>NC_058520.1:360098169-362522335 GCF_904849725.1 Hordeum vulgare subsp. vulgare
AAGAAGGAGGAGGAGAAGAAGAAGAAGGAGAAGGAGAAGGAGAAGGAGAAGGAAAAGAAGAGGAAGAGGATGATTACAATACTTTTCTTATTTTGAGCTTATTATGTCATTTAGGAGAAAGATATGCTAAGTTATGAGCTAATCAAGGTTCTTGTGATGTTTTTTACCTGACTAAGATAATTATGTCATAAATGAATTAAATTAGCTAATAATGTAATTTTGGAGGATAATTAGCTAAGTATGTCTTTCTTGGGGAAAATAAGTTAAGGAGAAGAAGAAAGAGGAGAAGAAAGAGGAGAAGAAGAAGGAGAAGAAGAAGAAGAAGGAGGAGGTCGAGAATAAGAATAAGAAGGAGAAGAGGATGATTACAAGAATAAGAAGAGGAAGAAGAAGAAGGAGGAGGAGGAGAAGGAGAGGAAGAGGATGATTATGATACTTTTCTTATTTTGGTCTTATTATGTCATTTAGGAGGAAGATACGCTAAGTTATGAGCTAACCAAGGTTCTTGTGATGTTTTTTACCTAACTAAGCTAAGTATGTCATAAATGAACTAAACTAGCTAATTATGTCATTTTGGAGGATATTTAGCTAAGTATGTCTTTCTTGGAAAAAATAAGCTAAGGAGAAGAAGAAAGAGGAGAAGAAAGAGGAGAAGAAAGAGGGGAAGAAGAAGGAGAAGGAGGAGGAGGAGAAGAAGAAGAAGAAGAAGAAGAGGATGATTACAAGAATAATAATAATAATAAGAAGAAGAAGAAGGAGAAGGAGTGGAAGAGGATGATTACAATATTTTTCTTATTTTGACCTTATTATGTCATTCAGGAAGAAGATACAGTAGGTTATGAGCTAACCAAGGTTCTTGTGATGTTTTTTACCTAAATAAGCTAATTGTGTCATAAATGAACTAAATTAGCTAACTATGTCATTTTGGACGATAATTAGATTTTGGAGGATAATTAGCTAAGTATGTCTTTCTTGGGGAAAATAGGCTAAGGAGAAGAAGAAAGAGGAGAAGAAGAAGGAGAAGAAGAATAAGAAGGAGGAGGAGTAGGAGAAGAAAAAGAAGGAGAAGAGGATGATTAAAAATAGAAGAATAAGAAGAAGAAGAAGAAGAAGGCGAAGGAGAGGAAGAGGATGATTACAATACTTTTCTTATTTTGAGCTTATTATGTCATTTAGGAGGAAGATATGCTAAGTTATGAGCTAACCAAGGTTCTTGTGATGTTTTTTACCTAACTAAGCTAATTATGTCGTAAATGAACTAAATTAGCTAATTATGTCATTTTGGAGGACAATTAGCTAAGTATGTCTTTCTTGGGGAAAATAAGCATAGAAGAAGAAGAAAGAGGATAAGAATAAGGAGAAGAAGAATAAGAAGGAGGAGGAGAAGAAGAGAAGAAGGAAAAGAGGATTATTACAAGAATAATAATAATAATAAGAAGAAGAAGTAAAAGTAGAGGAAGAGGATGATTACAATACTTTTCTTATTTTGAGCTTATATCTCATTTAGGAGGAAGATACACTAAGTTATGAGCTAACCAAGGTTCTTGTGATGTTTTTTACCTAACTAGGCTAATTATGTCATAAATGAACTAAATTAGCTAATTATGTCATAAATGAACTAAATAAGCTACCTATGTCATAAATGAACTAGAGAAAACTTACCGTCGTGGTCATCAAGGAGAAGCACCACGGTTGCTCGGGCCGAGTGCGTTTGGAGACGGTTTCCCTAGAGAAGGGTCGTGTGATGGTGCTCGGGAGTTACTATGCAGAAAAGATATTTTGCAATGTCTCGTTAGCATGATAACACTCAATTGTTAATACTAGTTTATAATGACCATTGAAATGAAACTCACTGTGCCAATCGCAGAAAATACCGGCATCGGCAGAGGGGGCTGACCGGTCTTCTCGCACATAGACTGCACATTTGGTTTTGAAGAGTCGGTTGTATTAGTTAGTAATGAAACAAACATTACACGCATGATTTTGCTAATGTGAAAAACAAACTTACCACAAAAAGCTCGTACATGGCCAGGTGGCCCGCATCATTCCGGGCCCTCTCCTCCTCCAACAACCGACCCGTGGTCCGGTCCCTCTCCTCCAGAATCACCTGAAGAACGGCCTCGTTTGCCGCTCTCTCTTTCTGAAGAGCAGCCTGCAACACCACTCCTCGTTACCAATGTAATGATCGATGGACACAAACGCAATGAAATGGATGCAAGTTTTTTGAGTCTGTACGACTAACCTCGATGGCGAGATCGACTCGCCGCGGATGAGGCATTATCTAAGGAAAGGAGCTCCACTGGCGTGCCTCGATCTTTGGGAGAGTGAGTGGCCAATGTATTATCCTATCTCCAATGGCTATCGAGCCATGGGGCCTCCCGCCACGTGATATCATCACCAGCTTTGGATCCAAAGGTTCCTGGCTAGGGTTAAAGTCCTCCCCTTTCCTAGCCTTCCCCACGTCCCTGTATTTCATGAGCTTGTGGTCGGAGGAGATGTTGGTGAACATCTTTGGATGATCCAGGTCAGACTCATAGAATGCCTTGGCCTTCTTATAGGAGGCCGTATGGGCCATACCATAAAGGTCATACAACTCTGGCACCTCCATCTTATTGCGATGCGCCTAAAAGAGAGGAACAAAGTATTAGTAAATGGTTTAAGCTAGCATGAAGAATTAATTGCATGAATAAGGAAGCAAACCACATACCCAGTTCCGTCCAAACTGAATTAAGTTGGTGCTGCCTTGATGGTGTGGCACACCAACTATTTGGGCACGCCGATCCTTCGCATTGTCGTGGACGACTCGCCAGGTGCCTGTGCACCACCCATCCACCAACGCCTCCCAATAATCCATCTTATCCGCACACCATCTCGGGGCACCTATAAGTTAGTAAAAAGAATTTTGAGTGCTACACCTACGAATCAAATCAAGAAAACTACGTACAAGGCCTTAAGAATAGGCAATTACCTTCATGTACTGCTCCTTCTTTAGATACTTTCCGCGGCACTCCTTCTTCTGCTTCTTAACACCACGTGTGGCATAGTAGTCTCGAATAGCCTGCGACCAAGCCTCGTGGCGCAAGTTCTATAATAGCGGCCTGTACTCGGCCTCAAGAACATCGGCCGTCACCTCCACATATCCCTCCTCACACCTGTAGAAGGTCTGCAATCAAACGAGACAACACCGATTAGTACAATAATTAGCTATAATTATAATTTTAGATTACGCAGAAGGAGAATTTACCCAAAAGGTGTTGATCACCATCTCCGCCCTCGTGTGGCACAAGACACCATCTATAATCTCCTCCTGCGGGGCCTGTGCAGCCTGGTAGTGCTCCCGGGTAAATCCTAGTGTAGGAAGCTGACCCTCACCGGGCAACGTGAGAAACCCCGGGAAATTTGTCCGGTGAAGCACACCAAGGACGGTGTTTGGCTTGCGGACTCCAATGGGGTGATTCCAACCCGTGCAGTATGACAAGGTCAACGTGTTATATATTTGAAGAAACTTGAAGGCAAAAGGTAAAAAAGAGTAAATGCACTTACCTCTCCCCTTCAGGCTTAATCACCGGCCTGTACTCGCGGGTTGCTGGTACAATCGGGAGACGTGTACTACCACGCTTGTACATGTTTACCCCATCCACCACGTCGCCCTCACCATCTATAGACTCATCCCCGCCACCAACACAATGGCCACCCGGCCCCTCGGTCTGATCCGGCCAAGCACCCCATCCGAACGTCTCCACATTAGCCGAAGCTTCTGTGGCGGGAGTCTCCTGGGACGTAGCCTCAGGAACCGTAGTCTCATGGGCCGAATACCCGTCGACCCGTGGCTCCTGGACCGGAGTCTCATGGGACGAATTCCCGTCGACCCGAGGCTCCTGGACCGGAGTCCCCGTAACATCCACCGCAAACGGGTCCACCATATTAGTCATGTGCTCAGGTGAATGAGCTGTTGGTGGTGGCGAGGATGGTGTAGCAGTCCGCCTACCTCTCCTGCGGCCATGTTTCGTACCTTTCCCCTTCTTCCCTGCTTGACCTCCTCTCCTAGTGGGCAACACCGCCGACGAAGAAGCACCAGCGGGTGGTGTCGTCACACTGTCCGCCAAAGCTCTACGGAGAGATAGGTCTGGAATGGAAGTACCACCCCTTGCGCGGGCCACCGGCGAAGAAGAACCCGCCGAGCGATCCGGACCCGCGCCCACCATCTTTCAACACCTCCCATGATAAAGAGTAGAAGAAATTAGTACATCATAAAAAAATTGAATACCTGACATGAATAATAATATGTACATATATATTTAAGTTGGGATGTGATACGTCTCCAACGTATCTATAATTTTTTATGCTTTCATGCTATTATCTTGTCAAACTTTGGATGTTTTGCATGCCTTTTATATATTTTTTGGGACTAACTTATTAACTCAGTGCCAAGTGCCAGTTCCTGTTTTTTCCATGTTTTTGACCCCTTTCAGAGGAGATTTGGAAACGGAGTCCAGACGGAATAAAATCCCCGAAAGATTTTTTCCGTAATGGAAGAAGATCAGGAGACTCGAGAGCCAAGGCAGGGGGGCCCCAGGGGCCCCACAAGCCCCCACCTCACGGCCACGGGGGAGGCCATGGCCCACAGGCTTGTGGGCCCCCTGGACGTCCTTTGCCCTAGGTTTTGCGCCTATATATCCCCAAAAATTCCACAAATAATCAGGAGATCATCGAAAGTAATTTTCCGCCGCCGCAAGCTTCTGTCTCCGCAAGATCCCATCTGGGGCACGTTCTGGTGCCCTGCCGGAGGGGGCATTCGGATACGGAGGGCTTCTTCATCAACACCATGACCTCTCCGATGATGCGTGAGTAGTTCACCATAGACCTACGGGTCCATAGCTAGTAACTAGATGGCTTCTTCTCTCTCTTGGATCTTCAATACAAAGTTCTCCATGATCTTCCTAGAGATCTATCCGATGTAATCTTCTTTTGCGGTGTGTCTGTCGAGATCCGATGAATTGTGGATTTATGATCAAATTATCTAGGAATATTATTTGAGTTTCTTCTGATCTCTCTTATGCATGATTTCATATCCTTGTAATTCTCTTCGAGTTGTGGGTTTTGTTTGGCCAACTAAATCTATGATTCTTGCAATGGAAGAAGTGCTTGGTTTTGGGTTCATACCGTGCGGTGACCTCACCCAGTGACAAAAGGGGTAGCGAGGCACGCATCGTGTTGTTGCCATCAAGGGTAAAAAGGTGGGGTTTTCATCATTGGTTTGAGATTATCCCTCTACATCATGTCATCTTGCTTAAGGCGTTACTCTGTTCATCATGAACTCAATACACTAGATGCATGCTGGATAGCGGTCAATGTGTGGAGTAATAGTAGTAGATGCAGAAAGTATCGATCTACTTGTCTCAGACGTGATGCCTATATGTATGATCATTGCCTTAGATATCGTCATGACTTTGCGCGGTTCTATCAATTGCTCAACAGTAATTTGTTCACCCACCGTGATATTTTCTATTTTGAGAGAAGCCTCTAGTGAACACTATGGCCCCCGGGTCTACTCCACACCATATTTTTAGCCTAACACTTTTTACCTTCAGATCTCACTTTGCAAACAATCTTGGAGGGATTGACAACCCCTTTGAAGCGTTGGGTGCAAGCTCGTTTGTGTTTGCGCAGGTACTCTGGACTTGACGAGACCCTCCTACTGGATCGATATCTTGGTTCTCAAACTGAGGGAAATACTTACTGCTTCTGTGCTGCATCGCCCTTTCCTCTTCAAGGGAAAAACCGACGCAAACAAGAGAAGTAGCAAGAAGAATTCCTGGCATTGCCGGGGAAGGACTTTTGTTGCCGTAGCAGAAGATTTTCTGGCGCTGTTGCCGGGGAGGAAGATCAACTCAAGAACTCATCCAAGTAGGTGTCGCAAGCTCATCTCTTACATTTACTTTGTTTGCGAGTTGCCTCTCGTTTTCATTGAACTTTGAGACATGCAAAACAAGAAAGATGTGGAATAATGACGTGATTAAATTGAAGCTTTTTCATTTCTCGTTGTGAGATCGTGCAAAAACTTGGTTTTCTTCGTTGCCCAAAAATAGTATCAATTCTTGGGATAAGTGCAAAGATGCTTATATATCCAAGTATTTTCCGCCGGCTAAGATCATCTCTCTCTGTAATGATATCATGAATTTCAAGCAACTTGATCATGAACATTTTCACAATCTTGGGACAGAATGAAATTAATGATTAGAAATTGTCCCGCTCATGGCTTGAGTCTTTGGATGATTATTCAAATCTTTTACGCTGGCTTGAATTTCGCTTCTAGAAATATCTTGGACTCCGCCTTAGGTGGAACGTTCATGGAAATCACGTTAGGAGAAGCCACAAAGCTCTTAGACAACATCATGACGAACTACTCTCAGTGGCACACTGAAAGGTCACCTACTAGTAAGAAGGTACACGCTATAGAAGAAATTAACTCGTTGAGTGATAAGATGGATGAGTTAATGAATTTGGTTGGTAGTAGAAGTGCTCCTTTGGATCCTAATGATTTGCCTTTGTCTTCTTTTATTGAGAGTAGCAATGCTAGCTTGGACGTTAATGTTGTTGGTAGGAATAACTTTGGCAACAACAACGCTTTTAGAGGAAACTATGTTCCTAGGCCTTTTCCTAGTAACTCCCCTAATAACTTTGGCAACTCCTACAACAATACCCATGGAAATTACAATAGATTACCCTCTGATCTAGAGAGTAATATCAAAGAGTTCATCAACTCTCAAAAGATTTTCAATGCGTCCATAGAGGAAAAGCTACTCAAAATTGACGATTCGGCTAAGAGCGTTGATAGGATTTCTTGTGATGATGATGCTTTATAAGTTATATGTGCTCCTACCAAAATCAACATGGATGAAACTTTGAAAGCTATGCATGTTTCCATGATTGAGAGCCAAGAGAGAACCGCCCAAATTCGTGCTAGACATGAATGACTTAAAAAGGCATGTTCCCGTGATGAGAATCACGAAGATCTTAAAATGCTTGGTGTGACTCCCATCGAATCTTTGTTTTCTTGTGTCAAACCTAATGATTATGGGTCTGGATATGAATCCTCTTTGGTTGAAAAGTTCCCCAATGATTCGGAGTCCATCTATCTTGATGCTAAAAGCACTGAAAGTGGAGTAGAAGATGTTAAAACTTTGAGTAGTAATGAAATTACTACCGTGGATTTCAAGGAATTCAATTATGATAGTTGCTCCTTGATTGAATGCATTTCTTTGATGCAATCCATGTTGAACACTCCACACGCTTATAGCCAAAACAAAGCCTTTACCGATCATATCATCGAAGCTATGATAAAAGCTCTTGAAGAGAAACTTGAATTGGAAGTCTCTATCCCTAGAAAGCTTCATGATGAGTGGGAACCTAGCATCAAAATCAAAATCAAAAGCTATCAGTGCAATGCTTTGTGTGATCTGGGTGCTAGTGTTTCTGCGATTCCAAAATCTTTATGTGATATTCTGGCTTTTAATGATATTGAAGAGTGTTCTCTTAATTTGCATCTTGCTGATTCTACTATCAAGAAACCCATGGGAAGGATCAATGATGTTCTTATTATTGCGAATAGGAACTATGTACCCGTGGATTTCATTGTGCTTGACATTGATTGCAATCCTACATGCCCTATTATTCTTGGTAGACCTTTCCTAAGGACTATCGATGCTATCATCAATATGAAGGAAGGGAATATTAGATTTCAATTTCCTTTAAGGAAGGGCATGGAACACTTTCCTAGAAAGAAAATAAGATTGCCTTATGAATCCATGATGAGGGCTACTTATGGTTTGAGCACCAAAGACGACGATACGTGATTCTATCGCTCCTATGCCTAGCTAAGGGCGTTAAACAATAGCGCTTGTTGGGAGTCAACCCAATGAATTTATCTTTTTATTTCTGTTTTTTTGCGTCCACACTTTCATAATTCTGTTGTGATTGTGTTTTTTGTGTTTCTTTTTGTGTTTGAGGCAAGCAAAACCTTTATGACTAGTCTTGGTAATGGTTGTTTGATCCTGCTAGAAAAAGTCAGAAAATTTTCGCTCACGAGATGATTTTTCATTTTTATTCAGAAACAGCTTTTGAGTTGATTTCTTTTTGCTGCTGATTGATATGCTTTTTCCCCAGACCTTCGTAATGTTTCAGACTTTTTGAGGTACCAGAAGTATATGAAGTATACAGATTGCTACAGACTGGTCTGTTTTTGACAGATTCTGTTTTTGTTGAGTTGGTTGCTTGTTTTGATGAAACTATGGTTAGTATCGGGGGGGGGGGGGGAGGGGTACTAGCCATGGAAAAGTGATAATACAGTAGCCCAACACCAATATAGATAGAATTCAAGTTTGCTACAGTAACAAAAGAAGTGGTAGTTTCTTTTCTTGTGCTAATGTTATCACGAGTTTCTGTTTAAGTTTTGTGTTGTGATGTTTTCAAGTTTTGGGTGACGTTCTCATGGACTAAGAGATAAGGAGTGGAAATAGCTCAAGCTTGGGGATGCCCAAGGCACCCCAAGCCAAATTCAAGGACACCAAAAATCCTAAGCTTGGGGATGCCCCGGGAAGGCATCCCCTCTTTCGTCTTCAATCCATCGGTAACACACCAAAAAGTCTTTTCTTTTTTTGTGTCACAATCATCCTTGCTGCACACCTTTTTGAGAGAGAGAGACATGCACTCATCGTGATTTTGCTAGAATGCTCATAGTGCTTCACTTATATCTTTTGAGCTAGATACTTTTGCTCTATGTGCTTCACTTATATCTTTAGAGCACGGTTGTGCATGATTTGGTAGTTGTCTTATGCTATGAAAGTAGTCCCAAATGTGCTAGGTACCCAAAGAGGATGGAAAAACCTCCATCTTCATGTGCATTGAATAGAAAGAGAAGTTTTGATTCCTCTCAGTTAGTTTTGAGACATGGATTCGGTAATATTGAGAGTTCTGTTAGTAGGGTGTTGTGAATCTAGAGATACTTGTGTTGGAGTTAGTGATTCCCATAGCATGCACGTATGGTGAACCGCTATGTTAGGAAGTCGGAGCATAATTGATCTATTGATTTTCATCCGTTGTGTTGAGGTCGGGATCGCGCGATGGTTAACACCTACCAACCCTTCCCCTCGGAGTATGCGTTTAGGACTTTGTTTCGATTACTAATAAAAACTTTCGCAATAAGTATATGAGTTCTTCATGACTAATGTGAGCCCATGGTATAGATGCGCTTTCACCTTCCACCATTGCTAGCCTCTCTAGTGCCGCACAATTCTCGCCGGTGCACAAACCCACCAAATTCCTTCCTCAAAACAACTACCGTACCTACCTACTATGGCATTTTCATAGCCATTCCGAGATATATTGCCATGCAACTCCAACCGCTCCGTCTCATGACTTGTGCGTCACTCTCATATTGCCATTGCATGATCATACTAGATCGTTGCACATCCCGGTACACTGCCAGAGGCATTTCCTATGGAGTCATCATCATTGTGATCTTTGAGCTGTGAGTAAGTAAAAGTGTGATGATCATCATTATTAGAGCAATGTCCCATGTGAGGGAAACAAAAGAGGCCAAAGAGCCCAAAAAAAAAAGAGCCCTAAGAGCCCAAATAAAAAAAAGGAATGAGAGAAAAAGAGAGAAGGGACAATGCTACTATCTTTTTCCACACTTGTGCTTCATGTTAGCACCATGTTCTTCATGTTTGAGAGCTTCTTGCTTTGTCACTACCATATGCTAGTGGGAATCTTCGGTTTATAACTTGGCTTGTATATTCTAACGATGGGCTTCCTCAAAATTGCCCTAGGTCTTCGTGAGCAAGCAAGTTGGATGCACACCCACTAGTTTTCCTCTTGAGCTTTCACATACTTATAGCTCTAGTGCATCTCTTGTATGGCAATCCCTCTTCATTCACATTGATATCTATTAATGGGCATCTCCATAGCCTATTGATACGCCGAGTCAGTGTGACCATCTCCTCCTTTTTGTCTCACAACCACAACCACACTCTATTCCACCTATAGTGCTATATCCATGGCTCGCGCTCATGTATTGCGTGATAGTTATAAAAAGTTTAAGAAAATAAGCGTGCGAAAACAATTACTTGGCCAATTCCAGGGTTGTGCATGATTTACATTAGTTGTGTGAGGATGGTGATCATAGCCAGACTATATGATTTTGTAGGGATAACTTTTTTGGCCTTGTTATTTTGAAAGTTCATGATTACCTTGCTAGTTTGCTTGAAGTATTATTGTTTTCATGTCAATAGCAAACTATTGTTTTGAATCTTACGGATCTGAACGTTCATGCCACGTGAAAGAAGTTGCAAAGGACAACTATGCTAGGTAGCATTCCACATCAAAAATTCATTCTTTATCACTTCCCTACTCGAGGACGAGCAGGAGTTAAGCTTGTGGATGCTTGATACGTCTCCAACGTATCTATAATTTTTTATGGTTTCATGCTATTATCTTGTCAAACTTTGGATATTTTGCATGCCTTTTATTTATTTTCTGGGACTAACTTATTAACTCAGTGCCAAGTGTCAGTTCCTATTTTTTCCATGTTTTTGACCCCTTTCAGAGGAGATTTTGAAACGGAGTCCAAACGCAAGAAAATCCCCAAAAAGATTTTTTCTGGAACGGAAGAAGATCAGAGGACTTGGAGCCAAGCCAGAACAGCCCCAGGGGCCCCACAAGCCCCCACCCCGCGGCCAGGGGGGCCGCACCATCCAGGCTTGTGGGGCCCCTAGAGGTCCCCTGACCTAGATCTTGCGCCTATATATTCCCAAATATTCCCAAATATTTTCTGCCGCCACAAGCTTCTGTCTCCGCAAGATTCCATCTGGGGCACGTCCTGGTGCCCTGCCGGAGGGGGGATTCGGACACGGAGGGCTTATTCATCAACACCATAACCTCTCCGATGATGCGTGAGTAGTTCACCATAGACCTACGGGTCCATAGCTAGTAACTAGATGGCTTCTTCTCTCTCTTGGATCTTCAATACAAAGTTCTCCATGATCTTCATGGAGATCTATCCGATGTAACCTTCTTTTGCGGTGTGTTTGTCGAGATCCGATGAATTGTGCATTTATGATCAGACTATCTATGAATCTCATTTGAGTTTCTTCTGATCTCTCTTATCCATGATTTCATATCCTTGTAATTCTCTTCGAGTTGTGGGTTTTTTTTGGCCAACTAGATCTATGATTCTTGCAATGGGAGAAGTGCTTGGTTTTGGGTTCATACCATGCGGTGACCTCACGCAGTGATAGAAGGAGTAGCGAGGCACGTATCGTGTTGTTGCCATCAAGGGTAAAAAGCTGGGGTTTTCGTCATTGGTTTGAGATTATCCCTCTATATCATGTCATCTTGCTTAAAGCGTTACTCTGTTCGTCATGAACTCAATACACTAGATGTATGCTGGATAGCGGTCGATGTGTGGAGTAATAGTAGTAGATGCAGAAAGTATCGGTCTACTTGTCTCGGATGTGATGCCTATATGCTAGATCATTGCCTTAGATATCGTCATGACTTTGCGCGGTTCTATCAGTTGCTCGACAGTAATTTGTTCACCCACCGTGATATTTGCTATTATGAGAGAAGCCTCTAGTGAACGCTATGGCCCCCAGGGTCTACTCCACACCATATTTCCAGCCTTACAGTTTTTACTTCGTTGCACTTTCCGCCTGGAGTTCTCACTTTGCAAACAATCTTGAAGGGATTGACAACCCCTTTGAAACGTTGGGTCCAAGCTTGTTTGTGTTTGCGTAGGTACTTTGGACTTGACAAGGCCCTCCTTCTGGATCGATACCTTGGTTCTCAAATTGAGGGAAATACTTACTGCTCCTGTACTGCATCACCCTTTCCTGTTCAAGGGAAAAACCGATGCAAACCAGATAAGTTACAAGAAGAATTCCTACGCGCCAGGGAAGGACTTTTGTTGCCACAGCACCCCACAAGCCCCACCCCGCGGCCAGGGGGGAGGCCACGGCCCACAGGCTTGTGGCCCCCCTGGTCGTCCTTTGCCCAAGGTTTTGCGCCTATATATCCCCAAAAATTCCACAAAAAATCAAGAGATCATCGAAAGTACTTTTCCGCCACCGCAAGCTTCTGTCTCCGCAAGATCCCATCTGCGGCACGTTTTGGTGCCCTGCTGGAGGGGGGATTCAGATACGGAGGGCTTCTTCATCAACACCATGTGTCGTGGTTTTGTCACGGCAGATGTCCTCGTGAAAGGACTTAATACTGGAGCCATCGCACCTTGGTGGCGACTCAAAGGGGTTAAGCGGGAGAGACATGGCGATTTACCTAGGTTCGGCCCCTCGTGAGGAGGTAATAGCCTATGTCCTGCTTTTGTGTGTATTGATGTGGATTCGATTACAAGGGGGGCGTAATTCGCCAAACCTAGCACTCGATGATTTCTAACCTACCCCTCGTCCCCTGGGACTCGCCTTTATATACAGGTCAAATCCCCTAGGGTTTACAAGGATACTTTCCTTCCTACGAATCGTGACCCCAGTGGTCTCTAAGTCGCTATCTTCCGAAGCTTGGAGACTTTCCACGATTCACAAACCGTCACATGACCTTGATTTGACCAGGACAAAGCCCAAATACCTGCTCGGATGAATCGCCTAATGACTAACCCGGCCCAACTAGGGCGGGTCAGTCACAGGTAATATCCCCAACATTAGGCCCGAAATTGACTTGAACTTCTTTTTCATGCCAATACATCTGCTTAGTTGAAGGCGATTCATTCCTCATTTTCCTTCATATGTCAGAAATTGTAACCCGCCATTGGGCACCGAAAATTCTTTAAGTCGCCAAACCATTTCTTGTTGGCCTCTTCTTATCCCTCGATTTTCGGGAAGATTGACACAATCCCAACGGATCTTAGCACATCGTTATCCCGAAGTCTTCGGCGCGCATTTATAGCGAATCTTTTTATTCCCTGGCGGTTCCCGCTCACGGCGCCTCGATTCTAGTGCCGGCTTTGATAAATAGACAGGGGGGGAACAGGACTGGTGCTCGCCACCTACGAGTCTCGTCAATCTCTTCCCCATCACTGTAGCGAGAAAACCTCATCGCCTTCCGAGGCCTTCGCCGCCGTCGTCCTTCCCACCTTCACGCGAGAGGCTTTGGCGCCGCCCCTAGGCCTTCGCCGTCGTCCAGCTTCGCGCCGCGGCCGATCTGTCCGCCGCCGTCGACCACCACATCGTCGCCGACCATCTTGCCGTCTACTACGAACTCCACCGCCGCCGAAGACCTCGTCGCCCGACGAAAACTCCGTGCTTCTCCAACAACCTTCGTCGTCGTCGGCCCTCTTCGTCTGAGAGCATCAGGTTAGGCCTTCGCCCCCTTTTTAGGAAAAGATCCAATCCCTGCTCAGAATTCCGGCCATTGCCATGTTCCTGCCATTGCTAAGTTCTTGATATCCCTCGCGAGCAGACGTCGCATACCCTGAACCGATTAACACGAACATTGATGAGATATCCAATGCCCTTGAATACCTTTATTTATCCACCTTTACTTGTGGATCTTTTAGTATAGTGTTCCATCAAATGTGGGGCGTCATCTTGCCCTGGTAAGAAATGGCCGCATACAGTCGTTTTTCTCAGGGTTTTTTTTACCTGCCTGATAGATCCGCCATTTACCTACTGTTTGCGGAAAGCTGTTTGTAGTCCTCACACTTTGACATTTCGAACAAACGTCCCCGTCATCTCTAGAGCGCAGCTCTTGTAAATAGCCACACCCCGTAAGTCGCCATAATAAACCGACTCGGCCCTTTGATATGGCGAGTCAAGTCCTTCCCTTAGTCCGTGGACAAAGTACTCGGCGATTTAAATGAACTTATTTCATCCCTTACAGTAGATGTTCGAGGCATGTAAGTTCACACCTTACCTCTTTATAGCATGGGCGCCGTCTTCAAAAGTGACTGGCTTCCTACTAAGGTTGACGATACCATATTGGCTGATTACGTGAAAACGGGCAACCTGGATCCCCAGAATGTTATCGGCTGGTGCACCGGGTTTGGAGAGGATCTTCCTGACCCCAGGGAAGGGGAAATAGTCGTCTTTGTTGAACACCTGGAGCGAGGTTTTAAGCCGCCTGGATCGAAGTTTCTTAGAGACGCCATGGCTTTCATGAACGTCCGCCTCCAGGATTTGGGACCCAATTCCATAAGCAACTTATGCCAATTCCAAGTTTTCTGTGAAGCTTATCTGCGGATTGAGCCCTCTGTTCCTCTATTCTGGCACTTTTTTCATCTGAATCGCCAAACGGAATTCCACAACGGTCCCAGCCTGTAACTCGGCGGTGTCAATGTCCAACGCCACAGGGATAGCCCGTTTCCCTCACTCGCCATGCCCAGCCATCCCAAAGGTTGGGGCGAGTCTTGGTTCTACTATCAAGAGACTTCTCCTGCACGCGAAAACAAACTTCTGGGCTACTGGCCAACTCGCCTTCCAACAAACTTCTAGCTCCCAGACAAACTCACCGAGGAAGAAGAATCGGAGTTCATCCCAGTACTGTCCGAATTAAGGTCCTTGACGAATAATGGCCTTACTGGAGTTGACCTAATCCGCTGCTGGGTCGAATGGCGTATCCTCCCTCTGAGTCGCCGGGACGGTCTGATGTGCGAATTTGATGGCACCCTAGATCATCCTCAATGTTATTTCCGTATGGCTTTAACAGAAAAGGACATTGTCACCATTATCAAGAAACTGACTGGCGAGCCTGCGGGAAAATGCGGCCAAATCGGCCTCAAGCCTTTCTGCAAAATTAACCCGGCACCCAAGGTGAACAAATCTAACCCGGCTTTGGTTTTACTACTTATGCTTCATTTGTATTGTGTTTTTGTAACATATACTATTTCAGAAAGGCGATAAGTTCGGGTCCAGAAAACCCAAAAGGCCAGCCATGAAAAATGTTAAGATGCCCTCAAAGAAAACCAAGGGTAAGGGCAAAGCTGCTGTGGCTGAGCCATCCGAAGTCGATGAATCTCAAGTCGGCAATGCACTTTCGGAGGTAAAAATTCATCTTCTTTTCACTCGCCATCCACTACTGTTAATCTTTGTATTTATGTCTTTCCCTTTCTTTGTAATAGAACGAAGACAACGAAAGCCAGGAGGACTCTGTTGAGGTAATTTCTGTTTCCTCCGATTCATCTCCTTCTCCACCTAAGCCGGCCATGCGAGTTTGTGGGAAAGTTCCCTTCTCACACCCAAATGCTTGTTTGGACCCAAATTTCCTACTGAAGAAAGCACATCACACTTCAAATCGGAAGACGCGAAGTCATTCCGGTGATCTGGTGTCCGGCTTACCAGCAACGAACAAGAGGAAACCAAATGAGGTATTTTGTGAATGACAATTCTTCATGTTCTCCTTGAATCACGCTTGTAACCCGCCTATATTGTTGACGTATAATTCTTGCAGAACTCTCCTCCTACATCTGGCGACTCAGTGATGTCGACACTTCCACCAATGATTCGAGTTCCAGGGTAAATCTTTTGATAATCTTGTTTTGAATTCTGAGAGTAATGAACATTTCAATTCCTTAATACGCTTCTCCCTTCTTTTTAGGGCACATGCCAAGAAAAGGAAAACCAGCGGGTCAACTCCTGTCCCAACTTCAGAACCCATCGAAGGCTCAGCACCGAATCGGGATGAACCGGATCAAGCCGAGCCTGAAAATCAGATGGATCTTCCTGAATCACCGAAGGAAACAACGGATATCCCTAAGCCGCCAAGTCCATTGACGACAATAGAAGACCCAGATGCTGTGATTATTACTGGTACTGGCTTCTCGAAGCCGGCGGCGACGGTTTTGTCAAAACATGTGGCATCCTCCTCCCAAGCCATTCCTGAATCGGGACTCTCCAAGACCAAGCTTTCTGAGTATGAAAACCTGGAGTTCGAGGAACTCTGCTTTGGTTTTTGAAGTCGCCTAGAGGCGAGCTATGAGATGGAAACGAGCCTGTTGCGAAAGTTAAAAAACAAACATGAGGTAAACTTGTTATATTGTATTACTCCCATTAACCCCCAAGGGCCGGGTCATCCAATAAAAAGATGAGCCGGGTCTTAAGAAAATTTATAAAGAACTTTGCGACCAGTAACCCCCAAGGGTCGGGTCATCCAATAAAAAGATGAGCCGGGTCTTAAGAAAATTTAGAAAGAACTTTGCGACCAGTAACCCCCAAAGGCCGGGTCATCAGTAAAAAAGATGAGCCTGGTCTTTTTAAGAAAATTTAGAAAGAAATTTGCGACCAGTAACCCCCAAGGGCCGGGTCATTAGTAAAAAGATGAGCCGGGTTTTGAAATTGTATAATTTTATCTGAAAAGAAAAAATTATACATTAGCCCCCAAGTGTCAGGGATATTGCTTGCAATAGTTCTGAGACTTGCCCTCGTTTTGTACTTTCAACAGGAAACTCTTGCTCAAACCAAATGGCGCTTGGCGATTTAAAGAAAAACTTATCTGGTCAACAAGACGCCCGAGCTAAGTCGGAGGAGAAATATCAATTGGCCTTGGCTGAGCTGGAGAAACTTAAAACCGAGTAGAAAAGAGCTCAAACTAACTAAGATGCCGCCAGAAAAAGAGCAGAGAAGGCTGAAACCAAGCTGGTCACTCTGCAACAGGAATTGTCCAGCTTGAAGCGTCATATCTCCAACATGACGCAAGCTGTCTTCGGTAAGCTTACTTAAACGTTTGATCTCTTCTTCTTTTTTTATATAAATAATCTTCATCATAAGTCGCTGATCATCATGATTCCTTGCTCAGGTCCGAGAGCCGCCAACCTTCAAGAAGACTGCGTGATGATGCTGAAGGCGATTTACACACTGACAGAGCAACTGTACACCGGTAGTGTCTTGACCGTTAAAGCCGTGATGGGTGCCAAAGAGCCTATCACTTCCATAAAGAAGGTGCTTGGCTGCTTATCCACACTTCCCCCTCAAATTGGCGAGCTAACTCGGTCAGCCGCTCGAAAGGGTGTTCTGACTGCCCTGAGTCGCTGCTTGGCGTATGCTCCAGAAATCAACCCGGAAGAGGTAGCAGCAGGCTTTCCTCAGCTTAAAGATGATGGGTCAGAATTTGTTGAAGAGGACTATCAACGTGTCGTCAAGGACTCCTGACTCGCAGCAACCCAGCTTGCAGCAAGCCTTGATTTATCAAAGTTTCAGGCGGCTTATGATAGTAAAAACAAGAGGGTCAACCCGCCAGCCTTTGCGACGACCAGTTTAACTCCTCGGCGACCCAAGAACCCTTTTGACTTGGAAACAGACCTGGCATCGATCCTGACTGATGACGATAACTTCGCAGCCTTGGCTAAGTGCAATTGGGTACTGGGCGACTTGCAAATCGAAGTTGGCCAAAGCTCACAGCAGAATGATCCTAAGGCGCCAACAGAATGAACCTTACTGATTTTGGCCTCAGAGCCATGTAATAGGTTTATTTCATAAGTCCGTACTGTTTTGGTGAGACCCTTTGCAAGAATCTTTATGTCGCTCGTAAGGCGATTTTGAAATATTTGAGACTCCTTTAAGATGCTCAACTTGCCATGGACAAAGTAGTTATGATCATTAACCTGTCTTTAGGCCTTGAAAACAGCATATATGAAAACCAAATAAGTGACAACAAATATTTCCCAAAGGGATCAGAAAGAAAGGTACAAAACCCTCAAGGCTATGCCTTTAAACAAAAACAGCAATTTCGTCGGCTCATAAGGTCGCGACAGGATGAGGCGAGTCAGAAAACTCAAGCATGCACCCATAAATGCAAGTTTCGTTGGCTCATAAGGTCGCGACAGGATGAGGCGAGTCAAAAAAACTCAAGCATGCACCCATAAATGCAGGTTTCGTCGGCTCATAAGGTCGCGACAGGATTAGGCGAGTCAGAAAGCTCGTGCACACATCCTAAATGCAGGTTTCGTCGGCTCATAAGGTCGCGACAGGATGAGGCGAGTCAGAAAGCTCGTGCACACACCCTAAATGCAGGTTTCGTCGGCTCATAAGGTCGCGACAGGATGAGGCGAGTCAGAAAGCTCGAGCACATACCCAAAATGCAGGTTTCGTCGGCTCATAAGGTCGCGACAGGATGAGGTGAGTCAGAAAGCTCGAGCACACACCCTAAATGCAGGTTTCGTCGGCTCATAAGGTCGCGACAGGATGATGCGAGTCAGAAAGCTCTTGCACACACCCTAAATGCAGGTTTCGTCGGCTCATAAGGTCGCGACAGGATGAGGCGAGTCAGAAAGCTCGTGCACACACCCTAAATGCAGGTTTCGTCGGCTCATAAGGTCGCGACAAGATGAGGCGAGTCAGAAAGCTCGTGCACACACCCTAAATGCAGGTTTCGTCGGCTCATAAGGTCGCGACAGGATGAGGCGAGTCAGAAAGCTCGTGCACACACCCTAAATACAGGTTTCGTCGGCTCATAAGGTCGCGACAGGATGAGGCGAGTCAGAAAGCTCGTGCACACACCCTAAATGCAGGTTTCGTCGGCTCATAAGGTCGCGACAGGATGAAGCGAGTCAGAAAGCTGGCGCACACACCCTAAATGCAGGTTTCGTCGGCTCATAAGGTTGCGATGGGATGAGGCGAGTCAGAAAGCTCGTGCACACACCCTAAATGCAGGTTTCATCGGCTCATAAGGTCGCGAGAGGATGAGGCGAGTCAGAAAGCTCGTGCACACACCCTAAATGCAGATTCTGTCGGCTCATAAGGTCGCAACAGGATGACACAATTTCTTTTTAATGAAGAAGCCCTCAAGTCAGGGAGTATTTTATTACTTCATAATGAAACTGAAAAACTTACATAGTGTAGAGCTTAAGAGCTCAAGTGTAATAAGGCCGCAAATGGGCAATATTCCAAGGGCGAGTTGACTCAGCCTCCGTGGTCGGCCGATTAGGCCGGAGATCCACCAAATAATAAGAGCCATTGCGGAGGTTCTTGCTGACGACGAACGGCCCTTCCCAAGGTGGTGACAGCTTGTGCATGCCTGCTCGATCTTGTATCAGCCGAAGAACGAGGTCGCCTTCCTGAAAGGTCCGAATCTTAACCCGACGACTATGATAACGCCGCAGATCCTACTGGTAGATAGCCGAACGGGCCGCAGCCAGGTCACGCGCCTCCTCTAAGGCATCCAAAGAGTCTTGACGCGCCAGCTCATTGTCTTGTTCCACATATGCGGCGACTCTAAGCGAGTCATGCCTTATGTGAGTAGGGAGAACAACCTCTGCTCCGTAGACCAAAAAGAAAGGGGTGAATCCCGTGGATCGGTTCGGGGTAGTCTGAATACTCCACAGTACTGAAGGTAACTCTTCAACCCAACACCCTGGGTTTTTTTCCAGGGGAACCATGAGTTGGGGCTTAATCCCTCGCAAAACCTCCTGATTCGCCCGCTCTGCCTGCCCGTTAGATTGTGGGTGAGTGACTGCAGAAACATCAAGTCGGATATGTTCTCGACGAAAAAACTCCTGCATCGCCCCTTGGGACAAGTTAGTACCATTATCAGTGATGATACTATGCGGATATCCAAACCGGAAAATCAACTTCTTCAAAAATTTGACCGCTGTTTCCGCATCGCAAGCCCCAACAGGTTCCGCCTCAACCCACTTGGTGAACTTATCAACCGCCACCAACAGGTGGGTCTTCTTGTCGGAGGTCATCTTAAAGGGGCCAACCATGTCCAGCCCCCAGACCGCAAAAGGCCAAGTAATGGGAATCATTCTTAATTCTTGAGCCGGCACATGAGCCTGCCTCCCATAACGCTGGCACCCCTCGCACCGACGAACTATGTCTTCTGCATCTGCATGAGCCGTCAACCAAAACAAACCATGACGAAAAGCCTTTGATACCAAAGAACGTGACCCGGCGTGATGCCCACAGTCTCCGGAATGAATGTCATTTAGGATTATGCATCCTTCTTCGGGGGAAACACATCGCTGAAAAACTCCAGAGGCGCTCCGTTTATATAACTCGCCATTAATGATGACCATGGATTTGCTGCGCCGAACGATCTGGCGAGCCAAAACTTCGTCGGCCGGTAACTCGCCCCGAGCGAGATAAGCCAGATAAGGGAGAACCCAATCCGGAGTGACATGGAGAGCCGCCACAAGCTGAGACTCGGGATCCGGTATCGCCAATTCCTCCTCTGACGGTAAAATCACGGACGGTTTATGTAAGATATCCCGAAAAACATTAGGGGGAACCGGCTTTCTCTGGGAGCCAAGTCGCGAGAGGGCATCAGCTGCCTCGTTGAGGCACCGATCAATATGGTCCACCTGATAACCATGAAAATGACCCGCCAAATTAGACACAACTCGCCTCTAAGCCGCCATCATGGGGTCCCGAGAATCCCAGGTACCCGAAACTTGTTGTGCCACCAAATCGGAGTCACCGGAACATCTGACTCGTGTTAGGTTCATCTCCTTGGCGAGTCGCAAGCCGTGAAGCAAAGCTTCGTATTCCGCCGCATTGTTAGTGCACGGAAACATGAGTCGGAGAACGTAACAGAACTTATCTCCTTGAGGGGATACCAACACCACACCAGGCCCCGAGCCTTCCAGCTGCCTGGATCCATCAAAGTAAATAGTCCAGTAAGTGAGATCAGGCCGGTCTTCCGGAGCCTGTAGCTCTGTCCAGTCGTTAACGAAATCAACTAGTGCCTGAGACTTGATAGCTGTGCGAGGAGTATATTGTATGTGATGAGGCCCAAGATCTATTGCCCACTTGGCGATTTGCCCTGTTGCCTCCCGATTCTGGATGATGTCCCCAAGGGGGGCATAGCTAACCACTGTGATAGGGTGCTCCTGGAAATAATGCTTAAGTTTTTGACTTTCCATAAACACCCCATATACCAACTTCTGCCAATGTGAGTACCGCTGCTTGGAAAGAGTTAGCACCTCGCTGATAAAATATACTGGGCGCTGCATTGGGTATTCCTTTCCTTCTTCCTTTCTCTCAACGACCACTGCCACACTTACTTCTTTGGAATTTTCCGCGATATACAGAAGCATGGGCTCCTTTTCAGTTGGGGCTGCCAGGACCGACGGGGTAACCGATTGGCGTTTCAGGGCCTCGAGCGCCTCGTCTTCCTCATTTGTCCAAACAAATCGATCGGATTTCCTCAATAATCGATAAAGAGGGATCACCTTCTCCCCGAGGCGACTCACAAAACGGCTTAAAGCCGCAATGCGACCCGCCAGTTGTTGAACTTGATTAACGTTCGCCGGCTTTCCGAGGGAGGTAACCGCTTCGATCTTGTCCGGGTTAGCTTCGATGCCGCGCTCCGATACCAGGAAACCCAGCAATTTTCCTGCTGGGACACCAAAAACACACTTGGTAGGATTTAGTTTCATCTGATATACCCGTGGATTATCGAACGTTTCCTTGAGGTCTTCCAGTAGTGTCTCCCCCTGGCGGGTCATGATCACAATATCGTCGACATAGGCATGGACGTTGCGACCAATTTGGTTACGAAGACAATTCTGGATGCAGCGATGATAAGTCGCCCCCGCACTCTTGAGTCCGAAGGGCATGGACACATAACAAAAGGCCCCAAAGGGGGTTATGAAGGCCGTTTTCTCTTGATCCTCCACGGCCATCTTGATCTGGTGATATCCTGAATAGGCATCCAGAAAGCACAATCGTTCGCATCCCGCCACCGAGTCAATGATTTGGTCGATGCGGGGAAGAGCGAAGGGATCTTTTGGACAAGCTCTGTTGAGGTCTGTATAGTCAATACACATACGAAAAGTACCATTCTTCTTGAGTACCAAAACCGGGTTAGCGAGCCATTTGGGGTGAAACACTTCCACGATGAATCCGACGGCTAAAAGACGGGCGACTTCTTCCCCAATCGCCTTGCGTCGCTCCTCGTTGAATCTGCGAAGGTACTGCTAGACGGGTTTGCACTTTGGGTCAACATTAAGATGGTGCTCAACGAATTCTCTCGGCAGACCAGGCATGTCAAAAGGTTTCCATGCAAAGATGTCCCGATTCTCACGGATGAATTCGATGAGCGCGCTTTCCTATTTGGGGTCCAGACCCGTCCCAATGGTGAACTGCTTGGATGAATCGCCAGGCACAAAATCGATTGTCTTAGTGTCATCCGTTGGTTTGAACTTGAGGGGCGACTCAGAGTCTGTAGTTGGCTTCTTCAGGGGTGACATGTCCGCCGGGTCAACATTGGCCCGATGGTGTTTGAGCTCTTCCGCAGCACAGGCGACTTCCGCATAAGCCGCGTCCCCTTCTTCACATTCCTTTGCGATCCTTCTATCTCCATCAACTGTGATGGGTCCTTTGGGACCAGGCATTTTGAGCTTGAGGTAGACATAGCACGGGCGATCCATGAAGCGGGCGTAAGCCGGTCGCCCAAACAGCGCATGGTAGGGGCTTTTCAATTTGACCACCTCGAAGATTAAAGACTCCGCCCTATAATTCTGTGCAGTTCCAAATGCCACTGTGAGCCTGACCCGGCCTATGGGATAAGCCGACTTGCCTGGGACAATTCTGTGGAAAACTGTGGTTGATGGCATCAGGTCTTTCTCCAATAGATTCATCCTTTGGAAGGTGTCGAAGTATAGGATATTGATGCTGCTGCCACCATCCATTAGTACCTTTGGTAGGGTGTAAGCCCCCACTTGGGGAGCCACGACCAACGCCAGATCGCCCGGGTTATCTACTCTCGGCGGGTGATCCTCCCTGCTCCATGTTATGGTCTGCTCAGACCAATGGAGGTATCTAGGAATCGCCGGTTCAGATACACTGTACGCCCGGTGACTCACCTTCTTATCAAGCGTGCAAGTATTAGTGGTGAAAACGTGGTAATGCCCATTACTTAACTGTTTGGGGTTGCTGCGGAAGTCCCCATTATCGTCCTGACCCTGCGGAGCCCCCTGTGGGGGTGGCTGCTGGAAGACTCCTGGCGGGTTGTACCGCCGCTGGTGGTGCACCGGGTATTGGCCGCCGCCTGGCTGCGGGCCTCCCTGAGCCCCCTGTTCGGGAAAACCGCCGAAGGGGTTCTGTCTTTGGTTGGGCGCGGCGAATTGCTCCTGGCGCTGGTCCGGGTCTTCGTTTTGACTCTTCTTGATTGCCTCCGCCCGAAACTCTCGCATCACGAAGCAGTTTCCCCAAGAGTGACTCGCCGGGCCGTCAGCCGTGGTGTGGTGTGGGCAAGGGCCCTTGAGTAGCTCTTCATAGTTACGCGGCCTCTTCCCACTGAAACCTTGATTCTTCTTTTTGCCGTTATTAGCGTTGGTATTGGCGACTAAGTCCGAGGGCTCCTCCCGTGGTCTCCACTTGCCATTGGTCCCTTGATTGTGACGGTTACGCCCCTGGAACTGGGTATGATTTTTGGATGACTCGCCCTTCTTAGGCGAATTAGCCTTGCCATCCTCGCCGGGATCTTTGGTATCATCGGCCTCGGCATATCTAGTGAGGGTGTCCATCAGCTCGCCCATGTCTTGGACCTTTCGTTTGAGTCGCCCCAATTTCTGCACCAAGGGTTCGTAATGACAATTGTGCTCGAGGATGAGCACAGCTTGAGCCGCCGTAATACCATCTAACGAATGAATAATTTCTGCAACCCGCCGTGACCTATGGTGGGCCGACTCATCCATACGCTGAACACAGTGTTGTAGATCGACGATCGTCATCGGACGTTTGCAAGTTCCTCGGAAGTTTTTGATGAAACGCTCTTTTAACTCGGCCCAGGACTGGATGGAATTGGGAGGCAAGTTTTTCAACCAAGTGCGTGCCGACCCCTCGAGCATCATTGTGAAGTATCTGGCGCAAACCGCCTCGTTTACGTCGAGCATGTCCATGGCGATTTCATAACTCTCGATCCATGACGTCGGCTCGAGGTCCGGTGTATAATTAGGCACTTTCCTTGGTCCCTTGAAGTCTTTGGGCATCCTTTCGTTCCGAAGGGCCGGGGACAAGCATGGTACCCCAACTCGCCCTCCGCCCCTGACGAGGGGGGCCGGGGCGTCTTGGATGTTCGGGAGATCTCGGCCCGGCGGGTTTCGTTCGGGCGCGTTGTCCTGTGGGAAGTGTCGCGGCCCGCTATTTAAGGCGGGCTGGTCCTCTGGCCGGCTCCTAGTGTAACTTGCCTGGGGGTGGAATGCAACCACTCGAGGCTATGTGAGAACTGGGCCTTTTGAACCACCGCCGTCTTCAACATCTCGATGGCGTTCCTTGCTTCTATCTCGGCAGGGGTGTTGCCGTGAAGCGGAAGAGACTCCAGATGGCGAGTTGCGGCAAGCACGTTATCCACCGGGTTGGAAAAGTGGCCTTGAGGCATCCGGAATCGAGGAATGTGATCCTCAACCGGCTGAGCCGGCGGGTTAGGCGGGCGGCCCGGTCCTCCCCCCGGGGCGGCTCCGCCCCAGGGGTTCGTGGAGTGTCGAACAGGCGGGTCGGGTTGAGGTCATGGGGCAGGCGACCCTGGTGTCTCCGCTGATGGACGGCGTCGGACGCGCGCTACTGTCTCTCGAGCCGCCAGTTGTCAGTGTTTAAACGCATCCTTTCGGCCGTAATTTGAGCTTGCCGAGTCTCGATCCTGGCGGACTCCATCTCGGTGTCCCGATGAGCCTTTGCCACTGCCTCTCTGAGTTTCGCCAGGTCCACATTTATCTCCTCTTGTTTCCCTAGTGTGAGGGGAGTTGCCATTAGCCTTGTGACCTCCGCCGCTAAATCCACTAGGACTGCGGCCGGGCTCCTGGTCGTCTCGCCGGTTCCATCGCCTCCAGTAGGGTTTTGTGTGGGCTGAGTCGCCCTAGCCATGTAGATGGCGATCTAGCGGCGAGTTCGGTCAAGGATCTCTGGGTCCATGGCCAGCGACAAGCTCCCAAGACAATCCCCATGCAGAGAGCGGATTGAATCTGAGTCACCCATGGATGATTCGTCATCGGAGTTGACCGGTGTAGTTTCCTGAGTCGCCGAGCGTTCTGGCTCCTCCGATCCCTGCGTGAACCCCACAAAGACCGGGCGAGTCAGATTTGGCGTTATGACTTGGCGGACGTACCTGGCCGGCTCGACGATGTCGGTGGAGATGTCCGGCTCAGGCGCGGATGATCCGATCATGCCGATGAACATGTTGATCTTGCCGAAGGGGACCCTGTAACCAGATTCAATCGAATCCGCTTCAGGTCCCCATTGCTGGTTGTCGATGTAGGTTATCCCGCGACGGCTCCGAGTCATGAGCCCCGTCGCTTAACTCCCAAACCCTGGTAGGGCTCCCTTTGAGAACTCAACTCCACCGTGCAAAGGCCCCACGGTGGGCGCCAACTGTCGTGGTTTTGTCACGGTAGATGTCCTCGTGAAAGGACTTAATACTGGAGCCATCACACCTTGGTGGCGACTCAAAGGGGTTAAGCGGGAGAGACACGGCGATTTACCCAGGTTCAGCCCCTCGTGAGGAGGTAATAGCCTACGTCCTGCTTTTGTGTGTATTGATGTGGATTCGATTACAAGGGGGCGTAATTCGCCAAACCTAGCACTCGATGATTTCTAACCTTCCCTCTCGTCCCCTGGGACTCGCCTTTATATACAGGTCAAATCCCCTCGGGTTTACAAGGATACTTCCCTTCCTACGAATCGTGACCCCGGTGGTCTCTAAGTCGCTATCTTCTGAAGCTTGGAGACTTTCCACGATTCACAAACCGTCACATGACCTTGATTTGACCAGGACAAAGCCCAAATACCTGCTCGGATGAATCGCCTAATGACTAACCCGGCCCAACTAGGGCGAGTCAGTCACAGGTAATATCCCCAACACCATGACCTCTCCGATGATGCGTGAGTAGTTCACCATAGACCTACGGGTCCATAGCTAGTAACTAGATGGCTTCTTCTCTCTCTTGGATCTTCAATACAAGGTTCTCCATGATCTTCATGGAGATCTATCCGATGTAATCTTCTTTTGCGGTGTGTTTGTCTAGATCCGATGAATTGTGGATTTATGATCAGCTTATCTATGAATCTTATTTGAGTTTCTTCGGATCTCTCTTATGCATGATTTCATATCCTTGTAATTCTCTTCGAGTTGTGGGTTTTGTTTGGCCAAGTAGATCTATGATTCTTGCAATGGGAGAAGTGCTTGGTTTTGGGTTCATACCGTGCGGTGACCTCACCCAGTGACAGAAGGGGTAGTGAGGCACACATCATGTTGTTGCCATCAAGGGTAAAAAGATGGGGTTTTCATCATTGGTTTGAGATTATCCCTCTACATCATGTCATCTTGCTTAAGGCGTTACTCTGTTCGTCATGAACTCAATACACTAGATGCATGCTGGATAGCGATCGATGTGTGGAGTAATAGTAGTAGATGCAGAAAGTATCGGTCTACTTGTCTCGGCCATGATGCCTATATGTATGATCATTTCCTTAGATATCATCATGACTTTGCGTGGTTCTGTCAATTGCTCGACAGTAATTTGTTCACCCACCGTGATATTTGCTATTTTGAGAGAAGCCTCTAGTGAACACTATGGCCTAATACGTCCTTTTTGCATCATGTTTTCATGTTGATATTTATTGCTTCTTTGCCTGTTATTTCACTTCACGGTACTATTCTTATGTCTTTTATCTCTTATTTTGCAAGGTTTACATGAAGAGGGAGAATACCGGCAACTAGAACTCTGGCCTGAAAGTGGAGCAAAGTTGAGATACCTATTCTGCGCAACTCCAAACGCCGTGAAACCAACACTCCTCTCATCGGAGGGGACTCATCACCATCAGCATCTTCATCAGCACCATCTCATCTTCAAAACCTAGTTCATCACTTGTAACCAATCTCCATCTCGCGACTCCGATTGGTACTTGTAAGGTTGCTAGTAGTGTTGATTACTCTTTGTAGTTGGTGCTAGTTGGATTGTTTGGTGGAAGAGATTATGTTCAGATCCTTGATGCTACTCATTACCTCTCTGATCATGATTATGATTATGCTTTGTGAGTAGTTACTTTTGTTCCTGAGGACATGTGATAAGTCATGCTAATAGTAGTCATGTGAATTTGGTATTCGTTCGGTAATTTGATATGTTGTATGTTGTTTTTCCTCTAGTGGTGTTATGTGAACGTCGACTACATAACACTTCACCATTATTTGGGCCTAGAGGAAGGTACTGGGAAGTGGTAAGTAGATGATGGGTTGCTAGAGTGACGGAAGTTTAAACTCTAGTTTGTGCGTTACTTCCTAAAGGGCTGATTTGGATCCACTAGTTTAATGCTATGGTTAGACTGTGTCTTAATTCTTCTTTCGTAGTTGCGGATGCTTGCGACAGGGGTTAATCATAAGTGGTATGCTTCTCCAAGTAAGGGCATTCCCCAAGTGCTGGTCCACCCACGTATGAAATTATCAAAGTAACGAACGTGAATCATATGAACATGATGAAACTAGCATGACAGAAATTCCCGTGTGTCCTCGGGAGCGTTTTTACTCCTATAAGACTTTGTCCAGGCTTGTCCCTTGCTACAAAAGGGATTGGGCCACTTTGCTGCACCGTGCAGATTTTACCTTGTTGAAAACCACTTGTCAGATCCTTCTGCTCCTCGTTGGGTTCGACACTCTTACTTATCGAAAGGACTACGATTGATTCCCTATACTTTTGGGTCATCAAGACTCTTTTCTGGCGCCGTTGCCGGGGAGTGAAGCGCCTTTGGTAAGTGGAACTTGGTAAGGAAACATTCATATAGTGTGCTGAAATTTATTGTAACTTGTCACTATGGATACTAATTCTTTGAGGGGCTTGTTCGGGGTATATTCACCTCGAACGGAAGCACAAAGAGTTTCTCCTCAACCTTCTGCACCTACTGAAAATATTTTCTTTGAGTTTCCTTCGGGTATGCTTGAAAAACTGCTCGCTAATCCTTTTACAAGAGATGGAACATCACATCCAGACTTGCATCTGATCTATGTAGATGAGGTTTGTGGTTTATTTAAGCTTGCAGGTGTGCCCGAGGATGAGGTGAAGAAGAAGTTCTTTCCTTTATCTTTGAAGGATAAGGCGTTGACATGGTATAGGCTATGTGATGATACTGGATCATGGGACTACAATCGGTTGAAATTGGAATTTCATCAAAAGTTTTATCCTATGCATTTAGTACATCGTGATCGGAATTATATCTACAATTTTTGGCCTCGTGACAGAGAAAGCATCGCTCAAGCTTGGGGGAGGCTTAAATCAATGCTATATTCATGCCCCAATCATGAGCTCTCGAGAGAAATTATCATTCAGAACTTCTATGCTCGGCTTTCTCATGATGATCGCACCATGCTTGACACTTCTTGTACCGGTTCTTTTATGAAGAGAGATATTGACTTCAAATGGAATTTATTGGAGAGAATTAAACGCAACTCTAAAGATTGGGAGCTTGAAGAAGGTAAGGAGTCAGGTATGAATTTCACGTTTGATTGCGTTAAATCCTTTGTTGAGACAAATACTTTTTGTGACTTTAGCGCTAAGTATGGACTTGACTCTGAGATAGTAGCTTCATTGTGTGAATCCTTTGCTGCTCATATTGGTCTCCCCAAATAGAAGTGGTTTAAATATCATCCTCCGTTAGAAGTTAATGTAGTTAAACCCACTCTAGTTGAAGAGAAAGTCATTGCCTATAATGATCCTGTGGTTCCCAGTGCTTACATTGAGAAACCACCTTTCCTTGTTAGGATAAAGGATCCTTCTAAAGCTTAAACTGTGATACGTAGAGGCTATATTAGAACACCTACACACCGTGAGAAAATTAGAGTTGAACCTAGCATTGCTATTATCAAAGATCTTCTGTCTGAAGAAGTTGAGGGACATAATATTCACTTTTGTGAAGATGCTGCTAGAATTGCTAAACCTCACGCTAGAGACAAACATAGGCCTGTTGTTGGCATGCCTGTGGTTTCTGTTAAGATAGGAGATCATTGTTATCATGGTTTATGTGACGTGGGTGATAGTGTTAGTGCAATACCTCAATCCTTATATGATGAAATCAAAGATGAGATTCCACCTGTTGACATAGAGCATATTGATGTCACTATTCAGCTTGCCAATAGAGATACTATCTGCCCTGTGGGAATTGTTACGGATGTTGAAGTCTTGTGTGGTAAAATGAAATATCCTGCTGATTTCCTCGTTCTTGCTACCGCACAAGATAGCTTTTGTCCCATCATATTTGGTAGACCTTTTCTCAATACTGTCAATGCTCATATTGATTGTGAGAAACGAACTGTCACTATTGGCTTTGAAGGTGTGTCACATGAGTTCAATTTCTCTAAGTTTAGTAGACAACCTCATGAAAAGGAGTTGCCTAGTAGGGATGAAACTATTGCCTTAGCCTCTATTGTCGTGCCTCCTACTGATCCCTTAGAGCAATACTTGCTTGAGCATGAAAATGATATGCATATGGCTGAAAGGGATGAAATAGATAGAGTTGTCTTAGAACAATATCCTATCCTTAAGAATAATCTGCGTGTTGAACTGCTTGGGGATCCACCTCCACCAAAGGGTGATCCTATGTTCGAGCTTAAACAATTGCCTGATACTCTTAAGTATGCCTATCTTGATGAAAAAGAGATATATCCTGTTATTATTAGTGCTAGCCTCTCAGAGCATGAAGAAAATAACTTACTAAAAACTCTGAGGAAGCACCGTGCTACTATTGGATATACTCTTGATGATCTTAAGGGCATTAGTCCCACTCTATGCCAGCACAAGACCAAAACTGATCCTGAATTCAAACCAGTTGCTGATCATCAAAGGAGATTGAATCCTAAGATGAAAGAAGTAGTAAGAAAAGAAATACTAAAGCTCCTGGAAGCGGGTATTATCTATCCTGTTGCTCATAGCGATTGGGTGAGTCCGGTGCATTGCGTTCCTAAGAAGGGAGGCATTACCGTTGTCCCTAATGATAAGGATGAGTTGATCCCACAAAGGATTATTACTGGCTATAGGATGGTGATTGATTTTAGGAAATTGAATAAAGCCACTAGGAAAGATCATTACCCTCTGCCTTTTATCTACCAAATGCTAGAAAGGTTGTACAAACACACACACTTCTGCTTTCTAGACGATTATTCTGGTTTCTCCCAAATACCAGTTGCACAATCTGATAAGGAGAAAACCACTTTCACCTGCCCTTTCGGTACCTTTGCTTATAGACGTATGCCTTTTGTCTTATGTAATGCACCTGCCACTTTTCAAATATGTATGATGGCTATATTCTCGACTTTTGTGAAAAGATTGTCGAGGTTTTCATGGATGACTTCTCCGTTTACGGGTCTTCCTTTGATGATTGCCTCAGCAACCTTGATCGAGTCTTACAGAGATGTAAAGACACCAACCTTGTCTTGAATTGGGAAAAGTGCCACTTTATGGTTAATGATGGCATCATCTTAGGACATAAAATTTCTGAAAGAGGTATTGAAGTCGATAAGGCTAAGGTTGATGCAATCAAGAAAATGCCATACCCCACAGATATCAAAGGTATAAGAAGTTTCCTTGGTCATGCTGGTTTCTATAGAAGGTTTATTAAAGACTTCTCTAAGATTTCTAGGCCTCTTACCAATCTCTTGCAAAAGGATATTCCTTTTGTCTTTGACGATGATTGTGAGGAAGCCTTCGAAATACTTAAGAGGGCTTTGATAACTGCACCTATTGTTCAACCACCTGATTGGAACTTGCCTTTTGAGATCATGTGTGACGCTAGTGATTATGCTGTTGGTGTTTTTCTAGGGCAAAGAGTTGATAAGAAGTTGAATGTTATTCACTATGCTAGTAAAACTCTAGATAGTGCCCAGAGAAACTATGCTACTACGGAGAAGGAGTTTTTAGGAGTCGTGTTTGCATGTGAAAAGTTCAGATCTTGCATAGTTGATTCCAATGTCACTATTCACACTGATCATGCTGCTATTAAGTACCTCATGGAGAAGAAAGACGCTAAACCTAGACTTATCAGATGGGTTCTCTTGCTACAAGAATTTGATTTGCACGTTGTCGACAGAAAGGGTGTTGATAACCCAGTAGCAGATAACTTGTCTAGGTTGGAGAACGTTCTTGATGACCCACAACCTATTGATGATAGCTTTCCCGATGAGCAATTGAATGGCATCAATGCATCACGTAGTGCACCGTGGTATGCTGATTATGCAAACTATATCGTTGCCAAATACATACCACCTAGTTTCACGTACGAGCAAAAGAAGAAGTTCTTCTTTGACTTGAGACACTACTTTTGGGATGATCCTCACCTTTATAAGAAAGGAGTAGATGGTGTTATTAGACGTTGTGTACCTGAACATGAATAGGGACAGATCCTACAGAAGTGTCACTCCGAGGGCTACGGAGGGCACCATGCGGGAGATAGAACTGCACACAAGGTATTGCAATCAGGTTTCTATTGGCCCACTCTCTTCAAGGATGTCCGAAAGTTTGTCCTGCCTTGTGACGAATGTCAGAGAATAGGTAATATTAGCAAACGTTAGGAAATGCCTATGAACTATTCGCTTGTCATTGAACCATTTGACGTCTGGGGCTTTGATTATATGGGACCTTTTCCAAAATCCAATGGGTATACTCACATGCTAGTTGTTGTTAATTACATCACTAAGTGGGTAGAAGCTATCCCCACTAGTAGTGCTGATCACAACACCTCTATCAAGATGCTGAAAGAAGTTATCTTCCCTAGATTTGGAGTCCCTAGATATCTAATGACCGACGGTGGTTCACACTTCATTCATGGTGCTTTTCGTAAAACACTTGCTAAGTACGATGTCAACCATAGAATTGCGTCTCCCTATCACCCTCAGTCCAGTGGTCAAGTAGAGCTAAGTAATAGAGAGATTAAACTGATTCTGCAAAAGACTATCAACAGGTCTAGAAAGAATTGGTCTAAGAAGCTCGATGATGCACTGTGGGCTTATAGAACTGCCTATAAGAATCCCATGGGCATGTCTCCGTACAAAATGGTGTATGGGAAAGCATGTCACTTACCTCTTGAGCTAGAGCATAAAGCTTATTGGGAAATCAAAGAGCTCAACTTTGATTTCAAACTTGCCGGTGAGAAGAGGTTATTTGATATTAGCTCGCTTGATGAGTGGAGAACTCGGGCATATGAGAATGCCAAGCTATTCAAAGAGAAGGTTAAGAGGTGGCATGATAAGAGGATACAAAAGTGTGAGTTCAATGTAGGTGATTATGTCTTGCTATATAACTCTCGTTTAAGATTCTTTGCACGCAAGCTTCTCTCTAAATGGGAAGGTCCCTACGTTGTTGAGGAAGTATATCGTTCCGGTGCTATTAAGATCAACAACACATAAGGTAATTGTACGAGAGCGGTAAATGGGCAGAGAATCAAGCATTATATCTCAGGTACTCCCATAAGTGTTGAAAGCAATATCATCAATACCATAACTCCGGAAGAATACCTAAGGGACATTTATCAGCCTGTTTCAGACTCTGAAAACGAAGAGGTATGTGATTCAGTAAGAAAACAGAGTCCAAAACTTTTCCAATTGGAAATTTTCTCCGTTTTGGAATATTTGAAAAAATACGAAAATTGGAAGTAGTTCGGAAAGTGCGCGAGGAGGCGACAAGCCTGCACGGCGTGGGCCCACCCCCTGGCCGCGCCGTGAGGGCTTGTGGCCACCTCGTGCGCCTCCCGGACTCTGTTTTCATGCAGGGGACTCCTTCTGGTCTGGAAAAAATCATTATATATTCTCCCGTTTGGTGTGACCCCTGCATCACGCAGATTTCTTCTGTTTTTCGTTTCGAGCCTGTTTTCTACCGCAGATCTAGGTCAAGATGTCTTCTCAGGATTCAGAGGGGGAGAGCTATGTGGCAGATTACCTTGCTAACCCCAAGGTCTATGGGGACTTGGAACCATATGGCTGGACCACTGATGAGGAAGAAGACTATGATCCCAAGGGGAAGGAACAAACAAGTTCCGATGAAGAGGAGGCTCCTCTACCTCAACCTGGACGCACTCATGTGGAGTTCAAGAAGTCGAGCCTCCCTGACTCAAGGAAGAAGCCTAAGACCTTGTTTATCCCTTCTCGTTTCTTGTAGGAGAGTAAGCAGGAATTATGCCAAAGGGTGTTGAAGCTTGAGGAGGAAAATGATGATCTGAGACAGCAGAATTTTATGCTCAAGTGGAAATTAGACAAGCTCAAGACCTCTGCAACAACTCCTCCACCACCACCAAAGGAAGACAACCGAGCCTTGGTATGGGCAATCCCCTTGGCTTGTGCCAAGCTTGGGGGAGTTGCCCCGGTATCGTATCACCATCACATCTTTTTCCTTTACCTTTGTTTTAGTTTCCCTTTTCAGTTTTCTCTTTTTCCTAGTAGAGTAAAAGTCTTAGTGTTTTAGTCTTGAGTTTTGTTTTGTGTCACCCCTGATGTATTCTTGCTCGTGAGCCATATAATAAAGATTGTCCTAGTTGAAGGGCTTTGCCTCTTGCCATGATCAGAAGAGTGAGAATAGAACGAAAGTATGAAAGATCATGTAATGATCTTATGGGAAGTGATGGCTTCACATATAAAAAGAATGAGGATTGAAACTTGTTGAGGGTAGGCAAACATAGACCTTGGTCATTGTTGCAATTAATAGGAAGTGATAAAGGAGGAGAGGTTCACATACAAATATATCATCTCTGACACCATCTATGATTGTGAACACTCACCAAACTATTGCATGCCTAGAAGTAGATGTTGTACCAGGAAGACAACGTAATGGATTGTGTTTGCTTGGATCTGAACAATGTTATATGATTAGAGATCCCTTAGCATGTGACGATTGCTTCCACCTCACATTAGCCAAACCTCCCGCACTAAGTAGAGATACTACTTGTGCATCCATAAACCATCAACCCAGTTTTGTCATGTGAGTCCACCATACCTACCTATGTATTGAATAAGATCCCTCAAGTAAGTTGTCATCGGTGCAAGCAATAAAAATTGCTCCCTAATATGTATGATCTATTAGTGTGTGGAAAATAAGCTTTATACAAACCTGTGATGAGGAAGACATAAAAGCGACGGACTGCATAATAAAGTTCTTTATCACAGGGGGCAATATAATGTGACGTTCCTCCACACTAAGAGGACACACATCCAAACCTTAAAAGCGCATGACAACCTCTGCTTCCTCTGCGAAGGGCCTATCTTGTACCTTTACTTTTTGTCCCTGAAAGAGTCATGGTGATCTTCACCAATTCCTTATTTTGCCTTTGTCTTGGCTACCGTCACATTCTTGGGAAAGATCTATATTCATATGTCAACTTGGAGGTAAGTATTCATGAATTATTATTGTTGACATTACCCTTGAGGTAAGCAGTTGGGAGGCAAAACTATAAGCCCCTATCTTTCTCTGTGTCCAGCTGAAACTTTGATCTCATGAGTACCACGTGAGTTGTAGCAATTGTAGAGAACGAAAGAATGATTGACTATGTGGATTTGCTTTACAAGCTCTTATTGACTCTTTTGGATGTTGTGATAAATTGCAATTGCTTCAATGACTAAAGGCTATCGGTTGTTACTTCTCGGAAAGGTTCTTGATACATGCTTTACTTTGTGAAGGAATTATCACTTTAGCTTGAGAGATTATATGTTGGTATTGCTGTTCTGATCTTGATCATGATGCTTGCATGTTTGTATCTTGTTTTGTCGACACCTCTCTCCCTAAACATGTGGACATATTTATTGAGCTCGGCTTTCGCTTGAGGACAAGCGAGGTCTAAGCTTGGGGGAGTTGATACGTCCATTTTGCATCATGTTTTCATGTTGATATATATCGCTTCTTTGGCTGTTATTTCACTTCACGGTACTATTCTTATGCCTTTCTCTCTGATTTTGCAAGGTTTACATGAAGAGGGAGAATACCGACAACTGGAATTCTGGCCTGAAAGTGGAGCAAAGTTGAGATACCTATTTTGTGCAACTCCAAACGCCGTGAAAATCAACGGAGATTTGTTTCCCAATTTATCAAAAATACTGGGCCGAAGAAGTGCTAGAGGGGCACGAGGGGGTGCCCACAAGCCTGCACGGCGCGGCCACCCCCCAGGCCAAGCCATGGGGGCTTGTAGGCAGCCCACTGGCCCACTGGCCCCCCTCTTTTGCTATATGGAAGGTTTTGTCCAGGAAAAAATCACAGAGGAGCTTTTTCGTGGTTTGACCGCCGCCACGAAGAGGAACTTGAGCAGAACCAATCTAGAGCTCCGGCAGGACGATCCTCTCGGGGAAACTTCCCTCCCGGAGGGGGAAATCGTTGCCATCGTCATCACCAACTCTCCTCTCATCAGAGGGGACTCATCCCATCAACAACTTCATCAGCACCATCTCATCTCCAAACCCTAGTTCATCACTTGTAACCAATCTCCGTCTCACGACTCTGATTGGTACTTGTAAGGTTGCTAGTAGTGTTGATTACTCTTTGTAGTTGATGCTAGTTGGATTGTTTGGTGGAAGAGATTATGTTCAGATCCTTGATGCTACTCATTACCTCTCTGATCATGATTATGATTATGCTTTGTGAGTAGTTACTTTTGTTCCTGAGGACATGGGATACGTCATGCTAATAGTAGTCATGTGAATTTGGTATTCATTCGGTAATTTGATATGTTGTATGTTGTTTTTCCTCTAGTGGTGTTATGTGAACGTCGACTACATAACACTTCACCATTATTTGGGCCTAGAGGAAGGCATTGGGAAGTAGTAAGTAGATGATGGGTTGCTAGAGTGACAGAAGCTTAAACCCTAGTTTATGCGTTACTTCGTAAGGGGCTGATTTGGATCCACTAGTTTAATTCTATGGTTAGACTTTGTCTTAAATCTTCTTTCGTAGTTGCGGATGCTTGGGAGAGGGGTTAATCATAAGTGGGATGCTTGTCCAAGTAAGGGCAATACCCAAGCGCTGGTCTACCCACATATCAAACTATCAAAGTAAGAACGCGAATCATATGAACATGATGAAACTAGCATGACAGAAATTCCCGTGTGTCCCTTGCTACAATAGGGTTTGGGCCACTTTTTTGCACCGTTGCTACTTTTGTTACTTGTTGCTTGCTACGAATCATCTCACCACACAATCACTTGTTACCGACAATTTCAGTGCGTGCAGATTTTACCTTGCTGAAAACCACTTGTCAGATCCTTCTGCTCTTCGTTGGGTTCGACACTCTTACTTATCGAAAGGACTACGATTGATCCCCTATACTTGTGGGTCATCATGGACCCCGGGTCTACTCCACACCATATTTTCAGCCTTACACTTTTTACTTCGTCGCACTTTCCGCCTTCAGATCTCACTTTGCAAACAATCTTGGAGGGATATACAACCCCTTTGAAGCGTTGGGTGCAAGCTCGTTTGTGTTTGCGCAGGTACTCTGGACTTGACGAGACCCTCCTACTGGATCGATACCTTGGTTCTCAAACTAAGGGAAATACTTACTGCTCATGTGCTGCATCGCCCTTTCCTCTTCAAGGGAAAAACAGACGCAAACAAGAGAAGTAGCAAGAAGAATTCCTGGCATTGTCGGGGAAGGACTTTTGTTGCCGTAGCAGGATGCATACAAATTAATAATAGTCTGGATCAATAAATGCATCATCATCATCACTATCACACGTGTCGTGATGAATGACGTGCTCATCGGGTTCAACGACATGAAATTGTGGAAGGTCTTTCTATAATCGGTCAAGCATTCACACGTCATCCGCAGCACTAACCTTTTCTAGTTCCAGCTCTACTAGTTTCGGCTCAGGGGTGAAGTCGGATTCACTGTCGTTGTGTACTTCCATGTTTTGGGGTGAAGCATGGCGGTTCTTGAAACGTTTCTTGGAAGAATTCTTTGTCATATCTATCTGGGTTAATGTCAGGTTCATAATCCTCTTCATTTGGGGGAGGTGGTCTAACACGTGGCGGCACTTCAGAAACAACATACCAACCATTCAGGTTCTTATCAGTTTGTCATGCCCACCATAGATAGAAAACTTGGGTTGCTTGTTGTGCCATAATATAGACATCGGGGACATCTAAATGGGTGCTTGGATTGATTTAGACTAGCCCTAGATGTTCATTAGTCCTTCTAGTCTCCTTCGGCTGGAACCAATAACATTTGAAGATTACGACGTTCGGTGGGTTTTCACCATAGAATTGAAGTTCATAAATTGCTTCAAGTCTTCCATAATACTCGATACCACCTTCGCTAATAGCAGAGACACAACAATTTGTAGATTTCCGGTCCAACATAGATAGCTCTTCGCCAAAGGTACGAAAGTGATACCCATGGATGTTGTATTTCTCAAATGAATGGACCTTATAGTCAAAACCATTAGCGGCTTGTCTCAATTCTGCGTCCATAGACTCTAAATTAGCCTACAAGTTTAATACGAAACGGTTGTTGCATTAGCCGCAAGTTAGACCAAGAAATTAAATGGTCCATTGTTGTTAATTACCATTTATTTGAACCAAGAGATGAAACTGGGATAGCCGCCTCCATGCTTTTCCAGAAGCTCATACTCTTTGACGGAATCATTTTGGATCACCACTCCATCCGAGAATTTGGTGACATATCGACTGTATAAAATATCCGGGAATAAGACCAGTTCAAAGGAATTAGCAGTGGCGGAAAATGTACCGAGAACTTACTCAATGTACGACCACACTTGTGTTAGGTTGTTGAAGATATACAATGGAATGTCCCGCCATTCTTTGACATCAAACGTTATTTGTTTTGAAGCACCGGCTGGTGTGAGCTTCTCTTTGAATAGGCTGAGGTTGGATCTATCTTTTTTAGGGTCTGCGTCATTGTACCGAGGCTTCGGATTATGCAAATGACGATTTTTGGCTTCGTAGTGTGATGTCACGAAGTTAGCCACCTCCTCGGTAATGAATGCCTCGGCCATCGATGCTTCAATTCTACATTTATTTTTACATTTAGATCGAAGCGCCTTCTGCATCCTCTCAGTTGCAAAGCACCAACGATTTTGCACGGGTCCACCCAATCTTGCCTCGGTCGATAGATGTAAAATCAAATGATGCATTGGATTAAAGAAGCCCGGTGGAAAGATCTTCTCTAACTTGTAGAGAAACGCTGGCGCCAATTACTCCATGTCATCTACCACACGAGGCGACAGTTCTTTCGCACAACGAACATGGAAGAAATAGCTCAGCTCCGCTAGTACTAGCTATTCATCCTCGGGAATAAAGCCACATAACATCACCGGCGTTACCCGCTCAAGCCATATGTGCCAATCATGACTCTTGAGACCAAAGATTTTAAAGTTTTCATGACTCACTCCCCTCTTTAGATTCGTTGCATACCCATCGGGGAACATCAAGTGCATTTTGACCCACAATATAATTCCCCTCATAGCTGGCCTTCCAAGGTTGAACCAGGCCTTTGGCTTCGACCAGTTCTTCTTTCCCTTTGATTCTTGCATGTTTTGTAATGGTCTATGACATAGTGTCTCTTGATCGACTCTAGCCTTAGTATTATCCTCTGACTTCCCATCTATGCCGAACAATGTACCAAAAATGGTCTCTCCGATATTCTTTTTAGTGTGCATCATGTCGATGTTGTGTCGAAGAAGGAGGTCTTTGAAGTAAGGCAGATCCCACAAGGCTAGATTGTGAGTCGAGACGTGTTCTGAATTATACCCCTTGAAATACCCTCGACGATCTGGATCAGGCTCGAGGGTGTTTAACTGATCCAAGATCTGTTGGCCTGTCAACACAGGTGGTGCCAAGGTTTTGACAACTTTACCTTTGGTAAAGTTCTTCTTGTCTTTTCTGAACTGATGGTCAGGATCCAAGTAATGTCTATGCAAGTCAAAGCAAGAATACTTCCCACCCACCTGCAACCAATGAAACGGAAGAGCTGCCTTGCATGTGGGGCACGGGAACCTTCCATGCACACACCATCCAAAGAATAGCACATACGCCCGCAAGTCATGCATCGAGTACATGTACCACACATGCATTTTGAACTTTTATTTTCTAGCGACATCGTATGTCTTGACCTCATTATCCCAAGCTTCTTGCAATTCATCCTTAAGCGGTTGCATGTACACATTCATATTCTTCCCGGGATAGTCGGGCCCTGGAATTATCAAAGTTAGGAATATGTTCTTTCTTTGCATAATCTGCCCCGGGGGGGGGGGAAGATTGAGTGGAATGACAAATACTGGCCAACAACTGTATTGGGTTGCCGTCATACCGAAGGGATTGAACCCATCAATGGCGACGTGCAAATGAGGATGCCTTGGATGTGCCGCTTTATCCGGATGTAATCCATCGAAATCTTTCCACGCTTCCCCATCTGATGTGTGTACCGCCATCTTATTCCCATCCGCATCTAGTTCGGTTCTTTTGCCCAATTTGTGCCATGTCATTTGTGTGGCTGTCTCTTTGACCATGAAAAGACGTTGAAGCCTTGGTATGATTGGCATATACCGAAGAACATTAACTCGGATTTCGGCCTGCCTATTCTCACCCATACCGTTGTCTACCACAAGATACCTGCAAGACTTGCAAATGGGACAATAGTCCAAGTGTGCATACTCCTTCCTAAATAAGGCATATCCTTTCTCACATGCATCTATCTTCTCATAGGGAATCTTAAGTACATGAAGTACTTTGTGCGACTGGTACAGGTTTGCAGGCATGACATGGCCTTTGGGTACAAAGCGTCCAAATAGTGTCATCATTGCGTTGTAGCATTCTCTTCGCAAGTTGAACTGAGCCTCCAGAGCCATTACTTGTGCAATGGCATCCAACTGACAAAGCTCAGTGTGCTCATGGAGAGGACGTTTTGAATCGTTATGTGATGAAGTCGGAGCATGACGTGTTAAATGATTGTCAACCTATGTGTGGAGGTTGGGATCGCGCGATGGTTGACTCCTACCAACCCTTCCCCTAGGAGCATGCGTCTAATACTTTGCTTCGATAACTAATAGACTTTTTCAATAAGTATGTGAGTTCTTTATGACTAATGTTGAGTTCATGGATTATGCGCACTCTCACCCTTCCACCTTTGCTAGCCTCTCTAGTACCGTGCAACTTTCGCCGGTGCATTAAACCCACCTTCCTCAAAACAACCACCATTTATTTTCCTCGAAACAACCACCGTACCTACCTATTATGGCATTTTCATAGCCATTCCGAGATATATTGCCATGCAACACCACCGTACCATTTTTTATGACACGCACCATCACTTCCATATTGCTTATAGAGTCATACTTTGTTCTAGCTATCGAGTTGTAATCTTTTGAGCTGTAAGTAAATAAAAGTGTGATTATTTGCATCATTAGAGCATTCTCCCGTGTGAGAAAAAGGATAATGGAAGCTATGATCCCCTCACAAGTTGGGATGAGTCTCCGGACTTTACAAAAAATCAAAGAGGCCAGCGAAGCCCATAAATAAATAAAAGAGGCCATAGAAGCCCATCCAGAAAAAGGGAAGACAAAAAAATAGAAAAAATGAGAGAAATAGAGAAGGGACAATGCTACTATCTTTTTCCACACTTGTGCTTCAAAGTAGCACCATGTTCTTCATAGAGAGTCTCCTAATTTGTCACTTTCATATAACTAGTGAAATTACATCTTTTGCACGACCACTTAGTTTTATTTTTGAGCTTTCATACACTAATAGCTCTAGTGCATTTGTTGCATGGCAATCCCTACTCACTCACATTAATATGTATTGATGGGTATCTCCATAGCCCTTTGATATGCCTAGTTCATGTGGGACTACCTTCTCCTCTTTCTTTCGCAACCTCCACCCCATTCTATTCCACCTATAGTGCTATATCCATGGCTCACACTCATGTATTGCATGAGAGTTGAAAAGGTTCGAGAACATAAAAAGTGTGAAACAATTGCTTGATTTCCACCGGCTTTGTGCATGATTTAGATACTTTGTGTGGTAAAGATGGAGAATAGCCAGACCATATGATTTTGTAGGGATAACTTTCTAATACCATGCTATTTCGAAAGGAAACAATTACCTTATTAGTATGCTTGAAGTATTATTGTTTTTTATGTCAATATAGACTTTTGTTTTGAGTCCTATGGATCTGAATATTCCTGCCACAATAGAGAATATTACATGGATAAATCTGTTACGTAGCATTCCACATCAAAAATTCTGTTTTTATCATTTACCTACTCAAGGACGAGCAGGAATTAAGCTTGGGGATGCTTGATACATCTCCAATGTATCTATAATTTTTTATTGTTCCATGCTATTATATTATCTATTTTGGATGTTTCATATGCATTTATATGTTGTTTTATATTATTTTTGGGACTAACCTATTAATCCAGAGCCTAGTGCCAGTTTATGTTTTTCCACGTTTTTGAATATTGCAGTTAAGGAATATTTAACAGAGTCCAAACGGAATAAAATCTCTGGAAAATTTTTCTTGGACCAGAAGACACGCAACAGACTTGGAGTAGGGGGCAAGGCAATTGCCGGGAGGCCGCATGCCTGTAGGGCGCGCCCTAGGGGGTGGCCGCGCCCCCTGGCTTGTGGGCCCCCTACAGGTCTCCTAACCCTATTTCTTGGCCTATAAATTCCCAAATATTCCCGTATCGCCAAAAACAGCAACAAAAATACTTTTACACTGTCGGGAGCCTTTGTTCCCGAGAGATCCAATATGGGAGCCTCTTCCAGTAATCTATTAGAGAGGGAATTAATCGTGGAGGACATCTACATCAACTCCATTGCCCCTTCGATGATGTCTTAGTAGTTCACCATAGACCTACGGGTCCATAGCTAGTAGCTAGATGGCTTCCTCTCTCTCTTTGATCTTCAATACCATGATCTTCATGGAGATCTATCCGATGTAATACTCTTTTGTGGTGTGTTTGTCGAGATCCGATGAATTGTGAGTTCATGTTCACATTATCCATGAATATTATTTGAGCCTCTTTTGAATTCTTATATCCATGATTTCATATATTTGCAAGTCTCTTCGAATTATTTGTTTGGTTTGGCCAACTAGATTGGTAATTCTTGCAATGGGAGAAGTGCTTAGTTTTGGGTTCAATCTTGCGGTGTCCTCACCAAGTGATAGTAGGGGTAGCGAGGCACGTATTGTATTGTTGCCATCGAGGATAAAAAGATGGGGTTTTCATCATATTGCTTGATTTTATCCCTCTACATCATGTCATCTTACTTAATGCGTTACTCTGTTCTTGATGAACTTAATACTCTAGATGCAGGCATGAGTGTGTCGATGTGTGGAGTAATAGTAGTAGATGCGGAATCATTTCAGTCTACTTGACACGGACGTGATGCCTATATGCATAATCATTTCCTCAGATATCTTCATAATTATTCACTTTTCTATCAATTGCTCGACGGTAATTTGTTCACCCACCGTATTATTTTCCTTTATGAGAGAAGCCTCTAATGAAACCTATGGAACCCGGCTCTATTTTCCATATTATGTTTTCAGATCTATAAACCAAAAATACAAAAATATTTTGCTGCAATTTATTTACCTGAGTTTTATTTTCAGATCTATCAATATTTTATAACTATCTCTATCAGATCTCATCCTTGCAAATAACACTAAATGGATTGACAACCCTTTATAGCATTGGGTGCAAGTGTTTGATTGTTTGTGTAGGTACTACTATTCGAGCCTTGCTTGTTCCTCCTACTGGATTGATACCTTGGTTCTCAACAAACTGAGGAAATACTTATCTACTTTGCTACATCACCCTTTACTCTTCAAGGGAAAATCAACGCAAGGTCAAGAGGTAGCACTGACTGGTGTACATCCACGCATGATCACTCATCTTGCCTAGTCGAACGCAGGGGAGGAGCTCGTCGAACACCAGACCCTCGCACCGACGAAAACAACTGCACATTTAAATACAAAGATGAGTAACATATCATTATTGTTTTTTCCGTCAACCTAACTAAATATTTTACAACAGGATGCCACCGCCAAGTTCTAAAAAAACAACTCGCACTGCTCCACCTCAACTTGTCTGTCGGTATGTACATGCCTGGGATTAATATATCCTTTACCAGCACTTTCTCATCAAGTGGATTTGTAAAGATATCGGACACCCCTACCCGAAATATATGTCATCCAAGGTTCCATCAACGTCGAGGCACCCCTAACCTATATAGATGTCATTTAGGGTTTCATCGACACCGAGGAACGCCCTAACTCCATCGTCCCCGGCGCCCTCAGGTATGGCGATGCACGGGCGAAGGGTCAACGCGTCATCTCTTCCGGTTCCAGAGACCTCTCCTCTCTGGCTCTCCTCTCCTCTGGAAGGCCGAAGAGCACCTTATCGGTCAACAAGAGGCCAAAGAGGTGTCGGGTGTCGGGGGTTGGGGTAAGTGCCGTTGGGGGTGGCGTATTAATAGGTGCACGGAGTTTCGTGTGGGGGTGTCAGGATGTCGTGTCGGGGTGTCGGGGCGTCGTCTCGGGGTGTCGGGGCATCGTGTCGGGGTGTTGGGGCATCGTGTCGGGGTGTCATTTTCTTCTTCCTGCTCTTGTTTTTTCCCTCTTCTTCCTTTTCTTCTTCTTCCTCTTCTTCCCTTACTTCCTTTTCTTCTTCTTCTTCTTCTTCTTCTTCTTCTTCTTCTTCTTCTTCTTCTTCTTCTTCTTCTTCTTCTTATTCTTCTCTTCTTCTTCAACGCTAGATCGGGAAGAAACGTGATGAGATTGCGGGACATATCGTGATGAGATCGCGGGAACGGCTGCGATTTGGATCGCGAAGATGTTCCACTACATCAACCGCATTATATACGCTTCCGCTTAGCGATCTACAAAGGTATGTAGATTCACTATCCCCTCTCGTAGATGATCATCACCATGGATCGATCTTGCGTGTGCGCAGGAATTTTTTTGTTTCCCATGCAACATTCTCCAAAAGTGGTATCAAAGCTAGGTCTATGCATAGATTATATCTCGAGTAGAACACAAAAGAGTTTGTGGGCGTTGATGTTCAATTTTCTGCCCTCCTTAGTCTTTTCTTTATTCGGCGGTATTGTTGGATTGAAGTGGCCCGTACCAACATTACTCGTACGCTTACGAGAGACCGGTTTCATCGACTAACATGCAACTTATTGCATAAATATGAGTGGCGGGTGTGTGTTTCTCCAACTTTAGTTGAATCGGATTAGGCCGAGGCGGTCCTTGGAGAAGGTTAAATAGCAACTTGCATATCTCCGTTGTGGTTTTGCGTAAGTAAGATTCGATCATACTAGATACCCATAGGAGCCACGTAAAACATGCAACACCAAATTAGAGGACGTCTAACTTGTTTTTGCAAGGTATGTATATGATGTGATATGGCTAAAGACATGATATGATGTATTGGATGTATAAGATGATCATGTTGTAATAGTTAAACATCGACTTGCACGTCGATGCTATGGCAATCGACAGGAGCCATATGGTTGTCTTTATTTATTTTTTGCGCTTGGAGATGCTTTGCATAATCGCTAGTAGTAGCTTTAGTAGTAACAACATAGTTAGCGCAACAACCTCGATGGCAGCACAATGATGGAGATCATGGTGTGGTGCCGGTGATGATGGAGATCATGCCGGTGCTTTGGTGATGGAGATCAAGAAGCACAAGTTCAAGGCCGTATCATGACACTTATGATTTGCATGTGATGTTAATACTTTTATGCACCTTGTTTTGCTTAGGATGAAGGTAGCATTATAAGTTGATCCCTCACTAAAATTTCAAGATAAAATTGTGTTCTCCCTGATTGTGCACCGTTGCGACAGTTCGTTGTTTTGAGACACAACGTGATGATCGGGTGGGATAGACTCTACGTTCACATACAACGGGTGCAAAACAGTTGCACACGTGGAACACTCGGGTTAAACTTGACGAGCCTATCATGTATAGACATGGCCTGAGAACACAAGCGACCGAAAGGTTGAGCATGAGTCATATAGTGGATATGATCAACATGGAGATGTTCACCATTGAAGCTAAACTCAACTCACGTGATGATCAGACTTGAGTTAGTGAATTTGGATCATGTACCACTCGAATAACCAGAGAGATCTCAGTTTGAGTGGGAGTTCTTAAGTAATATGATTAATTGAACTCATTATCATGAACATAGTCAAAAGTTCTTTGCAAATTATGTTGTAGCTTCCATTGTAGCTCTACTGTTTTTTATATGTTCCTAGAGAAAATTTAGTTGAAAGTTTATAGTAGCAATTATGCAGACCAGGTCCGTAAACTGAGGATTGTCCTTATTGCAGCACCGAAAGCTTATATCCTTAATGCACCGCTCGGTGTGCTGAACCCCGAGCGTCGTTTGTGGATGCTGCGAACATCTGACATACACGTTTTCGATGACTACGTCATAGTTCAGTGTGTAATGCTTAACAACTTAGAATTGAGGCGCCCAAGATGTTTTGAACATCACGGAACATATGAGATGTTCCAAGAGCTGAAATTAGGGTTTCAGGCTCATGCCCGTGTTGAGAGGTATGAAACCTCCGACAAGATTCTTTGTCTACAAAGTAAGGGAGAAAAGCTCAACCGTTGAGCATGTGCTCAGATTGTCTTAGTACTACAATCGCTTGAATCAAGTCGGAGTTGATCTTCCAGATAAGATAGTGATTGACATAGTTCTCCAAATTCACTCCACCAAGCTACAGAGCTTTGTGATGAACTATAAAATATCAGGGATAGAGATGATGATCCTTGAGCTATTCGCGATGTTTGACGCCGTGAAGGTAGAAATCAAGTAGGAGCATCAAGTGTTGATGGTTAGTAAAACCACTAGTTTCGAGAAGGGCAAGGGCAAGAAGGGATACTTCATGAAAGGCAAACTAGTTGCCGCTCTAATGAAGAAACCTAAGGTTAAACCTAAAACTTGAGACTAAGTGCTTCTATTATGAGGGGAACGGTCACTCGAGCAGAACTACCCTAGTCACTTGGTAGTTAAGAAGGCTCGCAAAGTCGGCAAGAGTATATTGGATATACATGATATTGATGTGTACTAGTACTCCTAGTAGTACCAGGGTATTAGATACTGGTTTGGTTGCTAACTGTTAGTAACTCGAAATAAAAGCTACGGAATAAACGAATAATAGTAAGGGTGAGGTGATGATGTGTGTTGGAAGAAATTTCAAGGATGATGTGATCAAACATCGCACGCTCCTTCTACTTTCGAGATTAGTGTTGAACCTAAATGTTGTTCGGTCTTTGTGTTGAGCATGAACGTGATTGGATTGTGTTTATTGCAAAACATTTATTCATTTAAAGAGAATAATGGTTATTCTGTTTACTTGAATAATACCTTCAATGGTCATGCACCTAATATGAATGGTTTATTGAATCTTGTTTGTAGGATTACACATGTTCATAATATTTGATACCAAAAGATACAAAGTAGTAATGATAGTACCACTTACTTGTGGCACTGCTGCTTGAGTCTTATTGGTGTAAAACGAATGAAAAAGATCCATAGTGATGGATCTTTGGACTCACTCTTTTTTGAATCGTTTGAGACATGTGAACCATGCCTATTGGTGTAAATGCATGAAGAAACTCCATGCAGATGGATCGTTTGGACTCACTTGATTTTGCATCACTTGAGACATGCAAATCATGCCACATGGGCAAGATGACTGAAGGCCTCGTTTTCCATTGAGATGGAATAAGAAAGTAACTTATTGGAAGTAATACATTTTGATGTATGCAGTCCAATGAGTGTTGAGGCACGCAATGGATATCGTTATGTTCTTACTTCACACATGATTTAACTAGATATAGTATATTTACTTGATGAAACACAAGTCTGAATTATTGAAAGGTTCAAGTAATTTCAAAGTGAAGTTGAAGATCGTTGTGACAAGAGGATAAAATGGCTACGATATGATCGTAGAGATTAATATCTGAGTTGCGAGTTTGGTACACAATTAACACGGTGTGGAAATTGTTTCACAACTAATGCCACCCGGAACACCATAGTGTGGTGGTGTGTCCGAATGTCATAGCTGCACCCTATTGGATGTAGGGCATACTATGATATCTCTTATCGAATTACCACTATTGTTTTTGGGATAGGCATTAGATACAACCGCATTCACTTTAAATAGGGCACCATGTAATTCTGTTGAGATGACACCATATGAACTATGGTTTGGAGAAACCTAAGTTGTCGTTTGTTATAAATTTGGGGTTGGGACGCTTATGTGAAAATGTTTCAGCCCAATAAGCTCGAACCCAAAGCAGATAAATGCATCTTCATAGGATACCCAAAACACTTGGGTAAAGTTCCTATCCCAGATCCAAAAGCAAAGTGTTTGTTTTAGGAAACGGGTCCTTTCTCGAGAAATAGTTTCTCTCGAAAGAATTGAGTGGAACTTGATGAGGTTGTTGAACTGTCACTTCAACCGGTGTGTAGCAGGGTGCAGGAAGGTGTTCTTGTGGCGCCTATGCCAATTGAAGTGGAAGCTAATGATAGTGATCATGAAGCTTCAGATCAAGTTACTACAAACGTCGTAGGTCGACAAGGTCACATACTGCTCCAGAGTGGTATGGTAACCTTGCCTTAGAGGTCATGTTGTTGGACAACAATGAACCTACGAGCTATGGAGAAGCGATGGTGGGCCTGGATTCCGACAAATAGCTGGAGGCCATAAAATCCGAGAGAGGATCCATGTATGAAAACAAAGTGTGGACTTTGTAAGAAGTACTTGATGGTCGTAAGACTGTTAAGTACAGATGGATCTTTAAAAGGAAGACAAACAATGATGGTGAAAAGCCACCATTAAGAAAGCTCTACTTGTTGCAAAGATGTTTTCCGACAAGTTCAAAGAATTCACTATGATGAGACTTTCTTACTCGTAGCGATGCTAAATGTCTGTTGAAATTATGTTAGCAGTTGCTGCATTATTTCTGAAATGTTCCAGATAGAATGTCAAAACATTGTTTCCTCGACGGGTTCCTTGAGGAAAGGTTGTATGTGATATAACCACAAGGTCTTGTTGATCCTAAAAGATGCTAAAAAGGATGCAAGCTCCAGCTATCCTTCTAAGGACTGGAGTAAGCATCTCGGAGTTGGAATATGCGCTTTGATGAGATGATCAAAGCTTTTGGATTTATGCAAAGTTTATGAGAAACTTGTATTTCCAAGGAAGTGAGTGCGGGTGCGCGTAGGAATTCTTCTTGTTAGTTCTATGATTTGCGTCGGTTTTCCCTTGAAGAGGAAAGGGTGATGCAGCACAGGAGCAGTAAGTATTTCCCTCAGTTTGGGAACCAAGGTATCGATCCAGAAGGAGGGCCTCATCAAGTCCAAAGTACCTGCGCCCAACGCTTCAAAGGGGTTGTCAATCCCTTCAAGATTGTTTGGAAAGTGAGAACTGAAGGCGGAAAGTGCAACGAAGTAAAAAGTGTAAGGCTGAAAATATGGTGTGGAGTAGACCCTGGGGGCCATAGTGTTCACTAGAGGCTTCTTTCATAATAGCAAATATCACGGTGGGTGAACAAATTACTATCGAGCAACTGATAGAACCGCGCAAAGTCATGACGATATCTAAGGCAATGATCTAGCATATAGGCATCACATCCGAGACAAGTAGACCGATACTTTCTGCATCTACTACTATTACTCCACACATCGACCGCTATCCACCATGCATCTAGTGTATTGAGTTCATGACGAACAGAGTAACGCTTTAAGCAAGATGGCATGATATAGAGGGATAATCTCAAACCAATGATGAAAACCCCATCTTTTTACCCTTGATGGCAACAACACGATACGTGCCTCGCTACCCCTTCTGTCACTGGGTGAGGTCACCACACGGTATGAACCCAAAACCAAGCACTTCTCCCATTGCAAGAATCATAGATCTAGTTGGCCAAACAAAACCCACAACTCGAAGAGAATTACAAGGATATGAAATCATGCATAAGATAGATCAGAAGAAACTCAAATAAGATTCATAGATAATCTGATCATAAATCCACAATTCATCAGATCTCGACAAACACACCGCAAAAGAAGATTACATCGGATAGATCTCTATGAAGATCATGGAGAACTTTGTATTGAAGATCCAAGAGAGAGAAGAAGCCATCTAGTTACTAGCTATGGACCCGTAGGTCTATGGTGAAGTACTCACGCTTCATCGGAGAGGTCATGGTGTTGATTAAGAAGCCCTCCGTGTCGAAATCCCCCCTCCGGCAGGGCACCAGGACGTGCCCCAGATGGGATCTTGCGAGACAGAAGCTTGCGGCGGCGGAAAAGTAATTGCGATCGTCTCTTGATTTTTTTGGGAATATATAGGCGCAAGATCTAGGTCAGGGGACCTCCAGGGGGCCCACAAGCCTGGATGGCACCCCTGGCCGCGGGGTGGGGGCTTGTGGGGCTCCTGGGGATCTTCTGGCTTGGCTCCCAAGTCCTCCGATCTTCTTCCGTTCCAGAAAAAATATTTTCGGGGATTTTCTTCCGTTTGGACTCCGTTTCAAAACCTCCTGTGAAAGGGGTCAAAAACATGGAAAAACAGGAACTGGCGCTTGGCACCGAGTTAATAAGTTAGTCCCAGAAAATAAATAAAAGGAATGCAAAACATCCAAAGTTTGACAAGATAATAGCACGAAACCATCAAAAATTATAGATACGTTGGAGACGTATCAAGCATCCCCAAGCTTAACTCCTGCTCGTCCTCGAGTAGGGAAGTGATAATGAATGAATTTTTGATGTGGAATGCTACCTAGCATAGTTGTCCTTTGCAACTTCTTTCACGTGGCATGAATGTTCAGATCCGTAAGATTCAAAACAATAGTTTGTTATTGACATGAAAACAATAACACTTCAAGCAAACTAGCAAGGTAATCATGAACTTTCAAAATAACAAGGCCAAAGAAAGTTATCCCTACAAAATCATATAGTCTGGCTATGCTCCATCATCCTCACACAACTAATGTAAATCATGCACAACCCCGGAATTGGCCAAGTAATTGTTTTCCCACTCTTACTTTCTCAAACTTTTTATAACTATCACGCAATACATGAGCGCGAGCCATGGATATAGCACAATAGGTGGAATAGAGTGTGGTGGTGGTCGTGAGACAAAAAGGAGGAGATGGTCACACTGACTCGGCATATCAATAGGCTATGGACATGCCCATTAATAGATATCAATGTGAATGAGTAGGGATTGCCATACAAGAGATGCACTAGAGCTATAAGTATGTGAAAGCTCAAGAGGAAAACTAGTGGGTGTGCATCCAACTTGCTTGCTCACGAAGACCTAGGGCAATTTTGAGGAAGCCCATTATTGGAATATACAGGCCAAGTTATAAAACGAAGATTCCCACTAGCATATGGTAGTGACAAAGCAAGAAGCTCTCAAACATGAAGAACATGGTGCTAACATGAAGCACAAGTGTGGAAAAAGATAGTAGCATTGTCCCTTCTCTCTTTTTCTCTCATTTCTTTTTTTATTTGGGCTCTTAGGCCTCTTTTTTTTCTTTTCTTTACTTTTTTTTGGGCTCTTTGGCCTCTTTTCTATTTATTTCCTCACATGGGACAATGCTCTAATAATGACGATCATCACACTTTTATTTACTCACAGCTCAAAGATCACAATGATGATGACTCCATAGGAAATGCCTCCGGCAGTGTACCTGGATGTGCAACGATATAGTATGATCATGCAATGGAAATATGAAAGTGACGACACAAGTCATGAGACGGAATGGTGGGAGTTGCATGGCAATATATCTCGGAATGGCTATGAAAATGCCATAGTAGGTAGGTATGGTGGCTGTTTTGAGGAAGGAATTTGGTGGGTTTCTGCACCGGCGAGAATTGCGCGGCACTAGAGAGGCTAGCAATGGTGTAAGGTGAAAGTGCATCTATACCATGGGCTCAAATTAGTCATGAAGGACTCATATACTTATTGCGAAAGTTTTTATTAGTAATCGAAACAAAGTGCTAAGTGCATACTCCGAGGGGAAGGGTTGGTATGTGTTAACCATAGCGTGATCCCGACCTCAACACAAAGGATGACAATAAATAGATCAATTATGCTCTGACTTCCTAACATAGCGGTTCACCATACGTGCATGCTACGGGAATCACTAACTCCAACACAAGTATCTCTAGATTCACAACACCCTACTAACATAACTCTCAATATTACCGAATCCACGTCTCAAAACTAATTGAGAGGAATCAAAACTTCTCTTTCTATTCAATGCACATGAAGATGGAGGTTTTTGCATCCTCTTTGGGTACCTAGAACATTTGGGACTACTTTCGTAGCATAAGTCAACTACCAAATCACGCACCGCCGTGCTCTAAAGATATAAGTGAAGCACTAGAGCAAAAGTATCTAGCTCAAAATATATAAGTGAATCACTATGAGCATTCTAGCAAAATCACGATGAGTGCATGTCTCTCTCTCTCAAAAAGGTGTGCGGCAAGGATGATTGTGAACAACAAAAAGAAAAGACTCCTAAGATACAAGACGCTGCAAGCAAAACACATATCATGTGGTGAATAAAAATATAGCTCCAAGTAATGTTACCGATGGATTGAAGACGAAAGAGGGGATGACTTCCCGGGGCATCCCCAAGCTTAGGCTTTTTGGTGTCCTTGCATTTGGCTTGGGGTGCCTTGGGCATTCCCAAGCTTGATCTCTTTCCACTCCTTATCTCTTTGTCCATGAGAACGTCACCCAAAACTTGAAAACTTCACACCACAAAACTTAAACCAAAACTTGTGATAACATTAGTACAAGAAATCAAACTACCACTTCTTTTGGTACTATAGCAAAATTGAATTCTATCTATATTGGTGTTGGGCTAATGTATTCTCATTTTTCCATGGCTACTACCCCCCCCCCCCGATACTAAACGTAGTTTCATCAAAACAAGCAACCAACTCAACAAAAACAGAATCTGTCAAAAACAGACCAGTATGTAGAAATCTGTATACTTCCTATACTTCTAGTACCTTAAAATATCTGAAAAATTACGAAGGTCTGGGAAAAAAGCATATAAATCAGCAGCAAAAAGAATCAGATCAAAATCACTTCCAGAATAAAAATGAAAAATCATCTCGTGAGCGAAAAGTTTCTGTGTTTTTCCAGCACGATCAAACAACCATTACCAAGACTAGTCATAAAGGTTTTGCTTGGCTCAAACACAAAAAGAAACACAAAAAAGACAATCACAACAGAATTATGAAAGTGTGGACGCAAAAAAATAGAAATAAAAATAAAAATTCATTGTGTTGCCTCCCAACAAGCGCTATTGTTTAACGCCCTTAGCTAGGCATAGGAGCGATAGAATCTCCTATCGTCGTCTTTGGTGCTCAAACCATAAGTAGCCCTCATCATGGATTCATAAGGCAATCTTATTTTCTTTCTATGAAAGTGTTCCATGCACTTCCTTCAAGGAAATTGAAATCTAATATTCCCTTCCTTTATATCGATGATAGCACCGATAGTCCTTAGGAAAGGTCTACCAAGAATAATAGGGCATGTAGGATTGCAATCAATGTCAAGCACAATGAAATCCACGGGTACATAGTTCCTATTTGCAATAATAAGAACATCATTGATCCTTCCCATGGGTTTCTTGATAGTAGAATTAGCAATATGCAAATTAAGAGAACACTCCTCAATCTCATTAAAACCCGGAATATCACATAAAGACTTTGGAATCGCAGAAACACTAGCACCCAAATCACACAAAGCATTGCACTCATAGTTTTTGATTTTGATTTTGATGGTAGGTTCCCACTCATCATGAAGCTTTCTAGGGATATAGACTTCCAATTCAAGTTTCTCGTCAAGAGCTTTTATCATAGCTTCGACGATATGATCGGCAAAGGCTTTGTTTTGGCTATAAGCATGTGGAGAGTTCAACATGGATTGCACCAAAGAAATGCATTCAATCAAGGAGCAACTATCATAATTGAATTCCTTGAAATCCACGGTAGTAATTGATACGACCATTTTGCATCATGATTTCATGTTGATATTTATTGCTTTTTGGGCTGTTATATTACTTGTGGTACCATATTTATGCCTTTTCTCTCTTATTTTGCAAGGTTTATTTGAAGAGGGAGAATTCAGGCAGCTAGAATTCTAGACTGGAAAAGGAGCAAATCCTAGTGCACTATTCTGCACATCTCCAAATGCCCTGAAAATTTATGTGGATTTTGTCTGGAATATATTAAAAATACTGGGCGAAAGAACTACCGGAGGGGGGCCACCAGGGCTCCACAAGCTTGCCCACCGCCACCACCCCGTTGGTGACGCAGGGCAGTCTTGTGGGCTGCCTGACGGCCCACTAGCCCCCCTCTTTTGCTAATTGAAGTGTCCTGGTCTAGAAAAAAAATCATTCGGGAGCATTTTCGTGGTTTCGCCGCCGCCACGAGGCGGAACTTGAGCAGATCCAATCTAGAGCTCCGGCAGGACGATCCTACCGGGGAAACTTCCCCCCCGGAGGGGGGAATTGTCGCCATCGTCATCACCAACACTCCTCCCGTCGGAGGGGAGGCATCTTCATCAACATCTTCATCAGCACCATCTCCTCTCCAATCCCTAGTTCATCTCTTCTAACCAATATTCGTCTCGCGACTCCGATTGGTACTTGTAAGGTTGCTAGTAGTGTTGATTACTCTTTGTAGTTGATGCTAGTTGGATTACTTGGTGGAAGAGTTTATGATCAGATCCTTGATGCTATTCATTACACCTCTGATCATGATTATGGTTATGCTTTGTGAGTAGTTACTTTTGTTCCTGAGGACATGGGATAAGTCATGCTGATAATAGTCATGTGAATTCGATATTCGTTCGGTATTTTGATATGTTGTATGTTGTCTTTTCCTCTAGTGGTGTTATGTGAACGTCAACTACATAACACTTCACCATATTTGGGCCTAGAGGAAGGCATTGGGAAGTAGTAAGTAGATGATGGGTTGCTGGAGTGACAGAAGCTTAAACCCAGTCTATGCGTTGCTTCATGAGGGGCTGATTTGGATCCACTAGTTTAATGCTATGGTTAGACTTTGTCTTAATTCTGGTTTTGTAGTTGCGGATGCTTGCGAGAGAGGTTAATCATAAGTGGGATGCTTGTCCAAGTAAGGGCAGTACCCAAGCGCCGGAACACCCATATATCAAACGATCAAAGTAGCATGACAGAAATTCCCGTGTGTCCTCGGGAGCGTTTTTCCTCCTATAAGACTTTGTTCAGGCTTTTCCCTTGCTACAAAAGGGGTTGGGCCACTTGCTGCACCGTTGCTACTACTTGTTACTTGTTACTCTTTGCTTGCTACATTTCACCTCGCTACACAATCACTTGTTACCGCAACTTTCAGTGCTTGCAGTTATTACCTTGCTGAAATCCGTTTATCAGAGCCTTCTGCTCCTCGTCGGGTTCGACACTCTTACTTATCGAAAGGACTACGATTGATCCCCTATACTTGTGGGTCATCAGTAATTTCAATACTACTCAAAGTTTTAACATCTTCTACTCCACTTTCAATGCTTTTAGCATCAAGATAGATGGACTCCGAATCATTGGGGCACTTTTCAACAAAAGTGGATTCATATGCAGCCCCATAATCATTAGGTTTGACACAATAAAACAAAGATTCAATGGGAGTCACACCAATCACTTTAAGATCTTCGTGATTCTCATCACGGGAACACGCCTTTTTAAGCCATTCATGTGTAGCACGAATTAGGGTGGTTCTTTCTTGGCTCTCAATCGTGGAAACACGCATAGCTTTCAAAGTTTCATCCATGTTTATTTTGGGAGGAGAACATCTAACTTTCAAAGCATCAACATCACAAGAAATCCTATCAACGCTCTTAGCCAAATCGTCAATTTTGAGTAGTTTTTCCTCTATGGACGCATTGAAAATATTTTGAGAGTTGATGAACTCTTTGATATTACTCTCTAGATCATAGGGTAATCTATTGTAATTTCCATGGGTATTGTTCTAGGAGTTGCCAAAGTTATTAGAGGAGTTACTAGGAAAAGGACTAGGAACAAAGTTTCCTCTAAAAGCGTTGTTGTTGCCAAAGTTATTCCTACCAACAAAATTAACGTCCAAGCTAGCATTGCTACTCTCAATCAAAGAAGACAAAGGCAAATCATTAGGATCCAAAGGAGCACTTCTACTAGCAACCAAATTCATTAACTCATCCATCTTAGCACTCAACGAGTTAATTTTTTCTATAGCGTGTACCTTCTTACTAGTAGGTGACCTTTCAGTATGCCACTGAGAGTAGTTCGTCATGATGTTGTCTAAGAGCTTTGTGGCTTCTCCTAACGTGATTTCCATGAATGTTCCACCTGAGGCGGAGTCCAAGATATTTCTAGAAGCGAAATTCAAGCCAGCGTAAAAGATTTAAATAATCATCCAAAGACTCAAGCCATGAGCGGGGAAATTTCTAATCATTAATTTCATTCTCTCCCAAGCTTGTGCAACATGTTCATGATCAAGTTGCTTGAAATTCATGAAATCATTACGGAGAGAGATGATCTTAGCCGGCGTAAAATACTTGGATATATAAGCATCTTTGCACTTATCCCAAGAATCGATACTATTTTTGGGCAAAGAAGAAAACCAAGTTTTTGCACGATCTCGCAACGAGAAAGGAAAAAAGCTTCAATTTAATCACGTCATTATCCACATCTCTTTTATTTTGCATATCGCAAAGCTCAGTGAAGGTATTGAGATGGGATGCGGCATCTTCACTAGGAAGGCCAGAGAATTGCTCTTTCATAACAAGATTCAGCAAAGCGACATTGATTTCGTATGACTCCGCACTAGTGGCGGGAGCAATTGGAGTTCTAATAAAATCATTATTATTAGTATTCGAGAAGTCAAAATCTTGGAGTTTTCGTTCCTAGTGACTTCAGCAAGCAAGAAATCACACAAGCAAACAAAAAGCAAGCGAGAAAAAGGGCGAACAAAAAGGGCGAATGAAAAGGCGAATGAAAGATGCAAATTGGTGAAGTGGCGGAGAGGAAAATGAGAGACAATTGGCAAACAAAGTAAATGCAAGAGATGAGTTTGCGACACCTACTTGGATGAGTTCTTGACTTGTTCTTCCTCCCCGGCAACGGCGCCAGAAATTCTTCTGCTGCGGCAACAAAAGTCCTTCCCTGGCGCGTAGGAATTCTTCTTGTTACTTCTCTGGTTTGCGTCAGTTTTTCCCTTGAAGAGGAAAGGGTGATGCAGCACAGGAGCAGTAAGTATTTCCCTCAGTTTGAGAACCAAGGTATCGATCCAGAAGGAGGGCCTCGTCAAGTCCAAAGTACCTGCGCAAACACAAACAAGCTTGCAACCAACGCTTCAAAGGGGTTGTCAATCCCTTCAAGATTGTTTGCAAAGTGAGAACTGAAGGCGGAAAGTGCAACGAAGTAAAAAGTGTAAGGTTGAAAATATGGTGTGGAGTAGACCCTGGGGGCCATAGTGTTCACTAGAGGCTTCTCTCATAATAGCAAATATCACGGTGGGTGAACAAATTACTGTCGAGCAATTGATAGAATCGCGCAAAGTCATGACGATATCTAAGGCAATGATCTAGCATATAGGCATCACGTACGAGACAAGTAGACCGATACTAACTACATCTACTACTATTACTCCACACATCGACCGCTATCCAGCATGCATCCAGTGTATTGAGCTCATGATGAACAGAGTAACGCTTTAAGCAAGATGACATTATGTAGAGGGATAATCTCAAACCAATGATGAAAACCCCATCTTTTTACCCTTGATGGCAACAACACGATAGGTGCCTCGCTACCCCTTCTCTCACTGAGTGAGGTCACCGCACAGTATGAACCCAAAACCAAGCACTTCTCCCATTGCAAGAATCATAGATCTAGTTGGCCAAACAAAACCCACAACTCGAAGATATTTACAAGGATATGAAATCATGCATAAGAGAGATCAGAAGAAACTCAAATAAGATTCATAGATAATCTGATCATAAATCTACAATTCATCGGATCTCGGCAAACACACCGCAAAAGAATATTATATCGGATAGATCTCCATGAAGACCATGGAGAACTTTGTATTGAAGATCCAAGAGAGAGAATAAGCCATCTAGTTACTAGCTATGGACCCGTAGGTCTATGATGAACTACTCACGCATCATCGGAGAGGTCATGGTGTTGATGAAGAAGCCCTCCGGGTCCGAATCCCCCCTCCAGCAGGGCACCAGGACGTGCCCCAAATGGGATTTTACGGAGACAAAAGCTTGCGACGGCGGAAAAGTAATTGCGATCGTCTCTTGATTTTTTTGGGAATATTTGGGAATATATAGGCGCAAGATCTAGGTCAGGGGACCTCCAGGGGGCCCACAAGCCTGGATGGTGGGGGCTTGTGGGGCCCCTGGGGATCTTCTGGCTTGGCTCCCAAGTCCTCCGATCTTCTTCCGTTCCAGAAAAAATCTTTTTGGGGATTTTCTTCCGTTTGGACTCTGTTTCAAAATCTCCTCTGAAAGGGGTCAAAAACATGGAAAAACAGGAACTAGCACTTGGCACTGAGTTAATAAGTTAGTCCCAGAAAATAAATAAAAGGCATGCAAAACATCCAAAGTTTGACAAGATAATAGCATGAAACCATCAAAAAATATAGATACGTTGGAGACGTATCTGGGAGCACTATAAAATTTCTGATAAGTATATGTGGTAGACATATTGTTGATCGGAAATAATGTAGAACTTTTGAAAAGCTTAAAGGGTTGTTTGAAAGGAGTTTTTCAAAGGAAAACCTGGATTGAGCTACTTGAACATTGAGCATCAAGATCTATAGAGATAGATCAAAACGCTTAATAGAACTTTCAATTGAATACATACCGTGACAAGATTTTGAAGGAGTTCAAAATAGATCGGTTAAAGAAAGACTTCTTGGCTGTGTTATAAGGTGTGAGTATTGAGTAAGACTCAAAACCCGACCACGGCAGAAGAAAGAGAAAGGACAACGGTCGTCCCCTATGCATTAGCCGTAGGCTCTATATTATGCCATGTTGTGTACCACACCTAATGTGTGCCTTACCATGAGTCTGTCAAGGGGTACTAGAGTGATCCAGGAATGGATCACTAGACAACGGTCAAAGTTATCCTTAGTAACTAGTGGTCTAAGGATTTTTTTTTTCCTCAATTATGGAGGTGATAAAAGAGTTTGTCGTAAAGGGTTACGTCGATGCAAGCTTTGACACTAATCCGGATAACTTTGAGTAGTAAACCGGATTCATATAGTGGAGCAGTCATTTGGAATAGTTCCAAATGGCGCGTGGTAGCAGCATCTAATGGATGAAATAGAGATTTGTAAAGCACACAGGGATCTGAAAGGTTTAGACCCATTGACTGAAAACCTTGATGGGGAACGTTGCATGGGAAACAAAAAAATTCCTACGCACACAAAGACCTATCATGGTGATGTTCATGGACGAGAGGGAGATCGGATCCACATACCCTTGTAGATCGCTAATCAGGAAGCGTTAAGATATGCGGTTGATGTACTGGAACAGCTTCGTGATTCAAATCACCGTCGTCCCACGATCCGTCCCGATCTAGCACCGAATGAAAGACACCTCCGTGTTCAGCACACGTATAGCTCGATGACGATCTCCGCCTTCTTGATCCACCAAGAGAGACGAGGAAGTAGATGAGTTCTCCGGCAGCGTGACAGCGCGCCGGTGATGGTGATGATCAATTCCTGTAGGGCTCCACCCGAGCTTCGCAGAAAACGGATCTAGAGGAAGAACTACGAAGTAGAGGTTTAGGGTTGCACGTGGCAAAGTTGTGTCTCAAAAACCCTAAAACCTCTAGTATATATAGGAGGAGGGGAGGGGCTAGCCTTGGGGCTCAAGAGAGCCCCTAGGGCGTCAGCCGAGTGGAGGAGGGGAGGGACTCCCACTCCAAGTTGGTTTGGGAAGGGGGAGTCCCTTCCTTCCTTCCCACCTCCCTCATTTTTTTCTTTCTCCTTGATTTTCTTTCCTTGGCCGAAATAGTCCACTTGGGCTGGCCTCATGTAACATCCCAAAATTATAAATTTTGGAATGTTAATAATATTATTAGATTGATTGTTTGTTGGTTGCCTGAGTGATTGAAACTTGTGTGAAATTTGAAACTTTTCGAAACTTTTGAATGAGAGGGAATAAAATGACTTTCCCCTTCTCCGGTGAATTCAAATTCAATCTTTTAAAATCAACGAGAGAAGATGACATGACTTCTTCAACTATAAAGAATTTGAAAGCAGATATTTGCATTGAATTCTTTTGCATTTCCATTTGTTTTGTTCGTGCAAGAAATGTCGGGGAATACATTCTAGAGAGGAGGAACATGACCCTCAAACCCACGGGCATTTTGAAAGTTATTTGGACCCTAAAACTTAGAGGGTCATTTGAAAATTATTTGCAAAAGAAAATAAACCTTTTTGGCAATTTTGTGAAAATAACTTTTTTCTGAAGTTTTATTTTTGCCGTGAAAAAAATGCCCATCATCTATATTTTATTTTTATGATAATTTTAGTATATAGAAACTCTTTATTCCGATTTGATTTGATTGCCTTTTTATCGTTTTAGTTTCCTAGTTTTAAAAATTGGAAAAGAATCGTTTTTATTAGGAAAAACCTGCTGGCCCATTAAGCACTTTCCAAACTTGGCCCAACCAGATCATCTTCTTCCTCCTCTATCCTCCTCTCACGTGACAGAACTTTCCATCCATGGAGAGAAGAATCCCTACCTCCGGGATTCGCGAAATCCTTTCCTTCCCAGCGCCTCCTGTCGCCTCTGTAAGAACCCCCTGCACCTCCTCGTTCCATTCCCGTTGAAAACTTCTCCTCTCCTTGCCTCTAGCTCGCGCACCCCTCGCCGGAGTCGTCACCGGAAAACTCGCCAGTAATTTTTCCATCGCTACCACTTCGGCCCCTCCTCCCCCTGCACTCCCTCCACCGCGCCTCCCACCCCTTCGCCCCCCTCCACCGCCCCCCTGCTGCTTCTCCCCATCCCCATCGCCACTGCCAGCGAGCAGCAGCACCACCAGCAGTTTTCATTCCTCCACCTCGCCCCCTCCACCTCGCCTCCCTCCCCTCCCTGGAGCCCCTCCACCCATCGCCCCCCCTCCGCCGGATCCCCTCCCCACCGGCGACCCACCCCACCGGAGCCCCACCCCACCTCGGCCACCATAGCCAGCCACGGGAGCAACTCCATCACGGTAAGGACTCCCTCCTCTTCTCTGTTGTTTTCTTCTTTTCTTTTGTAGCCCTTAGATCCTTATTAGATGGTTTAGATTAGATCCTAAAATACCCCTTCGGTTTAGAGTAGAAAACCGGCGGTTTTATTTCACTTAATCATTTAGCCAGCAAGTTTTTGCTAGCCCTCGGCCGTTTGCTCCTAACGTTGCAACAAACGCCCCCGCAGTCTATCACAACACGCCACGTCTACCCCCTATTTGTTAGCTAGTCAACTTTAGTTTTTCTGTCTAAATTGCAAAAACAGAAAAGTTTCTGTTTTGTTTTGGCCATAACTTTTGATCCCGAAGTCCAATAGAGTTGATTCTTTTTCCAGTAGCTCACAAATTTCCTGTAGTTATTAAAAACATATAATTTGTCTATGTTTGAAATTTTCAAATATAAGTTAGATCAGATTTAGTTTAAACATTGTTTTGCTTATTCCAGGAGTTTAAAAATGGCTTTTAATTTGATTCATTTTGGTACTGATCACTGGTGAACTTATTTATAAGTGGTAGAAATTTCAGATTTGTTTGAGTATTTTAGCTCACTGTTTCATGTGAAACAATTTCTGTTTCACCTCTTTTAGGATTTCGGCTAATTCCTTTTCTATTTTTGTTTTAAAATATTTTCTTTGTTATTTCACAAACATTATTATTGTTTTGTTTATGTTAGTTAACAGTAGTTTTGCAACAAGTTTTTATTTTATTTTTATTTGTTTTCATGAAATCAATTCTAGTTCCTTAGTAACTTGCAATTGGTTTCCGCATTGTTTCAAACCCTGTTTGGGAATACTTTCAAAAGGTTTTGTGAAAAATACTTTATTTTATCTTGGGTAAATTTATATCTTAGTTCTCTGTTATTTAATGTTTTATTTTCAGTTAGAACAAAATAAAACTATTTAGTGTTTGATGTAGTAGAAGACTCCTAGTTTTAGTTGAAGTTTCTTTCGGATTTTTATTCGCTCTCTCTTTTGTTTTGATTGCTAGAATGATTGCTAGTACGAGTGCTTATGTGAATGATATGTTTGTTATATAGATTTCATCGGAGAGTGACGAATAGTCTATCAAGTTATTTCTCGAGAACGATAATTCTTCTTCATCAACATCACCAGGCAAGTCACTTTGATCATACTATCACCTATGTTTTATGCATCGTAGTTCTACCATCCTATGCCCAATTGCATGCTGCTTAGGTACTTGGAAATTGTAGTATAGATTGTAGTATCATGTGGTAGGCACACAACAACCCCGATACTTGGCCCTGGGACGACAAATTTCATATTGCTATGCTTGAGTAGACGGGATTTCGGTTGAGTGCATAACACGAGTGATGCGAGGTTGATTAAATAATCAAGACCGGTTAAGACAAGATTTCCAAGACCTCGGACGAAATGCAACACTGGGTGAAGGACGGTTGATCGGCTCCCTGGGGAACCCAGTGGATGCCCGGGATGCTGGGGACGGCCATAACATCCTGCGGAAAGCTTCACCCAGGCTCAAAGAGACGGACGGATATTTTCAAGACCCAAGGCTTACCTGCACAGCCACAAGTCATTATGGGCTCTGGCTTGGTTGGACAATGCGGCGACTCTGGACAGGCGGTGCTAGCAGATGTAGACGAACGGTAGGTATGGATGGGCACCGACAGGGATTCAGAGGGACCCGTTGAAAGACCATGTTTTGATCATCCGGTCTTCAAACCCCCTGAAGTGCGAGGACATACACGGAGGCGATCAAATCTTGTGGGGAACGTGTGCAAAACTCTGCAGAGTACTCAAACCTAATCGATTAGCCGTGTCCACGGTCATGGACAACTTGAGCCAAAGGAACTGAAGTTATCTGGATTTCTCAACACCATTATATATATTTGATGAGGGTAATTATTGACAACTCGGGTACGAGAACTGGTTGGCGGAACCATCTCGTTAACAACCAACCTTTGTAGTAACATTTTGCTTTTAGCCCTCTCCTGATGTAGGAGAAAACTTGCTTTTCGCTAAAAACTTATAGCCCCACCTGCCATATATGCATATAGTATAGATGATTACTTTTCACCCCTCTCTTATGTGACTTGCCGGCGTATTCAATATGCTGACCTACACGGCTGCAACGTCTTATGTTGCAGATATTTTCTTCGATGAGTAAGAGTATGATTCAGGGTTACGGTCTACACTCAACTTGCCGTTGGTGTTTATTGGGACTCCACTCCCTTGACTGCTTCCGTTGAGATATTTAAGGTATATATCAGTTTTATGCTATTTTACATGTGATTGCACTTTCATATATACATTGATGTACTGTGTGTGCCAGCATACTGATCCAGGGATGGCACAGAAACACAGAGGCTTGACTCGTCTTGAGTCGGGTCGCTACACCTCACCAGCCCACTAAGGGCTGTTGTGCCACCCATGGGCTATTAGTTTCTCTCCCGGGCGAGTCGCCCACTCCAGGTAAAAACCTGGAACCCATTCGTCACTCCCGGTACACTGCTGGTAATGCCCGAAATCTTTCCGGAGGCCAAATGAAACAATCATATATATCAATAATCGTTTCGGGACCATTCCGGAAACCCTCGTGACGTCCGTGATCTCATCCGGGACTCCGAACAAACCTTTGGTCACCAACACCTATAACTCAACTATACCAAAACGTCACCGAACCTTAAATGTGCAGACCCTGCGGGTTTGAAAACTATGCAGACATGACCTGAGACACTCCCGGTCAATATCCAACAGCGGGACTTGGATGTCCATATTGGATCCTACATATTCTACGAAGATCTTATCGGTTGAACCTCTGTGCCAAGGATTCATATAATCCCGTATACCATTCCCTTTGTCCTTCGGTATGTTACTTGCCCGAGATTTGATCGTCGGTATCCCTATACCTATTTCAATCTCGTTACCGACAAGTCTCTTTACTCGTTTCGTAATACAAGATCCCGTGACTAACACTTTGGCCACATTGCTTGCCAGGCTTATATGTGATGTTGTATTACCGAGTGGGGCCCGAAATACCTCTCCGTTACACAGAGTGACAAATCCCAATCTTGATCCATGCTAACTCAACGGACACCTTCGAAATACCTATGGAGCACCTTTGTAGTCACCCAGTAACGTTGCGACGTTTGATACACACAAGGTATTCCTCCGGTGTCACTAAGTTACATGACCTCATGGTCATAGGAATGAATCTTGACACGCATAAAACAATAGCAACAAAATGACACGATCACATGCTATGTTTATGGTTTGGGTCTTGTCCATCACATCATTCTCCCAATGATGTGATCTAGTCATCAAGTGACAACACTTGCATATGGTCAGAAAACCTTAACCATCCTTGATAAACTGGTTAGTAAACTAGAGGCTTACTAGGGACATATTTTTGTCTATATATCCACACATGCATTTATGTTTTCATTCAATGCAATTATAGCATGGATAATAAATGATTATCTTAAAACAAGAAATATAATAATAACTATTTTATCATTGCCTCTAGAGCATATTTCCAACAAACCTCTCTCACGAGAAAGACATGATCAAAGCCCAGAACTGTATGGGTGTTAGATTCATTACAATCACATAATGATTTGAACTAGATTATTGACTCTAGTGCAAGTGGGAGACTGTTGGAAATATGCCCTAGAGGCAATAATAAATTGTTTATTGTTATGTTTCCATGTTCATGATAATCGTTTATTATCCATGCTAGAATTGTGTTGATTGAAAACTCAAAAAGATGTATGGATACATAGACAACACACAGTCCCTAGTGAGCCTCTAGTTGACTAGCTCATTGATCAAAGATGGTCAAGATTTCCTGGCCATAGACAAGTGTTGTCACCTGATAACGGGATCACATCATTCTAATGTATCTGTTCCTATGACCATGAGATCATGCAACTCCCGGACACTGGAGGAATACCTTGTGTGTATCAAATGTCACAAAGTAACTAGGTGACTATAAAGGTGCTCTACAGGTATCTCCGAAGGTGTCTATTGGGTTGGCATGGATTAAGACTGGGATTTGTCATGCCGTGTGACGGAGAGGTATTTTGAGGCCGTCTCGGTAATACAACAGCACAATAAGCCTTGCAAGCAATGTGACTAAGGACTAAGTCATGGGATCTTGTATTATGGAATGAGTAAAGAGACTTGCCGGTAATGAGATTGAACTAGGTATGGAGATATCGACGATCGAATCTCGGGTAAGTAACATACCGATGGACAAAGAGAACTGCATATGGGATTGATTGAATCCTTGACATCGTGGTTCGACCGATAAAGATCTTCGTAGAATATGTAGGAAATAATATGTGCATCCATGCCCTCTATTGGTTATTGACCATAGAGGTGTCTCGGTCGTGTCCTCATAGTTCTTGAACCGCAGGGTGTGCACACTTAACGTTCGATGACGCTAGAGTAGTATTGGGATATGTATGTTGGTGATCGAATGTTGTTTGGAGTCCCGGATGAGATATCGGACGTCACGATGATCCCCAGAATGGTCCGGAGGTAGATATTTATATATGGGAAGTCCTATTTTGGCTACCGGAAAAGTTTTTGGTTTTATCGGTATTGTCCCAGGAAGCTTCTAGAAAGTTCCAAAAGGTTCCAGAGGGTTCCGGAGGAGTCCCTCCAACCCCTCGGACGTGCATGGGTTGTAAGGGGGCATCCAAGCCTTGTTGGGCCAGCCCCAAGGGCCCATGCGGTTGGGAGGAAGGAGTCCCTAAAGGGGAAGGCACCTCCTAGATGCCTTGGGGAGGGAGAAAACCTCCCTAGGCCCACGCCCCCTCCTTGGAGGAGGGCTAGGGCTGCGGCCAGACCCTCCTCCTAGCCTCCTATATATAGTGGGGGAGAGGGAGGGGCTGAACACAACAATTACCACGCCCCGGTGGCAGCCCTACCTCTCCCGTAACTCTGTATTCTCCTCAGATCGGTTCCGGCAGCGCTTGCCGAAGCCCTGCTGGCATTGCTCCACCATCATCTCCACCATCCCGTTGTGTTGGTTGATATCCCATCTGCTTCTCCTTCCTCTCTTTCTATATCAAGAAGTACGAGGCGTCATCGAGCCGTACATGTGCTAAACGCGGAGGTGTCGCCCGTTCAACGCTAGATCAGGAAGGATCGTGATGAGATTGCGGGACGGATCGTGATGAGATTTTAGGACAGATCGTGATGCGATCGCGGGATGGGCTGCGATTTAGATCGCAAAGATGTTCCACTATATCAACCGTGTTATATACGCTTTCGCGTAGCGATCAACAAATGTATGAAGATTCACTCTCCCCTCTCATAGATGATCATCACCATGGATAGGTCTTGCGTGTGCGTAGGAATTTTTTTTGTTTCCCATGCAACGTTCCCCAACAGTGGTATCAGAGCTAGGTCTATGCGCAGATGATATCTCGAGTAGAAGACAAAAGAGTTTGTGGGTGTTGATGTTCAATTTGCTGCCCTCCTTAGTCTTTTCTTGATTCGACGGTATTGTTGGATTGTACCGGCCCGTACCAACATTACTCGTACGCTTACGAGAGACCGGTTTCATCGACTAAAATGCAACTTGTTGCATAAAGATGACTGGCGGGTGTCTGTTTCTTCAACTTTAGTTGAATCGGATTTGACCGAGGCGGTCCTTGGAGAAGGTTAAATAGCAACTTGCATATCTCCGCTGTGGTTTTGCGTAAGTAAGATTCAATCATACTAGATACCCATAGGAGCCACGTAAAACATGCAACAACAAATTAGAGGACGTCTAACTTGTTTTTGCAGGGTATGCATGTGATGTGATATGGCCAAAGACATGATATGATGTATTGGATGTATGAGATGATCATGTTGTAATAGTTAAATATCGACTTGCATGTCGATGCTACGACAACCGGCAGGAGCCATATGGTTGTCTTTATTTTTTAGCGCTTGGAGATGCTTTCCTTTATCGCTAGTAGTAGATTTAGTAGTAACAGCATAGTTAGCCCGACAACCTCGATGGCAGCACAATGATGGAGATCATAGTGTGGCGCCGGTGAAGATGGAAATCTTGTCGGTGTTTTGGTGATGGAGATCAAGAACACAAGTTCATGGCCGTATCATGTCACTTATGATTTGCATGTGATGTTAATCCTTTTATGCACCTTGTTTTGCTTAGCACGACGGCAGAATTATAAGGTGATCCCTCACTAAAATGTCAAGATAAAATTGTGTTTTGCCTGATTGTGCACCGTTGCGATAGTTTGTCATTTCGAGATACCACGTGATGATCAGGTGTGATAGACTCTATGTTCACATACAACGGGTGCAAAACAGTTGCACACGCGGTACACCCGGGTTCAACTTGAGGAGCCTATCATATACAAACATGGCCTCGGAACACAAGAGACCTAAAGTTCAAGCATGAGTCATATAGTGGATATGATCAACATGGAGATGTTCACAATTGAAGCTAAACTCAACTCACGTGATGATCGGAATTGAGTTAGTGAATTTGGAACATGTACCACTCGAATAACCAGAGGGATCTCAGTTTGAGTGGGAGTTCTTAAGTAATATGATTAATTGAACTCATTATCATGAACATAGTCAAAAGTTCTTTGCAAATTATGATGTAGCTTGCATTGTAGCTCTACTGTTTTTGATATGTTCCTAGAGAAAATTTAGTTGAAAGTTCATAGTAGCAATTATACGGACTAGGTCCGTAAACTGAGGATTGCCCTCATTGCTGCACAGAACGCTTATCTCCTTAATGCACCGCTCGTTGTGCCGAACCCCGAGCGTTGCCTGTGGATTTTGTGATCATCTCACATACACGTTTTTGATGACTACGTGATAGTTCAGTGCGTAATGCTTAACAGCTTAGAATTGAGGCGCCCAAGATGATTTGAACGTCACGGAACATATGAGATGTTCCAAGAGCTGAAATTATGATTTCAGGCTCGTGCCCGAGTTGAGAGGTATGAGACCTCCGACAAGATTCCTTTTCTACAAAGTAAGGGAGAAAAGCTCAATCGTTGAGCATGTGCTCAGATTGTCTGAGTACTACAATCACTTGAATCGAGTGGGAGTTGATCTTCCAGATAAGATAGTGATTGACATAGTTCTCCAAAGTCACTGCCACCAAGCTACAGAGCTTCATGATGAAGTATAACATATCAGGGATAGAGATGATGATCCTTGAGCTAGTCGCGATGTTTGACGCCGCGAAGGTAGAAATCAAGTAGGAGCATCAAGTGTTGACGGTTAGTAAAACCACTAGTTTCGAGAAGGGCAAGGGCAAGAAGGGATACTTCATGAAAGGCAAACTAGTTGGCACTCTAGTGAAGAAACCCAAGGTTAAACCGAAACCCGAGACTATGTGCTTTTATTATGAGGGGAACGGTCGCTCGAGCGGAACTACCCTAGTCACTTGGTAGATGAGAAGGCTGGCAAAGTCGACAAGAGTATATTGGATATACAAGATATTGATGTGTACTAGTACTCCTAGTAGCACTAGGGTATTAGATACCAGTTTGGTTTCTAAGTGTTAGTAACTCAAAATAAAAGCTACAGAATAAACGGATACTACCAAGGGTGAGGTGATCATGTGTGTTGGAAGAAATTTCAAGGTTGATGTGATCAAACATCACACGCTCCTTCTACTTTCGAGATTAGTGTTGAACCGAAATGTTGTTTGGTCTTTGCGTTGAGCATGAACATGATTGGATTGTGTTTATTACAATACGGCTATTCATTTAAAGAGAATAATGGTTATTCTGTTTACTTGAATAATACCTTCAACGGCATGCACCTAATATGAATGGTTTATTGAATCTTGATCGTAGTATTACACATGTTCATAATATTTGATGCCAAAATATACAAAGTAGTAATGATAGTACCACTTACTAGTGGCACTTCCGCTTGAGTCGTATTGGTCTAAAATGCATGAAAAAGATCCATAGTGATGGATCTTTGGACTCACTCATTTTCGAATCGTTTGAGACATGTGAACCATGCCTATTGGTGTAAAATGCAGGAAAAAGCTCCATAGTTATGATATTTGGGTTGGCATGGATCTAGACTGGGATTTGTCACTCTGTGTGATGGAGAGGTATCTCGGGGCCCACTCGGTAATACAACATCACAATAAGCCTTGCAAGCAATGTGACTAAGGAGTTAGTAACGGGATCTTGTATTATGGAACGAGTAAAGAGACTTCCGGTAACGATATTGAACTAGGTATGGAGATACCGACGATCGATTCTCGGGCAAGTATCATACCGATGGACAAAGGGAACTGCATATGGGATTGATTGAATCCTTGACATCGTGGTTTGACCGATAAAGATCTTCGTAGAATATGTAGGAACCAATATGGTCATCCAGGTCCCGCTATTGGTTATTATCCGTAGAGGTGTCTCGGTCGTGTCTGCACAGTTCCCGAACCACAGGGTCTGCACACTTAACGTTCGGTGACGCTAGAGTAGTATTGGGATATGTATGTTGGTAACCGAGTGTTGTTTGGAATCCCGGATGAGATCCCGGACATCACGAGAATCTCCAAAATGGTCTGGAGATGAAGATTTATATATGGGAAGTCCTATTTTGGCTACCGGAAAAGTTTCGAGTTTTATCGGTATTGTACCGGGAAGCTTCTGGAAGGTTCTAGAAGGTTCCAGAGGGTTCCAGAGGAGTCCGTAAGGGTCCCTCCATCCCCTAGGACATGCATGGGCTGTAAGGGGGCATCCAAGCCTTGTTGGGCCAGCCCTCAAGGGCCCATGCGGTTGGGAGGGAAGAGTCCATAAAGTGGAAGGCACCTCCTAGATGCCTTGGGGAGGGAGGAAACCTCCCTAGGCCCAAGCCCCCTCCTTGAAGGAGGGGCTAAGGTTGCGACCCAACCCTCCCCCTAGCCTCCTATATATAGTGGAGGAGAGGGAGGGGGTGAACACATCAATTCCCACGCCCCGGTGGCAGCCCTACCTCTCCCATAACTTCGTTTTCTCCTCAGATCGGTTCCGGCAGCGCTTGGCGAAGCCTGCTATCATTGCTCCACCATCATCTCCATCACCCCATCGTGTTGGTTGATATCCCACCTACTTCTCCTTCTTGTCTTGCTGGATCAAGAAGGAGGAGACGTCATCGAGCCGTACGTCTGCTGAACACGTAGGTGTCGTCCGTTCAGCGCCAGATCGGGAAGGATCGTGATGAGATCGCGGGACGGGCTACGATTTGGATCGCGAAGATGTTCCACTACATCAACCGTGTTATATACGCTTCCGCTTAGTGACCTACAAGGGTATGTAGATTCACTCCCCCCTCTCGTAAATGATCATCACCATGGATAGGTCTTGCGTGTGCGTAGGAAATTTTTTGTTTCCCATTCAACGTTCCCCAACAACCAGACCATATGATTTTGTAGGGATAACTTTTTAAGACCACGCTATTTCGAAAGGAAGCAATTACCTTATTAGTATGCTTGAAGTATTATTGTTTTTATGTCAATATAGAATTTTGTTTTGAGTCTTATGGATGAGAATATTCATGCCACAATAGAGAATATTACATGGATAAATATGTTAGGTAGCATTCCACATCGAAAATTCTGCTTTTATCATTTACCTACTCGTGGGAGAGCAGGAATTAAGCTTGGGGATGCTTGATACGTCTCCAACGTTTCTATAATTTTTGATTGTTACATGCTATTATATTATCTGTTTTGGATGTTTTATATGCATTTATATGATGTTTTATATTATTTTTGGGATTAACCTATTAATCTAGAGCCTGGTGCCAGTTTCTATTTTTTCCATGTTTTTGAATATTGCAGATAAGAAATATTAAACGGAGTCCAAAAAAATAAAATCTCCAGAAAGATTTTTCTTGGACCAGGAGACACGCAACAGACTTGGAGTAGGGGGCAAGGCAATTGCCGGGAGGCCACAAGCCAGCAGGGCACGCCCTAGGGGGGTGGTCGTGCCCCCGTGGCTTGTGGGCCCCCTAACCCTAATTCTTGGCCTATAAATTCACAAATATTCCCGTATGCCAAAAAGAGCAATGAAAATACTTTTACACCGCCGGGAGCGTGTTTTCCCGAGAGATCCAATCTGGGAGCTTTTTCCGTTAATCTGTCGGAGAGGGAATTGATCATGGAGGGCATCTACATCAAATCCATTGCCCCTTCGATGATGTGTGGGTAGTTCACCACAAACCTATGGGTCCATAGCTAGTAGCTAGATGGCTTCTTCTCTTTCTTTGATCTTCAATACCATGTTTTTCATGATCTTCATGGAGATCTATCCGATGTAATACTCTTTTGCGGTGTGTTGGTCGAGATCCGATGAATTGTCAGTTTATGTTTAGATTATCCATGATCATTATTTGAGTCTCTTCTGAATTCTTATATGCATTTTTTGATATATTTGGAGGTCTCTTCGAATTATTTGTTTGGTTTGGCCAACTAGATTGGTAATTCTTGCAATGGGAGAAGTGTTTAGTTTTGGGTTCAATCTTGCGGTGACCTCACCCAGTGACAGTAGGGGTAGCAAAGCATGTATTGTATTGTTGCCATCGAGGATAAAAAGATGGGGTTTTCATCATATTGCTTGAGTTTATTCATCTACATCATGTCATCTTACTTAATGTGTTACTCTATTCTTCATGAACTTAATACTCTAGATGCAGGCAGTAGTCGGTCAATGTGTGGAGTAATAGTAGTAGATGCAGAATCGTTTCAGTCTACTTGACATAGACTAATGCCGATATGCATAATCATTGTCTTTGATATCTTCATAATTATTTGCTTTTCTATCAATTGTTCGAGAGTAATTTGTTCACCCACCATATTATTTTCCTTTATGAGAGAAACATCTAGTGAAACATATGGCCCCGAGTCTATTTTCCATATTATATTTTCAGATCTATAAACCAAAAATACCAAAAAATACTTTGGTGCAATTTATTTACCTTAGTTCTATTTTCAGATCTATCAATATTTTATACCTATCTCTATCATATCTCATCCTTGCAAATAACTCTAAAGGGATTGACAACCCCTTTATAGCGTTGGGTGCAAGTGTTTGATTATTTGTGTAGGTACTGCTATTGGAGCCTTGCTTGTTCCTCCTACTCGATTGATACCTTGGTTCTCAACAAACTGAGGGAAATACTTATCTACTTCCCTGCATCACCCTTTCCTCTTCAAGGGAGAACCAACGCAAGCTCAAGAGGTAGCAAGAAGGATTTCTGGAGCTGTTCCCGGGGAGGATACATTGTAACATCACCAAGTACCCATCACAAACTCATATCTTGCATTTACTTTATTTTCCATTTGCCTCTCTGTCACATCCCTAACCCTTAAGCAAGATAGCATTGTGCTCATGTCTTCTTTGCATTTGCATCTAAGAAGTTTCAACAAAAACAACAAAGTGGCAAAGGAAAAACTCAAAACCCTAGCCACCATTTCAATTAAAGGAAATTTCAACTAGTTCAAAATCAATGAACCCAAAATGGCCTCAAGAAATGTTCAAACTTTCTGATAAATCATGAAAGTAAATGAGCATTGGAGAAAACTATTTTTCTTGACACTTTAAGCATTTTAAATAAATGCAAAAGCCACTGGTTTCAAATTTAAAATTTGAAATCAGAAACTATAATTTTCCAAAAATGTTGAAAGTCTTGGAAATGAGTGGGGATATTATAACAAATATTTCAGGAGGTCTAAAATAGTTTTTACTTTTTGTTTTGGAGCTGAAATAATTAGCAAAGCAATAAATAGCAAAACAGAAAAACAAAAACAGAGAAAATGGGAAAAAACTTACCTGTCGCCTAAGCCTGGCCCGGCCCATCTCCCCGCTCGTCCCCTCCCTCGCGCGAGTAGGCAGCAGGATGTGGCCGCCGCCCCCTCCGGCGCGGCCACGCACCTGCGTGCCTGCCTGGCCGCCGGTTCGCGCTGGCGACGACGGGGATAAACTCCCCAGAGCTTCCCCTATCCATTCCTCGCCTCGGTTCTTCCCCTCCTCTTGGATCCCCTCCTTCTCCCTGCTGCCGCCATTAGAGCCGAGCTCGAGCTTGAGCTGGCCGTGCCCCTGGCCATAGGATCCCCTCCCAGAGCACGCCATTAGCTCTGCCTCGTCGCCCTGGTCGTCTCTGCAGAAGCCGAAGCCTCCTCGAGCCCTGCAACGTCCGCAACACCGTCGTCTTCCTCCTCCGGCCGCCGGACCTCTCCCGTCGATTCGTCGCCCCCAGGCCTTCCTCGAGCCGTGTGAGCTCTCCTCTGCACTCCCCGTGAGCATGCGGTCGTTTCCCCTAAGTTTTTCTCGTCGATCCCCTCCTCTAGCCCTAGTTTCACCGGAGCCCGACGAGGACCGCCGCTGCCGCTCGTCGCCGGTAGCCCTCCGATGATCAGCTCGTCCTTCCGAGAGCACCAGCAGCTCCAGGACGACGCGTAGATGCCCTAGCAGCTAAGAACCGAGCGTAGATCCCCCTAATTCAAAGACCCCGAGGACGCCCGAGCTTCGGCCGCCACTCCGGCTCGTCGCCGACGCCTCTTCCGGCGACCCTAGCCTCCCTAGTTGGTCCTGCCAGATCGGCCACCTCGCGAGCATGCTGTAGCTGCCAACCGCGTGCGTTTTGGTGCTGTGCAGCGCCGTCTAGGTCGCCTCCGGCGAGCCCTCCGCCGCGGGTCTGGTCGCCGGCGACCACCCTCCGGTGGGCGTCGACGTGGGCGACCATTAGGGCGTAATCGCCCTCCCCTCAGTCGCTGACAGAGGGCCCCACGCCTGGTCAAACCCCAATTAGGGGCTGGTCAGCGCGGGATTAGTCCCAGAGAGGCTGACCAGTGGGGCCCCCCTGTCAGGTTTGACCTGAACAGGTCGGCTGACCTGCTGACGTCAGCCTGATGCAATAAATGGAATTTCCAGTATAAAACTAATTCAGGAAATTGCTAAAAATTGCAAAAATCATAGAAATTAATCTCTAACTCCAATGAAAATAAATTATATATGAAAAAGTATCAAAAAAATTCAACGATTATGATTATGCTATTTTCAACTATGTTTGAAAAAGTTACAGGACCCTAATTTGTGAAATAAGGAATAATTCAATTCTTTTAATCACTTTATAAATGGAATTTGCAAAAAAATCCAAATTTCATTATAAATGCAATGATCACACACTGCCCTAGATATAAATCAGTACCATAACATGACATTTCATGCATGTTAACATTAAGTTGATCTGAGCATCAGGTCGAATCAATTAAACCGGTGTCCGAGAATACCCGTTTGAATTGCTATTCGAATGTGATTCAAATCAACTCTAAACCTAAAACATCTTGATTATAATAACTTATCACTTTGCATTCTCATGCCATGCTCATGCATCATTTTGATTGCATATGATTGTTATTGAATGTTGCCATTCATTTCGGTAGGCTCCGCACCCCCGGATTCCACCGAATATCCGTCTGACGGATATCGTTCCTCGTCTGAGCAACAAGGCAAGCAACCCTTTTGATCATCCCGATAAATCCCATGTTCTTGCTCCTGCACCTAATTATTGCATTAGGATCAAATGCTTCAACTGCTTTTGCCACGATAGTTGGACCCACTTCCTTTGCATGACCTAACCTTGTCACAGTAAATAGCCAAACCTTGCAACCTAGCATACCTGGTAGTTGCTTGAGCTATGATGTGCCTTATCCTGCTATGCATGCTATGCTTAGAGTTGTGTATGGTCTGTCATCTGGGAGATGAACAGAAATGTGGAATGTGTTCGGTGAGCAAAGGTTGTGTGTTGAATTTGATTTGGTAAAGGTACCGGTGAAAGGCTATGTAGGAGTACATGGCAGGTTGTTTCATTGGAACCGTCCTTAGGAACTGAGTTCCGTGTATGTAATCCAAGACTAGATACTACCACATGCTGGGCCGTGAAATATGACCCCGCTCGGCCTATTAATCGCTTAGTACTCGGTCCAGGAGTTGCAAGTAGTTTCTGGTGTTTATAGTAATGCTGGAGGCCGTGCATGGTGCTGACCTGAGAGGTGGACCGTGATGCGGTAGGCAGTGGCACAGTGTACCAAGTGGCACCCGGATGGTGGGCTTGGGAACCCTGCGCACATCGTTTGAGGCCGTGGCGGAAACCTCGGCCGGACTTCCGTACGGGTTACTCTCAGATAGGCGATAAACCTGGACTAGGTACTAGTGTGGTTAACGGTCGTGGCCGACTCCCTCGCTGGGCTTCCGCTTGAAGGTTGCCGAGGTGCATGACGTGCACTTGGCGATAAGTGGCGAGAGCGTGTGTGACGAAGTACACCCCTGCAGGGTTATGATCTATTCGAATAGCCGCATCCGCGGATAAGGACTACTTGGAGACATATGTTGTTCATAGATAACTTCAATGGCTACTCATAAAATTGTCAAGATAAGCATGAGTGTCGTGGACGGCATTTCTGTATGGAGACGGAATGATTCCATGATGGTGTATTGTTGTGGTGTTAGTGGACTCGTGTGCGAGAAATCAAGTTGTCAAAACTAATTTAAAAATGCAAGTTGTCTAGCCACGAGTCAAATGCTGGCTTCCCGCATGAAACCCCACAATACCTTTTGATACCTTGCATGAGTAGTTAGTTCTCCTAAAGTCTTGCTGAGTACCTTCGTACTCATGTTTGCTTAATAAATGTTGCAGAGGTTGCTAATGACCCTAATGGAGGGTTCTTCGTAGACATCGACGACGACGAGTAGCTGGTGTCCCAGCTACGATCTGGCCCTACATCGGCTCTGTAGTATAGTCAGGCCATGTGCCTTCTAGTTGCACTGTCTGTACCCAGACAGTTTATAACTCTTCCGCTGGCTTGTAATTATATGACTGCTATTACGGGTCATGAGACCCTTGATGTATAATATTATGTGTGTGGCTCTTCTGAGCCTCTTAAATAAAGGTTGTATGTTTATGGTTATGTTGTGATGCCATCGATGTATCTATACATATCGGTATGCCATGCGTACGTGTGTCGTACTTGATATGTATGGGGTTCGATTACCTAGTCGTGAACTTTAGTAGCACCCCTTACAAGGAAATGCCCCTTTGTGATCCAACGAGCCTTGGTAGTTCGCTACTGCTCCGGACACATTGGTTGACCGGCATGTGTCCTTCTTAGCTGCTGTGTCTGTCCCCTTTGGGGAAATGTCACGCAATGTAATGGAGTCCTTGTAGCTTGCTACGACTCGTCTACACTCGCTGATGACCGACACCTGCTTTGTTGGGTCATGTATGCCTGTCCTTGTGCGATACTGCCACTTTGGTTTATGACTAGACATGTCGATCCGGGTTCTTTGACATTGGATTGCTAGCGACACTATCGCATACGTGAGTCAAAAGACGCAAACGGTCCCGGCTAAGGTAAGGCTACAGCCGTGGAGTTAACCGTGCGTGAGACCACAAAGGGATGCGATGTGTTACAAGCTGGATTCCTATGGCTTAGGATCGGGGTCCCGACACTCTCGTTTTCCTCTCCCCTACTTCTAAAAAGATTTTCAGAAAATACCAAAAATATTTGCCTTTTTATTCGCCCTTTTTCCGTTCGTCTTTTTTCGTTTGCTCGTTTCCATGGCTCAGCCCCAAAGTTTTGATCCACATCTTGAGAAGTTAGAAGATATTGAAAATAATGATAAAGGTTTTATGTCACTTCAATTTGACCACAATAGTTTCTTTAAGAACGAGCTTAAAAAACAAAAAATTATGCTTGATTTCATGAATAAAGATTTTGATGCTATGGCCAAGGAATTTTACGGTTTGAAATCTTAGTTCGCTCACCTCAAAAATTTATTAGGCCAGATTTCCGACAAACAAGCCACTTTAGTTAATAAAATGGTCGCGAAGCCAAAATCTTTAAGCATTGATGCATATCTAAAAGTGATTGCGGTGACACCTATTGAATCTATGTTTTCTAGCATAAATCTTGAAAATGATGGGACTGGAGATGAGTCAACTTTAGTTAAGAGACGCCCAATGATCCGGAGTTCATAGATCTTAGTGATAAGATTGATAAATGTGGGATGGAAGAGGTCAAAACTTTAAATAGCAACGAGCCCACTCTTTCGGATTTCAAGGATTTTAATTATGATAGTTGCTCCTTAATTGATTGTGTTTCCTTCTTTCAATCCATGTTAAATTCTCTGCATGCTTATAGTCAAAATAAGGCTTTTACTAAACATATTGTGGATTCCATGATGAAATCTTTTGAAGAGAAACTTGAGTTGGAGGTCTCTATACCTAGAAAACATTATGATGAGTGGGAACCCACTATTAAGATTAAAATCAAAGATTGTGAGTGTCATGCTTTGTGTGATTTGGGTGCTAGGGTTTCCACAATTCCAAAAACTTTATGTGATGTATTAGGATTCCGTGAATTTGATGATTGTTCTTTAAATTTGCATCTAGCGGATTATACAATTAAGAAACCTGCGGGAAGGATTAATGATGTTCTTATTGTTGCTAATAGGAATTATGTGCCCGTAGATTTCATTGTTCTTGACACAGAATGCAATCCTACATGTCCTATTATTCTTGGTAGACCCTTCCTTAGAACGATGGGTGCAATTATTGACATGAAAGAAGGTAATATTAGATTCCAATTTCCACTAAGGAAAGCCATGGAGAACTTTCCTAGAAATAAAATAAGATTACCTTATGAATCTATCATGAGATCTACCTATGGATTGCGTACCAAAGATGATAATACCTAGATCTATTGCATTATGCCTAGCTAGGGGCGTTAAACAATAGCGCTTGTTGGGAGGTGATACGTCTCAAACGTATCTATAATTTTTTATGGTTTCACGCTGTTATCTTGTCTTCTTTGTATGTTTTATGTACCTTTTTTATATCTTTCGGGGGACTAACTTATTGATTCAGTGCCAAGTGCCAGTTCTTGTTTTTCCGTGTTTTTGACTCTTTTCAGATCTGATTTTGGAACGGAGTCCAAACGGAATAAAATCCCCGAAATGATTTTTCCCGAACGAAAGAAGACCAGGGAACCTTTGGGCGAGGCCAGGTGGGCCCCTGGGAGCCCACAAGCTTGCACCATGCAACCAGGGGGGAGGCGGCGGTGGGCAAGCTTGTGGCTTCCCTGGCCGCCTCCTGACCTAGGTTTTGCGCCTATATATTCCCAAATATTCCGCAAAAAACCGAGGGGAGCCTCGAAAATACTTTTCCGCCGCCGCAAGCTTCCGTTTCCGCGAGATCTCATCTGGAGACCCTTCCCGGCGCCCTGCCGGAGGGGACTTTGGAGGTGGAGGGCTTCTTCATCATCATTATCGCCCCTCCAATGACTCGTGAGTAGTTCATTTCAGACCTACGGGTCCGTAGTTAGTAGCTATATGGCTTCTTCTCTCTCTTGGATCTTCAAAACAAAGTTCTCCATGATCTTCATGGAGATCTATCCGATGTGATCTTCTTTGGCGGTGTGTTTGTCGAGATCCGATGAATTGTGGACTTGTGATCAGATTATCTGTGATATATATTTGAGTCTTTGCTGATTTCTTATATGCATGATTTGATATCCTTGTAAGTCTCTTCGAGTCTTGGGTTTTGTTTGGCCAACTAGATCTATGATTCTTGCAATGGGAGAAGTGCTTGGTTTTGGGTTCTTCCATGTGGTGACCTTTCCCAGTGACAGCAGGGGCAGCAAGGCACACATCAAGCAGTTGCCATCAAGGGTAAAAAGATGGGGTTTTTGTCATTGCTTTGAGATTATCCCTCTACATCATGTCATCTTGCTTAAGGTGTTACTCTATTCTTATGGACTTAATACACTAGATGCATCCTTGATAGCGGTCGACGTGTGGAGTAATAGTAGTAGATGCAGAAAGTATCGGTCTACTTGTTTCGGACGTGATGCCTATAGAAATAATCATCGCATAGATATCGTCACGACTCAGCACAGTTCTATCAATTGCTCGACAGTAATTTGTTCACCCACCGCCTACTTGCTTTCATGAGAGAAGCCACTAGTAAACACTACGGCCCCCGGGTCTATTCACATCCATCATTTACAACTCTGCTTTTACTTTGCTTTGTTATTTTGTTACTTTCAGTTCTCACTTGGGAAACAATCTATAAGGGATTGACAACCCCTTCATAGCATTGGGTGCAAGCTTCTGTGTTTGTGCAGGTTGGTGAGATACTCTTCCGCCGGATTGATACCTTGGTTCTCAAACTGAGGGAAATACTTACGGTCGCTGTGCTACATCACCCTTTCCGCTTCGAGGGAATACCAACGTGCCGTAGTAAGAGTATTTCTGGCACAATTGCGAGGGATACACAGCAAACATCAGAAGTATTTCTGGCGCCGTTGCCGGGGAAGAGGATCGCTTGCCGAGGAGGATCGTGAAGAATATTCTCCCGACAACACGCCTATTTCTGGCGCCGTTGCCGGGGAGGAGAAATCAAGATCTATGCAAGTAGGTCTCACAAACTCTTCTGTTGCATTTACTTTTGTTGCCATTTGCCTCTCATTTTCCTCTCCCCCAATTCACGTTTGCCGTTTTCATTCGCCTTTCTCCTTCATCGTTTTCCTTTGTCTTTGCCGTTTTCCTTTGCTGGTTTCTTGCTTGCTTGTGTGCTTGTTTGTTTGTTGAAGACATCATGTCTGAAAACACCAAACTTTGCGACTTCTCGAGCACTAATAATAATGATTTTATTAGTACTCCGATTGCTCCCGCCACTAGTGCGGAATCGTATGAAATCAACGCAGCTTTGCTGAATCTTGTTATGAAAGAGCAATTCTCTAGCCTTCCTAGTGAAGATGTCGCATCCCATCTCAATACCTTCATTGAGCTTTGTGATATGCAAAAGAAAAGAGATGTGGATAATGATGTGATTAAGTTGAAACTTTTTCCTTTCTCGTTGCGAGATCGCGCAAAAACTTGGTTTTCTTCTTTGCCTAAAAATACTATCGATTCTTGGGATAGGTGCCAAGATGCTTATATATCCAAGTATTTTCCGCCGTCTAAGATCATCTCCTTACGCAACGATATCATGAATTTCAAGCAACTTGATCATGAACACGTTGCACAATCTTGGGAGAGGATGAAGCTTATGATTAGAAATTGTCCCGCTCATGGCTTGAGTTTGTGGATGATTATACAAATCTTTTACGCTGGCTTGAATTTCGCTTCTCGCAATATCTTGGACTCCGCCTCAGGTGGAACGTTCATGGAAATCATGTTAGGAGACGCTACAAAACTCCTAGACAATATCATGACCAACTACTCTCAGTGGCACACTGAACGGTCGCCTGCTAGCAAAAAGGTGCACGCTATAGAAGAGATTAACTCGCTTAGTGCTAAGATGGACGAGTTGATGAATTTGGTTGCTAGTAGAAACGCTGCCGTAGATCCTAATGACATGCCACTATCTTCTTTGATTGAGAATAGCAACGCTAGTTTGGACGTGGATTTTGTTGGTAGGAACAATTTTGGCAACCACAATGCTTTTAGAGGAAACTATGTTCCTAGGCCTTTTCCTAGTAACTCCACTAACAATTATGGCAATTCCTACGGCAACACTTATGGAAATCATAGCAAATTACCCTCTGATCTAGAGATTAATATCAAAGAGTTAATCAACTCTCAAAAGATTTTCAATGCGTCCATAGAGGAAAAACTACTCAAAATAGACGATTTGGCTAAGAGCATTGATAGGATGTCTTGTGATATTGATGCGCTCCTCCCAAGATCAACTTGGATGAAACTTTGAAAGCTATGCGTATCTCCATGAATGAGAGCAAAGAAAGAACCACCCAAATTCACGCTAGACATGAATGGTTTAAAAGGGTGCGTTCTAGTGATGCAAATCACGAAGATCTTAAAGTGCTTGGTGTGTCTCCTCTTGAATCTTTGTTTTCGCATGTCAAACCTACTTATGGAGGGGCTTGATATGAATCCACTTTGGTTGAAAAACGCCCCGATGACTCGGAGTCCACCTATCTTGATGATAAAGGTGTGGAGAGTGGAGTAGAAGAAGTCAAAATTTTGGGTAGTAATGAAACTCCCACTTCGGATTTCAAGGAATTCAATTATGATAATTGCTCCTTGTTTGAATGCATTTCTTTGATGCAATCCATTGCAAACTCTCCACATGCTTATAGCCAAAGTAAAGCCTTTACCGCGCATATCGTAGATGCTATGATGAAATCTCTTGAAGAGAAGCTTGAACTAGAAGTCTCGATACCTAGAAAACTTCATGATGAGTGGGAACCTACTATCAAAATCAAGATAAAAACTATGAGTGCGATGCTTTGTGTGATTTGGGTGCTAGTGTTTCCGTGATTCCAAAGTCTTTTGTGATATTATTGGTTTTCATGAGATTGAAGAGTGTTCTCTTAATTTGCATCTTGCGGATTCTACCGTCAAGAAGCCCATGGGGAGGATCGATGATGTTCTTATTGTTGCAAATAAGAACTATGTACCCATGGATTTCATTGTACTTGACATGGATTGCAATCCTTCATGTCACATTATTCTTGGTAGACCTTTCCTAAGGACTATTGGTGCTATCATCGATATGAAGGAAGGGAATATTAGATTTCAATTTCCCGTAAAGAAGGGCATGGAGCACTTTCGTAGAAAGAAAATAAGATTGCCTTATGAATCTATGATGAGGGCTACTTATGGTTTGAGCACCAAAGATGACTATACGTGATTCCATCACTTTTGCCTAGCTAAGGGCATTAAACAAAAGAGCTTGTTGGGAGGCAACCCAACGAATCTATCCTTTTTCTTCCTATTTTCTGTTTTCCGCACTTTCATAATTCTGTTATGATTGTGTTTTTTGTGTTTCTTTCTGCGTTTGTGCCAAGCAAAACCGTTATGATTAGTCTTGAGGATGATCATTTGGACATGCTGGGAAAGACAGAAACTTTCTGCTCACGAAAAGAATTTTAATTTTTTTTGTAAGAGCTTTTGAGTTGATTCTTTTTGCTTCTGATTTCTACGCAAATTCTTTAGACTGTCGTAATTTTTCAGAATTTTTGAAGTACCAGAGGTATACGAAACATACAGATTGCTACAGACTGGTCTGCTGTTAACAGATTCTGTTTTTGTTGTGTTGGTTGCTTATTTTGATGAAACTATGGATAGTATCGGGGGCTATTAGCCATGGAAGACTGAAAGTACAGTAACCCGACATCAGCACAAGTAGAATTTAAGTTTGCTACAGTATCTAAGGAAGTGGTGGTTTGCTTTCTTTTACTAATGTTATCACGAGTTTCTGTTTAAGTTTCGTGTTCTGAAGTTTTTGTGACGCCCTCGATTTAATCGTACGCTAAACATACACGCAAATGCGTACGATCAAACCCAAGGACTCACGGGAAGATATCACAACACAACTCTAGAAACAAATAAAATAACATCAGCTTCATATTACAAGCCAGGGGCCTCGAGGGCTAGAATACGGAAGCTCGATAAACACACGAGTCAGCGGAAGCAACAAATATCTGAGTACAGACATAAAACATGGGGTGCCTTAGAGAAGGCTAGCATAAAAGATACAACGATCGAACGAGGCGAGGCCTCCTGCCTAGGAACCTTCTAAACTACTCCTGGGCTTCAGCGGCCTCCACGAAGAAGACACCATCGGGACGGCAGGCGTCGGCAGTAAACTCCACTCCTGGGCTCCATCATCTGGTCGCAGCAACGGATCAAGGGGCAAAGGGGGGAGCAAAGCAGGGGTGAGTACTCATCCAAAGTACTCGCAAGTCTTACATCAGAACTATTATAAATATGCATCAGTATCAAAGAAGGGTGATTATATGTGGACTGACTGCATCAATGCGAGAATAGAGAGAGAAGGCCTAGTCCTATCGAAGACTAGCATCTTCAGGGTCTTGCAGCAATAGACGAGAGTAGAACAGGGGTAAAACAATAATAGTCATATTGTTGCAGCAATATTAAAGTGAGGTCACGCCTAAAGATCCTCCCTCGACTCCCTGCGAGGAAGTAATCCCGAGGCAAACTAATTCCAGTTAAGTAACAATTATAGTTGTAAAAGATCGGGGCACAACTCCAAGTCGTCCTGTAACCGTGGACACGGCTATCCGAATAGTTAATTTTTCATCCCTGCAGGGGTGCACCACATGTCCCGTCACGCTCGATAACACTCTGGCCGGACATACTTTTCTGGGTCCTGCCCGGCCTCGGAATATCGACACGTCGCAGCCCCACCTAAGACTAATTAGAGAGGTCAGCCCGCCGGTCTAAATCCTAAGCGCAAAGGGTTCATGGGCCCAGTTCCCCTCCGTGCTCCTGCACGATGCGAGGGCGGCCGACGTCAGTCCTAGCATCCCTTAATCACAAGCGCAATGCATCTCGGGACCACTCGGGCGCGCGCCACTACGATTGCTGACATCTGAAAAGCTTCGGCTGATACCGCGACGCCGAGTACCCATAATTCTTCCCGCGTAGCCGGTTAGTGCGAAAAGGTCTCCGACCAACCTAGATCAAAAACCCAAATCCATTAACATTTTAATTAGGCCAGCAACACAGTCTCACGGAAATCCACCCGTCCTACAACTAATCACCAAAGATCCCAGTAACATGGTCGAGTAACTGTGTGGCTGTAACATCGGGGGGAATCCGAGGTATCACCCTCGTTGGACTACGAACGATGTACCCATCAAGGTGGGCTTAGAGGAATCACCCTCGGGGGTCCCACACTCGAGGGGTTGCACAACAGAGGCGTCATCGGGAATGGTGAAAGAGGAATCACCCTCGATAACCACGACCGACTAGCTATACTACAGAGATATCATCAGCAGTACTTAGCGAGGTGTCACCCTCTGTACCCGATAGTATCTCTGTAGCGTCGTACAACGAAGGGGGTGTGTGTGCGGTGTCGGGTCTGGCTCGTCGATCAGAGATCGAGATTTGAAAACAAGCGGGGCAACTGGACTACGGGGTCAGAGGGGATGACTGCTCCACCTATACTAAGCATATTAAAGGTACATGACTGAAAGTAGCAGTTCATCAAAAATAGGCTATGCATCAGATATAGGAGCTAACTACAACAGTAGCAAAATACTAATGCAAGCAGTAGGAAGAAAGACATAGGCGATATAGGAATGATCAAGGGGGGTTTGCTTCCCTTGCTGCTCTGCGGCAAAGGACTGATCGGCAGGGTCGTAGATGCACCCGGCAGCAGCGTCAGTCTCGGGGTCTACCGGTAAGAAGAGGGGGAAGAAACAATAAATAATAGCAACGGTGCAACACAAAGAATGACATGGCAAGATGCAGGCTAGACATGAGGTAACGCAGCAACATCCGTCATAGACGGGTCGGAAGAATATCTGACGATATTTTCCGGGTCTCGGGCTACTACCGGTCATACTGGAAACGAAGGAAATGTTCCAAGTTTGCTAAGCTAGGGACGCGTGACAGACGAACGGGCCGTGTATCTGGGTTCGTCTCGTTCTGCTGATCAACTTTCATGTTGAAAATATTTTGATCTGACTTACGGATTATTTAATATTAATTATTTAAGTTATATTCAATAATTATGAATAAAAAGCAGATTTGAATAATTTAATAAAAAGCTATTATGACATCAGCATGATGTCATGCTGACATCAACAATTGACTGATCAACTGACCAGCGGGTCCCGAACGTCATAGGCACAAGTTTTAATTAAGATTAAATATTAATTAATCAGATTAATTTAGTGGGGGACCCACGTGTCATACTCTAATTATTCTAATTATCCAATTAATTAATTTACCTAATATATCTATTTATTTATTTAATAAAAACATTAACATTATCTTTATTTTTTTAATTATCACGTGGGGCCTCCCTGTCATAGACAGCGGGTGCGTTGGCCCCACCGGTAAGTGACTTTAGGCCATATACTCAATTTTATTCACAGATACATAATCATGCAATTATCGTATTCCTCCAAATACCTATATATGCAAATACATACATCGCATCTCATACATACATATATACGGAAATACAACGTTTATTTTTATTTCTTTCTCACATCTCACATCTCACATCTCTCTCACAACTCCGTGTGTTAACACACAGAAGTCTGTGTGCTAACACAACATGGAAGAACCGCATGTTCAAACCTTCCTACCGGTCACTACCGTTGACGGATCGGAGTCCCGTTTGTCGGAACGGAACCGGGACGGTGAGGGGAACGCGATGGTGGGAGGAGCCCGAGGAGGGGCTCACCAACGTTGATGAGACGGCCCGGTGAAGCCGGAGTTCGCGGGAAGGCAGAGGTGACGGTGGTGATGGCGCGGTGATGACGGTGGGGCCGGCGAGGACGTGCCGGCGAGGTCGCACCGAGAGGGGCCCCGGTGAGGAGGGCCCCGGGGATGGAGTCGACGACGGGGGCTCCGGCGCGGGGGTCGCGGTGGATCGGAGGAGAACCGGCGGGGAGGGGGCCGATGACGGTGCCGCCATGGTCGGTGGGTACCCCGACCGATGCGTCGACGGGGAGGGACGGCCACCGGAGAGGTGAGGGCCGCCGGAGATGGCCCCCCCGGGGGATGGGGAGGTAGGCCGGAGTGGGGTGGCCAGGGGGCTTCGGGTTGGAGAGGGGCCGGTGGGGGAGAGGCTGCAGGGGAGGGTTGGTGGAGGGAGAGGCCGGCGGTTGGGTGAGGAAGGAGCTCGCCGGCCGGGGTGGGGGCGAGGTGGAGAGGAGGGCCTGGCGCACGAGAGGCCCGTGGGGGGGAGAGGGAGATCGTGGGGGAGGGAGAGAGCCGAGAGAGAGAGGGGGCTCTCGTGGGGAAGGTGGGGGCTGTCGGTGCGTGGGGGTTGGTGGGGTGTGGGCTGCGGTAGGTGGGAAGGAGAGCCGAAGGGGGGGCTCTTGTGGGTGGGGTGGGGCTCGATGGGGAGGGTGGCGGCGGCCAGGGAACTGGGAGGCAACGGGGGGGAACGCAGGGGAGTGCTAGGGTTCGGTGGTGGGGGAGCGGTTGGGGCCTCGCGAGTTGGGCCTCTTGGCCCAGCTCGGCCACGGGTGGGGGGTGTTTTGCTTCTTTCCTTTTTTTGTTTCTCTGTTGTTGTTTCTTTTTCTTTTATTATTTATCTTTCTTTCTATTATTATTATTCTCTTACCATTTATTTTATTCTTTTAATACTTTCTTTTATTCTATTTTTTTATTCTTTTATTATTTCTGCAATCGAAAACTTCCATCCATAGACTTTAATTTAAACATGATAATTACTTTGATTTTTATTAAGTGACAATCTAGCTTAGTTAAATATGATGACCTAGCATCATTAGGGTGCGGTTACTATAGCTTAACTATCGGGGTGTCACAACTCTCCCCTACTAACAAGAATTCTCGTCCAGAGAATCAAGAGGTAGAAGGAAAGAGCTCGGGGTATTCATCACGAAGATGAACCTCGCGTTCCCAAGTGGCCTGATCTTCAGAATGAATTGACCACTCCACTTTAAGGAACTTGGTGACTTTGCGACGAGTCTTACGTTCAGCCTGGTCGCGAATGCGGACTGGATGCTCCTTATAAGAGAGGTCTTGTTGCAGCTCAAGCATATCATGATCCACTGCTCGAATAGGATCATTGAAGCAATGGCGGAGCTGAGACACATGGAGGACATCGTGAACCTGAGAATGGTTCGCCGGCAGTTCCAATTGATAAGCCACTCTTCCACGCGTTTCGAGAACAGTGAAAGGACCAATATAGCGAGGAGCTAACTTGCCCTTGATTACAAAACGGTGTGCGCCTCTCATTGGTGTGACACGAAGATATGTTTTTTCGCCAGGTTGATAGACTATATCTTGAGGATGACGGTCATACTGACTCTTCTGACGAGACTCAGCAGCCTTCAGATTGTCGTAATTAATGCAAACTTGATGTTTAGCATGTTGAATAATATCCGGACCGAAGAGTGATTGGTCCATTGAACGATGGCTCTGGAATTCCATATGAGCCAAGTGCAAAGGATACTTTGGAGTCAAAGATGTACAGGAGAGCGAGGTTTCAATCCTGTGGAATTTTGGGTTATGGGTCCACCATGTGGGCCGGGAGTAGGTAGAGGGGTGACATATTATACGGCCTTGGTAGCAAGACATGTCAGAGGATAACCTGTCAGTTATGTTGGAACAACATCGGTACCAAGGGCGGGGGACAAATAAAACCATCTTCCTGCTCGTTGAAACGAGGCGGGCCAATAGGCAAAGTCCTCGTCCACCGGTGGCTACCGGAATGTTATCCATAATAGTAACAGGGTCTTACCGACAGAGTCGTATACCGAGAATTTTACCTAAGCAGGGAATTAACACTGCTTAGATAAGTTATGCCACGGAAAAAGTCAGACAAACCAATAGGAAGGAAAATGTGTTCAGACACACAAAGAACCTAAAGTATACCATTCCCGAGGAAAACATAGGGTGTGGTATACATGATAGGTCATCCAGTACATAACCATTTTGATAAAGAGTCAAGAAGAACCATGATGATTACCCATACCACACGGTCTGGATATTTGATCAGGAACACTTTAGCATTGTGCTTCCAATGTTCCTGTTGAAATTTGAAGTGCCACATCCGTGCTTCGGGGTAGTATCGACATGGTCATCAGATAAAGGTTGCACTTATGGGTATTCAAAGAGGAACCATGAGGAATAACTTACGAAGCTAAGTCATACAATTTCCTCATGGTAGAATGGCAAACCTTACATATGGAAAGATTTATAGCAATAAGTCCTGCGGCCTGGTATGCCCGACAAGACATCACCGTACCAGGTTACATAAAGACCAAAGTTATAATTATTGGGAAAATGTTCCAACCATCATATCTGCCTGAGAATCAGATCTGATTGGTGTCGGGACACCTCAGACTCAAGATGCCTGAGACGAAAAGATGATGATGCAGGATCCTCAGGATATGAACTACACGAGCAATTTTTGAACCATGAGTTCGATTTAATACATATGAACACAATGTCAAGACATTTGGGCCCACATGAAATTCTTACGACGAAAAGCAAGTGAGTTGTGATTTGAGAACCATCATTGAGGATATCAAGGCCCTTGCGTAAGCCTCGATAGCTCTTATGAAGAAACCTCTTTTCCTTGATCAAATCAGTCAGTGGCTTGGCGTGCTAAGAGAAATTATATGAAGTGAAGATAGCAAATCTTCAAAACATATAACACTTCGCACATGCGTGAATGATTTGGTATTTCCTGAGAAGTAGCGAAACAAAACTTTCACATATTCACGGCGGAAAGATTGCACGTGAACTTTGGGGAAATACACTTCTTCTATCAAACATATTCTTCACAAGCTAGGCACAAAGATAAATCTTTCAAGGGCTTCATCGTGAACCATGAATATGTTGAGGGTGTGGTCGATGTGCTCAGCATCAATCCTTTCAAGATTTTGACAGGGTTGAAATTCCAAAGTTATAATATCAAGGAGACAGCATTTGTCAAATCAAATGGTATAATGTCGTATGCTCGAGGGAACATTATCAATTAAACATTGGTCAAAGGGTGCACCCGGGAGTACGGACAGAGTAGTACAACCAATGAATGATGAGTCATCACCCAACACACTAAAATTGAAATAATCAGTTGTTAACCTCAAGGCAATAGGGTTGCCAGAAGTATTGGAATCACACAACAGAGTTCACTTGTCGGTATACCGGTTAGAAACAACACGGGACCAAGAAATGAATGGTGATGGCGAGAAGTATTACTATGTCAGGGATTCTTAAGAGGTGCAATGATGCTCACAACATTCTTGATAGAAAGGATAGTAATACCCAAAAGTAGAAGGTGACATAAGCTGAATTAGCAAGGAACTCGAAGGACAACACAAAACATGAACATGTTTGTGTAGGAGGGAAGGCAAGAAGGTTGTCGATGATAACACATATCATTGAGGGGCAACGATGGTATTTGTCAACATGCATTCGATTGATACCATGCAAGAGCTCAGAATGCTGATGATGATCATGACCCATTTGTCGAGAAATTTCATGAAGATGTAATCGTTTAGCGACGACATCAAGCAAGGGAATGATGAAGCAAGAGGTTGTCGGAAACACAGATAAGACTGCTCGCTTAGAATTGAGATTGCCTTTCAAGACAACCAACATGATGTGGAAAGCTCGATGCAAGCTTAACGCATAGTTGATATTGTGTTCCAGGGATGAAGGGTATAGATAGCATGGTCGAGCTCCAACATGACGATGATGTAGCTCAACAGCTTGGAATGACATGATCGAATACAAACTCGTAAAGAAGGAAGATTACGAAAAGTTGTTGAATCGCAATGCATACTCGATTCAGTTATCGATGTACTCGCGTGTCCAACAACTCAAACACGAGGAAACTGGAATTAATGAAAATTATCATAGTTGATGAGGAGCTCACAAGAAGTTATATAGCTCGGTGATATCGTCGAGCTACAAGGAATAATATTCGGAGGTAGATCAACATTAAAGCTTGGACCGATGTATTGATCTTAAGAAGAGAAGTACGTTAACTCGTCTAAGAATGAAATCAAGGTAGGACAACATGGTCAGAAGCACGATTGTAAAGTACAAGATCACAGATACCAGATCAAATCATATAATGAATGATTATTGATACAAGAAGTTTCTATGGTAGGATCAACGTTGTTTCCATGGGCATGAACACAGAGTTCAAGGTCGACTCCCACTTCATCAATGCATCACCTGCCATTTATTCCTCGCCTTTGATCGTTTGTAGCTTTGTAAGAATAACCGGCATAACACCAGAAGAGTAAGACTCGAGAAAACTCTTCGGGTCATATTGATTTAGGAAGGCATAGGTTCAACCCATCGGGGCATCTTAGGAACATATACCACAAACTTCAAGAGTAAATAACACATGCTTGAAGAGCATGGCTGACAAACCGTATGGTACAACTTATCAAAGGGAGAAGACACAATTTACCAATGGCATCATGTATCAGAGAAAGAAATCACAAGAATTTTCGAAAGCAAAAGATGCCGTTGGATAATAACCTAGGATGAGTCTCACAATCCACAAAGGACCTGATGTGGGTATCGGTACTCAATCAGAGGGAGACAGGATGCAATGCATTAGTTTACAGAACGCCTAAAAAATACTGATACTTAATCACCAAAGGAATTATGATTTCCAGGTTGGCATATCATAATCAGATGCTCCGATCAAATACAAGTAGGTTGAATGGACTTAGATGGACAACCAACCAAAAATTGATTTGTCGAGAACCAGCTTGGTCTGGAAGGACGTCTGAGCCGGAAAGGACAATTTACAAGTATCAACAGATGATTGTGTGCATTCACACAAAGGTGGAATCAATAAGATCACCAGAAATTCACAAAGGAATTTAATGAATGCGGTTAGACATATGGATTAATCCATAATGCAACCATGTGAGAAAGCTCATGAACAATAGGCTAGGGAGGATTTCGGAAGATCGAATAGTAATTCGAAGAACTCTCGAATCCCATAAGAACTGATAATGGACGAATCCTCGATAAGATAATCCGTTGCATCTCGTAAAACAAGAGCATTGGAGAAGAAAGTATGAACGACATTTGTATGTAGTCATCTGTAGTGGTTGACGAAGGAAGGAAAAATTGCAGAAGCAATGAGCACAATAGCTCAAGAGAACATCGAAGAGTAACTGCAGTTCTTCCGAGGCATAAAGCCATCGTCTAGAATACGGGGCTCTCCGAAAGGAAGTATTTACGAGAACCTAATGTTAGAGTTAGCAAAATCTTTGTCCCGAAAGAGAAGAGAGAGTAGAACCCAGAGTATAGGAAAGGAGTAAAAGATACTAATACCACCCAATTGAGATGTGGGCCCGTAAGCCACAACATCAGTGTTAGTAAAGTTTTTCAAACACTAGACTCAACTTCGGCCAAGGAGTTGGAAAGGGGGCTACCTAGAGGCAGTCGGCTCTGATACCAACTTGTGACGCCCTCGATTTCATCGTACGCTAAACATACACGCAAATGCGTATGATCAAACCCAAGGACTCACGGGAAGATATCACAACACAACTCTAGACACAAATAAAATAACATCAGCTTCATATTACAAGCCAGGGGCCTCGAGGGCTAGAATACGAAAGCTCGATAAACACATGAGTCAGCGGAAGCAACAAATATCTGAGTACAGACATAAAACATGGGGTGCCTTAGCGAAGGCTAGCACAAAAGATACAACGATCGAACGAGGCGAGGCCTCCTGCCTGGGAACCTTCTAAACTACTCCTGGGCTTCATCGGCCTCCATGAAGAAGACACCATCGGGACGGCAGGCGTCGGCAGGAAACTCCACTCCTGGGCTCCATCATCTGGTCACAGCAACGGATCAAGGGGCAAAGGGGGGAGCAAAGCAGTGGTGAGTACTCATCCAAAGTACTCGCAAGTCTTACATCAGAACTATTATAAATATGCATCAGTATCAAAGAAGGGTGGTTATATGTGGACTGACTGCATCAATGCGAGAATAGAGAGAGAAGGCCTAGTCCTATCGAAGACTAGCATCTTCAAGGTCTGGCAGCAATAGACGAGAGTAGAACAGGGGTAAAACAATAATAGTCATATTGTTGCAGCATATTAAAGTGAGGTCACGCCTAAAGATCCTCCCTCGACTCCCTGCGAGGAAGTAATCCCGAGGCAAACTAATTCCAGTTAAGTAACAATTGTAGTTGTAAAAGATCGGGGCACAACTCCAAGTCGTCCTGTAACCGTGGACACGGCTATCCGAATAGTTAATTTTCATCCCTGCAGGGGTGCACCACATGTCCCGTCACGCTCGATAACACTCTGGCCAGACATACTTTTCTAGGTCCTGCTCGGCCTCGGAATATCGACACGTCGCAGCCCCACCTAAGACTAATCAGAGAGGTCAGCCCGCCGGTCTAAATCCTAAGCGCAAAGGGTTCATGGGCCCAGTTCCCCTCCGCGCTCCTGCACGATGCGAGGGCGGCCGACGTCAGTCCTAGCATCCCTTAATCACAAGCGCAATGCATCTCGGGACCACTCGGGCGCGCGCCACTACGATTGCTGACATCTGAAAAGCTTCGGCTGATACCGCGACGCCGAGTACCCATAATTCTTCCTGCGTAGCCGGTTAGTGCGAAAAGGTCTCCGACCAACCCAGATCAAATACCCAAATCCATTAACATTTTAATTAGGCCAGCAACACATTCTCACGGGAATCCACCCGTCTTACAACTAATCACCAAAGATCCCAGTAACATGGTCGAGTAACTGTGTGGCTGTAACATCGGGGGGAATCCGAGGTATCACCCTCGTTGGACTCCGAATGATGTACCCGTCAAGGTGGGCTTAGAGGAATCACCCTCGGGAGTCCCACACTTGAGGGGTTGCACAACAGAGGCGTCATCGGGAATGGTGAAAGAGGAATCACCCTCGATAACCAGGACCGACTAGCTATACTACAAAGATATCATCAGGAGTACTTAGCGAGGTGTCACCCTCGGTACCCGATAGTATCTCTGTAGCGTCATACAACGAAGGGGTGTATGTGCGGTGTCGGGTCTGGCTCGTCGATCAGAGATCGAGATTTGAAAACAAGCGGGGCAACTGGACTACGGGGTCAGAGGGGATGACTGCTCCACCTATACTAAGCATATTAAAGGTACATGACTGAAAGTAGCAGTTCATCAAAAATAGGCTATGCATCAGATATAGGAGCTAACTACAACAGTAGCAAAATACTAATGCAAGCAGTAGGAAGAAAGACATAGGCGATATAGGAATGATCAAGGGGGGTTTGCTTGCCTTGCTGCTCTGCGGCAAAGGACTGATTGGCAGGGTCGTAGATGCACCCGGCAGCAGCGTCAGTCTCGGGGTCTACCGGTAAGAAGAGGGGGAAGAAACAATAAATCATAGCAACGGTGCAACACAAAGCATGACATGGCAAGATGCAGGCTAGACATGAGCTAACGCAGCAACATCCGTCATAGACAGTTCGGAAGAATATCTGACGATATTTTCCGGGTCTTGGGCTACTACCGGTCATACTAGAAACAAAGGAAATGTTCCAAGTTTGCTAAGCTAGGGACGCGTGACAAACGAACTGGCCGTGTATCCGGGTTCGTCTCGTTCTGCTGATCAACTTTCATGTTGAAAATATTTTGATCTGACTTACGGATTATTTATTATTAATTTTTAAAGTTTTATTCAATAATTAGGAATTAAAAGCAGATTTGAATAATTTAATAAAAAGCTATTAGGACATCAGCATGATGTCATGCTGACATCAAGAGTTGACTGATCAACTGACCAGCGGGTCCCGAACGTCATAGGCACAAGTTTTAATTAAGATTAAATATTAATTAATCAGATTAATTTAGTGGGGGACCCACGTGTCATACTCTAATTATTCTAATTATCCAATTAATTAATTTAACTAATATATATATTTATTTATTTAATAAAAACATTAACATTATCTTTATTTTCTTAATTATCGCGTGGGGCCTCCCTGTCATAGACAGCGGGTGCGTTGGCCCCACCGGTAAGTGACTTTAGGCCATATACTCAATTTTATTCACAGATACATAATCATGCAATTATCGTATTCCTCCAAATACCTATATACGCAAATACATACATCACATCTCATACATACATACATACGGAAATACAACGTTTATTTTTATTTCTTTCTCACATCTCACATCTCTCTCACAACTCCCTCTGTTAACACACAGAATTCTCTCTGCTAACACAACATGGAAGAACCGCATGTTCAAACCTTCCTACCGGTCACTACTATCCACGGATCGGAGTCCCGTTTGCCGGGACGGAACCGGGACGGTGAGGGGAACGCGATGGTGGGAGGAGCCCGAGGAGGGGCTCACCAACGTTGATGAGACGGCCCGGTGAAGCCGGAGTTCGCGGGAAGGCAGAGGTGACGGTGGTGATGGCGCGGTGATGACGGTGGTGCCGGTGAGGACGTGCCGGCGAGGTCGTGCCGAGAGGAGCCCCGGTGAGGAGGGCCCCGGGGATGGAGTCGCCGACGGGGGCTCCGGCCGGCGCGGGGGTCGCGGTGGATCGGAGGAGAACCGGCGGGGAGGGGCCCGATGATGGGGCCGCCGTGGTCGGTGGGGACCCCGGCCGATGCGCCGACGGGGAGGGGTTGCCACCGGAGAGGTGAGGGCCGCCGGAGATGGGCCCCCCGGGGATGGGGAGGTCGGCCAGAGTGGGGTGGCCAGGGGGGCTTCGGGTTGGAGAGGGGCCGGTGGGGGAGAGGCTGCAGGGGAGGGCCGGTGGAGGGAGAGGCCGGCGGTGGGGTGATGAAGGACCTCGCCGGCCGGGGTGGGGGCGAGGTGGAGAGGAGGGCCTGGTGCAGGGGAGGCCCGTGGGGGGGAGAGGGAGATCGTGGGGAGGGAGAGAGCCGAGAGAGAGAGGGGGATCTCATGGGGAAGGTGGGGGCTGTCGGTGCGTGGGGGTTGGTGGGGTGTGGGCTGCGGTAGGTGGGAAGGAGAGCCGAAGGGGGGCTCTCGTGGGTGGGGTGGGGCTCGATGGGGAGGGCGGCGGCGGCCAGGGAACTGGGAGGCGACGGGGGGGAACGCAGGGGAGTGCTAGGGTTCGGTGGTGGGGGAGCGGTTGGGGCCTGGCGAGTTGGGCTTCTTGGCCCAACTCGGCCAGGGGTGGGGGTGTTTTGCTTCTTTCCTTTTTTTTGTTTCTCTGTTGTTGCTTCTTTTTATTTTATTATTTATCTTTCTATCTATTATTATTATTCTCTTACCATTTATTTTATTCTTTTAATACTTTCTTTTATTCTATTTTTTTATTCTTTTATTATTTCTGCAATCGAAAACTTCCATCCATAGACTTTAATTTAAACATGATAATTCCTTTGATTTCTATTAAGTGACAATCTATCTTAGTTAAATATGATGACCTAGCATCATTAGGGTGCGGTTACTGTAGCTTAACTACCGGGGTGTCACAGTTTTCAAGTTTTGGGTGAAGTTCCTATGCACAAAAAGATAAAGAGTGGCAAGAGCTCAAGCTTGGGGATGCCCAAGGCACCCCAAGAGATTCAAGGATGCCGTAAAAGCCTAAGCTTAGGGATGCCCCGGGAAGGCATTCCCTCTCTCGTCTTCAATCCATCGGTAACGTTACTTGGGGCTATATTTTTATTCACCACATGTTATGTGTTTTTGCTTGGGACGTCTTGTATGGTAGGAGTCTTTTATTTTTGTTGTGTCACAATCATCCTTGCTGCACACCTACAGAGAGAAACATGCACACGCCATGATTTTATCAAAGCTTCACTTATATCTTTTGGTAGACAATTCAGCTCACATGTGCTTCACTTATATCTTTTGAGCTAGATACTTTTGCTCTGTGTGCTTCACTTATATCTTTTAGAGAGCAGCGGTGTGTAGCTTGGTAGTTGATCTATGCTTTGAAAGTAGTCTCAAAAGGGGTAGTTATCCAAAGGGATACGAAAACTTCCTCCTTCATGTGCATGGAATAGTTAGAGAAGTTTGATTCATCTCAATTAGTTTTGAGTTGTGGTTATGGTAATATTGAAGTCATGCTAGTAAGGTGTTGTGGATCTAGAAATACTTGTGTTGAATTTCGTGATTCCCGTAGCATGCACGTATGGTGAACCGCTATGAGATGAAATCTGAGCATGATTAGTATATTGATTGTCATCCTTTGCGTGGCGGTCGGGATCGCGCGATGGTTTATACCTACCAACCCTTCCCCTAGGAGTATGTGTTGAATGCTTTGTTTCGATTACTAATATAAATTTTGCAACAAGTATATGAGTTCTTCATGACTAATGTTGAGTCCATGGTTTAGATGCACTTTCACCTTCCACCATCACTATCTTCTTAGTGTCGTGCAACTTTCGCTGGCGCACAAAACCCACCATTAGCCTCCCCCAAAACAACCACCATACCTACCTACTATGGCTTTTTCAAAGTCATCCGAGATATATTGCCATGCAACTACCACCATGACATGTGCCACCACGTCTACTTGCCTTTGCATGACCGTAAGATAGCTAGCATGATGTTGCCATTGATGTCTATGCCATGCTAGATCGTTGCCACGTTACATTACCGAAGGCATTCCATATAGAGTTATAATTGCTCTAAGTTTTGACTTGAAAGTGTGATGATCATCATTATTGGCGAATTGTCCCACGTGAAGAAATAAAAGAGGCCAAAGAAGCCCATAAAAAAAGAGGCCAAAGATCCCACCAAAATAAAAAAATGAGTGAAAAAGAGAGAAGGGACAATGCTACCACTTTTTCCACACTTGTGCATTTTGAGCACCACGATCTTCATGATTGAGAGTCTCTCGTTTTGTCACCACCATATAGCTAGTGGGAAATTCTCATTATATAACTTGGCTTGTATATTCCAATGATAGGCTTCCTCAAAAATTGCCTTAGGTCTTCGTGAGCAAGCAAGTTGGATGCACATCCACTAGTTTTCTCTAAGAGCTTTCACATACTTGTAGCTCTAGTGCATCATTTGTATGGCAATCCCTACTCACTCACATTGATATCTATTGATGAGCATCTCCACAACTCATTGATATGCCTAGTTAATGTGATTATCTTCTCCTTTTTGTCTTGCAACCTCCACCACATTCCACACCATATATAGTGCTATAACCATGGCTCACGCTCATGTATTGCGTGAGAGTTGAAAATGTTTGAGAAAATAAAGGTGTGAAACAATTACTTGGCCAATACCGGGGCTGTGCATGATTTAAATTCGTTGTGCAATGATGATAGAGCATAGCCAGACTATATGCTTTTGTAGGGATAACTTTATTTTGGGCTAGTTATTTTGAAAGTTCATGACTACTTTGCTAGTTTGCCTGATTTATTATTGTTTCCACGTCAATAGAAAACTATTGTTTTGAATCTAATGGATCTGAACATTCACGTGACATAAGAGGAATTACAAAGGACACCTATGCTAGGTAGCATGAAAGCATCAAAAATTCATTCTTATCACTTCCCTACTCGAGGACGAGCAGGAGTTAAGCTTGGGGATGCTTGATACGTCTCAAACATATCTATAATTTTTTATGGTTTCACGCTGTTATCTTGTCTTCTTTGTATGTTTTATGTACCTTTGTTATATCTTTTCGGGGACTAACTTATTGATTCAGTGCCAAGTGCCAGTTCCTGTTTTTCCATGTTTTTGACTCTTTTCAGATCCGATTTTGGAACAGAGTACAAACGGAATAAAATCCCCGAAATGATTTTTTTCCCGAATGAAAGAAGACCAGGGAACCTTTGGGCCAGGCCAGGTGGGCCCGTGGGAGCCCACAAGCTTGCACCACGCCACCAGGGGAGGCGGCGGTGGTCAAGCTTGTGGCTTCCCTGGCCGCCTCCTGACCTAGGTTTTGCGCCTATATATTCCCAAATATTCCGCAAAAAATCGAGGGGAGCCTTGAAAATACCTTTCCGCCGTCGCAAGCTTCCGTTTCCGCGAGATCTCATCTCGAGACCCTTCCCGGTGCCCTGTCGGAGGGGACTTTGGAGGTGGAGGGCTTCTTCATCATCATCATCGGCCCTCCAATGACTCGTGAGTAGTTCACTTCAGACCTACGGGTCCGTAGTTAGTAGCTAGATGGCTTCTTCTCTCTCTTGGATCTTCAATACAAAGTTCTCCATGATCTTCATGGAGATCTATCCGATGTAATCTTCTTTGGCGGTGTGTTTGTCGAGATCCGATGAATTGTGGACTTGTGATCAGATTATCTATGATATATATTTGAGTCTTTGCTGATTTCTTATATGCATGATTTGATATCCTTGTAAGTCTCTCCGAGTCTTGCGTTTTGTTTGGCCAACTAGATCTATGATTCTTGCAATGGGAGAAGTGCTTAGTTTTGGGTTCTGCCATGTGGTGACCTTTCCCAGTGACAATAGGGGCAGCAAGGCACACATCAAGCAGTTGCCATCAAGGGTAAAAAGATGGGGTTTTTATCATTGGTTTGAGATTATCCCTCTACATCATGTCATCTTGCTTAAGGCGTTACTCTGTTCTTATGGACTTAATACACTAGATGCATGCTGGATAGTGGTCGACGTGTGGAGTAATAGTAGTAGATGCAGAAAGTATCGGTCTACTTGTTTCGGACGTGATGCCTATAGAAATAATCATCGCATAGATATCGTCACGACTCTTCACAGTTCTATCAATTGCTGGGAAGTAATTTGTTCACCCACTGTCTACTTGCTTTCATGAGAGAAGCCACTATTAAACACTACGGACCCCGGGTCTATTCACATCCATCGTTTACAACTCCGCTTTTACTTTGCTTTGTTATTTTGTTACTTTCAGTTCTCACTTGGCAAACAATCTATAAGGGATTGACAACCCCTTCATAGCATTGGGTGCAAGCTTTTGTGTTTGTGCGGGTTGGTGAGATACTCTTCCGCCGGATTGATACCTTGGTTCTCAAACTGAGGGAAATACTTACCGTCGCTGTGCTATATCACCCTTTCCGTTTCGAGGGAATACCAACATGCCGTAGTAGGAGTATTTCTGGCACAATTGCCAGGGATACACAACAAACATCATGAGGCAACCCAAATTTATTTGTTTTTCTTTTGTTTTTGTTTCTATTTTTGAGTGCTTCCCATATTATTACCTCTATAATAATTGTGTTTTCTTGTTTTAATTAGTGTTTGAGCCAAGTAAGACCTTTGGGATGGTCTATGGTGTTTGCAAGTTGATTTTGGTGAAAAACAGAAACTTGTGCTCTCATTCCAGGAATTTTCTAAATTCACTTGCACGTGCTTTTGATCTGAAGTTTTTACACTAGATTGGTTTGCAAATTTCCCAGATTGTCCTAGTTTTTCAGAATTTTTTGAGTTACATAAGTATTCAAAGTAAACAGATTGGTACAAATTGTTCTGTTTTGGACACATATTGTTTTCTTTGTGGTGTTTGCTTATTTTGATGAATCTATGGGTTGTATCGGGGGATATGAAACATGGAGAAGTTATAATACAATAAATATTACATCAATATAAATTAATAATGAGTTCACAACAGCACCTAAAGTGGTGATTTATTTTTCTTGTACTAACGGATCTCATGAGTTTTGTGTTGAGTTTTGTGTTGTGAAGTTTTCAAGTTTTGGATAAAGATTTGATGGACTATGGAATAAGGAGTGGAAAGAGCCTAATCTTGGGGATGCCCAAGGCATCCCCAAGTCATATTCAAGGATACCAAAGAGCCTAAGCTTGGGGATGCCCCGGAAGGCATCCCCTCTTTCATCTTCAATCCATCGGTAAATTTACTTGAGGCTATATTTTTATTCACCACATGATATGTGTTTTTATTGGAGCGTCTTGTATGATATGAGTCTTTAATTTTTAGTTTTCCACAATCATCCTTTCCGCACACATCTTTTGAGAGATAGACACACACTACATCGTGAATTTATTAGAATACTCTTTATGCTTCACTTATATCTTTTGAGCTAGGCAATGTTGCTCTAGTACTTCACTTATATCTTTTAGAGCACGGCGGTGTTGTGGAATTATTAAACTCTCGTACTTCACTTATATTATTTTGAGAGTTTTGTAAACATCATGGTAACTGGTTTAGGTCATGAATTTAGTCCTAATATAATAGGCATCCAAGAGGGATATAAAAAAACTTTCATATTAAGTGCATTGAATATGATGAGAACTTTGATTCCTTGCATATAGTTTTGAGATGTGAAGATGGTAATATGAGAGTCATGCTAGTAATTGTGAATTAGAAAAAAAATACTTGTGTTAAAGCTTGTGATTCCCGTAGCATGCACGTATGGTGAACCGTTATGTGATGAAGTCAGAGCATGACTTGTTTAATGATTGTCAGCCTTTGTGTGGAGGTCGGGATCGCGCGATGGTTAACTCCTACCAACCCTTCCCCTAGGAGCATGCGTCTAATACTTTGCTTCGATAACTAATAAACTTTTTCAATAAGTATGTGAGTTCTTTATGACTAATGTTGAGTTCATGGATTATACACACTCTCGCCCTTCCACCTTTGCTAGCCTCTCTAGTACCGCGCAACTTTCGCCGGTGCATTAAAGCCACCTTCCTCAAAACAGACACCATTTATTTTCCTCAAAACAGCCACCATACCTACCTATTATGGCATTTTCATAGCCATTCCGAGATATATTGACATGCAACACCGCCGTCCCGTTTTTTTTACGACACACACCATCACTTCCATATTGCTTATAGAGCCATACTTTCTTCTAGCTATCGAGTTGTAATATTTTGAGTTGTAAGTAAATAAAAGTGTGATGATTTGAATTGTTAGAGCATTGTCCCGTGTGAGAAAAAGGATGATGGAAGCTATGATTCCCTCACAAGTTGGGATGAGTCTCCGGACTTTACAAAAAATCAAAGAGGCCAGCGAAGCCCATAAATAAAGAAAAGAGGCCATAGAAGCCCATCCAAAAGGAAAGAAAAAAAGAGAAAAAAGAGAAAAAATGAGAGAAAGAGAGAAGGGACAATGCTACTATCTTTTCCACACTTGTGCTTCAAAGTAGCACCATGGTCTTCATAGAGAGTCTCCTAATTCGTCACTTTCATATAACTAGTGGAATTACATCTTTTGCACGACCACTTAGTTTTATTTTTGAGATTTCATACACTTAGAGCTCTAGTGCATTTGTTGCATGGCAATCCCTACTCACTCGCATTAATATCTATTGATGGGCATCTCCATAGCCCTTTGATATGCCTAGTTCATGTGAGACTATCTTCTCCTCTTTGTTTTGCAACCTCCACCACATTCTATTCCACCTTTAGTGATATATACATGGCTCACTTTCATGTGAAACAATTGCTTGATTTTCATCGGGGTTGTGCATGATTTAGATACTTTGTGTGGTGAAGATGAAGCATAGCCAGACCATATGATTTTGTAGGGACAACTTTCTAAGACCATGCTATTTAGAAAGGAAGCAATTACCTTATTAGTATTCTTGAAGTATTATTGTTTTTATGTCAATATATACTTTTGTTTTGGGTCTTATGGATCTGAATATTCATGCCACAATAGAGAATATTACATGGATGATGTCACACCCTGTGTTTACCTCACTTCAACTGTAGTTCCAAAATCTGAGTTTATTAAAAAATATTCAAAAACCAATGTTGTGAGTGACATGATTGTCATTGTGTGTTTATATGCTTGAATGAGTGGATTCAAAAAACATATTTTTATAACATGATTATTCCCAAATTTTCTTTTCTTGTTTTGACTATTTTAATACCTTGCTTTGGGTTGCACTACAAGTCCTTGATGACAAGGGAGTGCCTTTACCCAAAGATGGTAATAATATGGTTTTAGAACTATTTTAACTCTCCAATATCATAAAATAATTATTTTACAAATTATTTTCCAATTTTATATGCATGTCCATTTCTGAGGCCAGAATTGATATTTTTATATATATAATTACTTTTATGCATTAGAAAAATCTGAGAAAATTTGGAGATACTCAAAGGACATATATTTTCCATACATAAGATTTTCAACCCATATTTATATTCAAAATATTTGAGAAAACCCTTGAAAACCAACTCTGACTGTTTTGAGGAAATATTTACAATAAATTCCTAGAAAATTCCAGCAACCTTCCCAAGCTATATTTGGTGGCCACACCAAGTTTCACCTCATTCCACGGTGGTTTGATTCCCAAATAATCCTAATACACTCTTTGTCCAAAATCAAGTTGAAACATCTCTACATTGCAAAGTTTATCCAAATGGCTTCAAACTTTGTAGGAGTGCTCAACACCCCAAATAAGGAGCCTCTGCCAAAAATGGGAATTACAGGGGTAAGCTACCCACATTCTCTTTGGAAGGGACAAATCTGCCCATTTGGGGGTGATTTCAAGTTTGCATTGCCAAACTTGTCCAATGAAGCTCAAATTTGATGGATCATCCTACTTTTGCATCAAACTTAATCTTGTTAACTTTCATCACCAGTGGTGAAGAGTAGCTACCCCCAAACACCTGTTGAACACCTTCTGTGAGATTAGTAAAACAACTCCTACCTCACTCCACACCCCTACACTTTCCTCCAAACTCAAAGACCAAACAGCCAGCACGACTCCCCAACTGCAGGTGAGTGGCCCCTCCTTGAATCCAAGCAGAAGAGCCAAAAACCCCATTCTAATTTCTGGTTCAAGTCTGGCATCACCTCTTTAATCACTTCCCTTGACCAGCAGGGAGTCTCTCAGCTCTCAAACGGCTAAGGATCTTCCAACCTAGCCCCAGGACACACCAGACACAGCCAAGGCGCCCATAGCCCGCCAGCATATCGTGGCATGCCAAAACTACGCTCTGGGCACGTCACAGGGCGCACCGTGGCAAAGGTGGCCAGATCCGACTAGTTCAAGCCTCCCCCATTGCCCATTCGCGTTCCCGACAACCCTTCTGCATCAAGGCCCCTACTCCCTTGCTCTGTTGACCGGAGTGATGTGTGCCTGCGCGCGCCAGATTCGGCGAGAAGACCGCGGCCATGCATGCACGCTCCTCCTCGCTCTCTCTCCCTCTTAGTGAGTCACAAGGGTCCTAAATCACGTCCTCGATATCGTGGTTTCAACCCCGAGCTCTCACTGCCCCTCCTGCGAGCCACGGTGAAAGCATCGGTGCTTCCCGCTCGGTACACCGTCGAGGGCCTATAAATAGGCCTTCCCCCTCGCTCCAGCACCCTCATCCCACTCCTCCAGAGCCTATATTGAACCCCTAGCCACTCCATTCGACCACAGCGAACTCCGGTGCTCGAGATCGACCGAGGCCCCGCGGCTTCGAAGCTCCGTCGATATCGGGCTACATGCCATCTCCGACGCTCCTTTCTCCTCCTCCCTGACCATAGTGAGCTCAGGAAGCTTTCCCCCCACTTCCCCGAGCTAATCCTTACCCGTAGCACCCATTTCATCCATCTCCCGAATCGGCTCCGCCGCAGCCACCTTGTTGCCGGTGAACCAGGACCTCCCCGTCGTCCTCTCAACCACCAGCAGGTAGGCGACGGTGTGCCAGTTCCATTCCTGCCATCAGTTGGGCTCGAGGGCATCGGTATCGCTGCCGGCATGCCTCCCCTCCCCATTGTCCAGAGGTGGAAGACGACCCTGACAAGTGTGCCCCACCTGTCGGTGGCTCTTCTCTCTCCCCCTCTCTCCTCTCTGCCGTTGACCGCACTAACCCGCGTGTGAGGTTTGAACTGTTCGGGAACGTAGCATGGGAAACAAAAAATTTCCTACGCGCATGAAGACCTATCATGGTGATGTCCATCTACGAGAGGGGATTTCCGATCTACTACCCTTGAAGATCGCACAGCAGAAGCGTTAATAAACACGGTTGATGTAGTGGAACGTCCTTACGTCCCTCGATCCGCCCCGCGAACCGTCCCGCGATCCGTCCCATGATCCGTCCCACGATCCGCTCCGATCTAGTGTCGAACGGACGGCACCTCCGCGTTAAGCACACGTACAGCTCGACACTGATCTCGGCCTTCTTGATCGAGCAAGAGAGACGGAGAGGTAGATGAGTTCTCCGGCAGCCCCAAGGAGCCTTGCCTTGAGGCTCAAGGATCCCCAAGGGGGTCGGCCGAAGGGGGGAGGAGGAATCCTCCTCCAATCCTAGTCCAACTAGGATTGGAAGGTGGAGTCCTTCCCTTCCTTCCCACTTCCCTTTTTTTCTCTTTGATTTTCTTTTATCCTGCGCACGGGCCTTCTTGGGCTTGCCCACCAGCCCACTAAGGGTTGGTGTGGCACCCCTAAGGCCTATGGGATTCCCCGGGGTGGGCTGCCCCCCCCCGGTGAACATCTGGAACCCATTCGTCACTCCCGGTACATTCGCGGTAATGCCGAAAACTTTCCGGTAATCAAATGGGGTCATCCTATATATCAATCTTCGTCTCCGGACCATTCCGGAAACCCTCATGACGTCCGTGATCCCATACGGGACTCCATACAATATTCGGTAACCAACCATATAACTCAAATACAAATAAAACAACGCCGAACCTTAAGTGTGCAGACCCTGCAGGTTCGAGAACTATGTAGACATGACCTGAGGGACTCCTCGGTCAATATCCAATAGCGGGACCCGGATGCCCATATTGGATCCTACATATTCTACGAAGATCTTATCGTTTGAACCCCAGTGCCAAGGATTCATATAATCCTGTATGTCATTCCCTTTGTCCTTCGGTATGTTACTTGCCCGAGATTCGATCGTCGGTATCCGCATACCTATTTCAATCTCGTTTACAGGCAAGTCTCTTTACTCGTTCCGTAATACAAGATCCCGTGACTTACACTAAGTCACATTGCTTGCAAGGCTTGTGTGTGATGTTGTATTACCGAGTGGGCCCCGAGATACCTCTCCATCACACGGAGTGACAAATCCCAGTCTTGATCCATACTAACTCAACAGACACCTTCGGAGATACCTATAGAGCATCTTTATAGTCACCCAGTTACGTTGCGACATTTGATACACACAAAGTATTCCTCCGGCGTTAGTGAGTTATGTGATCTCATGGTCATAGGAATAAATACTTGACACACAAAAAACAGTAGCAACAAAATGACACGATCAACATGCTACGTCTATTAGTTTGGGTCTAGTCCATCACATGATTCTCCCAATGACGTGATCCAGTTATCAAGTAACAACACCTTGTACATAGTGAGAAGACCCTGACTATCCTTGATCAACTGGCTAGCCAACTAGAGGCTTGCTAGGGATGGTGTTTTGTCTATGTATCCACACATGTATCTAAGTCTTCATTCAATACAATTATAGCATGGATAATAAACGATTATCTTGATACAGGAATTATAATAACAACTTATTTATCATTGCCTCTAGGGCATAATTCCAACAGTCTCCCACTTGCACTAGAGTCATTAATCTAGCCCTCACATCACCATGCGAATTACATTGTAATAAATCTAACTCCCATACAGTTCTGGTGTTGATCATGCTTTGCCCGTGGAAGAGGTTTAGTCAGCGGGTCTGCCACATTCAGATCCGTGTGCACTTTGCATATATTTACGTCCTCCCCTTCGACATAGTCGCGGATGAGGTTGAAGCATCGTTTGATGTGTCTGGTCTTCTTGTGAAACCGTGGTTCCTTTGCTAAGGCAATGGCACCCGTGTTGTCACAAAACATTGTTATTGGATTCAATGCGCTCGGCACCACTCCAAGATCCGTCATGAACTGCTTCATCCAGAAACCCTGTTTAGCTGCCTCCGAGGCAGCCATGTACTCCGCTTCACATGTAGAATCAGCTACGATGCTTTGCTTGGAACTGCACCAGCTTACCGCACCCCCATTCAGAATAAATACGTATCCGGTCTGTGACTTAGAGTCGTCCGGATCTGTGTCAAAGCTTGCATCGACGTAACCCTTTACGGCGAGCTCTTTGTCACCTCCATATACGAGAAACATCTCCTTACTCCTTTTCAGGTACTTCAGGATATTCTTGACCGCCGTCCAGTGATCCACTCCTGGATTACTCTAGAACCTGCCTGCCATACTTATGGCCAGGCTAACGTCCGATCTAGTGCACAACATTGCATACATGATAGAACCTATGGCTGAAGCATAGGGGACGGTGCTCATATGCTCTCTATATTTATCAGTTGCTGGGCACTGAGTCTTACTCAATCTCGTACCTTGTAAAACTGGCAAGAACCCCTTCTTGGACTGTTCCATTTTGAACCTCTTCAAAACTTTATCAAGGTATGTGCTTTGTGAAAGTCCTATTAGGCGTTTTGATCTATCCCTATAGATCTTTATGCCTAGAATGTAAGCAGCTTCTCCTAGGTCCTTCATAGAGAAACTTTTATTTAAGTAACCCTTTATGCTCTCCAAAAACTCCACGTTGTTTCCAATCAGCAATATGTGATCCACATATAATATTAGAAATGCCACAGAGCTCCCACTCACTTTCTTGTACATACAAGATTCTCCAACCACTTGTATAAACCCAAATGCTTTGATCACCTCATCAAAGCGTTTATTCCAACTCCAAGATGCTTGCACCAGTCCATAAATGGATCGCTGGAGCTTGCACACTTTGTTAGCATTTTTAGGATCGACAAAACCTTCGAGGTGCATCATATACAACTCTTCCTTAAGGGAACCGTTAAGGAACGCCGTTTTGATACCCATCTGCCAGATTTCATAATCGAAAAATGCAGCTATCGCTAACATGATTCTGACGGACTTAAGCATCGCTACGGGTGAGAACGTCTCATCATTGTCAACTCCTTCAACTTGTGAAAAACCCTTTGCCACAAGTCGAGATTTATTAACGGTCACATTACCGTCAGCGTCCGTCTTCTTCTTAAAGATCCTTTTGTTCTGAATAGCCTTGCGGCCTTCAGGTAGTACTTCCAAAGTCCACACTTTGTTTTCATACATGGATCCTATCTCGGACTTCATGGCCTCCAGCCATTTGTTGGAATCCGGGCCCACCATTGCCTCTTCATAATTTGCAGGCTCATTGTTGTCTAACAACATAATTGATAAGACGGGATTGCCGTACCACTCTGGAGCAGTACACGATCTCGTCGACCTGCGAGGTCTGATAGAAACTTGATCCGGAGTTTCATGATCATCATCATTAACTTCCTCCTCAACTGGCGTCGCAACGACAGGGGTTTCACCTTGCCCTACGCCACCATCTAGAGGGATGAAAGGTTCGACAACCTCATCAAGTTCTATCTTCCTCCCATTCAATTCTCTCGAGAGAAACTCCACGAGAAAAGCTCCATTCTTAGCAACAAACACTTTGCCCTCGGATTTGAGATAGAAGGTATACCCAACTGTCTCTTTTGGGTAACCTATGAAGACACACTTTTCCGCTTTGGGCTCCAGCTTTTCAGGCTGAAGCTTTTTGACATAAGCATCACATCCCCAAACTTTAAGAAACGACAACTTTGGTCTTTTGCCATACCACAGTTCGTATGGTGTCGTCTCAACGGATTTTGATGGAGCCCTATTTAAAGTGAATGCAGTTGTTTCTAATGCATAACCCCAAACGATAACGACAAATCGGTAAGAGACATCATAGATCACACCATCTCTAATAAAGTACGATTACGACATTCGGACACACCATTACGCTGTGGTGTTCCAGGCGGTGTCAACTATGAAACAATTCCACATTGTCTTAAGTGAGCACCAAACTCGAAACTCAGATATTCACCCCCATGATCAGACCGTAGGAACTTGATCTGTTTGTTACGATGATTTTCAACTTTGCTCTGAAATTGCTTGAACTTTACAAATGTTTCAGATTTGTGCTTCATCAAGTAGCCATAACCATATCTACTCAAATCATCAGTGAAGGTGAGAAAATAACGATATCCGCCGTGTGCCTCCACACTCATCGGACCACACACATCGGTATGTATGATTTCCAACAAGTCACTTGCACGCTTCATTTTTCCGGAGAATGGAGTCTTAGTTATCTTGCCCATGAGGCATGGTTCGCACGTGTCAAGTGAATCAAAGTCAAGTGACTCCAAAAGTCCATCGGTATGGAGTTTCTTCTTGCGCTTTATACCAATATGACCTAAGGGCAGTGCCATAAAAACATGGCGCTATCATTGTTAACTCTAACTCTTTTGGTCTCAATGTTATGTATATGTGTATTATCACTATCAAGATTCAATATGAACAATCCTCTCACATAGGGTGCATGACCATAAAAGATATTACTCATATAAATAGAACAACCATTATTCTCTGACTTAAATGAGTAACCGTCTCGCAATAAACAAGATCCAGATATAATGTTCATGCTTAACGCAGGCACTAAATAACAATTATTTAAGTTCATAACTAATCCTGATGGTAACTGAAGTGAAACTGTGCCGACGGCGATTGCATCAACCTTGGAACAGTTTCCCACGCGCGTCGTCACTTCATCCTTCGCCAGCCTTCGCTTATTCCGCAGTTCCTGTTTTGAGTTGCAAATATGAGCAAGAGAACCGGTATCGAATACCCAGGCACTACTATGAGAGTTGGTTAAGTACACATCAATAACATGTATATCAAATATACCTGATTTTTCTTTGGCCGCCTTCTTATCAGCCAGATACTTGGGGCAGTTGCGCTTCCAGTGACCCATACCCTTGCAATAATAGCACTCTGTTTCAGGCTTAGGTCCAGCTTTGTGTTTCTTCGTCGGATTGGCAACAGGCTTGCCGCTCTTCTTTGAATTGCCCTTATTTCCTTTGTCGTTTCTCTTGAAACTAGTGGTCTTATTCACCATCAACACTTGATGCTCTTTATGGAGTTCTGACTCTGCGACTTTCAGCATCGCGAATAACTCGCCGGGTGACTTGTTCACCCCTTGCATGTTATAGTTCAAAACAAAGCCCTTATAGATTGGCGACAGTGATTGAAGAATTCTGTCAGTGATAGCCTCTTGCGGGAGTTCAATCCCCAGCTCAGCTAGACGGTTTGAGTACCCAGACATTTTGAGCACATGTTCACTGACACACGAATTCTCCTCCATCTTGCAAGCATAGAACTTATCGGAGGTCTCATACCTCTCGATCCGGGCGTTCTACTGAAAGATAAACTTCAACTCCTGGAACATCTCATATGCTCCACGACGCTCAAAGCGACGTTGAAGTCCCGGCTCTAAGCCATACAAGACTGCACATTGAACTACTGAGCAGTCCTCCTTACGTGTTAACCAAGCGTTCTTAACATCTTGGTCAGCCATAGCGGGTGGTTCATCTCCTAGCGCAGCATTAAGGACATAATCCTTCTTCCCAGCTTGCGGGAGCAACTTAAGATTATGAGCCTAGTCTACAAAGTTGCTTCCATCATCTTTCATCTTAGCTTTCTCTAGGAACGTATTAAAATTCAGGGTGACTATCGCGTGAGCCATTGATCTACAAAACAAATATATTCAAATTGGACTTACACTATGTTCAAGATAATTAGAGTTTAACTTAACCAAATAACTTGCTAAACTCCCACTCAAAAAGTACATCTCTCTAGTCATTTGAGTGGTTCATGATCCAATTCTGGTAGCTCAAGTCCGATCATCACGTGAGTTGAGGATAATTTTAGTGGTAAGCATCCCTATGCTAATCATATCAACTATATGATTCATGATCGATCTTTCGGTCTCATGTGTTCGGATGCCATGTCTGCACATGCTAGGCTCGTCAAGCTTAACCCAAGTGTTCCGCGTGTGCAACTATTTTGCACCCGTTGTATGTGAACGTTGAGTCTATCACACCCGATCATCACGTGGTGTCTCGAAACAACGAACTGTAGCAATGGTGCACAGTCAGGGAGAACACAATTTTGTCTTGAAATTTCAGTGAGAGATCACCTCATAATGTTACCGTCGTTCTAAGGAAAATAAGGTGCATAAAAGGATTAACATCACATGCAATTCATAAGTGACATGATATGGCCATCATCACGTGCTTCTTGATCTCCATCACCAAAGCACCGGCACGATCTTCTTGTCACCGGCACCACACCATGATCTCCATCAACGTGTTGCCATCGGGGTTGTCGTGCTACTCATGCTATTACTACTAAAGCTACATCCTAGCAATATAGTAAACGCATCTACAAGCACAAACATTAGTTTAAAGACAACCCTATGGCTCCTGCCGGTTGCCATACCATCGACGTGCAAGTCGATATTAACTATTACAACATGATCATCTCATACATCCAATATATCACATCACATCGTTGCCCATATCACATCACAAGCATACCCTGCAAAAACAAGTTAGACGTCCTCTAATTGTTGTTGCATGTTTTACGTGGTGACCATGGGTATCTAGTAGGATCGCATCTTACTTACGCAAACACCACAACGGAGATGTATGAATTGCTATTTAACCTCATCCAAGGACCACCTCGGTCAAATCCGATTCAACTAAAGTTGGAGAAACCGACACTCGCCAGTCATCTTTGAGCAACGGGGTTGCTTGTAGCGATGAAACCAGTCTCTCGTAAGCGTACGAGTAATGTCGGTCTGAGCCGCTTCGATCCAACAATACCGCAGAATCAAGAAAATACTAAGGAGGGCAGCAAATCGCACATCACCGCCCACAAAAACTTGTATGTTCTACTCGAGATGACAACTACGCAGGAACCTAGCTCTGATACCACTGTTGGGGAACTTCGCATGGGAAACAAATATTTTCATACGCGCATGAAGACCTATCATGGTGATGTCCATCTACGAGAGGGGATTTCCGATCTATGTACCCTTGTAGATCGCACAGCAGAAGCGTTAATAAACGCGGTTGATGTAGTGGAACGTCCTCACGTCCCTCGATCCTCCCCGTGAACCGTCTCACGAACCGTCCCATGATCCGTCCCACCATCCGCTCCGATCTAGTGCCGAACGGACGACACCTCCTCGTTCAGCACACGTACAGCTCGACGATGATCACGGCCTTCTTGATCCAGCAATAGAGACGAATAGATAGATGAGTTCTCCAGCAGCGTGACGGTGCTCCGGAGGTTGGTGGTGATCTTATCTCAGTAGGGCTCCGCCCAAGCTCCGTAGAAACGCGATCTAAAGGAAAAAAAGTGGAGGTATGTGGTCAGGCTGCCGTGGCAAAGTTGTCTCAAATCAGCCCTAATACCTCAGTATATATAGGAGGGAGGGGAGGGGCCTTGCCTTGAGGCTCAAGGAGCCCCAAGGGGGTCAGCCGAAGGGGGGGAGGAATCTTCCTCCAATCCTAGTCCAACTAGGATTGGAAGGTGGAGTCCTTCCCTTCCTTCCAACTTCCCTTTTTTTCTTTTCTCTTTGATTTTCTTTCATCCTGCGCATGGGCCTTCTTGGGCTTGCCCACCAGACCACTAAGGGCTGGTGTGGCACCCCTAAGGGCTATGGGCTTCCCCGGGGTGGGCTCCCCCCCCCCCGGAGAACATCCGGAACCCATTCGTCACTCCCGGTACATTCCCGGTAATGCCGAAAACTTTACGGTAATCAAATGAGGTCATCCTATATATCAGTCTTCGTCTCCGGACCATTCCGGAAACCCTCGTGATGTCCATGATCTCATACGGGACTCCGAACAACATTCGGTAACCAACCATATAACTCAAATACACATAAAACAACGCCGAACCTTAAGTGTGCAGACCCTGCGGGTTCGAGAACTATGTAGACATGACCCGAGGGACTCCTCGGTCCATATCCAATAGCGGGACCTGGATGCCCATATTGGATCCTACATATTCTACGAAGATCTTATCGTTTGAACCTCAGTGCCAAGGATTCATATAATCATGTATGTCATTCCCTTTGTCCTTCGGTATGTTACTTGCCCAAGATTCGATTGTCAGTATCCGCATACCTATTTCAATCTCGTTTACCGGCAAGTCTCTTTACTCGTTCCTTAATACAAGATCCCGTGAGTTACACTAAGTCACATTGCTTGCAAGGCTTGTGTGTGATGTTGTATTACCGAGTGGGCCCTGAGGTACCTCTCCGTGACACAGAGTGACAAATCCCAGTCTTGATCCATACTAACTCAACGGACACCTTCGGAGATACCTGTAGAGCATCTTTATAGTCACCCAGTTACGTTGCGACGTTTGATACACACAAAGTATTCCTCCGGCGTCAGTGAGTTATATGATCTCATGGTCATAGGAATAAATACTTGACACGCAGAAAACAGTAGCAACAAAATGACACGATCAACATGCTACGTCTATTAGTTTGGGTCTAGTCCATCACATGATTCTCCCAATGACGTGATCCAGTTATCAAGCAACAACACCTTGTACATAGTGAGAAGAGCCTGACTATCCTTGATCAACTGGCTAGCCAACTAGAGGCTTGCTAGGGACAGTGTTTTGTCTATGTATCCACACATGTATCTAAGTCTTCATTCAATACAATTATAGCAGGGATAATAAACGATTATCTTGATACAGTAATTATAATAACAACTTATTTATCATTGTCTCTAGGGCATAATTCTAACATGAACCTGGCGGCGCGCGCCTAGGCTAATTGGTTGGCTGGCCAGCTGGGTCGGCCCAAGCCACAGGCGTGAGCTAAAGCCCTTTTTCTTTTTTCTGTTTAATCCAGTTTTAAAATATTTTTGTAGAATTTGTTATCCAATATAATTTAATTATTTTTCCACCACAATTCTTCTAAAAATGAATAGAATTTAATAGAGCCACTGCACACATTTTTAAGACAACTTTTCTGTATAGTAATAATTGAAAAGGCTGTTTTGAATACTTTATCTTGTGTTAAAATGATTTTTAAAAATAATCTTTTCACCAAAACCAGAGACAAATGTTTTCCAAATAGTAATGTAGCTTTACCATAATAGGGCAACATTTTTAAAGTGGGTTTGTGCTCTGTTTTTGAGTGAGCTACTTATTATTTACTACGCCAATAGACACCATGTTTGATGAAGGAGTTGGACTCGAAGACCCCGGATACTTAGATGACCAAGGCAAGCTGCCCTTTGACCATGTTTGAGCAATATATTACTTGCATGCCAAGTAGAGCAATTATTCTCGTTGCATTTGATCATGAGTATTCGGTAAATCATTGGTATGATGTTACCGATGGCTCCTCTGGAGCACTTGCATTTTGAGCATGATCCTACCACCTATGAGGTTCAAGCTAATATCATGTTGACAAGTAGAGCTAAGCCTAGTAGAAGCATGAGCATGATGATGGTAAATATCAAAGGTTTATGAAATCCCCGTCGGGTGCCACTAATGCCTGAGGGTGGTGATGAGTTAGGTGGCCACTTGTGAAGAAGTGGTACACCGAGTATACTTTGGTGTGAGTGGTTTCGGAAACATAATTAGATTTATAATGTGTCGACCGTCCCTACCTTAGATGTGTGACCACATTACCCCTTTATGGGACGGGGCTTTGTTGATTACTTTGGTCGGTGCTAGCAAAGAGGCCACATTACTAGTGGCGGGAGTGATATGTGGTCACTCCCGTGACGGGATCGTACCACGGGTCGACTATGCTGTTTTTACGTGTTTCGGGCACAACGGTTGTCCCCACATGTATGATACTGTCTAGAGTTATTGCTCGTAAGACCTACATCATGTGGGCTGGGTACCAATGGAGTGGAACTCTTTGTCTAGTATCATCAGGGGAAAGGCATTGATCGGGTACTTACCTCGGGTATGTTATATACCGCAAGTCGTGGATGACACGGAAGTTTCCCGAATCTCGTGGGTACAGCGTACAACCTCTGCAAAGTGTCAAACTATTCGAATAGCCGTGTCCACAGTCAAGGACAGTTGGGTGGTGCTGCTTAAACTACGTCCAGTCGTTTCCGCATAAACCGTGTGTGTGTGTGTGTGTGTGTGTGTGTGTGTGTGAGCGTGGGTGTGTGTCTTCAAAGGTGTTATCTGAGTACGAGGATATGTCAAGTTTGGTGGCTTGGCATATAGGGTGAACCCGAAGTGTTCATCCCTCAGCAGATATGTTGATATCTGTAACCTGTTTTTCTAAATACCATCTAGCTTATGTTGCACAACCATCTATAATCATGTTTATTTACAGTTAAGCTCCTATCCACTAATGCTGCATATTACTTGTTATCATACATACTGCATTATCCATATCATGGGCTGTTTGCGAGTACATTCAAAGTACTCAATGTCTTGCCACTAGTTATGTTATTGACCAGACATGGAAGGACCGGAGTTATGCCCTACCTATGAGAACTTGACCTTGTTGGTCATTTGTTGTATCATTTCGGTATGTTGGATGTAAGACTCTTAATATTCAGTATTTGTGTGTTCGGTGAGCATTGATCTTTGGGATCACTGAGCACGTTCATTCAGCGATCTCGACTCGTAAGTCGGGGTCCCCACAGAGCTGGTATCAGAGCCATCCTGACTGTAGGAGGCCTTAGGTAGCATGGACGATAGCCGAGACGAGTAGTGCACTCAGCCCTTGCACTTGAGATTTTCTACGCCCACAAAATTTCTAACCCTCTTCTACAACCTTGTAGATGGCCGTCGTACCTGAGATGCTTCTGGAGACGGGCTTTCCCCTACTCTTAGGAGATAGCCTTGAGAAGTGTCAAGTACGTCGCACGCCCATTTTTCTCTACCACGAGCACTGGGTCAATGCCGACACAAAAGAATATCACGTGGACGTGATAGTGAAGGCTAATGACTCCCCAACTAGTTGGTTCTTTGAAGGATCACAGATGGAGAATCTGATGTTGGCAGTGGAGAAAACCGCACGAGAGGCGCTCGTGCGTCTACGCGACCTCCTTCTCGAGATGGCCAACGAGCCAGCTACTCGTCACCTGCCTTTCATTAAGGACGGGATTGACGGGAGCTGGATGCTTAAGCAATCCTCGGAGGACGGAACGCCACTCAGGTCTCAGACCTACTTCAGCCTCTCTGCCGACACCTTGACTCAATTTCTGATCAAGGAGTATGTGACGCTTCGCCAAGAACTACACCAAGTCAAGGACCTACGTTGCCTAGAAAAGATGAAGACCTGCAAGGTCAAGAAGGAAGGAGCACACGGAGGGCAGTCAGCCATTGCCTTCCGAGGAGGGATACCACCGCTCGAGGCCACTCCTAAACAGAGCTGTCGTCTGACCGCAGAAGAATACACTGAGCTCCTCACCGCTTCGCTAACAAACAAATGTTGTGATGGACTACTCCCCTCTCCCACACCTCTGAAGGAGGAAGGTACCGATGAGGATGAAGACGAAGATCCTGCTGAGCCTACATACGAGACCGAGCAGTCCGCCGCTTAGAGGAATGTTTTAGGCAATTAGGAGTCTCCCCCATGCATAGTTGAGTCCGTGTATCGGTTCATGAGAACCATGAGTGTTGTGTGATCATGTATGATGCAAGCCGCATTTCTGCCTTAGGCAGCTTGTAAGAGACATCACTTGTTTTAATTCAATGCATTAAATTTTCCAAAAACCTTTGTTTAACTCGCACACTAGCATAGTACCAAAACCCCCTTATTTAGGAACTCCATACCTTGATTCCCCGACCAATTTGGCATATTGACATGTCTGCTCCCCTGACAGGATGGTGATTTCAATACGCACCAGCACCTTCGGCAACTCCAGCTCTGCCACCTCTAGCCAGCAGCAGGGAACCAGTAGGAACACTCAAGTTGGAGATCACCTCCAGCAGCAGCAAGGCGATATTCCTCCGCCACCGCCTCCTCCGGAGAGCCTGACTGTGGCTCAGTTCCTCCAAGCTCTCCGAGAGGAACGTCAAGCCAACAATGCCACCATCCAACAGCTGGCTCAAGTCTTGGTGAACAATCCGCCGCAAAACAGAAATGGCAACAGTCGTCTACTTTGTCTGAGTTTAAGCAGACTACGCCTCCTATATTCACTGAGAAAACTAAACCATTGGATGCCGATGACTGGATCCGCACCATCGAAGACTTCCTCGCGCTGGTCAAGTGCACCGATGATCGCGAGAAAGTCCTTTATGCTTCTCACTGTCTCGGAGGCACGACCAGAGCTTGGTGGGACGGGTTCCAGATCATGCGAGAAGGGCAAGTTATCACTTGGGCAGTATTCAAGGAAGGATTTCGCGCTGCTCACATTCCCCCTGGAATGACGACCAATAAGAAGCGGGAATTCCCAGCCTTGAGGCAAGGCAGTGGAACTGTCATGGAGTATCTGCATAAGTTTAACCTCGTGTCAAGATATGCACCTGAAGATGTCAACACTGAAGCCGCAAAGGTGGAACGCTTTACGGAAGGACTGCAGCAGTCGCTCCAGTATCAGCTGGTTGTCTCTGAATGCCGGACCTTCTGCGATCTGGTGAACAAGGCCCTCATGCTGGAGGATAAGCGTCGTGCAATGGATGATATCCGTAAGCGCAAGCTGATGAGTAGTGGAGGACCCAGTAACCCGAAGCCACGCCCATGGTAGTCAGCCCCAGCAAGACCCAACTATCAAGAACAGAAGTACAATGTATCAACGTTTTGCCAAAACTACCAGCCCGAGCAGCAAGTCAACACCAAGCCAGCAATCAACCCGCCCAATAACAGTGGAGTCAAGCCCAACATCCCACGGCAGGTTACCTGCTTTGGATGTGGTCAAACTGTGCACTACTCAAGGCAGTGCCCCAACAAGAAGCCCAATGCACCGTGCCCCAATGCGCCTAATCAAGGACAAGGTCAAGGAGCTCCAGGCAGGAACCAAGCTCCCCACAATCAGTAGTACCACAGCAGGGGACGTATTAATCACATCTCTGCAGAAGAAGCACACGAAGACCCAGACTGCATTCTGGGTACGTTCCTCGTCAACTCCACCCCAGCAATAGTATTGTTTGATTGTGGTGCTTCACATTCTTTTGTTACTCAGAAGTTTGCGGGAAAATGTGGTTTGAAGCCTACCCTACTTAATGGGGAAATGGCAATACATACCCCGGGAGCAGTACTAAGGACCAACCTAGGATGTAGAGGACTCTGGATCAATATTAATGGGATAAGCTTCACAACACATCTCATCATCATTAAGTCGCAAGGATTGGAAGTGATCCTTGGAATGGATTGGTTGGCCAAGCACCAGAGCATCATGGACTGTGCCAAAAGGACTATTACCATGACAAGCGACCAAGGGGTCAAAGTCAAGTATGTCCCTGAGCCTACATCCACTCAAGTCCCTCAGGTAAATTTCCTATCGGGAGAAGAGTTGGACCAAGTGCCAGTAGTCTGTGAGTACCCGAACGTCTTTCCTGATGAGCTGCCAGGGATGCCTCCTGACCGAGACATCACGTTCATCATTGAGCTAACGCCCGGATCAAGGCCTTGATACGTGTCAAACGTATCTATAATTTTTGATGGTTTCACGTTGTTATCTTGCCTTCTTTGTATGTTTTATGTACCTTTTTATATCTTTTTGGGACTAACTTATTAATTCAGTGCCAAGTGCCAGTACCTGTTTTTTCAGTGTTTTTGACTCTTTTCAGATCTGATTTTGGAACGGAGTCCAAACGGAAGAAAAACCCCGAAATGATTTTTTCCCGAACGGAAGAAGTCCAGGGGCTTTTGGGCCAAGCCAGGTGGGCTCCAGGAAGCCCACAAGCCCCCACTCCGCCACCAGGGGGAGGTGGCGGTGGGCAGGCTTGTGGCCCCCCTGGCCGCCCCCTGACCTAGGTCTTTGGCCTATAAATTCCCAAATATTCCGCAAAAAATCAGGGGACCCTCGAAAATACTTTTCCGCCGCCGCAAGCTTCCGTTTCCGCGAGATCTCATCTGGAGACCCTTCCCGGCACCCTGTCGGAGGGGACTTTGGAGCTGGAGGGCTTCTTCATCATAATCATCGCCCCTCCAATGACTCGTGAGTAGTTCACTTCAGACCTACGGGTCCGTAGTTAGTAGCTAGAAGGCTTCTTCTCTCTCTTGGATCTTCAATACAAAGTCCTCCATGATCTTCATGGAGATCTATCCGATGTAATCTTCTTTGGCGGTGTGTTTGTTGAGATCCGATGAATTGTGGACTTGTGATCAGATTATCTATGATATATATTTGAGTCTTTGCTGATTTCTTATATGCATGATTTGATATCCTTGTAAGTCTCTCTGAGTCTTGGGTTTTGTTTGGCCAACTAGATCTACGATTCTTGCAATGGGAGAAGTGCTTGGTTTTGGGTTCTGCCATGTGGTGACCTTTCCCAGTGATAGTAGGGGCAGCAAGGCACACATCAAGCAGTTGCCATCAAGGGTAAAAAAGATGGGGTTTTTATCATTAGTTTGAGATTATCCCTCTACATCATGTCATCTTGCTTAAGGCGTTACTCTGTTCTTATGGACTTAATACACTAGATGCATGCTGGATAGCGGTCGACATCTGGAGTAATAGTAGTAGATGCAGAAAGTATCGGTCTACTTGTTTCGGACATGATGCCTATAGAAATAATCATTGCATAGATATCGTCACGACTCTGCATAGTTCTATCAATTACTCGACAGTAATTTGTTCACCCACCGTCTACTTGCTTTCATGAGAGAAGCCACTAGTAAACACTACGGCCCCCGGGTCTATTCACATCCATCGTTTACAACTCCGCTTTTACTTTGCTTTGTTACTTTGTTGCTTTCAGTTCTCACTTGGCAAACAATCTATAAGGGATTGAAAACCCCTTCATAGAGTTGGGTGCAAGCTTTTGTGTTTGTTCAGGATCTTGAGATATTCTTCCGCCGGATTGATACCTTGGTTCTCAAACTGAGGGAAATACTTACCGTCCCTGTGCTACATCACCCTTTCCGCTTCGAGGGAACACCAACGCAAGGCTCCAAGGCCACGGAGGAAATCCTTTGCATACTTGCCTAGGAAGTCCCTTAAGTCGTAGCCGTAGCTGAAGGATTCCTGGTGCCGTCGACACAACAATTTCTGGCGTCGTTGCAAGGGATACACAGCAAACATCAGAAGTATTTCTGGCACCGTTGCCGGGGAGGAGAAATCAAGATCTATCCAAGTAGGTCTCACAAACTCTTCTCTTGCATTTACTTTTGTTGCCAGTTGCCTCTCGTTTTCCTCTCCCCCACTTCACATTTACCGTTTTCTTTTGCCTTTTGTCGTTTTCATTTGCCTTTCTCCTTCACCGTTTTCTTTTTCTTTTTGTTGTTTTTTTGCCCGTTTCACTCTCTCTTCCTGCTCGTTTGTGTGTGAGATAGTCCATCAATGGCTAGACCCATCACTCCAAACGACACCCCGGAAAATGAAGTTCTCAATTTCAGGCACAATGAGGAAGAAAATTTGAAGGACGCTTGGTACAGGATTTGCAATGCTCAAAGTAGATCTTCTCGTAAGCAATCCACTACCGTCCTCCTTCGCAGTTTCTATGTTGCAATTTCTCCTTGGAATAGGTATATCCTTGATACCATTGTAGGCGGGAACTTTTTGGGGAGCCATACTGTTGACTCCTATAGATCTATCATTAATTTGGTAGGCTCACTCCCGCTCATGGTTAATGGGACTATCTTGACCTTGGAACACGTGATGCAAAGGCTTGACGCTATTGAAAACAAAATTGCCACAGTTGAACTTATTGAGGGTTTGGATAGCAAGATCCACAATCAAATTACTCAGTACAGATCCAAAGTGGGAAACTTTTTGAAAATTTTAAAGGAGAAGGAACTTATAGTTAATGATTCTTCTAGAATTGGCAAATTAGAAGATGTCATAACCAACTTGGGTTCCGCTTTTGCCGCTGTGCAAAATACTCCAAATCTTACTCTCAAAAAGACTGTCAAGCCTTTTTTTGTTCCTAAAGCTAGTGGTGAGTCATCTAATAAATATGAAAATCTTAAGATGATAAATGATCATGCTACTTATGGTTGAGCACCAAAGATGACTATACGTGATTCCATCACTTTCGCCTAGCTAAGGGCGTTAAACAAAAGCGCTTGTTGGGAGGCAACCCAACGAATCTATCCTTTCTTTCTGTTTTGTGTTTTCCACACTTTCATAATTATGTTATGATTGTGTTTCTTGTGTTCCTTTTTGTGTTTGTGCCAAGCAAAACCGTTATGATTAGTCTTGGGGATGATCGTTTGGTCATGCTGGAAAAGACAGAAACTTTCTGCTCACGAAAAGAATTTTCATTTTGTTTCTGTAAGAGCTTTTGAGTTGATTCTTTTTGCTTCTGATTTTTAAGACAATTCTTCAGACTTTCGTATTTTTTCAGAATTTTTGAAGTACCCTAGGTATACGAAACATACGGATTTCTACAGACTGGTCTTCTGTTAACAGATTCTGTTTTTGTTGTGTTGGTTGCTTATTTTGATGAAACTATGGATAGTATCGGGGGGTCTTAGCCATGGAAGATTGAAAGTACAGTAACACAACATCAGAACAAGTAGAATTTAAGTTTGCTACAGTACCTAAGGAAGTGGTGCTTTCCTTTCTTGTACTAATGTTATCACGAGTTTCTGTTTAAGTTTCGTGTTGTGAAGTTTTCAAGTTTTGGGTGAAGTTCTTATGGACAAAGAGATAAAGAGTGGCAATAGCTCAAGCTTGGGGATGCCCAAGGCACCCCAAGAGATTCAAGGATGCCGTAAAAGCCTAATCTTGGGGATGCCCCGGGAAGGCATCCCCTCTCTCGTCTTCAATCCATCGGTAACGTTACTTGGGGCTATATTTTTATTCACCACATGTTATGTGTTTTTGCTTGGAGCGTCTTGTATCGTAGGAGTATTTTATTTTGTTGTGTCACAATCATCCTTGCTGCACACCTAGAGAGAGAGACATGCACTCACCGTGATTTTGTCGAGCTTCACTTATATCTTTTGGTAGACAATTCAGCTCACATGTGCTTCACTTATATCTTTTGAGCCAGATACTTTTTCTCTATGTGCTTCACTTATATCTTTTAGAGCGCAGCTGTGCGTGGCTTGGTAGTTGATCTATGCTTTGAAAGTAGTCTCAAAAGGGGTAGTTATCCAAAGGGATACGAAAACTTCCACCTTCATGTGCATTGAATAGTTAGAGAAGTTTGATTCATCTCAATTAGTTTTGAGTTGTGGTTATGGTAATATTGAAGTCATGCTAGTAAGGTGTTGTGGATCTAGAAATACTTGTGTTGAAGTTAGTGATTCCCGTAGCATGCACATATGGTGAACCTCTATGTGATGAAATCTGAGCATGATTAGTATATTGATTGTCATCCTTTGCGTGGCGGTCGGGGTCGCGCGATGGTTTATACCTACCAACCCTTCCCCTAGGAGTATGCGTTGAATGCTTTGTTTCGATTACTAATAAAACTTTTGCAACAAGTATATGAGTTCTTCATGACTATTGTTGAGTCCATGATTTAGATGCACTTTCACCTTCCACCATCACTATCTTCTTAGTGCCGCGCAACTTTCGCCGGTGCACAAAACCCACCATTAGCCTCCCTCAAAACAGCCACCATACCTACCTACTATGGCTTTTGCAAAGTCATTCCAAAATATATTGCCATGCAACTACCACCATGACATGTGCCACCACGTCTACATTGCCTTTGCATGATCGTAAGATAGCTAGCCTGATGTTTCCATTGATGTCTATGCCATGCTAGATCATTGCCACGGTACACTACCAAAGGCAATCCATATAGAGTCATAATTGCTCTGAGTTTTGAGTTGAAAGTGTGATGATCATTATTATTGGAGCATTGTCTCATGTGAGGAAATAAAAGAGGCCAAAGAATCCCATAAAAAAAGAGGCCAAAGAGCCCACCAAAATAAAAAAATGAGAGAAAAAGAGAGAAGGGACAATGCTACCACTTTTTCCACACTTGTGCATATTGAGGACCAGGATCTTCATGATTGAGAGTCCCTCGTTTTGTCACCACCATATAGCTAGTGGGAAATTCTCATTATATAACTTGGCTTGTATATTCCAATGATAGGCTTCCTCAAAATTGCCTTAGGTCTTCGTGAGCAAGCAAGTTGGATGCACACCCACTAGTTTTCTTTAAGAGCTTTCACATATTTGTAGCTCTAGTGCATCATTTGTATGGCAATCCCTAGTCATTCACATTGATATCTATTGATGAGAATCTCCACAGCTCATTGATATGCCTAGTTAATGTGACTATCTTCTCGTTTTTGTCTTGCAACCCCCACCACATTCCACACCATCTATAGTGCTATAACCATGGCTCACGCTCATGTATTGCGTGAGAGTTGAAAATGTTTGAGAAAGTAAAGGTGTGAAACAATTACTTGGCCAATACCGGGGTTGTGCATGATTTAAATTCGTTGTGCAATGATGATAGAGCATAGCCAGACTATATGCTTTTGTAGGGATAACTCTCTTTTGGCTTGTTATTTTGAAAGTTCATGATTACTTTGCTAGTTTGCTTGAATTATTATTGTTTCCACGTCAATAGCAAACTACTGTTTTGAATCTAACCAATCTAAACATTCACGTCACATAAGAGGAATTACAAAGGAAACCTATGCTAGGTAGCATGAAAGCATCAAAAATTCATTCTTATCACTTCCCTACTCGAGGATGAGCAGGAGTTAAGCTTGGAGATGCTTGATACGTCTCAAACGTATCTATAATTTTTGATGGTTTCACGCTGTTGTCTTGCCTTCTTTGTATGTTTTATGTACCTTTTTATATCTTTTTGGTACTAAATTATTAATTCAGTGCCAGTTCCTGTTTTTTCCGTGTTGTTGACTCTTTTCAGATCTGATTTTGGAACGGAGTCCAAACGGAAGAAAAACTCCGAACTGATTTTTTCCCGAACGGAAGAAGTCCAGGGGGTTTTGGGCCAAGCCAGGTGGGCTCCAGGGATCCCAGAAGCCCCCACTCCGCCACCAGGGGGAGGCGGCGTTGGGCAGGCTTGTGGCCTCCCTGGCCGCCCCCTCACCTAGGTCTTTGGCCTATAAATTCCCAAATATTCCACAAAAAATCAGGGGAGCCTCGAAATTACTTTTCCGCCGCCGCAAGCTTCCGTTTCCGCGAGATCTCATCTGGAGACCCTTCCCGGCACCCTGCCGGAGGGGACTTTGGAGATGGAGGGCTTCTTCATCACCATCATCGCCCCTCCAATGACTCATGAGTAGTTCACTTCAGACCTACGGGTCCGTAGTTAGTAGCCAGAATGCTTCTTCTCTCTCTTGGATCTTCAATACAAAGTTCTCCATGATCTTCATGGAGATCTATCCGATTTAATCTTCTTTGGCGGTGTGTTTGTCGAGATTCGATGAATTGTGGACTTGTGATCAGATTATCTCTGATATATATTTGAGTCTTTGCTGATTTCTTATATGCATGATTTGATATCCTTGTAAGTCTCTCCGAGTCTTGGGTTTTGTTTGGCCAACTAGATCTATGATTCTTGCAATGGGAGAAGTGCTTGGTTTTGGGTTCTGCCATGTGCTGAACTTTCCCAGTGACAGTAGGGGCAGCAAGGCACACATCAAGCAGTTGCCATCCAGGGTAAAAAGATGGGGGGTTTATCATTGGTTTGAGATTATCCCTCTACATCATGTCATCTTGCTTAAGGCGTTACTCTGTTCTTATGGACTTAATACACTAGATGCATGCTGGATAGTGGTCGACGTGTGGAGTAATAGTAGTAGATGCCGAAAGTATCGGTCTACTTGTTTCGGACGTGATGCCTATAGAAATAATCATTGCATAGATATTGTCATGACTCTGCACAGTTCTATCAATTGCTCGACAGTAATTTGTTCACCCACCGTCTACTTGCTTTCATGAGAGAAGCCACTAGTAAACACTACGGCCCCGGGGTCTATTCACATCCATCGTTTACAACTCCGCTTTTACTTTGCTTTGTTACTTTGTTGCTTTCAGTTCTCACTTGGCAAACAATCTATAAGGGATTGACAACCCCTTCATAGCGTTGGGTGCAAGCTTTTGTGTTTGTGCAGGATCTTGAGATACTCTTCCGCCAGATTGATACCTTGGTTCTCAAACTGACGGAAGTACTTACCGTCGCTGTGCTACATCACCCTTTCCGCTTCGAGGGAACACCAATGCAAGGCTCCAAGGCCACAGGGGAAATCCTTTGCATACTTGCCTAAGAAGTGCCTTAAGGCGTAGCCGTAGCTGAAGGATTCCTTGTGCAGTCGACACAACTATTTCTGGCGCCGTTGCAAGGGATACACAGCAAACATCAGGCCTATCTATAAGAAGCCTTATAGGATGGGATCCGAAGAACTAGCAGAGTTGAAGAAGAAGTTGGATGAGCAACTCAGGAAGGGATTCATCCGTACGAGTGCATCGCCTCGGGGATCACCTGTTCTGTTCGTATCCAAAAAGGACAGGACCATCAGACTCTGCGTCGATTACCGTTCCCTCAATGAGGTCACAATCAAGAACAAGTACCCACTCCCCAAGATTGAAGACCTATTTGACCAGTTAAATGGAGCCAAGGTATTTTCCTGGATCAATCTCCGATCTTGATATTACCAATTGAAGATTCGACCCGAAGAGATATGTAAGACTACATTCGTGACCCGATACGGTCTATACGAGTGCACTGTCATGTCATTTGGGTTGACCAATGCCCCAGCCTACTTCATGTACCTCATGAACAAAGTCTTCATGGAATACCTGGATAAGTTTGTCGTCGTCTTCATCGATTACATATTAATATTATCCAAGTCCAAAGAAGAGCATGAGCAACACTTGAGGTTAGTGTTGGAAAAGCTTCGAGAGCACCAGCTTTATGCCAAATTTAGCAAATGCAAATTCTGGTTGTACGAGATTGGATTCTTGGGTCATACCATGACAACAAATGGATTGGTGGTCGATCCCTCCAAGATTACCATAGTAAACAACTCAGAATGGCCAATCGATGTGAAGGAAGTCAGAAGCTTCCTCGGACTCGCGGGATACTACCACGAGTTCGTGGAGGGATTCTCCCGCATCGCTCGACCAATGACTCAACTCTTGAAGAAAGGCAAGAAGTTCGAGTGGACGCCAGAGTGCGAAGAAAGCTTCCAGGAGTTGAAGAAGAGATTGACTACTGGCCCGGTATTGGCTACTCCAAATATCAGCAAGGAGTTTGTGATATATTGTGATGCCTCCAGAACTGGGCTCGGTGGAGTCCTAATGCAAGACGGCAGGGTCGTGGCTTACCTGTCACGGCAACTGCAACCGCATGAGGAAAACTACACCACACATGATCTTGAGTTGGTAGCCGTAGTGCATGCCCTGAAACCATGGCAACATTACCTTCTGGGGAAGCGATATGAAATATACACCAACCACAAGAGTCTAAAGTATATCTTTACTCAAAGGGAATTAATATGAGGCAGCGAAGATGGTTGGAGCTAATCAAAGACTACGACCTCAGCATTCAATACCACCCCGATAAGGCCAATGTGGTGGCTGATACCTTAAGCCGGAAGGCCAGCACTAGAGCACCTTGAATGTTATGCTCAAGGAAAGGCTAGCCGCCTTATATGAAGAGATAGAAAGCTTCGGGTTGGAGCTAGTTGAACCACGATTCCTAGCTAACCTCGAAGTCAAACCCACGCTAGCAGATGACGTCAAAGAAGCCCAGAAGGGGAACAAGAGCATTGAAGGCATCAAGAAGAAGATCTAGGAAGGCAAGGCCCCAGAATTCTGGGTGGATGAACAATGAGTGGTGTGGTTTGGGAAACGTTTATCCGTACCCAACAAGGCAGAAATCAAGGACTTTATCCTGCAGGAAGCCCATGACACACCCTACTATATTCACCCCGGTGGCACCAAGGTGTATCAGGACCTACGGGAAAGATTCTAGTGGCATGGCATGAAGAGGGAAATAGTGTCCTATATTGCCAAGTGCGACGTGTGCCAGCGAGTCAAGGCTGAGAACCAACGACCTGCTGGATTGCTACAACCTCTCCAAGTACCCGAATGGAAGTGGGACAAGGTCGGCATGGACTTCAACACCAGTCTGCCCAGGTAAAGCAAAGGGCACAATTCCACATGGGTCATTGCCGACCACATAACCAAGGTGGCCCATTTCATTCCAGTCAACACCACTTATGATGGTAGCCAACTGGCTAGCCTGTATATCCATCGTATTGTGAGCCTCCATGGAATCCCCAAAGAAATAATATCTGACCGAGGTACGTAGTTCACCTCAAGATTCTGGAAGAAGTTCCAAGAAGCTCTCAGAACCAAGCTCTCTTCTAGCACTGCCTTCCACCCACAGACGGGCGGACAGACGGAGAGAGTGAATCAGATACTCGAAGATATGCTCCGCGCTTGTGTCTTGGCATACGAGACCAAATGGGAAGACTGTCTTCCGTTCGCTGAGTTCTCCTACAACAAAGGCTACCAGTCCAGTCTCCAGATGGCCCCATTTGAAGTACTATACGGACGAAAGTGTCGCACCCCTCTCAACTGGTCCGAGACTGGCGAAGGATTGATTTTTGGACCGGAAGTTCTTTGTGAGGCAAAAGACAAGGTGCAACGTGTCCGGGAGACCTTGAAAGCAGCCAAGTCGCGACAGAAGAGCTATGCGGATTCTCAGCACAGAGAAGTGGAGTTCATTCCCGGAGACCAGGTGTACCTCTGCGTCACTCCTCTCAAGGTAACCAAGCGTTTCCACGTCAAGGGGAAACTTTTTCCAAGGTTCATTGGACCTTTTAAGATCACTGCAAGGCGTGGAGAAGTTGCTTACCAGTTGGAGGTAGCTCCGGAACTTCCGGGTGTGCACAACGTCTTCCACTTTTCACAACTCCGGAAGTGTCTGCAAGCGCCGAACCATCCAGATCTTTATAAGGACATTTACCATCAAGCCATCGACCTCCAACTAGATCTCACTAATCGTGAGAGCCCAATCTGCATCCTGGATGAAGCAGAGCGTTGCACTAGAAGCCAAACCATCAAGTATTTCAAGGTTCAGTGGAGCAACCACACCGAAGCAGAAGCAACATGGGAGCGTGAAGACTATCTCCGATCCGAATTTCCACACCTTTTTAGCACCTAGATTAGGAATCTCGAGGATGAAATTCTTGTAAGGGGGATAGGTCTGTCACACCCCGTATTCACCTCACTTCAACTGTAGTTTCAAAAACTGAGTTTATTAAAAAATAAATCAAAAACCAATGTTGTGAGTGCCATGATTGTCATTGTGTGGTTGTATGCATGAATGAGTGGATTCAAAAACCATATTTTTATAACATGATTATTCCCAAAGACTCTTTTCTTATTTTGACTATTTTAATACATTGCTTTGGGTTGCACTATGATACGTCTCAAATGTATCTATAATTTTTGATGGTTACACGTTGTTATCTTGTCAACTTTGGATGTTTTGTTTACCTTTTATATATTTTTTGGGACTAACTTATTAATTCAGTGCCAATGCGAGTTCCTGTTTTTTCTGTGTTTTTGACTCTTTTCATATCTGATTTTGGACCGGAGTCCAAACGGAATAAAATCCCCGAAATAAATTTTTCCAGAACAGAAGAAGATCGGGAGGCTTGAGGGCCAAGGCAGGGGGCCCACAGAGAGCCCACAAGCCCTGTTGCCGCGGCCAGGGGGCCTGCGGCAACCAGGCTTGTGGCCTCCCTGACGCTCCCCTGCCCTAGCTCTTTGACCTATAAATTCCCTAAAAATCCAGAAAAAATAAGGGCATCCACGAAAACACTTTTCCGCCGCCGCAAGCTTCCGTTTCCGCGAGATCTCATCTGGAGACCCTTCCCGGTGCCCTGCCGGAGGGGACTTTGGAGTTGGAGGGCTTCTACATCAACATCATCGCCTCTCCAATGACTCGTGAGTAGTCCACTTCAGACCTACGGGTCCGTAGTTAGTAGCTAGATGGCTTCTTCTCTCTCTTGGATCTTCAATACAAAGTTCTCCATGATCTTCATGGAGATCTATCCGATGTAATCCTCTTTGGCGGTGTGTTTGTCGACATCCGATGAATTGTGGATTTGTGATCAGATTATCTATGAATTGTATTTGAGTCTTTGTTGATTTCTTATATGCATGATTTGATATCCTTGTAAGTCTCTCCGAGTCTTGGGTTTTGTTTGGCCAACTAGATCTGTGATTCTTGCAATGGGATAAGTGCTTGGTTTTGGGTTCATACCGTGCGGTGACCTTTCCCAGTGACAGAAGGGGCAGCAAGGCACGCATCGTGTTGTTGCCATCAAGGGTAACAAGATGGGATTTCATCATAAATGTGAAATTGTTCATCTACATCATGTCATCTTGCTTAAGGCATTACTCTGTTCTTTTGAACTTAATACACTAAATGCATGCTGGATAGCGGTCGACGTGTGGAGTAGTAGTAGTAGATGCAGAAAGTATCGGTCTACTTGTTTTGGACGTGATGCCTATAGATATAATCATTGCCATAGATAACGTCACGACTTTGCGCGGTTCTATCAATTGCTCGACAGTAATTCGTTCACCCACCGTCTACTTGCTTTCATGAGAGAAGCCACTAGTGAACACTACGGCCCCCGGGTCTATTCACAACTATCGTTTCCACTTTCACTTTTACTTTGCTTTGTTTACTTTTTGCTTTCAGCTCTCACTTTGCAAACATTCTTTAAGGGATTGACAACCCCTTCATAGCGTTGGGTTCAAGCTCTTTGTGTTTGTGCAGGTACTTGTGACTTGACGCGATCCTCCTTCTGGATTGATACCTTGGTTCTCAAAACTGAGGGAAATACTTACCACCGCTGTCCTACATCACCCTTTCCTCTTCGAGGGAACACCAACGCAAGGCTCCAAGGCCACGGAGGAATCCTTTGCATATTTGCCAAGGAAGTCCCTAAAGGCGTAGCCGTAGCAGAAGGATTCCTGGCGCCGTTGCCATCAAGACAAGAATAGTCTCCCGTCAACATGCTTATTTCTGGCGCCATTGGAAGGTCTTTTGTTGTAGTAGGAGAAGTATTTCTGGCGCCGTTGCCGGGGAGGAGAGATCAAGTCATGATCTATCCAAGTAGGTGTCACAAACTCATCTCTTGCATTTACCTTTTTTGCCAGTTGCCTCTCGTTTTCCTTTCCCCCACTTCACATTTGCCGTTTTCATTTGCCTTTTTCGTTCGCCCTTTTCTCTCGCTTGCTTTCTGTTCGCTTGTGTGACACGTGCCTTCAATATGCTTGCATCTTCGCTTGCTGAAAATCTAGTGATATGGATCCTCATCCACTTGCTAATCTCTTTAAGAGATCCAATTATGTTGATCCAATTGCTAGTGAGTTGAGTGCACTTGACTATCTTTATGGAGTTTTTCTTAAGATGCGTGAATCTAAAAATTGTGAGGAAGAAATTTATGAAGTGATTCACGAGGGCTCCTTGGATGAAAAGCATGATTGCAATGGTTTCACTATAAATTCTATTAGTGACAATCATGCTAATAATGTGCAAAACCCTAAGCTTGGCGATGCTAGTTTTGCTATGTCCACTACTTGTTGCAATGATCATGAGTGGGGCGATGATTTTTCTTATGATCTTGAAAATTTGTTTAAGCCTCATGATGAATATGATGTTTGCAATAAGATTGAAAATGGGTTTGGAGAAGTCATGACTTTAGGTGATGATAATCCCACTATTTTTGAAGAGTGTCAACTTTGCTTGCATGTGGATCATGAAAAGAATATCCAATGTGTATGAGAGAGTAAAATATCGTGGTAGAAACTTTCATATCACTAAATCACCTCTCGTTATGTTGAGATTGCTATTGTCTCTTTCTTCTTCCTTGCATTTGGTAACTATTGGTTGTCTTGACAATCTGTTTTCCTATAAAATGCCTATGCATAGGAAGTATGTTAGACTTATATGTGATTTTCACATGCCTTATGATGCTCTCGTTGTGCTTCAATTCTTGTATTTTGTGTGAGCATCATTGAATTATCAATGCCTAGCTAAGGGCGTTAAACAATAGCGCTTGTTGGGAGGCAACCCAACGAATCTATCCTTTTTCTTTCTGTTTTGTGTTTTCCACACTTTCATAATTCTGTTATGATTGTGTTTTTTGTGTTTCTTTTGCGTTTGTGCCAAGTAAAACCGTTATGATTAGTCTCGGGGACAATCGTTTGGTCATGCTGGAAAAGACAGAAACTTTCTGCTCACGAAAAGAATTTTCATTTTCTCTTCTGTAAGAGATTTTGAGTTGATTCTTTTTGCTGCTGATTGCTACGCAAATTCTTCAGACTGTCGTACGTTTTCAGAATTTTTGAAGTACCAGAAGTATACGAAGTATAGAGATTGCTACAGACTGGTCTGCTGTTAAAAGATTCTGTTTTTGTTGAGTTGGTTGCTTATTTTGATGAAACTATGGATAGTATCGGGGGTACTAGCCATGGAAGATTGAAAATACAGTAACCCAACATCAACATAAGTAGAATTTAAGTTTGCTACAGTACCTAAGGAAGTGGTGGTTTGCTTTGTTATACTAATGTTATCACGAGTTTCTGTTTAAGTTTCGTGTTGTGAAGATTTCAAGTTTTGGGTGAAGTTCTTATGGACAAAGAGATAAAGAGTGGCAAGAGCTCAAGCTTGGGGATGCCCAAGGCAGCCCAAGTTGATTCAAGGATGTCGTAAAAGCCTAAGCTTGGGGATGCCCCGGGAAGGCATCCCCTCTTTCGTCTCCAATCCATGGGTAACGTTACTTGGAGCTATATTTTTATTCACCACATGTTATGTGTTTTGCTTGGAGCGTCTTGTATCATAGGAGTCTTTTATTTTTATTGTATCAGAATCATCCTTTGTGCACACCTATAGAGAGAGACATGCACTCACCGTGATTTTTTCGAGCTTCACTTATATGCTTTGGTTAGACAATTCCGCTCACATGTGTTTCACTTATATCTTTTGAGCTAGATGATTTTGCTCTATGTGCTTCACTTATATCTTTTAGAGCACGGAAGCGCGTGGCTTGGTAGTTGATCTATGCTATGAAAGTAGTCACAAAAGGGATAGTTATCCAAAGGGATATGAAATTTTCCATCTTCATGTGCATTGAATAGTTAGAGAAGTTTGATTCATCTCAATTAGTTTTGAGTTGTGGTTGTGGTAATATTGAAGTTATACTAAGTAAGGTGTTGTGGATCTATAAATACTTGTGTTAAAGTTAGTGAGTCCCGTAGCATGCACCTATGGTGAACCGCTATGTGATGAAGTATGAGCATGATTAGTCTATAGATTGTCATCCTTTGTGTGGCGGTCGGGATCGCGCGATGGTTTATACCTACCAACCCTTCCCCTAGGAGTATGCGTTGAATGCTTTTTTCGATTACTACTAAAACTTCTGCAACAAGTATATGAGTTCTTCATGACTAATGTTGAGTCCATGGTTTAGATGCACTTTCACCTTCCACCATCACAATCTTCTTTAGTGTCGTGCAACTTTCGCCGGTGCACAAAACCCACCATTAGCCTCCCTCAAAACAGCCACCATACCTACCTACTATGGCTTTTTCAAAGCTATTCCGAGATATATTGCCATGCAACTACCACCATGACACGTGCCACCACTTCTACACTACCATTTCATGATCATAAGATAGCTAGCATGATGTTTCCATTGATGTCTATGCCGTGCTAGATCATTGTCACGGTACACTACCGAAGGCATTCCATATAGAGTCATCATTGCTCTAAGTTTTGAGTTGTAAGTGTGATGATCATCATTGATGGAGCATTGTCCCATGTGAGGAAATAAAAGAGGCCAAAGATGCCCACCAAAATAAATATATTATATAAAAAAAAGAGGCCAAAGAGCCCACCAAAAAATGAGAGAAAAAGAGAGAAGGGACAATGCTACCACCTTTCCACACTTGTGCATATTAAGCACCATGATCTTCATGATTGACAGTCTCTCGTTTTGTCACCGCCATTTAGCTAGTGGGAAATTTTCATTATATAACTTGGCTTGTATATTCCAATGATAGGCTTCCTCAAAATTGCCTTAGGTCTTCGTGAGCAAGCAAGTTGGATGCACACCCACTAGTTTTCTTTAAGAGCTTTCACATACTCTTAGCTCTAGTGCATCATTTGTATGGCAATCCCTACTCATTCACGTTGATATCTACTGATGAGCATATCCATAGGTCATTGATATGCCTAGTCAATATGACCATCTTCTCCTTGTTTGTCTTGCAACCTCCACCACACTCCACACCACTTATAGTGCTAAAACCATGGCTCACACTCATGTATTGCGTGAGAGTTGAAAATGTTTGAGAAAGTAAAGGTGTGAAAACAATTACTTGGCCAATATTGGGGTTGTGCATGATTTAAATTCGTTGTGCAAGGATGATAGAACATAGCCAGACAATATGATTTTGTAGGGATAACTTTCTTTTGTCCTAGTTATTTTGAAAGTTCATGATTACCTTGCTAGTTTGCTTGAATTATTATTGTCTCCACATCAGTAGCTAACTATTGTTTTGAATCTAAAGGGTCTGAACATTCACGTCACATAAGAGGAGTTACAAAGGACATCTATGCTAGGTAGCATGAAAGCATCAAAAATTCATTCTTTATCACTTCCCTACTCGAGGACGAGCAGGAGTTAAGCTTGGGGATGCTTGATACGTCTCAAACGTATCTATAATTTTTGGTGGGTTCACGTTGTTATCTTGTCAACTTTGTATGTTTTGTTTACCTTTTATATCTTTTTTGGGACTAACTTATTAAATCAGTGCCAAGTGCCAGTTCCTGTTTTTCTGTGTTTTTGAATCTTTTTAGATCTAATTTTGGAACGGAGTCCAAACGGAATAAAATCCCCGAAATAAGATCGGGAGGCTTGAGGGCCAAGGCAGGGGGCCCACAGGGAGCCCACAAGACCTGTTGCCGCGGCCAGGGGGCCCGCGGCAACCAGGCTTGTGGCCTCCCTCGCGCTTCCCTACCCTAGCTCTTTGGCCTATAAATTCCCTAAAAATCCAGAGAAAATAAGGGCATCCACGAAAACACTTTTCTGCCGCCGCAAGCTTCCTATTCCGCGAGATCTCATCTGGAGACCCTTCCCGGTGCCCTGCCGGAGGGGACTTTGGAGCTGGAGGGCTTCTACATCAACATCATCGCCTCTCCAATGACTCGTGAGTAGTCCACTTCAGACCTACGGGTCCGTAGTTAGTAGCTAGATGGCTTCTTCTCTCTCTTGGATCTTCAATACAAAGTTCTCCATGATCTTCATGGAGATCTATCCGATGTAATCCTCTTTGGCGGTGTGTTTGTCGAGATCTGATGAATTGTGGATTTGTGATCGGATTATCTATGAATTATATTTGAGTCTTTGCTGATTTCTTATATGCATGATTTTATGTCCTTCTAAGTCTCTCCGAGTATTGGGTTTTGTTTGGCCAACTAGATCTATGATTCTTGCGATGGGAGAAGTGCTTGCTTTTGGGTTCATACCGTGTGGTGACCTTTCCCAGTGACAGAAGGGGCAGCAAGGCACGCATCGTGTTGTTGCCATCAAGGGTAACAAGATGGGATTTCATCATCAATTTGAGATTGTTCATCTACATCATGTCATCTTGCTTAAGGCGTTACTCTGTTCTTTTGGACTTAATACACTAAATGCATGCTGGATAGCGGTCGACGTGTGGAGTAGTAGTAGTAGATGCAGAAAGTATCGGTCTACTTGTTTTGGACGTGATGCCTATAGATATAATCATTGCCATAGATAACGTCACGACTTTGCGCGGTTCTATCAATTGCTCGACAGTAATTCGTTCACCCACCGTCTACTTACTTTCATGAGAGTAGCCACTAGTGAACACTACGGCCCCCGGGTCTATTCACAACTATCGTTTACACTTTCACTTTTACTTTGTTTTGTTTACTTTTTGCTTTCAGCTCTCACTTTGCAAACAATCAATAAGGGATTGACAACCCCTTCATAGCATTGGGTGCAAGCTCTTTGTGTTTGTGCAGGTACTTGTGACTTGACGCGATCCTCCTTCTGGATTGATACCTTGGTTCTCAAAACTGAGGGAAATACTTAGCGCCGCTGTGCTACATCACCCTTTCTGCTTCGAGGGAACACCAACACAAGGCTCCAAGGCACGGGGGAACCCTTTGCATATTTGCCAAGGAAGTCCATAAAGGTGTAGCCGTAGCAGAAGGATTCCTGGCGCCGTTGCCATCAAGACAAGAATAGTTTGCCGTCAACACGCTTATTTCTGGCGCCATTGGAAGGTCTTTTGTTGCAGTAGCACACTACAAGTCCCTCATGACAAGGGAGTGCCTTTACCCAAAGATGGTAATCTCGTTTTAGAACTATTTTAACTCTCCAATATCATAAAATAATTATTTTACAAATTATTTTCCTATTTTATATGCATGTCCATTTCTGAGGCCAGAATTGATATTTCTACATAAAAAATTACTTTTCTACCTTAGAAAAAACTAAGAAAAATTGGAGATACTCACAAGACATATATTTTTCATACATAAGATTTTCAACCCCTATTTATATTCAAAATATTTGAGCAAACCCTTGAAAACCAACTCTGTCTCTTTTGACCTTTTCAAATATTTCCAATAAATTCCTAGAAAATTCCAGCAACCTTCCCAAGCTATATTTGGTGGCCACACCAAGTTTCACCTCATTCCAAGATTATTTGGTCACTCTCTCTCCACAAATCAAGTTGAAACATCTCTACATTGTTAAGTTTATCCAAATAGCTTGGAACTTTGCAGGAGTGCTCAACACCCCAAATAAGGAGCATATGACAAAAATGGGATTTGCACGGGGTAATCTACCCACATTCTCTTTGGAAGGGACAGATCTACCCATTTGGGGGTGATTTCAAGTTTGCATTGCCAAACTTGTCCAATGAAGCTCAAATTTGGTGGAGCATCCTACTTTTGCATCAAACTTAATCATGTTAACTTTCATCACCAGTGGTGAAGTGTAGCTACCCCAAACACCTGTCGAACACCTTCTGCGAGATTAGTAAAACAGCTACTACCTCACTCCACACCCAGACACTTACCTCCAAACTCAAAGACCAAACAGCCAGCACCACTCCCCAACTGCAGGTGAGTGGCCCCTCCTTGAATCCAAGCAGAAGAGCCAAAAACCCCATTCTAATTTCTGGTTCAAGTCTGGCATCAGCTCTTTAATCACTTCCCTTCACCAACAGGGAGTATCTCGGCTCCAAATTGCTATTGATCTTCCAACCTAGCTCCAGGACACACCAGACACGGCCAAGGCGCCCCAGAGCCCGTCAGCATGCCGTGGCATGCCAAAACTGCGCTCTGGGCACGTTACAGGGTGCACCCAAGGCTAAGGTGGCCAGCCCCGACTCGTTCAAGGCTCCCCCCATTGCCCATTCGCGTCCTTGGTAACCCTTCTGCATCAGGGCAGCCTCAAGGCCCCTACTCCCTGCTCTGTTGACTAGAGCGATGGGTGCCCTCGCGCGCTAGATTCAGCCAGAAGACCGCGGCCACACATGCACGCTCCTTCTCGCTCTCTCTCCCTCTTAGTGAGTCACAGGGGTCCTAAACCACGTCCGCAATATCATGGTTTCGACCTCGAGCTCTCACTGCCCCTCCTGTGTGCCACGGTGAAACCACCAACGCTTCTGTTGGGGAACATTGCATGGGAAACAAAAAAAATCCTACGCACACGAAGACCTATCATGGTGATGTCCATCTACGAGAGGATACTAGATCCACATAACCTTCTAGATTGCTAAGCGGGAAGCGTTAAGAAACGCGGTTGATGTAGTGGTACAGCTTCGTGATTCAAATCACCGTCGTCCCATGATTCGTCCCACGATCCGTTCTAATCTAGCGTCGAACGGACAGCAGCTCCGCGTTCAGCACATATACAGCTCGATGACTATCTCGGCCTTCTTGATCCAGCAAGAGAGAAGGAGAAGTAGATGAGTTCTCCGACAGCATGATGGCGCTCCGGTGGTGGTGATGATCTACTCCTGCAGGGCTCCGCCCGAGCTCCGCAGAAAACCGATCTAGAGGAAGAACTACGTGGTATAGGTTTGAGTTGCACGTGGCAAAGTTGTGTCTCAAAAGCCCTAAAACCACCAGTATATATAGGAGGAGGGGAGGGGCTAGCCTTGGGGCTCAAGGAAGCCCCAAGGGCGACGGCTGAAGGAGGAGGTGGACTCCCACCCCAATTCAGTTTGGGGGAAGGAGTCCACTCCTTCCTTCCCACCTCCCTCTTTCCTTTTTTTTCCTTTCCTCTGGTGTTTTTCCACTTTTGGCACCATGGCCCTATTGGGCTGGCCTCACCAGCCCACTAAGGGCTGGTGCGCCACCCTAGGGTCACTGGGCTCACTCCCGGGTGGGTGGGCCCCACCCGGTGAATACCCAGAACACATTCGTCACTCCCGGTACACTACCGGTGATGCCCGAAACTTTCCGGTGACCAAATGAAACCATCCTATATATCAATCTTCGTTTCCGAACCATTCCAGAAACCCCCGTGATGTCCGTGAAATCACCCGGGACTCCGAACAACATTCGGTAACCACACGCATAACTCAACTATACTAAAACATCATCGAACCTTAAGTATGCACACCTTGCGGGTTTGAGAACTATGTAGACATGACCCAAGACACTCCTCGGTCAATATCCAATAGCGGGACCTAGATGCCCATATTGGATCCTACATATTCTCCGAAGATCTTATCGGTTGAACCTCTGTGCGAAGGACTCATATAATCCCGTATGTCATTCCCTTTGTCCTTTGGTATGTTACTTGCCCGAGATTCGACCGTCGGTATCCGTATACCTATTTCATTCTCGTTACCGGCAAGTCTCTTTACTCGTTCCGTAATACAAGATCCCGCAACTTACACTTAGTCACATTGCTTGCAATGCTTGTTTGTGATGTTGTATTACCGAGTCGGACCCGAGATACCTCTCCGTCACACGGAGTGACAAATCCCAGTCTTGATCCATGCTAACTCAACGGATACCTTCGGAGATACCTGTAGAGCACCTTTATAGTAACCCAGTTACGTTGCAACGTTTGATACACACAAGGTATTCCTCCGTTGTCAGTGAGTTATATGATCTCATGGTCAGAGGAAAAAATACTTGACACGTAGAAAACAAAAGCAATAAAATGACACGATCACATGCTACGTTCATAGTTTGGGTCTAGTCCATCACATGATTCTCCTAACGATGTGATCCAGTTATCAAGCAACAACACTTGCATATGGTCATAAAACCTTGACCATCCTTGATCAACTGGCTAGCCAACTAGAGGCTTGCTAGGGACATTGTTTTGTCTATGTATCCACACATGTATCTATGTTTTCATTCAATACAATTATAGCATGGATAATAAACGATTATCTTGAAAGAGGAAATATAATAATAACAATTTTATCATTGCCTCTAGGGCATATTTCCAACAGCTTCCTGCTCGGTGCATCGTCGAGGGCCTATAAATAGGCCTTCCCCCTCGCTCCAGCACCCTCATCCCACTCCTCCAGAGCCTATATTGAACCCCTAACCGGTCCATTCGAGCACAGCGAGCTCCGGTGCTCGAGATCGACCGAGGCCCTGCCGCATCAGAGTTTCGTCGATCTCAGGCTACAGGCTAGCTCCGACGCTCCTTTCTCCTCCTCTGTGACCATAGTGAGCTCAGGAAGCTTCCCCCCCACTTCCCCGAGCTAATCCCTGCCCGTAGCACCCATTTCATCCATCCCTGAATCGGCTCCGTCGCAACCACCTTGTCGCCGGTGAACCAGGACCTCCCCGTCGTCCCCTCGACCACCAGCAGGTAGGCGGCGATGTGTTGGTTACTTTCTGCCATCAGTTGGGCTCGAGGGTATCGGTATCGCCGTCGGCGTGCCTCCCCTCCCCTTTGTCCAAAGGTGGAAGACGACCCCGACAGGTGTGCCCCACCTGTCGGTGGCTCTTCTCTCTCCCCCTCTCTCCTCTCTACCGCTGACCGCACGGGACCGCGGGTCAGGTTTGAACCTGGCAGCGTGCGCGCCTAGGCTAGCTGGTTGGCTGGCCAGCTGGGCCGGCCCAAGCCACAGGCGAGCCACGCCTAAGCTAAAGCCCTTTTTCTTTTTTCTGTTTAATCCAGTTTTAAAAGATTTTTGTAGAATTTGTTATCCAATATAATTTAATTATTTTTCCACCACAATTCTTCTAAAAATGAGTAGAATATAATAGATCCATTGCACACATTTTTAAGACAACTTTTCTAATTAAAAAGGCTATTTTGAATACTTTAGCTTTTGTTAAAATGATTTTTTTAATAATCATTTCACCAAAACCAGAGACAAATGTTTTCAAAATAGTAATGTAGATTTATCATAATTGGGCAACATTTTTAAAATGAGTTTGTGCTCTGCTTTTGAGTGAGCTACTTATTATTTTATTATTTACTACGCTGATAGATACCACGTTTGACGATTTGGACTCGAAGACCCCGGATACTTAGCTGACCAAGGCAAGCAGCCCTTTGACCATGTTTGAGCAATATATTACTTGCATGCCAAGTAGAGCAATTATTCTCGTTGCATTTGATCATGAGTATTCGGTAAATCGTCGGTATGATGTTACCGATGGCTCCTCCGGAGCACTTGCATTTTGAGCATGATCCTACCACCTATGAGGGTCATGCTAATATCATGTTGACAAGTAGATCTAAGCCTAGTAGAAGCATGAGCATGACGATGATAAATATCAAAGGTTTATGAAAACCCCGTTGGGTGTCACTAATGACCGAGGGTGATGATGAGTTAGGTGGCCACTTGTGAAGAAGTGGTGCACCGAGTATATTTTGGTGTGAGTGGTTTCGGAAACTGTATTAGATTTATGATGTGTCGACCATCCCAACATTACATGTGCGACCATGTTACCCCTTTATGGGACGGGGCTTTGTTGATTACTTTGGTCGGTGCTAGCAAAGAGGCCACATTACTAGTGGCGGGAGTGATATGTTGTCACTTCGGTGCTGGGGTCGTACCAGGCAGGTCGACTATGCCATTTTTACATGTTCCGGGCACACCGTTGGTCCCCGCATGGATGATACTGTCCAGAGTTGGTGCTCATAAGACGTACATCATGTGGGCTGGGTACCAATCGAGTGGAACTCTTTGTCTAGTATCGCCAGGGGAAAGGCATTGATTAGGTACTTACCTTGGGTATGTTATATACCGCGAGTCGTGGATGACACGGAAGTTTCCCGGATCTCGTGGGCACAGCGTACAACCTCTGCAGAGTGTCAAACTATTCGAATGGTTGTGTCCACGGTCAAGGACAGTTGGGTGGTGTTGCTTAAACTACGTCAAGTCGTCTCCGCATAAACCATGTGTGTGTGTGTTCGTAGGTGTTATCTGAGTAAGAGGATATGACAAGTTTGGTGACTTGGCATATAGGGTGAACCCGAAGTGTTCATTCCTAAGCAGATATGTTGATATTTGTAACCTGTTTTTCTAAATACCATCTAGTTTATGTTGCACATCCATCTATAATCATGTTTATTTATAGTTAAGCCGCTATCAACCAATACTGCATATTACTTGTTATGATACATACTGCATTATCCATATCATGGGCTGTTTGCGAGTACATTCAAAGTACTCACTGGCTTGCCACTGGTTATGTTATTGACCACACATGGAAAGACCGGAGTTTGGAGAAGAATACGTCATCGGAGACGGACTTGCGAACTAAGACGCTTCCCAGTTAGAATGCTTGTCGGTGTAGGCTGATGGCATGGGCACCCACTTAGCCCCAAGATTTCCGCTAGTAGATGTATCGGTGTGATTTGGCCTTATAGGCCCTACCTATGAGAACTTGATCTTGTTGGTCATTTGTTGTATGATTTCAGTATGTTGGATGTAAGACTCTTAATATTCAGTATATGTGTGTTCGGTGAGCATTCATCTCTGGGATCACTCAGCACGTTCATTCGGCGATCTCGACTCGTAAGTCGGGATCCCCACAGGTAAATATGTTAGGTAGCATTCCACATCAAAAATTCTGTTTTTATCATTTACCTACTCGAGGATGAGCAGGAATTAAGCTTGGGGAGGCTTCATACGTCTCCAACGTATATATAATTTTTTATTGTTCCATGCTATTATATTATCTGTTTTGGATGTTTTATATGCATTTATATGTTGTTTTATATTATTTTTTGGGACTAACCTATTAATCTAGAGCCTAGTGTCGGTTTTTGTTTTTTCCACGTTTTTGAATATTGCAAGTAAGGAATATTAAACGGAGTCCAAACGGAATAAAGTTTTCGGAAAGATTTTTCTTGGACCTGAAGATACGCAACGGACTTGGAGTTGGGAGCAAGACAATTGTCAGGAGGACACAAGCGTGCAGGATGCGCCCTAGGTGGGTGGCTGCGCCCCCTGGCTTGTGGGCCCCCTGCAGGTCTCCTAACCCTAATTCTTAGCCTATAAATTCCCAAATATTCCCATATTGCCAAAAAGAGCAAGAAAAATACTTTTACACCACCGAGAGCCTTTGTTCCCGAGAGATCCAATCTGGGGGCCTTTTCCAGTAATCTGCCTAAGAGGGAATTGATCATGGAGGACATCTACATCAACTCCATTGCCCCTTTGATGATGTGTTAGTAGTTCACCACAGACCTACGGGTCCATAGCTAGTACCTAGATGGCTTCTTCTCTCTCTTTGATCTTCAATACCATGTTCTTCATGATCTTCATGGATATCTATCCGATGCAATACTCTTTTGCGGTGTGTTTGTCAAGATCCGATGAATTGTGAGTTTATGTTCAGATTATCCATGAATATTATTTGAGTCTCTTCTGAATTCTTATATGCATGATTGTATATCTTTGCAAGTCTCTTTGAATTACTTGTTTGGTTTCGCCAACTAGATTGGTAATTTTTGCAATGGGAGAAGTGCTTAGTTTTGGGTTCAATCTTGCGGTTTCGTCACCCAGTGATAGTAGGGGTAGCGAGGCACGTATTGTATTGTTGCCATCGAGGATAAAAGATGGGGTTTTCATTATATCGCTTGAGTTTATCCCTCAACATCATGTCATCTTACTTAATGCGTTACTCTGTTCTCCATGAACTTAATACTCTAGATGCAGGCAGGAGTCTTACGACGTGTCGAGTAATAGTAGTAGATGCACAATCGTTTCAGTCTACTTGACACAGACGTGATGCCTATATGCATAATCATTCCCTTGGATATCTTCATAATTATTCACTTTTCGATAAATTGCTTGACGGTAAATGTATACGTCCATTTTGCATCATGCTTTTATATTGATATTTATCGCATTATGGGCTATTATTACACATTATGGTACAATACTTATGCCTTTTCTCTCTTATTTTATAAGGTTTACAAGAAGAGGGAGAATGCCGGCAGCTGGAATTCTGGGCTGGAAAAGGAGCAAGTTTGAGATGCCTATTCTGCACAACTCCAAAAGCCGTGAAAATTAGTGAGGAATTATTTTGGAATATATAAAAATATTGGGCGGAAGAAATACTAGAGGGGAGCCACCAAGAGGTCACGAGCCTGCCAGGCGCGCCCCACCCCCTAGGCGCGCGTGGGGCTCTCGTGGGCCTCCTGTTACCCCTCCGGCTCGCATCTTCTGCCATATAAAGGGTTTCGTCCCATAAAAATCAAGCGAGAGCTTTCGGGGAGAAACGCCCCGCCACGAGGCGGAACTTGAGCGGAACCAATCTAGAGCTCCGGCAAGGCCGTCCTGCCGGGAAAACTTCCCTCCCGGAGGGGGAAATCATCGCCATCGTCATTAGCAACACTCCTCTCATCGGAGGGGACTCATCTCCATCAACTTCTTCATCAGCACCATCTCATCTCCAAACCCTAGTTCATCTCTTGTACCCAATCTCCGTCTCGCGACTCCGATTGGTACTTGTAAGGTTGCCAGTAGTATTAATTACTCCTTGTAGTTGATGCTAGTTGGATTACTTGGTGGAAGATCGTATGTTAAGATCCTTAATGCTATTCAATACCTCTCTGATCATGAACATAATTATGCTTTGTGAGTAGTTATGTTTTTTCCTGAGGACATGGGATAAGTCTTGCTATAAGTAGTCATGTCAATTTGGTATTCGTTCGATATTTTGATGCGTTGTATGTTGTCTTTCCTCTAGTGGTGTTATGTGAATGTCGACTACATGACACTTCACCATTATTTGGGCCTAGAGGAAGGCATAGGGAAGTAATCAGTAGATGATGGGTTGCTAGAGTGACAGAAGCTTAAACCCTAGTTTATGCGTTGCTCCGCAAGGGGCTGATTTGGATCCACCAGTTTAATGCTATGGTTAGACTTTGTCTTAATTCTTCTTTCGTAGTTGCAGATGCTTGCGAGAGGGTTTAATCATAAGTGGGATGTTTGTCCAAGTAAGGACAGCACCCAAGCACCGGTCCACCCACATATCAAACTATCAAAGTAGCGAACGCGAATCATATGAACATGATGAAAACTAGCTTGACAGAAATTCCCATGTGTCCTCGGGAGCGCTTTACCTTATATAAGAGTTCGTCCAGGCTTTTCCCTTGCTACAAAAGGGATTGGGCCATCTTGCTGCACCTTTGTTACTATTGTTACTTGTTACCCGTTATGAATTATCTTATCCCGCAACTATCTGTTACCGATAATTTCAGTGCTTGCAGAGAATACCTTGCTGAAAACCACTTGTCATTTCCTTCTGCTCCTCGTTGGGTTCGACACTCTAACTTATCAAAAGGACTACGATAGATCACCTATACTTGTGGGTCATCAAGACTCTTTTCTGACAGCGTTGCCGGGGAGTGAAGCGCCTTTGGTGAGTGGAATTTGGTAAGGAAACATTTGTATAGTGTGCTGAAATTTATTGTCACTTGTCACTATGGAAACTAATCCTTTGAGGGGCTTGTTCGGGGTATCTTCACCTCGACCGGAAACACAAAGAGTTTCTCCTCAACCTACTGCACCTACTGAAAATATTTATTATGAAATTCCTTCCGGTATGCTTGAGAAACTGCTGGCTAATCCTTTTACAGGAGATGGAACATCACATCCCGACTTGCATCTAATCTATGTAGATGAAGTTTGTGGTTTATTTAAGCGTGCAGGTTTGCCCGAGGATGAGGTCAAGAAGAAGGTATTTCCATTATCTTTGAGGGATAAAGCATTGACATGGTATAGGCTATGTGATGATACTGGATCATGGAACTACAACCGATTGAAATTGGAATTTCATCAAAAGTTTTATCCTATGCATTTGGTACATCGTGATCGGAATTATATCTATAATTTTTGGCCTCGTGATAGAGAAAGTATCGCTCAAGCTTGGGGGAGGCTTAAGTCAATGTTATATTCATGCCCCAACCATGAGCTCCCTAGAGAAATGTCACGCCCAAGATGCGACCCTATCCTCAATTTGGCACGAAGGCCTCGTCAGGGATAGAAGCGCATCTCGTCGTGTCGCAAGAATGGATATCGTTACAAGTACATGTACTGAAAAGATGAGATATAAATGGAATTGGCTTACACTCGCCACAAGCTACATCAGAGTCACAATAGTACAATACATAGTCATCAAGAGTAAGAGCAGGGTCCGACTACGGACAAAAACAAACGACAAAAGAAGAACGACGTCCATCCTTGCTATCCTAGGCTGCCGGCCTGGAACCCATCCTAGATCGAAGAAGAAGAAGAAGAAGAAGAAGAAGAAGAAGAAGAAGAAGCAACTCCAAATGAACAATCAACGCGCTCGCGTCAAGTAACCTTTACCTGTACCTGCAACTGGTGTTGTAGTAATCTGTGAGCCATAGGGGACTCAGCAATCTCATTTCCAAAGGTATCAAGACTAGCAAATCTTAATGGGTGACGTATGGTTAAGTGGTGAGGTTGCAGCAGCGGCTAAGCATATATTTGGGTGGCTAAACTTACGAGTACAAGAAATAAGAGGGGGAAGATCTACGCATAACGGACGTGAACTACTGTTGATCAAATGAATGATCCTGAACACCTACCTACGTCGGACATAACCCCACCGTGTCCTCGATCGGAGTAAGAACTCGCGAAAGAGACAGTCACGGTTACGCACACAGTTGGCATATTTTAATTAAGTTAACTTCAAGTTATCTAGAGCCAGTGTTAAATAAAGTTTCCACGTTGTCACATAACCGCGGGCACGGCTTTCCGAAAAGATTTGACCCTGCAGGGGTGCTCCAACTAGTCCATCACAAATTACCACAAGCCGCATAGAAATCCTCAATCACGAAGCTCGCGATCTCGTCGGATTCCCTAGTGGAAAACCTCAACTCTGAGATTACCCAAAGCATCACCGGAATCCCGATGCACAAGATATCTCGTCAAAGGTAAAACTAATCCAGCAAGGCTGCCCGACGTGTCGACGATCCCGATAGGAGCCGCGTATTTCGTTCTCAGGACACGACGGATAAGCACAGTGTACGGTGGCCTGATAGAAATCTCCCAAGTTGCCCTGGGTTGTCCCCGCAAACGGCTCTAGTTTTGGACCAGCACCAACAGCACTGGCCCCCCTGTATTATGTAGAATTACTCCTCGGGTAGCGCTAACTCCCTATGCATTTCAGTATTATCAAAATTATTATGTTGGGCAAATAGTACCAATGTTGGGCCTTGCCAGACCAGCTTTAATCTAAAAAGAATTATCAAGGGGGTCCCCATAACAACCCCGATCGTGTTAGGAGCGCTCAATTATGGAACATAACACCGGTAGCCGAAACTAAGGGGGCAAAGGTGGAACAAAACACCAGGCTAGAAAGGCCGAGCCTTCCACCTTTTACCAAGTATATAGGTGCATTAAATTAAATAGCATTAATATGGTGATATAACAAGGAACCCATGTTTTCACATGGAAGCAACTACACCTGCAACTAGCAACGCTAACAACATGGTTAAGCAAGCGGTAACATAGCCAATCAGTGGTTTGCTAGGTCGAACAGGTTGAAGGTTTCATGGCATTATTGAGAGGCTGATATTTAACATGTGGTAGGCAACAAGACGTAATCGATAGAAAAGGTAAACTAGCATGGAAATGATACTAATGGTATCTGGGGAAATGGTCATCTGCCTGAGATCCCGCTTGGAAGAAGAATGCCTCCGTGAAGCAGACGAACCGACGTAGTCGAACGGGTCCTCACAATCCGGCACGCTGCGGAACTCTATCGAGACGAAGCAAACCGGAAACACAAATCAACACACAGAATTCACCACACGATGCACAACACGTATGATGCATGAGGAGTTGAAAACATGCAAGACACGGCATGACAATTTACACACTCAAGCACTACACATTAAGTGAAGTTCAATATGCAACGAGTTGCATATTGACGAAACTCCACGTTTATTTATTTAGTTCTATCCCGATTAGATACACGGCAATATTAAATATGGTTAAACTTGGCAAGAGGTGAAGCACAATTAATCTACCTAACTAGGCATTTTAAATGAGGTCGGAAATGACATATAGCACCTCCGAAACGACCTCACAAGTTAATTTACAATTCCGTACATATCTGAACTAACACATTTAATTAGTTGTTAAATAGCAAAACAAATAGGTTCACGTGATTCTACGCGTCATTTCAAGCAATCTACACATAAAGAACATCTCCAACGGATCTACGGTTCAAAAGATACAAGCATCGCAAGATATGATGGAATGAATGTAATATGTGTGCAACGACGGTCACGAGCACTTCAAAACATGCAACCAGCAAGAGAAAAAGAAACTACACGAGATTATAAGCAAGTTTCATGTAGGACACAATCAAATCGGAGCTACGGTTCAACAACTACGAGCAAAACAAGAAATGACTACAATCTGCCAAAAGCAGCCACATAGCATTTTCTACGCCCCACAACTACGGGCTACACTACTCCGATAAACTCAAGCAAGGCATGACATGAAAGAGGGCAAGAATCACTACTACACACAACTAACAACAACTAGCATGGCAGCAAGGAACACTAGGAAAAAAGGTCAACAAATGGCTTCCCACACACTATTTCAGACTTAGTGAAAATCACACTTCATGAAAGTGCAGTTTTCGATCTGAAGCCATATTGACAACAGCAAAACCTATAGCTACAGGACTCCAAATGGCATGCAAATTCACACCATGCTAGAGAAACACAAGGGCTACAACTAACTCCATTGGACCAACCTCAAAAGAGCTACAGATCAAAAGATACAAGCAAGACAAGACAGCAACAAAATATAATAGATCTTAGACATAGAAATATTTAAGCACCTCCAAATCAGCACTATTTCTAGCAACTTGCGAGCAAGCAAACCACACGTAGACATGCATATCTATTGCAACCAAAAATACCGGGGGCTAGACAAAACGTCCAAGATCAACTCTCTAGTTGACAACTCCTTCAAACGAAGCACGGCATAAATCCTACGAATTAAAAAAAAAGGCATCACGGCAAAATATCGCGTGAACTAACTTTCTCAAAAGATAAAACTAATTGCACAGAAAAATCACATGGATTTTTCTACCCCAAAAACATATAAACTATGTGGGGTTGCACAACAAAAAATAATGCCACACATAAATGCGAAATAATGGCCTAGACACGGAAAATAAGCTAGCATCAAATCCCTACATACAAAAATACAAATGACTGCTCTAAAATACATGGAAAAAATATTACTAAAACATGGGAATTTTATCTACGGCATCCGAGCAATTCGAACACGCGCGGAAAATTATTACGGGACGAAACCTATAGAAACAGCACGCTAACCCATGCATACGACATGTCAAACAACGCCAAATAAATATGCAAGTTGTGAAAACAGATTCTACGTGAAATTCTACGCCAAAACCATATACAATACATCGCGATCCGACTAACGGTTTAAAAGATACGCGCGTTTTAAATATACGTCTATATGTGGAATTTAATTAAACCTGAAAATTCCTAATTCACTAACGGCCTAACAGAGACGGCGCGACCACTATCTAACGCCTAGTGCGCGAAATAGGCAGGCAAGTGGGGAATTCACCTGAGTGGGCCTCGGGCCCATGACGGCGGGGAGGCAGGCCTGGGGCGGACGTGCGACTAGGCCGAGGGAAGCTATGTGGGAGGAGGCCGGCTACGGGGCTAGTGGGCCGAGGGCCCAGGGGCGCGGTCAACGGCCTGGAGGAGGGCTGCTCATCTCCTCCCGTGCTCCCACTGCCGACGGCGTGCAGCGCAGGGCCACGGAGGGGAGGCAGATCCGGTAGACTAGGGGCGGATCCGACCTCGGGGACATGTTCCCAACGACGGAATGGCCGGCGGCGAGCCCGACGACGATGGGGAAGGCGCTGGGCGGCGGCATGCTGGGCATCGGCGGCTGCTGGCGGCCTTGGGGAAGCCAGGGAGGCGAAACCTGCGCGAGCGGCGGCCGGCTCAAACTGGCGGTGGTTGCCGGCGGTGGCGAAGCTGCTCGTGGCGAGGGTTACGCTCGTACGGCGGCGGCAGGAGGCGGCGAGGCACAGGGCAGCGGGGTCGCCGGGAGGCGGCGCGCAGATGGGCCTGAGAGGGCCGTGCGCGGGCTCGGGCTGGCCTGGCGGCTCGGAGGGAGACAGGGGAGAGAGGAGCTGCGGTTGGAGTTGGTGGGCACGGAAAACTATGCAGTGGCTAGGGTTTCCCTAAGGGGCAGTTTAGGGGTGACTAAATAGGGAAGAGGGCCTAGGTTAGAGGGTACCTCGGGGTTTTTCGACCCTCCGATCGCGATCATGCGGTCCGGTCGGAGAGGCGGGCTAGGGTTAGCTCTGTAGAAGGCATTGGCTAATATGAGAGGGAAGTGGTGCGACGCGGCAACGATTTTTAAAATGCTGACAAACGTCAAACGGTAGACCGAAGACGGTGCCGCTAAGGTCGACCGTTCGGGTACTAGACGAACTCCGATCCCGACGAAATTCGACAGGCGGCCTGGCTATAACTAATTACGACCGCATGCCAAGTTTCATCCCGATCTGAGAAAGTTTCAAACGCACTTTTAAACACAGGTTTTGACGATGTCGCGGGCGCGTGCGTGTGCCGTCGGGCTCAGAACGGACAACGACGCGAACCGGCAACTAACAACAGATGCAAGTTTCGAAAACCGGTGGCAACGGGATGCCGATGCAATGCTCATGATGTGCATGATGCGATGATGATGCGACAAAAGAAAATAGACACACGACGAAAACGGAAAGAAAAGGGGAATCTTCTGGAACGTCGGCATCGGGCTGTCACAACTCTCCTACACTACAAGAGGATCTCCCCCGATATCCAAGAATGAAAGGGGGAGAGGATGAGAAAGAACAAGAGGTAAAAACTTAGTCGCTTCTTTGACAACGAGTGAAACAACGATCCTTGAAGGTTGCATAGAGATGAGGAATGATATGAGAAAGAAGCAAGAATTCACGGAAAATTTCGGCAGCACTTCGGTAGGAAAATGGGACAAAAAAATTCGATAAGATGGAAGAAATAGACAATATACATATCAAACAACTAAATATAACAAGGGAACACCATGATCTTGATAGAACAATAAGATTGACCCAAAAGAGCAATATCACAATGCCTCCGGAACAATAGAATAGGAACTAGCTCATACGGAAGAATAGAAAGAAGAAAAGAATGACAACTATCACCACAAATGAACTTGACAAGCACCCTTGCGAGAAGAATTGAACGGAGTTGTTGGAAAACAACAACGAAATATCAAGATAGTAGTGGGCTTATGGAAACCTTTTAAAATTAATGAAGTGACAACCAGCCACTAACAGAAACAAGGATTGATTGGGAGAAACAAGATATGAACAATTACTTACACCAAGAGGATACATTGAGAACTTGGATTAAAGACAAGCACCATAATAGCAACAATCCATAGGAAAATCTTTAGGTGAAATCCAAACCAAGATAGCTCAATGATGGAATCATGGGTTAAAAATAACTCAACACCATAGAATCGGTGGGTTTAATTATCTCATTCTTGAAAGGAAAACTCTTCGAGGCTCCTACACTAACAAGAAGACTATAATACCACCTCAAAGGATAAAGGAAGAACAAATGCACTTGGGAATGCAAGAGAACGGATACTTGAGGTTCTCCAACAAGAATCTTGAAGAACACTTTTGAGAATGAATTGATATGATGATGAACCGCCATGAAGGACCTCCGTAGGAATGATGCAACGATATGAAGGTAGAAAAGAATAAGATTATGACCTTGCCAAAATTTAGATGAAGCCTCACAAAGAGATACTTAAAAGAACTTGGAACTCCGAAAAAGAAAGATAGACACTTGAGAAAAGAATCGATATCATGAGCCACTCCGGAAGAAGAATTGAAATCTCTTGGAAGAAGCAAGAACAAGAATAAGAATTATGTTATGCTTATCCTTCATCAAGTTTAAATGATGACAAGCAATGGATTTAGCATATCACTTATTCTACTAGAAATGAATCTTGAAGAGGCACAAAGAGATAAGCACCACTTGAGGCATAATTGAAGGAAGCACCGGTAAGAATTCACAATTGACTGGGAACACCAAGAATTAATAGAGATACATGAGAATGAAGAGATCATGATCCACCTAACAGAAAACTTGAACAAGGCACCGGATAATCGAGAGACGAACGAAGAGACAACAATTGAGAAGAATCAAGGATGAAAGCTGAAAGCTCAGAACGAAGAATCTTCTAAAATGATGGCCTTCGGAGGATCGAGAATGAAAACAACTCAGAAATGCACCAGATAGCAATAAAGGGATACTCATGATTGAAAAGAAATTCAAAATGATAACACAAAGCTGAAATGACGAATCTTCAAGAGAATGAACCAAAGTTCGAGAGAACCACTCCTTCAGACTGCAAGCTGAGAATGATGACGAGAACAACACCAAGAATATTGGGACACTCCGGAATAATGAAGAATGCAAGGTTGAGCCAAATATGAGAATTAATTCAAATTGATCTTGAAGAAGGAATATGATTGATGAAAATCATACTTACGTCATAGTTGAAAAGATATAGAGATCTCCGGAAAAATTACAGAGCTAGACAAGATCTTGGGAAAACCTGTGGGTTATGGGCCCACTCAAAGAAATCACCGTTGAAAAGATTGCTAGAAAGAGGGATATTGCACCGTACAAATGAAACTAGATGAGATTAGCATCTCGAAATAATTAAAGAATTGAGAACAAGAATTCTGAGATAACTTCAACGCTCCGGATAGAATAGAGAGAAATGACAACAAGAAGATAGACTGATAAAAATTTCCAACATAGGAAAGAATTACAAGGATGAAAAGGATATGATGACACGGACAACTGAATTAAATTCACCGGAAAAGATAACACGATTGAATAAATATGAACACGACGCTCCTGATAATCTTCACAAAGAATCACCGGATAGGACACGGAATAAAACATAGCTGAAGCAACAATGAAAAGAAAAACTCTTGGATGAAAATCCAATCACTGGAGAAAAAGGGCGGGAGGGCGGGGAAAAACAAAGACAACTTGAGACAGATGAGATAACTCCAGAAAGAATTGAGAGAATGATCTGCAAAATTAGAGAGGATTGAATTCACTGAAGAGAAGCACATCGGTTGAAAGGAATTAACATGACGACTCCGGTTCACAAGAATTGACATGACAATTGATATAGCAAAAGAATTAATACTCTCATAAAAAATATGAGAACACCACTTAGGAAAGATCTGAAATCACCACTTGACATCGAAGCAACTTGAATTACCATATTCAGCAAAAACAAGGGATGAGGCTTATGAAACAAGCCAGAACAAACCCATGAGAAAGATTTCATCCGATATTTTCGTGGACAGGATCGCACGGGCTCGATTTTACAGTAGCCATCAAGTGCAAGGCAGTGCACCCGACATACGAACCGTCCCCGAGTGGTCGCAAGCTACAATGACTCTTTAAGACACAACGTGTACCGTTGTAAGTCGATCGTGAACAAACGAATCCACTAGATGTCGAACCCCAACCTAACATCATGTATTTATTGGAAGATTGTCCTATAAACAACTACTTGAATTCCCGCCTATGAATTCCCGAAATATCTGGTCATGCAATCTGGTACACGGATACAAGGAGTAATATCACACAACTCCTATGCTAACCCGTCACCTGTATCACATCCGTCAACACACAACCAGAATCTCAGACCTTCATCTACAACAGACCCTCGTGATCACAACGATACAAAGTATGGCAGTACTCCCAAACAATCTGCACCAGTACTGGGGACATCGGGGTTGTCTCGCCACTACTAGTATTGAAGCAATTACGAACATCCTTCGTTCTGAGATACTAAGAAATCTGAATGATAACGATGTGCTCAAGAATCCCCTGGATCTCAACTCCCCAGAAACTCAAAGCAGATAGGAGGCACCAAGACAGAACTCCGTCACATCGGCATCATATAGATTCCAAAAATATCCGCGTGATCCTAAAAAAATTTGAGTGAGAAGAGAAGTAGAATTAAAATATTACGTCAAGATTCCTCACCAGAGCATAGAAGAGGAGAAAAAAGAATCCTACTCTCCGATATATAACTAGACTCAAAGTAGTTTTTCACTAGACTTGACTCGGCCAAGTTCGATCAATCAAGGGGGATCCTAGGTCGCTACTTCTCTGATACCAACTTGTCACGCCCAAGATGCGACCCTATCCTCAATTTGGCACGAAGGCCTCGTCAGGGATAGAAGCACATCTCGTCGTGTCGCAAGAATGGATATCGTTACAAGTACATGTACTGAAAAGATGAGATATAAATGGAATTGGCTTACACTCGCCACAAGCTACATCAGAGTCACAGCAGTACAATACATAGTCATCAAGAGTAAGAGCGGGGTCCGACTACGGACGAAAACAAACGAAAAAACAAGAACGACGTCCATCCTTGCTATCCGAGGCTGCCGGCCTGGAACCTATCACTACAAGGAATATGCTAGTACACGACGCTATTTTTTCGTCGCTACATCGTCACGGTTTTTCATTTACGACGATCGCACGACGAAAAACCAAGCGTCGAAAACGGAGCGTCAGAAATGAAGAGCAACGACGTTTTGGTCAAAATCGTCGTAACTTTACGACGATTCCTGGATTGTCGTAACCTTTACGACGATCCTAAATCATCGCTGACTATCAAACCCAGTCCTACGTGGCAAAATTACGACGAAATCAAAACGTCATGGCTGAAATCAGCCCAACCCATTTCAATTGATCACATGGGCTCGTTTTATTTTTTTTGGGCTTTTTTTATTGGGCTTCTTTTGGGCCTTGGCCTATTTTCAGCCACTTTAGTTTTTTTTCGAATTTTTTTATCATTCTAATTTGGGCCCTGCCCTTTTCATGCCCAAATACATTTGATCCAGTTTCAGTTTTGGCCTTTTTTTATTTTTGAATTCAGTAACTTTTTGTTCCAGAACTTGGTTTCATTTCTATTTGTTGGGCCTTTTCAACCCCCAATTATTTGTCCAATATAAAATCCAACACTATTTAATATTCAAATCAACAAAACTCCAAGTTGAATTAAAATCATCCATCATATAACATCACATAATACACCTCCCAAGTTTACATAACACAATAAGACATCTCCTAAATACATTTCCTTACGCAGAAATATAGCAAAAACAAACAGAATTCCACTTGAGAATTAGAACAATGGCACATCTGCTATTGACACTACAATGGACTTCATTTCACTCTCAACTTCCATCTTCGGTACATCTGCTACCGTCACTACAATGGACTACTGTCACTATAGCAAAAACATCTGCTACTGTCACTACAATGGACTTCATTCCACTAGCAAAAACAAACAGAAAGGTACAGGTAGATTCGTTATTCCAGATAACAACTGTTCCCTCTTTGTAGTTTCCTCGACTTCCGTCTCTGGCAAGAGCTTTGACGACTGCATCACAAGCGGTACTACAATACTCATACAGGTCAAACAGGAAAAATGATGTGATACTAGTAGCAAATGAAGAACAACTGTATGAATGGAAAAAGTAATACGGGACAACTAAATTGCAACGCATCAGACCAACTTAGAGAAATCAAAAATAGCATTTTGGTAGTTCATTTGGTACTGATTCCTATCACACTTATCTATCCCTGAAACATACTCATGAAAGAAGATGCAACTATTCCTGTCATACTGATTCCTGTCATAACCTCATTAACATTAGTTGGCAAGATTAATGGAGCAAGCCATTTAATCATTGTCTACTCATGAAAGAAGATGCAACTATTAATCATAACAAATACTCACGCATTCCCCATTGAGTGCCGTTGGTCACTTTTATCTTTATGTACAAACGAGCAAGGGTGATTACTCATTACATGCAACATACTATACGTTTTATGTAATGCATATATAATGAAATATAATATGACTGGCAAAATCATGAGAAAACATGCAACTGAGAAAGACTTTAAGAAATTATATTGTACAGCAGGGTTATAAATCATTGTGTGTACAATCAGTGGGAGCATGAATATCTTGCAATGAAAATTTTAAACTAAACACAAATACACCGCTTGGGTCTCTTTTTCTAAGCTCGTTGCAATAGAGTATCAATTGAGGAAAATGTCTACAACAGAAAGTACTACATCATGCAATAACCAAACACCTGACATAACCTGCATGTAAGCAAACGTGGGGCCTAAAAATGCTATGCAAAGTGCATGATTCATGTGCAAACCCAAAAAAAGACCGAGGCCTAGACTTTCTTCTCATAATAAATATGTAAAGTGTGCATGGCATCAACGAGAGAAAAAGCAGAGAGAGAATCCAGTGGCTAACCACTTATGCCGGAGTGGAAGAACTGCTTCTGACCAAACTCCTGTCGAACAACGTTGGCTCCACGTTGTGTCACCAAAGGCACATCACGAAATAAGAGCAGCCTGACCAGGGTGGTTCCATGCTGCTTCTAGGGAAGGAGGATGCACAAGTCCAGGATAACACTCTTGTGGACACCAACCTGAAGGAAACTTAGTCAGTTCAATTAACGTACTATTATTTTTTCACTAATACCAAGCAATCTGGGAAGCTAGCTCTTATTCTAAAATCATGTCGTTATCTTCTTCCTCATCAGAATTGGTAATATCTATTTTGAATTTATTCACAAAATCCTAAGAAAGCAACCACAATATAAATAAAAAAATTAAGGGAACACATCATACAAGGAAACGCAAGCTTCCATCTATCATCAAGAAGGAAGCATCATATCTTGAAGTTATGTGCTCAGCTTTATTTGGAAAAACCAAAGAACATGAAAACAACTAATAACAATAGTCAATTTCAAGTTTTCAGTTTTCCTATCAACTCGAAATGAGTAGCACGAGATTACATTGCACCAAGGCAAAATATAAACCACAAGTTATTATTGTCCACGACTAGCTATTGATGTAAACAAGATTAACAAGTGGAGTTGTCAAACAGGAAACAAGAAAATAATTTTAATGTTAATGAAATGGTACGAACACATTATATGACACCAAGCCAGCAAGCCACACAAACATACCAATGGAACTATAGCATGTCGAGGAACGCCAGCAGCTTGGGGCGCGAGTAGTTCACCGGGCTGAGCGTCAAGTCCTTCCTTGCGTCCATATGGTCGTCGTCGTTCCAGATCACGTCGAGGGGTATCTGCGCGCTCCAGTAGTTCTCCACGACATCCTCGACCACTGAAAGGTTATGGTATCCCCACCTGCATTGGTGGAACCCTGTAAACAAGAGCAAAAAACAGTAAGAGGTTTGCAGATTACAGTGACGGAATTCAAATACTCTGTTCTAGATGCGTTAAAATTCAAACTCTACAAAAATTGAAGGACCATCATATTATTATATTTTCAGCATAGGCTTGTGAACATGCATCGCATAGGGACTACCTAGAGATTTCTTTTTGCAAGTGACGTATAGAATTATATTAATTGCCCGATATAAAAAAATAGCTACCATGCTGGTATTAAACAAAGCATGAACATGCAGACATGCATGCACTCACACACAAAGTTGCTCAACGGGCGTTCAAGTTAATTGCTACTGTATCATGCATGCAATTTAATAGACCGACTGTTTATACACTGGATAAAAGCAGGCTGAGGCGGTCAATTAGTTTACCGAGAAGATCTTATTAGAAAGACCATGCAAATTTACTAAAAAAAAGACCATGCAAAAAAAGGAGATCTGATGAGAGATAAGAGAGCACATTGCGTACCAAACATCAAAGTACCCGCATACTTTTACCCGCATGTCGAGTGTGGATAATAGCAAAAGTTTGGTCGCTACTGCCACACGGAGGCATGAGCACAGGATAACGGATCGAATATACTTTTACCCGCATGGACCAGTGAATATAGTCTTTTCAGGATGTGGTGACGGTTGCCGGCTTGCTACATTGAATTGTTGTTAAGGAAGGGAACATGTAGCTGCTGGTTGAAATCACATTTAGATGGATGTAGCATGGAAGTTTAGGCGATGTGAAAATAGCAGAGGAAACACGCGAGGAGGAAGATGAGAATCTCTCCCGGACACGTTCGTCAATTGGCGAGGTAGATGTTATTTTTCTTGGCAGCCCGTGGAAGAGTTTTTGTTTCTGCCCAATCTTATGTGGGACGGGGCAGTGCATGCAAGAGTTTTTGTTTCTGCACAATCTTATGTGGGACGGGGCAGTGCATGCAAGAGTTTTTTTTCTGTCAAAGCTTATGTGGGATAGATGGCATGGACTCTTCAGCTATTTTATCCTACGGAGATGCTAGCTAGGAACTTATGCGGATAGGGATTAGCATCGGCAGCCTTCAGTGTGTCAGGGGTCTTGAGCCTGTTCTCATAATATTCCTGCAACAAGAAACAAATTGATTAGAACTTCCCTAACAGGGAAAGAACGTAATTCAGCTAATAAAAACACATCAGCAAGAACACGGAGGCAATATGACATACAGTAGGATCCATGTCCTCATCATCGGCCGCATCCACCTCCTAGGGCGCTCCTCCGGCGGAAGCCGCAGCAGCCGCCGCCAACAACAATTAACAGATACAGGGAGATATTAGTGCTTCAGCAACAAGATACAGGGAAGGGAGATCTTTCTCAGAGCCCAGCTGCAGATATGCATCAGAAAAGTGGTACAGCAGAAGAAAGGGTTAGTATCGCACCTTTCTCTTCTTCTCCTCCTCCTTGAGCCGGCGCTGCTCCTCCTGCTTCTCTGGAGGCGCGCGCGGGGGAGGGGAGGGTTAGGCAGGAAGCGTGCGCCCTTACCGCAAACTTTGATGGGGCCTCGAGCTCGAGGACGTTGGGCTGGTTGAGGAAGACGTCTTGAGGGGAGGTGCAGAGGCGGCGGATCTCCGCGTCGGAGAGCTGCATGGGACGGATCTCCGCTCGAGGAGTAGGCGTGGGCGTGGGTAGTGTCGATGGCGGACCTGGCGGCGGCGGCCACGTCGGCCCCGAAGGCCTCGCCCCGGCGCGAGAAGTCGGCGGCCGCGGCCGCCACGGAGGACGCGGTGGAGGCCACCAAGGAGGAGATGGACCCGCCGCTCTCTGGCTGCTGCGGCGGCGGCGACGAGTCGGCGGCGGGAGCGGGCGGCGCGTCGGTCATGGCGCCGCTGCGGTGGGGTTGCGGCTACGGCGGCGCGGGGCGGCGGCCCTTGCCCCGATCCAATCTGGATCGGGAGGGAGAGGGGAGAGTGAATCGGGGGTGGGGGAGTGGGTAGGGTTTCGGGGCAGTGGAGATATACCCGGCCGTGATGGGGTGGGCTGGCCGGTTGGTTGGTTGGGCCGGTTAGCCTATTGGGCCTAGGCCCAGTTGGGCTGGGGGTTTATTATATTTCATTTTTAGTATATTTCATTTATATTTTATTAAAAAGGATATGTTTTAATTAATTTCAGCACATTTCGTGACTTCCTTCATTAAATAACATGCAATATTATGCATATCCACAAAAAAGCTTGGGAATTATTTCAACAAGTTGACAATTTCACAAAACAAAAGAGCATTTAAGAATTGCTTTTTGGTTCAGGTTTTAAAGGTGGGGTCCACACCAACTAGGGGGTGATGTTGTTATCATTAACAACAAAAGTTTTGGAATTTTTGCCAAGTGTGCAACATTTTTCTCTTGCTGTTTGAGGATTTATTTTATCATATTTATTTCATATCCTTTTTAATGATGGAATTTCAAATGAGATATGATTTCCAAATGTGATCAAGCACTGCTTATATGTGACCAAGCTACCAAGAAAAATTATAAACTTGTAATATGGCAATTATTTTTAAAAAGCGTCCAAAATAAGAGAAGCGGGTCAAACTTGAACTGCAACTTCATTATAGTTTGCTCTTTATTTTTCCCAAAAATTATTTCTAGGTACACAAATATCTATTTAATTAGAGAAACACCAAAATATTTCCAAGATTCAACCACCAGGTAGGAACGGTCAAAATATGTGACAAAGTTACGAGGAAAAATAATAAACTTGTAATACGACAATTATTTTTAAAAAGTGTTCTTATAAATGGGCTATCATGTGTGAAGATTCATGGCTTTCAAGCCAAATGATCAATCTTATGGCCACATTCATGACATAGTTTGTTGAAATGATATAATATTATGCACAAGGGTGCATATTGGAATGACAAACAATGTTGATCAAGGAAGTTTCATTTTCCTTGTATGTAAAAATCATTTTTCATTTTTCAAGTGCCTAAAATGATTTTGTTTGTGAAGGACCTACCATATATTTGTTTCAAAATTGGACCAAATCATTTTTCTAAAATGTAGTTGCTTCACAAAATGAAAATAATACCAGAAATAAAGATTGGATGATGAGCTCACATGGATTGTTAGATGGGGCTAAAACTTTGTGGAGAACTATGTTTTGGGCACATAGAAGATGTGGAAAAAATTCAGCTCATCAGGATATTCCTATCTAGTATTTCCTTCACAAAGCTGTTAGCTGAACACAAACTTTGGAAATTTGCTGAGAAAGATTTACTAGGCAAATCGTTACGAAAGTTTTCATGAGGCAATGATTTGGATAGGAAAGAGTGCCCAAAAAATATGAGGGTAATCAAAGAAATAGAAATAGCACTTCCTTCACAAAGTGTTATTCTGAACAGAATAGGAAAATAAATATTGCTGAATTATTTTTGAACTATGGAAGGAAGGGTTTTCACATATCTGAGGAATATATGATCCAAAGTATTTATGAGAATTTTTCAAGAATTTTTGGAATGACAGAATAGTAGGTTGCTTCACAAACTAGGATGAAGTGGGATAAAATGGACCCAGAAGTGACATGTCAACATAGTTAGAACATGTTACGACATTTTTATAATCATCGTAAAAGTTATGACGATCTCATCTTATGCGGTTACGACGTTTTTGACTCACATCCTCGTAATTTATATGTAGATTTGATCCCCTCAAACGGCTTACGACAATCTCAGATGAAATCGTCATAAATTTATGACGAATTCATCAATGACATCTTAAAGAACGTCATGTATGAGCATATTTCTTGTAGTGCATCCTAGATCGAAGAAGAAGAAGAAGAAGAAGAAGCAACTCCAAATGAACAATCAACGCGCTCGCGTCAAGTAACCTTTACCTGTACCTGCAACTGGTGTTGTAGTAATCTGTGAGCCATAGGGGACTCAGCAATCTCATTCCAAAGGTATCAAGACTAGCAAAGCTTAATGGGTGAGGTATGGTTAAGTGGTGAGGTTGCAGCAGCGGCTAAGCATATATTTGGGTGGCTAAACTTACGAGTACAAGAAATAAGAGGGGGAAGATCTACGCATAACGGACGTGAACTACTATTGATCAAATGAATGATCCTGAACACCTACCTACGTCGGACATAACCCCACCGAGTCCTCGATCGGAGTAAGAACTCGCGAAAGAGACAGTCACGGTTACGCACACAGTTGGCATATTTTAATTAAGTTAACTTGAAGTTATCTAGAGCCAGTGTTAAATAAAGTTTCCATGTTGCCACATAACCGCGGGCACGGCTTTCCGAAAAGATTTAACCCTGCAGGGGTGCTCCAACTAGTCCATCACAAATTACCACAAGCCGCATAGAAATCCTCAATCACGAAGCTCGCGATCTCGTCGGATTCCCTAGTGGAAAACCTCAACTCTGAGATTACCCAAAGCATCACCGGAATCCCGATACACAAGATATCTCGTCAAAGGTAAAACTAATCCAGCAAGGCTGCCCGACGTGTCGACGATCCCGATAGGAGCCGCGTATTTCGTTCTCAGGACACGACGGATAAGCACAGTGTACGGTGGCCTGATAGAAATATCCCAAGTTGCCCTGGGTTGTCCCCGCAAACGGCTCTAGTTTTGGACCAGCACCAACAGCACTGGTCCCCCTGTATTATGTAGAATTACTCCTCGGGTAGCGCTAACTCCCTATGCATTTCAGTATTATCAAAATTATTATGTTGGGCAAATAGTACCAATGTTGGGCCTTGCCAGACCAACTTTAATCTAAAAAGAATTATCAAGGGGGTCCCCATAACAACCCCGATCGTGTTAGGAGCGCTCAATTATGGAACATAACACCGGTAGCCGAAACTAAGGGGGCAAAGGTGGAACAAAACACCAGGCTAGAAAGGCCGAGCCTTCCACCTTTTACCAAGTATATAGGTGCATTAAATTAAATAGCATTAATATGGTGATATAACAAGGAACCCATGTTTTCACATGGAAGCAACTACACCTTCAACTAGCAACGCTAACAACATGGTTAAGCAAGCGGTAACATAGCCAATCAGTGGTTTGCTAGGTCGAATAGGTTGAAGGTTTCATGGCATTGTTGAGAGGCTGATATTTAACATGTGGTAGGCAATGAGACATAATCGATAGAAACGGTAAACTAGCATGGCAATGATAGTAATGGTATATGGGGAAATGGTCATCTTGCCTGAGATCCCGCTTGGAAGAAGAATGCCTCCGTGAAGCAGACGAACCGACGTAGTCGAACGGGTCCTCACAATCCGGCACGCTGCGGAACTCTATCGAGACGAAGCAAACCGGAAACACAAATCAACACACAGAATTCACCACACGATGCACAACACGTATGATGCATGAGCAGTTGAAAACATGCAAGACACGGCATGACAATATACACACTCAAGCACTACACATTAAGTGAAGTTCAATATGCAACGAGTTGCATATTGACGAAACTCCACGTTTATTTACTTAGTTCTATCCCGATTAGATACACGGCAATATTAAATATGGTTAAACTTGGCAAGAGGTGAAGCGCAATTAATCTACCTAACTAGGCATTTTAAATGAGGTCGGAAATGACATATAGCACCTCCGAAACGACCTCACAAATTAATTTACAATTCCGTCCAGATCTGAACTAACACATTTATTTAGTTGTTAAAAAAGCAAAACAAATAGGTTCACGTGATTCTACGCGTCATTTCAAGCAATCTACACATAAAGAACATCTCCAACGGAGCTGCGGTTCAAAAGATACAAGCATCGCAAGATATGATGGCATGAATGCAATATGTGTGCAACGACGGTCACGAGCACTTCAAAACATGCAACCAGCAAGAGAAAAAGAAACTACATGAGATTCTAAGCAAGTTTCATGTAGGACACGATCAAATCGGAGCTACGGTTCAACAACTACGAGCAAAACAAGAAATGACTACAATCTGCCAAAAGCAGCCACATAGCATTTTCTACGCCCCACAACTATGGGCTACACTACTCCGATAAACTCAAGCAAGGCATGACATGAAAGAGGGCAAGAAGCACTACTACAAACAACTAACAACAACTAGCATGGCAGCAAGGAACACTAGGAAAAGAAGTCACAAAATGGCTTCCCACACACTATTTCAGACTTTGTGAAAATCACACTTCATGAAAGTGCAGTTTTCGATCTGAAGCCATATTGACAGCAGCAAAACCTATAGCTACAGGACTCCGAATGGCATGAAAACTCATAGCATGATAGAGAAACACAAGGGCTACAACTAACTCCATTGGACCAACCTCAAAAGAGCTACAGATCAAAAGATACAAGCAAGACAACACAGCAACAAAATATAACAGATCTCACACTTAGAAATATTTCAGCACCTCCAAATCAGCACTATTTCTAGCAACTTGCGAGCAAGCAAACCACACCTAAACATGCATATTTATTGCAACCAAAAATACCAGGGGCTAGACAAAACATCCAAGATCAACTCTCTAGTTGACAACTCCTTCAAACGAAGCACGGAATAAATCCTACGAATTAAACAAAAGGGCATCACGGCAAAATATCGCGCAAAGATTTTTCTACCCCAAAAACATATAAAATACGTGGGGTTGCACAACAAAAAATAATGCCACACATAAATGCGAGATAATGGCCTAGACACGGAAAATAATCTAGCGGCAAATCCCTACACACAAAAATACAAATGACTGCTCTAAAATACATGGAAAAAAGATTCTAAAACATGGGCATTTTATCTACGGCATCCGAGCAATTCGAACACGTGGGGAAAATTATGACGGGACGAAACCTATAGAAACAGCACGCTAACCTATGCATACGACACGTCAAACAACGCCAAATAAATATGCAAGTTGTGAAAACAGATTCTACGCGAAATTCTACGCCAAAACCATATACAATACATCGCGATCCGACTAAGGTTTAAAAGATACGGGCGTTTTAAATATACGTCTATATCTGGAATTTAATTAAACCTGAAAATTCCTAATTCACTAACGGGCCTAACAGAGAGGGCGCGACCACTATCTGACGCCTAGTGCGCGAAATAGGCAGGCAAGGGGGGATTCACCTGAGTGGGCCTCGGGCCCATGACGGCGGGGAGGCAGGCCTGGGGCGGACATGCGACTAGGCCGAGGGAAGCTCTGCGGGAGGAGGCCGGCTGCGGGGCTAGTGGGCCGAGGGCCCAGGGGCGCGGTCAACGGCCTGGAGGAGGGCTGCTCGTCTCCTCCCGTGCTCCCCATGAGCATGAGGGCACGGGAATGGCGGCGGTGCACCCACTGCCGGCGGCGTGCGGCGCAGGGCCACGGAGGGGAGGCAGATCCGGTAGACCATGGGCGGATCCGACCTCGGGGACCCGTTCCCAACGACGGAATGGCCGGCGGCGAGCCCGACGACGATGGGGAAGGCGCGGGGCGGCGGCTGCTGGCGGCCTTGGGGAAGCCAGGGAGGCGAAACCTGCGCGGGCGGCAGCCGGCTCGAACTGGCGATGGTTGCCGGCAGCGGCGAAGCTGCTCGGGGCGAGGGCTACGCTCGTACGGCGGCGGCAGGAGGCGGCGAGGCACAGGGCAGCGGGGTCGCGGGGAGGCGGCGCGTAGATGGGCCGGAGAGGGTCGTGCGCGGGCTCGGGCGGGCCTGGCGGCTCGGAGGGAGACAGGGGAGAGAGGAGCTGCGGCTCGGGTTGGTGGGCACGGAAAACTATGCAGTGGCTAGGGTTTCCCTAAGGGGCAGTTTAGGGGTGACTAAATAGGGAAGATGGGCTAGGTTAGAGGGTACCTAGGGGGTTTTCGACCCTCCGATCGCGATCGTGCAGTCCGAACGGAGAGGCGGGCTAGGGTTAGCTGTGTAGAAGGCGTTGGCTAATATGAGAGGGAAGTGGTGTGACGCGGCAACGATTTTTAAAACGCTGACAAACGTCCGACGGTAGACCGAAGACGGTGCCGCTAAGGTCGACCGTTCGGGTACTAGACGAACTCCGATCGCGACGAAATTCGACAGGCGGCCTGGCTATAACTAATTACGACTGCATGCTAAGTTTAATCCCGAACAGAGAAACTTTCAAATGCACTTTTAAAACAGGTTTTGACGATGCCGCGGGCGCGTGCGTGTGCGGTCGGGCTCAGAACGGACAACGACGCGGACCGGCAACTAACAACAGATGCAAGTTTTGAAAACCGGCGGCAACGAGATGCCGATGCAATGCTGATGATGCGCATGATGCGATGACTATGCGACAAAAGAAAATAGACACACGACGAAAACGGAAAGAAAAGGGGAATCTTCTGGAACGTCGGCATCGGGCTATCACAAGAAATTATTATTATGAACTTTTAGGCTCGTCTTTCTCATGACAATCGCACCATGCTTGACACTTCTCGTACCGGTTCTTTTATGAAGAGAGATATTGATTTCAAATGGGATTTATTGGGAAGCATTAAACGCAACTCTGAAGATTGGGAGTTTGATGAAGGTAAGGAGTCACGTATGAATCTTAAGTTCCATTGCGTTAAATCCTTCGTTGAAACAAATACTTTTCGTGATTTTAGCGCTAAACATGGACTTGACCGTGAGATAGTAGCTTCTTTATGTGAATCATTTGCTGCTCATATTAATCTCCCTAAGGAGAAGTGGTTTAAATATCATCCTCCCATAGAATTTAATGTAGTAAAACCCAATACAGTTGAAGAGAAAGTTATTTCTTATAATGATTCTATTGTTCCAAGTGCTTACATTGAGAAACCACCTTTCCCTGTTAGAATAAAGGATCATGCTAAAGCTTCAACTGTGATACGTAAGGGCTACATTAGAACACCCACACCCCCTAAGCAAATTAAAGTTGAACCTAGTATTGCTATTATTAAAGATCTCTTGGCCGATAATGTTGATGGGCATATTATTGAATTCTGTGTAGTTGCTGCTAGAATTGCTAAACCTCATGCTAGAGACAAACATAAACCTGTTGTTGGCATGCATGTTGTTTCTGTTAAGATAGGAGATCATTGTTTTCATGGTTTATGTGACATGGGTGCTAGTGTTAGTGCAATACCTCAATCTTTATATAATGAAATTAAAGATGAGATTGCACCTGTCGAGGCGGAATTTATTGATGTTACTATTTAAATTGCTAATAGAGATACTATCCGCCCTGTGGGAATTGTTAGAGATGTTGAAGTCTTGTGTGGTAAAACTAAGTATCCTACTGATTTTCTCGTTCTTGATACCACACAACATAGCATTTGTCCCATCATATTTGGTAGACCTTTCCTCAATATTGTTAATGCTCAAATTGATTGTGAGAAACAAACTGTTACTGTTGGCTTTGGAGGTGTGTCACATGAATTTAATTTTTCTAAGTTTGGTAGACAACCTCATGAAAAAGAATTGTCTAGTAAGGATGAAATCATTGCTCTTGCTTCTATTGTTGTGCCTCCTACTGATCCTTTAGAGCAATACTTGCTTGAACATGAAAATGATATGCATATCGATGAAAGGAATGAGATAGATAGAGTTATCTTTGAACAACGTCCTATCCTTAAGAATAATCTGCCTGTTGAATTACTTGGAGATCCACCTCCACCAAAGAGTGATCCTGTGTTTGGGCTTAAACAATTACCTGATACTCTTAAGTATGCTTATCTTGATGAAAAAGAGATATATCCTATTATTATTAGTGCTAACCTTTCAGAGCATGAAGAAATGAAATTATTGAAAACTCTGAGGAAGCACCGTGCTGCTATTGGATATACTCTTGATGATCTTAAGGGCATTAGTCCCACTCTATGCCAGCAAAAAATTAAAACTGATCCTGATTCCGAACCAGTTGCCGATCACCAACGAAGATTAAATCCTAAGATGAAAGAGGTGGTAAGAAAAGAAATACTAAAGCTCGTGGAAGCGGGTATTATTTATCCTATTGCTCATAGTGATTCGGTAAGTCTGGTGCATTGTGTCCCTAAGAAGGGAGGTATTACCATTGTCCCTAATGATAAAGACGAATTGATCCCACAAAGAATTGTTACTGGCTATAGGATGGTAATTGATTTTAGTAAATTAAATAAAGCTACTAAGAAAGATCATTACCCTTTAACTTTTATTGATCAAATGCTAGAAAGTTTGTATAAACGTACACACTTTTGCTTTCTAGACGGTTATTCTGGTTTCTCCCAAATACCTGTTGCACAATCTGATCAGGAGAAAACCACTTTTACTTGCCCTTTTGGTACCTTTGTTTATATACGTATGCCTTTTGGTTTATGTAATGCACCTGCTGCCATTCAAAGATGTATGATGGCTATATTCTCTGACTTTTGTGAAAAGATTGTTGAGGTTTTCATGGATGATTTCTCCGTCTACGGATCTTCTTTTGATGATTGCTTGAGCAACCTTGATCGAGTTTTGCAGAGATGTAAAGATACTAACCTTGTCTTGAATTGGGAGAAGTGCCACTTTATGGTTAATGAAGGCATTGTCTTGGGACATAAAATTTCTGAAAGAGGTATTGAAGTCAATAAGGCTAAAGTTGATGCGATCGAGAAAATGCCATGCCCTTCAGACATTAAAGGTATAAGAAGTTTCCTTGGTCATGTTGGGGTCTATAGAAGGTTTATTAAAGACTTCTCTAAGATTTCTAGGCCTCTCACCAATCTCTTGCAAAAAGATATTCCATTTGTTTTTTATGATGATTGTGAAGAAGCATTTGAAATACTTAAGAAGGCTTTGATAACTGCACCTATTGTTCAACCACCTGATTGGAATTGTTCAACCACCTGATTGGAACCTACCTTTTGAAATTATGTGTGATGCTAGTGATTATGCTGTTGCTGCTATTCTAGGACAAAGAATTGATAAGAAATTAAATGTTATTCATTATGCTAGTAAAACTCTAGATAGTGCCCCAAGAAACTATGCTACTACTGAAAAAGAATTTTTAGCAGTTGTGTTTGCATATGATAAGTTCAGATCTTATATTGTTGATTCCAAAGTTACTATTCACATTGATCATGCTGCTATTAAATATCTCATGGAAAATAAAGATGCTAAACCTAGACTTATTAGATGGGTTCTCTTGCTACAAGAATTTGATTTGCATATTGTTGATAGGAAGGGTGATGAGAACCTCGTAGCAGATAACTTGTCTAGGTTAGAGAATGTTCTTGATGACCCACAACCTATTGATGATAGCTTTCCTGATGGACAATTGAATGTCATCAATGCTTCACGTAGTACACCATGGTATGCTGATTATGCTAATTATATTGTTGCTAAATATATACCACCTAGTTTCACATACCAACAAAAGAAAAAGTTCTTTTATGATTTGAGACATTACTTTTGGGATGATCCTCACCTTTATAAAGAATGAGTAGATGGTGTTATTAGACGTTGTGTACCTAAGCATGAACAGGGACATATCCTACAGAAGTGTCACTCCGAGGCTTACGGAGGACACAATGCGGGAGATAGAACTGCACACAAGGTATTGCAATCCGGTTTTTATTGGCCTACTCTCTTCAAGGATGCTCATAAGTTTGTCTTGTCTTGTGATGAATGTCAAAGAATAGGTAATATCAGTAAACGTCAGGAAATGCCTATGAATTATTCACTTGTTATTGAACCATTTGATGTTTGGGGTTTTGATTATATGGGACCTTTTCCAAAGTCCAACGGGTATACTCATATTCTAGTTGTTGTTGATTACGTTACTAAGTGGGTAGAAGCTATTCCAACTAGTAGTGCTGATCATAACACCTCTATTAAGATGCTTAAAGAAGTCATTTTTCCTAGATTTGGAGTCCCTAGATATTTAATGACTGAATGGTGGTTCACATTTTATTCATGGTGCTTTCCGTAAAATGCTTGCTAAGTATGATGTCAACCATAGAATTGCATCTCCTTATCATCCTCAGTCTAGTGGTCAAGTAGAGTTAAGTAATAGATAAATTAAATTAATTTTGCAAAAGACTGCTAATAAGTCTAGAAAGAATTGTTCTAAGAAACTTGATGATGCACTATGGGCTTATAGAACTGCTTATAAGAATCCCATGGGCATGTCTCCGTATAAAATGGTTTACGGTAAAACATGTCATTTACCTCTTGAGCTAGAGCATAAGGCTTATTGAGCAATCAAAGAGCTCAACTTTGATTTCAAACTTGCTGGTGAGAAGAGGTTATTTGATATTAGCTCACTTGATGAATGGAGAACTCAGGCATATGAAAATGCCAAGTTGTTTAAAGAAAAAGTTAAGAGGTGGCATGATAAAAGGATACAAAAATGTGAGTTCAATGTAGGTGATTATGTCTTGCTATACAATTCTCGTTTAAGATTTTTTGCACGCAAACTTCTCTCTAAATGGGAAGGACCTTACATTGTTGATGAAGTATATCGTTCCGGTGCCAAAAAATCAACAACGCGGAAGGTAATTTTCCGAGAGTTGTAAATGGGCAAAGAATCAAGCATTATATCTCAGGTACTCCCATAAATGTTGAAAGCAATATTATTAATACCATAACTCCGGAGGAATACATAAGGGATATTTACTAGCTTGTTTCAAACTCCAAAAATGAAGAGGTATGTGATACGGTAAGTAAACCTACTCCAAAACTTTTCCAATAACAATTTTTCTCCGTTTTGGAATATTTAGAAAAATAGAAAAAAATTAAAGTAGTCCGGAAAGCGCACGAGGAGGTGACAAGCCTGCCAGGCGCGCCCCACCCCCCTGGGCACGCCTGGGGGCTCGTGAGCACCTCGTGTGTCTCCCAGACTCCGTTTTCTTATGGAATACTCCTTATGGTCGGTAAAAATTCATTATATAATCTCCCGAAAGGTCTGACCCTCGTATCACGCAAATATCCTGTGTTTCTATTTCGAGCCTGTTTTAGCAGCGGATTTAGGTCAAGGATGTCGTCTCAGGAATCTGTCGGGGAGAACGATTTCTGTCAAGTCTATGAAGAAGTAAATGCTGATTTGAAAAGGGTGGAAGTCACGGAGGCTAAGGAAGAGCTGCTGGAAGAAACCAAGGGCAAAACTAAGGAGGAGAATCCGGCGTCGGACGAAGGGCAATCTGTGCTCAACAAGGAAGAATCTGAGGAAGAGAATTTCCTCCAACCCTGCCTCCACCTTCTATCCCCATCCTTTATCGAACTCTTGAGGTTATGTGAAATAACTCGTGTTCGCAATACTTATCTCACCCGTGAAGTTATTTTGCTGGATAAACAAATCACAGAGCTCCAAAGTATAAATCAAAGATTGATGGCCCTCTTGGAACTAAAAGACAGGATTGCTTGATCACCATCAGCCCGAAGGAAGACAATTAAACACGGGTATGGTCACTCCCCTTGGCTTGTGCCAAGCTTGGGGGAGTTGCCCCGGTATCGTATCACCATCACATATTTTGCCTTTACCTTTATCTTAGTTCGATCCTTTTTGGTAATATCTTTGTCTAGTAGAATAAAGTTCTTAGTATGATCTAGGCTTGAGTTTTGCTTTGTGTTACCCCCAATGTAATCGAGTTCGTGAGTTATATAATAAAGAGTGTTTTAGTTAAGGGCTTTGCTTCATGCCATGATCTAAACAAAAAGAATAAGAATAGAACAAAAGCATGAAAGATCATGTGATGATCCTATGGGAAGTGGTGGCTTCACATATAAAAAGAATTTTCATTGAAACTTGTTGTGGGTGGACAAACGTAGACCTTGGTCATTGTTGCAATCAATAGGAAGTAATAAAGAAAGAGAGGTTCACATATAATTATATCATCTTTGACACCGTCTATGATTGTGAACACTCATTAAACTATTACATGCTAAGACGTAGATGTTGGACAAGGAACACAACATAATGAATTATGTTTGCTTGGTTCCGAACAATGTTATATGACTAGAGATCGCTTAGCATGTGACGCCTGCTTCCACCTCATATCAACCAAAACTTCCGCACTAAGTAGAGATACTACTTGCGCATCCATAAACCCTCAACCCAGTTTTGCCATGAGAGTCCACAATACCTACCTATGGATTGAATAAGATCCCTCAAGTAAGTTGTCATCGGTGCAAGCAATAAAAATTGCTCCCTAAATATGTATGATCTATTAGTGTGTGGAAAATAAGCTTTGTACGAACCTATGATGAGGAAGACATAAAAGCGACAGACTGCATAATAAAGTTCTTTATCACAGGAGGCAATATAAAGTGACGTTCCTTCACACTAAGAGATCACACATCCAAACCTCAAAAGCGCATGACAATCTTTGCTTCCCTCTGCGAAGGGCCTATCTTGTACCTTTACCTTTTATCTTTAAAAGAGTCATGCTGATCGACACCAATTCCTTATTTCGCCATTATCTTGGCAAGCGTCATGTGCTAGGGAAAGATCTATATTCATATATCAACTTGGAAGTAAGTAATCATGAATTATTATTGTTGACATTACCCTTGAGGTAAATAGTTGGGAGGCGAAATTATAAGCCCCTATATTTCTCTGTGTCCAACTGAAACTTTGATCTCATGAGCACCGCGTGAGTTTTAGCAATTGTAGAAGACTAAAAGATGATTGAGTATGTGGATTTGCTCTACGAGCTCTTGTTTGACTCTTTCCGATGTTATGATAAATTGCAATTGCTTCAATGACTATTGACTGTTGGTTGTTAATTCTCAATAAGGGTCTTGATCCATACTTTACATTGTGAAGGAATTGTCACTTTAGCATAAGAGATTATATGACGATATTGTTGTTCTAAATATGATCATGATGCCTGCATGTCTGTATTTTATTTTATCGACACCTCTATCTCTAAAACATGTGGGCATATTTATTGATCTCGGCTTTCGCTTGAGGACAAGCGAGGTCTAAGCTTGGGGGAGTTGATACGTCCATTTTGCATCATGCTTTTATATTGATATTTATCGCATTATGGGCTATTATTACACATTATGGTACAATACTTATGCCTTTTCTCTCTTATTTTATAAGGTTTACATGAAGAGGGAGAATGCCGGCAGCTAGAATTTTGGGCTGGAAAGGAGCAAGTTTGAGATACCTATTCTGCACAACTCCAAAAGCCGTGAAAATCAGTGAGGAATTATTTTGGAATATATAAAAAATACTGGGCGGAAGAAATACTCGAGGGGAGCCACCAGGAGGTCACGAGCCTACCAGACGCGCCCCACCCCCTAGGCGCGCCTGGGGGCTCGTGGGCCCCCTGTTACCCCTCCGGCTCCCATCTTCTGCTATATAGAGGGTTTCGTCCCAGAAAAAAATCAAGGAAGAGCTTTCGGGAAGAAACGTCGCCGCCACGAGGCGGAACTTGAGCAGAACCAATCTAGAGCTCCGGCAGGGCCGTCCTGCTCGGGAAACTTCCCTCCCGGAGGGGGAAATCGTCGCCATCGTCATCACCAACACTCCTCTCATCGGAGGGGACTCATCTCCATCAACATCTTCATTAGCACCATCTCATCTCCAAACCCTAGTTCATCTCTTGTACCCAATCTCCATCTCGCGACTCCGATTGGTACTTGTAAGGTTGCCAGTAGTGTTAATTACTCTTGTAGTTGATGCTAGTTGGATTACTTGGTGGAAGATCATATGTTCAGATCCTTAATGCTATTCAATACCTCTCGGATCATGAACATAATTATGCTTTGTGAGTAGTTACGTTTGTTCCTGAGGACATGGGATAAGTCTTGCTATAAGTAGTCATGTGAATTTGGTATTCGTTCGATATTTTGATGCGTTGTATGTTGTCTTTCCTCTAGTGGTGTTATGTGAACGTCGACCACATGAAACTTCACCATTATTTGGGCCTAGAGGAAGGCATTGTGAAGTAATAAGTAGATGAAGGGTTGCTAGAGTGACAGAAGCTTAAACCCTAGTTTATGTGTTGCTTCGCAAGGGGCTGATTTGGATCCACCAGTTTAATGATATGGTTAGACTTTGTCTCAATTCTTCTTTCGTAGTTGCAGATGCTTGCGAGAGGGGTTAATCATAAGTGGGATGTTTGTCCAAGTAAGGAAAGCACCCAAGCACCGGTCCACCCACATATCAAACTATCAAAGTAGCCAACGCGAATCATACGAACATGATGAAAACTAGCTTGACAGAAATTCCCATGTGTCCTCGGGAGCGCTTTACCTTATATAAGAGTTCGTCCAGGCTTGTCCCTTGCTACAAAAGGGATTGGGCCATCTTGCTGCACCTTTGTTACTATTGTTACTTGTTACCTGTTACGAATTATCTTATCCCGCAACTATCTGTTACCGATAATTTCAGTGCTTGCAGAGAATACCTTGCTGAAAACCACTTGTCATTTCCTTCTGCTCCTCGTTGGGTTCGACACTCTTACTTATCGAAAGGACTACGATAAATCCCCTATACTTGTGGGTCATCACTAATTTGTTCACCCATCGTATTATGTTCCTTTATGAGAGAAGCCTCTAGTGAAACCTATGGCCCCCGGGTCTATTTTCCATATTATATTTTCAGATCTATAAACTAAAAATACAAAAAAATACTTTGCTGCAATTTATTTACCTTAGTTTTATTTTCAGATCTATCAATATTTTATACCTATCTCTATTAGATCTCATCCTTGCAAATAACTCTGAAGGGATTGACAACCCCTTTATAGCGTTGGGTCCAAGTGTTTGATTATTTGTGTAGGTACTACTATTGGAGCCTTGCTTGTTCCTCCTACTGGATTGATACCTTGGTTCTCAACAAACTGAGGAAATACTTATCTACTTCGCTGCATCACCCTTTCCTCTTCAAGGGAAAACCAACGCAAGCTCAAGAGGTAGAAGTGATCGGTATACATCCATGCACGATCACTCATCTTGCCTAGTCGAACGCGGGGAGGAGCTCGTTGAACACAAGACCCTCGCAGCGACGAAAACAACTGCACATTTAAATCCAAAGATGAGTAACATATCATTATTGTTTTTTCCGTCAACCTAACTTAATATTTTACAACAGGATGCCACCGCCAAGTTCTAAAAAAACAACTCACGCTGCTCCACCTCAACTTGTCTGTCGGTATGTTCATGCTTGAGATCAATATATCCTTTACCAACACTTTCTCATCAAGTGGCTTTGTAAAGATATCGGGCACCCCTACCCGAAATATATGTCATTCAGGGTTCCATCAACGTCGAGGCACCCCTAACCTATATAGATGTCATTTAGGGTTCCATCAACGTCGAGGAACGCCCTAACTCCCTCGTCCTCGACGCCCTCAGGTATGGTGACGCATGGTCGAAGGGTCAGCACACCATCTCTTCCGGTTCCGGAGACCTCTCCTCTCTGCCTCTCCTCTCCTCTAGAAGGCCGAAGAGCACCTTATCGGTCAACAAGAGGCCGAAGAGGTGTCGGGTGTCGGGTGCCGGGGGTTGGGGGTAAGTGCCGTCGGGGGCATCGTATTAACAGGTGCATGGAGTTTGGTGCGGGGGTGTCGGTATGTCGTGTCGGGGCGTCCTGTCGGGGCATCGTGTCGGAGTGTTGGGGCATCGTTTCGGAGTGTCAGGGTGTCGTTTTCCTCTTGCCGCTCTTCTTTTTTTCCTCTTCTTCCTTTTCTTCTTCTTCCTCTTCTTCCCTTTCTTCTTCTTATTCTTTTATTCTTCTTCTTCTTCTTCTTCTTCTTCTTCTTCTTCTTCTTCTATTCTTCTTCTTCTTCTCCTCCTCCTTCTTCTTTCTTTCTTTTCCTTTTTCTTCTTCTTCTTCTTCTTGTTCTTCCTTCTTTTCCTTTTCCTCTTCTTTCTTCTTCTCCTCTCTCCTCTTTTTCTTGTTGTTGTTGTTGTTATTGTTGTTGTTGTTGTTTTCTTCTCCTCTAACTAAGCTAATTAACAACTAACCTAACTAAGCTAATTAACAATAGCTAATTATGAACTAACCTAACTAAGCTAATTAACAACTAACCTAACTAAGCTAATTAACAACTAACCTAATTAACAGTAGCTAATTAACAACTAACCTAACTAAGCTAATTAACAAGTTAAATGAAAAAAGGATAAAAGAGGGAATCACGTGAGGGGGGTGTCCAGGCGGTGAGGACGGTGCAGGGAGGCCATGCGTAGAGGAGGAGGGGCGTAGTGAGGAGGGGGTCCACGGGGAGGAGGGGCAGTGGTAGAGGAGGGGGTCACGGGGAGGAGGGACATGTGGAGGAGGGAGCAGGGCACTGGTGAAGGAGGGGGCATGGAGAGGAGGGGCGATGGTGGAGGAGGGGGCACGATGGTGGAGGAGGGGGTCGCGGGGAGGAGGGGTGGCGGTGGAGGAGGGGGTCCAAGGGAGGAGGAGGGCCCGAGGTGTAGGAGGGCGGTAGTGGAGGACGGGCGGTGGTGGAGGAGGGGCGATGGTGGAGGAGGGTCGCGCGAAGGGTGAGCTCCCGCAGCGGGTCGCAGGGAGGAAGGGAGGGCGAGCTCCGGCATCGGGTCGCAGGGAGGAGGGGAGGGCGAGCTCCGGCGGCGCGGTGGGTTTCGGGGGTGCGGGGTGAGAGATAGACTGTTATGGGGTAGAGAGGGGGTGTGGGTGGGGGCGTCGTCCGTTTGGGCTCTTTCGCTCTTTGCCCCCCCCCCCCCCCCCCCCGACGGCAAAGAGGTATAAGGCAGATGACAAAGAGAGAGAGAGAGAGGTCGTTATGGGGGAGAGGGGTGTGAGGTGGGCCACCCCATGCTCTTCGTCGTCTGGCTGCTTGTTCTTTGCCGTCAGCTGGCAGACGGTAAAGATCTCAGTGATGGCAAATGAAATATCAGCAAGCAGTCACTTCTTTGTCGTCAGCCGTTCATCTCTTTGCCGTCAGCTGGCACACGGCAAAATGCTCACTGATGGCAAAGAGTATCTTTGTCATCAGTCTGCTCTTTGTCGTCTGGTTTTTGGCAGCTGGCGGCAAAGAGGGTCTTCGCCATCAGCCAACACACGGCAAAGAACAGGCTGATGGCAAATTCTGTGATTCGAGTAGTGATCCAATGCTCCATTACTACAATTGGTTATTAAAATATAAGTTTAGCTTCACCCCACCCAAGTTGTATACTCTCCATATGATATGTATCCGCCGTATCTATAATTTTTTATTGTTTCATGCCAATATTATACAACTTTCACATATTTTTGGCAACATTTTATATGATTTATTGGACTAACATGTTGATCTTGTGTCAAGTGTCAGTTCCTGTTTGTTGCATGTTTTTTGTTTCGTAGAATATCCATATCAAACAAAGTCCAAACGCGATAAAAATTTGCGGAGAATTATTTTGGAATATATGTGATTTTTGGGAGGTGGAATCAACGCAAATTGAGGCCCACGACCTCCACTAACTACCAGGGCGCGACCCATATCCCCTCGCGCGTGGTGGTGCCTAGTGGGTACCCCTTAAGTCGGTTGGGTCTCTTCTTAGGGTACAATAAAGCTAATTTATGGATAAAAATCCCCTCAAAATTTCAGCTCGATTGGAGTTACGGATCTCCGGAATTCAAGAAACAGTAAAGAGCGAGAAAACACGAACGCGAAAGAGAAGAGAACACAGAAGGAGATCCAATCTCGGAGGGGCTCCTGCCCCTCCACCTCCATGGAGGCCATGGACCAGATGGGGGACTGTCCTCCTATCGAGGGGGAGGCCAAGGAAAAAAGAACAAGGAGGGGGGCTCCCCCCCCCCTCTCTCTCCCAGTGGCGTCGAGTGCCGCCGGGGCAAGAAGCATGACGACGTTCTACATCAACAATCTTGCCGCCGTCAATAACAACTTTCCCGCCTCCATACAGCAGTGTAACACCTCTTTTCCCGCTGTAACTCTCTACTTAAACATGGTGCTCAACACTACATACTATTTCCCAATGATATGTGGCTACCCTATGATGTTTGAGTAGATCCGTTTTGTCCTACGGGTTAATTGTGATATGATGTTATTGATAGGATTTTTGTGTTGATACGGTGTTGTCCTAAGGTGCCTTCCGTGAGGCGCAGACATGAAGGATACACGTTGGAGGGTTTGCAATATGTTCATGACTCACTTATAGTTGGTGGCAAGAGTGATGGAAACTTACACCCGAGTAAGGGAGTTGTGCGCGTATGGGAGTAAATAGGAGTTGATGTTTAATGCTATGGTTGGGTTTCCCTTAATAACTTCTAGTAGTTGTGGATGCTTGCTAGAGGTCCAATCATAAGTGCAAATGATCCAAGTACGAAAAGTGTGTTAGCGTATGCCTCTTCCTCATTGCACATGATAAGTATCTATCATGTTATATCAATTGCCTATGGACAATCTTTCTCTTGCATTACACAAAAAGCTTTATACTAAATAGCCCCTAACTTTTATTTACTTGCTCTTTATTTTTCTGCAAAATAGTTTCATACTTGTTCTAGGTAAAGTAAGCATTTATGCGTGTAGAGTTGTATTGGTGGTCAATAGAACTTGAGAGATATTAATTCTACATTTAGATCCTCCTTGGTTTTGACACTCTTACTTGTCAAAAAAGGCTACAAATGATACCCTACACTTGTGGGTTATCAAGACCTTTTTCAGGCGCCATTGCCGGGCAGCAATAGCGTGGGGTGAATATTCTGGTGTGTACTTGTTTGCTTTATCACTAAGTAATTTTTATTTTCTGTTATTAGTTGTTTTATATCTTTAGTTATGGATATAGAACATGAAACACCAAAAACAATTAGTGGTACTTGCTACTCATGGAGATGGGGAACCTCCTAAAACCCTTGATGCTCGTTATGTGGGAAGTATTAAAAATTACTTTGATAATCCTGAGAAAAGCCCATTCAACTTGATAATGGGAGTAACATTGGCTCAACGTGAATACTTTAGGGATTATCTCTTGACTCAAAAGGGAAATTGTTATGGGATCAAGTTCATATGTTGCACTGGTATGCTCGGAATTTATGCTAGAGATATGATTATACTTGTTGCTCTAGGATGAATGCTCTAAACCTTCCCTTGTCATGTGAATTTAATGATAATGAAACCTTAGCTTCTTATGCTAATGGTATATATGATTACTATGATGTGGAATGAATAGAAGAATTTGCTGCTTTTAAGGGTGCTTATGAAATTGAATCTTTGTTTGAGAAGTATGAAAATTATGATGATGGTGTTTACAGACTTGAAATTTTTTTTTTGCACTCAAATATTGCTATCATAATTTTAAGAAAGTCTCCGTTGTCCAAGAAGAGACTAATATTTTGCACGAGTCTATGGAAGAAGAAATTGATGAAACTGGGAGCTCATTAGATGAAAAAGATGAGGAGGAGAGCAAAGAACAAAAGGAGGAAGAGCAGATTAGCTACCCATGCCCACCTTCTAATAAGAGTAGCTCCTCAACCCATCCATTGTTTAATTTCCCTTCGTGCTTACCGAATGATGAATGATATGATAACTGCTATGATCCCGTTGATTCTTTTGAAATATCCCTTTTTGGTGAAATTGATGGTTGTTATGCTTGTGGACAAGATGCCAATATGAATTATGCTTATGAAGAGGAACTTACTATAGTTCCTTATGTTAAGCATGAAATTGTTTCTATTGCACCCACACATGATAGTCCTATTATCTTCTTGAATCCTAGCAACTACACTATATCGGAGAAGTTTGCACTTATTAAGGATTATATTGATGGATTGTGTTCTACCATTACACATGATGATTTTGATGAATATAATATGCATGTGCTTGGTGCTTCTACTTGCAATTATTATGATAGAGTAACCAAATCTTCATCTTGCTATGTTTCCAATACGATAAAATTCCAAGAAACTGCTTATGATATGTATTGGCCTTTACTTGATGTGCATGAATTGTTCTTTTATGACATTCCGATGCATAGGAAGAGAGTTAGACTTCGTCATTGCATGATATATGTTGCTTTGTGCTCAGTACTAAATTACAATTCATTTTTAATTAAAATTAGCTTTGATATACCTTGGGATCTGGGTGGATCCATTACTTGAGCACTTTATGCCTAGCTTAATGGCTTTAAAGAAAGCGCCGCCAAGGAGACAACCCGGTAGTTTTAGAGAGTCATTTAGTTCTGTTGAGTGCTTTTAAAAACATTAAAAACAAAAATAAATAAAGTGGGGAACTTAAAAAAATTTCAAAAAGAAAAGTGATAGTGAGAAGGATGAGCACCGTTGAAGTAGGGGCTAGCCTTGAACTTTGTTCATGCCCATAGAAACATTATGAATCTTGATTACATAACATTTTCAACAAAAATAATTATCCCCTTGTCTAAATACCATTGTATTAAAAAAATAATGTGCCAAGATTTGCCTTTAGAATGATTAGATTGCTTGTTGGTATGTGCGGTGCAAAAACAGAAACTTTAGCTGTAGTGCGTGAATTTACATTTTTTACTAGAACGTCAAAAGATTCTGAATTTTTTACACGGTAATTATATGCAATTTTTTACTTCTGCATAGTTTTTTAGAATTTTTTAAGTTACAGAAGTATAGTCAATGTTCAGATTACTATAGTTTGTCCTATTTTTGACAGATTGTATTTTTGATGCATTGTTTTGCTCGTTTTGATGAAACTATCGATTGTGTCGATGGTATAAGCCATGGAGAAGTTATATTACAGTAGCTATAATGCAAAAACAAAATATGATCGAATTTTTTATTTTCCAGATGTCCTGGATTTCGTCTACATATCCGAACGACCCGAGCAACATGGGATCCTCATCGTGTGGCTATGCTCGTTCCCGCAATTTTGCATTGAAAGCTCGATGTGTTCTTTTTCTCGCGGTAAAGAAAAATAAACGACAGTGCGTTCACACGATTCGAACTCTGGTCTTCCGAGTTTTCCCACGATGCGCTGACCATCTGAGCTACTTTGTTGTTGTGTCCAAGTACATAAAGTTTAGCAATTTGATCCTTTCTTTCTACTGCATTAGAAAAAATATCTTGGTTCTTTTTTATTTTCCATTGCGCTGTACCATTTTTTGGTTCTTATTATTCACCATAAGAAAACCATATTTTTTTACGAAATATGCAACGATTGAATGTTCTAGTTTTAGGATTGCATCCGAATGACCCACTAACCACGGGTCTCCGCATGGAAATCACGTTCTTTCCCCTTATTTGTTCCCCGCGCGTCTGATGTGTTGAACAGAAAGTTGCTGAATTTGTGATTTGAACTATGGTCACCGAGACTACCTCAAAGAGTTTAACCTAGTGAGCTAACATCACTTGTTATGCAAATCAACGCAACTAACATTTAGTCCTTCTTTGTTAACGTCACCATTCGGAATTTGGAACTTCAAAAAGTAATCATTTAAAGTGGGACTCTAACTCATGACCCCTACCATGTAGCAGCAGTGTACGAACCAACTCACCCTGCAATGATTATTATCCATTAAGTAGAAATATGTCAGTTAACATTTTTTGTCACTTTCATATGAGTCAAAGAAGCACTTTTCTTCTTGTGTTTTTTTAGATTTCCCAAGTTGTCTTGTATTCTTCCATAAACCAACGGGTTTTATACCTTGCCCATGTAGCCTCATTGTAAATATCATGGCAACTTCACATGAGGGATTTTTTTTGGTTGAAACATACTCCGATAACTTCTGCTTCAAAGTAGCACCGTATTTTTCATATGGAGAGTCTCCTATGTTATCACTTTCATATACTAGTGGGAATTTTTCATTATAGAGTTTGGTGCACACCCTCTTAGTTTTCATATTGAGCTTTCATACAGTTATAGCTCTAGTGCATCCGTTGCATGGCAATCCCTACTCCTTGCATTGATATCTATTGATGGGCATCTCCATAGCCCGTTGATACGCCGAGTTGATGCCAGACTTTCTTCTTCACCTTTACCCCTTTGAAATCTACCACCATATTCTATTCCACCTTTATGCTATATCCATGGTTCACGCTCGTCTATTGAGTGAGTAATAAAAAGATGAAGCGCGTTAAAAAATACGATCCAATTGATTGATTTGACACAAGGGTGCTCATGATTTATACCTTATGCTAGGAATACCAAGCATGACAGGCTATATGATTTTGTAGGGATATCTTTCTTTACCATTGTCATTTTCAAAGGACATGATTGTTTGCTAGTAAATGTGAGTATGGATGTATTTTTGTCAAATGATAGACTATTGCCTTGAATCACTTGTATCTTAATATTCATGCTAGGATTAGATATATGATCAAGATTATGCTAGGTAGCATTTCACATCAAAAATTATCTTTTTTCTTATTTACCTACTCGAGGACGAGGATGAATTAAGCTTGGGGATGCCGGTATGGCTCCATCGTATCTATAATTTTGTATTGTTCCATGCTAATATTATACAACTTTCACATATTTTTGGCAACATTTTATATGATTTATTGGACTAACATATTGATCCAGTGTCATGTGCGAGTTCCTCTTTGTTGCATGTTTTTTATTTTGCAGAATATCCATATCAAATGAAGTCCAAACGCTATAAAACTTTACAAAGAATTATTTTGGAATATATGTGATTTTTGGGAGGTGGAATCAACGCAAACGGAGGCCCACAACCTCCACTAGGTACCAGGGCGCGACCCATAACCCCTAGCGCGTGGTGGTGCCTAGTGGGCACCCCTTAAGTCGGTTGGGGCTCTTCTTCGGGCACAAGAAAGCTAATTTATGGATAAAAATCCCCTCAAAATTTCAGATCGACCGGAGTTATGGATCTTCGGGAATTGAAGAAACAGTGAAGAGCGAGAAAACAGGAACACGAAAGAGAAGAGAACACAAAAAGGAGATCCAATCTCGGAGCGTCTCTAGAACCTCCGCCTTCATGGAGGCCATGGATCGAAGGGGGGCTCTCCTCCTATCGAGGGGGAGGCCAAGGAAAAAATAATAAGGATGGGGGGCTCTCCCCCTCTCTCCCGATGGTGTCGGAGTGCCGCCGGGGCAAGAAGCATGACGACAATCTACATCAACAATCTTGTCGCCGTCAACACCAACTTTCTCCCCCTCTATGCAGCGGAGTGACGATCTACATCAACAATCTTGTCGCCCTCAACACCAACTTTCTCCCCCTCTATGAAGCGGAGTAGCTATCCTATGATGTTTGAGTAGATCTGTTTTGTCCTATGGGTTAATTGTGATATGATGTTATTGATATGATTTGTGTGTTCATACAGTGTTGTCCTAGGGTGTCTTCTGTGAGGCGTACATGTGAACGATACACGCTGTAGGGTTTGCTATATGTTCATGATTCGCTTATAGTGGGTGGCGAGAGTGACAAAAACTTACACCCGAGTAAGGGAGTTGCGCGTATGAGAGTAAAAAGGACTTGATGTTTAATGCTATGGTTGGGTTTACCTTAATAATTTCTAGTAGCTGCGAATGCTTGCTAGAGGTCCAATCATAAGTGCATATGATCCAAGTACGGAAAGTGTGTCAGCGTATGCTTCTCCCTCATTGCACATGATAAGTATCTATCATGTTATATTCAATTGCCCATGGACAATCTTTTTCTTGCATTACACAAAAAGCTTTCTACTAAATAGCCCCTAACTTTTATTTACTTCCTCTTTATTTTTCCGCAAAATAGTTTAATACTTGTTCTAGGTAAAGTAAGAGTTTGAGCGCGTAGAGTTGTATCGATGGTCGATGGAACTTGAGAGAATATTAATTCTACCTTTAGCTCCTCGTTGGGGTCGACACTCTTATTTATCGAAAAGGGTGTAAACGATCTCCTACACTTGTGGGTTATCATCATATACTATTGATGTCCATGATTTGGCGACTTTAAAAAAATCTGAAGTTGCACTACTCTTGCGTCTTCTTCTATACTTATATGGGTATGCTACTTCTTGAGCTTGCGTTGGTTTTTCCCTTGAAGAGGAAAGGGTGATGCAGCAAAGTAGAGATAAGTATTTCCCTCAGTTTGAGAACCAAGGTATCAATCCAGTAGGAGTATCAAGATGAGGCACCAAGGCAGCTGCACAAAGACAAACAAACTTGCACCCAACGCGATAAAGGGGTTGTCAATCCCTTTACGATTACTTGCAAAGTGAGATCTGATAGTGATAATAGGTAAACATAAATAAATAAATAAAAGTGCAGCAAGGTATTTTTTTTGTATTTTTGTATGTAGATCTGAATATATTATGTGTAAAATAGACCAGTGGGCCATAGTGTTCACTAGAGGCTTCTCTCATGATAGCAAGTATTACGGTGGGTGAACGAATTACTGTCGAGCAATTGATAGAATCGTGCAAAGTCATGACGATATCTAAGGCAATGATCATACATATAGGCATCACATCTGAGACAAGTAGACCGATATTTTCTGCATCTACTACTATTACTCCACACATCGACCGCTATCCAGCATGCATCTAGTGTATTAAGTTCATAACAAACAGAGTAACGCCTTAAGCAAGATGGCATGATGTAGAGGGATAAATTCATGCAATATGATATAAACCCCATTTTTTTACCCTTGACGGAAACAACACGATGCGTGCCTCGCTACCCCTTCTGTCACTAGGTGAGGACACCGCACAGTATGAACCCAAAACCAAGCACTTCTCCCATTGAAAGAATTACAGATCAAGTTGGCCAAACGAAACCCATAACTCGAAGAGAATTACAAGGATACGAAATCATGCATATAAGAAATCAGAGGAGACTCAAATAATATTCATAGATAATCTGATCATAAATCCACAATTCATCAGATCTCGACCAAACACCGCAAAAGAAATTTACATCGGATAGATCTCCATGAAGATCATGGAGAACTTTGTATTGAAGATCCAAGAGAGAGAGAAGAAGCCATCTAGATACTAGCTATGGACCCGAAGGTCTGTGGTGAACTACTCACATATCATCGGAGAGGCAATGGTGTTGATGAAGAAGCCCTCCGTGTCTGAATCCCCCTCCGGCAAGGCACCAGAACGGTACCCAGATGGGATCTCGCGGAAATAGAAGCTTGCGGCGGCGGAAAAGTATTTTCGTGGCTCTCTCTGTTGGTTTGGGGATTTTAGGGAATTTATAGGCAAAAGAGGTAGGGCAAAGGAGGCAAGGAGGGGCCACGAGCCTGCTAGGCGTGCCCCCCTGCCTGGGGCGCGCCTAGGGGGCTCGTGGCCTCCTCTGTGGCCCTCTGCCTTGGTTCTCAAGTCTTCTGGATCCCTTTTGTTTTGGAAAACATCATCCCGAAGGTTTTATTCCGTTTGGACTCCGTTTAATATTCTTATATGAAAAAGGTCAAAAACACGGAAAAAACAAAAACTCGCACTGGGCACTGAGAGGTTAGTCCCAAAAATGATATAAAATAGCATATAAATGCATATAAAACATCCCAAGTTGATAATATAGTAGCATGGAACAATCAAAAATTATAGATACGTTGGAGACGTATCAAGCATCCCCAAGCTTAACTCTTGCTCGTCCTCGAGTAGGGAAGTGATAAAGACCGAATTTTTGATGTGGAATGCTACCTAACATATTTGTTCTTTGTAACTTATTTATTGTGGCATGAATGTTCAGATCCATAAGATTCAAAATAATAGTTTAATATTGACATGAAAACAATAATACTTCAAGCATACTAGCAAAGTAATCATGAACTTTTGAAATAACAAGGCCAAAGAAAGTTATCCCTACAAAATCATATAGTCTGGCTATGCTCCATCATCCCCACACAACGAATTTAAATCATGCACAACTCCGGTATTGGCCAAGTAATTTTTTTCGCACTCTTACTTTCTCAAACTTTTTCAACTCTCACGCAATACTTGAGCGTGAGCCATGGATATAGCACTATAGGTGGAATGGAGTGTGGTGGAGGTTGTGAGGCAAAAAGGAGGAGATGGTCACATCGACTCGGCGTATCAATGGGTTATGGAGATGCCCATCAATAGATATCAATGTGAATGAGTAAGGATTGCCATGCAACGGATGCACTAGAGCTATAAGTGAATGGAAGCTCAAAAATAAAAACTAGTGGGTGTGCACCCAACTTGCTTGCTCACGAAGACCTAGGGCAATTTTGAGGAAGCCCATCATTGGAGTATCCAAGTCAAGTGCGATCCCGACCGCCACGCAAAGGATGACAATCAATAGACTAATCATGCTCAGATTTCATCACATAGCGGTTCACCGTACGTGCATGCTACGGGAATCACTAACTTCAACACAAGTATTTCTAGATCCACAACACCTTACTAGAATGACTTCAATATTACCAAAACCACAACTCAAAACTAATTGAGATGAATCAAACTTATCTAACTATTCAATGCACATGAAGGTGGAAGTTTTCGTATCCCTTTGGATAACTACCCCTTTTGAGACTACTTTCAAAGAATAGATCAACTACCAAGCCACGCACCGCTGTGCTCTAAAAGATATAAGTGAAGCACATAGAGCAAAAGTATCTTCCTCAAAAGATATAAGTGAAGCACATGTGAGCTGAATTGTCTACCAAAAGATATAAGTGAAGCTCGACAAAATCATGGTGAGTGCATGTCTCTCTATCTAGGTGTGCAGCAAGGATGATTGTGACACAACAAAAATAAAAGACTCCTACGCTACAAGACGCTCCAAGCAAAAACACATAACATGTGGTGAATAAAAATATAGCCCCAAGTAATGTTACCGATGGATTGAAGACGAGAGAGGGGATGCCTTCCCGGGGCATCCCCAAGTTTAGGCTTTTACGGCATCCTTGAATCTCTTGGGGTGCCTTGGGCATACCCAAGCTTGAGCTCTTGCCACTCTTTATCTCTTTGTCCATAAGAACTTTACCCAAAACTTGAAAACTTCACAACACGAAACTTAAACAGAAACTCGTGATAACATTAGTATGAGAAAGCAAACCACACTTCCTTAGGTACTGTAGCAAACTTAAATTCTACTTATACTGATGTTGGGTTACTGTATTTTCAATCTTCCATGGCTAATACCCGCCGATACTATCCATAGTTTCATCAAAATAAGCAACCAACACAACAAAAATAGAATCTGTTAACAGCAGACCAGTCTGTAGAAATCTGTATATTTCGTATACTTCTGGTACTTCAAAAATTCTGAACAATTACGAAATTCTGAGGAATTTGCGTATAAATCAGCAGCAAAAAGAATCAACTCAAAATCTATTACATAAGAAAAATGAAAATTCTTTTCGTGAGCAGAAAGTTTCTGTCTTTTCCAGCATGACCAAACGATCATCCCCAAGACTAATCATAACGGTTTTGCTTGGCACAAACGCAAAAAGAAACACAAAAAACACAATCATAAAAGAATTATTAAAGTGTGAAAAACACAAAACAGAAAGAAAAAGGATAGATTCGTTGGGTTGCCTCCCAACAAGCGCTATTGTTTAACGCCCTTAGCTAGGCATTCAATGATGCTCTCACAAAAGACAAGAATTCAAGCACAACGAGAGCATCATGAAGCATGTGAAAATCACATCTAAGTCTAACATAATTCCTATGCATAGGCATTTTATAGGAAAAAAGATTGTCAAGACAACCAATAGTTACCATATGCAAGGAAGAAGAAAGAGACAATAGAAATCTCCACATAACGAGAGGTAATTTGGTAACATGAAAGTTTCTACCAAAATATTTTCCTTTCTCATAGCAATTACATGTGTGATCATATTCGAATTCAACAATGTAACTATCACATAGGATATTCTTTTCATGATCCACATGCATGCAAAGTTGACGCTCTTCAAAAATATTGGGATTGTCATCGACTAAAGTCATGAGTTCTCCAATCCCACTTTCAATATTGTTGCAAATATCGTAATCATCATGAGGCTTGAACAAATTTTCAAGATCATAAGAAAGATCATCACCCCAATCATGATTATTGCAACAAGTAGGGGACATAGCAAAACTAGCATCCCCAAGCTGAGGGTTTTGCATATTTTTAGCATGATTGTCACTAATAGGATTTATAGTGAAACCATTGCAATCATGCTTTTCATTCAAGGACCCCTCGTGAATCACTTCATAAGTTTCTTCATCACGATTTTCAGATTCACACATCTCAAGCAAAACTCCATAAAGAAAGTCAAGTGCACTCAATTCACTAGCAATTGGTTCCACATAAGTGGATCTCTTAAAGAGATTAGCAAGTGGATGAGGATCCATATCACTAGATTTTCAGCAAGCGAAGATGCAAGCATATTGAAGGCACATTGCACACAAGTAAAAGAAAGGCAAACGAGAGAAAAGGGCAAACGAAAAAGGCAAACAAAAAAGGCAAATGAAAATGGCAAATGTGAAGTGGGGGAGAGGAAAACGAGAGGCAACTCGCAAAAAAGTAAATGCAAGAGATGAGTTTGTGAGACCTACTTGGATAGATCTCTCCTTCCCCGGCAACGGCGCCAGAAATAGGCGTGTTACGGCACCAGGAATCCTTCTGCTACGGCTACGCCTTAAGGGACTTCCTAGGCAAATATGTAAAGGATTTCCCCCGTGGCCTTGGAGCCTTGCGTTGGTGTTCCCTCAAAGCGGAAAGGGTGATGTAGCGCAGCGGTGGTAAGTATTTCCCTCAGTTTGAGAACCAAGGTATCGATCCAGTGAAGGAGTATCTCAAGTGCCTGCACAAACACAAAAAGCTTGCTCCCAACGCTATGAAGGGGTTGTCAATCCCTTATAGATTGTTCGCCAAGTGGGAACTGAAAGCAACAAAGTAACAAAGCAAAGTAAAAGCAAAAGTGGAAACGATAGGTGTCAATAGACCCGGGGGGCGTAGTGTTTACTAGTGGCTTCTCTCATGAAAGCAAATAGACGGTGGGTGAACAAATTACTGTCGAGCAATTGATAGAACCGCGCAAAGTCGTGACGTCATCTATGGCAATGATTATATCTATAGGCATCACATCCAAAAAAAGTAGACCGATACTTTCTGCATCTACTACTATTACTCCACACGTCGACTGCTATCCAGCATGCATCTAGTGTATTAACTCCGAAAGAACAGAGTAACGCCTTAAGCAAGATGACATGATGTATATGGACAGTCTCATATCTACGACAAAGCCCACCTTGTTACCCTTGATGGAAACTACACGATGTGTGCCTTGCTGCCCCTACTGTCACTGGGAAAGGTCACCACACGGTAAGAACCCAAAACCAAGCACTTCTCCCATTGCAAGAATCATAGATCTAGTTGGCCAGACAAAACCCAAGACTCGGAGAGACTTACAAGGATATCAAATCATGCATAAAATAAATCAGCAAAGACTCAAATATATATCATAGATAATCTGATCACAAATCCACAATTCATCGGATCTCGACAAACACACCGCCAAAGAGGATTACATCGGATAGATCTCCATGAAGATCATGGAGAACTTTGTATTGAAGATCCAAGAGAGAGAAGAAGCCATCTAGCTACTAACTACGGACCCATAGGTCTGAAGTGAACTAGTCACGAGTCATTGGAGGGGCGATGATGTTGATGTAGAAGCCCTCCAACTCCAAAGTCCCCTCCGGCAGGGCACCGGGAAGGGTCTCCAGATGAGATCTCGCAGAAACGGAAGCTTGCGGCGGCGGGAAAGTATTTTCGTGGATCCCTTGATTTTTTCTGTATTCTAGGGAATATATAGGCGAAGGAGCTAGGTCAGGGGGGCGCTAGGGAGGCCACAAGCCTGCCCACCGCCCCCCCCCCCTGGTGGCGGATGGGGGGCTTGTGGGCTCCGTGTAGCCCTCTTGGCTTGGCCCACAAGCCCCCTGATCTTCTTCCGTTCGGGAATTTTATTCTGTTTGGACTCCGTTCCAGAATCAGATCTAAAAAGAGCCAAAAACACACAAAAAACAGGAACTGGCACTGGCACTTAGCACTGAATTAATAAGTTAGTCCCAAAAAAGATATAAAAGGTACATAAAACATCCAAAGATGACAAGATAACAGCATGAAACCATCAAAAATTATAGATAAGTTTGAGATGTATCAATGTGCAATGATCTAGCTTAGCGTATTACATTGAATCATCTCGCTAGCTATCTTACGATCATGCAATGGCAATATGAAAGTGATGGCACATGTCATGAGACGGAACGGTGGAAGTTGCATGGCAATATATCTCGAAATGGCTATGAAAATGCCATAATATGTAGGTATGGTGGCTGGTTTGAGGAAAGTATATGGTGGTTTTGTGCACCGGTGAAAGTTGCGCGGCACTAGAGAGGCTAGCAATGGTGGAAGGGTGAGAGTGCATCTATACCATGGAATAACATTAGTCATGAAGAACTCATATACTTATTGCGAAAGTTTTATTAGTAATCGAAACAATGTGCTAAACGCTTACTCCTAGGGGAAGGGTTGGTAGGAGTTAACCATCGCGCGATCCCGACCGCCACACAAAGGATGACAATCAATAAATAAATTATCCTCCAACTTCCTAACATAGCGGTTCACCATACGTGCATGCTACGGGAATCACTAACCTTAACACAAGTATTTCTAGATTCACAACACCCTACTATCATAACTCTAATATTACCATATCCATATCTCAAAACTAATTGTGAGGAATCAAACTTCTCTTACTACTCAATGCACTTGAATATGAAAGTTTTTATTATATCCTCTCCGGATGCCTATCATATTTAGGACTAATTTCATAACACACGCCAATTACCAAGTTACTTAGAGAGAGCGCTCTCAAAATGATACAAGTGAAGATCGGGAGTTTTTATTTCTACAAAATATGACACCGTTGTGCTCTAAAAATATTTAGGTGAAGCACTAGGGCAAAATTATCTAGCTCAAAAGATATAAGTGAAGCACATGCGAGCTAAATTGCCTAACTCAAAAGATATAAGTGAAGCCCATTGAGTATTCTAACAAATTCACGATGAGTGCATGTCCCTCTCAAAAGGTGTGCAGCAAGGATGATTGTGATAAAACAAAAATCAAAGACTCCTATAATACACGACGCTCCAAGCAAAACACATATCATGTGGTAAATAAAAATATAGCTCCAAGTAACATTACCGATGGATTGAAGACGAAAGAGGGGATGCCTTCCCGGGGCATCCCCAAGCTTAGGATTTTTGGTGTACTTGAATTTGGCTTGGGATGACTTGGGCATCCCCAAGCTTAGGCTCTTTCCACTCTTTATTCCATTGTCCATAAGAACATCACCCAAAACTTGAAAACTTCACAACACAAAACTCGTGATATCATTACCATAAGAAAACAAACCACCAACTTTTTAGGTACTGTAGTAAACTTAATTTCCATTTATATTGATGTTATATTACTGTATTATCACTTCTCCATGGCTCGTACCCCCCGATACTAACCATAGTTTCATCAAAATAAGCAATCAACACAACAAAAACAGAATCTGTCAAAAATAGAACAGTATGTAGCAATCTGTATATTTCGTATACCTCTGCTATCCCAAAAATTCTAAAACAATTATGAAAATTAGGGAAATTTGCATATAAATCGGCAGCAAAAATAATCATCTAAAAACCACTTTCTGGATAGGAATTAAAAATAATTTCGTGAGCACAAAGTTTCTGTCTTTTTTCAGCATGATTAAACAACTATCACCAAAACTAATCATAAAGGTTCTACTTGGCACAAAAACTAATTAAAACATAAAAAACACAATCATAACAGAATCATGATGGTGTGGACTCAACAAAACAGAAAGTAAAAAAGAAAAAATAAATTTATTCATTGGGTTGCCTCCCAACTAGCGCTATTGTTTAACGCCCTTAGCTAGGCGTAAGGCAATAGATTCAAGTGTTGTCATCTTTAGTGCTCAAACCATAAGTAGCTTTCATAATGGATTCATACGGCAATTTTATTTTCTTTCTAGGAAAGTGTTCCATGCCCTTCTTTAATGGAAATCGAAATTTAATATTCCCTTCCTTCATATCAATAACAGCACCAATAGTCCTAAGGAAAGGTCTACCAAGAATAATGGGACATGTTGGATTGCAATCAATATCAAGCACAATGAAATCTACAGGCACATAGTTCCTATTTTCAATAATAATAACATCGTTGATCCTTCCCATAGGCTTCTTAATAGTAGAATCCGCAAGATGCAAATTAAGAGAGCACTCATCAATCTCATTGAAACCTAGAACATCACATAAAGATTTTGGAATTGTGGAAACACTAGCACCCAAATCACATAAAGCATGGCATTCATAATTTTTAATCTTAATTTTTATAGTAGGTTCCCACTCATCATGAAGTTTTCTAGGAATAGATATTTCCAACTCAAGTTTCTCTTCAAGAGATTTCATCATAGCATCAACAATATGTGGAGAGTTTAGCATGGATTGCATAAAGAAAATACATTCAATCAAAGAGCAACCATCATAATTAAATTCCTTGAAATCCAAAGTAGTAATGTCATCACTATTCAAAGTTTTGATATCCTCTACTCCACTTTTAGTATTTTTAGCATAAAGATAAATAGACTCCGAATCATTGGGGCGTTTCTCAACCAAAGTGGATCCACATCCAGCCCCATCATCATTAAGATTGACATTAGAAAACAAGGATTCAATAGGAGTCACACCAAGCACTTTAAGATCTTCGTGATTCTCATCACGAGAACACGCCATTTTAAGCAATTCATGTCTAGAACGAATTTGGGCGGTTCTTTCTTTACTCTCATTCATGGAAACACGCATAGCTTTCAAAGTTTCATCCATATTAATCTTGGGAGGAACACATCTCAATTTCAAAGCATCAATATCAAGATACATTCTATCAACAGTCCTAGCCAAGTCATCAATTTTAAGTAGTTTTTCTTCTATGGAAGCATTGAAAATCTTTTGCAAATTAATAAACTCTTTAATATTACTCTCAAGATCAGAGGGTATTTTATTATAATTTCCATGAGCATTGTTGTAGGAATTGCCAAAATTATTAGACGGATTACTAGGAAAAGGCCTAGGATTAAAGTTACCTCTATAAGCATTGTTGTTACCAAAATTATTCCTACCAACAAAATTAACATCCAAATTTTCATTGATATTCTCAATCAAGGAAGATAAAGGCATATCATTTGGATCTAGAGGATCACTTTTACTAGCAAACAACTTCATTAACTCATCCATCTTAGCACTCAAAGAGTTAATTTCTTCTATAGCATGCACTTATTTACTAGTAGGTGACCTTTCATTGTGCCATCGAGAATAATTTGTCATGATATTATCTAGGAGTTTTGTAGCTTCTCCTAGTGTGATTTCCATAAAAGTTCCACCAAAGGCGGAATCCAAGATATTTCTAGAAGAAAAATTCAAACCAGCATAGAAAATTTGTATAATCATCCAAAGACTTGGGCCATGAGCGGGACAATTTCTAATCATCAATTTCATTCTCTCCCAAGATTGTGCAACATGTTCATGATCTAGTTGCTTAAAATTCATGATATCATTACGGAGAGAGATAATCTTAGCAGGTGGAAAATACTTGGAAATAAAGGCATCTTTACACTTGTTCCATGAATCAATACTATTTTTGGGTAAAGATGAAAACCAAGTTTTTGCTCGATCTCGTAATGAGAAGGGAAATAGGTTCAATTTAATCATATCATTATCCACATCTTTCTTCTTTTTCATATCGCATAACTCAATAAAGGTATTAAGATGGGATGTGGCATCTTCACTAGGAAGGCCGAAAAGTTGCTCTTTCATAACAAGATTCAACAAGGCAGCATTAATTTCATATGAATCCGCACTAGTGGCGGGAGCAATTGGAGTACTAATAAAATCATTGTTATTAGTATTAGAGAAGTCACACAATTTAGTGTTTTCAGACATGGTGACTTAGCAAGCAGACAAGCACACAAGCAAACAGAAAGCAAGCGAAAGAAAGGGCGAATGAAAAAGGAAAATAAAGAAAGGCAAATATTTTTGTAAATTTTGTTTTAGAAGTGGGGGAGAGTAAAACGAGAGGCAAATGGCAAATAATGTAAATTCAAGAGATGAGTTTGCGATAGGTACTTGGTAGATGTGCTTCACTTGAATACTCCGTGGCAACGGCGCCAGAAATTCTTCCTGCTACTTCTTGAGCTTGCTTTAGTTTTTCCCTTGAAGAGGAAAGGGTGATGCAGCAAAGTAGAGATAAGTATTTCCCTCAGTTTGAGAACCAAGGTATCAACCCAGTAGGAGTATCAAGATGAGGCACCAAGGCACCTCCGCAAAGACAAACAAACTTGCACCCAACGCGATAAAGGGGTTGTCAATCCCTTTACGATTACTTGCAAAGTGAGATCTGATAGTGATAATAGGTAAATATAAATAAATAAATAAAATTGCAGCAAGGTATTTTTGTATTTTTGTATGTAGATCTGAATATATAATGTGTAAAATAGACCTCGGGGCCATAGTGTTCACTAGAGGCTTCTCTCATGATAGCAAGTATTACGGTGGGTGAACGAATTACTATCGAGCAATTGGTAGAATCGTGCAAAGCCATGACGATATCTAAGGCAATGATCATACATATAGGCATCACGCCTGAGACAAGTAGAATGATACTTTCTGCATCTACTACTATTACTCCACACGTCGACCGCTATCCAGCTTGCATCTAGTGTATTGCGATCATAACAAACAGAGTAACGCCTTAAGCAAGATGACATGATGTAGAGGGATAAATTCATGCAATATGATATAAACCCCATCTTTTCACCCTTGATGGCAACAACACGATGCGTGCCTCGCTACCCCTTCTGTCACTAGGTGAGGACACCGCACGGTATGAACCCAAAACCAAGCACTTCTCCCATTGCAAGAATTATAGATCAAGTTGGCCAAACAAAACCCATAACTCGAAGAGAATTACAAGGATAAAAAATCATGCATATAAGAAATCAGAGGAGACTCAAATAATATTCATAGATAATTTGATCATAAATCCACAATTCATCGGATCTCGACAAAACACCGCAAAAGAAAGTTACATCGGATAGATCTCCATGAAGATCATGGAGAACTTTGTATTGAAGATCCAAGAGAGAGAAGAAGCCATCTAGCTACTAGCGATGGACCCGAAGGTCTGTGGTGAACTACTCACGCATCATCGGAGAGGCAATGGTGTTGATGAAGAAGCCCACCGTGTCTGAATCCCCCTCCGACAGGGCACCAGAACGGTCCCCAGATGGGATCTTGCGGAAACAGAAGCTTGCGGCGGCGGAAAAGTATTTTTGTGGCTCTCTCTGTTGGTTTGGGGATTTTAGGGAATTTATAGGCGAAAGAGGTAGGGCAAAGGAGGCACGGGGGGCCACGAGCCTGCTAGCCCCCCCCCCTGGGGCGTGCCTAGGGGGCTCGTGGCCTCCTTCGTGGCCCTCTGCCTTGGTTCTCAAGTCTTCTGGGTCCCTTCTATTATGGAAAAAATCATCCCGAAGGTTTTATTTCGTTTGGACTCCATTTAAGATTCTTATCTGAAAAAGGTCAAAAACACGAAAAAAACAGAAATTGGCATTGGGCACTGAGTTAATAGGTTAGTCCCAAAAATGATATAAAATAGCATATAAATGCATATAAAACATCCCAAGTTGATAATATAGTAGCATGTAACAATCAAAAATTATAGATACGTTGGAGACGTATCAGGGTAATATATGTGAACATGTTTAATTGTTAAGTTAAAAAAGTTTTAGTTGATTGTACCTGGTTCTTCATCATAGTAAAAAAGAACATATGTTACTTCAATCCACGTGGGAATTTCACTAATGCTATTGCAGCTTCGAATTCTCTACTTAAGTCTTGTGATGCTACCATTCAGTTCTACATTTGGTCAAAAGTATGTCCATGTAGTCGTACAATCTCGTGAAATGTCAATTTTTTAAGTTCCCGTACGGCCTAACATATGGGTAACTTTATTTTTAGAAGCTATCTCTACGTCAAAGATTAGTCTCTCACCCTGATGCCAACCAATCATGTTATCCTCTCTCTATATATATACAAACTGAGTGGTTTAAGTGCACCAGATTTGAATTATATAGATTGCCATTATACATCCACACATTTCTTTACTTGATCTCTATGTTTCAAGGTTTTTTAGGGATGCAGACGTGTCTGCAATCTATCCACGAAGAGAAAATTACAAAAAATATGAATATTAAAAACATTAACAAGTGTTAATATATTTTCATCTTTACGGATAGATGTGATGTTGTAGATGTGTCTGCTTGCATCAAGGTTTCTTTAACCAAGTTATTTTCTTATGCAAAAGCTAGATCTCAAGCTTTCAACATTGTTGAGTTTCATGCGTAAATGGTGGTTTGCTTTTCTTAAATAATGACACTATTATATGGTAGACTTAAGGCTTTCAACATTGTTCAACTTCATGAACAAATTCAAGTTTGATTTTCTTATGGAATGTTTTTCTTGTAGGTTAGATTTCAAGCTTTCAAAATTGCTCAATTGTATGCATAAATGCATGTAATAGATCAAAATTAAGACCAAGAAGGTATTCGATATTCTGGCCAACGATCACCCTTGTGTATTGCTCCTGAGGTGTACCAACTATTACATCATGCTATTTATATTACCTTAATGTTTGATTGTTCTGAAACAAAACAAATGTAATCTTCATGTTATGTCATATGCCTATTGATACACCTCCATCCTATCTACTTTTCCAAACTCTTTTGCCCTTGTTTTGGACTCTAATTTGCATGATTTCAATGGAACTAACCCGGACTGATGTTGTTTTCAGCAGAATTGCCATGGTGTTGTTTTTGCGCAGAAATAAAAGTTCTCGGAATGACCTCGAAATTTACGAGGATTTTTTATCGAAAATATAAAAAATACTGGCGCAAGAATTACCTGGAGGGACGGAGCCAGGAGCCCACAAGCCGAGGAGGCGCCCCCCTGGTCGCGCCTGGCACGCTTGTGAGGCCCTCGTGGCTCCGCCGCCTCCAACTCGAGCTCTATATAGTCTCTCTCGCCCAGAAAAAATTAAGAGAGAAGAGTTCATCGCGTTTTACGATATGGAGCCGCCGCCACCACATGTTCTTCCTCTGGAGGGCAGATCTGGAGTCCGTTCTGGGCTCCGAAGTGGGGGAATCGACGTCGTCGTCATCACCAACCATCCTTCATCGCCAATTCCATGATGCTCTTCATCGTTCGTGAGTAATCTCATTGTAGGCTTGCTGGAAGGTGATGGGTTGGATGAGATCTATCATGTAATCGAGTTAGTTTTGATGGGGTTTGATCCCTAGTATCCACTATGTTCTGAGATTGATGTTGCTACTACTTTGCTATGCTTAATGCTTGTCACTAGGGCCCGAGTGCCATGATTTCACATCTGAACCTATTATGTTTTCATCAATATATGTGTGTTCTTGATACTATCTTGCAAGTTGTAGTCACCTACTATGTGTTATGACCCGGCAACCTGATACGTCTCCGTCGTATCTACTTTTCCGAACTCTTTTGCCCTTGTTTTGGACTCTAATTTGCATGATTTGAATGGAACTAACCCAGACTAACGTTGTTTTTACCAGAATTGCCATGGTGTTGTTTTTGCGCAGAAATAAAAGTTCTCGGAATGACCTGAAAATTTACGGAGAATTTTTCAGGAATTTATGAAAAATACTGGCGCAAGAATCAGCGGAGGATGTGGAACGTGGAGCGCACAAGCCCACCAGGCGCGGGCCCCCCTGGCCGCGCCTGGCAGGCTTGTGGAGCCCACGACGCTCCACCGCCTCCAAATCTAGCTCTATTTAGTCCGTCTTGCCTGGAAAAAAATCAAGGAGAAGAGTTCATCGCGTTTTACGGTACGAAGGCGCCGCCACCTCCTGTTCTTCATCTGGAGGGCAGATCTGGATTCCATTTTGGGCTCCGGAGAGGGGATCGTCGCCATCGTCATCATCAACCTTCCTTCATCGCCAATTCCATGATGCTCTTCACCGTTCGTGAGTAATCTCATCGTAGGCTTGCTGGACGGTGATGAGTTGGCTGAGATCTATCATGTAATCGAGTTAATTTTGACGGGGATTGATCCCTAGTATCCACTATGTTCTAAGATTGGTGTTGCTACTACTTTGCCATGCTTAATGCTTGTCACTAGGGCCCGAGTGCCATGATTTCAAATCTGAACCTATTATGTTGTCGCCAATATATGTGTGTTCTTGATCCTATCTTGCAAGTTGTAGTCACCTACTATGTGTTATCACCCGGCAACCCCAGAGTGACAATAGTCGGAACCACTCTCAGAGATGACCATAGTATGAGGAGTTCATGTATTCACCAAGTGTTAATGTGTTGGTCCGGTTCTTTATTAAAAGGAGAACCTTAATATCCCGTAGTTTCCATTAGGACCCCGTTGCCACGGGAGGGATGGACAATAGATGTCATGCAAGTTCTTTTCCCTAAGCACGTATGACTACATACGGAATACATGCCTACATTAGATTGACGAACTAGAGCTAGTTATTTATCTCTCCGTGTTATAACTGTTGCATGATGAATCACATCCGGCATAATCATCCATCACCGATCCAATGCCTACGAGTCTTTTACTACTCGTCCTTGCTATGTTACTTTGCCGCTACTACTTTTGTTGTTGCTACTGTTACTCTATTGCTACTTCTGTTACTCTGCTGCTACTGGTTACCATTGCTACTGCTGCTATCACCCTACTTTGCTACTGATACTTTGCTGCAGACACTAAATCTTTCAGGTGTGGTTGAATTGACAACTCAACTGCTAATACTTGAGAATATTCTTTCGGTTCCCCTTGAGTCGAATCAATAAATTTGGGTTGAGTACTCTACCCTCAAAAACTGTTGCGATCCCCTATACTTGTGGGTTATCAAGACTATTTTCTGGCGCCATTGCCGGGGAGTCCAAGTCAAGAATATTCTCCCGTCAACGTGCTTTTTTCTGGCGCCGTTGCCACGGAAGCACAGCTATATTCTCTGAGTCACTTGGGATTTACGTCTGTTGGTCACTATGAAGAATCTGAGAGATCCAAAAACCAAAGTCTTGCCCTCAACTACGAGGACAGGTAAGGAACTGCCATCTAGCTCTGCACTTGATTCGCCTTCGGCTATGAGTAAGTTTGCGACACCACCTCCTGCTAGAAATCTTGATATGTCGCCTATGCTTGATACTGCTTTGCCTCATGATGTTGTGCTTGATACTGCTTTGCCTGATGATGCTATGCTTGATACTGCTTTGCCTGATGATGCTATGCTTGATACTGCTTTGCCACTAGGTGCATTCCTTGATGCACAAATTGCTAGAGTTACTGCTAGATGTGATGATACTTCTGAAACTGCTGATACAATTGAAGTAGAACCTGCTATTTTGCCTGCTAGAATTAGCTCTCCTAGAAATGAATTAATTGTTATGCCTGATATGCATGAGCGTTATGTTATGGAGGAAGAGATAGCTGAGGCCTTTCTTGCGTGTAAGGATAGCTATGATGTTGAGAAATTACTGCTTAAGTGGAAAGAAAAATCTCTGAACGCTAGGATGAAATACGACCCGAAGTTTGCTACTTCGCCTATCTTTGTGACCGATACGGATTATGAATTCTCTGTCGACCCTGAGTTAATCACTCTGGTCGAATTTGATCCTTTTCACGGTTATGAGTCTGAAACGGTTGTAGCCCATCTTACCAAACTGCATGATATAACCACCCTATTCACTAGTGAGGAAAAGATCCGCCACTACTATATCCTCAAGCTGTTTCCTTTCTCGCTAAAGGATGATGCTAAGACTTGGTTCACTTCTCTTGCTCCTGGTTGTGTGCGTCGCCCCCAGGATATGGTCTACTACTTCTCTGAAAAATATTTCCCTGCCCATAAGAAGCAAGCTACCTTGCAGGAAATATACAACTTTGCTCAAGCTGAAGAAGAGAGTCTCCCACAAGCTTGGGGGAGGCTCGTCCAGCTACTGGATGCTTTGCCTGATCACCCTCTTGAGAAGAATGAAATACTTGATATCTTCTACAATGGACTTACCGATGCTTCCAAAGACCATCTAGATAGTTGTGTTGGTTGTGTTTTTAGGGAACGAACTGTAGAACAAGCTGAGATCCTATTGAATAACATCTTGTGCAATGAGAATGCTTGGACTATTCCCGAACCACCTCCTAAGCCAACTCCGAAGAAAAGAGGTATTCTATTCCTCAGTCCTGAAGATATGCCAAAAGCTAAGAAATATATGCGAGAGAAAGGCATTAAATCTGAAGATGTCAAAAACCTACCACCTATCGAAGAGATCCATGGTGTTGATAACCCGATACAGGTAGTAGAAGTAAATTCTCTGCGTAGGTTTGATGAGAGTGATATTCCTTTTGATAAACCTGCTAGCTTATGCATGGATGAATTTGATAACTATGTTGCCAAACAACAAAGCTTCAATGATTATGTTAGCAGAAAATTGGAACAAAATGCTCGTATGCTTAGTCATTTAAGTGCTTGTGTGGACAGAAATGTCAATGATCTTAAGCTCCTCAGTAAACATGCCTCTATGGTTACTACTCAGGTAGAACAAGTACTTAAGGCTCAGAATGACTTGCTCAATGAGTTGGACGACAATTCTGACAGAGTCGTTACTAGAGGCGGTAGAATGACCCAGGAACCTTTGTATCCTGAGGGTCATCCAAAGAGAATTGAACAAGATTCTCAAGGAGTTAGCACTAATGCACCTAGTCATCCTAGAAAGAAGAAGAAAGATGATAGGGATTTGCACGCAAGCAACCCTGTTGCTGCTACACCCGAGAGTCCAAACGATGTCTCTGTCTCTGATGCTGAAACACAATCTGGTGATGAACACGAGCCTAAGGATAATATCAATAGTGATGTTCATGATGATGCTCAACCTAGCAATGATAAGGATGTGGAGATTGAACCTGTTGATCTTGATAACCCACAGCCTAAGGCTAGGAGATACGATAAGAACGACTTCCTGCTAGGAAGCATGGTAAAGAAAGGGAACCGTGGGTTCAGAAACCCATGCGCTTTCCTCCCAAACCATCCAAGAAAAAGGATGATGAGGATTTTGAGCGCTTTGTTGAAATGATTAGACCTGTCTTTCTGCAAATGCGTTTGACAGGTATGCTAAAAATGTCTCTGTATGCTAAGTACATGAAGGATATTGTGACTAATAAGAGGAGGATACCTGAGGTTGAGATTTCCACCATGCTTGCTAATTATACCTTCAAGGGTGGAACTCCTAAGAAACTAGGTGATCCCGGTGTGCCCACTATACCTTGCTCCATTAAAGGAAACTACGTTAGAACTGCTTATGCGACCTTGGAGCCGGTGTTAGTGTTATGCCTCTCTCTATTTATTGTAGACTTGAACTGGATAAGTTGACACCCACTGAAATCTCTCTGCAAATGGCCGACAAATCAACTTCTTTCCCTATCGGCATTTGCGAGGATGTGCCTGTTGTGGTTGCTAATGTCACTATCTTAACAGACTTTGTTATCTTGGATATTCTCGAGGACGATGCCATGGCGGTCATCCTCGGGAGACCCTTTTTAAACACTGCAGGGGCTGTTATAGATTGCAACAAAGGCAATGTCACTTTGCATGTCAATGGTAATGAGCATACGGTGCACTTTCCGAAGAAACAATATCGAGTACATTGCATCAATGTTATCGAAAAAACTTCATCAATTCTTATTGGGAGCTTTGAATGCCCTATACCTCCTGTTAAGATGAAGTATGATTTGCTTGTTGGGAGATACACATCCCCATTGAGGTGACCTAGTGACTATTCGAAAATTCTCCGTTCTCTTTTGCGATTCGAAAAGGTTTGTAGAGGAGACTTGATCAACCTCATTGACGAATTTCTTTCGATGACCATGAGATGGATGAATCGAGGAGTCACAAACCTCTGTACCAAGCTTTCACCTTCGGTTGCTTAGAAGAAAAATGATAGGTTTAGTTTAGTTTTCCCTGTTTTCTGTTTTACCGGCCCGTAGAAAAGTACCCCGAAAATAAAAGTTCTCCGAATGCCGTGAAAATCAAGTATGATTTTTTCTGGAATTTTTGAAAAATACTGAGACGAAGAGCTAGTCTGGGGGCTGCACCAGTGGGCCACAAGCCCTGGAGGCGCGGGCACCCCCTGGCCGCGCCTACCTGGCTTGTGGGGCCCACGTGCACCCCCTCCACTCATTCTAGCTCCCATCTGCTTCTCCTACCTCCAAAAAAAATCGTTTCGCAGCTCAAACCCATGTTCTTGCTCCTCTTGCTGGGATTTTTGATCTCTTTGCTCAAAGCACCATTCTCCGAACTGTTTTGGGGAAATTACTCCTTGGTAAGTGACTCCTCCATTGGTCCAATTAGTTTTTGCTTTATTGCCTTATACTTTGCATATTTTTGCTGCCTTGGTGACCATGTTCTTGAGCTTTGCATGCTAATTTTAGCTGGTCCCAAGTAGTTTTGATGCATAATATGGCCTCTAGGCGCTTATTGGAGTAGTTGCTACGAGTTTCGTTGAGCCTTATTCACTTTTCCTTAGAGTCACTAAAAATTTCACAAATTTTCAGAGATAGAAAAGGGAAAAGATGAGGAGGTCCTTAAGAGGCTCTTCAAGCCGTGACCCCAAGGATGATGGAAGTGAGAAGAAACCCAAGTATCTGGTCCCTCGAGTTGTAGAAGTTCGAGCGTGCGAATGGCCAAGCGATGTGTTCTTACGCGTCGCCGGACTTTATGAGGACTTCTACTACTTGGTGGAGAACGCAGGCCTTACCGCCTTCGTTGAAGATAAGTGTCCGCAATACCTCCTCCTCACTAATATCTTCGTACAAAGCTTTAACTTCTATCCGAGGAAGAATCCTCCTATGGTTGACTTCAAACTTTATGGTATCCCCCAGCGCATGTCACTCCAGGATTTTTGCAGTGTTTGCAAATTACCTTACGTTGGGGATATTCATGAACGTCGTCCAGGGGACTTGGAAGCTTGCATCGGTACAATTGTTGTAGGAGAGGAGAGAGGAGTGTCTTGCGCTAGAGCTGCTAGCATTCATTTTCCCGTGCTTCGGTACTTCTCACTTTTTGTGGGAAAATGTTTGATTGGCCGTGGGAAAGTTGGGTCACTTAGTTCCCCAGATCTTGCGGTCTTGCATGAAGCCCTTTATAACGATAAAACTTATAGCTTGGGCGCTATAGTAGCTCAACGGTTGAACATGAACCGTTCTAAAGGCGTTGTCTATGGAGGTATCTATGCTACCCGTCTTGCTAGACACTTTGAGATACCTATTAGACTGGACGAGGAAGAAGAAATTCTTCTTCCCGAGAGATATCTAGATTACGATAGCATGGTTCGCCATGACTTTCTTGATAAAGATATAAATAGAAGGATGATTTATAACCTGGTATTTAGTCATGGTACTCGTGAGACTATGACTTTGCCTGCTCCTTCTTTGTTCAATCTTCATGCAGGCAGGTACATTATTATGCCCTCGGACATCTACGCATATTGGGGCTTAGTCCAACCACAGGTGCCCGTGCCCAAGCCACCAATCGAGTACCAGACGCCAGTTTATCAGTGGGAGCGAGAGGAGCTCAAACAATAGTGGCATCCTCAGTCCACTCCGGAGTACCCCGGAGCTGGTTATTTGCCTCCTTGGGAGTAGACCAACTTAGGCAAAAAGCCTAAGCTTGGGGAAGTACGTGTTTCTCACCCACTTTACATTCTTACTTCTGCTTTCACTTTGTTCGTCGGTGTTCACACTTTGCCACTGTATCATCCATGCTAGTTTATTTTCTTTTTGTCATTTTCTTTTCGTGTGTCTGTCTAGTTTGAAAAAACTCAAAAGATTTTCTTTTCTTCTTTTGTTTGTTGGGAGCTTTCTCGTGTAAATAGTTTTCTTTTTCTTTGGGTCAAGGTAGAAGATGATGGTTACAATGTTTAGTTGTAACATCCCAAATTTTGGAATGTGAAAAATAATTATTAGATTGTTTGTTTGTTTGATTGAGTGATTGAACTTTGAGTGGAGTTTGAAACTTTTCAAAAACTTTTGAATGAGAGGGAATAAAATGACTTTCCCCTTCTCCGGTAAATTCAAATTCATCCAATTAAAAGCAATGAGAGAAGATGACATGACCTCTTCAACTATAAAGAATTTGAACGGAGTTTTGCATTTGAATTCTTTCAAATATTTGCCCGTGCTTCTCTATTTTTCTTCCCGAGAAATACCCCGAAAATAATTATTGCCAAGCAAGAAAGAGAGGAGGAACATGACCCTCCAAACCGGGGATATTCCTTTGAAATATTTGGACCATAAAACCCAAGGTTTATTTGAAAAATATTTGCAAAAAGAAAATATACCAATTTAGGGATTTTCTAAAAAAAATTGAAGTATTTATTTTGGTAGTTGAGAAATGCCCATCTTTTTGGATTTATTTTTCTGAAAATTTTAATATATTATACCCCTATATTCCGAGGAATATTCCATTTCCTTTTAATAGTTTTAATTCCCGTTTTAATAAAAATTGGAAAGTGGTCTCTTATTAGGAAGGTGCCTGGGCCACTTTAGGAAACAAATCAGGCCCATTCCTACTCCTTCTCCTACCTCATGTTCATTACTTTTGTGGCCATGGCAGAAACTTCCGAGGAAGCTTCCCCTCCGGAATTCGCGAGCTTCTTTCCCTCCCGGCGCCTCCCACCACCCCTATAAGAACCCCCTCGGTCTCCTCTTTCCATTCCCCTAGAGAAATCCCCGTTTCCCCGCCCGTAGCCTCGGCGCCACCATCGCCATCTTCTCTGTCGACCAGAGCTCGGCAGGAGCTTAACCACCTCGCCCCCCCTCCAGGAGCTCCGTGCCTCGCCCCAGTGCCTTCCCCTACCCCCTATCGTGCCACCTCCAACACCCGTGGTACCCACAGCACCCCCCCCCCCGTGCACCCCTCCCCATCCCCACGAGCTTCCTGCCAGGAACCCCTTGCCTCTCCCCATCGCCCCCCCCTGCGCCCCCCTTCCCCAAGCACCCCCCTCTCCTCCACCGCCCCCCCCCCCTCCCAGGAGATCCCTCCCCTCGCCGGAGCAGCCACCGGAGCTCCCACCCTCGTGTGTCCACGGTGAGATCCCCTCCCTCCTCTAGTTTTTCTTTTTTTTTTGTTTTTCCACCGTAGGATCTTAGATCAATGGGTTAGATTAGATCCAGCAGACCCCTTCGGTTCTTTTAAAAGAACCGGCGGTTTTAACTTATTAGTAAGTTTAGCCGAAGCGCTTTCTTATATAGCGGCCGTCCGCTGTTTAGCCTATGCAACACACACCCGATAACCAATCAGATCTCGCCACGTCGCCGTTTTCGTTTTCAGATTAATTCCGTAACAGATTTAGTTCCTTTCTTGTTTATCTTATAACTTTTGATCTAGAGGTCCAATGATGCTGATTATTTTTGCGTTAGATCACAATTTTCTTGTAGTTTCCGAAAATATATAATTTGTCTATGTTTGGATTTATAAAAATTGAGTTAGATCAGATTTGAATTAAAGCTTGTTTTGCTTATTCCGGGAGTTTCAAAATAGCTTTTAACTTGATGCTTTTTGCTACTAACCACTAGTGATCCTATTTATCAGTGATAAAAATTTCAGAATTGTTTGAGTATTTTAGCTCATTATTTCTTGTGAAACACTTTCTGTTTCACTTCTTTTAGGATTATGACTATATTTCTTTCTTTAGTTCTTTTTAAATTAATTTCTTTTATATTTGAGAAAGTTTATGTTTTGCTTATGTTAGTTAACAGTAGGTTTTCAAAAAGTTTTTATTTTTCATTTTATTTGTTACTATGAAATCAATTCTTGTTCTCTAATAACTTGCAATTGATTTCTCTATTAGTTTAACTCCCATTTGAAAATACCTTCAAATAGTTTTATGAAAAATATTTTATTTTATCTCAGTTAAATTTATATCTTAGTTCTCTTTTATGTTAATGTTTTATTTTCAATTAGAACAAAAACTATTTAGTGTTGATGTAGTAGAAGACTCCCTAGTTTTATTTGAAGTTTCTTTCGGATTCTTATTCGCTCTCTCCTTTGTTTTTATTGCTAGAATGATTTCTAGTATGAGTGCTTATGTGAATGTTATGTTTGTTATATAGATTTCATCGGAGAGTGACGAGTAGTCTATCAAGTTATTTCTTGAGAAATTCTTCTTCGTCAACATCACCAGGCAAGTCATTTGATCATGTATCACATATGTTTTATGCATCGTAGTTCTACCATCCTATGCCCAATTGCATGCTGAGTAGGTACTTGGAAATTATGGTTACATATTGTAGTATCATGTGGTAGGCACCCAACAACCCCGTTACTTGGCCCGGAACGACAAATTTCATATTGCTATGCTTGAGTAGACGGGATTCTGGTTGAGAGGTTATCACGAGTGATGCGAGAATAATTTAATAACCAAGACCGGTTAAGTCAAGACTTTTCAAGACCTCATGATGCAATGCAACTCTGGGTGAAGGACGGTTGATCGGCTCCCTGGAGAAACCAGTGGATGACCCGGGATGCTAGAGACGTGCCATGACATCTTGCGGAAAGCTTCACCCAGGCTCAAAGAGACGGACGGATATTTTCAAGACCCAAGGCTTACCTGCACATCCACAAGTCATTATGGGCTCTGGCTTGGTTGGACAACGCGGCGACTCTGGACAGGTGGTGCCAGCAGATGTAGAAGAATGGTAGGATTTGGATGGGCACCGACAGGGATTCAGAGGGACCCATTGAAAGACCATGTTTTGATCATCTGGTCTTCAAACACCCTGAAGTGTGAGGACATACACGGAGGCGATCAAATCTTGTGGGGAACGTGTGCAAAACTCTGCAGAGTACTCAAACCTAATCGATTAGTCGTGTCCACGGTCATGGACAACTTGAGCCAAAGGAACTGAAGTTATCTGGAATTCTCAACACCATTTATATATATTTGATGTGGGTAATATTGATAACCTGGGTATGAGAACTGGTTGGCGGAACCATCTCATTAACAACCAACAGCGTAGTAATATTTTGCTTTTAGCCCCTCTTGTTGTAGGAGAAAATTTGCTTTACGCTAAAACTTACAACACCACCTGCCATATATGCATATAGTATAGATGATATTTTACCCCCCTCTCATATGTGACTTGTCGGCATATTCAATATGCTGACCTACACGGTTGCAACGTCTTATGTTGCAGATATTTTTCTTCGACGAGTAAGAGTACGATTCAGGGTTACGGTCTACACTCAACTTGCCGTTGGTGTTTATTGGGACTCCACTCCCTTGACTGCTTCCGCTGAGATATTTAAGGTATATATCAGTTTTACGCTATTTCCATGTGATTGCACATTGATATATACATTGATGTACTATGTGTGCCAGCATACTGATCCAGGGATGGCACAGATACATAGAGGCTTGACTCATTTTGAGTCGGGTCGCTACATTAGTGGCTCTCGCATGCATACCTGTTTAGCTGTTAAAGAGCCATCTTACTTTGTCTTCTCCTTTGTGTTTGCCTGCAGATTCCAGCTTAGTCCAATGCACGAGCACGCTTATTATTGTTCACATCGTTCGGTCGTGCAAGTGAAAGGCAATAGTGATGATATATGATGAAGTGATTGGGCCTGGAAAAGCTGGTATGAACTCGATCTATTTTGTTTTTTGTAAATATGACTAGCTCATTGTGCATGATTCAGCTTTGTTGTGAGATAAACATGTTTGCAATGACAACTTAGAGATCATAGTTTCTGATGCCATGCTTAATTAGCTAGGAGCTTATAATGGTTTGTCTTGGATGCCCACATGAACGTTGAGATGACTATGATGTAGTATGACAGGATGGTATCCTCCTTTGAATGATTCAAGTTGCTTGACTTGGCGCATGTTCACGCATGTAGTTGAAACAAAATCAACATAGCCTCTATGATATTCATGTCCATGGTGATTTATGACCTACTCATGCTTGCACTCAATGTTAGTTAATTTCAATGCATTTCGATGACTGTTGTCGCTCTCTAGTTGGCCGCTTCCCAGTCTTTTGCTAGCCTTCACTTGTACTAAGCGAGAATACTGCTTGTGCATCCACTTCCATAAACCTAAAGATGTTCCATATGAGTCCACCATACCTACCTATATGCGGTATCTACCTGCCGTTTGATACGTCTCCAACGTATCTTTAATTTTTGATGGTTTCATGCTATTATCTTGTCAAACTTTGGATGTTTTGCATGCCATTTATATATTTTTTGGGACTAACTTACTAACTCAGTGCCAAGTGCCAGTTCCTGTTTTTTCCATGTTTTTGACCTCTTTCAGAGGAGATTTTGAAACGGAGTCCAAACGGAATAAAATCCCCGAAAACAATTTTTCTGGAACGAAAGAAGATCAAGAGACTTGAGAGCCAAGCCAGGGGAGCCTCACGGGCCCCACAAGCCCCCACCCCGCGGCCAGGGGGGAGGCCGTGGCCCACAGGCTTGTGGGCCCCCTGGGCGCCCTTTGCCCTAGGGTTTGCGCCTATATATCCCCAAAAATTCCACAAAAAATCAGGAGATCATCGAAAGTACTTTTCCGCCACCGGAAGCTTCTCTCTCCGCAAGATCCCATCTGGGGCACGTTCTGGTGCCCTGCCGGAGGGGGATTCGGATACGGAGGGCTTCTTCATCAACACCATGACCTCTCCGATGATGCGTGAGTAGTTCACCATAGACCTACGGGTCCATAGCTAGTAACTAGATGGCTTCTTCTCTCTCTTGGATCTTCAATACAAAATTCTCCATGATCTTCACGGAGATCTATCCGATGTAATCTTCTTTTGCGATGTGTTTGTCGAGATCCGATGAATTGTGGATTTATGATCCGATTATCTATGAATCTTATTTGAGTTTCTTCTGATCTCTCTTATGCATGATTTCATATCCTTCTAATTCTCTTCGAGTTGTGGGTTTTGTTTGGCAAACTAGATCTATGATTCTTGCATTGGGAGAAATGCTTGGTTTTGGGTTCATACCGTGCGGTGACCTCACCCAGTGACAGAAGGGGTAGCGAGGCACGCATCGTGTTGTTGCCATCAAGGGTAAAAAGATGGGGTTTTCATCATTGGTTTGAGATTATCCCTCTACATCATGTCATCTTGCTTAAGGCGTTACTCTGTTCATCATGAACTCAATACACTAGATGCATGCTGGATAGCGGTCGATGTGTGGAGTAATAGTAGTAGATGCAGAAAGTATCGGTCTACTTGTCTCGGACGTGATGCCTATATGTATGATCATTGCCTTAGATACCGTCATGACTTTGCGCGGTTCTATCAATTGCTCGACAGTAATTTGTTTACCCACCGTGATATTTGCTATTTTGAGAGAAGCCTCTAGTGAACACTATGGCCCCCGGGTCTACTCCACACCATATTTTCAGCCTTACACTTTTTACTTCGTTGCACTTTCCGCCTTCAGATCTCACTTTGCAAACAATCTTGAAGGGATTGACAACCCCTTTAAAGCGTTGGGTGCAAGCTCTTTTGTGTTTGCGCGGGTACTCTGGACTTGACGAGATTCTCCTACTAGATTGATACCTTGGTTCTCAAACTGAGGGAAATACTTACTGCTCCTGTGTTGCATCACCCTTTCCTCTTCAAGGGAAAAACCAATGCAAGCTCAAGATACGACAGAAGGATCTCTGGCACTACTGTCGGGGAAGGACTTTTGTTGCCATAGCACCGTTCCAAGTAAATTTGCATGTGCCACTCTCTAAACCTTCAAGAAATAATCTGTTTTGCATGCCCGAACCGCTCATGTGGTGACAGGGGGCTGATGACCAACAAGTATAGGGGATCAATCGTTGTCCTTTCGATAAGTAAGAGTGTCGAACCCAACGAGGAGCAGAAGGCTCTGATAAACGGTTTTCAGCAAGGTAATAAATGCAAGCATTGAAAGTAGCGGTAACAAGTGATGGTGTAGTGAGGTGAAACATAGCAAGCGAAAAGTAACAGGTAACAAGTAGTAGCAATGGTGCAGCAAGTGGCCCAATCCCTTTTGTAGCAAGGGACAAGCCTGAACAAAGTCTTATAGGATGAAAAACGCTCCCGAGGACACACGGGAATTTCTGTCATGCTAGTTTCATCATGTTCATGTGATTCACGTTCGTTACTTTGATAGTTTGATATGTGCGTGGACCGGCGCTTGGGTACTTCCCTTACTTGGACAAGCATCCCACTTATGATTAACCCCTCTCGCAAGCATCCGCAACTACGAAAGAAGAATTAAGACAACGTCTAACCATAGCATTAAACTAGTGGATCCAAATCAGCCCCTTACGAAGCAACGCATAGACTGGGGTTTAAGCTTCTGTCACTCCAGCAACCCATCATCTACTTACTACTCCCCAATGCCTTACTCTAGGACCAAGTATGGTGAAGTGTTATGTAGTCGACGTTCACATAACACCACTAGAGGAAAAGACAACATACAACATATCAAAATACTGAACGAATACCAAATTCACATGACTATCATTAACATGACTTATCCCATGTCCTCAGGAACAAAAGTAACTACTCACAAAGCATAATCATAATCATGATCAGAGATGTAATGAATAGCATCAAGGATCTGAACATAAACTCTTCCACCAAGTAATCCAACTAGCATCAACTACAAAGATTAATCAACACTACTAGCAACCTTACAAGTACCAATCGGAGTAGCGAGACGAAGATTGGTTACAAGAGATGAACTAGGGATTGGAGAGGAGATGGTGCTGATGAAGATGTTGATGAAGATGCCTCCCCTCCGACGAGAGGAGTGATGGTGACGACGATGGCGACGATCTCCCCCTCCGAGGGAGAAGTTTCCCCAGCAGGATCGTCCTGCCGGAGCTCTAGATTGGATCTGCTCAAGTTCCGCCTCGTGGCCGCGGCGAAACCACGAAAAAACTCCCCCTTGATTTTTTCTGGAACGAAACCCTTCATATAGAAAAAGAGGGGGGCCAGTGGGCCGTCAGGGAGCCCACAAGCCCTGTAGCCGCCACCAGGGGGTGGCGGCTACCAGGCTTGTGGGGCCCTGGCAGCTCCCCTCTGGTACTTCTTTCGCCCAGTATTTTTTATATATTCCCAAAAAATTCCACGTAAATTTTCAGGGCATTTGGAGTTGTGTAGAATAGAGGACTCAGATTTTCCCCTTTTCCAGTCCAGAATTCCAGCTGCCTGAATTCTCCCTCTTCAAATAAACCTTGCAAAATAAGAGAGAAAAGGCATAAATATGGTACCACAAAGTAATATAACAGCCCATAAAGCGATAAATATCAACATGAAAGCATGATGCAAAATGGACGTATCAACTCCCCCAAGCTTAGACCTCGCTTGTCCTCAAGCGAAAACCAAGTTCCATAAACATGTCCACATGTTTAGGGACGAAGGTGTCGATAAAACATAATACGGACATGACGGCATCATGATCACACATAGAACAGCAATACATCATAAACATTCTTATGGGAAAGTAACAATTCCTTCACAAAGCAAAAACCTTACCGAGAAGTCACCAACAACAATACAAAGTCATTGAAGCAATTGCAATTTATCATAACATCTGAAAGAGTCAAATAAGAGCTTGTAAGGCAAACCCACATACTCAATCATCTCTTTTATTTTCCACAATTGTTACAACTCACGTGGTACTCATGGTATCAAAGTTTCAGCTGGACACAGAGGAAGATAGGGGCTTATAGTTTTGCCTCCCAACCATTTACCTCAAGGGTAAAGTCAACAATAATAAAGCATAAGTACTCAGCTCCAAGTTGATATATGAATATAGATCTTTCCCAAGCATGTGACGGTAGCCAAGACAAAGGCAAAGTAGGGAATTGGTGAAGATCACCATGACTCTTACAAGGGCAAAAAGTAAAGATACAAGATAGGCCCTTCGCAGAGGGACGCAGAGGTTGTCATGCGCTTTTGAGGTTTGCGTGTCCTCTTAGTGCGGAGGAACGTCACTTTATATTGCCTCCTGTGATAAAGAACTTTATTATGCAGTCTGTCGCTTTTATGTCTTCCTCATCACAGGTTCGTACAAAGCTTATTTTCCACACACTAATAGATCATACATATTAGAGAGAAATTTTTATTGCTTGCACCGATGACAACTTACTTGAAGGATCTTATTCGATCCATAGGTAGGTATGGTGGACTCTCATGGCAAAACTGGGTTGAAGGTTTATGGATGCACAAGTAGTATCTCTACTTGGTGCTGGAGTTTTGGCTAATATGAGGTGGAAGCAATCATCACATGATAAGGGATCTCTAATCATATAACATTGTCTGGAACCAAGCAAACACAATCCATTATGTTGTCTTCCTTGTCCAACATCTACTCCTAAGCATGTAATAGTTTGGTGAGTGCTCACAATTATAGAAAGTGTCTAAGATGATATATTTATATGTGAACCTCTCTTTCCATATTACTTCTTATTAATTGCAACAATGACTGTGGTCTATGTTGATTTATTCTCAACAAGTTTCAACCATCATACGTGTCATATGTGAAGCTATCACTTTCCATAAGATCATCTCATGATCTTTCATGCTATCGTTCTTTTCATACTTTTGATCACGACACAAAGCAAAGCCCTTGACTAAGATACTCTTTATTATATAGCTTGCAATCTCAAATACATCGGGGGAGATACAAGGCAAAAGACTCAAACTAAACACTAAAGACTTATTCCTCTAAGAGAAGAAATAAAAACTGAAACGGAAAGAACTAAAACAAAGGTAAAAGCAAAAGATATAAAGGTGATACGATACCAGGGCAGCTCCCCCAAGCTTGGAAGAAGCCAAGGGGATTGCCCATACCAATGCTTAGTTGTCTTCCTTTGGTGGTGATGGTGGTGGAGTTGTTGAAGCAGTCTTGAGCTTGTCTAATTTCCACTTGAGCAAAAGTTCTGCTCCCTCAGATCGTCATTTTCCTCCTCAAGTTTCAACACTCTATGGCATAGTTCCTGCTTACTCTCCTGCAAGAAACGAGAGGGGATAAACAAGGTCTTAGGCTTCTTCCTATGGTCAGGGAGGCTTGACTTCTTGGACTCCAAATGAGTGCGTCTAGGTTGAGGTAGAGGAGCCTCCTCTTCGTCGGAACTCGTTTGTTCCTTCCCCTTGGGCTCATAGTCCTCTTCCTCGTCAGTGGTCTAGCCATATGGTTCCAAGTCCCCATAGACCTTGGGGTTAGCAAGGTAATCGGCCACATAGCTCTCCCCCTCTGAATCCTGAGAAGACATCTTGACCTAGATCTGCGGTACAAACAGGCTCGAAACGAAAACAAAGGAAAACTGCGCGATACGGAGATCAAAACCTTCGGGCATATATATAATGATTTTTTCTGGACCAGAAGGAGTGCTCCGCAAGAAAACGGAGTCCGAGAGGCACACGAGGTGCCCACAAGCCTCTAGTCGCCGCCAGGGGGTAGGTGGCGGCTACCAAGCTTGTGGTCGCCTCGTGCGCTCTCCGGACTGCTTTTTATTTTTCTAATTTTCCAAAAAGTCCAAAACAAAGGAAATTTCCTATTGGAAAAGTTTCGGAGTCCAATTACTTACCGAAACAGATACCTCTTCGTTTTCAGGGTCTGAAATAGGCTGATAAACATCTCTTATGTACTCCTCTGGAGTTATGATATTGATGATATTGGTCTCAACATTTATGGGAGTACCGGAGATATAATGCTTGATTCTTTGCCCATTTACCACTCTAGGAAAATTTCCTTCCATGTTATTGATTTTGATGGCACTGGAATGATATACTTCCTCGATAACGTAAGGACCTTCCCATTTAGAGAGAAGCTTGCCTGCGAAGAATCTTAAGCGAGAATTGTATAGCAAGACATAATCACCTACATTGAACTCTCGTTTCTGTATTCGTTTATCGTGCCATCTCTTAACCTTCTCCTTGAACAACTTGGCATTCTCATATGCCTCGGCTCTCCATTCATCTAACGAGCTGATATCAAACAACCGCCTCTCACCGGCAAGTTTCAAATCAAAGTTGAGCTCTTTGATTGCCCAATAAGCTTTGTGTTCCAGCTCAAGAGGTAAATGACAGGCCTTACCGTAAACCATTTTATACGGTGACATGCCCATGGGATTCTTATAAGCAGTCCTATAAGCCCATAGTGCATCGTCAAGTTTGCTAGACCAATTCTTTTGAGATCTATTGACGGTCTTTTGTAGGATCAATTTGATCTCCCTATTACTCAACTCCACTTGACCACTAGACTGAGGATGATAAGGAGATGCAACTCTATGGTTGACATCATACTTAGCGAGCATCTTGCGGAAAACACCATGAATGAAGTGTGAACCGCCATCAGTCATCAAATATCTAGGGACTCCAAATCTTGGGAAAATGACTTCTTTAAGCATCTTAGTAGAGGTGTGGTGATCAGCATTTTTAGTGGGGATAGCTTCTACCCACTTGGTGACATAATCCATAGCAACTAAGATGTGAGTGTACCCATTGGAACTCGGGAAGGGTCCCATATAATCAAAGCCCCAGACATCAAACGGTTCAATGACAAGCGAATAGTTCATAGGCATTTCCTGATGCTTACAGATATTCCCTATTCTTTGGCATTCGTCACAAGACAAGACAAACTTACGGGCATCCTTGAAGAGAGTGGGCCAATAGAAACCTGATTGCAATACCTTATGAGCAGTTCTATCTCCAGCATGGTGTCCTCCGTAGGCTTTGAAATGACACTTCTGCAAGATCTGTCCCTGTTCATGTTCACGCACACAACGTCTAATAACACCATCTACTCCTTCCTTATAAAGGTGAGGATCATCCCAAAAGTAGTGTCTCAAATCAAAGAAGAATTTCTTCTTTTGCTGATAGGTGAAACTGGGTGGTATGTATTTGGCCACGATATAGTTTGCATAATCGGCATACCACGGTGCACTATGTGAAGTGCGGATGACATTTAATTGCTCATAAGGAAAGCTGTCATCAATAGGTCGTGGGTCATCAAGGACATTCTCTAGCCTGGACAAGTTATCTGCTACAGGGTTATCAGCACCCTTTCGGTCAACAACATGCAAATCAAATTCCTGTAGCAGGAGAACCCATCTGATTAGCCTAGGCTTAGCGTCCTTCTTCTCCATAAGGTACTTAATAGCAGCATGATAAGAGTGAATAGTGACTTTGGAGTCAACTATATAAGATCTGAACTTTTCACATGCAAACACGACTGCTAAAAACTCCTTTTACGTAGTGGCATAGTTTCTTTGGGCACTGTCTAGAGTTTTACTAGCGTAGTGAATAACATTCAACTTCTTGTCAACTCTTTGTCCTAGAACAGCACCAACAGCATAATCACTAGCGTCACACATGATTTCAAAGGGCAAGTTCAAGTCAGGTGGTTGAACAATAGGTGCGGTTATCAAAGCCTTCTTAAGTATTTCAAAAGCTTCCTCACAATCCTCATCAAAAACAAAAGGAACATCCTTCTGCAAGAGGTTGGTAAGAGGCCTAGAAATCTTAGAGAAGTCTTTAATGAACCTTTTATAGAAACCAACATGACCTAGGAAACTTCGTATACCTCTGATATCTGTGGGGCAAGGCATTTTCTCAATTGCATCAACTTTAGCTTTATCAACTTCAATGCCTCTTTCAGAGATCTTGTGTCCTAAGACGATGCCTTCATTAACCATAAAGTGGCACTTCTCCCAATTCAAGACGAGGTTGGTCTATTTGCATCTCTGTAAGACTCGATCAAGGTTGTTGAGGCAATCATCAAAGGAAGACCCGTAAACGGAGAAGTCATCCATGAAAACTTCGACAATCTTTTCACAAAAGTCAGAGAATATAGCCATCATACATCTTTGAAAGGTGGCAGGTGCATTGCATAAGCCAAAAGGCATACGTCTATAAGCAAAGGTACCGAAGGGGCAGGTGAAAGTGGTTTTCTCCTCATTAGATTGTGCAACAGGTATTTGCGAGAAACCTGAATAACCGTCTAGAAAGAAGAAGTGTGTGTGTTTGGATAGCCTTTCTAGCATTTCGTCGATAAACGACAAAGGATAATGGTCTTTCCTGGTTGCCTTCTTCAATTTCCGGAAGTCTATCACCATCCTATAGCCAGTAATAATCCTTTGTGGGATTAATTCATCCTTATCATTAGGAACGACGGTGATACCTCCCTTCTTAGGTACGCAATGTACTGGACTTACACAATCACTATGAGCAACAGGATAAATGATTCCTGCTTCCACAAGCTTTAATATTTCTTTTCTAACGACCTCTTTAATCTTAGGATTTAATCTCCTTTGATGATCAGCAACTGGTTTAGAATCAGGATCGGTTTTAATCTTGTGCTGACATAGAGTGGGGCTAATACCCTTAAGATCATCAAGAGTATATCCAATGGCAGCACGGTGCTTCCTCAGAGTTTTTAGTAACTTCTTCTCTTCGTGCTCTGAGAGGAGAGCACTAATAATAACATGATATATCTCCTTCTCATCAAGATAGGCATACTTAAGAGTATCAGGCAACTGTTTAAGCTCGAACACAGGATCACCCTTTGGTGGGGGAGGATCCCCAAGCAGTTCAACAGGCAGATTATTCTTGAGAATAGGATATTGTTCTAAGACAATTTTATCTATCTCATCTCTTTCCTCCATATGCATATCATTTTCATGCTCGAGCAGATATTTCTCTAAAGGATTCGTAGGAGGTACAGCAATAGAGGCAAGAGCAATGATTTCATCCCTACCAGACGACTCTTTTTCATGAGGTTGTCTTCCAAACTTGGAGAAGTTAAATTCATGAGACACACCTTCGAAACTAACTGTGACAGTGTGCTTAATGCAATCAATGTGAGCATTGACAGTGTTGAGAAAGGGTCTACCGAATATGATGGGACAAAAGCTATCTTGTGTAGTACCAAGGACGAGAAAATCAGTAGGATACTTCGTCTTACCACACAGGACTTCTACGTCTCTCACAATTCCCAGAGGGCAAATAGTGTCTCTATTAGCTAGCGTAATAGTGACATCAATGGGTTCTAGCTCAGCAGGTGCAATCTCATCTTTGGTTTCATCATATAGGGAATGGGGTATTGCACTAACACTAGCTCCCATATCACATAAACCGTGGTAACAGTGATCTCCTATCTTGACAGAAAACACAGGCAGGCCAACTACAGGTCCGTATTTGTCATTCGCGTGAGGTTTAGCAATTCTAGCGGAGTCCTCACAGAATTTGATAACATGCCCATCTATGTCTTCGGCTAAGAGATCTTTGATAATAGCAACACTAGGTTCAAATCTAATCTCCTCAGGGGTGCAAGTGGTCTAATATAACCCCTACGTATCACAGTTGGAGCTTTAGAATAATCATTTTTCCTAGCAGGATAAGGTAGTTTCTCAGCGTAGGCACAAGGCACAACAGGATCACTAAAAGCAATGACTTTCTGCTCAACTAGATTGGTTTTGACTATGTTGCTTTCTACAGGAGGATGATACTTAAACCACTTCTCTTTGGGAAGATCAACATGAGAAGCAAAAGATTCACAAAGAGAAGCTACTATCTCAGAGTCAAGTCCATACTTAGAGCTAAAATCTCTAGAAGTGTTTGTCTCAACAAAAGATTTAACGCAATCAAACTCGAAATTCATACTTGACTCCTTACCTTCCTCCAGCTCCCAATCTTCAGAGTTACGTTTGATTCTTTCCAATAAATTCCACTTGTGGTCAATATCCTTCTTCATAAAAGAACCGGTACAAGAAGTGTCAAGCATGGTACGATCTTCATGAGAAAGCCGAGCATAAAAGTTTTGAGTGATAATTTCTCTCGAGAGCTCATCATTGGGGCATGAATATAGCATTGATTTAAGCCTCCCCCAAGCTTGAGCTATGCTTTCCCTGTCACGAGGCCAAAAGTTATAAATAAAATTCCAATCACGATGTACTAAATGCATAGGATAGAACTTTTGATGAAATTCCAATTTCAACCGATTGTAGTCCCATGATCCAGTATCATCACATAGCCTATACCATGTCAACGCCTTATACTTCAAAGATAAAGGAAAGACTTTCTTCTTTACCTCATCCTCGGGCAAACCTGCAAGTTTAAATAAACCACAAACTTCATCTACATAGATCAGATGCCAGTCTGGATGTGAAGATCCATCTACTATAAAAGGATTAGCCAGCAGTTTCTCAAGCATACCCAAAGGAATTTCATAAAATATATTTTCAGTAGGTACCTCAGGTTGAGGAACAACTCCTGGTGCTTCCGTTCGTGGTGAAGATACCCGAACAAACTCCTCAAAGGAACAATCTCCATAGTGACAAGTGACAATAAATTTTAGCACAGTATATAAATGTTTCATTACCAAATTCCACTTACCAAAGGCGCTTCACTCCCCGGCAACGATGCCAGAAAAGAGTCTTGATGACCCACAAGTATAGGGGATCAATCGTAGTCCTTTCGATAAGTAAGAGTGTCGAACCCAACGAGGACCAGAAGGCTCTGATAAACAATTTTCAGCAAGGTAATAACTGCAAGCACTGAAAGTAGCGGTAACAAGTGATGGTGTAGTGAGGTGAAACGTAGCAAGCGAAAAGTAACAGGTAACAAGTAGTAGCAATGGTGCAGCAAGTGGCCCAATCCCTTTTGTAGCAAGGGACAAGCCTGAACAAAGCCTTATAGGAGGAAAAACGCTCCCGAGGACACACGGGAATTTCTGTCATGCTAGTTTCATCATGTTCATGTGATTCGCGTTTGTTACTTTGATAGTTTGATATATGGGTGGACCGGCGCTTGGGTACTGCCCTTACTTGGACAAGCATCCCACTTATGATTAACCCCTCTCGCACGCATCCGCAACTACGAAAGAAGAATCAAGACAACGTCTAACCATAGCATTAAACTAGTGGATCCAAATCAGCCCCTTACGAAGCAACGCATAGACTGGGGTTTAAGCTTCTGTCACTCCAACAACCCATCATCTACTTACTACTCCCCAATGCCTTCCTCTAGGCCCAAGTATGGTGAAGTGTTATGTAGTCGACGTTCACATAACACCACTAGAAGAAAAGACAACATACAACATATCAAAATACCGAACGAATACCAAATTCACATGACTATCATTAACATGACTTATCCCATGTCCTCAGGAACAAAAGTAACTACTCACAAAGCATAATCATAATCATGATCAGAGGTGTAATGGATAGCATCAAGGATCTGAACATAAACTCTTCCACCAAGTAATCCAACTAGCATCAACTACAAAGAGTAATCAACACTACTAGCAACCTTACAAGTACCAATCGGAGTAGCGAGACGGAGATTGGTTACAAGAGATGAACTAGGGATTGGAGAGGAGATGGTGCTGATGAAGATGTTGATGAAGATGCCTCCCCTCCGACGAGAGGAGTGTTGGTGACGACGATCTCCCCCTCTGGGGGAGAAGTTTCCCCAGCAGGATCGTCCTGCTAGAGCTCTAGATTGGATCTGCTCAAGGTCCGCCTCGTGGCGGCGGCGAAACCACGAAAAAGCTCCCCCTTGATTTTTTATGGAACGAAATCCCTTCATATAGCAAAAGAGGGGGGCCAGTGGGCCGTCAGGGAGCCCACAAGCACTGTAGCCGCCACCAGGGGGTGGCGGCTACCAGGCTCGTGGGGCCCTGGTAGCTCCCCTCTGGTACTTCTTTCGCCCAGTATTTTTTATATATTCCCAAAAAAATCCACTTAAATTTTCAGGGCATTTGGAGTTCTGCAGAATAGAGGACTCAGATTTGCTCCTTTTCCAGTCCAGAATTCCAGCTGCCTGAATTCTCCCTCTTCAAATAAACTTGCAAAATAAGAGAGAAAAGGCATAAATATGGTACCACAAAGTAATATAACAGCCCATAAAGCGATAAATATCAACATGAAAGCATGATGCAAAATTGACGTATCAAGGGCTATCAGTATCTTTCATGCTAGGCGTGTTATCCTCGATATGTGTTTATTCACTATCATTCACGAGAAAGGGGCCGGTAATTGGAATTCCCAGTTCCATGCTCAAATAGAAAAGATAATTGCAAACAAAACTCCCCTAGGATTGATGTTGGTATGGACGGCACTCGAGGATTCGGCTAGTCGTGGAGTGTGATTGATTGGTGGTGGGGGAGTCAAAAATTGACTTTTCTGTTTGAGAACCGCCTATAGCATGTGTAGCGTGGAAGATGTTGAGAACTCTTAGTCATTGCGTTGACAATGAAAGCATGCCACCCAAAATTATTATCTCTGTTTTCAAAGCTTGAGCTTTGGCACCTCTGCAAATCAATGCTTCCCTCTGCGAAGGGCCTGTCTATTTATGTTCCTATTGGGTCATACTCCTCTTATAAAAGCACCAATTAGAGAGCACCTCTGTCATTTTTATGCTTTGCTTTTAACTGTGTTGAGTATGACTGTGACGGGATCTTCTTTGCCATGAGTTACAATGTTTAGTCAGCCCTTGGTCTTTGAAGGTGCTCTGCATTTATGTTTTGCGGTCTCAGAAAGAGCGCGAGATACCATTTGTTCGTACTGCTTCATGATTGTTTTGATTGAAGTGTTGACGTTTGAGATTTATTATTATTTGCTCGCTAGTTGATTATGCCATTGATATGAGTTTACCGTGAGACTTAGATGTCATTTGCTTATGTGGTTAGCTCGTGATCTTGCTGAAATTCTGGTTATGAGTTAGACATAGTTGCAACAACAAGATCAAACAAAGTTCGTCAAAGTTTTTCTTTTGTCTCTTTTAGTTTGTCAACTGAATTGCTTGAGGACAATCAAGGCTTTAAGCTTGGGGGAGTTGATACGTCTCCGTCGTATCTACTTTTCCGAACTCTTTTGCACTTGTTTTGGACTCTAATTTGCATGATTTAAATGGAACTAACCCGGACTAACGTTGTTTTCAGCAGAATTACCATGGTGTTGTTTTTTGTGTAGAAATAAAAGTTCTCGGAATGACCTGAAAATTTACGGAGAATTTTTCTGGAATTTATGAAAAATACTGGCGCAAGAATGAGTGAAGATGTGGAGCATGGAGCCCACAAGCCCACCAGGCGCGGGCCCCCCTGGCCGCGCCTGGCAGGCTTGTGGAGCCCATGATGCTCCACCGCCTCCAAATCCAGCTCTATTTAGTTTGTCTCGCCCGGAAAAAAATCAAGGAGAAGTGTTCATCGCGTTTTACAATACGGAGGCGCCGCCACCACCTGTTCTTCATCTGGAGGGCAGATGTGGAGTCCGTTTTGGGCTCCGGAGAGGGGAGATCGTCGCCATTGTCATCATCAGCCTTCCTTCATCGCCAATTCCATGATGCTCTTCACCGTCCGTGAGTAATCTCATCGTAGGCTTGTTGGACGGTGATGAGTTGGATGATATCTATCATGTAATCGAGTTAGTTTTGACAGGGATTGATCCCTAGTATCCACTATGTTCAGAGATTGATGTTGCTACTACTTTGTCATGCTTAATGCTTGTCACTAGGGCCCGAGTGCCATGATTTCAGATCTGAACCTATTATGTTGTCGTCAATATATGTGTGTTCTTGATCCTATCTTGCAAGTTGTAGTCACCTACTATGTGTTATGACCTGGCAACCCCGGAGTGACAATAGCGGGAACCACTACCGGAGATGACCATAGTATGAGGAGTTCATGTATTCACCAAGTGTTAATGCGTTGGTCGGTTCTTTATTAAAAGGAGAACCTTAATATCCCGTAGTTTCCATTAGGACCCCGCTGCCACGGGAGGGATGGACAATAGAAGTCATGCAAGTTCTTTTCCCTAAGCACGTATGCCTACATATGAAATATATGCCTACATTAGATTGGCAAACTGGAGCTAGTTACTTATCTCTCCGTGTTATAACTGTTGCATGATGAATCACATCCGGCATAATCATCCATCACTGATCCAATGCCTACGAGTCTTTTACTACTGGTCCTTGCTACGTTACTTTGCCGCTACTACTGTTGATGTTGCTACTGTTGTTACTCTGCTGCTACTGGTTACCATTGCTACTGCTGTTATCACCCTACTTTGCTATTGATACTTTGCTGCAGACACTAAATCTTTCAGGTGTGGTTGAATTGACAACTCAAGTGCCAATACTTGAGAATATTCTTTCGCTTCCCCTTGAGTCGAATCAATAAATTTGGGTTGAATACTCTACCCTCAAAAACTGTTGCGATCCCCTAAACTTGTGGGTTATCACAACCCCGGAGTGACAATAGCCGGAACCACTCCCGGAGATAACCATAGTATGAGGAGTTCATGTATTCACTATGTGCTAATGCTTTGTTCCGGTTCTCTATTAAAAGGAGACCTTAATATCCCTTAGTTTCCATTAGGACCTTGCTGCCACGGGAGGGATGGACAATAGATGTCATGCAAGTTCTTTTCCATAAGCACGTATGACTATATACGGAATGCATGCCTACATTACATTGACGAAGTGGAGCTAGTTACATATCACCCTATGTTATAACTGTTACATGATGAATGTCATCCGACATAATTATCCATCACCGATCCAATGCCTACGAGTCTTTTCCTACTGGTCCTTGCTACGTTACGTTACCGCTACTACTGTCACTATTGCTACTGTTACCGCTGCTACCGTTACTATTACACTACTTTGCTACTGAAACTTTGCTGCAGATACTAAGTCTTTCAGGTGTGGTTGAATTGACAACTCAACTGCTAATACTCGAGAACATTCTTTGGCTTCCCCTTGTGTTGAATCAACAAATTTGGGTTGAATACTCTACCCTCGAAAACTGTTGCGATCCCCTATACTTGTGGGTTATCAAGACTATTTTATGGCACCGTTGTCGGGGAGGCATAGCTCTATTCTCTGAGTCACTTGGGATTTATGTCTGTTGATCACTATGAGGAATCCGAGAGATCCAAAAACTAAAGTCTTGCCCTCAACTACGAGGACAGGTAAGGAACTGTCATCTAGCTATGCACTTGATTCACCTTCAGTTATGAGTAAGTTTGCGACACCACCACCTACTAGAAATTCTGATATGTCACCTCTGCTTGATGATGCTACTTCTGCTATCCATGATGCTTATGATGATGCTTTGCTTGATACTTCTTTGCCACTAGGTGCATTTCTTGATGCACAAATTGCTAGAGTTGCCGCTGAATGTGATGATACTTCTGAAACTGCTGAAATTATTGAAGTAGAACCTGCTGTTTCACCTGTTAGAACTAGCTCTCCTAGATATGAATTGCCTGATATACCCGAGGGTTATGTTATGGAGGGAGATGTAGCTGAGGACTTTCTTGCTTGTAAGGATAGCTATGATCTTTAGAATTTATTGCGAAAGTGGAAAGAAAAATCTCTGAATGCTAGAATGAAATACGATCCAAAGTTTGCTACTTCACCCATCTTTGTGACTGATAAGGATTATGAATTCTCTGTCGATCCTGAGTTAATCACTCTGGTGGAATCTGACCCTTTTCATGGTTATGAGTCTGAAATGGTTGTAGCACATCTTACCAAGCTGAATGATATAGCCACCCTATTCACGACTGAGGAAAAGATTCGCCATTACTATATCCTTAAGTTGTTTCCTTTCTCGCTAAAGGGCGATGCTAAGACTTGGTTTACTTCTCTTGCTCCTGGTTGTGTGCGTAGTCCCCAGGATATGATCTACTACTTCTCTGAGAAATATTTTTCTGCCCATAAGAAACAAGCTGCCTTGCAGGAAACATATAACTTTGTGAAAGTTGAAGAAGAGAGTCTCCCACAAGCTTAGGGGAGGCTTGTCCGGTTACTGAATGCTTTGCCTGATCACCCTCTTGAGAAGAATGAAATACTTGATATCTTCTATAATGGACTAACCGATGCTTCTAGGGATCACCTAGATAGTTGTGTTGGTTGTGTTTTCAGGGAAGGAACTATGGAACAAGCTGAAATTCTATTGAATAATATCTTGAGCAATGATAATGCTTGGACTATTCCCGAACCACCTCCGAAGCCAACTCTGAAAAGAGGTATTCTATTCCTCAGTCCCGAAGATATGCAAGAAGCCAAGAAATCTATGCAAGAGAAAGGTATTAAATCTCAAGATGTTAAGAATCTACCACCTATCAAAGAGATACATGGTCTTGATAACTCGACACGGGTAGTAGAGGTAAATTCTCTTCGTAGATTCAATGAGAGTGATATTCCTTTTGATAAACCTGCTAGCTTATGCTTAGATGAATTTGATAACTTTGTTGCCAAACAACAAAGTTTCAATGATTATGTTAGCAGACAATTGGAGCAAAATGCTCGCATCATTAATCATTTAAGTTCTTGTGTGGATACAAATGTCAATGATCTTCAGCTTTTGAGTAAACATGCCTCTATGGTCACTACTCAAGTAGAACAAGTACTTAAGGCTCAAAATGACTTGCTCAATGAGTTGAATGACAATTCTGTTAGAGTCCTCACTAGAGGTGGTAGAATGACTCAGGAACCTTTGTATCATGAGGGCCATCCTAAGAGAACTGAACAAGATTCTCAAGGAGTTAGCACTGATGCACCTAGTCATCCTGGTAATAGGAAGAAAAATAAAGATGATAGGATCTTGCATACTGGCAAACCTGTTGCTGTTACACCTGCGAATCCAAATGATATCTCTGTTTCTGATGCCGAAACACAATCTGGTGATGAACATGAGCCTAGTGATAATATCGATAGTGGTGTTCATGATGATGCTCAACCTAGTAATGATAAGGATGTGGAGATTGAACTTGTTGTTGATCTTGATAACCCACAACCTAAGAACATGAGATATGATAAAAACAAATTTATTGCTAGGAAGCATGGTAAAAAAAGAGAACCATGGGTTCAGAAACCCATGCCCTTTCCTCCCAAACCATCCAAGAAAAAGGATGATGAGGATTTTGAGCGCTTTGTTGAAATGATTAGACTTGTCTTTCTGCAAATGTGTTTGACAGATATGCTCAAAATGTCTCCTTATGCTAAGTACATGAAAGATATTGTGACTAATAGGAGGAAGATACCTGAGGTGAGATTTCCACCATGCTTGCTAATTACACCTTCAAGGGTGGAACTCCTAAGAAACTAGGTGATCCCGGAGTGCCCACTATACCTTGCTCCATTAAAGGAAATTATGTTAGAACTGCTTTATGCGATCTTGGAGCTGGTGTTAGTGTTATGCCTCTCTCTCTTTATCGTAGACTTGAATTGGATAAGTTGACACCCACTGAAATCTCCTTGCAAATGGCCGACAAATCAACTGCTTTTCCTATCGGCATTTGAGAGGATGTGCCTGTTGTGGTTGCTAACGTTACTATCTTAACGGACTTTGTTATTCTGGATATTCCTGAGGATGATGCCATGGCGGTCATACTTGGAAGACCCTTTTTAAACACTGCAGGGGCTGTTATTGATTGCAACAAAGGCAATGTCACTTTCCATGTTAATGGTAATGAGCATACGGTGCACTTTCCGAAGAAACAATATCGAGTACATTGCATCAATGCTATTGAAAAAACTTCATCAATTCTTATTGGGAGCTTTGAATGCCCTATACCTACTATCAAGATGAAGTATGATTTACTTGTTGGGGATATGCACATCCCCGTTGTGGTAACCTAGTGATTATTCGAAAATTCTCCGGTTTTATGCGATTCGAAAAAAGTTTGTCAAGGAGACTTGATCAACCTCATTGACGGATTTCTTTTGATGACCATGAGATGGATGAATCTAGGAGTCACAACCTTCCGTTCCGAACTTTTACTTCTGTTGTTTAGAAGAAAAATGATAAATTTAGCTTTATTTTTCCTGTTTTCTGCTTTTTGCGTCCCTTAGAAAAGTGTCCCGAAAATAAAAGTTCTTCAAATGCCCTGAAATTCAAGTATGATTTTTTCTGGAATTTTTGAAAAATTCGGAGATAGAGAGCTAGTCAGGGGGATGCACCACTGGGCCATAAGCCCAGGAGGCACGGGCACCCCTCCTGGCCACGCCTGGCAGGCTTGTGGGCCCACGTGGCCCCCCTCCACTTATTCCAGCTCCCATCTCCTTCTTCTACCTCCAGAAAAAATCATTCCACAGCTCAAACCCGTGCTCTTTCTCTTCTTGCTATATTTTTCGATCTCCTTGTGCAAAGCCCCATTCACCAAACTATTTTGGGGGAATTGTTCCTTGGTATCTGACTCCTCCATTGGTCCAATTAGTTTTTGCTCTAGTGCTTTATTCGTTGCATATTTTTGTTGCCTTGGGACCCTGTTCTTGAGCTTTGCATGTCAATTTTAGTTGGTCCCAAGTAGTTTTGATGCATGATATGGCCTCTAGGCACTTGTAGGCGTAGTTTCTATGAGTTTTGTTGAGCCTTGTTCACTTTCTTTTGAGTCACTAAAATTTCAGAAATTTTCAGAGAAAGAAAAAGGAAAAGATGAGGAGGTTCCTAAGAGGCTCTTCAAGCCGTGACCCCAAGGAAGATAAAATGAGAAGAAGAAACCCAAGTATCCGGTCCCCCGAGTTGCAGAAGTTCGAGCGTGCGAGTGGCCAAGCTGAAAAGACCTCGATGACGCCTAGAGGGGGGGGTGAATAGGCTATTTAAAAACTTCTTCGGATTTGGCTTGAAACTAATGCGGAAATAAACTAAGAGGGTACTTGTCAAGCACAAATCCTAAATGCACTAGGCACTGCGACATGTATCAACAACATGATCTACCAAGATGGACACAATACAGTTACTAACAAGCACAAGTAAGTTACACAAACTTACTTGAGCTATATCACACGACAAGTAGGTGAACAACACAAGATACTAGATCACACTATATCACACGATATATCAAAGGCTGCAAGTATGAACGTGTGGATATAGAGGGTATGCTTGAATGATTAATCTTGTACGAGAAATAGCCAACACAATATAATGAGCACAAACAATATGCAATGTATGTATGCTCAAGTAACACAAGTAAACCACAAGTAAGGAGTTAGGGTTAAGGATAACCAAGGTCACTGAGACGAAGATGTATCCCGATGTTCACTTCCTTGGAGGGAAGCTAGTCACTGTTAGAGAGGTGGATGTTACCACGAAGGCACATCAACGCCACGAAGGCTCACCCTATTCTCCCTTTGAGATAACACCACGAAGGCGTTTCTCAACCACTAGTGGTAAGCCTTTGAGGTGGCTTCCAAACCCTCACAAACTTTCCCGGGGGGTAATCACACAAATTGATTCCTCTCCGAAGAACTCCTACCGCCTAGGAGTCTCGAACCTCCAAGAGTAACAAGATCACGGGGAATGCTCAAAACTTGCTCAAATCTCAAATAGCTTGGGTTGAGAGGAGGAGAGGGAGACGATCTATCTTTTGATTGGAACAACTCTCAAAGGGGCTCACAAATGCTCTTGGGATCTAAGATTTGGTGTGAGCAAATGTGTGTGAGGTAGAAGTGTGTTCTTATGAGGACAAGGCTATGTTGGGCAACCCTATCACGAAGTGGGAGGGGAGTATTTATAGTGGGGAGAGAAAAACAGCCGTTGGGAACACTTTAAGTCACACAGGGTCCGGACGTCCGACAGTTTCCGGAAGTCTGGGCGTCCGCGAGGGGTCGGACGTCCGACAGGGGTCGGTCGTCCGAGGCCTGTAGATATCACTGAAAATACTGTGAATTGTACAGCGACCGCACGTCCGGAGAAGGTCGGAAATCCGAGTTATTCGACTGAACTTCTACTGGTGGGAGGTTCCGGATTTCCAAAAGGGGACGGACGTCCGGCCCTCGGATGTCCGGAGGGAACCGGAAGTCCGAGTTATATGGCTCAAGTTTCACTGGTGCAAAGCTCCGGATTTCCGAAGCTGGTCGGACGTCCGGCCCTCGGACGTCCGGAGGGAACTGGAAGTCCGAGTTATATGGCTCAAGTTTCTCTGGTGCAAAGCTCCGGATTTCCGAAGTTGGTCGGACATCCGTCCCTCAGACGTCCGGAGGGAGCCGGAAATCCGAGTTATATGGCTCAAGTTTCTCTGGTGCATAGTTCCGGATTTCCGAAGCTGGTCGAACGTTCGGGCCTCGGACGTCCGGAGGAGGCCGGATGTCCGAGGCACTGGTCCTGTTTTCTGATAACAGCAGAGCAGTGGAGATGTGGTAAGAGCAGAACAGTGGGTATCTAGTTTGAGCAAGTTTATCACAAAACCTGTGATCCCCTCTTAATAGTGCGGGATCCCTAAAGACTCAAGAATTATAAAAGGGGTACCGATGATCCATACTTGAGTGTATACTTTTATTCGCTCATCATCACCCCGCACCACTAACGTCAAAGGAACTGATACCTTTGAGTTAGCCCTTTCACTTGAGCTTGATGTTGTTGTTCCTTCTTGGCTCAAGTTGAAAGCAAGACATGATGAAGTCTTCAAGCAGCTCTCCCATACACAATGTGGAAAGCCTAGCTTATGTATTCATCTTCATTTGTCCACCATGTGAACATCCACAAGAATCAAGCATGTAGTGCTCAGGAATGCTTATCTTGATCTTGTCCTTGTTAGCACATGAGCTTGTCCTTATCAACACATGATCATTAACAATAGTTTCAATGATATATTCGTGCTGATCCACTTGAACTTGCACACCAAAATCTTGATGACGATCACCACTTGACGTCATCCTTCATGGGTTGTATGAGATCTTCCTTTTGACGCAAGCCCATGGAAGCACACCTAACCCCCACATAGGACTCTCACAAAGACCATGGGTTAGTACACAAACACGTAATGGACAATGCTTACCATACCATGGGATCACTTGATCCCTCTCGGTACATCTTATACGCTTTGTGTGTTGATCATCTTGATTTACTCTTTGTCTGAGATCTTGATCAACCTAGTGTCTCTTTGACCATTCTTTGGATAATACCTTGAATACCATCTTGGTCATCATATAAACTCCTTGAACCCAACAGATGGACTTCAAGAAGTGCCTATGGACAAATCCTATAAATATAACTTAAGGCAACCATTAGTCCATAGGAATTGTCATCAATTACCAAAACCACATATGGAGATATATGCTCTAACACAAGCGATGTGTTCTTACGTGCTGCCGGTCTTTATGAGGATTTTTATTACTTGGTGGAGAATGCAGGACTTACCGCATTTGTCGAAGATAAGTGTCCACAATACCTCCTCCTCACTAATATTTTCGTGCAAAGCTTTAATTTCTATCCAAGGAAGAACCCTCCTATGGTTGAATTCAAGTTATATGATATCCCCCAGCGCATGCCACTTCAGGATTTTTCCAATGTTTGTAAATTACCTTATGTTGGGGATATTCACGAACTTCGTCCACGGGACTTGGAGGCTTTCATTGATACTATTGCTGTAGGAGAGGAGAGATGAGTGTCTTGCGCTAGAGTTGCTAGTGTACATTTTCCCGTGCTTCGGTATCTCTCATTATTTGTGGGAAATTTTTTGATTGGCCGTAGGAAAGCTGGGGCTCTTAGCTCCCCGGATCTTGCGGTTTTGCGTGAAGCTCTTTATAATGATAAAACTTATAGCTTGGGTGTTATAGTGGCTCAACGGTTGAACACGAACCGTACTAAAGGCACTGTTTATGGAGGTATCTATGCTACCTGTCTTGTTAAACATTTTGAGATACCTATTAGACTGTACGAGGAAGAAGAGATGTTTCTTCCTGAGAGATATCTAGATTATGATAGCATGGTTCGCCTTGACTTTCTTGATAAAGATATAAATAAGAGGATGATTTATAACTTGGTATTTAGCCAGGGTACTCGTGAGACTATTACTTTGCCTGCTTCTTCTTTGTTTAATCTTCATCTAGGCATGTACATTATTATGCCCTCGGACATCTACGCATATTGGGGCATAGCGCCACCACAGGCGCCCGTGCCCGAGCTACCAGTCGAGTACCAGACGCCAGTTTATCAGTGGGAGCCAGAGGAGCTCACCCAACAGTGGCACCCTCAGTACACTCTGGAGTACCCCGGAGACGGTTACTTCCCTCCTTGGGAGTATACCAACTTAGGCCAAAAGCCTAAGCTTGGGGGAGTACGTGTTTCTCACCGACTTTATATTCATGCTCACACTTTCACTTTGATAGTCGGTGTTCACACCTTGCCACTGTATCATCCATGCTAGTTTATTTCTTTTTCTCGCTTTCTTCTCATATGTTTGTTTAGATTGAGAAAAACAAAAAAAATGAGTTGTAAGTTTACTTTCCAGCTTGCTTAGTGGTGTTTAAAAAGAAAACCCAAAAAGATTTCCCGTTCTTCTTTTGCTTGTTGGGAGCTTTCCCGTGTAAATAGTTTTCTTTTTCTTTGGGTCAAGGTAGAAGACCATGGTTAAAATGTTTAGTGGCTCTCACATGCATATCTGTTTATCCGTCAAAGAGCCATATTACTTTGTCTTCTCCTTTGAGTTTGCTTGCAGATTACAACTTAGTCCAATGCACGGACACTCTCATGATGATTCACATCATTCGGTCGTGCAAGTGAAAGGCAATAATGACGATATATGATGAAGTGACTGAGCCTGGAAAAGCTGGTATGAACTCGACCTATTTTGTTTTTTGTAAATATGACTAGCTCATCGTTCCTAATTCAGCCTTGTTATGAGAGAAACATGTTTTCATTGACAACTTAGAGATCATAGTTTCTGATGCCATGCTTAATTAGCTAGGAGCTTATAATGGTTTGTCTTGGATGCCAACATGAATTTCAAGATGATTATGATGTAGTATGATAGGATGGTATCCTCCTTTGAATGATTCAAGTGGCTTGACTTGGCGCATGTTCACGCATGTAGTTGAAACAAAATCAACATAGCCTCTATGATATTCATGTTTATGGTGATTTATGTCCTACTCATGCTTGCACTCAATGTTGGTTAATTTCAATGCATATTGATGACCGTTGTCGCTCTCTAGTTGGTCGCTTCCCAGTCTTTTGCTAGCCTTCACTTGTACTAAGCGGGAATACTGCTTGTGCATCCACTTCCATAAACCCAAAGTTGTTCCATATGAGTCCACCATACCTACCTATATGTGGTATCTACCTACCGTTCCAAGTAAATTTGCATGTGCCACTCTCTAAACCTTCAAGTAATAATTTGTTTTGCATGCCCGAACCGCTCATGTGGTGACAAGGGGCGATCAATATCTTCCATGCTAGGCGTGTTATCCTCGATACGTGTTTATTCACTATCACTCACGAGAAAGGGGTCGGTAATTGGAATGCCCAGTTCCATGCTCAAATCGAAAAGATAATTGCAAACAAAACTCCCCCTGGATTGTTGTTGGTATGGACGGCACCCGAGGATTCGGCTAGTTGTGGAGTGTGATTGATCGGTGGTGGGGGAGTCAAAACTTTACTTTTCTGTTTGGGAACCGCCTATAGTATGTGTAGCATGGAAGATGGTGAAAACTCTTGGTCACCACGTTGACAATGAAAGCATGCCACCCAAAATTATTTGTCTCTGTTTTAAAAGCTTGAGCTCTGGCACCTGTGCTTCCCTCTGCGAAGGGCCTATCTATCTATGTTTCTGTTGAGTCATCCTCTTCTTATAAAAGCACCAGTTAGAGAGCACCTCCGTCATTTTTATGCTTTTTTATTAATTGATATTGAGTATGACTGTGACTGGATCTTCTTTGCCATGAATTACAATGTTCAGTCAGCCCTTGGTCTTTGAAGGTGCTATGCATTTATGTTTTGCGGTCTCAGAAAGAGCTAGCGAGACACCATATGTTCATATTGCTTCATGATTGTTTCGATTGAAGTGTTGACGTTTGAAACTTATTATTGTTGCTCGCTAGTTGATTATGCCATTGATATGAGTACATCATGAGACCTAAATGTCATTGCTTATGTGGTTAGCTTATGAACTTGTTGAAAGTATGAATATGAGTTAGACATAATTACAACAACAAGATCAACAGAGTTCGTAAAAGTTTTTTTTGTCTCTTTCAGTTTGTCAACTGAATTGCTTGAGGACAAGCAAGGCTTTAAGCTTGGGGGAGTTGATACGTCTCCATCGTATCTACTTTTCCAAACTCTTTTGCGCCCCCTGGCCACGCCTGACAGGCTTGTGAGGCCCTCGTGGCTCCGCCGCCTCCAACTCGAGCTCTATGTAGTCTCTCTCGCCCAGAAAAAATTAAGAGAGAAGAGTTCATCGCGTTTTACGATACGGAGCCACCGCCACCACCTGTTCTTCCTCTGGAGGGCAGATCTGGAGTCCGTTCTGGGCTCCGGAGAGGGGGAATCGACGCCGTCGTCATCACCAACCATCCTTCATCGCCAATTCCATGATGCTCTTCATCGTCCGTGAGTAATCTCATCATAGGCTTGCTGGATGGTGATGGGTTGGATGAGATCTATCATCTAATCGAGTTAGTTTTGATGGGGTTTGATCCCTAGTATCCACTGTGTTCTGAGATTGATGTTGCTACTACTTTGCTATGCTTAATGCTTGTCACTAGGGCCCGAGTGCCATGATTTCAGATCTGAACCTATTATGTTTTCATCAATATATGTGTGTTCTTGATCCTATCTTGCAAGTTGTAGTCACCTACTATGTGTTATGACTCGGCAACCCCGGAGTGACAATAGCCGGAACCACTCTCGGAGATGACCATAGTATGAGGAGTTCATGTATTCACTATGTGCTAATGCTTTGTTCCGGTTCTCTATTAAAAGGAGACCTTAATATTCCTTAGTTTCCATTAGGACCCCGCTGCCACGGGAGGGATGGACAATAGATGTCATGCAAGTTCTTTTCCATAAGCACGTATGACTATATACGGAATGCATGCCTACATTACATTGACGAACTGGAGCTAGATACATATCACCCTATATTATAACTGTTACATGATGAATGTCATCCGACATAATTATCCATCACCGATCCAATGCTTACGAGTCTTTTCCTACTGGTCCTTGCTCGTTACGTTACCGCTACTGCTGTCACTATTGCTACTGTTACCGCTGCTACCGTTACTATTACACTACTTTGCTACTGAAACTTTGTTGCAGATACTAAGTCTTTCAGGTGTGGTTGAATTGACAACTCAACTGCTAATACTCGAGAATATTCTTTGGCTTCCCCTTGTGTCGAATCAACAAATTTGGGTTGAATACTCTACCCTCAAAAACTGTTGCGATCTCCTATACTTGTGGGTTATCACCTATATATTTTTAAAAATACCTACCATTTTAATTGTAAAATGTATGGACGCAGCAACGCGCGTCAGTAATGATCTAGTATCATGGAATTCCGTACAACCCTTAGACTTTAGAAGTCTCATTTTATCCCAACTCAACCATGCCCTCTTTCTTTTCTCTTTCTTCACTCACTGTCGCATTAATCGTGTGACATCATCCAATGCATAAAGTCTTCTGATATAGAGTTTGTAATTCTTGGGACAATGATCCTCCTGACAGTAAAGTGTCCCACAAGTTCAAGTTTTCCTCTTCAAAAGAAAGTGTTTTAAATAAACAAAAGTGTTTTTCTTTCCTAGGTAGGTTTTTTAGGAACTCTCCTAGGTTTTTTTGAGCATCTATAACCTTTATTAAAACTGGATGTTTATAGGGATACAAATTATACCGGACGTAGATAGAAGCCACAGGTGGCGCCCGGGAGGCAAAGAGACCGCTGCTTTTGCAAGAGCATGCGCTTCGGCATTAAACTTCCTATTCTCATGTACAAAAAGAATATCATGAAAGGAACGAGATTGATGGTTTATCTCACTCAGGACTAAAGTGTAGTGGCAAGGGACTTCCTCACCAATCATGGAGACCACGACAACACAATCCGAAGCCACGCAGATAGAATGCGTGTTAAGATCTGCCGCCAAAGCAAGGGCTTCATTGCATGCTTGCGCTTCCAACGAGGGCGGATCCGTAAGGCCATCGAAGACTCTCGCTGAAGCTCCCAGGAAAGCTCGTGCTCGATCACGGCATATCACAACTGCAACACCCTGCCTACCACACCCGGACACACCACCATCTGCATTGAGATTAGCATCCAAGTCGGCTGGTTGAAGCCAGACTGAACTTGATGCTCTTGTTCTCGTGCTTGCGGCTGTTTCATACATGTCCTTTGGTTTCCAATCCCTCCGTTGGCGAGAATTGACCATAGCCATACATTCAAGGTCCTTGAGAAACACTGCGACGAAGATCGAGGTGCTGAGAGGACTTTGGTACTGATCATCATGTATAGCACGCCGCCGCGCCCACCATATGGCCCACATCGTTATTAGAATTTGAGCAGATTCCTTCTCGTAGGGTATCCAAAAGCCAAAACATCCATAATCTAGCATCCTCGGTTTGGTTTGAGATCATAACCTCTGTGAATTCCTCGTCGGTCAGTACCCAAACACATCTGGACATATTGCAGTCAAATAAAGAGTGTCTCCACGTATCAACTGCCGCATGGCAAATTGAGCAAGCCGGCGTATCCGTCATCTTCCTGTGGTTCCTAACCTCTCTAGTTGGAATGGATGACTTGGCTAGCCACCAAGCAAAGACTTTGATTTTTGACGGGATGCTTAAGTTCCAAAGTTTGCCCCAAGATTTCTTGTCCGGCTCGCACTCAGAATGCCCGGGGACATGCTCCAGCTAGTCCGTCCGTTGCTGCTTTGTAGAAGCTAGCAAACGGTATGCAGACCGTAATGAGAATGTGCTTCTTCGATCATAATGCGAGGCCCAAAAATCAGCTTGAACTCGTGTACTCAAGGGGATATTCAGAATTGCCTCCTTGTCCATTACATAAAAGTGCTCATCCAAGATTTGAATATTCCAGCCAACACAGATGTGATCGACCAATTCTGACACTTGCTGCGGCGGGCTCGAGGTCTTTGGGCATACCGGCCTTAGCTTATGATCTCCAGGTATCCAATTGTCATGCGAGATACTCGTCTCACTCCCTGTCCCTATCCTCTTGATGACACCTAGTTTAAAAGTGTCCCGACTTTCATGAATGGAGCGTCAGACCTGTGACGGATTACCCCGAACTCGGTCTCCAAAATAAAACAATTAGAACAATAAACTGCCTTTAGTATTCAAACACTAAAAGATTCAGGTTCTCGTCGTCAGGCTTGACGAGCCGCTAAGTTAAGGTGGTGTTTATTTTCAAGGGACTAGACTTTTTTTAGTAGCCCCTTCAGTAGAGTCTTTTTCTAGTGCCTTAAGGAAAACCTCCTCCTGTTTCTTTACCTAGGGACTAAAAGTGATTTTTCTTAGTCTAGTCCCTCTAAAGAAACACCACCTAAAAAGCTCGATGTCGCAAAAGCCCATGCGGTGCATGAACTTAGGTTGCGTCACCCATGCAGTTTTCGTGGGGTGATTTGAGGATATGCCCCACCTTTACTTGCACTTCTAGGATTTGCCCTTGTTTACATTGACATTGATCTTTTGCCACACCTTTGACAGAAGCTTAATGATTTGCCCTTGGCAACATGGGCCCATTGTAAAATGTCTAAACAGCCCCTGCCCTGCTTAGTCCACTAGACCGAGCACATCTCTCAGCGAGCATTTCTCTGGATTGGAAGATCTGAGGAGGAGATGGAGCTCCCGCCGCGCGCTGCTGTAGCTCCGGCAGAGGTCACCGCGGCTCTGCCCCTCCGACCTTGTTGCTCATCGGGCTCGGAAAATCTGGACCTCTCCAAACACGACGCTGGAGGCGAGCGCGGATGAGGTGACGTCGATCGTAGCGTGCGCGGCGGTCGGGCTCGACGACCTACAACCACCGGTCTGCTGATGGAGCACTTGCTTGGGGTGAGGAGCAGAGGCCGGACGGCCAGCGGATATGTGCCTGGCGTGCTTATGTGCGTGCGTGATCTAGCACCTGGGCGCGCGATGTGTGCTAGCCTGCTAGGCGTGCGTGTGCCTTGGCGTGCATGTGTGCATGAGTGCTTTGCGTGCGTGCTTTAGCACCTGGGCGTGAGTGCGTGCTCTGTGTGTGTTGTGTGCGTGCGTGCTCTAGCACCTGGGCGCCCGGTTGTTGCTGCTACTACGGTTGCATGCACGGAGAAGAACGCTGCTGTCCAAGCTCGCTCCCTAGCTCCCCTCGTCGAGTTCGCCATCACCGTCCTGGGCATGGACCGTGGACGACACCATTCGCGTGGCACATACGGAATGACCCTTCCTCATTTCGTGGGGAGCTTGCTAGAGATGGTCGGCAAGGTCGCCGCGGCCAAGCGCCAGAGGATCTTGCCCATGTACGAACCCAGGAGCTGCGTCTAAGAAGGGCATTTGGGTCATCTAATTTATAGTATAATCTCAAACCAGGTAGAAAGGGCAAATCAACAAAGTTTTAACAAACTTGTGGCAAATAATCAATTACAAGAAAAAAGAGGGCAAATCCTAGAAGTACAGGCAAAGGTGGGGTAAATCCTCAAATTCCCCGTTTTCGTGGTACGCCAGAGGCGGCGCCACTGCGAACTCGAACACTTGTCACTCTCCCCACATTCCACAATCCAATCTTCGATCCCGTCCGTCCATCAGCCCGCACGGACCTCGACGCACCATCCCCCCGCAGGCCGCATACCCTCCTCTTGTCCTTGACCTCCTCCCCCTCTCTTGGTCAGATCAAATCGAGCCTGCCCTTCTCGCTCGCGTCTCCACACCATTTCCCTTTCCCCCGACGAGGCCGCCGCCGTGACCTGAGAGCATTCGCACGATGTGGCGCCGCCTCCAAACCCTAGCCCCCGCCCTCCGCCGCGCTGCCGCCGCAGCCGGCTCGCCCCCCTCCCCGGCCATCGCCCGGGCCGCTCCCATCTCCACGGCGGTCGCGGCCTTCCGCCGCACTGCCCCTCTCCTCTCCGGTAAGGCCCAACTTCCCCCTCCCCAGATCTCGTTGTCGTGGCGGTTCCTGGCGCTGATCGACTGGTGGATTGGCGTGTTTCTGCAGCGGACAAGCCGGCGGCGGCAGCGACGAGTGTGGAGGATGTCATGCCCATAGCCACGGGGTTGGAGCGCGAGGAGCTCGAGGCGGAGCTCCAGGTGAGATTGATTGGGCCTTGGGTTTGGAGATTCCGGCTGGACTGCCCCGTTTGGTTTGATCCTTGGAATGGGCTGTAATTTCTCGATCTGGTTGTGGTTTTGCAGGGGAAGAAGCGCTTCGACATGGATCCCCCTGTCGGTCCCTTCGGTACCAAGGTGAGGCGTTGATACTAGGTTTATCTTGCTGTCTGTTATTTATTCTTAATAGGGGAATGTGGTCATACATGCTTGCTCTGTTCAGGTTCATCGGAGCACTTTGATGTCTAATTCTTTGATTGATAGTTTAATGAATCGAGTGGGATGTATTGTGCATGCATCTTTCCAGCAATGCTCTGTGATGTCCTGATGCACTTTGGAGATTTGTCTATGCGCGCAGTTCATCAATATGCCATCATCCATCGGTGTAGAAACTCGTGGGTGTTCTATCTAATGGCTGCTGTGTTTAAATTTTCCTTGTTCCTTGTCTACCATAGCATCAATGGTCGTTTCATGCTATTCGGTCAAATGATCGCCTTTTATGGTCGTTTCATGCTGTTCGGTCAAATGATCGCCATTTATGGCCGTTTCATCCTGTTCACTCAAATGTCACCATTTACCCCTGGCTTCGCTGGTTAATATGTGATTTTATGGATTATGACCAAGGCTTTAAACTTTCTTCACTGAAAATTGCTACATTAAAAGGATCTTTGTTGCCTTAAACTTCTTTTAGTACCGCGTTATTACATATTGGCTCATTATCTTATGCATTTTGCGGTTGCATATGTGTGTATATATAGATATAATGGGCCGAAAACTTGATTTGTTTACACTATTAAGCAGTGTAATTTAAAAGCTGTTAGGCCCTGTTTGGGAACCCTCTGGTTCGCAGATCTGCCAACTCCGTGGGCGGGGCCTGCCTGTACGGTTCAGCTACACGGAGTGAGATCTGTGGAGCGCAGAGGTCCCACAGTACAAAATCGTGGAAGACCAGAAATCGGGATATACGTAACAGCGATTCACGTTGTTGGAGAATATTGCCCACAGTCCCACCGATAAGTGGGAAATTTTTCTCTCCCCACCTGTGATGTGAACCAACCCCCTCTGCCTCCAGCTACTCCAAGCCACACATTGCTCTCACCCCCCCACCCTCTTCTTGCTCTTCACACCATGGCCTAGGACACCTATGTTGACGCCGAGGCAGCCATCGCTGCCGGCGAATCTTTCCCGGAGCTTTGAGGCATCTTTGGTGATCCTCCCGTGCGCAGGACCTCACCTAGGTGATGCTCAGGCTGCAAATTGAATGCACCGGCCACACAAGCTGTACGGCGAGCACTACCCTCCTCCGTTACCTCGCCTGTTTCTCTAGTCAGTAGCATCAAAGATCCTGCTGTCGGAGTCCTTCCCCAGCCTCACCCTACGGAAAGCCCCATGCACGACGGGCACCTTGGTGAACGAGGGTGCACAACAGTCAACACGAGGTTGGAGGACTGGTTAGAGGGGGAGCGTCCATGAGGCTGGAGGTCCCGGTTAGGAGTGGGGCCACAACAGACATTGGTGAGCACGGTCGCGGTGGACCCGGCGCAGTGAGTGGTGGCCGTCGTGGAGGTGACGTCAAGCCCGGAGAGGTGCAGTCGACTGCCGTGAGGAGCTGCTTGTACAGCAGCCTGCCTGCGGGAGCCAGAGATATATGCTGCTGGGGTTTCTCATGCAGGGAGGATAGCCGGAGATACATGCTGCTGAGGTTCCTCATCCATGGAGGACACGGTAGTTTTCCTTTTTTTGATCGGGAAGTTCTGGAAGATAGAGAATTCAGGGAGTAGGTTGGAAGATAGAGAACTCTGGACAGGCCCGTAGTCCTGGCTCATACAGTCATAACATAAGAGTTAATGTCTCCCCCAGCTAATACAGTTTCTACAGTCATGACTTGTATGAAAACTCAACTTTTGTCTGATAGCTTGTTTTCTGTTCCAAGCAGAAGGTTGTGAATACCGGACATAGTATGTCTTTGTAAATCTCTTAAGGCTCTTACTGCAAGCCCACTGATGCATGTTTTCTGTTATGTGAGTTGTGATGTTATATTTTATATCAACTTTTTCCAGAATGGAACATGTCGTGCCAAATTTAGTTGATTACCTGTGGTAAACCATAGTTACCAGGAATCCAGGACAAGAAACTGGATCACTAAGGGTCTGTTTGGTTTGCTGCGCACACTAAACCTGCCAAAAAATTGGCTGCCTACTTTTTTTTAATTGTTTGCTTTGTTGCTGAAACTTCCTCGCAGTTTTTTGCCAAATAGTTGGCAACATCTGGTAAGGCTAGTGTGGGCATCAACCAGAACCCTAATTGCAGTTTGTTCGGTAAGCTAGTTCTGAACACGGTTACGTGACCCAGATAAATCTGGGCTAACGACCCAATTACAGAGCTATATATGACTTGAACAGCAAATTGTGTTTAATTGATCACAGTGAAGCACACACTTGAATATGTTGTGAGTCGTGAGCTGTGAATCTGGCAGCTATGGTGTTGCATTGCAAACTTGAATATGTTGTGTAATTCAGATAACCTTGGACTGGAGAGATATCGGGCTTTTGACTTTTTGAATGAATTGAGTGTGAGCATTTATGCAAATCCATTTTTCGTCAGTTCAGACTTCACCAGAACTTATTTGCATATTCAGACACCTTTCATGAATTTACTACAAATATGTTGGATTTGATGGATGGGTCATGCTGACGTTGTGTCGTAGATTCCTTTTTTTGTACTTTATCTAATTCTGTGTGTTCACTTGACCTTTAATCTGTACTTTGATGTTTGTGTGCCGTTTCCTTGTCTGTTTTCTTTTGCCGGTGGAAGTGGGAACTGACAGTTCTTCATATTCTTTCTGTGTGCGCTTTTCTTTGTACGGTTCCAGAATTTTAAGTTATAGCTTCCATTGGGTTGCCATGGTGGTTATAGTATGTGGATGCGTGCTTCATTCTGTAGAAGATAAAATATTGTTTGACTACATAAGTTCAGAACCTAAGAAATCGATCCATTGTTTCTTTTCAACTTTAGTGCCAGTACCCTGCCATATTGTTCATTTCACTTTGATTCTGTACCTGCAGGAGGCGCCAGCTGTCATTGAGTCCTATTTTGACAAGAGAATAGTAGGTTGCCCTGGTGATGAAGGAGGTACGATGTTGTGGAACTGGTTCATCTGAGCTCTAAGCTGCTAGATGTGGCAAGGATTGTATAACACTTATTGTGGTTGGTTTATTTGCAGAGGATGAGCATGATCTCGTATGGTTCTGGTTGAAAAAAGATGAGCCGCATGAATGCCCAGTCTGCTCACAATACTTTGTGGTAATTTACATATTAATTTAGTTTAGTTTATGCATTTGATGGCTAGTTTGTCTTAATACAACATAGCATCAGCTGCCAAGCTATGTTGGTGTATTAGGTTTTGTAACAGACGTTTTGCTGCTTGATTTATGCAGCTTAAGGTCATTGGTGATGGTGGAAATCCAGATGGGCATGATGATGATGATGACGGTCATCACCACTAAGGATGCCTCGTGGTTCTGAAAATAAGAAATTTGTGAGGCATATGATTTCGCTTACGCGTTCTAAGCACCAGACTGCTCCACGGCATCCTTGTTTATGAATATACATTTGGCCATCAAGCAGGTGGTAGTTTTCGCCTTAGGTTTTTTCGTGGAAACAAAACTTTTTTCAGATTTGTCCAGTGCATGTCTTATGGAGCATCATCAAATAAGAGATGGCTGCAGAGAACTTTTACTTTTGCTACCGAGTGTCCATCGGGTGTGATGGACCTGACCGATTCAATCATGCAAGAATTTGTGTTGTGCAGTTTGAAAAATTTCTGTTAAATTAACACTTTAATGAGTTCGTGTAGCACTGTATACCCTGCACCGTTTCATCGAGATGGTTTTCTTCTGAAGATACTGAACCCTTGGTTAAGATGGAGAGTATGAACGTGCACTTGGCTTGTGATAAAGTACCATCCCCTCAGATATCCAGTGTTACATTGGGAAAGGTTGGTGGATTGTAACGTTTGTGGTAAACGGAAGAATTGGCGATACCAGAATGTTTGTGGTAAAAGAAAGAATTGGCAATATCTTGTTTGCAGTGCCAACCCAAGCTCAGAACATAAGATGCAATGCTGCTGCATGAATATCCAGCTCTTAACTTTTCACACAATATTATGTTTGAACTCTCGGCCAACGAACAGACCTGGAAGAGAGGGTCGCTTATCTTTGCTCCGTCTCTTACATTTCATCACCATCTGGCCATCATTCCTTGAAAGATCGTTGGTGATATCTCAGTACTCCTCAGCCATTCCAGAAGAAGATGATTAGCTACATGTAGACAGTAATCTTCTTCTGCATTTCATACTACCAAATATATCAACTCGGACCCCGCAACAACAACAACAAAAAAAGATCAACTCGGGACGTCCAACAAAAAAGAAAAAAAGGGCTGGCAAAAAAAAAAGAAAAGAAAGGAAGGAACTCGGAACTCACTTCACTGCGTACGCAAGATCACATATGCCACACGTCCGATGTGATGTCCAACAAATGGCGATGGCGCCGTGGTGAATCCCGGTGGGGAAACGGGGAGAACCGATGCCCAGCGAGTGGAGTGCCCATGAGTTATCGAGTGTGACGGCGCCGCTGAATTCGGCTGAGGTCGCTGCCCGTAAAAGGAAAAAGCGTGGCCCCTAGGCTAGCTCTAGGCGAACGGCCGCCGTAGAAGAGAGCAAATGAAATGTCCTGCCTAGCCACCGGACCAGATCTCAGTTGCCGCGGCGGCGACGAAGACGACGGCGACACGCGCGCACACATGGATTCTTGCCTAGGCAGAGGCAGGGGCCCCCTCCCCTTCTCATTCTCAACTCGGAGATGAAAATGGAGAATATATAGCTGTCTTCTCGTACGTACGTACGTACGTACTTCGTCCGTTTCACCAGCAGTGCCGTCTAGCTGTTCGATGTTATTCCTCCCTGGCCTGGCTTTTCCGCTTTCCAGCCCACGGACGGATGGGATGCCCGCAAGGTACGTTCATCCTGCGAGCTTGTCATTATCGATCACCATCACAATACGCTCTGATTTTTCAGCCGCTGGGGCATGCATGCACTTTTCGCCAGTGGCAACATGTGTGCCGTTCGTCTGCATTCGCATTTTACGTCACGCAATTGTCTGAGTGTTTTCACAAAAGAAAACAAGGGCAAATGTGCCGTTCGTCTGCATTGGCATTTTACATCACGCAATTGTCTGAGTGTTCTCACAAAAGAAAACAAGGGGAAATGGAAGAAGATTATTAAGCTAGTGCGCTGGTGGTTCAGATTATCACCAAATAGCCGCGGAAAGAAACACGGGAAATTCCCACGGAATCTCGTGCTGCATAGCTTAATTAACGGGATGATGTTGGCTTACTTTTTGTGTTTCCTGCAAATAGCTTCACATTGCAACATGGTATGAAGTTGTACTAGCATATCATGTCGAACCCTTTTCCTTTTTAGGGAGAGAAGCCATACCAGAAACTCAAGAGATAAAATTCTTTCCCGCTTTGCTTTCGAATATGTCAGGTAATGGAACTGTGCACACACGCACACCACAGTTTCTTCCATGTTAAGAAAAGCACAGCGATATGTTATTTCATACATATCATCATCATATTCTGTCTGCTCCCTTTTGCCATCCAGTGTACCCAGACAAACAATTTGCTGCAGGAAGAAGCAAAACTTGTAATGGCAGCTTTCTGTCTGTAGATTAAACTCATGGAATGCTGACAACGCGTGGCGGCAAAAGAGAACATAGAGTGGCTGCAGCCATGGACAGAATGAAATCCCTTTGTTTTTCTGAACTTTGTTATAGGTACTCATGTCAAAGCTTGATATAAAGTTAAAAGTACTATGTTTGTAGCTTTTGATCTCATATTTTATTTTTACTTCATATGCAAGTACATTAGTTTCAGACTCCTATACCTGAATAGGAGTGCGGACAACATAAAGAAGTACAAGATGACAAAGAAGGCCGCCAAGTCAGCTGTGAGTGAAGCAAGGGGTCAGGCGTGTGAGGACCTCTACCAGCGGTTAGACATGAAGGAAGGCGAAAAGGACATCTATAAAATGGCCAAGATCCGAGAGAGGAATATGAGGGATGTTAACCAAATCAAATGCATCAAGGACGGAGCAGATCAGCTCCTGGTGAAGAACGAGGGGATTAAGCATAGATGGTGGGAGTACTTTCACGAGCTGTTCAATGGGGATAGTGAGAGCTCTAGCATTGAATTGGAAGACTCCTTTGATGATACTAGCAGGCCTATTGTGCGGCGAATCCAGGAGTCGAAGGTCAAGGAGGCTTTAAAAAGGATGAAAGGAGGCAAGGCGATGGGCCCTGATTGTATCCTCATTGATGTGTGGAGAGGTCTCGGGGACATAGTGATAGTATGGCTAATCAAGCTTTTCAACCTCATTTTTCGGGCAAACATGATGCGAGAAAAATGGAGACGGGGTATATTAGACTATTAGTATCAATTTTCAAGAACAAGGGGGATGTTCAGAGTTGTACTCCCTGCGTTTCTAAATATAAGTCTTTTTAGAGATTTTATTAGGGGACTACATATGAAGTAAAATAAATGAATCTACACTCTAAAATATGTCTATATACATCCGTATCTAGTCTTCTAGTGAAATCTCTAAAAAGACTTATATTTAGGAACGGAGGGAGTACTAATTATCATGGCATTAAGCTGATGAGCCATACAATGAAGCTATGGGAGAGAGTCATTGATCACCGCTTAAGAAGAATGAAAAGCGTGACCAAAAAGTCAGTTTGGTTTCATGCCTGGGAGGTCGACCATGAAAGCCATTTTCTTGGTACGACAACTTCTCGAGAGATACAAGGAGCAAAAGGAGGACCTGCATATGGTGTTCATTGACTTGGAGAAGGCCTATGATAAGATACCGCGTAATGTCATGTGTTGGGTCTTGGAGAAACACAAAATCCCAGCAAAGTACATTACCCTCATCAAGGACACGTACGATAATGTTGTGACAAGTGTTCGAACATGTGATGACGACACTGGTGACTTCCCGATTAAAATAGGACTGAACTAGGGGTCAGCTTTGAGCCCTTATGTTTTTGCCTTGCTGATGGATGAGGTCGCAAGGGATATATACAAGGAGATATCCCATGGTGTATGTTCTTTGCGGACGATGTGGTGCTAGTTGATGATAGCCAGGCGGGGGTCAACAACAAGTTAGAGCTATGGAGACAAACCTTGGAATCGAAAGGTTTTAATCTTAGTTGAACTAGAACCGAGTACATGAGGTGTGCTTTCAGTACTACTAGGCACGAGGAGGAGGAGGAGGTTATCCTTGATGGACAGATGGTGCTTCAGAAGGACACCTTTCGATATTTGGGGCCAATGTTGCAGAAGGATGGGGATACCGATGAAGATGTGAACCATCGAATTAAAGTCGGATGGATGAAGTGGCGCGAAATTTCAGGCATTCTCTGTGATAAAAGAGTGCCACAAAAGTTAAAAGGCAAGTTCTATAGGACGGCGATTTGACCCGCAATGTTGTTGGCTCTAAGTGTTGGCCAACTAAAAGGCGACATCTGCAACAGTTAGGTGTAGCGGAGATGCACATATTGAGATGGATGTGTGGACACAAGGAAGGACCGAGTCTGGAATGATGATATACGAGATAGAGTTGGGGTAGCGCCGATTGAAGAGAAACTTGTCCAACATCATCTGAGATGGTTTGGGCATATTCAGTACAGACCTCCAGAAGCTCCAGTGCATAGGGGACGGCTAAAGCGTGCTGATAATGTCAAAAGAGGACGGGATAGACCAAACTTGATATGGGAGGAGTCCGTAAAGAGAGATCCGAAGGGTTGGAGTATCACCAAATAACTAGCCATGGACAGGGGTGCGTGGAAGCTTGCTATCCATGTGCCAGAACCATGAATTGGTCGCGAGATCTTATGGGTTTCACCTCTAGACTACCCCAACTTGTTTAGGACTAAAGGCTTTGTTATTGTTTGTTGTATGCAAGTACATTTGTCAAACAACTACTTATGTTCCAGATTATTCAAGATTCATCATAGGACAACTTCTACACTAAAAATTCCGATGCCCCTTTCCTTCCAAAAAAGCTTTAGTACGGATTTATAGAAAATAACAAAACCACAAAATTAAATAGTACTAATACAGTACATAACGGACTACTAAGGAATTTCAGGTGAGATCGTGGCGATTGCAACCCACGGGAGGATTCCGAGTATTTAGATGGCATTATTCTTTACTGGGAAATTGGTGGCCTCAAATGTCACTTTATTTTTGCATCATTCCTTGTTGCATTTTGGTCGCTGACTTCTGTTAATTAGGACTTGATGTAGACTTAATTCAAACAGTAATTAATTGTTCTTTACCTTGTTTAATTCAGTGGGAGGTGATCAGTTAGGGGACCGTACCCAACGACATTCTCTGCTTGTGGGAAAGAAATTCAAAATTCAGAAATATTCTCTACAAGAAATATTCCATGTAAGAAATAATACACCGTGCTGCAGCATGAGTATGCAGTGTGTTGTTATTTATTTCAGACCCACATAAGCAACTACATATCATATGTAGTACTGTGCAAAAAGTTTTGCAAAAAATCATGGGTTCTAGACAGTAGTAGCGATGGAATAATTTACATCCTCCTGTTTACTTTGGCATCAGAAGCTTTACTTCAAACCAGCATGGTTCTGAATCTTATTGAAATATGTCATATGTGAAACGGTAATGTTTACTAAGAAACTATCATGTCATAAAAAACCATATATACATCTACTAGGTTTGTAGGCATACTAGATGTTCCACACAACTGGCAGAAGAAAATTTTGTTTCCTGCTCCTAGTAGCCGACAAAATGTGTAAACTTTTGGGTAAAGACAACTGTCGATATTTCACTTGTGCAGCCTACTTTCCAGAATATATTCTTTCAACAGAACTTTGTGGATGCTTCACGTTTTTGAAGGACGAGTATATGAAATTAGAAGAAATATGTGCTAAATAAGGAATATGCAGTCTCCAAGGCCTATGACACAACACAATCATGGCCTATAATCTCTAGCAAGGAGTAAAGATTAGGTAGTTTATAACCTTGTATCTATAACAGAACTTCATTAGCCCCTCTGCTTCTTCTATTCTCTTAGGCAAGGTAGGGACAAAAATCACATTTAGCCCACATATTTTAGCCTGAGCTGTCCCCCCATATGGTTAACCTCAGTGGATAGAAAAATTGAGAGCTAGTGCATATGATTCCTTCTGTATGTAGTGCACTGACAAAGAAGCAAAATTAGGTGAAAATCCTCTGCATTATTCTGCTATCACAAACACTTGGCGGTTAGTTTAGATTTGACTTAGGCCTTTGTTTAATCCCTTATAAATTTGGATCGTCGAGAGGGGATCAAAGCCTACCACTATTCTGAGTTCTGAAAGCTACCCTGCACCATTTGTAAAAGCGGCATCCCTTTCTTGGTAGCAGAACCCGAGAATAGCAGAGTTAGTTATGTAAAGCTGACCTCAAAGGGGGGAAAATGCTGCTGCTAAGGAATATTCCGGCCGATCGGTGGTGTAAAAGTGATGAAATTTTATAACGGAGATGTAGTTACGACGGAGGAAAAGCAGCAAAAGTTCAAAAATTCTTCGACAAGGACTCTTGTAGTTCCTCTCAATGCACAATTTTACAGGTACCTGTTACTGTCAGTTGTATCACTGACCTGTACTACATGCTACTGTTGAGCAGTTCTCTTTGCTATACTCCAGAATTAATACCTTCACTGTCCACACCTCAAAGATATTTCTGGAATCTTCCTTGCTGCAGTCTGCAGAATTCTACACTGTATCTGCCTAGAAAACGAGGCAGTACCCCTTGCCATATCCAGATCTCTTGAGCTTCAATTCCGCGTCTAATTGCACCTTAAAATTTACTGAAAATTACGATAATTCATGTGCCACCGTGCGTTTACAATAGTTTGAAAAACCCGCTGCAAAAAAAGCTGCAGCGTGTAATTATTTTTGCGCTAAATTTAGTATTTTCTTCAGAAGCCTCTTCATGATTATCACCTGTCATTATGATCTCTGGAGTTTCAGTTCCGTGCTGATTGGCGCCTGAAATTCTAGTGAAAATACTTTATTTTGAGAGTTTCGGTCCATTGCGTCATGAATTCTACTCTGCACACTTTATTTCTTGAGTTTCAGTTCAGTGTCAAACTGCACCTTAAACTGAAAATACTGTCGTTTACTCTTTGACTGTTTTTCTTCCGGTACAGTGTCTGTCCGCGTCTTAGATTCTACTAAAAATGCTTACTTTTTTAATTTTAGTTCAGTGTCTTTAATTCTACTGAAAATACTGATATTTACTATTTATTGTATTTCAGTCCAGCGTCGAACTGCACCTTATCTCGTGAAAGTACTGGCATTTACTAGTACACCTTAAAGTCCATTCTGCTAGGTTTTCAGCGCAGCGTTTGGTGTCACCTTTGAGCCAATTTGGATGAGTTTTTTTTTTCTGGATTTTTTTTTCATATTGAAAATAGTAATATTTAGTCTCAGAGTTTCAGTTATATTTTGAACCCAGCTTTAACCAATAGTGAGAATACATATAGTTCCTGTGTCGCCGTGCAATTTACGTGTGGTGTGTTGAGTTTTACAATAATAATAATGGGAAAAACGACAAGCCTGTAGTGCAAGAATAGGTGCCAAATGTTTAGCCTTTTCTTGAAAAATATGGGGTTTCGCTGATAAGAATCTTCCTTTAGCACTGAGAGTGTGAGATATTAATCGCCTTCCGTTTATGTGTATTTTCTTCTGGAAAAGACAAGGAAACAAGTGTTATGCTTATTCCTTGTTATTTAGACTAGGACTAATGTTATACATATACATAATCTTTGGAGTTCTGATGCCGAACCAGTGGACATTAATTAGAGTACAGCACCTTATCAATCAAGATAAATAAAATAGTAAAAATTTGGTTAGGAATTGGCAAAAAGGGGGTCCTAAGTATTTCTATATATATATACCTGGGTTCCCTCTCCACTGCCAAGAAAAGGATGCATATATTCTGCTGTGACCTGGGCCAGAGGAATTACTATCACTCCCATGTATGTACTCTAGAGCAGTAGTTAAGGGGAAGGTACAGAGTGAAAAAGAAAAATGTTAAGAGGAAGGTACAAATAATTAATCTAAATGATAAGTGCCACACGTGTGACACCAAGCATTTTGACCCTAACGTTTTTTTACAACTAAAGTTGTCATCCAAAAAAAAAAACCTAAAAAAGAACATCATTTGAAAAGGAAGTTGCCATGTTTGACAACTAAAGTTGTCATTCTCGTGTCACTAAACTTGCCATAAAAGATATTCGAAGTTACCACGTGTTCATGCCACACGTGTGACTCTTATCATAATTGTTGAGCTTCTAATTGGAGAGCAAGAGCAACTCCAACGCGCCGACCCACTTCATCCGCACGCGTCCGTTTGGATTCGGGCGGACAGAAAAGTCGGCCCAACGCGCAGATCCAAACGGACACGTGTTCGCTTTTCGTCCGCTCCCAACCCATTTTAGACGCAAATTTGGGTGTCATTTGCGTCGCCGCGGACACGAAGCGGACACGCACCTAGCCAGCGTGCTCCTTCCCTGGTCTGCTAGTCGGTGTCACAGTCTCTCCTTCTTATCCCCTTTCCCCATCCACCGTCCGCAAACACGCAAACCCTAGGCCACCGACCCCATTTTCCCCCGGCCACCCTAGCTCTCCAGCAAGAAATCCGTCGATGGGTGCCTCCTTCGTCTTGCTACGGGAGGCCTATTGGTGGATCTGCGGCGGCGGTGGGATTTGGCAAATTTTTGCGCATCCTACCGACGGGATTTACCGAATCATAATAAAGAATTGGTAAGAATGTATGTTAAAATGCATTTGTATAAAAATAATGTTCAAATTTGATTCAAAATGGATGCTGGCCGACTAAGCGGACGAAAAATAAATCGATGCGTTGAACGCATGGTCAAATCAAATCTTAAATTGAGCGGTCACGAAACAGGGACCTATCCAAACGAAAAAAAAAGCGTCGTTTGTTTGGTCGACGTGTTGAAATTGCTCTAATTCCTTTGAAAGTTTATCTAGGATTTCATTTGGCTGGCTCTGGAGCCGAGCGTGCGTTGTGGTGGCGCCGAGCGAGATGAAGAGGAGCTGACTCGCTGGGGCGTGGGCGTCATGTGGCGGGCCGAACGAATTGGAAGCCGGCGGCAAAGTGGGCGTTCAACTGCCGTCCACGCGTCGCCCATCCGGGGCGGGGCTTTCTATAAATAGCTCTGCATGCTTGGTTCAGTCAGCATCCGGGCAAGAATTAGCGCTCTCTCTCTTTCTCTCTCTCTCACTCTCACCACCAGCAGCAGACCAGCTCACCCTCACCTGATCGATCGATCACCGTACGCACGTACGTGACCACCATGAGCTCCTCCGGTACGCACGTCGCTTCTCTTGCTGTGCTGTGCTGTGCTTCTTCCACGGCGACTCAATTTTCAGTAAGATGGACCGACCGACCTTGTTGATGGTTTGCAGGCCCGCGCGGTGTTCGTCGAGAGTACGGCCGGACCTATGTGGTCAGGCCCAAGGGGAGGCACCTGGCCACCATTGTCTGGCTCCATGGCATAGGCGACAACGGAAACAGGTTCCTAGCTTCCTATACATACATACATGCATGCATACCCCATGCTGGACTGTTTTCTTTTGTTGTTTGTTTGTTTTGGATTTGGTTTTAGATTGATTTTCTTCCAAGACGCATGAGTGACATGTGATATTCCAAGCTCAACTGCAAATCAACTACTAGCTCCTGTTCGAATATAGGAATATATACATATATACTAGCTAGGAGTAGTCGAGTAGATACGTACTAGAGATACAAGCACAGCTTGAGCTACTTGTCTGAATGCATGCGACCCAGCTAGTTAGCCACACGACACGACACCACTCCACACTACGGAGGTGTGAAGGCATGAATTTGGCACGTCCATTTTTGTCATATGCCACAGCCAGTACGTACACACATTTCATTATTCCTTCCTAACTCTTCACTCGTCTCTTAATATTCCCCACAGACTGCTTTTCTTCTTCTGACGGAGTACTTGTACACACGCGTCATTCAGTCGAATATATGCAAGTGCACGTTTTGCAAGAGGAACGCCAACTAATTTTTTTATATATATATCTACACAAGTTGATGACTAGCTGCAATACTTGTACTTTTTATCTCGTTCATTTTTATTTCATTTTATTTATGGACACGTCCTAATTTGTTCCTTTCCCACGGTTTCGTCTTGTGCAGCTGGTCCCAGGTCCTGGGTAATCTCCCGTTGGATAATGTAAGTTGATGGAACACCCATCTACAATCCTATTCCTAATTTATAATTATTTGATTAGGCTTATCTGGGGATTAGTCTCTATCCCGAACTCTCGAGCTCAGTTTGATGATCTTCTTCGGGATAGCTGTTTGAGTTTAACGGCCTCCTGCATCTCTGTGCAGGTCAAATGGATTTGCCCTACCGCGCCAACGCGGCCCGTAGCGGCTTTCGGTGGTTTTCCATGTACAGCATGTAGGTCTCTCAGCTTAATCACATACAGTACAACATGGCTTGGCTGCAGCTTTGCTTCCTCCCTAGTCTGTTTCTGGGACAGAAATGACCATCGTTGCTTCCCATTTTTGCATACTGAAACGAAACAGGGTTCGATGTGGAGGAGACTTCGGTTGACGGCCCCGACGACGTCCAAGGGCTGGACGCATCCGCCGCACACATAGCAAACCTGCTGTCGTCCGAGCCCTCCGACGGTACCTGATTTTATTTTCCAAGTACATGTACCGCATTTATTTACGTAGCAACTAAGAATTACTAATGCTGATAGCGGGCAATCTCCAGTGAGGCTTGGGATAGGCGGTTTCAGCATGGGAGCTGCCACTGCCCTCCACTCTGCCGCATGCTATGCGCACGGAAGGTTCTCAAACGGGGTTGCGTACCCTATTACCCTCAGCGCCATCATTGGGTTAAGCGGCTGGCTTCCCTGCTCCAGGTCGGACTCTGAATATTTTGGACGAAAAGACAGCCATGCTATTGATATATTGGTGTCCATTAAGCTCATATATACGTACGAATATTGTTCAGGACCCTGAGGACCAAGATTGAGAGCTCACAGACTGCTTTTAGGAGGGCCGCTGCCTTGCCGATTATGCTTGGCCATGGAAGAGGTTAGCATTGCTATTGCTATGTGTTTTGCGTTCCATGTGCTAAATTAGTCTCGTCTGAATTGTAAATATTTACTAGTACTACTAAAAACGGTTAATTTCCTTCTATGCGTTCCTGCAGGCGACGAGGTAGTCACGTACAGAAACGGCGAGAGGTCGGCCGAGTTTCTGCGTAACTCGGGCTTTTCGTACCTGAATTTCAAAGCCTACAACGGGTACTACAGATCGACATGCCGAATTTTCCATATGCTGCTCTCGTATTTTTCTTCTGAAATTTACTAGTACTAACATAATGCCATTTGTGCAGACTGGGCCATCACACCATCCCGGAGGAAATGGACGATGTCTCCAAGTGGCTCAGGGCAAGGCTCGGGCTTGATCGCTCTTGCGGCTAAGGGGAGAAGCTTGTGCCTTGGTGGCTGACACATGACATGAAAGAAAAGTATTGACACTATAGAGGAGAAGGTTGATATATATATAATCAGATTCCATCGCCCGAGAAGGTTGATATATATATAATCATAGGTTAATCATATGAAGAGATCACGACCGGCATGGGTTGATATATAAGTCCTCACTACTGAATTTCATGTTACACTTATATTGTACTAGTAAGAGTTGTACCACAGTTATATTGTTTTGATTGACTACACCAGTAATTTATGACGCATGCGTTCTATATCAGGCCAGTGTAGACTTTTCTGTTTCACGCCATATAATCAGATTCCATCAAAACACAAGAGAGAGATTCATAAAATTCTCAGAGCAAAGATTTGGAAAATAATAACCATACACTATGTACTAAATATGGGTTCATAAGATTCGTAGGGTATTTGCAGCTATTTGGAAGATAATAACCTACATTGATCAAATCTCAAACTATGTGAGCTGTATGTATCAGCATCACTATACTCAGTGGAGTATGGTTTTAGGTTGATCATCAGCTTCATCAAGATCAAATTCCACTGAATTCGTTGATCTGACTACCATGGTAGAGATTACAAGTGTCAGTTTTTGAGGGGCCCTGCTGTAGACTGTAGTAGGGAGTTTGTGTTATTGCTCAGCGATCCATCGCCCTGCTTCGCGAACCCCTCATGTGTTTGGGGATCAACATTGTGCTCAAAGTCTGAATGACTAAAGATGATGTCCTCGAGTCCGCCGTCACTGCACAAAGGAACACATGATTAGAATGCTAACACACCCTATGTACTCCCTCCGTTCCTAAATATAAGTCTTTTAAGAGATTACATTATTGGTCTACATACGAAGCAAAATAAATGAATCTACATTTTAAAATATGTCTATATACATCCGTATGTAGTCCACTAGTGAAACCTCTAGAAAGACTTATATTTAGGAACGGAGGGAGTAGTACCGTACACTGTCACTCGCATGTTGTTCCAATGAAATAAGCAAAACCGCGGAGCAGGTGTAAATACATCACAAAGAAGACTATCACATCACACTGGTTCATGAAAAAGTTTGCTGCGACAAAGTCTGGTAACTTGGATCATAATTTGGCTTCGATTGGGATTTTTGTTGGCAACAGTAGCCCACATTCATTGCTCCTCTTGTTCATATTATTGCCAAAACTTAGCAGTTCGATTTTTTATTCTTTCGGAATCTCACTCCGCTCCCTCGCAAAAAAGAGAAAAGAAAAAGAAATTTCACTCCGCTCGGCATAGCAGTAGCACATGAGTAGATGGCATTTGACAAGGATGTTTGGAAAATAGAACTCACTCCAGGGCTTGAGTTGGTGGACCAAGATGAACATCCATGTGATTCAATTCGCCGGGGATGTAGATATCATCCATAATGTTTGCTTCTGCCGACCGAGAAGCCATGTCGTTGTTGAGGACTGTGGCAAGTGTTTCACCGTAGCCGCCAGATGTTCCATCAGGACTGTCACCGTGTTCTTGAGCCGCTGACAATTGATGATGCAAGAAAACGACTGAGCATAAATATGATATACAGTAATAAATAAAACAAATAAAAGTATAGAAGAGAATATACGTGAGGCGATGGAGTCTTTGACGCCGAAAGTGTTGGCGCACCCTGTGCACTGGCACTTGTCGCTGCAGCCGACGCCGTGCTTGGATTCGAGACAGCCGCAAATCGAGGAGGAAGCATGAGATGGAACACTAGCAGTCGCAGTAGATGAAGTCATGCAAGGCAAAATAAATAAAAGCAGAGGGCACGTCAGTGTTACCTTGAAGCACTCGCAGTAGAGTTTCTTGCATTCAGAATTGCGGCAGTTGCATCCCTTGACGTGCACCCCTGCCGCTTGCGGCTGCTGCTCCTGTTGCAGCCCGGCGCTGACCTTGGGCTTGAAGGCGTCGGGCTTCTTCTTCATGATGCTCTCGGCGCGCTCATCCACCTCGTCCGAGTTGTCCTCCGTGTTGAGGCAGCCCTGGCAGGAGCACCCCTCGTCGCAGAACGCCCTGGCCTCGAAGCAATGACAGTAGCTGCATGCAGGTGGATGAGGGTGTGGTTTCATTGACAGTGAGGAGGACCGTAAGAGCACGTCAGCGGCGTCGCCGGTAACTTGCTTACCGCTGGAGGCACTGGGTCTTCTCGCAGGTGCAGTTCGGCAAATCGTCCATGGCAGCCAAGGAAGAAGGGAGGGGACAAGACGGAGATCTGTTGGAATCTGATGCACGGAGTCTCCATGGAACAAAGATGTCCCGTACTATATCTATATACAGTTGGAGAGACAGAGTCCATGCAACTCTAGTCTCTTACGACGTGCTGGATGGATAATAGTCACAGGACTCTAGCTGCCTCTGCAGATGGTAGGTCCTGTTATGTTAAAGAATCTTCGGCCGCGCTCCCAACAGTTTTCCCTTTTTTTTTTCTCGACCGCGGGAAAAACGATCTAGTCACGTGTTCAGGAGTTCGTTTTTTTCTGATTAGGATCGAAATTGGCTCCGACGGTCTCAGGCTGAACCCAGCGCGCTGGAGGTCGTCCGGGGGCACCGACGGAAATATTTTCGATGCGAAAAAACTCTCGGCCCGTTGAGTCGGCGACTGGCGCGCGCGGTCGTCGTGCTCATCGCCTTGTTTCCCACAAGAATCAATGCGAAGGCTGCGCCCTCGGTCAGCCTTCCATTGATTCACGGGCGCCGCAATGAAGGCGCGGCGACGCGTGTTCCGGCGACGCACGTTCCGTCTGCTCCTGCCATGCGTTCACACGGCGCCGCTCCGCGTGCTCGCCAGTCCGCGGCTATATAAGATGCTCTCTCCCCACAGGTGGCCACATACCTCTCTCGCCAGAATCTCGCCGCCTCCTCCCTCTCCTCTCCCTCTTTCTCTCCAAAAAATGGCCGAACGCTTCCCCGACGATGGAGCGGCGGCCAATGGCTTCGGACGCCGTCACCTCCATGAGGACGAGGCCTGCCTTCTCTATGAGGCGGACTACCTGGCGCCACCGGACATGAGGGTGTCGGGATTGTGGAGGCTGAGCGCCGACGGAGTCTCGGTGTCACCTCCGCCCTCTGGAGTTGACCGATGGACGGAGATCGCCTGCATCCGGTCGTCAGTGTCGGAGAGCTCGCACAACCTGCCGAGGTACGTCCCCGACAGCAACACGCTGTGGACGACGTACTTCGAACGCCGACATGCTGACGAGATCGCCACCACCAACGGGGTCGAACCACGCGGCCGCCACAACTCCGAGGGGCGCCGCCAATGGTGTGGCGTCTCCGACTACACATTGGAGGCCGTCCTTGAGCACATCGAGGGCGGCAACTCGTCCGGTACGAGTACTCACCGCCACCCACCTTCTCCCACCGCTGCGGCAGGTCCTTGACGCCGAGGAGGATGGAGACGGCATGGTCCTCCTCGTCCGGCTCCCGCTCCTCCTGGTCGCTGGCGTCCCTCCCCGTCAAGCCGGAGCCGCAAGAGATACCGCTGGGGCGGCGCACGCGCAACGGCGACATCGTCATCAACGAGCCCGGCGCCTCCTCCCACCTCGTCAAGTCGAAGACGGAGTCGGGACTCGTCCCCGTCAAGCAGGAGCACCTGGCCATGGCCACCGCTGCCGAGACCGCCCTCAAATGGGTGTGGGACGACTACGTCCGGGAGGAGATGGAGCGCTAGCGCCGCGCCCTTGAGGAGATCGCCGCCCGGCGCCGTGGCCGCGAGGAGGGCGACGTTCTCATCCTCGGCGACAGCGACGAGGAGGCGTCGGGCTGCAACGACTTAGTTTAATTATGTTTTGTATTTCACTTTTGTACAAATGTTAATGAAAAACTATAATTTTCCTTCCAATTTGAGTCAGTTTTGACCGAATTTGGGCTAAGTTTTTTTCTTTCAAAAAACAGTTGGGGCGACCTTTGAAGGGCTGACTGAGAATCCAAACCCCACGTCGATTTTTTTTGCCGGCGCGTCCTAGGTGACGCTATTTCACGTCCTAGGAGCCGAACGGCTGAAGATGCTCTTAGAATTCTATTTTTTTTCCTTTGGGTTCACGCAAATCAGCGACCCAACGATGCCAAGGGAAGCAAGTACAATTGTTCTTTATTTTACCTTGTACCGAAACTGGAAGGCGCGGCCGCTCTGCTCACGCGGTGGACGAGGCCTAGCGCTCAAGCCATCAGTAGAAAATGGCCCAGTTGTCCCAGTTCCAGAGGCCCATTTGTCCCGGTTCTTGAACCGGGACTAAATGGTCGGGACTGAAGCCCAAAACCTTTAGTTCCGGTTCGCTTACGAACCGGGACCGAATGGTCTCCACGTGGCCGCTACACCGAGCCCGGGCAGGAGGTTCTTTAGTCCCGGTTGGTCACACCAACCGGGACTAGGAGGTGGGTTTTTCTTGAATGGGGAGGGGTGTGTGTGTTGGGGTTTTTGGAGGGTTAATTTAGGGGTTTCGTATTGTGTTATCTAGCTAATAGAGATAAGTGTCCTCTCTTTCTCCGTGATGTAGAAGTAACGACTTTAACAAGTTATCCTCGGTCTCTTAGGTATTGTGGCGTAGAAGTATCTGGGCTAATGAACCCAACGACGAAGATTCGTCAATGAGACATCATATATATAACAAAAGGATGTCACTAGTCATAATCACAACTCCTCCTCCTCCTCATCATCAACTATAACACATTGTAGCACATAATAACACATTGTACCTAGGACCTATTCCTCTCTCATAGGACCTACTCTACCCTCTCTTAGGTAGAATATCATAAAACAAGATAGGCCCTGACTCTCCATTATGGAGAATGGAGATCATCTTGTCTCCTATTCTTGGCCTACGCACAATGTTGCTTCCAAGTAGCTTTCTACAATTGACCATACATTTTTTCCAATCTTTGAATGTCATTTCAACGGTTTTAGAAATCCGGTATGGACACGAGTGATGCAGATACCTAGGCTGACCTGGCCATGCTGGTCGTATGCTCATAACATCGACGCGACCTCTTGGAAACATCAGATGAGGCACACAATCTTGCGGGATGTTCTATTGAAAAAACATAGTATTAACTTTGTGGCTAGCAATGTAGTTTAGTTTTACAAGAAGTTATGCAAAAGATGCACGGATGTCGTAATAGTAGAAAATCTTACCATGCAATCTCCATGCATGTTACCATAGTTCAGCACGTGCACTAGTGGCACATATTGACCATAATGTGGGGGAGTTTGCTGATAGGTATTGTAATTCTCAAGATCATTGATAAATGCGACAAGATGATGTTTCTCCTTACAAGTTAATTCTGCTTCAGCATTGTAGTAATAGGTTCTGTCTACCATCTTCCATACATTTTTTGAAGAACGAGAATAAGCTGTCAATGGAAATAAGTTGTCAACTATTTTTAAATAAATAATATAATTTACTTAATAAATATGGTTGAGAAACTCACATAATGATAGAACTGGAGGCGTTTGCACATCGACCCAGATGTCGATATTACCTTCAATTTCATCTTCCCGACGAATATCAAAGGTGATAAGCATATTAGGCTCAAATGCATAAGCCTTGCATAGTGCTACCCAATTTGTGCATTCAACAAAGGAGTACGTGTCTACATTGTACAGCTTTACGGCAAAAGTATAACCATGCTCGGTCCTCAAGTGAACTATCTTTACCTCCATAGTTTTTTTAGTACTGAAACCAATCTTATCCAAGACATAAATTCTTGCATGGCAGGGGATACGCTAGTAGAATAGTAAAAAATAAAAATTATAAGTCGAAGCAAAAGAAGTCATGCTTAATTATGAAAAAAGACTTATCGTTGTGACTTACTGTATCCACTTCGAAGTCCTCATCCAGCATGATGCTGAAGCGCCTATCATCAACTAGGTGAGGCGTGTCTCATAGGCCGCACTCGTCTTGGCAGTATTCGCACATAGCGAATTTCCTTTCGTCGTCAGACATTTCCTTCCTAAAACTGATCAACACACATATCACTATTACTCAATATGCAAGAGGTTGACTTTAGTTCTATCAAGCCTTTCCTTCCTGAACTCTCATCCCACGTATATGGTGGACACTCCCTCTGATATTTCGACCGTAGGTGATGGTCGCTACTCCTTCTTTCCCTAGTGCATTATTAATATCTAGCACAAGGAAAATAAGGAGAAACGACCCCCACGACAACAGTCGGGATTCTTCCTCTATCTAGCACACAAGGAAAATAAGGAGAAGCGACCCCCACGACACCTAAAGTCAAACCGTTCCATACATCAAATACATGACATATAACTGATCATCATCTTACTCATTTAACAACTCATGAAAGTCATACAAGGAGCAACGACAAACTGAAACATAACCGATATTATCACTAATACATCTCGAATATTATCATACAATATCACTGATAAAAACCCAGTTGACGTCTCACGGTGCAGGCGGTGGCAATCCAAAGATAAGGTTCAAGACCGGCAAGAATAGGTGGTTCTTCACCAAGCTCCGCATGGTTCGGCATGATTCGACATGATTCGACATGCATGATTCAACATGATTCGACATGCATTATTCGACATGATTTCACATGATTCGACATGATTCAAGAAATTCCAACAAGATCTATTCTTCACATGATTCCACATGATCCTGTTGCAGGGCAGGTACGCCGGGAAGAAGGCGGTGATCGTGCGCGTGTTCGAGGAGGGCACCCGCGACCGCCCCTACGGGCACTGCCTCGTCGCCGGCCTGGCCAAATACTCGAAGAAGGTGATCCACAAGGACTCGACCAATAAGACGACCAAGAAGTCCCGTGTCAAGGTCTTCGTCAAGCTCGAGGATAGGTTCAAGACCGGCAAGAACAGGTGGTTCTTCACCAAGCTCTGCATGATTCGACATGATTCGACATGCATGATTCGAAATGATTCGACATGATTCAACATGATTCAACATGATTCAAGAAATTCCAACAAGATCTATTCTTCACATAATTCCACATGATCCTGCTGCAGGGCAAGTACGCCGGGAAGAAGGCGGTGATCGTGCGTGTGTTCGAGGAGGGCACCCGCGACCGCCTCTATGGGCACTGCCTGGTCCCCGGCCTAGCCAAATACCCGAAGAAGGTGATCTGCAAGGACTCGACCAAGAAGACGGCCAAGAAGTCCCGCGTCAAGGTCTTCTTCAAGCTCGAGGATAGGTTCAAGACCGGTAAGAACAGGTGGTTCTTCACCAAGCTCCGCATGATTCGACATGCATGATTTGACATGCATGATTCGACATGATTCCACATGATTCGACATGATTCAAGAAATTCCAACAAGATCTATTCTTCACATGATTCAAGAAATGCGTGCATTTCACTTGTTCGAACTTATTTTTTTTTTCCACATGGGTGTGTGTATTAAAAACCATTACAACATATCATGAATAGAGAAGTGACCAAATTAGTAGAAATTCATCATCACATTAAAGCCAAAGTACAGTAGTGACCAAAATAAATACATAACGTTCTGACATAGTGCTCAATATTGAGGGTTGGAATTTCCGGTTCACATACCTCCTAGGAATTTGGATGAAGGAGCTCATCCTCGACCTTGGAGTGGTTCCAAGCGCGTCGGGTCCAATGACACTCTTCTGTGATAACACTGGGGCCATTGCCATAGCCAAGGAGCCCAGGTTTCACCGGAAGACGAAGCACATCAAACGCTGCTACAACTCCATCCAGGACCATGTCCAGAGTGGAGTAATAGATATTTGTAAAGTACACACGGATCTGAATATTGCAGACCCGTTGACTAAACCTCTTCCACGAGCAAAACATGATCAACACCATAATGCTATGGGTGTTCGATACATCACAATGTAACTAGATTATTGACCCTAGTGCAAGTGGGAGACTGTTGGAAATATGCCCTAGAGACAATAATAAAATGGTTATTATCATATTTCCTTGTTCATGACAATCATCTATTGTTCATGCTATAAATGTATTAACAGGAAACAATAATACATGTGTGAATAAATAGATCACAATGTGTCCCTAGCAAGCCTCTAGCTGGCTAGCTCGTTAGTCAATAGATGATCAGGGTTTCCTGGTCATGGGCATTAGATGTCATTGATAACGGGATCACATCATTGGGAGAATGATGTGATGGACAAGACCCAATCCTAAGCATAGCACTAGATCGTATTGTTCGTATGCTAAAGCTTTTCTAATGTCAAGTGTCTTTTCCTTCGACCGTGAGATTTTGCAACTCCCAGATACCGTAGGAGTGCGTTGGGTGTATCAAACGTCACAACATAACTGAGTGACTATAACGGTGCACTACGGGTATCTCTGAAAGTGTCTGTTGGGTTGGTACGAATCAAGATCGGGATTTGTCACTCCGTGTGACGGAGAGGTATATCTGGGCCCACTCGGTAGAACATCATCATGAGCTCAATGTGACTAAGGAGTTAGTCACACGATGACGTACTACGGAACGAGTAAAGAGACTTACCGGTAACGAGATTGAACAAGGTATAGGTATACCGACGATCGAATCTCGGGCAAGTTCTATACCGATAGACAAAGGGAATTGTATACGTGATTGATTGAATCCTTGACATCGTGGTTCATCTGATGAGATCATCGTGGAGCAAGTGGGAGCCACCATGGGTATCCAGACCCCGCTGATGGTTATTGGCCAGAGAGGTGTCTCGGTCATGTCTGCCTGTCTCCCGAACCCGTAGGGTCTACACACTTAAGGTTCGATTACGCTAGGGTTATAGGGAATTGTTATACGAGGTTATAGAAAGTTGTTCGGAGTCCCGGATGAGATCCCGGACGTCACGAGGAGCTCTGGAATGGTCCGGAGGTAAAGATTGATATATAGGACGGATGGTTTCGGACATCGGAAGTGTTTCGGGCGTCACCGTAACGTACCGGGACCACCGAGACCACCGGAGGTGGCCCCGGGGGTCCACCGAAAGGGGGCAACGACCCTGGGAGGCAAGATGGGCCAAGTGGGGAAGGTAACCAGCCCCTAGGTGGGCTGGTGTGCCCCCCACTCAACCCATGGCGCAGGAAGAGGGGAGAGGGGGGGGGAACCCTAGCGCAGGTGGGCCTAAGGCCCACCAGAGGGGTGCGCCACCCCTCCTCCCTACCCTGGCCGCCGCCCCCTCTCCCATCTAGGGCTGCCGCACCACCTAGGGGGGGGGAACCCTAGGGGTGGTGCACCTGTTGGAATTATGCCCTAGAGGCAATAATAAATATAGTTATTATTATAATTCCTGTATCAAGATAATCGTTTATTATCCATGCTATAATTGTATTAAATAAAGACTTATATACATGTGTGGATACATAGACAAAACACTGTCCCTAGCAAGCCTCTAGTTGGCTAGTCAGTTGATCAAAGATAGTCAGGGTCTTCTGATTATGAACAAGGTGTTGTTGCTTGATAACTGGATCACATCATTAGGAGAATCACGTGATGGACTAGACCCAAACTAATAGACGTAGCATGTTGATCGTATCATTTTGTTGCTACTGTTTTCTGCGTGTCAAGTATTTGTTCCTGTGATCATGAGATCATATAACTCACTGACACCGGAGGAATGCTTTGTGTGTATCAAACGTTGCAACGTAACTGGGTGACTATAAAGATGCTCTACAGGTATCTCCGAAGGTGTTTGTTGAGTTAGTATGGATCGAGACTGGGATTTGTCACTCCGTGTGACGGAGAGGTATCTCGGGGCCCACTCGGTAATACAACATCACACACAAGCCTTGCAAGCAAAGTGACTTAGTGTAAGTTGCGGGATCTTGTATTACGAAACGAGTAAAGAGACTTGCCGGTAAACGAGGTTGAAATAGGTATGCGGATACTGACGATCGAATCTCGGGCAAGTAACATACCGAAGGACAAAGGGAATGACATACGGGATTATATGAATCCTTGGCACTAAGGTTCAAACAATAAGATCTTCGTAGAATATGTGGGATCCAATATGGGCATCCAGGTCCCGCTATTGGATATTGACCGAGGAGTCACTCGGGTCATGTCTGCATAGTTCTCGAACCCGCAGGATCTGCACACTTAAGGTTCGATGTTGTTTTATGCGTATTTGAGTTATATGGTTGGTTACCGAATGTTGTTCGGAGTCCCGGATGAGATCACGGACGTCACGAGGGTTTCCGGAATGGTCCGGAAATGAAGATTGATATATAGGATGACCTCATTTGATTACCAGAAGGTTTTCGGAGTTACCGGGAATGTACCGGGAATGACGAATGGGTTCCGGGTGTTCACCGGGAGGGGGCAACCCACCCCGGGGAAGCCCATAGGCCTTGGGGGTGGCGCACCGGCCCTTAGTGGGCTGGTGGGAGAGCCCAAGAAGGTCCTATGCGCGATAGGAAGAAAATCAAAGAGAAAAAAAAGAGGAGGTGGGAAAAAGGGGAAGGACTCCTCCTTCCAAACCTAGTTGGATTAGGTTTGGAAGGGGAGGACTCCCCCCTTTGGCTCGGCCGACCCCCTTGGGGCTCCTTGAGCCCCAAGGCAAGGCCCCCCCTCTCCCACCTATATATACGGAGGTTTTAGGGCTGATTTGTGACAACTTTGCTACGGCAGCCCAACCACATATCTCCACGGTTTTACCTCTAGATCGCGTTTCTGCGGAGCTCGGGCGGAGCCCTGCTGAGATTAGATCACCACCAACCTCCGGAGCGCCGTCACGCTGCCGGAGAACTCATCTACCTCTCCCTATCTCTTGCTGGATCAAGAAGGCCGAGATCATCGTCGAGCTGTACGTGTGCTGAACGTGGAGGGGCCATCCGTTCGGCACTAGATCGTGGGACGGATCGCGGGACGGTTCGCGGGGCGGATCGAGGGACGTGAGGATGTTCCACTACATCAACCGCGTTTCTTAACGCTTCTGCTGTGCGATCTACAAGGGTACATAGATCGAATATCCCCTCTCGTAGATGGACACACCATGATAGGTCTTCGTGCGCGTAGGAAATTTTTTGTTTCCCATGCGACGTTCCCCAACAGTTGCATGATGAGCTAGGTTCATGCGTAGATGTCTTCTCGAGTAGAACACAAAAGTTTTTGTGGGCGGTGATGTGAGTTTTTCTGCCCTCCTTAGTCTTTTTTTGATTCTGCGGTATTGTTGGATTGAAGCGGCTTGGACCGACATTACTCGTACGCTTACGAGAGACTGGTTTCATCGCTACGAGTAACCCCGTTGCTCAAAGATGACTGGCAAGTGTCAGTTTCTCCAACTTTAGTTGAATCGGATTTGACCGAGGAGGTCCTTGTATAAGGTTAAATAGCAATTCATATATCTCCGTTGTGGTGTTTGCGTAGGTAAGATGCGATCCTACTAGATACCCATGGTCACCACGTAAAACATGCAACAACAAAATTAGAGGACGTCTAACTTGTATTTGCAGGGTATGCTTGTGATGTGATATGGCCAACGATGTGATGCGATATATTGGATGTATGAGATGATCATGTTGTAATAGATAATATCGACTTGCACGTCGATGGTACGGCAACCGGCAGGAGCCATAGGGTTGTCTTTAAACTAACGTTTGTGCTTGCAGATGCATTTACTATTTTGCTAGGATGTAGCTTTAGTAGTAATAGCATGAGTAGCACGACAACCCCGATGGCGACACGTTGATGGAGATCATTGGTGTGGCGCCGGTGACAAGAAGATCGTGCCGGTGCTTTGGTGATGGAGATCAAGGAGCACGTGATGATGGCCATATCATGTCACTTATGAATTGCATGTGATGTTAATCCTTTTATGCACCTTATTTTGCTTAGAACGACGGTAGCATTATGAGGTGATCTCTCACTAAAATTTCAAGACGAAATTGTGTTCTCCCCGACTGTGCACCGTTGCTATAGTTCGTCGTTTCGAGACGCCACGTGATGATCGGGTGTGATAGACTCAACGTTCACATACAACGGGTGCAAAACAGTTGCACACGCGGAACACTCGGGTTAAGCTTGATGAGCCTAGCATGTGCAGACATGGCCTCGGAACACATGAGACCGAAAGGTCGATCATGAATCATATAGATGATATGATTAGCATAGGGATGCTTACCACTGAAACTATACTCAACTCACGTGATGATCGGACTTGAGCTAGTGTAAGTGGGCCATGAACCACTCAAATGACTAGAGAGATGTACTTTTTGAGTGGGAGTTTAGCAAGTAAATTGATTAAGTTAAACTCTAATTATCTTGAACATAGTCTAAGTCCACTTTGAATATATTTGTGTTGTAGATCATGGCTCACGCGACAGTCACCCTGAATTTTAATACGTTCCTTGAGAAAGCTAAGTTGAAAGATGATGGAAGCAACTTTGTAGACTGGGCTCGTAATCTTAAGCTAACCTTACAAGCTGGGAAGAAGGATTATGTCCTTAATGCTGCGCTAGGAGATGAACCACCCGCTACGGCTGACCAGGATGTTAAGAACACTTGGTTAACACGTAAGGAGGACTACTCAGTAGTTCAATGTACAGTCTTGTATGGCTTAGAACCGGGACTTCAACGTCGCTTTGAGCGTCATGGAGCATATGAGATGTTCCAGGAGTTGAAGTTTATCTTTCGGAAGAATGCCCGGATTGAGAGGTATGAGACCTCCGATAAATTCTATGCTTGCAAGATGGAGGAGAATTCGTCTGTCAGTGAACATGTGCTCAAAATGTATGGGTACTCAAACCGTCTAGCTGAGCTGGGGATTGAACTACCGCAAGAGGCTATCACTGACAGAATCCTTCAATCATTGCCGCCAAGCTATAAGGGCTTTGTGTTGAACTACAACATGCAAGGGATGAACAAGTCACCCGGCGAGTTGTTTGCGATGCTGAAAGTCGTAGAGTCTGAACTCCGTAAAGAGCATCAAGTGTTGATGGTGAATAAGACCACTAGTTTCAAGAGAAACGGCAAAGGCAAGAAGGGTAATTCAAAGAAGAGCGGCAAGCCTGTTGCCAATCCGACGAAGAAACCCAAAGCTGGACCTAAGCCTGAAACCGAGTGCTACTATTGCAAGGGTATGGGTCACTGGAAGCGCAACTGCCCCAAGTATCTGGCTGATAAGAAGGCGGCCAAAGAAAAATCAGGTATATTTGATATACATGTTATTGATGTGTACTTAACCGGCTCTCGTAGTAGTGCCTGGGTATTCGATACCGGTTCTGTTGCTCATATTTGCAACTCGAAACAGGAACTGCGGAATAGAAGAAGGCTGGCGAAAGATGAAGTGACGATGCGCGTAGGAAATGGTTCCAAGGTTGATGCAATCGCCGTCGGCGCAGTTTCACTTCAGTTACCATCAGGATTAGTTATGAACTTGAATAATTGTTATTTAGTGCCTGCGTTGAGCATGAACATTATATCTGGATCTTGTTTATTGCAGACGGTTACTCTTTTAAGTCAGAGAATAATGGTTGTTCTATTTCTACGAGTAACATCTTTTATGGTCATGCACCCAATGTGAGAGGATTGTTCATATTGAATCTTGATAGTGATACACATATACATAACATTGAGACCAAAAGAGTTAGAGTTAACAATGATAGCGCCATATTTTTGTGGCACTGCCGCTTAGGTCATATTGGTGTAAAACGCATGAAGAAACTCCATGCCGATGGACTTTTGGAGTCACTTGACTTTGATTCACTTGACACATGCGAACCATGCCTCATGGGCAAGATGACTAAAACTCCGTTCTCCGGAACAATGGAGCGTGCCAGTGACTTGTTGGAAATCATACATACCGATGTGTGCGGTCCGTTGAGCGTAGAGGCACGCGGCGGATATCGTTATTTTCTCACCTTCACTGACGATTTGAGTAGATATGGTTATGTCTACTTAATGAAGCACAAGTCTGAAACATTTGAAAAGTTCAAGCAATTTCAGAGTGAAGTTGAAAATCATCGTAACAAGAAGATCAAGTTCCTACGGTCTGATCGTGGGGGTGAATATCTGAGTTTCGAGTTTGGTGCTCACTTAAGACAATGTGGAATTGTTTCACAGTTGACACCGCCTGGAACACCACAGCGTAATGGTGTGTCCGAACGTCGTAATCGTACTTTATTAGAGATGGTGCGATCTATGAGGTCTCTTACCGATTTGCCGTTGTCGTTTTGGGGTTATGCATTAGACACAGCTGCATTCACTTTAAATAGGGCATCATCAAAATCCGTTGAGACGACACCATATGAACTGTGGTATGGCAAAAGGCCAAAGTTGTCGTTTCTTAAAGTTTGGGGATGTGATGCTTATGTCAAAAAGCTTCAGCCTGAAAAGCTGGAACCCAAAGCAGAAAAGTGCATCTTCATAGGTTACCCAAAAGAGACAGTTGGGTACACCTTCTATCTCAAATCCAAGGGCAAAGTGTTTGTTGCTAAAAACGGAGCTTTTCTCGAGAAGGAGTTTCTCTCGAGAGAATTGAGTGGGAGGAAGATAGAACTTGATGAGGTTGTCGAACCTCTCATCCCTCTAGATGGTGGCGCAGGGCAAGGGGAAACCTCTGTCGTTGCGACGCCGGTTGAGGAGGAAGTTAATGATGATGATCATGAAACTCCGGTTCAAGTTCCTGTCGAACCATGCAGGTCGACGAGACCACATGCTGCTCCAGAGTGGTACGGTAATCCCGTTTTGTCAATCATGTTGTTAGACAACAATGAACCTGCAAATTATGAAGAAGCAATGGTGGGCCCAGATTCCAACAAATGGCTAGAGGCCATGAAGTCCGAGATAGGATCCATGTATGAGAACAAAGTGTGGACTTTGGAAGTACTACCTGAGGGCCGCAAGGCTATTCAGAACAAATGGATCTTTAAGAAGAAGACGGACGCTGACGGCAATGTGACCGTTTATAAAGCTCGACTTGTGGCAAAGGGTTTTTCACAAGTTCAAGGAGTTGACTACGATGAGACATTCTCACCTGTAGCGATGCTTAAGTCCGTCAGAATCATGTTAGCAATAGCTGCATTTTTCGATTATGAAATTTGGCAGATGGATGTCAAAACGGCATTCCTTAACGGTTTCCTTAAGGAAGAGTTGTATATGATGCAACCCGAAGGTTTTGTCGATCCTAAGAATGATAACAAGGTGTGCAAGCTCCAGCGATCCATTTATGGACTGGTGCAAGCATCTCGGAGTTGGAACAAACGCTTTGATGAGGTGATCAAAGCATTTGGGTTTATACAAGTGGTTGGAGAATCTTGTATTTACAAGAAAGTGAGTGGGAGCTCTGTGGCGTTTCTAATATTATATGTGGATGACATATTGCTGATTGGAAACAACGTAGAGTTTTTGGAGAGCATAAAGGATTACTTGAATAAAAGTTTCTCTATGAAGGACCTAGGAGAAGCTGCTTACATTCTAGGCATTAAGATCTACAGGGATAGATCAAAACGCCTGATAGGACTTTCACAAAGCACATACCTTGATAAAGTTTTGAAGAGGTTCAAAATGGAACAGTCCAAGAAAGGGTTCTTGCCAGTTTTACAAGGTACGAGATTGAGTAAGACTCAGTGCCCAGCAACTGATGAGGATAGAGAGCATATGAGCACCGTCCCCTATGCTTCAGCCATAGGTTCTATCATGTATGCAATGCTGTGCACTAGACCGGACGTTAGCCTGGCCATAAGTATGGCAGGCAGGTTCCAGAGTAATCCAGGAGTGGATCACTGGACGGCGGCCAAGAATATCCTGAAGTACCTGAAAAGGACTAAGGAGATGTTTCTCGTGTATGGAGGTGACGAAGAGCTCGCCGTAAAGGGTTACGTCGATGCAAGCTTTTACATAGATCCGCACGACTCTAAGTCGCATACCGGATACGTATTTATTCTTAATGGGGGTGCGGTAAGCTGGTGCAGTTCCAAGCAAAGCGTCGTAGCAGATTCTACATGTGAAGCGGAGTACATGGCTGCCTTGGAGGCGGCTAAGGAGGGTGTCTGGATGAAGCAGTTCATGACGGATCTTGGAGTGGTGCCAAGCGCACTGAATCCAATAACCTTGTTCTGTGACAACACGGGTGCCATTGCCTTAGCAAAGGAACCACAGTTTCACAAGAAGACCAGACACATCAGACGACGCTTCAACCTCATCCGCGACTACGTCGAAGGGGAGGACGTAAATATATGCAAAGTGCACACGGATCTGAATGTAGCAGACCCGCTGACTAAACCTCTTCCACGAGCAAAGCATGATCAACACCAGAACTGTATGGGTGTTAGATTTATTACAATGTAATTCGCATGATGATGTGAGGGCTAGATTATTGACTCTAGTGCAAGTGGGAGACTGTTGGAATTATGCCCTAGAGGCAATAATAAATATAGTTATTATTATAATTCCTGTATCAAGATAATCGTTTATTATCCATGCTACAATTGTATGAAATAAAGACTTATATACATGTGTGGATACATAGACAAAACACTGTCCCTAGCAAGCCTCTAGTTGGCTGGTCAGTTGATCAAAGATAGTCAGGGTCTTCTGATTATGAACAAGGTGTTGTTGCTTGATAACTGGATCACGTCATTAGGAGAATCACGTCATGGACTAGACCCAAACTAATAGACGTAGCATGTTGATCGTGTCATTTTGTTGCTACTGTTTTCTGCGTGTCAAGTATTTGTTCCTATGACCATGAGATCATATAACTCACTGACACCAGAGGAATGCTTTTTGTGTATCAAATGTCGCAACGTAACTGGATGACTATAAAGATGCTCTACAGGTATCTCCGAAGGTGTTCGTTGAGTTAGTATGGATCGAGACTGGGATTTGTCACTCCGTGTGACGGAGAGGTATCTCGGGGCCCACTCGGTAATACAACATCACACACAAGCCTTGCAAGCAAAGTGACTTAGTGCAAGTTGCGGGATCTTGTATTACGGAACGAGTAAAGAGACTTGCCGGTAAACGAGGTTGAAATAGGTATGCGGATACTGACGATCGAATCTCGGGCAAGTAACATACCGAAGGACAAAGGGAATGACATACGGGATTATATGAATCCTTGGCACTGAGGTTCAAACGATAAGATCTTCGTAGAATATGTGGGATCCAATATGGGCATCCAGGTCCCGCTATTGGATATTGACCGAGGAGTCACTCGGGTCATGTCTGCATAGTTCTCGAACCCGCAGGGTCTGCACACTTAAGGTTCGACGTTGTTTTATGCATATTTGAGTTATATGGTTGGTTACCGAATGTTGTTCGGAGTCCCGGATGAGATCACAGACGTCACGAGGGTTTCCGGAATGGTCCGGAAACGAAGATTGATATATAGGATGACCTCATTTGATTACCGGAAGGTTTTCGGAGTTACCGGGAATGTACCGGGAATGACGAATGGGTTCCGGGTGTTCACCGGGAGGGGGCAACCCACCCCGGGGAAGCCCATAGGCCTTGGGGGTGGCGCACCAGCCCTTAGTGGGCTGGTGGGACAACCCAAGAAGGCCCTATGCGCCATAGGAAGAAATTCAAAGAGAAAAAAAAGAGGAGGTGGGAAAAAGGGGAAGGACTCCTCCTTCCAAACCTAGTTGGATTCGGTTTGGAAGGGGAGGACTCCCCCCCTTGGCTCGGCCGACCCCCTTGGGGCTCCTTGAGCCCCAAGGCAAGGCCCCCCCTCTCCCACCTATATATACGGAGGTTTTAGGGCTGATTTGAGACAACTTTGCCACGGCAGCCCGACCACATATCTCCACGGTTTTACCTCTAAATCGCGTTTCTGCGGAGCTCGGGCGGAGCCCTGCTGAGATTAGATCACCACCAACCTCCGGAGCGCCGTCACGCTGCCATAGAACTCATCTACCTCTCCGTCTCTCTTGCTGGATCAAGAAGGCCGAGATCATCGTCGAGCTGTACGTGTGCTGAACGCGGAGGTGCCGTCCGTTAGGCACTAGATCGTGGGACGGATTGCGGGACGGTTCGCGGGGCGGATCGAGGGACGTGAGGACGTTCCACTACATCAACCGCGTTTCTTAACGCTTCTGCTGTGCGATCTACAAGGGTACGTAGATCGAATATCCCCTCTCGTAGATGGACATCACCATGATAGGTCTTTGTGCGCGTAGGAAATTTTTTGTTTCCCATGCGACGTTCCCCAACAGCACCCCCTCCCCTGCTCCTATAAATAGTGGGGGTTTTGGGGCTGTTGGAGATAGACTTTTGCCTCTCCCTCAGCGCAGCCCTGCCCTTATTCCTCCTCCTCTCTGCCGGTGCTTGGCGAAGCCCAGCCGGGAGACCTCGTCTCTCCATCGACACCACGCCGTCGTGCTGCTGGAGTTCTTCCCCAACCTCTCCCTCCTCCTTGCTGGATCAAGGTGCAGGAGACGTCACCGGGCTGCACGTGTGTTGAACGCGAAGGTGCTGTAGTTCGGCACTAGATCAGAATCACACCGCGATCTGAATCGCCGTGAGTACGACTCCATCAACCGCGTTCTAGTAACGCTTCCGCTTAGCGATCTTCAAAGGTATGAAGATGCACTCACCCCTCTCTCGTTGCTAGTCTCTCCATAGGAAGATCTGAATATGCGTAGGAATTTTTTTGAATTTATGCTACGTTACCCAAAAGTGGCATCCGAGCTTCTTGGGCATTTCATCGAATACCTCATGTGCATAGGAGGTGAGCTAGAGCAACACAAAGCTTAAGTGTAGCTTGGGCATTTCATCGAATACCTCATGTGCATAGGAGGTGAGCTAGAGCAACACAAAGCTTAAGTGTAGCTTGGGCATTTCATCGAATACCTCATGTGCATAGGAGGTGAGCTAGAGCAACAAAAAGCTCTCCCACGGCCGGCCAAAAAAACAAAGCAGTGCACTGCTCCCCTCGCGGTCGGGTGGTATATGTAGGCCAAGCATTGGTCCAAATTTGTGGTGAATCGGGACTGAAGGACAGCATTTGGTCCCGGTTCCAGCCACAAACGGGGACGAATTGTTGTGGGCCAGGAGCGAGGCACATTGGTCCCGGTTTGTGTCTGGAACCGGGACCGAAGGTGACAAACGAACCGGGACAAATGGCCCACGAGGCCTGATACGTCTCCAACGTATCTATAATTTTTTATGGTTCCATGCTATTATCTTCTCAACTTTGGACGTTTTGTATGCATGAATATGCTATTTTATATCTTTTTTGGGACTAACCTATTAACTCAGTGCCAAGTGCCAGTTTCTGTTTTTTCCGTGTTCTTGACCTTTTTCAGAGAAGAATATTAAACGGAGTCCAAAAGGAATAAAACCTGCGGAATGATTTTTTCAATAACAGAAGATACGCAGGGGACTTGAGAACCAAGGCAAAGGACCCCGGGGGAGGCCACAAGCCCCCTAGCCGCGGCTTGGGGGGGGGCGCCTAGCAGGCTTGTGGGCCCCCCATGGCTCCTTTGTCCTACTTCTTCCGCCTATAAATTCTCTAAAAATCCAAAACCATCGAGGAGAGCCACGAAAATACTTTTCCGCCGCCGCAAGCTTCTGTCTCCACAAGATCCCATCTGGGGACCGTTCTGGTGCCCTGCCGGAGGGGGGATTTGGACATGGAGGGCTTCTTCATCAACACCATTGCCTCTCCGATGATGCGTGAGTAGTTCACCACAGACCTTTGGGTCCATAGCTAGTATCTAGATGGCTTCTTCTCTCTCTTGGATCTTCAATACAAAGTTCTCCATGATCTTCATGGAGATCTATCCGATGTAACCTTCTTTTGCGGTGTGTTTGTCGAGATCCGATGGATTGTGGATTTATGATCAGATTATCTATGAATATTATTTGAGTTTCCTCTGATCTCTTATATGCATGATTTCATATCCTTGTAATTCTCTTCAAGTTGTGGGTTTCGTTTGGCCAACTTGATCTATAATTCTTGCAATGGGAGAAGTGCTTGGTTTTGGGTTCATACCGTGCGGTGTCCTCACCTAGTGACAGAAGGGGTAGTAAGGCACGCATCTTGTTGTTGCCATCAAGGGTAAAAAGATGGGGTTTATATCTATTGCATGAATTTACCCCTCTACATCATGTCATCTTGCTTAAAGCGTTAATCTGTTTGTTATGAACTCATTACACTAGATGCATGCTGGATAGCGGTCGATGTGTGGAGTAATAGTAGTAGATGTAGACAGTATCGGTCTACTTGTCTCGGACGTGATGCCTATATGTATGATCATTGCCTCAGATATCATCATGAATTTGCGCGATTCTATCAATTGCTCGACAGTAATTCGTTCACCCACCGTAATACTTGCTATCATGAGAGAAGCCTCTAGTGAACACTATGGCCCCCGGGTCTACTTCACATCATATTTTCAGATCTACACTTTTACTTTGTTTCACTTTCCGCCTTCAGATCTCACCTTGCAAATAATCGTGAAGGGATTGACAACCCCTTTATAGAGTTGGGTGCAAGTTTGTTTGTTTTTGCGCAGGTACATTGGTGCCTCATCTTGATACTCCTACTTGATTGATAGCTTGGTTCTCAAACAGAGGGAAATACTTACTGCTACTGTGCTGCATCACCCTTTCCTCTTCAAGGGAAAAACCAACGCAAGCTCAAGAGGTAGCAAGAAGAATTTCTGGCGCCGTTGCCGGGGACTATACAAAGTGAAGCATATCCAAGTAACTATCGCAAACTCATCTCTTGCATTTACATTATTTGCCTTTTGCCTCTCGTTTTCCTCTCCCCCACTTCTGAAAAAAAATTACAAAAATATTTGCCTTTTTTGTTCGCCCTTTTCTTTCGCTTGCTTTTTGTTCGCTTGTGTGCTTGTCTGCTTGCTGAGTCACCATGACTGAAAACACCAAATTGTGTGACTTCTCGAATACTAATAATAATGATTTTATTAGTACTCCAATTGCTCCCACCACTAGTGCGGAATCATATGAAATCAATGCTGCCTTGCTGAATCTTGCTATGAAAGAGCAACTTTCCGGCCTTCCTAGTGAAGATGCCGCATCCCATCTCAATACCTTCATTGAGTTATGCGATATGCGAAAGAAGAAAGATGTGGATAATGATGTGATTAAATTGAAGCTATTTCCATTCTCATTACGAGATCGAGTAAAAACTTGGTTTTCATCTTTACCCAAAAATAGTATTGATTCTTGGAACAAGTGTAAAGATGCTTATATATCCAAGTATTTTCCACCGGCTAAGATTATCTCTCTCCGTAATGATATCATGAATTTTAAGCAACTTGATCATGAACATGTTGCAGAATCTTGGGAGAGAATGAAATTGATGATTATAAATTGTCCCGCTCATGGCTTGAGCCTTTGGATGATTATACAAATCTTCTATGCTGGTTTGAATTTTTCTTCTAGAAATATCTTGGATTCCGCCTCCGGTGGAACTTTCATGGAAATTACATTAGGAGAAGCCACAAAACTCCTAGATAATATCATGACAAACTATTATCAATGGCACACTGAAAGGTCACCTACTAGTAAAGAAGTGCATGCTATAGAAGAAATTAACTCTTTGAGTGCTAAGATGGATGAGTTAATAAAATTGTTTTCTAGTAAAGGTGCTCCTATAGATCCAAATGATATGGCTTTGTCTTCCTTGATTGATAATAGCAATGAAAGCTTGGATGTTAATTTTGTTGGTAGGAATAATTTTGGCAACAACAATGCTTATAGAGGGAACTTTATTCCTAGGCCTTTTCCTAGTAATCCCTCTAATAACTTTGGCAATTCTTACAACAATGCTCATGGAAATTACAATAAATTACCCTATGATCTTGAGAGTAATATTAAAGATTTTATCAACTCGCAAAAGATTTTCAATGCGTCCATAGAAGAAAAATTGCTCAAAATAGATGACTTGGCTAGGACCGTTGATAGAATGTCTCTTCATATTGATGCTTTGAAATTGAGATGTGCTCCTCCCAAGATTAATATGGATGAAACTTTGAAAGCTATGCGTGTTTCCATTAATGAGAGTAAAGAAAGAACCGCCCAAATTCGTGCTAGACATGAATGGCAGAAAAAGGCGTGTTCTCGTGATGAGAATCACGAAGATGTTAAAGTGCTTGGTGTGACTCCTATTGAATCCTTGTTTTCTAATGTCAATCCTAATGATGATGGGGCTGGATATGAATCCACTTTGGTTGAGAAACGCCCGAATGATTCGGAGTCTATCTATCTTAATGCTAAAAGCACTGAAAGTGGAGTAGAGGATATCAAAACTCTGAGTAGTGATGAAATTACTACTTTGTATTTCAAGGAATTCAATTATGATAGTTGCTCTTTGATTGAATGTATTTCCTTGATGCAATCCATGCTAAACTCTCCACATGCTTATAGCCAAAACAAGGCTTTTACCGATCACATCATCGATGCTATGATGAAATCTCTTGAAGAGAAACTTGAGTTGGAGATATCTATTCCTAGAAAACTTCATGATGAGTGGTAACCTACGATCAAAATCAAGATTAAAAACTATGAATGCAATGCTTTGTGTGATTTGGGTGCTGGTGTTTCCGCTATTCCAAAGTCTTTATGTGATGTTCTAGGCTTCAATGAGATTGATGAGTGCTCTCTTAACTTGCATCTTGCAGATTCTACTGTTAAACCTATGGGAAGGATCAATGATGTTCTTATTAGTGCAAATAGGAACTATGTACCCGTAGATTTCATTGTGCTTGATATTGATTACAGTCCGACATGTCCCATCATTCTTGGTAGACCTTTCCTTAGGACTATTGGTGCTATCATCGATATGAAGGAAGGGAATATTAGATTTCAATTTCCATTAAAGAAGGGCATGGAACACTTTCCTAGAAAGAAAATAATATTTCCTTATGAATCCATGATGAAGGCTACTTATGGTTTGAGTACCAAAGACGATGATACTTGATTCTATCGCCTTATGCCTAGCTAAGGGCGTTAAACAATAGCGCTTGTTGGGAGGCAACCCAATGAATTTATCTTTGATTTTTTATTTCTGTTTTGTTGTTTCCACACCATCATAATTCTGTTATGATTGTGTTTTTTTGTTTCTTTTTGTGTTTGTGCCAAGTAAAACCTTTATGACTAGTTTTGGTGATGGTTGTTTGATCTTGCTGAAAAAGACAGAAACTTTGCGCTCACGAAATTATTTTTAATTCCTATCCAGAAAGAGCTTTTGAGTTGATTATTTTTGATACTGGTTGATATGCAAATTTCCCTAATTGTCATAAGTTTTAAGAATTTTTGAGATACCAGTAGTATACGAAGTATACAGATTGCTACAGACTGGTCTGTTTTTGACAGATTCTGTTTTTGTTGTGTGGATTGCTTATTTTGATGAAACTAAGGATAGTATCGGGGGGGGGGGGGGGGTACTAGCCATGGAAAAGTGAGAATACAGTAATATAACATCAATCTAAATAGAAATCAAGTTTACTACAGTACCCACAGAGTTGGTAGTTTGTTTTCTTATACTAATGATATCACGAGTCTATGTTTAAGTTTTGTGTTGTGAAGTTTTCAAGTTTTGGGTGATGTTCTCATGGACAATGGGATAAAGAGTGGAAAGAGCTCAAGCTTTCGGATGCCCAAGGAATCCCAAGTCAAATTCAAGGACACCAAAAAGTCTAAGCTTGGGGATGCCCCGGGAAGGCATCCCCTCTTTCGTCTTCAGTCCATCGGTAACGTTACTTGGAGCTATATTTTTATTCACCACATGATATGTGCTTTGCTTGGAGCATCGTGTATTATAGGTGTCTTTTCTTTTTGTTTTGTCGCAATCATCCTTGCTGCACACCTTTTTGAGAGAGACATGCACTCATCATGAATTTGCTAGAATACTCATTGAGCTTCACTTATATCTTTTGAGTTAGGCAATTTAGCTCGCATGTACTTCACTTATATCTTTTGAGCTAGATAACTTTGCTCTAGTGCTTCACTTAGATATTTTTTGAGCACGGCGGTGTCATATTTTGAAGAAAAAAAAACTCTCGATCTTCACTTATATCTTTTTGAGAGTGCTCTCTCTCAGTAACTTGGTAATTGGCTTGTGCTATGAAAGTAGTCCTAAAGATGATAGGCATCCAAAGAGGATATAATGAAAACTTCCATATTCAAGTGCATTTATTAGTAAGAGAAGTTTGATTCCTAACAATTAAGTTTTGAGATATGGATTTGGTAATATTAGAGTTATGTTAGTAGGGTGTTGCGAATCTAGAAATACTTGTGTTGAAGTTAGTGACCCGTAGCATGCACGTATGGTGAACCGCTATGTTAGGAAGTCGGAGCATAATTGATTTATTGATTGTCATCCTTTATGTGGCGGTCGGGATCGCGCGATGGTTAACACCTACCAACCCTTCCCCTAGGAGTATGCGTTTAGCACTTTGTTTTGATTACTAATAAAGCTTTCGCAATAAGTATATGAGTTCTTCATGACTAATGTGAGTCCATGGTATAGATGCACTTTCACCTTCCACCATTTCTAGCCTCTCTAGTGCCGCGCAACTTTCGCCGGTACACAAACCCACCATATACCTTTCTCAAAACAGCCACCATACCTACCTATTATGGCATTTTCATAGCCATTCCGAGATATATTGCCATGCAACTCCCACCGTTCCGTATCATGACTTGTGCCGTCACTTTCATATTGCCATTGCATGATCGTAAGATAGCTAGCGAGATGTTTCAACGTCATATGCTAAGCTAGATCGTTGCACATCCCGGTACACTGCCGGAGGCATTTCCTATAGAGTCATCATTGCTCTAAGTATTGAGTTGTGAGTAAATAAAAGTGTGATTATCATCATTATTAGAGCATTGTCCCATGTGAGGAAATAAAAAAGAGAGGCCAAAGATGCCCAGAAAAAAAAATGAAAAGAGGCCAAAGAGCCAAAGAGAGAGAGAGAGAGAGAGAGAAAGAGAGAAGGGACAATGCTACTATCTTTTTCCACACTTGTGCTTCAAAATAGCACCATGTTCTTCATGATAGAGAGTATCTTGTTTTGACACTTCCATATACTAGTGGGAATTTTCATTATATAACTTGGCTTGTATATTCCAATGATGGGCTTCCTCAAAATTGCCCTAGGTCTTCGTGAGCAAGCAAGTTGGGTGCACACCCACTAGTTCTCCTTTTGAGCTTTCACACACTTATAGCTCTAAGTGCATCCGTTGCATGGTAATCCCTACTCATTCACATTCATATCTATTGATGGGCATCTCCATAGCCCATTAATACGTCGAGTCGATGTGACCATCTCCTCCTTTTTGCCTCACAACCTCCACCACACTCTATTCCACCTATAGTGCTATATCCATGGCTCACGCTCATGTATTGCGTGAGAGTTGAAAAAGTTTGAGAAAGTAAGAGTGCGAAAACAATTACTTTGCCAATACCGGGGTTGTGCATGATTTAAATTCATTGTGTGGGGATGATGGAGCATAGCGAGACTATATGATTTTGTAGGGATAACTTTCTTTGGCCTTGTTATTTCAAAAGTTCATGATCACTTTGCTAGTATGCTTGAAGTATTATTGTTTTCATGTCAACAGTAAACTATTGTTTTGAATCTTACGGATCTGAACATTCATGCTACAATAAAGAAGTTACAAAGGACAAATATGTTAGGTAGCATTCCACATCAAAAATTCAGTCTTTATCACTTCCCTACTCGAGGACGAGCAGGAGTTAAGCTTGGGGATGCTTAATACGTCTCCAACGTATCTATAATTTTTTATGGTTCCATGCTATTATCTTGTCAACTTTGGATGTTTTGTATGCTTGAATATGCTATTTTATATCTTTTTTGGGACTAACCTATTAACTCAGTGCCAAGTGCAAGTTTCTATTTTTTCCGTGTTTTTGACCTTTTTTAGAGAAGAATATTAAATGGAGTCCAAACGGAATAAAACCCGCGGAATGATTTTTTCCATAACAGATGATACGCACGGGACTTGAGAACCAAGGCAAAGGACCCCGGGGGAGGCCACAAGCCCCCTAGCCGCGGCCTGGGTGGGGGGGGGGGCGTCTAGCAGGCTTGTGGGCCCCCATGGCTCCTTTGCCCTACTTCTTACGCCTATAAATTCTCTAAAAATCCAAAACCATCGAGGAGAGCCACGAAAATACTTTTCCGCCGCCGCAAGCTTCTGTCTCCGCAAGATCCCACCCGGGGACCGTTCTGGTGCCCTGCCGGAGGGGGGATTCAACACGGAGGGCTTCTTCATCAACACCATTGCCTCTCCGATGATGCGTGAGTAGTTCACCACAGACCTTCGGGTCCATAGCTAGTATCTAGATGGCTTATTCTCTCTCTTGGATCTTCAATACAAAGTTCTCCATGATCTTCATGGAGATCTATCCGATGTAACCTTCTTTTGCGGTGTGTTTGTCGAGATCCGATGAATTGTGGATTTATGATCAGATTATCTATGAATATTATTTGAGTTTCCTCCGATCTCTTATATGCATGATTTCATATCCTTGTAATTCTCTTCGAGTTGTGGGTTTCGTTTGGCCAACTTGATCTATAATTCTTGCAATGGGAGAAGTGCTTGGTTTTGGGTTCATACCGTGCGGTGTCCTCACCTAGTGACATAAGGGGTAGCGAGGTACGCATCGTGTTGTTGCCATCAAGGGTAAAAAGATGGGGTTTATATCTATTGCATGAATTTATCCCTCTACATCATGTCATCTTGCTTAAAGCGTTACTCTATTTGTTATGAACTCAATACACTAGATGCATGCTGGATAGCGGTCGATGTGTGGAGTAATAGTAGTAGATGCAGACAGTATCGGTCTACTTGTCTCAGACGTGATGCCTATATGTATGATCATTGCCTTAGATATCGTCATGACTTTGCGCGATTCTATCAATTGCTCGACAGTAATTCGTTCACCCACCGTAATACTTGAAAGTGCGTTATGTCGACTAGAGGGGGGGGGGTGAATAGGAGATTTTTAGAATTTCATCACTGAGGAAATTCCTTTTGAGGAAATTCCTCACTAATGACTAACTTACAGCGGAAAGAGTAAAGGATCAGGAGTGCAAAGTTTCACAACAGGAGTTTTTCAGTGTGAGGAATGTGAAAACAGATTGCACAGTGAGCAGGCGCATAGAAAACAGATGAGGATAACTAGCGTGAAGAATTTGGGGTTGAGGAATTTCAGAGAAAGTCTTCAACAAATTCTTCAAATAGTGATAGTGAAAGTCATCAACACATAATCTGAGGAATGTAAAGAAATGAGGAATTAGAACCCGTTTCACAGCGAAGACAGTAGTTATGACCCAGTTCCAACTGCTCTGACAGTTGTACATCTGGTTTGGAGCAGCTTGGTATTGAAACCAAAAGACACACAGTCCCGGGACACACAGTCCCTACCGTATTCTCCTTGGGCTAAGAACACACAGTCCTCGCCCAACACTCGTGGTAAGTCTTCAGGGCAGACTTCCAAACCCTCACAAACTTGGTCACCCGGCGATCCACAATTGACTGCTGGATTGCTCTAGACCATGACGCCTAACCGTCTGGAGGATGCACAGTCCTCAAAGGTAAAAGGCTTCAGTCCCACACACGAACAACTTCTTCAGTGATGCTCAATCACTTGGTTCTCGGTTTGTGGTTTGATGTTTGGGGTCTTTCCTCACTGATGAATTACTCTCGAAGACTCTGAGGAATTGGGTTGCTCTTATGACAAGTGTCAGTTTCTAACGGAGCAGCCAACCAGCTAATGGTTGTGGGGGGTGGCTATTTATAGCCTGGGAGCATCCCAACATGATTTGACACTAATGCCCTTAAATAATATGACCGTTGGTGTGGATAAGACCAATGATGTGGCGTGTCTATCAAAACAGTCGGAACCCTCAACTGTGAGAGTCCTCATGTCACTCGTATTCCTCACTTGAGGCTTTTGGTAGGATTAGGCTTGGGTTGAGCATCATGAGGAAATTCATTCCAAAGTGTAACTTTGACCCTCTTTAACAGTACGGTGTTCCTATTACTCAAGTGTGAAGAAAACAAAACAGAAAGAGTAAATCTTCATGCTTCAAAGTCTTCAGAATGATTTTCTTCAGGACACACCGAATTCCTCAAATTCAATATCTTCATGAGGAATATCAATTTCAACGCAGATTCTTCGCGATTCAGTTTTTCAGCTTCAGACCAATCTCTTCAACCGAAGATATACATTTTTAGGGGTCGATATTCATCAAATATTTCAAACTCCTCAGTGACTTATAGATCCTGTGTACACTCATGAACACATTAGATACTTAACCTATAAGTCTTCAAACCACCAAAATCACTAAGGGGCACTAGATGCACCTACAATCTCCCCCTTTTTGGTGGTTGATGACAATTAGGTTAAGTCTTCAACAGGGATAGAAATATGAAGTGTAAATACTCATTTGAGGAATTTGAAATCAAGATTCAGAGAGACTCCCCCTGAAGATGTGCATATCTTGAGGATTTTGCTTTTCACAGCAAATGCACATTGATGATTTATATCATGGAGATCTCCCCCTGAGTCTTGTAAATCATGCATACATATGACATATAGTATGAAGAAATTGAAGATCCATGATGACAAATGGTATCTGACGTATTCCAGCATGCGTGCATTAAAAATTTGAGGAATAAGCATGCGAAGAAAAACGTTCAAAAGCGTCAGAGTACCATCGGGCTTAAGTTACAACTCATTACATAAACACTTCAGAAGAGCCAAGAGTTTGTCACTTAAATATAGTTCATAAGCCCCAAAATATCTCGCTTGAAGACTAAACATCAAGTTTCTCCCCCTTTGTCATCAAGTGACAAAAAGGGGCAAACTGAGGACTAACGCCCGTGAAGACTTCACTCCTTGGCAGTTGATGAAGAGGCATGAGGATTCTTGGGAGTAGTCTTCTTCCTTGGACCGGTGGCAGTGACTTGTTGTTCTTCATCGGATTCAGCAGTGCGGAATGAAGAAAACGAACTGTCTTCAAGGTCTGGAATTGGAATTGGCCTGAACTTCTTCTTGGGTGGCCACGACCAGTCAAAGTCTCGCTCAAACTCCAATTCTTCAAGTTCTGCCGGAGTCTTCAGATGAGCAAGAGTAGCCCAGGTGCGATCAAAAACCTCATGAAGATAGTGATGGTTAAGCTTCACAGAATTCTGTGTTTCAGTGAGGGTTTTCACAATGGCGCCGAACTGGCGTTTGACCCACTTGTGATTCCGATCCACTTTCTGGTGAAGACTGAGGAGAAGCTCTCTGGTATTCAGCACGCGAGGAGCAACAGGTCTTGGAGGATGAGTCTCAGTATCATCCCATGAAGAATATGGCTCAGGCTCTCTGAACTGGCCATCAAGAGGCCTACTGCCTTCATCAATAACAGACTTGCCTTTTCCCTCAACCGGCTCGAAAGTCTTCTTGTTGACCCTGATAGGAGGCATGTAACCAACATGATTGTTGCAATCAGCGAGAAAGTTGATGCGTGTCCTTTTCCTGATGAATCTCATGATCCATGGAGCATAGATTTTGTGGTCAAAAGGACACATAGCATTGTCGGCCAAAGTCCTCAAGAAGAAATCATGGATGTTGATAGGAATACCATGAATGATGTTGAAGAGGATATTATTCATGAGGCCTACAACATCTTCTTCATCATCGTGTCCCTTGATTGGTGCAAGGACGCTGCAGAGGATTCTGTAGACAGATCTTGGTTCATACTTGAGCTCGTGGACAAGGAAGGTTTTTCTCGGTGGTTGCCCTTTAGCCAAAGGCTTCATGAGGACTTCCATCATCCTGTTGGGCAGCTCACGTTCACCATAAAGCTTCACGGCCTCCTTTCAGGGCATTTATATTGGCAATTCACGCAATAGCTCAGTAGCAGGAGCTTTGTAGTGAGTATTTTGCGTTATCCAGTCAAACACCAAGGTGTTAATGTCTTCAGGATTGCCAGATATGTGAAGAGTGGCATAAAACTGAAGAATGAGCTCACTGTTCCAACCAGAGATGTCTGAGCACATTGGTAGCAGTCCAGCTTCATGAAGGACATTGAGGACTGGAGCCAGGCATGGTATTGCTTCAAGTTCAACATGAGGAATATGCCTGTGCTGGAATATCTTATTTCTTCCACACAGCACAGAGGCATAGTAATTCAGTTGTGTCCTCGTCCAAAACTTCAGATGTCTGATTTGAGGCTTGTCATAGGGATTTTCTCCAATGAAGTACATGCGTTCTTCAAAGAAGTTCTCCTTTTGAAACTATGGTCGCTTGGAGAATGGCTGGCGCTGCATTGGCTAAAGATTTTGCTGTGGAACTGGAGGGGAGACAACAATTGCAGTCTCTGGGTTGAGCACGACGAAAGCATTGTCTTGGTTTTGTGCATTTTCCTCAGCATTGTCCTCAGGGTGAGGAATTTCATCAGCTTGGGCTTCAGGCTGAGGAGCATGCTCATGTTGTGCTTCATGTTGAGGAATTGTATCTGGCTGGGCATCAGGCTGAGGAATTTCATCAAATGGAGCATCCTGTTGAGGGTTCTGCTCCGGAGGAGGAATAGGTTCATTCTGAGCCTCAGTGTGAAGATCTTGCTTAGGAGGAGGAGTTGGATCAGCCTCATACTACTTGAGGATTTTTCTCAGGACTCTGAATCTCATCAGCTTGAGGATTTTCACTTTGCTCTTCCTCAGCTTGCTTGGTGACAGAGGCAGATTCATCAGCTGGTGCAGCTGATCCTTGTGTAGTGCCTTCCTGAGGAATGGAGGGCTGAGGACTGTCGTCAATACGAATTTCTTCATCAGTATGTTCCTCAGATGCAACATCCTTCATTTCCTCATCTGGCCCTTTCTCTTGGTCTTCAAAGGTGACCATTTCATACGATGGAGCAATGTTTAGGGGCACATGGTCCAGTGGAGCATTTTCGTCAAGTGCTTTGAGGCGCTTGGCCTTAGTGTTTTCTTCTGCTAAAGAAGCCTTTCTCTTCTTGGCTTCCTTTTCAACAGCCCTTGTTTTCCTCACGTCTGATGCAGACGGAGTCATCTTCTTCACCTTTGAAGCTTTTGGTGAAGGTGTTTTCTCAGCAGATTCATCAGCTGGCTTTGAGGAACCAGTTGGAACAAAGTCATCAGCAGGCTTTGAAGTATCAGCTGGATCAGGGGCAGTCTCACCAGCTGTAGCAGATTCATCAGCTGGGATTTTCGTGGTGATTTCTTCAATTGCCGGTACGTCCACACGGCTTTCTTGAGGTATTTCCTCAGCTTGAGGAGTTTCATCAGCCTGAGGAGTTTCATCAGCTGGTTCTTCAATCAGAGGCTGAGGAGTTGGTACTGGAGGGGCAGACTTCTTGTTGTAGTTGTCAACAGCTTCAGTGGCAAGTTTGATGAAATTGCTTTTGATACTTTGACGATCAGATAGCTTGGAGTACTTGTCTGTCAAAGTCTTCAACTCAGCCTGTGTTGACACCAGTGCATTAGGCGTCATGTTGAGGAGATTCTGCCTGAGGAATTTCTCCTTCTTGAGCTTAGCAACCTTGGCCTGTTTGGCTTGCTGCTCCTTCCACTTGGCCTCGTTGATGAATGTGGCCACCATGTGGCTGATGCCAGGGGGAAGTTTCAAATCATCAAGCGGAGTGTTGGGGTCCTCATACCAGATATTTATGTAGTCTAGGAGGACTTTGGGGTCCATTGCCAGAGGAATTGCGCTACCAGAAGCTTGAGCTACCCTCTCCTGCTTGTTTCTGATCATAGCTTGCAAGGTTTCATCATCATATTCATCACTACCCTCTAATGCAGAAGGGACTGTGATGATTTTGCTGGGGCTTGGTTTTGTTCCTCTTCCAGCAGACACCTTAGTCTTCATAGGAGGTGGTGAAGACTTTGTCTCTGAGCTGGTTGCAGCTTGGAGTGAGGAACTGGAGGTAGCGGGCAGTGGCTTCATGACCGGCTTCAGTTCTGGTTTTGAAACCTGTGGTGGCGTTGAGGATTTTGGCGCTGAGGGTTTTGTAGCTGATGCCAGAGTTGGTTTCTCTTGAGGCTTTGAAGCCTTTGGTTTTGATGGCACTGACTTCTGTTGAGGAATTGCCGAACCAGATGTCTCAGCAACAGAGGAAGTAGGTGCAGTTGAAGCAACAGCAGATGATTCATTGAATTTCCTCACAGCAGCATCTTCCTGCTTCTTAAGCTTAGCCAAGTGCTTGTCCTTTTCATCAGGATAGTCATCAAGGGTCTTGAGGCTTGAGTGATGTGCTACTTGATGATCCTCAAGTGGAGCCCGTTTGCCAGGAGGGTTCAGAGCGAATTTCTTCGCATACTTGGGAGTAACAAATCTGTATTCCTTCCACTCCTTAGCCCATCGGCGTTCTATCTTCTGAAGCCGAATCTTTCTCTTGGCCATTGTTTCATTTTCATCAGGTGTGGAGTAGTCCAAGTATACATCCTCAGGTATGTCCAAAGCTGTATTCTTCTCAAGTTTCTTGCCTCCCTTCTGCTTCGTGTCATCCTCCATTTTCTTCAGCTGAGGATTTTGCTGATGAGATTGAACTCTTGAGGATTCTGATGAGACTTGAAGATTTTCTTCAAGAAACGCTGCAAATGATTTAATGTGATGAGAACCGAGAGATTCATCAGCTGACATGTGTGTACCCGTGAACACAGTATATTTGCGAGGAATTTGGAGAGGTCATATGCGTTCTCAGATTTGAAGAAAATGAAAAAGTTTGACAGTTGAGGAATTTAACCAGTGGTCGAGGAATTTGCCTAAGCATACTGTTCTTGGGTTCCAGAGTTGTACAGATCCGAAAATTCGCACAATTGAGGAATCTCGTGAAAATCTTAGATGCTTAGTGAAGTTCATCAATAGTGAGGTGATAGGCAGTGTTTGAGGAATCAGATGCATATGGATTCTTGAGGAAAACAGATTTCACATCTCAGAGGTAAAATAGTAGATCAAACTTGCTGTAAAAATAGGGTTTTTATTTACCCTAGATGGCGTGCACGAAGAACAGAGAAGAGTTACAGGGAGAAGCTCTTCGGTGCGTGTCCAATGCGCCCTAACCCGGCAGCAGAGGACGTCTACGGCGGCGGCGGACGAAGATGGTCCGACTCCGGCGTGGTTTCGGCGACGAAAAAGTTGAGGTAGTGAAGCTCTTCGTCGCTGGCGACGAGACTTCCAACGGTGGCGCTAGGGTTCGGGGCTTTTGCTGTAGCAGGAGAGCGATGGAGCGAAGAAGTGTTTGCCGAGGGGGATAAGGACATATTTATAGCCAGACAGTTACTGTTGGCGCGAAGAAATCGGACCAAATAGCCCCTGCCTCTACATCTCTGCAGGACACGTGTAGCTCCCAAGGAAAGCGGTGGAGATCGTGGAAATCGTGGTTATCCGAACGAGGGAAGTGGGGTTCAGTTACTGTGCATTAAAGAAACATTTTTGAAGATTTGAGGATTTTGTTGCAAAATCATCAGCTGATAAGGACGCAATGAGGATTTTGAACACAGTTTCAAGTAGAACGCATATGAAGAATTGAATAGACTGGATGAGAATAGCATAGAGGGAAAGTAGGGTCCGATCACATTCACTTAGATGAAATATCAACTTGAAGAATTAGCTATAAGTGAATGCTGTTGAGGACTTGAAATCACAGTCTATCTAGTCAAACAAAAGTCATCAAGTGTTTTTGAAGATTTGACTAACTTTAGGATTTTGTGATAAATCGTCTCAATGAAGAACAACTGTTTTGAAGAAAAACAAAATTTGAGGAAATGTAACTTTGAACAAAATCAACTTTGAGGAATTTCATGTTGGGCGGTGGCGTGACCCACCATATAAGAATGTTGATTACAGACGCCGCGTATAATTGTCGTAGGGCCCTGAGAATCAATTTCTTCGTTGATTTCTTCACATTCAGAGTGATATTCTTCACCAGTTGAAGAAAATCGATTCATCATGTGTTGCACATCTAAGTCATCAATTTTGCATAAGTGTTAGGATGTGTGCATGTTTTTACAAAACATTTGAAGATTCTAAGATATTTAGCTCACACCGCAAATTGCAAAACCTTTTCTCATCCAAGGGCTTAATGAAGATATTTGCGAGTTGATCATCAGTCTTCACATGGTCGATGAGGATATTGCCCTTAAGTACATGGTCCCGAAGAAAATGATGACGAATCTGGATGTGCTTAGTCTTCGAGTGCTGTACTCGGTTGTATGCAATCTTGATTGCACTCTCATTGTCGCAGTAGAGAGGCACATTCTTCATGTTGACGCTGTAGTCCTTGAGGGTTTGCTTCATCCACAGCAATTGAGCACAGCATGAACCCGCAACAATGTACTCAGCTTCGGCAGTGGAGAGTGTGAAAGTGCGTTATATCGACTAGAGGGGGGGGGTGAATAGGAGATTTTTAGAATTTCATCACTGAGGAAATTCCTTTTGAGTAAATTCCTCACTGATGACTAACTTACAGCGGAAACAGTTAAGGATCAGTAGTGCAATCGTTCACAACAGCAGTATTGCAGAGTGAAGATTATGAAAACAGATTGCACAGTAAGCAGGCACGCAGAATACAGATGATGATTAACTCAAGTGAAGAATTTGGGGTTGAGGAAATTCAGAGAAAGTCTTCAGCAAATTCTTCAAACAGTCACAGTGAATGTCATCAACACATAATACAGAGAATGTAAAGAGTTGAGGAATTAGAACCCGATTCTTGGCGAAGACTGTTGTTGATGACCCAGTTCCAACTGCTGTGACAGTTGTACATCTGGTTTGGAGCGGCTTGGTATTGAAACCAAAGGACACCCAGTCCCGGGACACACAGTCCCTACCATACTCTCCTTGAGCTAAGGACACACAGTCCTCGCCCAACACTCGTGGTAAGTCTTCAGGGCAGACTTCCAAACCCTCACAAACTCGGTCACCCGACGATCCACAATTGACTGTTGGATTGCTCTAGACCATGACGCCTAACCGTCTGGAGGATGCACAGTCCTCAAAGGTAAAAGGCTTCAGTCCCACACAGGAACAACTTCTTCAGTGATGCTCAATCACTAGGTTTGGTTTGTGGTTTTCGGTGGGTGGTGTATTTCCTCACTCATGATTTACTCTCGAAAGCTCTGAGGAATTTGGGTTGCTCTTATGACAAGTGTCAGTTTCTAATGGAGCAGCCAACCAGCTAGTGGTTGTGGGGGGAGGCTATTTATAGCCTGGGAGCATCCCGACATGATTTGACATTAATGCCCTTAAATAATATGACCGTTGGAGTGGATAAGATCAGTGACTTGGCGTGGCTTATCGAAACGGACGGGACTCTCAACTATGAGAGTCCTCATGTCACTCATATTCCTCACTTGAGGCTTTTGGTAGGATTTGGCTTGGGTTGAGCATCATGAGGAAATTCATTCCATAGCGTTACTTTGACCCCCTTTAATAGTACGGTGTTCCTATTCATCAAATGCGAAGAAAGTAATACAGAAAACGTAAATCTTCATGCTTCAATTTCTTCAGAACGATTTTCTTCAGGAACCACCGATCTTCTCAATATCAATATCTTCATGAGGAATATCAATTTCATCGCAAATTCTTCGCGATTCATTTCTTCAGCTTCAGACCAATTTCTTCAACTGAAGACATATATTTTTAGGGGTCGATATTCTTCAAATATCTCAAACTCCTCAATGACTTATAGATCCTGTATACACTTATAAACACATTAGATACTTAACCTATAAGTCTTCAAACCACCAAAATCACTAAGGGGCACTAGATGCACTTACAATCTCCCCCTTTTTGGTGGTTGATGACAATTAGGTTAAGTCTTCAATAGGGACCAAAAATATGAAGTGTAAATTACTTATTTGAGGAATTTGAAAACAAGATTCACAGAGACTCCCCCTGAAGATGTGCATACCTTGAGGATTTTGCTTTTATAGCATATGCACATTGATGATTTATATCATGGAGATCTCCCCCTGAATCTTGTAAATCATGCATACATATAACATATCATATGAAGAAAATGAGGATGCATGATGGCAAATGGTATCTGACGAATTCCAGCATGCGTGCATTAAAACTTGAGGTATAAGCATGCGAAGAAAAACGTTCAAAAAGCTTCAGAGTAGCATCGGGCTTAAGTTACAACTCATTACATAAAACTTCAGAAGAGCCAAGAGTTTGTAACTTAAATATAGTTCATAAGCCCCAAAAATAGATCCCGTTTGAAGACTAACTCTCAAATTTCTCCCCCTTTGTCATTAAGTGACAAAAAGGGACAAACTGAGGACTAACGCCCATGAAGACTTCATTTCTTGGCAGTTGATGAAGATCCTTGGCGCTTCTTGGGTGTAGTCTTCTTCCTTGGGCCTGTTGCGGTGTCAAGTTGTTCCTCATCAGATTCGGCGGTGCGGAAGGACGAGAAGGAGCTGTCTTCAAGATCTGGCACTGGAATGGGCCTGAACTTCTTCTTGGGAGGCCACGACCAGTCAAGGGCCTGCTCAAAGTTCAATTCTTCAAGCTCAGTCTGGGTCTTCAGATGTGCAAGTCTAGCCCAGGTGCGATCAAAAACCTCATGCAGATAGTGATGATTAAGCTTCACACTGTTCTGTGTCTCAGTGAGGGTTTTCACAATGGCACCAAACTGGCGTTTGACCCATTTGTGGTTGTGATCCACCTTCTGATGAAGACTGAGAAGAAGCTCTCTTGTGTTTAGCACGCGAGGAGGAACTGGGCTTGGTGGACGAGTCTCAGTATCGTCCCATGAGGAATATGCATCTGGCTCTTTAAATTGACCATCAAGAGGCTTGCTTCCTTCATCAATTACAGACTTTCCTTTTCCCTCAATGGGCTCGAAAGTCTTCTTGTTGACCCGGATAGGAGGCATATAACCAACATGGTTCTGGAAATCTGCGTGAAAGTTGATGCCAATCCTTGTCCTGAGGAATCTCATGATCCAAGGTGCATAAATTTTGTGATCATATGGGCACATTGCATTGTCAGCCAAAGTCCTCAAGAAGGAATCATGGATATTCATGGGGATACCGTGAATGATGTTGAAGAGGATATTCTTCATGAGGCCGACGACATCTTCGTCATCATCATGGCCTTTGATTGGCGCTAGTACACTGCAGAGAATGCGATAGACAGACCGGGGTGTGTACTTGAGCTCATGGACGAGGAATGTGGTTCTTGAGGGTTTTCCTGCAGCCAAAGGCTTCATGAGGACTTCCATCATTCCATTTGGCAGCTCACGCTCACCATAAAGCTTCACTGCCCCTTCTGAAGGAATTGGTACGGGCAGTTCTCTGAGGAGTTCAGACGCTGGAGCCTTGTAGTGAGTATTTTGGATCATCCAGTCGAACACCCAAGTGTTGATGTCATCAGCATTGCCCGAGATGTGCAGAGTTGAATAGAACTGAAGAATTAGCTCACTATTCCAATCTGATATGTCGGAGCACATAGGGAGCAAACCTGCATCATGTAGTACACTGAGGACTGGTTCCATGCAGGGAATCTCTTCAAGTTCATCATGAGGAATGTGCCTGTGCTGGAATATCTTGTTGCGGCCACAGAGCACAGAAGCATAGTAGTTCATCTGAGTCCTTGTCCAAAACTTCAGATGCCTCATTTGAGGCTTGTCATAAGGATTCTCTCCGATGAAATACATGCGTTCCTCAAAGAAATTCTCTTTCTGAAACTTTGGCCGCTTTGAGAACGGCAGGCGCTGAACTGGATTGAGATTGTGCTGAGGAATGGGAGGGGAAACAACCATGGCAGTCTCTGGGTTGAGCACAATGAATTCATTGTCAGGGGCGGGAACATTTTCTTCAGCAGTTTCCTCAGGTTGAGGAATTTCTTGCTCTGGCTGAGCATCAGGCTAAGGAATTTCTTCTTCCTTCTCAGCTTGAGGAGTTTGGTCAGCCTGTTCAGTGAGAGGAGCCTGCTCAGACTGGACATTTTCTTCAGCTTGATTTTCATCAGCTGACTTTGTGGCAGAAGCAGATTCATCAGCTGCTGCAGCTGAAGCTTGAGTAGTCTCTTTCTGAGGAATATGAGGTTGAGGACTGTCATCAATTTGTATTTCCTCATCAGTATGCTCCTCAGAGACAACATCCTTCATTTCCTCATCTGCCCTTGTAGTGTGGTCACCAATGACGACCATTTCACATGAGGGTGCAACATTAAGAGGCACCGGGTCCAGAGGGGCAGATTCTTCAGTTTCCTTGAGGCATTTTGCCTCAATCTTTTCTTCTGCTGAGGAAGCTTTTCTCTTCTTTGCTTCCTTCTCAGCAGCTCTTGTCTTTTTCGCGTCTGATGCAGACGGGATTAATTTCTTCACCTTTGAAGTTTTTGGTGAAGGTGTTTTCTCAACAGATTCTTCAGCTGGCAGTGAGGAACCAGCTGGAACAGAGTCACCAGCCTGCTTTGATGAAGCAGCTGGATCAGGAGCAGTTTCATCAGGGGTTGCAGTTTCATCAGGAGCGGTCTCAGTGATGATTTCTTCAATAGCCGGCTCATCAGCACGGCGCTCTTGGTGTTATTCCTCAGCTTGAGGAATTTCCTCCTCATCAGGAGATGCATCTTCTGGCTGTTCAACCAGGGGCTGAGGAGTCGGTGCTGGTGGGGGTGACGTTTTTTGTAGTCATCAACATCACTAGTGGCTAGCTTGATGAAATTGCGTTTGATGCTTGTGCGGTCTGACAGTTTCTCACACTTGTCAGTCAAGACTTGCAGCTCTGCCTGGGTGGACACCAATGCTTCAGGCGTCAGCTTGAGAACATTTTGCCTGATGAATTTCTCCTTTCTGGCCTTTGCAATCTTTGCCTGCTTGGCCTTCTGTTCCTTCCACTTGGCTTCGTTTATGAAGGTAGCCACCATGTGGCTGACACCAGGAGGAAGTTTCAAATCATCAATGGGTGTGTTTGGGTCTTCATACCACACATTGATGAAGTCGAGGAGGACCTTGGGGTCCATCGCCAGAGGAATAGCACTGCCTGATGCTTGTGCTACCCTTTCTTGCTTGTTCCTGATGATGGCTTCCAGAGTTTCATCATCATATTCATCACTTCCCTCTGATGCAGACGGGACTGTGATGATTTTGCTGGGGCTGGGCAGAGGTGCAGGTTCAGTAGTTGCCAAAGTCTTCACATGGGGTGTTGAAGACTTTGTCTCCGAGCTAGTTGCAGCTGGGAGTGAGGAGCTAGAGCTGGCAGTCGTAGTCTTCACGACTTTCTTCTGTGCTGGCTTTGGAGGTGGAGCTGAGGACTTTGGTGTAGTTGCGATTGGTGCTGAGGGTTTTGGCGCTGATGGTTTTGGTACCGAGGGTTTTAGAGCTGAGGGTTTGGTGACAGAAGTCTGTGCAAACTTCTCTTGGGGTTTTGAAGCTGTTGGCTTTGTTGGCACAGACTTTGGTTGAGGAATCTCGGAGCCTGAGGTTTCTGCTGCTGAGGAATGAGCAGCACCGGAGGCAGCAGCTGAGGATTCATGAAATTTCTTCACTGCTGTTTCTGCTTGCTTCTTGAGCTTGGCCAGATGCCTTTCTTTTTCATCTGGGTAGTCATCAAGTGTCATAAGACTTGAGGGATGAGCTACTTGATGATCCTCAAGTGGGGCCCTTCTGCCAGGAGGCTTCAAAGCGAATTTCTTCGCATATTTTGGAGTCACAAACCTGTACTCCTTCCACTCCTTTGCCCATCTGCGTTCAATTTTCTGCAGCCTAATCTTTCTTTTAGGCATAGTCTGAGGTTCATCATCAGGCGTGCAATAGTCCAGGTATATGTCATTAGGAATATCAATAGCTGTGTTCTGCTCCAGTTTCTTTCCTCCCTTCTGTTTCCTTTCTTCCTCCATTTTCTTCAGACGAGGAACTTTCTGAGGATTTTGAACTCTTGAGGATTCTGATGAGCCTTGAAGAGTTTCTTCCAGAAACGCTGCAAATGAGTTAATGTGATGAGAACCGAGAGATTCATCAGCTGACATGTGTGTACCTGTGAACAGAGTATAGTTGCGAGGAATTTGGAGAGGTCATATGCGTTCTCAGATTTGAAGAAAATGGAAAAGTTTGACAGTTTGAGGAATATAACCAGTGGTTGAGGAATTTGCTTAAGCATTCTGTTCTTGGGTTCCAGAGTTGTACAGATCCGAAAATTCGCACAATTGAGGAATCTCGTGAAAATCTTAGATGCTTAGCTAGTTCATCAATGATTGTGGTGATGGATAGTGTTTGAGGAATCATGTGCGCATCGTATCTTGAGGAAAAACAGATTTCACATTGGAGAGGTAAAATTTCAGATCTAATCTGTTGTAAAAATGGGATATAATTACCCTGGAAGGTGCGAACGAAGAACACAAAAAGGTGGTGTTGGAGAGGTTCTTCGGTCAAGTGTCCAATGCACCCTAACTTGGCAGCAGAGGACGTCTACGGCGGCGGCGGACGTAGATGTTCCGACTCCGGCGTGATCCTGGCGGCGAGAAGGTTGAGGCAATGAAGCTCTTCCTTGCCGGCGAGAAGACTACCAGCGGTGGCGCTAGGGTTCGGTGTGCTGTGGAAGGAGAGCGATGAGGCGAAGAAGATGATACCGGGGGGGATAAGGACATATTTATAGCCCGAAAGTTACTGTTTGGCGCGAAAGTTACGGACCGAATAGCCCTTGCCTCTACGTCTCCGCAGGACACGTGTAGCTCCCGTACGATGCGGTGGAGATAGTGGAGATCGTGGCTATCCAATCGTGGGAAGTGGGGGTTCAGTTACTGTTCCTTTGAAGAAAACAATTTTTCGAAGATTTGAGGATTTTCGTTACAAAATCATCAGCTGACAAGGATGCAGTGAGGATTTTGAACAAAGTTTCAAGTAGAACGCATATGAAGAATTGAATAGACTGGATAAGTATAGCATAGAGGGAAAATAGGGTCCGATCACATTCACTTAGCAGAAACATCAACTTGAAGAAATAGCAATAAGTGAATGCTGTTGAGGACTAGAAATCACAGTCTACCTACGCAAATGAAAGTCATCAAGTGTTTTTGAAGATTTTGCAATAGATCATCACAATGAAGAACAACTGTTTTGAAGAAAAAAATGCATTGTGAGGAATTTGATCATTTGAAGAAAATCAACTTGAGGAATTTCACATTGGGCGGTGGCGTTGCCCACCATATAAGAATGTTGATTACGGACGCCGCGTACAATTGTTGTAGGGCCCTGAGAATCAATTTCTTCGTTAATTTCTTCACATTCAGAGTGACTTTCTTCATCAGTTGAAGAAAATCGTTTCATCATGTGTTGCGCATCTAAGTCATCAACTTTGCATAAGTGTTAGGATGTGTGCATGTTTTTACAAAACATTTGAAGACTCTAAGATATTTAGCTCACACCGCAACTTGCAAAACCTTTTCTCATCCAAGGGCTTAGTGAAGATATCAGCCAGTTGATCATCAGTCTTCACATGGTTGATGAGGATATTGCCCTTGAGGACATGATCCCGAAGAAAATGATGACGAATCTGGATGTGCTTGGTCTTCGAGTGCTGTACTTGGTTGTAGGCAATCTTGATAGCACTCTCACTGTCACAGTAGAGAGGCACATTCTTCATGTTGATGCCGTAGTCCTTGAGGGTTTGCTTCATCCATAGTAATTGAGCACAGCAAGAACCAGCAGCAATGTACTCAGCTTCGGAAGTGGAGAGTGATACGCAATTCTGCTTCTTTGAGGACCAGCAAACCAGTGATCTTCCGAGGAAATGGCATGTGCCAGAAGTTGACTTGCGATCCACACGGTCACCAGCATAGTCTGAATCAGAATACCCTACCAGATGAAGATTGGAGCCCTTGGGATACCATAATCCTAGTGTTGGTGTGTGAGCTAGGTATCGAAGAATATGTTTCATAGCCTTATGGTGTGATTCCTTCGGTTTTGCTTGAAAACGTGCACACATGCAAACGCTAAGCATTATGTCTGGCTTAGATGCACATAGATACAATAAAGAGCCAATCATAGAACGGTATACCTGCTGATCGAAATCTTTACCATTTTCATCAGTGCCGAGGTGACCGTTGGTAGGCATTGGAGTCTTGGCACCTTTGCATTCATGCATGTCGAATTTCCTCAGAACATCCTTGAGGTATTTCTCCTGTGATATGAAGATTCCATTGCTTTGTTGACGAATTTGAAGACCTACGAAGAATTTCAGCTCCCCCATCATAGACATCTGATATTCTTCACTCATCATATAGGCAAATTCATCACTGTATCTTTTGTCAGTACAGCCAAATATGATATCATCAACATATATTTGACATACAAACAGTTCATTATCATAAGATTTTGTGAAAAGAGTTGGATCGAGTGAACCAGGTTTGAAGCCTTTCTTCATGAGGAATTCCTTCAATGTATCATACCATGCCCGAGGGGCTTGCTTGAGGCCATACAGAGCCTTTTTGAGTCTGAAGACTTTGTCTGGATTCTTTGGATCCGCAAAACCTGGGGGCTGAGCAACATATACTTCTTCCTCAAGCTTACCATTGAGGAATGCACTTTCACATCCATTTGATATAAGATGATGTTATGATGATTAGCATAAGCAAGTAGGATTCGAATAGCTTCAAGTCTAGCAACATGTGCAAAAGTTTCATCGAAATCTATTCCTTCAACCTGGGTGTAGCCTTGGGCTACAAGTCGTGCCTTGTTCCTCACCACTTGACCGTCCTCATCTTGCTTGTTTCGGAAAATCCACTTGGTGCCGATTATGTTATGCTTGCGAGGATCTGGTCGTTTGACAAGCTCCCATACGTCATTCAGCTTGAATTGAAGAAGTTCGTCTTGCATGGCTTGGATCCACTCCGGTTCCAGAAAAGCCTCAGCTACTTTTGAGGGTTCTGTGATACATACAAAAGAAAAATGCCCACAAAAGTTAACTAAGTGTGAAGCTTTTGAGCGAGTGAGAGGACCTGGCGCGTTGATGTCGTTGAGGATTTTGTCAAGTTCTACTTCATTTGCAATCCTTGGATGAGCTGGTTGAGGATTTTGTCTGGGCTGAGGAAGTGGTACTGTTGCAATTTCCTCAGGAGCATCTTCTTGACTTTCATCAGCGATAGGGATTGTTTCTTCACCAATTTCCTCAGTGGAAACAATGTCTTCAGTAGGCTTAAGCTTTATTGCTTCCTCAGGAGACAGCTTATCTGGATCAGAAGGCAATTGCTCTCTTTGCGAGCCATTAGTTTCATCGAACCGCACATCTACAGTCTCAACAACTTTGTTGTGTTAGTAGTTGAAGACTCTGTAGGTGTGTGAGTCCTTTCCATAACCGAGCATAAAACCTTCATGTGCCTTAGGTGCAAATTTCGAGCTATGATGAGGATCTTTAATCCAGCATTTTGCACCGAAGACTTTGAAATAACTTACATTGGGTTTCTTGTCAGTGAGGAGTTCATATGAGGTTTTCTCGAGGAATTTGTGAAGATATACCCTGTTGATGATATGACATGCAGTGTTGATTGCTTCAGGCCAGAAGCGACGAGGAGTCTGATATTCTTCAAGCATAGTTCTTGCCATTTCAACCAGAGTCATGTTCTTTCTTTCGACGACACCATTCTGCCGAGGAGTATAAGGAGCAGACAATTCGTGAGTAATACCAAGTTCATCAAGATAATCATCAAGACAAGTGTTTTTGAACTCGGTTCCATTATCACTCCTGATATGTTTGATCTTGATGCCGAAGTTCGTCGAGGCCCTTGAAGAAAATCGTTTGAAGATTTCCTGCACTTCAGTTTTATATACTATAATATGCACCCAAGTGTATCTGGAATAATCATCAACTATGGCGAAGCCATATAAAGATGCTGCATTGGTTAATGTGGCATAGTGAGTAGGTCCAAATAAATCCATATGAAGCAATTCGAATGGACGGGTAGTGGTCATGATGGTTTTGGAGGGATGCTTGGATCTGGTCATTTTCCCAGATTCACAAGCACCACATAGATGATCCTTGAGGAATTTTACTGATTCGATGCCAATGACATGCTTCTTCTTTGCAAGTGTGTGCAAATTCCTCATGCCTGCATGACCTAGTCTTCGGTGCCACAACCATCCTTCTGAGGTTTTTGCTAGTAAGCAAGTGGCTGGTTGAGGACCTGTAGAGAAGTCAACAATGTACAAATCCCCTCTTCTTACACCTTCGAAGACTTTGGATCTGTCAGATTCCATGATGACTACACATCTATATCTACCAAAGATAACAATCATATCAAGATCACAAAGCATCGAGACTGACATGAGGTTAAAACCAAGGGATTCAACAAGCATCACTTTGTCCATATGCCTATCCTTGGAAATAGCTACTTTGCCAAGTCCCAATACCTTGCTTTTACCTTTATCAGCATATGTGATTTGCTTCAGAGGTGATGGAGTTAGTGGCATATTCATCAGTAGGCTTTTATCACCAGTCATGTGATGTGTGCAGCCACTATCAAGAACCCACTCAGTACTTTTGGGTTTGTCATCCTGCAGATGAATTAGTACAGCTTACCATCTCATATGCTTCAAGTTTGAAGAATATGATACTAATTTCATCATAACAGAAATGTAAGGACGTGTGAAATATTTCTATTTCATCAATCATTAGCTTGTGTCCTATCAAGCATTTCCTCAGGTCTCCAGCAAATTCTTCAGATGATGATTTTCATCTGGAGACCTGACCTGCATAAGTGATTAGTTTGATTTCTTCACCACCCACATTTGAAGGGGTGGCAAAGCGTTCATCATCCTGCGAGCACCATACGAAAAAGGTGGCATTGACGCTAATGCACTTCTCTTAACAGTAGGGGGGTTAAAGTACTCATATGAGTATGCAGAGAACTGGTTTGAGGATTTATGAACATAATGATTTGAAGAATAGCGCTCATAATCATATTCCTTGTAGTTTCCCTGCATGTTAGACGCATAAGCACGGGTATGAGCATAGTTTTGACCAGTTGAGGATTTTGATCCTCTTGAAGACTTTGGTCCTCCTGAGGAATTTGATCTGGGGTTCAGATTCTTCAGAGGTGATGTCATGAGGACATTTACTTGAAGATTTTCAAGACAACTTTTGGGAACCTAGATTTTCCTCAGAGGAGGGCCATTCCTGCAGTTAGTTCCAACATATCGAGCAAATACTTCACCAGATTGATTTTTGAACAGTTTATAGTTGGAATCAAATGACTCATCCGAGGAATAGGATAATTCACATGAGAAGCCAGTTAGATTAGATGGATCAAAAGGAGGCCCAGTAGCAGCAACCCATGAGGTTTTGGGATACTGCTGAGGTTTCCAATAAGATCCATCAGCATTCAATTTCCTCTCAAAGGCAATTCCTTCTTTCCTCGGGTTCCTGTTCAAGATCTGCTTTTTGAGCACATCACAAAGGATTTGATGTCCTTTGAGGCTTTTGTACATGCCTGTCAAGTACAATTCCTTCAACCCTGCATTTTCATCAGTGACATTTGTGTTTTCCTCAAGTGAGGAAATAGACACAACAGGTGCAGTTGAAGAATTTGTAGCAGTGGTAGCATTTGAAGATTCTGGTGAAGAATTAGCAGTTTCACGATCAATGCATTTAAGACATGGAGGAATAAATTCAACTTGACTAGCACTGATCTGTTGAGCTAGTAATGAATCATTTTCCATACGAAGATCATCATAAGACATCCTCAGCTTCTTAAGATCAAGCTTCCTTTGAAGAAATTCGTAGGAAAGCTTCTCATGATCAGTGAGGAGTGTATCATAACGATCCTGAAGAATATCAAATCTAGACTGAAGATTTTTCATGTCATCAGCGAGGATTTGATTAAGATTCATTTCATCATTCAACAGATCATCACTTTTGTCTAGCAGTTTTTGAAGCTTTTCCAGAGCAGTTTGTTGTTTAGTGGCAATGATGGCAAGTTTACTGTAACTGGGTTTTTTGTAATCATCATGTTCACAGTCACTTGAATCAGAGGAGGAGGCATTATGTGATACCTTTGAACCTTTTGCCATGAAGCAATAGGTTGGAGCGAAGTCATCAACATAGTCATCAGTATGCATGATGCAATCATTTTCTTCAAGATTGAAGATTGACTTGCTGACGAAATTGGTTGCTAGTGCAAGACTAGCCTGTCCGGATTCTGAATCTTCTCCAGAGCCTTCTTCATCATCACATTCTTCTGATTCTGCCTCGGAATCCATTTCCTTGCCAATAAGTGCCCGAGCCTTTCTGAAGCTAGTCTTCTTGTGTGAGGAGGACTTTTAAGATGAGGATTTTGAAGATTTCTTCTTCTTCTTTGAGTCATCAGAACTGTCATCCTTGTATTTCTTCTTCTTTGATTCCTTTCCCCAGCGAGGACAATCAGCAATGTAATGACCTGATTTCTTGCACTTGTGACAGGTCCGTTTCTTGTAGTCCTCAGATGCAGATTCTGATTTCCTCATGTCTCTTCTTGATGATTTACCGAACTGGCCTCGTCGTGTAAATCTCTGGAATTTCCTCACAAGCATTGCAAGTTCCTGACCAAATTCTTCAGGGTCACAACTGCTGTCATCTGTGTCTTCTTCTTCAGATGAGGAAATTGCTCTTGCCCTCAGTGCACGTGGTCTGGAATAGCTTTGTCCATATAGATCTCTCTTTTCTTCTAGCTGGAATTCATGAGTATTTAGCCTTTCAAGGATATCAGCAGGATCTAGCATCTTGTAGTCTGGTCTTTCTTGGATCATCAGAACTAAAGTGTCAAATGAAGAATCCAAAGATCTCAGCAGTTTCTTCACAACTTCGTGATCAGTGATGTCTCGAGCTCCCAGTGCTTGCAGTTCATTTGATATGTCAGTGAGGCGATCAAAGGTGTCTTGGCAGCTTTCATTTTCATGTCTCTTGAAGTGATTGAAGAGATTGCGAAGAATATCAACACGAGAGTCACGTTGGGTTGATACTCCTTCATTTACCTTGCACAGTCTCTCCCAGATCAGTGTTGCAGAGCCCAAGGCACTTACTCTTCCAAACTGGCCAGGGCTCAGATGACCACAGATGATGTTCTTCGGTTGAGAATCGAGTTGCTTGAATTTCTTCACATCAGCTGCAGTGACACTAGCAGAGATGATGGGGATGCCATGTTCCACAATATACCAGAGATCATTGTCAATAGCTTGTAGATGCATCTGCATCTTGGTCTTCAAAAAGGGAAAGTTCTTTCCTTCGAAAGTAGGACATGCTGCAGTAACCTTAATCATGCCTGTAGTCGACATAACTAAAACTCCAGGTGGTTAAACCAAAATCACACAGAATAAGGGAGTACCTTGCTCTGATACCAATTGAAAGTGCGTTATATCGACTAGAGGGGGGGGGGGTGAATAGGAGATTTTTAGAATTTCATCACTGAGAAAATTCCTTTTGAGGAAATTCCTCACTGATGACTAACTTACAGCGGAAAGAGTAAAGGATCAGGAGTGCAAAGTTTCACAACAACAGTTTTTCAGTGTGAGGAATGTGAAAACAGATTGCACAGTGAGCCGGCACGCAGAAAATAGATGAGGATTAACTAGCGTGAAGAATTTGGGGTTGAGGAATTTCAGAGAAAGTCTTTAGCAAATTCTTCAAACAGTGACAGTGAAAGTCATCAACACATAATCTGAGGAATGTAAAGAGAAGAGGAATTAGAACCCATTTCACAGCGAAGACAGTAGTTGATGACCCAGTTCCAACTGCTGTGACAGTTGTACATCTGGTTTGGAGCGGCTTGGTATTGAAACCAAAAGACACACAGTCCCGGGACACGCAGTCCCTACCGTATTCTCCTTGGGCTAAGAACACACAGTCCTCGCCCAACACTCGTGGTAAGTCTTCAGGGCAAACTTCCAAACCCTCACAAACTTGGTCACCCGGCGATACACAATTGACTGCTGGATTGCTTTAGACCATGACGCCTAACCGTATGGAGGATGCACAGTCCTCAAAGGTAAAAGGCTTCAGTCCCACACAGGAACAACTTCTTCAGTGATGCTCAATCACTTGGTTCTCGGTTTGTGGTTTGGTGTTTGGGGTATTTCCTCACTGATGAATTACTCTCGAGGACTCTAAGGAATTGGGTTGCTCTTATGAAAAGTGTCAGTTTCTAAAGGAGCAGCCAACCAACTAATGGTTGTGGGGGGTGGCTATTTATAGCCTGGGAGCATCCCGACATGATTTGACACTAATGCCCTTAAATAATATGACCGTTGGTGTGGATAAGACCAATGATGTGGCGTAGCTATCGAAACTGTCCGAACCCTCAACTGTGAGAGTCCTCATGTCACTCGTATTCCTCACTTGAGGCTTTTGATAGGATTAGGCTTGGGTTGAGCATCATGAGGAAATTCATTCCAAAGTGTAACTTCGACCCCCTTTAACAGTACGGTGTTCCTATTACTCAAGTGTGAAGAAAACAAAACAGAAAGAGTAAATCTTCATGCTTCAAAGTCTTCAGAATGATTTTCTTCAGGACACACCGAATTCCTCAAATTCAGTATCTTCATGAGGAATATCAATTTCAACGCAGATTCTTCGCGATTCAATTCTTCAGCTTCAGACCAATTTCTTCAACCGAAGATATACATTTTTAGGGGTCGATATTCATCAAATATTTCAAACTCCTCAGTGACTTATAGATCCTGTGTACACTCATGAACACATTAGATACTTAACCTATAAGTCTTCAAACCACCAAAATCACTAAGGGGCACTAGATGCACTTACAATACTTGCTATCATGAGAGAAGCTTCTAGTGAACACTATGGCCCCCGGGTCTACTTCACATCATATTTTCAGATCTACACTTTTACTTTGTTGCACTTTCCACCTTCAGATCTCACCTTGCAAATAATCGTGAAGGGATTGACAACCCCTTTGTAGCGTTGGGTGCAAGTTTGTTTGTTTTTGCGCAGGTACATTGGTGCCTCATCTTGAAACTCCTACTGGATTGATAACTTGGTTCTCAAACTGAGGGAAATACTTACTGCTACTATGCTGCATCACCCTTTCCTCTTCAAGGGAAAACCAACGCAAGCTCAAGAGGTAACAAGGCCCGGCCGGCGCCCTGGCCTCACGAATCGGGACCTATGTCCACAAGGGTTCCGGTTCGTGAGTGAACCGGGACTAATGGGATTTCATCAAGTGGACCAAAGCCCTCTTTTCTACTAGTGAGCGCAAGCAGGGGTGACGCTTGTTGGGTAACGTAGTAAATTCAAAATTTTCCTACGCCATACAAGGATCTATCTATGGAGAGACCGGCAATGAGCAAGAGGGAAGAGCATCGTCATACCTTTGAAGATCGCTAAGCGGAAGCGTTACTAGAATGCGGTTGATGGAGTCGTACTCGTAGCGATTTAGATCATGGTTTGATTCCGATCTTTGCGCCGAATCACGACACCTCCGTGTTCAGCACACGTGAAGCCCAGTGACGTCTCCAACACCTTGAACCAGCAAGGAGGAAGGAGAGGTTGAGGTAGAGCTCCGGCAGCACGACGGCGTGGTGGTGGTGGAGCTACGTGGAACTCCGCCAGGGCTTCGCGAAGCACCGCGGAGGACGAGGAAGAAGAGAGGCAGGGCTGCGCCGAGAGAGAGAGAGGTATGTTCGTCCCAAAACAGCCCCAACTCATGGGTATATTTAGGAGGAGAGGGAGGAGGGGGCGCCACCTCTAGGGTTCCCACCCTAGGGGTGGAGGCAGCCCCATCTGGCGCCAGGAGGTGGCGGCCACGGCAGGGAGAGGGAGGGGTGGCGCCCCAGGTGGGCGTGGCCCTCCTCCTGCGCTAGGGTTACCCCCTTTCCCTCCTTTGCCACGCCTTGGGCTGGGTGGGAGGCGCACCAGCCCACCAAGGGGCTGGTTCCCTCCCACACTTGGCCCATGTAGCCTCCCGGGGCTGGTGGTCCCTCCCGGTGGACCCCCGAAACCCTTCCGGTGGTCCCGGTACGTTACAGGTGACGCCCCAAACATTTTTGGTGTCCAAAATCTCACTTCCTATATATAAATCTCTACCTCTGGACCATTCCGGAGCTCCTCGTGACGTCCGGGATCTTATCCGGGACTCCAAACAACCTTCGGTAACCAAGTACACTATTTCCCTACAACCCTAGCGTCATCGAACCTTAAGTGTGTAGACCCTACGGGTTCGGGAGACGTGCAAACATGACCGAGACATCTCTCCGACTAATAACTAACAGCGGGGTCTGGATATCTATGTTGGTTCCCACACATTCCACGATGATCTCATCGGATGAACCACGATGTCAAGGATACAATCAATCCCGTATGCAATTTCCTTTTGTCTATCGCTATGATACTTGTCCGAGATTCAATCGTCGGTATCCCGATACCTTGTTCAATCTCGTTACCGGCAAGTCTCTTTACTCGTTTCGTAGCACATCATCCCGTGACTAACTCCTTAGTCACATTGAGCTTATTACGATGATGTTCTACCGAGTGGGCCTAGAGATACCTCTGCGTCACACGGAGTGACAAATCCCGGTCTTGGTTCGTACCAACTCAACAGACACTTTCGGAGATACCCGTACTGCATCTTTATAGTCACCGAGTTACATTGTGACGTTTGATACACCCAAAGCACTTCTACGCTATCCGGGAGTTGCACAATCTCACGGTCCAAGGAAATGATACTTGACATTAAAAAAGCTTTAGCAGACGAACAACACGATCTAGTGCTATGTTTAGGATTGGGTCTTGTCCATCACATCATTCTCCCAATGATGTGATCCCGTTATCAACGACATCGAATGTCCATGATCAGGAAACCATGATCATCTGTTGATCAACGAGCTAGCCAACTAGAGGCTTACTAGGGACATATTGTGATCTATATATTCACACATGTATTACTATTTACGGTTAATACAATTATATCATGAACAATAGACAATTATCATGAACAAGGAAATATAATAATAACTACTTTATTATTGCCTCTAGGGCATATTTCCAACAACACTAGGCGTTACACTGGCGCACGACGCTCCATGGACCTTGACGGGCGCCCGCTCTCGCGGCCTTCCAGCATTGGCTTGCCTTCCAAGGACGGAGGCAGGATTTAGACATAGGAGGCCGGACGGTGATGAAGCCACCAAATATTATGCCTTACGTACTATTCCCTCCGTTCTTAAATATACGTGTTTTTAGAATTTTTGTTAAAAGACTACATATGGATGTATATAGACATATTTTAGAGTGTAGATACATTCAATTTTCTTTGTATGTAGTCTTCTAGTGAAATTTCTAAAAAGACCTATATTGAGGAACGGAGGGAGTACTCAATAGTTTATAGACGAGATCGATCAGATCGCTAGCCGTCGGATCTATCATCATTAAATGGCTAACAGGTCTATTAAGTTTTACCATATAAATTATATTGTATATGTTTTTGCAACAAAGACCAGGTTGCGAAAATGTATCTCCAATAAAGTTTGTTACAAAATATTTTTTGTAACAAAGATCGTGTTGCGGAAACATCTTTAGAATATCAACAGTTTGTTATAGAATATTTTTCTTATTTATAGATTTTTTTGCAACAAAGTTTGTTATAAAATATTTTCCTCATCTTGTTTTATAGTAATAATCATGTTGCAGAAACATGTGTAATTCTTTTTGTAATAGAGGTTTTGTTGTAAAAAAATTGTGCAACAAAGATAATGTTGTGGAAACTGTACATCGGCGGCACCGGCGATTGCGACGTGAGGTGGGCCGACGGGCGGTGCAGTTCATGCGTCATCAGGACATGTGAAGGCGGGACGATGGACCTCATCACGACACATGAATGGCAGCGGAGGAGGCGACACGTGTACGTTTTCACCCGGACGAAAGGAACTGTTTTCCATAGTTTATGGGTGGTGCTACGCGTCGGTCGACTGATCTTTTACAAAGATCCGCCGCATCGCAAGCCGACCGACTGTACAAGGTGAGACATTCTTTCTTCTTCTCTAATTTTCTGCAACAATGCTCTTGTTGCAAACTCTCTTCTTCTCTAACTTTCTACAACAAAAGTGATGTTACCAAACTTCTTCTTCTAGAACAAGATCACCGTTGTAAAATGTTCTCTTCTTTAATTTTCTGCAACAAGACATGTGTTGTAAAACTTTTTCTTCTCTATTTTTTTGCAACAAGACTCTTGATGCGAAACTTCTTCTTCTCTGTTTTTCTCTAACAAGACTCATGTTGCAAAACCTCCATTGCAATAGGACCCAACATCTCTAGCCTCTTCTAGGTATTCCTTTAATAAGACTGTTGTTGCGAAAACTGGCAAGAACTTCGACCGCTGATAGGTTGTGTTTCCTGCAACACATATTGTGTTGCAGATTGTTTTTACAACATAGGTCAAGTTGCAGAGTTTTTTTGTTGTAACAAAGGTCTTGTTACACTTCTTTTCTCTTTGGAACTGAGGTCTTGTGTCACAGCCCTAGTTTAACTTTGCTTGTTAATGCATTCATGCATGCATTTTATTTTCAAATGAAAATGAAATGAGGAATAATCAAGCTTCAGAATTCATTTTTGACAAATAAGCAATATAAAAATTGCTTCAAAAGGATCCAATAAAATGTCCATGGTATCATAATAAAATATTGGCATGAGGTAAAAATGTCAACCCATATTTTGGGATCACAGAAACATTTTATATTGGTTATTTGAATTAGTTCAAACCCTATTTGCATTGGATATATATTTTCTGTATATGAAATATATGTCCAATATTCCTGAGAATTATTAAGTGACATTATAAAACTCTATCTGTCCACATATATTTTTCTTAGGGTTTTATGAAATGGTTTATTTTATTTGTAAAACAAAACAAATGACAGAGAATATAAAAGACAACAAAAGGAAAAAAAGCAGAGACTTACTTGGGCTTACCTGAGCCAGAAGAGGCCCAACCTAGAAGGGAACGCTCGTCTTCTACCTTTGCAAGTAGGTAGAGGCGAAGCCGAGCACGGTCAACGCCGCGCCATCTCCTGCTTGCCGCTGTGCCACCTCGTGCTTCACGCTAGAGGCCATCCCCTCCCTTATCCTCGTGCCCGTGGATCGCCCGCAACTCCCTTTGTCATTCTCCCCTAGATACTGCTCAATCGCTCTCTCCATGTTGTTCCTCTCCTCGCCTCTCTTTCCTGTGCGTGCACCGAGCAGAGCTCGTCGCTGCCGTTGCTTTTGCTGCGGCCACAGGCCACCCCTCGCCTCCCCGAGCTGCCATCATCTTCGCCTCACCATCCTTGTACTCCCCGTCGAAGAAATCGAGCCCGGACGCGCTGCATCACCGCCGTCGACCCCATCTTCAAGCTTCAGCCACGGGACGCCATCGTCAAATTTGTCGGATAGAGAGCTCCTCCAACCTTGCCGTCACCTTCATCGCACCGCTGTGAGTCGTTGCGTCGTTTTCCCCTCCTTCCTAGCTTCTGCAGTCACCTAAGCCGTAGCGCCGCCGTGGCTGAGCTTCAGCCACTGCCATGGGCTCGCTGCCGACTAGCTTCGGCGCCCGCGCGACCAGACGCATGCCCCCAGGATGCGGGTGAGTCTGGGCTACGTCCTGGTGCCCTCGGCACGTACAATCGATGCTGCAGCGTGATTCCGGCGAGCCTCTTCCATGTCAGATGGTCACCGGCGGTCTCACCTCCGGACGGTGCTGCCGGGACTGGGCATCAGGGCCTAATCAAGTGCTAATTAACCCCCACAACAACTGACAGGGGACCCCACTGTGAGTCAAAACCCGGGTCAACACGGGGATTAACCCTGTGCCTATGACATATGGGTCCCGCATGTCAGGTTTGACCTAGACCGGGTCCGTTGACTAGCTGACGTCATGATGACACCGAGCTGATGCAATAATTGACTTCTGGATTTATGAAATCCCAAAAAATGCCTAAAACTTTGAAAATTCATAGAAAATAATTTGTAACTCTGAATGAAATAAATTATATATGAAAAATTATGAGAAAAATCCAAAGAATCTGATGGTACCATTTTAATGCATGTCTGAACAACCTAAGGTTGCTGGTTATGACATTACAAATAAATGGAAATTGAAATGCCTTATGTGGAGTTGAAAATTGATCTATATTGGTCATATAACTTCCATTTAATTTGTGGTCACTTGCATTAGACAAAACCAACAACATGTTAACACGTCGTACTCATGCTTCATTGTGAAGCATTTTCCATGCTTAAACTGTTCCTTGTTTGCCTTGTCAATATACTTGCGAGACATAGTTATCGACAACATCGAAGAACAACTGAGTTCTTTTGATCAATAGGCAAGTAACCCCCCTTGAACATTTTTCTACAATCCCACTTTCTCGCACTTGATCTAATTTCAATGCATTAGGACAACATGATTAAACTATGACTTGTGCTATAGTAGATGAACCCATTCCTCTGCATGACCTGTCATTGTCACAATAAATAGCTAAACCAAGCAACCTAGCATACCTGGTAGATGCCTGAGCCATGTTGTGCCATTACCCAGTTTTGCTTGCTATGCTTAGGGTTGAGTTGGTCTGACCATCTAGGTGATGAATTGGAATGAACATGTTCTACTAATGGGAGTTAAGTGTGTGAACTTGTTTTGGTAAAGGTAGCGATGAGAGGCCATGTAGGAGTACATGGTGGGTTGTCTCACTGAAACCGCTCATAGGAACTGAGGTCTTGTGTTGGTGTTCCAAGACTATATACTACCGCACATTGGGCACGAAACCAATGGACCCTCTCGGCCTATTAGCATCCATGTTCTCAGCCCAGGAGTCGCAGTAGTTCGGAACGTTCATAGTATGTGGCCGGGCCTACGAAGTGGATGAACGGCCCAACCGAGACCGGCTTGGGGCCCTGCACACAACTTTTGAGTCTCAATCGTGAAACGCGATCGTATTCTCGATCGTGGTAACCACTTAGATAGGCGATTTTCTTGGGTTAGAGTCGTTGTAGGTTAACGTCCGTGGCCGACTCCCTTGCTCGGTTCCCGCTTGAAGGTTGCCGAGGTGCCTATTTTTACGTGCACATGGCGATAAGTGTCGGGAGCATGTGTGAAGAAGTACACCCCTGTAAGGTAACTATCTATTCGAATAGGCGCGTCCTCGGATATGGGCTACTTGGAGACTTGCATGGTTCATAGATAACTTTAATGGACACTCTAAAATGCGCAAGATAAGTGTGAGTGCTATGGATGGCCTTCCCGTAGGAAGATGAGAGAGGATCCGTAGCGTTGTATTGTTTGGTGACCAGCTAGATGACTCGTGTGCGCTCTCTCCTAGGTAGACGAGAGAGGAATGATACATTGCCGTAGTCTAGATTAGCCAAAGGTCAAAGCTGACATTTCTGCAGTAAACCCCACAGTCCCGTTCATTGATACATGATACATACGTAGTTAATTCTGATGTAAGTCTTGCTGAGTACTTTCATACTCACTGTTGCTTATTTACATTTTTGCTGAGATAGACGCTGCTCTCTTTACGTTTTCCTCTTGATGTTGACATCGACGAATTAGCTTGGTAACCAAGATAGTGGTGTGACTCCTTTGGTAGGGTCGTTGTAGCTTTTCAGGCTCTTCCAGCCACTTTTAGTAGATGTATGTACACATACATGTAACTTTCGTTTGTTGTTTGTATGCTCTCAATGTTGGGCCATGTGTGACACCCCCTATTTTGATCGTACGCTAAACGTGCATGCAATGCGTACGACCAAGATTAGGGGCCCACGAGAAGATATCAACACACAACTCTAGACACAAATAAAAGTCATACAAGCTTCATATTACAAGCCAGGGGCCTAGAGGGCTTGAATACAAAAGCTCGGGAAACATATGAGTCAGCGGAAGCAACAAATATCTGAGTACAAACATAAGAAACAAATTATGCCTTAGAGAAGGCTAGCACAAAAAATACATACATCAAAAGAGGCGAGACCTCCTTCCTGGGATCCTCCTGAACTACTCTTGGTCGTTGGCAGCGGGATACGCCATCTCCCGGGCTCCATCATCTGGTCGCGGCAATCGTATCAACGGGAAAAGGGGGATCAATGCAACGGTGAGTACTCATCCAAAGTACTATCAAGACTGACATCAGAACTTTGCTAAGTAGGCACCAGTATCAAAGAAAAGGGTTATATCTGGACTGACTGCAGCAATGCGAGAATAGATAGAAGGGACTAGTCCTATCAAATACTAGCATCTTCAGTGTCTTGCAGCATTAGAAGAGAGTAGAACAATAACACAAATATAGTCGTATCGTTGCACAAAATTTAATTAAGTCACGCCTAGAGATTCTTCCACGAATCCTTGCGAGAAAGAAATCTCGGAACCAAACATTCCAGTTAAGTAATAGTTCTAGTTGTATTAGAACGGGATACAATTCCAAGTCGTCCTGTAATCATGGACATGGCTATTTGAATAGTTAATTTTCATTCCTGCAGGGGTGCACCAAATTACCCAACACGGTTGATAAACTCTGGTCGGACACACTTTCCTGGGACATGTACGGCCTTAGAAAATCAACACATCGCAGCCCTACCTAGGCTCAACAGAGAGGCCAACCCGTCGATCTAAATCCTAAGCGTGCAGGGGTCATGAGCCCATCACCCTTTGCACTCCTGCATGATGCATGGGCGGTCGAGGCCAGTCCTGGCATCTCTAATACAATATCAATGCTTACACGGACCACTCGGGCGTGCGCCACACCATTGCTGATGTCTAAAGAGCTTTGGCTGATACTACGACATCGAGAACTCATAACTTCTACCACGTGAAGGTTAGTGCGAAAAGGTCAACGACCAACTCAGATCAAATACCCAAACCCCATTAGCATTTTAATTAATTATGCGGCGACGATCAGCAATCCATGATATGTGGTCCCGTCGCCCTGTCTTGAGGATGTGTGGTAAGTGCCAAGAATGCCCAGCCATGCCTTGTCAGATCCATGTGGGAATCCACCCGCAACACACCTCATCATGTTACTAGTTGTAAGGTAAAGTAACTGTGTGGCTATAACATCAGAGGGATTTGAGGTATCACACTCGATGGATTCTGAAGAATGTAATCATCAAGGTGAGTAGGGAGGAATCACCCTCGATGGTCCATGCTTGAGGGGTTGCATGATAGAGTCATTATCATAGGTGGTGAAGGAGGAATCACTCTCCATGAACCACCACCGATTGACTACACTACAGAGCTAACATCATGAGTACGTAACATGGTGTCACCCTCGATACTCGATAGTAGCTTTGCAACATCGTACAATAAGGGTGGGTGTGAGTGATGTGATGGGTATTGGCTCGTCGATCAATAGATCGAGACTTCAATGATAAAGTGGGGGCAACTGGGACTAAGGGGTCAATGGGGATCACTACTCCACCTATACTAAGAACTTAATGTATAGTAGAGTATAACAAGAGATTAACAAAAACAAGATATGCATCAAAATAGGAGCTATCTACAACAGTAGCAAAATCTAATGCAAGCATGAGGGAGAAGGAATGGTCGATATAGGAATGATCAAGGGGGGTTGCTTGCCTTGTTGCTCTGCTGCAAAAGGCTAGCCGTGAGGAGGGTAGTCGTACCCGACAACATCGTCAGCATCGGCGTCTACCAGAGAGAAGAGGTGGAGAAAACAATAAATAACATCAAGCACGTGCATCACGATGCATGACATGACAACGTACAGTGCTAGACATGAGCTAACACAGTACTACATGTCATGGACGGATCAGGAAAATATCTGACGATATTTCCTGGGTCTCTCGCTACTAGCGGACATGTGGAATTGATGGAAAAGTTCCATGTTCGTTATTCTAGGGGCATGTCAGAGACAAATAGGCAGCGTATCCTAGTTCGTCTCTTTTTCTGATCAACTTTCATGTACAAAATATTTTCATTCGAGTTACAAATTATTTGATATTAATTATCAATTTTTTATTAATATTCTGAAATTTTATGAGTGCGTATGCCCGACAAGTAGGCCACAATGAGAACACCAAGAGGGAGTTCCGGGAAGGCTTGGAGGACATGGTTAGGAGTGTACTGATTGGCAAGAGGCTCTTCATAGGAGGAAACCTCAATGGCCATGTGGGCACATCTAACACAAGTGTTGAAGGGATGGATGGGGGATTTGGTTATGGCATTAGGAATCAAGAAGGAGAAGACGTCTTAAACTTTGCGCTAGCCTACAACATGATTAGAGCCAACACCCTTTTTAAGAAGAGAGAATCACATCTAGTGACTTACAGTAGTGGGCAACACTCTAGCCAGATTGATTTCATCCTCTCGAGAAGAGAAGACACACGTGCATGCCTAGACTGTAAGGTGATACCTAGAGAGAGTGTTGTCCCTCAGCATAAGCTTGTGGTTGCTGACTCTCGCTTTCGGATTCGTGTCCAGCGGGATAAGTGTGCCAAAGTTGCTAGAATGAAGTGGTGGAAGCTCAAGGGGGAGGTAGCTCAGGCATTTAAGGAGGGGGTCATTAAGGAGGGCCCTTGGTAGGAAGGAGGTGATGCAGATAACATGTGGATGAAGATGGCGACTTGCATTTGTAAGGTGGCCTCAAAGGAGTTTGGAGTGTCCAGGGGAAGTAGAAGAGAAGCTAAATATACCTCGTGGTGGAATGATAATGTCTAGAAGGAAATTAAGGAGAAGAAGGATTGTTTCAAACGCCTATATCTGGATAGGAGTGTGGACAACATGGAGAATTACAAGATGGCAAAGAAGGCTACAAAGCGAGTTGTGAGTGAAACCTCTACCAACGGTTAGACACGAAGGAAGGCGAAAGGGACATCTATAAGATGGCCAAGATCGAAGAGAGCAAGATGAAGGAAGTGCATCAAGGACGGAGCAGAGTAACTCCTGGTAAAGAACGAAGAGATTAAGCATAGATGGCGAGAGTACTTTGACAAGCTGTTCAATGGGGAGAGTGAAAGCTCTACCATTGATCTGGACGACTCCTTTGATGATACTAGCAGGCGTTTTGTGTGGCGAATCCAAGAGCCGGAGGTCAAGGAGGCTTTAAAGAGGATGAAAGGAGGCAATGCGATGGGCCGTGGTTGTATCCCCATTGAGGTGTGGAGAGGCCTTGGGGACATAGCGATAGTATGGCTAACCAAACTTTTCAACCTCATTTTTAGGAAAACAATATGCCAGAAGATGGAGATGGAGTATATTAGTACCAATCTTCAAGAACAAGGGGGATGTTCATAGTTGTACTAATTACTATGGAAGTAAATTGATGAGCCATACAATGAAGCTATGGGAGATATTCATTGAGCACTTCTTAACAAGAATGACAAGCGTGACCAAAAATTAGTTTGGTTTCATGAGTGGGAGGTAGACCATGGAAGCCATTTTCTTGGCATGACAACTTATGGAGAGATATAGGGAGCAAAAGAGGGACTTTCATATGGTGTTCATTGACTTGTAGAAGTCCTACGATAGATACCGCACAATGTTATGTGGTGGCCCTTGGAGAGACACAAAGTACCAGGAAAGTACATTGCCCTCATGTAGGACATGTACGATAATGTTGTGACAAGTGTTCGAACAAGTGATGGCGACACTAATGACTTCCCGATTAAGATAGGACTGCATCATGGGTCAGCTTTGAGCCCTTATCTTTTATCCTTGGTGATGGATGAGGTCAGAAGGGATATACAAGGAGATATCCCATGGTGTATGCTCTTTGCAGACGATGTGGTGCTAGTCGATGATAGTTGAACGGGGGTCAACAAGAAGTTGCAGTTATGGAGGAAAACCTTGGAATCGAAAGGTTTTAGACTTAATAGGACTAAGACCGAGTACATTAGGTGCACTTTCAGTATTACTAAGCACGATGAGGAGGGGGATGTTAGCCTTGATGGGCAGGTGGTACCTCAGAAGGACACCTTTCGTTATTTGCATAAGGATGGGGATATCAATGAAGATGTGAACCATCGAATTAAAGCGAGATGGATGAAGTGGCGCCAAGCTTCTGGAATTCTCTGTGAGAAGAGGGTGCCACAAAAGCTAAAAGGAAAGTTCTATAGGACGACGGTTCGACCCGCAATATTGTATGTCGCTGAGTATTGGCCGACTAAAAGGCGACATGTGCAACAACTAGGTATGGTGAAGACGCGCATGTTGAGATGGATGTGTGGCCACACAAGGAAGGACCGAATCCAGAATGATGATATACGAGACAAAGTTGGGGTAGCGCCAACTGAAGAGAAGCTTGTCCAACATCGTCTGAGATGGTTTGTGCATATTCAGCGCAGGCCTCTAGAAGCCCCAATGCATAGCGGCCGGCTAAAGCATGCTTATAATATCAATAGATGTCGGGGTAGACCGAACCTAACATGGAAAGAGTATGTAAAGAGAGATCTAAAGGATTTTAGCATCACCACAGAACTAGCCATGGACACGGGGTGCGTGGAAGCTTGCTAATACGTCCATTTTGCATCATGCTTTCATGTTGTTATTTATCGCTTTTTGGGATGTTATTACACTTCACGGTACAATAATTATGCCTTTTCTCTCTTATTTTGCAAGGTTTACATGAAGAGGGAGAATGCCGGCAGCTGGAATTCTGGCCTGAAAAGGGAGCAAGTTTGAGATAGCTATTCTGCGCAACTCCAAAAGCCGTGAAAATCAACGAGGATTTATTTTGGATTTTATAAAAAATACTGGGCCGAAGAAGTACCAAAGGGGTGCCAGCAGGAGGCCACAAGCCTGCTAGGCACGACCTCCCCCCTGGCCGTGCCTAGGGGGCTTGTGGGCTCCCAGCCGGACCTCTGGCCCCCCTCTTTTGCTACAAGAAGGGTTTCGTTCCAGAAAAAATTAGGAAGAGGCTAGTTCATCACCATCACCATCTTCATCAGCACCATCTCATCTCCAAACCCTAGTTCATCTCTGATAACCCACAAGTATAGGGTATCAATTGTAGCCTTTCTCAATAAGTAAGAGTGTCGAACCCAACGAGGAGCTAAAGGTAGGACAAATATTCCCTCAAGTTCTATCGACCACCGATACAACTCTACGCACACTTTACGTTCGCTTAAACTAGAACAAGTATGAAACTAGAAGTACTTTGTAGGAGTGATAGGATAGGTTTGCAAGAAAACATAAAAAAAACTAGGGGCTCGTTAGATAAACAAACAATTACATTAGTCTAATGAGTGTGGAAAAGTGGTGGAAGGAGTTGCGGAATTGTCCCTAAGCAATCGACTACGTTACTAGACCGATAGCAAGTTTTATGTGGGAGATGCCATTGCTAGCATGTCATCCCTTACTTGGAATTCTATGCTCTTATGATTGGAACTACTACCAAGCATCCAGAACTACTAACGTTCATTAAGGTAAAACCCAACCATAGCAATAAGATATATTGGTCCCCCTTCAATCCCATATGCATCAATTTCTATGCTAGGCTGAAGCTTCTGTCACCCTTGCCCTCCAATACATAGTCCTATTAACATACTACTAACCCTATGGTATGATCCACGCGTGTGCTCATATGATGGGCACCAAAGGACAACAACATAACCACAAGCAAATTAAACCAATCATAGCAATTCATCAATCACCGATAGGACAACGAAAATCTACTCAGACATCATAAGATGGCAACACATCATTGGATAATAACATGAAGCATAAAGCACCATGTTCAAGTAGAGGGTACAACGGGTTGCGGGAGAGTGGACCGCTGAATATAGATGGGGGAAGGTGATGGAGTTGTTGGTGAAGATGACGGAGGTGTTGGTGTAGATCGCCGTCACACGATGATGTCCCGGGCGGCATTCCGGCGCCGCCGGGAGATAGGGGGAGAGAGCCCCCCTTCTTCTTCTTCTTCTTACTTGACCTCCTCCCTAGATGGGAGAAGGGTTTCCCCTCTGGGCCATGGTCTCCATGGCGGCAGAGGGGCGAGAGCCCCTCCGATATTGGATCTCTCTCTCTCTGTGTCCTTCTGTTTCTGCGCTCCTAGATTCTGCCTTTCACCATTTCTTAAATTCCCGGAGATCAGTAACTCCGATTGGGCTGAAATTTTAACACAATTTTCTTCCAGATATTATCTTTCTTGCACAGAAAGAAGGGCCCCAACCGCCTTAGGGATTGGTCACAAGACTGCCAGCCGCACCTCCTGGGCTTGTGACCTCCTCGGGCATCGTTTCGCGTAGATTCTTCTTCCCAAAAATCATAAATATTCCAAAAAAATCCCCGTAGGTTTTTTTATTGCGTTTGGACTTCATTTGGTATGGATAATCTGCGAAACAAAAAACATGCAACAAACAGGAACTGGCACTAGGCACTTGATCAATATGTTAGTCCCAAAAATAGTATAAAAAGTTGCCAAAAGTATATGAAAGTTGTAAAATATTGGCATGAAACAATAACAAATAATAGATACGACGGAGACGTATCAGCATCCCCAGGCTAAATTCCTACTCGTCCTCGAGTAGGTAAATGATAAAAGATAATTTTTGATGTGGAATGCTACCTACCATAATCTTGATCATATAATCTAATCATGGCATGAATACTAAAACACGAGTGATTCGAAGCAATAGTCTATCATTTGACATAAAGACAATAATATTTCAAGCATACTAACAAAGCAATCATGTCTTCTCAAAATATCATGGCCAAAGAAAGTTATCCCTATAAAATCATATAGTCTGGCTATGCTCCATCTTCCCCACACAACGTATTTAAATCATGCACAACCCCAGTTTTAGCCAAGCAATTGTTTCATACTTTAGTGTTCTCAAACTTTTCCAACTTTCACGCAATACATGAGCGTGAGCCATGGACATAACACTATAGGTGGAATAGAATATGGTGGTTGTGGAGAAGACAAAAAGGAGGAGATAGTCTCACATCAACTAGGTGTATCAACGAGCTATGGAGATGCCCATCAATAGATATCAATGTGAGTGAGTAGGGATTGCCATGCAACAGATGCACAAGAGCTAGAAGTGTATGAGATTTCAAAAAGAAACTAGTGGGTGTGCATCCAAATCGCTTGCTCACGAAGACCTAGGGCAATTTGAGGAAGCCCATCATTGGAATATACAATCCAAGTTCTATAATGAGAATTTCCCACTAGTATATGAAAGTGACAACATAGGAGACTCTCTATCATGAAGATCATGGTGCTACTTTGAAGCACAAGTGTGGTAAAGGATAGTAGCATTGTCCCTTCTCTCTTTTCTCTCATTTTTTAATTATTTTTATTTTTTTCTCTTTTTTTGGTGGGCTTCTTTGGCCTCTTTTTTTATTTGGGCTTCATTGGCCTCTTTTATTACTTCCTCACATGGGACAATGCTCTAATAATGATGATCATCACACTTTTATTTACTTACAACTCGATATTTAGAACAAAATATGACTCTATATGAATGCCTCCGGTGGTGTACCGGGATGTGCAATGATCTAGCATACCAATGACATCAAAAAACGGACAAGCCATGAAAACATCATGCTAGCTATCTTACGATCATGCAAAGCAATATGACAATGATGGTGCGTGTCATAATAAACGGAACGATAAAAGTTGCATGGCAATATATCTCAGAATGGCTATGGAAATGCCATAATAGGTAGGTATGGTGGCCGTTTTGAGGAATGGTATATGGTGGGTGTAATGCACCAGCGAAAGTTGCGCGGTACTAGAGAAGCTAGCAATGGTGGAAGGGTGAGAGTGCGTATAATCCATGGACTCAACATTAGTCATAAAGAACTCACATACTTATTGCAAAAGTCTATTAGTCATCGAAACAAGGTACTACACGCATGCTCCTAAGGGAAGGGTTGGTAGGAGTTAACCATCGCGCGATCCCGACTTCCACACAAAGGATGACAGTCAATAAATAAATCATGCTCCGACCTCGTGACATAACGGTTCACCATACGTGCATGCTATGGGAATCACAAACCTTAACACAAGTATTTCTACGAATACACAATTACTCACTAGCATGACTCTAATATCACATCTTCATATCGCAAAACTATTTCAAGGAATCAAACATATCATATTCAGTGATCTACAAGTTTTATGTAGGATTTTATGACTAACCATGTGAATGACCAACTCCTGTCAACTCTCTAAATAGGTATAAGTGAAGCATGAGAGTTTAATTATTTCTACAAAAGATATGCCCAGCTCTAACAAATATAAGTGAAACAAAAGAGCATTCTACAAATGGCGGTTTTCAATGTGTAGGGAAACAGGCAATCCAAACTTCAAATGATATAAGTGAAGCACATGAAGCATTCTATAAAGCCATACTCAAAAGATATAAGTGAAGCGCAAAGAGCATTCTATAAATTAACCAAGGACTATCTCCCAGCATGGTGCATAAAATAAAAAGAAAAAAATAAACACAAAAGACGCTCCAAGCATTTGCACATATCATGTGACGAATAAAAATATAGCTCCGATTAAAATTACCGATAGATTGTAGACGAAAGAGGGGATGCCTTCCTGGGCATCCCCAAGCTTAGACGCTTGAGTCTTCCTTGAATATTACCTTGGGGTGCCTTGGGCATCCCCAAGCTTAGGCTCTTGCCTCTCCTTATTCCTTCATCCATCGTGGTCTCACCCAGAACTTGAAAACTTCAATCACACAAAACTCAACAAAACCTTCGTGAGATCCGTTAGTGTAATAAAGTAAATCACCACTTTAAGTACTATTGTGAACTCATTCCAAATTATTGTTAGCATTATATCTACTGTAATCCAACTTCACCATGGTTCATACCCCCGATACTACCCATAGATTCATCGAAATAAGAGAACAATGCATAGAAAACAGAATCTGTCCAAAACAGAGTAGTCTGGAGTAATCTGAACTTATACCATACTTCTGATACTCCAACAATTCTGTAAAATTATGAAAATTAGGGAAATTTTCATATAAATCAGCAGAAAAAATAATCAACTCAAAATCTCTTTCTGGATAGGAATTAAAAATAATTTCGTGACCACAAAGTTTCTATCTTTTTCAGCATGATCAAACAACTATCACCCAAACTAATCATAAAGGCTTTACTTGGCACATTATGTTTATAATAAAATGGAATTGTACAAGGGGATAATTATTTTTGCGAGAAACTTCCATGAAAAATTCTACATTGTTTCCATGAGCATGAACACAAGTGTTCAAGGTCGACCCTTACTTCCGCAATGCATCACCTTTCAATCGCTTCTCTTTTTGAAAAAAGTTTTAAGTTCTCCTCTATATTTTTTTTGTTTTTAAACTATATAAAAGCACTCAACAGAAATAAATGACTCTCTAAAACTTCCGGGTTGTCTCCCAGTCAACGCTTTCTTTAAAGCCATTAAGCTAGGCATAAAGTGCTTAAGTAATGGATCCATCCGGATCCCAAGGTATATCAAAGCCAATTTTAATTAACAATGATTTGTAATTTAGTAGTGAGCACAAGGTAACATATATCATGCAATGACGAAGTCTAACTCTCTTCCTATGCATTGGCATGTCATAAAAGAACAATTCATGCACATCAAGTAAAGGTCAATACATAGCATAAGCAGTTTCTTGCAATTTTATCGTATTGGAAACATAGAGAGGTGGAGATGTAGTTCATCTCTCATAATAATTGCAAGTAGGAGTAGCAAGCACATGCATATTATATTCATCAAAATCATCATGTGTAATAGTAGAAGGCAACCCATCTATGTAATCCCTAATAAGAGCAAACTTCTCCGATATAGTGTAGTTGGGAGAGTTCAAAAAGATAATAGGACTATCATAAGTGGTTGTGATAGGAACAATTTCATGTTTAACATAAGGAACTATAGCAAGTTCATCTTCATAAGCATCATTCATATTGGCATCATGGCCACAAGCATAGCAAGCATCAAGTTCATCAAAAAGGGATATTTCAAACGAATCCAAGGGATCATATCAATCAACATACATTCATCCTTCGGTAAGAACGAAGGGGAATTAAAGAATGTATGAGTTTAAGAGTTACTCTCATTAGAAGGTGGGCACGGGTAGCTAGTCCGCTCTTCCTCCTTTTGTTCTTCACTCTCCTCGTCATCTTTTTCATCTAATGAGCTCACAGTTTCAGCATTTTCTTCTTCCATAGTTTCCTACAAAATATTAGTCTCTTCATGGGCAGCGTAGAATTTCTCCATAAATCGATCAATACGGGCATTATATTCATAATTAGTATAACAATAACAAAGCATAACCAAATTTTCAGATCGGTAAGCATCATCATCATTATCATCACACCTTTTAAATAGAGCTTCAATTTCATAAGCACCCATAAAAGCAACAAACTCTTCTATTTGTTCCACATCATAGTAATCATATATACCATTAGCATAAGAAGACAAGGTTTCATTAGCATTAAATTTACAAGAAAAGGGAAGGTGTTGAGCCTTCATCCTAGAGCAACAAGTAATATCATATCTCAAGCATAGTTCCCAAGCATACCATTTCAACATATGAATTTGATCCCATAATAGTTACCCTTTTTGAGTCAAGCCATAATCCCTAAAGTATTCACGTTGATCCAACGTGACTCCCATTATATAATTGAATGGGGTTTTCTCAGGATTATTAAAGAAGTGCATAATATTTTCCACATAACGAGCATCGAGGGTTTTAGGAGGTTCCCCATCTCCATGAGTAGCAAGTACACCTAAATGTTTTGATATTTCGTGTTCCATATCCACAACTAAAGATAGAGAACAACTTAGAACATCAAATAAATCTACTTAGTGATAAAGCAAACAAGCACACACGAGAATATTCACCCCACGCTATCTCTCCCCGGCAACAGCGCCAGAAAAAGGTCTTGATAACCCACAAGTATAGGGGATCAATTGTAGCCTTTCTCGACAAGTTGTCTAACCCAACGAGGAGCTAAAGGTAGGACAAATATTCCCTCAAGTTCTATCGACCACCGATACAACTCTACGCACACTTTAAGTTCGCTTTACCTAGAACAAGTATGAAACTAGAAGTACTTTGTAGGAGTGATAGGATAGGTTTGCAAGAAAACGTAAACAGAAACTAGGGGCTGGTTAGATAAACAAACAATTACGTTAGTCTAACGAGTGTGGAAAAGTGGTGGAAGGAGTTGCGGAATTGCCCCTAAGCAATTGACTATGTTACTTGACCGATAGCAAGTTTTATGTGGGAGAGGCCACTGCTAGCATGTCATCCCTTACTTGGAATTCTATGCACTTATGATTGGAACTATTAGCAAGCATCCGCAACTACTAACGTTCATTAAGGTAAAACCCAACCATAGCAATAAGATATATTGGTCCCCCTTCAATCCCATATGCATCAATTTCTATGCTAGGCTGAAGCTTCTGTCACCCTTGCCCTCCAATACTTAGTCCTATTAACATACTACTAACCCTATGGTGTGATCCACGCGCGCGCTCATATGATGGGCACCAAAGGACAGCAACATAACCACAAGCAAATTAAACCAATCATAGCAATTCGTCAATCACCGATAGGACAACAAAAAATCTACTCACACATCATAGGATGGCAACACATCATTGGATAATAATATGAAGCATAAAGCACCATGTTCAAGTAGAGGGTACAGCGGATTGTGGGAGAGTGGACCGCTGAATATAGATGGGGGAAGGCGATGGAGGTGTTGGTGAAGATGACGGAGGTGTTGGTGTAGATCGCCGTCACACGATGATGTCCCGGGTGGCGTTCCGACGCCGCCGGGAGAGAGGGGGAGAGAGCCCCCCTTCTTCTTCTTGTTTCTTGACCTCCTCCCTAGATGGGAGAAGGGTTTCCCCTCTGGTCCATGGTCTCCATGGCAGCGGAGGGGCGAGAGCCCCTCCGAGATTGGATCTCTCTCTCTGTGTGCTTCTGTTTCTGCGCTCCCAGATTCTTTCTTTCACCGTTTCTTAAATTCCCGGAGATCCATAACACTGATTGGGCTGAAATTCTAACACAATTTTCTTCCGGATACTATCTTTCTTGCATCGAAAGAAGGGCTCCAACCGCCTTAGGGATTGGTCACAAGCCTGCCAGCCACGCCCTAGGGGTGGGGCCGCGCCTCCTGGGCTTGTGACCTCCTCGGGCATCGTTTCACGTAGATTCTTCTTCCCAAAAATTATAAATATAAAAAAACAAATCCCCGTATGTGTTTATTGCATTTGGACTTTGTTTGGTATGGATAAACAACGAAACAAAAAACATGCAACAAACAGGAACTGGCACTGGGCACTGGATCAATATGTTAGTCCCAAAAATAGTATAAAAAGTTGCCAAAAGTATATGAAAGTTGTAGAATATTGGCATGAAACAATCAAAAATTATAGATACGACGGAGACGTATCAATCTCTTGTACCCAATCTCCGTCTCGCGACTCCGATTGGTACTTGTAAGGTTGCTAGTAGTGTTAATTACTCTTTGTAGTTGATGCTAGTTGGATTACTTGGTGGAAGATTATATGTTCAGATCTTTGATGCTACTCATTACCTCTCTGATCATGATTATGATTATGCTTTGTGAGTAGTTACTTTTGTTCCTGAGGATATGGGATAAGTCATGCTATAAGTAGTCATGTGAATTTGGTATTCGTTCGATATTTTGATGTGTTGTATGTTGTCTCTCCTCTAGTGGTGTTATGTGAACGTTGACTACATAACACTTCACCATTATTTGGGCCTAGAGGAAGGCATTGGGAAGTAGTAAGTAGATGATGGGTTGGTAGAGTGACAAAAGCTTGAACCCTAGTTTATGCGTTGCTTCGTAAGGGGCTGATTTGGATCCACTAGTTTAATGCTATGGTTAGACTTTGTCTTAATTCTTCTTTCATAGTTGCGGATGCTTGCGAGAGGGGTTAGTCATAAGTGGGATGCTTGTCTAAGTAAGGGCAGTACCCAAGCACCGGTCCACCCACATATAAAACTATCAAAGTAACGAACGCGAATCATATGAACATGATGAAAACTAGCTTCACAGAATTTCCCATGTGTCATCGGGAGTGCTTTACCTCCTATAAGACTTTGTACAGGCTTGTCCCTTGCTACAAAAGGGATTGGACCACTTTGTTGCACCGTTGTTACTATTGTTACTTGCTACTTGCTACGAATCATCTTGTCACACAACTACTTGTTATCGATAATTTCAGTGCTTGCAGACTTTACCTTGCTGAGAACCACTTGTCAGATCCTTCTGCTCCTCGTTGGGTTCGACACTCTTACTTACCGAAAGGAGTACGATAGATCCCCTATACTTGTGGGTCATCAAGACTCTTTTTTGGCGCCGTTGCCGGGGAGTGAAGCGCCTTTGGTAAGTGGAATTTGGTAAGGAAACATTTATATAGTGTGCTGAAATTTATTGTCGCTTCTTACTATGGAAACTAATCCTTTGAGGAGCTTGTTGGGGTTATCTTCACCTCAAACGGAAGCACAAGGAGTTTCTCCTCAACTTGATGCACTTACTGAAAATATTTGCTTTGAATTTCCTTCGGGTATGCTTGAGAAACTGCTGGCTAATCCTTTTACAGGAGATGGAACATCACATCCAGACTTGCATCTAATCTATGTAGATGAAGTTTGTGGTTTATTTAAGCTTGCAGGTTTGTCCAAGGATGAGGTCAAGAAGAAGGTCTTCCCATATCTTTGAGGGATAAGGCATTGACATGGTATAGGCTATGTGATGATACTGGATCATGGAACTACAATCGGTTGAAATTGGAATTTCATCAAAAGTTTTATCCTATGCATCTAGTACATCGTGATCGGAATTATATTTATAATTTTTGGCCTCGTGACAGAGAAAGCATCGCTAAAGCTTGGGGGAGGCTTAAATCAATGTTATATTCATGCCCCAACCATGAGCTCTCGAGAGAAATTTTCATTCAAAACTTCTATGCTCGGCTTTCTCATGATGATCGCATCATGCTTGACACTTCTTGTACCGGTTATTTCACGAAGAGAAATACTAACTCAAAATGGAATTTATTGGAAATAATTAAACACAACTCTGAAGATTGGGAGCTTGATGAAGGTAAGGAGTCAGGTATGAATTTCAAGTTTTATTGCGTTAAATCCTTTGTTGAAACAAATACTTTTTGTGATTTTAGCGCTAAGTATGGACTTGACTCTGTGATAGTAGCTTCATTGTGTGAATCTTTTGCTGCTCATATTGATATCCCTAAAGAGAAGTGGTTTAAATATCATCCTCCTTAGAAGTCAATGTAGTTAAACCCAATCCAGTTGAAGAGAAAGTCATTGCCTATAATGATCCTATTGTTCCTAGTGCTTACATTGAGAAACCACCTTTCCTTGTTAGGATAAAGGATCATTCTAAAGCTTCAACTGTGATACGTAGGGGCTACATTAGAACACCTACACCCCCTGAGAAAATTAGAGTTGAACCTAGCATAGCTATTACCAAAGATCTCCTGTCCGACAATGATGATGGCCATGATATTCACTTCTGTGAAGATGCTTCTAGAATTGCTAAACCATATGCTAGAGACAAACATATGCCTGTTGTTGGCACGCCTGTTGTTTCTGTTAAGATAGGAGATCATTGTTATCATGGTTTATGTGACGTGGGTGCTAGTGTTAGTGCAATACCTCAATCCTTATATGATGAAATCAAAGACGAGACTGCACCTTTCGAGATAGAACCCATTGATGTCACTATTCAGCTTGCCAATAGAGATACTATCTGCCCTGTGGGAATTGTTAGAGATGTTGAAGTCTTGTGTGGTAAAATGAAGTATCCTACTGATTTCCTCGTTCTTTCTACCACACAAGATAGCTTTTGTCCCATCATATTTGGCAGACCTTTTCTCAATACTGTGAATCATCATATTGACTGTGAGAAGCAAACTGTCACTGTTGGCTTTGAAGGTGTGTCACATGAGTTCAATTTCTCCAAGTTTGGTAGACAACCTCATGAAAAGAGTTGCCTAGTAAGGATGAAACTATTGCCCTGGCTTCTATTGCCGTGCCTCCTATTGATCCCTTAGAGCAATACTTGCTTGAGCATGAAAATGATATGCATATGGATGAAAGGGATGAGATAGATAGAGTTGTCTTTGAACAATATCCTATCCTTAAGAATAATTTGCCTGTTGAACTGCTTGGAGATCCACCCCCACCAAAGGGTGATCCTGTGTTCGAGCTTAAACAGTTGCCAGATACTCTTAAGTATGCTTATCTTGACGAAAAAGAGATATATCCTGTTATTAAGAGTGCTAGCCTCTCAGAGCATGAAGAAAAGAAGTTATTAAAAACTCTGAGGAAGCACCGTGCTTCTATTAGATATACTCTTGATGATCTTAAGGGCATTAGTCCCACTCTATGCCAGCACAAGATTAAAACCGATCCTGATTCCAAACCAGTTGTTGATCATCAACGGAGATTAAATCCTAAGATGAAAGAGGTAGTGAGAAAAGAAATACTAAAGCTTCTGGAAGGATGTATTATCTATCCTGTTGCTCATAGTGATTGGGTAAGTATGGTGCATTACGTCCCTAAGAAGGGAGGTATTACCGTTGTCCCTAATGATAAGGATGAATTGATCCCTCAGAGGATTATTACTGGCTATAGGATGGTGATCGATTTTAGGAAATTGAATCAAGCCACTAGGAAAGATCATTACCCTTTGCCTTTTATCGACCAAATGCTAGAAAGACTGTCTAAACACACACACTTCTGCTTTCTAGATGGTTATTTTGGTTTCTCCCAAATACCAGTTGCACAATCTGATCAGGATAAAACCACTTTCACCTGCCCTTTCGGTACCTTTGCTTATAGATGTATGCCTTTTGGCTTATGTAACACACCTGCCACCTTTCAAAGATGTATGATGGCTATATTCTTTGACTTTTGTGAAAAGATTGTTGAGGTTTTCATGGATGACTTCTCCGTTTACGGGTCTTCTTTTGATGATTGCCTCAACAACCTTGATCGAGTCTTGCAGAGATGTAAGGATACCAATCTTGTCTTGAATTGAGAGAAGTGCCACTTTATGGTTAATGAAGGAATCGTCTTAGGACATAAAATTTCTGAAAGAGTTATTGAAGTCGATAAGGCTAAGGTTGATGTGATCGAGAAAATGCCATGCCCCACAGATATCAAAGGTATAAGAAGTTTCCTTGGTCATGCTGGTTTCTATAGAAGGTTCATTAAAGACTTCTCTAAGATTTCTAGGCCTCTTACCAATCTCTTGCAAAAGGATATTCCTTTTGTTTTTGATGATGATTGTGAGCAAGCCTTCGAAATACTTAAGAAGGCCTTGATAACTGCGCCTATTGTTCAACCACCTGATTGGAACTTACCTTTTGAAATCATGTGGGATGCTAGTGATCATGCTATTGGTGCTGTTCTAGGACAAAGAGTTGATAAGAAGTTGAATGTTATTCACTATGCTAGTAAAACTCTAGACAGTGCCCAAAGAAACTATGCTACTACGGAAAAGGAATTTTTAGCAGTCGTGTTTGCATGTGAAAAGTTCAGATCTTACATAGTTGATTCCAAAGTCACTATTCACATTGATCATGCTGCAATTAAGTACTTCATGGAAAAGAAAGACGCTAAACCTAGACTTATCAGATGGGTTCTCTTGCTACAAGAATTTGATTTGCACGTTGTCGATAGGAAGGGTGCTGATAACCCCGTAGTAGATAACTTGTCGAGGTTGGAGAATGTTCTTGATGACCCACAACCTATTGATGATAGCTTTCCTGATGAGCAACTGAATGCCATCAATACTTCACGTAGTCCACCGTGGTATGCTGATTATGCAAACTATATCGTTGCCAAATATATACCACCTAGTTTCCAATACCAGCAAAAGAAGAAATTCTTCTTTGACTTGAGACATTACTTTTGGGATGATTCTCACTGTCGTGGGTATAAGCCTGACATTAGATGTGTAGGGTACGAATGAGATGGGCAGAGTCCTAGCTACGACGAGGTTGTATGAGTTCAGGCCCCTCTACGGTGGAGGTAATAGCCCTACGTCTCAGTGCTCTTGGAGCTTGTTACCGAGTGTAATATGGAGTACAATGTTTTTCTAACCCTTTTACCAGTGGGGAGGGCAGCTTATATAGAGTGCGCTGCCCTCCACAACGGTTCTGATTCAAGGGTGGAGTAGTGGAGATTGAATGCATGCGTTACAGGTAACGTATGCTATAAATGCTAGTTAATGCACCCGGAAACATACGACAGTTTCCCTCCAGGGAGGTTACGACGCACCGAGTGTATCCAGTCGGTAGGTCCGGTGTCCTCCGAGTCTTAGTCTCCGACTGGATGATTCTGGGCCCGTTACCGACTGGATGATGGGGACACCTTAATACAGTCGGGCATAGATATGGCCCTGTCCCTTGCGTGGGGTAGTCCTTGGGTAGGACCTGTAGGACATGCCTATGACCCTACCCTAGGACTATGACCCCATCATTAGTCCCCGAATGGATTGGGGTTGAAACGTCAAAGCAGTGCTCGATGCTCAGATCCGACTAGACTAGGTTCGGCTTGGGCGTTGCTTGCCTTTATCCATTCTATCTCTCCTGGCCAATGATCCGAGTGAATGTGTTCTGCGGAACGGACTGTCAGGAACCGAGTGCTTTCGCGACATCTTTTGACATGACCGGTCAACTGACAGCGGCGGATTTTCCGGGATCTCAAATTTCGGGTTCCGCGCGCTTAGCGGGGGCGACGTCAGCGCGCTCGAGTAGCGCCTGACTCCTCGATCCTCGCGCCTTCAACTCTTCCGGCGATATCGCCGCGGCTGGTTGGGCGGATAAGATTTCGGGCCCGCTCGCCAGCGACCCAGTCGGTGTTCTATTTAACTCTGGCCGACGAGACCCTTCGGTTACGCTCGCCGAATCCTCTGCTCTAGCTTGCTCCGTCTTCCTCGCCACCTCTTGCGCTCATACACCTATCTCTTCCCATCCTTCTCGAAAGCTCGCCATCGCCAACATGACCAAGGGCCAGACCAGCAAGATGGAGGCAAGGAAGAAGAAGGGCAAGGCGGCGGCTGCTCAGCGGCGCAGCGGCCATTGCCAGCGGGATGGATCCAGGGAGACTTTCTCCCCTCCAAAGTGACGGAGCTGTCGTGGGTATAAGCCTGACAGTAGATGTGTAGGGCATGAATGAGATGGGCAGAGTCCTAGCTACGGCGAGGTTGTATGAGTTCAGGCCCCTCTACGGTGGAGGTAATAGCCCTACGTCTCAGTGCTCTTGGAGCTTGTTACCGAGTGTAATATGGAGTACAATGTTTTTCTAACCCTGTTACCAGTGGGTGAGGGCGGCTTATATAGAGTGTGCTGCCCTCCACAACGGTTCTGATTCAAGGGTGGAGTAGTGGAGATTGAATGCATGCGTTACAGGTAACGTATGCTATAAATGCTAGTTAATGCACCCGGAAACGTACGGCAGTTTCCCTCCAGGGAGGTTACGACGCACCGAGTGTATCCAGTCGGTAGGTCCGGTGTCCTCCGAGTCTTAGTCTCCGACTGGATGATTCTAGGCCCGTTACCGACTGGATGATGGGGACACCTTAATACAGTCGGGCATAGATAAGGCCGTGTCCCTTGCGTGGGGTAGTCCTTGGGTAGGACCTGTAGGATAGGCCTATGACCCTACCCTAGGACTATGACCCCATCATTAGTCCCCGAATGGATTGGGGTTGAAACGTCAAAGCAGTGCTCGATGCTCAGATCCGACTAGACTAGGTTCGGCTTGGGCGTTGCTTGCCTTTATCCATTCTATCTCTCCTGGCCAATGATCCGAGTGAATGTGTTCTGCGGAACGGACTGTCAGGAACCGAGTGCTTTCGCGACATCTTTTGACACGACCGGTCAACTGACAGCGGCGGATTTTCCGGGATCTCAAATTTCGGGTTCCGCGCGCTTAGCGGGGGCCACGTCAGCGCGCTCGAGTAGCGCCTGACTCCTCGATCCTCGCGCCTTCAACTCTTCCGGCGATATCGCCGCGGCTGGTTGGGCGGATAAGATTTCGGGCCCGCTCGCCAGCGACCCAGTCGGTGTTCTATTTAACTCTGGCCGACGAGACCCTTCGGTTACGCTCGCCGAATCCTCTGCTCTAGCTTGCTCCGTCTTCCTCGCCACCTCTTGCGCTCATACACCTTTCTCTTCCCATCCTTCTCGAAAGCTCGCCATCGCCGCCATGACCAAGGGCCAGACCAGCAAGATGGAGGCAAGGAAGAAGAAGGGCAAGGCGGCGGCTGCTTAGCGGCGCAGCGGCCATTGCCAGCGGGATGGATCCAGGGAGACTTTCTCCCCTCCAAAGTGACGGAGCTGTCGTGGGTATAAGCCTGACAGTAGATGTGTAGGGTATGAATGAGATGGGCAGAGTCCTAGCTACGGCGAGGTTGTATGAGTTCAGGCCCCTCTACGGTGGAGGTAATAGCCCTACGTCTCAGTGCTCTTGGAGCTTGTTACCGAGTGTAATATGGAGTACAATGTTTTTCTAACCCTGTTACCAGTGGGTGAGGGCGGCTTATATAGAGTGTGCTGCCCTCCACAACGGTTCTGATTCAAGGGTGGAGTAGTGGAGATTGAATGCATGCGTTACAGGTAACGTATGCTATAAATGCTAGTTAATGCACCCGGAAACGTACGGCAGTTTCCCTCCAGGGAGGTTACGACGCACCGAGTGTATCCAGTCGGTAGGTCCGGTGTCCTCCGAGTCTTAGTCTCCGACTGGATGATTCTAGGCCCGTTACCGACTGGATGATGGGGACACCTTAATACAGTCGGGCATAGATAAGGCCCTATCCCTTGCGTGGGGTAGTCCTTGGGTAGGACCTGTAGGACAGGCCTATGACCCTACCCTAGGACTATGACCCCATCATTAGTCCCCGAATGGATTGGGGTTGAAACGTCAAAGCAGTGCTCGATGCTCAGATCCGACTAGACTAGGTTCGGCTTGGGCGTTGCTTGCCTTTATCCATTCTATCTCTCCTGGCCAATGATCCGAGTGAATGTGTTCTGCGGAACGGACTGTCAGGAACCGAGTGCTTTCGCGGCATCTTTTGACACGACCGGTCAACTGACAGCGCCGGATTTTCCGGGATCTCAAATTTCGGGTTCCGCGCGCTTAGCGGGGGCGACGTCAGCGCGCTCGAGTAGCGCCTGACTCCTCGATCCTCGCGCCTTCAACTCTTCCGGCGATATCGCCGCGGCTGGTTGGGCGGATAAGATTTCGGGCCCGCTCGCCAGCGACCCAGTCGGTGTTCTATTTAACTCTGGCCGACGAGACCCTTCGGTTACGCTCGCCGAATCCTCTGCTCTAGCTTGCTCCGTCTTCCTCGCCACCTCTTGCGCTCATAAACCTTTCTCTTCCCATCCTTCTCGAAAGCTCGCCATCGCCGCCATGACCAAGGGCCAGACCAGCAAGATGGAGGCAAGGAAGAAGAAGGGCAAGGCGGCGGCTGCTCAGCGGCGCAGCGGCCATTGCCAGCGGGATGGATCCAGGGAGACTTTCTCCCCTCCAAAGTGACGGAGCTGTCGTGGGTATAAGCCTGACAGTAGATGTGTAGGGTATGAATGAGATGGGCAGAGTCCTAGCTACGGCGAGGTTGTATGAGTTCAGGCCCCTCTACGGTGGAGGTAATAGCCCTACGTCTCAGTGCTCTTGGAGCTTGTTACCGAGTGTAATATGGAGTACAATGTTTTTCTAACCCTGTTACCAGTGGGTGAGGGCGGCTTATATAGAGTGTGCTGCCCTCCACAACGGTTCTGATTCAAGGGTGGAGTAGTGGAGATTGAATGCATGCGTTACAGGTAACGTATGCTATAAATGCTAGTTAATGCACCCGGAAACGTACGGCAGTTTCCCTCCAGGGAGGTTACGACGCACCGAGTGTATCCAGTCGGTAGGTCCGGTGTCCTCCGAGTCTTAGTCTCCGACTGGATGATTCTGGGCCCGTTACCGACTGGATGATGGGGACACCTTAATACAGTCGGGCATAGATATGGCCCTGTCCCTTGCGTGGGGTAGTCCTTGGGTAGGACCTGTAGGACATGCCTATGACCCTACCCTAGGACTATGACCCCATCATTAGTCCCCGAATGGATTGGGGTTGAAACGTCAAAGCAGTGCTCGATGCTCAGATCCGACTAGACTAGGTTCGGCTTGGGCGTTGCTTGCCTTTATCCATTCTATCTCTCCTGGCCAATGATCCGAGTGAATGTGTTCTACGGAACGGACTGTCAGGAACCGAGTGCTTTCGCGGCATCTTTTGACACGACCGGTCAACTGACAGCGGCGGATTTTCCGGGATCTCAAATTTCGGGTTCCGCGCGCTTAGCGGGGGCGACGTCAGCGCGCTCGAGTAGCGCCTGACTCCTCGATCCTCGCGCCTTCAACTCTTCCGGCGATATCGCCGCGGCTGGTTGGGCGGATAAGGTTTCGGGCCCGCTCGCCAGCGACCCAGTCGGTGTTCTATTTAACTCTGGCCGACCAGACCCTTCGGTTACGCTCGCCGAATCCTCTGCTCTAGCTTGCTCCGTCTTCCTCGCCACCTCTTGCGCTCATACACCTTTCTCTTCCCATCCTTCTCGAAAGCTCGCCATCGCCGCCATGACCAAGGGCCAGACCAGCAAGATGGAGGCAAGGAAGAAGAAGGGCAAGGCGGCGGCTGCTCAGCGGCGCAGCGGCCATTGCCAGCGGGATGGATCCAGGGAGACTTTCTCCCCTCCAAAGTGACGGAGCTGTCGTGGGTATAAGCCTGACAGTAGATGTGTAGGGTATGAATGAGATGGGCAGAGTCCTAGCTACGGCGAGGTTGTATGAGTTCAGGCCCCTCTACGGTGGAGGTAATAGCCCTACGTCTCAGTGCTCTTGGAGCTTGTTACCGAGTGTAATATGGAGTACAATGTTTTTCTAACCCTGTTACCAGTGGGTGAGGGCGGCTTATATAGAGTGTGCTGCCCTCCACAACGGTTCTGATTCAAGGGTGGAGTAGTGGAGATTGAATGCATGCGTTACAGGTAACGTATGCTATAAATGCTAGTTAATGCACCCGGAAACGTACGGCAGTTTCCCTCCAGGGAGGTTACGACGCACCGAGTGTATCCAGTCGGTAGGTCCGGTGTCCTCCGAGTCTTAGTCTCCGACTGGATGATTCTAGGCCCGTTACCGACTGGATGATGGGGACACCTTAATACAGTCGGGCATAGATAAGGCCCTATCCCTTGCGTGGGGTAGTCCTTGGGTAGGACCTGTAGGACAGGCCTATGACCCTACCCTAGGACTATGACCCCATCATTAGTCCCCGAATGGATTGGGGTTGAAACGTCAAAGCAGTGCTCGATGCTCAGATCCGACTAGACTAGGTTCGGCTTGGGCGTTGCTTGCCTTTATCCATTCTATCTCTCCTGGCCAATGATCCGAGTGAATGTGTTCTGCGGAACGGACTGTCAGGAACCGAGTGCTTTCGTGGCATCTTTTGACACGACCGGTCAACTGACAGCGGCGGATTTTCCGGGATCTCAAATTTTGGGTTCCGCGCGCTTAGCGGGGGCGACGTCAGCTCGCTCGAGTAGCGCCTGACTCCTCGATCCTCGCGCCTTCAACTCTTCCGTCGATATTGCCTCGGCTGGTTGGGCGGATAAGATTTCGGGCCCGCTCGCCAGCGACCCAGTCGGTGTTCTATTTAACTCTGGCCGACGAGACCCTTCGGTTACACTCGCCGAATCCTCTGCTCTTGCTTGCTCCGTCTTCCTCGCCACCTCTTGCGCTCATACACCTTTCTCTTCCCATCATTCTCGAAAGCTCGCCATGTATCCAGTCGGTAGGTCCGGTGTCCTCCGAGTCTTAGTCTCCGACTGGATGATTCTGGGCCCGTTACCGACTGGATGATGGGGACACCTTAATACAGTCGGGCATAGATAAGGCCCTGTCCCTTGCGTGGGGTAGTCCTTGGGTAGGACCTGTAGGACAGGCCTATGACCCTACCCTAGGACTATGACCCCATCATTAGTCCCCGAATGGATTGGGGTTGAAACGTCAAAGCAGTGCTCGATGCTGAGATCCGATTGGACTAGGTTCGGCTTGGGCGTTGCTTGCCTTTATCCATTCTATCTCTCCTGGCCAATGATCCGAGTGAATGTGTTCTGCGGAATGGACTGTCAGGAACCGAGTGCTTTCGTGGCATCTTTTGACACGACTGGTCAACTGACAGCGGCGGATTTTCGTAAGCCTGACAGTAGATGTGTAGGAATCTCATGTAGGAATGGACCAACTGGTCCTCCGTGTCTCGAACAGGGATCCGGAGGAGGAGGAGGAAGAAGGTAGCCAGGAGGGGAGCGTGGTTAGCGCTGAATATGTCTCTGACAGCAGGGAGTCGGAGGAGGAGGACAGCGAGGAGGAGGAAGAAGATGAAGAACGCGACTCTCCGCCGCCACCGCCAGAACAGCGGAGTAAGCGTCGACATGAGCCTGTCGTCCCTTCGGCTTCCCCCACGTTGTCGAGTGCTCTACCTACCGCTCCGACGGTCCTGAGTGCTCGAGGCACGAAGAGGTCCAGGGACGCTCCCGCTGAGCCTGCAGTCCAATCTCCCAGGGCGCCCAAACCGAGTGGGCCCAAACCTCGGAGGGCTCTGCCGCGCATGAGGGTTGCCATCCCCGTCACATCCACGTAAGCGAATCTAACTCTCGGCTTTTTATGTTATCCGAGTGAACTCCCGCTTTACAAGTCGAATGGGCTTCACTTGACAGGGTTGCCACTTCTACAACCTCTCCGGTCCGCCAAGGGGATGACCCCATGGACACAGACAACATCGTCTCGTCCCAGCCGGGTATGTTGTAGGAGAGTCAGGTGTTTTCTTCCTGTAAACTGTACTATCCTTTTCTTTTTCTGAATCATCATGCTATTCGGCTTGTCAGGGGCGATTCACCCGGACGAAGACGGGCAAGGGAGAGCCGAGGCGGCCGCGGAGCCTGTCCTTGAGGCTGCTCCTCCTGCTGCTGCCCCTGCCTCCGACGCTCCGCCGACTGAAGTGCCTCCACCGACCGAACCAGTGCCGGTGGGCGACGAACTGACTGGGGCGAATCTTGGGATGCCCCAGGATCTTCCCACGATTCCCGGTTCGTCGAATGTTGAATTCAGCATTCGGTGTGTCCCAGAGGAGCAGGTGGGAGCGGCCAAGGGAGCCATGATCCAAGCGGAGCTGATGACCGGGGAGGCCAAGAAGGCTTATGACTCCGTTGCGGCTTTGTACCAGCGGAGCTTGGAGCTGCGCGACGACATCCGAGTAAGTAGTCTAGTAAGTACTTACTTTTCTTTTGTAACCCACTGGGTGTTGTCATAGTCTGTTGTTTGCAATGGATTCACTCCGAGTGAACCCATTGGGTGTAGTCCCCGAGACTTCTGTCGAGTGCTTGCACCGACAGTTGTCTTTATACATTTGGTCTTTATTTTTGTCGTGTCCGTAGACAAGATTTCTGAGTGCAAGTTCTTACTGCAGTCGGAGCACTCTTGCGGTAAGAGTTCCCTAGAGTAAACTGCACACAGGTGGAGTAGCTTTAGCCTCGGAGGCGTAGGTGAAAACGTGCACCTCAATAGGGCAGACCTGCTTGAGGTGCATGCCAGTGGGGTCACTCTTAGCGAACCCACTCGGTGTAGTCCCCGAGACCGCTGTCGACTGCTTGCGTCGGCAGGGGTCTGAAGAACATAGTTCGTATTGAGAAAGTTGCTGATAACCCTTTGTTTCGTTTTGTAGAAAACTTGTGATATGGGGAGCGCTTATGAAGCCTTGAAGGCTGAGAAGAACCAATATGCTGGTGAACTAGAAGCCGCGACGCTGGCCATGGCTGGCCTGAAGAACGCGCTGGAAGTTCGAGAGAAATCCTTGGAGGAAGCGTTGGAGGCAAACAGGGCGTTGGTGGCGGAGGTGGAGAGGCTGAAGAAACAGAGGACCGAAGTGTACGATCAAATGGCTGCTCGGAATAAACGATGGACAGCTCAGGAGAAGTATGTGAACGACTGGGCTGTCCAGATGATGAGTCGTCTGGCTGGTAAGTCTGATGATTTGTCGAGTGGTTGTATCTTGTGACGAACACTCGGTTTGTAATTTCTATTTGCTCGTTTGTGGCAGATTTTTGTGGTGACGCTGAAGCTGAAGCGGTGGCCGTGGAACGATCCATGAAGGACAATGTGCCGCTCAGCGAGGACGCCAACCAGAATCTACTCCGGGCTCATATCCGCGTAGGCAAAGTGGGTCCGTTCATCTACCGACTGAGAGAAATCTTCGGCCGCATTGAGAAGGAGCTTTGGCCGGAAGACGAGTCGCGGGAGAAGATGGAGACTCTGTTGGGGCGATTGGGGGAGATTCCGGCCCGAGTGCAATCTTGGAAGAAATCGGCAGCATGTTGCGGTGCTGATGTGGCGCTGTCCTTGGTCCGAGTCCATTGCAAAGAAGTGCGGGAAGATAAGCTGAAAGCCTTGAAAGTCGCCAACATGAAGAAGCTTCAATTCGAAGACTTCATGGAGACATTCCTGGAGACTGCGACCCGCATTGCTGATGGAATCGACCTGGATACCTTTGTGGAACCCTCCAGTACTGACGCGGGCCCAGCTGACTCATGATCGAACTTTATCCTCGGTATGCCGAGTGTTTTCCTGTACGATATTCTGGCCACTTCTGTTGGCCGTCATACTTTTGGATCGGTGCGGGTAAGCTTGATCCGCACCGAGTCCGTTATCGTTTCTAGACTGCTGGAGTTACAACGAAAACACTTATTCTTTTGCTTGAGTGCTGTTTGGAGGTGAACACTTAATGTGTACTCGTAGAACATTAGGACTTAGGTGATTCATGATCAGTGCTAAGTTCCCGAGTGTAACATATAGAGCACACTCGGAGGAGCGATTAGTACTTAGGCGATGCAGGATCGCAGCTAAGTCCTCGAGTGTGACGTGAAGTGCACACTCGAAGGAAGATTAGTACTTAAACGATGCGTGATCGCAGCTAAGTTCCCGAGTGTGACGTAAAGTGCACACTCAGAGGAAGTTAATACTTAGGCGATGCGTGATCGCAGCTAAGTCCCCGAGTGTGACGTAAAGTGCACACTCGGAGGAAGTTAATACTTAAGCGATGCAGGATCGCAGCTAAGTCCCCGAGTGCGACGTAAAGTGCACACTCGGAGGAAGTTAATACTTAGGCGATGCAGGATCGCAGCTAAGTCCCCGAGTGCGACGTGAAGTGCACACTCGGAGGAAGTTAATACTTAGGCGATGCGTGATCGCAGCTAAGTCCCCGAGTGTGACGTAAAGTGCACACTCGGAGGAAGTTAATACTTAGGCGATGCGTGATCGCAGCTAAGTCCCCGAGTGTGACGTAAAGTGCACACTCGGAGGAAGTTAATACTTAGGCGATGCGTGATCGCAGCTAAGTCCCCGAGTGTGACGTAAAGTGCACACTCGGAGGAAGTTAATACTTAGGCGATGCGTGATCGCAGCTAAGTCCCCGAGTGTGACGTAAAGTGCACACTCGGAGGAAGTTAATACTTAGGTGATGCGTGATCGCAGCTAAGTCCCCGAGAGTGACGCAAAGTGCATACTCGGAGGAAGTTACTACTTAGGCGATGCAGGATCACAGCTAAGTCCCCGAGTGCGACGTGAAGTGCACACTCGGAGAAGTTAATACTTAGGCGATGCAGGATCGCAGCTAAGTCCCCGAGTGCGACGTGAAGTGCACACTCGGAGAAGTTAATACTTAGGCGATTCGGGATCGCAGCTAAGTCCCCGAGTGCGACGTGAAGTGCACACTCGGAGAAGTTAGTACTTAGGCGATGCAGGATTGCAGCTAAGTCTCCGAGTGCGACGTGAAGTGCACACTCGGAGAAGTTAATAGTTAGTCGATTCGGGATCGCAGCTAAGTCCCCGAGAGTGACGCAAAGTGCATACTAGGAGGAAGTTAATACTTAGGCGATGCAGGATCGCAGCTAAGTCCCCGAGTGCGACGTGAAGTGCACACTCGGAGAAGTTAATACTTAGGCGATGCAGGATCGCAGCTAAGTCCCCGAGTGCGACGTGAAGTGCACACTCGGAGAAGTTAATACTTAGGCGATGCGTGATCGCAGCTAAGTCCCCGAGTGCGACGAAAAGTGCACACTCGGAGAAGTTAATACTTAGGCGATGCATGATCGGAGCTAAGTCTCCGAGTGCGACGTGAAGTGCACACTCGGAGAAGTTAATACTTAGGCGATTCGGGATCACAGCTAAGTCCCCGAGAGTGACGCAAAGTGCATACTCGGAGGAAGTTAATACTTAGGCGATGAAGGATCGCAGCTAAGTCCCCGAGTGCGACGTGAAGTGCACACTCAGAGAAGTTAATACTTAGGCGATGCAGGATCGCAGCTAAGTCCCCGAGTGCGACGTGAAGTGCACACTCGGAGAAGTTAATACTTAGGCGATTCGGGATCGCAGCTAAGTCACCGAGTGCGACGTGAAGTGCACACTCGGAGATGTTAATACTTAGGCGATTCGGGATCGCAGCTAAGTCCCCGAGTGCGACGTGAAGTGCACACTCGGAGAAGTTAATACTTAGGCGATTCGGGATCGCAGCTAAGTCCCCGAGTGCGACGTGAATTGCACACTCGGAGAAGTTAATACTTAGGCGATGCAGGATCGCAGCTAAGTCTCCGAGTGCGATGTGAAGTGCACACTTGGAGAAGTTAATACTTAGGCGATTCAGGATCGCAGCTAAGTCCCCGAGTGCGACGTGAAGTGCACACTCGGAGAAGTTAATACTTAGGCGATTCGGGATCGCAGCTAAGTCCCCGAGTGTGACGTAAAGTGCACACTCGGAGAAGTTAATACTTAGGCGATGCAGGATCGCAGCTAAGTTTTTTTTGTGACCATAGTCTGCAACCACGGAAGAACTCTGAATCTGCAAAAGAAATTGAATCTGCTGTATATTATTTCTCCAAAACTTGTTCGTTACATTGCTTCAGTCGGCGATCACGTATAAAAACGCTTGAGGAGGTCTCCGTTCCACGCGCGGGGTTCGTCGGTCTCCTTCTGAATGTTGTAGAGTCTGTATGCCCCGTTGTTCAGCACCTTTGAAATGATGAAAGGACCTTCCCAGGCTGGAGCCAACTTGTGTGGTCTCTGCTGATCCACTCGGAGCACCAAATCGCTAGCCTGGAACGTGCGGCTTCTGACATGTCGTGCATGAAAACGTCGCAGATCTTGCTGATAAATTGTTGAGCGAGTAAGTGCCATCTCGCGCTCCTCCTCTAGAAGATCGACTCCATCTTGCCTTGCTTGTTCTGCTTCGGCTTCGAAGAAGAGTTCGACTCGCGGGGCATTGTGAAGCAGGTCACTCGGAAGGACCGCTTCTGCTCCATAGACGAGGAAGAACGGTGATCGCCCTGTTGATCTGTTCGGAGTGGTGCGGAGACCCCAAAGTACTGAAGGTAACTCGGTTACCCACGCACCAGCAGCATGTCCTATCTCTCGTAAGAGTCGAGGCTTCAAACCTTGAAGGATAAGTCCATTTGCACGCTCAGCTTGTCCATTGGATTGCGGATGTGCTACGGAAGCAAAATCCACTCGGATACCTTGACTCACGCAGAAACCTTTGAATCTGTCCGAGTCGAAGTTTGTCCCATTGTCCGTGATTATGCTGTGAGGCACTCCGAATCTAGAGATGATGTCTCTGACAAACTTCACAGCTGTGGAGGCGTCGAGTTTCTTGATGGGCTTGGCTTCTATCCACTTTGTAAACTTGTCGACTGCCACCAACAGATGTGTGTAGCCTCCTTGGCCTGTCTTGAATGGTCCGACTGTGTCTAATCCCCAAACTGCAAACGGCCACACAAGTGGGATTGTCTTTAGTGCAGATGTTGGCTTGTGGGACTTGTTGGAGTGAACTGACAGCCTTCGCATCGATCGACCATAGCTTTGGCCATTTCGTTAGCCTGCAGCCAGAAGAATCCAGCCCTGAACGCCTTGGCGACGATTGCTCTTGAAGAAGCATGATGGCCGCAGGTTCCCGAGTGGATATCCTCTAGGATCAACTGCCCTTCCTCTGGGGAAATGCAACGTTGGAGAACGCCTGAAACACTCTCCTTATACAATTGACCGTCAATGACAGTGAACGCCTTCGACCTGCGAACTATTTGTCGGGCTTGGACTTCGTCTTCTGGAAGTTCTTGCCTTAGGATATATGCCATAATCGGCACAGTCCACTCGGGGATGATTACCAGAATCTCTGTGACCAGATCAACCATAGCAGGCACATCGACTTCAGTCGGGTCTGTTGCGCTCTTGGGTTGCACTGGCTCTTCCGTGAAGGGATCTTCTTTGACTGAAGGAAGATGGAGGTGCTCGAGGCAGACATCACTCGGGACGGGTCTCCGAGTGGATCCGAGCTTCACCAATTCATCCGCCGCTTGGTTCTTCAGTCTTGGAACATGATGAAGTTCTAGACCTTCAAACTTCTTCTCCAGCTTCCTGACTGCATTGCAGTAGGTTGTCATAGTGGGGTTCCTCACGTCCCACTCTTTCATCACTTGGTTGACCACCAAGTCTGAATCGCCGTAGACCATCAGGCGACGGACGCCGACTGAGATGGCCATGCGCAATCCGTAGAGAAGAGCTTCATACTCTGCCTCATTGTTAGAGGAATCAAAGTGTATCTGAAGCACATATTTGAGCTTGTCACCCTTTGGTGATACAATCACAACACTAGCGCCGGATCCATTCAACATCTTAGACCCATCGAAGAACATTGTCCAATGAGCCGAGTAGATGTGAGTCGGTTGCTGTTGTTCTACCCATTCTGCTATAAAGTCAGCCAGGCCTGGAGACTTAATAGCTTTCTTGGCCTCGAACTTGATGTCACAGTACAACATCTCCATCGCCCACTTCGCCACTCGGCCTGACGCGTCTCGATTGTGGAAAATTTCCGACAAAGGAGAATCAGAAACGACAGATACCGAGTGGTCTTGGAAATAATGGGCAACCTTCTTCACAGTCAAATAGATCCCATAGATAAGCTTCTGATAATGGGGATACCTCTGCTTGGAAGGGGTCAGAACCTCGGAAACGTAGTACACTGGCCGCTGAACTTTGTATGCTTTGCCTTCTTCTTCTCGCTCGACTGTAAGAACAGTACTGACGACTTGATTTGTAGCCGCGATATACAGAAGAAGGGGCTCTTTACTGAGCGGAGCAGTAAGAACCGGCTGGGTGGAAAGTAGGACTTTGAGGTCGTCGAACGCGACTTGGGCTTCGTCTGTCCACTCGAAGGTATCTGATTTCTTCATGAGTCGGTACAGAGGAAGTGCTTTCTCGCCGAGTCGACTGATGAACCTGCTCAAAGCTGCTAAGCACCCTGTGAGTCGTTGAACATCGTGTATTCTGACCGGCCTCTCCATTCGGACGATGGTCCCGATCTTTTCGGGGTTAACATCGATCCCTCGTTCGGAAACGAAGAAACCGAGTAACTTTCCGCTGGGAACACCGAATGAACACTTGGCAGGATTTAGCTTAATATCGTACCTACGAAGGTTGGCGAATGTTTCTGCCAAGTCAGTCAGCAGGTCGGAACCTTTGCGGGACTTGACTACGATATCATCCATGTATGCCTCCACATTGCGACCGATCTGGTCGAGGAGACATTTTTGGATCATGCGCATAAAGGTAGCTCCTGCATTCTTCAGACCGAAAGGCATGGTGATGTAGCAGAAGCACCCAAACGGGGTGATGAAAGCTGTTTTCAACTCATCGGGACCATACAGACGGATCTGATGATAACCCGAGTAGGCATCAAGAAATGATAAACGCTCGCACCCTGCAGTCGAATCGACAATTTGATCTATGCGGGGGAGCGGAAAATGGTCTTTCAGGCAGACCTTATTGAGGTGCTTGAAGTCAATGCACATTCGGAGTGATTTGTCCTTCTTGGGCACCATGACTACATTGGCGAGCCACTCGGAGTGGTGAACCTCGCGAATGAATCTGGCAGCTAGCAGCTTAGCCACCTCTTCTCCGATTGCCTTCCTTTTGTGCGCGGCGGACCGGCGCAGGCGCTCTCGGACGGGCCGAGCAGCGGGATCCACATGCAGTCGGTGCTCAGCCAACTCCCTAGGTACACCCGACATGTCAGATGGCTTCCATGCGAAGATGTCCCAGTTCTCACGGAGGAACTGGGTGAGCTCGGCTTCCTATTTGGGATCCAGGGTGGTGGAGATGTTCGTCGGGGCGGCAGACTCGTCCGTCGGGTGGATGCTGACCTTCTTAGTCTCTCCCGCCGACTGAAATGCAGACTCAGAAGCTGGCTTCTTTGAGCGCATTAAGTCGGCGGGGTCGACTGTCTTCTTGTACTCTTCGAGCTCGAGTACAGCCATCTGCTGGTCGGCGATCCTCGACCCCTCTTGCAGACACTCCTCGGCTCGCTGACGGTTGCCGGTGATGGTGATAACGCCTTTTGGACCGGGCATTTTCAACTTCAAGTACACATAACACGGTCGTGCCATGAAACTCACATATGCCGGGCGGCCCAGAATTGCATGGTAAGCGCTCTAGAAGTCCACCACTTCAAACATGAGCTTCTCCTTGCGAAAGTTCTTGTCGGAGCCGAAGATGACCTCCAATGCGATCTGGCCGAGTGATTTGGCCTTCCGCCCTGGGACGACTCCGTGGAACTGCATATTGCTCTCGTTGAGTCTGGACATCGGAATGCCCATCCCCTTGAGAGTGTCGGCGTACATAATATTCAATCCGCTCCCGCCGTCCATCAGGACTTTGCGCAGTCGGACTCCTTCCACCACCGGGTCGACGACCAGAGCCTGCCTTCCTGGGGTGGGTACATGTGTTGGATGATCCGACTGATCGAAGGTAATCGCAGTCTGAGACCATTTGAGAAACTTGGGGGCAGTCGGAATGGCAATGTTGACTTCTCTGTTTACTAGCTTCAGTCGACTCTTGCTTTCGACGTCAGCGAAGATCATGAGGGTTGCATGGACTTGGGGGAACGGATCCTCCTTGTCCTCCTCATCCTGTTCAGGATTCTTCTCACTCGGCTGCCCTTCCCTGAAACCCTGGATCAGGAGACGACACTGTCGAGTGGTGTGCTTTGCATATATGGGGTTACCTTCCTCATCCATCTTCGTATGGATTGGACAAGGCTGGTCCAGGATGGGATTGTTGAAAGGCTTTTTCTTGGGGGTGAACTGCGCTTTCCCTTTGCCCTTGAATTTGGCGCTGGTTACAGCTGCAACTTCTGCTTGCGGTGTGGGAGGAACCTTCGGTTTCTGCTTCCGAGTGTTACCTCCGTCAGCGTCGCCGACTGTCTTGTGTTTACCGCTCCAGATGCGGTCCTCTTCTTCGCCATTTGCATAGCGAGTTGCTATCTCCATCATCTTGCTCATGGAGATGTCGCCGGTTCGACCAAACTTCAAGTACAGCTCCCTGTACCGCACGCCTGCCTTGAAGGCGCAGACTGCTTGATGCTCGGTGACGTTCTCCACCGTGTGGTAAAGAGTCGTCCATCGCTGGATGAAGTCGCGCAAGGGCTCATTCGGCTTCTGGACACAGTGCTGAAGCTCCACAAGACCTGCAGGGCGCTTGCACGTTCCTTCGAAGGTTCTGATGAACACTCGGGCTAGATCTGCCCAACTGTAAATGCTTGAGGGGGCCAACTGATTCAGCCAAGCTCGGGTCGAGCCGTCGAGCATCAGAGGGAGGTGCTTCATAGCGACATGGTCGTCTCCTCCTCCGATCTGGACCGCCACTCGGTAGTCGTCTAGCCATGTTTCGGGCTTGGACTCTCCTGAGAATTTACCGATTCCCGCAGCCAATTGGATGTTGGGCGGGATATCAGCCGAGCGGATGGCTCGACTAAAACACTCGGGGCCAGATACGATGGCCCTGCTTCCACTCGGACGGTCCATATCGCGGCCATCGCGGTGGGCTCGACCCCTGTCGACTCTTCGCTGAGTGATTCGGCCCCTTGCGTCGGGTCTTGGGTCGTAAGTGTCGCTGACTGAATGCCGATCATCATGATGCCGGGACCCATAGGGCCCACCCCGCGGAGGGGTGCGTGAGCGACGGCGATACTGATGAGATCCAGGGCTGTGAACCGCTCTATGCGTGTTTGCATGGACGGAACTATCACGGATCCGATTGTGTGACTGGGAAACTGCCGAATTCTGCTGCTGCCCCGTGCGCAACAGGGCTTGGATTTGTTCGATTCCCCTTCCTGCCTCTGAATCAGTCGGCTGGAGAGAATCGGCAATCTGAGCAGCCGCGGCCAGGTTGAGGAGAGGTGTGTGGAACACCTCCACGTTGCTCCGCCGAGTGTGTCGGCTGGCAGAATGACGAGGCGGACGACGCGCACCGGATGCTTCGCCACCTTCACCTCGGTCGGCCTGACGAGGATCTTCATGGGAGTTGGCCATGTGTACTTCTGCTGCAGGCCCACGACCTACGTACTCGGTAGGAAGATCAGTCGGAACCGAGTCCGAGCACTGGGAGCATGGGGCGACTACAACAGACTCCAGGACTGCCACCTGAGAGGACGCGAACTGGCGCGCTCGGGCATGCGGCACCCAACGTTGTAGACGCGGACTGCGAGATCGCCTGCTGCGGCGCGTGACGAAGGTGGAAGCCGGCAACGGAGCCGATTGTTGGAGAAGAAGAACGCCACGAGCGCCGGCACGAAAGTGTGTGGCCCCGCAACGGGGAAGCGCCTTGACGTCAAGGGGCGCCTCCTGAAGCCACGCCGAATCGTCGACGACGAAGGAGAGAGCACCGAAGAGGATCTGGTGACCCATGCTCGAAACTCCACCGGAGGACATGACGAAAGGAAGTAGTCGCAAACTCGCCGGAAGTCGCTTAGACGCCTTCCCCACGGTGGGCGCCAACTGTCGTGGGTATAAGCCTGACAGTAGATGTGTAGGGTACGAATGAGATGGGCAGAGTCCTAGCTACGGCGAGGTTGTATGAGTTCAGGCCCCTCTACGGTGGAGGTAATAGCCCTACGTCTCAGTGCTCTTGGAGCTTGTTACCGAGTGTAATATGGAGTACAATGTTTTTCTAACCCTTTTACCAGTGGGGGAGGTCGGCTTATATAGAGTGCGCTGCCCTCCACAACGGTTTTGATTCAAGGGTGGATTAGTGGAGATTGAATGCATGCGTTACAGGTAACGTATGCTATAGATGCTAGTTAATGCACCCGGAAACGTACGGCAGTTTCCCTCCAGGGAGGTTACGACGCACCGAGTGTATCCAGTCGGTAGGTCCGGTGTCCTCCGAGTCTTAGTCTCCGACTGGATGATTCTGGGCCCGTTACCGACAGGATGATGGGGACACCTTAATACAGTCGGGCATAGATAAGGCCCTGTCCCTTGCGTGGGGTAGTCCTTGGGTAGGACCTGTAGGACAGGCCTATGACCCTACCCTAGGACTATGACCCCATCACTCACCTTTATAAGGAAGGAGTAGATGGTGTTATTAGACGTTGTGTACCTGAACATGAACAGGGACAAATCCTACAGAAGTGTCACTGCGAGGCCTACGGAGGACACCATGCGGGAGATAGAACTGCACACAAGGTATTGCAATCAGGTTTCTATTGGCCCACTCTCTTCAAGGATGCCCGTAAATTTGTCTTGTCTTGTGACGAATGTCAAAGAATAGGTAATATCGGTAAATGTCAGGAAATGCCTATGAATTATTCACTTGTCATTGAACCATTTGATGTTCGGGGCTTTGATTATATGGGACCTTTTCCAAAATCCAATGGGTATACTCATATCCTAGTTGCTGTTGATTACGTTACTAAGCGGGTAGAAGCTATCCCGACTAGTAGTGCTGATCACAACACCTCTATCAGGATGCTTAAAGAAGTTATTTTCTCTAGATTTGGAGTCCCTAGATATCTAATGACCGACGGTGGTTCACATTTCATTCATGGTGCTTTCCGTAAAACGCTTGCTAAGTATGATGTCAACCATAGAATTGTGTCTCCCTATCACCCTCGGACCAGTGGTCAAGTAGAGCTAAGCAATACAGAGATTAAACTAATTTTGCAAAAGACTGTCAATAGGTCTAGAAAGAATTGGTCTAAGAAGCTCGATGATGCACTGTGGGCTTATAGAACTGCCTATAAGAATCCCATGGGCATGTCTCCGTACAAAATGGTTTACGGCAAAGCATGCCATTTACCTCTTGAGCTAGAGCATAAGGCTTATTGGGCAATCAAAGGGCTCAACTTTGATTTCAAACTTGCTGGTGAGAAGAGGTTATTTGATATTAGCTCGCTTGATGAATGGAGAGCTCACGCATATGAAAATGCCAAGTTGTTTAAAGAAAAGGTTAAGAGGTGGCATGATAAAAGGATACAGAAGCGTGAGTTCAATGTAGGTGATTATGCCTTGCTATATAATTCTCGTTTAAGATTTTTTGCAGGCAAGCTTCTCTCTAAATGGGAAGGTCCTTACATTGTTGAGGAGGTATATCGTTCCGGTGCAATCAAGATCAACAACACGGAAGGTAATTTTCCGAGAGTGGTAAATGGGAAAAGAATCAAGCCTTATATCTCAGGTACCCCCATAAATGTTGAAAGCAATATTATCAATACCATAACTCCGGAAGAGTACATAAGGGATATTTATCAGCCTGTTTCAAACTACGAAAACGAAGAGGTATGTGATTCGGTAAGTAAACAGACTCCAAAACTTTTCGAGGTGGAATTTTTCTCCGTTTTGGAATTTTTGAAAAAATAGAAAAATTTAAAGCAGTCCGGAAAGCGCACCACGAGGCCACAAGCCTGCCAGGCGTGGGCCATCCCATGGCCGCGCCTGGGGGGGCTTGTGACCACCTCGTGTGCCTCCCGGACTCCGTTTTCTTGCGGAGTACTCCTTCTGGTCGAAAAAAATCATTATATATTCTCCCGAAAGGTCGGACCCTCGTATCACGCAAATTTCCTCTGTTTTCGTTTCGAGTCTGTTTTCTGCCACAGATTTAGAGCAAGATGTCGTCTCAGGAATCTGTGGGGGAGAACGATCTCCCTCAAGACTATGGAGAAGTAAATGCTGATCTAAAAAGAATGGAGGTCATGGAGGCCAAGGAAAGGCTACCTAAAGAAACCAAGGGCAAAACTAAGTAGGAGAATCAGGCGTGGGACGCGGGGCAATCTGTGTTCAACAAGGAAGAAGTTGAAGAAGTGGATTTCCTTCAACCCTACCTCCACCTACTATCTCCATCCTTGATTGAACTCTTAAGGTTTTGTGAAACAACTCGTGTTTGCAATACTTTTCTTATTTGTGAAGTTGTTTCGCTAGAGAAACATATCACAGAGCTCCAAGGTATAAATCAAAGATTGATGGCCCTCTTGGAATCGAAAGACAAAACAACTCCACCACTGTCACCTCCAAAGGAAGAGAACTAAGCACGGGTATGGGCAATCCCCTTGGCTGGTGCCAAGCTTGGGGGAGTTGCCCCGGTATCGTATCACCATCACATCTTTTGCCTTTACCTTTTCTTAGTTCAATCCTTTTTGGTTTTATCTTTCTCTAGTAGAATAAAGGTCTTAGTGTTTTAGGCTTGAGTTTTGTTTTGTGTCACCCCTGATGTATTCGATCTCGTGAGCCATATAATAAAGAGAGTTTTAGTTAAGGGCCTTGCTTCATGCCATGATCAAAAGAATGAGAAAAGAACAAAAGCATGAAAGATCATGTAATGATCTTATGGGAAGTGATGACTTCACATATAGAAAGAATGATGATTGAAACTTGTTGAGGGTAGACAAACATAGACGCATGTCATTGTTGCAATTAATAGGAAGTGACAAAGAAGGAGAGGTTCACATATAAATATATCATCTTTGACACCATCTATGATTGTGAACACTCACTAAACTATTACATGCTTAGAAGTAGATGTTGGACAAGGAAGACAACATAATGAATTGTGTTTGCTTGGTTCCGAACAATGTTATATGACTAGAGATCCCTTATCATGTGACGTTTGCTTCCACCTCTTATTAGCCAAAAATCCCGCACCAAGTAGAGATACTACTTGTGCATCCATAAACCTTCAACCCAGTTTTGCCATGAGAGTCGACCATACCTACCTATGGATTGAATAAGACCCCTCAAGTAAGTTGTCGTCGGTGCAAGCAATAAGAATTTCTCCCTAATATGTATGATCTATTAGTATGTGGAAAATAAGCTTTGTACGAACCTGTGATGAGGAAGACATAAAAGCGACAGACTTCATAATAAAGTTCTTTATCACAGGAGGCAATATAAAGTGATGTTCGTCCACACTAAGAGGACACACATCCAAACCTCAAAAGCGCATAACAACCTCTGCTTCCCTCTGCGAAGGGCCTATCTTGTACCTTTACTTTTTTGCCCTTGAAAGAGTCATGGTGATCTACACCAATTCCTTATTTCGCCTTTTTCTTGGCTAACATCATATGCTAGGGAAAGATCTATATTCATATGTCAACTTGGAGGTAAGTATTCATGAATTATTATTGTTGACATTACCCCAGAGGTAAATGGTTGGGACGCGAAACTATAAGCCCCTAACTTTCTCTGTGTCCAACTGAAACTTTGATCTCATGAGTACCACGTGAGTTGTAGAAATTGTAGAAGACAAAACGATGATTGAGTATGTGTATTTGCTTTACAAGCTCTTATTTGACTCTTTCCGATGTTGTGATAAATTGCAATTGCTTCAATGAATTTAGGCTATTGGTTGTTAATTCTCAGTGAGGTTCTTGATCCTTACTTTACTTTGTGAAGAAATTATCACTTTAGCATAAGATATTATATGTTGGTATTGTTGTTCTAATTAGGATCATGATGCCTGCATGTTCGTATCTTGTTTTGTCGACACCTCTCTCTCTAAACATGTGGGCATATTTATTGATCTCGGCTTTCGCTTGAGGACAAGCGAGGTCTAAGCTTGGGGGATTTGATATGTCCATTTTGCATCATGCTTTCATGTTGTTATTTATCGCTTTTTGGGCTGTTATTACACTTCACGGTACAATACTTATGCCTTTTCTCTCTTATTTTGCAAGGTTTACATGAAGAGGGAGAATGCCGGCAGCTGGAATTCTGTCCTAAAAAGGGAGCAAGTTTGAGATACCTTTTCTGCGCAACTTCAAAAGTCGTGAAAATCAACGAGGATTTATTTTGGATTTTATAAAAATTCTAGGCCGAAGAAGTACTAGAGGGGCGCGAGCAGGAGGCCACAAGCCTGCTAGGGGCGGCCTCCCCCTAGCTGCGCCTAGGGGGCTTGTGGGCTTTGAGCTGGCCCTCTGGCCCCCCTCTTTTGCTACAAGAAGGGTTTCGTTCCAGAAAAAATTAGGAAGAGGCTTTCAGGAGGAATCGCCGCCGCCACGAGGCGGAACTTGAGCAAAACCAATCTAGAGCTCCGGCAGGACGATCCTGCCGGGGAAACTTCCCTCCCGGAGGGGGAAATCTTCGTCATCGTCATCACCAACACTCCTCTCGTCGAAGGGGACTCATCAACATCAACATCTTCATTAGCACCATCTCATCTCCAAACCCTAGTTCATCTCTTGTAACCAATCTCTGTCTCGCGTCTCCGATTGGTACTTGTTAGGTTGCTAGTAGTGTTAATTACTCTTCGTAGTTGATGCTAGTTGGATTACTTGGTGGAAGATTATATGTTCATATCTTTTATGCTACTCATTACCTCTTTGGTCATGATTATGATTATGCTTTGTGAGTAGTTACTTTTGTTCCTGAGTACATGGGATAAGTCATGCTATAAGTAGTCATGTGAATTTGGTATTCGTTCGATATTTTGATGTGTTGTATGTTGTCCCTCCTCTAGTGGTGTTATGTGAACGTTGACTACATAACACTTCACCTTTATTTGGGCCTAGAGGAAGGCATTGGGAAGTAGTAAGTAGATGATGGGTTGCTAGAGTGACAGAAGCTTAAACCCTAGTTTATGCGTTGCTTCGTAAGGGGCTGATTTGGATCCACTAGTTTAATGCTATGGTTAGACTTTGTCTTAATTTTTCATTCGTAGTTGCGGATGCTCGCGAGAGGGGTTAATCATAAGTGGGATGCTTGTCCAAGTAAGGGCAGTACCCAAGCACCGGTCCACCCACATATCAAACTATCAGAGTAACGAACGCGAATCATATGAACATGATGAAAACTAGCTTGACAGAATTTCCCATGTGTCCTCGGGAGCGCTTTACCTCCTATAAGACTCTGTCCAGTCTTGTCCCTTGCTACAAAAGGGATTGGGCCACTTTGCTGCACCGTTGTTACTATTGTTACTTGCTACTTGTTACGAATCATCTTGTCACACAACTACTTGTTACCGATAATTTCCGTGCTTGCAGACATTACCTTGCTGAAAACCACTTGTCAGATCCTTCTGCTCCTCGTTGGGTTCGACACTCTTACTTATCGAAAGGACTATGATAGATCCCCTATACTTGTGGGTTCATCACTTGCTATCCATGTGTGAGAACCATGAGTTGGTCGCGAGATCTTATGGGTTTCACCTCTAGCCTACCCCAACTTGTTTGGGACTAAAGGCTTTGTTGTTGTTGTTGTTCTTGTTGTTTCAAAGTTTTATTAATATTCTGAAATTAAATATATTTGTTTATTTAAGAAATGTAATTATAACATCAACATGACATCATGGTGACAACATCAGTCAACAGTCAAGTTTGACTGGTCAAAGTGACTAGTGGGTCCTACATGTCATTGAGTGCTAATTTAAGTGATTTTAATTTAACTTAATTATATTTAATAAACAGGGTGAGGTCCCACATGTCATACCCTATAATTAATTAACATAATTAATTTAAACAAATTAGGTTTCATTAACTTAATTAATTATCCAAATTAATTACTCTAATTAATTGGACATATTAAGAGAGGTTAATTAGGTTAACTAATTAACTTACTAATTAACTACCCAATTAATTAATTAATTAATTTTATATACATTTTTATTTCTTTGTTTTTTCTTAAACGTTTACACGTGCATGCCCCCTGCTGTCATTGGGCAAGGGGGGGGGGGGTAGTGGGGTGGTTAACCCCCACTAACCCATCGGCAAAGGGGCAAGGCGCGACCATGGCCGAGGCCACTAGCGGGGGTGGCCAAAAGGGTTGGGGGTGGCGCAGCGGCTAGAGAAGCACTGCCGCAGTGACGGCGAGCGATGACGATGCACAACAGCAGCAATCCCAGCAGCCACAACAGTAGGCGTGCGGAGGCGTGCACGGGGCAACGCGCGGGGGCGTGCGGGGCAGCGAGCGGGCGAGCGTGCGTAGTCGGGAGCGGGTAGCGAGCAGGGCTCTCCCGATGGAGCCGGTGAGCGGGGTGGTTGCGGGAGCAGCGACTGGAGGGGCGGTAGGAGGTGGTTGGGGGGAGGGGTCCTCACGTGTGATGTAGGAGGAGGCAATGGGCTCGAGTCGAGGTAGGGGAGCCGAGAGTGACAAGGAAGGGCACTGATGTGGAGGGGCGCCCGCGATGGCCGGCGGGGCGTCGGAGTGGTCGATCTAGCCGGGCACGAGAAGAGGGATAGAGAACCGCCAGCTGGGATGGGAAGCAGGGATGAGGGGGAAATGGGGTGACACGGGGGAGTAGGGTTTGGGGGGGGGGGTTCTTATACCCCCGGAGTGGAGGTGGGCCGGCCGGCTGGCTTGGCTCGGTCGAGGTCTAGGAGGGAGGGGGGTTTCCTTTGGTTTATTTTTATTTTTAGTTTTTCCTTTATTTTTTCTGTTTTATTTATTTAGTAACCAAAAACACTTATGCAAAATATGGGATATGGTCCATTAGTTGTGTTGCTAAATAAGGCATTGCCACAAAATGTTTGGGGCACCTTTGAATTCATTTAAATCCACATAATGAAAAAGGCATTTAATTAAATTATTTGGACTCTGTTTTAATTATTTTTAAGGCACCAAAACAGTTTGTAAAATATTGGTAATGAATTTATAATTGCCTAGGGAATATTTGCAACCCATTCATTATTTTTATTTACTGATTTGCAAAACTTTTGAATCCACTTTTCAAATGAATTTGAATTGCAAAAGAAATTGAATTAGGGTTTGATTCCAACAATGATCATACTTGGGTTTACAAAATGGATTAGCTTAATCCTAGGGGGTTACTATAGCTTAATTACATTTATCATTGTAGCATAATCCGGGGATGCCACAACTCTCCACCACTAAAAGAAATTCTCGTCCCAAGAATTAAGAGGTATGGGTAAGGGGAAACCTCTTGTTACGAAATTCTAACGAGTCTGCTTGTCTTTGTTGCTCTCACTTAAGAGGTAGGTCCTTCTTGTTGATGTACTCAGTACTCTAATTAAGGTCAACCTGATGTAGTCGTCATCCTTCCTTCAGGATCTTCATCGTCCTGCAAATGGCATAATAGGGAAAAACTGTGGAAGAACGTAGCTACACAAAGTTGGGCATCTGACGGCAAACTCAAGGAAGAGGACAAGAATTATTCCTCAAGTTGTAAATCATGTAATTCATTGTGAGTAACATGCGATGGTACCAAGGTTTCAAACGGTTAGGCAATATCTTGATGCCTAAACAGAGATGAATGGTGGGTTTAGAACAAAGAAAATAATTATTGCGCATGATAGAAGAATATATCATTCCATTGGACGGTGGCTCGGGAATTTCACACGAAGCCAAGTGCAAAGGATACTTTGGAGTCAAATATGTACAGGAGAGTCAGGTTTCGATTCTGTGGAACTGTGGGTTTTGGGCCCATCATGCGGGCCAAGAGTAGGCAGAGTGGTGACATCTTGCATGGTCTTGGTAGTAGGACATGTCACACGATAGCATGTCAATTATGTTGTCAAAAACGTCGACGCCAAGGGTGGGGGACGAATAGAACCCTTTTCCTGCTCGTTGAAACGAGGCAGACCAATAGGCAAAGTTCCCGTTCACCGGCAGCTACCGAAATGTTATCCACAATAGTAACAGGGTCTTACTGACACAGTTGTACACTTAGGTTTTTACCTAAGCAGGGAATTACCATTGCTTAGATAAGTTAGATTACAAGAAGGTTTAAAGAGACCAATGGAAAGGAAAAATGTGTTCTTATACAAGTATTAGTGTATGCCTTCCGAAGGAAAACAGAGAATGGTATACATGATAGGTCATCAAGTACATAACCATTTAGATAAGGGGCAAGGAGAATCATGATGTTTACCGAGACAACACTGTTTGGATAATTGATCAAGAACATTTTAGAATTGTGCTTCTAATGTTCCTGTAGACATTTTAAGTACCACATTTGTGCTTCGGGGGAGCATCGTCATGGTCATTAGGTAAAGGTCGGACGTTGGGTACACAAAGGATCCATCAAGAACAACTTATAAACTAAGTCATACAATTTCCTTAGGGGATAAAGGCAAACCTTACCAAGGAAGATAATATAAAAATAGGTCCTCCGACCAGGTGTGCTAGACAACACATCACCGTACCTGGTTACATAAAGACCAAGGTTATCATTATTAGGAAATGTCCCAACCATCATATATTCCCGACATTCAGATCTAATTGGTGCCACGATACCTTAGACTTAGGAGGCTTGAGAAGAAAAAGGGGCAACAAAAAATTTGCGAGATCATGATGCAAGATTCTTGGGATATGAACTACAAAATCAAGCCTTGAATTGTGAGTTGGATTGTAGGACACATAAACAAAGTGTTAAGACATTCAGGCCCACCTAGAATTCTTACAACGAAATGCAACCGAGTTCTGGTTTGGGAACCATCATCAAGGATATCAAGGTCCTTGTGTAATTCTAGATTAGATCTTATGAAGGAACTTATTTCCCTTGATCAAATTAGTCAGTGGCTTGGCATGCTAAGAAAATTTTATGCAGTGAGGATAGCAAATCTTCAAAACATATAACACTTTGCATATGCGTGAATGATTTGGGGATGATCCCAAAGGAAGTGAAACAAAACTTTCTCACATTCACGGCGGCAAGAATGCACATGAACTTTGGAAAAAAAAATTCTCCTATTAAACATATCCTTCATGAGCTAGGCACAAAGATAATGCTTTCAAAAGATTCAACATGAAACATGAAGAAGTTGAGGGTGTGGCCGATGGGAGCATCAATAATCCCTCGAGATTTCGATAGGGATGAATTTACAAAATTTAAAAGAACAAGGATACAATATTTGTTAGATCAAAGGTTTATAAGCACGTATGCTCGAGGAAACATCAACAATTTAAGCATTGATCGAAGGGTGCACTCGGAAATACAGACTGAGTATCACAACCAAGGCTGAAATGGTGAGTCAACAACCAACACATTAAGAGCAAAACTACCAGTCGTTAACTTCAAAGCAATAGGGTTGCCAGAAGTGTTGGAATCACACATCACAGTTCACTTGTCGGCATTTCCGTTAGAAACAACACGGGGACCAAGAAATGAATGATGATGGCGAGAAGTATCGCTATATCAAGAAATCTTAAGAGGTGCAACAATTCTCACAACATTCTTGACATAAAAGATGGGAATACTCCAAGGTAGAAGATAACATAAGCTGGATAGCAAAGAACTCAAGGGACAACACACAACGGGACCAAGTTTGTGTTGGAGGGAAGGCAATAAGGTTGTTGATGATAACACATATTATCGAGGGGAAACATATGGTATTTCTCATCATGAATTCAATGGATATCCTAGAAAAGCCCAAATGCTGATGATGATCATGACACATTTGTCGATAAGTTACATGAAGATGTAATTGATCAACGATGACATCAAGGAAAGGAATGGTGAAACGAAAGGTTATTGGAACCATAGATAAGATTGCTAGCTTAGAATCAAAATTGCCTTTCAAGACAACCAACATGATGTTGAAAGCTCGATGAAAGCTTAACACATAGTTGGAAATGTGTTCCTGGGTACGAAGGACACAAATAACATGGTCAAGCTCTAGCATGACGATGTTGATGTATCCTAACAACTTGGAATGACATGATCGAGTACAAAATCATAAGAAAAGAACATTACTAAGAGTTGTTGAATCTCAATGCATACTCGATTCAGTTATCGGTGTCCTTGAGTGTCCAGCAACTCAAAACATGAGGAAGCTGGAATCAACAAAATATCATAGTTGACGAGGAGCTCATAAGAAGTTATATAGCTCCGCAACATTCTCGAGATGCCACAGATAATACTCAAAGGTAGATCAAAACTAAATATTGGACCAATGTATTGATCTGAAGACGACAGATGCTTTAACTTGCCTACATATGGGATCAAAGAACAACAATCATGGTCGGAACCACAGTTGCAAAGTATCAAATCACAGATACAAGATCAAATCATACAATGAGTGATTATTGATACGACAAGCTTCTTTGATAGGATCAACATTGTTTCCATGGGCATGAACACAAAGTTCAAGGCCGACTCCCACTTCATCAATGCTTTACCTGCCATTTAATCCTCGCCTTTGATGATGTTGTAGCTTGGAAATATTATTTGGCAAAACACAAAAAGAGTAAGACTCATGAAAACTCTTATGATCACACGGATTTAGGAAGGCATAGGTTCAACCCATCGGAGCAACTTGGAACATATACCACAAACATCAAGAGTAATTAACACATGCCTGACAACAGAGCATGTGTGACAAAAGCACAGGATACAACTTATTAGAGGGAGAAGACAAAATTTACCAATGGCATCATGTATCACGGGAAGAATATCACAAGAATTTTTGAATGTAAAGGATCCCGTCGGATAATAACCCAACAATGGGCCTCGCAGTCAACAAAGGACCTGATGTGAGTATTGGTACTCAATCATAGGAAGATAGAATGCATGTCATAGGATTATAGAACATCTGAATAATATCGATACGTAAATACCAAAGGAATTTATGATTAGAGGTTGGTGTATCAAAAACACATGCTCCGATCAAATACAAGTAAGTTGAATGGACTTAGATTGGGTAATCAATCAAGGTTGATTTGTTGAGAACCACCTCCTGTTTGGCAAGACGCCTGAGCCGGATAGATAATTTACGAGGATCAACTGATGATTACATGCATTCACACACGTTGAATCAATAAGATCAAAGGACAATCGCAATGGATTCAAATGATGGTTGCTAGACATATGGAATTAACCATAATGCAAGCAGGTGAGAAAGGTTAAGAGCAATAGGCTACTAAGGATTTCGAAAGACCGAATAGCAATTTGAAAAATTTGCGAAACCCATGTCTACTAAGGACGAATGAATCCCTGGTAAGATAATTCATTGAACCTTATATAACAAGAGCAACTGGAAAAGAAAGTACGAACAACATTTGTACCATAGGGGTTGACAGAAGAAGGGAAATTGCAAAAGCGACGAGCACAAGTTCTTGGGAGAACATGAGAGAGTATCTTTGGAGCCTTCTGACGAATCAAGCCATCGTATGGAATGAGGGGCTCTCCGGGAGGAAGTATTTATGAGAACCTAGAGTTAGAGTTAGCAAAATCTTTAACTCGAAAGAGAAGAGAGATCAGAACCTAGAGTATCGAAGAGGAGTAAAAGATAATAATACCACCCAATTGAGATATGGGCCCATAAGCCACACAACAATGTTAGTAAAACTTTTTCAAGTAGTAGATTGAACTTTCGCAAGGAATTAGAAAGGGGGATACCTACATGCAGTCGGCTCTAATACCAACTTGTGATGCCCATGATTTTTATCATACGCTAATCATATACGCAATGCGTACAACCAAGATTAGGAACTCACGGGAAGATATCACAACACAACTCTAGACACAAATAAAAGTCATACAAGCTTCATATTACAAGTCACGGGCCTTCAGGGCTCAAATACAAAAGCTCGGGAAACACACGAGTCAGTGGAAGCAACAAATATCTAAGTACACACATAAGAAATAAGTTATGCCTTAGAGAAGGCTAGCACAAAAAATACATAGATTGAAAAAGGCAAGGCCTCCTGCCTAGGAACCTCCTGAACTACTCCTAGTCGTGAGCGGCCTCCACGTAGTAATAGGCACCATCTTGGTAGAAGTCGTAGGCGGCGGGATACGCCATCTCCTCGACTCCATCATGTGGTCGCGTGAAAGGATCGATATGGTTGACTAGAGGGGGGGGGGGTGAATAGGCAACTAACAATTTTTATGCTTTTCTTAAACAAATTATGTTTAGTAACAAATAGGTTGTCTAGAAATATCACTAAGTGAGCAACCTATATGATGCTAGCAACAAGAATAACAAATACAAGTAAACATAAGAAGTAACCACAAGTGGAAGCAATGAAGACGAGGATGTGTTTCTGAAGTTCCTTCCCTTTGAGGGGAAGTACGTCTCCGTTGGTGCGGTGTGGAGGTACAATGTCCCCCCCAAGATGCCACTAAGGCCACCGTATTCTCATCACGCCCTCACACAACGCGATATGCCGTGATTCCACCAGTAGTGCCCTTGAAGGCGGCGACCGAACCTTCACAAATAAGGTTGGGGCAATCTCCAGAACTGAATTGGAGGCTCCCAATGACACCATGAAGCTTCACCACAATGGAATATGGCTTCGAGGTGACCTCAACCGTCTAGGGTGCTCAAACACCCAAGAGTAACAAGATCTGCGAGGGATTGGTTGGGGGAATCAAATTTCTCTAGGTGGAAGTGTAGTCCAAGGCCCTCTGAAGCAAACCCTAGTGTACCAACAAATTTTGTTGGCTAGGGAGAGAGATCGGGCGAAAATGGATCTTGGAGCAACAATGGAGCTTAGGGTTGGAAAGAGTAAATTTCTGTGGGAAGAAGAACCCCTTTATACAGTGGGGGAATGAATCCAACCATTACCCACTTGCTCTGCTAGCACCAGAGCCGTACTACTGACGATAAGAGGTAGTACGGCTCCAGAGAGGGGCGATACTACTGCCGTGATAGAGACAACAACCCGACTGGAAGTCAGGGGCTGGTAGTACGACCAGAGCGGTACTACCGCTACCCGGAGAGGTACTACCATTCATAAGAGTTAGTACCGCCTCCTATATCCGCCCAGGATAAGCAGCGGACCTAGCCCAGAAGAACCGAGAGTTTCCAACGTGGTAGTAACAAGCGGTACTACCGCCCTGCACTACCGCTCGAGAAACCGCTCACTCCGACACGAAAAGTGTCGAGACCAATGGGTAGCGGTACTAGCTAGGCCACTTCCGCCATGGAGCGGTACTACCGCCGACTGGGCGGTAATACTGATGATAAGAGGTGGTACCGCTCCTCAGAGTGGTACTACCGCATGGGTCTTTCTGGGCATGAATGGGCAAGGAAGGATGCTCCATTGTGGCGGAACAGAGGGTGAGAAGGAAAGTGTAGGTGATGATTCCATTTAAACCTTTCTGAAGCGGACCCCGTCTTAATAGTACGGCTTTTCCTACAACTCAAGTCCACCGGCAACGAAACGTAAGAGAGAACACCGTCTTCATATCAAAAAACCGAGGGGCATGAATCGTCTTTGTGCCAAATGAAGAAATACCTGAAAGTCTTAGTGCACATGACTAGTGAACAAAAGCATTATCATCAGTCACCAAATCCACTAGGGTAGAAATATGCCCTTACAATCTCCCCCTTTTTGGTGGATTGATGACAACACATGATTTGCAAAGAAGATAAATATGAGATAGAATGCAAACCCCACTCTCTACAAAATATAAACAACCCCCCTAGATGTGTGTGTTGGGGAACGTCGCATGGGAAACAAAAATTTTCCTACGCGCACGAAGACCTATCATGGTGATGTCCATCTACGAGAGGGGATGAGTGATCTACGTACCCTTGTAGATCGTACAGCAGAAGCGTTAGAGAACGCGGTTGATGTAGTGGAACGTCCTCACGTCCCTCGATCCGCCCCGCGAACAATCCCGCGATCAGTCCCACGATCTAGTACCGAACGGACGGCACCTCCGCGTTCAGCACACGTACAGCTCAACGATGATCTCGGCCTTCTTGATCCAGCAAGAGAGACGGAGAGGTAGAAGAGTTCTCCGGCAGCGTGACGGCGCTCCGGAGGTTGGTGATGATCTTGTCTCAGCAGGGCTCCGCCCGAGCTCCGCAGAAACGCGATCTAGAGGAAAAACCGTGGAGGTATGTGGTCGGGCTGCTGTGGAAAAGTCGTCTCAAATCAGCCCTAAAACCTCCGTATATATAGGTGGGAGGGAGGGGAGGAGGCAGCCTCAAAACCTAAAGGTTTGGCCGAAATTGGAGGTGGAGGAGTCCTACTCCAATCCTACTTGGAGTAGGATTCCACCTTCCCACTTGGAAACTCTTTCCACCTTGTGTTTTTTCCTTCTCAAACCTTATGAGCCTTAGTGGGAACTTATTCCAGCCCACTAGGGGCTGGTTTATCTCTTCCCATAGCCCATGAGACCCCTTGGGGCGTGACACCCCTCCCGATGGTCCCCGGCACCCCTCCCGGCACTCCCGGTACACTACCGATGAGCCCGAAACTTTTCCGGTAATGCACGAAAACCTTCCGGTAACCAAATGAGGTCATCCTATATATCAATCTTCGTTTCCGGACCATTCCGGAAACCCTCGTGACGTCCGTGATCTCATCCGGGACTCCGAACAACATTCGGTAACCAACCATATAACTCAAATACGCATAAAACATCGTCGAACCTTAAGTGTGCAGACCCTGCGGGTTCGAGAACTATGTAGACATGACCCGAGTGACTCCTCGGTCAATATCCAATAGCGGGACCTGGATGCCCATATTGGATCCTACACATTCTACGAAGATCTTATCGTTTGAACCTCAGTGTCAAGGATTCGTGTAATCCCGTATGTCATTCCCTTTGTCCTTCGGTATGTTACTTGCCCGAGATTCGATCGTCAGTATCCGCATACCTATTTCAATCTCGTTCACCGGCAAGTCTCTTTACTCGTTCCGTAATACAAGATCCCGCAACTTACACTAAGTTACATTGCTTGCAAGGCTTGTGTGTGATGTTGTATTACCGAGTGGGCCCCGAGATACCTCCCCGTCATACGGAGTGACAAATCCCAGTCTTGATCCATACTAACTGAACGAACACCTTCGGAGATACCTGTAGAGCATCTTTATAGTCACCCAGTTACGTTGCGACGTTTGATACACACAAAGCATTCCTTCGGTGTTCGTGAGTTATATGATCTCATGGTCATAGGAACAAATACTTGACACGCAGAAAACAGTAGCAACAAAATGACACGATCAACATGCTACGTCTATTACTTTGGGTCTAGTCCATCACATGATTCTCCTAATGATGTGATCCTGTTATCAAGTGACAACACTTGCCTATGGCCAGGAAACCTTGACCATCTTTGAACAACGAGCTAGTCAACTAGAGGCTTACTAGGGACAGTGTTTTGTCTATGTATCCACACAAGTATTGTGTTTCCAATCAATACAATTATAGCATGGATAATAAACGATTACCATGAACTAAGAAATATAATAATAACTAATTTATTATTGCCTCTAGGGAATATTTCCAACAGTCTCCCACTTGCACTAGAGTCAATAATCTAGTTCACATCACCATGTGATTCCAACGAATCCAACACCCATATAGTTATGGGGTCTGATCACGTCTTGCTCGTGAGAGAGGTTTTAGTCAACGGTTCTGAAACTTTCAGATCCGTGCGTTCTTTACAAATCTTTATGTCATCTTATAGATGCTGCTACTACATGCTATTCGGAAATGCTCCAAATATCTACTCTACTATACGAATCCGTTTCACTACTCATAGTTATTCGGATTAGTGTCAAAGCTTACATCGACGTAACCCTTTACGACGAACTCTTCAACCACCTCCATAATCAAGAAAAATTCCTTAGTCCATTAGTTACTAAGGATAAATTTTGACCGCTGCTAGTGATTCAATCATGGATCACTCTCTGTACCCTCAACAGACTTTGAGTCAAGGCACACATTAGGTGCGGTACACAGCATGGCATACTTTAGATTCTACGGCTAAGGCATAGAAGACGACCTTCGTCTATTCTCTTTATTCTGCCGTGGTCAGGTTTTGAGTCTTACTCAAATTCACACCTCACAACGCAACCAAGAACTCCTTCTTTGTTGATCTATTTTGAACTCTTTCAAAAACTTGTCAAGGCATGCATCTTGTTGAAACTTCTATTAAGCGTTTTCGATCTATCTCCATAGATCTTTGATGCTCAATGTTCAAGTAGCGTAATCCAGGTACTCCTTTGAAAACTTCTTTCAAACAATCTTGTATGCTTTACAGAAATTCTACGTTACTTCTGATCCACAATATGTCAACCACATATACCTATCAGAAATTCTATAGTGCTCCTACTCACTTCTTTGGAAATACAAGTTTCTCATAAACCTTGTACACACCCAAAATCTTTGATCATCTCATCAAAGTGTATATTCCAACTCCGAGATGCTTGCACCAGTCCATTGAAGGATCACTGGAGCTTGCATACTTGCTAGTATCTTTAGGATCGACAAAACCTTCTCGTTGTATCACATACAATGTTTGCTCAAGGAAACCGTCGAGAAAACAATGTTTTGACATCCTACGTGCAATATTTCATAAATAATGCATCAACAACTAACATAATTCTAACAGACCTTTAGCATCGCTACGAGTGAGAAAGTCTCATCATAGTCAACTGTTTGATCTTGTCGAAAACATCTTTGCGACAAGTCGAGCTTTTCTTAATAGTGACTTATCACCATCATCGTCTGTCTTCTTTTAAAGATCCATTTTACCCAATAGTCCCATGACCATCAAGTAGTTCTACCAAAGTCTACACTTTGGTTTCACACATGGATCCTCTCTCGGATTTCATGGCTTCCAGCCATTTGTCGGAATCTGGGCCCACCATCGCTTTCTCCATAACTCGTAGGTTCACTGTTGCTCAACAACATGACCTCCAAGACAGGGTTACCGTACTACTCTGCAGCAGTACGCGACCTTGTCGACCTACGAGGTTTGTAGTAACTTGATTCGAAGCTCAATGATCACCATCATCAGCTTCTACTTCAATTGGTGTAGGCGCCACAGGAACAACTTCCTACGCCCTGCTACACACTGGTTGAAGTGATGGTTCAATAACCTCATCAAGTTCTACTACCCTCCCACTCAATTCTTTCGAGATAAACCTTTTCTCGAGAAAGGATCCTTTTCTAGAAACAAACACTTTGCTTTCGGATCTGAGATAGGAGATGTACCCAACTGTTTTGGATATCCTATGAAGATGCATTTATCCGCTTTGGGTTCGAGCTTATCAGACTAAAACCTTTTTCACATAAGTTTCGAAGCCCCAAACTTTCAAGAAACGACAGTTTAGATTTCTCTAAACCTCAGTCTATACTGTGTCATCTCAACGGAAATACGCGGTGCCCTATTTAAAGTGAATGTGGTTGTCTCTAATGCATAACCCATAAACGATAGTGGTAATTCGATAAGATACATCACATCATGCACCATACTAAATAGTGCGTGGTATGACGTTCAGACACATCATCACACTATGATGTTCCAGGTGGCATGAACTGCGAAACAATTTCCACATTGTCTTAACTGCGTACCAAAACTCGTAACTCAGATATTCATTTCCTGATCATATCGTAGACAGTTTATCCTCTTGTTACGACGAACTTCACTCCGAAACAGAATTGAACTTTTCAATATTTCAGACTTGTGATTCATTAAGTAAATACTCTAGTATCTACTCAAATCGTCAGTGAAGTAAGAACATAATGATATCCACTACGTGCCTCAGCACCCATTGGACTGCATACATCAAAATGTATCACTTCCAACAAGTTACTATCTTATTTCATCTCAATGAAAACAAGGCCTTGCTCATGTGGTATGATTCGCATGTCACTAGTGATTCGAAATCAGGTGAGTACAAAGATCCATCAGCATGGAGCCTCTTCATGCAATTTATACTAACATGACTCAAGCGGCAGTGCCACAAGTAAGTGGTACTATCATCATCAACTCGTATCTTTTGGCACCAATATCATGAACATGTGTAACACTACGATCGAGATTCAATAAACCATTGAAGGTGAATATTCAAGAAAATAGAGTAACCATTATTCTCCTTAAATGAATAATCGTATTGCAATAAACACGATCCAATCATGTTCATGCTTAACGCAAGCACCAAATAACAATTATTTAGGTTTAACACCAATCTCGATGGTAGAGGGAGCATGCGACGTTTGATCATATCAATCTTGGAAACACTTCCAACACGTATCGTCACCTTGCCTTTAGCTAGTCTCCGTTTATGCCGTAGCTTTGATTTCACGTCACTAATCACTTAGCAACCGAACCGGTATCCAATACCCTCGTGCTACTAGGAGTACTAGTAAAGTACACATCAACATCATGTATATCAAATACACTTCTTTCGACTTTTGCCAGCCTTCTTATCTACCAAGTATCTTGAGTTGCTCCGCCTCAGTGATTGTTCCCCTCATTACAGAAGCACTTAGTCTCGGGTTTGGGTTTAATCTTGGGTCTCTTCATTAGTGCAGCAACTGTTTTGCCGTTTCACGAAGTATCCCTTCTAGCCCTTGCCTTTCTTGAAACTTAGTGGTTTTACAAACCATCAACTATTGATGCTCCTTCTTGATTTCTACTTTCGCAGTGTCAAACATCGCGAATCGCTCAAGGATCATTGTATGTATCCTTGATATGTTATAGTTCATCATGAAGCTCTCACAGCTTGGTGGCAGTGACTTTGGAGAACCATCACTATCTCACCTGGAAGATTAACTCCCACTTGATTCAAGCGATTGTCGTACTCAGACAATCTGAGCACACGCTCAACGATTGAGCTTTTCTCCTTTACTTTGTGGACAAAGAATCTTGTTTGGAGGTCTCGCACCTCTTAACAAGGGCACAAGCATGAAATCACAATTTCATCTCTTCGGAACATCACTTATGTTCCGTGACGTTTTACAACGTTTTCGGCGCCTTGCTTCTAAGCCATCAAGTATCTTGCACTGAACTATCGTGTAGTCATCAGTAACGTGTATGTCGGATGTTCATAGCATCCACAGACGACGCTCGAGGTGCAGCACACCGAGTGGTGCATTAAGGACATAAGCCTTCTGCGTAGCAACGAGGACAATCCTCGGTTTTACAGACTCAGTCTGCAAAGGTTGCTACTATCAATTTTCAACTAAATTTTTCTCTAGGAACATATAAAAACAGTAGAGCTATAGCGCAAGCTACATCGTAATTCGCAAAGACCATTAGACTATATTCATGACAATTAGTTCAATTAGTCATATTACTTAAGAACTCCCACTCAAAAAGTACATCTCTCTAGTCATTTGAGTGGTACATGATCCAAATCCGCTATCTCAAGTCCGATCATCACGTGAGTCGAGAATAGTTTCAGTGGTAAGCATCCCTATGCTAATCATATCAACTATACGATTCATGCTCGACCTTTCGGTCTCATGTGTTCCGAGGCCATGTCTGCACATGCTAGGCTCGTCAAGCTTAACCCGAGTGTTCCGCGTGTGCAACTGTTTTGCACCCGTTGTATGTGAACGTTGAGTCTATCACACCCGATCATCACGTGGTGTCTCGAAACGAAGAACTGTCGCAACGGTGCACAGTCGGGGAGAACACAATTTCGTCTTGAAATTTCAGTGAGAGATCACCTCATAATGCTACCGTCGTTCTAAGCAAAATAAGGTGCATAAAAGGATTAATATCACATGCAATTCATAAGTGACATGATATGGCCATCATCACGTGCTTCTTGATCTCCATCACCAAAGCACCGGCACGATCTTCTTGTCACCGGCGCCACACCATGATCATCCATCAACGTGTTGCCATCAGGGTTGTCGTGCTACTTATGCTATTACTACTAAAGCTACATCCTAGCAAAATAGTAAACGCATCTGCAAGCACATATGTTAGTATAAAGACAACCCTATGGCTCCTGCCGGTTGCCGTACCATCGACGTGCAAGTCGATATTTCTATTACAACATGATCATCTCATACATCCAATATATCACATCACATCATTGGCCATATCACATCACAATCATACCCTGCAAAAACAAGTTAGACGTCCTCTAATTTTGTTGTTGCATGTTTTACGTGGTGACCAAGGGTATCTAGTAGGATCGCATCTTACTTACGCAAACACCACAACGGAGATATATGAGTTGCTATTTAACCTCATCCAAGGACCTCCTCGGTCAAATCCGATTCAACTAAAGTTGGAGAAACCGTCACTTGCCAGTCATCTTTGAGCAAAGGGGGTTACTCGTAACGATGAAACCAGTCTCTCGTAAGCGTACGAGTAATGTCGGTCCAAGCCGCTTCAATCCAACAATACCGCGGAATCAAGAAAAGACTAAGGAGGGCAGCAAAACGCACATCACCGCCCACAAAACCTTTTGTGTTCTACTCGAGAAGACATCTACGCATGAACCTAGCTCATGATGCCACTGTTGGGGAACGTCGCATGGGAAACAAAAATTTTCCTACGCGCACGAAGACCTATCATGGTGATGTCCATCTACGAGAGGGGATGAGTGATCTACGTACCCTTGTAGATCGTACAGAAGAAGCGTTAGAGAACGCGGTTGATGTAGTGGAACGTCCTCACGTCCCTCGATCCGCCCCGCGAACAATCCCGCGATCAGTCCCACGATCTAGTACCGAACGGACGGCACCTCCGCGTTCAGCACACGTACAGCTCGACGATGATCTCGGCCTTCTTGATCCAGCAAGAGAGACGGAGAGGTAGAAGAGTTCTCCGGCAGCGTGACGGCGCTCCGGAGGTTGGTGATGATCTTGTCTCAGCACGGCTCCGCCCGAGCTCCGCAGAAACGCGATCTAGAGTAAAAACCGTGGAGGTATGTGGTCGGGCTGCTGTGGAAAAGTCGTCTCAAATCAGCCCTAAAACCTCCGTATATATAGGTGGGAGGGAGGGGAGGAGGCAGCCTCAAAACCTAAAGGTTTGGCCGAAATTGGAGGTGGAGGAGTCCTACTCCAATCCTACTTGGAGTAGGATTCCACCTTCCCACTTGGAAACTCTTTCCACCTTGTGTTTTTCCTTCTCAAACCTTATGAGCCTTAGTGGGAACTTATTCCAGCCCACTAGGGGCTGGTTTATCTCTTCCCATAGCCCATGAGACCCCTTGGGGTGTGACACCCCTCCCGATGGTCCCCGGCACCCCTCCCGGCACTCCCGGTACACTACCGATGAGCCCGAAACTTTTCCGGTAATGCACGAAAACCTTCCGGTAACCAAATGAGGTCATCCTATATATCAATCTTCGTTTTCGGACCATTCCGGAAACCCTCGTGACGTCCGTGATCTCATCCGGGACTCCGAACAACATTCGGTAACCAACCATATAACTCAAATACGCATAAAACATCGTCGAACCTTAAGTGTGCAGACCCTGCGGGTTCGAGAACTATGTAGACATGACCCGAGTGACTCCTCGGTCAATATCTAATAGCGGGACCTGGATGCCCATATTGGATCCTACACATTCTACGAAGATCTTATCGTTTGAACCTCAGTGTCAAGGATTCGTGTAATCCCGTATGTCATTCCCTTTGTCCTTCGGTATGTTACTTGCCCGAGATTCGATCGTCAGTATCCGCATACCTATTTCAATCTCGTTCACCGGCAAGTCTCTTTACTCGTTCCGTAATACAAGATCCCGCAACTTACACTAAGTTGCATTGCTTGCAAGGCTTGTGTGTGATGTTGTATTACCGAGTGGGCCCCGAGATACCTCCCCGTCATACGGAGTGACAAATCCCAGTCTTGATCCATACTAACTCAACGAACACCTTCGGAGATACCTGTAGAGCATCTTTATAGTCACCAAGTTACGTTGCGACGTTTGATACACACAAAGCATTCCTTCGGTGTTCGTGAGTTATATGATCTCATGGTCATAGGAACAAATACTTGACACGCAGAAAACAGTAGCAACAAAATGACACGATCAACATGCTACGTCTATTAGTTTGGGTCTAGTCCATCACATGATTCTCCTAATGATGTGATCCTGTTATCAAGTGACAACACTTGCCTATGGCCAGGAAACCTTGACCATCTTTGAACAACGAGCTAGTCAACTAGAGGCTTACTAGGGACAGTGTTTTGTCTATGTATCCACACAAGTATTGTGTCTCCAATCAATACAATTATAGCATGGATAATAAACGATTACCATGAACTAAGAAATATAATAATAACTAATTTATTATTGCCTCTAGGGCATATTTCCAACAGTGTGCACTATTTAAATATGCTTTTGGAATGCAAAGTGCACACACTAGGATCAACACCCCCCCTATATTTTATAGACAAACACTACTTGCACTTAGGGGAAAACTGGAAATAATAGAGTTGCAAGAAGTGATGTGAGCATTAATAATAGGGCAGAAGATAAGCATCTCACGAACTTTAGGACATATGATAAAACTAAGGTAGCATATGTCTCACAACATATGAAGTAGTCTGATAAGAGTCTCATACACATAAAAAGCAACAAATGTTTCACACACATAGAAAGCAAAGAAACATAAGTCTCACACCACATGGCATAGTCTCCAAGCAAAGCAAATGATAAAAGAGTCCACGAGTGGATAAAGATGGGAAGCGAACGAACACTCACGACTATCGCAAATCCAAACTCTCTCCCCTTTGGCAGCAAGATGCCAAAAAGGACAGAGAAAACAACGAGGATCTAGGAAGGGCGCTAATACTGAATCATCAATATTCTCCAGACTCACATCTATGTTGAACGGTGCCAGGAGGAGCAGGAGAGCCAGGCAACTCAGCATCGGAATCCCATGGGCAATGACGAGCAATCTAGGTGTCCTCATCAATGAGTCTGTCCTCAGAACCACTCTTAATTGTTAAACCAACATGCCTACCAAGAGCGTTGTGATGACTGATAGCAACCTTTTCACCCGCATGAGCCCTGTACTGACCTTTGGCCTGCAGACAAAAGAGATTCTTCATCTTATGCTTGAGCTTCTTAGCCCAAGATGGTTCTCCAGTAGGGGGCACATCATGGGAAGTAGTGTCATCTTTAGCCACAAAATCCTCATCAGCCTCTTCATCATCAGAATCATCATCCATGCCTTCTAGCACATCCTGCTCAGGGACAGTGTGAGTAGCCCACTTGTCCTTCTTCCGAAGTTGCAAAACCTTATGCGATACCAGCTTCCCAGCCTTAAACAACTCACGAGGGAAGGTTTCTGCCCATGTCTTCTCAATCAGATGCATCATAAATGACCCATATATGGGGCACTTATGCTTAGAAACAGAAGAACGGAGCTCCGACCACATAACATGAGAAACATCCAGTGGCTTAACATTAACCTTGAATTTATGAAACTCGCAGTAAAGAAGCATATCCACCAAGTAAGAGTGGACCTGATCCAGATTCCCAACTCAAGGAAACAAAGTGTTGTGGAAGATGCGGTGCATTATATCTAATAATGGTTCCAGCACCCAAGTGGACTTGCCTGTTGTAGAGGAGACCTTCTCAGTACTGTACTTGTAAAGTACTTGCTTCTGGGTGGCGGCAGTTTCTTTGCGGGGGCGGAAACCAAGAGGGGTCTCGAGTCCCTTGTCCTCAATGTCAAGCATGTTCATAAAGGTCTTCCAGGGAGCAGATAGTAACCTGTCGTTTGTCATCGAAGTCAAAGTCCTGTCCTCATCAGTTTCGAGATGCACCGTGGCAAAGAAGATATCAACATCAAAGTCTTTGTTGAACTACATAATGTTGAGAATGCCCAGTTTTTCACAGAAAGAAAGATCATCCCCGAAGTACCTGGCATTCAGTTGCAAATATTCAACGTCAATGGATTTGACATGTGGAACATGCACGTTCTCCCATGGCTTCAGAATTTCATTGTAGATTAACAGTTGTTTCCTGTTCCAGAAGGGATGATTGCGCATAGAAGGCTCCTCGGGCTAGCCACAGGGATAGGCCTTGCGGGACATCCAAAAGTCCTTATAATTTTAGAGAGGCCATGGATTGGGACTTCGAGGGCCCAACAACAGGGCGCTTCCCTTTGGACTTGGAAGCAGTTTGGCTACCACTTTCCTCAGGAATACATCCCTACGGTTGACTTGAGCTATCTGCCTAAGAGGAACGGTAAAGGTTTGTGCTTCCACGACTGGCGTTCTTCCTACGCTCCTGATGAGCACAACTCTCACTGTTGGAAATATGCCCTAGAGGCAATAGTAAATTAGTTATTATTATATTTCTTTGTTCGTGATAATCGTTTATTATCCGTGCTATAATTGTATTGATTGGAAACTCAAATACATGTGTGGATACATAGACAATACACTGTCCCTAGTGAGCCTCTAGTTGACTAGTTCGTTGATCAAAGATGGTCAAGGTTTCCTGGCCATAGGAAAGTGTTGTCACTTGATAACGGGATCACATCATTAGGAGAATCATGTGATGGACAAGACCCAAACTATGAACGTAGCATATTGATCGTGTCGTTTTATTGCTATTGTTTTTTGCGTGTCAAGTATTTGTACCTATGACCATGAGATCATATAACTCACTGGCACCGGAGGAATGCCTTGTGTGCATCAAACATCGCGACGTAACTGGGTGACTATAAAGGTGCTCTACAGGTATCTCCGAAGGTGTCCGTTGAGTTAGTATGGATCAGGACTGGGATTTGTCGCTCCGTGTGACGGAGAGGTATCGCGGGGCCTACTCGGTAATACAACATTACACACAAGCCTTGCAAGCAATGTGACTAAGTGTAAGTCACGAGTAAAGAGACTTGTTGGTAACGAGATTGAAATAGGTATGCGGATACTGACGATCGAATCTCGGGCAAGTAACATACCGAAGGACAAATGGAATGACACACGAGATTATATGAATCCTTGACACAGAGGTTCAACCGATAAGATCTTCGGAGAATATGTAGGATCCAATATGGGCATCTAGGTCCTGTTATTGGAATTGACCGAGGAGTACCTCGGGGCATGTCTAGATAGTTCTAAAACCCGCAGGGTGTGCACACTTAAGGTTCGGCGATGTTTTATTATAGTTGAGTTATATGTGTGGTTACCGAATGTTGTTCGGAGTCCTGGATGAGATCATGGACGTCATGAGGGTTTCCAGAATGGTCGGGAAATGAAGATTGATATATAGGATGACTTCATTTGGTTACCGGAATATTTTCGGGCATTACCGGGAATGTACCGGGAGTGACGAATGGGTTCCGGAAGTTCACCGGGAGGGGGCAACCCACCCGGGGGAAGCCCAATGGCCCTAGGGGTGGTGCACCAGCCCTTAGTGGGCTGGTGGGACAGCCCAAGGGGGCCTATGCACCAAGAAAGAAAAACCAAAGAAAAAGAAAAAAAAGAGAGGTGGGAAGGAAGAGAAGGACTCCACTTTCCAATCCTAGTTGGACTAGGATTGGAGGAGGACTCCTCCTCTCCCTTGCCCGGTGCACCCTTGAGTGCTTAGCCCTCAAGGAAAGCCTCCTCCCCCTCCTTCCTATATATAGTGGTGATTTAGGGCTGATTTGAGACAAGTTTTGCCACGTGCAACTCAGATCTAGACACCATAGTTTTACCTCTAGCTCTTATTTCTGCGGAGCTCGGGCGGAGCCCTGCAGGAGTAGATCCTTCACCACCACGGGAGCACCGTCATGCTGCCGCATAACTCATCTACTTCTCCGTCTTGCTTGCTGGATCAAGAAGGCCGAGATCATCGTCGAGCTGTACGTGTGCTGAACGCGGAGGTGCCGTTAGTCCGACACTAGATCGGAACGGATCGTGGGATGGATCGCGGGACGGTTCGTGGGACGGTTCGCGGGGCGGATCGAGGGACGTGAGGACGTTGCACTACATCAACTGCATTTCTTAACGCTTCCTGCTGTGCGATCTAGAGGGGTATGTAGATCCAAATCTCCTCTCGTAGATGAACATCACCATGATAGGTCTTCGTGTGTGTTGGAAATTTTTTGTTTCCCATGCGATGTTCCGCAACAGTGGTATCAGAGCTAGGTTCATGCGTAGATGTTATCTCGAGTAGAACACAAAGGGTTTTGTGGACGGTGATGTTCGATTTGTTGCCCTCCTTAGTCTTTTCTCGATTCGGCGGTATTGTTGGATTGAAGCGGCCCGAACCGACATTATTCGTACGCTTACGAAAGACTGGTTTCATCGATTGACATGCAACCTCGTTGCATAAAGATGACTAGCGGGTGTCGGTTTCTTCAACTTTAGTTGAATTGGTTTTGACCGAGGCGGTCCTTGGAGTGGTTAAATAGTAATTTGCACATCTCCGTTGTGGTTTTTGCGTAAGTAAGATGCGATCTACTAGATACCCATAGCAGCCATGTAAAACATGCAAACAACAAATTAGAGGACGTCTAACTTGTTTTTGCAGGGTATGCTTGTGATATGATATGGCCAATGACGTGATGTGATATATCGGATGTATGAGATGATCATGTTGTAATAGTTAATATCGACTTGCACGTCGATGGTACGACAACCGGATGGAGCCATAGGGTTGTCTTTAAACTAACATTTGTGTTTGCAGATGGGTTTACTATATTGCTAGGACGCAGCTTTAGTAGTAATAGCATAAGTAGCATGACAACCCCAATGGCGACATGTTGATGGAGATCATGATGATGGAGATCATGGTGTGGAGCCGGTGACAAGAAGATCGTGCCGGTGCTTTGGTGATGGAGATCAAGAAGCACAAGATGATGGCCATATCATGTCACTTATGAATTGCATGTGATGTTAATCCTTTTATGCACCTTATTTTGCTTAGAACGACGGTGGCATTATGAGGTGATCTCTCACTAAAGTTTCAAGACAAAATTGTGTTCTCCCCGATTGTGCACCATTGCTACAGTTCGTCATTTCGAGACACCATGTGATGATCGGGTGTAATAGGCTCAACGTTCACATACAACGGGTGCAAAATAGTAGCACACGCGGAACACTCGGGTTAAGCTTGACGAGCCTAGCATGTGCAGTCATGGCCTCGGAACACATGAGACCGAAAGGTCGAGCATGAATCGTATAGTTGATATGATTAGCATAGATATGCTTACCACTGAAACTATTCTCAACTCACGTGGTGATCGGACTTGAGTTAGTGGATTTGGATCATGTACCACTCAAATGACTAGAGAGATGTACTTTTTGTGTGGGATTTATTAAGTAATATGATTAATTGAACTAATTATCATGAACATAGTCTAATGGTGTTTGCGAATTATGACGTAGCTTGCGCTATAGCTCTACTGTTTTTATATGTTCCTAGAGAAAATTTAGTTGAAAGTTGGTAGTAGCAACTTTGCGGACTGAGTCCGTAAAACTGAGGATTGTCCTCATTGCTACGCAGAAGGTTTATGTCCTTAATGCACCACTCGGTGTGCTGCACCTCGAGCGTCGTCTGTGGTTGTTGCGAACATTTGACATACAAGTTTTAATGACTACGTGATAGTTCAGTGCGTAATACTTAATGGCTTAGAAGCAAGGCGCCCAATATGTTTTGAAACGTTGCGGAACATAAGAGATGTTCTAAGAGATGAAATTGAGATATCATGCTCGTGCCCTTGTTGAGAGGTATGAGACCTCCGATAAGATTATTTGTCTATAAAGTAAAGGAGAAAAGCTCAATCATTGAGCATGTTCTCAGATTGTCTGAGTACAACAAATCGCTTGAATCAAGTGGGAGTTAATCTTCTAGATGAGATAATGATGATTCTTCAAAGTCACTGCCACTAAGCTACTAGAGCTTTGTGATGAACTATAACATATCAAGGATAGACATGATGATCCTTGAGCGATTCACAATGTTTGACACTGTGAAAGTAGAAATCAAGAAGGAGCATAAATTGTTGATGGTTAGTAAAACCACCAGTTTCAAGAAGGGCAAGGACTAGAAGGGATACTTCATGAAACGGCAAACCAGTTGCTGCTCTAATGAAGAAACCCAAGATTGAACCCAAACCCGAGACTGAGTGCTTCTGTTATGAGGGGAACGGTCACTGAGGCGGAGCTACCCTAGATACTTGGTAGATAAGAAGGCTGGCAAAGTCGACAAAAGTATATTTGATATACATGATATTGATGTGTACTTTACTAGTACTCCTAGTAGCACGAGGGTATTGGATACCGGTTCGGTTGCTAAGTGATTAGTAACTCGAAATGAAAGCTACGGAATAAGTGGAGACTTGCTAGAGACGAGGTGATGATATGTGTTGGAAGTGTCTCCAAGGTTGATGTCATCAAACATCGCACGCTCCCTGTACCATCGGGATTGGTGTTAAACCTAAATAATTGTTATTTGGTGTTTACGTTGAGCATGAACATGATTGGATCATGTTTATTGCAATATAATTATTCATTTAAAAGGAATAAACGTTATTCTAATTGCTTGAATAATTACCTTCAATGATTTATTGAATCTCGATCATAGCGTTACACATGTTCATAATATTAGGTGCCAAAAGATACAAAGTGATAATGATAGCACAACTTAGTTGTGGCACTACCACTTGAGTCATGTTGGTGTAAAATGCATGAAGAGGCTCCATGTTGATGGATCTTTGTACTCACTCATTTTTGAAACATTTGAGGCATGCAAACCAGACCTGTTGGTATAAAATGCATGAAGAAACTCCATGCGGATGGATCGATTGGATTCACCTGATTTTGAATCACTTGAGACATGCAAAATAATACCACATGGAACAAGAAAGTGACTTGTTGGAAGTAATACATTTTTGATGTGTACAGTCCAAAAGGTGCCAAGGCACGCAGTGGATATCGTTATGTTCTTACTTCAGTGACGATTTGAGTAGATATGGGAGTATTTACTTGATGAATCACAAGTCTAAAATATTGAAAAGTTCAACGCTATTTCAGAGTGAAGATCGTCGTGACAAGATGATAAACTCTCTATGATATGATCATAGAGATGAATATATGAGTTACGAGTTTTTGGTACAGAGTTAAGACAATGTGGAAATTGTTTCGCGATTCATGCCACCTGGAACACCATAGTGTGATGGTGTGTCCGAACGTCATAACTACGCCCTATTTGATATGGTGCATACTATGATGTCTCTTATCGAATTACCACTATCGTTTATGGGTTATGCATTAGAGACAACCGCATTCACTTTAAATAGGGCACCGCGTATTTCAGTTGAGATGACACGGTATAGATTATGGTTTGGAGAAACCTAAGTTGTCGTTTCTTGAAAGTTTGGAGCTGCGATGCTTATGTGAATAAGTTTCAGTCTGATAAGCTCGAACCCAAAACGGATAAATGCATCTTCATAGGATATCCAAAATGGTTGGATACATCTTCTATCTCAGATCCGGAAGCAAAAGTGTTTGTTTCTAGAAACGGGTCCTTTCTCGAGGAAAGGTTTCTCTCGAAAGAATTGAGTGGGAAGGTGGTGGAACTCAATGAGGTTAGTGAACCGTCACTTCAACCAGTGTCTAGCAGTGCGTAGGAAGATGTTCCTGTGGCGCCTACACCAACTGAAGTGGAAACTGATGATGGAGATCATTGAGCTTCGGATCAAGTTACTACAAACCTCGTAGGTCGACAAAGGTCGCGTCCTACTACAGAGTGGTACGGTAACCACTGTCTTGGAGGTCATGTCGTTGAACAACAATGAACCTACAAGCTATGAAGAAGCGATGGTGGGCCCGGATTCCAATAAATGGCTGGAGGCCGTGAAATCCGAGAGAGGAAACATGTATGAAAACAAAGTGTAGACTTTGGGAGAAGTACTTGATGGTTGTAGGACTATTGAGTAAAGATGGATCTTCAAAAGGAAGACAAACGATGATGGTGACTATTCACCATTAAGAAAAGCTCGACTTGTCGCAAAGATGTTTCCGACAAGATCAAAGAGTTGACTATGATGGGACTTTCTCACTCGTAGCGATGCTAAAAGTCTGTTGGAATTATGTTAGTAGTTGCTGCATAATTTATGAAATATTGCACATAGGGTGTCAAAACATTGTTTCCTCGACGATTTCCTTGAGGAAAGATTGTATGTGATACAACCAGAAGGTTTTGTCAATCCTAAGGATGCTAACAAGTATGCAAGCTCCAGCGATCCTTCTATGGACTGGTGCAAGCATCTCGGAGTTGGAATATACACTTTGATGAGATGATCAAAGCTTTTGGATTTGTACAAGGTTTATGAGAAACTTGTATTTCAAAAGAAGTGAGTGGGAGCACTATAGAGTTTCTGATAAGTATATGTGGTTGACATATTGTTGATCGGAAGTAATGTAGAATTTTTGTGAAGCATAAAAGGTTGTTTGAAAGGAGTTTTTCAAAGGAAGACCTGGATAGAGCTACTTGAACATTGAGTATCAAGATCTATAGAGATAGATCAGAACGCTTAATAGAACTTTCAAATGAAATGCATGCCTTGACAAGTTTTTGAAGGAGTACAAAATAGATCGGCAAAGAAGGAGTTCTTGGCTGTGAATATGAGTAAGACTCAAAAGCCCGACCACGGTAGAAGAAAGAGAAAGGACGAAGGTCGTCCCCTATGCCTTAGCCGTAGACTCTACATGCCATGCTGTGTACCGCACCTGATGTGTGCTTTGCCACAAGTCTGTTAAGAGGTAGAGAGAGTGATCCAGGATTGAATCACTGAACATCGGTCAAAGTTATCCTTAGTAGCTAATGGACTAAGGAATTTTTCTCGATTATGGAGGTGGTTAAAGGTTTCGTCGTAAAGGGTTACGTTGATGTAATCTTTACACTAATCCGAATAACTATGAGTAATAAAACGGATTCGTATAGTAGAGTAGATATTTGGAGTATTTCCAATAGCACGTAGTAGCAGCATCTATAAGATGACAAAAAGATTTGTACAGCACACACGGATCTGAAAGTTTTAGAACCGTTGACTTAAACCTCTCACAAGAGCAAGACATGATCAGAACCTAGAACTATATGGGTGTTAGATTCGTTAAAGTCACATGGTGATGTGAACTATATTGTTGACTCTAGTGCAAGTGGGAGACCGTTGGAAATATGTCCTAGAGGCAATAATAAGTTAGTTATTATTATATTTATTTGTTCGTGATACTCGTTTATTATCCATGCTATAATTGTATTGATTGGAAACTCAAATACATGTGTGGATACATAGACAAAACACTATCCCTAGTGAGCCTCTAGTTGACTAGTTCGTTGATCAAAGATGGTCAAGGTTTCCTGGCCATAGGCAAGTGTTGTCACTTGATAACAGGATCACATCATTAGGAGAATCATGTGATGGACAAGACCTAAACTATGAACATAGCATATTGATCGTGTCATTTTATTGCTATTGTTTTCCGCGTGTCAAGTATTTGTTCCTATGACCATGAGATCATATAACTCACTGGCACCGGAGGAATGCCTTGTGTGCATCAAATGTCGCAACGTAACTGGGTGACTATAAAGGTGCTCTACAGGGATCTCCGCAGGTGTCCCTTGAGTTAGTATGGATCAAGACTGGGATTTTTCGCTCCGTGTGACGGAGAGGTATCTCGGGGCCCACTCGGTAATACAACATCACACACAAGCCTTGCAAGCAATGTGACTAAGTGTAAGTCACGGGATCTTGTATTACGGAACGAGTAAAGATACTTGCCGGTAACGAGATTGAAATAGGTATGCGGATACCGACGGTCGAATCTCGGGCAAGTAACATATCGAAGAACAAAGGGAATGACATACGAGATTATATGAATCCTTGACACAGAGGTTCAACCGATAAGATCTTCGGAGAATATGTAGGATCCAATATGGGCATCCAAGTCCCTCTATTGGATATTGACCGAGGAGTACCTCGGAGCATGTCTACATAGTTCTCGAACCCGCAGGGTGTGCACACTTAAGGTTCGGCGATGTTTTAGTATAGTTGAGTTATATGTGTGGTTACCGAATGTTGTTCGGAGTCCCTGATGAGATCAAAGACGTCACGAGGGTTGTCGGAATGGTCAGGAAACAAAGATTGATATATAGGATGACTTCATTTGGTTACCAGAAGGTTTTCGGGCATTACCGGGAATGTACCTGTAGTGACGAATGGGTTCCGGAGGTTGACCGTGAGGGGGGCAACCCACCCGGGGGAAGCCCAATGGCCCTAGGAGTGGCGCACCAGCCCTTATTGGGCTGGTGGGACAGCCCAAGGGGGCCTATGCGCCAAGAAAGAAAAACCAAAGAAAAATAAAAAAAAAGGAGAGGTGGGAAGGAAGAGAAGGACTCCACTTTCCAATCCTAGTTGGACTAGGATTGGAGTAGGACTCCTCCTCTCCCTTGGCCGGCGCACCCTTGAGGGCTTGAACCTCAAGGCAAGCCTCCTCCCCCTCCCTCCTATATATAGTGGTGATTTAGGGCTGATTTGAGACAACTTTTGCCACGTGAAACTCAGATCTAGACACCATAGTTTTACCTCTAGATCGTATTTCTACGGAGCTCGGCCGGAGCCCTGCAGGAGTAGATCCTTCACCACCACCGGAGCGCCGTCACGCTGCCGGAGAACTCATCTACTTCTCCGTCTTGCTTGCTGGATCAAGAAGGCCGAGATCATCGTCGAGCTGTACGTGTGCTGAACGCGGAGGTGCCGTCCGTTCGGCACTAGATCGAAACGGATTGTGGGACGGTTCGCGGGGCGGATCGAGGGATGTGAGGATGTTCCACTACATCAACCACATTTCTTAACGCTTCCTACTATGCGATCTACAAGGGTACGTAGATCCAAGTCTCCTCTGGTATATGGACATCACCATGATAGGTCTTCGTGTGCGTAGGAAATTTTTTGTTTCCCATGCGACATTCCCCAACACCCACCTCGTGAGATCAAAAACATAACCAGAGGAAAACACGAGAGTAAACGAGGTGCATAAGATAAGAATATACCCAGAAACGAGAGAAAGAGGTGATGAAATAGTATGAGTGAAGTGCACATGCCAACCTAGAGCGGTAGTACCGCGCAGAAGAGTGATAGTACTGTTAAGTGCACGGACCGTGGGGTGAAAACCACCACTCGTCAAATTCGGTACTGCCAGGGGTGCCATGAGTACTAAATACTACAGGAACATCACGTCTACTCCCTAGCCACCTTCCACACACTTCACATGCCGCAAATAGGGACTAAAAAAATGAGGGATACAACCCATATTGCCAATAACCTAGATTTGAAAAATGGACACTAAGAGAAGAACGGGGGCAATACTAGTATCCATGGCAAGAGGAAAGGTTGGGTTTCGATTCTACTGGTTGAAATTATGAACTAACGATCAAAAACGGAGATCGACGATGGCCACCGGAGCCCTTGGGTCGCCTGGAGAGGGACGAGGAGGAGTGGGGATGAACGGGTATGGGAGTGGAAACTACCTCTGTCCGTGCCCATAACCCCCTTGCGGAGTCATCTAAGCGGTAGTACCGCCCGACGGTAGTACCACCCATCGCTAGTACCACGTCGCCGAGCGGTACTACCTCTTATCATCGGTAGTAACGCTCAGGGAAACAGTACTACCACCCCATTTGGCCAAAAAACATGCAAAAAACATCATACTTGGTACCACAAAGTGGCATGAGACATAAAAACACGTCATGGAGATGGTAACGCTCCAAGTTGTGAAGAAACACAAGCACGGAGAAATAAACTTGGATTGACACAAACGAAAAAAACACGCTCTCGAGAGGTAAATGCCTCAAGGAGGAGGGGCGGTGGCCAAAGCCACCTATGTTTGAGTCAATTGGTATGGCACCACGAAGATTTCAACCTTGGCCCCATGACCAAAACTCGACTTTGATGCACAAGTGTCATCTAATATGACCATTGTGAAAGACTTGATCGATTTATGCATAATAGGGGGAGAGCGAGTTCATTGAGAGAATAACACTCCCCTAAATTCATGCCTACATCTAAGCAGGATAGTATGATGAGAATGGTGGGGTGTGCCTAATTTCAATTCACATTGCTCAAATCAATGATATTTAGCTCATGTCTTAACTCACGAAATCTTGGTTCATTCAATGGTTTTGCAAAAATATCAGCAAGTTGATCATTAGTGTTGAGGTAAATGTGATCCATTTCCCCACTCTTGATATGATCCCGGATGAAGTGGAGACGAATAATAATGTGCTTCATCTTGCAGTGTTGAACCGGGTTGTTGGAGATCGAGATTGTACTTACATTATCACAATAAAGCGGCACTTTGTCACATGTGACATTGTGATCCTTTAAAGTTTGCCTCATCCAAAGTAACCGAGCACAACAACTTGCAGCAGCAACATAGTCAGCCTCGGTGGATGAGAGAGAAACACAATTTTGTTTATTGGAAGACCAACTTACGAGAGAGAAACCAAGAAATTGGTAACCTACGGAAGTTAACATCCTCTCCACACGGTCTCCCGCCCAATCCAAATCGAGTATCCTATGAGATCAAATGAAGCACCTTTGGGATACCATCAGCCAAAGGTTGGGGTATGAGCCAAATATCGAAAGATTCGTTCGACAGCCACATAGTGACTTTACTTAGGTGCACATTGAAATCGTGCACAAATTCACACACTCAACATAATATCAGGTCTAAATGCACAAAGGTAAATCAAAGAGACAATCATAAAGCGATATACCTATTGATACACAACTTTACAATTGGGATCAAGGTCTAGATGGCAGTTGAGAGGCATGGGAATGTTTGCCTTGGGTGGTTTGAGATCATCCGTCTTGAAGCTCTTGAGCATGTATTGAGTATATTTTGCTTGATTGATGAAGGTTCCTTGACTTCGTTGCTTGACTTCGGATCCAAGGAAAAACTTCAAATCTCCCATCATAGACATCTAAAATTGTTTGGACATTAGTGCGACAAACTATTCATTAAAAGCTTTGTTAGGAGAACCAAAGATAATATCGTCAACGTATAGTTGGCATATGAACAAACTCCCTTTGACCTTCTTAGTAAAAATAGTGGGGGTCAATTTTCCCAATTTCAAACCCACGATCATGTAACATCTCAGTAAGGTGCTCATATCACGCTCGTGGGGCTTGTTTAAGGCCATAGAGTGCCTTATCGAGAATGTAAACATGATTGGGGAACTTGGGATCCTCGAACCCTGGGGTTGCGTGACATATACCAACTCCTTAAGGGGACCATTAAGAAATGCACTCTTCACATTCATTTGATATAATATAAAGTTATGATGTGAAGCAAATGCAAGCAACATGCGAATAGATTCAAGGCGAGCAACGGGAGCAAATGTTTCACCGTAGTCGATACCCTTGACTTGGGAGTAACCTTGTGCTACCAATCTTGCCTTGTTACGAATGACGACACGGTTTGCACCTTGCTTGTTCTTAAAGATCCACTTAGTTCCAATTATATATGGCCATCTTCGGCCCGGCCTGGCCCTAAAAAATGGGGCCTGGGAGGGCTTGATTTGATCAATGGGCCGGTCCTAGGCTTGAAAAGTAAGCCCTAACACTTATTGGGGCCGGGCCTGGGCTTCAATATTACACTAAAATTAGGCCGGCTGGCCCTACTCCAACTCTCCAACAGCAGCAGCCCAGCAGGCAGCCCAACATGCATCATCGCATCCCCTGAAATCTGACCTAGCCCGTCCAGGTCGCTACCCATCAGCACGCCTCGTGCCCTCCTCCATGTCACCACCCCCTCATCTGCCCATGGCATGTGCTGGCGGTGGCGACCTAGCCCGTCCCGCATCGTCACTGGTAGGCTGCCTCTCCTTCCCACCCGCACCGTCATCGCCCGCCTGCCTCTCCTCACCTACCGTGACACCGACAGTCTTCCTCTGCTCCCCAACCGCGATGTCGCCCGAGTGTCTCTCCTCCTCAACCGCGCTGCCGCCCGGCTGCCTCTTCTCCCCAATTGTTCCACCGCCGGTCGGAGCAGCAACTAGCCGTTGACCGAGCGCCACCGCACTTCTGCTGCGAGTTCGAATCGAAGGTAATTTGATGCACGTGTATATGCGTGTCAGCAGGATGGATTTGATGCAGAATACACTGTTGATTCTGCTGTTGATATGTATAGATTATTGAGCAATGCTAGATGACTTCTGAAACAGTGGTGACATAGATTTCTTGTTGTTGACATATATATTTCTGCTTTTGATATATTTCACTGTTGTTACTACTGTTCACATATATATTTCCGTCGTTGATAGTTTTTCTGTTGACATATATATTTCTTGTTGTTGATATAGATTTAGCATGGAGGGTGTTGAGGGTGATGAACCAGATTATCATCCTGAAGAATTACACGGACATGAGGGTGAGATGGAGATGTTTATTGTACCTCCAAATCCTCCTCGCGTACAGCAGAAAGCTGCAAGTAAAAGGGGGAAGAGGTCAGCGTCTAGTGCACGTTCAGGAAGTGGACAACCGACACAACAATAACAACCTACAGCCGAAGCATAGCAACAGCCTACAACCAAAGCACAACAGCAATGCAGTGCATCCTCTAGCAATTTCAGACTGAAGTCAAAAGTATGGTTGGACTTCACCAAGATATCCAAAGATGGTGATGCCGTTACTATAACTAAGAGCAACCATTTCTCCACTGAGATGTCAGCAAAATCTGGACATGGTACATCTCATCTCCTTAGGCACATCGAATCGCTGCATAAGACTGATCAATCAAGAGTGTATACTTTTTTCTTGGAATCTGAAACAAATGATGATGGAACAAATGCATTGAGAAATGTTAGATATGATGCTCAAGTAGCTATACAGGGAGTCTCTATTTATCTATTTTTGGCCATCTAAAGAAGAATGGTCCAAGGTATCTCATATGTACCAGTTTTTGGAGGTTTTCTTCAAGGTAACTACTGTTTTCTCACGGACAAAATATCCAAGAGCCAACTTGTAGTTCATGAATGTTTATCTAGTTCATACTGTTATATTGAGGCTATCGATGGTATAAACATCTACATGGGTCCAACGCTGTTTGTTATGAGAGAAATGTTCATGAAATATTGGTCTGACTATAGCATATTTCTTTCTTGTGCTATTGTTCTTGATCCTCGTATTAACTTCAAGTTCTTGGCTTATTCCTACTCCAAACTGTATGAAGAGGATGATGCCAAGCGTCGGATTGCTAATGTTAGAAGTACCTTGACTTCTTTATTTAATGAATATGGTAGTGTTGTACCTATTCATGACAACCTGCCCAAAACTAGTATGTAAAGCACTTGTGGGCTTGGTGCCTTTTCTCACTATGATCAGTGTGTGGAAAGGATGAGTACATTTGAAGAGAAATCTGAATTGTAATTGTACTTGGCTGAACCCGTGAAGAGGTTGAATGAGAACATTGATATCTTGGATTACTAGAGCAAGTCCGCAGCTAGGTATCCGCAGCTAGTAAGATTGGCACGTGATATCCTTGTTGTTCCTGTGTCAAGTATTGCATCAGAATATGCTTTCAGCTTGAGTAAGAAGGTTATAACCCCGAGCTGAGCCTCACTTAAACCAAAGACGGTTGAGGCCTTAATGTGTTTGCAAGATTGGTATCGCTCCAAATTGGAGAACAAAGATGGTATATAGTTTAACGTACTTTCTTTCTTTCTTCATGTTATGTACTTTAGCTAACATGTTGTTGTAGTTGTAGGTAATAAGAGAAAGGCACAAGTGGTTGAGCTAGATGATGATGAAAATTCTTCTTCCGATGAAGAATGTAACATCCCTATTCTTTGTTCATGTCAACTTGTCAAGTTCAACATGTACTTTAGAGTTTATAGCTAACCTGCTATTTATTGCATTTTGTAGAGTTCTTGCTAGAGAAATGAGATGAGTAGAAGATTTGGATAAGGCATGTCGAGATGGCAACCAACAACTACTAGTCCTTATTTTTGGTTCTATGAATTGGTCATCTTGATTGTAATAGTACATTTATGCACTTGTGTTTCTAGAAACTCGAGACTAGAATGTTTGATACTATTTAATGCGAAAACAATGCTTTGGTGCTTCTATGTTGTTGTCTTATTTTGCTGTGCTGTTTTGGTGCTAGATATATTTGATGTTTTGGTGCTGGTGTGTTGTTGACTTGTTGTCTTATTTTGATGTGCTGTGTTTCTAGAGCAATTTTGTTTTCATGCTATTCGACGTTACAATGTCGAGGGCCTTTGGGAGGGCTTAGGGCTTTCGAGATTTCTGTGTTGGGAGGGCCTGGGCCTAGGAAATATAGTATTTTCGTGGGCCTGGGAAACAGACCTTGGGCTTGTTGGGGCCTGGGCCGAAGCCCGACCCGGCCCAGCCCATGGCCAGATATAGTTCCAATGACATTGTGGTTCTCCTTTGGTCTAGGCGCCAATCGCCACACCGTGTTGGGCTCAAAGTTATTGAGTTCCTCATGCATGGCTTCAACCTAGTCCATGTATTTGAGCGCCTCTTATACCCCTCTCATCAAGTTGTTGTAGACATTCTCTAACACATGAGAATTCTTTATGAGCTTGGCAGCATCCCTGGCATCACGTATTTCTCGAATCTCCATAGGGGTAAGCCGAGGAGGAAACATTTTGTGACCTTTACCGCCTTTCCGAGCTTGATATTGATCTTGCACTTGGTCCTGATCAAGAGCTTGGTCTTGATCTAGAGCATGCTCTTGATCTTCAGCTTGCTCAGAGGTGTGAGCTTGATCAGAGACATCACTTGGTGAAGCACCATCATGAGGTTGATCTTCTCCTTGATATGGATCACAGGGTTGAGGGCCTTCAGTTTGTTCTTCGGAAGCTTGTGTTCTTGCGTTGGTGATAGTTCCACTTGAGTGGAACATTGTCCTTCTCCTTCTGTCACAAGGTGAGGGAGTCCGGGAGTAAGGGGTCCTCGGACGGTCAACCCATTTCTTAGAGGCCGACCTAATGGGCTGTATTATTGAAGCCCAGACTGCATGATGATCTCATGAACAAGAAGGAAAGCTCTGAAAAGTCGCGTGTCGTCCAAGTTGACTAGGCTAGATCGGCGTATTCGTCCCTGACTAGAGGTCGGTTGTATGTAACGCTAGGAACCCATGGTGTCTATATAAACTAGAGGGCTTCATCCGCATAGGCAGGTTCACTCATCTAGGGTTTAGCTCATACGATCTCGAGGTAGATCAGCTTTGTAATCCTCATACACATCAACATAATCAAGAAGGGCGTAGGGTTTTACCTCCTAAAGAAGGCCCAAACCTGGGTAAACATCGTCTCCTTCGTCCCTTGTAACCCATCGATCCAAGGTCCACAGCTCGGAACCCCTACCCGAGATCCGTCGGTTTTGACACCGACATTGGTGCTTTCATTGAGAGTTCTGGTGTGAGATCACCAGAAGGATTGATGGCCCGCTTAATCGTAAGTGATCGAATCAACAACGGGGACATATTCTTCCACGGGTAAGTTCTCACATTCGGCAGCTTCACGTTGCGCGCCGACCCGACTGGCCGCCTTGGCCAGATCAGAGGCTTCATCCCTGATCAGGAGATAAGGTTCGGGAATCTCGAGTTCTCTGCTAGCTCCCGGGGCGATCTTTTCCCTGCTAAGATCACGGTTTCGTCCGATGAGCTCCAAAATCCCGAAGCCTTGACTTCGGGTCTCTTGTCCAACCATGACGTCGGTCCCCTCTTTGTCAAAGAGTAGGCTTTGAGCCCGGATCCGACCTCAGTGCCCGGGCAACAACAAACGGACATTGCCGAACACGCGTCTCTCGTGGGAGCCGTGGAGTCCAACTACGAAAAACATCAAGAGATCGAACAGGAAAACCTCTCGATGTTAAATGAGACACTTGAAAAGACCAGTCGCTGAAGATCGCGGACGGCCCAAACCCGATCTATACTCGGACCGATCCGGATGCGGATTATGAGGAGTTTTAAAGCCCGCCCACCACCCACGTGGTGTCCACTGTTGAAGACTTAACCGACGTGTTGGATTACGCCTTTGAGGAGATTCAAGACATGGATTATGAGGCCGATGACCCCACCCCATGTAAATACCGGGCGGTGGACTTCCACCTCCACCTACGACGTATATATGATAAACACAACTGGCGTCCATGTTGATTATACCCCCATACAAAATGGTGATAAGTGTAGGGAGAAGACATCAAAGTGTCTAAGGAAGCGTAAACAAGCTAAGGTGAACAAGGGAAGGGGGATCATACATGGCACTGGGGAGAAAACAACCCCGATAACCTTGGAGCTCCCGAGCAGCCACCGGAGGACCCGAATAAGCCCGAATGCCGGTCCGATCTCGATGACCCCGATGATTCAGACAATGACAACTACCTCGCTCTTGATGACACGAAATACAATCTAGAGGCCAAAGACATCACGGTTCCCGAGGACCCTGAGGGTCAGGAATGGTTCATGCATCAGACTATAGCTACCGCCCGTAGCCTCCATGTGAAGCAACAACGGTTCCAAGCCAAAGAAGATATCATAACCAATAGATGGAGAAAAGTACTCGCAGCTGAAGAAGGATATGGCACTGAGTGTCCGGATCAAAAGAAAAGATACCCACGCTGGCGCCTGCTGTCTTAGTTCGACAACGAGGCCTCAAAGCCCATGTCCCCTTGGCGCACATAGTACAATCAACCCGATTGCCCACCTCGAGGGCACGATAGAGCATCCGAAGAAGTCGAGTATAGACCCGAGCCTCCCTGCAGGAAAGGAAAGGAACATGTGCAACCCAGGGTCAGACACAACCTACGTCACGACCTGGACAATAGAACATGTCGCAACAAGTCCATATATGGATCTAGAAGGTACTCTCCCACTCAATTTGATGGAGACCAATGTTGGTTTACCCACATCAACATACATCGGGAATCATACCGGGCACAACCAACAGCCGATCTCTGAAACAATATAGCCAGGGTCAGAGGCGCCTCTCACCCACTGTGCTTTACACACGAGGTCATGTAGCAGCAATTCCCGAAAGGGTTTAAACCCATGAACATAGAACAATACGAGGAACTACAGATCCCGCCGTGTGGATATCAAATTTCCTTCTCCACATCCATATGGCCAAAGGAGATGACTTACATGCCGTCAAGTACCTACCCCTAAAGCTGAAAGGGCTAGCGTGGCATTGGCTAAACAGCTTGCCCAAAAATTTCATCGGAAGTTGGGAAGAGCTTGAAGCAGCCTATTCCTCTGACCTAAGAAACGTCGTCCAAAAGGCCGGCGAATCGACCAGAGAATTCTGGAATAGGTTCTTAACAAAGAAGAACCAGATCATGGATTGTCCGGATGCTGAGACGATAGCCTCCTTCAGGCACAATATCCGGGACAAATTGCTGGCTCACCAGCTCGGCCAGGATAGGCCAGAACAATGTCCACTCTCACTTCCCTCATGATCCATTTTGCGCGGGCGAGGGCAATTGGCTAGCTTGGCGCGACCAGAAAGCGTTCGACCCCGACACCTCTAAAGTTCAGGATGTTAATGGCAAGCCAAGGCGAAAAAAGACCAAACACCACCACCGCTACGGTGACGCTAATGACACAACCGTAAATGGTGGCTTCCGCAACTCAAAATCCGAAAAGCGGAAGAAGCCCTTTAATGGGAACAATGATGGACCGACTCCATTAGACAAAATTTTGGAAAGGCCCTGCTAGATCCATGGCACCCAAGACAAGATCGCCACCCACACTAAAGGTAATTGTTGGATGTTTAAACAGGCCGGCAATATGCAGCCGAGGAACAAGGCAAGGGCCCATGAAGCGAAGACGACGAAGAACCCCGCGGTCCGAACATTGGCTGCCAGAAACAGTTCCCCCCACAGGTGAAAACCATGAATATGATATACGTCACTCACATACCAAAGAAGGAGAGGAAGTGAGCACTTCGGGAGGTATATGCCATAGAGCCTATAGCCCCGAAGTGCAACCCATGGTCGACTTGCCCGATCACTTTCGACCATAGGGATGATCCGACCAGTATTCATCACGGAGGGCCGACCGCCCTTGTCCTAGACCCCATCATAGATGGGTACCACCTCACTAGAGTCCTTATGGACGGAGGAAGTAGCCTTAACCTGATTTACTCAAATACGGTACAGAAGATGGGCATAGACCCATAAAGGATCAAACCCAACAACACTACATTTAAAGGAGTGATCCCAGGCGTCGAAGCCCGCTGCTCTCGCACGGTAACACTCGAGGTTGTGTTAGGCTCACCCGACAAGTTCAGCAGCAAAGACTTAATCTTTGACATCGCCCCCTTCCGTAGCGGATATCATGCACTACTCGACCACACGACATTCGCCCGTTTCAATGATGTTCCCCATTACGCCTACCTAAAGTTCAAGATGCCCGAACCAACGAGAGTTATCACCACCAACAGCAACACAGAATGCTCCCTTCGGACCGAGGACCACACAACGCCCTTGGAAGCCCAATGCCAATACAACAACGAAGCATCAAGCCACAAGCTAGCCATCGAGGTTTGGCACTCGGGCAAGAGAGCCCGCGCTCAATCGGATTCCCCGGAGACATCTCCGGCTCAAAGAAAACAGGGATACACTCCCCAAGGCATGGCCCGGTCACCCGTAAGGTATATCCCTCGTAGACACAATTTCATTCTCAAAATACCACGGGCAGCTGTGGCGATCTACCACCAAGGACCATATGTTTGGTTCGACCAAACTACGGTCCAAACATCGTCATGGACAAAAACGAGATACCATTAAGGATCTCCCTAGCGTCAAGCTCACCCATAGCACGACAGTTTGTGAAGACCCTCTATTCAAGGTCCGTCCGTCGACAAAAACCACCATTAAAGGCTACTACCCATCCCTTCTAAGAAGCATAGGCGAGATTGCCCACCTGGAAGCAGGGTGGAAGTCAAGTCACCCATGGAAGGCCATGGAGAAAAAGTTGCCTTGAAATATGTTGTTCAAAACAATAGTTACCTGTAACAATCGCCTTGGCACCATGAATTATAAACATTCCTAGCGAATATTATTTATATACTCTTTTATAGTATCTTTAAATATATATGTTTCCTGCTCATTGGCGTCGAAGGGTAAATTGTTTCAATAAATATCAAGTGCAATCGGCTAATTGACCGGGGGCTTGGATGAAAATACCGCCCCGAGCACTACCCCGTCACTACCTTTTTAAGTGTTCAATTTCTTGAATATTGCTTTATATGCACCGGTTCTGAATTATGTTTTGGATCAATAGTTGGGTTGCCCCACTCCTTTTCTTACCACCTTACGTTTCGCAAGTTCAGCTAAAGGGGTATAGGGAGAACCACTGCGATTGTATTCCCACCTGGCTTGGCTAAAATACCTAAGTGGATAAAGCCAAAAACTGACTGTCATAATAAGCAAGAACCGGTCTACAATCCGAGCTCAAGTACTAAAGACCGATGGAGGTTCTATTCAGTGTCATATGGAGGAGTTTCTACCTTTGCAAACCTTGTGGTAACTATTTCCAAATCCGGTTTATCCGACTACCACAAAAAACTGGGGGCTCGTAACAAGCCCCCGAACTTAAGCTCCAAAGGCTAAGTGAAAGCACAAAAGCTTCATAGTCCGATTGCCTCGTTTCCTTCACACACTGCTGCTAACTCAAAAAGATCCCCGACAACGGCGCCAGAAATTCTTCTGCTACTGCAACAAAATACCTTCCAACGGCGCCAGAAATAGGAGTGTTGCTTGATACTCCTCAGCAACGGCACCAGGAATCCTTCATCCGCGACTACGCCTTAAGGGACTTCCTAGGCAAGTATGCAAAGGATTTCCCCCGTGGCCTTGGAGCCTTGCGTTGGTGTTCCCTTGAAGCGGAAAGGGTGATGTAGCGTAGCGGTGGTAATTATTTCCCTCAGTTTGAGAACCAAGGTATCAATCCGGCGAAAGAGTATCTCAAGATCCTGCACAAACACAAAAGCTTGCACCCAATGCTATGAAGGGGTTGTCAATCCCTTATAGATTGTTTGCCAAGTGAGAACGGAAAGCAACAAAGCAAAAGCAGAGGTGTAAACGATGGATGTGAATAGACCCGGGGGCCGTAGTGTTTACTAGTGGCTTCTCTCATGAAAGCAAGTAGACGGTGGGTGAACAAATTACTGTCGAGCAATTGATAGAACTATGCAGAGTCATGACGATATCTATGCAATGATTATTTCTATAGGCATCAAGTCTGAAACAAGTAGAACGATACTTTCTGCATCTACTACTATTACTCCACACATCGACCGCTATCCAGCATGCATCTAGTGTATTAAGTCCATAAGAACAAAGTAACGCCTTAAGCAAGATGACATGATGTAGATGGATAATCTCAAACCAATGATAAAAACCCCATCTTTTTACCCTTGATGGAAACTGCTTGATGTATGCCTTGCTGCCCCTACTGTCACTAGGAACGGTCACCACATGGCAGAACCCAAAACCAAGCACTTCTCCCATTGCAAGAATCATAGATCTAGTTGGCCAAACAAAACCCAAGACTCGGAGAGACTTACAAGGATATCAAACCATGCATATAAGAAATCAGCAAAGACTCAAATATATATCATAGATAATCTGATCACAAGTTCACAATTCATCGGATCTCGACAAACACACCACCAAAGAAGATTACATCGGATAGATCTCCATGAAGATCATGGAGAACTTTGTATTGAAGACCCAAGAGAGAGAAGAAGCCATCTAGCTACTAACTACGGACCCGTCGGTCTGAAGTGAACTACTCACGAGTCATTGGAGGGGCGATGATGATGATGAAGAAGCCCTCCAGCTCCAAAGTCCCCTCCGACAGGGCACCGGGAAGGATCTCCAGATGAGATCTTGCGGAGACGGAAGCTTGCGGCGGCGGAAAAGTATTTTCGAGGCTCCCCTAATTTTTTGCGGAATATTGGGGAATATATAGGCGCAAAACCTAGGTCAGGAGGCGGCCAGGGAAGCCACAAGCTTTCCCACCGCCGCCTCCCCCCTGGTGGCATGGTGCAAACTTGTGGGCTCCCTGGGGCCCACCTGGCTTGGCCCAAAGGCTCCCTGGTCTTCTTTTGTTCGGGAAAAAATCATTTCGGGGATTTTATTCTATTTGGACTCTGTTCCAAAATCAGATCTGAAAAGAGTCAAAAACACAGAAAAACAGGAACTGGCACTTGGCACTGAATCAATAAGTTAGTCCCCCAAAAAGATATAAAAAGGTACATAAAACATACAAAGAAGACAAGATAATAGCATGAAACCATCAAAAATTATAGATACGTTTGATACGTATCAAGCATCCCGAAGCTTAACTCCTACTCGTCCTCGAGTAGGGAAGTGATAAGAATAATTTTTTGATGTTTTCATGCTACCTAACATAGGTGTCCTTTGTAATTCCTCTTATGTGACGTGAATGTTCAGATCCATTAGATTCAAAACAATAGTTTGCTATTGACGTGGAAACAATAATAATTCAAGCAAACTAGCAAAGTAATCATGAACTTCCAAAATAACAAGGCCAAATGAAAGTTATCCCAACAAAAGCATATAGTCTGGCTATGCTCTATCATCATTGCACAATTAATTTAAATCATGCACAACCCCGGTATTGGCCAAGTAATTGTTTCACACCTTTACTTTCTCAAACATTTTCAACTCACACGCAATACATGAGCGTGAGCCATGGTTATAGCACTATAGATGGTGTGGAATGTGGTGGAGGTTGCAAGACAAAAAGGAGAAGATAGTCACATTAACTAGGCATATCAATGAGCTGTGGAGATGCTCATCAATAGATATCAATGTGAATGAGTAGGGATTGCCATACAAATGATGCACTATAGCTACAAGTATGTGAAAGCTCTTAAATAAAACTAGTGGGTGTGCATCCAACTTGCTTGCTCACGAAGACCTAAGGCAATTTTGAGGAAGCCTATCATTGGAATATACAAGCCAAGTTATATAATGAGAATTTCCCACTAGCTATATGGTGGTGACAAAACGAGAGACTCTCGATCATGAAGATCATGGTGCTCAAAATGCACAAGTGTGGAAAAAGTGGTAGCATTATTTCCTCACATGGGACAATGCTCCAATAATGATGATCATCACACTTCCAACTCAAAACTTAGAGCAATTATGACTCTATATGGAATACCTTCGGTAGTGTACCGTGGCAACGATCTAGCATGGCATAGACATGAATGGAAACATCATGCTAGCTATCTTACGATCATGCAAAGGCAATGTAGACGTGGTGGCACATATCATGGTGGTAGTTGCATGGCAATATATCTCGGAATGACTTTGAAAAAGCCATAGTAGGTAGGTATGGTGGCTGTTTTGAGGGAGGCGAATGGTGGGTTTTGTGCATCGGCGAAAGTTGCACGGCACTAAGAAGATAGTGATGGTGGAAGGTGAAAGTGCATCTAAACCATGGAGTCAACATTAGTCATGAAGAACTCATATCCTTGTTGCAAAAGTTCTATTAGTAATCGAAACAAAGCATTCAACGCATACTCCTAGGGGAAGGGTTGGTAGGTATAAACCATCGCACGATCCCGACCGCCACGCAAAGGATGAAAATCAATATACTAATCATGCTCAGATTTCATCACATAACGGTTCACCATACGTGCATGCTACGGGAATCACTAACTTCAACACAAGTATTTCTAGATCCACAACACCTTACTAGCATGATTTCAATATTACCATAACCACAACTCAAAACTAATTGAGATGAATCTAACTTCTCTAACTATTCAATGCACATGAAGGAGAAAGTTTTAGTATCCCTTTGGATAACTACCCTTTTTGAGACTACTTTCAAAGCATAGATCAACTACCAAGCCACGCACCACTGCGCTCTAAAAGATATAAGTGAAGCACATAGAGCAAAAGTATCTAGCTCAAAAGATATAAGTGAAGCACATGTGAGCTGAATTGTCTACCAAAAGATATAAGTGAAGCTCGACAAAATCACGGTGTGTGCATGTCTCTCTCTCTCGGTGTGCAGCAAGGATGATTGTGTCACAACAAAAATAAAAGACTCCTACGATACAAGAATCTCCAAGCAAAAACACATAACAAGTGGTGAATAAAAATATAGCCCCAAGTAACGTTACCGATGGATTGAAGAGGAGAGTGGGGATGCCTTCCCGGGGCATCCCCAAGCTTAGGCTTTTACGACATCCTTGAATATCTTGGGGTGCCTTGGGCATCCCCAAGCTTGAGCTCTTGCCACTCTTTATCTCTTTGTCCATAAGAACTTCACCCAAAACTTGAAAACTTCACAACACGAAACTTAAACAGAAACTCGTGATAACATTAGTACAAGAAAGCAAACCACCACTTCCTTAGGTACTGTAGAAAACTTAAATTCTACTTGTGCTGATGTTGGGTTACTGTACTTTCAATCTTCCATGGCTAATACCCCCGATACTATCCATAGTTTCATCAAAATAAGCAACCAACACAACAAAAATAGAATGTGTTAACAACAGACCAGTCTGTAGCAATCTGTATGTTTCGTATACCTCTGTAACTGCAACAATTCTGAAAACGTACGACAGTCTGAAGAATTTGCGTAGAAGTCAGCAGCAAAAAGAATCAACTCAAAAGCTCGTACAGAAAATAAATGAAAATTATTTTCGTGAGCAGAAAATTTCTATCTTTCCCAGCATGACCAAACGATCATCCTCAACACTAATCATAACGGTTTTGCTTGGCACAAAAGCAAAAAGAAACACAAAAAACACAATCATAACAGAATTATGAAAGTGTGGAAAACACAAAACAGAAAGAAAAAGGATAGATTCGTTGGGTTGCCTCCCAACAAGCGCTTTTGTTTAACGCCCTTAGCTAGGCGAAAGTGATGGAATCACGTATAGTCATCTTTGGTGCTCAAACCATAGGTAGCGTGATCATTTATCATCTTAAGATTTTCATATTTATTGGATGACTCACCACTAGCCTTAGGAACAAAAATAAGCTTGACGGTCTTTTTGAGAGTAAGATTTGGAGTATTTTGCACAGCGGCAAAAGCGGAACCCAAGTTGGTTATGACATCTTCTAATTTGCCAATTCTAGAAGAATCATTAACTATAAGTTCCTTCTCCTTTAAATTTTTCAAAAAGTTTCCCACTTTGGATCCGTACTGAGTGAATTGATTGTGGATATTTCTATCCAAACCCTCAATAAGTTCAACTGTGGCAAATTTGTTTTCAATAGCGTCAAGCCTTTGCATCACGTGTTCCAAGGTCAAGATAATTCCATTAACCATGAGCGGGGGTGAGCCTACCAAATTAATGATAGCTCTATAGGAGTCAACAGTATGGCTCCCCAAAAAGTTCCCACCTACAATGGTATCAAGGATATACCTATTCTAAGGAGAAATTCCAACATAGAAACTGCGAAGGAGGACGGTAGTGGATTGCTTACGAGTAGATCAACTTTGAGCATTGCAAATCCTGTACCAAGCATCCTTCAAATTTTCTTCCTCATTCTGCCTGAAATTGAGAAATCCATTTTCAGGGGTGTCGTTTGGAGTGGTGGGTATAGCCATTGACGGAATATCTCACGCACAAACGAGCGGGAAGAGAGAATGAAATGGGCAAAAGGAAACGACGAAAGAGAAAGGCGAATGAAAACGACAAATGTGAAGTGGGGGAGAGGAAAACGAGAGGCAACTAGCAACAAAAGTAACTGCAAAAGAAGAATTTGTGAGACTTACTTGGATAGATCTTGATTTCTCCTCCCGGGCAACGGCGCCAGAAATACTTCTGCTATCTCAAAAAGATCCCCGGCAACGACGCCAGAAGTAATTCTGCTACTGCAACAAAAGACCTTCCAACGGCGCCAGAAATAGGAGTGTTGCTTGATACTCCTTTGCAACGGCACCAGGAATCCTTCAGCTGCGGCTAAGCCTTAAGGGACTTCCTAGGCAAGTATGCAAAGGATTTCCCCCGTGGCCTTGGAGCCTTGCGTTGGTGTTCCCTCGAAGCGGAAAGGGTGATGTAGCGTAGCAATGGTAAGTATTTCCCTCAGTTTGAGAACCAAGGTATCAATCCGGCGGAAGAGTATCTCAAGATCCTGCACAAACACAAAAGCTTGCACCCAATGCTATGAAGGGGTTGTCAGTCCCTTATAGATTGTTTGCCAAGTGAGAACTGAAAGCAATAAAGTAACAAAGCAAAGTAAAAGCGGAGGTCTAAACGATGGATGTGAATAGACCCCGGGGCCGTAGTGTTTACTAGTGGCTTCTCCCATGAAAGCAAGTAGACGGTGGGTGAACAAATTACTGTCGAGCAATAGATAGAACTGTGCAGAGTCGTGACGATATCAATGCAATCATTATTTCTATAGGCATCACGTCCGAAACAAGTAGACCGATACTTTCTGCATCTACTACTATTGCTCCACACATCGACCGCTATCCAGCATGCATCTTGTGTATTAAGTCCATAAGAACAGAGTAACGCCTTAAGCAAGATGACATGATGTACAGGGATAATCTCAAACCAATGATAAAACCCCCATCGTTTTACCCTTGATGGCAACTGCTTGATGTGTGCCTTGCTGCCCCTACTGTCACTGGGAAAGGTCACCACATGGGAGAACCCAAAACCAAGCACTTCTCCCATTGCAAGAATCATAGATCTAGTTGGCCAAACAAAACCCAAGACTCGGAGAGACTTACAAGGATATCAAATCATGCATATAAGAAATCAGCAAAGACTCAAATATATATCATAGATAATCTGATCACAAGTCCACAATTCATCGGATCTTGACAAACACACCGCCAAAGAAGATTACATCGGATAGATCTCCATGAAGATCATGGAGAACTTTGTGTTGAAGATCCAAGAGACAGAAGAAGCCATCTAGCTACTAACTACGGACCCGTAGGTCTGAAGTGAATTACTCACGAGTCATTGGAGGGGCGATGATGATGATGAAGAAGCCATACAGCTCCAAAGTCGCCTCCGGCAGGCCGCCGGGAAGGATCTCCAGATGAGATTTCACGGAAACGAAAGCTTGCGGTGGCGGAAAAGTATTTTCGAGGCTCCCCTGATTTTTTGCGGAATATTTGGGAATATAGATGCGCAAAACCTAGGTCAGGAGGCGGCCAGGGAAGCCACAAGCTTGCCCACCGCTGCCTCCCCCCTGGTGGCGTGGCGCAAGCTTGTGGGCTCCCTGGGGCCCACCTGGCTTGGCCCAAAGGCTCCCTGGTCTTCTTTCGTTCGGGAAAAAATCATTTCGGGGATTTTATTCCGTTTGGACTCCGTTCCAAAATCAGATCTGAAAAGAGTCAAAAACACGAAAAAATAGGAACTGGCACTTGGCACTGAATCAATAAGTTAGTCCCCAAAAAAGATATAAAAAGGTACATAAAACATACAAAGAAGACAAGATAATAGCGTGAAACCATAAAAAATTATAGATACGTTTGAGACGTATCAACTGCCGCCTCCGGACACCGATATATTCGCTAAGGGTCACAATGTGGATGGTGAAACACCCTTTGTAGTCTCTACATGGGGGTTAAAGACGATGACTTGAAACTTTCAGATTAAATGGCCGAACAGGAATGAAAAATAATACAAAGTGCATTACACTCAGACAAGATTCATAATAATAAATTGTTCCAATGCACACTACAATATCCCTACTCATAAATTACATCTTTGGAACACCGGACTTCTACCTCCTGAGCACCCTCCGTCGCGGTAGTGAAATAAAGCTCTAGAAGTGTGTGCTCCTTTCCACGAGGCGGAGGTGTAGTTGCCATCGTAAGGGGCTTCTGTTGGATAACGTAGCAAAAATCAAAAAAATTCCTATGCCATATTGAGATCTTCCTATGGAGAGACCAGCAACGAGAGAGGAGTGGGTGCATCTTCATACCTTTGAAGATCCCTAAGCGGAATCGTTGCTAGAACGCGGTTGATGGAGTAGTACTCGCGGCAATTCAAATCGCGGTGTGATTCCGATCTAGTGCCGAACCACGGCACCTCCGCCTTCAACACATGTGCAGCCCGGTGACGTCTCCTGCACCTTGATCCAGCAAGGAGGAGGGAGAGGTTGGGGAAGAGCTCTAGCAGCACGACGGCGTGATGGCGATGGAGCAACGAGGTCTCCCGGCAGGGCTTCGCCAAGCACCGTGGGAGAGGAGGAGGAAGAGGAGCACGGCTGCTCCGACAGAGAGAGAAATTCCCGTATCTCCAATGGCCAAAACCCCCGCTATATATAGGGGGAAGATGGTGGTGCCCCCCTTAGGGTTCCCACCCCTAAGGGGTGCGGCAACCCTAGATGGGGGGAGGAGGTGGCGGCTAGGTGGGGAGGAGGGGGTGGCGCACCCCCTAGTGGGCCTTAGGCCTACCTACACTAGGGTTCCCTCTTCCCCTCTTAGGCGCCATGGGCTGAGTGTGGGCGGGCACACCAGCTCACCCAGGGGCTGGCTCCCTCTCACACTTGGCCCATGTAGCCTCCTCGGGCTGGTGGCGCCTCCCTGTGGGCCTCCGGAACCCTTCCGATGGTCCCGACACTTTGCCGGTGGTGCCCGAAACATTTCCGACGTCCAAACCCATCCGTCCTATATATCAATCTTTACCTCATGACCATTTCGGAGCTCCTCATGACGTCCGGGATATCATCCAGGACTCCGAACAACCTTTGGTAACCTCGTATAACAATTCCCTATAACACTAGCGTCATCGAACCTTACGTGTGTAGACCCTACGGGATCGGGAGACAGGCAGACATGACCGAGACACCTCTCCGGCAAATAACCACCAGCGGGTTCTGGATACCCATGGTGGCTCCCACATGTTCAACAATGATCTCATCGGATAACCACGATGGCAAGGATTCAATCAATCTCGTATACAATTCCCTTAGTCTGTCGGTATAAAACTTGCCCGAGATTCGATCGTCGATATACTTATACCTTGTTCAATCTCGTTACCGGTAAGTCTCTTTACTCGTTCCGTAGCATGTCATCCCTTGACTAACTCCTTGGTCACATTGAGATCATGACGATGTTCTACCGAGTGGGCCCAGAGATACTTCTCCGTCACACGGAGTGACAAATCCCGATCTCGATTCATACCGACCCAACAAACACTTTCGGAGATACCCGTAGTGCACCTTTACAGTAACCCAGTTAAGTTGTGACGTTTGATACACCCAAAGCACTCCTACGGTATCCGAGAGTTGCACAATCTCACGGTCGATGGAAAAGACACTTGACATTAGAAAAGCTTTAGCATACGAACAACACGATCTAGTGCTATGCTTAGGATTGGGTCTTGTCCATCACATCATTCTCCTAATGATGTGATCCCGTTATCAATGACATCCAATGTCCATGATCAGGAAACCATGATCATCTATTGATCAACGAGCTAGACAACTAGAGGCTTGCTAGGGACACATTGTGATCTATTTATTCACACATGTATTACTGTTTCCTGTTAATAAAATTACAGCATGAACAATTTACGATTATCATGAACAAGGAAATATGATAATAACCATTTTATTATTGCCTCTAGGGCACATTTCCAATAGTCTCCCACTTGCACTAGAGTCAATAATCTAGTTACATTGTGATGAATCAAACACCCATAGCATTGTAGTGTTGATCATGTTTTGCTCGAGAGAGAGGTTAAGTGAACGGGTTTGCAATGTTCAGATCCGTGTGTACTTTACAAATATCTATTACTCCTCTCTGGACCTAGTCCTGGATGGAGTTGTAGCGGTGTTGGATGTGCTTGGTCTTCCGGTGAAATCTGGGCTCCTTGCCTATGGCAATGGCTCCAGTGTTATCACATAAGAGTGTCATCGGACCTGACGCGCTTGGAACCACTCCAAGGTCGGTGATGAACTCCTTCATCTGAATCCCTTCATGAGCCGCTTATGAAGCAGCTATGTACTCCGCTTCACATATAGATGCTGCCATGACGTCTTGCTTGCTGCTGCACCAGCTCAGTGCCCCCCATTCTAAACATACAGTATCCGGTCTGTGACTTAGAGTCATCCGGATATGTGTCGAAGCTAGCATCGGCGTAACCCTTTACGACGAGCTCTTTGTGACCTCCATAAACGAGAAACATATCCTTAGTCCTTTTCAGGTACTATACCGTTGTCAAGTGTTCCATACCGGGATCACTTTGGTACCTCCCTACCAAACTTATGGCAAGGTTTATATCAGGTCTGGTACACAGCATGGCATACATTAGAGAGCCCATGGCTGAAGCGTAGGGGACAATACTCATCTTCTCTTTATCTGTTGCCGTGGTTGGTGACTGAGTCTTACTCAATCTCATACCTTGCAAAACTGGCAAGAACCCCTTCTTTGAGTTTTCCATATTGAACTTCTTCAATATCTTGTCAAGGTATGTAATTTGCGAAAGACCTATGAGGCGTCTCGATCTATCTCTATAGATCTTGATGCCTAACATGTATGCAGCTTCTCCAAGGTCCTTCATTGAAAAACTCTTGTTCAAGTAGGCCTTTATGCTCTCCAATAACTCTATATTATTCCCCATAGATAATATGTCATCCACATATAGTATGAGAAAAGCTACAGAGCTCCCTCTCACTTTCTTGTACAAACAGGCTTCTCCATAAACCTGTATGAACCCAAGCGCTTTAATCACCTCATTAAAGCGAACGTTCCAACTCCGAGATGCTTGCATCAGCCCATAGATGGAGCGTTGGAGATTGCGTACCTTGTTAGCACTCTTAGGATCCACAAAACCTTCTGGTTGCATCATATACAACTCTTCCTTAAGATGCCCGTTAAGGAACGCTGTTTTGGCGTCCATTTGCCAAATTTCATAATCATGAAAAGGGGCAATTGCTAACATGATTCGGACTGACTTCATCTTCGCTACGGGAGAGGAAGTCTCATCGTAGTCAACTCCTTGAATTTGTCAAAAACCCTTTGCGACAAGTCGAGCTTTATAAACGGTCACATTACCGTTTGCGTCAGTCTTCTTCTTGGAGATCCATTTATTTTCTATGGCTCGCCGATCATCGGGCAAGTCCACCAAAGTCCATACTTTGTTCTCATACATGGATCCTATCTCGGATTTCATGGCCTCAAGCCATTTGTTGGAATCCGGGCCCGCCATCGCTTCTTCATAGTTCGAAGGTTCACCGTTGTCTAACAACATGATTTCCATCACAGGGTTGCCGTAGCACTCTGGTGCGGAACGTACCCTTGTGGACCTTCGTGGTTTAGTAGCAACTTGATCCGAAGCTTCATGATCATCATCGTTAACTTCCTCTCCATTTGGCGTAGGCGCCAGAGGAACAATTTCCCGCGCTGCGCTACTCTCGGGTTCGAGAGGGGGTGTAATTACCTCATCAAGTTCTACTTTCCTCCCACTTACTTCTTTCGAGAGAAACTCTTTCTCTAGAAAGGATCCGTTCTTGGCAACAAAGATTTTACCTTCGGATCTAAGATAGAAGGTATACCCAATAGTTTCCTTAGGGTATCCTATGAATACGCATTTCTCCGCGTTGGGTTCGAGCTTCTCTGGTTGAAGTTTCTTCACATAAGCATCATAGCCCCAAACTTTTAGAAACGATAGCTTAGATTTCTTGCCAAACCATAATTCATACGGTGTCGTCTCAACGGATTTAGACGGTCCCCTATTTAAAGTGAATGTTGTAGTTTCCAATGCGTATCCCCAAAATGATAGCGGTAAGTCAGTAAGAGACATCATAGATCGTACCATATCTAATAAAGTGTGATTATGACGTTCAGACACTCCGATACGGCGGTGTTCTAGGCGGCGTCAGTTGCGAAACAATTCCAGACTTCCTTAGGTGTGTGCCAAACTCGTGACTCAAATATTCTCCTCCACGATCAGATCGTAGACATTTTATTTTTCTGTCACGTTGATTCTCAACCTCACTCTGAAATTCCTTGAACTTTTCAAATGTTTCAGATTTGTGCTTCATCAAGTAGATATACCCAAACCTACTCAAATCATCGGTGAAAGTGAGAACATAACGATAGCCACCGCGAGCTCCAACGTTCATTGGACCACACACATCAGTATGTATTATTTCCAATAAGTCGGTTGCTCTCTCCATTATTCCTGAGAATGGAGTCTTACTCATCTTCCCCATGAGGCACGGCTCGCATGTGTCAAATGATTCAAAGTCAAGAGACTCTAACAGTCCATCAGTATGGAGTTTCTTCATGCGCTTAACACCGATATGACCAAGGCGGCAGTGCCACAAGTATGTGGGACTATCATTATCAACTTTCAATATTTTGGTATTCACACTACGAATATGTGTAACATCATGATCGAGATTCATCAAGAATAAACCATTAACCAGTTGGAGCATGACCATAAAACATATCACTCATATAAATAGAAGAACCATTATTCTTTGACTAAAATGAGTAGCCGTCTCGCATTAAGCAAGACCCTGATACAATGTTCATGCTCAAAGCTGGAACTAAATAACAATTATTAAGGTTTAAAACTAATCCTGAAGGTAGATGTAGAGGAAGTGTGCCGACGGAGATCACATCGACCTTAGAGCCATTACCGACGCGCATCGTCACCTCGTCCTTGGCCAACCTCCGCTTATTCTGCAGTTCCTGCTTTGAGTTGCAAATGTGAGCAACAACACTGGTATCAAATACCCAGGAGCTACTACGAGCGCTGGTAAGGTACACATCAATAACATGTATATCATATATACCTTTAACGTTGCCGGCCTTCTTATCCGCTAAGTACTTGGGGCAGTTCCGCTTTGAGTGACCTTTTCCCTTGCAATAGAAGCACTCAGTCTCAGGCTTGGGTCCATTCTTTTTCTTCTTCCTGGCATCTGGCTTACCGGGCGCGGCAACGGCTTTGTCGTCTTTCTTAAAGTTCTTCTTTCCCTTGCCTTTCTTGAAACTGGTGGTCTTATTGACCATCAACACTTGATGCTCTTTCTTGACTTCTACTTTTGCAGATTTCTGCATCGAGTACAACTCGGGAATGGTCTTCTCCATCCCTTGCATGTTGTAGTTCAGCACAAAGCCCTTGTAGCTTGGTGGGAGTGACTGGAGGATTGTGTCAATTACATCGTCATCCGGAAGTTTGACTCCAAGCTGAGTCAGACGTTCGTGCAACCGAGACATTCTGAGAATATGCTCACTAACAGAACTGTTCTCCTCCATCTTGCAGCTAAAGAACTTGTCAGAGACTTCATATCTCTCGACCCGGGCATGATCTTGAAAAACTAGCTTTAGCTCCTCGAACATCTCATATTCTCCATGTTGCTCAAAATGTCTTTGGAGCCCTGGTTCTAAACTGTATAGCATGCCACACCTAACCAGAGAGTAGTCATCACTCCGCGCTTGCCAGACGTTTTGAACATCTTGGGCTGCCGCGGGAACAGGGGGGGGGGGTCACCTAGCGGCGCATCAAGGACATAAGACAACTTTTAGACTAAGTTCATGATAATTAATTTCATTTAATCAAATTAAGTATGAACTCCCACTTAAATCGACATCCCTCTAGTCATCTAAGTGATACATGATCCATGTCGACTAACCCGTGTCCGATCATCACGTGAGACGGACTAGTCGTCATGGTGAGCAACTTCATGCTGATCGTATTCTACCATACGACTCATGTTCGACCTTTCGGTTTCTCGTATTCGAGGTCATGTCTGTACATGCTAAGCTCGTTGAGTCAACCTAAGTGTTTCGCGTGTGTAAATCTGGCTTACACCCGTTGTATGCGAACGTTAGAATCTATCACACTCGATCATCACGTGGTGCTTCGAGACAATGATCCTTCGCAACGGTGCACACTTAGGGGAATACGTTCTCGAAATTTTATGAGGGATCATCTTATTATGCTACCGTCGTTCTAAGCAATAAGATGAAAACCATGATAAACATCACATGCAATCATATAGTGACATGATATGGCCATTATCATCTTTGCTCCTTCGATCTCCATCTTCGGGCATCGCATGATCATCATCGTCACCGGCGTGACACCATGATCTCCACCATCGTGTGTTCGTGAAGTCGTCATGCTAACTACTACTACTACTACTACTACTACTACTACTACTACTACTACTACTACTACTACTACTACTACTACTACAACTAACCATTAGCAATGAAGTAAAAGTAGTGAACACATGCGTTGCATCTCATACAATAAATTAAGACAACTCCTATGGCACCTGCCGGTTGTCATACTCATCGACATGCAAGTCGTGCATCCTATTACAAGAACATGATCATCTCATACATCACACATGTAACATCACATCCTTTGGCCATATCAGCTCACATGTGAAACCCTGCAAAAACAAGTTAGACGTCCTCTAATTGTTGTTGCAAATTTTACGTGGATGATTTGGATTTCTAGCAAGAATGCCTTCTTACCTACGTGACAGCCACAACGATGATATGCAAAAGCTATTTACCCTTCATAAGGACCCTTTTCATCAAATCCAATCCGACTAGGGTGGGAGAGACAGACACCCGCTAGCCACCTTATGCACCTAGTGCATGTTAGTTGATGGAACCTGTCTCACGTAAGCGTACGTGTAAGGTCGGTCCGGACCGCTTCATCCCACAATACTGCTAGAAAAAAAGAAGACTAGTAGCGGAAAGCAATTGACAAAATCAGCGACCACAACCTTTTTGTGTTCTACTCGTGCAAAGAATCTACGCATAGAAAACCTGGCTCAGATGCCACTGTGGGGTAACGTAGCAAAAATCAAAAAATTTCCTACGCCATATTCAGATCTTCCTATGGAGAGACCAGCAACGAGAGGGGTGAGTGCATCTTCATACCTTTGAAGATTGCTAAGCGGAAACGTTGCTAGAACGCGGTTGATGGAGTCGTACTCGCGGCGATTCAGATCGCGGTGTGATTCCGATCTAGTGCCGAACCACGACACCTCCGCGTTCAACACACGTGCAGCCCGGTGACGTCTCCTGCACCTTGATCCATCAAGGAGGAGGGAGAGGTTGGGGGAAGAGCTCCGACGGCACGAAGGCGTGGTTGCAATGGAGCAATGAGGTCTCCCGACAGGGCTTCGCCAAGCACCGTGGGAGAGGAGGAAGAAGAGGAGCAGGCCTGCGCCGAGAGAGAGAGAGAGAGAGAAATTCCCATATCTCCAATGGCCAAAACCCCCGCTATATATAGGGGGAAGGGAGGGTGCCCCCCCCTTAGGGTTCCCACCCCTAAGGGGTTCGGCAGCCCTAGATGGGGGGAGGAGGTGGCGGCCAGGAGGGGAGGAGGGGGTGGCGCACCCCCTGGTGGGCCTTAGTCCCACCTACGCTAGGGTTCCCCCCCTTCCCCTCTTAGGCGCCATGGGCTGAGTGTGTGTGTGGGGGCATGCACCAGCCCACCCAGGGGCTGGTTCCCTCTCACAATTGGCCCATGTAGCCTCCTGGGGCTGGTGGCCTCTCCCGGTGGGCCTCCGGAACCCTTCCGCTGGTCCGAGCACTTTGCCGGTGGTGCCCGAAACATTTTCGGCGTCCAAACCCATCCATCCTATATATCAATCTTTACCTCCGGAACATTTTGGAGCTCCTCGTGACATCCGGGATCTCATCCGAGACTCCGACAACCTTCAGTAACCTTGTATAACAATTCCCTATAACCCTAGCGTCATCAAACCTTAAGTGTGTAGACCCTACGGGTTCGGGAGGCATGCAGACATGACCGAGACACCTCTTCGGCAAATAACCACCAGCGGGGTTCGGATACCCATGGTGGCTCCCACATGTTCCACGATGATCTCATCGGATGAACCATGATGTCTAGGATTCAATCAATCCCGTATACAATTCCCTTTGTCTGTCGGTATAGAACTTGCCCGAGATTCGATCGTTGGTATACTTATACCTTGTTCAATCTCGTTACCGGTAAGTCTCTTTACTTGTTCCGTAGAACGTCATCCCGTGACTAACTCCTTAGTCACATTGAGCTCGTGGTGAAGTTCTATCGAGTAGGCCCAGAGATACCTCTCCGTCACACGGAGTGACAAATCCCGATCTCGATTCGTACCAACCCAACATACACTTTCGGAGATACCCGTAGTGCACCTTTATAGTCACCCAGTTACGTTGTGATGTTTGATACACCCAAAGCACTCCTATGGTATCCGGGAGTTGCACAATCTCACGGTCGAAGGAAAAGACACTTGACATTAGAAAAGCTTTAGGATACGAACAACACGATCTAGTGCTATGCTTAGGATTGGATCTTGTCGATCACATCATTCTCCTAATGACGTGGTCCCGTTATCAATGACATCCAATGTCCATGATCTGGAAACCATGATCATCTATTGATCAACGAGCTAGCCAACTAAAGGCTTGCTAGGGACACATTGTGATCTATTTATTCACGCATGTATTATTGTTTCCTGTTAATACAATTATAGCATGAACAATAGACGATTATCATGAACAAGGAAATATGATAATAACCATTTTATTATTGCCTCTAGGGCACATTTCCAACAACTTCACCCTTGGCCATTGTGTAATGGTCCACGCAAAAGCCATCCGAGCACCCTCTATGCAAACAGAGCACTTTAGGACTTCGAGTTGAGGTATGACGTCGTACAACTTCCGCACTAAGCTAAAGTAACTGCTCGGAAGAGGCTCGGTAGGCCACATCCATAAGTAGAGGTCCTTCATGGTCTGCCCCACCATCCTATTCAACTGCATGATATGTTTCGTCTGATAGATGAGAAGTGGGTTGGGCTCGGGAGTCTGAAATTGTGCCCGGAAATTCAGCGTCCCCGTCTTGGGCCGCATCTTGCTTGGCCACATCTGCCTCGCTCCACGGGAAGTCCATAAAGGTGCCTATGGAACGCCATAGCCATGTAAGAAAGGCAAACCTGTTTCCACCAAAGGCACATTGTAGTAAGTATGGCTTACCATCCATAATCTTCTTGGATTGGTGCACTTCTTCGAAGAATCGCCTCTCTACCCACTCTCATTTGAGCTTGGAGGACAGCTTGGATAGCTCGACCGCTTGTTCTTTGCATTTTTGTTTCAAGGCCTCGCTCTTAGCGCTCGCATCATGAAGCTCCTGCTGGACCTCGACCACTCTAGCCTTGTGCCCGCCGCTCTCAACCTTCACCGAGCTTAGCTCGGCGGCGGTCTGCGCGACCGCCATCTTATGAGTGGCGGCCTCCTGCTTGGCCTTCTCCAATTTGGCCTTGCGTTTCTCAAACTCCATGTACATAGTTGCTGACATAATCCAAATCAAGATGTCATATACCAAAGCCAGATGGTACTAAACTAATAAAGTAGAACAAGAGTCTTAGCGGCACGCATTAAAGCTTACCATGCTTCTCGTGGAGCCGAATATTAAGACGGTTGAGTTCCTCATCCGGTACATGGAGTTTCCGGTTTAGCTCGGCAAGTTCAAGGGTGTTGGTAGACATAGCTGAGGACGAGGCATGCGAGAAAATATAGGGCTTGATAAGCATCCTTGCTAACGGGACTGGGACATTCGGCCGAAGTACCCCCTGAGTTGTTGTAGTTCAAGGGTCCTTGAACTGTTTTTGTTCATGACCATAAGTACTTTTGAGCCACGGGTAAGTTTTTCAACTCACACATGGATCAGGGGCTATTATACATATAAGGCATGTAAAACCTTATAAATAAATCTAACACTACTTGGTTTATCTTGAGGCCTGCCAGCAAACCGCTAAAGGCCCCCTTTCGTCCGCTATCAACGGACTGGATGCTTTGTAGAATCGCACCCATAAGGGTGCGATGTTCATCAGAGATGGATGAACCGGCTAGAGCCTCCTCCATCATTGCAAGCCACTCGGCCGCAACCCATTCTATCATAGGCCGCACCGGAGGCAACGTTAAAGTATCCGGAGGATCGAAGCTCCCTGGAGCTGTCTCCGGAGGAAGCTCCGGAGGAAACGGAGTCCGGGAGGCACACGAGGTGCCCACAAGCCCTCTTGCCGCGGCCAGGGGGCGCGGCGTCCAAGCTTGTGGCCGCCTCGTGCGCTCTCTGGACTGCTTTTTATTTTTCTATTTTTCCATAAATTTCAAAACGGAGAAAATTTCCTACTGGAAAAGTTTTGGAGTCCAATTACTTACCGAAACACACACCTCTTCGTTTTCAGAGTCTGAAACAGGCTGATAAACATCCCTTATTTACTCCTCTGGAGTTATGATATTGATGATATTGGTTCAACATTTATGGGAGTACCAGAGATATAATGCTTGATTCTTTGCCCTTTACCACTCTCGGAAAATTACCTTCTGTGTTATTGATTTTGATGGCACCGGAATGATATACTTCCTCGACAACGTAGGGACCGTCCCATTTAGAGAGAAGTTTGCCTGCGAAGAATCTTAAGCAAGAATTGTATAGCAGGACATAATCACCTACATTGAACTCACGTTTTTGTATTCTTTTATCGTGCCATCTCTTAACCTTTTCCTTGAACAACTTGGCATTCTCATATGCATGGGCCCTCCATTCATCTAATGAGCTGATATCAAACAACCGCTTCTCACCGGCAAGTTTGAAATCGAAGTTGAGCTCTTTGATTGCCTAATAAGCTTTGTGTTCTAGCTCAAGAGGTAAATAACAGGCCTTATCGTAGACCATTTTATACGGCGACATGCCCATGGGATTCTTATAAGCAGTCCTATAAGCCCATAGTGCATCGTCAAGTTTGCTAGACCAATTCTTTCGAGATCTATTGACAGTCTTTTGTAAGATAAATTTGATCTCCCTATTACTCAACTCCACTTGACCACTAGACTGAGGATGATAAGGAGATGAAACTCTATGGTTGACATCATACTTAGTGAGCATCTTGCGGAAAACACCATGAATGAAGTGTGAACCGCCATCAGTCATCAAATATCTTGGGACTCCAAATATTGGGAAAATGACTTCTTTAAGCATCTTAATAGAGGTGTGGTGATCAGCATTTCTAGTGGGGATAGCTTCTACCCACTTAGTGACGTAATCCACAGCAACTAAGATGTGAGTGTACCCATTGGAACTCAGGAAGGGTCCCATATAATCAAAGCCCCAAACATCAAATGGTTCAATGACAAGTGAATAGTTCATAGGCATTTCCTGACGCTTACTGATGTTCCCTATTCTTTGGCATTCGTCACAAGACAATACAAACTTACGGGCATCCTTGAAGAGAGTGGGCCAATAAAAACCTGATTGTAATACCTTATGAGCAGTTCTATCTCTAGCATGGTGTCCTCCGTAGGCTTCGGAATGACACTTCTGCAGGATATGTCCCTGTTCATGTTCAGGCACACAACGTCCAATAACACCATCTACTCCTTCCTTATAAAGGTGAGGATCATCCCAGAAGTAATGTCTTAAATCAAAGAAGAATTTCTTCTTTTGCTGGTATGTGAAATTAGGTGGTATATATTTGGCAACGATATAGTTTGCATAATCAGCATACCACAGTGCACTACGTGAAGTATTGATGACATTCAGTTGCTCATGAGGAAAGCTAACATCAATAGGTCGTGGGTCATCAAGGACATTCTCTAGCCTGGACAAGTTATCTGCTACACGGTTATCAGCACCCTTTCGGTCAACAACGTGCAAATCAAATTCATGTAGCAGGAGAACCCATCTGATTAGCCTAGGCTTAGCGTCCTTCTTATCCATAAGGTACTTAATAGCAACATGATCAGAGTGAATAATGACTTTGGAGTCAACTATATAAGATCTGAACTTTTCACATGAAAACACGACTGCTAAAAATTCCTTCTCCGTAGTAGCATAGTTTCTTTGGGCACTGTCTAGAGTTTTACTAGCGTAGAGAATAACATTCAACTTCTTGTCAACTCTTTGTCCTAGAACAGCACCAACAGCATAATCACTAGCGTCGCACATGATTTCAAAGCGCAAGTTCCAATCAGGTGGTTGAACAATAGGTGCGGCTATCAAGGCCCTCTTAAGTATTTAGAAAGCTTCCTCACAATCCTCATCAAAAACAAAAGGAACATCCTTCTGCAAGAGGTTGGTAAGAGGCCTAGAAATCTTAGAGAAGTCTTTAATGAACCTTCTATAGAAACCAACATGACCTAGGAAACTTCGTATACCTCTGATATCTGTGGGGCAAGGCATTTTCTCAATTGCATCAACCTTAGCCTTATCAACTTCAATGCCTTTCTCAAAGATTTTGTGTCCTAAGACGATGCCTTCATTAACCATGAAGTGGCACTTCTCCCAGTTCAAGGCAAGTTTGGTATCTTTACGTCTCTGTAAGACTCGATCAAGGTTGCTGAGGCAATCGTCAAAGGAAGAAGCGTAAACGGAGAAATCGTCCATGAAAACCTCAACTATTTTTTAACAAAAGTCAGAGAATAGAGCCATCATACACCTTTGAAAGGTGGCAGGTGCATTGCATAAGCCAAAAGGCATACATCTATAAGCAAAGGTACCGAAGGGGCAGGTGAAAGTGGTTTTCTCCTGATTAGATTGTGCAATAGGTATTTGCGAGAAACCTGAATAACCGTCTAGAAAACAGAAGTGTGTGTTTAGATAGACTTTCTAGCATTTGGTCGATAAACGGCAAAGGATAATGGTCTTTCCTGGTTGCCTTGTTCAGTTTCCGGAAGTCTATCACCATCCTATAGCCAGTAATAATCCTCTGTGGGATTAGTTCATTCTTATCATTAGGAACGACGGTGATACCTCCCTTCTTGGGTACGCAATGTACTGGACTTACCCAATCACTATGAGCAACAAGATAAATGATTCCTGCTTCCAGAAGCTTTACTATTTCTTTTCTCACGACCTCTTTCATCCTAGGATTTAATCTCCGTTGATGATCAGCAACTGGCTTAGAATCAGGGTCGGTTTTAATCTTGTGCTGACATAGAGTGGGACTAATACCCTTAAGATCATCAAGAGTATATCCAATAGCATCACGGTGCTTCCTCAAAGTTTTTAACAAGTTCTTCTCTTCGTGATTCGAGAGGTGAGCACTAATAATAACAGGATATATCTCCTTCTCATCAAGATAGGCATACTTAAGTGTATCTGGTAACTGTTTTAGCTCGAACACAGGATCACCCTTGGGTGGGGGATGATCCCCAAGCAGTTCAACAGGCAGAATATTCTTAAGAATAGGATATTGTTCTAAAACAATTTTATCTATATCATCTCTTTCATCCATATGCATATCATTTTCATGCTCAAGGAGATATTGCTCTAAAGGATCCGTAGGAGGTACGGCAATAGGGGCGAGAGCAATGATTTCATCCCTACCAGACGACTCTTTTTCATGGGGTTGTCTTCCAAACTTGGAGAAGTTGAATTCATGAGACACACCCTCGAAACTAACAGTGGCAGTCCGTTTAACGCAATCAATATGAGCATTGACAGTATTGAGAAAGGGTCTACCAAATAAGATGGGACAAAAGCTATCTTGTGCAGTAGCAAGGACGAGGAAATCAGTAGGATACTTTGTCTTACCACACAGGACTTCTACGTCTCTCACAATTCCCACAGGGCAGATAGTGTCTCTATTAGCTAGCGTAATAGTGACATCAATGGGTTCTAACTCAACAGGTGCAATCTCATCTTTGATTTCATCATAAAGGGACTGGGGTATTGCACTAACACTAGCACCCATATCACATAAACCATGATAACAGTGATCTCCTATCTTGACAGAAACAACAGGCAGGCCAACTACAGGTCCGTATTTGTCTTTCGCGTGAGGTTTAGCAATTCTAGCGGAGTCCTCACATAATTTGAAAACATGCTCGTCTATGTCTTCGGCTAAGAGATATTTGATAATAGCAACACTAGGTTCAACTCTAATTTCCTCAGGGGGTGCAAGTGCTCCAATGTAACCCCTATGTATCACAGCTGGAGCTTTAGAACAATCCTTTTTCTTAGCAGGGTAAGGTGGTTTCTCAGTGTAGGCACAAGGAACAATAGGATCATTATAGGCAATGATTTTCTCTTAAACTAGATTGGATTTAACTATGTTGACTTCTAGAGGAGGATGATACTTAAACCACTTCTCTTTGGGAAGATCAACATGAGCGGCAAAAGATTCACATAGAGAAGCTACTATCTCAGAGTCAAGTCCATACTTAGGGCTAAAATCTCTAGAAGTGCTTGTTTCAACAAAAGATTTAATGCAATGAAACTTGAAATTCATACCTGACTTCTTACCTTCTTCAAGCTCCCAATCTTCAGAGTTACGTTTGATTCTTTCCAATAAAATCCACTTGTGGTCAATATCCTTCTTCATAAAAGAACCAGTACAAGAAGTGTGAAGCATGGTACGATCTTCGTGAGAAAGCCGAGAATAAAAGTTTTGAGTGATAATTTCTCTCGAGAGCTCATGATTGGGGCATGAATATAGCATTGATTTAAGCCTCCCCCAAGCTTGAGCTATGCTTTCCCTGTCACGAGGCCAAAAGTTATAAATATAATTCCGATCAAAATGTACTAAATGCATAGGATAAAACTTTTAATGAAATTCCAATTTCAACCGATTGTAGTCCCATGATCGAGTATCATCACATAGCCTATACCATGTCAACGCCTTATCCTTCAAAGATAAGGAAATACTTTCTTCTTTACCTCATCCTCGGGCAAACCTGCAAGCTTAAATAAACCACAAACTTCATCTACATAGATTAGATGCAAGTCTGGATGTGAAGATCCATCTCCTGTAAAAGTATTAGCCAGCAGTTTCTCAAGCATACCCGAAGGAATTTCATAAAATATATTTTCAGTAGGTACCTTAGGTTGAGGAGCAACTCCTCGTGCTTCCGTTCGTGGTGAAGATACCCTGAACAAATTCCTCAAAGGAACAGTTTCCATAGTGACAAGTGACAATAAATTTCAGCACAGTATATAAATGTTTCCTTACCAAATTCCACTTAGCAAAGGCGCTTCACTCCCCAGCAACGGCGCGAGAAAAGAGTCTTCATGACCCACAAGTATAGGGGATCAATCGTAGTCCTTTCGATAAGTAAGAGTGTTGAACCCAACGAGGAGCAGAAGTCTCTGATAAACGGTTTTCAGCAAGGTAATAACTGCAAGCACTGAAAGTAGCGGTAACAAGTGATGGTGTAGTGAGGTGAAACGTAGCAAGTGAAAAGTAACAAGTAACAAGAGTAGAAACGGTGCAGCAAAGTGGCCCAATCCCTTTTGTAGCAAGGGACAAGCCTGAACAAAGTCTTATAGGAAGTAAAACGCTCCCGAGGACACACGGGAATTTCTGTCATGCTAGTTTCATCATGTTCATATGATTCGCATTCGTTACTTTGATAGTTTGATATGTGGGTGGACCGGCGCTTGGGTAGTGCCCTTACTTGGAAAAGCATCCCACTTATGATTAACCCCTCTCGCAAGCATCGGCAACTACAAAAGAAGAATTAAGACAACGTCTAACCATAGCATTAAACTAGTGGATCCATATCAGCCCCTTACGAAGCAACGCATAGACTGGGGTTTAAGCTTCTGTCACTCTAGCAACCCATCATCTACTTACTACTCCCCAATGCCTTCCTCTAGGCCCAAATATGGTGAATTTTTATGTAGTCGATGTTCACATAACACCACTAGAGGAAAATACAACATACAACATATCAAAATACCGAACGAATACCAAATTCACATGACTATTATTAGCATGACTTATCCCATGTCCTCAGGAACAAAAGTAACTACTCACAAAGCATAATCATAATCATGATCAGAGGTGTAATGAGTAGCATCAAGGATCTGAACATAAACTCTTCCACAAAGTAATCCAACTAGCATCAACTACAAAGAGTAATCAACACTACTAGCAACCTTACAAGTACCAATCGGAGTCGCGAGATGGAGATTGGTTATAAGAGATGAACTAGGGTTTGGAGATGAGATGGTGCTGATGAAGATGTTGATCGTGACGAGTCCCCTCCGATGAGAGGAGTGTTGGTGATGACGATGGCGCCGATTTCCCCCTCCGGGAGGGAAGTTTCCCCGACAGGATCGTCCTGCCGGAGCTCTAGATTGGTTCTGCTCAAGTTCCGCCTCATGGCGGCGGCGAAACCACGAAAAAAGCTCCTTCCTGATTTTTTTCCGGACGAAACCCTTCATATAGCAGAAGAGGGGGCCCAGTGGGCCACCAGGGTGCCCACAAGCCCTGATGCCGCGACCAGGGGGTAGGCCGTGGCCACCAGGCTTGTGGGCCCCTGGCAGCTCCCCTCTGGCACTTCTTTCGCCCAATATTTTTTATATATTCCCAAAAAATTCCACGTTTATTTTCAGGGCATTTGGAGTTGCGCAGAATAGAGGACTCACACTTGCTCCTTTTCTAGTCCAGAATTCCAGCTGCCGGTATTCTCCCTCTTCAAATAAACCTTGCAAAATAAGAGAGAAAAGGCATAAGTATGGTACCACAAAGTATAATAACAGTCCATAAAGCGATAAATATCAACATGAAAGCATGATGCAAAATGGACATATCACAGAGCATGACCTGAACCACGTCGGTCAGCTCGATATTCGCCTCCACCATCTGCGTGATGTACTTCTACACCGCTTTCACCTTCAAGGACGATGCCGAGTCAAGACCTCCTAACCCATGAGGTTAGCCTCTCGGGGGGTCCGGATTTGAACTCAACACGCGCCAAATCGGTTTGCTTCCCGAGGTCGGTGATGTAAAACCACTTGTTTTGCCAGGCTTTGATGGTATCGATAAAAGTGACCACCGGCCATTCGACCCAAGGGAGTTTGCTGATCACGGCTCCGCCATAGTCGGTGTGTTAGCCACTGATTGACTTTGGCTTGACATTGAAAGTCTTGAGCCATAAGCCGAAGTGTGGATGAACCCACAGGAAGGCCTCACAAAGGGTGACCAATGCAGAGATGTGCATGAATGAGTTTGGGGGAAGATCATGAAAATCTAACCCATAGTAGTACATCAGGCCCCTGACGTAGGGGTGGAGCGAGAAGCGTAATCCTCGGATGAAGTGGGGAATGAACATCACCCTCTCTCCTAGCTTTGGTGTGGGCACCACCAAGACTTGCTCTCGCGCACAGTGGGCAATATTCGGCGAGAGATAGCCGGTGTCTGTCAGCTCCGAGATATCATGATCGGAGATGCATGAGACCTCCCACTTGCCTTGGGAGCCTGAGACGGGCATGGATGAGCTTGGGGATGGGCGGCTAGGAGAAGACGGAAAGTGAAATGGATTTGGGTGCTTGGAGCTTGAATGAAAGGGGGGTCGAGTCTGGAATGCGTGTGCTCACTTTGAGGATCTTTTTTCCCTCTTATGAGGGCCGCAAGGCCAAGGGTTCCTGTTTATTGCACCGCAGGCCCTGCGACTTCCCGAAACCACTGCGCCGGTGAACGCGCGCGGGATTAACCAGACCATTACTTATATCCCCTTAAGTGCCGGCACGATCTCCTCATTGACAAGATGTGCCCGTGAGAAAGCGACCTCTAACCGTGAATCGAGTTTCTGTCATAACTGGCTATCGCAACCTTTCACCAGAAAGGCTGTCACATGAGGAATTGTTCACACCCGGGGTTTTAAGCCTTCTGATTCAGGAGTGCCTATTTTAAAGGCATGACATCACTGAACGACCAAGTTTAAGTCAATCGAACATAAAGGGAACACGCCTTGCAAGCCGATTACTCTGGATACAAGGAGCTGCAAAAGACCTTGTACATTAGCGTTGGAGGCTTGTTTGGGGGAAGGGAGTCCGGGACAAAGGGGTCCTCGGACGGTCGGCCCATTTCTTAAAGACCGACCTAATGGGCTGTATTATTGAAGACCGGACTGCATGATGACCTCGTGAATAAGAAGGAAAGCTCCGAAGACTAGTGTGTCATCCAAGTTGAGTAAGCTAGATCGGCCTATTTGTCCCTGGCTAGAGGTCGATTGTATGTAACCCTAGGAACCCCTGGTGTCTATATAAACCAGAGGGTTTCATCCGAATAGGCAAGTTGACTCATCTAGAGTTTTAACTCATATGATCTCGAGGTATATAAACTCTGTAATCCTCATACACATCAATATAATCAAGCATGACATAGGGTTTTACCTCCTCACGAGGGACCGAACCTGGGTAAACATCGTCTCCTTGGTCCCCTGTAACCCATCGATCCAAGGTCCTTTCATCACAACGGGTAGTAAGTGTAACACAACCATTCTTCTTATGGCTTGGGGAGGAATTTCATCACCTACATCACAAAGACCACTTTGCTCCACTTGGGAGCCATTATCCTCATCAAACTCCGTGTTACGCGTCTCCTCAATGAGTCCATTGGACTTGTTGAGAAAACGATAAGCATGAGAGTTTGTAGCATAACCAACAAATATGCCCTCTTGAGCTCTAGGTTCAAATTTAGACAAACGAGCACCTTTCTTAAGAATGAAACACTTGTTGGAAATATGCCCTAGAGGCAATAATAAAGTGGTTATTATTATATTTCCTAGTTCATGATAATTTTCTGTTATTCATGCTATAATTGTATTAACCAAAAACCGTAATACATGTGTGAATACATAGACCACGATGTGTCCCTAGTGAGCCTCTAGTTGGCTAGCTCGTTGATCAATAGATGATCATGGTTTAATGATCATCAACATTGGATGTCAATGATAACGGTATCACATCATTAGGAGAATGATGTCATGGACAAGCCCCAATCCTAAGCATAGCACTAGATCGTATTGTTCGCGTGCTAAATCTTTTCTAATGTCAAGTATCATTTCCTTAGACCATGAGATTGTGCAACTCCCGGATACCGTAGGAGTGACTTGGGTGTATCAAACATCACAACGTAACTGGGCGATTATAAAGGTGCAATACAAGTCTCTCCAAAAGTGTTTGTTGGGTTGGTACGAATCGAGACTAGGATTTGTCACTCCATGTGACAGAGAGGTATCTCTGGGCCCACTTGGTAATGCATCATCATAATGAGCTCAATGTGACTGAGGAGTTAGCCACAGGATGATGTGTTATGAAACGAGTAAAGAGACTTGCCAGTAACGAGATTGAACAAGGTATAGGGATACCGATGATCGAATCTCGGGCAAGTTATATACCGAGAGACAAAGGGAATTGCATATAGGATTGATTGAATCCCTGACATCGTGGTTCATCTGATGAGATCATCGTGGAACATGTGGGATCCAACATGGATATCCATACACTATTGTTGGTTATTGACCAGAGAGGTGTCTCGGTCATGTCTCCATGGTTCCCGAACATGTAGGGTCTACACACTTAAGGTTCGATGATGCTAGAGTTGTAATGAAAATAGTATGTGGTTACCGAAGGTTGTTTGGAGTCCCGGATGAGATCTCGGACGTCACGAGGAGCTCCGGAATAGTCCGGAGGTAAAGATTCATATATAGGAAGTGGAGATTTAATCGCCGGAAATGTTTTGGGGATCATCGGTATTGGGCCACCAGCCCCGAAGGGCCACATGGGCTATAAGTGGATGGGAACCAGCCCCTAGATGGGCTGGTGTGCCACCCACCAAGTCCCAAGTTGCCTAGGACAGCAAACCCTAGGGCGTGGTGGCTGCCTTGGGTGGCAAGCCACCCCCTAGGGCGTGGCCCCTCCTCCTCTTGGTCGCCGCACCACCTAGGGGAAACCCTAGGGTGGCCAGACCTCCTCCTCCTCCTCCTCCTATATATATGCTAGGGTTTGGGGCTGCAAGACACACAAGTTTTTTCCTCCCTCGGTGCTGCCCTGCTCTTCCTCCTCCTCCTCCGTAGCGCTTGGCGAAGCCCTGCCGTAGCACCACGCAGCTCCACCGTCACCATGTCATCGTGCTGCTGGAGCTCTCCCTCGACTTCTCCTCTCTCCTTGTTGGATCAAGGTGAAGGAGACGTCACCGGGCTGCACGTGTGTTGAACGAAGCGGCATCGTTGTTCGGCACTTAGATCGGAATCTTCCGGGATCTGAATCGCTACGAGTACGACTCCATCAACCGCGTTCATTGTAACGCTTTCGCTTAGCGATATTCAAAGGTATGAAGATGCTCTACAACCTCTTACGTTGCTGGTTTCTCCTAGATATATCTTGGTATGGTGTAGGATTTTTTTTTGAATTACTACTACATTACCCAACAGTGGCATCTGAGCCAGGTTCTATGCGTAGGTTCTATGCACGAGAGAACACAAAAGTTGTGGGCGATGATTTTTTCAATTGCTTGCGGTTACTAGTCCAATCTTTTTCAGCGGTATTGTGGGATGAAGCGGCCCAGACTGACTTTACACATACGCTTATGTGAGACTGGTTCCACCGCCTGACATGCACTTGTTGCATAAGGTGGCTAGCGGATGTCTGTCTCTCCCACTTTAGTCGAATTAGATTTGATGAAAAAGATCCTTATGAAGGGTATATAGCATTGGCATATCAACGTTGTGGCCGTCACGTAGGTAAGAAATGTTCTTGCGAGAAACCCATAGCAGCCACGTAAAACATGGAACAACAATTAGAGGATGTCTAACTTGTTTTTGTAGGGTATGCTATGTGATGTGATATGGCCGAAAGGATGTGATGATTTATATGTGATGTATGTGATTGATCATGTTATTGTAATAGGATTGAGAACTTGTATGTCAATGAGTATGACAAACGGCAGGAGCCATAGGAGTTGTCTTAATTTATTATATGAGATGCAACGCCATGTGATTACTTTACTTTATTTCTAACCGTTAGCCATAGTAGTAGAAGTAATACTTGGTGAGACGACTTCATCGAGACACAATGATGGAGATCATGATGATGGAGATCATGGTGTCATGCTGGTGACAAGGATGGTCATGTCGCGCCCGAAGATGGAGATCAGAGGCGCAAGATGATAATGACCATATCATGTCACTATATGATTGCATGTGATGTTTATCATGTTTCTATATCTTATTTGCTTATAACGACGGTAGTAAATAAAATGATACCTTCACTAAAATTTCAAGAAAACTGTTCCCCCTAACTATGCACCGTTGCTAAGGATCGTTATATCGAAGCACCACGTGATGATCGGGTGTGATAGATTCTAACGTTCTTATACAACGGGTGTAAGCCAGATTTACACACGCAAAACACTTAGGTTGACTTGACGAGCCTAGAATGTACATACATGGTCTTCGAACACGAGAGACCGAAAGGTCGAACATGAGTTGAATGGAGATACGATCAACATGGAGATGTTCACCATTGATGACTAGCCCGTATCACGTGATGATCGGACACGGGCTAGTCGACCTGGATCATGTATCACTTGGATGACTAGAGGGATGTCTATCTGAGTGGGAGTTAATTATATAAATTTGATTGGATGAACTTAATTATCATGAACTTAGTCTAAAATGTCTTTACAAATATTGTAGATCCAATGGCGAACACTCATGTCAACTTCAATTCCAACGCATTCCTTGAGAAAACCAAGCTGAAAGACGATGGTAGCAACTATGCGGACTGGGCTCATAATTTCAAGCTCATCCTCACTGCTTCCAAGAAGGCATATGTCCTTGATGCACCGCTAGGTGACCCTCCCGTTCCCGCGGCAGCCCAGGACGTTATGAACGCCTGGCAGTCACGAAGTGATGACTACTCCCTGGTTCAGTGCGGCATGCTTTGCAGTTTAGAACTAGGGCTTCAAAAGCGTTTTGAGCAACATGGAGCATATGAGATGTTCCAAGAGCTGAAACTGGTTTTCCAAGCTCATGCCCGGGTCGAGAGATATGAGTTCTCCGACAAATTCTTCACCTGTAAGATGGAGGAAACTAGTTCTGTCAGTGAGCACATACTCAAAATGTCTGGGTTGCACAGCCGCCTGACTCAGCTGAAAGTTAATCTTTCGGATGACGCGGTTATTGATAGAATCCTCCAGTCGCTTCCACCTAGCTATAAGAGCTTTGTGATGAACTAAAACATGCAAGGGATTGAGAAGACCATTCCCAAGTTGTATTCAATGCTAAAATTAGCGGAGGTGGAAATCAAGAAAGAACATCAAGTGTTGATGGTGAATAAGACCACTTGTTTCATGAAAGGCAAGGGTAAAAAGAACATCAAGAAGGATGGCAAAGCATTTGCTGCACCCGGGAAACCAGTTACCAGGAAGAAGCCAAAGAAAGGACCCAAGCCTGAGACGGATTTCTATTACTGCAAGGGAACCGGTCACTAGAAGCAGAATTGCCCCAAGTACTTAGCGGATAAGAAGGCCGGCAACGTCAAAGGTATATATGATATACATGTTATTGGGGTGTACCTTACCAGCGCTCGTAGTAGCTCCTGGGTATTTGATACCGGTGTTGTTGCTCACATTTGCAACTCAAAACAGGAACTACGGAATAAGCGAAGACTGGCAAAGGAAAAGGTGACGATGCGCGTTGGTAATGGTTCCAAGGTCGATGTGATCGCCGTCGGCACGCGACCTCCACATCTACCTTCGACATTAGTTTTAAACCTCAATAATTGTTATTTAGTACCAGCTCTGAGCATGAACATTATGTCTGGGTCTCGTTTATTGTGATATGGCTACTCATTTAAATATGAGAATAATGGTTGTTCCATTTATATGAGTGATATGTTTTATGGTCATGCCCCGCTGGTCAATGGTTTATTCTTGATGAATCTCGAACGTGATGTTACACATGTTCATAGTGTGAATACCAAAAGATGTAAGATTGATAATGATAGTCCCACATACTTATGGCACTGCCGCCTTGGTCATATCGGTGTAAAACGCATGAAGAAACTCCATACAGATGGAGTTTTGGAGTCTCTTGATTTTGAATCATTTGACACATGTGAACCGTACCTCGTCGGCAAGATGACCAAGACTCCATTCTCTGGAACAATGGAGCGAGAAACCAACTTGTTGGAAATAATACATAACGATGTATGCGGTCCAATGAGCATGGAGGCTCGTGGTGGCTATCGTTAGGTTCTCAGCCTCACTGATGATTTAAGCAGATATGGGTATGTCTACTTAATGAAACACGAGTGTGAAACCTTTGAAAGGTTCAAGGAATTTTAGAGTGAGTTAGAGAATCAACGTGACAAGAAAATAAAGTCCGTACGATCTGATCGTGGAGGAGCATATTTGAGTCACGAGTTTGGCACCCACTTAAGAAAATGTGGAACTGTTTCACAACTCATGCTGCCTGACACACCTCAGCGTAATGGTGTTTACGAACATCGTAATCGCACTCTATTGGATATGGTGTGATCCATGATGTCTCTTACAGATTTACGGCTATCGTTTTGGGGATATACATTGGAAACTGCCGCATTCACTTTAAATAGGGCACCGTCTACATTCATTGAGAAGACACCGTATGAATTATGCTTTGGAAAGAAACCTAAGCTGTCGTTTATGAAAGTTTGGGGATGCGATGCTTATGTGAAGAAACTTCAACCAGAGAAGCTCGAACCCAAAGCGAAAAAATGCGTCTTCATAGGATACCCTAAGGAAACTATTGGGTATACCTTCTATCTTAGATCCAAAGGCAAACTATTTGTTGCCAAGAACGGATCCTTTCTAGAGAAAAAGTTTCTCTCGAAAGAAGTAAGTGGGAGGAAAGTAGAACTTGATGAGGTAATTGGACCTCCTCTTGAACCGGAAAGTAGCGCAGCACAGGAAAATGTTTCTATGGTGCCTACATCGACTAGAGAGGAAGTTAATGATGATGATCGTGAATCTTAGGATCAAGTTGCTGCTGAACCTCGAAGGTCCACAAGGACACGTTTTGCACCAAAGTAGTACGACAATCCTGTCATGGAAATCATGTTGTTGGACAACAGTGAACCTTCGAACTATGAAGAAGTGATGGCGGGCCCGGATTCCAGCAAATGGCTTGAAGCCATGAAATCCGAGATAGGATCCATGTATGAGAACAAAGTATGAACTTTGGTGGACTTGCCCGATGATCGGTGAGACATAGAAAATAAATGGATCTTTAAGAAGATGACTGACACGGATGGTAATGTGACCATATATAAGGCTCGACTTGTCGATAAAGGTTATCGACAAGTTCAAGGAATTGACAACAGTGAGAATTTCTCGCCCGTAGCGATGCTGAAGTCGGTCTGAATCATGTTAGCAATTGCCGCATTTTATGATTATGAAATCTAGCAAATGGACGTCAAAACGGCATTCTTGAACGACTTTCTTAAGGAAGAATTGTATATGATACAGCCGGAAGGTTTTGTCGATCCCAATAATGCTGACAAGGTATGCAAGCTCCAGCTCTCCATCTATAGACTGGTGGAAGCATCTCGGAGTTGGAACATTCGCTTTTATGCGGTGATCAAAGCATTTGGGTTTGTACAAACTTATGGAAAAGCATGTATTTACAAGAAAGTGAGTGGGAGCTCAGTAGCATTTCTCATATTATATGTGGATGACATATTGTTGATGGGAAATGATATAGAACTTTTGGAAAGCATAAAGGCCTATTTGAATACGTGTTTTTCAATGAAGGACCTTGGAGAAGCTGCCTACATATTAGGCATCAAGATCTATAGAGATAGATCGAGACGCCTCATTGGTCTTTCACAAAGCACATACCTTGACAAGATATTGAAGAAGTTCAATATGGATAAGGCCAAGAAGGGGTTCTTGCCTGTATTATAAGGTGTGAGGTTGAGCACAGCTCAATGCTCGACCACGGCATAAGATAGAGAAAAGATGAGTACCGTCCCCTATGCTTCAGCCATAGGCTCTATCATGTATGCCATGTTGTGTACCACACCTGGTGTGAACCTTGCCATAAGTTTGGTAGGGAGGTAACAAAGTGATCCAGGACTGGATCAGTGGACAACGGTCAAGAATATCCTTAAGTACCTGAAAAGGACTAAAGATATGTTTCTCGTTTATGGAGGTGCCGAAGAGCTCGTCGTAAAGGGTTAGGTCGATGCTATCTTCAACACAGATCCGGATGACTCCAAGTCCCAAACCAGATACGTGTATATATTGAATGTTGGGGCAGTCAGCTGGTGCAGTTGCAAGCAAAGCATCATGGAGGCATATACATGTGAAGCGGAGTACATAGCTGCTTCAGAAGGAGCACAAGAAGGAGTCTGGATGAAGGAGTTCATCACCGACCTAGGAGTGATTCCCAAAGCGTCGGGCCCGATGACTCTCTTCTGTGACAACACTCGGGCTATTGCCATTGCCAAGGAGCCCAAATTTCACAAGAAGAACAAGCACATCAAGCGCCGTCTCAACTCCATTCGTGGATACATCCAGGATGGAGATATAGATATTGGTAAAGTACATACGGATCTGAATGTTGCAGATCCGTTGACTAAACCTCTTCCACGAGCGAAACATGATCATCACAAGAACTCTATGGGTGTTTGATACATCACAATGTAAATAGATTATTGACTCTAGTGCAAGTGGGAGTCTGTTGGAAATATGCCCTAGAGACAATAATAAAGTGGTCATTATTATATTTCCTAGTTCATGATAATTGTCTATTATTCATGCTATAATTGTATTAACCGGAAACTGTAATACATGTGTGAATACATAGACCACAATGTGTCCCTAATGAGCCTCTAGTTAGCTAGCTCATTGATCAATAGATGATCATGGTTTCCTGATCATGGACACTGGATGTCATTAATAATGGGATCACAACATTAGGATAATGATGTGATGGACAAGACCCAATCCTAAGCATAGCACTAGATCATATTGTTCATCTGCTAAAGCTTTTCTAATGTCAAGTATCATTTACTTAGACCATGAGATTGTGCAACTCCCGCATACTGCAAGAGTGCTTTGGGTATATCAAACGTCACAACGTCACCGGGTGATTATAAAGGAGCACTAAAGGTATCTCTGTAACTGTCTAATGGGTTGGTATGAATCGAGACTGGGGTTTGTCGCTTCGCGTGATGGAGAGGTATCTCTGGGCCCACTCGGTAATGCATCATCATAATGAGCTCAATGTGACTAAGGAGTTAGCCACAGCATGATGTGTTAGGAAACGAGTAAAGAGAATTGCCGGTAACGGGATTGAACAAGGTATAGGGATACCAACGATCGAATCTGGGGCAACTTATATACCGATAGACAAAGGGAATTGCATACGGGATTGATTGAATCCCCGACATCGTGGTTCATCCGATGATATCATCCTGGAACATGTGGGAGCCAACATGTATATCCATACACCGTTGTTGGTTATTGACCGGAGAGGTGTCTCGGTCATGTATGCATGGTTCCTGAACCCGTAGGGTCGACACACTTAAGGTTCGATGACGCTAGAGTTGTAATGGGAATAGTATGTGGTTACCAAAGGTTGTTCGGAGTCTCGGATGATATCCCGGACGTTACGAGGAGCTCTGGAATGGTCCGGAGGTAAATATTCATATACAGGAAGTGGAGATTTGATCGCCGAAAATGTTTCGGGGATCATCGGAATTGTATGGGGACCACCGGAAGGGTTCCAGGGGGTCCACCGGGAGGAGCCACCAGTCCCAGAGGGCCACATGGGCCAAAAGTGGATGGGAACCAGCCCCTAGATGGGCTTGTGCGCCACCCACCAAGTACCAAGGCGCCTAGGGCAGCAAATCCTAGGGCGTGGTCGCTGCCTTAGGTGGCAAGCCACCACCTAGGGCGCCGCCCCTCCTCCTCTTGGTCGCCGCACCACCTAGGGGAAACCCTAGGGTGGACGACCCTCCTCCTCCTCCTCCTCTTATTTATATGCAAGGGTTTGGGGCTGCAAGACACACAAGTTTCTTCCTCCCTCAGCGCAACCCTACTCTTCCTCCTCCTCCTCCGCATCGCTTGGCGAAGCCCTGCCGGAGTACCACGCAGCTCCACCATCACCACGCCGTCGTGCTGCCGGAGCTCTCCTTCAAATTCTCCTCTCTCCTTGCTGGATCAAGGTGAAGGAGACGTCATCGGGCTACACGTGTGTTGAAAGCGGAGGCGCCGTTGTTCGACGCTTAGATTGGGATCTTCCGCGATATGAATCGCTACGAGTACGACTCCATCAACCGTGTTCATAGTAACGCTACCGCTTAGCGATCTTCATAGGTATGAAGATGCTCTACAACCTCTCTCGTTGCTGGTTTCTCCTAGATAGATCTTGGTATGATGTAGGAAATTTGTTGAATTACTAATACGTTGCCCAACAACACTTACAACCGAACACCCGGAAGTACTTGAGGTTGGGCTTGTTACCGGTAAGAATTTCATAAGGAATCTTGTTCAAGCCTTTGCGGAGGTAGAGCCAATTAGCATGTCATGCGGTATTGATGGCTTCGTCCCAAAAGTTGTACGGAGATTTAAACTCCGCCATCATGCTTCTTGCCGCGTCCATCAACGTCCGGTTCTTCCCTCCGCTACACCATTATGTTGAGGGGTATATGGTGCGGAGTATTGATGCTTAATTCCTTCGTCACTCAGAAATTCATTAAAGGTGTAATTCTTGAACTCGGTGCCATTGTCACTTCTAACCATTAATATCTTTGCCTCATGTTGATGTTGAACTTCATTGGCAAAGTCGATGATAGTTTATTGGGTCGCACTCTTCCTCTTGAAGAAGTACACCCAAGTATATCTTGAGTAATCATCCACTATCCCCAAGCAATTCTTTCTTCCCCCAAGACTATCGAAAGATGGAGGACCTAATAGATCCATGTGGAGGAGCTCCAAGGGCCTGTTTGAGTATATGGTAGTCATGGGGCGATGAGCTGTTTCATGTAGCTTTCCTTCAATGCATGCACTGCAAGCACGATCTTTGGCAAAACTCACATTTGTTAGTCCACGAACGTGATCCCCTTTAAGGAGACTTTGCAAAGATCTCATATTGACATGGTCTAGCCGGCAATGCCACAACCATCCAACATGAACTTTAGCCAGTAGGAAAGTCGCGGTCTTAGTGGATCGCTCCGAAAAGTTAACCACATAGAGACCATTATCGTCATGCACAACAAAATCTACTTTAAGAGTCTTGCTCCACAAAAGGGCCACAAAATCAATACTAAAGAAAGTACTAAAACCCATGAGTGCAAGTTGATGAACGAAAAGTAAATTGTATGAGAGGGTCTCAACAAGCATGACCTTTTCAATGGTAAGTTTCGGAGAAATTACCACCATGCCAAGACCAATACCTTTGAAATCGCATCATCACCAAAGGAGACTTGGGTGGCTACGGATGGGTCGGGTTGGACGTTCACCACCAAGTAATTGCTTCCTGTCATATGATTTGCCGCTTTGCTATCAGGCAACCATGACACTCCACCGGAAGCAAACTCGTGCATAAGATCAATGCTTGGATTTAGGTACCCATTCTTTAAGGCAATGCTAGTAACAATTCTATCAGGCAGCCATGACACTCCACCACCAAGTCCTTTCAGGTTAGTAACAAGGGTCTTAGGAACCTAAATATACCATTCAATGTACTCATAAGGGGAACCAACAAATTTAATAAACACATTTCCATCGGTAGCACGACATAAAACAAAAGATGGCTTAAAGTCGCCGCCATTGTTGAGAGGGAGGGTTTTGCCCTTCATGGCATTACCACCCTTAGCTTTGATCTTCTTATTTTTGCGAGTACCGTCCTGAGCCTTGACAAAGGTTTCTTTAGGCAAGGGAGGTTGCTTGGTCTTGATCTTCCTGTTCCTCTTGGCCTCGGGTGCAAACCCAACTCCTTCATTTGCAAGCACTTCCTTTTGATTGCTTATAAGGTCATTGAGATTCTTTTCGCCTTGAATGCATGTCACAAGGCCTTTCTCAAGCTTCTCCTTTAATTTGGCATTCTCATCCACAAGATGTACATGCTCACAACATGGGTTAGTAGCATGTGCATTATGAATTAAAACAAACGGAGAACATGTGGCTATTTCATTGGTGAGTTTTACATGGAGTTGAGCATGAGACTCTTTTAAAGAGGCATGAACACTCTTAAAAGCCTCATGATCCCTGTCAAGTATGACAAGCTCTTCCTTGAGTCTACCATGGTCAACCCCAAGTGAAGCCTTTTTTCATTTAAGCACACGAGTAAGAACAATAACATGATCATGACCTTTCTGTGATTTAGCAATGTCATCGTTGTGTGACTCCTCAAGAGCCAAACAAAGCCCTTTCTATTCCTGGAGAGCAATGGAAAGATCCGCTATCTCATTGGTATAGTCACGATTATGTCCTTGTAGCATAGAGATAGCTTCTTCATGAGTTTCAGTGAGATCATTTGCCTCTCCTAATTGTTCCAAGAGAGCAACAAAATGCTTCTTAGTTTTACCCATGAATTTTCTTATGAATCTATCAAAGGAATTTTCTTCATCATTTACCTCCTCTAGTTCATCTCCACTAACCATAGAAGAAGGGGTAGTGGAAATGATAGTTTTGATGTTGGAGGTTACCTTGTTGGATGCTTTGGCCATAAGGCACTTGGCAATGCGGTTCTAGTTGGGGCGTTGAAGAGAGACACCTTGATTGGGGAAGAAGATGCAATGACTATCGTGGACATTCCCATTACTTCACCACTTGCATGATCGTTATCATCCTCATCGGAGAGATACTCCTCTTGATCCACCAACACCTTTTGGGGTATTTTCTTGGAGAAGTTGTTTTTGTTGGGGAAGGGCTTCGCCTTGTCTTTGCGAATAAGCTTGCCACCATTGTCTTCACTCTTCTCGTAAGGATAGTCTTCCACAAAGTGGCTCACATTGCCATAGTTGGAGCAAGTCCTCACGCGTTGCTTTCTTTGGACCCATTTGAGTTGTTCTTGGAGAAATTGCGCTTTGAGTTTCTCTTGTTTCCCCAAAACTACCTTGACGCAAGATCCATATGCTCGTGATAAGCATACTTGGTGTCTTCGGGGCACATTTCCTCTTCTTCTTCTTTGTATTCCTCCATGGTAGACTTGGCCTTCAAAGCAAGGTTGGGAGAGTCTTTGCTTGACCGTTGGACACGATCTAGAGAATTGTGAGCAGTCTTGTTCAATATGTTCATGGCAATGAACTTGTCCAACACATCGCTTGAGGACATGGAGTGAAAGTCCGACCTTTGATGGATGACAAAGGACATTGACTTGTTGAAAGGCATGATAGCCTTGAGAAACTTACGCTTGATCCAATTATCATCCACATCCTTTCTTCCATGATCTTGTAGAGCAACGGCAAGCATTGCCACTCTTTGGTAGAGCTCATGAGGGTCCTCATCCTCAATCATAACAAATTCATCGGCCTCATCAAGTATCACTTCATAGTTAGACCATTGCATACTAGAGCTTCCCTTGTACATGGTAATGATGTGCTCCCAACAATATTTGGCATGAGTGAATGGTTGCAAATGAGAAAGGTCTTCAATGGGAACTGTAGCTTGAAGGATGAACAAAGCGGAGTGATTGAGCTGATTATCGAGCTCTTCTCTTGGAGTCAGGTTTCTTGGATCATGTGGGTAGTAGCCTTGCTCAATGATTCTCCAAAGTTGTCTTGAGCTGTGATTCAAATGAGCCTTGATACAAAAAACCCAGTTAACAAATTCATTATTAAAAAGCTTAGCAGGAGGACCAAGGTTAATAATATGCGGTGGATGAACCGGTCCTCCATAGACCACGGGAGGAGGAACCGAGGCAAAGGCATTTGCCCCACTTGTTCCTTGAGGCAATTTATTTCTATCAGTACTAGCATTTTCCTTTTCAGAGTTGGTCCCCGTGTCCGAAGTTGTGGTATTAACCATATGCAACAGACCGGTAGACAATTTGAAGCTATCAAGGAAATCTTTGAGCATATTTTTGACCTCGATAGACACTGAGGATCTAAAGGTGGACATGGCCTCATTCATATCCTCTCGGGTGACCGAGTTTGCAACAACTGCCTCAAGCAAATCCATAGCCCAAACCTTGTCATCAGCTATACTCTTTGGGTGGTGAAACCCTTAATAAAGAGACGAGGCTCTGATACCAATTGAAAGGATCGATATGATTGACTAGAGGGGGCGAGGCGTGAATAGGCAACTAACATTTTTTAAGATTTTCTTAAACAAATTAAGTTTAACAACGAATAGGTTGTCTAGAAATGAAACTAAGTGAGCAACCTATATGATGCTATAAACAAGAATAACAAGTAAATAACAAATACAAGTAACGGTAAGAAGTAACCACAAGTGGTGAAGACAAGGATGTGATTCCGAAGTTCCTTCCCTTTGAGGGGAAGTACGTCTCTGTTGCAGCGGTGTGGAGGCACAATGCTCCCCAAGATGCCACTAAGGCCATCGTATTCTCCTCAGGCCCTCACACAATGCGAGATGCCATGATTCCACTAGTGATGCCCATGAAGGAAGAAACCGAACCTTTACAAAAAAGGTTGGGGCAATCTCCACAACTGAATTGGAGGCTCCCAATGATACCACGAAGCTTCACCACAGTGGAATATGGCTTCAAGGTGACCTCAACTGTCTAGGGTCTTCAAACACCCAAGAGTAACAAGAACCGCGAGGGATTGGTGGGGCGAATCAAATTTCCCTTAGTGGAAGTGTAGATCAAGGCCCTCCCAAGCAAACCCTAGAGTATCAACAAATTTTGTTGGCTAGGGAGAGAGATCGGGTGAAAATGGAGCTTGGACGAAAATGGAGCTTAGGGTTGGAAAGAGTAAAGTTCTGTGGGAAGAAGAACCCCTTTGTATAGTGGGGGAACGAATCCAGCCATTACCCACTTTCTCTACTCGCAACACAACGGAACTACCGCTCTAGGGAGCAGTATTACTGATGTTAAGAGGTAGTACCGCTCCAAAGAGTGGCGGTACTACCGCCATGACTGAGGCAACAACCCGAGCCAAAGGCAGGGGCCAGTAGTACAGCCGGAGTGGTACTACCGCTGCCAGGAGCGATACTACCATTCATAAGAGGTAGTACCGCCTCCTATATCCTTTCAGGATAAGCAGCGGACCTAGTCAAGAAGAACCGAGGGTTTCTGGCGTGGTAGTAACAAGCGTTACTACCACCCATGGGTGGTACTGCCTCCCTGCACTACCGCTCCAGAAACCGCTCAGTCCGACACGAAAAGTGTGAGACCCACGAGCTGCGGCACTTGCTAGCGGTACTAGCTAAGCCACCCTCGCCCTAGAGCGGTACTACCGCCGGCCTGGGCGGTACTACCGCCGGCCTGGGAGGTACTACCACCTAGGTATTTCTGGGCAGGAATAGGTCAGGAAGGATGCTCCATTGAGGTGGAAAAGAGGGTGAGAAAGAAAGTGTACCCTATGATTCCACCTAAATCCTTCCGAAGTGAACCCCTCTTAATAGTATGTCTTTTCCTATGACTCAAGTCCACTGGCAACGAAACATAAGAGAGAAATCCGTATTCATATCAATATAGTGAGGGGCATGAATCGTCTTTGTGCCAAATGAACAAATACCTCAAATGCTTAGTGCACACGATTAGTCCGCAAAAGCATTGTCATCAATCACCAAAACCACTAGGATAGAAATATGCTCTTACATCGGGGCAATCATATCAAGGGGAAAAGGGGGAGCAAAGCAATGGTGAGTACTCATCCAAAGTACTCGCAAGACTGACATCAGAACTATGCTAAGTATGCACTAGTATCAAAGGAAAGGGGTTATATCTGGACTGACTGCAGCAATGTGATAATAGAGAGAAGGGACTAGTCCTATCTAAGACTAGCATCTTCAGTGTCTTGCAACATTAGGAGAGAGTAGAACAAGAACACATATATAGTCATATTGTTGCAGCAAATTTTATTAAGTCACGCCCAGAGATTCTTCCTCGACTCCCTATGAGAAAGCAATCGCAGAGCCAAATATTTGAGTTAAGTAAAAAATTTAGTTGTATTAGATCGGGATACAATTCCAAGTCATCCTACAAACGTGGACACGGCAATTCAAATAGTTAATTTTCATCCCTACAGGGGTGCGCCAAATTACCCAACATGCTTGATAAACTCTGGCCGGATACACTTTCCTAGGTCATGCCCGGCCTTGAAAAATCAACATGTAACAACCCTACCTAGGCTAAATAGAGAGGCCATCCCGCTAGTCTAAATCCTAAGTGCGCAAGCGTCATGGACCCATCACCCTTTGCACTCCTACATGATATGTGGGCGGCTGAGGTCACTCATGGCATCTCTAATACAATATCAATGCTTATGCAGAGCACTTGAGCGCGCGCCGCTCCATTGCTCATGTTTGAAGAGCTTCAACTGATACTACGACGTCAAGTACCGATAACTTCTCCCACGTGAAGGTTAGTGTGAAAAGGTCAATGACCAACTTAGATCAAATACCCAAATCTGATTAGCATTTAAATTAACACTGCGCCGATGATCAACAATCCACGAATGTGGTCCTGCCGCCCCGTCTCGAGGATGTGTCGCAAGGGCCAAGAATGCGCGGCCATGCCTCGTCACATCCACGCAGGAATCCACCCACAATACACCTGATCTTGTTCCCAATAGTAAGGTCAAGTAATTGTGTGACTGTAACATCGTAGGGATTCGAGGCATCACCCTCGATCGATTCAAAATGATGTAACCGTTAAGGTGAGCAGGGAGGAATCACCCTCGATGGTTCACGCTTGAGGGGTTCCATGACAGAGTCGTTATCGGAGGTGGTGAAGGAGGAATCACTCTTCGTGAACCATCGCCGGTTAACTACATTACATAGCTAGCATCAGGAGTACGTGACAAGGTGTCACCCTTGGTACTTAATTTCTGCTTGTCCTCGAGTAGATAAATGATAACACAATAATTTCTGTGGTGACATGCTAACACACATATATTAACTTCAAAGTAAAGCAAGTAATATATGCAATTCAAGTCAAGACAATAACAAGCAAGAGTCTATGTCTAGTATTTACTTTAGCAAGGTAAGAACATAAAGGTGCAAGAGCTCTCGCTGTCTATGACTCGAATGTCTCCAAATGGTGTTTGCGTGCAAGAAGTGGGAGATGGGTTGAGATCATAAAATAATTTTTTAATAGAGAACTCAATCTAGTAAAATTTCACACTTGGTCTCCTTCAGAATCTTATTTTGACTCATCCCTAGACCACTAGTGAGGCACAAGTCAAAATGATCCTCTCCCTTTCGACTTTGAGCACTCATGCAATGGATCAGCGTAAGCAAGATATGTTGGCACTTAGGATGGCAAATAGAATAATGATGGGGAAGGAAGACAAAAAGGTGTGAAAGGTTCACATCAAAGAGGACAACCATAGGCGAGAGAAAGCCAAATGATAGATATGATGTGAGGAGTAGGAATTTCCATGTAACGGATGCACATATGAGCTAAGGTAAGCTCTCCAATGGAACTAGTGGGGGTGCATCCAACTTGTTTGCTCATGAAGACCCAGAGCTCATTTGAGTAGGCTCATCATTGGAATATGCAAACCAAGTTCTATAGTGTAAGGGTCCCCACATAGTTATGCATGAATGATAATCTCTATGTAGTACCAAAATAGCAATGGAGTACGAGTGTGGATCTTTCAAAAGGAATAGTAGTGTTGCCCCCTTCTCTTTTTTTCCTCTTTTTGTGTGGCCTATTTGGCTCTTTCTTTTTATCTCTCATTTGTCCTCTTTGGGATCTTTTGTTTACCCTCTTTGGGATCTTTTCCTCACTTAAGGGAAACACTCTATGTTTTACATGAATAAAAAGAAGATCATCACACTTTATAAGAAGTACTCAACATAAAGACAAGTGAAAACTATCATGATGTATGCAAATGTATGCCTCTGCCAGTGTACCAGGATATGCAATGATACTAGCGCGTCATGTAGCAATAATTGGGGCCGCTCTACGATCAAGCAAAAGCATGTATGACATGAAGATCAAGTCATGAGATGGTGGATGTTGCATGGCAATGTATCTCAGAAAGGCTATGGAAATGCCTTAATAGGTAGGTATGGTGGCTGTTTTGAGGAAAGATATAATGAGGCTTATGTATGACAGAGCGTATCATGTCATGGGTTTGGATGCACCAGCGGAGTTTGCACCAACTCCCAATGTGAGAAAGGGCAATGCACGGTACCAAAGAGGCTAGCAAAATATGGAAGGTGAAAGTGCCAACAATCGAATACTCACATTAGTCGGAAGAGCTCATACACTTATTATAGGTAACTCTCTATCTAGTTAGGAAATTGACAAACATACAAGTACCCCAAGGAGGAGTGATTGGGGGTTTGGTTATCCTTGCGCTTCCTCGACTCATGGTAACGTGAGGGTACTCTATATATTCCAACCCCTCCACAGGTTAGCGATCAATTTAGTAGCTAGAGTTCTCAACTATTTTTTTGTTTTTTACAAACACACGGATTTCCCAAAATACGACACCTATCACTAATACGCTCAAGCTCTTGGCACAAATAGTTCAAACATTACTCAAATCAATACCTCAAAACTATTGCAAGTTACTACTATACTTAAATAGCAACCTCAATTACCTACTCATGCAAGACACACAACTCAGTGCAACAAGCCAACTCTATAAAGAAGATAAGCATGATAACTCAAGAGAGTTCCAAAAAGCAACCTAAATAAAAGCTCTTAAAAATATAAGCATGAAAACTAATTGCTAAGCATGACAGTAGCTATGGAAAGATGAAGAAGAGAGAAAAAGATAAGCATGAAAACCTATGTTGTGTTTATCTCCCTAATTAAGAAGTCTAGGTTCCGAATTGTTATGGACAGCAAGCAAAACTAAAAGAAACTAAAAAGTAAAGAGCGGGACGCTCCAAGCATAGCACATAACATATGAAGTGATAAAAATATAGCATGGAGATGGACGAACTAATGATTGTTGATAGAGAAGGGGATGCACGGGGGCATCCCCAAGCTTAGACGCTTGAGTCTCCTTGAATATTTATTGGGGTGCATGGGGGCATCCCCAAGCTTTAGCGCTTGACACTCCTATATCTTCTTTCATCATCTCCCATCGCATACTTGAAAACTCCCTTCATACGAAACTCATCATAAGGTTATTAGAGTAGTTAGTACCCTTAATAAAATAATTAATTACCTGCTGGAAATAAAGATTTTTCATGAAAAGCTACTGTTTCTCATGATTGACAAAAGGTTTTTGCAAATAAAAAAGCAATATTAGGATTTGCAAAACAATAAAAACGCAAAACATGGCAGAATCTGTGAAAAACAGAACAACTGAGAGTAAATAATTTATTTGGGGCACTTCTGCAACTCAAATAAAAAACTCATAACAGATGCCAGAAAGGAAATTCTATATATCATTCTCTTAAATAAATTCAGATAAAAAAGATGAGCTTGTGATTTTTGGCGTATTTTTCCGTCAAGCAGACAGAATGTGTTTTTGGACAGCATGTCACAATTTTTGAACTTTCTTGCAATCGGAGGCTATAACTTGGCACAAAGCTTAAAAATAAAGATACAATGATGTTGCTACAATAGTAACAAGCATCAAGACCACTAAAATAGAAAGTAAAAACAAATTGGGTTCCCTCCCAACAAGTGCTTTCTTTTATGCCTTTGAGCTAGGCATAATACAAGAAGATCAAGTGTTATCAACTCCAAAAGAATAACTTGCCCGAGTAACAGACTCATAAGGTAACTTAATTTTCTTTATAGGGAAGTGTTCCATTCCCTTTTAAGAGGAAAATGGAATTTAATAATTCCCTCTTTCATGTCAATGATAGCACCAACGGTGCGGAGGAAAGGACATCCCAAAATAATTGGACATGAAGGATCACATTCAATGTCCATAATAAGAAAATCAATGGGCACATAATTATCATTAATAATAATAAGGACATCATCAGTTCTCCCTAAAGGTTTCTTTATGTAAGAATCGACAAGACGAACACCAAAAGAACATGGATCATAAGGTTTCCAATCAAGCATATCATACATTCTTTTGGGCATAACGGAGGCACTAGCTCCAACATCACACAATGTAAAGCAAGAGATATTATTCAATTTAATTTGGACCACAGGATCCCAACCATCTTCTAGTTTCCTAGGAATAGAAGTCTCTAGCTTGAGCTTATCCTCCCTAGCTTTGATAAGAGCATTGGTAATATGCTCGGTGAAGGTAATATCCTCCCTAGAAGAGTGTGGGGGTCTTTATCCATTCTTTGCAAAAAGGTGATAACTTCGGAGAGACTACAATTGTCAAAATCAAGGTTACTACCATTAATTAAAGTGGTAGTAATGTCATCTAAGCTCATTATTTTGGTAGTCTCTAAATTCAAATGACTTTCTTGTCCTATAGTTGAGGTATTAGCATCACCATTAATAGGTCCATTGGGACTAGGAGTGTGATGGGTGCTAAAAGTTTTGAGGTCCTCCACAACTTGTATAATAGCAATGGTAGTGTGTGTAGGAAGGCTCTTAATTCTCTCTTCCTCTTCTTTTTCTCTAGCCCATCTCTCTTTAAGTTTGGCTAGCATTCTTATCTTATCATTAATTTGGACTTGGATTGCATTCATGGGTGTGGTGTTCCTTTCCTCAAGGGGGAAGTTCTAATTTTAATCATCTCTACATCATGAGCTATGTTGTCCACCTTCAAAGAGAGACTATCTATTTTTTCTAGTTTCTCTTCTACACTATTGATGAAGGCTTTTTGAGAAGTGTTAAAATCCTTAAGAATGCTCTCTAATTCAGGAGTGGAGTTTTTGGTGCTAGGATAATTGTTGTTGTTCCCATAGTTGTTGGATGGGAACGGTCTAGGATTGCTACCAAAATTACTCCTATAAGCATTGTTATTAAAGTTGTTCCTAGAGATAAAATTAACATCAACTTGCTCTCTTTCTTGAGAAACCAAAGAATTTAAAGGAACATCATGAGGATCTATAGGAGCTTGCTTAATAAGTAGAGTCATGATCATGTCAACCTTATCATTAAGGGAGGATATCTCCTCAACAGAGTTTACCTTCCTACATATTGGAGCTCTCTCAGTGTGCCATTTAGAATAATTTGTCATCATCTCATCCAATAGCTTTGTGGCAGCACCAAGTGTAGTTGACATAAAGGTTCCTCCTGCGGCCGAGTCTAACAGATTCCACGAGGTAAAGTTGAATCCTGCATAAAAGTTTGGATAACCATACAAGTAGTCAAACCATGTGTAGGGCAATTATTAACAAGAGATCTCATACGTTCCCAAGCTTGAGCAACATGTTCATTATCCAATTGTCTAAAATTCATAACATTACTCCTCAACTGGATAATCTTAGCAGGCGGGTAATACTTCCCAATAAAAGCATCTTTGCACTAATCCCAAGAATCTATGCTATTCCTAGGCAAAGATTGAAGCCACACTTTGTCTCCTCCTCTCAAAGAGAAAGGAAAAAAGCTAAGTTTAACAATATCACCATCTATTTCTTTATATTTTTGCATATCACAGAGCTCAACAAAATTGTTCAAGTGCAAGGCAGCATCATCTCCAGCACCGGAGAATTGAACTTTCATAACTAGGTTCAGTAAAGCAGGTTTAATCTCATAGGACGTGGCTCCAGTGGCAGGAGCAGCAATAGGAGTGCAGATAAAGACATTGTTGTTGTGACTAGTGAAGTCACACAACTTGGTGTTTTTAGTGGAACCCATGGTAGAGGCAACAAGCAAGAACAAAGCAACTAATTTTTTTGTGGTTTTTGGTATAAGACTCTAAAGCAAAAACTAAAAAAGCAAACTAACAAGACTAAAAAGCAAAGGTAAAAGATAGCGTGCAACTCCCCTATCTTGAAGATTGGAGTCCCCGGCAACGGCACCAGAAAACTTTGCTTGATGACGAGATGATGTATATACTTCTCGCACCTTGTTGGTTACCCCAATTGGAAGGTCGAGATGTAGTCAGCAGCAAGTTTTCCCTCACACAGAGACTGTAATGTTTATCGAACGAGGAGGACTCCTAGCCTCAACAAGTAGGTGTTTCCTGTCCTGGTCAGCAGAAGACGTGGACCTGCACACACAACAAATAACTTTGCTCCCAACGCGTACAAAGAGGTTGTCAATCTCTCCAGCCTTGTAGTTTGCAAAGGATCAAAACACAAGCGGGAAAGTAATAGTGATTGTAATGGAAAAGTAAATGAAAATGGTAAATGATGGAGGTTTAAACAATGGTGGTGATATGGACCGGAGTCACATGATGTTCATTAGTGGTGTCTCTCTCCGAAAAGACGATAAACAACTATGCTTGTGTAAACAAATCACAGTTGGGCAATTGACAGAGTTATGAACGCACCGCAATGCTAATTATCCTACTTGATAGTTAGAGGTTCAATAGTAATGGGCAGTACGCCAAGACAAGTAGACCTTTTATTCATCAGCATCTACTTACTAATCATCCACCTTGAGATATCTATCCGGAACATCTCGCCGGTATTAAGTTGCGAGCCCCACCCAAAGTGTAAACTCAAAGCGACGGACAACTGCATTAACGAACTATGCGTAAGGTAAACAATCCTTGCAACCGTGGTCACAAGCATCGTTGATTTCTCCCTGGTGGCAACAGCACATCCCCTAGTCTCATGTTTTTGTCACTCAAGCTAGACAACGAGGGGCATGAACCCACAATCATGCATAACGCTCTCTGTTGGAGTTACAATCTACTACTCGGCCAAAGCAATAAATAGCAACGGAGAACATGCATGAATCACTAAGGAACACAATATAAAAGGATAATCAAATATATAACTCATAACAATCTAAACATAATCTCATAATCCATCGGATCCCAACAAACCGAGCATAGCAATAGCCAGAGAATTACATGGATGCCTTGATCATATAGGGCAGCTCACAAGGGCTAACCATTGAAGCACAAGATTGGAGAGAAGACATCACATAGATATTGTTCATGGACCCATGGTCCAAGGAGGACTACTCACGGCACGTCCGGGAAGCGTCCATGGCGGTAGAGAAGCTCCCGGAGGTCAATCCTCCCTCCGGCAGGGTGCCGAGAAGAGGTCTCCTGATGCTCCCGGTCTCGGAAGTGCTCCGGTGGTGGAACGATGGAGAAATTCGCGATTCTGGAAGTTGTGGAAGGGTTTCCTCTTGGAGGACTAAATATAGGCCAAAGGAGGGCACCGGAGGAGGTGGGGCCCACCCAGGTGGCCTCCTGGCGCGGCCTAGGGCCTGACCGCACCAGCAGGTCGCGTGGACGGCCCCTAGCCCCCCTCTGGCCAATCTTCGGTGATATGGAAGCTTCTGTTTCACTGATTTTTTATATATTTTTCCCGGAATTTTTCGGGCTTCGGAAAATTGGGAAAAAGCCTGTGCAAAATAGACATGAGCACACAGAAGCTGTCACTGGGTGCACTGAGTTAGTAGGTTAGTCCAAATATGTGTAAAATTATATAAAAGTGTAGCCAAACATATAACAATGTCACCCAAAAGATCATGGAAGAAGCAGAAATTATAGATACGTTTGGGACGTATCAGTACGCAATAGTAGCTCTGCAGCGTCATACAACAAGGGGGTGTGAGTGATGTGATGGATCTTGGCTCGTCGATCAATAGATTGAGACTTTGATGATAAAGCTGGGGCAACTGGGACTAAGGGGTCAATGGGGATGACTGCTCCACCTATACTAAGCATTTAATGTATAATAGAGTATAACAACAGTTTAACAAGAATAGGCTATGCATCACAATAGGAGCTATCAACAACAGTAGCAAAATCTAATGCAAGCATGAGGGAGAAAGAATGGGCAATATAGGAATGATCAAGCGGGGTTGCTTGCCTTGTTGCTCTGCTGGAAAAGGCTGGTCAGGAGGAGGGGAGTCATACCAGGCAGCAACGTCAATGTTGGTGTCTGCGAGAGAGAAGAGGGGGAAGAAACAATAAATAACAGCAAGCAGATGCATCATGATGCATCACATGGCAACATGCAGTGCTAGGCATGAGCTAACGCAGTACTCCACGTCATGGAGGGATCGAGAAAATATCTAACGATATTTCTCGGGTCTCTCTCTACTACCGACACATGGAATTGATGGAAAAGTTCCATGTTCGTTATGCTAGGGGCACGTGACACACGAACGGGTAGCGTATCCATGTCCGCCTTGTTTTTTTGATCGACTTTCATGTAAAAAATATTTCCATTCGTGTTATGGATTATTTTATATTAATTTTCAAAGTTCTATTCATATTCTAAAATAAAAATAGATTTATTTAATTAAGAAATGTAATTATGACATCAGCATGGCATCATGAGTAAAAGTCACGTTTGAGTGGTCAAACTAACTAGTGGGTCCTACATGTCATTGACTCCTAATTTAAGTTAGTTTAATTTAATTAGATTAGATTTAACAAACATGGTTGGGTCCCACATGTCATACCCTGTAATTTAAATAACATAATTAATTTAAATAAATTAGGTTTAATTAACCTAATTAATTATCCAAATTAATTACTGTGATAAATTGGACAAATTAACAAAGGTAAATTAGGTTAACTAGTTAGCTTTGTAATTAATTACCCAATTAATTAGTTAATTAATTAATTAATTTAGTTATTATTATTTGTATACATTTTTTCTTTCTTTATTTTTTTCTTAAACGTTTACACGGGCGTGTGATACGTCCCAAACGTATCTATTATTTCTATTTGTTCCATGCTCTTTTGGCTCACATTGTTATGTGTTTTGCTACACTTTCATACCTTTTTACACATATTTGGACTAACCTACTAACTCAGTGCACCTTGTGCCAGTTTCTGTCTGCTGATGTTTGTGAATTGCAGGTTTATACCCATATTTACACCGCCCGAAAAATTCCATAAAAAATATATAAAAAATCAGCGTTCCAGAGGACTCCAGACGCCCGAAGGAGAGCCAGAGGGGGGCCACCCCCACCCAGGCGGCCACCTGGCATGGCCTAGGGGAGGCCGCGCCACTAGGCCACCTGGGTGAGTGGGACCTCCCCTCGTGCCCCCCTTTGGCCCGATATTTACCCCCGTGGAGGAAACACTGATTCCAGAACCCTTTTCTCCAAAAGCAATTCCGATCTCCGTCGCCGTTGCCAATAAGTTTCGGGGAACCAGAATTCCTGTGACGGCACCTTGCCGGGACGGGGAAGTGCCCCCGGATTCATCTCCATCGACGTTGCTTCCTCCCTCCATGAAGCGGGAGTAGTTCCTCCTTGGGTTCGAGGTCTTCTACAGTAGCTATGTGGTTAATTCTATTTCCCATGATGTGATCTTGATTGTGATCATAGGCTATGTTAATCTAGGGGGATCCCATGATGTTTCCCCTTCTTCTATGTATTGGATTGATGTACTCACTTGATCTTATCTAGTATAATCTCCGAGACCATGGTGATAGCGGTCTATTGGACATGGATTAGAAGAATATTTTCATGAGTGATTTCCTCTTTTGTGAATTGATTGAAGATTGAGAGTCTCTTGGTGCTTGTCTTTGACTGTCCTTGAGATACGTTGTGGTGATTGTGGTACTCTCTTTGGATGGTTGCGGTGACATTGGGAAATCCATAGATGAGAACTACGAACTCTGAGGTGTGCTTTTGTAGCCCTACATAATTCTCGTCCTCTCTTGATCACAAAGGAATGACCTCCGAGTACGTCACCATTGTATGTTTTAGTGGAAATATCATGTGATTAGACTATGTTAATTTTGTTGGGAGTTGCCACTAGTGAAAGTTTGAAGCCTAGGCCTTGTTTATCACCATTGTTACACCGTTTATGCTCACTTTTATCACTTGATACCTTGCTGTAATTTTTATTACAAATTTATATTACCTTGCTTTGCCACACTTATCACCCATATTTATCACACTTTTATCTTTTGTGAATTGATTGAAGATTGAGAGTCTCTTGGTGCTTGTCTTTGACTATCCTTGAGATATGTTGTGGTGATTGTGGTACCCTCTTTGGATGGCCGCGGTGACATTGGGAAATCCATAGATGAGAACTACAAACTCTGAGGTGTGCTTTTGTAGCCCTACATAATTCTCGTCCTCCCTTGATCACAAAGGAATGACCTCCGATTACGTCTCCATTGCATGTTTTAGTGGAAATATCATGTGATTAGACTATGTTCATGTTGTTGGGAGTTGCCACTAGTGAAAGTATGAAGCCTAGGCCTTGTCTCTCACCATTGTTACATTGTTTGTTCTCACTTTTGTCACATGCTACCTTGTTGTATTTTTTTATTACAGATTTATATTACCTTGCTTTGCCAGACCTATCACCCATATTTTACCATCTCTCCGTTGAACTAGTGCACATATACAATTTACCATTGTATTAGGTGTGTTTGGGACACAAGAGACTTCTTGTTTCTTAGTTGCAGAGTTGCTTGAGAGAGACCATCTTCAACCTCTACTTCCGTGAGTTCGATAAACCTTAGGTCATCCACTTGAGGGAAATTGTTGCTGTCCTACAAACCTCTGCGCTTGGACGGCCAACATAGTCTACAATAATAGAAGCGTGCGTAGACATCAAGATATTTCTGGCGCCGTTGCCGGGGAGGTGAGTGCTTGAAGGAATATCTTTAGATCTTGTAATTAAATCTTTTGGTTTCTTGTTTTTATTTTCACTAGTTAGGCTTATGGAAAACTGCACTCTTAGATCGCTGCTTGGGGAAGGCCGCTTTACCACACCCATGGTAGAGAAGTCTCCTCCACCTACTGAATGTATCCCATTCGAAATACCACTTGGGATAATTGAAATAATTAGGAATGATTGTTATGCAGGAGATGGAACAGTCAATCCTAGTATTCGTTTGTTGAAACTTACAGAACTTTGTGAGTTGTTTAAGATTTCAGGTTTGACAAGAGATGGAGTCATAAGGAAATTATTTGCCTTTTCACTGAAAGGAACAAGCATTGGAATGGTATAGGAAACTAGATGATTCTCACCTACGGGATTGGGAAGAGATCCAGACTCTCTTTTACTCCAAGTTTTATCCTCATCATGAAGTCCATGAGAATAGGAATTATGTTTATAATTTATATCCTCATGACGGAGAGAGCATAGCTCAAGCTTGGGGGAGACTGAAAACTTTAATGCTTAAATGTCCTAACCATGGGTTCCCCAAAGATATGATTATTACTAATTTCTATGCGAGGCTCTCTCGACGGGATAAAGACTTCCTCGATGCTTCCTCTATGGGTTCTTTCACAAACAAAAGGATTGATGCTAAACGGGAACTCCTTGAAAGAATTTAACGCAATACCAAAGACTGGGAGATCAACAAAGGTAAAGAGTCAGGTATAAATTATGAGTATGATTGCATTAAGGCCTTTCTTGAAACTGGAAGTTTTAACAAGTTTACTGCTAAATTTGGGCATGATTCTCAACTCCTTGTTGATTTCCTCAAATCTTTTGCTTCACATCTTAATATGCCTAAGGATAATTGGATCAAGCATCATGAACCTTTTAAAGAGTTTTGCAAAGAAAATAAAATTGTTAATGATAATTGCAACATGCATGATCCGATTCCTGAAAATGAAGTTTTATATAAGCATGTTAATTTTTGTGGAGTGGACAGACCTTGTGAAAGGCCTATGATTGAAGAAGAGAAGTATTGTAAGCAACATAAGCATGAAAGAACAATCACTTTGGTTAGAGATTTAAATGAAATTGCTAGGGAATTTTGTGACCTTTACCCTTTTCTTGTGAACTTTGTGGTATAGAGGGTCACTTTAATTTTCAATGCATGTACTTTCAAAACATAACTTATAACCAGTTGTGTGATAACATGATCATTTCTGATCTTTATGATGAACTTATGTTATTTATGATGTGTGAAGAGTTATCATAAAAACTTCTTGGCTAGATGATAATGCCTTAGGAATAAACAACACTTTGCAAAAATGCCATCTCTATTGTGTTGTTAATTGCCATGAAAATGATTACATAAGTAAGATTAGAAAGGAGGGAACTTTACCAAAACATAAAAATGTCTCTTATGTTTCCACTAATAAAAAGAAGAGTTTCTCCCAAGTTTCCCCTATTGTTTCTAATGATAAACCAGAATATGTGGAGAAGCTTGCTCTCCAACCACTCCCTCCTAAGGTGAAGAAGAAGAAAAAGAAGAGGAGGAAGAGGAACAAGAAGGAAGAAGAATGGGTATCAACCTGGCGTGAGCATATTCCTCGCATCAACTTTTATCCTAACGGACATAAATTTATGGAGGATGGTGAGCTTGATTGCATCCATTATTATCTTGATGATAAGTCCGTAGGTACTATTGAAGATGATTTTGATTATGATATGCATGTTACTTATTGTGTTTGGGAAGATGATGATAATGCTACTTATGATCTTGAATATATTTTTGGTACCAACTCTAAAGATGATGATATGGAAAGCTCTAAGCTTGGGGATGATAGGATTGCAAGTCCTTTACCCATTAGTGATGTGATTTTTGATAATTCTTTTGCTAGTAAGAATAAAGACAACATGTTTACAAATATAGTTGCTAGCAATAATAATACTCTTCTCTACCATGATGATGTTATAACTCCTATCTAAAGTGATTGTAAAGATACCTATGACATAAGGAGAAATTATCCATATGAAACTGGTCATAATCATGGAGGGAATTACTCCCTTGCTGAACACCATCTCCCCAATACACAATTAATCTATAGTGTTCAAGTTGTTTATGATAGTCCTACTCAATGAGAAAGATTATGCTTATGTGGAGAGTAAGAGTACCTTTTTGCATGTGGATCATGGTAAAAATGCTTTATGTGATACTTATATTGTTGAGTTTATTCATGATCCCACTGAAAATTATTATGAGAAGGGAACATATTCTTATAGATATTTCAATAATATCAAGTTCCCTCTCTTTATGTTGAAGGTTTTGAAGCTGCACTTGTTTTGCCTTCCTATGCTTATTGCTTTGTGCTATTACAATATTCCTATGCATAGGAAGCATGTTAGACTTAAATGTGTTTGGTATTTGCTTCTTGATGCTCTCTTTTGTTCTACAACTCTTATTCCTACGAGAGCATCATTGAAATCTTAAGCCTATCTTTATGGCTATAAAGAAAGAGATCTATAGAGACAACCCTTGTTATCTTTACTTTGAGTTTTTAAATTCAATTTTTATTGGTCTTGATGTGTGTTACTACTGTAGCAACATCATTGTATCTTTATTTTAAGATTTGTGCCAAGTTTTAGCATCCGATTGCAAGAAAGTTCAAAAGTTGTGACATGTTGTCCAAAAACAGATTTTGTTTGCTTGATGGACAAATTCACCAAAAATCACCATAACCTCTTTTTGGTCTAAATTGTTTTGAAAGTATGACCTATACAATTGGCTTTCTGGCGTCTGTTATGCGTTTTTTGATTTGAGTTGCAGAAGTTCCCTAAAAGAATTATTTGCTACCTGCTGGTTTATTTTTCACAGATTCTGCCACGTTTTGCGTTTTCATCGTTTCGCAAATCTTAAGCTTGCTTTTTCTTTGCAAAAAACTTTTTGTCAATCTTGAGAAAAAGTATCTCTTCATGAAAATATTTATTTACAGTGGAGAAAAAATATTTTATTATGGGTACTAACCACTCTAATCAGCTTATGATGAGTTTCGTATGAAGGGAGTTTTCAAGTATGCGATGGAAGATGATGAAAGAAGATCCATGAGTGTCAAACGCTCAAGCTTGGGGATGCCCCATGCACCCCCAAGAAATATCCAAGGAGACTCAAGTGTCTAAGCTTGAGGATGCCCCCGTGCATCCCCTTCTCGATCAACAATCATTAGTTCGTGCTTCTCCATGCTATATTTTTATCTCTTCATGTGATATGTGCTAAACTTGCAGCGTCTCGCTCTTTACCTTTTAGTTTTGCTTGTTGTTCATAACAAGTTGGACCCTAGACTTCATTTTTTGGGAGAGAAACACAAGCTCCACTCCACCCTAGAACACAACATAGGTTTTCATGCTTATCTTCTTGTGTGTTCTTTATCTTTTCATAGTTGTTGTCATGCTTAGCTCCTAGTTTTCAAGCTTATATTTTTAAGAGCTTTTATTTAGGTTGCTTTTGGAACTCTCTTGAGTTATCATTCTTATCTTTTTTAGAGAGTTGGCTTGTTGCACGGGGTTGTCTTGCATGAGTAGCTAATTGAGGTTGCTATTTAAGTATAGTAGTAACTTGCAATAGTTTTGACGTATTGATTTGACAAATGTTTGGACTTTGGTGTCAAGAGCTTGAGCCTATTAGTGATAGGTGTCGTATTTTCGGCAATCCGTGTGTATTTTCAAAACTAAAAAAAATAGTTGAGAACTCTAGCTACTAGATAGATCGCTAACCTCTGGAGGGGTTGGAATATATGGAGTACCCTCACGTTATCATGGGTCGAAGATGCGCAAGGATAACCAAACCCCCAAACACTCCTCCTTGGGGTACTTGTCTCTTTGTGAATCTCCTGACTAGATAGAGAGTTGCCGATAATAAGTGCATGAGTTCTTTGGACTAATGCGAGTATTCGATTGTTGGCACTTCCACCATCCATATTTTGCAAGCCTCTTCGGTACCGTGCATTTCCCTTTCTCATCTTGAGAGTTGGTGCATACTTCGCCGGTGCATCCAAACCCTTGGCATGATACACTCTGTCATCATAAGCCTCATTATATCCTTCGTCAAAATAGCCACCATATCAACCTATTAAGGCATTTCCATAGCCTTTCCGAGATACATTGCCATGCAACATCCACCATCTCATGACTTGATCTTTATGTCATAAATGCTTTTGCTTGATCGAGGAGGCGCATGCTAGTTGTGTTTTGCCCTTATTATTGCTACATGACGCGCTAGTATCTTTGCATATCCTGCTACACTGGTAGAGGCATATATCTGCATACATCATGATAGATTTAATTTATCTTTATGTTGAGTACTTTTTATAAAGTGTGAAGATCTTCTTTTTATTTCTTGTAAAATATAGAGTGTTTCCCTTAAGTGAGGAAAAGATCCCAAAGAGGACAAATTAAAAGATCCCAAAAGAGGACACATGAAAAGATCCCAAAGAGGACAAATGGGATATAAATAGAAAGAGCCAAAGAGGCCACAAAAAATAAAAATAAAGGGAAAATAAATAAAAAGAGAGAAGGGGGAACACTATTGTTCATTTTGAAAGATCCACACTCGTACTCCACTGTTATATTTGTACTCCAGAGAGATTATCATTCATGCATAACTATGTGGGGACCCTTACACTATAGAACTTGGCTTGTATATTCCAATGATGAGCCTCCTCAAGTGAGCTCTAGGTCTTCATGAGCAAGCAAGTTGGATGCACCCCCACTAGTTCCATTGGAGAGCTTACTTTAGCTCATATGTGCATCCGTTGCATGGCAATCCCTACTCCTCACATCATATCTATCATTTGGCTTTCTCTCGCCTATGACTGTCCTCATTCATGTGAGCCTTTCACACCTTTTTTTGTCTTCCTTCCCCATCATTATTCTCTTTGCCATCATAAGTGCCAATATATCTTGCTCGCGCTCATCCATTGCATGAGTGCTCAAAGTAGAAAGGGAGAGGATCATTTTGACTTGTGCCTGACTAGTGGTCTGGGGATGAGTCAAAATAAGATTCCGAAGGAGACCAAGTGTGAAGTTTTAGTAGATTGAGTTCTCAATTAAGCTATATAGTATTTTTATGCTCTAAACCCATCTCCCACTTCTTGCAGGCAAACTGTTGGGTAACGTAGCATAAATTCAAAAAATTTCCTACGCATGTTCAGATCTTCCTATGGAGAGACCAGCAACGAGAGAGAGGTAAGAGCATCTTCATACCTTTGAAGATTGCTAAGCGGAAGCGTTTGCTAGAACGCGGTTGATGAAGTCGTACTCGCGGTGATTCCGATCTAGTGCCGAACAACGGAACCTCCGCGTTCAAGACACGTGCAGCCCGGTGACGTCTCCCGCACCTTGATCCAGCAAGGAGGAGGGATAGGTTGGGGAAGAAGACCAGCAACACGACGGCGTGGTGTTGGTGGAGAGACGAGGTCTCCCGGCAGGGCTTCGCCAAGCGCCGGCAGAGAGGAGGAGGGAGAAGTGCAGGGCTGCGCCGAGGGAGAGGGAAAACTGTGTCCTCCAAAGGCCAAAAGTGCCCACTATATATAGGGGAAGGGGAGAGGGGGTGCCACCCCTAGGGTTCCCACCCTAGGGGGTGCGGCAGCCCTCCCAGATGGGGTTTGTGGCGGCCAGATGGGGAGGAGGGGGTGGCGCACCCCTCTGGTGGGCCTAAGGCCCACCTAAGTTAGGGTTCCCCCCCCTCTTTTTCTTTCCCCTGCGCCATGGGCTGAGTGGGGAGGCGTACCAGCCCAACTAGGGGCTGGTTCCCACCCCCACTTAGCCCATCTTACCTCTTGGGGTCGCAGCCCCCCTTCGGTGGTCCCGGTGGTCCCGGTACGTTACCGGTGATGCCCGAAACACTTCCGGTGTCCGAAACCATCCGTCCTATATATCAATCTTTACCTCCGGACCATTCCGGAGCTCCTCGTGACGTCCTGGATCTCATCCGGGACTCCGAACAACTTTCGGTAATCTCGTATAACAATTCCCTATAACCCTAGCGTCATCGAACCTTAAGTGTGTAGACCCTACGGGTTCGGGAGACAGGCAGACATGACCGAGACACCTCTCTGGCCAATAACCATCAGCGGGGTCTGGATACCCATGGTGGCTCCCACTAGCTCCACGATGATCTCATCGGATGAACCACGATGTCAAGGATTCAATCAATCCCGTATACGATTCCCTTTGTCTGTCGGTATAGAACTTGCCCGAGATTCGATCGTCGGTATACCTATACCTTGTTCAATCTCGTTACCGGTAAGTCTCTTTACTCGTTCCGTAGTTCGTCATCGTGTGACTAACTCCTTAGTCACATTGAGCTCATGATGATGTTCTACCGAGTGGGCCCAGAGATACCTCTCCGTCACACGGAGTGACAAATCCCGATCTCGATTCGTGCCAACCCAACAGACACTTTCGGAGGTACCCGTAGTGCACCTTTATAGTCACCCAGTTACGTTGTGACGTTTGATACACCCAAAGCACTCCTACGGTATCCGGGAGTTACACAATCTCACGGTCGAAGGAAAAGATACTTGACATTAGAAAAGCATTAGCATACAAACAATACGATCTAGTGCTAGGCTTAGGATTGGGTCTTGTCCACCACATCATTCTCCCAATGATGTGATCCCGCTATCAATGACATCCAAATGTCCATGATCAGGAAACCATGATCATCTATTGACCAACGAGCTAGCCAACTAGAGGCTTGCTAGGGACACATTGTGATCTATTCATTCACACATGTATTACTGTTTCCTGTTAATACAATTATAGCATGAACGATAGACGATTATCATGAACAAGGAAATATGATAATAACCATTTTATTATTGCCTCTAGGGCATATTTCCAACAGTCTCCCACTTGCACTAGAGTCAATAATCTAGTTACATTGTGATGTATCGGACACCCATAGCATTATGGTGTTGATCATGTTTTGCTCGTGGAAGAGGTTTAGTCAACGGGTCTGCAATATTCAGATCCGTGTGTACTTTACAAATATCTATCACTCCAGTTTGGACATGGTCCTGGATGGAGTTGTAGCGGCGCTTGATGTGCTTCGTCTTCCGGTGAAACCTGGGCTCCTTGGCTATGGCAATGGCTCCAGTGTTGTCACAGAAGAGTGTCATAGGACCCGACGCGCTTGGAACCACTCCAAGGTCGGTGATGAGCTCCTTCATCCAAATTCCTTCATGAGCCGCTTCTGAAGCAGCTATGTACTCCGCTTCACATGTAGATGCTGCCACGACTTCTTGCTTGCTGCTGCACCAGCTCACTGCCCCACCATTCAACACATATACGTATCCGGTTTGTGACTTAGAGTCATCCGGATCTATGTCGAAGCTAGCGTCGACGTAACCCTTTACGACGAGCTCTTCGTCACCTCCATAAACGAGAAACATTTCCTTAGTCCTTTTCAGGTACTTAAGGATATTCTTGACCGCTGCCCAGTGTTCTGCACCGGGATTACTTTGGTACCTCCCTACCAAGCTTATCGCGAGGTTTATATCAGGTCTGGTACACAGCATGGCATACATTAGAGAGCCCACGGCTGAAGCGTAGGGGACAGAACTCATCTTCTCTCTATCTGTTGCCGTGGTCGGCGACTGAGTCTTACTCAATCTCATACCTTGCAAAACTGGCAAGAACCCTTTCTTTGAGTTTTCCATATTGAACTTCTTCAGTATCTTGTCAAGGTATGTGCTTTGCGAAAGACCTATGAGGTGTCTCGATCTATCTCTATAGATCTTGATGCCTAATATGTATGCAGCTTCTCCAAGGTCCTTCATTGAAAAACTCTTGTTCAAATAGGCCTTTATGCTCTCCAACATCTCTATATCATTCCCCATCAACAATATGTCATCCACATATAGTACGAGGAAAGCTACAGAGCTCCCACTCACTTTCTTGTACAGACAGGCTTCTCCGTAAACCTGTATGAACCCAAACGCCTTAATCACCTCATTAAAGCGAATGTTCCAACTCCGAGATGCTTGCACCAGCCCATAGATGGAGCGCTGGAGCTTGCATACTTTGTTAGCACCCTTAGGATCGACAAAACCTTCTAGTTGCATCATATACAACTCTTCCTTAAGATTCCCGTTAAGGAACGGTGTTTTGACGTCCATTTGCCAAATTTCATAATCATAAAAGGCGGCAATTGCTAACATGATTCGGACTGATTTCAGCTTCGCTACGGGAGAGAAAGTCTCTTCGTAGTCAACTCCTTGAATTTGTCGAAAACCCTTTGCGACAAGTCGAGCTTTGTAAACGGTTACATTACCGTTTGCATCAGTCTTCTTCTTGAAGATCCATTTATTTTCTATGGCTCGCCGTTCATCGGGCAAGTCCACCAAAGTCCATACTTTGTTCTCATACATGGATCCTATCTCGGATTTCATGGCCTCAAGCTATTTGTTGGAATCCGGGACCGCCATTGCTTCTTCATAGTTCGAAGGTTCACCGTTGTCTAACAACATGATTTCCATCACAGGGTTGCCGTACCACTCTGGTGCGGAGCGTACCCTTGTGGACCTTCGTGGTTCAGTAGTAACTTGATCCGAAGCTTCATGATCATCATCATTAACTTCCTCTTCAGTCGCTGTAGGCACCACAGGAACAACTTCTTGCGCTGCGCTACTTTCCTGTTCGAGAGGGGGTGTAATTACCTCATCAAGTTCTACCTTCCTCCCACTTACTTCTTTCGAGAGAAACTCTTTCTCTAGAAAGGATCCGTTCTTGGCAACAAAAGTTTTACCTTCGGATCTAAGATAGAAGGTATACCCAATAGTTTCCTTAGGGTATCCTATGAATACGCATTTCTCCGCTTTGGGTTCGAGCTTTTCTGGTTGAAGTTTCTTCACATAAGCATCGCAGCCCCAAACTTTAAGAAACGACAACTTAGGTTTCTTGCCAAACCACAGTTCATACGGTGTCGTCTCAACGGATTTAGACAGTGCCCTATTTAAAGTGAATGCTGCAGTTTCTAATGCGTAACCCCAAAATGATAGCGGTAAGTCGGTGAGAGACATCATAGATCGTACCATATCTAATAAGGTGCGATTACGACGTTCAGACACTCCGTTGCGTTGCGGTGTGCCAGGCGGCGTTAGTTGTGAAACGATTCCACACTTTCTTAGGTGTGTGCCAAACTCGTGACTCAAATATTCTCCTCCACGATCAGATCGTAGACATTTAATTTTTCTGTCACGTTGATTCTCAACCTCACTCTGAAATTCCTTGAACTTTTCAAACGTCTCAGATTTGTGCTTCATCAAGTAGATATACCCATACCTACTCAAATCATCGGTGAGAGTGAGAACATAACGATAACCACCGCGAGCTTCAACGTTCATTGGACCACACACATCAGTATGTATTATTTCCAATAAGTCGGAGGCTCTCTCCATTATTCCTGAGAATGGAGTCTTAGTCATCTTGCCCATGAGGCACGATTCGCATGTGTCAAATGATTCAAAGTCAAGAGACTCTAGCAGTCCATCAGTATGGAGCTTCTTCATGCGCTTAACGCCGATATGACCAAGGCGGCAGTGCCACAAGTATGTGGGACTATCATTATCAACTTTGCATCTTTTGGTACTCACACTATGAATATGTGTAACATCACGATCGAGATTCATCAAGAATAAACCATTCACCAGCGGAGCATGACCATAAAACATATCACTCATATAAATAGAACAACCATTATTCTCTGACTTAAATGAGTAGCCGTCTCGCATCAAGCAAGACCCTGATACAATGTTCATGCTTAAAGCTGGTACTAAATAACAATTATTAAGGTTTAAAACTAATCCCGACGGTAGATGTAGAGGTAGCGTGCCGACGGCGATCACATCGACCTTTGAACCATTCCCGACGCGCATCGTCACCTCGTCCTTGGCCAGTCTCCGCTTATTCCGCAGTTCCTGCTTTGAGTTGCAAATGTGAGCAACAGCACCGGTATCAAATACCCAGGAGCTACTACGAGCGCTGGTAAGGTACACATCAATAACATGTATATCACATATACCTTTAACGTTGCCGGCCTTCTTGTCCGCTAAGTATTTGGGGCAGTTCCGCTTCCAGTGACCTTTTCCCTTGCAGTAGAAGCACTCAGTCTCAGGCTTGGGTCCGTTCTTTTTCTTCTTCCCGGCATCTGGTTTACCGGGCGCGGCAACAGCTTTGCCGTCTTTCTTGAAGTTCTTCTTACCCCTGCCTTTCTTGAAACTAGTGGTCTTGTTGACCATCAACACTTGATGCTCCTTCTTGATTTCTACTTCTGCAGACTTGAGCATCGAGTACAACTCGGGAATGGTTTTCTCCATCCCTTGCATGTTGTAGTTAAGCACAAAGCCTTTGTAGCTTGGTGGGAGAGACTGGAGGATTCTGTCAATGATAGCATCATCCGGAAGTTCGACTCCAAGTGAAGTCAGACGACCGTGTAACCCAGACATTTTGAGTATGTGCTCACTGACAGAACTGTTCTCCTCCATCTTACAGCTGAAGAACTTGTCGGAGACTTCATATCTCTCGACACGGGCATGAGCTTGAAAAACTAGCTTCACCTCTTGGAACATCTCATATGCCCCGTGTTGCTCAAAACGTCTTTGGAGCCCCGTTTCTAAACTGTATAACATGCCACACCTGACCAGAGAGTAGTCATCACTCCGCGCTTGCCAGACGTTTAGAACGTCCTGCGCTGCTGCGGGAGCGGGAGGGTCACCTAGCGGCGCATTAAGGACATACGCCTTTTTACTTGCTTCAAGGATGAGCTTCAGGTTGCGAACCCAGTCCGCATAGTTGCTACCATCATCTTTCAGCTTGTTTTTCTCTAGGAATGCGTTGAAGTTGAGGTTGACGTTGGACATCTACAATATTTATAAAGACAACTTTTAGACTAAGTTCATGACAATTAAGTTCATTTAATCAAATTAAGTATGAACTCCCACTTAAATCGACATCCCTCTAGTCATCTAAGTGATACATGATCCATGTTGACTAACCCGTGTCCGATCATCACGTGAGACGGACTAGTCACCATGGTGAGCAACTTCATGCTGATCGTATTCAACCATACGACTCATGTTCGACCTTTCGGTCTCTTGTATTCGAGGTCATGTCTGTACATGCTAAGCTCGTCGAGTCAACCTAAGTGTTTTGCGTGTGTAAATCTGGCTTACACCCGTTGTATGCGAACGTTAGAATCTATCACACCCGATCATCACGTGGTGCTTCGAGACAACGAACCTTCGCAACGGTGCACACTTAGGGGAATACGTTCTCGAAATTTTAGGAGGGATCATCTTATTATGCTACCGTCGTTTTAAGCAATAAGATGTAAAACATGATAAACATCACAATGCAATCATATAGTGACATGATATGGCCATTATCATCTTTGCTCATTCGATCTCCATCTTCAGGCATCGCATGATCATCATCGTCACCGGCGTGACACCATGATCTCCATCATCATCATCTCCATCATCGTGTCTCTGTGAAGTCGTCACGCCAACTACTACTATCACTACTACTATGGCTAACCGTTAGCAATGAAGTAAAAGTAGCAAGCACATGGCGTTGCATCTCATACAATAAATTAAGACAACTCCTATGGCTCCTGCCGGTTGTCATACTCATCGACATGCAAGTCGTGAAACCTATTACAATAACATGATCATCTCATACATCATACATGCAACATCACAACTTTGGCCATATCACATCACATGTCAAACCCTGCAAAAACAAGTTAGACGTCCTCTAATTGTTGTTGCAAGTTTTACGTGGCTGATTTGGGTTTCTAGCAAGAACGCCTTCTTACCTACGTGATAGCCACAACGATGATATGCCAAAGCTATTTACCCTTCATAAGGACCCTTTTCATCAAATCCAATCCGACTAGAGTAGGAGAGACAGACACCCGCTAGCCACCTTTATGCACGATGTGCATGTCTGTCGGTGGAACCAGTCTCACGTAAGCGTACGTGTAAGGTCGGTCCGGGCCGCTTCATCCCACAATACCGCCGGAAAAGAATAGGACTAGTAACGGCAAGCAAATTGACAAACCATCGCCCACAACTTTTGTGTTCTACTCGTGCATAGAATCTACGCATAGAAAACCAGGCTCGGATGCCACTGTTGGGTAACGTAGCATAAATTCAAAAAATTTCCTACGCATGTTCAGATCTTCCTATGGAGAGACCAGCAACGAGAGAGAGGTAAGAGCATCTTCATACCTTTGAAGATCGCTAAGCGGAAGCGTTTGCTAGAACGCGGTTGATGAAGTCGTACTCGCGGTGATTCCGATCTAGTGCCGAACAACGGCACCTCCGCGTTCAACACACGTGCAGCCCGGTGACGTCTCCCGCACCTTGATCCAGCAAGGAGGAGGGAGAGGTTGGGGAAGAATACCAGCAACACGACGGCATGGTGTTGGTGGAGAGACGAGGTCTCCCGGCAGGGCTTCGCCAAGCGCCGGCAGAGAGGAGGAGGGAGAAGTGCAGGGCTGCGCCGAGGGAGAGGGAAAACTGTGTCCTCCAAAGGCCAAAAGTGCCCACTATATATAGTGGAAGGGGAGAGGGGGTGCCACCCCTAGGGTTCCCACCCTAGGGGGTGCGGCAGCCCTCCCAGATGGGGTTTGTGGCGGCCAGATGGGGAGGAGGGGGTGGCGCACCCCTCTGGTGGGCCTAAGGCCCACCTAAGTTAGGGTTCCCCCCCTCTTTTTCTTTCCCCTGCGCCATGGGCTGAGTGGGGAGGCGTACCAGCCCAACTAGGGGCTGGTTCCCACCCCCACTTAGCCCATCTTACCTCTTGGGGTCGCAGCCCACCTTCGGTGGTCCCCCGGGACCACCTCCGGTGGTCCCGGTGGTCCCGGTACGTTACCGGTGATGCCCGAAACACTTCCGGTGTCCGAAACCATCCGTCCTATATATCAATCTTTACCTCCGGACCATTCCGGAGCTCCTCGTGACGTCCTGGATCTCATACGGGACTCCGAACAACTTTCGGTAATCTCGTATAACAATTCCCTATAACCCTAGCGTCATCGAACCTTAAGTGTGTAGACCCTACGGGTTCGGGAGACAGGCAGACATGACCGAGACACCTCTCTGGCCAATAACCATCAGCGGGGTCTGGATACCCATGGTGGCTCCACTAGCTCCACGATGATCTCATCGGATGAACCACGATGTCAAGGATTCAATCAATCCCGTATACGATTCCCTTTGTCTGTCGGTATAGAACTTGCCCGAGATTCGATCGTCGGTATACCTATACCTTGTTCAATCTCGTTACCGGTAAGTCTCTTTACTCGTTCCGTAGTTCGTCATCGTGTGACTAACTCCTTAGTCACATTGAGCTCATGATGATGTTCTACCGAGTGGGCCCAGAGATACCTCTCCGTCACACGGAGTGACAAATCCCGATCTCGATTCGTGCCAACCCAACAGACACTTTCGGAGGTACCCGTAGTGCACCTTTATAGTCACCCAGTTACGTTGTGACGTTTGATACACCCAAAGCACTCCTACGGTATCCGGGAGTTACACAATCTCACGGTCGAAGGAAAAGATATTTGACATTAGAAAAGCATTAGCATACGAACAATACGATCTAGTGCTAGGCTTAGGATTGGGTCTTGTCCACCACATCATTCTCCCAATGATGTGATCCCGCTATCAATGACATCCAAATGTCCATGATCAGGAAACCATGATCATCTATTGACCAACGAGCTAGCCAACTAGAGGCTTGCTAGGGACACATTGTGATCTATTCATTCACACATGTATTACTGTTTCCTGTTAATACAATTATAGCATGAACGATAGACGATTATCATGAACAAGGAAATATGATAATAACCATTTTATTATTGCCTCTAGGGCATATTTCCAACACAAACACCATTTGGATACATTCGAGTCACGGACAGCGAGAGCTCTTGCACCTTTATGTTCTTTCTTTGCTAATTTCAATACTAGATATAGACTCTTTCTTGTTTTTGTCTTGACTTGAATTGCATATCTTACTTGCTTTACTTTGAAGTTCTTGTATGTGTGTTAGCATGTCACCACAGAAATTATTTGTGTTATCATTTACCTACTCGAGGACGAGCAGGAATTAAGCTTGGGGATGTTGATACGTCCCAAACGTATCTATAATTTCTGTTTGTTCCATGCTCTTTTGGGTAACATTGTTATGTGTTTTGCTACACTTCCATACCTTTTTACACATATTTGGACTAACCTACTAACTCAGTGCACCAAGTGCGAGTGTCTGTCTGCTGATGTGTGTGAATTGCAGCTTTATACCCATATTTACAGTGCCTGAAAAATTCCACAGAAAATATATAAAAAACCAGTGTTCCAGAGACTCCAGACGCCCGAACGAGAGCGAGAGGGGGCCACCCCTCACCCAGGCGGCCACCTGGCGCGGCCTAGGTTGAGGTCGCGCCACCAGGACGCCTGGGCGAGTGGGACCTCCCCTGGTGCCCTCATTTGGCCCTATTTTTACCCCCGTGCAGGAAACATGATTCCAAAACCCTTTTCTCCAAAAGCAATTCTGATCTCTGCCGCCATTGCTACGGCGATAGAAACCTTTCTGTCACCCCTTGAGCTTGCGTTGGTTTTTCCCTTGAAGAGGAAAGGGCGATGCAACACAGGAGTAGTAAGTATTTCCCTCAGTTGAGAACCAAGGTATCAATCCAGAAGGAGAATCGCGTCAAGTCCAGAGTACATGTGCAAACACAAAAGAGCTTGCACCCAACGCTATAAAGGGGTTGTCAATCCCTTCAAGATTGATTGCAAAGTGAGATCTGAAGGCGGAAAGTGCAACGAAGTAAAAGTGTAAGGCTGAAAATATGGCGTGGAGTAGACCCGAGGTCCATAGTGTTCACTAGAGGCTTCTCTCAAAATAGCAAGTATTACGGTGGGTGAACAAATTACTGTCGAGCAATTGATAGAACCGCGCAAAGTCATGACGATATCTAAGGCAATGATCATACATATAGGCATCACTTCTGAGTCAAGTAGACCGATACTTTCTGCATCTACTACTATTACTCCACACATCGACCGCTATCCAGCATGCATCTAGTGTATTGAGTTCATGACGAATAGAGTAACGCCTTAAGCAAGATGACATGATGTAGACGGATAATCTCAAACCAATGATGAAAACCCCATCTTTTTACCCTTGATGGCAACAACACGATGCGTGCCTCGCTACCCCTTCTGTCACTGGGTGAGGTCACAGCACGGCATGAACCCAAAACCAAGCACTTCTCCCATTGCAAGAATCATAGATCTAGCTGGCCAAACAAAACCCACAACTCGAAGAGAATTAAGGATATGAAATCATGCATAAGAGAGATCAGAAGAAACTCAAATAAGATTCATAGATAATCTGATCATAAATCCACAATTCCTCGGATCTCGAAAAACACACCGCAAAAGAAGATTACATCGGATAGGTCTCCATGAGGATCATGGAGAACTTTGTATTGAAGATCCAAGAGAGAGAAGAAGCCAACTCGCTACTAGCTATGGACCCGTAGGTCTATGGTCAACTACTCACGCATCATCGGAGAGGTCATGGTGTTGATGAAGAAGCCCTCCGTATCTGAATCCCCCCTCCGGCAGGGCACGAGAACGTGCCGCAGATGGGATCTTGCGGAGACAGAAGCTTGCGGCGGCGGAAAATTACTTTTGATGATCTCCTGATTTTTTCTGGGATTTTAGGGACTATATAGGCGAAAGACCTAGGGCAGGGGAGCCACGGGGAGCTAACAAGCCTGCTAGGCCCGCCCCACCCCCTAGGTCGGGCCTGGTGGGCTTGTGACCTCCTCCGACGTCCCTTGCCTTGGTTCTCAAGTCTCCCGCGTGTCTTCTGTTAAGGAAAAAATCATTCCGCAGATTTTATTCCGTTTGGACTCCGTTTAAAATTTTCCTATGAAAAGGGTCAAAAACACGGAAAAACAGGAACTGGCACTTGGCATTGAGTTAATAAGTTAGTCCCAAAAAAATATATAAAAGGCATACAAAACATCCAAAGTTTGACAAGATAATAGCATGAAACCATCAAAAATTATAGATACGTTGGAGACGTATCAAGCATCCCCAAGCTTAACTCCTGCTCGTCCTCGAGTAGGGAAGTGATAAAGACTGAATTTTTGATGTGGAATGCTACCTAGGATAGTTGTCCTTTGCAACTTATTTCATGTGACATGAATGTTCAGTTCCGTAAGATTCAAAACAATAATTTGCTATTGACCATGAAAACAATAATACTTCAAGCAAACTAGCAAGGTAATCATGAACTTCCAAAATAACAAGGCCAAAGAAAGTTATCCCTACAAAATCATATAGTCTGGCCATGCTCCATCATCCTCACACAACTAATGTAAATCATGCACAACCCCGGTATTGGCCAAGTAATTGTTTTCGCACTCTTACTTTCTCAAACTTTTTATAACTATCACGCAATACATGAGCGTGAGCCATGGATATAGCACTATAGGTGGAATAGAGTGTGGTGGTGGTTGTGAGACAAAAAGGAGGAGATGGTCACATTGACTCGGCGTATCAAAGGTATATGGAGATGCCCATTAATAGATATCAATGTGAATGAGTAGGGATTGCCATACAAGGGATGCACTAGAGCTATAAGTATGTGAAAGCTTAAAAGGAGAACTAGTGAGTGTGCATCCAACTTGCTTGCTCATGAAGACCTAGGGCAATTTGAGGAATCCCATCATTGGAATATACAAGCCAAGTTATATAATGAAGATTCCCACTAGCATATGGTAGTGACAAAGCAAGAAGCTCTCAATCATGAAGAACATGGTGCTATTATGAAGCACAAGTGTGGAAAAAGATAGTAGCATTGTCCCTTCTCTCTTTTTCTCTTTTTTTTATTTGGGCTCTTGGCCTCTTCTTTTTTGGGGCTCTTTGACCTCTTTTTTTATTTCCTCACACGGGACAATGCTCTAATAATGATGATCATCACACTTTTATTTACTCACAGCTCAAAGCTCAAAATGTTGATGACTCTATAGGAGATGCCTCCGGCAGTGTACCGGGATGTGCAACGATCTAGCTTGGCGTATGACGTTGAAACATCTCGCTAGCTATCTTACGATCATGCAATGTCAATATGAGAGTGACGGCACAAGTCATGAGACGGAACTGTGGGAGTTGCATGGCAATATATCTCGGAATGGCTACGAAAATGCCATAGTAGGTTGGTATGGTGGCTGTTTTGAGGAAGGCATATGGTGGGTTGGTGTACCGCCGAGAATTGCGCGGCACTAGAGAGGCTAGAAATGGTGGAAGGTGAAAGTGCATCTATACCATGGACTCACATTAGTCATGAAGAACTCACATACTTGTTGCGAAAGTTTTTATTAGTAATCAAAACAAAGTGCTAAACGCATACTCCTAGGGGAAGGGTTGGTAGGTGTTAACCATAGCGCGATCCCAACCTCAACACAAAGGATTAAAATCAATAGATCAATTATGCTCCGACTTCCTAACATAGCGGTTCACCATACGTGCATGCTACGAGAATCACTAACTTCAACATAAGTATTTCTAGATTCACAACACCCTACTAACATAGCTCTTAATATTACCAAATCCATGTCTCAAAACTAATTGAGAGGAATCAAGACTTCTCTATCTACTCAATGCACATGAAGATGGAGGTTTTTGTATCCTCTTTGAGTACCTATCACCTTTGGGGCTACTTTCATAGCATAAGCCAACTACCAAGTCACGCACCGCCGTGCTCTAAAAGATCTAAGTGAAGCACCTAGAGCAAAATATCTAGCTCAAAAGATATTAGTGAAGCACAATGAGCATTCTAGCAAAATCACGATGAGTGCATGTATCTATCTAAAGGTGTGCATCAAGGATGATTGTGACACAACAAAAAGAAAAAACTCCTACGATACAAGACGCTCCACGCAAAACACATATCATGCGGTGAATAAAAATATATCTCCAAGTAATGTTACCGATGGATTGAAGATGAAAGAGGGGATGCCTTCCCGGGGCATCCCCAAGCTTAGGCTTTTTGGTGTCATTGAATTTGGCTGGGGATGCCTTGGGCATCCCCAAGCTTGAGCTCTTTCCACTCCTTATCTCTTTGTCCATGAGAACATCACCCAAAACTTGAAAACTTCACAACACAAAACTTAAACAAAAACTCGTGATAACATTAGCACACGAAAACAAACTACCACCACTTTAGGTACTATAGCAATCTTGATTTCTATTTATATTGGTGTTGATCTACTGTATTCTCACTTTTCCATGGCTAGTACCACCCGATACTATCCATAGTTTCATCAAAACAAGCAACCAACTAAACAAAAACAGAATCTGTCAACAACAGACCAGTTTGTAGCAATCCGTATAATTAGTATACTTATGATACCTCAAAAATTCTGAAAACTTACTACTGCCTTGGAACAAGGCATATCAACCAGCCGAAAAAAGAATCAACTCAAAAGCTCTTTCTGAATAAATATGAAAAATCATCTCGTGAGCGAAAAGTTTCTGTCTTTTTCCAGCAGGATTAAACAACCATCACCAACACTAGTCATAAAGGTTTTGCTTGGCTCAAACACAAAAAGAAACACAAAACACAATCACAACAGAATTATGATGGTGTGGACGCAACAAAACATAAAGAAAAATATAAATTCATTGGGTTTCCTCCCAACAAGCGCTATTGTTTAACTCCCTTAGCTAGGCATAAGGCGATAGAATCACGTATCGTCGTCTTTGGTGCTCAAACCATAAGTGGCCCTCATCATGGATTCATAAGGCAATCTTATTTTATTTCTAGGAAAGTGTTCCATGCCCTTCTTTAAAGGAAATTGAAATCTAATATTCCTTCCTTCATATCGATGATAGCACCGATAGTCCTTAGGAAAGGTCTACCAAGAATAATAGGGCAAGTAGGATTGCAATCAATGTCAAGCACAATGAAATCTACGGGTACATAGTTCCTATTTGCAATAATAAGAACATCATTGATCATTCCCATGGGTTTCTTGACAGTAGAATCCACAAGATGCAAATTAAGAAAACACTCTTCAAGCTCATTAAAACCAAGAACATCACATAAAGACTTTGGAATCGCGGAAACACTACCACCCAAATCACACAAAGCATTGCATTCATAGTTTTTGATTTTGTTTTTGATAGTAGGTTCCCACTCATCATGAAGCTTTCTAGGGATAGAGACTTCCAATTCAAGTTTCTCTTCAAGAGATTTTATCATAGCTTCGACGATATGATCGGTAAAGGCCTTGTTTTGGCTATAAGCGTGTGGAGAGTTTAGCATGGATTGCATCAAGGAAATGCATTCAATCAAGGAGAAACTATCATAATTTAATTCCTTGAAATCCAAAGTAGTAATTTCATTACTACTCAAAGTTTTAATATCTTCTACTCTACTTTTAATGCTTTTATCATCAAGATAGATGGACTCCGAATCATTGGGGTGTTTTTCAACCAAAGTGGATTCATATCCAGCCCCATCATCATTGGGTTTGACACAAGAAAACAAAGATTCAATGGGAGTCACACCAAGCACTTTAAGATCTTCGTGATTCTTATCACGAGAACACGCCTTTTTAAGCCATTCATGTCTAGCATGAATTTGGGCGGTTCTTTCTTTGCTCTCAATCATGGAAACACGCATAGATTTCAAAGTTTCATCGATATTGATCTTGGGAGGAGCACATCTAACTTTCAAATCATCAATATCACTAGACATTCTATCAACGCTCTTAGCCAAATCGTCAATTTTGAGTAGTTTTTCCTCTATGGACGCATTGAAAATCTTTTGCGAGTTGATAAACTCTTTGATATTACTCTCTAGATAAGAGGATAATCTATTGTAATTTCCATGAGTGTTGTTGTAGGAGTTACCAAAGTTATTAGAGGAGTTACTAGGAAAAGGCCTGGGAACATAGTTTCCTCTAAAAGCATTATTGTTGCCAAAATTATTCCTACCAACAAAATTAACGTCCAAGCTAGCATTGCTACTCTCAATCAAGGAAGACAAGGTCATATCATTAGGATCTAAAGGAGCACTTCTACTAGCAACCAAATTCATGAACTCATCCATCTTAGCACTCAGCGAGTTAATTTCTTCTATAGCGTGTACTTTCTTACTAGTAGGTGACCTTTTAGTGTGCCACTGAGAGTAGTTCGTCATGATATTGTCTAGGAGTTTTGTGGCTTCTCCTAACGTGATTTCCATGAACTTTCCACCTAAGGCGGAGTCCAAGATATTTCTAGAAGTGAAATTCAAGCCAGCGTAAAAGATTTGTAAAATCATCCAAAGACTCAAGCCATGAGCTGGACAATTTCTAATCATCAATTTCATGCTCTCCCAAGATTGTGCAACGTGTTCATGATAAAGTTGCTTAAAATTCATGATATCATTACGGAGAGAGATAATCTTAGCCGGCGGAAAATACTTGGATATATAAGCATCTTTGCACTTATCCCAAGAATCGATATTATTTTTGGGCAAAGACGAAAACCAAGTTTTTGCTCGACCTCGCAACGAGAAAGAAAAAAGCTTCAATTTAAGCACATCATTATCCACATCTTTCTTCTTTTTCATATCACAAAGCTCAATGAAGGTATTAAGATGGGATGCGCCATCTTCACTAGGAAGGCGAGAAAATTGCTCTTTCATAACAAGATTCAGCAAAGCGGCATTGATTTCATATGACTCCGCACTAGTGGCAGGAGCAATCGGAGTACTAATAAAATCATTATTATTAATATTCGAGAAGTCACAAAGTTTGGTGTTTTCATTCATGGTGACTTCGGCAAGAAAGCAAGCACACAAGCGAACAAAGAGCAGGCGAGAGAAAAGGGCGAACGAAAAAGGCAAAGAAGAAGGCAAAGATTTTTTTGTAAATTTTTGTTTTTCGGAAGTGGGGGAGAGGAAAACGAGAGGCAAAAAAGTAAATGCAAGAGATGAGTTTGTGACACTTACTTGGATGAGTTCTTGACTTGATCCTCCCCGGCAACGGCGCCAGAAATCGGCACGTTGACGGGAGACTATTCTTGACTTGATCCTCCCCGGCAACGGCGCCAGAAATTCTTCTGCTACAACGAAAGAAACCTTTCTGTCACCCCTTGAGCCTGCGTTGGTTTTTCCCTTGAAGAGGAAAGGGTGATGCAGCACAGGAGCAGTAAGTATTTCCCTCAGTTGAGAACCAAGGTATCAATCCAGAAGGAGAATCGCGTCAAGTCCAGAGTACTTGTGCAAACACAAAGGAGCTTGCACCCAACGCTATAAAGGGGTTGTCAATCCCTTCAAGATTGATTGCAAAGTGAGATCTGAAGGCGGAAAGTGCAACGAAGTAAAAGTGTAAGGCTGAAAATATGGTGTGGAGTAGACCCGGGGGCCATAGTGTTCACTAGAGGCTTCTCTCAAAATAGCAAGTATTACGGTGGGTGAACAAATTACTCTCGAGCAATTGATAGAACCACGCAAAGTCATGATGATATCTAAGGCAATGATCATACGTATAGGCATCACGTTCGAGACAAGTAGACCGATACTTTCTGCATCTACTACTATTACTCCACACATCGACCGCTATCCAGCATGCATCTAGTGTATTGAGTTCATGACGAACAGAGTAACGCCTTAAGCAAGATGACATGATGTAGACGGATAATCTCAAACCAATGATGAAAACCCCATATTTTTACCCTTGATGGCAACAACACGATGCGTGCCTCGCTACCCCTTCTGTCATTGGGTGAGGTCACCGCATGGTATGAAACCAAAACCAAGCACTTCTCCCATTGCAAGAATCATAGATCGAGTTGGCCAAACAAAACCCACAACTTGAAGAGGATTACAAGGATATGAAATCATGCATAAGAGAGATCAGAAGAAACTCAAATAAGATTCATAGATAATCTGATCATAAATCCACAACTCATCGGATCTCGACAAACACACCGCAAAATAAGATTACATCGGATAGATCTCCATGAGGATCATGGAGAACTTTGTATTGAAGATCCAAGAGAGAGAAGAAGCAATCTAGCTACTAGCTATGGACCCGTAGGTCTATGGTGAACTACTCACGCATCATCGGAGAGGTCATGGTGTTGATGAAGAAGCCATCCGTATCCGAATCCCCCCTCCGACAGGGCACCAGAACGTGCCCCAGATGGGATCTTGCGGAGATAAAAGCTTGCGACGGCGGAAAAGTACTTTCGAAGATCTCCTGATTTTTTCTGGGATTTTAGGGAATATATAGGCGAAAGACCAAGGGCAGGGGAGCCACGGGGAGCTCACAAGCCTACTAGCCCCCGCCCCCACTAGGTCGGGCCTGGTGGGCTTGTGACCTCCTCCGACGTCCCTTGCCTTGGTTCTCAAGTCTCCCGCGTGTCTTCTGTTATGGAAAATCATTCCGCAGATTTTATTCCGTTTGGACTCCGTTTAAAATTCTCCTCTGAAAAGGGTCAAAAACACGGAAAAAACAGGAACTGGCACTTGGCACCGAGTTAATAAGTTTGTCCCAAAAAAGATATAAAAGGCATACAAAACATCCAAAGTTTGACAAGATAATAGCATGAAACCATCAAAAATTATAGATACGTTGGAGACGTATCAGCCATCGCCAACAAGTTTCGGGGAACCAGAATTCCTGTGTCAGCACCTTGCCGGGACAGGGAAGTGCCCCCGGATTCATCTCCATCGACGTTGCTTCCTCCCTCCATGAAGCGGGAGTAGTTCCTCCTCGGGGCCGACGTCTTCTATAGTAGCTATCTGGTTAATTCTCTCTCCCATGATGTGATCTTGATTGTGATCATAGGCTATATTAATCTAGGGTGATCCCATGATGTTTCCCCTTCTTCTATGTATTGGATTGATGTACTCACTTGATCTTATCTAGTATAATCTCCGAGACCATGGTGACAGCAGTCTATTGGACATGGATTACAAGAATATTTTCATGAGTGATTTCCTCTTTTGTTTATTGATTGAAGATTGAGAGTCTCTTGGTGCTTGTCTTTGACTATCCTTGAGATATGTTGTGGTGATTGTGGTACTCTCTTTGGATGGTTGCGGTGACATTGGGAAATCCATACATGAGAACTACGAACTCTGAGGTGTGCTTTTGTAGCCCTACATAATTCTCGTCCTCCCTTGATCACAAAGGAATGACCTCCGAGTACGTCTCCATTGCAAGTTATAGTGGAAATATCATGTGATTACACTATATTAATGTTGTTGGGAGTTTCCACTAGTGAAAGTATGAAGCTGATACGTCCATTTTGCATCATGTTTTCATGTTGATATTTATCGCTTCTTGGGCTGTTATTTCACTTCACTGTACAATTCTTATGCCTGCTGGCCCAATGCCCCCCCCCCCCCCCCGCTTTTGCTATATGAAGGGTTTCGTCTAGGAAAAAATCAAGGAGGATCTTTTTCGTGGTTTCGCCGCCGCCACGAGGCGAACTTGAGCAGAACCAATCTAGAGCTCTGGCAGGACGATCCTGCTGGGGAAAACATCCCTCCCAGAGGGGGAAATCATCGCCATCGTCATCACCAACACTCCTGTCATCGGAGGGGACTTGTCACCATCAACATCTTCATCAGCACCATCTCATCTCCAAACCCTAGTTCATCACTTGTAACCAATCTCCGTCCCGCGACTCCGATTGGTACTTGTAAGGTTGCTAGTAGTGTTGATTACTCTTTGTAGTTGATGCTAGTTGGATTACTTGGTGGAAGAGTTTATGTTCAGATCCTTGATGCTACTCATTACCTCTCTGGTCATGAATATGATTATGCTTTGTGAGTAGTTACTTTGGTTCCTCAGGACATGGGATAAGTCATGCTAATAGTAGTCATGTGAATTTGGTATTCGTTCGATATTTTGATGTGTTGTATGTTGTTTTTCCTGTAGTGGTGTTTTGTGAACATCGACTACATAACACTTCACCATTATTTGGGCCTAGAGGAAGGCATTGGGAAGTAGTAAGTAGATGATGGGTTGCTAGAGTGACAGAAGCTTAAACCTAGTTTATGCGTTGCTTCGTAATGGGTTGATTTGGATCCACTAGTTTAATGATATGGTTAGACTTTGTCTTAATTCTTATTTCGTAGTTGCGGATGCTTGCGAGAGGGGTTAATCATAAGTGGGATTCTTGTCCAAGTAAGGTAAGTACCCAAGCGCCGGTCCACCCACATATCAAACTATCAAAGTAACGAACACAGATCATATGAACATGATGAAAACTAGCATGACAAAAATTCCCGTGTGTCCTCGGGAGCGTTTTTCCTCCTATAAGACTTTGTCCAGGATTGTCCCTTGCTACAAAACGGATTGGACCACTTTGCTGCACCGTTGCTACTTTTGTTACTTGTTGCTTGCTACGAATCATCTCACCACACAATCACTTGTTACCGACAATTTCAGTGCCTCAGATTTTACCTTGCTGAAAACCACTTGTCAGATCCTTCTGCTCCTCGTTGGGTTCGACACTCTTACTTATCGAAAGGACTATAATTGATCCCCTATACTTGTGGGTCATCAAGACTCTTTTCTGGCGCGGTTGCCGGGGAGTGAAGCACCTTTGGTAAGTGGAAATTGGTAAGGAAACATTCATATAGTGTGCTGAAATTTATTGTCACTTGTCACTATGGATACTAATCCTTTGAGGGGCTTGTTCGGGGTATCTTCACCTCGAATGGAAGCACAAAGAGTTGCTCCTCAACCTGCTGCACCTACTGAAAATATTTGCTTTGAATTTCCTTCAGGTATGCTTGAGAAACTGCTGGCTAATCCTTTTACAGGAGATGGAACATCACATCCAGACTTGCATCTAATCTATGTAGATGAAGTTTCTGGTTTATTTAAGCTTGCAGGTTTTCCCGAGGATGAGGTCAATAAGAAGGTCTTTCCTTTATCTTTGAAAGATAAGTCGGTGACATGGTATAGGCTATGTGATGATACTGGATCACGGGACTACAATCGGTTGAAATTGGAATTTCATCAAAAGTTTTATCCTATGCATTTAGTACATCGTGATCGGAATTATATTTATAAATTTTGGCCTCGTGACAGAGAAAGAGTCTCTCAAGCTTGGGGGAGGCTTAAATCAATGCTATATTCAAACCCCAATCATGAGCTCTTGAGAGAAATTATCATTGAGAACTTCTATGCTCGGCTTTCTCATGATGATCGCACCATGCTTGATACTTCTTGTACCGGTTCTTTTATGAAGAGAGATATTGATTTCAAATGGAATTTATTGGAGAGATTTAAATGCAACTCTGAAGATTGGGAGCTTGAAGAAGGTAAGGAGTCAGGTATGAATTTCACGTTTGATTGCGTTAAATCCTTTGTTGAGACAAATACTTTTTGTGACTTTAGCGCTAAGTATGGACTTGACTCTGAGATACTAGCTACACTATGTGAATCCTTTGCTTCTCATATTGATATCCCCAAAGAGAAGTGGTTTAAATATCATCCTCCTTTAGAAGTCAATGTAGTTAAACCCACTCCAGTTGAAGAGAGAGTCATTGCCTATAATGATCCTCTGGTTCCCAGTGTTTACAATTAGAAACCATGTTTCCCTGTTAGGATAAAGGATCATTCTAAAGCTTCAACTATGATACGTAGAGGGTACATTAGAACACCTACACCCCCTGAGCAAATTAGAGTTGAACCTATCATTGCTATTATCAAGGATCTTCTATCCGACGATATTGAGGGACATGATATTCACTTCTGTGAAGATGCTGCTAGAATTGCTAAACCTCGCGCTAGAGACAAACATCGGCATGTTGGTGGCATTCTTGTGGTTTCTGTTAAGATAGGAGATCATTGTTATCATGGTTTACGTGACGTGGGTGCTATTGTTAGTGCAATACCTCAATCCTTATACGATGAAATCAAAGACAAGATTATACATGTTGAGATAGAACCCATTGATGTCACTATTCAGCTTGCCAATAGAGATACTATCTTCCCTGTGGGAATTGTTAGGTATGTTGAAGTCTTGTGTGGTAAAAGGAAGTATCCTGCTGATTTCCTCGTTCTTGCTACCGCACAAGATAGCTTTTGTCCCATCATATTTGGTAGACCTTTTCTCAATACCGTCAATGCTCGTCTTGATTGTGAGAAGCAAACTGTCACTGTTGGCTTTGACGGTGTGTCACATGAGTTCAATTTCTCCAAGTTTGGTAGACAACCTCATGAAAAGGAGTTGCCTAGTAAGGATGAAACTATTGCCTTAGCTTCTAATGTCGTGCCTCTTACTGATCCCTTAGAGAAATACTTGCTTGAGAATGAAAATGATATGCATATGGATGAAAGGGATGAGATAGATAGAGTTGTCTTAGAACAATATCCTATCCTTAAGAATAACTTGCATGTTGAACTACTTGGGGATCCACCTCCACCAAAGGGTGATCCTGTGTTCGAGCTTAAACAGTTGCCTGATACTCTTAAGTATGCATATCTTCATGAAAAAGAGATATGTCATGTCATTATTAGTGCTAGCCTCTCGGAGCATGAAGAAAAGAAGTTACTAAAAACTCTGAGGAAGCACCGTGCTGCTATTGGATATACTCTTGATGATCTTAAGGGCATTAGTCCCACTCTATGCCAGCACAAGATTAAAACTGATCCTGATTTTAAACCAGTTGTTGATCGTCAAAGGAGATTGAATCCTAAGATGAAAGAAGTAGTAAGAAAAGAAATACTACAGCTCCTGCAAGCGGGTATTATCTATCCTGTTGCTCATAGCGATTGGGTGAGTCCGGTGCATTGCGTCCCTAAGAAGGGAGGCATTACCGTTGTCCCTAATGATAAGGATGAATTAATCCCACAAAGGATTATTACTGGCTATAGGATGGTGATCGATTTTAGGAAATTGAATAAGGCCACTAGGAAAGATCATTACCCTTTGCCTTTTATCGACCAAATGCTAGAAAGGATGTCTAAACACACACACTTCTGCTTTCTAGACGGTTATTCTGGTTTCTCCCAAATACGAGTTGCACAATCTGATCAGGAGAAAACCACTTTCACCTGCCCTTTCGGACCTTTGCTTATATATGTATGCCTTTTGGCTTATGTAATGCACCTGCCACCTTTCAAAGATGTATGATGGCTATATTATCTGACTTTTGTGAAAAGATTGTTGAGGTTTTCATGGATGACTTTTCTGTTTACGGGTCTTCCTTTGATGATTGCCTTGGCAACCTTGATCGAGTCTTACAGAGATGTAAAGACACCAATCTTGTCTTGAATTGGGAGAAGTGCCACTTTATGGTTAATGAAGGCATCGTATTAGGACATAAAATTTCTTAAAGAGGTATTGAAGTCGATAAGGCTAAGGTTGATGCAATCGAGAAAATGCCATACCCCAAAGATATCAAAGGTATAAGAAGTTTCCTTGGTTATGCTCATTTCTATAGAAGGTTCATTAAAGACTTCTCTAAGATTTCTAGGCCTTTTACCAATCTCTTGCAAAAGGATATTCCTTTTGTTTTTGACGATGATTGTGAGGAAGCCTTCGAAATACTTAAGAGGGCTTTGATAACTGCACCTATTGTTCAACCACCTGATTGGAACTTACCTTTTGAAATCATGTGTGACGCTAGTGATTATGCTGTTGGTCTTGTTCTAGGGCAAAGAGTCGATAAGAAGTTAATATTATTCACTACGCAAGTAAAACTCTAGACAGTGCCCACAGAAACTATGTTACTATGGAGTAGGAATTTTTAGCAGTCGTGTTTGCATGTGAAAAGTTCAGGCCTTACATAGTTGATTCCAAAGTCACTATTCACACTGATCATGTTGCTATTAAGTACCTCATGGAGAAGAAGGACGCTAAACCTAGACTTATCAGATGGGTTCTCTTGCTACAAGAATTTGATTTGCACGTTGTCGAAAGAAAGGGTGCTGACAACCCAGTAGCAGATAACTTGTCTAGGTTGCAGAACGTTCTTGATGACCCACAACCTATTGATGATAGCTTTCCAGATGAGCAACTGAATGTCATCAATGCTTCATGTAGTGCACCGTGGTATGCTGATTATGCAAACTATATCGTTTCCAAATACATACCACCTAGTTTCACGTACCAGCAAAAGAAGAAATTCTTCTTTGACTTGAGACACTACTTTTGGGATGATCCTCACCTTTATAAGGAAGGAGCAGATGGTGTTATTAGACGTTGTGTACCTGAACATGAACAGGGACAGATCCTACAGAAGTGTCACTCTGAGGCCTACGGAGGACACCATTGAGGATATAGAACTGCACACAAGGTATTCCAATCAGGTTTCTATTGGCCCACTCTCTTCAAGGATGCCCGTAAGTTTGTCTTGTCTTGTGACGAATGTCAAAGAATAGGTAATATCGGTAAACGTGAGGAAATTCCTATGAACTATTCACTTGTCATTGAACCATTTGATGTCTGGGGCTATGATTATATGTGACCTTTTCCCAAATCCAATGGGTATACTCATATCCTAGTTGTTGTTGATTACGTCACTAAGTGGGTAGAAGCTATCCCCACTAGTAGTGCTGATCGCAACACTTCTATCAGGATGCTTAAAGAAGTTATTTTCCCTAGATTTGGAGTCCCTAGATATCTAATGACCGATGGTGGTTCACATTTCATTCATGGTGCTTTCCGTAAAACGCTTGCTTAGTACGATGTCAACCATAGAATTGAGTCTCCCTACCACCCTCAGTCTAGTGGTCAAGTAGAGCTAAGCAATAGAGAGATTAAACTAATTCTGCAAAAGACCGTGAACAGGTCTAGAAAGAATTGGTCTAAGAAGCTCGATGATGCACTGTGGGCTTATAGAACTACCTATAAGAATCCCATGGGCGTTTCTCCGTACAAAATGGTGTACGGTAAAGCATGTCATTTACCTCTTGAGCTAGAGCATAAAGCTTATTGGGCAATCAAAAAGCTCAACTTTGATTTCAAACTTGCCGGTGAGAAGAGGTTATTTGATATTAGCTTGCTTGATGAATGGACAACTCAGGCATATGAGAATGCCAAGTTGTTCAAAGAGAAGGTTAAGAGGTGGCATGATAAGAGGATACAGAAGCGTGAGTTCAATGTAGGTGATTTTGTCTTGATATATAACTCTCGTTTAAGATTCTTTGCAGGCAAGCTTCTCTCTAAATGGGAAGATCCCTATGTTGTTGAGGAAGTATATCGTTCCGGTGTTATCAAGATCAACAACAAGAAAGGTAATTGTCCGAGAGTTGTAAATGGGCAGAGAATCAAGCATTATATCTCAGGTACTCCCATAAATGTTGAAAGCAATATCATCAATACCATAACTCCGGAAGAATACCTAAGGGATATTTATCAGCCTATTTTGGACTCTGAAAACGAAGAGGTATGTGATTCGGTAAGAAAACAGAGTCCAAAACTTTTCTAGTAGGAAATTTTCTCTGTTTTGGAATATTTGAAAAAATACAAAAATTGGAAGCAGTTCGGAAAGTGCGCGAGGAGGCGACAAGCCTGCACGGCACGGGCCCACCCCCTGGTCGCGTCGTGAGGGCTTGTGGCCCCCTCGTGCGCCTCCCGGACTCCGTTTTCATGCGGGGTACTCCTTCTGGTCTGGAAAAAATCATTATATATACTCCCGTTTGGTATGACCCCTCCATCACGCCGATTTCCTCTGTTTTTCGTTTTGAGCCTGTTTTCTGCCGCAGATTTAGAGCAAGATGTCGTCTCAGGAATCTGTGGGGGAGAACAATCTCCCTCGAGCCTATGGAGAAGTAAATGCTGATCTAAAAAGAATGGAGGCCAGGGAGAGGCTACCTAAAGAAACCAAGGGCAAAACTAAGGAGAGGAATCAGGCGTGGGATGAAGTGCAATCTGTGCTCAACAAGGAAGAAGTTGAAGAAGTGGATTTCCTCCAACCCTACCTCCACCTACTGTCTCCATCCTTGATTGAACTCTTGAGGTTTTGTGAAACAACTCGTGCTCGCAATACTTGTCTCACTCGTGAAGTTGTTTTGCTCGAAAAACATATCGCAGATCTCCATTGTATAAATCAAAGATTAATGGCCCTCTTGGAGTCAAAGATTTCAACAACTCCACCACCATCACCACCAAAGGAAGACAACTAAACATGGGTATGGGCAATCCCCTTGGCTTGTGCCAAGCCTGGGGGAGTTGCCCCGGTATCGTTTCTCTATCACATCTTTTGCCTTTACCTTTGTTTTAGTTTTCCTTTGCAATTTTCTCTTTCTCTAGTAGAATAAAAGTCTTAGTGTTTTAGTCTTGAGTTTTGCTTTGTGTCACCCCCGATGTATTCGAGCTCGTGAGCCATATAATAAAGAGTGTCTTAGTTGAAGGGCTTTGCCTCTTGCCATGATCAATAGAGTGAGAATAGAATAAAAGCATGAAAGATCATGTAATGATCTTGTGGGAAGTGATGGCTTCACATACAAAAAGAATGAGGATTGAAACTTGTTGAGGGTAGGCAAACATAGACCTTGGTCATGGTTGCAATTAATAGGAAGTGATAAAGAAGGAGAGGTTCACATATAAATATATCATCTCTAACACCATCTATGATTGTGAACACTCACTAAACTATAGCATGCCTAGAAGTAGATGTTGGACAAGGAAGACAACATAATGAATTGTGTCTACTTGGCTCCGAACAATGTTATATGATTATAGATCCCTTAGCATGTGACGATTGCTTCCACCTCACATTAGCCAAACCTCCCGCATTAAGTAGAGATACTACTTGTGCATCCATAAACCATCAAACCAGTTTTGCCATGAGTGTCCACCATACCTACCTATGGATTGAATAAGATCCCTCAAGTAAGTTGTCATCGGTGCAAGCACTAAAAATTGCTCTCTAATATGTATGATCTATTAGTGTGTGCAAAATAAGCTTTGTACGAACCTGTGATGAGGAAGACATAAAAGCGTCAGACTGCATAATATAGTTCTTTATCACAGGAGGCAATATAAAGTGGCGTTCCTCCGCACTAAGAGGACACGCATCCAAACCTCAAAAGCGCATGACAACCTCTGCTTCCCTCAGCGAAGGGCCTATCTTGTACCTTTACTTTTTGCCCTTGAAAGAGTCATGGTGATCTTCACCAATTCCCTATCTCGCCTTTATCTTGGCTAACGTCATATGCTTAGGAAAGATCTATATTCATATGTCAACTTGGAAGTAACTATTCATGAATTATTATTGCTGACATTACCCTTGAGGTAAGCAGTTGGGAGGCAAAACTATAAGCCCCTATCTTTCTCTGTGTCCAGCTGAAACTTTGATCTCATGAGTACCACGTGAGTTGTAGCAATTGTAGAGGACGGAAGAATGATTGAGTATGTGGATTTGCTTTGCAAGCTCTTATTTGACTCGTTCTGATGTTGTGATAAATTGCAATTGCTTAAATGACTAAAGGCTATCGGTTGTTACTTCTCGGTAAGGTTCTTAATCCATGTTTTACTTTGTGAAGGAATTATCACTTTAGCATGAGAGATTATATGTTGGTATTGTTGTTCTGATCATGATCATGATGCATGCATGTTTGTATCTTGTTTTGTCGACACCTCTCTCCCTAAACATGTGGACATATTTATTGAGCTAGGCTTTCGCTTGAGGACAAGCGAGGTCTAAGCTTGGGGGAGTTGATACGTCCATTTTGCATCATGTTTTCATGTTGATATTTATCGCTTCTTGGGCTGTTATTTCACTTCACGGTACAATTCTTATGCCTTTTCTCTCTTATTTTCCAAGGTTTACATGAAGAGGGAGAATGCTGGCAACTGGAATTCTGGCCTGAAAGTGGAGCAAAGTTGAGATACCTATTCTGCGCAACTCCAAACGCCGTCAAAACCAATGAGGATTTTTTTTCGGATTTATAAAAAATACTGGGCCGAAGAAGTGCAAGAGGGGCGCGTGCAGGTGGCCACAAGCCTGCACGGCGCGGCCACCCCCCCCCCCCAGGCCGCGCCATGAGGGCTTGTGGGCAGCCTGCTAGCCCACTGGCCCCCCTCTTTTGCTATATGAAGGATTTCGTCTAGGAAAAAATCAAGGAGGAACTTTTTCGTGGTTTCGCCCCCGCCATGAGGCGGTACTTGAGCAGAACCAATCTAGAGCTCTGGTAGGACGATCCTGCCGGGGAAAACTTCCCTCTCGGATGGGGGAAATCGTCGCCATCATCATCACAACCACTCCTCTCATCGGAGGGGACTCGTCACCATCAACATCTTCATCAGCACCATCTCATCTCCAAACCCTAGTTCATCACTTGTAACCAATCTCCATCTCGCGACTCCGATTGGTACTTGTAAGGTTGCTAATAGTGTTGATTACTCTTTGTAGTTGATGCTGGTTGGATTACTTGGTGGAAGAGTTTAAGTTCAGATCCTTGATGCTACTCATTACCTCTCTGGTCATGAATATGATTATGCTTTGTGAGTAGTTACTTTGGTTCCTCAGGACATGGGATAAGTCATGCTAATAGTAGTCATGTGAATTTGGTATTCGTTCGATATTTTGATGTGTTGTATGTTGTTTTTCCTCTAGTAGTGTTTTTTGAACTTCGACTACATAACACTTCACCATTATTTGGGCCTAGAGGAAGGCATTGGGAAGTAGTAAGTAGATGATGGGTTTTTAGAGTGACAGAAGCTTAAACCCTAGTTTATGTGTTGCTTCGTAAGGGGCTGATTTGGATCCACTAGTTTAATGCTATGGTTAGACTTTGTCTTAATTCTTCTTTCGTAGTTGCGGATGCTTGCGAGAGGGGTTAATCATAAGTGGGATGCTTGTCCAAGTAAGGGAAGTACCCAAGCGCCGGTCCACCCACATATCAAACTATCAAAGTAACGAACGCGGATCATATGAACATGATGAAAACTAGCATGACAGAAATTCCCGTATGTCCTCGGGAGCGTTTTTCCTCCTATAAGACTTTGCCCAGGCTTGTCCCTTGCTACAAAATGGATTGGGCCACTTTGCTCCACCGTTGCTACTTTTGTTACTTGTTGCTTGCTATGAATCATCTCACCACACAAGCACTTGTGACCGACAATTTCAGTGCCTGCAGATTTTACCTTGCTGAAAACCACTTGTCAGATCCTTTTGCTCCTCGTTGGGTTCGACACTCTTACTTATCGAAAGGAGTATGATTGATCCCCAATACTTGTGGGTCATCAGAAGCCCACTTTTGTCACTTGCTACCTTGCTGTATTTTTTATTACAGATTTATATTACCTTGCTTTGCCACACCTATCACCCATATTTTACCATCTCTCCGTTGAACTAGTGGACATATACAATTTACCATTGTATTAGGTGTGTTGGGGACACAAGAGACTTCTTGTTTGTTAATTGCCGGGTTGCTTGAGACAGACCATCTTCAACTTCTACTTCCCATAGTTTGAAAAACCTTAGGTCATCCACTTGAGGGAAATTGATGTTGTCATACAAACCTCTACGCTTGGAGGGCCAACATAGTCTACAAGAATAGAAGCATGCGTAGACATCAACGTCGGCCCCTGCTCTCATTGGTCCAGGGGGTGGTTAACCCCCACTAACCCATCGAGCAAAGAGTCAAGGCGCAACCGTGATGCTGGTGAACGGCAACGATGCGCAGCAGGAGCAAATGCAGCGGCCACGATGGTAGGCAAGCACAAGCGTGCACGGGGCAACACGCGGGGGCGTGCAGGGCGGCGAGCGGGCGCGCGTGCACGGTTGAGAGTGGGTAGCGTGTGGGGCTTTCCGGAGGGAGTCGGGGAGCGAGGTGGTCACTAGAGCGGCGGCCAGAGGGTGGGGGTCCTCACGTCCGATTTAGGGGGAAAGCAATGGGCTCGAGGGCGAGGTGGGGGAGCCGAGGGTGACGAGGATGAGCGTCGACGATGGTCGGCAGGGGCCGGCGGGCGCCGTAGTGTCCTTGGTATATTGTGGAAAATGGTGTTCCCTCCATCACTGCTACTATCTCTGTCGCTGATGTGAAGAACTTCAAGCAAGTTGACTCACAAACAAAGAATATCTTCTGTGGCCACCTAAGCAAAGGTCAGTACGGCAGAGTGAGTGCTTTGGGCATTACTAAGCTTATCTGGGATAGGCTGTCCAAAGTCAATGAGGGAGTCTCAACACAGCGTGACTATCGTGTCAATGTTCTTCGCAATCTCTTCAATCACTTCAAGAGGCTTGACAATGAAAGCTTCCAAGATACCTTTGATCGCCTCACTGACATCTCAAATGAACTGCAAGCACTGGGAGCTAGAGACATCACTGACCATGAAGTTGTGAAGAAACTGCTACGATCTCTTGATCCATCATTTGACACACTGGTTCTGATGATTCAAGAACGAAGAGACTACAAGATGCTTGATCCTGCTGATATACTTGAGAGACTAAATACTCATGAATTCCAACAAGAAGAAAAGAGAGAGATGTATGGACCAAGCTACTCAAGACCTCGTGCGCTGAAGGCTAAGGTATTTCCTCATCTGAAGAAGAAGACTCGAATTACAGCATTGGTGGCCCTGAAGAACTTGGACAGGAACTTGCAATGCTCGTGAGGAAATTCCAGAAGTTCACAAAGCGTGGCCAGTTTGGAAAATCTTCAAGAAGAGATATGAGGAAATCAGAATCTTCATCTGAGGACTAAAAGAAAAGAACCTGTCACAAATGCAAGAAATCTGGTCACTACATTGTTGATTGTCCTCGCTGGGTGCAAGAATCAAGGAAGAAGAAATACAAGGATGAAAGTTCTGATGACTCGAAGAAAAAGAAGAAATCTTCAAAATCCTCATCTTCAAAGTCCTCATCACACAAGAAGACCAGTTTCAGAAAGTCTCTAGCACTCATTGGCAAGGAAATGGATACTAAAGAAGATTCTGAGGAATATGATAAAGAGGAAGGTTCTGAAGTGGAGTCAGAGTCTCGTGTGGCAAGTCTTGCACTGGCTACCACATTCGTCAGCAAGTCAATCTTCAACCTTGAAGAAAATGACAATGCTATCTACACTGATGAATATGTTGATGACTTCGCTCCAACCTATTGCTTCATGGCAAAAGGTTCTAGTGACTGTGAACCTCAAGATTATCAAAAACCTAGTTACTATAAACTTGCCAACATTACCACTAAGCAACAAAGTGCCATTGAAAAGCTTCAGAAACTGCTAGACAGAAGCGATGATATGTTGAATGATGAAATAAATTGTATTCAAGTCCTCACTGAAGATGTAAAAAGTCTTCAGTCTAGATTTGATAGTCTTCAAGATCGTTATGGCAGACTCTTGGCTCATGATGAGAAACTTCCCTATGAATTTCTTCAAAGGAAGCTTGATCTTGAGAAGTTTAGAATGTCTCATGATGATCTTCAAATGGAAAATGATTCATTGCTTGCTCAACAGATCAGTACCACTTAGGTTGAATTTATTCCATCATGTCTGAAATACATTGAGCGTGAAACTGCTAATTCTTCACCAGAATCATCAAATGCTTCTATCGCTACAAATTCTTCAACTGTTCCTGCGGTATAAAATTCCTCACTTGAGGAAACCACAAATGCTACTGATGAAAATGCAGGGTTGAAGAAATTGTATGTGACAGGCATATACAAAAGTCTCAAAGGGCATCAAACCCGTTGCGATGTGCTCAAAAAGCAGATTCTGAACAGGAACCCGAGGAAAGAAGGTATTGCCTTCGAGAGGAAATTGAATGCCGATGGATCATACTGGAAACCTGAGCAGTACCCCAAAACCTCATGGGTTACTGCTAAAGGCCCTCTCGTTGATCCATCCACTCTAACAGGCTTTGCATGTGAAATGTCCTATTCCTCTGATGAGTCAATTAACTCCAACTATAAAGTATTCAAAAATCAATCTGGTGAAGTATTTGCTTGATATGTTGGAACTAACTACAGGAATTGGCCACCCCTGAGGAAAATCTGGGTCCCAAAAAGTTGCTTTGAAAATCTTGAGGTGAATATCCTCACACCACCAGTGAAGAACTAGAACCCCACATCAAATTCCTCAAGTGGACCAAAGTTTTCACGAGGATCAAATTCCTCAAATGGTCAATATTAAGCTCGTACTCGCTCTAATGCTTCTGATATGCAGGGAAACTACAAGGGACATGAATATGAGCGTTATTCCTCAAACCATTATGTTCATAAGTCCTCAAAGAATTTCTCTGCCTATTCATTTGAGTACTCCAACCCCCCCTACCGTGAAAAGAAGTGCATTAGCTTCAATTCCTCCATTCTCATATGGTGCTCGCAGGATAATGAGCTCTTTGCCACCCCTTCAGATGTGGGTGGTGAAGAAATTGAACTAATCACTTTTGCAGGTCAGGTCTCCAGATGAAAGTCATCATCTGAAGAATTTTCTGGAGACCTAAGGAAATTTCTTGATTGGGCGCAAGCTAAAAATGATGAAATGATAACATTTCACACATCCTCAAATTTACTGTTTATGATGAAATTCTTATATGATGAAATTGATATCATATTCTTCAAGTCTGAAGCATATGAGATGGTAAGCTATACTAATTCATCTGCAGGATGACAATCCCAAGAATACAAAATGGGTTCTTGACAGTGGTTGCACAAATCACATGACTGGTGATAAAAGCTTGTTGATGAATATTCCACTGACTCCATCACCACTGAAGCAAATCACTTACGTTGATAAAGGTAAAAGCAAGGTATTGGGACTTGGCAAAGTGGCTATCTCCAAGGACCGCCACATGGACAAAGTCATGCTTGTCGAATCCCTTGGGTTTAACCTCATGTCAGTCTCAATGCTTTGTGATCTTGATATGATTGTCATCTTTGGAAAATATAGATGCGTAGTCATCATGGAATATGACAAATCCAAAGTATTCGAAGGCTTTAGGAGAGGACATTTGCATATTGTTGATTTTTCCACAGTTCCTCAACCAGCCACATGCTTACTACAAAAACCTCAGAAGGCTGGCTATGGCATCGACAACTTGGTCATGCAAGCATGAGGAATTTGCACACTCTAGTGAGGAAGAAACATGTCATTGGCATCGAATCCGTCAAATTACTCAAGGACCATCTCTGTGGTGCTTGTGAATCTGAAAAAATAACCAGATCCAAACACCCCTCGAAGACTATCATGACTACTACTCATCCGTTTGAATTGCTTCACATGGATCTGTTTGGACCTACTCATTATGCTACTCTAACCAATGCAGCATCTTTATATGGCTTTGTCATCATTGATTACTATTCTCGCTATACTTGGGTACACATCATTGTGTATAAAAATGAAGTGTAGGAAGTCTTCAAATGATTTTCCTCAAGGGCCTCGACGAACTTCGGCGTCAAGATCAAACACATCAGGAGTGATAATGGGAACGAATTCAAAAATACCAGTCTTGATGATTATCTTGATGAACTTTGTATTACTCATGAATTGTCTGCTCCTTATACTCCTCAACAGAATGGCGTCGTTGAACGAAAGAACAGGACTCTGGTTGAAATGGCACGGACTATGCTTGAAGAATACCAGACTCCTCGTCTCTTTTGGCCTGAAGCTATCAACACTACTTGCCACATCATCAATAGGGTATATCTTCACAAATTCCTCAAGAAAACCTCATATGAACTCCTAACTGAGAAAAAACCCAATGTAAGTTATTTCAAAATCTTCGGTGCAAGATGCTGGATTAGAGATCCTCACCATAGCTCAAAGTTTGCACCTAAAGCACATGAGGGTTTTATGCTTGGTTACGGAAAGGACTCACACACCTACAAAGTCTTCAACACCTATCACAACAAGGTTGTTGAAACTGTAGATGTGCGGTTCGATGAAACTAACGGCTCACAAAGAGAGCAACTGACTCCTATGCCAGATAAATTACCTCCTGATGAAGCCATCAAGCTCAAGGCAACTGAAGATATCATTCCTACTAAGGAACCACCCCTTGTTGAAGAAGTCATCCCCAACACTGAGGAAATTCAAGCAGGTGCACCTGAGGAAAATGTTACAGATCAAATTCTTCAACCCAACTAAAGTCTTCACCCAGCTCATCCAAAGATTGCAAATGAAGTGGAACTTGACAAAATCCTCGATGACATCAATGCACCAGGTCCTCTCACTCCCTCAAAATCTTGACATTTACTTAAGTTTTGTGGGATTTCCTCATTTGTGTCTATCACGGAACCCTCAAAATTTGGTGAAGCCTTCATGGAACCTGAGTGGATACAAGCCATGCAAGATGAACTTCTTTAGTTCAAGCTAAATGACATATGGGAACTCGTCAAAAGACCAGATCCTCGCAAGCACAATATCATCGGCACCAAGTGGTTCTACCAAAACAAGCAAGATGAGGATGGTCAGGTTGTGAGGAACAAGGCACGACTTGTAGCCCAAGACTACACACAGGTTGAAGGAATTGACTTTGATGAAACTTTTGCACATGTTGCTAGACTTGAAGCTATTCGAATATTACTTGCTTATGCTAACCATCACAATACTATTCTATATCAAATGGATGTGAAAAGTGCATTCCTCAATGGTAAGCTTGAGCAAGAAGTATATGTTGCTCAGCCCCTAGGTTTTGAAGACCCGAAGCATCCTGACAAATTCTTCAGACTCAAAAAGGTATTGTACAGCCTCAAGCAAGCCCCTCGGGCGTGGTATGATACATTGAAGGAATTCCTCATGAACAAAGGCTTCAAACCTAGTTCACTTGATCCTACTCTTTTCAAAAAATCCTATTTGTGTGCCAAATATATGTCGGCGACATAATTTGTGATTGTAGTGACAAACGTTACAGTGATGAATTTGCCTACATGATGGGTGAAGAATATCAAATGTCCATGTTGGGGAGCTGAAATTCTTCTTAGGTGTGCAAATTCATCAACAATGCAATGGCATATTCATATCTCACGAGAAATACCTCAAGGATGTTCTGAGGAAATTCGGCATGCATGAAAGTAAAGGCGTCAAGATTCCTATGCCTACCAACGGCCACCTCTGCACTGACGAAAATGGTAAAGATTTCGATCAGCACGTATATCGTTCTATGATTGGCTCTTTATTGTACCTATATGCATCTAGGCTAGATATTATGCTTAGTGTTTGCATGTGTGCTCGTTTTCAAGCAAAACAAAAGGAATCACACCATAAGGCCATGAAACATATTCTTCGATGTCTAGCTCACACACCAACACTAGGATTATGGTACCCCAAGGGCTCAAATCTTCACCTTGTTGGATATTCTGATTCTGATTATGCTGGTGACCATGTGGATCGCAAGTCAACATCATGCACATGCCATTTCCTCCGAAGATCATTAGTCTGTTGTCCTCAAAGAAGCATAACTGTGTATAACTCTCCACAGCCAAACTTGAATACATTGTTGTTGGATCTTGCTATGCTCAATTGCTATGGATGAAGCAAACCCTTAGAGATTATGACATCAACATGAAGAATGTGCCCCTCTACTGCGACAATGAGAGTGCAATCAAGATAGCCTACAACCCAGTACAACACTCGAAGACCAAGCACATCTAGATTCTTCATCATTTTCTTCGAGATCATCTCATCAACGGCAATATCATCATCAACCATGTGACGATTGATGATCAACTAGCAGATATCTTCACAAAGCCCTTGGATGAGAGAAGATTTTGCAAGTTGCCGTGTGAGTTAAATATCCTAGAATCTTCGAATGTCTTGTAAACATGCACACATCCTGACACTTATGCAAAATTGATGACTTAGATGTGCAACACACAAACTAACGATTTTCTTCAATCAATGAAGAATATCACTCTAAGTGTGAAGAAAACAATGAAGAATTTGGTTCTCATGGCCCTACGACAATTGTATGCGGCGCCTGAAATCATCATTCTTATATGGTGGGTCACGCCACCACCCAACTTTGAAATTCTTCAAGTTGGAAATTCTTCAAAGTTGAAATTCTTCAATCTGAGACTTTTTCACAAATTTCTCAAAATTTTCAAAGTCTTCAAAATCTTCAAATTCTTAAAAAAAAATGGTGATGATCTTAATTTGAATATATATATATATATATATATATATATATATATATATATATATTATAATGAGCTTTCAATGTCCTCAACAACATTCACTTATTATTCAGTCTTCAATTTGGTATTTCCTTTAAGTGAATGTGATCGGACCAGACTCCCCTCTATGCTAAGCTCAACCCAGTCTATTCTCAATTCTTCAAATGCGTTCTGTGTGGAACTTGTTCAAAATCCTCACTGAGTCCTTGTCAACTGAGGACTTTGCAACGAAATCCTCAAAATTCAAAATGTATTTCTAACGTTACGAGAGTAACCGCACCCACTACTCACGTTCGTATAACCATGATCTAAACCGCTTCAATCGTGGGTAACACGTGCCATGCGGAGACGAAGGGGCAACGGCAGTTCGGTCCGAAAGTTTCAGCCCAGACCATTTTTCACCTGAGATATATATAGACCCTTACCCCCTCAGTGAAAACTCTTCTATTCCTCTCGTCTTGTCCGCTCGAGCTCAAACCATAGCGTTGTCGCTAGCATCTTCGTCTTCGGTGAGGAAAAGCTTCACTGCCTCGACCTCGTCGTCGCTGGACTCACGCCGACTATGGAACATCTTCCTCCGCCGCCACCATAGCTATTTTCAGTCGCCAAGTTAGAGAACTAAAGATCTGGACCGAAAAACTTCCTCTTTTTACTGCTTTAGTTCATCGTGTTGTTCGCAGGGTAAATAAAATCCTATTTTACTACCCCTGTTGAGATCTTCATTCTATGTAGAATCGTGAAATCAGTTTTTCCTCACAAACTCTCTCAGCTGTGCACACCCATGTCTAGAACACTTGATGAATTTCTCTAAGTCACTAAATTCTTCACAAGATTCCTCAGTTGTGTAAATTTTTGAATATGCACAACTCTGGAACCCAAGATCAGAATGCTTAGTCAAATTCCTCAACTCACTGGTCAAATTCCTCAACTAGTAATTTTTCAATTTCCTCAAATCTGAGAACGCGTATGACCTCTCCAAATTCTTCGCACCTATACTCTGTTCACAGGTACAAAACGAGTGAACAAAAGACTGGAAACAGAAATGTGGCAAGAAGTTGGAACAAAAGACTGCCTTTGAGATCCCTGGGGAGATTTATACTGAGTAATGTACACCTGATGAGGAAATTCATGGTAAAGAGACCATGGCAAAGCGCAAGATAAGGCTTCAAAAGATATAACGCAGATGGGCAAAGGAGTGGAAAGAATATAGATATGTCACTCCAAAATATGCCAATAAGTTTGCCCTCAAGCCTCCCTGCAAAAGGTTTCCACAGGGAGATCAACAAGCAGCACATCCCTCAAGCGAAGCCACAATTGAGGATTACCCTGATGAAAAATACATGTATTTCTTTAAGCTGCAGAAAAAGGCTAAAGCTGCAGTTACAGAATGTAATGAGGACTCTGCTGCTACAACTACTGCTGCCACTTCTTTTGCTGTTGAGGCTTCTGGTACAGAAAATCCTCAGAAGAAGGCTCTGTTGAAGAAACCAAGTCTCAAGCCAAAAGCCTCAACAGCAGTATCAAAAGAGCAACTTCCTCAGAAAGTAGAAACATCTGCAAAATCCTCAACTACAGCAAAGTCTTCACCTCCTCCACAGAAGCAGCTCGGTAAGTTTCAATCAGAAAACCCAAGTTCCTCTATACCATCTACCACAGGCTCAGCTTCAAAATCTTCACCTAGTCTGTTGAAGACTAAGATGACTGCTAGTAAAGGTACTAGGACAAGTCCAAGCAAAGTCGTCAAAATTCCTTCTGCATCAGAAGGAAGTGAAGAATATGATGATGAAACTCTTCAAGCCATCATCGGAAACAAAAAAGAAAGAGTTGAACAAGCCACTGGTAGCACCATTCCCCTCGCACTGGATCCGTAGGAATTGCTAAATTTCATGGATCTTTGGCATGAGGATCCAAACACTCCAATTGATGATTTGATGCTTCCTCCTGGAGTAAGCCATATGGTTGCTACTTTCATCAATAAAGCAAAATGGAAGGATCAGCAAGCCAAACAAGCTAGGCTTGCAAAGATCAAAAAGGAGAAATTCTTGAAGCATAACCACCTCAACCTATCTCCTAAGAAACTTGTTTCTACTCAGCCTGAGTTGAATACCCTCACTGACAGATATACAAGTCTTCATGCTGATCAAAAGGGTGCCAAAGTGCAATTCGTCAAAGCCGCAACTGCTGCAGTTGATGAATACAATAGCAGGGTTGCCGCTCCAAATAAGCCAACAAAACCCTGGCCCAGCTATACTCTCGAATGGTTGAGGATGATGAAAATGAAGAACAGTTGCTGAAGAAATTCCTCAGAATACTTCAGTTGAAGAACCTGCCAGGACTGACACTGATAAAGTAGTGCCTGATGAAAATGCTCCTTCACCTAAGTCTTCGAAGGAGAAGAAAGTGACCCCTCCGTCTGCAGCAGACGTGAAGAAAACAGAAGTTGTAGAAAAAGAAGCTAAGAAGAGAAAAGCTTCAATTACTTCAGAGTCTTCAGAGCCAAAATGCGTGAAGACTATGCCTTCAGAGTCTTCATCATCCCCAGTGGATGCTACTCCCCTCAATGTAGCACCATCGTATATGATTGTTCCATGCGGTGAAGAATACATCATTCCAGAAGAGGATGAAGAAATGGAAGACAATCGCTCTGGTGCATTCACACCGATGGATGAGGAAATTCAAGCAGATCATATTCCTCAAGTCATAACACCTCCAATGACTACTGAAGAAAAGAAGGGTGATGAAGAAATTGGATGCAGCACACATGTTATCCATGATGAGTTCTGGGAAGAGGCTCACCCAAACTCACCAAGAACAGCTACAATTCCTCAAACTCATGTAGCCACCTAGATTCTGACTTGCTCTAATGAAAAGAGCTCACATGAGGAATCTACACAAGACCGAGAATCAGCTGCAGCAGCTGAAGAAATTGCAGCACCAAAAACTGCAACTGCTCCCTCGGATCAACAAATTCCTCAAGCTGAAGAAAATGCTCCTACTCAAAATGTTGAAACTGCAATTGTAGTGGTAAATCCTGAAACTGCAATTGTGGTAGCACAAATCCTCAAGATGAATAGCAAGCATAATCTTCAACCAAAGCCTCATAAGCCCTTCTCCAAAAGGCCAAGGTTTTAGAAGAAAGACTTCTATGATGAACGACATTATTTCACAGGAGAAAATCCCTATGATAGGCTTCGCATCAGGCACAGAAAGTTCTGGACCAAAACTCAACTCATCTACTATGCTTTTGTGCTCTGTGGAAGAAAGAAGATATTTCTTCACACCCACATTCCTCACTGTGACATGGAGGAAATACCTTGCTTCACACCAGTCCTCAATGTTCTTCACGAAGCAGGGCTACTCCCATTCTATACAGATATCAGTGGTTGGAATACTTACATGATTCTTCAATTCTATGCCACACTGCATATCTCAGGTGACCCCAAATACGTCAATATGTGGGTCTTGGACTGGATGACTCAGCACACTCATTACAAAGCTCTAGCCATATAATTGCTTCGAGCTCTTCCAATATCAATTCCTTTAGAAGATGCGGTTAGAATGTATGATGAAAGAGAACCCCCAAACAAGCTCATGGAAGTCCTCATGAAACCTTTGGCTCAGGGCCAACCTCCACGGACTAGATTCCTGGTGAAGGATCTGAAGTATGAGCCTAGAACTGTCTACATAATCTTGTCATGTTCCTTCGCACCTATCAAAGGGCATGACAATGAAGAAGATGTTGTAGGCATCATGAAGAATATCCTATTCAATGTCATTCATGGCATCCCTATGAATCTTCATGATTTCTTCTTGAGGACTTTGGCTGATAATGCTTTGTCACCATTTGAGCTGAAGATTTATGCGCGTTGGATCATGAGATTCATCGGGAACAGATTTGGCATCAACAACCAAGTTGAGTTTCAGAATCACCTCGGCTATATGTCGCCTATCAAAGTCATCAAGAAATCTTTTGAACCAGTTGAAGGCAAAGGCAAGTTCGTGATTGATGAAGGAACTCGGCCCCTAGATGGCCAATTTCGCAAGGCTGACTCTTATTCCTCATATGATGACATTGCTACTCAAGAACCCTCAAGCTCAACTGCCCCTAGGGTGATGACTAACAAAGAGCTTCTCCTCAGCCTTCACCAGAAAGTCGATCGCAATCACAAGTGGATGAAACGCCAGTTTGGCGCCATTGTGAAAACCCTCAATGAAGCTCAAAATGCAGTGAAGAAAAATCACTATTATCTTCATGAGGTATTTGATCGCACTTGGGCCACCTTGGCTCACTTGAGTACTTCCGAGGAACTTGAAGAAATGGAATTTACTCAAGATTTTGACTGGCCGTTTCCTCAAAAGAAGAAATTAAAGCCTATTCTAGTTCATGACTTGGAGGATAGTTCATTTTCTTCATTTCGGACTGCAGAATCAGATGAAGAACCATAGGATACCGTAACTGGTCCAAGAAACAAGCCTGCCTCCAAGGCTGCTCACGCCTCTATATCAACACAGAACTGAAATTCTTTAAGGACGTTAGTCCTCAGTTTTGTCCCTTTTCGTCACTTGATGAAAAAGGGGGAGAAATATGATAGTTAGTATTCAAGCGGGATTCTATCTATGGGCTTATAAACTTTATTAAGTTACAAACTCTTGGTTCTTCTGAAGTTTTTGATGTAATGAGTTGTAACTTAAGCCCGATGGTGCTTTCACTCTTTTAAACGTTTTTCCTCGCATGCTTATTCCTCAAAGTTTATTAATGCACGCATGCTGAAATTTGTCATACACCATTTTTCATCATGCATTTATAATTCCTCATACTATATGTCAAATGCATGCATGAATTGCAAGATGCAGGGGGAGATCTCCATGATATAAATCATCAATGTGCATCTGCTGTTCAAAGCAAATTCCTCAAAATATGCACATCTTCAGGGGGAGTTTATGTGTATCTTGACTTCAAATTCCTCAAACTCTGTACTTACATTCCATATTATTATCCCCATTGAAAACTTAACCTAATTTTCATCAACTGCGAAAAAGGGGGAGATTGTAAGTGCATCTAGGGCCCCTTAGTAATTTTGGTGGTTTGAAGACTTATAGGTTAAGAGACTGATATGTTTGTCAGTCTACACAGTCTCTATAAGTCGCTGAGGAGTTTGAGTTATTCGGTGAATATCGACCCCTAAACATGTATGTCTTCGGGTGAAGACTTTGGTCATTCCTTGAAGACTTTGATCGCGAAGAAATTGACATTCCTCATGAAGATATTGAAAATGAGGAATTCGGTGTGTCCTGAAGAAAACACTCTGAAGACTTTGAAGCGCGAAGATTTACTCTTTCTGTTTCATTCTCCTTACTCTTGAGTCATAGGAACACCATACTGTTAAAGGGGGTCGAGGTAAAACTACGGAATGATTTTCCTCATGATGCTCAACCCAAGACTAAATCTATTGAAGCCTCAAAGTGAGGAATATGAGAGACATGAGGACTTCCACAGTTGAAAGTTCTGATAGTTGCAGCGCCACGTGCCACCTCACTGATCTTATCCACCCAACGATCATATTATTAAAGGGAATTTATGTCAAATCATGTCGGGATGCTCCCAGGCCATAAATAGCCGCCCCCACAACCACTTGTTGGTTGGCTGCTCCGAGAGAAACTGACACTTGTCATTTAGAGCAACCCAAATTCCTCAGAGTCTTCGAGAGAAAATCATCAAGTGAGGAAATAACCCAAACAACAAACCCAAACCAAAAACCCAAGTGATTGAAAATCACTGAAGAAGTTGTTCCTGTGTGGAACTGAAGCCTTTTACCTTTGAGGACTGTGCATCCTCCAGACGGTTAGGCGTCATGGTCTAGAGCAATCCAGCAGTCAATTGTGGATCGTCGGGTGATCGAGTTTGTGAGGGTTTGGAACTCTGCCCTGAAGACTTACCACTAGTGTTGGGCGAGGACTGTGTGTCCTTAGCTCAAGGAGAATACGGTAGGGACTATGTGTCCTGGGACTGTGTGTCCTTTGGTTTCAATACCAAGCTGCTCCAAACCAGACGTACGACTATCACAACAGTTGGAACTGGGTCATCAACAACTGTCTTCATCAAGCTACGAGTTCTATTTCTTCAGCCTTCTCATTTTCTCAATTGTATGTTGAAGACTTTCATCTATACTGTTTGAAGGATTTGTCTGAAGACTTTATCTGAATTTCCTCAACCTCAAATTCTTAACTTGAGTTAATCTTCACCTTCTTACTCTGTACTTGCGAAGTGTGCAAACAGAATCTCTGAAATCTCATCGAGTACTTTGTTGTAGACGTTTTTGCACACCTGATCCTGTACTATGTCTGCTGCACTCAGTTCATGACTGAGGACTTTCCTCACTAGGAATTTACTCAGTGATGATGTTATAAAAATCTTCTATTCACCCCCCTTAGTCTATATCACGCACTTCTAGTTTCATCGAAATCAATACCATCAACCTGTTTGCAGCCTTGAGCGACAAGCCAAGCCTTGTTTTTGACCACTTGGCCAGATTCATCTTGCTTGTTGCCGTAGATCCACTTTGTGCCAATGACATTGTGCTTACATGGATTAGGACGCCTGACAAGCTCCCATACGTTGTTGAGCTTGAATTAATGAAGCTCTTCTTGCGTGGCTTGTATCCATTCCGATTCCATGAAGGCTTCATCTACTTTGGCAGGCTTTGAGATTGATACAAAAGCAAAATGTCCACGAAAGTTAGCCAATTGGTTAGCTCTTGAGCAAGTGAGAGGACCTCGTGCATTAATGTTGTCGAGCATCTTCTCGATTTGAACTTGATTTGCCACACGGGGATGAGCAGGTCGAAGACTTTGGTTCGGCTGACGAGCATTGTCTTCGTCAGCAGCATTATCTTTAGGAGTAACATTCTTTGTGATGGGTAGGTGGAGGAATGATGACTTCCTCGACAACTGGCTCCTCATGTATGATTTCACTAGTGCCCATCATCCTAATAGCTTCATGAGATGGAAGTTCATCTAGCAAAGGAGGCGGGTGCTCTCTTTGTGAGCCATTTGTTCTGTCGAACCACACATCTAAAGTTTCAACAATTTTATTGTGGCAAATGTTGAAGACTTTGTAGGTGTGCGAATCCGTTCCATAACCCAGCATGAAACCCTCATGTGCTTTCGGTCCAAATTTGGACGTGTGGTGTGGATCTATAATCCAACATCTTGCAGCGAAGACTTAAAAATAACTTACATTGGGTTTCTTATGAGCAAGTAGATCGTATGAGGTTTTCTTGAGGAATTTATGAGATATACCATGTTGATGATGTGGCATGAAGTGTCAATGGATTTAGGCCAGAATTTTCTTGGTGTCTTGTATTCATCATGCATAGTCTGAGCCATCTCCATAATTGTCATGTTCTTGTGCTACACAACGCCGTTCTACTGTGGTGTGTATGGAGCATAGAACTCATGAGTGATACCAAGAGAGTCAAGAAAGGTATCCAAACCGGTGTTCTTGAACTCTATGTCATTGTCACTCTTGATATGCTTAATCTTTATGTTGTAGTGGCCATGCACCTGTTTGCGAAGCGCTTGAAGACATCCTGCACTTCACCCTTATAAAGTAAGATGTGCACCCGGGTATATCTAGCATAATCATCAACAATTATGATGCCGTGTAGATTTGAAGTGGTAGAGGAAGTGGAATCGTGAGTAGGGCTGAATAAGTCCATGTGGAGCAGCTCGATGGGACTGGGCGTCGTCATGATAATCTTCGAGGAATGTTTGGCCCTAGCCATCTTCCTCGTTTCGCACGCACTGCACACATGGTCTTCTTGAACTTGACACCCTCGGCGCTAATGATGTGATTCTTCTTTGCGAGTGTATGCAAGTTCCTCATACCAGCATGTCCTAGCCTTCGATGCCATAGCAAGGATTTTGAAGCCTTTTCAAGAAGACATGTGGCGACATGTGGTCATGTAGATAAGTCTACCATATATATATCACCTCTTCGAAAACCTTCGAAGACTTTGGTTTTGTTAGAGGCCATTAGTGCAATGCAACAAAATTTGCCAAAAATGACAAGCATGTCAAGATCACAAAGCATTGAGACAGACGTTAAGTTGTAACCAAGGGATTTGACAAGCATCATATTTTCCATGTGTCTATCCCTTGAGATAGCAACTCTACCTAGTCCCAGTACTTTGTTGTTGCTTTTGTCGGCAAAGACAATGTGATCTTTGGTTGGAGGTTGAAGAGTTAACTCCATTGTTAATCTTTGATCATCAGTCATGTTACTAGTGCATCCACTATCCATGATCCATTCGGTTGGACTGGATTTGTGTTCCTGCATTGAGAATTAGTCTTTGTTCACCAACGCATGCCGCAACATCATGCATTGTTGAAGATATTGTAGTGATAGTAAGAGTAACACTACACGAAATAAATGGTGAACACCATTTTCATTAGTTTTCTTGCGTCCAGACAAGAATGTTCTCAGGTCTCTACAAATAGTATTTGAGTTAGGCTTCATTCTCTCTAGAGACCCGTTGTTGCATGAAGATATTAGTTCTTATTAACCACCCACATCCCGAGGGGTCGCTCAGAAGCAATAAGACGTAAAGCAGCATCAGAGAATTTAGGCAATGTTTCCCTAATAGCACGTTTCACAGGAGGGTTATAATACTCAAATGAATATGCAGAAAAGTTCTTGGATGGGTGGACATAACGGTCCATGCCATAGTGCTCATATTCATGAGTCTTTTAAGTCCTTCCATGTGAAACATAGTTGTTAGTGCGATCATATGTAGACCTTTGTTTTCTCAAAGACATTGATATAGGGAATGCCTTCATCTTGAGAGATATCGTCGTGACATTCGCAGGTAACTTCTCAAGAATACATTTGGGAACCCAGGTCCTCTTCATGGATGAAACATTCTTGTAGTTAGTGCCAATGAACCTAGAAAATACTTCACCATTTCGACATTTGAATAGTTTATAGTTGGAATCAAAGGATTGATCGATGATGATAGGATTAGCACAGTTAACGCCAGATAATTTGGATGCATCAAGTGAGGGGCCCTTTGCAACAACCCATGTGGTTTTGGGGTACTGCTCCAGCTTCCAGTAAGATCCATCGGCATTGATGTTTCTTTCGAAACCAACACCCTCTTTATTAGGTACTTTTGTTCAGGGTTGTCTTCTCGAGGACATCACACAAGATCTGATGTCCCATCAGACTTTTGTACATACATTTCTCAAGCAATGTCTTCAACCTGTCATTGACATCAGTGATAGCCATGGTTTCCTCGGATGAGGGTTAGATACCACACATATAGTTGAAGATATTGCATTTTCAGAAGCATTTGAACATTCAGCAGTGGAATCATTAGCTTCACAAGCAAGGCATTTAAGCATGGAGCATCAAATTCATCTTGAACGGTACTGATCTTTTCAGCAAAGAGTGAGTCATTTTCCTTCTGAATATCCACATAAGCCTCTTTCAACTTCTCAAGATCAAGTTTTGTTTGAGGATATTCAAGATAAAGCTTCTCATGATCAGTCGAGAGAGAGTCGCTAAAATTTTGGAGATACTCAAACCTTTTTCACACATATATTTTGCCATATATTCGTTCAGACTCATCTCGCTGCACAACAGGTAATCGCTTTTCTCTAGAGTTTATTGCATTTTTTTCACAGCATTTTGTTGCTCAGTGGCAATCTTAATGAGGTGAGAATAGCTAGGTTTGGACTTGCACTCAGATTCACCATCACTAACAAATTCATCTTCACTTGAATATGATGAGGCATAAGAAGATACCTTAAAACCTCGGGCCATGAGGCAAATCGCATGATCATTTTGTATGACGTTTCCTTCATTTCATCGATGTGCTTCCTGAATCCACTGATGAAGGAATCTTGATGAGTTGAGGCTGCTTCGCAGATGTCTGTGATCTTGTCCGAGATAAGCATCGTAGGGTGTGTTTGGTTGCATTCCCTACCTAGCATGGCTATTCCCACCTAAGACATGGTCAGTGTAAACATGCTGAGTAGATGCATTCGTTGTTGTTTGGTAGTAATATATGTGTTGATACATGCTGAGGTGAGACTTTGTTTTGTAGGCTACACCTGAACATACATGTTGGACTCAGACTGTGGTTGGTAGCCTGTATGGTCGTCCTCCCCACTCTGCCCCGACCCCTCACCTCTATCGACCTTCCTCCTGATCCCCTCTGCTCGCACCTCCTCCACCCATGGCGCCGCCCAATCTCCACAAGTCACACCCCCACCACCTCCCGCCGGTAGCCTAGAAACCCCGTGCCGCCAATCAGATTTCTCCCCCCCACCCGACTCCAACCCACTCCCACCTATGCCTCGATCCATGGCGATGGATCCGGGCGGATCCATCCCTGCTGCGCTCTTAGGCGACGGGAGCGAACAACGGGCGCCGCTCACCCGGTGTGCTGATACATCCATTTTGCATCATGCTTTTATGTTGATATTTATCGCTTTATGGGCTGTTATTACAATTCATGGTACAATACGTATGCCTTTTCTCTCTTATTTTACAAGGTTTACATGAAGAGGGAGAATGCCAGCAGCGGGAATTCTGGCCTGAAATAGGAGCAAGTTTGAGATACCTATACAATGCAACTCCAAAATCCGTGAAAATCAACAAGGAATTATTTTGGAATTTATAAAGAACACTGGGCGGAAGAAGTACCAGAGGGGAGCCACCAGGATGCCACAAGCCTGCTAGGCGCGGCCTACCCCCCTGGTCGCGCCTAGGGGGCTTGTGGGCTCCCTGTTGGCCCTCTGGCTCCCATCTTTTGCTATAAGGAGGGTTTTGTTCCAGAAAAAATCAAGAGGAGGCTTTCAGGAGGAATCGACGCTGCCACGAGGCGGAACTTGAGCAGAACCAATCTAGAGCTCCGGCAGGGCCGTCCTGCCGGGGAAACTTCCCTCATGGAGGGGGAAATCATCGCCATCATCATCACCAACACTCCTCTCATCGGAGGGGACTCATCACCATCAACATCTTCACCAGCACCATCTCATCTCCAAACCCTAGTTCATCTCTTGTAACCAATCTTCGTCTCGCGACTCCGATTGGTACTTGTAAGGTTGCTAGTAGTGTTAATTACTCTTTGTAGTTGATGTTAGTTGGATTACTCGGTGGAAGATTATATGTACAGATCCTTGATGCTCTTCAATACCTCTCTGGTCATGAATATAATTATGCTTTGTGAGTAGTCACTTTTGTTCCTGGGGACATGGGATAAGTCTTGCTATAAGTAGTCATGTGAATTTGGTATTCGTTCAATATTTTGATGCGTTGTATGTTGTTTTTCCTCTAGTGGTGTTATGTGAACGTCGACTACATGACACTTCACCATTATTTGAGCCTAGAGGAAGGCATTGGGAAGTAATAAGTAGATGATGGGTTGCTAGAGTGATAGAAGCTTAAACCCTAGTTTATACGTTTCTTCGTAAGGGGCTCATTTGGATCCACTAGTTTAATGCTATGGTTAGACTTTGTCTTAATTCTTCTTTCGTAGTTGTGGATGCTTGCAAGAGGGGTTAATCATAAGTGGGATGTTTTTCCAAGTAAGGGCAGCACCCAAGCACCGGTCCACCCACATATAGCGAACGCGAATCATATGAACATGATGAAAACTAGCTTGACAGAAATTCCCATGTGTCCTCGGGAGCGCTTTACCTCCTATAAGAATTTGTCCAGGCTTGTCCCTTGCTACAAAATGGATTGGGCCACTTTGCTGCACCGTTGTTACTATTGTTACTTGCTACTTGCTGCGAATCATCTTATCACACAACTATCTGTTACCGATAATTTCAGTGCTTGCACAGAATACCTTGCTGAAAACCACTTGTCAGATCCTTCTGCTCCTCGTTGGGTTCGACACTCTTACTTATCGAAAGGACTATGATAGATCCCCTACACTTGTGGGTCATCAAGTCTCTTTTCTAGCATCGTTGCCGGGGACTGAAGTGCCTTTGCTAAGTGGAATTTGGTAAGGAAACATTTATATAGTGTGCTGAAATTTATTGTCACTTGTCACTATGGAAACTAATCCTTTGAGGAGCTTGTTCGGGGTATCTTCACCTCGAACAGAAGCACAAGGAGTTGCTCCTCAACCTGCTGCACCTACTTAAAATACTTGATATGAAATTCCTTCGGGTATGCTTGAGAAACTGCTGGCTAATCCTTTTAGAGGAGATGGAACATCACACCCCGACTTGCATCTAATCTATGTAGATGAAGTTTGTGGTTTATTTAAGCTTGCAAGTTTGCCCGAGGATGAGGTCAAGAAGAAGGTCTTTCCCTTATCTTTGGGGGATAAAGCATTGACATGGTATAGGCTATGTGATGATACTGGATCATCGAACTATAACCGATAGAAATTGGAATTTCATCAAAAGTTCTATCCTATGCATTTGGTACATCGTGATCGGAATTATATCTATAATTTTTGGCCTCGTGATAGAGAAAGTATCGCTCAAGCTTGGGGGAGGCTTAAATCAATGTTATATTCATGCCCCAACCATGAGCTCTCGAGAGAAATTAGTATTCAGAACTTTTATGCTCGGCTTTCTCATGACAATCGTACCATGCTTGACACTTCTTGTACCGGTTCTTTTATGAAGAGAGATATTGACTTCAAATGGATTTTATTGGAAAGATTAAACTCAACTCTGAAGATTGGGAGTTTGATGAAGGTAAGGAGTCAGGTATGAATCTCAAGTTTGATTACGTTAAATCCTTTGTCGAAACAAATACTTTTTGCGATTTTAGCGCTAAATATGGACTTGACTCTGAGATAGTAGCTTCATTGTGTGAATCATTTGCTGCTCATATTAATCTCCCTAAATCGAAGTGGTTTAAATATCATCCTCCCTTAGAAGTCAATGTAGTTAAACCCAATCCAGTTGAAGAGAAATTCATTGCTTATAATGATCCTATTGTTCCTAGTGCTTACATTGAGAAACCACCCTTCCCTATTAGAATAAAGGATCATTCTAAAGCTTCAACTGTGATACGTGGGGGCTACATTAGAACATCTACACCCCCTGAGCAAATTAGAGTTGAACCTAGCATTGCTATTATCAAAGATCTCCTGTCCGACAATGTTGATGGCCATGATATTCACTTCTCTGAAGATGCTGCTAGAATTGCTAAACCACATGCTAGAGACAAACATAGGCCTATTGTTAGCACGCATGTTGTTTCTGTTAAGATAGGAGATCATTGTTATCATGGTTTGTGTGACGTGAGTGCTAGTGTTAGTGCAATACCTCAATCTTTGTATGATGAAATTAAAGACGAGATTGCACCTGTCGAGATGGAAACTATTGATGTCACTATTCAGCTTGCCAATAGAGATACTATGTGCCCTTTGGGAATTGTTAGAGATGTTGAAGTCTTGTGTGGTAAAACTAAGTATCCTGTTGATTTTCTTGTTCTTGCTACCACACAAGATAGCTTTTGTCACATCATATTTGGCAGACCTTTCCTCAATACTGTCAATGCTCATATTGACTGTGAGAAGCAAACTGTCACTTTTGGCTTTGAAGGTGTGTCACATGAGTTCAATTTCTCCAAGTTTGGTAGACAACCTCATGAAAAAGAGTTGTCTAGTAAGGATGAAATTATTGCTCTAGCTTTTATTCCTATGCCTCCTACTGATCCTTTAGAGAAATACTTGCTTGAGCATGAAAACGATATGCATATGGATGAAAGGAATGAGATAGATAGAGTTATCTTTGAACAACATCCTATCCTTAAGACTAATTTGCCTGTTGAACTGCTTGGAGATCCACCCCACCAAAGGGTGATCCTGTGTTTGAACTTAAGCAGTTACCTGATACTCTTAAGTATGCTTATCTTGATGAAAAAGAGATATATCCTCTTATCATTAGTGCTAGCCTCTCAGAGCATGAAGAAAAGAAATTATTGAAAACTCTGAGAAAGCACCGTGCTGCTATTGGATATACTCTTGATGATCTTAAGGGCATTAGTCCCACTCTATGCTAGCACAAAATTAGTCCCAGTTGCCGATCATCAACGGATATTGAATCCTAAGATGAAAGAGGTACTAAGAAAAGAAATACTAAAGCTCCTGGAAGCAAGTATTATCAATCTTGTTCTCATAGTGATTGGGTAAGTCCAGTGCATTGCGTCCCTAAGAAGGGAGGTATTACCATTGTCCCTAATGATAAGGATGAATTGATCCCACAGAGGATTATTACTGGCTATAGGATGGTGATTGATTTTAGGAAATTGAATAAGGCCACTAGGAAAGATCATTACCCTTTGCCTTTTATTGACCAAATGCTAGAAAGATTGTCTAAACACACACACACTTCTGCTTTCTAGATGGTTATTCTGGTTTCTCCCGAATACCTGATGCACAATCTGATCAGGAGAAAACCACTTTCACCTTCCCTTTCGGTACCTTTGCTTACAGACGTATGCCTTTTGGCTTATGTAATGCACCTACTACCTTTCAAAGATGTATGATGGCTATATTCTCTGACTTTCGTGAAAAGATTGTTGACGTTTTCATGGATGACTTCTCCGTTTACGGGTCTTCTTTTGATGATTGCCTCAGCAACCTTGATCGAGTTTTGCAGAGATGTAAAGATACCAACCTTGTCTTGAATTGGGAGAAGTGCCACTTTATGGTTAATGAAGGCATCGTCTTAGGACATAAAATTTCTGAAAGAGGTATTGAAGTCGATAAGGCTAAGGTTGATGCGATCGAGAAAATGCCATGCCCTACAGATATCAAAGGTATAAGAAGTTTCCTTGGTCATACTGGTTTCTATAGAAGGTTCATTAAGGACTTTTCTAAGATTTCTAGGCCTCTTGCCAATCTCTTGCAAAAGGATATTCCTTTTGTTTTTGACGATGATTGTGAGGAAGCCTTCGAAATACTTAAGAAGGCCTTGATAATTGTGCCTATTGTTCAACCACCTGATTAGAACTTACCTTTTGAAATCATGTGTGATGCTAGTGATTATGCTGTTGGTGATGTTCTAGGACAAGGATTTGATAAGAAGTTGAATGTTATTCACTGTGCTAGTAAAACTCTAGACAGTTCCCAAAGAAACTATGCTACTACTTAAAACAAATTTTTAGCACTCGTGTTTGCATGTGAAAAGTTCAGGTCTTACATTGTTGATTCCAAGGTGACTATTCACACTGATCATGCTGCTATTAAGTATCTCATGGAAAATAAAGATGCTAAACCTAGACTTATCAGATGGGTTCTCTTGCTACCAGAATTTGATTTGCATGTTGTTGATAGGAAGGGTGCTGAGAACCCCGTAGCAGATAACTTGTCTAGGTTGGAGAATGTTCTTGATGACCCACAACCTATTGATGATAGCTTTCCTGATGAGCAATTGAATGTCATCAATGCTTCACGTAGTACACCGTGATATGTTGATTATGAAAACTATATCGTTGCCAAATATATACCACCTAGTTTCACTTACCAGTAAAAGAAGAAATTCTTCTTTGATTTGAGACATTACTTTTGGGATGATCCTCACCTTTATAAGGAAGGAGTAGATGGTGTTATTAGACGTTGTGTACCTGAACATGAACAGGGACAGATCCTACAGAAGTGTCACTCCGAGGCTTACGGAGGACACCATGCGGGAGATAGAACTGCACACAAGGTATTGCAATGAGGTTTCTATTGGCACACTCTCTTCAAGGATGCCCGTAAGTTTGTCTTGTCTTGTGACGAATGTCAAAGAATAGGTAATATCAGTAAACGTCGGGAAATGCCTATGAATTATTCACTAGTCATTGAACCATTTGATGTTTGGGGTTTTGGTTATATGGGACCTTTTCCAAAATCCAACGGGTATACTCATATCCTAGTTGCTATTGATTACGTTACTAAGTGGGTAGAAGCTATCCCAACTAGTAGTGCTGATCACAACACCTCTATCAGGATGCTTAAAGAAGTTATTTTCCCTAGATTTGGAGTCCCTAGATATCTAATGACTGATGGTGGTTCACATTTTATTCATGGTGCTTTCCGTAAAACGCTTGATAAGTATGATGTCAACCATAGAATTGCATCTACCTATCACCCTCAGTCCAGTGGTCAAGTAGAGCTAAGTAATAGAGAGATTAAACTAATTCTGCAAAAGACTGTCAATAGGTCTAGAAAGAATTGGTATAATAAGCTCAATGATGCACTGTGGGCTTATAGAACTGCTTATAAGAATCCCATGGGCATGTCTCCGTACAAAATGGTTTATGGTAAAGCATGTCATTTACCTCTTGAGCTAGAGCATAAGGCTTATTAGGCAATCACAAAGCTCAACTTTGATTTCAACCTTGCTGGTGAGAAGAGGTTATTCGATATTAGCTCACTTGATGAATGGACAGCTCAGGCATATGAAAATGTCAAGTTGTTCAAAGAAAAGGTTAAGAGGTGGCATGATAAAAGGTTACAAAAATGTGAGTTCAATGTAGGTGATTATGTCTTGCTATATAATTCTCGTTTAAGATTTTTTGCAGGCAAGATTCTCTCTAAATGGGAAGGTCCTTACATTGTTGAGGAAGTATATCATTCCGGTGCCATCAAGATCAACAACACGGAAGGTAATTTTCCGAGAGTGGTAAATGGGCAAAGGATCAAGCATTATATCTCAGGTACTCCCATAAATGTTGAAAGCAATATTATCAATACCATAACTCCGGAGGAGTACATAAGGGATATTTATCAGCCTGTTTTAGACTCCGAAAACGAAGAGGTATGTGATTCGGTAAGTAAACCGACTCCAAAACTTTTCCAGTAGGAATTTTTCTCCGTTTTGGAATTTTTAGAAAAATAGAAAAATTTAAAGTAGTCCGGAAAGCGCACGAGAAGGTAGCAAGCCTGCCAAGCGCGGGCCACCCCCTGACCGCGCCTGGGGGCTTGTGACCACCTCGTGTGCCTCTCGGACTCCGTTTTCTTGCGGAGTACTCCTTCTGGTCGGGAAAAAATCATTATATATTCTCCCGAAAGGTCTGACCCTCGTATCACGCAAATTTCCTCTGTTTTCATTTCGAGCTACTGTGCAGACAGATCTAGATCACTATGGCGTCCCCAAAAGTTCCGAAGGACAAGTTCTTCGAGAAGGTCATCAATCCCTACCTTGCGGGAGTGCTGCAACACCCTCAATCTATCGAAATGCGTGAGGGGGTGCTGCACATCCGTGATGTTGAGGGGCCCAAGAAGACCGGAAGCGTGGAGGCTAGGCTCGAAGCAATGGAGCAGCAAGTCTTCAAGTGCCAAGGGATGGTGGAAAGCGGACTCAACGCCAACTACATGATGATCACGGAATTCACCAACAAGCACAAGATCGATGCCAATGACATCGGGAAGCACCTCTCCACACTCTATGACAGAATTGATCACCTCCAAGCCCAGATCTATGACCTGCAGAACCAAAACTGTGAGTATGAGTATAGATTTAAATCAATACGGTTGGCTGCAGATTTGAGGATTCCGGAGACTCGATCATCTTTCCATGATGGAGAACATATGCCTTGGAAAATGGAGGATCAAACCCAAGTTGCAACAGCTTCACCACCATCACCTCCGAAGGAAGACAACTAAGCACGGGTATGGGCAATCCCCTTGGCTTGTGCCAAGCTTGGGGGAGTTGCCCCGGTATCGTATCACCATCACACCTTTTGCCTTTACCTTTTTCTTTGTTCGCCCTTTTTGGTTTTATCTTTCTCTAGTAGAATAAAGTTCTCAGTGTTTTAGGCTTGAGTTTTGCTTTGTGTCACCTCCGATGTATTCGAGTTCGTGAGTCATATAATAAAGAGAGTTTTAGTTAAGGGCCTTGCTTCATGCCATTATCTAAAGAATGATGAAAGAACAAAAGCATGAAAGATCATGTAATGATCTTATGGGAAGTGATGGCTTCACATATACAAAGAATGTTGATTGAAACTTGTTAAGGGTGGACAAACGTAGACCTTGGTCATTGTTGCAATTGATAGGAACTGATAAAGAAGGAGAGGTTCACATATAAATATATCATCTTGGGCACCATCTATGATTGTGAATACTCATTAAACTATTACATGCTTAGAAGTAGATGTTGGACAAGGAAGACAACATAATGAATTATGTTTGCTTGGTTCCGAACAATGTTATATGACTAGAGATCCCTTAGCATGTGACAATTGCTTCCACCTCATATCAGCCAAAACTTCCGCACTAAGTAGAGATACCACTTGTGCATCCATAAACCTTCAACCCAGTTTTGCCAAGGGAGTCCACCATACCTACCTATGGATTGAATAAGATCCCTCAAGTAAGTTGTCATCGGTGCAAGAAATAAAAATAGCTCCCTAAATATGTATGATCTATTAGTGTGTGGAAAATAAGCTTTGTACGAACCTGTGATGAGGAAGACATAAAAGAGACAAACTGCATAATAAAGTTCTTTATCACAGGAGGCAATATAAAGTGACATTCCTCCACACTAAGAGGTCACACATCCAAACCTCAAAAGCGCATGACAACCTCTGCTTCCCTCTGCGAAGGGCCTATCTTGTACCTTTACTTTTTGTCCTTAAAAGTGTCATGGTGATCGACACCAATTCCTTATTTCTCCTTTTATCTTGGCTAACGTCATATGCTAGGGAAAGATCTGTATTCATATGTCAACTTGGAAGTAAGTACTCATGAATTATTATTGTTGACATTACCCTTGAGGTAAGTAGTTGGGAGGCAAAACTCTAAGCCCCTATCTTTCTCTGTGTCCAACTGAAACTTTGATCTCATGAGTACCACGTGAGTTTTAGCAATTGTAGAAGACGAAAGGATGATTGAGTATGTGGATTTGCTTTACAAGCTCTTATTTGGCTCTTTCCGATGTTATGATAAATTGCAATTGCTTCAATGACTAAAGGCTATCGGTTGTTAATTCTCAATAAGGTTCTTGCTCCATACTTTACTTTGTGAAGGAATTGTCACTTTAGCATAAGAGATTATATGATGATATTGTTGTTCTGATTGTGATCATGATGCCTGCATGTCCGTATTTTGTTTTGTCGACACCACTCTCTAAACTTGTGGGCATATTTATTGATCTCAGTTTCCGCTTGAGAACAAGCGAAGCTAAGCTTGGGTTAGTTGATACGTCCATTTTGCATCATGCTTTTATGTTGATATTTATCGCTTTATGGGATGTTATTACACTTCACGGTACAATACTTATGCCTTTTCTCTCTTATTTTACAAGGTTTACATGAAGAGGGAGAACAGTGACAGCAGTAGCGGTAAAGTAACGTAGCAAGGACCAGTAGGAAAAGACTCGTAGGCATTGGATCGGTGATGGATAATTATGTCGGATGACATTCATCATGTATCAGTTATAACATGGGGAGATATGTAACTAGCTCCAGTTCATCAATGTAATGTAGGCATGTATTCCGTATATAGTCATACGTGCTTATGGAAAAAAACTTGCATGACATCTATTGTCCATCCCTCCCGTGGCAGCGGGGTCCTAATGGAAACTAAGGGATATTAAGGTCTCCTTTGAATAGAGAACCGGAACAAAGCATTAGCACTTAGTGAATACATGAACTCCTCATACTATGGTCATCTCCGGGAGTGGTTCTGGCTATTGTCACTCCGGGGTTGTCGGGTCATAACACATAGTAGGTGACTACAACTTGCAAGATAGGATCAAGAACACACATATATTGATGAAAACATAATAGGTTCAGATCTGAAATCATGGCACTCGGGCCCTAGTGACAAGCATTAAGCATAGCAAAGTAGTAGCAACATCAATCTCAGAGCATAGTGGATAGTAGGGATCAAACCCCGTCAAAACTAACTCGATTATATGATAGATCTCATCCAACCCATCACCGTCCAGCAAGCCTACGATGGGATTACTCACGAATAATGAAGAGCATCATGGAATTGGCGATCAAGGATGGTTGATGATGACGACGGCGTCGATCACCCCTCTCCGGAGGCCAGAACCGACTCCAGATCTGCCCTCCAGAGGAAGAACAGGTGGTGGTGGCGGCTCCGTGTCGTAAAACACGATGAACTCTTCTCTATTTATTTTTCTGGGCGAGAGAGACTATATAGAGCTGGAGTTGGAGGCGGTGGAGCCACGAGGGCCTCACAAGCCTGCCGGGCGCGGCAAGGGGGGCCCGCGCCTCCTGGGCTTGTGGGCTCCTGGCTCCACGTCTCCAGGTAATTCTTGCGCCAGTATTTTTATATATTCCACAAAAAATCCTCGTAAATTTCCAGGTCATTCCGAGAACTTTTATTTCTGCGCAAAAACAACACCATGGCAATTCTGCTGAAAACAGCGTCAGTTCGGGTTAGTTCCATTCAAATCGTGCAAGTTAGAGTCCAAAACAAGGGCAAAAGAGTTTGGAAAAGTAGATACGATGGAGACGTATCAACTTCCCCAAGCTTAAAGCCTTGCTTGTCCTCAAGAAAGTCAGTTGACAAACTGAAAGAGACAAAAGAAAAAATTTACGAACTCTGTTTGATCTTGTTGTTGTAATTATGTCTAACTCATATTCAGATTTTCAGCAAGATCATAAGCTAACCACATAAGCAATGACATTTAGGTCTCATGGTAAACTCATATCAATGGCAAAATCAACTAGCAAGCAATAATAGTAAGTTTCAAACGTCAACACTTCAATCAAAACAATCATGAAGCAATATGAATAGATGGTATCTTGCTAGCTCTTTCTCAGATAGCAAAACATAAATGCAGAGCACCTTCAAAGACCAAGGGCTGACTGAACATTGTAATTCATGGCAAAGAAGATCCAGTCACAGCCATAGTCAATAACAATTAATAGAAAACATAAAAATGACGAAGGTGCTCTCTAATTGGTGCTTCTTATAAGAAGAGGATGACTCAACAGAAACATAAATAGATAGGCCCTTCGCAGAGAGAAGCATTGATTTGCAGAGGTGCCAGAGGTCAAGATTTTAAAACAGAGATAAATAATTTTGGGTGGCATTCTTTCATTGTCAATGCAATGACCAAGAGTTTTTACCATCTTCCATGCTACACATATTATAGGCGGTTCCCAAACAGAAAAGTAAAGTTTTGACTCCCCCACCACCGATCAATCACACTCCACGACTAGCCGAATCCTCCGGTGCCGTCCATACCAACAACAATCCAGGGGGAGTTTTGTTTGCAATTATCTTTTCGATTTGAGCATGGAACTGGGCATTCCAATTACCGGCCCCTTTCTCGTGAGTGATAGTGAATAAACACGTATCGAGGATAAAACGCCTAGCATGGAAGATACTGACCGCCCCTTGTCACCACATGAGCGGTTCGGGAATGCAAAACAGATTATTACTTGAAGGTTTAGAGAGTGGCACATGCAAATTTACTTGGAATGGTAGGTAGATACCGCATATAGGTAGGTATGGTGGACGCATATGGAACAACTTTGGGTTTATGGAAATGGATGCACAAGCAGTATTCCCGCTTAGTACAAGTGAAGGCTAGCAAAAGACTGGGAAGCGACCAACTAGAGAGCGACAACAATCATCAATATGCATTGAAATTAACCAACATTGAGTGCAAGCATGAGTAGGACATAAATCACCATAAACATGAATATCTTAGAGGATATGTTGATTTTGTTTCAACTACATGCGTGAACATGCGCCAAGTCAAGCCACTTGAATCATTCAAAGGAGGATACCATCCTATCATACTACATCACAATCATCTTGAAATTCATGTTGGCATCCAAGACAAACCATTATAAGCTCCTAGCTAATTAAGCATGGCATCAGAAACTATGATCTCTAAGTTGTCATTGCAAACATGTTTCTCTCATAACAAAGCTGAATTAGGAATGATGAGCTAGTCATATTTCCAAAAACAAAACAGATCGAGTTCATACCAGCTTTTCCAGGCTCAGTCACTTCATCATATATCGTCATTATTGCCTTTCACTTGCACGACAGAATGATGTGAACAATAATGAGAGTGTTCGTGCATTGGACTAAGCTGGAATCTACAAGCAAACAGAGGAGAAGAAAAAGTAATATGGATCTTTGACGGATAAACACATATGCATGTGACGGATAAACAGATATGCATGTGAGAGCCACTAAACATTTTAACCATGATCTTCTACCTTGACCCAAAGAAAAAGAAAACTATTAACACGGGAGAGCTCCCAACAAGCAAAAGAAGAACGGGAAATATTTTTGGGTTTTCCTTTTAAACACCACTAAGCAAGCTGGAAAGTAAAATTACAACTATTTTTTTTTTGTTTTCCTCAATCTAAACAAACACACGAGAAGAAAGCGAGAAAAAGAAATAAACTAGTATGGATGATACAGTGGCAAGGTGTCAACACCGACTATCAAAGTGAAAGCGTGAGCAAGAATATAAAGTCGGTGAGAAACACGTACTCCCCCAAGCTTAGGCTTTTGGCCTAAGTTGGTCTACTCCCATGGAGGGAAATAACCATCTCCGGGGTACTCCGGAGTGTACTGAGGGTGCCACTGCTGGGTGAGCTCCTCTGGCTCCCATTGATAAACTGGCGTCTGGTACTCGACTGGTAGCTCGGGCACGGGTGCCTGTGGTGGCGCTATGCCCCAATATGCGTAGATGTCCGAGGGTATAATAATGCACCTGCCTAGATGAAGATTGAACAAAGAAGGAGCAGGCAAAGTAATAGTCTCACGAGTACCCTGACTAAATACCAAGTTATAAATCATCCTCTTATTTGTATCTTTATAAAGAAAGTCATGGCTAACCATGCTATCATAATCTAGATATGTCTCAGGAAGAAGCATCTCTTCTTCCTCGTACAGTCTAATAGGTATCTCAAAATGTTTAGCAAGACGGATAGCATAGATACCTCCATAACCAGCGCCTTTAGTACGGTTCGAGTTCAACCGTTGAGCCACTATAGCGCCCAAGCTATAAGTTTTATCATTATAAAGATCTTCGCGCAAAACCACAAGATCTGGGGAGCTAAGAGCCACAGCTTTCCCACGGCCAATCAAACATTTTCCCACAAATAATGAGAAATACCGAAGCACGGGAAAATGTACACTAGCAACTCTAGCGCAAGACACTCCTCTCTCCTCTCCTACAGCAATAGTATCAATGAAAGCCTCCAAGTCCCGTGGATGAGGTTCATGAATATCCCCAACATAAGGTAATTTGCAAACATTGCAAAAATCCTGAAGTGACATGCGCTAGGGAATATCATATAACTTGAACTCAACCATACGAGGACTCTTCCTTGGATAGAAATTAAAACTTTGCACGAAAATATTAGTGAGGAGGAGGTATTGTGGACACTTATCTTCAACAAATGCGGTAAGGCATGCGTTCTCCACCAAGTAATAAAAATCCTCATAAAGACCGGCAGCACGTAAGAACACATCGCTTGGCCACTCGCACGCTCGAACTTCTGCAACTTGGGGGACCGGATACTTGGGTTTCTTCTTCTCATTTTCATCATCCTTGGGGTCACGGCTTGAAGAGCCTCTTAGGAACCTCCTCATCTTTTCCTTTTCTTTCTCTGAAAATTTCTGAAATTTTTAGTGACTCAAAAGAAAAGTGAACAAGGCTCAACAAAACTCATAGCAACTACTCCTACAAGTGCCTAGAGGCCATATCATGCATCAAAACTACTTGGGACCAACTAAAATTAACATGCAAAGCTCAAGAACATGGTCACCAAGACAGCAAAAATATGCAACGAATAAAGAGCTAGAGCAAAAACTAATTGTACCAATGGAGGAGTCACATACCAAGGAACAATTCCCCCAAAACAGTTTGGTGAATGGGGCTTTGCACAAGGAGATCGAAAAATGCAACAAGAAGAGCAAGAACACGAGTTTGAGCTGTGGAATGACTTTTTCTAGAGGTAGAAGAAGGAGATGGGTGCTGGAATAAGTGGAGGGGGGCCACGTAGGGCCCACAAGCTTGTCAAGCGCGGCCGGGGGGGTGCTCGCGCCTCCTCGGCTTGTGGCCCACTGGTGCATCCCCCTCACTAGCTCTCTATCTCAGAATTTTTCAAAAATTCCAGAAAAAATCATACTTGATTTTCAGGGCATTTGAAGAACTTTTATTTTCAGGACACTTTTCTAAGGGACGCAAAAAGCAGAAAACAGAAGAAAAAAAGCTAAATTTATCATTTTTCTTCTAACCAATAGAAAGTAAAAGTTCGGAACAGAAGGTTGTGACTATTAGGTTCATCCATCTCATGGTCAACAAAATAAATCCATCAATGAGGTTGATCAAGTCTCCTTGACAAACTTTTTTCGAATCTCATAAAACTGGAGAATTTTCAAATAATCACTAGGTTACCTCAATGGGGATGTGCATATCCCCAACAAGTAAATCAAACTTCATCTTGACAGTAGGTATAGGGCATTCAAAACTTCCAATAAGAATTGATGAAGATTTTTCAATAGCATTGATGCAATGTACTCGATATTGTTTCTTCGGAAAGTGCACCATATGCTCATTACCATTAACATGAAAAGTGGCATTGCCTTTGTTGCAATCAATAACAGCCCCTGCAGTGTTTAAAAAGGGTCTTCCAAGGATGACCGCCATGGCATCATCCTCGGGAATATCCAGAATAACAAAGTTCGTTAAGATAGTAACGTTAGCAACCACAACAGGCACATCCTCACGAATGTCGATAGGAGAAGCAGTTGATTTGTCGGCCATTTGCAAAGACATTTTGGTGGGTGTCAACTTATCCAATTCAAGTCAACGATAAAGAGAGAGAGGCATAACACTAACACGAGCTCCAAGATCGCATAAAGCAGTTCTAACATAATTTCCTTTAATGGAGCAAGGTATAGTGGGCACTCCAGGATTACCTAGTTTCTTAGGAGTTCCACCCTTGAAGGTGTAGTTAGCAAGCATGGTGGAAATCTCAACCTCAGGTATCTTCCTTTTATTAGTCACAATATCTTTCATGTACTTAGCATAGGGAGACATTTTGAGCATATCTGTCAAACGCATTTGCAGAAAGACAGGTCTAATCATTTCAACAAAGCGCTCAAAATCAGCATCATCCTTTTTCTTGGATGGTTTGGGAGGAAAGGGCATGGGTTTCTGAACCCATGGTTCTCTTTCTTTACCATGCTTCCTAGCAATGAAGTCGTTCTTATCGTATCTCTTGTTCTTAGGTTGTGGGTTATCAAGATCAATAGCAGGTTCAATCTCCACATCCCTATCATTACTAGGTTGAGCATCATCATGAACACCACTATCGATATTATGACTAGGCTCATGTTCATCACCAGATTGTGTTTCGGCATCAGAAACAGAGATATCATTTGGATCCTCAGGTGTAACAGCATCAGGTTTGCTAGCATGCAAGTTCCTATCATCTTTATTTTTCTTCCTATTACTAGGATGACTAGGTGCCTCGGTGCTAACTCCTTGAGAATCTTGTTCAATTCTCTTAGGATGGCCCTCAGGATACAAAGGTTCTGAAGTCATTCTACCACCTCTAGTGACAACACTAACAGACTTGTCACTCAACTCATTGAGCAAGTCATTTTGAGCCTGAAGTACTTGTTCTACTTGAGTAGTGACCATAGAGGCATGTTTACCCAAAAGCTTAAGATCATTGACATTTCTATCCGCACAAGAACTTATATGATCAATCATACAAACATTTTGCCTCAATTGTATGCTAACATAATCATTGAAACTTTGTTGTTTGGCAACAAAGTTATCAAATTCATCTAAGCATAAGCTAGCAGGTTTATCAAAAGGAATATCACTCTCATTGAATCTACGAAGAGAATTTACCTCTACTACCTGTGTCGGGTTATCAAGACCTTGTATTTCTTCAATAGGTGGTAGATTCTTAACATCTTCATACTTAATACCTTTCTCTTGCATAGATTTCTTGGCTTCTTGCATATCTTCAGCACTTAGGAATAGAATACCTCTTTTCTTCGGAGTTGGCTTCGGAGGTGGTTCGGGAATAGTCCAAGCATTATCATTGCTCAAGATATTATTCAATAGAATTTCAGCTTGTTCCACAGTTCGTTCCCTGAAAACACAACCAGCACAACTATCTAGGTGGTCCCTAGAAGCATAGGTTAGTCCATCATAAAAGATATCAAGTATTTCATTTTTCTCACGAGGGTGGTCAGGCAAAGCATTCAGTAACTGGACAAGCCTCCCCCAAGCTTGTGGGAGACTCTCTTCTTCAACTTGCACAAAGTTATACATATCCTGCAAGGCAGCTTGTTTCTTATGGGCAGGAAAATATTTATCAGAGAATTAGTAGATCATATCCTGGGGACTACGCACACAACCAAGAGCAAGAGAAGTAAACCAAGTCTTAGCATCACCCTTTAGCGAGAAAGGAAACAACTTAAGGATGTAGTAATGGCGGATCTTTTCCTCATTCGTGAATAGGGTGACTATATCGTGCAGTTTGGTAAGATATGCTACAACCATTTCAGACTCATAACCATGAAAAGGATCAGATTTGACCAAATTGATTAACTCAGCATCGACAGAGAATTCATAATCCTTATGAGTCACAAAGATGGGTGAAGTAGCAAACTTAGGATCGTATTTCATTCTAGCATTCACAGATTTTTCTTTCCACTTGCGCAATAAATTCTCAAGATCATAGCTATCCTTACAAGCAAGAAAGTCCTCAGCTACCTCTCCCTCCATAACATAACCCTCAGGTATATCAGGCAGTTCATATCTAGGAGAGCTAGTTCTAACAGGTGAAACAACAGGTTCTACTTCAATAATTTCAGCAATTTCAGAAGTATCATCACATTCAACAACAACTCTAGCAATTTGTGCATCAAGAAATGCACCCACTGGCAAAGCAGTATCAAGCAAAGCATCATCATAAGCATCACTGATAGCAGAAGTAGCATCATCAAGCACAGACGACACATCAGAATTTCTAGTAGGTGGTGGTGTCGCAAACTTACTCATAACTGAAGGTGAATCAAGTGCAGAGCTAGATGGCAGTTCCTTACCTGTCCTCATAGTTGAGGGCAAGACTTTAGTTTTTGGATCTCTCGAATTCCTCATAGTGATCAACATACGTAAATCCCAAGTGACTCAGAGAATAAAGCTATGTTTGCCCGGCAACGGCGCTAGGAAAAGGTCTTGATAACCCACAAGTATAGGGGATCGCAACAGTTTTCGAGGGTAGAGTATTCAACCCAAATTTGTTGATTCGACAAAAGGGGAAGCCAAAGAATATTCTCGAGTATTAACAGTTGAGTTGTCAATTCAACCACACCTGAAATACTTAGTATCTCTAGCAAAGTTTCAATAGAAAAGTAGTGTGATAGTAACAGTAGAACGGTAACAGTAGCAGTGACAGTAGTAGCGGTAACAGTAGAAATAGTGACAGCAGTAGCGGTAAAGTAACGTAGCAAGGACCAGTAGGAAAAGACTCGTAGGCATTGGATCGGTGATGGATAATTATGTCGGATGACATTCGTCATGTATCACTTATAACATGGGGAGATAGGTAACTAGCTCTAGTTCATCAATATAATGTAGGCATGTATTCCGTATATAGTCATACGTGCTTATGGAAAAGAACTTGCATGACATATATTGTCCATCCCTCCCATGGCAGCGGGGTCCTAATGGAAACTAAGGGATATTAAGGTCTCCGTTTAATAGAGAACCGGAACAAAGCATTAGCACTTAGTGAATACATGAACTCCTCATACTATGGTCATCTCCGGGAGTGGTTCCGGCTATTGTCACTCCGGAGTTGCCGGGTCATAACACATAGTAGGTGACTACAACTTGCAAGATAGGATCAAGAAAACACATATATTGATGAAAACATAATAGGTTCAGATCTGAAATCATGGCACTGGGGCCTAGTGACAAGCATTAAGCATAGCAAAGTAGTAGCAACATCAATCTCAGAACATAGTGGATACTAGGGATCAAACCCCATCAAAACTAACTCGATTACATGATAGATCTCATCCAACCCATCACCGTCCAGCAAGCCTACGATGGGATTACTCACGAACGATGAAGAGCATCATGGAATTGGCGATGAAGGATGGTTGATGATGACGACAGCGTCGATCTCCCCTCTCCGAGCCCAGAACGGACTCCATATGTGCCCTCCAGAGGAAGAACAGGTGGTGGCGGCGGCTCCATGTCGTAAAACGTGATGAACTCTTATCTCTTTATTTTTTTTCTTGGTGAGAGAGATTATATAGAGCTGGAGTTGGAGGCGGCGGAGCCACGAGGGCCTCACAAACCTGCCAAGCGCGGCCAGGGGGGTCGCGGCTCCTCGGCTTGTGGGCTCCTGGCTCCACGTCTCTAGGTAATTCTTGCGCTAGTATTTTTTATATATTCCACAAAAAATCCTCGTAAATTTCCAGGTCATTCCGACAACTTTTATTTTGGCGCAAAAACAACACCATGGCAATTCTGCTGAAAACAGCGTCAGTCTGGGTTAGTTCCATTCAAATCATACAAATTAGAGTCCAAAACAAGGGAAAAGAGTTTGCAAAAGTAGATACGATGGAGATGTATCACAAGGCTGGTGGCGAGGTAGACAAGGGCAGCAGTGAGGTAGACCAGGGTGGCGACAGCGAGGTACACGGAGGAAGGGGGCCGCCAGGGATGCAGATCAAGTGGCAACTGATGTGTACTACGCAACCTTCTCCTTGTAGACGTTGTTGGGCCTCCAAGTGCAGAGGTTTGTAGGACAGTAGCAATTTTCCTTCAAGTGGGTGACCTAAGGTTCATCAATCTGCGGGAGGCGTAGGATGAAAATGGTCTCTCTCAAGCAACACTGCAACCTAATAACAAAGAGTCTCTTGTGTCCCCAACACACCCAATACAATGGTAAGTTGTATAGGTGCACTAGTTCGGCGAAGAGATGGTGATACAAGTGCAATATGGATAGTAGATATAGGTTTTTGTAATCTGAAAATATAAAAACAGCAAGGTAATTAGTAATAAAAGTGAGCACGAACGGTATTGCAATGCGTGGAAACAAGGCCTAGGGTTCATACTTTCACTAGTGAAGTTCTCTCAACAATGATAACATAATTGGATCATATAACTAGCTCTCAACATGCAACAAAGAATCACTCCAAAGTCACTAATAGCGGAGAACAAACGAAGAGATTATTGTCGGGTACGAAACTACCACAAAGTTATTCTTTCTGATCGATCTATTCAAGAATCCGTAGTCAAATAACACGAAGCTAGTCTTTCCGTTCAATCTATCCTAGAGTTCGTACTAGAATAACACCTTAAGAGACACATCAACCAAGACCCTAATGTCACCTAGATACTCCATTGTCACCTCAAATATCCGTGGGCATGATTATACGATATGCATCACACAATCTCATAATCATCTATTCAACCAACACATAGAACTTCAAAGAGTGCCCCAAAGTTTCTACCGGAGAGTCAAAACGTGTGCCAACCCATATGCATAGGTTCCCGATGTGACGAAACCCGCAAGTTGATCACCAAAACATACATCAAGTACTCACATGAATATACCATTGTCACCACAGATACACATGTGCAAGACATACATCAAGTGTTCTTAAAGACTCAATCCGATAAGATAACTTCAAAGGGGAAACTCAATTCATTACAAGAAGGGAGAGGGGGAAGAACATCATAGGATCCAGCTATAGTAGCAAAGCCCGCGGTACATCGAGATCATGACATATGAAGAACACGAGAGAGAGAGAGATCAAACACATAGCTACTGGTACATACCCTCAGCCCCGAGGGAGAACTACTCCCTCCTCGTCATGGAGATCGCCAGGATGATGAAGAAGGCCACCGGAGATGGATTCCCCCTCCGACAGGGTGCCGGAACGGGCTCCCGGTTGGTTTTTGGTGGCTACAGAGGCTTGCGGCGGCGGAACTCCCGATCCAAGTTTATTTCTGGAGGTTTTTGTATTTATAGGAGCGGATGGCGTTGAGAACAAGTCAGGGGGACCCACGAGGGAGTCACGAGCCCCCCAAGCACGCCCAGGGGGTGGGCGCGCCTCCCTGGCTCATGGCTTCCTCGGGACTCCTCTCCGGTATCTTTTTCTTCTGATATTTTTGATATTTTCCATAAAAAATTACGGTGAAAGTTTAATTCCGTTTGGACTCCGTTTGATATTCCTATTTGAAAAAGGTCAAAAACAAGGAAAAAACACAAAGTGGCACTGGGCTCTAGGTCAATAGCTTAGTCCCAAAAATAATATAAAATAGCATATTCATCCATATAAAACATCCAAAGTTGGTAATATAATAGCATGGAACGATCAAAAATTATAGATACATTCGAGACGTAGCAAGCATCCCCAAGCTTAATTCCTGCTCGTCCTCGAGCAGGTAAATAACAAAAACATAATTTTTGATGTGGAATACTACCTAACATATATTGTAACATGAATATTCAAATCCATATGATTCAAAGGAAAAAAGTTTAATATTGACATAAGAACAATAATACTTCAAGCATACTAACAAAGCAATCATGTCTTCTCGAAATAACATGGCCAAATAAAGTTATCTCTACAATATCATATAGTCTGGCTATGCTCCATCTTCCCCACACAACGTATTTAAATCATGCACAACCCTGGTATTAATCAAGCAATTGTTTTCACACTTTTACTTTCTCAAACCTTTTCAACTCTCACGCAATACATGAGCGTGAGCCATGTACATAGCACTATAGGTGGAATAGAATATGGTGGTGGTTGTGAGGCAAAAAGGAGGATATGGTCACATCAACTAGGCGTATCAACGGGCTATGGAGATGCCCATAAATAGATATCAATGTGAGTGAGTAGGGATTGCCATGCAAGAGATGCACAAGAGCTATAAGTTTATGAAAGCTCAAAAAGAAACTAAGTGGGTGTGCATCCAACTCGCTTGCTCACGAAGACCTAGGGCAATTGAGGATGCCCATCATTGGAATATACAAGCCAAGTTATATAACGAAAATTCCCACTAGTATATGAAAGTGACAATATATGAGACTCTCTATCATGAAGATCATGGTGCTACTTTGAAGCACAAGTGTGGTAAAGGATAGTAGCATTGTCCCTTCTCTCTTTTTCTCTCCTTTTTTTGTTTGGGCTCTTTGGCCTCTTTTTTTCCTTTTTTCATTCATTTTTTTTGGTGGGCTCTTTGGCCTATTTTATTTTCTTTTTATTTTAAGTCCGGAGTCTCATCCCAACTTGTGAGGGAATCATAGCTTCCGTCCTTTCCTCACATGGGACAATGCTCTAATAATGATGATCATCACACTTTTATTTACTTACAACTCGATACTTAGAACAAAGGTATGACTCTACATGAATGCCTCCGGCAGTGTACCGGGATGTGCAATGACTCATGAGTGACATGTATGAAAGGTAATGGTGGCTTTGCCACAAATATGATGTCAACTACATGATCATGCAAAGCAATATGACAATGATGATGCGTGTCATAATAAACGGAACGGTGGAAGTTGGATGGCAATATATCTTGGAATGGCTATGGAAATGCCAAGATGGGTAGGTATGGTGTCTGTTTTGAGGAAGGATATATTGTGGGTGTATGCACCGGCGAGAGTTGTGCGGTACTAGAGAGGCTAGCAATGGTGGAAGGGTGAGAGTGTGTATAATCCATGGACTCAACATTAGTCATAAAGAACTCACATACTTATTGCAAAAGTTTATTAGCTATCGAAGCACAGTATTAAACGCATGCTCCTAGGGGAAAGGTTGGTAGGAGTTAACCATCGCGCGATCCTGACCTCCACACAAAGGATGACACTCAATAAATAAATCATGCTCCGATTTCATCACATAACGGTTCACCATACGTGCATGCTATGGGAATCACAAACTCTAACACAAGTATTTCTATCAATCCACGATTACTCACTAGCATGACTCTAATATCACCATCATTATATCTCAAAACTACTTGCAAAGAATCAAACTTCTCATAGTATTCGATGCACTCTATATGAAAGTTTTTATTATATCCCTCTTGGATTCCCATAATATTAGGACTAGATTCATAACCTAAGCAAATTACCGTGCTGTTTAAGACTCTCAAAATAATATAAGTGAAGCATGAGAGTTCAACTATTTCTATAAAATAAAACCATTTCAATGCTCTACAAAGATATAAATGAAGCACTAGAGCAAAATACAAACTACTCCACAAGATATAAGTGAAGCTCAATGAGTAGTTGAATAATTATATGGCTATGTGAATACTCTCCCATCTAAGAATTTCAGATCCTAAGTGCCTTATTCAATCAAAATAAAAAAACACTTCAAGTATAGCACGAAACATGTGAAGAAGCAAAAAACTTAGTTTCAACCGATACTAACCGTTAATTGTTGTTGAAGAAAGGTGGGATGCCAACCGGGGCATCCCCAAGCTTAGACGCTTGAGAATTCTTGAAATATGGATTGGGGATGACTTGGGCATCCCCAAGCTTGAGCTTTTTGTGTCTCCTTAATTCCTCTCATGTGACGTTTTCCGAAATCTTAAAAACTTCATCCACACAAAACTCAACAAGAACTCGTGAGATAGGTTAGTATAAATCAATGCAAAACTTTATCATCCTCTACTATAGAAAATCACTAAAATCATTATTTGACATTTCGTACTAAATTCCTCTGCATATTTAAAACTCCCATACTCAAATGGAATCATTAAACAAGCAAACATATGCGAACAATGCAAACATAACAGCAAACTGCCTAAACAGAACAGTCTGTGAAGAATGCAGCAAGATCCATACTTAATTAACTCCAATAATTCTGAAACAATTATGAAAATTAAGGCAATTTGTATATAAATCAGCATAAAAAAGAATCAACCTAAAAGCACTCTATGGATAGAAATTAGAAATGATTTCGTGAGAGCAAAGTTTATGTCTTTTTCAGCATGATCAAACAACTATCACCCAAACTAATCATAAAGGCTTTACTTGGCACTTTATGGAAACTAAGTCAATAAAACATGATTAATACATTAGCTTAATCATGTTAACACACAAAAACAGTAAGGATACATATTGGGTTGTCTCCCAACAAGCACTTTTCTTTAATGCCTTTCAAGTTAGGCATGATGATTTCAATGATGCTCACATAAAAGATAAGGATTGAAACATAATGGAAGCATCATGGAGCATATGACTAGCACATTTAAGTCTAACCCACTTCCTATGCATAGGTATTTTGTGATCAAACAATTTATTTGAGCAAGAATCAACTAGCATAGGAAGATAAAACAAGCATGACTTCAAAAGTTTCAACACATGGAGAGGAAGCTTGATATTATTGCAATATGTAGAAGCATATGATCCTCTCTCATAATAATTTTCAGTAGCATCATGAATGAATTCAACAATATAACCAGCACCTAAAGCATTATTTTCATGATCTACAAGCATAGAAATTTTACTACTCTCCACATAAGGAAATTTATTCTCATCAATAGTAGTGGGAGTATCGTAAAAGACTTGAACACTACGAATTGTTTCCACATTAAAAGAGTAATGTTCAGTAAGAGGGTACTCATAATTGTGACAAGTTTTATTATCATTATTGTTTATAGCATAAGTATCATAGATAGGGGGCATGCTTTCATCAAAATAATTTTGATCATTCAAAGTGGGGGAACTAAAAAGATTATCTTCATCAAACATAGCATCCCCAAGCTTGTGGCTTTGCATATCATTAGCATCATGGGTATTCAAATAATTCATACTAACAACATTGCAATCATGCTCATCATTCACATATTTTATGCCAAGCATTCTACATAATTCTTCTTTTAGCACTTGAGCACAATTTTCATTTCCATCATTTTCACGAAAGACATTAAAAAGATGAAGCATATGAGGTAACCTTAATTCCATTTTTTTGTAGTTTTCTATTAATAAACTAAACTAGTGATAAAACAAGAAACTAAAAGATTCAATTGCAAGATCTAAAGATATACCTTCAAGCGCTAACCTCCCGGGCAATGGCGCCGAAAAGAGATTGATGTCTACTATGCAACCTTCTCCCTATAGACGTTGATGGGCCTCCAAGTGCAGAGGTTTGTAGGACAGTAGAAATTTTCCCTCAAGTGGATGACCTAAGGTTTATCAATCCGCGGGAGGCTTAAGATGAAGATGGTCTCTCTCAAGCAACCCTACAACCTAATAACAAAGAGTCTCTTGTGTCCCCAACACACCCAATACAATGGTAAGTTGTATAGGTGCACTAGTTCGGCGAAGAGATGGTGATACAAGTGCAATATGGATAGTAGATATAGGTTTTTGTAATGTGAAAATATAAAAATAGCAAGGTAATTAATAATAAAAGTGAGCACGAACGGTATTGCAATGCGTGGAAACAAGGCCTAGGGTTCATACTTTCACTAGTGAAGTTCTCTCAACAATGATAACATAATTGGATCATATAAATAGCCCTCAACATACAACAAAGAGTCACTCCAAAGTAACTAATAGCGGAGAACAAACGAAGAGATTATTGTCGGGTACGAAACCACCACAAAGTTATTCTTTCTGATCGATCTATTCAAGAGTCCGTAGTAAAATAACACGAAGCTATTCTTTCCATTCAATCTATCCTAGAGTTCGTACTAGAATAACACCTTAAGACACACATCAACCAAGATCCTAATGTCACCTAGATACTCCATTGTCACCTCAAGTATCCGTGGGCATGATTATACGATATGCATCACAGAATCTCAGAATCATCTATTTAACCAACACATAGAACTTCAAAGAGTGCCCCAAAGTTTCTACCGGAGAGTCAAAATGTGTGCCAAACCATATGCAGAGGTTCCCGATGTCACGAAACCCGCAAGTTGATCACAAAAACATACATCAAGTACTCACATGAATATCCCATTTTCACCACAGATAGACACGTGCAAGAGATACATCCAGTGTTCTTAAAGACTCAATCCGATAAGATAACTTCAAAGGGGAAACTCAATTCATTACAAGAAGGGAGGGGGGAAGAACATCATAGGATCCAACTATAGTAGCAAAGCCCACGGTACATAGAGATCATGAAATCTCAAGAACACGAGAGAGAGAGATCAAACACATAGCTACTGGTACATACCCTCAGCCCCGAGGGAGAACTACTCCCTCCTCGTCATGGAGATCGCCGAGATGTTGAAGAAGGCCACCGAAGATGGATTCCCCCTCCGGCAGGGTGCCGGAACGGGCTCTTGATTGGTTTTTGGTGGCTACCAAGGCTTGCGGCGGCGGAACTCCCGATCCAGGTTTATTTCTGGAGGTTTCTGTATTTATAGGAGCGGATGGCGTCAAGAACAAGTCAGGGGCACCCACGAGGGAGTCACGAGCCCCCCAGGCGCGCCTCCCTGTCTCGTGGCTTCCTCAGGACTCCTCTCCGGTATATTTTTCTTCTGGTATTTTTGATATTTTCCATAAAAAATCACGGCGAAAGTTTAATTCCGTTTGGACTCCGTTTGATATTCCTATCTAAAAAAGGTCAAAAACAGGGAAAAACCAGAAACTGGCACTTGGCTCTAGGTCAATAGGTTAGTCCCAAAAATAATATAAAATAGCATATTCATGCATATAAAACATCCAAAGTTGATAATATAATAGCATGGAACGATCAAAAATTATAGATACGTTGGAGACGTATCAGCAGTTGCCATGGGTTCGCGGGAGAGAGGAGGGGTGCGAGGGGGTGGCTGCTAGGTCAGGGAGGGGAGGTCGAGCGAGCAAACGGTGCTAGAGGAGAGGTCATTCGATCCAAAGTTGGTCAGGGAAAGATTTCGCGTGGGTCGAACCCAGCATAGCTCAGCCTAGTTCGCCTGTATGCGCGAGCTATCCTGAGCATAGATGAGGGCCTTTTTTGCATCAGTTGGATGAGGAGAGCCCATACACTCTGCCAAATACCAAAAAGTGGGTTGAAGATGGAACTTTTACGCTCATGCACCCTCCGTGTAGGCTACCAAACACGCCCGTAGAGCCTAAACTGCATACAGAAGTGAACCAACTCTTGGAGAGGCACGAACATATGACATGCTTGGAACGGGCATCGAGCTGAGTGTGCAAACGAATGTCTTTGTCGGTGCTGTGATGTCGTTGGAGAGCACTGAGATGCCCCTATTAGTGATAGTCCATAGATCGTCCTTTAATGCTTGTAGAAAATTACACATCAACTTCTTTCATAATGGATAGTTTTTGCCATCAAAGACAGGGCACGTAGCGGAAACCTAGATTAACCCAAGAGTTGACATAGCTAAACTCCATCTGGTTAAACCGAAACGCAGAACAAGGGAGTACCTTGCTCTGATACCAATTGAAAGTGCTAGTTATCGACTAGGGGGGTGAATTGATGATTTTTACGAAAAGCTTCAAAATAGTAACTTTATTCAAAGTTAAGCAGAACGATACACGATCAGGTAGGGATAACGATCAAGGATTTAAGCAAATCATGCAATACTACTAAGACATTCAAACATATCGAGCATAGTCATCATGCACACTAAGATCTATCTAACGATAAACTTAGATAGTGCAAAGATAAACAAGAGTTGAGGAATGTCTTCAGAGAAAGTCTTCGGGGTGAGATGATCAAGCAATGGCTTCACAGTACATTAAGTAAGAGAGTGAAAGGTAGAACCAATAGTTTGACGAAGACACGTGATTTGTTGGATCAGTTCCAGTTGTTGTGACAATTGTACGTCTGGTTGGGGAGGCTTAGACCTCATCTTCACCTTAATCCCCTTGAGCCGAAGTCTCTCACACCACGCCTAATCACTGAGGTAAGTCTTCAGGGGAGACTTGCGAAACCCATACAAACTTGGTCACCCGTCAATCCACAATGACTCTTGGATTGATCTAGAGCATAGTCACCCGGCAATCCACAATGACTCTTGGATGCACAAGGACACAATGCCTAACCATATGGAAGATCATAGTCTTCAAGTGTAACAAGTCTTCACTTCTCTCAAAACACAATGACTTCGGTAATGCTCGAACACTCTGGCTCTATCAGTTTGGGTTTATCCTCATAGGATAATTCTCTCTCAATGTCTTCGAGGTGGGATGCTCCAAAACGACAACACGTGTATCTAACTCTAAGCATCCACCAACTTATGGTGGAGGGGTTGGACTATTTATAGCCAACATGCAACCCTACTTGATATGACCAAAATTACCTTGGGTCAATGGACAACCAACATGCGTTCCAACAGCCAAATTTCAAAGAGACACGCAACAACATTACTTGGTCTACAAGCAATGCTCACTCAACTAACTCTGGAAGATATTTCCTCTCACTTTCTTTGCTCGAAGACATAGGTAATTGTGGGTTGAGCATTACGTCGGCATCTGACTTCGATCACATCGACCCCACTTAATAGTATGATGGTTCCTATGACCCAGGAAAGAAGAAACAAAACAACACAAGACTTCGACTTCGCATTTCACTATCTTCAAGCAATTATCTTCGCGCACCAGCAATGGCTTCGGCTATCATCAATGTCTTCGGACATTTTAGGGGTCATCTTCAATGGTTAAACCGTATCTCCAAGGACTTCTATCTATGTTATCTTGTGAACTCTCATAAACACATTAGTCCCTCAACCATGTTTGTCTTCAATACTCCAAAACAAAAAAGGTGGCACTAGATGCACTCAGAGGCAACGATAGCAAGCATGGCCACTCATGTGATCCAACATTAAATATGGTGGAAATGCCTATGAGCTCTAGGTGGTGGAAATGCGACGTGGTGCAGCCGATAAGAGATGAAGCCTACCATGATAACACTCAAGTACCTAACAAAATTGCGTGTAACATGCAATAATTTCCTAGCATCGCGCGGGAAATTGCTGATGGTCGGTCGAATCCATCACCACTGCATGTTGAGGTAGCTATCTGATCCGGCAACTCCTTGCCGCTTCTTACAAAAAAGAAGCATTTCTTTTCTTCTCTTTTTTTGCTTTAGGTGACGTTGGAGGACGATGGAGCCAAGAGCGGGGATGGTGAAGTTTCACCGAGGACAAGAGAACAAGAGAGTAGGAAACTAACGTTCCCGATAGAGGAAAGGAGAAAGTGGAGGAGTGGAGTGGAGATGCGAAGGGAAAAATGGAGTGCAAATTGATTCTGACGAGAATGAAGGGCTTTTTGCATAAAGGTGTCTCGGTCATTTAAACCCGATCAGAGTAAGTTTTTTTCTTTGGGAAACACTTACTATCTATAGTGTGATAGAAATCCATCGCCAGACCATTCCAACACCGTCGATTCAACCGAAATATAAGGCTTCACAAATTGTTCTTCGTTTGCTAAAAAACATTAAGAGGACATAAATGTTCGCGGCCCACACATGTAATCTCTATTTAATATCTTCCCTAATCCCTCATGATTCTAGTTGCAGCCATCACCGGCCGATCTGCTCCACTTTGCCCAGATCCCATTCACACGCCCCCGCTCGCCGATGTCCGTCTACACGACGCTTGGCCTGGTGGTTGCTAAAGGACGCAACATAACCATGGAAGAGCTCCTCACCCTGCTTGGCAACTCATCCTAGGTCGAGGTTGCCAAATTTCACGAGCGGCCTAACCTCCAACCCATCCTGCTCCAGCACCCCCTCATCACCTATGCCTATGGTATGTTCCACGAGGAGAAGATGGAACTCACAAGAGCCTACATGGCCAAGATACGTACAATTGACTTCTTCGAGATTCACACTTTCATCATTCTCTATTGTCGTCGATGCTTGGTCTGTGTTGGGGGGATAACCCCGGAGTAGGCTCATCGAGCCTACTCCTTCGCCTTCTACCATGAAGGAACAGCATGAGTCATTCTACAAAGACCAAGTCCCCCTGGCCGGCTAGGAAGCTCCTGTTGGCTAGGGGCGAGACGGCCAACACTCTGGCCGGCTAGGAGGTTCCTGTCGGCTAGAGGCGAGACGGTTACCTCCCTATGGCCGTCTAGGCCAAGCCGACCGGCTAGAGGCGAGACGGCCATACCTAGGCCGGCTAGTCCAGCGACTAGCGGGCTAGGGAGCTCAAGTCACATCAAGCCGTAAGTCATGCCGAGACCCTACGGTTAAAGGTGGGTACGCCTCAGCCAAGGTACTGGATCGGGGTGCACGGCAGGTGCAGGGTCGGCGGTCATGCCGCTGACCCTCTCCGGCTCTGATCCATCAGCTCGCACAGTGTCGGCCTATCAAACTCCCACTCCATTACTACACTCGACGTGGGAACAGTGGAGATGGTCGTACTGGCGGCCCATGACGAATCTTGCTGGACGACGCCGGACGTACCACATGTGTCCTGCGTCAACCTTACGCGAGAACCTTACTGGCTAGCCAGCGGATCCCACAGCCAGACGGGACCTCGCAGTCGGCGGGCCCCTCCAGCGACAAGACAAGACTGTTGTGGGCCCCTGGCCAGCCGGCGAGGCTGCCAGCCGGGTCCCACTCTTGTACTTTTATCCTTATTATAGGTTAGTGGGTTCGTCTATAAAAACCCCCGGCCCCCCTCCATGCAGAGGGTTGGTCAACTTCATACACACATACCACACAGGAGAGGTAGACGCGAGCCGGTTTCTCCTTCTTCCTCCTCCGTAGAACAGCTCAAGGAGCACATTGTAGTCTCTTTGATACATCATACACTCCGGCTGGATTAGGGGTGTTATCTCTATGGAGAGCCCTCAACCTGGGTACATCGTGTGTTCCATGCTTGTACCATCCTCGTTCCCAGCATCCTCCGGTGCCACTTCGGTTCCCACCATCTTTAGCCTACCCATGGCTTATGTTGTGAGTAAACACCGACATTTGGCGCCCACCGTGGGGCCGTCCGCGGTATCGGTTGGATTTACGCGCTGGGCGGGGCCCTGCGCTTACACCGCCGGATGCATCGCGTCCAGACCGATCAGCATGCCTGTGGAGCCTGCTATTGATGAGGCTTCGCCGATGTTGATCGATATCCCAGTCCGACATTCGGATTCCGATGGGGAGTCCGACTACGAGTCGCTCCCCAGCGTCGTCATCGCTGCTGTTGAGAACCTCAGCGTTCTCTTCAGCGACCTGCATCTCAATGATGGCCCTCGCTACCCTGGCGAGTACTTCAACGTCGAGGCGTTGTGTGCCATCTTCAGTAGGCTCTCCCTCGCCGAGACGCCTACATTTGACGTGTACCCTAGCAACGTGCTCGTCTTCAACAGTCCACCGTCGTCTGTGGAGTTCCTTACCCCGTATCACGTCGCCGTCGTCTCCAACGTCGTGGAGGTGATGGTCATCGGTGCCGGCACCAGCACAGCTCATGGCAAGGCGTCAGTGGACGCTGGTGAGAGTGTTGTTGTATCCACCGACACGCTTCATGCCACCCTCGCTGGCTTGAAGACACCCATAGCCACCTCCACAAACCCCACAGACGCGCGGGCCTTGGTGGAGGAGGCTCGCAGGCAGATCTTGGAGGAGGGAATTGCCATCGCCACGGCTAAACGCCGGATGGAGGCCACACAGCGCGAGTACAACTCCACCTATGGCCTCACTCTGGTTTCCGAAGGTCCTAGCCGGCTTGGCACGGTCCATGGCCGCGGCTGGGTCATTGCCGAGATCCTAGGCGGCAAGCTGCCCATCTACGAGACTCGTGCGGCCAACTTATGGGCTGCGCAGGCGGCCATGGAAGAAATGCCAGACTTGGAGGGTGAGGAGCGCGCCCTTCAGGAGAAGCGGGTCAGGGATCTCCTTGATGCCGCAAACGAGCAGCACACATGGCTTGACCCTGGTCAAGCACAGTCGGAGTCTCCGGGACCCAACCCCGAAGCGCGTTGTAACCCCAACGGTCATCATCAAGCCAAGGGATCTTCCTTGCATCGCACTTCCGGCCGGAAGGGCGAGGGCAGCCACGACAGGCGTTCTCAATGCCAGAGCAAGCCAACTTCGAGATGACGTCGCAGAGATGATGAGAGTGATTCGGTGTATGAGGTTCCTCGTCCGGGGAGGGGCCATGCCACCGGCTCAGAAGATACACTTCCGATCACGACTCGGATCGGAACTCGCGTCCCACATAGCGACAACGATGCTCGCAAGCGTCTCAACACCCTGGCGCAGTCAGCTCTTCTGGAGGAGGACGGCCCCATCGGTCCGGCGTGCTTCGGCCCCCGGATCCGAGGGGAGCCGTTTCCCCGAGGCTTCACTCTCCCTTGGGACACCCCCAAGTACAACGGCACTGCCAAGCCAGAAGACTGGCTGATCGATTACACCACTGTCGTCGGCATCGCCGGGGGCAACAAGCTCTTAGCCATCCGCTACGTGCCACTCATGCTGGCCGGCTCGGCCAGGACATGGCTTAACAGCCTTCCAGCCGGAAGCGCCAACTCCTGGGTTGACTTCGAGGAGGTGTTCGTCCGCAACTTCACTGGCACCTACAAGCGCCCTGGCCGGCCTCGTGAGCTGGCCATGTGCGTCTAGAGGCCCGACGAACCCCTTCGCGACTACGTCACACATTGGACGGAGCTACGCAACTCCTGCGAGGGAGTGCATGAGGTACAGGCCATCGAGTACTTCATCGACGGCTACCGAGACGGCACTCTCCTCAAGCACAAGCTCATGTGCTCCGAGCCCACCTCTCTGGCGGTGCTCATGGCCAAGGCGGACAAGTACTCCATGGCCGACTCCGCGATGCGAGTCAAGGTGACCGCCTCGGGCAAAGTTGTCCCCACGCCGACTACCCCCAAGCCGGCTGGCGACAATCGAGGCGGCCAGAACAACAAAAAGCACAAAGCGGATCAACTCGATTCGCGCTCCAACAACAAGCTGGTGGCCAACGTGGAGGGAGATGCGCCGGCTACTCAAGCCGGCTCTCAACGGAAGCGGACCGACAAGAGCGACTGGCAGCCCAAGCTCAGCTTCGAGCAAATACTTGACTTGCCCTGCAAGATGCACTCTAGGGCGAAGCCCTCTACCCATACCCTTTGACTGTGCAGCTTTGCACGACGATTGTCGCAAGGGGAGGGCATGCCGGCTCCCCTAGGTGCAGCTGCAGCGCCTCATGCTCCGGCTCCCGGTCCTGCTCCGGCACTGCCGCCGCCGCCTCACAACGACGGCCGTCTCCACGACCATTACCCCCATCAAGACAGAGCACTCATTGTCTTCACCAGTGAGGGTGATGACAAGCACAGCCAGGACCAGCACCGACGTGAGTTGAATGCCACGGTACCCCCGGTTCCCCAATACATGCATTGGTCTAAAAAGCCAATTACATGGAGCTGGGTTGACCATCCTGCGGTGATGCCAAATCCTGGCTCATACGCGCTCGTCGTCGACCCCACTTTCGCCTCCTAGAGGCTCACCTGTCGGTTCTCCCGGGTGTTGGTCGACGGCGGCAGCAGCATCAACATCCTCTACCTCGACACCTTGCTCAAGCTCGGGCTCAAGGAGATGGACCTCCAGCCGACCAGCACTGTCTTCCAAGGCATCGTGCCGGGACAGTCCTGCTCGCAGATCGGCAAAATCCAGCTGGACGTCCTTTTCGGTGACAAGGCTCACTTCCGCCGAGAGTCCATATGGTTCCAGGTGGTGGATCCTAGCAGTCCGTATCACGCGCTGTTGGGCAGGCCGGCTCTGGCCAAATTCATGGCCATCCCCCACTACGCCTACCTCAAAATGAAGATGTCAGGTCCAAAGGGCATCATCACCATCGCTGGCGACTACAAGAAGTTGCTCGAGTGTGCACAGGACAACAGCCGTCTGGCCAACACCATGGTGATTGCTGAGGAGAAAAGGCAGATCGACCGGCTCGTGCAAGCCGGCGAAGGCTCCTTCAATCCGGCCAAAGAAACCAAGCAGGTGCCACTCGACCATGCGAACCCTAAGCAGTGCGTCACCATCGGGGCTAACCTCAGCCCTAAATAGGAAGGCGAGCTCATCGACTTCCACCATGAGAATCGGGACATCTTTGCATGGTCTCCAAAAGACATGCAAAGGGTTCCAAGCAAGTACGCCGAGCACAAACTTCACGTGTGACTGGATGCAAAGCCGGTAAAACAACCTTTGCGCCGCTTCGCCGAGGGGAAGTGGCGCACGATTGGAGAAGAGATTGCTCAGCTCCGCTACGAGCCACGCACTGCCATCAAATCTCACGTGGTGGATGACTTCCTTGTCGATTGGGATGAAACCCAATTCGAGCCGCCGCCTCCAGACTCCACTCATTGGCGGATGCACTTCAAGGGCTAGAAGATGCGAACTGGTCTGGGAGCCGGCATTGTCTTGACATCTCCGAAAGGGGACCAGCTCAAGTATGCTCTCCAGATTCACTTCGCCGCCTCCAACAACGTCGCCGAGTACGAAGCGCTCGCTCATGGCCTCCGGCTTGCCAAGGAGATTGGCATCCGGTGGCTCCTTTGCTTCGACGACTCGTCCTCGTGGTGCAGCAAGTCTGTGGCGAATGGGACACCACGGACGCCAACATGAAGAGCTAGCATTTCCTCATCCAGCACCTCAGCGGCCCTTTCGAGGGTTGTGAGTTTCAAAATGTTCCCAGGGCGGACAACGAGTTGGTTGATACATTGGCCAAGATCGTCTCTACAAGACAAGCAATTCCAGCCGGCGTCTCCCTCGAACAGCTGCACAAGCCGTCTATCAAGCCGTCTCCGGAGTCGGCGTCAATTTTTGTGCCGACAGATCCTTCCGTACCAGCATCGTCGGCTACGCCAGCTGTGCCGGCTACACTGGCTCTGCCGACTCCAATTGTTGTGCCGGCTACAACTACTTCGCTGGCTACGACGACTTCGTCGGCTACAACAACAAATCCAGCTGTGCCAAGCCTCGAATCTTGTCGTCTCAACACCTAGTGGGTGTACGCCATGGAGGTAGACGGCGAGCAGGCTGCCACGACAGCATCAGAGACAGAGAGTCTCGAGTCTGTGGCTGCTTCATCAAGCTCGAGGGCTACAGAAGCCCCTGATACTCAGGACGAGACGGAGCCAGCCCTTGTGTTGGCTCCGTCATGGGCTCAACCCATCTTGGCCTTCCTTCTTCGCGGCAAGCTTCCTTAAGATGAGGCGGAGGCAAGGCAGATTCAGCGCAGATCAGCAGCCTATGCCATCATCAATCACGAGCTGGTTCGGCGTAGCGTGACTGGCGTGTTCTAGTGCTGCGTTGAATCAGAAAAGGGACAGGAGATCCTCAGAGACATACACCAGGGTGAGTGTGGGCATCATGCCGCCTCTAGAACCCTGGTGGCCAAGGCGTTCCGCCACGGATTCTATTGGCCCACGGCCCTCGAGGAGGCCATGGGCATGGTCAACAAATGTGAAGGCTGCCAATGCTTTGGTGCGTATAGCCACATGTCGCCTTCAGCCCTCAAAACCATCCCCTTGTCATGGTCGTTCGCCGTCCGGGGGTTGGATATGGTGGGGCCATTCAAGACCGCTCGAGGCGGCATGACGCATCTCTTGGTGGCCATCGACAAGTTCACCAAGTGGATCGAGGCTAGGCCCATCAAGAAGCTTGACGGCCCCACGACCGTCAGGTTTATCAAGGAAATTGCTTTCCGCTACGGCGTCCCCCACAGCATCATCACCGACAACGGCACCAAATTCGCCAGGGGTGCTTTGGCACTCTACTGCTCCAAGGAAGGCATCCGGCTTGACTTGGCGTTAGTGGTGCACCCGCAATCCAATGCCAGGTGGAGAGGGCCAACGGCCTGATCCTGGCCAGCATCAAGCCAAGACTGGTGGCGCCACTTGTCAGGTCAGCCGGTTGCTGGATCGAAGAGCTGCCGGCAGTATTGTGGATCCTCCGCACCACGCCGAACCGGTCAACTGGCTTCACCCCATTCTTTCTGGTATACGGGTCCGAGGCAATCATCCCCAGGAATGTCGGGTTTGACTCGCCTCGGGTCACCCTATACACAAAGACAGAAGCGAAGGAGGCAAGAGAAGACAGCGTCGATCTGCTCGAGGAGGCACGGGATCTAGCCTTGAGCCGGACGGCCATTTATCAACAGAATCTGAGATACTACCACAACAAGAAGATCAAGCCTCTCTCCTTCAGGGAGGGGGACTTGGTGCTCAGAAGAATCCAGCGAACAACCGGCCAACACAAGCTCTCTTCCCCATGGGAAGGGCCCTTCATCATCAGTCGGGCACTGCATAACAATGCATACTACTTGATCGATGCCCAGAAGCCAAGGAAGCACAAGAGAGACGACTCCAGCCAGGAGACGGAGCGTCCATGGAACGTGGCGTTGCTTCGCCCGTTCTATTGGTAGAAAGCAAACAAGAAAAATGAAAAGAGCATGTACGTATGTATCTTTCTCCCTCTTCAGGATTTCCAAATGAATACAATGGGTGTTTCAAGCCAAGGCTTGGGGCACGCCTCTTTTGGATTCATGACAAGAGTTTTCACTCGTTTTGTGAGTCCCTTGGTCCGGCTCCACGGGCTCGGGGGCTCGCTAGCCAGCTCCCGAACGACTTCCTTAGTTGTAGATGAGCATATAGTGTACGCCGGGTCGAACCCTAGCCGTCTCGTAACAGCTACAGACCGGCTCCCGGCTGTCCGGCTAGCGAGGCGGCGCCAAGTAAGGTTGGTTGCATGAAAAGTTCAAACTACAAAAACGGTTGCCGGCTCGGGTTGGTTTGATCCTCTTACGATCTTATTATTCTAGCCGGCCTCTGCTGGCTTGTGTTTGAGTCTTTAAGTCTTGATGGCTTCGAAAAATCTAAGCCAATATTCTCAAAGGCAGAAGCCTCGACCCAGTCACAGACAGGCTCCCGGCTATCGGGCTGGCGAGGTGGATGTTAGAGGGAATAAAGGAGTTGGAGAAAAAGAAGTCAAACAGGAATCCAAAAATGAAAATACAAGGCAGCAAACATGTTGTTTACGAATTTAATGCAGAATACATACATTCAAAAGCATTGAAAAGTCCCACGGCCGAACTTCATTACAATAAACACCCCCAATGGGTGCAACTATTGGACTGACATTACATTGCATAGACAATGAAAAAACAAAGGGACCAGCTAAGGGGCGGCGGCCTCGTCTGTTGCCCCGAGTGCTGCTCGTGAAGTGGTGGTTTCACCATCGTCGGCCGCTCCCGAGGCGGATGCGCCGTCTCCATCACGAGAGATTTCGGCTCCGTCCCTTGCGACCGAGTCGGCATAAGCCTCGCTGCTGGAGTCGACAACTTCCCCCTCACGGGCCGCCTCGTCGGAGCTACCATCGGCATCATACGGATGAAGATGGAACACATCCTCAGGGATCACATTTCCATCTTTGTCGCGCTCCAAGTAGACCTCATCCCAGGCGGCATAAGACGCGATGTCGCTGGCCCTCATCCGCTGCTGGTCCTCCACGGCCTACAGCTCCCCCTCCGATTCGTCGCGCTGTGCGAGGAGCTTGCCCAAGTCTAGGTTATGATACCAGGACTTGGCCAAGCGCAGCGCTATGTAGGCACCAGCACGCGTGGCTGAGGCGCGCCAGGCGTCGAGGCGATCGCCACCAGCTGCAAGCCAGCGGGACAGCCGGCTCATCGACGCCGGCTCCACTGCATCGGGCCACAGAGCCCTAATCATCGACGCGTCGGCGACCTGGAGCCGCTCCATGGATTCGGCCAGGACAAGCAGGCGGGCTCTGATGCCCACAGAAATCTCCTCCACAGTCCAGCCCGCGTCGGCATCCACCTCCTCACCAGCCGCGCGGCGCTCCTCACGGCTGGTCTCCACAGCCATTTCAGCCACTTCCCGTGACTCAGGGAAGATTCCTGGGGCAAGGGAAGGGGTGCGAAGAATAATAAGAGGGGAGTTCAACAAAGAAGAAAAGATCAGGACAAAATGAAAGGAAGGCTTACGGTTTAAATGGATGTCGGTTTCGCGGGCCTCCTCCAGGGCCTCGCGCTCCCGCACCATGCTTGCTTGGGCTGCGCTGGAGAGCTCTTCCTGGAGGGCCGCGGCTGTCTCCATCGCCTTGGCCAGCTGCGCCTGGTTCCGTATCAGGGCTTCCTCCTTCTCCTTCAGGGCGGCGTCCTTGAGCTTCATCTCCTCGAGATGAGCCGTCTTGAGATGCTTCGTGTCGGCAGCATAGGAGGTGTCCTTCTCCTGAAGGGTGGTGCGCAGCTGCCCCAGTTCGGCCTAAAGGGCCGCCTCGCGATCCTTCTTCTCCGTCTGGAGAAGATTCAGCTGCTGCTGGAGCCGCTGGTGCGCCTCGCGCAAGGCGTCTCGCTCCGAGACGGCAACGCCTAGCAGACCCTGAAGATCAGCAACTTGGCCGTCAGCCGCCTGGGTCTGGGCCCGCAGCACGTTGTACGCCTGCACTTGGGCATCATGAAGCTCCTACGAGCAAAGCAAAAGAAGCAAGAAGTATGACTCGGCCCGGCTAATTCATAGTCGGCCCGATTCTCGGGGGCTACACCTAGTGGGTGCGCTAGCGCGCCCCCACTAAAAAAACAAAGACAAAGCATAGCACAAGGAGATTCGGCCCGACCAATGCTTGGCCGGCCCGATTCTCGGGAGCTACACCCAGTGGGTGCGCTGGCGCGCTCCCACTGATTCAAGAGCAGAAAAACCAAAACCAAGGCAATGAAGACGCAAAAGATGAAGGACTCACCCTGGCGCGTTCCTCCAGGCGCTCCAGATCGCTGTGGGCCACCCAGGCCGCTTGCTTCACCTTATCCCGGCTACTGGTGAACATCGCCACCAGTTCCGGGACACCGCTGAGCTCGGCGCCTCGGGTCAGCGTTAGGCGCTCAGCGTTGGCCACGCGCCAAGTCTTCATGAGCTGGCTCCCCGCGATGGAGCCGGCTCCTGGAGCAGCTGGGTCGCGGTTCGTCACAACGATGGTGCCGTCTCCAGGTGGCTGGTTGGTGGCCGGCTCCGTGGACGTTCCGGCCGGCATCGTCTGTGCAGCTCGGGGTGGATCAGCCGCCTCCGGCGCATCCATGGTCACCTACGGCGCTTCCCGGTTCATCTTCGGCGCGCCGCCTGCGTCGGCCTCCGGCGTGTCGGGGATCATCTCGAGGTCGGCAGGTGTGGAGACGGCCGGCTCAGGAGGCTTGGCCGCCTCGGCTCCATGGGGGCGCCTCGGAGCCGCCTCGCTAGCTGGCTCCTCCACGCGAGTTCGCGTGGAGGGGTCATGCCTAGCCTTCGAGCGCCTCTCCTTGGGCTTCTCGGCCCGGCTGGGCTAGGATTGGCCCACGGCCATCTTCTTCGCCGCCACTTCCCAGCTAAGGGCGGATTCGTCTTCCAGCGCCTTCTGGGCAGCGTCAGCCACTGCCCAGCCGGCTCGCTCGGCGACGGAGGCGGTTTGTTCCTCCACGTCTTCTGCCTCCTTGCCAAGCACTATTTGAGGAATTTGGCTTGCCAGTTCTTCTTCGCCGTCGGAGGCTTGATGGCGAAGGGGGCATGTTGATGGCGTCGTGGGAGGGGCTGGCATTCTTCACATAGAAACTGCTTGATAGAGTCTTGTAGCGGCAACTTCGTCCAGTGATGCACCAGTGTTGCGCCGCACGGGGTCATCGGGCGAGGTCCCGTGAGCTTCTCTACCTTGGCCTTGTCCATCTTGATGGACTTTTGCTTGAAGAAGAATAAGCTCTACCAAAGGTCGATGCGGGGCTCGATCCCCAGAAAACCCTCGCACAGGACGACGAAGGAAGCAAGCTGAAGAATGGCATTCGGCGCTAGATGGTGCGGCTGCAAGCCGAAGAAAGTAAGAAAGTTGGCGAAGAAGTTACTCACCGGCAGTCCGAAGCCTCTGTAGAAGTGTTCATCGAACACGACTACTTCTCCCTCCTTCGTCGTCTCGGCGGTTTCGGCTCCGGGAATCCGCACGGCCACGAGGGAGGCGGAAGGCAGCATACGGTTGTGACGGAGCGCCTTGATATGGTCGGCGCAGATGTCGCTGCCAAGCCTGGCACCGTTGTGTTGGCCCTTCTTGGAGGAGCTGCTCGACATGGCAGCGGGCGACGAGAGCTCAAAGGGTTGGCGGCGGTGGTCTGCGCGATGGCGAAGACGAAGACGAAGGCGAAGTCTCTCTTTCTCTGGGCTCGGGGAAGGAGGGAGCGCAAGTGCGGGGCGAGAAGGGGGCGAATGGCCTCCTCGGTACCCCCGCACCCCATTTAAACGCCACGATGGATCGTGGGGAGGGGATCCGGTGCGCACCGGCCCCACCATCCCTGATTATTACGGGGACATTACGACTCCCGAAACCCAATGGTTGTGGAGTAAATCCGTAGAGGATCCTCCGCGCGGGGCCGAGGGGGCGTTGTGGCGGGACCCAGGGCTGAGGCCTAGTCCCGTCATCTGAGCAATCCATCATCACGTCAGGCCGGGGCCTGGCACGTGGCGCAATTTTCGCAACCTACGACGAAGCCGAGGCGTCGCTTGGAAGCCAGACGGTGTCTCCTGCCGCAGGCGGCGACAAGAATTCAACAACAAACAACTCAAGCCGGCGAGGCCACCCGCTCCAAGGCGGCGGGCCTCCCCGACTTCGGGGACTACTGTCGGGGGGATAACCCCGGGGTAGGCTCATCGAGCCTACTCCTTCGCCTTCTACCATAAAGGAACAACATGAGTCATTCTACAAAGACCAAGTCCCCCTGGCCGGCTAGGAAGCTCCTGCCGGCTAGGGGCAAGACGGCCAACACTCTGGCTGGCCAGGAGGTTCCTGCCGGCTAGAGGCGAGACGGTTACCCCCCTCTAGTCGTCTAGGCCAAGCCGGCCAGCTAGAGGCGAGACGGCCATACCCAGGCCGGCTAGTCAAGCGACTAGCCGGCTAGGGAGCTCAAGTCACATCAAACCGTAGGTCATGCCGAGACCCTACGCTTAAAGGTGGCTACGCGTCAGCCAAGGTACTGGATCGGGGTGCACGACAGGTGCAGCGTCGACGGCCATGCCGCTGACACTCTCCAGTTCTGATCCATCATCCTGCACAGTGTCGGCCCGTCAAACTCCCACTCCATTACTACACTCGGCGTGCGAACAGTGGAGATGACCGTACTGGCGGCCCATGACGAATCTCGCTGGACAACGCCGGACGTACCACATGTGTCCTGCATCAACCTTACGTGAGAACCTTCCTGGCTAGCCGATGGGTCCCATAGCCAGACCCCTGTGGGTCCCCTGGCCAGCCGCCCCCCTGGCCAGCCTGTGGGCCCCCTGGCCAGCCGGCGAGGCTACCAGTCGGGTCCCACTCTTGTACTTTTATCCTTATTGTAGGTCGGTGGGTTCGTCTATAAAACCCCCCGGCCCCCCTCCATGCAGAGGGTCGGTCAACTTCATACACACACACACCACACAGGAGAGGTAGACGCGAGCCGGCTGCTCCTTCTTCCTCCTCCGCAGAACAGCTCAAGGAGCACATTGTAGTCCCTTTGATACATCATACACTCCGGCAGGATTAGGGATGTTATCTCTACGGAGAGCCCTGAACCTGGCTACATCGTGCGTTCCATGCTTGTACCATCCTCGTTCCCAACGCCCTCCGGTGCCACTTCGGTTCCCACCATCTTTAGCCTACCCATGGCTTATGTTGTGAGTAAACACCGACAGTCTGACATTGTTTTTTTTAATGTTTTGTTCTGACATTGTAACAAATTCGTGCTTGCTGGGGTACTTCTAATATATAATACAACTATTTTTGGGTGCTTCTAATATACAGTACAATTGTTTTGGGGTGCTTCTTATACACAACACAACTGTTTTGGGTCAGATGATAATCTGTTTTCGTAGTTTTTGTTTTGAAATGAAGCTTAAGTTAATCATACCAGGCAAGTAATACTCCAATTCGTCATAGTCCTTCATTGATGTTGCCGCGGCTAAAACACACACTTTGCCTCCCTCATCACCGACCACTATTGCGTCATGGCAACAACAACAACGGTCCTATTCGGCGCCAACGGCATGTCCCTGCTCGACTGAGAGCGCGCTTCAGCATGGCCCGTCGACAATCACATATGCTCGCTATCTCACTTCCTTGCTCGTGTCGTTGTCCCTTCCTTATTGTCTGTCGCATTCTATTTGTCATGATTGTTTTCATGCAAGGGAAAATAGTTCATTAGCGTGAGAAAATGTTTCTATCGCATGTAAATATTGCTTCTATCGCTTGAGCAAGTGCTTCCTAGCTTTGCTCCTATAATGATTCTCGAGTACTTTGCTAGCACGTGTTGTATAGTGCTTCGATACTAATGCTAGGATATTTCGGCTATCACTACAATGTGCTTCTTATTTTCTTATGGTGCAAATTCTAATATGTTTGGAAGCAATCTTGGATGCATACTTTTCTTATGTAGGAAGTAATGCTTATTGCACATTGTCATGGGCAACAGCAGAGTGGTGACCTTCACTTCGCCAAGGGCTTCTTTGCGGCCATCGAGGACGAGAGTGTAGATGGAGATGACGACAATGAGGTGGCTGCTAGTGGTAGCGACATCATTGGAGAGGACGTCGGCTGACAACAACAACCCCCTTTCTGATCAGCGGCCACGCCCGACATGCTATTCAAGAACTAAAACAATATTGATACAATCATGAAGCAACTAACAGGAAGATGTGCATTTGTGTTGGTTCTACTATTGAAGCAGGCAATCAAACTAAAGGGTGCATGTTTTGTTCTTCTTTTTTATGTTGATGAAGCACTGAATAATATTTTATGAAGCTTTGTAAAATTCTGTCGAAAGCAAGTAACTTCGATTATAACATATTAAGCATATACAAAAATAGAAAAGGGAGCATACAATGACAATGTTTGAAACAATAATGCAAAGCATGGAAGCATATGTGGTGAACATTTAAATGTTGATACAATAACAATTGGAACCGTGTCTAATTTAAATCATGGATGTATGATCCGTTTATTTTCTTGTGCCGAAGCAATACAATAATAAGTTATGTAAATTTATTAAATTTTGTACGGCGACTCAACCGAATTGCTGGTAAATCAAATAATTGGAAGATCATAGTGCACGGAAGCATTTTATCTAATAAATGAAGGAAGCACGCCACTTGATTGGATGGTGATTTACTACAGATTATGAAGCACGGCTATAGTGTTTAAGCATGACTTCTGCAGAACGAAAATAAACTAACAACTATGAAGCATGGTTTGCAATGCTTGAAGCAGAAGTATTGATGGTTTACTGAGGGAAATTAATGGCAAGCATCACCATAGAGAAATTGTTTACATGTGGAAAATAGTTCATGAAAAGTACATGCCGTGCGTGTTTCATGGAGCAGTTTTATTTGACTAGCAGTTAAAAGGCTAGCGCTGGTGGATCATGGATGATACGGCACTGGACTGATCTGATGGATAGTCTACTATCAGTAGTCTCCCCTTTTTCTTTATAAAGACACGTTTTAATGCGTTTGTTTACTACTCATTATAATCCATAGTCCATATTATTTTTTAATTTCATAGTTCATATTAATTTTTTAATATGTTTGTTCGCTCATTTTCTTCACTCACTCATTTTAGTCCATAGTTCATACTTCCTCAGTCTTAGTTTACAAGTCTGACATATGTTTTATAAGTCCGGCATATGTATCTAAATTATCAATTTGATCAACTTAACGAAAGACAAATATATCATTAGAAACTTAGATACTTTATTTTTTAATGATATAATTTTTATGTTAAACAATATATTTTATATATGTTAAATTATCTATGTACACGTGCATGCCTTCTAAAAGTATGAAGAAGGAACTATGACGGAGGAAGTACTAAAAATTTAATGTGTTTATTCATTCACTCATTTCAGTCCTTTCAATCCGTACGTAGTCCATGTTAAAATATCCAAAACATCTTATGGCTGAACTAAGGAGTACTTCATTCATTGTCATTCGACCACTTTCTCGGGCTCCTCCAGGCATAAGTGGAATTAAAACCTGAACGCTATACAACAATTTTTTCGAATGCAGAAAGGATCTACTCATATGCAATTACAACGCAGCCAAATGGAATTCAGCAGAATGGAGAGAAAGAATTACAACGCAGCGAAACGATTCACCGGAGTACCAAATAGCGGACATGTTCCAATAGTACAACGCCACCACTAATGTTTATGTTTGCCGACAGATCCCAGCAGGATATAAACGACACTACTCCAGCTCCACCACGTTCCCCGACTCCTTACGGAAGAATGTCCTGACTACGCCTGAGACAAGCTGGCACGGATGTTTCTTCCCGACATGCACCCGGACTCCCGGCAAACCACGATAAATGGCTTGCTGCTAGGGTTTTCAGTCCAAGAGAGTAAGGGGGCTAACCTTAAGCAGCATCACTGTGCAGGATCGCCGTCGGCTTCTCCAGCATCTTGCTCAGAACCAGCAGATGCCTGTGTGGACATTGCCAAGTCATCAGTTTCCTCATTGTCGGTAGTAGCAGCCTCAGCATCACCATTGCCGCTTGACCCTCGTGCTCGGGAGGCTTCACCACGAGGCTCCCCAACTAGAAGAATTGTTCTTGATCGACGACCTGGGATTTCCCCGTCTGTGTAGTGGAGGATGGACCTGCCTGACCGCACAATGAAGACCATTGTTATGGACGTGGCGAGTAAGGATCTCTCACTGATGCCGTCTTCACCTTCACTGGCTCCAACCCCATCATCTCTGCCACTGATTCCCGAACGCAGCATGCTGAACAAATCTCCAAGATCACGCTGCTGCTCCATCCTATGCCAGTCTTGCTGTCGATTGGGGTCCACCTCTGTTGGTCGTATAGCAGGATGATCCTCCCTGGCGTGCATCCTCAGCTGGTTGTACGCACCCTTGAACTCACATGACTCCATGGTGCATGCTCGAACCTTAGAATTCATGAACTTCCGTGCATCATAATCCTTGGTCCAATGGCTGACCGGCCCACGACATAATGGACATGCCAGTTTAACTGGCTGCTGGCACTCCGCGCATTCTGCTGCCCCTGAATCCTTAGATGACTCCTTGGAGGCTTTGCGGAACTGATCGAGGCAATTGGAGTGTCTGTAGCTTGTGTCGCAAATGAATGGGCGGCAGCCTTTCTCATGTGACGAGCAGACAAGCATAACAGCATTGTGAGGGTGGTCCATGCACACAGGGCAGCGAACCTCCTCCCATTCTGCAGCCTGCTTTGCTGCTGCAGCGGCGGCAACGGCAGCAGCCTCCTCTGACCTGCGAGAGCCACTCCGCAGCTTGTATGGAGAAACACGAGATCGGCAGCGCTCGTGCGAGACTGAACGGGAGCTCCTGTCCTTTGGCATAGCTACCTCAAGTCAGTCAGATGCAAGTTGTTGTTGGTTTGTTTGAAAATTCTCTGCAATCCAAAGGAAAGGGCTACACAGACAACAAGACAGACGCTAGGTTGATTTCTTATATCCAACTTCAAATTTCTGAAACAGAATAACATCCAAGAAGCAAGAGTTTAATCAGGTCGCAAGCAGCACATTCTAGCAGGCCACACATATGTACAACAAGGGATTACGCTGTTATTAACAAGAAGGCGATTAATCTTCACAGAGAAACAATTCACAAGTCTGGCCCCTGATCCGAAACAAAATAAACTTAACCCATCTGGAAATGAACACCTCCCAATAAGAAACCAAACAAACTTTACTAGACATCGCCTAAAAATCAGGAGATTTTTTAGCGATCGGCACAGGCCTAGCAGAAGTCTTGTTCATCGCGTATTTGGAGGACTGCATCTAGGAAGAATATCAACAATCCGGCCCAAAAAAGCAGACAAACCAAAATACAGCGGCAGACCACTACCCTCGATCGATCCGCTCGAGAAGCGAACGCGTCGAACAAATTCTTCCACGGAACGCGCGCAGAGACCTGGTCCGCAAGATCCGCCGCGAGAGGCGGCCGAATCGGGCGGGGTCAACGGCGGAGCGGGCCAGATCGGCGCCGGCGAAACCGAGCAGCGACGGTGAGGTGGAAGCGGGAGGGAGGAAGCTTTACCGTGCCGGGCAGTCAGGGGTAACAGCGAACCGCGTCCGTGGCCGCCGGAGACCCTCGGCGGCGGCGCCGAGACCTAGGAGGGTAGCGGCGAGGAGACGCTAAGGTAGGGGAGGAGGGGAAGGGAAAGGAGAAAGAAACGAGAGTGTGATGGGCAAGTCGGCTTTGCTACGTCTTTATAGGTGGGTCGTCTGACGTGGACAGTGACGTGGTTGGCCGAGGCTCGCTCGCACCCTCGCGATGGCTCCACCACGTCGGCCAGCGCGGCCGCCTTCCGTGATCCGACCTCACTGTTCGCCGACCGACCCCGCGTCTGCCAAGTGGTCCCTACCTGCCGGTGTTGCGCTAGCGTCGGTAGATCGAGGGCCCCTCCACCATAGACTCGGTGGGTTGTCAGCGAGAATGATGCGTAGGGCCCACCACTGCAGCCGCGGTTCATGTGTGAAGAGAAAAGAATGGTTAAAGTGAATGGGGTGATTTCATTGGTAGTGACTGCATGTATTTATATGTCCTGAACAGTCGTGACTACATGTCGGTTACAATAGCTGCGTCGTTTGGAAAAGGCACGACGACAATTGAGAGACACACGTATGGACAAAGCCAATATCCTAACTGCTAAATAGAATATTCCAAGGAATATGCTAATTGCCTAATTAGCCTAAATCTAAAGATATTTTATTCCTAACACTCCTCCTTGGACAACGCTGTTATTAATCTTCATTGTCTTGAGTGCTGAAAAATCTTGCATTTTCTTGATTGTCTTGATCTTGTAACTTCGAGAATCCTTGATCTTATATTGTCTATGTTTTTCAAAAAAAATCCTGTGAAAATATAAAGAAAACAAATAGAATTTGATATATACTTTTAGAATAATTAGTTATCTCATTCAAAATTACATGAGAAACCCGTTGGAGAGCTTATAAGTTTATTTCTAGGAAATTTCTTCCCCTGAATTTTGCAAACTTCGTAGTCGTCTCATACCAATGCCATGAATGCATTTTTCAAATGATGTTGTTCGTAAAGACTTAGTGAACAAATCTGCAAGATTGTCACAAGATTTTATTTGCAAAATATTAATTTTTCCATCTTTCTGTAACTGGTGAGGGAAAAATAGTTTTGGCGAGATGTGTTTTGTGATATTACTTTTAATATATCCCATATGCATTTGAGAAACACATGCAGCATTATCTTCATAGATAATAGTAGGTGATTCTAATGAACCGATACCACATGATGTCTGAATATGATTTATCATTTTGCGGAGCCATACACATTCTCGTGAAGCTTCAAATGATCCAATTATTTCAGAATGATTAGTGGAAGTTGCTACCAATGTATGTTTTGTTGACTTCCATGAAATAGCAGTTCCACCATATAAAAATACAAACCCTGTTTGTGACCTGGCATTATGGGGTCGGAAAGATATCCAGCGTCAGTATAACCAATCAGGGTCATGTCTTGATTTTTCTGATAGAATAAACCAAGATCTTTAGTACCTTGTAAATATCTGAAGATATTCTTTACTCCCGTCCAATGACGTTTTGTTGGATTTGCACTATGTCGAGCCAGTAAATTTACTACAAAGGCAATGTCTGGTCTAGTACAATTTGCAAGGTACATTAGTGCCCCTATGGCACTGAGGTATGGAAACTCGGGTCCCAATACCTCCTCGTTATCATCCCTAGGTCTAAAAGGATCCTTATTCATATCAAGGGACCGGACGACCATAGGTGTTTTAGACGGATATGATTTATCCATGTTAATTTTTTCCAAAATTTTCTGAATATAAGCGGGTTGATAAACAAGTATTCCTGAGGGGAAATGCTCAAGTTGTAAACCTAAGCAGAATTTGGTTTTCTCCAAATCTTTCATCTCAAACTCCGTCATTAAATGATTGCGTGCTACAGATATATCTGTTGCGTTGCCAATGATGTTGAGATCATCAACATATACTGAGATGATGCAAAATCCATTTGAGGATTTCTTTATAAATACGCATGGGCAATCATTGTTATTCGAGTATCCTTTACTGAGAAGGAACTCACTAAGTCGGTTATACCACATTTTTCCCGACTGCTTCAAGCCATAGAGTGACTTTTGTAGTTTTACACAATACATGTTGCGATTTATATTAGGATTCGGAATTTTAAGTCCATCAGGGACTTTCATATAAATTTCTGTATCAAGTGACCCATATAGATAAGCGGTCACTACATCCATTAACTACATTGATAGATTCATTTGTATTGCCAAAGATATTAAGTATCAAATGTAATTCCACTCATTACAGGAGAATATGTATCGTCGTAGTCGATACCGGGTCTCTGCGTAAACCCTTGAGCAACTAGTCTCGCTTTATATCTCACCACCTCATTGTTTTCGTTCCTTTTTCGAACAAAAACCCATTTAGCTCCCATGGGGAAGACTTTATGAGGAGTAGGCTTTATTTTAGAAAATACCTCTCTTTTGTTAAGCGAGTGTAATTCTGCCTCAATTGCTTCCTTCCATTTAGGCCGATCCGAGCGCTTGAGGCACTCTTTAGATTTTGGCTCTGGATCCAGTTGAAGGGTTTCAGCAATTTTTGAGGAGAAATCTGTGTTGACAACTGTAGTGCTTCTACTGTATGTTTCTCCTGAATCAATATTGATGGGGTCATAGTCCTAGGGTAGGGTCATAGGCCTGCCCTCCATGTCCTACCCAAGGACTACCCCACACAAGGGACAGGACCTTAAGTATGCCCCGACTGAATTAAGGTGCCCCCATCATCCAGTCGGTAACAGGCTCAGAATCATCCAGTCGGAGACTAACATTCGGAGAGCACCGGGCCTACCGACTGGATACACTCGGTACGTCGTAACTTCTCTGGAGGGAAACTGCCGTACGTTTCCGGGTGCGTTTATTAGCATTTAGAGCATACGTTACAGGTTCAATCGCCACTACTCCACCCCTGAGTCAGAACCGTTGTGGAGGGCAGCGCACTCTATATAAGCCGCCCTCCCCCACTGGTCAAGGGGTTAGCAAATCTTTGTACTCCATATCACACTCGGTAACAAGCTCCGAGAGCACTGAGACGTAGGGCTGTTACCTCCACCGCAGAGGGGCCTGAACTCATACAACCTCGCCGTAGCTAGGACTCTGCCCGTCTCATTCGTACCCTACACATCTACTGTCAGGCTTATACCCACGACAAATATAATTTATGGATATTTCATTAATTTCTTCAGGCACCGTGTGATTTCCCATAACTACGGAGTCTGATTGTTTCGATATCCCAACATTATAATTTGCGTGCACATTTATGTTGGGTTCTAGATGTTGAACATCTATTTGGTGTCCATCAACTTGAAATTGATTTGCATTCACTATCATAGATTTTGATTTTCTATGTTTCCGCGGAGGCTTTAGAGAAGCCTTTTCACCTGTGACCAGATTTCTCCCCCTTTTATTTGTAATTGGGAGTTGAGTAGTTTTATTTGGTACCGCTACTCCTTCTGGTGCATTAACTGCGGGGATATAAGATTTAGTGACACCTTTGTGATCAGTAAATGCGTCTGGCGGGTTATTTGCCAAGTGTTGCAAATCTATAATTTTCTGAACTCTAGATTCAGATTCTTTTGTACGTGGATCTAAGGACTGAATGCCTCTAACATTCCAATCTATTTCCTGACATTCTTTGTGGTTTGTTTCTCCCCCTAATGCCGGGAAATGGTCCTCATCAAAAATTGAGTGAGCGTAGAACAGGTCCCCTGTTAGGGGTTCTAAATATTTTATAATTGACGAAGAATTATATCCCACATAGATTCCTAGTTTTCTATGAGGGCCCATAGATGCACGCTGCGGTGGTGATATCGGTACGTATACATCGCAACCGAATTTTCACAGGTGGGAAATACTTGGCTGATTGCCACGTACTATTTGAAACGGGGAAGTTTCATGATATGCAGTTGGTCTGACTTGCATCAGATCTGCAGCGTGTAAAACCGCATGTCCCCAACAAGAGGTTGGTAAATTGCAATTCTGTAATAGTGGTCTAGCAATTAATTTTACTCTTTTGATTAAAGATTCAGCCATTCCATTTTGAGTATGAACATAGGCTACTGAATGTTCTAGATGGATCCCTAAAGCCATACAATAATCATTAAATGCGCGTGAACTAAATTCAGCAGCATTATCCATTCTTATTGTTTTTATCCCGTGTTCAGGTTGATTCGCTCTCAATTTGATAATTTGAGCAATTAATTTGGCAAAGGCATGGTTACGTGTGGATAATAGACACGCATGTGACCATCTAGTAGATGCATCGATTAGCACCATGAAGTACCTAAATGGTCCGGATAGAGGTTGTATTGGACCACATATATCTCCATGAATTCTTTCAAGAAAATTAAGTGACTCATTTTTAACTTTAAGATAAGATGGCTTAATAATCCATTTCCCGGTAGCACATGCGGTGCATACAAAATCTGATGATTTGGGAAATCTTATAATTGGTAAATTATGACCAACAGAATTACTTATAATTTTTCTCATCATACCTATTCCGGGATGACCAAGGCGATCATGCCAAGTCTTGAATTTATCAAGATTTTGAAAATTTATTTTGTACGCAACATAAGGTACGGGTTTTATGTATGTAAAGTATAATCTGGATGAAAATGAAGGGATTTTTTCAAGAGTTTGTTCCGCATATCCGTTGCTTTTTGTTAAAAGAAAAAATTCTTTGTTATCCACCTCTATTGTTTTTAGATGGAAATTGTTAGATCGGATATCTTTGAAACTTATAAGGGTACGTGTAGATTCAGGATGCAAGAGTGCATTCTGAATTAGTATAGTAGTACCCATACGGAGTGTGAATGTGGCTCTTCCTGAACTAATAATTGCTTTGTTACTTATTGTTATGGTCATAACATTTTCCTTTCTCTTAGTAAGAGTTTGGAAATATTTTGCTTCCCTTAGAATCGTGTTAGTGGTAGCACTATCCACTAAACATAACTCTTCTTCCATCGGATTGTTCCCGTTAAAATTCTATAGATAGAAAGAGAATATTTTAGAATAAATTTACTTCTTATTCATATATTCATCAAATTACATACATAATATATATATTATAATCTTAAATTTATTACAACATTATGTTTGATTCACATAATATAATATACACAGTCTTAAAGACTTTATTCTACTTATTGTTATACAATATATAACATCATGTAGTATTAAATAGCTAAATGACATCAACTTGTTTATGAAGATTAACTGAGGTCTCCAAAAACATCTCGGGTGTAATCCACAAGCATGTCTTCATCGAGGATGATATCGTCCTTTGGCTTGTATACTTGAATAGCGCTTTGAGAAGGACCAGCTCGAGGGTTATCTTGAATAGCGTTGAAGTGAGCTTCAGTTTTATTTCCTTGAACTTGTTTGCCTTTTCCGCCATACTTCATGTATAGATCCACAAGATGCTTGGGAATTCGGCATTGATTAGTACGATGATTCATGCATCCACACCTTTGACAAGTTTGAGAGTTGTCATTTTGATCATTTTCTTGAAATGACCTTTCCCCTTAGTTTGACCATTGGTCTTGTGACCATTGTTCTTTTTCCATTTCCCTTGAACTTCTGGAAGTTCCTTTTACGATTTCCAAATTTACTAGTAAAATGAGCATTAGCATGTGCTTCAGGTATAGGCATGGTACCCATTGGGCGAGCATTGTGATTCTTCATCATGCTTCTCAACCTGAAGTAATGTGTATATGAGCTCAGAATACTTTGTGTATTTCTGTTGACGATACTACTGTTGCAATATCCTCATCGAGGGATGGAAAGTGCATAAGGTTTTCTCTATTAAGTCCGCATCTGAAACTTGTTGATTACAAAATCTCAGTGTGGAGTTAATTTTATGCACGACAGAATTATATGCAGCAACAGACTTAAAGTCCTGAAACCTTATAAGAGACCATTCTCTTTGGGCTTCTGGCAACGTTACTGCTCTTTGTTGGTCATATCTCTCCTTGAGGGAGTCCCATAAAGCTAATGGGTCCTCCTCCATCAAATATTCAGTTTTTAAATCAGGATGGAGGTAGTGCCTTATGTAGTGCAATGTTGCATACTTTGCCATTTGAGGTATTTCTGGAGCATTTTCGGGGGGTGCGGCAATGCAAGGACCAAGGCTACGTCCACTTAAGAATATTTTCATATCCATGGCCCATGATAGATAGTTACTTCCATTTATTTGTAGTTCTTGGAATTCTTTCTTATTGATGTCAGCCATATTTTCTGCATGTATGAGCATGCATTTGATTAATTTTACTTGATAGTAAACTTTATTTTGGTAAACAACAAATATGTTCTAGAGGAACATTAATAATTTGTAAGCCATATATGAGAGAATCATCGAATTTTGATATATTTGGAAGAGCATTTATGGAGGCATAAAGAAAAATACCTCTGAGTAATAGGCAAACTGTAATATACAGTAGAGATGCCATTACTGTGTGATTGCACAAATATAATTCAAAATAATCTCATATTTTATTTGGCCTTTATCTTATATTAAAAAGAGAATTTTGCAAGAAAAATATATATATTTCAAATGCAAAAATAAAATTGTTGTACCGAATAACATGTTATAATATACTAAAACAAATAGTAATAAACATGTCATATTACATATATTAATATATATAAGGGCTACGATATAGATTTACAAATTATACATGGTTAAAGGACAAACTGAGGGTCCTAAACATAGGTTTATAGCACACTTAATATTGTTAAAGGAGTAGATCTCTAGCTAGGGAATACAAACTAGGAGTATGTTTAATTAGTACGTCTAATACAAACACATCACGATTGATAGGAGAACGTGGCCTGATTTATCTATTCTTTTGTGTGGCCCATATTCTGTAGCACCGCTGAAGCGTGTAAAAGGGATCACGAAGGAGTGGATAAGGTACGCCCAAATCACACATCCACTCCACCATCGCTCGTTCGAGCTCTGCTTCAGGCCGGCGCTCAGGACCGGCTCCTTCAGCGGCGCCGCGTCCCCCCCGCAGAGGAGGAGGGGAGTTGGGTAGCGGCCTCGTGGAGGCTCATATCTGCGACGCGGCCAGTGAGGCCAAGTTCTTCCGGCGACCAGGTGCCGATGTGGATTCCAGCGGGGCGAGCACCCATGGCTGATGCAAAGCGACGGAGTAGTACGCGGGCTTCCGGCGAGGGCATCGGGAGTGCAGACGGCGGCGCTACTTCCAGGTGCTCCTCCTCCTCCACTTCCAGCGCTGGGAGGTTGAGGTCGGGGAGCGTCGCGACAGCAATTGTTCGTGCAGCGGCCTCGATCTCCTCCGTCTTCACCTTTGGCAGAAGGTTGATGACGAGCCGGGGCTTGAGCACGTCCAGGGAGACTGCAGCCGGCGGCGGGGAGAACTCCGGCAGTGGATCGTAGCCCGGGAGGTTGAAGTGCTCCGGGTCCTCGTCAGATGGCGTCGGGGACGGGAGTCTCGATCCGTACCCGTAGGCTGGGCAAGAATACATGAGCGGAGGCGGAGGCGGTGCCGCGAGTTCGTCGGTGAAGGAGCGATCTGGGTCATCAACGAGCCATTCGGCGCTTGGTCCGGCAAGCATCCATTCCATAGGTGCGTACACCGGCGGAGGAGGCGGCAGTTGAGTGGTGATGTTGGAGGCAGAGGCCTCATCGATGCCAACCTCTGCAGCAACTTCCGGCACTGTAGCAACCACCATTGGAGCAGCAACAACTTCCTGGGGTATGACCGGGGCCTCTTCCCTTGGCTCGACTGCCACTCGGCGATGCACATGGTGGAAGTGCTGGCGATGGGTATGGCGGCGGCGGAGGCCACCACCCGGTCCATATCGACGGCGAGGAACACGGTATGGTGCCCCACGGTGACGGAGGCCACCGTTCCTATTCGGGCGACGGTGATAGCGGCGGCCGAAGTTCCTGCGACGAGCGGCGGCCAAACAAAAGTTCCGATGAGGAAAACGGAAGCCACAGTGCTCCCTGGCCACAAACCTGGCAAAAGCAAAAGCAAGATGCGGTAGAGAATCCATTTCTTCTCACCTTTCTTCTCTCCTGTAGCCTATTCTCTCTGTGTACTAGAGCGATACGTGCATGATAACGTGAAGAGAAAAGAATGGTTAAAGTGAATGGGGTGATTTCATTGATAGTGACTGCATGTATTTATTACATGCCGATTACAATAATTGTGTCATTTGGAAAAGGCACGACGACGATTGAGAGACACAACGTATGGACAAAGCCAATATCTTAACTGCTAAATAAAATATTCCAAGAAATATGCTAATTGCCTAATTAGCCTAAATCTAAAGATATTTTATTCCTAACAATGTGGCGTGACTGGGAATGTTGCGATCCGCCACGCCAGCTCGTGCCATACACGACCAAGGAAAAGCATAGTTAGCTACACTTAGTGGATGACAGGTGGACCAAGGCTCGTTCGTGGGTCCAGCTGGGTGGGCGCCGTGTGTGTCTAGAGCGGTGGGTGAGGAACAATAACCTAGTGGGAGCCATGGGGGACCCAGAGGGAAAGGCAAGTAGGCCGTACGCTGGATTTAATAAGAATCGCAGTCCGGTGGCCTTTGTTTGAACTTTTCGCTCCTCCAAGGTCCACGCCCATGCCTCGAGGTTTCAGCAAGTACTAGGCGGCCTTCAAATTCAAATTTCAGTTCGTTAGAGACAGCATTCCAAGGCGAAATAGTATACATCTCAACGGTTAATCCCACCTCCCCGCTCATTAGGTTGCTGGACATGGCCACCGCCAACGGCCACTTGTCCAAGCTGCGGGGACGGAAGGCTGTTTTTCGAACGTCCTACGCGGACGATGTGGCCCTCTTTGTTAACCCTTGTAAGGAGGACCTGCGGATGATTGACCATATCCTGAAATCCTTCGGGACGGCTACAGGGCTGCGGACAAACTTCTTTAAAAGTGCGGCAATGCCCATTTGATGCGCAGGTTTGGACCTCGGTGAGGTGTTGCGGTCGGTCTCTATTCCATTGGTGCAGTTTCCCTCGAGCTATTTGGGGATGCCATTATCTCTTTGGTCCCTTAAAAGGTCAGACTACGACAAATTCACTGCATCATTTGATGGGAAGCTGACGGGTTGGATGGGCACTCTACTGTCCAAAGATGGCCGGCTTGCCTTAGCCCGCTGCGTTATGTGTGCCATCCCGGTCTACATGATCTCGGTTCACCCATTCCCAAAGTGGCTGCTACAATGGATTGATAAGCGTATCAGGGCCTGGGTGTGGCGAGGTACGGAAACGTGTAACGGTGGCCACTGCAGAGTCAGCTGGCTGCAGGTCTGCAAGCCGCTGCACCTGGGAGGTTTGGGTATCCCCAACATGCAATTCTTTAGAACAGCTTTACGACTACGTTGGCTATGGTCTCGCTGGGACAACCCTGCTAGGTCCTGGTCTGGGATGACTGTGCCTTGCTCCGACAGGGAAGTATCAATTTTCACCTCAGCAATGCAGGTCACTGTTGGTGACGGTAACATGACGCTTTTCTGGTATGATTCCTGGTTGGATGGCTTGGCGCCGAGAGACCTGGCTCCAAGCCTATTTGCTGCTTCAGCCAGGAAAAGGAGAACGGTTGCGGGAGCCCTTGCGAGCATGGCATGGCTCTCGGACCTTGCAACCACTTTTAGAGATGAGATGCTAGATGAGCTGATCGACCTCTCTAGGAGGATGCATCATGTCGTTCTCGGGGCAGGCGTCAGGGATGAGATCACCTGGAAGCTATCACCTGATGGGAAATACGCGGCGAGATCGGCATACAATATGATGTTCTCGGCCCAGGTGGCCACTCCATACGTCGACCTGATCTGGCGAGTTCGTGCACCACTAAAATGAAAATTTTCATCTGGACGACTATGCTTAATAGGGTGCTCACTACGGATGTGCTTATGCTGAGAGGCTGGGACAATGACTATTTTTGTCCGTTGTGTAGAAGGAATTTGGAGACAATCAGTCATGTTCTCAGGGAATGTCCGTGGTTTAAAAAACTTTGGGAGCTAGTTTCATCTTGGACAACCTTCCATCCTTTCCGGTCGGAGGTTTGGAGGGATAGTGTCTCGTTGCTCCTCTGGTTTGAGGAGTTATCCTGCAGGATGCCGAAGCGTGATAGCAAATTCATGAAGTGTGCGGCTATGCTCACTTGCTGGACTATATGGGGAGAACGGAACAACATGATTTTTGAGAAGAGGGATAGGTCGGTGTCGGCTGTGATGGTGATGCTCAGAGATGAAGCATCCATTTGGAAGTTGGCGGGGTGCCCGATAACCTTCGATCCGGGTTGAGCCAGGGTGGTTTCTTTTTGTACGCCGGTTGTGCAAAGCTCTAACCGGATAGCAGTTTTTTTCTTACCCCCCCGGGACTTGCCATTTGCGGGCGCAGTTTTGGGGTGTATTTTGTTTTTCTCCTCTTCTTCTTACTCTTTTCTCTTTCTGTAATCTTACTGTTGCCCATGGCATCCCTTCTACAATAGAATCTTAGCAGCTCTCCTGCTAACTTTCAGAAATCCCACCTCCCCAGATTGTAAAATGGCGCACTACATGCGTGCCATTTATCGCAAACTGTAAGTTTTTTTAATCTATATTTTAAATACGTTTTATCTTCTAAATCATGCGTTCAAATCTTGAATTATTTTCACCGTTGGGTTTCTCACATCAAGATCTTCAAAACTAGATCCCATGTTGATAGGTTTTGACAAACATTTTTCTCCAGAAAAAACCGGCGTTTTTTCTTTCCGAGAGGCACGGCCGTGCATCTCGCGATAGCAAAACCGTGCCTCTTGCGGAAGAAAAATTGCGCCTCTTGCAAAAAACACGTTTTCCCCCTTTCCAAGAGGCACTACCTCTCGTGATAGCAAAATCGTGCCTCTCGCGAAGGCAAAACCGTGCCTCTTGTGGAAAAAAAAGAGAGAGCAGAAAACGCGTCTTTTCCTTTCCGAGAGGCAAGGCCGTGCCTCTCACGATAGCAAAATCATGCCTCTCATGAAAAAAGAGAGAGCAGAAAATGCGTTTTCCCCTTTCCGCCGTGCCTCTCGCGGAAGAAAAACCGTGCCTCTCGCGGGAAAAAAGAGAGGAGAAAACGCGTTTTTTTCTTTTTCCGAGAGGCACGGCCGTGCGGAAAAACCTAAAAAAAACCACTCTAAAATGCCGAAAACACGTGCGAAAAAATAAAAAAAAGCAAAATACGATTGGAACGTTCAGAGTACGACACGTGACGCGGGTGAGAACGCCTCAAATGACGACGCGCGGGAGTGATCGCTAGGAGGCTCCCAAAAGGAGTGCTCGCTAGCTAGTTGCTCCCCTCCAAGGGGCGATGTGACCGATGGTATCAGTCCTTCAGGAGATATAAATGTAACACACGGGCATTTTAGGTTATGTATAATGGTTGATAAAATAGTTTTATCTTAAATTTTGTATGTAATTTGGAGATAACAAATAACATGTTTATAATGGATCATCTCTTGTGCTATTTCAAAAAACGCGATGAAAGATATTATGCTAAGAAATCATGTTGTCGGACGTAGAGTTTCTGCTCCCAAGCTCATAAATAATAAAACTAAAAAATATCTTTTTCGACAAACATTGACAAAAAAAAAACAATTGCATGGAAAAATTCGGCTTGAAATGACATTCCTACAAGGTGTCATAGAAATAACAGAACTCATACTCTCATAATGCACATTTTTAGAGTATCAGTTTTGTTATTTTTACCACGCCTTATAGTAATGCTATTTCTTGCTAAAATTTACACGTACTTAAGACTTGTCAATGTTCATCGCAAAAAGATTTAGTTTTTTTTTAATTTGTTTAAAAAAATTAATTTTACTATTTACCAAGCTCATTTGAGCTCGGGAGGAGAAAGACACTTTCGTCTCTTATCTTCTTTTAAATAAGAGAAGATAAGTCTTTTCTTATAATTTCTCTCTCCTTCATATCATGATTTATTTTACATGACATTTCTAAGATAGAATCATTGTACATGCTCTTATGATTCTCTCGAAATCATAGGATTTTATTTAGGAAATATGGAGTATTGTTCCCTCCATTTTAAAATATAGTGCGTCTGTAAATTTAACCAACACAAACAACTGCGACGGGAGCAAAACTTGTACCATTGAATTCGTATTTGAAAGAAGTTTTCAATGGCATAATGTTTGCTCCTGCCTCAGTCCTCCACATTTGTTAAATTTATAATCAAACTTTAATCTCAAAAGGCTCGTGCGCACTATATCATAAAATAGAGGGAGTATTATTTAGCTCGCGCCAGTTTTCTGGCCCCTCTTAGTGAAAGCTCTCTTTGATGATAATGATCATAGATGATGGATCCCCTCTCCCCTCTCCACCGCCCCTCTCCTTCCTCGGCGGTGACCGTCGGCGCTTCCTCCTCCGCTCTTGCACTATCCCCCGTCCCCCGCATGGTCTCCTGGATCCGATGGCCTGCGCTCTCCCCCCCTCAGCCATGCTGCTCCCTATTTTCCCCTCACTTCTCGGCAATTGATTTGGGGCTCTTCATCCGGTCGACGATGAGTCGGATCTGGAGCCTCATGAGGCCTCCCATAGGGCGCTTCGCTCTCGTTCTCTTCTCCCCGCGTCGGTGGGTGGGAAGGTCCGGAAGTTCGCGCCTTGCGGGCACGCTCCTGCCTCACGGACGGCGGTCGCGGAGGCTGGCTTGACCTGTGTGTGCCGACATGACTGACATTCTTGTAAGTTTTTGATCCCTTCTCTGTCGTGGGGTGTACTAGGGGTGGTGTCTGGGCTCCCCCGTTCGGAGTTTGCCTCACCGTCTCCTCCTATCTCGTCCTGCCATCCTCGGAACTTGTCATCGGTGGGTGATGGCCTGCCGGTGCCGACGATGGTTGGGGATGGGTGTGGAACCCTAACCGCGGTGGTTGCCTCGGTGGGTGGGTCGGACTAGGCCTCCTGTGTTTCAGGTGAGGTTAGTGGGATGTGTCGTGCTCCATATCTCGGCCTCCTCTCATGGGTTGCCTTTCCTCCACTTTCCTTGAGGCGGGATGGGCCCATGTCCTTCCCGAGGCCCGGTCTGTGACCCCCCCCCGTCGCCCTGGCCTGTTGGCCCAACCCACTTTGAGAATATATGGCTACTCGAGGGGTGCCGCGGTCCACTTCTAGAGTGTTCGGATGTTGGTCGTGACGTACGCCGCTACCGTCTCTCCATCCCCTGTCTCCTCGGATCAAAACCTACCCTCCCGCTCTCCTTCCTTGAGGTGTCCACCATGGAAAGATATAGGAGCTCGTCCAGCGAGGCAGCGTTAGGCTCCAAGTCTCGTCGTGAGGGCTACTCCGACACAGTTTCTGACCTTGGGTAGGATGTCACGCTTCATGCAAAGTTGGAGGTGGAGTGTGTCGCTCGCGACCAGGTTTCACTTGAGTGCGGGGCATGGGCGGCAGGGCCCGAATGGCTCCAGAGGGAGGAGCACGGTCGCGAGTCGGCGACGCTGGTGCAGGGGCTGTGGTGGCTGCACCCTCGAACAATCTGGCCCCGGGTTGAGGGATCTCTGCCTCTAATCCATTTGAGCATGCGGCTGATGACGAGTTGATGGATATACTTCTCGCCCCTCATTCGTTACCCCAAGTGGAAGGTTGACATGTAGTCAGCAGCAGATTTCCCTTACACGGGGACTATAAGGTTTATTGAACCAGGAGGACTCCGAGGATCAACAAGTAGGTGTCCGCTGATCTGACACTAGCAGAAGATGTGGACCTGCACACACAGAACAAATAACTTTGCTCCCAACGAGTTCAGACAGGTTTTCAATCTCTCCGGCCTTGTCGTTTGCAAAGGATCAAACACAAGCGGGAATAGCAATAGTGATTGCAACGGAAAAGGAAATAAAAACAGTAAATGATGGAGGTGTAAACAATGGTGGTAATATGTACCAGAGTCCCATGATGTTCACTAGATATGTCTCTCTCCCAAAAGACAATAAACAACTATGCTGGGTAAACAAATTACAGCTGGGCAATTGACAAAACTATAAATGCACCGTAATGCTAATCATGCTACAAGAAAGTTAGAGGCTCAAAAGTAATGGGCATTACACCAAGACAAGTAGACCGTTTATCCATCAGCATCTACTCTCTAATCATCCACCTTGAGATATCTATCCAGAACATCTCACTGGTATTAAGTTGCGAGCCCCACCCAAAGTGTAAACTCAAAGCAACGGACAACTGCATTAACGAACTTCGCATAAGGTAAACAATCCTTGCAACCATGGTTACAAGCACCGTTGTTTTCTCCCTAGTGGCAACAACACATCCCCTAGTCTCATATTCCTCTCACTCAAGCTAGACATTAGGGGGTATGAACCCACAATCGTGCATAACGCTCCCGCTTGGAGTTACAATATACTACTCGGCCAAAGCAATAAAAAACAATGGAGAACATGCATGAATTAATCAAGAACATAATATAAAAGGAGAACCAAATATATAACTCATCACAATCTGAACATAATTTCATAATCCATCGGATCCCAGCAAACTCAGCATAGCAACAACAGGTAAATTACATAGATGCCTTGATCATGTAGGGCAGCTCACAAGGGCTAAGCACTGAAGCACAAGATTGGAGAGAAAACATCACATAGCTACTCGTCATGGACTCGTGGTCCAAGGAGGACTACTCATGGCATGTCCGGGAAGCGTTCATGGTGGTGGAGAAGCTCCCGGAGGTCAATCCTCCCTCCGACAGGGTGCCGGGAAGAGGTCTTTTGGCGCTCCCGATCTCGAAAGTGCTACGATGGCGGAACGGTGGAGAAATTCACGATTCTGGATATATCTTTAGGGTTTTTCGTCCACTGTGTAAATATAGGCGAAAGGAGGGCGCCAGGGGGTGGACCAGCCACCCAGGCGGCCTGGTGGCGCGGCCAGGAGGGGACCCGCGCCAGGTGGCCGCCTGGGTGAGGCCTGGCTCCCCTCTGGCCCACCTTGGTGCTTCATGAAGCTTCCGTCACGCTGATTTCTATATATTTTTCTCAGGATTTTTAGGACTCTGAAAATAAGGGTAAAGTCCCTGCAATTAAAAGACATCAGCAGACAGAAACTGGCACTGGGTGCACTGAGTTCGTAGGTTAGTCCAAATATGTGTAAAAAGGTATAAAAGTGTAGCAAAACATATAACAATGTCACCCAAAAGAGCATGGAACGAACATAAATTATAGATACGTTTGGGACGTATCAACATCCCCAAGCTTAATTCCTGCTCGTCCTTGAGTAGGTAAATGATAACACAAATAATTTATGTGGTGACATGCTAACACACATATAAGAACTTCAAAGTAAAGCAAGTAAGATGTGCAATTCAAGTCAAGACAATAACAAGCAAGAGTCTATATCTAGTATTGAAATTAGCAAAGTAAGAACATATAGGTTCAAGAGCTCTCGTTGTCCGTGACTCGAATGTCTCCAAATGGTGTTTGCGTGCAAGAAGTAGCAGATGTGTTTAGAGAATAAAAATATCATATAGTTTAATTGAGAACTCAATCTACTAAAACTTCACACTTGGTCTCCTTCGGAATCTTATTTTGACTCATCCCCAGACCACTAGTCAGGCACGAGTCAAAATGATCCTCTCCCTTTCGACTTTGAGCACTCGTGCAATGGATGAGCGCAAGCAAGATATGTTGGCACTTAGGATGGCAAAGAGAATAATGCTGGGGAAGGAAGACAAAAAAAGGTGTGAAGGGCTCACATCAATGAGGACAATCATAGGCGAGAGAAAGCCAAATGATATATATGATGTGAGGAGTAGGGATTGCCATGCAACGGATGCACATATGAGCTAAGGTAAGCTCTCCAATGGAACTAGTGGGGTGCATCCAACTTGCTTGCTCATGAAGACCTAGAGTTCCCACATAGTTATGCATGAATGATAATCTCTATGGAGTACAAATATAACAATGGAGTACGAGTATGGATCTTTCAAAAGGAATAGTTGTGTTGCCCCCTTCTCTCTTTTTATTTCTTTTTTCTTTTTATTTCCTTTTTTATTTTTTGTGGCCTCTTTGGCTCTTTCTATTTATATCTCATTTGTGCTCTTTGGGATTTTTTTCATGTGTCCTCTTTGGGATCTTTTAATTTTTCCTCTTTGGGATCTTTTCCTCACTTAAGGGCAACACTCTATGTTTTACAAGAATAAAAAAAGATCTACACACTTTATAAGAAGTACTCAACATAAAGACAATGAAAACTATCATGATGTATGCAAATGTATGTATCTGCTAGTGTAGCAGGATATGCAATGAAACTAGCACGTCATGTAGCAATAATAAGGGCAAGGCCCAACTAGCATGCGGATCCTCGACCAAGCAAAAGCATGTATGACATGAAGATCAAGTCATGAGATGGTGGATGTTGCAAGGCAATGTATCTCGGAAAGGCTATGGAAATGCCTTAATAGGTAGGTATGGTGGATGTTTTGAGGAAGGATATAATGAGGCTTATGATGACAGAGCGTATCATGCCAAGGGTTTGGATGCACCGACAAAGTTTGCACCTACTCTCAAGATGAGAAAGGGCAATGCACGGTACCGAAGAGGCTAGCAAAATATGGATGGTGGAAGTGCCAACAATCGAATACTCGCATTAGTCCGAAGAACTCATGCACTTATTATCGATAACTCTCTATCTAGCCAGGAGATTCACAAAGAGACAAGCACCCCGAGGAGGAGTGTTTGGGAGTTTTGTTATCCTTGCGCATCCTTGACCCTTGATAACGTGAGGGTACTCTATATATTCCAACCCCTCCAGAGGTTGGCGATCCATCTAGTAGCTAGAGTTCTCAACTATGTTTTCAAATTTTTGAAAGTACACACAGATTTCCCAAAATACGACACATGTCACTAATAGGCTGAAGCTCTTGACACCAATAGTCCAAACATTACTCAAATCAATACCTCAAAACTATTGCAAGTTACTACTATACTTAAATAGCAACCTCAATTACCTACTCATGCAAGACACACAACTCAGTGCAACAAGCCAACTCTCTAAACAAGATAAGAATGATAACTCAAGATAGTTCCAAAAGCAACCTAAATAAAAGCTCTTAAAAAGATAAAGCATGAATACTAAGAGCTAAGCATGACAATAACTATGAAAAGATAAAGAACACACAAAAAAGATAAGCATGAAAACCTATGTTGTGTTATAGGGTGGAGTGGAGCGTGTTTCTCTCCCAAAAAAAGAATGCTAGGTTCCAACTTGTTATGAACAGCAAGCAAAACTAAAACAAACTAAAAAGTAAAGAGCGGGACGCTCCAAGCATAGCACATAACATATGAAGTGATAAAAATATAGCATGGAGAAGGGCGAACTGATGAGTGCTGATGGAGAAGGGGATGCACGGGGGCATCCCCAAGCTTAGACGCTTGAGTCTCCTTGAATATTTCTTGGGGGTGCATGGGGCATCCCCAAGCTTGAGCGCTTGACCCTCCTGGATCTTATTTCATCATCTTCCGTCGCATACTTGAAAACTCCCTTCATACGAAACTCATCATAAGCTTATTAGAGTGGTTAGTGCCCATAGTAAAATAATTTATTCTCTATTGGAAATAAAGATTTTTAGGAAGAGCTACTATTTATAAAGATTTCCAAATGGTTTTTGCAAAGAAAAAGCAAACTTAAGATTTGCAAAACAATGAAAACGCAAAACAGGGCAGAATCTGGGAAAAACAGAACAATAGGTAGTAAATAATTTTTTGGGGCACCTCTGCAACTCAAATCGAAAAACTCAGAATAGAAGCTAGAAAGACAATTATATATAGCATACTCTCAAAAGCATTTAGATCAAAAAGATGATCTTGTGATTTTTGGCGAATTTTTCCGTCAAGCAGACATAATCTATTTCTGGACAACATGACACAACTTTTGAACTTTCTTGCAATCGAAGGCTAAAACTCGGCACAGAGCTTGAAAATAAAGATACAATGATGTTGCTACAGTAATAAAAAGCATCATGACCACTAATACTAAAAGTAAAAACAAATTGGGTTGCCTCCCACCAAGCGCTTTCTTTTATGCCTTTAAGCTAGGCATGATGCAAAAAGATCAAGTATTATCAACTCCAAAAGAATAACTTGCCTGAATAACATACTCATAAGGTAACTTAATCTTCTTTCGAGGGAAGTGTTCCCTTCCCTTTTCAAGGGGAAATTGGAATCTAATGGTCCCTTCTTTCATGTCAATGATAGCACCAACAGTGCGGAGAAAAGGACGTCCCAAAATAATTGGACATGAGGGATCAAAGTCAATGTCCATAATAAGAAAATCAACGGAAACATAATTATCATTGACAACAATAAGAACATCATCAATTCTCCCTAAAGGTTTCTTTATGGAAGAATCAACAAGACGAACACCAAAAGAACATTGATCAAAAGTTTGAAATCAAGCACATCGTACATTCTTTTGGGCATAACGGAGGCACTAGCTCCAACATCACATAAAGAAAAGCAAGAGAAATTATTCAATTTAATCTTGACCATAGGAATCATCTTCTAGTTTTCTAGGAATAAAAGTCTCTAGCTTGAGCTTCTCCTCCCTAGCTTTTATAAGAGCATTGGTAACATGCCCGGAAAAGGCAATATTGAGTGTACTAGTGTGGGGGTCTTTAGCCATTCTTTGCAAAAAAGTGATAACTTCGAAAAGACTACAATTATCAAAATCAAGATTATTACCATTAATTAAGGCGGTGTCGATGTCATCTAAGCTCATTCTTTTGGTAGTCTCTAAGTTCAAAGGACCTTCTTGTCCTAAAGTTGAGGTATTAGCATCACCATTAATAGGTCCATTGGGACTAGGGATGTGATGGGTGCTAAATTTTTTGAGATCCTCAACAACTTGTATAGTAGCAAGGGTAGTGTGTGTAGGAAGGCTCTTAATCCTATCTTCCTCTTCTTTTTCTCTAGCCCATCTATCCTTAAGTTTGGCTAGCATTCTTATGTTCTCATTAATTTGGACCTGGATAACATTCATGGGTGTGGTTTTCCTTTCCTCAAGGGGGGAGTTCTAATTTTAAGCATTTCTACATCATGAGCTATGTTGTCTACCTTAAAATAGCGACTATCTATTTTTTTAATTTCTCTTCTACACTCTTGTTGAAGGCTTTTTGAGAAGTGATAAAGTCTTTAAGCATGCTCTCTAATTTAGAAGTGGAGTTTTTGGTGCTAGGATAAGTGTTGTTGTTCCCATAGTTGTTGGATGGAAATGGTCTAGGATTGCTACCAAAATTACTCCTATAGGCATTATTATTAAAGTTGTTCCTAGATATAAAATTGACATCAACTTGCTCTCTTTCTTGAGCAACCAAAGAATTCAAAGGAACATCATGAGGATAAATAGGAGCTTCCTTAGTAAGTAAAGTCATGATCATGTCAACCTTATCATTAAGGGAGGATATCTCCTCAACAGAGTTTACCTTCCTACCTGTTGGAGCTCTCTCGGTGTGCCATTGAGAATAATTTGTCATCATCTCGTCCAATAGCTTCGTGGCAGCACCAAGTGTAGTTGATATAAAGGTTCCTCCCACGACCGAGTCCAACGGATTCTGCGAGGTAAAGTTCAATCCTACATAGGAAGTTTGGATAACCATCCAAGTTGACAAACCATGTGTAGGACAATTCTTAACAAGAGATTTCATACGTTCCCAAGCTTGGGCGACGTGTTCATTATCCAGTTGCCTAAAATTCATAATGTTACTTCTTAACTGGATAATCTTAGCAGGCGGGTAATACTTCCCAATAAAAGCATCTTTGCACTTATCCCAAGAATCTATGCTATTCCTAGGCAAAGATTGAAGCCACACTTTAGCTCCTCCTCTCAAGGAGAAAGACAAAACTTAAGTTTAACAATATCACCATCTACTTATTTGTACTTTTGCATATCACAAAGCTCAATATATTTATTCAAGTGCAAAGCAGCATCATGTCCAACACTGGAGAATTGATCTTTCATAATAAGGTTCAGTAAAGCATGTTTAATCTGATAGGAGGTCACCTCAGTGGCAGGAGCAGCAATAGGAGTGCAGATAAAGTCATTGTTGTTGTGACTAGTGAAGTCACGCAACTTGGTGTTCTCAATGGAACCCATAGGAGCATCAACAAGCAAGAAAAATCAACTAATTTTTTATGTGGTTTTTGGTATAAGACTCTAAAGCAAAAACTAGAAAGCAAACTAACAAGCCTAAAAAGCAAAGGTAAAAGATAGTGTGGAACTCCCCTATCTTGAAGACTGGAGTCTCAGGCAACGGCACCAGAAATTTTCTTGATGACGAGTTGATGGATATACTTCTCGCCCCTTGTTGGTTAGTCCAAGTGGAAGGTGGAGACGCAGTCAGCAACAAGTTTCCCTTACACAGAGATTACAAGGTTTATCGAACCAGGAGGACTCCGAGGATCAACAAGTAGGTGTCCATTGCCCTGGCGCTAGCAGAAGACGTGGACCTGCACACACAACAAATAACTTTGCTCCCGACGAGTACAAAGAGGTTGTCAATCTCATTGGCCTTGTAGTTTGCAAAGGATCAAAACACAAGCAGGAATAGTGATAGTGATTGCAACGGAAAAGTAAATGAAAGCAGTAAATGGTGGAGGTGTAAGCAATGGTGGTGATATGGAACGGAGTCACATGATGTTCACTAGTGATGTCTCTCTCCCAAAAGACGATAAACAACTATGCTTGGGTAAACAAATTACAGCTGGGCAATTGACAGAATTATGAACGCACCGCAATGCTAATTATGCTACTTGAAAGTTAGAGTCTCAATAGTAACGGGAGTATGCAAAGACAAGTAGACCATTTATAAATCAACATCTACTCTCTAATCATCCACCTTGAGATATCTATCCAGAACATCACGTTGGTATTAAGTTGCGAGCCCCACGCAAAGTGTAAACTCAAACCAACGGACAACTGCAGTAACGAACTTTGCGTAAGGTAAAGAATCCTTGCAACCGTGGTTACAAGCACCGTTGTTTTCTCCCTGGTGGCAACAACACATCCCCTAGTCTCATGTTCCTGTCACTCAAGCTAGACATCAAGGGGCATGAACCCACAATCGTGCATAACGCTCCCTCTTGGAGTTACAATCTACTACTTGGACAAAGCAATAAAAACAACGGAGAACATGCATGAATTACTCAAGAACATAATATAAAAGGAGAACCAAATATATAACTCATCACAATGTGAACATAATCTCATAATCCATCAGATCCAAGCAAACTCAACATAGCAATAGAAGGCAAATTACATAGATGCCTTGATCATGTAGGGCGTCTCACATGGGCTAAGCATTGAAGCACAAGATTGGAGAGAAGACATCACATAGCTACTGGTCATGGACTCATGGTCTAAGGAGGACTACTCACGACACGTCCAGGAAGCGTCCATGGTGGTGGAGAAGCTCCCGGAGGTCAATCCTCCCTCCGACAGGGTGCCGGGAAGAGGTCTTCTGGCGCTCCCGATCTCGGAAGCGCTACGGCGGCGGAACGATGGAGAAATTTGCGATTATGGATATATCTTTAGGGTTTTCCGTCCGAGGGATAAATATAGGCTAAAGGAGGGCGCGAGGGGGTGGACCAACCGCCCAAGCGGCCTGTTGGCGTGGCTAGGAGGGGGCCCACGCCAGGTGGCCGCCTGGGTGAGGCATGGCTTCCCTCTGGCCCACCTTGGTGCTTCGTGAAGCTTCCGTCACGCTAATTTATATATATTTTTCTCGGGATTTTTGGGACTCTAAGAATTGGGGTAAAGTCCCTGCAATTAAAAGACATCAGCAGACAGAAACTGGCACTGGGTGCACTGAGTTAGTAGGTTAGTCCAAATATGTGTAAATAGGTATAAAAGTGTAGCAAAACATATAACAATGTCACCCAAAAGAGCATGGAATAAACATAAATTATTGATACATTTGGGAGGTATCAGCGGCGTCGAGGTCGCCGGTGGCTGGATCTGGCCTCCCTACTAGGGGCAGGCGTGGATATGCGGCTCCTTTCCATCGTGTTCCTCGTACCCGTGTCACCAGTGCTCGGAGCGGGAGGGAGACCCACTGGTGGTGGCGGCCAGGGCGCTCTAGGGTTTGGTGGCTGCCAGTTCCAGCGCTCGGAGTATGGTGCGCCTTTTCACAACAATGGCCGCAAGTTCTCCTCATCTCACCCTGGCTCATCCTCAATGGCGGTTGGTGACGACATTCTCCCTCCCCCGCCCCCTCTTCCTCACAGATTCGTTCCCCCATCCTTTGACCCACCTCCCACCCTCACCTGCTTCATCTGCAACCATCATCCACACTTCCAGTCCAAGTGTGAGGTTCCCCCTTTCTGTCTGATTTGTCCTGCGGATGGTCACCTCGCGGTTGAGTGCAAGAGCCGTGTCAAGCCCCCTTCCTTCAAGCAGTTTGGGCTTGGCCTGCCTGGCTGTGCCTTCTTTTCCCTGGATGGGGATGTCACCATGGCCTCTGTGGCCCCAGGGTTGTCCAATGAGTCGATCATCACAATGCTCTCCCATGAGATTTCTGTGGAGGTTCTTGTGGATTAACTCAAGTTGTGGGGGGTGGAGGGTTGGGACTAGCAGGTGCAGTAGATCTCGGGCTACGAATTTGTTGTTGTCTTTCACTCGAAGGAGAGCCTGAAGATGGTCGCGGCATGCACTATCTTTATCCTCCCTATCAATCAAGTGGTGATATCTATGAAGGCGGCGACTGCTAGTGCCCAATGCCCAGGCTCTTTCTCTCTCTCTAACACTTGGGTCCTGCTGGACAACGTGCCCTCTGGCCTCCGCTCAAGTTCCTTCCTGTTGGCCTTTGGTGAGGTGGTGGGCAAACTCATTAAGGTGGACTGTAAGTGCATCTAGTGCCCCTTAGTGATTTTGTTGGTTTGAAGACTTATATGTTAAGTATCTAATGTGTTCATGAGTGAACACATGATCTATAAGTCGCCGAGGAGTTTGAAATATTCGATGAATATCGACCCTTAAAAATGTATATCTTTGGCTGAAGAAATTGGTCTAAAGCTGAAGAATTGAATCACGAAGAAATTGCGATGAAATTGATAGTCCTCATGAAGAAATTGAAGATGAGGAATTTGGTGTGTCCTGAAGAAAAACAATCTGAAGATTTTGAAGCATGAAGATTTATTCTGTCTGTTTTATTTTCTTCACTTTTGAGTCATAGGAACACCGTACTGTTAAAGGGGGTCAAAGTTACACGTCGAAATGAATTTCCTCATAATGCTCAATCCAAGCCTAATCCTACCAAAAGCCTCAAGTGTGGAATATGAGAGACATGAGGACTCTCAGAGTTGAGGGTCCCGACCGTTACCGCAACTCACGCCACATCACTGATATTATCCACACCAACGGTCATATTATTTAAGGGCATTAATGTAAAATCATGTCAGGATGGTCCGAGGTTATAAAGAGCCGCCCCCACAACCATTAGCTGCTTGGCTGCTCCATTAGAAACTGACACTTGTCATAAGAGCAACCCAAAATCCTCAGAGTCTTCGAGAGTAATTCATCAGTGAGGAAATACCCCAAACACCAAACCACAAACCGAAAACCATGTGATTGAGCATCACTGAAGAAGTTGTTCCTGTGTGGGACTGAAGCCTTTTACCTTTGAGGACTGTGCATCCTCCCGACGGTTAGGCGTCATGGTCTAGAGCAATCTAGCAGTCAATTGTGGATCGCCAGGTGACCAAGTTTGTGAGGGTTTGGAAGTCTGCCCTGAAGACTTACCACGAGTGTTGGGCGAGGAATGTGTGTTCTTAGCCCAAGGAGAATACGGTAGGGACTGTGTGTCCCGGGACTGCGTGTCTTTTGGTTTCAGTACCAAGCCGCTCCAAACCAGATGTACAACTGTCACAGCAGTTGGAACTGGGTCATCAACCACTGTGTTCACTGTGAAACGGGTTCTATTTCTTCAACTCTTTACATTCCTCAAATTGTGTGTTGATGATTTTCACTGTCACTGTTTGAAGAATTTGCTGAAGACTTTCTCTGAAATTCCTCAACCCCAAATTCTTCACGCGAGTTAATCCTCATCTATCTTCTCCGTGCCTGCGAACTGTGCAAACTGTTTTCCATATTCTTCACCCTGAAAAATTGTTGCAGTGATACTTTGCACTCCTGATCCTTTTGCTGTTTCCGCTGCAAGTTAGTCATCAGTGAGGAATTTCCTCAAAAGGAGTTTTCTCGGTGATGAAATTCTAAAATTCTCCTATTCACCCCCCTCTAGTCGATATAACGCAGTTTCAATTGGTATCAGAGCAAGGTACTGCCTTGTTCTGTGTGATTTTGGTATAACCACCTGGAGTTTTAGTTAGGTCGACTGCAGGCATGATCAAGGTTACTGCAGGATGTCCTACTTTCGAAGGAAAGGACTTTCCCTTATGGAAGGCCAAGATGCAGATGCATCTACAAGCTATTGGCAATGATCTCTGGTATATTGTGGAACAGGGTGTCCCTATCGTCACTGCTACTGTCTCTGCCGCTGATGTGAAGAATTTCAAGCAACTTGATTCTCAAGCGAAGAATATCATCTGTGGTCATCTGAGCAAGGGCAAGTATGGCAGAGTGAGTGCTTTGGGTTCAGCAAAACTTATCTGGGAAAGGCTATCCAAAGTTAATGAAGGAGTATCAATCCAGCATGATTCTCGTGTTGATGTTCTTCGGAATCTCTTCAATCGCTTCAAGAGGCTTGACAATGAAAGCTGCCAAGATACCTTTGATCGCCTCACTGACATATCAAATGAACTGCAAGCACTGGGAGCTCGAGACATTAATGATCACGAAGTTGTGAAGAAACTGCTAAGATCTTTGGATTCTTCATTTCATACTTTAGTTCTGATGATTCAAGAAAGACCAGACTACAAGATGCTTGATCCAGCTGATATACTCGAAAGACTCAATACTCATGAATTCCAACAAGAAGAAAAGAGAGATCTATATGGACCAAGCTATTCTAGACCACGTGCACTAAAGGCCAAAGCAATTTCCTCATCTGAAGAAGAAGACTCGGATGGTAGCATTGGTGATCCTGAAGAATTTGGACTGGAGCTTGCAATGCTCGTGAGGAAATTCCAGAAGTTTACACGACGTGGCCAGTTTGGTAAATCTTCAAGAAGAGATATGAGGAAATCAGAATCTTCATCTGAGGACTACAAGAAAATAACCTGCCACAAATGCAAGAAATCAGGTCACTACATTTGCTGATTGTCCTCGTTGGGGAAAGGAATCAAAGAAGAAGAAATACAAGGATGAAAGTTCTGATGACTCGAAGAAAAAGAAGAAATCTTCAAAATCCTCATCTTCAAAGTCCTCATCGCACAAGAAGACTAGCTTTAGAAAGGCTCGGGCACTTATTGGCAAGGAAATGGATTCCGAGGCACTTTAGGAGGGTTTTGATGAAGACTCAGAATCTGGACAAGCTAGCCTTGCACTTGCAACCACATTTGTTAGCAAGTCAATCTTCAACCTTGAAGAAAATGATAACGCCATCCACACTAATGACTAAGCTGATGACTTCGCTCCAACCTATTGCTTCATGGCAAAAGGTTCAAAGGTACCTAATGATGCTTCCTCCTCTGATTCAAGTGACTGCGAACATGATGATTATAAAAAACCCAGTTACAGTAAACTTGCTATAATTGCCACTAAACAACAAACTGCCCTGGAAAAGCTTCAGAAACTGCTAGATAGAAGTGATGATCTGTTGAATGATGAAATGAATCTTACCCAAATCCTCACTGAAGATATGAACAATCTTCAGTCCAGATTTGATAATCTTCAAGATCGTCATGTTACACTCCTCGCTGATCATGAGAAACTTTCCTATGAATTTCTTCAAAGGAAGCTTGATCTTGAGAAGCTGAGTATTTCTCATGATGATCTTCATATGGAAAATGATTCATTACTAGCTCAACAGATCAGTACTGCTTAATCTGAATTCATTCCTCCATGTCTTAAATGCATCGAATGTGAAACTTATTTCTTCACCAGAATCATCATATGCTTCTATTGCTACAAATTCCTCAACTGCTCGTGTGGTGTCAAATTCATCACTTGAGGAATCCACAAATGTCACTGATGAAAATGCAGGGCTGAAGGAATTGTATGTGACAGGCATATACAAAAGTCTCAAAGGACACCAAACCCTTTGTGATGTGCTCAAAAAGCAAATCTTGAACAGGAACCCGAGGAAAGAATGAATTGCCTTTGAGAGGAAATTGAATGCTGATGGATCATATTGGAAACCTGAGCAGTATCCTAAAACCTCATGGGTTGATGCTAAAGGGCCTCCTTTTGATCCATCCAATCTAACAGGATTTTCATGTGAATTATCCTATTCCTCAGATGAGTCATTTGACTCCAACTATAAACTGTTCAAAAATCAATGTGGTGAAGTATTTGCTTGATATGTTGGAACTAACTGCAGGAATGGGCCTCCCTTGAGGAAAATCTGGGTTCCCAAAAGTTGCCTTGAAAATCTTCAGGTGAATGTTCTCATGACACCACCTATGAAGAATTTGAACCCCAAATCAAATTTCTCAGGAGGACCAAAGTCTTCAAGAGGATCAAAATCCTCAACTGGTCAAAACTATGCTCGTACCCGTGCTAATGCTTCTAATATGCAGGGAAATTACAAGGAATATGAATATGAGCATTATTCTTCAAATAATTATGTTCATAAATCCTCAAATAAATTCTCTGCATATTCATTAGAGTACTTTAACCCCCCTACTGTTAAAAGAAGTGCATTAGCTTCAATGCCCCCTTCAGATGTGGGTGGTGAAGAAATTGAACTAACCACTTCTGCATGTCAGGTCTCCAGATGAAAATCATCATCTGAATAATTTGCTGGAGACCTGAGGAAAACGCTTGATGGGACGCAAGCCAATATTGATGAAATAGAAATATTTCACACGTCCTTATAATTCTGTTTATGATGAAATTCCTATCTGATGAAATTGAAGCTATTCAAATACTACTTGCTTATGCTAATCATCATAACATCATCTTATATCAAATGGATGTGAAAAGTGCATTCCTCAATGGTAAGCTTGAGGAAAAAGTATATGTTGCTCAGCCCCCAAGTTTTTGAGGATCCAAAGAATCCAGACAAAGTCTTCCAGACTCAAAAAGGCGCTCTATGGTCTCAAGCAAGCCCCTCGGGCATGGTATGATACATTGAAGGAATTCCTCATGAAGAAAGGCTTCAAACCTGGTTCACTCGATCCAACTATTTTCACTAAATCCTATGATAATGAACTATTTGTGTGCCAGATATATGTCGATGATATCATATTTGGCTGTACTGACAAACGTTACAGTGATGAATTTGCTTACATGATGAGTGAAGAATATCAGATGTCTATGATGGGGGAGCTGAAATTCTTCTTAGGTCTTCAAATTCGTCAACAACGCAATGGAATCTTCATATCACAGGAGAAATACCTCAAGGATGTTCTGAGGAAATTCGACATGCATGAATGCAAAGGTGCCAAGACTCCATTGCCTACCAATGGCCACCTCTGCACTGACGAAAATGGTAAATAATTCGATCAGCAAGTATATCGCTCCATGATTGGCTCTTTACTGTATTTATGTGCATCTAGGCCAGATATAATGCTTAGTGTTTGCATGTGTGCACGTTTTCAAGCAAAACCGAAGGAATCACACCATAAGGTTGTGAAGCAAATTCTTCGATACTTAGCTCACACACCAACACTAGGATTATGATACCCCAAGGGCTCAAATCTTCATCTTGTGGGATATTCTAATTCTGACTATGCTGGTGACCGTGTGGATCGCAAGTCAACCTCTGGCACATGTCATTTCCTCGGAAGATCTCTAGTCTGCTGGTCCTCAAGGAAACAGAACTGCGTTTCACTCTCCACTGCCGAAGCTGAGTACATTGCTGCTGGTTCATGTTGTGCTCAATTGCTATGGATGAAGCAAACCCTCAAGGACTACGGCATCAACATGAAGAATGTGCCTCTCTACTACGATAATGAGAGTGCAATCAAGATTGCATACAACCTAGTACAACACTCGAAGACTAAGCACATCCAGATTCGTCATCATTTTCTTCGGGACCATGTCCTCAAGGGCAATATCCTCATCGATCATGTGAAGACTGACGATCAACTGGCAGATATCTTTACTAAGCCCTTGGATGAGAAAAGATTTTGCAAGTTGCGGTGTGAGCTAAATATCTTAGAATCTTGAAATGTTTTTTAAAAACATGCACACATCCTAACACTTATGCAAAATTGGTGACTTAGATGTGCAACACACGAAGAATCGATTTTCTTCAACTAATGAAGAATATCACTCTCAACGAAGAAATTGATTCTCAGAGCCCTACGACAATTGTACGCGGCATCTGAAATCAACATTCTTATATGGTGGGTCACGCCACCACCAACTTGAAATTCCTCAAGTTGACTTTCTTAAAAGCTGAATTTCTTCAAAAGTTGATTTTCTTCAAAACAGTTGTTCTTCAAACTTGTTTTTCTTCAATACTGAAATTCATAATCATGACGCTTTGTCACAAAATCTTCAAAAACACTTGATGATTTTCATTTTCCTAGATAGACTGTGATTTCAAAGTCCTCAACAACATGCACTTATAGCTATTTCTTCATTTTGATACTTCATCTAAGTGAATGTGATCGGACCCTACTTTCCCTCTATGCTAATCTCACCAGTCTATTCAATTCTTCATATGCGTTCTACTGGAAACTTTGTTCAAAATCCTCACCGCTTCCTTGTCAGCAGATGTTTTTGTTACAAAATCCTCAAATCTTAAAATAATAATAATTGTTACACAGTAACTGAACCCCACTTTCCCCGTTCGGATAACCACGATCTCCACTGCTTAGGTCGTGGGCTACACGTGTCTTGCGGAGACGTAGAGACAGGGGCTATTTGGTCCGATACTTTCGCGCCAACAGTTACCACCTGGCTATGAATATGTCCCCATCTCCCTTCGGTAAAATCTTCTTCGTCTCATCGCCCTCCTGCTACAACAAAGCTCAAAAGCCCTAGCGCCACCGCTAGAAGTCTCGACGCCGGCGAGGAAAAGCTTGACTGCCTCGACCTCTCCATCGCTGTCCTTTGTTGCCGAGTTAGGGCGCAGTGGACTCGCACCGAAGAGCACCTACTGCTACTTCCTTCTCTGTTCTTCGTGCACGCTATATAGGGTAAATAAAACCCCTATTTTTAGAGCTCTTTCGATCTACTATTTTACCTTAGATGTGTGAAATCTGTTTTTTTCTCAAGTATCCATCAGTCTCTTTTCCTCAAACATTGCTTATTCCTCAACTATTGATGAATTTCACTAAGCATCTAAAAATCTTCACGAGATTCCTCAATTGTGCAAATTTTCGAATCTGTACAACTCTAGAACCGAAGAACAGTGTGCTTAGACGAATTCCTCATCTACTGGTCAAATTCCTCAACTTTAATTTTTTTTATTTCATCAAATCCGAGAACACATATGACCTCTCCAAATTCCTCGCAACTATACTCTGTTCACAGGTACAAAAATGTCAGCTGATGAATCTCTAGGTTCTCATCAACTTAACTCATTTGCAGCGTTTCTTGAAGAAAATCTGCAAGTTTCATGAGAATCCTCAAGAGTTCAATTTCCTCAGCAAAAGCCTCAGCTGGAGAAAATGGAAGATGAAAGGAAGCAAAAGGGTGGTAAGAAGCTCAAGCAGAACACTGCCATTGATATTCCTGAGGATATATACTTGGAATACTTCACGCCTGATGAGCAAGAGACTATGCCCAAGAGGAAGATAAGGCTTGAAAAGATAGAATGTCGGTGGGCTAAGGAGTGGAAAGAATACATGTTCGTCACTCCCAAGTACGCGAAGAAATTCGCTTTGAAGCCTCCTGGCAAACGGCCTCCTCTTGAGGACTATCAGGCCTCTACAGCTGAAACTTCTGGTACGGCCATTCCTCAAATGAATTCTGTGCCACCGAAACCAAAGGCTTCAAAGCCTCAGGAGAAAATGCCTCAGAAAGCTGCACCAGCATCCACACAAAAATCCTCAGCACCACCAAAGGCTGCAAAGCCTGAACAGAAGCAGACTGTGAAGCAACTGCCTACTGTCTCCAGCTCCTTTGTTCCGTCTGCAACAAGCTCCAAGAAAAAGTCTTCACCGACTCCAATGAAGACTGAGGTGACTGCTGGGAGAGGAACCAGACCAAGCCCTAGCAAAATCATCAAAGTACCTCTGCATTAGAAGGTAGTGATGAATATGATGATGAGACTCTGCAAGCCATCATCAGAAACAAGCAGGAGAGGGTAGCACAAGCTTCAGGCAGTGCCATTCCTCTGGCCATGGACCCAAAAGTCCTCTTGGATTACATCAACATATGGTATGAGGACCCCAACACTCCTATTGATGATTTGAATCTTCCCCCAGGCATCAGCCACATGGTGGACACATTCATCAACGAGGCCAAGTGGAAGGAGATGCAAGCCAAACAAGCTAAGTTTGTGAAGCTCAAAAAGGAGAAATTCCTCAGACAGAATCTCCTCAACCTAACGCTTGATGCACTTGTGTCCACCGAGGCAGAATTGAAGACTTTGACTGACAAGTACACTAAGCTCTCTGATCGTCAAAGTCTCAAAAACAATTTCATCAAATTTGCTAATGATGCAGTTGATGATTACAACAAGAAGGCTGCCCCTCCAGCAACAACACCGCAGCCTCAGATTGAGGAACCAGCTGATGAAACTTCTCATGCTGAGGAAATCCCTCAAGAAAGCCGTGCTGATGAACCGGCTATTGAGGAAATTACCAAGGAAAACTCCAGCTGATGACTCTGCTACAGCTGATGCTTCTAAGCCAGCTGATGACTCTGCTCTAGCTGAAGAAACTGCTTCAACTGAGAAAACGTCTTCACCAAAATCTTCAAAGGTGAAGAAAATGACTCCGTGTGCATCAGACGTGAAGAAGACCAGAGCTGCTAAAAAGGAAGCCAAGAGAAAAGCTTCCTCAACAGAAGAATCAACTGAGGCCGAGCACCTCAAATCTCTTGATGAAAATGCACATCTGGATCCTATGCCTCTCAACGTTGCTCCATCTTATGAGATGACTCCCTTCGAAAGTGAAGACAAGGAGCACTTGACTGATGAGGAAATGAAGAATGCTGCGTCTGAGGAACACATTGATGAGGAAACTCGGATTGATGACAGTCCTCAGACCTTCATTCCTCCTGAAGAAACTGCTCAAGGATCAACTGAACCACCTGATGAATCTGGCTCCTCCACCAAGAAAACCCCTCAAGCTGAGCAAAAACAAAGCGAAAACCCTCATCCTGAAGAAATTCAAAATCCTGAGCAAAATCCTCAACTTGATGCTCATGATGAAGCAATTCCTCCTCCTGAGCAAAATCCTCAACCAGAGGCTATCGTTGATGACACTTCTCAACTAGAGCAAGCTCCTCAGCCTGAAGCACAAGCAGATGAAATTCCTCATCCTGAGGAACATGCTGAGGAAAATGCCCTTGCACCAAATCCAGAGAATGCTCTTGTCATCATCAATCCAGAAACTGCGATGATTGTCTCTCCTCAAGGGAAGAAGTAAAACCTTCAGCCGATGCAGCGTCAGCCGTTCTCCAAGCGGCCAAAGTTTCAAAAGGAACCCTTCTTTGAAGAACGCATGTACTTCATCGGAGAAAATCCCTATGACAAGCCTCGCATCAGGCATTTGAAGTTTTGGACCAGGACACAACTCAACTACTATGCATCTGTGCTGTGTGGAAGAAACAAGATTTTCCAGCACATGCATATTCCTCATGTTGAGCTTGAATAAATTCTGTGCTTTGCTCCAGTCCTCAATGTTCTTCATGAAGCAGGACTGCTCCCCATGTGCTCTGATATGTGCGATTGGAACAACGACATTGTTCTTCAATTCTATGCAACTCTGCACATCTCTGGAGATCCAACAGATATCAACACTTGGGTGCTGGATTGGATGACGCAACACACACACTTCAAGGCTCCTGCCAATGAGCTGCTGCGAGAACTTCTTGTGTCAATTCCCTCAGAGCAGGCAGTGAAGTTGTATGATAAACGGGAGCTGCCAAATAAGCTAATGGAAGTCCTCATGAAGCCTTTGGCCAAGGGGCAGCCACCAAGAACAACCTTCCTGGTCCATGAGCTGAAGTACGAACCAAGGACGGTTTACAGAATCCTCTGCAGTGTTCTTGCGCCTATCAAGGGTCATGATGATGAAGAAGACGTCGTAGGCATCATGAAGATTATCCTCTTCAACATCATCCATGGCATTCCCATCAACATCCATGATTTCTTCTTGAGGACTCTGGCGGAAAATGCTATGTCCCCTTTTGACCTGAAGATTTACGCTCCATGGATCATGATATTCATCAGACGAAGGTCAGGCATCAACTATCACGCTGATTTCAATAATGATCAAGGATATATGCCTCCCCTACGGGTCAACAAGAAGACTTTCGAGCCTGTTGAAGGAAAAGGCAAGTCTGTTATTGATGAAGGCACTCGGCCCCTTGATGGCCAGTTCCGAGAGCCAGATGCATATTCATCATGGGATGACACTGAAACCCGTCCACCAAGTCCTGTCGCTGCAAGGGTGATGATGTTGGAATTATGCCCTAGAGGCAATGATAAATAAGTTATTATTATAATTCCTGTATCAAGATAATCGTTTATTATCCATGCTATAATTGTATTGAATGAAGACTTAGATACATGTGTGGATACATAGACAAAACACTTTCCCTAGCAAGCCTCTAGTTGGCTAGCCAGTTGATCAAGGATGGTCAGGGTCTTCTGACTATGTACAAGGTGTTGTTGCTTGATAACTGGATCACATCATTGGGTGAATCATGTGATGGACTAGACCCAAACTAATAGACATAGCATGTTGATCGTGTCATTTTGTTGCTACTGTTTTCTGCGTGTCAAGTATTTATTCCTATGACCATGAGATCATATAACTCACTCACACCGGAGGAATGCTTTGTGTGTATCAAACATCACAACGTAACTGGGTGACTATAAAGATGCTCTACAGGTATCTCCGAAGGTGTCCGTTGAGTTAGTATGGATCAAGACTCGGATTTGTCACTCCGTGTGACGGAGAGGTATCTCGGGGCCCACTCGGTAATACAACATCACACACAAGCCTTGCAAGCAATGTGACTTATTGTAAGTGACGGGATCTTGTATTACGGAACGAGTAAAGAGACTTGCCGCTAAACGAGATTGAAATAGGTATGCAGATACTGACGATCGAATCTCGGGCAAGTAACATACCGAAGGACAAAGGGAATGACATACGGGATTATATGAATCCTTGGCACTGAGGTTTAAACGATAAGATCTTCGTAGAATATGTAGGATCCAATATGGGCATCCAGGTCCCGCTATTGGATATTGACCGAGGAGTCCCTCGGGTCATGTCTACATAGTTCTCGAACCCGCACGGTCTGCACACTTAAGGTTCGGCTTGTTTTATGCGTATTTGAGTTATATGGTTGGTTACCGAATGTTGTTCGGAGTCCCGGATGAGATCTCAGACGTCACGAGGGTTTTTGGAATGGTTCGAAGACGAAGATTGATATATAGGATGACCTCATTTGATTACCGGAAAGTTTTCGGCATTATCGGGAATGTACCGGGAGTGACGAATGGGTTCCGAATGTTCACCCGAGGGGGGGTGGGCAGCCCACCCCGGGGAAGCCCATAGGCCTTAGGGGTGCCGCACCAGCCCTTAGTGGGCCGGTGGGCAAGCCCAAGAAGGCCCCTACGCAGGAGATAAGAAAAATCAAAGAGAAAGAAAAAAGGGGAAGTGGGAAGGAAGGGAAGGACTCCACCTTCCAATCCTAGTTGGACTAAGATTGGAGGAGGATTCCTCCTCCCCCCCTTAGGCCGACCCCCTTGGGGCTCCTTGAGCCTCAAGGAAAGGCCCCTTCCCTCCCTCCTATATATACTGAGGTATTAGGGCTGATTTGAGACAACTTTTGCCACGGCAGCCCGACCACATACCTCCGCGGTTTTTCCTCTAGATCGCGTTTCTGCGGAGCTCGGGCGGAGCCTTGCTGAGATAAGATCACCACCAACCTCCGGAGCACCATAACACTGCCGGAGAACTCATCTACCTCTCCGTCTCTCTTGCTGGATCAAGAAGGCCGAGATCATCGTCGAGCTGTACGTGTGCTGAACAAGGAGGTGCCGTCCATTCGGCACTAGATCAGAGCGGATCATGGGACGGATCGCGGGATGGTTCGCGGGGCGTATCGAGGGACGTGAGAACGTTCCACTACATCAACCGCGTTTATTAACACTTCTGCTGTGCGATCTACAAGGGTACGTAGATCGGAAATCCCCTCTCGTAGATGGACATCACCATGATAGGTCTTCGTGCGCGTAGGAAATTTTTTGTTTCCCATGCGACGTTCCCCAACAGTGGCATCATGAGCTAGGTTCATGCGTAGATGTCATCTCGAGTAGAACACAAAAGTTTTTGTGGGCGGTGATGTGCGATTTGCTGCCCTCCTTAGTCTTTTCTTGATTCCACGGTATTGTTGGACCGAAGCGGCTCGGACTGACATTACTCATACGCTTACGAGAGACTGGTTTCATCGCTACGAGCAACCCCGTTGCTCAAAGATGACTGTCGAGTGTCGGTTCTCCAACTTTAGTTGAATTGGATTTGACCGAGGAGGTCCTTGGATGAGGTTAAATAGCAATTCATACATATCCGTTGTGGTGTTTGCGCAAGTAAGATGCGATCCTACTAGATACCCATGGTCACCACGTAAAACATGCAACAACAATTAGAGGACGTCTAACTTGTTTTTGCAGGGTATGCTTGTGATGTGATATGGCCGACGATGTGATGTGATATATTGGATGTATGAGATGATCATGTTGTAATAGTTAATATCGACTTGCCCGTCGATGGTACGGCAACCGACAGGAGCCATAGGGTTGTCTTTAAACTAATGTTTGTGCTTGCAGATGCATTTACTATATTGCTAGGATGTAGCTTTAGTAGTAATAGCATGAGTAGCACGACAACCCCGATGGTGACACGTTGATGGAGATCATGGTGTGGCGCCGGTGACAGAAGGTCATGCCGGTGCTTTGGTGATGGAGATCAAGAAGTACGTGATGATGTCCATATCATGTCACTTATGAATTGCATGTGATGTTAATCCTTTTATGCACCTTATTTTGCTTAGAACGACAGTAGCATTATGAGGTGATCTCTCACTGAAATTTCAAGACGAAATTGTGTTCTCCCCGACTGTGCACCGTTGCTACAGTTCGTCATTTCGAGACACCACGTGATGATCGGGTGTGATAGACTCAACGTTCAAATACAACGGGTGCAAAACAGTTGCACACGCGGAACACTCAGGTTAAGCTTGACCAGCCTAGCATGTGCAGACATGGCCTCGGAACACATGAGACCGAAAGGTCGATCATGAATCATATAGTTGATATGATTAGCATAGGGATGCTTACCACTGAAACTATCCTCAACTCATGTGATGATCGGACTTGAGCTAGTGGAACTGGATCATGAACCACTCAAATGACTAGAGAGATGTACTTTTTGAGTGGGAGTTTAGCAGGTAATTTGATTAGTTAAACTCTAATTATCTTGAACATAGTCTAAGTCCACTTTGAATATATTTGTGTTGTAGATCAATGGCTCACGCGATAGTCACCCTGAATTTTAATACGTTCCTAGAGAAAGCTAAGTTGAAAGATGATGGAAGCAATTTTGTAGACTGAGCTCGTAATCTTAAGCTGCTCCTGCAAGCTGGAAGAAGGATTATGTCCTTAATGCTGCGCTAGGAGATGAACCACCCGCTACGGCTGACCAAGATGTTAAGAACGCTTGGTTAACACGTAAGGAGGACTACTCAGTAGTTCAATGTGCAGTCTTGTATGGCTTAGAGCTGGGACTTCAATGTTTCTTTGAGCGTCATGGAGCATATGAGATGTTCCAGGAGTTGAAGTTTATCTTTCAGAAGAACGCCCGAATCGAGAGGTATGAGACCTCCGATAAATTCTATGCTTGCAAGATGGAGGAGAATTCGTCTGTCAGTGAACATGTGCTCAAAATGTCTGGGTACTCAAACCGTCTAGCTGAGCTGGGGATTGAACTCCCGCAAGAGGCTATCACTAACAGAATTCTTCAATCACTGCCGCCAAGCTATAAGGGCTTTGTGTTGAACTATAACATGCAAGGGATGAACAAGTCACCCGGCGAGTTATTCGCGATGCTGAATGTCGCAGAGTCAGAACTCCGTAAAGAGCATCAAGTGTTGATGGTGAATAAGACCACTAGTTTCAAGAGAAACGACAAAGGAAAGAAGGGTAAGTCAAAGAAGAGCGGCAAGCCTGTTGCCAATCCAACGAAGAAACCCAAAGCTGGACCTAAGCCTGAAACGGGGTGCTATTAGTGCAAGAGTATGGATCACTGGAAGCGCAACTGCCCCAAGTATCTCGCTGATAAGAAGGCGGCCAAAGAAAAATCAGGTATATTTGATATACATGTTATTGATGTGTACTTAACCAGCTCTCGTAGTAGTGCCTAGGTATTCGATACCGGTTATGTTGCTCATATTTGCAACTCGAAACAGGAACTGCGGAATAAGCGAAGGCTGGCGAAGGATGAAGTGACGATGCGCGTGGGAAATGGTTCCAAGGTTGATGCAATCGCTGTTGACACAGTTTCACTTCAGTTACTGATGGGGTCATAGTCCTAGGGTAGGGTCATAGGCCTGCCCTACATGTCCTACCCAAGGACTACCCCACACAAGGGACAGGACCTTAAGTATGCCCCGACTGAATTAAGGTGCCCCCATCATCCAGTCGGTAACAGGCTCAGAATCATCCAGTCGGAGACTAACATTCGGAGAGCACCGGGCCTACCGACTGGATACACTCGGTACGTCGTAACCTCTCTGGAGGGAAACTGCCGTACGTTTCCGGGTGCGTTTATTAGCATTTAGAGCATACGTTACCTGTAACGTATGCATTCAATCGCCACTACTCCACCCCTGAGTCAGAACCGTTGTGGAGGGCAGCGCACTCTTTATAAGCCGCCCTCCCCCACTGGTCAAGGGGTTAGCAAATATTTGTACTCCATATCACACTCGGTAACAAGCTCCGAGAGCACTGAGACGTAGGGCTGTTACCTCCACCGCAGAGGGGCCTGAACTCATACAACCTCGCCGTAGCTAGGACTCTGCCCGTCTCATTCGTACCCTACACATCTACTGTCAGGCTTATACCCATGACAGTTGGCGCCCACCGTGGGGCAGGCGTCTAAGCGACTTCCGGCGAGTTTGCGACTACTTCCTTTCGTCATGTCGTCCGGTGGAGATTCGAGCATGGGTCACCAGATCCTCTTCGGCGCTCTCTCCTTCGTCGTCGACCATTCGGCGTGGCTTCGGGAGGCACCTCTCGACGTCGAGGCGCTTCCCCGTCGCGGGGCCACACACTTCCGTGCCGGCGCTCGCGGCGTTCTTCTTCTCCAACAATCGGCTCCATTGCCAGCTTGCAACTTCGTCACGCGCCGCAGCAAGCGGTCTCGCAGTCCGCGTCTACAACGTTGGGTGCAGCATGCCCGAGCGCGTCAGTTCGCGTCCTCTCAGGTGGCGGTTCTGGAGTCTGTTGTGGTTGCCCCGCGTTCCCAGTGCTCGGGCTCGGTTCCGACTGAGCTCCCTTCCGAGTACGTGGGCCGCGGGCCTGCAGCAGAAGTTCACATGGCCAACACCCATGAAGATCCTCATCAGGCCGGCCGGAACGAGCGCAAAGTCGGTGAAGCATCCGGTGCACGCCGTCCGCCTCGCCGTTCTGCCAGTCGGCACACCCGGCAGAGCAACGTAGAGTTGTTCTGCACACCTCTCCTCAACTTGGCTGCAGCAGCCAAGATCGCCGATTCCCTCCAGCCGACTGATTCAGAGGCAGGAAGAGGAATCGAGCAGATCCGTGCTCTGTTGCACACGGCGCAGCAGCAGAATTCGGCAGTCTCCGAGTCGCACAATCGGATCCACAATAGTTCCATCCATGCAAACACGCATCGGTCGGTTCACAGCCCCGGCTCCTATCAACACCACAGGGGAGACAGTCGTTCCATGGTCCGTGAAGATCGCCGCCGTTCGCGCACCCCTCCGCGGGGTGGGCCCTATGGGTCCCGACATCATGATGATCGGCGTTCAGTCGGCGACACTTACGACCCGAGACCCGACGCAAGAGGGCGAATCGCCCAGCGAAGAGTCGACAGGGGTCGAGCCCACCGCGATGGCCATGATCTGGATCGTCCGAGTGGCGGCAGGACCATCGTGTCCGGCCCCGAGTGTTTTAGTCGAGCCATCCGCTCGGCTGACATCCCGCCCAACTTCCGATTGGCAGCGGGAATCGGTAAATTTACGGGGGAATCCAAGCCTGAAACATGGCTAGACGACTACCAAGTGGCAGTCCAGATCGGAGGAGGGGACGATTATGTCGCTATGAAGCACCTCCCTCTGATGCTCGACGGCTCGGCGCGAGCTTGGCTGAACTAGTTAGCCCCCTCAAGCATTTACAGTTGGGCAGATCTGGCCCGAGTGTTCATCAGGACCTTCGAAGGGACGTGCAAACGCCCTGTGGGCCTTATGGAGCTTCAGCACTGTGTCCAGAAGCCGAATGAGCCCTTGCGCGACTTCATCCAGCGATGGACGACTCACTACCACACGGTGGAAAGCGTCACCGAACATCAAGTAGTCTGTGCATTCAAGGCAGGCGTACGGTACAGAGAGTTGTACCTAAAGTTCGGCCAGACAGGCGACATCTCCATGAGCAAGATGATGGAGATAGCTGCTCGTTATGCAAATGGCGAGGAAGAAGACCGCATCCGGAGCGGCAAACACAAGACAGTCGGCGATGCCGACGGAGGTAACACTCGGAAGCAGAAACAGAAAGTTCCACCCACACCGCAAGCAGAAGCTGCAGCTGTGACCAGCGCCAAGTTCAAAGGCAAAGGGAAAGCACAGTCTGCCCCCAAGAAGAAGTCGTTCAACAATCCCATCCTGGATCAGCCTTGTCCAATTCACACGAAGATGGACGAAGAAGGCAATCCCATATACGCGAAGCATACCACTCGGCAGTGTCGTCTCCTGATCCAGGGGTTCGGCGAAGGACAACCGAGTGAGAAGAATCCTGAACAAGATGAGGAGGATAAGGAGGATCCGTTCCCCCAAGTCCATGCAACCCTCATGATTTTTGCTGACGTCGAAAGCAAGAGTCGACTGAAGCTAGTGAACAAAGAGGTCAACATGGCTGTTCCGACTGCTCCCAAGTTCCTTAGATGGTCTCAGACTGCGATCACCTTTGATCAGTCGGACCATCCAACGCATGTCCCCACTCCAGAAAGACAGGCTCTGGTCGTCGACCCGGTGGTGGAAGGAGTCCGTCTGCGCAAAGTCCTCATGGACGGCGGTAGCGGATTGAACATCATGTACGCTGACACCCTCAAAGGAATGGGCATTCCGATGTCCAGACTCAGCGAGAGCAATATGCAGTTCCACGGAGTCGTCCCCGGGCGGAAGGCCAAGTCACTCGGCCAGATCGCGTTGGACGTCACTTTCGGCTCCGACAAAAACTTCCGCAAGGAGAAGCTCACATTCGAGGTGGTGGATTTCCAGAGCGCTTACCATGCAATTCTGGGCCGCCCGGCGTACGTGAGTTTCATGGCACGCCCATGCTATGTGTTCTTGAAGTTGAAGATGCCAGGTCTAAAAGGCGTTATCACCATCACCGGCAACCGTCAGCGAGCCGAGGAGTGTCTGCAAGAGGGATCAAGGATCGTCGACCAGCAGATGGCTGTACTGGAGCTCGAAGAATACAAGAAGACAGTCGACCCTGCCGACTTAATGCGCTCAAAGAAGCCAGCTTCTGAGTCCGCGTTCCAGTCCGCGGGAGAGACTAAGAAGGTCAGCATCCACCCGACGGAAGAGACTGCCGCCCCGACGAACATCTCCACCACCCTCGATCCTAAATAGGAAGTCGAGCTCACCCAATTCCTCCGTGAGAACTGGGACATCTTCGCATGGAAACCTTCTGACATGCCGGCTTTACCCAGGGAGTTGGCTGAGCACCGACTGCATGTGGATCCCGTCGCTCGGCCCGTCCGAGAGCGCCTACGTTGGTCCGCCGCACACAAGAGGAAGGCAATCGGAGAAGAGGTGGCCAAGCTGCTGGCTGCCAACTTCATTCGCGAGGTTCACCACTCCGAGTGGCTCGCCAATGTCGTCATGGTGCCCAAGAAGGACAAGTCACTTCGAATGTGCATTGACTTCAAGCACCTTAATAAGGTCTGCCCGAAAGACCATTTTCCGCTCCCCCGCATAGATCAAATTGTCGATTCAACTGTGGGATGCGAGCGTTTGTCATTCCTTGATGCCTACTCGGGTTATCATCAGATCCGTCTGTATGGTCCCGATGAGTTGAAAACAGCCTTCATCACCCCGTTTGGGTGCTTCTGCTACATCACTATGCCTTTCGGTCTGAAGAATGTAGGAGCTACCTTTATGCGCATGATCCAAAAATGTCTCCTCGACCAGATTGGTCGCAATATGGAGGCATACATGGATGATATCGTTGTCAAGTCACGCAAAGTTTCCGACCTGCTGACTGACTTGGCAGAAACATTCGCCAACCTTCGTAGGTACGATATCAAGCTAAACCCAGCCAAATGTTCATTCGGTGTTCCCAGCAGAAAGTTACTCGGTTTCTTCGTTTCCGAACGAGGGATCGATGTTAACCCGAAAAGATCGGGACCATCGTCCGAATGGATAGGCCTGTCAGAATACACGATGTTCAACGGCTCACAGGTTGCCTAGCGGCTTTGAGCAGGTTCATCACTCGACTCGGCGAAAAAACACTTCCTCTGTACCGACTCATGAAGAAGTCAGATACCTTCGAGTGGACAGACGAAGCCCAAGTCGCATTCGACGACCTCAAAGTCCTACTTTCCACCAAGCCGGTTCTTACTGCTCCGCTCAGTAAAGAGCCCCTTCTTCTATATATCGCGGCTACAAATCAAGTCGTCAGTACTGTTCTTACAGTCGAGCGAGAAGAAGAAGGCAAAGCATACAAAGTTCAGCGGTCAGTGTACTACGTCTCCGAAGTCCTGACCCCTTCCAAGCAGAGGTATCCCCATTATCAGAAGCTTATCTATGGGATCTATATGACTGCGAAGAAGGTGGCCCATTATTTCCAAGACCACTCGGTATCTATCGTTTCTGATGCTCCTTTGTCGGAAATTCTCCACAATCGAGACGCGTCAGGCCGAGTGGCGAAGTGGGCAATGGAGATGCTGTACTGTGACATCAAGTTCGAGGCCAAGAAAGCTATTAAGTCTCAAGCCCTGGCTGACTTTATAGCAGAATGGGTAGAACAACAGCAACCGACTCACATCTACTCGGCTCATTGGACAATGTTCTTCGATGGGTCTAAGATGTTGAATGGATCCGGCGCTGGTGTTGTGATCATATCACCCAAAGGCGACAAGCTCAAGTACGTGCTCCAGATACACTTTGATTCCTCCAACAACGAGGCGGAGTATGAAGCTCTCCTCTACGGATTGCGCATGGCCATCTCACTCGGCGTCCGTCGCCTGATGGTCTACGGTGATTCGGATTTGGTGGTCAATCAAGTGATGAAAGAGTGGGACGTAAGGAACCCCACCATGAAGACATACTGCAATGCAGTCAGGAAGCTGGAGAAGAAGTTTGAAGGTCTAGAACTTCATCATGTTCCAAGACTGAAGAACCAAGCAGCTGAGGAGTTGGCGAAACTCGGATCCACTCGGAGACCAGTCCCGAGTGATGTCTGTCTTGAGCACCTCCATCTTCCTTCAGTCAAAGAAGATCCCTTCACGGAAGAACCAGTACAACCCAAGAGCACAACACATCCGACTGAAGTCGATGTGCCTGCTGTGGTTGATCTAGTCACAGAGATTCTAGTAGTCAGTCCCGATTGGACTGTGCCGATCATGGCATATATCCTGAGACAAGAACTTCCAGAAGATGAAGTCCAAGCCCGGCAAATAGTTCGCAGGTCGAAGGCATTCACTGTCATTGACGGTCAATTGTACAAGGAGAGTGTTTCAGGCGTCCTCCAACGTTGCATTTCCCCAGAGGAAGGATAGTTGATCCTAGAGGAAATCCACTCGGGAACCTGCGGCCATCACGCTTCTTCGAGAGCAATCGTCGCCAAGGCGTTCAGAGCTGGATTCTTCTGGCTGCAGGCTAAGGAGATGGCCAAAGCTATGGTCGACCGATGTGAAGGCTGTCAGTTCTACTCCAACAAGTCCCACAAGCCAACATCTGCACTAAAGACAATCCCACTTGTGTGGCCATTTGCAGTTTGGGGATTAGACACAGTCGGACCATTCAAGACACACCAAGGAGGCTACACACATTTGTTGGTGGCAGTCGACAAGTTTACAAAATGGATAGAAGCCAAGCCCATCAAGAAACTCGATGCCTCAACAATTGTCGAGTTTGTCAGGGACATCGTTTCCAGATTCGGGGTGCCTCACAGCATAATCACAGACAATGGGACAAACTTCGACTCGGATAGATTCAAAGGCTTTTGTGTGAGTCAGGGTATCCGAGTGGATTTTGCTTCTGTAGCACATCCTCAATCCAATGGGCAAGCTGAGAGGGCGAATGGACTTATCCTTCAAGGTTTGAAGCCTCGACTCTTGCGAGAGGTAGGACATGCTGCTGGTGCATGGGTCACCGAGTTACCTTCACTACTTTGGGGCCTCCGCACCACTCCAAACCGATCAACGGGGCGATCGCCGTTCTTCCTCGTCTATTGAGCAGAAGCGGTCCTTCCGAGTGACCTGCTTCACAATGCCCCGCGAGTCGAACTCTTCTCCGAAGCCGAAGCGGAACAAGCAAGGCAAGATGGAGTCGATCTTCTGGAGGAGGAACGCGAGATGGCACTCACTCGTTCAACAATTTACCAACAAGATCTGCGACGCTTTCATGCACGTCATGTCAGGAGCCGCACGTTCCAAGCATGCGATTTAGTGCTCCGAGTGGATCAGCAAAGACCCCACAAGTTGGCTCCGGCCTGGGAGGGGCCTTTCATCATTTCCAAGGTGCTGAACAACGGAGCATACAGACTATACAACAGACAGAGGGAGACAGACGAGCCGCGTGCATGGAACGGAGATCTCCTCAAGCGTTTTTATACGTGATCGTCGACTGAAGCAGTGTCACGAACAAGTTTGAAGAAATAATATATTCAGCAGATTCAGTTTTGTGCAGATTCAGAGTTCTCACACACACACAAAAAAAACTTAGCTGCGGTCCTGCATCGCCTAAGTACTCACTTTCTCCGAGTGTGCACTATACGTCACACTCGCGAACTTAGCTGCGATCCTGAATCGCCTAAGTACTAACCTCCTTCGAGTGTGCACTATACGTCGCACTCGGGGACTTAGCCGCGATCCTGCATGGCCTAAGTACTCACTTCCTCCGAGTGTGCACTATACGTCACACTGAGGGACTTAGCTGCTATCCTGAATCGCCTAAGTATTAACCTCCTCCGAGTGTGCACTATACGTCACACTCGGGGACTTAGCTGCGATCCTGAATCGCCTAAGTATTAACCTCCTCCGAGTGTGCACTATACGTCACACTCGAGGACTTAGCTGCGATCCTGAATCGCCTAAGTACTAACCTCCTCCGAGTGTGCACTATACCTCACACTCGGGGACTTAGCCGCGATCCTGCATCGCCTAAGTACTCACTTCCTCCGAGTGTGCACTATGCGTCACACTCGGGGACTTAGCTGCGATCCTGAATCGCCTAAGTATTAACCTCCTCCGAGTGTGCAATATACGTCACACTCGGGGACTTAGCTGCGATCCTGAATCACCTAAGTATTAACCTCCTCCGAGTGTGCACTATACGTCAGACTCGGGGACTTAGCTGCGATCCTGAATCGCCTAAGTACTAACCTCCTCCGAGTGTGCACTATACGTCACACTCGGGGACTTAGCCGCGATCCTGCATCGCCTAAGTACTCACTTCCTCCGAGTGTGCACTATGCGTCACACTCGGGGACTTAGCTGCGATCCTGAATCGCCTAAGTATTAACCTCCTCCGAGTGTGCACTATACGTCACACTCGGGGACTTAGCTGCGATCCTGAATCGCCTAAGTACTAACCTCCTCCGAGTGTGCACTTCACGTCACACTCGGGGACTTAGTTGTGATCAATAATCACCTAAGTAATAACTTCCTTCGAGTGTGCACTATACGTCGCACTCGGGGACTTAGCTGTGATCACGAATCACCTAAGTAATAACTCCCTCCGAGTGTGCACTATATGTTGCACTCGGGGACTTAGCTGTGATCACGAATCACCTAAGTAATAACTCCCTCCGGGTGTGCACTTCACGTCGCACTCGGCGACTTAGCTGCGATCCTGCATCGCCTAAGTACTAACTTCCTCCGAGTGTGCACTATACGTCGCACTCGGGGACTTAGCTGTGATCACGCATCACCTAAGTAATAATTTCCTTCGAGTGTGCACTATACGTCGCACTCGGGGACTTAGCTGTGATCAAGAATCGCCTAAGTACTACCTTCCTCCGAGTGTGCACTTCACGTCTCACTCGGAGACTTAGCTGCGACCCTGCATCGCCTAAGTACTAACTTCCTCCGAGTGTGAACTTTACGTCACACTCGGGGACTTAGCTGTGATCAAGAATCACCTAAGTAATAACTTCCTTCGAGTGTGCACTATACGTCGCACTCGGGGACTTAGCTGTGATCACGAATCACCTAAGTAATAACTCATTCGAGTGTGCACTACAAGTCCCACTCGGAGACTTAGACGTGGCCAACAATCACCTAAGTCTTAATCTTCTCCGAGTACGCACTAAGTGTTGCATTCGAAACAGTATTCAAAAAAAAGACTAAAGGTTTTCATTCCGATTCCACAAGTTTAGCAACGATAACTGACTCGGTGCAGATCAAGCTTACCCGCACCGATTTGAAAGTACGATAGCCAACAGAAGTGGCCAGAGTATCATACAGGAAAACACTCGGCATAACGAGGATAAAGTTTGATCACGCGTGAGCTGGGCCGGCGTTAGGACTGGAGGGCTCCACAAAAGTGTCCAAGTCGATTCCATCAGCGATGCGGGTAGCAGTCTCAAGGAATGTCTCCATGAAGTCTTCGAATCGAAGCTTCTTCGTGTTGGCGACCTTCAATGCTTTCAGCTTATCTTCCCGCACCTCCTTGCAATGGACTCGGAACGTCAGCACCGCAACGGGCTGCCGATTTCTTCCATGATTGCACTCGGCCCGGAATCTCCTCCAGTCGCCCCAACAGAGTCTCCATCTCCTGCCGCGACTCGTCTTCCGGCGAAAGCTCCTTGTCAATGCGGCCGATGACTTCTTTCAGTCGGCTGATGAAAGGACCCACTTTGCCTACGCGGATATGCGCCCGGAGCAGATCCCGGTTGGCGTCCTTGCCAAGTGGCACATTGTCCTTCATGGACCGCTCCACAGCCGCCGCTTCAGCTTCGGCGTCACCGCAAAAGTCTGCACCAAACGAGCAAGCAGACAGTAAAAACCGAGTGTTCGTCACACGGTCCAACCACTCGACAAAGCATAAGACTTACCAGCCAGACGAGTCATCATTTGCGCAGCCCATTCGGTGACATACTTCTCTTGGGCTATGCATCGTTTGTTCAGGATGCTCATCTGTTTGTGCAGCTCAGTCCTCTGTTTCCCCGTCCTCTCCACCTCCGCCGTCAACACCCTGTTTGCCTCCAGCGCCTCCTCCAAGGACTTCTCTCGAACTTCCAGCGCGTCCTTCATGCCGGCCATGGCGAGCATTGCAGCTTCCAGTTCACCAGCATACTGGTTCCTCTCCGCTCTCAAGGCTTCATAAGCAGTTCCCATTTCACAAGTTTTCTGCACCAAGAAACAAAGGGTAATCATCAAGTTTCTCAATACACAGTATAAGTTCTTCAGACCCCTGCCGACGCAAGCAGTCGACAGCGGTCTCGGGGACTACACCCAGTGGGTTCACTAAGAGTGACCCCACTGGCATGCACCTCAAGCAGGCCCACCCTATTGAGATGCATGTTTTCACCTACGCCTCAGGGGCTAATACTACTCGACCTGCGTGCAACTTACTCTCGGAGACTCTTACCGCAAGAGCGCTCCGACTCTCGGAGACGTATTCGGCGCTCTCCACGCTCCCCTCCTGGCTGCCTTCATCCTCCTCCTCCTCCGGATTCCCGTTCGAGATGGGGGAGGACCAGTTGGTCCACTCCTGCATGAGGTTTAGTCGGAAACGTTAAGCATCACACGGAGATATAAATAAACGACTGGAATCAAGACAGTTCAATGCACTCGGCTAATGCTACTCACCTGATTCGGTGGAGGGTTGTCCGCGCTGTAAGGCGCCACTTGGCGGGCTCCTTTTGGGTTCTCACAGGGACCCGTGATTTGGAGCACCCACGTGGTCACCTTCTCCTCGAGTATGCCCTCCACGTTGGTCCGAGTGGAATCCTCGGGCCCTGTGTAGTGCCACATAGTGTGGTCGCGGGCCTGCAGAGGCTGGATTCGCCGACCGATGAAGACTTCCAGCAGGTCAATACCGGTGACCCCCCTCCTGACAACATCCAGGAGCGCCTCGACCAAAGGCTGGATATCATTCTTCCCGGCTTTCGAGAGCGCGAGTTGCTTGGGTGGAGCAGGACGGTCTAGACTTAACGGAGGCAGCCCAGTCGACGCATTCGGACAGGCTATGTCCTGGCAGTAGAACCAGGTCGACTGCCAGTTCCTAACCGACTCGCTCAACTGGAGAGCAGGATAGCTGCTCCGACTCTTCTTCTGGAACCCAAAACCCCCACAGAGCTGGAGGAGATGCGTCTTGTCATCCGACTGACTAAGACGTTTTATGGTTTGGGAGCGGGCGGAGAAGATGTGTTTGAATAAACCCCAATTGGGGGGACAACCGATAAAGCACTCGCACAAAACAATGAAGGCAGAAAGATGGGCGATGGCATTCGGAGGGAAGTGATGGAGTTGAGCACCAAAATGATTCATGATGCCTTTGAAGAAGGGATGCGGGGGCAGAGAGAAACCTCTGTGAACATGGCTGAGGAGCAAGACGCGCTCCCCCTCCCGTGGCGCCGGCTCGACCTCGTCGTCCGCCGGCAGCCTCCAGGACTTATGCACGAGCAGGACGTGCTCTACCAGCTCCAGCAGGTCCCCCTCCGTCACCGTGGAGGGCAGAAAGTCTCCCTGAATCCACCCCACCGGCAACGGCCGCAGCCGCCGCCGAGCAGCCACCGCCTTGTTCTTCTTCTTCCTCGCCTCCATCTTGCTGGTCTGACCTTTGGTCATGGCGGCGACGGCGAGCTCTCGAGAAGGAGGAGAAGGAAGGAGCGTATGAGCGCAGGAGGTGGCGAGGAAGACGGAGCAGGCGGAGCGAAAGATTCGGCGAGCGTAACCGAAGGGTCTCGTCACCCAGAGTTAAATAGAGCACCGACTGGGTTGCTGGCGAGCGGGCCCGAAATCTTATCTGCCCAACCAGCCGCGGCGATATCAGTGGAGGAGTTGAAGGTGCGAGGATCGAGGAGTCAGGCGCTACTCGAGCGCGCTGACGTCGTCCCCGCTGAGCGCGCGGAACCCGAAATTTGAGATCCCGGAAAATCCGCCCTGTCAGTTGACCGGTCGCGTCAAAAGATGTCGTGGAAGCACTCGGTTCCCGACAGTCTGTTTCGCAAACACTTCCACTCGGAGCGTTGGTCGAGAGAGATAAAATGGATAGAGGCAAGCAACGCCCAAGCCGAACCTAGTTCAGTCGGATCTGAACCTCAAGCACCGCTTCTACGTTTCAACCCCAATCCATTCGGGGACTAATGATGGGGTCATAGTCCTAGGGTAGGGTCATAGGCCTGCCCTACATGTCCTACCCAAGGACTACCCCACACAAGGGACAGGACCTTAAGTATGCCCCGACTGAATTAAGATGCCCCCATCATCCAGTCGGTAACAGGCTCAGAATCATCCAGTCGGAGACTAACATTCGGAGAGCACCGGGCCTACCGACTGGATACACTCGGTACGTCGTAACCTCTCTGGAGGGAAACTGCCGTACGTTTCCGGGTGCGTTTATTAGCATTTAGAGCATATGTTACCTGTAACGTATGCATTCAATCGCCACTACTCCACCCCTGAGTCAGAACCGTTGTGGAGGGCAGCGCACTCTATATAAGCCGCCCTCCCCCACTGGTCAAGGGGTTAGCAAATATTTGTACTCCATATCACACTCGGTAACAAGCTCCGAGAGCACTGAGACGTAGGGCTGTTACCTCCATCGCAGAGGGGCCTGAACTCATACAACCTCGCCGTAGCTAGGACTCTGCCCGTCTCATTCGTACCCTACACATCTACTGTCAGGCTTATACCCACGACAGTTACCATCATCATTAGTTATGAACTTAAATAATTGTTATTTAGTGCCTGCGTTAAGCATGAACATTATATTTGGATCTTGTTTATTGCGAGACGGTTACTCGTTTAAGTCAGAGAATAATGGTTGTTCTATTTCTATGAGTAATATATTTTATGGTCATGCACCCAATGTGAGAGGATTGTTCATATTGAATCTTGATAGTGATAATACACATATACATAACAATGAGACCAAAAGAGTTAGAGTTAACAATGATACGCCATGTTTTCATGGCACTGCCGCTTGGGTCATATTGGTGTAAAGCGCATGAAGGAACTCCATACCGATGGACTTTTGGAGTCACTTGACTTTGATTCACTTGACACGTGCGAACCATGCCTCATGGGCAAGATGACTAAAAATCTGTTCTCCGGAACAATGGAGCGTGCAAGTGACTTGTTGGAAATCATACATACCAATGTGTGTGGTCCGATGAGTGTGGAGGCACGCGGCGGATATCGTTATTTTCTCACCTTCACCGACGATTTGAGTAGATATGGTTATGTCTACTTGATGAAGCACAAGTCTAAAACATTTGAAAAGTTCAAGCAATTTCAGAGTGAAGTTGAAAATCATCGTAACAAGAAGATCAAGTTCCTACGGTCTGATCGTGGGGGTCAATATCTGAGTTTCGAGTTTGGTGCTCACTTAAGACAATGTGGAATTGTTTCACAGTTGACACCGCCTGGAACACCACAGCGTAATGGTGTGTCCGAACATCGTAATCGTACGTTATTAGAGATGGTGCGATCTATGATGTCTCTTACCGATTTGCCATTATCGTTTTGGGGTTATGCATTAGAAATAGCTGCATTCACTTTGAATAGGGCACCATCAAAATCCGTTGAGACGACACCATACGAACTGTGGTATGGCAAAAGACCAAAGTTGTCGTTTCTTAAAGTTTGGGGATGTGATGCTTATGTCAAAAAGCTTCATCCTAAAAAGCTGGAACCCAAAGCAGAAAAGTGCGTCTTCATAGGTTACCGAAAAGATACAGTTGGGTATACCTTCTATCTCAAATCCGAGGGCAAAGTGTTTGTTGCTAAGAACGGAGCTTTTCTCGAGAAGGAGTTTCTCTCGAGAGAATTGAGTAGGAGGAAGATAGAACTTGATGAGGTTGTCGAATATCTCATCCCTCTAGATGGTGGCGTAGGGCAAGGGGAAACCCCTGTCGTTGCAACGCCGGTTGAGGAGGAAGTTAATGATGATGATCATGAAACTCCGGATCAAGTTTCTATCGGACCTCGCAGGTCGACGAGATCGCGTGCTGCTCTAGAGTGGTACGACAATCCCGTCTTATCAATTATGTTGTTGGACAACAATGAGCCTGCGAATTATGAAGAAGCAATGGTGGGCCCGGATTCCAACAAATGGCTGGAGGCCATGAAGTCCGAGATAGGATCTATGTATGAAAACAAAGTGTGGATTTTGTAAGTACTACCTGAAGGCCGCAAGGCTATTCAGAAGAAATGGATCTTTAAGAAGAAGACGGACGCTTACGGTAATGTGACCGTTTATAAAGCTTGACTTGTGGTAAAGGGTTTTTCACAAGTTCAAGGGATTGACTACGATGAGACATTCTCACCCGTAGCGATGCTTAAGTCCGTCCGAATCATGTTAGCAATAGTTGCATTTTTCGATTATGAAATCTGCCAGATGGATGTCAAAATGGCGTTCCTTAACGGTTTCCTTAAGGAAGAGTTGTATATGATGCAACCCGAAGGTTTTGTCGATCCTAATAATGCTAACAAAGTGTGCAAGCTCCAGCGATCCATTTATGGACTGGTGCAAGCATCTCGGAGTTGGAATAAACGCTTCCATGAGGTGATCAAAGCATTTGGGTTTATACAAGTGGTTGGAGAATCTTATATTTACAAGAAAGTGAGTGGGAGCTCGGTGGCATTTCTAATATTATATGTGGATGACATAGTGCTGACTGGAAACAACGTGTAGTTTTTGGAGATCATAAAGGATTACTTGAATAAAAGTTTCTCTATGAAGGACCTAGGAGAAGCTGCTTACATTCTAGGCATTAAGATCTATAGGGATAGATCGAAACGCCTGATAGGACTTTCACAAAGCACATACCTTCATAAAGTTTTGAAGAGGTTCAAAATGGAACAGTCCAAGAAGGGATTCTTGCCAGTTTTACAAGGTACGAGATTGAGTAAGACTCAGTGCCCAGCAACTGATAAAGATAGAGAGCATATGAGCACCGTCCCCTATGCTTCAGCCATAGGTTCTATCATGTATGCAACGCTATGCACAAGACCGGACGTTAGCCTGGCCATAAGTATGGCAGGCAGGTTCCAGAGTAATCCAGGAGTGGATCACTGGACGGCGGTCAAGAATATCCTGAAGTACCTGAAAAGGACTAAGGAGATGTTTCTCGTGTATGGAGGTGACGAAGAACTCGCCGTAAAAGGTTACGTCGATGCAAGCTTTGACACAGATCCGGACGACTCTAAGTCGCATACCGGATACGTAGTTATTCTTAATGGGGTGCGGTAAGCTAGTGTAGTTCCAAGAAAAGCGTCGTAGCTGATTCTACATGTGAAGCGGAGTACGTGGCTGCCTCGGAGGCAGCCAAGGAAAGTGTCTGGATGAAGCAGTTCATGACGGATCTTGGAGTGGTGCCGAGCGCACTCAATCCAATAACCCTGTTTTGTGACAACACGGGTGCCATTGCCTTAGCAAAGGAACCACAGTTTTACAAGAAGACCAGACACATCAAACGACGCTTCAACCTCATCCGCGACTACGTCGAGGAGGAGGACGTGAATATATTCAAAGTGCACATGGATCTGAATGTGGCAGACCCGCTGACTAAACCTCTTCCACGGGCAAAGCATGATCAACACCAGAACTGTATGGGTGTTAGATTTATTACAATGTAATTCGCATGGCGATGTGAGGACTAGATTATTGACTCTAGTGCAAGTGGGAGACTGTTGGAATTATGCCCTAGAGGCAATGATAAATAAGTTATTATTATAATTCCTGTATCAAGATAATCGTTTATTTTCCATGCTATAATTGTATTGAATGAAGACTTAGATACATGTGTGGATACATAGACAAAACACTGTCCCTAGCACGCCTCTAGTTGGCTAGCCAGTTGATCAAGGATGGTCAGGGTCTTCTGACCATGTACAAGGTGTTGTTGCTTGATAACTGGATCACATCATTGGGTGAATCATGTGATGGACTAGACCCAAACTAATAGACGTCGCATGTTGATAATGTCATTTTGTTGCTACTGTTTTCTGCGTGTCAAGTATTTATTCCTATGACCATGAGATCATATAATTCACTGACACCGGAGGAATGCTTTGTGTGTATCAAACGTCACAACGTAACTGGGTGACTATAAAGATGCTCTACAGGTATCTCCGAAGGTGTCCATTGAGTTAGTATGGATCAAGACTGGAATTTGTCACTCCATGTGACGGAGAGGTATCTCGGGGCCCACTCGGTAATACAACATCACACACAAGCCTTGCAAGCAATGTGACTTATTGTAAGTCACGGGATCTTGTATTACAGAACGAGTATAGAGACTTGCTGGTAAACAAGATTGAAATAGGTATGCGGATACTGGCGATCGAATCTCGGGCAAGTAACATACCGAAGGACAAAGGGAATGACATACGGGGTTATATGAAACCTTGGCACTGAGGTTCAAACGATAAGATCTTCATAGAATATGTAGGATCCAATATGGGCATCCAGGTCCCGCTATTAGATATTGACCGAGGAGTCCCTCGGGTCATGTCTACATAGTTCTCGAACCCGCAGGGTCTGCACACTTAAGGTTCGGCGTTGTTTTATGCGTATTTGAGTTATATGGTTGGTTACCGAATGTTGTTCGAAGTCCCGGATGAGATCAGGGATGTCACAAGGGTTTCCGGAATGGTCCAGAGACGAAGATTGATATATAGGATGACCTCATTTGATTACCGGAAAGTTTTCAGCATTACCGGGAATGTACCGGGAGTGCCGAATGGGTTCCGGATGTTCACCGGGGGGGGGGGGCAGCCCAACCCGGGGAAGCCCATAGGCCTTAGGGGTGCCGCACCAGCCCTTAGTGGGATGGTGGGAAAGCCCAACAAGGCCCCTGCGCAGGAGATAAGAAAAATCAAAGAGAAAGAATAAAAAGGGGAAGTGGGAAGGAAGGGAAGGACTCCACCTTCCAATCCTAGTTGGACTAGGATTGGAGGAGGATTCCTACTCCCCCCCTTTGGCCGACCTCTTGGGGCTCCTTGAGCCTCAAGGCAAGGCCCCTCCCCTCCCTCCTATATATACTGAGGTATTAGGGCTGATTTGAGACAACTTTTGCCACGGCAGCCCGACCACATATCTCCACGGTTTTCCCTCTAGATCACGTTTCTACGGAGCTCGGGCGGAGCCTTGTTGAGATAAGATCACCACCAACCTCCGGAGTGCCTTCACGCTGCCGGAGAAATCATCTACCTCTCTGTCTCTCTTGCTGGATCAAGAAGGCCCAGATCATCGTCGAGTTGTACGTGTGCTAAACGCGGAGGTGCCGTCCATTCGGCCCTAGGTCGGAGCGGATCGTGGGGCGGATCGCGGGACGGATCGTGGGACGGTTCGCGGGGCGGATCGAGGGACGTGAGGACGTTCCACTACATCAACCACGTTGATTAACGCTTCTGCTGTGCGATCTACAAGGGTACGTAGATCCCAAATCCCCTCTCGTAGATGGACATCACCTTGATAGGTCTTCGTGCGCGTAGGAAAACTTTTGTTTCCCATGCGATGTTTCCCAACAGATGAATACCAGAGAGCTTCTTCTCAGTCTTCATCAAAAGGTTGATCGGAATCACAAGTGGGTCAAACGCCAGTTCGGCGCCATAGTGAAAACCCTCAATGAAACTCAGAATGCCGTGAAGCTTAACCATCATTATCTTCATGAGGTTTTTGATCGCACGTGGGCCACACTGGATCATTTAAAGACTCCAGCAGAACTTGAAGAATTGGAGTTTGCACAGGACTTCGACTGGTCGTGGCCACCAAAGAAGAAATTCAGGCCAATTCCAGTTCCAGACCTTGAGGACAGTTTGTTTTCTTCATTCCGCACTGCTGAATCAGGTGAAGACCAACAAGATACTGCCACTGGTCCAAGGAGGAAGTCTGCTCCCAAGAATCCTCACGCGTCTTCCTCAACTGCCAAGAAGTGAAAGTCTTCACGGGGCGTTAGTCCTCAGTTTGTCCCTTTTTGTCACTTGATGACAAAGGGGGAGAAATCTAAGAGTTAGTCTTCACGCGGGATATATTTTGGGGGCTTATAAACTTTATTTAAGTTACAAACTCTTGGCTCTTCTGAAGTGTTTTATGTAATGAGTTGTAACATAAGCCCGATGGTACTGTGACGCTTTTGAACGTTTTTCTTCGTATGCTTATTCCTCAAAATTGTAATGCACGCATGCTGGAATTCGTTAGATACCATTTGTCATCATGCATCCTCAATTTCTTCATACTATATGTCGTATGTATGCATGATTTAAAAGACTCAGGGGGAGATCTTCATGATATAAATCATCAATGTGCATTTGCTATGAAAAGCTAAATCCTCAAGATATGCACATCTTCAGGGGGAGTCTCTCTGAATCTTGATTTCAAATTCCTCTAGTGAGTATTTACACTTCATATTTTTATCCCCGTTGAAGACTTAACCTAATTGTCATCAACCACCAAAAAGGGGGAGATTGTAAGTGCATCTAGTGCCCCTTAGTGATTTTGGTGGTTTGAAGACTTATAGGTTAAGTATCTAATGTGTTCATGAGTGTACACAAGATCTATAAGTCGCTGAGGAGTTTGAAATATTTGATGAATATCGACCCCTAAAAATGTATATCTTCGGCTGAAGAAATTGGTCTGAAGCTGAACAATTGAATCGCGAAGAAATTTCGATGAAATTGACATTCCTCATGAAGAAATTGAAGATGAGGAATTCGGTGTGTCCTGAAGAAAAACAATCTGAAGATTTTGAAGCATGAAGATTTATTCTATCTGTTTTATTTTCTTCACTTTTGAGTCATAGGAACACCGTACTGTTAAAGGGGGTCAAAGTTACACATCGGAATGAATTTTCTCATGATGCTCAACCCAAGCCTAATCCTACCAAAAGCCTCAAGTGAGGAATATGAGAGACACGAGGACTCTCATAGTTGAGAGCCCCGACCGTTACCGCAAGTCACACCACATCACTCATCTTATCCACACCAATGGTCATATTATTTAAGGGCATTAATGTCAAATCATGTCAGGATGCTCCGAGGCTATAAATAGCCGCCCCCACAACCATTAGCTTGTTGGCTGCTCCATTAGAAACTGACACTTGTCATAAGAGCAACCCAAATTCCTCAGAGTCTTCGAGAGTAATTCATCAGTGAGGAAATACCCCAAACACCAAACCACAAACCGAAAACCAAGTGATTGAGCATCACTGAAGAAGTTGTTCGTGTGTGGGACTGAAGCCTTTTACCTTTGAGGACCGTGCATCCTCCAGACGGTTAGGCGTCATGGTCTAGAGCAATCCAACAGTCAATTGTGGATCGCCAGGTGACCAAGTTTGTGAGGGTTTGGAAGTCTGCCCTGAAGACTTACCACGAGTGTTGGGCGAGGACTTTGTGTTCTTAGCCCAAGGATAATACGGTAGGGACTGTGCGTCCCGGGACAGTGTGTTTTTTGGTTTCAATACCAAGCCGCTCCAAACCAGATGTACAACTGTCACATCTGTTGGAACTGGGTCATCAACCACTGTCTTCACTGTGAAACGGGTTCTATTTCTTCAACTCTTTACATTCCTCAGATTGCGTGTTGATGATTTTCACTGTCACTGTTTGAAGAATTTGCTGAAGAATTTCTCTGAAATTCCTCAACCCCAAATTCTTCATGCGAGTTAATCCTCATCTATTTTCTCCGTGCCTGCGAACTGTGCAAACTGTTTTCCATATTCTTCACCCTAAAAAACTGTTGTAGTGATACTTTGCACTCCTTATCCTTTTTCTGTTTCTGCTCCAAGTTAGTCTTCAGTGAGGAATTTCCTCAAAACGATTTTTCTCAGTGATTAAATTCTAAAAATCTCCTATTAACCCCCTCTAGTCGATATAACTTACTTCATGGTCCCCCACGACCGTCATAGTCATGCGTGCATGCGCATCTGGTGCCTGGACCATGGTTGCATGCGGGGTGCCATTGATGTCTTCCCCTCCTATAGATCCTACTGCATTGTATCCGTGTTGAGGGCCATACGGCGCAGTCTGCTCCCCCACCCCCACCCCCATTGTGTGCACCTCAAACTAACGAATACAATGTCCATGGTGATAGTAACACGGGGGAGGACTCGAGGGTAAAGTTCACACCTTCAGAGCGGAATGCGATGGGCTCGGAAACTCAGGGTTTCTTCAAATCTAGTGTTCCTTGTGGTGGTTCTGTGGCTAAAGGTGGCAATGTGGAGGCAGCCGTTCGAGAGGCGGTGACTCAGGTGGGTCCACTTGATGGGACAGAGCCACCAACGTTCCGCAGGTGGGGGGCTTGGGCACTCCTTTCTCCATTGTGTGCTTGAACAAGGCGACTTGCCCTGGTTCCTCATAGTTGTTGGACATTGTGGATGTTCCACATTCTCTAGCCGCGGTCGGCTCGGGCCCGACGACCAAGTGGAAGTCCGCTATCAAGAAGTTCTTGGCCTGCAGCCGGGGCTCATCGGGCTCCAAGCACTCTGTCGTCGGGCTGTGCACGCATCTCAATGTGGACCTTCGCAATGCAATTGCGGGTGCTTGTAGGATCAATAGAAGCTGTGTCTAGAGGGGGGGGGGTGAATAGACTACTTGTCAAGATAAAATTCTGATCCTAACCCAAATTCAAGGAAAGCAGAAATTCAGCAGTTCTAACAAGTCTAGTACACCCTACACATGCTAGTCAACATACATGGCAGAGGAAAAGTAAGCACTTTGCACGTGTAAAGGAGTAGAGTTTAGGAGATCAAACGCAAAGAGGTTGGCACAATGATTTTTGGCATGGTTGCAATAGGTGGTGCTATCATACATCCATGTTAGTGGAGACTTCAACCCATAGAGGGTAATGGCTGCGATAGTCCACAGAGGGATCCACCCACAAGGGGTCCACGAAGAAGCGGCCTTGTTTATTCCTCCATGGCTTCCGCCCACGAAGGACTATCCTTATTGACGGTATATCTTCACGAAGTAGGCGATCTTATTGCCCTTACAAACATCTTGGTTCAACTCCACACCATGAAGTAGGAGGCTCCCAAACAACACCTAACCAATCTAGGAGGCACCACCCTCCAAAAGGTAATAGATGTGGTAGATCAATCAACTCCTTTCTCTTGTGCTTCTAAAGATAGTCTCCTCAACGCAAAGTCATTCTCTCATAGAATAGACAGGGGTAGGAGAGATTGATTTGGTGGAAAGCAGTTTGGGGAGGCTAGAGATAAAGTTTCAAATGGTTGGATTGGAATATCTTGGTCTCAACACATGAGTAGGTTGTTCTCTCTCAGAAAATGGATCTGGCAATGAAGTGTGTGTTCTGAGTGCTTCCCCCACGAATGATAGGTGGGTGAAGGGGTGTATATAGGCAGCACACAAAATCCAACCGTTACACCTAAAGTGGTAAACTTGGTGACACCGAAGTCATAAACTCGATGGTACCGATTCACACAAAGGCAGTAACATTTGAATCTCAGTGGACCGATATACACAACTCGGTGGCACCGAAAAGGTGGCTAATGGTCAGATGGCCAAACTCGGTGGCACCGATACTCAAACTCGTAAATTCTAATTTTGTGTACCGAGGCAACAGAAAGTTGGTCACCCTGAACTCGGTAGCACCGATATGGATTCGGTTGCACCAATTTGGTGGGAATGGCTATGGTTTTTGTCTGAGGTCAAACTCGGTGGGTCCGAAATATAAAAGTTGGTGTCACTGAATTTTAGTATGCGGAATTCGACAGAATGGTTATGTGGGAAAAATGACTGAGTATTTTGGTGGCTAACTTTGAACACTTGAGAAACCAGTTCATTTTACTACCTCACCCCCTTTTAATAGTATTGGTTTTCCTATGGACTCAAAAGTGATTTGTCACAAACATAAAATAAAGAGTCTTCTAGCTTGAAGCTTGAGCCAATCCTATTCCTTTCTTGCATCAAGGGGCATACATAAACCTTTAGCCAAAGCTCCCCATGGACTATTCCTGAAATATCTAGGTAAAAGTGTTAGTCCAAGAGACAATGTATGTTGTCATGAAATATCAAAACCACCAAGGGAGCATATTGTGCTTTCAATCTCCCCCTTTTTGGTAATTGATGACAACATACAATCAAATCTTCAAATAAGGATAAATATTAAAATACGAAAACTTTGAAGGAAACATGGCTCGTACAGGCTCCCCCTAAATGTGTGCAATTCCTTTTAAAGGATAGTTGCTTTGGAATGCATGGACACGCACAAGGTAGAAGGACCAGAAAAGTCATAAACATCCTGGCTATATGCATCAAACATGAGTGAATGAAGAGTTTCCATGTTCAAGACTTCCTCTTGCAAATAATATGTGCAAGAAACAAGAGATCATCATGAACAAGGATATGTTGCATATACTTACCTTGAGGATCTTGAGCATCTTAACATAGGAGTACACTTGGGAAAACAAATGTTAGATAACACAAGAGTACTCTATTGTAAAGATGCAAAGAGCTTCAAAAGTATCAAAATATTCAAGACAAATTGAAGATAGGATGTGATGAAAGATATGTCTCCAAGAGAAATAAGAACTTTTCTCCCCTAAGGATGAATATGCAATAAATTCCTCTCCCCCTGAATAATAGCAATGTGGATATTTGTAGTAGGTAGGGTAAGATAAGTTCATACCAATAAAATAATTTTATCTCTTTCCCCCTTAATATGTAAGGTTTGATACATCTCCCTTTAGGTAGATTTCCCTTTAGGTAGACCTTCCTTTAGGAACATATATCTCCTCGATTGATGTTTCTCCCCCTTTTGTGTAAGCTTCTTGGTGATATTTCTCCCCTATAAATAGGTTCATTGGAAGCTTTGATATTTCTCCCCCTTTGGCATTAATTTCCAAAAAGGTCAGATGGTAAAGTATCATTGAGAGAATGGGATACTGGATACTTCTCTCTTTTATAAGGGTTCCTTGAATTTGTCTTTTCTCCCCCTTGGATAGTCTGTAGGGTTCAGTGAATGTTCTACCCCTTTGATATGGATAAGAGTTCCTTGAACTATCTTCCCCTATGTTAGGGATCCTAGATGATTCTCCCTCTTATATTGTATGGGATCACTCAGGTTTTCCTCCCCAAGAGCAGTTTTCTGCCCCTAGAAAAATAATGCTAAAACGGTTTTTGTCTCAGAAAATTTTCAATAAGATGTTAGAACGCAATGAAACATAGGGTCATTGATAATCTTTCTCCCTCTAAGGCAAAAATCCAGAAGAAAATATCAAAAAAGCTAAGGCAATTATAATATCGGAGTCACCGAGGCAAATTGGTTCGGTAGAACCGAAAATGAGAATCGTGCTTTTCGGAGAAATCGGTTGGAACGAGTTTCCCAGATCGGTGAGACCGAGTTGCAATGAAAATCAACTCCTTACTGAAAATAGGCACATGAGAATCGAAGAATTGTTTCAAGATACCAACTAAAAGAAAACAATTGTAAAAGAAAAACATAAAGTAGCAATATATATATATATATATATATATATATATATATATATATATATATATATATATAGAAAGACTATTCGTCACCCAAGGTGCAAAATAAGTTATTCTTCACCCAGGTAATTTTATGACCATTTCATAAATAAATTACATTTAAAATATCAATAATTACATTTATATTCATTCATTACGTATAATTTGATGTAAATTTTTAAAAATATTGGTCATAAGACCAGAAAAATCGCATTTCATGTATATATTACACTATATTTTTATGTTTGTAATTTTACGTGACATAAAATATTTTTTATGATGACTATATATTTTTTAGGGATTGACTATTCGTCACCCTCAGTGAAGAATAGTTATTCTTTCTATTCTTCACCCCTCTCTATTTTCAAATCATGGACCGTAATTTTATGTTTTATAATATATTTTTATTTCATAGGTAAGAAGAGACCTATATATAGGGTCGCGCTATTCGTCACCCTCACTGAGAAATAGTTATTCTTCACCCCTCTGTTTTAATATCAATGCACCGTAATTTTACATTCCGTAAATTATGTCTTATTTTGTATGTAAAACAAAACTATAAAAAATGTAACCAATATAAAAATATTTTATATCACGTAAAATTACGAACATACAAAAATAATGCAAAAAATACAAAAAAAATCATTTTTTGGTATTATGACCTATATTTTTGTTTTTCTTTTGTCAAATTTTACGTAGTGTTTCAATATAAATGTAAATTTTTGTATTTAAAATTTCATTTATTTGTAAATTGATCGTAAGATTATCTCAGGTGAAGAATAAACTATTCTGCACCTTGGGTGATGAATAGAGTTTCTGTATGTATATATATATCTTTTAAAAAATATACATACAAATATATGAGAGTTAAATGGTTCAAAATGGAATATGAAATGTCAAATCTGAACCAATCAATAATCTCCATCTAGATGTGGGACGGTGACTAGGTCACCTATATTAGAGTATTTGACTTGAGGAGTCAAGCAAGGATGCTTGATCATAGGTCATACTCATCCTTAAGCACGAAATGGGGCTACCATTTTTTGATTAAGCATTTCAGTGCCTTCATATCACTTGAGTTTCTTTACCTCATGAATTGGTGTAAGGCTTTATCAAGGATATGAGTACATACCTTCGAATGATGTTGATGATGTGGCATGTAGGTGAACTTGTTGTGGATGCTCAAAGTTGATAAAGATCATCTTGAGTTGGGACCTATACATGTCGTTTTGGTTCTCTTTCCACCCACAATGGTTAGTCATGCAAGGAAGACCATAATATATCCAAATGACATGAGTGAAATTCAATATTGTAGAATTGTCAAGGATATGATTTTGTTGACTTCTTCCTCCATCTCCGAAGAAAAAGGGATTGTAGATGCTTGGCCATGTCAAGATTACTTCGGATGTGGGTTGATTGCAATCTTGTGGAGTGTATTTCTTCCAAGTACCTACAAAAGGTTAGATGCAATACAAGGGAGCATAGTTTCCAAGATATAAGATAGTCATATCAATAGCATCAAGGAATGGGCAATCAAGCTCATGCCCCTGCATGCATCCGCGTGAGTCTAGCTCAGGTCTGAAGCATCAATGATGTTCAACTCACTCCTCAAATGACACAACACTTTCTCATAAAGTGGTTTGGTAAAGATATCAACTAATTGTTTGTTAGTATGAACATGCTTGAGATCTATATCTCCTTTACCAACATGATCACGAATGAAATGATGTTGCACTCGATGTGTTTTGTTCTAGGATGTTGCATAGGATTATAGGCAATCTTAATAGCACTTCCATTATCGCATAACAATGGAACTTTTCTAACATGAATGTCATAATCCTTGAGCGTTTGAGTCATCCAAAGTAATTGCGCACAATATGATCCAGCGGCAATGTATTCAACTTCGGCGGTAGATAAGGATACCGAGTTTTGTTTCTTGGATGACTAAGACACAAGAGATCTCCCAAGAAATTGACATGTACCCGAGGTGGATTTTCTATAAACCTTGTCTCCGGCATAGTCCAAGTCGGAATAGCCAACAAGATTAAAAGAAGATCCCTTGGGATACCATATGCCAAAGTTTGGTGTATGTATAAGGTATCTCACTATCCTTTTCACAACCAATAGATGACACTCTTTTGGTGCTTCTTGGTATCGGGCACACATGCATACACTCAACATGATTTCAGGACGGGAGGCACATAAATATAGCAGTGAACCAATCATTGATCGATAAACCTTTTGATCAACTAGTTTGTCCTCCTTAGTGAGGTCAAGATGTCCACTAGTAGGCATGGGGGTTCTCATACGTTTGCATTCTTGCATGTTGAACTTTCTAATTAAGTCCTTTGTGTACTTGGTTTGAGAGATAAACGTACATTCTCTCGATTGTTTTATTTGCAATCCAAGGAAGAACTTCAGTTCACTCATCATGGACATCTCATACTTCTCTGACATCAACTTTCCAAACTTTTTACTAAAATGTGGGTTAGTAGAACCAAAGATAATATCATCCACATATATTTTGCCAGAAAATAGTTTCCCGTTAACTCTTGTAGTGAATAAGGTTGCATAAATTTTTCCAATATCAAAACCTTTTTCAATAAGAAACTTCGTTAGACATTTCTACCAAGCTCTAGGGGCTTGTTTAAGACCATATAAAGCTTCACGAAGTTTGTAAACATGATCATGTTTCTTAGGGTTCTAAAATCCAGGAGGTTGTTTAACATAAATTTCTTCCTCAATTTCTCCATTCAGAAAAGCACTCTTGATATCCATTTGGTAAGGAGTAATATCATGGTGAATGGCATAAGCTAGAAGAATGTGAATGGCTTCAAGTCTAGCAACATGAGCATAAGTCTCACTGTAGTCCACACTTTCGACTTGCGTGTATCCTTGGGCTACAAGACGCGCCTTGTTACGTACAACTTGTCCGTATTCATTTTGCTTGTTCTGAAACACCCATCATGTACCAATGATGTTTTGCTTGCCTTCACGCTTTTAACAAGTGTCCATACTTGGTTCCTCTTGAAGTTGTGTAGCTTTTCGTGCATGGCATTCACCCAATCTGGATCTTGAACCTTCAAAGGTTCTATGATAGAGATGAAAGAATAATGCTCACAAAAGTTAGCTAAACAAGATTTAGAGCAAGTGATTCTCCCAGTTTTTATGTCACCGTAGATTTGATTCAACAGATGATCTCTATCCACTCTTGCTCTAACTCTTGACAGCTTCTTCTTGTTGGATGGTGGATCTTCATCATCATCTTGCACGTTATTGTTGACGCCATCATCTCCTTGAGGTGGTGGTGAGGAAGGTTGAGGTGGATCATCACATTGTACTTCTTCCTCTTCTTCATCATGTTGTGTACCGCTTGTGGATGCCTCCATGTCGTTCTGTGGTTTGCCTTGACGCGAAGTAGGAGATTACACTTGAATTGATGAAGTACTTTCCTTCACCTCCATGGGACGAATCTTGCCAATAGATAAATCTTTAATGGCATCCGAAGGTTCCTTATCTCCTACATCATTTTGCAATTGTTCGACTTGCGAACCATTAGTCTCATCAAACTTCACAATTACCATTGATACGTCTCCAACATATCTATAATTTTTGATTGTTCCATGCTATTATATTATCAACTTGGGATGTCTTATATTCATTTATATGCCATTTTATATCATTTTTGGGACTAACCTATTAACTCAGTGCCTAGTGTCAGTTTCTGTTTTTTCCGTATTTTTGACCTTTTCCAAAAAAGAATATTAAATGGAGTCCAAACGGAATAAAACCAGCGGGATGATTTTTCCATAACAGAAGATATCCAGAAGACATGAGAACCTAGGCAGGAGGTCTCGTGGGAGGTCACGAGCCCCCTAGGCGCGCCCTAGGGGGGCACCTAGCAGGCTCGTGGGCCCCCCTTGCCGCCTTTGCCCTACCTCTTTCGCCTATAAATTCCCAAAAATCCCGAAACCTCCATAGAGAGCCACAAAAATACTTTCCCGCCGCCGCAAGCTTCTGTCTCCGTGAGATCCCATCTGGGGACCGTTTTGGTGCCCTGCCGGGGGGGGATTCAGACAAGGAGGGTTTCTTCATCAACACCATTGCCTCTCCGATGATGCGTGAGTAGTTCACCACAGACCTTCGGGTCCATAGCTAGTAGCTAGATGGCTTCTTCTCTCTCTTGGATCTTCAATACAAAGTTCTCCATGATCTTCATGGAGATCTATCCGATGTAACTTTCTTTTGCGGTGTGTTTGTCGAGATCCGATGAATTGTGGATTTATGATCAGATTATCTATGAATATTATTTGAGTCTCCTCTGATTTCTTATATGCATTATTTCGTATCCTTGTAATTCTTTTCGAGTTATGGGTTTCGTTTGGCCAACTTGATCTATAATTCTTGCAATGGGAGAACTGCTTGGTTTTGGGTTCATACCGTGCGGTGTCCTCACCTAGTGACAGAAGGGGTAGCGAGACACGCATCGTGTTGTTTCCATCAAAGGTAAAAAGATGGGTTTTATATCATATTGCATGAGTTTATCCCTCTACATCATGTCATCTTGCTTAAGGCGTTAGTCTGTTTGTTAAGATCTTAATACACTAGATGCATGCTGGATAGCGGTCGATATGTGGAGTAATAGTAGTAGATGCAGACAATATCGGTCTACTTGTCTCGGACGTGATGCCTATATGTATGATCATTGCCTTAGATATCGTCATGACTTTGCGCGATTCTATCAGTTGCTCGATAGTAATTCGTTCACCCACCGTAATACTTGCTATCATGAGAGAAGCCTCTAGTGAACACTATGGCCCCCGGGTCTATTTTGCACATCATATATTCAGATGTACATACAAAAATACCAAAAAAATACCTTTCTGCACTTTTACTTTTATTTACCTTTCATCACTATCAGATCTCACCTTGCAAGTAATCGTGAAGGGATTGACAACCCCTTTATCGCGTTGGGTGCAAGTTTGTTTGTTTTTGCGCAGGTTCATTGGTGCCTCACCTTGATACTCCTACTGGATTGATACCTTGGTTCTCAAACTAAGGGAAATACTTATCTCTAATTTGCTGCATCACCCTTTCCTATTCAAGGAAAAAACCAACGCAAGCTCAAGAAGTAGCAAGAAGAATTTCCGGCGCCCTTGCCGGGGAGTATTCAAGTGAAGCATATCTACCAAGTAACTATCGCAAACTCATCTCTTGAATTTACATTATTTGCCATTTGCCTCTCGTTTTCCTCTCTCCTACTTCTAAAAAACAAAATTTACAAAAAATATTTGCCCTTTTTTTGTGCGCCCTTTCTTTTGCTTGCTTTCTGTTTGCTTGTGTGGGTTAGTCTACTTATCCTTATGGCTAGCCCTATCGCTACGATCGTTACTCCCGAGAGCGAAGTTCTTAATTTTAAAAAAAATTAGGGAGAAAACTTAAAAGATTCTTGGTATAGAATTTGCAATACTCAGAATAGATCTACTCATAAGAAATCTACTAATGTTCTAATTCGCATTTTTATGTGGGTATTTCCCCTTGGAATAGGTATGTTCTTGACACCATCATAGGCGGAAATTTCTTGGTAGCCATACCATTGATTCTTACGGTGCTTTAATAAATTTGGTAGGCTCACCCCCACTCATGGTTATTGAACTACTTTAACTTTGGAACATGTGATGCGTAGGCTGGATATTATCAAAAATAAAGTTGCTACGATAGATCTCATTGAAAATTTGGATAAAAAGATCCACAATCAAATCACTCAATATGGATCCAAGGTGGGAATGGCTTTGAAAAATTTAAAGGAGAAGGAACCCATAGTTAACGAGAAACTAGATCATGATTCCGCTAGAATTGGCAAACTAGAGGATGTTATAACCAACTTGGGTTCCGCTTTTGCTGCTGTTCAAAACACTCCAAATTTTGCCCACAATAAGGCCACTAAGCTTGTTTACGTTCCTAAAACAGTGGTGAACCATCTAGTAAGAGAGATGAAGATCTTAAAATGTTGAGTGTTCACCCTATGAGTGGTTTGAGCACTAAATATGACAATAATTGATTCTATTGCCTTATGCCTAGCTAAGGGCGTTAAACGATAGCGCTTGTTGGGAGGCAACCCAATGAATAAAATTATTTTTGCTTTTCACTTTCTGTTTTGTTGAGTCCACACCATCATGATTCTATTATGATTGTGTTTTTTATGTTTTAATTAGTGTTTGTGCCAAGTAGAACCTTTATGATTAGTTTTGGTGATAGTTGTTTAATCATGCTGAAAAAGACAGAAACTTTATGCTCACGAAATTGTTTTTAATTCCTATCCAGAAAGAGTTTTTGAGTTGATTCTTTTTTCTGCTGATTTATATGCCAATTTTCATATTTTTCATAGTTTTTCAGAATTTTTGGGATATCAGAGGTATACGAAATATACAAATTGCCACAGACTGTTCTGTTTTTGACAGATTCTGTTTTTGTTGTGTTGATTACTTATTTTGATGAAACCATGGTTAGTATCGGGGGGTACGAGCCATGGAAAAGTGAGAATACAGTAATATAATATCAATCGAAATGGAAATTAAGTTTACTAAAGTACCTAAGAAGTTGGTGGTTTGTTTTCTTATGCTAATGATATCACGAGTTTCTGTTTATGTTTTGTGTTGTGAAGTTTTCAAGTTTTGGGTGATGTTCTTATGGACAATGGAATAAAGAGTGGAAAGAGCCTAAGCTTGGGGATGCCCAATTCATCCCAAGACAAATTCAAGGACACCAAAAAGCCTAAGCTTGGGGATGCCCCGGGAAGGCATCCCCTCTTTCTTCTTCAATCCATCGGTAACGTTACTTGGAACTATATTTTTATTTACCACATGATATGTGTTTTGCTTGGAGCGTCGTGTATTATGGGAGTCTTTGCTTTTTGTTTATCACAATCACCCTTGCTGCACACCTTTTTGAGAGGGACATGCACTCATTGTGAATTTGTTAGAATACTCAATGAGCTTCACTTATATCTTTTTAGCTAGGCAATTTAGCTCCCATGAGCTTCACTTATCTCTTTTGAGATAGATAATTTTGCTCTAGTGCTTCACTTAAATCTTTTTAGAGCACGGCGGTGTCATATTTTGTAGAAATAAAAACTCTCGATCTTCACTTATATCATTTTGAGAGTGCTCGCTCTAAGTAACTTGGTAATTGGTGTGTGTTATGAAATTAGTCCTAAATATGATAGGCATCCAAAGAGGATATAATAAAAACTTTCATATTCAAGTGCATCATTATTAAGAGAAGTTTGATTCCTCACAATTAGTTTTGAGATATGGATATGGTAATATTAGAGTTATGTTAGTAGGGTGTTGTGAATCTAGAAATACTTGTGTTGAGGTTAGTGATTCCCGTAGCATGCACGTATGGTGAACCGCTATGTTAGGAAGTCGGAGCATAATCGATTTATTGATTGTCATCCTTTGTGTGGCGGTCGAGATCGCGCGATGGTTAACACCTACCAACCCTTCCCCTAGGAGTATGCGTTTAGCACTTTGTTTCGATTACTAATAAAACTTTTGCAATAAGTATATGAGTTCTTCATGACTAATGTGAGTCCATGGTATAGATGCACTCTCATCTCCCACCCTATACCTTCCTCAAAACAACTACCATACCTACCTATTATGGCATTTTCATAGCCATTCCGAGATATATTGCCATGCAACTTCCACCGTTCCGTCTCATGACATGTGCCGTCATTTTTATTTTGCCATTGCATGATCGTAAGATATCTAGCGAGATGCTTCAACGTCATACGCTAAGCTAGATCATTGCACATCCCGGTACATTGCCGGAGGCATTTCATATAGAGTCATTATTGTTCTAAGTATTGAGTTGTAAGTAAATAAATGTGTGATGATCATCATTATTAGAGCATTGTCCCATGTGAGGAAATAAAAAAAAGAGGCCAAAGATGCCCACCCGAAAAAACAGAAAAAGATGCCAAAGAGCCCAAACAAAAAATATGATGAGAGAAAAAGAGAGAAGGGACAATGCTACTATCTTGTTCCACACTTGTGCTTCAAGATAGCACCATGTTCTTCATGATAGAGAGTCTCTTGTTTTGTCACTTTCATATATTAGTGGGAATTTTCATTATATAACTTGGCTTGTATATTCCAATGATGGGCTTCCTCAAAATTGCCCTAGGTCTTCGTGAGCAAGCAAGTTGGGTGCACACCCACTAGTTTTATTTTTGAGCTTTCATACACTTATAACTCTAGTGCATCCATTGCATGGTAATCCCTACTCATTCACATTGATATCTATTGATGGGCATCTCCATAGCCCATTGACACGCCTTGTCGATGTGACCATCTCCTCCTTTTTACCTCACAACCTCCACCATACTCTATTCCACCTATAGTGCTATATCCATGGCTCACGCTCATGTATTGCGTGAGAATTGAAAAAGTTGAGAAAGTAAGAGTGTGAAAATTTTTACTTGGCCAATACCGGGGTTGTGCATGATTTAAATTCGTTGTGTGGGGATGATGGAGCAAATCCTGACTATATGATTTTGTAGGGCTAACTTTCTTTGGCCTTCTTATATCAAAAGTTCATGATTACTTTGCTAGTATGCTTGAAGTATTATTGTTTTCATGTCAATATTAAACTATTGTTTTGAATCTTACGGATCTGAACATTCATGCCACAATAAAGAAGTTACAACAAACGAATATGTTAGGTAGCATTCCACATCAAAAATTTGGTCTTTATCACTTCCCTACTCGAGGATGAGCAGGAGTTATGCTTGGGGATGCTTGATACGTCTCCAACGTATCTATAATTTTTGATTGTTCCATGCTATTATATTATCAACTTGGGATGTCTTATATGCATTTATATGCCATTTTATATCATTTTTGGGACTAACCTATTAAATCAATGCCTAGTGCCAGTTTCTATTTTTTTCCGTGTTTTTGACCTTTTCCACAAAAGAATATTAAACATAGTCCAAACGGAATAAAACCCGCGGGATGATTTTTTCCATAATAGAAGATACCCAAAAACTTGAGAACCAAGGCAGGAGGTCTCGTGGGAGGTCACGAGCCCCCTAGGCGCGCCCAAGGGGGGGGGGCGCCTAGCAGGCTCGTGGGCCCCCCTTGCCTCCTTTGCCCTACCTCTTTCGCCTATAAATTCCAAAAAATCCCGAAACCTCCAGAGAGAGCCACGAAATACTTTTCCGCGGCCGCAAGCTTCTGTCTCTGCGAGATCCCATATGGGGACCATTCTGGTGCCCTGCCGGAGGGGGATTCGGACACGGAGGGCTTCTTCAACAACACCATTGCCTCTCCGATGATGCGTGAGTAGTTCACCACAGACCTTCGAGTCCATAGCTAGTAGCTAGATGGCTTCTTCTCTCTCTTGGATCTTCAATACAAAGTTCTCCATGATCTTCATGGAGATCTATCCGATGTAACTTTGTTTTGCGGCGTGTTTGTCGAGATCCGATGAATTGTGGATTTATGATCAGATTATCTACGAATATTATTTGAGTCTCCTCTGATTTCTTATATGCATGATTTCGTATCCTTGTAATTCTCTTCGAGTTATTGGTTTCGTTTGGCCAACTTGATCTATAATTCTTGCAATGGGAGAAGTGCTTGGTTTTGGGTTCATACCGTGCGGTGTCCTCACCTAGTGATAGAAGGGGTAGCATGGCACACATCGTGTTGTTGCCATCAAGGGTAAAAAGATGGGCTTTATAACATATTGCATGAGTTTATCCCTCTACATCATGTCATCTTGCTTAAGGCGTTAGTTTGTTTGTTTTGAACTTAATACACTAGATGCATGCTGGATAGCGGTCGATGTGTGGAGTAATAGTAGTAGATGCAGATAGTATCGGTCTACTTGTCTCGGACGTGATGCCTATATGTATATCATTGCCTTAGATATCGTCATGACTTTGCGCGATTCTATCAATTGCTCGACAGTAATTCGTTCACCCACCGTAATACTTGCTATCATGAGAGAAGCCTCTAGTGAACACTATGGCCCCCGGGTCTATTTTACACATCATATATTTAGATCTACATACAAAAATACCAAAAATACCTTGCTGCACTTTTACTTTTATTTACCTTTCATCACTATCAGATCTCACCTTGCAAGTAATCGTGAAGGGATCGACAACCCCTTTATCGCGTTGGGTGCAAGTTTGTTTGTTTTTGCGCAGGTTCATTGGTGCCTCATCATGATACTCCTACTAAATTGATACCTTGGTTCTCAAACCGAGGGAAATACTTATCTCTACTTTGCTGCATCACCCTTTCCTCTTCAAGGGAAAAACCAACGCAAGCTCAAGAAGTAGCAACTGTCTCTTCAACTTTTCGAGTGAAGTTGTTGTAGACAGGGTAAGTGCGAGAGTTTGATCCGTAACTGAGTAGGAAACCTTCATAAGATTTAGGAGAAAATTTAGAGCAATGATGCTTATCAAGAATATAGCACTTAGAGCCGAATACACAAAAGTATCCAACTTGGGGTTTGTTACCGGTGAGTAGCTCGTATGCCGTTTTACTGAGAAGCTTGTGCAGGCAGAGTTGGTTTATGGCATGGCAAGTTGTTTCCAGGACCTGTGCCCAAAAGTGTCTTGGAGTCTTGTATTCGTCAAGCATTGTTCTCGCCATCTCTATGAGATTACGGTTCTTCCTCTCAACAACTTTATTTTGTTGAGGTGTGTATGTTGCCAAGAACTCATGTGAGATACCTTTTTCGTCAAGAAAAGTATCCACATTCGTGTTCTTGAACTCCGTTCTGTTGTCGCTATGAACCTTCTTGATCTTCACTTCAAACTGATTTTGAGCTTTCCGAGCAAAGTTCTTGAAGATCTTTTGTACGTGTGACTTATCATCAAGAAAGAATACCCATGTAAATTTGGAAAAATCATCAATAATGACTAAACCATAAGAGTTTTCACTGAGACTCTTCTAAGCATTGGGACCAAAGAGATCCATGTGAAGCAGCTCGAGTGGTCTTCTAGTAGTCATGATGTTCTTCACGGGATGACTTCCACCAACTTGGTTTCCTGCTTGACAAGCACTACAAAGTCTATCTTTGTCAAAGATAACATCTTTATCACCAAGAATATGATCACATTTGATAAGTTTGTCAAGATTACGCATACTAGCATGTCCTAGCCTTCTATGCCATAACTAACCTTTAGAAGATTTTGCAATAAGACATGTATGGGGTTTGAATATAATAGAGAAATCAACAATGTATAGATCACCTCTATGGAAACCAGTATAGACAACATCTTACGGTTGTCGCTACGAAACACTCGGTAGTCAACTTCCGTAGATAGCACATTGAAACCAAGCTAGTCTAGATACGGAAAGAAGATTGTAGACAAGGGATTCAACAAGCATGACATTTTGAATGGAACTATCATGAGATACGACCACCTTACCAAAACCATGTACCTTACCATCGGAGTTATCTCCAAAATTCACATACCTTCGAGGTCCACGGTTTGATGTAATCTCATGGAACATGTCTTTATCTTCGGTCATGTGATTGATGCATCCAGTGTCGAGAACCCACTCCTTTCCACCGGGCATGTAGTCTCTAAGGTTCGCCATAAGACTAAGGTCCCTCTTGGTCTTCTCATACTCGATGTCAAAGTCCATCTTCATCATAGTAGCCATGCTCCACATAATCATCATCGGATGAAGTTCCCTCACAAGAAACAAGAATTTCATCAGAACTTTTACTATGGCAATGTTCATGTTTATGCATTTGAATGGCTTCAACAATGATATTGTTAATAGTAATGACATCTCCTTGGGCACGCATGAGGTCATGAAGCTCAAATAGGCATTTATCAAAATTAGGATCGGTTGGCTTCATTTTGTGAAAAGCAATGCATTTTGTGGACAATGATATCAAGATTTTTCAAGGAATTATTTGGATATCTTTTCTCTAAGTCTTTCCACAAGGTATGGGCACACTCAAAGTTTTGCAACTGATTAAGCACATTTCTCGGTAATCCTATAATGATTACATTGACTGTGTTAAGATTACCAAGCATATCAATTTCATCATCATGAGAAGGATGTATGGGATCAATGGGAGGCGCATAGGGATATTCAACATACTTGCGCAAATGGAACTCATCAAATATATCAAGCATTTCATCTTTCCATTGTCTAAAATACTCCCCATCAAGAATAGGCACTCTACAACTAATAATACTAGAACTAGTCACACTCTTCCTCCACGGTGATTAAACCAAGGTTTTGGAGACCTTGCTCTGATACCAATTGTAGGATCGATAGAAGATGTGTCTAGAGGGGTTGAATAGACTACTTGTGAAAGTAAAATTCTGAGCCTAACCCAATTTCAAGGAAGGCATAAATTCAACAGTTCTAACAAGTCTAGTATGCCCTAACCATGCTAGTTAACATATATTGCAGCGGAAAAGTAAAGACTTTGCACATGTAAAGGAGTAGAGTTTAGGAGATCAAACGCAAAGAGGTTGACACAACAATTTTGGGCATGGTTTCGATAGGTGGCTCTATCGTACATCCATGTTAGTGGAGACTTCAACCCACGGAGGGTAACTACTGCGATATTCCACGGAGGGCTCCACCCACAAGGGGTCCACGAAGAAGCGGCCTTGTCTATTCCACCACGGCTTCCGCCCACGAAGGACTAGCCTTACTCATGGTAGATCTTGACGGAGTAGGCAATCTCCTTGCCCTTACAAACATCTTGGTTCAACTCCACAACACGAAGTAGGAGGCTCCCAAGACACACCTAACCAATCTAGGAGGCACCACCCTCCAAAAGGTAATAAATGTGGTAGATCAATGAACTCCTTGCTCTTGTGCTTCTAAAGATAGTCTCCTCAACACAAAATCACTCTCTCAAAGAATAGGCATGGGTAGGAGAGATTGATTTGGTGGAAAGCAGTTTGGGGAGGCTAGATATCAAGTTTCAAATGATTGGATTGGAATATCTTGGTCTCAACACATGAGGAGATTGTTCTTTGTGAGAAAATGGATCTGGCAATGAAGTGTGTGTTCTGAGTGCTTCCCCCACGAATGAGAGGTGGGTGAAGGGGTGTATATAGGCAACTCACAAAATCCAACTGTTACACCTAAAGTGGCAAACTCAGTGGTACCGATTCACACAAAGGCGGTAACTTTTGAATCTCGATGGGACCGATATACACAACTCGGTGGCACCGAAAAGGTGGCTAACGATCAGATGGACAAACTAGGTGTCACCAATACTCAAACTCGGAATTCCAATTTTGTGTACCAAGGCAACAGAAAGTTGGTCACCCTAAACGCCATAGCACCGATATGGATTCAGTTGCACCTACTTGGTGGGATTGGCCAGTGTTTCTGTCTGAGGCAAACTCGATGGTTCCGAAATATGAAAGTTGGTGTCACCAAATTTGAGTATGTGGAATTGGAAAGAATGATTATGTGGGAAAATATGGCTGAGTATTTTGGTGGCTAACTTTGAGCACTTGAGCAACCAGTTCATTTTACTACCCCCTTTTAATAGTATTGGCTTTCCTATCGACTCAAAAGTGATTTCTCACAAACATAAAATGAAGAGTCTTCTAGCTTGAAGCTTGAACCAATCCTATTCCTTTGTTGCATCAAGGGGCATCTCCACATAAACCTTTAGCCAAAGCTCTCCATGGACTATTCCTGAAATATCTAGGTAAAAGTGTTAGTCCAAGAGACAATGTATGTTGTCATGAATTATCAAAACCACCAAGGGACCATACTGTGCTTTCAGTGCTTCACCTCGGGCTGCCTCGCCTTCTTCAGCACACTGGAGGATCATTCGCTTCGTGGCTTCCACGGTTCACACGAGCAAGTGAGTCTCGGACGTCGGGGTTACCATGGGCCATGGCTAAGAAGGCAGCTCACCGGGCTACTGCGAAGGACTCCATCCCTGTAGGTACTTCGAACCGCCCCTCCCCTGCCCATTTAGATCTGCCTTCTCTCCCTGATTGTCACCTTATTAAGGTTCTTTTGAATTCTAGTATCTCTTTGATCTTAATGTTGGCCCTCTCTCAGCCCTTCTTTGTGTGATCCACACCAATTAGTTGGCTCAAGCTTCCTTGGCCAAGGCTTTGGAGGCGGCGACCTCTACCAAGGTTGCCGGTGTTGTGACTGGGTTGGAGGTTGCCCAATCGAATCTTGATGTGGTTGGTAGTGGCCATCCATCATCTAGGCTCTCGGAACGGGGTAGAACTAAGCATGCCACAACATGTGTGGCCCCGTTCAGGTCGAGTCTTTGCATAAAAATATGTCTCTAAGATGAGAGCTATCTCCTGGAACATTTGTGGTTTCGGCGCTAGGGGGCGTCGGGATCAGATTAACGAATGCATCAGAGACGAGGATATTAACCTAGTGGGTTTAGTCGAGACATTTAAAGGATCCTTCCCCCCAGCAAGCTCTCCTCACTTGCCGAGGCTAATCATTTTGAATGGAAGTGGCTTCCTGCATGTGGGCACTTGGGAGGCATTCTTATTGGGGCTTCGATCAGGGCATTTTTTGGGCTAAGCTACGTGTGAGTTGTGTTGGGATTTCCACGAAGAGGACAAGATGATATAGTACAATAGAGATAAGTATTTCCCTCAATTATGAAACCAAGGTTATAAATCTAGTAGGAAAACCAAGCAACTATGTAAACAACACCTGCACACAAAAACAAATACTTGCAACCGAACGCATAGAGGGGTTGTCAATCCCTCAATAGTATTGAGACATATTAAATTGCATAGGATTCGATAAATAGATCAAACTAAAACACAATATAAAATAAATAAAATAAAATTGCAGCAAGGTATTTTTTGGTTTTAATACATGATATAAAATAGACCGGGGGGACATAGTTTTCACTAAAGGCTTCTGTCGAGAAAATAGCATACGATGGGTAAACAAATTACCGTTGGGCAATTGACAGAAAAGTGAATAATCATGACAATATCCAAGGCAATGATCATGTATATAGACATCACATCCAAGATTAGTAGACCGACTCATGCGTGCATCTACTACTATTAGTCCACACGTCGACCGCTATCGAGCATGCATCAAGTGTATTAAGTTCACGGAAAACGAAGTACTGCATTAAGAACGATGACATGATGTAGACAAGATAAACTAATGTATTTTCAATAAAGGTCATTTTATTACTTAAAATATTTAAGCATTACACCCTACCTCTACATAACTGAGATGCACCCAGCCATATGCAAATTCAAGTTCCGAAATAAGGAAAAAGGCGAAATACACTTAATTAATTGTAGTTTGTATAACGCCTAAGACGTAGGAGGACCAATCCGAAGATCATGCTGCCATCCATGTCGGGTAAAAGTATTCCTCGCCATGGCCACCAATCATGTACACACCTCCGTAAATAGTTGTCGATACTCCACATGTTGTAGACACGACCATAAATGGCGCGTACCGGTACATCTGTAGATAACCTGCATAAGAAAATCACTTTTATCACTAAAAATCTTATCATTCTACATAGCCAAAGCGACCAAATAATAGCAAGCGCTCCCACCCTGAGAATAATTCTAAACTTGTAGTCTATACCATGTAACCAGTTGCCGAATATATTAGCAACACTACATGGAGTTTACAAGCCAGAAGCTATTTGGATGACTGACCATATAGAACGAGCCAATTTGCATTGAAAAAGCAAGTGTTTTATCGTCTCGTCATGATGACAAAACACACATTGCGTACTTCCACGCCAATTCCTATTAGTAAGATTATCTTTGGTAAGAATGATTCCTCGATGAAGATACCATGCAAATATTTTGTTCTTAAGTGGTATCTTCATCTTCCAAATCTTCTGTTTTTATCAACTGGCACTTCTGACTAGATCAGAGCACTATACATAGAGTCTACCGTGATTTTACCATTCACATGTAAACTCCAACGAAATTCATCGGTTCCTTTTACCTTGGATAATCTCAATAATAGAGAGTTCCGTGATTCAAGTCTAGGACCAATTTAATCTCTTCTGAACGTCACATCTGGCGGAAATGAATCCAAAACCGTGGCGATAGTATCACCTTTTGACGTACAATGTTGTATAAAGCCAGATATTGTTCTTGGAGTGTAGCATTACCTAGCCAGTTATCCTCCCAGAATCTAAATTCTGATCCATCTTTAATGACAAAGGATCCATAGCGAAAGAAGTATTCCTTCGTAGCCATTAGCCCAGTCCAAGAGTGTGAATCCCTTGGCTTCCAATATACTTGGGACACTGCTTTTGAGCCCACATATTTTCTCCGTAGGAGGGTTTGCCATATACCTGTTTCTGTCAATAACCTAAACAACCATTTGCCAAGGAGGGCAGTATTTTTGACCTCGAGGTCATGAATACCTAGCCCCCTTGGTCTTTGGGACGACAAACCACACTCCATTTAGCTAGTCGATACTTCTTTTTTCTCACTATCTCCTTGCCAAAAGAACCTTGTTCGGAAATAATCCCATTTATGCAAGACTCCTTTAGGTAATTGGAAGAAATAAATCATATATAGTACCATATTACTTAGCACTGAATTTAGGAGGACCAATCTTCCACCCAGAGATAGAAGCTTTCCTTTACAACTGCTTAGCCTTTTTTGTAATCTCTCCTCAACATGTTTGCATTTAGCGTTTGTGAGTCTCCCATAATGCATCGGTATCCCCAAATAGCTGATCGAAAACTGGCCTAACCCGCAGCCAAACAAATCAGCGAATAGATGTGCCTCGTCTTGGGCCTCGCCAAAAAAATAATAATTCACTTTTATGGAAATTTATCTTAAGACCAGAAAGATGCTCAAAAGCTGACAAAATTAATTTCAGGTTTCTCGCTTTCTCTAGGTCATGATCCATAAATAGAATCATATCGTCGGCATATTGAAGGATAGAAAGTCCACCATCCACAACATGATTAACTATATCGTCAATTTGACCATCAACCTTTGCTTTCTCAATGATGACATCTAACATATCAGCCACTACATTAAATAGCATGGGCGATACTGAGTCACCCTGTATAAATCCCTTCTTCGTTTGAAAGTAGAGGCCAATGTCATCATTGACATTAACGGCCACACTACCTCCGGATACAAAGCTATGGATTAGAGCGCGCCACTCTGCATAGAAGCCTTTCATTCTGAGAGTGTGTCGGAGAAAAGTCCATTTGACTTTATCATAAGCTTTCTCAAAATCAATTTTGAGGACTACCCCATTCAACTTCTTCCGATGTAGTTCTTGAACCGTTTCATGAAGGATTACTACTCCATCTAGGATGTTTCTATCTTGCATGAAAGCAGTCTAGGAAGGGCGAACCACCTGGCCAGCCACCGAGTTTAACCTAAACATCGCCACCTTCGTGAAGATTTTAAAACTAACATTAAGGAGGTAGATAAGTATATATTGTTCTATCTTTACTTACTCATTAACCTTAGGTAATAAAATTATCTCACCAAAGTTTAGACGAAACAATTCTAGTTGTCCCTCATGTAGGTGACCAAATAAATCTAGAAGATATGGTTTGACAATCTCCCAAAAGTTATGGTAGAAGTTGGCTGGAAAACCATCTGGACCCGGGGCCTTGTTGTGTTCCATTAGAAAAACCGCCTTCTTTATCTCCTCCTCAGAGTAAGGAGTTGTTAGAAGGTTATTTTCCTCGACAGAAACCTAGGAAATGTCGTCTATTCGGGACTCATCCATTGAGAAGTTGCTTACTTCTGGAGCCCCAAACAGATTTTTATAATAATTAGTTATATACGATTTAAGTTGCTCATGGCCTTCAATCGTACCCTCGTCTTGTGTAAGGGGATGAATAAGTTTCTTCCGGTGTCTGCCATTGGCTACACCATGGAAGTATCTAGTATTCGAATCCCCTTTAAGAATGAAATGAGAGTTTGAATGTTGGTACCATTTGAGTTCATCTTCTCTCAGAAGTCTAGCTATCTGTGCATTAGATTGGCTCTTGATTTCAATTTCATGTTCAGATAACGGTCGAACCTCTGCGAGACCTTCTAACTCGTTAATAAGATACGTGAGACGAAGCGTCTCTTTTTTAGGATACCTACAGTATGCTTAGCCCACCCACCAAGGAATTTATGTGTTGCACGTATTTTATTATTCCATTTATTAATTAGAGTAAGTCCAACTATGGGTTTGACCCACACCTCCTTGACCATATCATGAAATCCATCACGAAGTAGCCAACCAAGTTCGAACTTGAACTTTCGTCTACTTTGTCATCGTGACAAACCAGTGTTAGAAGGATAAGGGCATGGTTTGATAGAGCCTCGATACGAGGAAGTGCTTGCACGGTAACCATTGGGAATTTCTCATATGTCGGTTCGGGTAGACAGTTCGCCCAAGTGAACTGTCTCCCAATCATGGAAACCTCTCCAAATCAAGACTGTCAATAACAGCGTTGAACAAGAAAGGCCGATGATTATCAAACCTACCATGACTTTTCTCGTTTAGGAATCTTCGCAAACTAAAATCACCACCTATCAGAATAGGATAGGGATTATCATTCGCGAGATTAACCACCTCACGAACAAAGTCAACCTTGAACTCATCCTATGTTGCACCATACACGACGACAAGCGTCCATCTGAAGTTGTCTGCCTTGTTGCAGATATGGAGTTTTATATGATACTCACCATCTGAACTAGCCAACGCATCTCTCGGATTTCTGGATACGCAAAACCCAAAAGATTTGAACTCAAGGCGTGTACAAATATCTCTTACTGATTCGCCTAACCTAGCTCGCGACTTGCTTCGGATGGCAAGAAACTGACTCGATGGTGAGGGAAACACGGGACACAACAGTTTACCCAGGTTCGGGCCGTTGTGAGGTGTAAAACCCTACTCCTGCTTTGGTGGATTGTCTCTCACGGAGGTTGTGGATGAACTAGTACAATGCTTGGGCACCTCCGGAGGCTAGGTGACCTCGTGTTGTGCTAGTGGGTGAATGAATGGTTTGGGGATCCCGCCTCTACGAAGCAACCTATCCTCTATTTATAGTGTCGGCCCCGGTCGTATTCCTTTATCATTTCGGCGAGAAGGGATCCCACAGCGGCCAATTTTGAAGGGGAACAGGGGAACATGCTCCCCTACCCAAAGGTGGTCTTCGTCTGCAAAGTGGCTGCCCGTGCTACAGGGATGGGCCCGGGGATGACGTCTATCCTGCTCGCGGGTGGCGACGGCCTTGTTGCACCAGAAGGGAAACCTTTGGAAGATGCCTTTGGGACATGTCGGATTTCGGGCTCTGCAAAACCCTAAGGATTAGAACACTAGGGCGTGTACGAAGGTCTCTCCCTGCTTTGCCTCGCCTAGCCCACTACTCAATGGAAACGATGAAGGACTCGCTCGATGGCGAGGGTAACACAGAACACAACAGTTTACCCAGGTTTGGGCCGCGGCGAAGCATAAAACCCTACTCCTGCTCTTGGTGGATTATCTCTCGCTGAGCTGGTGGATGAATTAGTATAGTGCTCTCGAGCCTCCGGAGGCAAATGGCTAGGTGTATTGTTCTACCGTCCGAATGAACTCTCCCTCTCAAGTATCCTTCCCTCTCTATTCAAAGCGGAGGCCCAGGTCCTCTTCCCTCATAGCTTCGGCGGGAAAGGGGAACATGCTCCCCTTCCCAAAGGTGGTCTTCGCCTGGAAAGTAACTGTCCGCGCCGTCGAGACTGGCCCGTGGGTGACGTTTTCCCTACTGGCGGGCGGCTGCGGCTTTGTTGCACCAGAAGGGAAACCTTTGGAAGATGCCTTTGGAAACCCTGTACGCTCCCGCCTCCTTTGCACCACAGGGGAAGCTGTCCCGTCCTCCCATCTTCTGCTCGCGTGTCCTTTCCTGGAGTCACCCTTGACTCCTGAGGCCCGGCCTTGCCTTGGAATATCTGCCGCTCCGGAGGGGCCCTGAGGAGGCCCCCTGCGGGTCTTGGCGCTGCTCCTCCTCGTGATGCTTGGCCCCTCACGAGGGCCTTTCCTTGAACTGTGTCGGGCCCGTTGGTTTGCTTTGGTGAGGTGGGCCCACTCTGGGCCACACGCAGGAGGGTCTGGGTACCCCCCATCCCAGAACGCCGACAGTAGCCCCCCGGGCCCGCAGAGTGCTCGGATTGCCTTCGCGGCGGAGCCTCAGGGGGCAGTCTGAGATGCCGTGGGCTCTCAAATGCCTGTGGGCCAGGCCAGCGCGCGTCATGCGGCTGGTGTCTGGTCCTCCTTGTCCTGTATCTCTGCCCCCCTTTATTGGGTGCCCTGTTTGTAGCTTCCGTATCTTATTGCTTTCCTTCCCCCGTACTCGCCTTTCTTCTTAGGTATTCTTCGACTCAAACCGGTGCCTCCCAGATCCAGCGCCGCATAGTTCCTTGCAAGTCCAGCAATGGCGCCCGCCGGCAAGCAGAAGTCAGAGGGGCATGCTTCTGCCCCGGCTTCTCCGCTCCTGGATTGCGCCCTCTCCAAGGACGTGGATCTCGTCCCAGTGCTTCCATGGACCGCGGCCGAGTCTAGCGAGCACGGGCGAACCCTGATTTGGCATGTCACCATAGAGGAGCGGTCCGCGCCCGGGGCGGTATACCCCTTCTTTCTTCATAGTAGATATGCTGGGTTGATGCCACCTTTCTCCCGATTGTTCACCGATGTCATTGACCACTATGGGATCCAAGCCCTTCATCTCCAGCCCAACTCCATCTTGCTTCTGTCCGTCTTTGCCTTCTACCGCGAGGCTTTCGTTAGCGTGCAGCCTTCGGTTTCCCTCCTCCGCCACTTCTTCAGCATGCGCCTGCACGAAGGCGCTCACTTGTCGGCGTGTGTTTCCTTCGTGGCGGCCCAGAGCGGCGACGTGCTCTTTAAGGCCGGGAAGAAGGTGGAGAACTTCAGGCACCGCTGGGTCCTCATGTGTCTCAAGGATGCCAACCCCCGACTAGAAGAGCCGAAGAAGTTGCCGGAGAAGACCTCCGCATGGAGCTTGGCGAAGCTCTCTGACCCTCGGGTTGTGCCCGTGCTGGAGCGCTTTGCCCGCGACATCAGTGCCAAGAGGCTGACCGAGGGAATGATAGTGAAGGAGTTCCTGGCGCAGCGCTTGGCGCCTCTCCATGCACATTCTAGACCCCTGTGGGAGTACCGGGCTGGCGATGACGAGCTCCGACTTCGGTCCCGGGACCTTCCCACATAGGACCTGAGCAGGATCTTGGCGATTTTGCTGGGCGGCGACTCTGGCGACCTTCTTGAGGCCCTGGGTTCGCTATACCGTCGCGACGACCGGGCCAATCTAGTCGCTGCGATGCCTGTCTTCAACGAGCGGGGGCTCCTCCCGGCTGAAGGCTCCGGTCCGGTGGAGGTGTCATCCGGCGACACCTCTGGTGAAGGGGGCTCGGAGAAGACCGTCGACGACCGCACGACGAGCGTGCCTCTCCCGTCACAATCCGTCCTTCTGTGCAAGCTCGAGGATGATGGGGCCACTGGTGATACCTCCGTGGGGACCCCCTTGCGCCCGGCCAGGGCCTCCAGGGGGCTTGTGCCGACTCCGCGTGCCACGCGGTCTGCATGTGTGCATGCTTCCCGGAAGCTCGGGGCTGAACCGTCCCCGACGCACCCCGCTTCTGTTGGCGGGAGATCCAAGGCGCCGAGCTCGCCTCCCTCCGTGGGGGTCCCTGTTTCCTCCGTTATCGCCGGGGCGGAGAAGAGGAAGAGATGGCGCGATGTCAAAGAGTAAGTTTCCTACTTCGGCGCGCCTTGTGCGTCTATTTTCCGTGCTTGGCTGATTTACTCATTTTTGCTTGACGTCCAGGGATGTCTTCTTGCCGGGGGCGAAGAGGAAGAAGATTGTCATCAAGCCGAAGGCGACTCCCAACGCCCTGCCTGCTCTTGTTGGCATGTCACTGTCTGCAGGTAGGGAGGAGGAGGCTCATGGGGCGGCCTCTGTGGCCTTGGTCGTCAAGCCCCCCGAGCCCCCGAAGCATCCTGAGGCGACCGTGGGGATGCCACCGCCAGGGGGGCAGGCCTGCGAGGGTCCTCGGGCTCCAGAGGTGTTGACGCCCACAACTGTTGAGCAGTCTTTGGGGCCCCTTGTAATTCATGGCGCTGCTCCTCCGGCAGCGCCACCTGCGCCAGCATTGAAGACTCTTCAGGAGGAGGTCCAAATGACCTTGGTGCTCACCCAAGGCGTACTGGATGCGGCCTTGACCGCCCTGAGTGGTGTCGCAGCTGAGATGAGGAAGGTCGAGTGATGACCCACAAGTATAGGGGATCAATCGTAGTCCTTTCGATAAGCAAGAGTGTCAAACCCAACGAGGAGCAGAAGGCTCCGATAAACGGATTTCAGCAAGGTAATAACTGCAAGCACTGAAAGTAGCGGTGACAAGTGATTATGTAGCGAGGTGAAACGTAGCAAGCAAAGAGTAACAAGTAACAAGTAGTAGCAATGGTGCAGCAAGTGGCCCAATCCCTTTTGTAGCAAGGGACAAGCCTGAACAAAGTCTTATAGGAGGAAAAATGCTCCCGAGGACACACGGGAATTTCTGTCATGCTAGTTTCATCATGTTCATATGATTCGCGTTCGTTACTTTGATAGTTTGATATGTGGGTGGATCGGCGCTTGGGTACTGCCCTTACTTGGATAAGCATCCCACTTATGATTAATCTCTCTCGAAAGCATCCGCAACTATAAAAGAATAATTAAGACAAAGTCTAACCATAGCATTACACTAGTGGATCCAAATCAGCCCCTCACGAAGCAACGCATAGACTGGGGTTTAATCTTCTGTCACTCCAGCAACCCATCATCTACTTACTACTTCCCAATGCCTTCCTCTAGGACCAAATATGGTGAAGTCTTATGTAGTCGACGTTCACATAACACCACTAGAGGAAAAACAACATACATCATGTCAAAATACCGATCGAAAACCAAATTCACATGACTATTATTAACATGACTTATTCCATGTCGTCAGGAACAAAAGTAACTACTCACAATACATAATCGTAATCATGACCAAAGGTGTAATGAATAGCATCAAAGATCTGAACATAAACTCTTCCACCAAGTAATCCAACTAGCATCAACTACAAAGAGTAATCAACACTACTAGCAACCTTACAAGTACCAATCAGAGTTACGAGACGAAGATTGGTTAGAAGAGATGAACTAGGGATTGGATAGGAGATGGTGCTTATGAAGATGTTGATGAAGATGCCTCCCCTCCGATGAGAGGAGTGTTGGTGATGACGATGGCGACGATTGTTGGGGAACGTCGCATGGGAAACAAAAATTTTCCTACGCGCACGAAGACCTATCATGGTGATGTCCATCTACGAGAGGGGATGAGTGATCTACGTACCCTTGTAGATCGCACAGCAGAAGCGTTTAGAGAACGCGGTTGATGTAGTGGAACGTCCTCACGTCCCTCGATCCGCCCCGCGAATAATCCCGCGATCAGTCCCACGATCTAGTACCAAACGGACGGCACCTCCGCGTTCAGCACACGTACAGCTCGACGATGATCTCGGCCTTCTTGATCCAGCAAGAGAGACGGAGAGGTAGAAGAGTTCTCCGGCAGCGTGACGGCGCTCCGGAGGTTGGTGATGATCTTGTCTCAGCAGGGCTCCGCCCGAGCTCCGCAGAAACACGATCTAGAGGAAAAACTATGGAGGTATGTGGTCGGGCAGCCGTGAGAAAGTCGTCTCAAATCTGCCCTAAAAGCCCCATATATATAGGAGGAGGGAGGGGGACCTTGCCTTGGGGTCCAAGGGATCCCCAAGGGGTCGGCCGAGCCAGGGGGGAGGACTCTCCCCCCCCAAACCGAGTCCTACTTGGTTTGGTGGGAGGGAGTCCTTCCCCCTTCCCACTTCTTCCTTTTTTTTTTCTTCTTCCCTTTGATTTTTCTATCTTGGCGCATAGGGGATTGGTGGGCTGTCCCACCAGCCCACAAAGGGCTGGTGTGACCCCCCCAAATACCTATGGGCTTCCCCGGAGTGGGTTGCCCCCTTCCGGTGAACCCCCGGAACCCATTCGTCATTCCCGGTAACTCCGAAAACCTTCCGGTAATCAAATGAGGTCATCCTATATATCAATTTTCGTTTCCGGACTATTCCGGAAACCCTCGTGACGTCCGTGATCTCATCCGGGACTCCGAACAACATTCGGTAACCAACCATATAACTCAAATACGCATAAAACAACGTCGAACCTTAAGTGTGCAGACCCTGCGGGTTCGAGAACTATGTAGACATGACCCGAGAGACTCCTCGGTCAATATCCAATAGCGGGACCTAGATGCCCATATTGGATCCTACATATTCTACGAAGATCTTTATCGTTTGAACCTCAGTGCCAAGGATTCGTATAATCCTGTATGTCATTCCCTTTGTCCTTCGGTATGTTACTTGCCCGAGATTCGATCGTCAGTATCCGCATACCTATTTCAATCTCGTTTACCGGCAAGTCGCTTTACTTGTTCCGTAATACAAGATCCCGCAACTTACACTAAGTTACATTGCTTGCAAGGCTTGTGTGTGATGTTGCATTACCGAGTGGGCCCCGAGATACCTCTCCGTCACACGGAGTGACAAATCCCAGTCTTGATCCATACTAACTCAACTAACACCTTCGGAGATACCTGTAGAGCATCTTTATAGTCACCCAGTTACGTTGCGATGTTTGATACACACAAAGCATTCCTCCGGTGTCAGTGAGTTATATGATCTCATGGTCATAGGAATAAATACTTGACACGCAGAAAACAGTAGCAACAAAATGACACGATCAACATGCTACGTCTATTAGTTTGGGTCTTAGTCCATCACGTGATTCTCCTAATGACGTGATCCAGTTATCAAGCAACAACACCTTGTTCATAATCAGAAGACACTGACTATCATCGATCAACTGGCTAGCCAACTAGAGGAATGCTAGGGACGGTGTTTTGTCTATGTATCCACACATGTAAATGAGTCTTCATTCAATACAATTATAGCATGGATAATAAACTATTATCTTGATACAGGAATTATAATAATAACTATACATTTATTATTGCCTCTAGGGCATAATTCCAACAACGATTCCCCCCCTCCGGGAGGGAAATTTCCTCGGCAGGATCGTCCTCCCGGAGTTCTAGATTGGATCTGCTCAAATTCCGCCTCGTGGCGGCGGCGAAACCACGAAAAAGCTCCCGATTGATTTTTTCTAGACCAGGACGCTTCATATAGCAAAAGAGGGGGGCTAGTGGGCCTTCAGGCATCCCACAAGCTTGCCCACCGCCACCAGGGGGGTGGTGGCGGAGTGGGGGCTTGTGGGCCCCTGGTGGCCCCCCTCCGGTAGTTCTTTCGCCCAGTATTTTTAGTATAATCCAAAAAAATCCACGTAAATTTTCAGGGCATTTGGAGATGTGTAGAATAGTGGACTAGGATTTGCTCCTCTTCGAGTCCAGAATTCCACCTGCCTGAATTCTCCCTCTTCAAATAAACCTTGCAAAATAAGAGAGAAAAGGCATAAATATGGTACCACAAGTAATATAACAGCCCAAAAAGCAATAAATATCAACATGAAAGCATGATGCAAAATGGACGTATCATCGAGGAAGAGGACGAGGCCGCCCACCCGTGCGTGAGGGGGCGCTCAAGGAGGCCAAGGCGGCTGTCGAGCCCTTCAAAGAGGTGGAAGCCTGCGTGAACGCCCTCCAAGGGGAATATGCCGAGCTGGTCATGCAACATCACTTGCAGGAGGAGGAACTTAAGGCCCACGAGGCCAAGCTCATCGCCCGAGAGGAAGAACTGTCTCGGAAGGCAAGCCTCCTGGGCACGGAGCATACACACTTGGAGGAGTGGGAGAAGGATGTAACCACGAGGAAGGCTCTCCTTGAGGTCCAGGAGAAAGCTCTCGCCGCGGCCGAGAAGGGGAAGGTCACTGACCTGGCTTGCTTCCCCGACGTCGAGCTCGGGCTTCGCAAGGCGCTCCAGTCCCTCTGCTGGGACGAGTTTGATGAGCCTCTGGCCACCCCGGAGGACGGCTTCGCCACACTTGCGGTGGGGCTCGTCGCGGCACTGGAGGTTGCCGTCACGCAGATGGACAAGATCTTGGACAACTAGTGCCGCGACCTCTTCTTTGCGGCTACGACTCGCATCTTCACGACTCGTATCCTCAGTCACCTTCGTCTTCGCGACCCCGGGTTTGATCTGAGCTCCATGATCGTGCCAGACCCTGTCGAGGCCCGCGACCGCGCCACGGAGGCGGTGAAGGGTCCCGTGGAGGCGCTGGTGAGGATGTTTGCCCGTGTCGCAACTCCTTCATGTCCAGGTACCGCTGGAGCCGATGATGGGGAAAAGGATGCCTCTCACGTCGACGAGCAGCCCCCTGCGGAGGGGGTGACCGGCAGCGGATCCTCCTGATTCCCTACCCATGTTATCTTCCTCCAATGCACATCGTGCCTCGTGGAGGCGTTAAACTTATTTGCGTTTTTACGAACTTGGGCATGGTCTGTAATAATTGAATGCTTGAATGTTTTCCCCGCCTTGTTCATGTCATGTTTGCTGTGTTACTCTGCGTCGGCACGGCCCGCCTCGCGCGTACCTTCCCACAATTGAACTGACCGGAAACCAAGGACGACCCAAAGGGGGAAGGGGCTACGAGCGCAGTTAGGGTGTGGAGTCGCGATGCTTAGGAGTCCCCCTTGACGCGTGAGATGCTATCATGAGGAGAACGCGACAAAGATTTCGAAACTCAGAACACCTTCAACACTCTATGTCGGCAGGGCCCGCCCTGCGCGTACCTCCCCGCGATTGAACCAACCGGAAATCAAGGACGGCCCAAAGGGGGAGGGTCTATGAGCGTAGTTAGGCTCCTGAGTCGCGATGCTCAGGGGTCCCCCTTGACGTGCGAGCGACTCTGATCCTCCTGCTAAGAAACCGATGATATAAGACTCTAGAACCCCTTCAACACTCTACATGTGCAGGGCCCGCCCCGCGCGTAGCTCCCCGCGGTTGAACTGACCGGAAAGGACGGCTCAAAAGGGAAAGGGCTACGGACGCAGTTCAGGCTCCCGAGTCGCGATGCTCAGGAGTCCCCCTTGATGTTCGAGTGACTCTAGTGTTCTTCCTAAGGGATTCGAAGTGATTTGTGGAGCGCACTGGGCTCTGTGTCGGCAGGGCACACCCCACGCGTACCTTTGCGTGATTGAACCATCCAAGGATGGCCCAAAGGGGGAAGGGGCTATGGGCACAGTTAGGCCCCTGAGTCACAATGCTCAGGGGTCCCCCTTGACGCGCGAGCAGCTCCGTACCTTCAGCTGTTCGCACCACGTGCTGGGCATGGGCAAAGTCGCGGGTGGACTGCGCTAATCTCCTTGCTGGCCGAGGGTGTAGCCATTGACAGGATGTGTCCGTGCTAGCTGGGGCGTAGTCATTGGTGGACTGCATTGGTGCCAGCTGAGTGCATAGTCATTGGCGGACTATGTTGATTGCCCCTACCTGTACCCGACGCGGAGCATAGGTCTTCTAGTAGGCATGGGATAGACCCCTCCGCATCCTCGGGGGGGGGGGGGGGGGCTGGGCGTATATAGCCTCGGCTCGTTATTACATGAGAGTGTCATAGTGGGGGTGTATCTAGGAGGTCGCGAGGACGCTTTGGCCTCACGAGTGTCCCTACCCCCGAGGCATTGGGGCCTGATCTTCTCCCCAACGCGGAGCATAGGGCTGCCACTAGGCAAGGGATGGACCCCTCCGCACCCTTGGCGGGCCTTGGGCGTATACAGCCTCGGCTCGTTACTACGTGAGAATCTCACGGTGGGGGTGTATATGGGAGGTCGTGAGGACACTATGGCCTCGCGAGTGTCCCTACCCCCGAGTCATTGGTGGACTGAGTTGATTTTGTTTGGGTCATTGGCAAACCCTACCGATTTCTTCTTCTTTGGGATCGAGGCTGCGTATCTGCATGGACAAACTTCGACCAGAGCCCCCAAGCGGGGGGCAACCGCCCGACAATATAACTAAGGCAGAACATTAGGATGCCAAACAGGTGAAACTGAACAACCAAACGATGCATAAATGAAAGTAGCAGCCGGAGGAGTGTCCGGAGCTGGGGGAGACCGTATGGCCCCGGGGGTGCCCCTCAGACGGGGTGAACCAAAATGTTACCTGGCAGTGGCCAACAAGAAGTCACCTCGCGACCATGTCGCTGAAGTGTCGAAGGCTCCGTCGTCTCTTGATCTCTTGTCTCCGTGGTCGCGACCCTCATGGGTCTGCCACCTCCCGAGGCTCGGGGCCTTTGTTTGGCCCGAGCATCTCCTCCTCCTCCTCGCGGCGCCCCAGCAGGCGGGGTACAAGCATGGCCTGCTGGAGCCTCTGGTAAATGGCAGCCGCGTTCCCTAGCCCGAAGGGCATGAAGGCATTGGCGCCCTGGTATTCCCATCGGTAGCCAGTCAGCGTAGGCCAGAAGGGGTCATGTGCGACAACTTTATTGGTTGCGGACGCGTTGATGCAGATGCGGGGTCGGTCAACCGTGTCGATGACGGCAATTGCGATTGGTGGTGCATGGCAGTCATCGCGTCGCATGGTCTCGCCTCTCGAAGTTCTCAGATTGCTATAATGACGGGCTCGTGAGAGCTGGTCAGACGTGCTCTGGAGTGCGCCCTCGGGATGTGCTCGAACGCCGCCTCCGCCTCACTGATCAGACTAGGGGCCTCCCCGGTGGGAGCCTCCAGCTCTGACCCAAGAGGTCACCGAGAGCGCATCCCTATGCGATGGGGGGCAGGGCCTCATCCTCGGGCACGGAGCCTGAAGCCCCGAGGCACTCCGTGGGAAGGAGCTCCTTCTTTTTCTTGCGTGGGTCCTCGCAAGGCAACTCGTCTTCTTCATCGTCCGAGCGTTCCTCCGCTGCCGCACAGTAAGCTCGCTCTAGTGCACAGACGACATCCTTCTCGTGACAGGGGATGGTGATGACGCCGCCGCTCCCTGGTATCTTGAGGACATTGTAACCATGTCAGACCACTGCCATGAACTTGGCTAGCACTGGGTACCCAAGGATTGCATTGTACGACATGTGAATGTTTGCGACATCGAAGACGATGATCTCGTGTGTGGTAGTTCTGGCGCTCCCCGAAGGTGACGGACAGATGCACTTGCCGAATGGGCATGGTGGACCCCTCTGTTACTCCCGAGAAGGGCTTGGTCGGCATGAGTTGCTCAAACGGCAGCTGGAGTTTCTCGAATGTCTCGACTGAGAGAACGTTGAGCCCTGCTCCACTATCAATGAACGAGCACCTGAGCTGGTCGCTTGGGTCGATGGCAATGGTGGTCTGGGACCATTTGAGGGGACGCATTGCTTCTGGCCTTGGGAGGGCGGCATTCACCTCCCGGCCAAACTGCTTGAAGGAGCGGCTGGAGGCTGGGGTCTCGGCGCTGCCCAGGATGAAGGCCACCGCCCTGGCCTTCTGGAACCCCCCAACCCCGTTGTCCTGCCTATCTTCATCCCTCCTCCTGGGCTGCGGAGGCAACGGGAGCAGCCCGACCTCCTGAGGGAGAGCCTCACGAGGTTGGCCACGTCGCTGCCCCTCGTGAGGATTATCACGCCAGCGGTCCTCTTGCGGCTGGCCATGCCAGGGGTCCTCCTGAGGCTATTCATGCCACCCCTGACGCGGCTCACGATCATCCGAGCGGCCCCCATTGTGGCCTCCTCCGCACGCGTGGCTTCTGTCGAACCGTCCGGGGTGCCTGTTGAAGTGCTCGGCACGAACCAAACGAAGTTCTTGACATTCAGAGGTATCATGGCCGATGGTGCCATGGAAGATGCACGTCGGCCCCCTCCGGACGGGCGCTCTCCCCCTCAGACATGCTTCGCCTCAAGCTCGGCAGCGAGCACCACCGGGGCCTTGCGCTTCACCTCGTTGGCTTTGGCTTTCTTCTCTTCTGGGTCCGCCGTCTGGGGCCGAGGAGCGACATGCGTCCTTCTTCAGCCTTGGTGCATTTGCTTGCCTAGTTGAACATCTCCAGTGTGGTGCTCATTTCATCGTTCATGGCGAGCTCTTCCTTCATCTTGAGGTCGGTAACTCCGTCGGAGAAAGCCGAAATGATGGCTTCGTCCGACGCCTTGGGGATCTTGAGGCGCATAACCGTGAAGCGTTGTATGAACTTGTTCAGGGTCTCTCCCTCCTGCTGCTTGACACGCCGCAGGTCATTCATCATGGGAGCACGGTCGCGGGTGCCCAGGAAGTTGGCGATGAGGCTCTCGCGCAGGACATCCTAGGAGGTGATGGACGCCTTGGGGAGGTTGAGGAGCCATGAGAGTGCGCCGCCCTTGAGTGCCATTGGGAACCAACACGCCATGATCTTGTCGCCTTGTCCTGCCGACCTGATGCTCAGCGTGTAGAGTTGCAGGAACTCAGCCGGGTCTTGGGTGCCATCATCACGCGGGGGCAGGTCAGGCTTGAACTTACAGGGCCATGCAGCGGGGTAGAGCTTGGGAGCGATAGAGAAGCACCCCACCGGTCCAACAAGCACGGTACGCGCGGGGGCCACCGGGTCTCGTTGCTGCACGGGGTCTGCTTCAAGCGGGGCGTGCTCCTAACGCAAAATTTGCAACGCTGGGGACACACACAAATTGGCGGGGGCCAGGGGATCATCTGGCAGCTCTCTTTATCTCCAGGCCTCGCCCTGGGTTCACGAGGCCGGGCACGGGGTCGTGCTTCTTGCCTGGGCTCGGGGTCCGCGACACGCCGCGGGGGTGGGGGTGGCGCGTGTTGTTCCTCGTTGTTCGCCAGGGACGGCTGGGGTCAAAGCAATAGGAGAGCGCCGCTGAGTCATTAGGGGCAGTGATGAGCTCCTCGATGCGATGGAGCTAGTCATCGTGGCGGTCTAGAGCAGGCCCGTAACAGAGCAGCTCGGTGGCCATGGAGAGCGCGCGGCGGCCGTGGGGCATCTCTGTCCGAGCGCGCTATGTCGACCCCGAAGGCCTGGCGAGTGACGGAGTGGCAGTGCGTCCGTCGACTGGCTCGGTCATCGGCTGGGAGGAGCCCTGTTGCTCTTGAACTTCGGGGCCGGTGGCAGCGTTCACCACGGGTGACGGCGACCGGTGCGCACCGACGGCACCGATGGGCGTGGTCTAGGCGATGCGGGTGTCATGACTTTCTGCACGAACCTGGCGAGCTCCCGCCATCGGAGCCGTGAAGCTTGGTGAGGGCGGAGCTTGGAGGAAACCTCGACACGCCCCTACATGGCGTGCAAAATGTTGGATTTCGGGCTCCACAAAACCCTAAGGATTCGAACACTGGGGCGTGTAAGAAGGTCTCTCCCTGCTTTGCCTCGCCTAGCCCACTACTCGATGGAAACGAAGAAGGACTCACTCGATGGGGAGGGTAACACAGAACACAACAGTTTATCCAGGTTTGGGCCGCTGCGAAGCGTAAAAGCCTACGCCTACTCTTGATGGATTACCTCTTGCTGAAGTGGTGGATGAATTAGTACAGTGCTCTCGAGCCTCCGGAGGCAAATGGCTAGGTGTATTGTTCTACCGTCTGAATGAACTCTCCCTCTCAAGTATTGTACCCTCTCTATTTATAGCCGAGGCCTGGGTCCTCTTCCTCATAGCGTCGGTGGGAAGGGATCCCACAATGGCCAATTTTGAAGGGGAATAGGGGAACATGCTCCCCTACCCAAAGATGGTCTTCGCGTGCCAAGTAACTGTGTGCGCCGAAGAGACGGGCCTGTGGGTGACGTTTGCCCTACTGGTGGGCGACTGCCACTTTGTTGCACCAGAAGGGAAACCTTTGGAAGATGCCTTTGGAAACCCTGTACGCTCCCGCCTCCTTTGCACCAAAGGGGAAACCGTCCGATCCTTCCATCTGCTGCTCGCCTGTCCTTTCCTGGCATCACCCTTCACTCATGAAGCCCGGACTTGCCTCGGAATATCCGCCGCTCCGGAGGGGCCCTGAGGAGGCCCCTTGTGGGTCTTGACGCTGCTCCTCCTGATGAGGCTTGGTCCCTCACGAGGGCCTTTCCTTGAACTGTGCTAGGGCCGTTGGTTTGCTGTGGTGAGGCGGGCCCGCCCTGGGCCACACGCAGGCGGGTCTGGATACCCCCCATCCGAGAACACCGACAAGACCGTGTTACGTCTTTGCCCCCCTTTGAACTAAAGGGGAAAATGCTCCGCTCTGCTATCTGCTGCTCACCTGTCCTTCCCTTGCGTCATCCTTGACTCCTGAGGCAGGGCCTAGCCTCGGAATATCCGCCTCTCCGGAGGGGTCCGGAGGAGGCCCCCCGCGGGTCTCGATGCCGTTCTTCTTCGTGAGGCTTGGCCCCTCACGAGGGCCTTGCCTTGAGTGGTGCCGAGCCCGTTGGTTGCTTGATGAAGTGGGCCGGCCCTAGGCCACATGCAGGCAGTTCTGGGTATCCCCATTCCCGGAATGCCAACAGTAGCCCCCGGGCCCACGACGCGCTCGGGTTGGCTTCTGGGCGAAGCCTCGGGGGCGACCTGAGACGCCGCAGACCCTAGATGCCAGTGGGCCAGACCGGTGTGCATCACTCGGCTGGCGTTGAGTCTTCCTTGTCTTCTATCTCTGCCCGGGTTATTAGGAGCCTTGCTTGTTGTGTCGGTGCATTATTGCTTTCCTTCTCCCACACTCACTCTTCCTCGTTGGTCTACAATTCCAACCGGGATTCCCATATCTTGAGTCGCGCCGCTGCATCGCCAGCCGAGCGACGGCACCCGCTGGCAAGCAGAAGCCGGAGATGCAAGGCCCGGCCCCAGATCCTCCGCTCTTGGAGTGCATCCTTTCCAAGGATGTGGATCTCGCCCTCGTGCTTCCCTGGACTGCGGCCGAGTCCAACGAGTATGGGCGGACCCCGATCTGGCCTAGTGCCATAGAGGAGTGGCCCCCATCGAAGACAGTGTACCCCTTCTTCCTCCACAACATCTTCGCCGGGCTGGTTTCGCCTTTCTCCTCGTTCTTCACCGCCATCTTGAACCACTACGGGACCCAGGCCCTTCTTCTCCAGCCCAACTCTGTCTTGCTCCTGTCGGTCTTCACTTTCTACTGCGAGGCCTTCGTAGGAGTGCAGCCTTCAGTGGCCCTCTTCCGCCACTTCTTCAGCCTGCGTCTGCATGACGACGCCCATTTGTTGGCGTGTGTCTCCTTCGTGGCGGCCCAGAGTGACAACCTACTCCTGAAGGCTAGGAAGAAGGTGGAAAACTTCAGGCAACGTTGGGTTCTTATGGGCCTCAAGGACGCCAACCCTCGACTGGAGGAGACGAAGGTGTTGTAGCAGAAGACCTCCACGTGGAGCTTGGCGAAGCTTTCTCACCATCGGGCCGCGCCCGTCCTGGAGAGCTTCTCCCGCGACATCAACGCCAAGAGGCTGACTGGTGGGATGATAGTGAACGAGTTCTTGGCACAGCGCCCATCGCCCCTTTAGGCCCACTCCAGGCCCCTGTGGGACTACCGTGCTGGTGACGACGAGCTCAGGCCCTGGTCCCAGGACCTTCCTACTGATGAGCTGAGCAGGGTCGTGGCGATCTTGCTGGGTGGCGACCCCGGTGACCTGACTGAGGCTCTGGGTCCGCCGTACCATCTTGACGACCGGGCCGACGTGATAGCCGGGTTGCCTGTATTTGATGAGTGTGGGCTCCTCCCAGCCGCAGGCTCTGGTCCGGTAGAGGTGTCATCCCGCGATACCTCCGGTGAGGGGTATTCGGAGAAGACCATCGAGGACTGCCTGGCGAGCGCCCCCTCCCGTCACAAGATGTCCTTCTGCGCGGGCTCACAGATGATGATGTCGCCGGTGAGGTCTCCGGAGGGGCTCCCTCGCGCCCAATCCAGACCTCCAGGGGACCTGTGTCGACCCCATGCGCTACACGGTCTGCGTGCGCGACCGCCCCCCAGAAGTGCGAGGCTCGGTTATCCTTGGCGCATGCCGCCTCCGCTGATAGAAAACCCGAGGTGTCAGGCTCGCCCCCCTTCGTGCGGGGTCCTGTTGGTCCCGCCGGCACGGGGGTGACGAAGAGGAAGAGATGGATTGACCCTAAGGAGTAAGTCAGTTGTCCTGGCATGCTATTGCGTTCGAAGTCCGCACTTGGTTGATTCCATGTTTTGCCTGATGTACAGGGACGTCGCCTCGCCGAAGGCAAGGAGGAAGAAGTCTGGCCTTAAGCCGAAGGCGACTCCTGATGCACCGCCAGTTCTCTTCAACGTGTCGTCGCCTGCCGATGGAGAGGAGGAGGCTCGTAAGGCAGCCTCCCAGGCCTTGATCATCGCGCCCCCCGATCCCCTGAAGAGCCCCGAGGCGACCGTGGTGATGCCGTTGCCCGAGGGGCAGGCACTGGAGGAGGTCGGGAAGACCTCGGTATTCACCCAGGGTGTCCTGAACGCGACCTTCACTGCCCTGGGCAATGTCGTAGTCAAGATGGGAAGGCTGAGAGGGAGGCCAGGGCCACCCGCGCTACACGTGAGGAGGCGCTGAAGGAAGCCAAGGCGGCTGCCAAACGCTGGGAAGAGGTTGAGGCCCGCCTGCAGGCCCTTCGACGGGAACATGCCGAGCTAACCGAGCAGCTCGCCTGCAGGAGGAGGGACTTAATGCCCGCGAGACCAAGCTCGCCGCCCAGGAGGGAGAGCTGTCCCACGAGGCGAGTCACTTGGGAACAAAGCAGGCGCGCTTGGGAAGCAGGAGAAGGAGGTCGCCTTGAGAAAGGCCCTCCTTGATGCCCAGGAGAAAGCCCTCGCCGCGGCCGAGGAGAAGAAGGCCGTGGAGCTAGCCTGCTTCTCTGACGTTGAGCTCAAGCTTCGCATGGCGCTCCGCTCCCTCTGCCGGGATGGGTTCGACGAGCCCCTGGCCACCCTGAAGGACGGCTTTGCTGCGCTCGTGTAGGAGCTCGTCGTGGCGGTGGAGGGCGCCGTCGTGCAGGTGGACAAGATCTTGGACAACGAGTGTTGTGACCTCTTCTTCATGACTGCGACTCGCGTCTTCAGCCACCTTCATCTTCGCGAGCCAGGATTTGACCTCAGCTCCGTGACCGCACCACGGAGGCGGTGAAGGGCCTCGTGGAGGCGTTGGTGAGGAGGTTCGCCCGCGTCACAGCTCCTTCGTCTCTAGGTGCCGCTGAAGCCGACGACGGAGAAGACGATGCTTCTGACGTCGACGACCAACCCCCTGCGGAGGGGGCGACCGGCGGCGGCTCCTCCTGACTTCTTATCCCTGTCTTTTTCTTGCAATGCACATCATGCCTCGTGGAGGCGTTAAACTTATTTGCGTTTTCATGAACTTGTCAAGGCTTGTAATAACTGAATGCTTGAATGTTTTCTTCGCCTCGTTCCTGTCATGCTTGTTGTGTTACTCTGCGCCAGCAGGTCCCGCCCCACGCGTACCTCCCCACGATTGGACCGACCGGACACCAAGGACGACCCAAAGGTAGAAGGGGCTATGAGCGCAGTTAGGCCCGTGAGTCGCGATGCTCAGGAGTCCCTCTTGACGCGCGAGCTGCCCTCATGACGAGAACGCGACGAGGATTGCAAAACTTCAGAACACCTTTAGCACTTCACATCGACAGGGCCCGCCCCGCGCATACCTCCCTGCGATTGGACCGACCGGAAACCAAGGATGGCCCAAAGGGGGGAGGGGCTACGAGCACAGTTCAGGCTCCTGAGTCGCGATGCTCAGGAGTCCCCCTTGACGTACGAGTGACTCCAGCGTTCTCCCTAAGAGATCTGAGGGACCTTGTTGAGCGCACTAGGCTTTGCGTTGGCAGGGCCCGCCCCGCGCATACCTCCCTGCGATTGAACCGATCGGAAACCGAGGACGACCCAAAGGGGGAAGGGGCTACGGGTGAAGTTAGGCCCCTGAGTCGCGATGCTCAGGGGTCCCCCTTGATGTACGAGCAGCCCCGTACCTCCAGTTGTTTGTCCCACGCACTGCGCGTGGCCGTAGCCGCGGGTGGACTGAGTTGATTTCCTTGCCAGCTGCGGGTGTAGCCATTGGTGGGCTGTGTTGGTGCCAGCTGCGGGCATAGTCATTGGCGGACTATGTTGGTGCTAGCTGCAGGCATAGTCATTGGTGGACTTTGTTGATTGCCTCCATCTGTACCCAGAACAGAGCGTAGGTCTTCCACTAGGCGTGGGGTGGACCCCTCCGCGTCCTCAGGGGCCCTGGGCGTATATAGCCTCGGCTCCTTATTACGTGAGAGTGTCACGGCGGGGGTGTATTTGGGAGGTCATGAGGATGCTTTGGCCTCGCGAGTGTCCTTACCCCCGAGTCACTGGTGGACTGAGCTTGTCCCCAGCGCGGAGCATAGGGTTGCCACTAGGTGTGGGATGGACCCCTCCGCGTCCTCGGGGGGTTCTGGGCATATACAACCTTAGCTCGTTATTATGTGAGAGTGTCACGGTGGGGGTGTATATGGGAGGTCGCGAGGATGCTTTGGCCTCACGAGTGTCCCTACCCCCGAGTCATTGGTGGACTGGCCTTCTTTTGGGTCATTGGTAAACAATGTTGACACCTTTCTTTGAGAGTGAGATTGGTTGTTTGCTGTCTCACGCGGCCTGCAAGGATAAGCTTTGACCAGAGCCCCCAGGCAGGGGTCGACCACCCAAAAACAAAAGCAAGGTAGAACATTAGGGTCCGAAACTGGTGAAGTAGAAACAACTGAGAAAAGCTTAAACGCAAGTAGCGTCTGGGAGTGCCCCGAGCTCCTGGAGGCCGCATGGCCCTGCGGGCGCCCTGAGACAAGGTGAGACAAAAAGTTACTTGTCAACAGCCAACAAAAAGTCACCTGGCTTCCATGCCGCTGAAGTGGCGGAAGAGCCGCCGTTGTCCGATCTCCTACCTCCGCGGTCGCGACCCTTACAGGTCCGCCGTCTCCTGATGGTCGGGGCCTTCGCTTGGTCCGAGCATCTCGTCCTCTTCATCGCCACGCCCCAGCAGGCCAGGCATGAGCATGGCCCGCTGGAGACGCTGATAGGTGGCAGCCGCGTACCCTAGCCCGAAGGGCATGTGGGCACCACCGTGCGGATGCGTCCACCGATGCTCAGTTGGTGCGGGACAGAAAGGGCCTTGTGCCGCGGCTCTATCGGTTGCGAGCGCGTTGATGCAGATGCGAGGTCGGTCGACCGTGCCGCGGACGGCGGTTGCGATTGGTGGTGTGGGGAAGCCCACACCTCGCATGGCTTGGGCCTCTCGAAGTGCTCGGATTGCTCTGATGATGGACTCACCAGAGCTGAGCAGGCGCGTGCTGGAGCTCGCCCTCGAGTTGTGCTCGAGCGCCACCCTTGCCTCACTGATCAGGCCGGGGATCTCCGTGGTGGGAGCCCCTAGGCCTGACCTAAGGGGGGAGACGAGCGCGCATTCCTATGCGATGGGAGGCATGGCCCCGTCCCCGGGCTCAGGGCCTGAAGTCTCAGGCCGCTCTATGACGAGGAGCTATTTCTTCTTCTTGTGTGGGTCCTTGCGAGGTGCCTCGTCTCCGTTATCGTCCGAGCGTATGGCCGCGATCTGCGGTAGGCGCGCTCGAGGGTGCAAACGGCATCCTTCTCGTCGCAGGCGATGGTGATGACGCCGCTGCTCCCTGGCATCTTGAGGACATTGTTGACATGGTGGGTCACCACCGTGAAATTGGCGAGTGTCGGGTATGCAAGGATCGCGTTGTATGGAAGGTGGATGTGCGCGACGTCAAACACAATGATCTCGGTGTGGTAGTTCTTGCGTTCGCCGAAGGTGACTCGTAGGTGCACCTACCCAATGGGCACGGTGGACCCCCTCCGTGACTCCTGAGAAGGGCTTGGTCGGCAGGAGTTGTGCGTACGACAGCTGGAATTTCTCGAAGGTCTCGACCGAGAGGACGTTGATTCCCGCTCCACTATTGATAAGGGTTTTGGTGACGAGGACGTTGCTGATGGTCGGGGTGCACATCATGGGGAGCATGCCGACCATTAACGAGCACATGAGCTGATCACTTGGGTCGAAGGCGATGGTGGTCTGGGACCAGTTGAGGGGGTGCATCGCTTCAGGCCTCGGGAGAGCGGCATTCACCTCCCAGATAAACTGTTTGAAGGCGCGGTTGGAGGCTGGGGTCTGGGCGCCGCCCAAGATGGAGGCCACTGCCCTGATCTCCTGGAAGCCCCCGGCCCCATCGTCCTGCCTGTCTTCATCCCTTCTCCTGGGTAGCGGAGGCACAGGAGGCAGTCCAGCCTCACGAGGCTGACCGCGTCATTGGCCCTCCCGAGGGTCGTCGCGCCAGCGGTCCTCCTGAGCCTGGTCGCGCCAGCGATCCTCCTAAGCCTGGTCGCGCCAGCGGTCCTCTTGAGGCTGACCACACCAACGGTCCTGATGAGGCTGCTCACGCCACCCCTGGCGCGGCTCTTGGTCGTCCCAGCATCCTCTGCCACGGACGGGGCTTCTGTCTCCCCATCCAGGGCGCCTGCTGAAATGCTCGGCACAGGCGAGTTGGAGCTCTTGGCACTCAAAGGTATCATGGCCTCTGGTGCCATGGAAAACACACATTGGCCCCCTCCTGACGGAATATCTCCTCCTTGGCCGTACTTCGCCTCACGCTCGGTTGCGAGCAATGCAGGAGCCTTGCGCTTCACCTCCTTGGCCTTGGCCTTCTTCTCTTCTGGCTGCCCCGCCTGAGGCCCGGGGAGAGACTGGCGACCTTCCTCAGCCCTAGCGCACTTGTTTGCCAGGTTGAACATCTTCAGCGCAGTGCTCATTTCGTCACTCATGGCGAGCTCCTCCTTCATCTTGAGATCGGTGACTCCATCGGAGAAGGCCGAGATGACGACTTCATCTGACTCCTTGGGGATCTTGAGGCTCTTGACTGTGAAGCGTTGTATGAACTTGTGCAGGGTCTCCCCCACCTACTGCTTGATGCGCCGCAGGTCATTCACGGTGGGGGCATGATGTCCCACAAGCGTATGGGATCGCAGCAGGTTTCGAGGATAGAGTATTCAACCCAAATTTATTGATTCGCTCACAAGGGGAAGCTAAAGAATATTCTCAAGTATTAGCAGCTGAGTTGTCAATTCAACCACACCTGAAAGATTAGTGTCTGCAAGCGAAGTATCAGTAGCAAGGTAGTACGATAGCAACGGTGCCAGAAAAAGCTTTGACAATCCCCGGCAACGGCGCCAGAAAAAGCCTTGTTGACGGGATGTTAGCGCCAACAAAGTCTTGCAACAAGTAACAGCGGAGTAACAAGTAACAGCAGTAGTGACATCAGCAGCAAAGTAACATCAGTAGCAACAGTAGCAGCAAAGTGACAGCAGCAGCTAAGTGGCCCAATCCCTTTGGTGGCAAGGGACAAGCCTAGGCAAAGTAACGTAGCGAGAACCAGTAGTAAAAGACTCGTAGGCAGTGGATCGGTGATGGATGAGTGTGATGGATGTGATTCATCATGTAACAGCTATAACACGGAGAGATATGTGACTAGCTCCCAGTCGTCAATCTAATGTAGGCATGTATTCCGTATGTAGTCATACATGCTTAGGAAAAAGAACTTGCATGCCATCTATTGTCCATCCCTCCCGTGGCAGCGGGGTCCTAATGAAAACTACGGGATATTAAGGTTCTCCTTTTAATAAAGAACCGGACCAACACATTAACACGCGGTGAATAAATGAACTCCTCATACTATGGTCATCTCCGGGAGTGGTTCCGGTTATTGTCACTCCGGGGTTGCCGGGTCATAACACATAGTAGGTGACTACAACTTGCAAGATAGGATCTAAAACACACATATATTGGCGGCAACATAATAGGTTCAGATCTGAAATCATGGCACTCGGGCCCTAGTGACAAGCATTAAGCATAGCCAAGTGGTAGCAACATCAAATCTAGAACATAGTGGATACTAGGGATCAATCCCCGTCAAGAACTAACTCGATTAAATGATAGATCTCATCCAACTCATCACCGTCTAGCAAGCTTACGATGAGATTACTCACGAACAATGAAGAGCATCATGGAATTGTCGATGGAGAAATTTTGATGATGATGATGGCGACGATTTCCCATCTCCGGAGCCCGAAACGGACTCTAGATCTGCCCTCCAGATGAAGAACAGGATGTGACGACGCCTCCGTATCGCAAAACGCGATGAAACGTTCTCTCTGATTTTTTTCCAGGCGAAACTGAAGATATAGAACTAAGACGGAAGATATAGAACAAAGCCCTCATGGCGCATCCATAGGGGGTGGCCGCGGCCCAGGGGCTTGTGGCCCACTCGCATGCCCCCTCACGTGGATCTTTGCGCAAGTATTTTTCTTTTATTCCAGAAAAAATCTCCGTAAATTTTCAGGACGTTCCGAGAACTTTCATTTCTGCACAAAAACAACACCATGGCAATTCTGCTGAAAACAACGTCAGTCCGGGTTAGTTCCATTCAAATCATGCAAATTAGAGTCCAAAACAAGGGCAAAAGAGTTCGGAAAAGTAGATACGACGGAGACGTATCAACTCCCCCAAGCTTAAAGCCTTGCTTGTCCTCAAGCAACTCAGTTGACAAACTGAGAGAGACAGAAGAAAAACTTTGACGAACTCTGTTTGATCTTGTTGTTGCAACTATCTCTAACTCATATCCAGAGTTTCAGCAAGATCACAAGCAAACCACATAAGCAAATGACATCTAGGTCTCACGGTAAACTCATATAAATGGCATAATCAACTAGCGAGCAAATAATAATAAGCCTCAAGTGTCAACACTTCAATCAAAACAACATGAAGCAGTACGAATAGATGGTATCTCGCTAGCTCTTTCTGAGACCGCAAAACATAAATGCAGAGCACCTTCAAAGACCAAGGGCTGACTAAACATTGTAATTCATGGCAATGAAGATCCAGTCATAGTCATACTCAACACAGTTAAAAGAAAAGCATAAAAATGACAAAGGTGCTCTCTAATTGGTGCTTTTGTAAGAGGAGGATGACTCAACAGGAACATAAATAGACAGGCCCTTCGCAGAGGGAAGCATTGATTTGGAGAGGTGCGAGAGCTCAAGCTTTGAAAACAGAGATAATAATTTTGGTTGGCATGCTTTCATTGTCAACGCAATGACTAAGAGTTCTCAACATCTTCCACGCTACACATGCTATAGGCGGTTCCCAAACAGAAAAGTAAAGTTTTGACCCCCACCACAAATCAATCACACTCCATGGCTAGCCGAATCCTCGGGTACCGTCCATACCAACATCACTCCTGGGGGAGTTTTGTTTGCAATTATCTTTTCGATTTGAGCATGGAACTGGGAATTCCGTTAACGACCCCTTTCTCGTGAATGATAGTGAACAAACACATATCGAGGATAACACGCCTAGCTTGGAAGATACCAATAGCCCCCTGTCACCACATGAGCGGTTCGGGCATGCAAAACAGATTATTTCTTTAAGATTTAGAGAGTGGCACATGCAAATTTACTTGGAATGGCAGGTAGATACCGTACATAGGTAGGTATGGTGGACTCTTAAGGCACAACTTTGGGTTTATGGCAGTGGATGCACAAGTAGTATTCCCGCTTAGTACAAGTGAAGGCTAGCAAAATATTGGGAAGCGACCAACTAGAGAGCGACAACAGTCATCAAAATGCATTGAGAGTAACTAACATTGAGTGCAAGCATGAGTAGGACATAAATAACCATGAACATGAATATCATAGAGGCTATGTTGATTTTGTTTCAACTACATGCGTGAACATGCGCCAAGTCAAGCCACTTGAAACATTCAAAGGAAGAGACCATGCTATCATACTACATCATAGTCATCTCAACATTCATGTGGGCAACCAAGACAAACCATTATAAGCTCCTAGCTAAATAAGCATGGCATAAGCAACTATGATCTCTAAGTTGTCATTGCAAACATGTTTCTCTCACAACAAAGCTGAATCAGGCATGATGAGCTAGTCATATTTACAAAAACAAAATAGATCGAGTTCATACCAGCTTTTCCAAGCTCAGTCACTTCATCATATATCGTCATTATTGCCTTTCACTTGCATGACCGAATGATGTGAACAATAATAAGAGTGCTCGTGCATTGGACTAAAGCTGGAATCTGCAGGCAAACACAAAGGAGAAGACAAAGTAATATGGCTCTTCCAAAGCTAAACAGGTATGCATGCAAGAACCACTAAACATTGTAACCAATATCTTCTACCTTGACCCAAAGAAAAAGAAAACTATCTACACGGGAAAGCTCCCAACAAGCAAAAGAAGAAAAAGAAAATCTTTTTGGTTTTTCTCAAACTAGACAGACACACGAAAAGAAAATGAGAAAAAGAAAGAAAATAAACTAGCATGGATGATACAGTGGAAAAGTGTGAACACCGCCTAACAAAGTGAAAGCATAAGCAAGAATGTGAGGTCGGTGAGAACACGTACTCCCCCAAGCTTAAGCTTTTGGCCTAACTTGGTCTACTCCCAAGAAGGGAAATAACCAGCTCCTGGGTACTCCGGAGTGGACTGAGGATGCCACTTCTGTGTGAGCTCCTCTGGCTCCCACTTATAAACTGGCGTCTGGTACTCGACTGGCGGCTCGGGCACGGGCACCTCTGGTTGGGCCAAGCCCCAATATGCGTAGATGTCCGAGGGCATAATAGTGTACCTTCCTGCTTGAAGATTGAACAAAGAAGGAGCAGGCAAAGTAATAGTCTCACGAGTACCCTGACTAAATACCAGGTTATAAATCATCCTTCCACCTATATCTCTATCAATAAAGTCATGGCGAACCATGCTATCGTAATCTAGATATCTCTCGGGAAGAAGAACCTCTTCTTCCTCCTCCAGTCTAATGGGTATCTCAAAGTGTCTGGCAAGATGGGTAGCATAGATACCTCCATAGACAACACCTTTAGAATGGTTCAGGTTCAACCGTTGAGCTACTATAGCGCCCAAGCTATAAGTTTTATCGTTATAAAGCATTTCGCGCAAGACTGCAATATCTGGGGAACTAAGTGACCCAGCTTTCCCACGACCAATCAAACATTTTCCCACAAATAGTGAGAAGTACCGAAGCACAGGAAAATGAATGCTAGCAACTCTAGCGCAAGACACTCCTCTCTCCTCTCCTACAACAATTGGACCGATAAAAGCTTCCAAGTCCCGTGGACGAGGTTCATGAATATCCCCAACATAAGGTAATTTGCAAACATTGCAAAAAACCTCGAGTCACATGCGCTGGGGGACATCATAAAGTTTAAACTCAACCATAGGAGGATTCTTCCTCGGAAAGAAGTTAAAGCTTTGTACGAAGATATTAGTGAGGAGGAGGTATTGCGAACACTTATCTTCAACGAAGGCGGTAAGGCCTGCATTCTTCCCCAAGTGATAAAAGTCCTCATAAATTCCAGTGGCGCGTAAGAATGCGTCGCTTGGCCATTCGCACGTGCGAACTTCTGCGACTCGAGGGACCGGATACTTGGCCTTCTTCTCACTCCCATCATCCTTGGGGTCACGGCTTGACGAGCCTCTTAAAAACCTCCTCATCTTTCCCCTTTTCTATCTCTGAAAATTTCTGAAATTTTTAGTGATTCTAAGGAAAAGCGAACAAGGCTCAAAGAAACTCGTAGCAACTACTCACTCAAGTGCCTAGAGACTATATTACGCATCCAAACTACTTGGGACCAGCTAGAATCAGCATACAAAGCTCAAGAACATGGTCACCAAGGCAGCAAAAATACGCGGAGTATAAGGCACTAGTGCAAAAACTAATTGGACCAATGGAGGAGTCACTTACCAAGGAATAATTTCCCCAAAACAGTTCGGAGAACGGTGATTTGAGCAAAGAGATCGAAAATCCCAGCAAGAGGAGCAAGAACACGGGTTTGAGCTGCGAAACGATTTTTTTGGAGGTAGGAGAACTGGATGGGAGCAAGAATGAGTGGAGGGAGTGCCTGTGGGCCCCACAAGCCTGGGTAGCGCGGCCAGGGGGGTGCCCGCGCCCCAAGGGCTTGTGGCCCACTGGTGTGGCCCCCAGACAGACTCTTTGTCCCAGTATTTTTCAAATATTCCAGAAAAAATCATACTAGATTTTCACTGCGTTTGGAGAACTTCTGTTTTCGGGGTACTTTTCCACCGGACGCTAAGACAGAAACAGGGAAAATTAAACGAAATCTATCATTTTTCTTGTAAGAAACCTAAAGTGAAAGCTTGGAACAGAGGTTTGTGACTCCTCGATTCATCCATCTCATGGTCATCGAAAGAAATCCGTCAATGGGGTTGATCAAATCCCCTCGATAAAACTTTCTCGAATCGCAAAAGAGAATGGAGAATTTTCGAATAGTCACTAAGTAACCTCAATGGGGAAGTGTATCTCCCCAACAAGCAAATCATACTTCATCTTGACACGAGGAATAGGGCATTCAAAGTTCCCAATAAGAATCGATGAAGTTTTTTCGATAGCATTGATGCAATGTACTCGATATTGTTTCTTCGGAAAGTGCACCGTATGCACATTACCGTTGACATGGAAAGTGACATTGCCTTTGTTGCAATCTATAACAGCCCCTGCGGTGTTTAAAAAGGGTCTTTCGAGGATGACTGCCATGGCATCGTCCTTGGGAATATCCAAGATAACAAAGTCTGTTAAGATAGTGGTGTTAGTAACCACAACAGACACATCCTCGCAAATGACGATAGGGAAAGCAGTTGATTTGTTGGCCATTTGCAGAGAGATTTCAGTGGGTGTCAAGTTATCCAGTTCAAGTCTACGATAAAGAGAGAGAGAGGCATAACACTAACACCGGCTCCAAGGTCGCATAACGCAGTTCTAACATAGTTGCCTTTAATGGAGCAAGGTATAGTGGGCACACCGGGATCACCTAGTTTCTTAGGAGTTCCACCCTTGAAAGTGTAATTGGCAACCATGGCGGAGATCTCAAGATCAGGTATCCTCCTCTTATTAGTCACAATATCTTTCATGTACTTAGCATACAGAGACATTTTGAGCATATCTGACAAACGCATCTGCAGAAAGACAGGTCTGATCATTTCAACGAAGCGCTCGAAATCTTCATCATCCTTCTTCTTGGATGGTTTGGGAGGAAAGGGCATGGGTTTCTAAACCCATGGATCCCTTTCTTTACCAGCTTCCTAGCAGTGAAGTCATTCTTATCGTATCTCTTAGTCTTAGGCTGTGGGTTATCAAGATCAGGTTCAATCTCCACATCCTTTCCATTGCTAGGTTGAGCATCTTCATGAACATCACTATTGATATTATCATTAGGCTCATGTTCATCACCAGATTGTGTTTCAGCATCAGAGACAGAGACATCATTTGGACTCTCAGGTGTAGAAGCAACAGGGTTGCTAGCGTGCACGTTCCTATCATCCTTCTTCTTCTTTCTAGGATGACTAGGTGTATCAGTGCTAAATCCTTGAGAATCTTGTTCAATTCTCTTAGGATGACCCTCAGGATACAGAGGTTCCTGGGTCATTCTACCGCCTCACATAACGACTGTGACAGAATTGTCATTCAACTCATTGAGCAAGTCATTCTGAGCTTTAAGTACTTGTTCTACCTGAGTAGTAACCATAGAGGCATATTTACTCAGAAGTTTAAGATCATTGACATTTCTGTCCACCCAAGCACTTAAATGACTAAGCGTACGCGCATTCTTTTCCAATTCTTTGCTAACATAATCATTGAAACTTTGTTGTTTAGCAACGAAGTTATCAAATTCATCCATGCATAAGCTGGCAGGTTTATCAAAAGGAATATCACTCTCATCAAACCTACGCAGAGAATTCACTTCTACTACCTGTATCGGGTTATCGAGACCATGGATCTCTTCGATAGGTGGTAGATTTTTGACATCTTCAGATTTAGTGCCTTTCTGTCGCATAGATTTCTTGGCTTCTTGCATATCTTCAGGACTGAGGAATAGAATACCTCTTTACTTCAAAGTTGGCTTAGGAGGTGGTTCGGGAATAGTCCAAGCATTCTCATTGCACAAGATGTTATTCAGTAGAATCTCAGCTTGTTCTATGGTTCGTCCCCTAAAAACACTACCAGCACAACTATCTAAGTGGTCTTTTGAAGCATCGGTAAGTCCATTATAGAATATATCAAGGATTTCATTCTTCTCAAGAGGGTGATCAGTCAAAGCATTCAGTAGCTGGATGAGCCTCCCCAAGCTTGTGGGAGACTCTCTTCTTCAGCTTGAGCAAAGTTGTATATTTCCTGCAAGGCAGCTTGCTTCTTATGGGCAGGGAAATATTTTTCAGAGAAGTAGTAGACCATATCCTGGGGGCTACGCACACAACCAGGAGCAAGAGAAGTGAACCAAGTCTTAGCATCATCCTTTAGCGAGAAAGGAAACAGCTTGAGGATATAGTAGTGGCAGATCTTTTCCTCACTAGTGAATAGGGTGGCTATATCGTGCAGTTTGGTAAGATGGGCTACAACCGTTTCAGACTCATAACCGTGAAAAGGATGAGATTCGACTAGAGTGATTAACTCAGGGTCGACAGAGAATTCAAATCCTTGTCGGTCACGAAGATAGGTGAAGTCGCAAACTTCGGGTCGTATTTCATCCTAGCGTTCAGAGATTTTTCTTTCCACTTGCGGAGAAGTTTCTCAACATCATAGCTATCCTTACACGCAAGAAAGTCCTCAGCTATCTCTCCCTCCATAACATAGCGCATATCAGGCATAACAGGCAATTCAGGCATAGTAGCAGGTTCTACTCAATAGTATCAGCAGTTTCAGAAGTATCATCACATCTAGCATCAACTCTAGCAATATGTGCATCAAGGGCACCAAGTGGCAAAGGAGTATCAGGCATAGGATCATCAGGCATAGTATCAAGCATAGCATCATGGGGCATAGTATCAAGCATAGCATCATCAGGCATAATATCAAGCATAACATCATAACCATCATGGACAGCAGAAGTAGCATCATCAAGCACATGCGACATATCAAGATTTCTAGCAGGAGGTGAAGTCGCAAACTTACTCAGAACTGAAGGTGAATCAAGTGCAGAGCTAGATGGCAGTTCCTTACCTCTCCTCGTAGTGGAAGGTAGGATTTTAGTTCTTGGATCTTTCAGATTCCTCATAGTGATCAGCAGACGTCAATCCCAAGTGACTCAGAGAATATAGTTGTGCCTCCCCGGCAACGGTGCCCGAAAAAGCCTTGATGTCCCACAAGCGTATGGGATCGCAGCAGTTTTCGAGGGTAGAGTATTCAACCCAAATTTCTTGATTCGCTCACAAGGGGAAGCTAAAGAATATTCTCAAGTATTAGCAGTTGAGTTGTCAATTGAACAACACCTGAAAGATTAGTGTCTGCAAGCAAAGTATCAGTAGCAAGGTAGTACGATAGCAAGGGTGCCAGAAAAAGCTTTGACAATCCCCGGCAACGGCGCCAGAAAAAGCCTTGTTGACGGGATGTTAGCGCCAACAAAGTCTTGCAACAAGTAACAGCGGAGTAACAAGTAACAGCAGTAGTGACATCAGCAGCAAAGTAACATCAGTAGCAACAGTAGCAGCAAAGTGACAGCAGCAGCTAAGTGGCCCAATCCCTTTGGTGGCAAGGGACAAGCCTAGGCAAAGTAACGTAGCGAGAACCAGTAGTAAAAGACTCGTAGGCAGTGGATCGGTGATGGATGAGTGTGATGGATGTGATTCATCATGTAACAGCTATAACACGGAGAGATATGTGACTAGCTCCCAGTCGTCAATCTAATGTAGGCATGTATTCCGTATGTAGTCATACATGCTTAGGAAAAAGAACTTGCATGCCATCTATTGTCCATCCCTCCCGTGGCAGCGGGGTCCTAATGGAAACTACGAGATATTAAGGTTCTCCTTTTAATAAAGAACGGGACCAACGCATTAACACGCGGTGAATACATGAACTCCTCATACTATGGTCATCTCCGGGAGTGGTTTCGGCTATTGTCACTCCGGGGTTGCCGGGTCATAACACATAGTAGGTGACTACAACTTGCAAGATAGGATCTAAAACACACATATATTTGCGACAACATAATAGGTTCATATTTGAAATCATGGCACTCGGGCCCTAGTGACAAGCATTAAGCATAGCCAAGTAGTAGCAACATCAATCTAGAACATAGTTGATACTAGGGATCAATCCCCGTCAAGAACTAACTCGATTACATGATAGATCTCATCCAACTCATCACCGTCCAGCAAGCCTATGATGAGATTACTCACGAACGATGAAGAGCATCATGGAATTGTTGATTTAGAAAGGTTGATGATGACGATGGCGACGATTTCCCCTCTCAGGAGCCCGAAGCGGACTCCAGATCTGCCCTCCAGATGAAGAACAGGATGTGGCGGCGCCTCCGTATCGCAAAACGCGATGAGACCTTCTCTCTGATTTTTTTCTAGGCGAAACGGAAGATATAGAACTGAGATTGGGGGTGGTGGTGCCACGTGGGCCCCACAAGCCGTCATGGCGCGACCATAGAGGGTGGCCGCGACCCAGGGGCTTGTGGCCCACTGGCACGCCCCCTCACGGGGATCTTTGCGCAGGTATTTTTCTTTTATTCCAGAAAAAATCTCCGTAAATTTTCAGGACGTTCCGAGAACTTCCATTTCTGCACAAAAACAACACCATGGCAATTCTGCTGAAAACAACATCAGTCCGGGTTAGTTCCATTCAAATCATGCAAATTAGAGTCCAAAACAAGGGCAAAAGAGTTCAGAAAAGTAGATACGACGGAGACGTATCAGGGCGCGGTCGCGAGTGGCCTGGTAGTTGGCGACGAAGCGCTCGCACAAGCTGTCCCACGAGGTGATGGACGCCTTGGGAGGTTGAGGAGCCGAGAGAGTGCGCCCCCCTTGAGCACCATGGGGAACCAACACACCATGACCTTGTCACCTCCTCCTGCCGCCCTGATGCTCAGCGTGTAAAGTGATACGTCTCTAACGTATCTATAATTTTTGATGGTTCCATGCTATTATCTTGTCAACTTTGGATGTTTTGTATGCATGAATATGCTATTTTATATCTTTTTTGGGACTAACCTATTAACTCAGTGCCAAGTGCCAGTTTCTGTTTTTTCCGTGTTTTTGACCTTTTTCAGAGAAGAATATTAAACGGAGTCCAAACAGAATAAAACCTGCGGAATGATTTTTTACATAACAGAAGATACACACGGGACTTGAGAACCAAGGGAAAGGACCTCGGGGGATGTCACAAGCCCCCTAGCCGCGGCCTGGGGGGGCTAGCAGGCTTGTGCCCCCCCATGGCTCCTTTGCCCTACTTCTTCCGCCTATAAATTCTCTAAAAATCCAAAAGTACCAGAGAGAGCCACGAAAATACTTTTCCGCCGCCGCAAGCTTCTTTCTCCGCAAGATCCCATCTGGGGACCATTCTGGTGCCCTGCCGGAGGGGCGATTCGGACATGGAGGGCTTCTTCATCAACACCATTGCCTCTCCGATGATGCGTGAGAAGTTCACCACAGACCTTCGCGTCCATAGCTAGTAGCTAGATGGTTTCTTCTCTCTCTTGGATCTTCAATACAAAGTTCTCCATGATCTTCATGGAGATCTATCCGATGTAACTTTCTTTTGCGGTGTGTTTGTCGAGATCCGATGAATTGTGGATTTATGACCAGATTATCTATGAATATTATTTGAGTCTCCTCTGATCTCTTATATGCATGATTTCGTATCCTTGTAATTCTCTTAGAGTTGTGGGTTTCGTTTGGCCAACTTGATCTATAATTCTTGCAATGGGAGAAGTGCTTGGTTTTGGGTTCATACCGTGCGGTGTCCTCACCTAGTGACACAAGGGGTAGCGAGGCACGCATCGTGTTGTTGCCATCAAGGGTAAAAAGATGGGGTTTATATCATATTGCATGAATTTATCCCTCTACATCATGTCATCTTGCTTAAGGCGTTACTCCGTTTGTTATGAACTAAATACACTAGATGCATGTTGGATAGCGGTCGATGTGTGGAGTAATAGTAGTAGATGCAGATAGTATCGGTCTAATTGTCTCGGACGTGATGCCTATATGTATGATCATTTCCTTAGATATCATCATGACTGTGCGCGATTCTATCAATTGCTCGACAGTAATTCGTTCACCCACCATAATACTTGCTATCATGAGAGAAGCCTCTAGTGAACACTATGGCCCCCAGGTCTACTTCACATCATATTTTTAAATTTACACTTTTACTTTGCTGCACTTTCCACCTTCAGATCTCACCTTGCAAATAATCATGAAGGGATTGACAACCCCTTTATAGTGTTGGGTGCAAGTTTGTTTGTTTGCGCAGGTAGATTGGTGCCTCAACTTGATACTCCTACTGGATTGATACCTTGGTTCTCAAACTGAGGGAAATACTTACTGCTACTGTGATGCATCACCCTTTCCTCTTCAAGGGGAAAACCAACGCAAGCTCAATAGGTAGCAAGAAGAATTTCTGGCGCCGTTGCTGGGGAGGATCAAGTCAAGAATAGTCTCCCGTCAACGTGCCAATTTCTAGCGCCGTTGCCAGGGAGTATTCAAAGTGAAGCATATCCAAGTAACTATCGCAAACTCATCTCTTGCATTTACATTATTTTCCTTTTGTCTCTCGTTTTCCTCTCCCCCACATCTGAAAAAACAAAATTTACAAAAATATTTGCCTTTTTCGTTCGCCCTTTTCTTTCGCTTGCTTTCTGTTCGCTTGTGCGCTTGTCTGCCTGCTAAGACCTGTATGGCCAAACCAAAGGATTGTGATGCTTACTATAAAAGGTTAGAAGAGATTGAAACTAGTGTTAAAGGCTTCATGTCTACACAGTTTGATTATAATAGTTACTTTCGTAGAGAACTAAGGGAGCTAAATTCGTTTATGGCTTTTATGAATAAAGAAGTTGATGATATGGCCAAACAATTCCTTGTGTTAAATTCTCAGTTTGCTCGTCTTGAAAAATTGGTAGGCCAGATTTCTGATAAACAGGCTACCTTACTCAATAAAATGGCTGCTAAACCTGAAATATGTGATGAGAAGCACGAAGATCTTAAAGTGCTTGGTGTGACTCCTATTGAATCCTTGTTTTCTAATGTCAATCCTAATGATGATGGGGCTGGATATGAATCCACATTGGTTGAGAAACGCCCCAATGATTCGGGGTCTATTTATCTTGATGCTAAAAGCACTAAAAGTGGAGTAGAGGATATCAAAACTTTGAGTAGTAATGAAATTACTACTTTGGATTTCAAGTAATTCAATTATGATAGTTGCTCTTTGATTGAATGTATTTCCTTGATGCAATCCATGCTAAACTCTCCACATGCTTATAGCCCAAATAAGGCCTTTACCGATCATATCGTTGATTCTATGATGAAATCTCTTGAAGAGAAACTTGAGTTCGAGATATCTATTCCTAGAAAACTTCATGATGAGTGGGAACCTACTATCAAAATCAAGATTAAAAACTATGAATGCAATGCTTTGTGTGATTTGGGTGCTAGTGCTTCCGCTATTCCAAAGTCTTTATGTGGTGTTCTAGGCTTCAATGAGATTGATGAGTGCTCTCTTAATTTGCATCTTACGGATTCTACTGTTAAGAAACCTATGGGAAGAATCAATGATGTTCTTATTATTGCAAATAGGAACTATGTACCCGTAGATTTCATTGTGCTTGATATTGATTGCAATCCGACATGTCCCATCATTCTTGGTAGACCTTTCCTTAGGACTATTGGTGCTGTCATCGATATGAAGGAAGGGAATATTAGATTTCAATTTCCATTAAAGAAGGGCATGGAACACTTTCCTAGAAAGAAAATAAGATTGCCTTATGAATCCATGATGAGGGCTACTTATGGTTTGAGCACCAAAGACGACGATACTTGATTCTATCGCCTTATGCCTAGCTAAGGGCGTTAAACAATATCGCTTGTTGGGAGGAAACCCAATGAATTTATCTTTGCTTTTTTGTTTTCTGTTTTGTTGTGTCCACACCATCATAATTCTGTTATGATTGTGTTTTTTGTGTTTGTTTTTGTGTTTGTGCCAAGTAAAACCTTTATGATTAGTTTTGGTGATGGTTGTTTGATCATGCTGAAAAAGACAGAAACTTTGTGCTCATGAAATTATTTTTAATTCCTATCCAGAAAGAGATTTTGAGTTTATTCTTTTTTCTGCTGGTTGATATGCAAATTGCCCTAATGGTAATAATGTTTCAGAATTTTTGAGACACCAGAAGTATACGAAGTACACAGATTCCTACAGACTGGTCTGTTTTTGACAGATTCTGTTTTTGTTGTGTTGTTTGCTTATTTTGATGAAACTATGGATAGTATCGGGGAGGGGGGGTACTAGCCGTGGAAAAGTGAGAATACAGTAATCTAACATCAATCTAAATAGAAATCAAGTTTACCATAGTACCTAAAGAGTTGGTAGTTTGTTTTCTTATGCTAATGATATCACGAGTTTCTGTTTAAGTTTTGTGTTGTGAAGTTTTCAAGTTTTGGGTGATGTTCTCATGGACAATGAGATAAAGAGTGGAAAGAGCTTAAAATTGGGGATGCCCAAGGCATCCCAAGGCAAATTCAAGGAGACCAAAAATCCTAAGCTTGGGGATGCCCTGGGAAAGCATCCCCTCTTCCGTCTTCAATCCATCGGTAACGTTACTTGGAGCTATATTTTTATTCACCACATGATATGTGTTTTGCTTGGAGCGTCGTGTATTATAGGAGTATTTTCTTATTGTTTTGTCGCAATCATCCTTGCTGCACACCTTTTTGAGAGGGACATGCACTCATCGTGAATTTTCTAGAATACTCATTGAGCTTCACTTATATGTTTGGAGTTAGGCAATTTAGCTCGCATGTGCTTCACTTATATCTTTTGAGCTAAATAACTTTGCTCTAGTGCTTCACTTGAAACTTTTTAGAGCACAACAGTGTCCTATTTTGAAGAAATAAAAACTCTCGATCTTCACTTGTATGTTTTTGAGAGTGCTCTCTCTCAGTACCTTGGTAATTGGCTTGTGCTATGAAAGTAGTCCTAAAGATGATAGGCATCCAAAGAGGATATAACAAAAACTTCCATAATTCAAGTGCATTGATTGGTAAGATAAGTATGATTCCTCACAATTAGTTTTGAGATATGGATATGGTAATATTAGAGTTATGTTAGTAGGGTGTTGTGAATCTAGAAATACTTGTGTTGAAGTTAGTGATTCCCGTAGCATGCATGTATAGTGAACCGCTGATGACCCACAAGTATAGGGGATCAATCGTAGTCCTTTCGATAAGTAAGAGTGTCGAACCCAACAAGGAGCACAAGGATCTGACAAGTGGTTTTCAGCAAGGAAATATCCGCAAGCACTGAAATTATCGGTAACAAGTGATTGTGTGGTGAGATGATTCGTAGCAAGCAACAAGTAACAAAAGTAGCAACGGTGCAGAAAATTGGCCCAATCCCTTTTGTAGCAAGGGACAAGCCTGGACAAAGTCTTATAGGAGGAAAAACGCTCCCGAGGACACACGGGAATTTCTGTCATGCTAGTTTTCATCGTGTTCATATGATTCACGTTCGTTACTTTGATAGTTTGATATGTGGGTGGACCGACGCTTGGGTACTGCCCTTACTTGGACAAGCATCCCACTTATGATTAACCCCTCTCGCAAGCATCTGCAACTATGAAAGAAGAATTAAGAGAAAGTCTAACCATAGCATTAAACTAGTGGATCTGAATCAGCCCCTTACGAAGCAACGCATAAACTATGGTTTAAGCTTCTGTCACTCTAGCAACCCATCATCTACTTACTACTTCCCAATGCCTTCCTCTAGGCCCAAATAATGGTGAAGTGTTATGTAGTCGACGTTCACATAACACCACTAGAGGAAAAACAACATACAACACATCAAAATATCGAACGAATACCAAATTCACATGACTACTTATAGCAAGACTTATCCCATGTCCTCAGGAACAAAAGTAACTACTCACAAAGCATAACCATATTCATGACCGGAGAGGTAATAAGTAGCATCAAGGATCTGAACATAAACTCTTCCACCAAGTAATCCAACTAGCATCAACTACAAAGAGTAATTAACACTACTAGCAACCTTACAAGTACAAATCGGAGTCGCGAGATGGAGATTGGTTACAACTGATGAACTAGGGTTTGGATATGAGATGGTGCTGATGAAGATGTTGATGGTGACGAGTCCCCTCCGATGAGAGGAGTGTTGGTGATGACGATGGCGACGATTTCCCCCTCCGGGAGGGAACTTTCCCCGGCAGGATCGTCCTGCCGGAGCTCTAGATTGGTTGTGCTCAAGTTCCACCTCGTGGCGGCGATGAACCCTTCGAAAAGATTTCTCCTGATTTTTTGCAGACCGAAACCCTTCTTGTAGCAAAAGAGGGGGCCAGTGGGCCAGCAGGGAGCTCACAAGCCCCCTAGGCGCGACCAGGGGGGAGGCCGCGCCTAGCACGCTTGTGGCCTCCTGCTGGCACCCCTCTGGCACTTCTTCGGCCTAGTATTTTTCATAAATCCCAGAAAAAATCCACGTTGAGTTTCACGGCTTTTGGTGTTGTGCAGAATAGGTATCTCAAACTTGCTCCTTTTTCAGGCCATAATTCCAGCTACCGGCATTCTCCCTCTTCATGTAAACCTTGAAAAATAAGAGATAAAAGGCATAAGTATTGTAGCGTGAAGTGTAATAACAGCCCAAAAAGCAATAAATATCAACATGAAAGCATGATGCAAAATGGACGTATCAACTACTCCAAGCTTAGACCTCGCTTGTCCTCAAGCGAAATCCGAGCTCAATAAATATGCCCACATGTTTAGAAAGAGAGGTGTCGACAAAACAAGATACCAACATGCAGGCATCATGATCATGATCAGAACAGCAATACCATCATATATTCTCTTATGCTAAAGTGACAATCCCTTCACAAAGTAAAGCATGGATCAAGAACCTTACCGAGAATTAACAACCGATATCCTTTAGTCATTGAAGCAATTGCAATTTATTACAACATCAGAAATAGTCAAATAAGAGCTTGTAAAGCAAATCCACATACTCAATCATCGTTTTGTCTTCTATAATTGCTACAACTCACGTGGTACTCATGAGATCAAAGTTTCAGTTGGACACAGAGAAGGATAGGGGCTTATAGTTTCGCCTCCCAACCGTTTACCTCAAGGGTAATGTCAACAATAATAATTCATGAATATTTACCTCCAAGATGACATATGAATATAGATCTTTCCCTAGCATATGACGTTAGCCAAGATAAAGGCGAAATAAGGAATTGGTGAAGATCACCATGACTCTTTCAAGCGCAAAAAGTAAAGGTACAAGATAGGCCCTTCGCAGAGGGAAGCAGAGGTTTTCATGCGCTTTTGAGGTTTGGATGTGTATCCTCTTAGTGTGGAGGATCGTCACTTTATATTGCCTCCTGTGATAAAGAACTTTAGTATGTAGTCTATCGCTTTTATGTCTTCGTCATCACAGGTTCGTACAAAGCTTATTTTCCGCACACTAATAGATCATACATATTAGGGAGCAATTTTTATTGCTTGCACCGATGACAACTTACTTGAGGGATCTTATTCAATCCATAGGTAGGTATGGTGGACTCTCATGACAAAACTGGGTTAAAGGTTTATGGATGCACAAGTAGTATCTCTACTTGTTGTGGGAGTTTTGGCTAATATGAGGTGGAAGCAATCGTCACATGCTAAGGGATCTCTAGTCATATAACATTGTTCGGAACCAAGCAAATACAATTCATTATGTTGTCTTCCTTGTCCAACATCTACTTCTAAGCATGGAATAGTTTATTAAGTGTTCACAATCATAGATGGTGTCAAAGATGATGTATTTATATGTGAACCTCTCCTTATTTATCACTTCCTATTAATTGCAATAATGACCAAGGTCTACGTTTGTCTACCCTCAACAAGTTTCAATCATCATTATTTTTATATGTGAAGACATCACTTCCCATAAGATCATTGCATGATCTTTCATGCTTTCGTCCTTTTCTCATTCTCTTGATCATGGCATGAGGCAAGGCTCTTAATTAAGACACTCTTTATGATATGGCTCACGAGCTCGAATACATCGGGGGTGACATGAAGCAAAACTCAAGCCTAAAACACTAAGACCTTTATTCTACTAGAGAAAGAGAAGACTGAAAAGGAACAAACTAAAACAAATGTAAAGGCAAAAGATGTGATGGTGATACGATACCGGGGCAACTCCCCCAAGCTTGGCACAAGCCAAGGGGATTGCCCATACCCATGCCTAGTTGTCTTCCCTTGGAGGTGATGGTGGTGGAGTTGTTGCAACCTGGGTTAGATCCTCCGTCTTCCAAGGCATAGATGCCCCATAATGGAAAGATGAACGAGTCTCCGGAATCCTCAAATCTGCAGCCAACCGTATTGATTTAAATCTATATTCATACTCACAGTTTCGGTTCTGTAGGTCATACATCTGGGCTTGGAGGTGATCAATCCTGTCATAGAGCCTGGAGAGGTGCTTCCCGATGTCATTGGCATCGATCTTGTGCTTGCTGGTGAACTCCGTGATCATTATGTGGTTGGCGCTGAGTCCACGCTCCACCATCCCTTGGCACTTGAAGACTTGTTGCTCCATTGCTTCGAGCCTCGTCTCCATGCTCCCAGTCCTCTTAGGCCCCTCATCATCACGGTTGTGCAACATCCCCTCATGCATCTCGATAGATTGAGGGTGTTGCAGCACTCCAGTGAGGTAGGGATTGATGACCTTCTCGAAGATCTTGTCCTTAGGAGCTTTTGGGGACGTCCTAGCAATCTAGATCTGCAACAGAAACAGGCTCAAAACGAAAACAGAGGAAATCTGCGTGATACAAGGGTCAGACCTTTCGGGAGAATATATAATGATTTTTTTCCGACCAGAAGGAGTACTTCGCAAGAAAACAAAATCCGGGAGGCACACGAGGTGGCCACAAGCCCCACAGGCGCGGCCAGGGGGTGGCCCACGCCTGACAGGCTTGTCGCCTCCTCGTGCGCTTTTCGGACTACTACGAATTTTTCTATTTTTCTAAATATTCCAAAACGGAGAAAAATTCCTACTAGAAAAGTTTTGGAGTCTGTTTACTTACCGAAACACATACCTCTTCGTTTTCGGAGTCTGAAACAGGCTGATAAATATCCCTTAGGTACTCCTACGGAGTTATGGTATTGATATTATTCCTTTCAACATTTATGGGAGTACCTGAGATATAATGCTTGATTCTCTGCCCATTTACCACTCTTGGACAATTACCGTCCGTGTTGTTGATCTTGATAGAACCGGAATGATATACTTCCTCAACAATATAGGGACCTTGCCATTTAGAGAGAAGCTTGCCTGCAAAAAATCTAAAACGAGAATTATATAGCAAGACATAATCACCTACATTGAACTCACGCTTTTGTATCCTTTTATCATGCCACCTCTTAATCTTTTCTTGAACAACTTGGCATTTTCATATGCCTGAGTTCTCCATTCATCAAGCGAGCTAATATCAAATAACCTCTTCTCACCAGACGGTTTGAAATCAAAGTTGAGCTCTTAGATTGCCCAATAAGCTTTATGCTCTAGCTCAAGAGGTAAATGACATGCTTTATCGTACACCATTTCGTACGGGGACATGCCCATGGGATTCTTATAGGAAGTTCTATAAGCCCACAGTGCATCATCGAGCTTCTTAGACCGATTCTTTCTAGACCTGTTGACAATCTTTTGAAAATTTGTTTAATCTCTCTATTGCTTAGCTCTACTTGACCACTGGACTGAGGGTGATAGGGAGACACAATTCTATGGTTAACATCGTACTTAGCAAGCGTTTTACGAAAAGCACCATGAATGAAATGTGAATCACCGTCGGTCATTAGATATCTAGTGACTCCAAATCTAGGGAAAATAACTTCTTTAAGCATCCTGATAGAAGTGTTGTGATCAACACTACTAGTGGGGATAGCTTCTACCCACTTAGTGACGTAATCAACAACAACTAGGATATGAGTATACCCGTTGGATTTTGGAAAAGGTCCCATATAATCAAAGCCCCAGACATCACATGGTTCAATGACAAGTGAATAGTTCATAGGCATTTCCTGACGTTTACCAATATTACCTATTCTTTGACATTCGTCACAAGACAAGACAAACTTACGGGCATCCTTGAAGAGAGTGGGCCAATAGAAACCTGATTGCAATACCTTGTGTGCAGTTCTATATCCCGCATGGTGTCCTCCGTAGGCCTTGGAGTGACACTTCTATAGGATCTGTCCCTGTTCATGTTCAGGTACACCACGTCTAATAACACCATCTACTCCTTGCTTATAAAGGTGAGGATCATCCCAAAAGTAATTTCTCAAGTCTTAGAAGAATTTCTTCTTTTGCTGGTATGTGAAACTAGGTGGTATATATTTGGCAACGATATAGTTCGCATAATCAGCATACCACGGTGCACTACGTGAAGTATTGATGACATTCAATTGCTCATCAGGAAAGCTATCATCAATAGGTTGTGGGTCATCAAGAACGTTCTCCAACCTAGACAAGTTATCTGCTACGGGGTTATCAGCACCCTTCGGTCGACAACATGCAAATCAAATTCTTGTAGCAAGAGAACCCATCTAATAAGTCTAGGGTTAGCGTCTTTCTTCTCCATGACGTACTTAATATCAGCATGATCAGTGTGAATAGTGACTTTGGAATCAACTATGTAAAATCTGAACTTTTCACATGCAAACACGACTGCTAAAAATTCCTTTTCCATAGTAGCATAGTTTATTTGGGCAGTGTCTAGAGTTTTACTAGCATAGTGAATAACATTCAACTTCTTATCAACTCTTTGCCCTAGGACAACAACAACAGCATAATCACTAGCATCACACATGATTTCAAAAGGTAAGTTCCAATCAGGTGGTTGAACAATAGGTGTAGTTATCAAAGCCCTCTTAAGTATCTCGAAGGCTTCCTCACAATCATCGTCAAAGACAAAAGGAATATCCTTTTGCAAGAGATTGGTAAGAGGCCTAGAAATCTTAGAGAAGTCTTTAATGAACCTCCTATAGAAACCAGCATGACCAAGGAAACTTCTTATACCTTTGATATCTGTGGGGTATGGCATTTTCTCGATTGCATCAACCTTAGCCTTATCGACTTCAATACCTCTTTCAGAAATTTTATGTCCTAAGACGATGCCTTCATTAACCATAAAGTGTCACTTCTCCCAATTCAAGACAAGATGGGTGTCTTTACATCTCTGCAAGACCCGATCAAGGTTGCTGAGGAAATCATCAAAAGATGACCCATAAACGGAGAAGTCATCCATGAAAACCTCAACAATCTTTTCACAAAAGTTAGAGAATATAGCCATCATACATCTTTGAAAGGTCGCAGGTGCATTACATAAGCCAAAAGGCATATGTCTGTAAGCAAAGGTACTGAAAGGGCACGTGAAAGTGGTTTTCTCCTGACCAGATTGTGCAACAAGTATTTGGGAGAAACCAGAATAACCGTCCAGAAAGCAGAAGTGTGTGTGTTTAGGCAGTCTTTCTAGCATTTGGTCGATAAAAGGCAAAGGGTAATGATCTTTCCTAGTGGCTTTATTCAATTTCCTAAAATTGATCACCATCCTATAGCCAGTAATAATCCTCTGTGGGATCAATTCATCCTTATCATTAGGGGCAATGGTAATGCATCCCTTCTTAGGGACGCAATGCACCGGACTCACCCAATCACTATGAGCAACATGATAGATAATACCTGCTTCCAGGAGCTTTAGTATTTCTTTTCTTACTACCTCTTTCATCTTAGGATTTAATCTCCTTTGATGGTCAGCAACTGGTTTGGAATCAGGATCGGTTTTAATCTTGTGCTGGCATAGAGTGGGACTAATACCCTTAAGATCATCAAGAGTATATCCAATAGAAGCACGATGCTTTCTCAGAGTTTTTAGTAACTCCTTTTCTTCATGCTCTGAGAGGCTAGCACTAATAATAAGCATACTTAAGAGTATCAGGCAACCGTTTAAGCTAGAACACAGGATCACCCTTTGGTGGGGGTGGATCCCCAAGCAGTTCAGCAGACAAATTATTCTTAAGGATAGGATATTGTTCTAAGACAACTCTATCTATCTCATCCCTTTCATCCATATGCATATCATTTTCATGCTCAAGCAAGTATTGCTCTAAAGGATCCGTAGGAGGCACAGCAATAGAAACTAGGGAAATAGTTTCATCCTTACTAGGCAGCTCTTTTTCATGAGGTTTTCTACCAAACTTGGAGAAATTGAACTCATGTGACACACCTTCAAAGCCAACAGTGACGGTTTGCTTCTCACAGTCAATATGAGCATTGACGGTATTGAGGAAGGGTCTGCCAAATATGATGGGACAAAAGCTATGTTGGGTGGTAGCAAGAACAAGGAAATCAGCAAGATACTTCGTTTTACCACACAAGACTTCAACATCCCTAACAATTCCCACATGGGAGATAGTATCTCTATTGGCAAGCTGAATAGTGACATCAATAGGCTTTATCTCAACAGGTGCAATCTCGTCTTTGATTTCATCATATAAGGATTGAGATATTGCACTAACACTAGCACCCACATCACATAAACCATGATAACAATGATCTCCTATCTTAATAGAAACAACAGGCATGCCAACAAGAGGCCTATGTTTGTCTCTAGCATGTGGTTTAGCAATTCTAGCAGCATCTTCATAGAAGTGAATATCATGGCCATCAACATTGTCGGATAGGAGATCTTTGATAATAGCAATGCTAGGTTCAACTCTAATTTGCTCAGGGGGTGTAGGTGTTCTAATGTAGCCTCTACGTATCACAGTTGAAGCTTTAGAATGATCGTTTATCCTAACAGGGAAAGGTGGTTTCTCAATGTAAGCACTGGGAACAACAGGATCATTATAGGCAATGACTTTCTCTTCAACTGGATTGGGTTTAACTACATTGACTTCTAAGGGAGGATGATATTTAAACCACTTCTCTTTGCGAAGATCCATATGAGCAGCAAATGATTCACATAATGAAGCTACTATCTCAGAGTCAAGTCCATACTTAGCACTAAAATCACAAAAGGTATTTGTTTCAACAAAGGATTTAACGCAATCAAACCTGAAAATCATACTTGACTCCTTACCTTCATCAAGCTCCCAATCTTCAGAGTTGCGTTTAATTCTCTCCAATAAATTCCATTTGAAGTCAATATCTCTCTTCATAAAAGAACCATACAAGAAGTGTCAAGCATGGTGCGATCATCATTAGAAAGCCGAGCATAGAAGTTCTGAATGATAATTTCTCTCGAGAGCTCATGGTTGGGGCATGAATATAACATTGATTTAAGCCTCCCCCAAGGTTGAGCGATGCTTTCTCTGTCACGAGGCCAAAAAATATAAATATAATTCCGATCACGATGTACTAAATGCATAGGATAAAACTTTTGATGAAATTCCAATTTCAACCGATTGTAGTTCCATGATCCAGTATCATCACATAGCCTATACCATGTCAACGCCTTATCCCTCAACTATAAGGGAAAGACCTTCTTCTTGACCTCATCCTCGAGCAAACCTGCAAGCTTAAATAAACCACAAACTTCATCTACATAGATTAGATGCAAGTCTGGATGTGATGTTCCATCTCCTGTAAAAGGATTAGCCAGCAGTTTCTCAAGCATACCCGAAGGAAATTGATAGCAAATATTTTCAGTAGGTGCAGCAGGTTGAGGAGCAACTCTTTGTGCTTACGTTTGAGGTGAAGATACCCCGAACAAGCCCCTCAAAGGATTAGTTTCCATAGTGACAAGTGACAATAAATTTCAGCACACTATATAAATGTTTCCTTACCAATTTCCACTTACCAAAGGCGCTTCACTCCCCGACAACAGCGCCAGAAAAGAGTCTTGATGACCCACAAGTGTAGGGGATCTATCGTAGTCCTTTTGATAAGCAAGAGTGTCGAACCCAACGAGGAGCAGAAGGATCTGACAAGTGGTTTTCAGCAAGGTAATATCTGCAAGCACAGAAATTATCGATAACAAGTAGTTGTGTGATGAGATGATTCGTAGCAAGAAACAAGTAACAAAAGAAACAATGATGCAGCAAAGTGGCCCAATCCCTTTTGTAGCAAGGGACAAGCTTGGACAAAGTCTTATAGGAGGTAAAACGCTCCCGAGGACACATGTGAATTTTTGTCAAGCTAGTTTTCATCATGTTCATACGATTCACGTTCGTTACTTTGATAGTTTGATATGTGGGTGGACTGGTGCTTGGGTACTGCCCTTACTTGGACAAGCACCCCACTTATGATTAACCCCTCTCGCAAGCATCCGCAAATCCGAAAGAAGAATTAAGACAAAATCTAACCATAGCATTAAACTAGTGGATCCAAATCAGCCCCTTACGAAGTAATGCATAAACTAGGGTTTAAGCTTCTGTCACTCTAGCAACCCATCATCTAATTACTACTTCCCAATGCCTTCCTCTAGGCCCAAATAATGGTGAAGTGTTATGTAGTCTACGTTCACATAACACCACTAGAGGAAAAACAACATACAACACATCAAAATATCGAACGAATACCAAATTCACATGACTACTTATAGCAAGACTTATCCCATGAACTCAGGAACAAAAGTAACTACTCACAAATCATAATCATATTCATGACCAGAGAGGTAATGAGTAGCATCAATGATCTGAACATAAACTCTTCCACCAAGTAATCCAACTAGCATCAACTACAAAGAGTAATTAACACTACCAGCAACCTTACAAGTACCAATCGGAGTCGCGAGACGGAGATTGGTTACAAGTGATGAACTAGGGTTTGGATATGAGATGGTGCTGATGAAGATGTTGATGGTGACGAGTCCCCTCCGATGAGAGGAGTGTTGGTGATGACGATGGCGACGATTTCCCCCTCCGGGAGCGAAGTTTCCCCGACAGGATCGTCCTGCTGGAGCTCTAGATTGGTTCTACTCAAGTTCCGCCTCGTGGTGGCGGCGAACCCTCCTAAATGCATTCTCGTGATTTTTTCCACACTGAAACCCTTCTTGTAGCAAAAGAGGGGGGCTAGTGGGCCAGCAGGGAGCTCACAAGCCACCTAGGCGCGATCAGGGGGGAGGCCGCGCCTAGCAGGCTTGTGGCCTCGTGCTGGCGCCGCTCTGGCACTTCTTCAGCCCAGTATTTTTTATAAATCCCAAAAAAAAGCCACGTTGATTTTCACGGCTCTTGGAGTTGCGCAGAATAGGTATCTCAAACTTGCTCCCTTTTCAGGCCAGAATTCCAGCTCCCGGCATTCTCCCTCTTCATGTAAACCTTGCAAAATAAGAGAGAAAAGGCATAAGTATTGTACCGTGAAGTGTAATAACGACCCAAAAAGCAATAAATATCAACATGAAAGCATGATGCAAAATGGACGTATTAGGGAGGTGCACGGGGCTGCCCTAGCATTTGTCCAGCCATGACGTTCCCCACATGCAACACTCCAGTAGGAGATGACGTGCCCGATCGCGCTAGGCCGACTGCCGGCACGTCATCTGAAACTAACGGGGTCTTAATACCAGCAGACAAAGACGACAAACTCGATTGTGAAGACGCAGGAGTGGTAAAGAGATCTCCTTGCCCGCATTTAAAGCTTGGTGTAGAGGATGGCTGCCCACGCACGGCCTCCGCCTGCTCCTCTCATTCCCTCCGCCACGCCGCTCGCACCTACCGCAACCTCCCTGCCAGCGTCGTCTCTCGAATTATTGATTAGGCCTCTGGGCGAGTGCTGCCCTGCATCGCTCTTCGGGAGGGGCTAGTGGATCCGCTAGCTGGATTCGTGGACCGGGTCTCAGAGCGCATCCTCCCATGTGTGGCTTTGATGGCTATGGAGGAGACGCCTGCTGCGGAAGTAAGTTCCCCATCTTTGAAGCTTTCCTCTCCTATGCTTCCATCTTCCTTGCAGCCGGCTCCGCCAGAGCTTCCTCTCCGTTCATGGGCGGATCTAGCTGGCTCTTCAAGGCCCCGACTCTACTCCACTATCGTAGTACCGAGTGAGAAGGAGCCTGCTTGTGGGAAAGCACGCGCGGGAGCGCCTGCAAGCGCGAGCTCTGTAACTCATCATCTAACCCTACCAAAGATGCTGGCCGGGACTGGACGCTGGTGAGCTCTCGGCGTGCCCGTCTCCTGGCACGGCGTTAGGAAGATCACCGCCTATAACTGCCAAAAGATCCGGGGCGGCAACGGTTGCGCCTTGATGACCGCCATGCGCTCTCTCCCACAGAAGCATTCAAGAGGCGATTTGGGAACTACTGCTACCGGTGCCTTGGCTCCAGACACAAGTTCTTTGAGTGCCGCGACCCTCAAATTTTCTACACCTGCAAACGGAAGGGGCACTTGGAGAGTGAGTGCCCTGTTCACTGTCTCAAGGGCTCAGTTCCGGTGGCGCCTCCATCCACCCCTGCTCCTCCATCTGCCGCCGAGTTCCCACCGCTGCCAGCCTCGTTTGCCTCCGGTGGCCGGGTGTCTCCCTCATGCACCGACATCGCTGTCACACCGTCGGGCCCTCCCCCTGCCCCCGTGGTTGCCATGGCCGCGAGCTACATCCCGGGCGTGGCGCTCCGCAGGCCAGCCACTTCGACCTGCTTAGTGGTCAACACTCTGGAGATGGAGGAGGAGTCCTACCGTATGCGCACCACGGCGCTGCTGCTCACCGCCGTGGGTCCGTGTTCGGGCATCACCGCAGACAAGGTGGCGGAGGCTGTGGAGCACGACCAGGGCTTCCCGCGGCGCGACATCAGCGTCGCCCCCTGCTTTCCGGAGGACTTTCTGCTCGTCCCGTCGGAGTGCCACTAGCGCGACCTCATTTTCAAGCGGCGTGAGCTGGTGGTGGCTAGTGTAAAGTTCCTGCTGAGGCCCTGGTTCCCACCGCCGGGCGGCAACAGGGTTTGGCGGTTCTAATACAGAGTGGCCATTGAGGGACTGCCCCTGAATGCTTGGTATTGAGACAACGGTTAAGAAGTGCTCGACAAGAAATGCAGGCTCGATCTCATTGAGCGGCAATCCACCACCAAGACCAACGTCTCTGCCCTATTTGCCTGGTTGTGGACCTGAGACCCGGACCTGATCCCTCGGGCATCTGAATTCAATGTCGTCAACCGCCCCAACGTCGCAAGGACTCGGAGATCACTACCGGAGGGCACCCCCTCGGAGCAAGGAAATGAAGGACCCCACTTCCCGGTGCTCATCCACTTGGATGTAGTCAAGGACTACACGCCGGCGGAGGACGGTGATCTTGAGTGGACAAGGATCTACGAGCACAAGGAATGGAGGATGGGCACCAAGGATGGCAAGCGCAGGGCTCGTGCTGCAGTTTCGGAGGGCTCTTCCCTCGCCGCCCGCCGCAGTGAAGATGATGGTGATGATGGCTACAATGGTGGCGCTAGGCGGCGGAGCAAGCGCAGTGGTGTGCGCTCTGGGTTCTGGCAAGGCATCCGGGACAGTGCGCACTACCGGAACACCGTGACCCGTGCGTCGAAGCCGAGATGCTACAGGCGCCACAACAGCTCCCTGGATACTACGCCTCTGGCAACCTGCCTACCTTCGGTGGAGTAGCAGCTAGCGGCCATCGGAGAGGAAAGTTTATCCATGCAACCGCCGCGGGCCCAGACAAGAGTTTTCGTCACCCCATCACTACAAGCGATTCAGGGGACTGGGTCAAAGGACCAAGCCATGCAGCAAGACTCTGAGGATAGCATCAGTGGTGCGTGCAGTGTGACGGACGCACTGGTCGGCCAGGACGACCCTGCTGCTCCGCCAATTTCTGACTGCTGGACGCGGTGCAAGGGGACGGAGCTGTTGCCCCGTGGATGCCTTCTGGTGAGCTGCTGCCGTTGTGCTCGCCATCCCGACAGCCCTCGCAGACCTTGCATGGCAGCCTCCCGAGCTGGTCCAGCCTCTTTGGCAACTGCGCGGCCCCCGTCACCGGTGGAGGAGCGGGCAATTTCCTCAGCACCGGGCCTCCTTGCTATGACCTGCCCCCGCTTCCGCCATCGCTGGAGTCATCTACCTCGGACTAGCCGGTCTCGTAGCACCCTCTGCCTGCGCTAGGATGGGTGATGCCTACCCCGAGCGGTGGTCCATGCTGGCTGCGTGGGTGGGATGTGGATCAGTTCCCCTTGCCACGGGCTGAGCCGTCATGGGCCATTGGGCCTGAAGTGGTTTTTGGTCAAGGTGTTGCCATGAGTCCCATTCAGCAGAGCGCAACGCACGTTCAATCAGAAGAGAAGAGGCACGCAAGATAGACTCTCGGTGAAGCCAACCTCACCGGCCCAAGTCTAATTACTACAATCACCCAGCGGGTGGCATCGCTTCAGATCGACGAGCAGCGGGCGTTCATCGACAAAATTGCATCCTTGCTGTCTGCCTCCATCCTCAGTTCACCGCCGCAGCCCACTTCAACCCGTCACAAGCTCAAGAAGAAATTGTGTGGTGCAATAAAGGTGCCCAGGCAGAGCGCGCATCTTTCGCGCATGCAGTCTAGCTTCTCCTCCTTGAGGAGGTCGTAGGCGGCTATCTGTGTTCAGTTGGGCTTCATTATACGTGAAGCCGACTTCAATGACGACACGCTCCTCACCTACCTGGACTTCTTCCGCGAGCCCATTCCGCCGGAGAACGTGGAAAAGCTTGCGCAAATTGCCGGCCTTTCATCTCCATCGCAGCTTTGCCTCCCGGAAACCGAGCTCCAAGCCATCCTCGAAGTGCTCAATGTCAGAGCTACTTGACGCCCCCGATCACCTGTTGCTCCTCCATTTTAACGTTTAGCTGTCAGTTGCAATTTCAGTCCTTGTTGTTGGCTGCACGTTGTTGCTGCGCCGGTTCTTCAGGTCTTGAACCAAGTAGTTTTTTCCTTCGGTCGTCGCTGTTGGCTGCACGCTGTTGATGTGCCTCATGCTCACGCACTAATCCTAGTAGTTTGAATCTCGTCGTGCTCTGCCAGGCTGATTCATTATGTAGCCATGTTTCGTTATCGAATGAATGATAACCTTGCTATTTTCAACTGGAATGTGAGAGGGCTCAATGATAGAGCCAGGCGAGCTCCTTCTCGCACGTTCATTGAACGGCTGGTATGCTCGATTATCTGCATGCAGGAGACGAATTGTCATCCTGCTCGGCTGTGGATCGCCTTGAAATTGTTGGCCAATGCTTTGATCAACATGCGTCTCTAGATGTCGACGACACGCGCGGTGGGATTTTGATGTGCTGGCGCTCTGACCTCCTGACCGCTAGTGCGATTTGGTGAGATCGTACTCGGTCATGGTAACCTTCGCCCAGGTGGGAGGTGGGTATGCTTGGTCTGTGACTACGGTCTATGGCCCTCACGATGACCAGTGGAAAAATGAATTCCTAACCGAGCTAGCCTGTATTCATAACACGATGGCCGGACCGTGGCTCCTCATAGGATACTTCAACCTCATTGTGAATCCGCAAGATAAAAGTAACTCCAGGTGTGCCGCCGCTAGATGAACAAATTTCGGCGTACCCTGAATTTCTCAAGCCTTCACGTGATCTCGCTGATCGGGTGCAGATTTACGTGGAGTAATGAGTGGGTTGTGCCTACGCTTGTGCGCCGTGCGTTTTCCAACGTTGACTGGGAGTTGCTTTTCACTGCAGCCAAGCTTCTACCGCAATCCTCAGAGATCTTTGATCATTGTTCACTGCTTCTAATTAATGACAGTATAGTAAAGACTAACAAGCGCTTTCTCGTTGAATCCTACTGGTAGTTCGTGGATGGTTTCAATGAGGTCGTGAATCAGGCCTGTGCAGCAGACGCTGGTAATGCTTGCCCCCGACTCGGCTGAACCGCAAGCTATGGCTGCTCAGCAAAGCCTTGTGAGCTTGGAGCAAAAATATTTTCGGAGATTTACAAAGGCAATTCTCGATTGTTACCGAGCTTATCCTGCAACTAGACAAAGCGCAAGATCTGAGGACACTTTCACCAGATGAGAGCTCCATGCGCTCAAATTGAAAAGCTCGCACGTTGGGTATAGCGGTACTGCTCAAGATTAAGCTGCGACAAAGAAGCAGGGTTCTTTGGCTTAAGGCGGGCGATGCCAACACAAAAAATTTCCAGCAGAAGGCAAACGCGCGACACAAAAAAAACTGTTCATGTTCTGCATGGCCCAATTGGCACTGTTTCGTCAACCGACGCCATGACCGACCTCGCACGCGATTGCTTTACGCAAATTTTTGGCTGTCTAAAGCAAAGATCGACTACTTTTAATTGGGACGAGCTAGACCTCGAGCATGTGGATTTAGTTGATCTTGAGCAGGAATTTTCGCTCGAAGAGATTAAGAGTGCTATTAACGGAATACCGGCCGACAAGGCGCGTGGGCCTGATGGCTTCTCAGGTGGCTTCTACAGAGCCTGCTGGGACACCATTAAACATGACCTCATGGCAACGCTGAAACAACTCTTCCGGATGGATAGCCGAGGACTGGACAGAGTGAACCACACACTACTTGTCCTCATCCCCCCAAAAATGGGTGCGGATGCCTTGCGAGACTTCAGTCCGATATCACTGCTGCACAATGTGATGAAAATCTTCTCAAAGATTCTTGCTTTACGCCTAGCTCTGAAACTTGTTGTGCTTGCGGACCAATGTCAAAGTGCTTTCATAAAATTACGCAACATTCAAGAAAACTTCTTACACGTCCAGAACACAGCGAGATTCTTTCATAAAACTAAGAAGCCGACTATTCTCCTCAAGCTTGACATCGCAAAAGCTTTTGACTCGGTCTCATGGGCCTACCTTTTGGACATGCTCCAAGCCAAGGGATTTGACCAGCGACGGAGGGAATGGATTTCTATGCTCCTGAGAACTTCTGCATCCCGAGTCATGATTGATGGGCAGATGTCGGAGACCATCCATCACAGGTGTGGACTTCGACAAGGAGATCTGATCTCTCCTTTCTTGTCCATCCTTGCTATGGACCCCCTGCAAAGGTTGATGTCCGTGGCCACCGAGCAGGGGGCGCTTTCCAAGCTTCCGGGGCGGAGAAGGGTGCCACACTGATCCTTTTACGCGGACGATGTGGCGTTGTTTATGAACCCTGATACGTCTCCAACGTATCTATAATTTTTGATGGTTTGATGCTGTTATCTTGTCAAACTTTGGATGTTTTGCATGCCTTTTATATATTTTTTGGGACTAACTTATTAACTCAGCGCCAAGTGGCAGTTCCTATTTTTTCCTTGTTTTTGACCCCTTTCAGAGGAGGATTTTGAACGGAGTCCAAACGAAATGAAACTTCCAAAATATTTTTTCTGAAACAGAAAAAGATCGGGAAGCCGGAGAATCAGGGCAGGGGGCCTGCAGGGACCCCACAAGCCCCCTAGCCGCGACCACGGGGGCCCGCGCCTCCCTGACTTGTGGGCTCCCTGGGCTCCCTGGTTTTGCGCCTATATATTCCCTAAAATACCAGAAAAAATCAGGAGATCATGGAAAGTACTTTTCCACTGCCACAAGCTTCTGTCTCCGCAAGATCCCATCTGGGGCACGTTCTGGTGCCCTGCCGGAGGGGGGATTCGGACACAGAGGGCTTCCTCATCAACACCATGACCTCTCCGATGATGCGTGAGTAGTTCACCATAGACCTATGGGTCCATAGCTAGTAGCTAGATGGTTTCTTCTCTCTCTTGGATCTTCAATATAAAGTTCTCCATGATCTTCATGGAGATCTATCCGATTTAATCTTCTTTTGCGGCGTGTTTGTCGAGATCTGATGAATTGTGGATTTACGATCAGATTATCTATGAATCTTATTTGAATTTCTTTTGATCTCTCTTATGCATGATTTCATATCCTTGTAATTCTCTTCGAGTTGTGGGTTTTGTCTGGCCAACTAGATCTATGATTCTTGCAATGGGAGAAGTGCTTGGTTTTGGGTTCATACCGCGCAGTGACCTCACCCAGTGACAGAAGGGGTAGCGAGGCACGTATCGTGTTGTTGCCATCAAGGGTAAAAAGATGGGGTTTTCATCATTGGTTTGATATTATCCCTCTACATCATGTCATCTTGCTTAAGGCGTTACTCTGCTCGTCATGAACTAAATACACTAGATGCATGCTAGATAGTGGTCGATGTGTGGAGTAATAGTAGTATATGCAGAAAGTATCGGTCTACTTGTCTTGGACGTGATGCCTATATGTATGATCATTGCCTTAGATATCGTCATGACTTTGCGCGGTTCTATCAATTGCTCGACAGTAATTTGTTCACCCACCGTAATATTTGCTATTTAGAGAGAAGCCTCTAGTGAACACTATGGCCCCCGGGTCTACTCCACACAATATTTTCAGCGTTACACTTTTTCTTCGTCGCACTTTCCGCCTTCAGATCTCACTTTGCAATCAATCTTGAAGGGATTGACAACCCCTTTATAGAGTTGGGTGCAAGCTCTTTGTGTTTGTGGACGTACTCTAGACTTGACAAAATTCTCCTACCGGATTGATACCTTGGTTCTCAAACTGAGGGAAATACTTACTTCTCCTGTGCTGCATCACCCTTTCCTCTTCAAGGGAAAAACCAACGCAAGCAAGAGAAGTAGCAAGAAGAATTGCTGGCGTTGCCGGGGAATGACTTTTGTTGCCGTAGCAGAAGAATTTCTGGCGCCGTTGCCGGGGAGGATCAAGTCAAGAACTCATCCAAGTACTTTTTTGCCTCTCGTTTTCCTCTCCCCCACTTCTGAAATTTTTTTTTTACAATTTTTTCCCTTTTCGTTTGCCTTTTCCGTTCGCCCTTTTCTCTCGCTTGCCTTTCCTTTGCTTGTGTGCTATGTGCTTCAGTATGCTTGCATCTTCGCTTGCTGAAAATCTAGTGATATGGATCCTCACCCACTTGCTAATCTCCTTAAGAGATCCACTTATGTGGAACCAATTGCTAGTGACTTGAGTGCACTTGACTTTCTCTATGGAGTTTTGCTTGAGATGCGTGAATCTGAAAATCGTGAGGAATAAATTTATGAAATGATTCACGAGGGCTCCCTGAATGAAAAACATGATTGCAATGATTTCAATATAAATTCTATTAATGGCAATCATGCTAAAAATATGCAAAACCCTAAGCTTGGGGATGCTAGTTTTGCTATGTCCACTACTTGTTGCAATGATATTTGCAATAATATTGAAAGTGGGTTTGGAGAAGTCATGACTTTAGTTGATGATAATCCCACTATTTTTGAAGAGCGTCAACTTTGCATGCATGTGGATCATGAAAAGAATATCCTTTGTGATATCTATTTTGTTGAATTTGATTATGACCCCACATATAATTGCTATGAGAGAGGAAAATATTGTGGTAGAAACTTTCATGTTACCAAATTACGTCTCGTTATGTGGAGATTGCTATTGTCTCTTTCTTCTTCCTTGCATATGGCAACTATTGGTTGTCTTGACAATCTGTTTTCCTATAAAATGCCTATGCATAGGAAGTATGTTAGACTTAGATGTGATTTTCACATGCTTTATGATGCTCTCGTTGTACTTCAATTCTTGTCTTTTGTGTGAGCATCATTGAATTATCGATGCCTAGCTAAGGGCGTTAAACAATAGCGCTTGTTGGGAGGCAACCCAATGAATTTATTTCTTTTTCTTTCTGTTTTGTTGCATCCACACCATCATAATTCTGTTATTGTTGTGTCTTTTGTGTTTCTTTTTGTGTTTGAGCCAAGCAAAACCTTTATGACTAGTCTTGGTGATGGTTGGTTGATCTTGCTGGAAAAAGACAGAAATTCTTTGCTCACGAGATGATTTTTTGTCTTTATTCAGAAAGAGATTTTGAGTTGATTCTTTTTTCTGCTGGTTTATATGCCTTTTTCCCAGGCAGTAGTAATTTTTCAGAATTTTTGATGTACTAGAAGTATACGAAGTATACAGATTGCTACAGACTTGTCTGTTTTTGACAGATTCTATTTTTGTTGAGTTGGTTGCTTGTTTTGATGAAACTATGGTTAGTATTGGGGGGTACTAGCCATGTAAAAGTGAGAATACAGTAGCCCAACACAAATATAGATAGAATTCAAGTTTGCTACAGTACCTAAAGAGGTGGTAGTTTGTTTTCTTATGCTAATGTTATCACGAGTTTCTGTTTAAGTTTTGTGTTGTGAAGTTTTCAAGTTTTGGGTGATGTTCTCATGGACAAAGAGATAAGGAGTGGAAATAGATCAAGCTTGGGGATGCCCAAGGCATCCCAAGCCAAATTCAAGGACACCGAAAATCCTAAGCTTGGGGATGCCCCGGGAAGGCATCCCCTCTTTCATCTTCAATCCATCGATAACATTACTTGGAGCTATATTTTTAGTCACCACATGATATGTGTTTTTCATGGAGCGTCTTGTATCAAAGGAGTCTTTTCTTTTTGTTTTGTCACAATCAGCCTTGCTGCACACCTTTAGAGAGAGACATGCACTCATCATGATTTTTCTAGAATGCTCATAGTGCTTCACTTATATCTTTTGAGCTAAATAATTTTGTTCTATGTGCTTCACTTAGATCTTTTAGAGCACGGTGGTGCGTGACTTGGTAGTTTTCTCATGCTATGAAAAGTAGTCCCAAAGGTGATAGGTACCCAAAGAGGATACAAAAACCTCCATCTTCATGTGCATTGAGTAGAAAGAGAAGTTTTGATTCCTCTCAATTAGTTTTGAGGCATGGATTTGGTAATATTAAGAGTTATGTTAGTAGGTTGCTGTGAATCCAGAAATACTTGTGTTGAAGTTAGTGATTCCCGTAGAATGCACATATGGTGAACCGCTATGTTAGGAAGTCGGAGCATAATTGATTTATTGATTGTCATCCTTTGTGTTGAGGTCGGGATCGTGCGATGGTTAACACCTACTAACCCTTCCCCTAGGAGTATGCGTTTAGCACTTTGTTTCGATTACTAATAAAAACTTTCGCAACATGTATGTGAGTTCTTCATGACTAATGTGAGTCCATGGTATAGATGCACTTTCACCTTTCACCTTTTCTAGCCTCTCTAGTGCCGCGCAACTTTCGCCGGTACACAAACCCACTATATGCCTTCCTCAAAACAGCCACCATACCTACCTACTATGGCATTTTCATAGCCATTCCGAGATATATTGCCATGCAACTCCCACCGTTCCGTCTCATGACTTGTGTCGTCACTCTCATATTGCCATTGCATGATCGTAAGATAGCTAGCGAGATGTTTCAACGTCATACGCCAAGGTAGATCGTTGCACATCCCGGTAAACTGCCGGAGGCATTTCCTATAGAGTCATCTTCATTCTAAGCTTTGAGCTGTGAGTAAATAAAAGTGTGATGATCATCATTATTAGAGCAGTGTCCCATGTGAGGAATAAAAAAAAAGAGGCCAAAGAGCCCAAAAATAAAAAATAGAAAAAAGAGGCCTAAGAGCCCAAATAAAAAAGAGAGAAAAAGAGAGAAGGGAGAACGCTACTATCTTTTTCCACACTTGTGCTTCATAATAGCACCATGTTCTTCATGATTGAGAGCTTCTTGCTTTGTCACTACCATATGCTAGTGGGAATCTTTATCATATCACTTGGCTTGTATATTCCAATGATGGTCTTCCTCAAAATTGCCCTAGGTCTTCGTGAGCAAGCAAGTTGGATGCACACCCACTAGTTCTACTTTTGAGCTTTCACATACTTATAGCTCAAGTGCATCCCTTGTATGGCAATCCCTACTCATTCACATTGATATCTCTTAATGGGCATCTCCATAGCCCTTTGATACGTCGAGTCAATGTGACCATCTCCTCCTTTTTGTCTCACAACCACCACCACACTCTATTCCACCTATAATGCTATATCCATGACTCACGCTCATGTATTGCGTGATAGTTATAAAAAGGTTGAGAAAGTAAGAGTGTGAAAACAATTACTTGGCCAACACCGGGGTTGTGCATGATTTACATTAGTTGTGTGAGGATGATGGAGCATAGCCAGACTATATGATTTTGTAGGGATAACTTTCCTTTGCCTTGTTATTTTGAAAGTTCAAGATTACTTTGCTAGTTTGCTTGAAGTATTATTGTTTTCATGTCTATAGCAAACTATTGTTTTGCATCTCACGGATCTGAACACTCATGCCACATGAAAGAATTTGCAAAGGACAACTATGCTAGGTAGCATTCCACATCAAAAATTCATTCTTTATCACTTCCCTACTCGAGGACGATCAGGAGTTAAGCTTGGGGATGCTTGATGCATTTCCAACGTATCTATAATTTTTGATGGTTTCATACTATTATCTTGTCAAACTTTGGATGTTTTGCATTCCTTTTATATATTTGTTGGGCTAACTTATTAACTCAATGCCAAGTGCGAGTTCCCGTTTTTCCATGTTTTTGACCCCTTTCAGAGGAGGATTTGGAACGGAGTCCAAACGGAATGAAACTCCCAAAAAGATTCTTTTCCGAAACAGAAAAAGATCGGGAAGCCGGAGAATCAGGGCAGGGGGCCTGCAGGGACCCCGCAAGCCCCCTAGCCGCGGCCAGGGGGCACGCGCCTCCCTGGCTTGTGGGATCCCTGGGCCACCTCTGCCCTAGGTTTTGCGCCTATATATTCCCTAAAATCCCAGAAAAAATCAGGAGATCTTCGAAAGTACTTTTTCGCCGCCGCAAGCTTCTGTCTCCGCAAGATCCCATCTGGGGTACGTTTTGGTGCCCTGCCGGAGGGGGATTCGGACACGGAGGGCTTCTTCATCAATACCATGACCTCTTCGATGATGCGTGAGTAGTTCACCATAGACCTACGGGTCCATAGCTAGTAGCTAGATGGCTTCTTCTCTCTCTTGGATCTTCAATACAAAGTTGTCCATGATCTTCACGGAGATCTATCTGATGTAATCTTCTTTTGTGGTGTGTTTGTCGAGATCTAATGAATTGTGGATTTAGTATCAGATTATCTATGAATCTTATTTGAGTTTCTTCTAATCTCTCTTATGCATGATTCCATATCCTTGTAATTCTCTACGAGTTGTGGGTTTTGTCTGGCCAACTAGATATATGATTCTTGCAATGGGAGAAGTGCTTGGTTTTGGGTTCATACCGTGCGGTGACCTCACCCAGTGACAGAATGGGTAGCAAGGCACGCATCATGTTGTTGCCATCAAGGGTAAAAAGATGCGGTTTTCATCATTGGTTTGAGATTATCCCTCTACATCATGTCATCTTGCTTAAGGCGTTACTCTGTTCGTCATGAACTCAATACACTAGATGCATGCTAGATAGCGGTCGATGTGTGGAGTAATAGTAGTATGCAGAAAGTATCGGTCTACTTGTCTCGGACGTGATGCCTATATGTATGATCATTGCCTTAGATATCGTCATGACTTTGTGCAGTTCTATCAATTGCTCGACAGTAATTTGTTCACCCACCGTAATATTTGCTATTTTGAGAGAAGCCTCTAGTGAACAATATGGCCCCCGGGTCTACTCCACACCATATTTTCAGCCTTACACTTTTTCTTCGTTGCACTTTCCGCCTTCTGGAAGGGTAGACTTACGGCTAAGAGTGGAAGGCTGGTGCTGCTCAAAATGGGACTATCCTCCCTTGCAATTTACATGATGACAATTCACAAATTGCCGGCCTGGGTAATGAAGCGCATGATTCAGATTTGCCGCTCATGGCTTTGGAACGGTGAGAATTCAAGCACCCGCGGGAGCTGCAGAGTGGCTTGGAATTTCATCTGTCATCCAAAACACCTTGGTGGCCTTGGCGTCATCGACCTCGCAAAGTTCGGCAGGGCTCTCAGGCTTCATTGGCTCTGGATGGCCTAGCAACATCCACAACGTCCATGGGTGAGCTCACCACTGCCTTGTTCCAATGAGGAGAAGGACCTCTTCACGGTGGCAACAGATATCATCGTCGGAGATGGCGAAACAACGAACTTCTGGCATGACCGCTGGCTTCAAGGCTCCAGCCCAAAGATAATCGCCCCATCTCTTTTTAAGATTGCTGCAAGGAAAAAACGTTCAGTATGGGAAGCATTAAAGGATGAAAAGTGGCTCCAAGACCTATCTCGGGGGCTGTTGGATAACATGCTTTCTGAGTTATCCGAGCTTGTTGGAAGTCTGGATCGTGTTGTTCTACATGAGGGCCAATCCGATGCTATCACCTGGAGATTCTCTCAGGACAGGACGCACAATGCTCGTTCGGCATACCAGCTTCAGTTCGAGGGGTCGATTCAAATGCCCGGGTTCAAACTGATCTTGTCCGGCTGGGCTCCAGGCAAGTGCAGATTCTTCATTTGGATGGTCATGCTCGATAGGATCGTGACGACTGACGTTCTGCTACGGCGTGGATGGGAAAACGATTACTTCTGCCCCCTCTGTGCAAGAAGCTTAGAAACCCCATCGCACATTTTCATCGAATGCCCCTGGCCAAGAAATATTTGGTACTCCATCGCCTCACAGACGGATATGCCTGCTCTATGCCCGGCGAATTGGACGGGGGACTACAATTTTACTGCATGGATGCAGGATCGATACGACACCACTATCAAGGAAAAGAAGAAGGGGCTGCTATCTCCTGTGCACATGATTACTTGGGAAATTTTGCGGGAGAGGAACAGGAGAGTCTTCCAGAAAGAATGCATGACTACGGAAGGTTTTAAGTGTAAGATTAGAGATGAGATTAGGCTCTCGAACATGGTAGGTGCTGGGATTCCTTTTGACCTTGGCTGAGGTCTGATAGTGTATTTTGTTTTTCTACATGTGATTGTTTCTTCTTTTCCTTCTCTCTGACCCTCTTGGGCCTTCCTTCGTGTACTCTGTTGCACCCCACTGATCAATGAATTTGGCAAGCTTTACCAACATTCGAAAAAAGACACAGAAGTGGACGATGAGTCAGACCCCCGAAGCGTTGTCTCCGGTGATCATTCGAGGAATCCTCACAACACCAAATTTGCACACAGTTTTGCTGCGAGCTGAATGCCTCTTGGGATCTGCGGATTGGAGTTAAAAGGAGTTACCGCCAAAACAACAGAGCCTGTATAATTTGTAGTCGCAGAGTCAATGTGTGTAACACCACACTGTTGTACTTGTTGCATGTGAACATCCCTAGCAGGAGCTGAACTAGATGACGGTAGGTTGGATGAGGGAGTAGTATGATCTATGGTATCCATCACATTGTCCTTCTCCTTACCAGAGTTATCATCATTGGCGTCATCACCTTTACGCCTCCACATAAATGGAAGAAAATCCGGGTCTGGTATGTAATCTGCCGGTTGTGGAACTTACGACGGCGAAAAAAGTATTTCGTTAAGTCCTCTAGGGTTTCTAGTATTTTAGAGTATTTATAGAGTTGGAGGTAGGTCAAGGCGGTTCCCGTTGGCTTCACTACCCACCAGGGCGCACCGGAGGCCCCTGATGCTCCTTGGTGCCTAGTAGGCCCCACGTTCTGCCTCTCATGGTCTCCAGAAGCTTCTAGGGTCTCTTCTTGCGAGAAATCTCCAAAAAGTACCATGGCATTTGGACTTTGTTTTGTATAGATATTCTCCAAAGTAGAAAAACAAACAAAAAACAGCAACTGGCACTCGACACTAAGTTAATAGGTTAGTCCCAAAAATGATATAAAATTGCTAGTAAATGTATATAAAACATCCAAGATTGGTAATATGACATCGTGTAACAATGAAAAATTATAGATACGTTGAAGAAGTATCAGCATCCCCAAGCTTAATTCCTGCTGGTCCTCGAGTAGGTAAATGATAAAAACAATTTTTTTGATGTGGAATGGTGCCTATCATGTTCATCGCATATTCTTTTATTTTGTAGCATGGACATTTGGACTTTAAGTGATTCAAAGCAATAGTCTATAATTTGATATAAAGACATCAATTGTCAAGCATACCAACAAGCAACAATCTCTTTCAAAATATAAACGCTAAAGAAAGGTATCCCTAGCCCATTATACTCAATCATTGATCCATTCAGGAAGCACCCTCAAATATTAGTTATATCCAATGCACAAGTATAAAAATAATGTTACCTAGTTGATGATTTATAAGAGAACATGGAGACTCAATAAAATAAAAATTGCATAAAGTTAAATAGATAGGCCCTCCGGAGAGGGAAGCAGAGGTTTATAGAGGTGCGAGAGCTCATAGCTTAAATCGAGAGATAAAATTGTTTTGAGAGGCTTCCTTTTCCCGTCAACAGAAACCACCAAGTATTCCCAATATCTTCCATGCCAGATAAATCATAGGTGGTTCCCAAACATAAAATAAAGTTTATTTTATTTTCCACCATTCTCACACAATCCATGGCTAGCCATATCCACGGGTGTCCTCCATACCAACACTTTCCAATGAATTTATATCGAACAAGATACATTTTTTCCAATTTCGGGGCTAGGCATCCCTATTAACCGCCACACTCTCATGCAATAACAAGTGAATAAACACTCATCTTGAGAATAACATACCTAGCATGGAAAATATTGGCCACCCCCTTTAACTTCATGAGCAGTCCGGGCACACAAAAAGGAAGTTCATTTTGAAAATTAGAGTTGGCACATACAAATTTAATTGGAACGACATGGAAATACCGCATATAGGTAGGCGTGATGGACTCTGGCACAAATTTGTGTTTAAGGAGTTGGATGCACAAGCAGTATTCTCACTTAGTACAAATAAAGCTAGCAAATAGATTGAGAAATGACCAACCAAGAAACAAAAATGATCATAAACGAGCATTAAACATAACTAACACTGAATAATGCACCACAAGTAGGATGTTAATTTGTAGCATAACTTTTGACTTTCGTGCTTGCATAGGGAATCACAAATATTACCACCAATATTCTTATTAAAGCATAATTACTCACCAACATGACTCACATCTTACTATCTCCATATCGCAAAACTATTGCAAGAAATCAAGTTTACAATATCCAATGATCTTCATGAATTTTTTATTATAGCCCTCATAAATATATTTCACTTTGTGAACAAATTCCTATCTCGTGCAAATTGTCATTACTATGTTGGGTAACGTCGCATGGGAAACAAAAAATTTCCAACGCGCACGAAGACCTATCATGGTGATGTCCATCTACGAGAGGGGATTTCCGATCTACGTACCCTTGTAGATCGCACAGCAGAAGCATTAAGAAACACGGTTGATGTAGTGGAACGTCCTCATGTCCCTCGATCCGCCCCGTGAACCGTCCCATGAACCGTCCCGCAATCCGTCCCACGATCCGCTCTGATCTAGTGCCGAACGGACGGCACCTCCGCGTTCAGCACACGTACAGCTAGACGAGGATCTCGGCCTTCTTGATCCAGCAAGAGAGACGGAGAGGTAGATGAGTTCTCCGGCAGCGTGACGGCGCTCCCGAGGTTGGTGGTGATCTAATCTCAGCAGGGCTCTGCCCGAGCTCCGCAGAAACGCGATCTAGAGGTAAAACCGTGGAGGTATGTGGTCGGGCTGCTGTGGCAAAAGTTGTCTCAAATCAGCCCTAATAGCTCCATATATATAGGAGGAGGGGAGGGGAGGCTTGCCTTGAGGCTCAAGGAGCCCCAAGGGCTGCGCCACCAAGGGAGGAGGAGTCCTCCTCCAATCCTAGTCCAACTAGGATTGGAAGGTGGAGTCCTTCTCTTCTTTCCCACCTTTCCTTTTTTTCTCTTCTTTTGGTTTTTCTTTCTCTCTTGCGCAAGACAGCATTGAGCTGACCCCACCTACTTGGTGCACCACCCCCAAGGTCCTTGGGCCCTCCCGGATGGGTGATCCCCCCTCCCGTTGAAGATCCGGAGCCCATTCGTCATTCCCGGTACATTACCGGTAATGCCCGAAAACCTTCCGGTAACCAAATGAAGTCATCCTATATATCAATTTTCGTTTCCGGACCATTCCGGAAACCCTCGTGACGTCCGTGATCTCATACGGGACTCCGAACAACTTTCGGTAATCAACCATATAACTCAAATATGCATAAAACAACGTCGAACCTTAAGTGTGCAGACCCTGCGGGTTCGAGAACTATGTAGACATGACCCGAGTGATTCCTCGTTCAATATCCAATAGCGGGACCTGGATGCCCATATTGGATCCTACATATTCTATGAAGATCTTATCGTTTGAACCTCAGTGCCAAGGATTCATATAATCCCGTATGTCATTCCCTTTGTCCTTCGATATGTTACTTGCCCGAGATTCGATCGTCAGTATCCGCATACCTATTTCAATCTCGTTTACCGGCAAGTCTCTTTACTCGTTCCGTAATACAAAATCCCACAACTTACACTAAGTCACATTGCTTGCAAGGCTTGTGTGTGATGTTGTATTACCGAGTGGGCCCCGAGATACCTCTCCGTCACACGGAGTGACAAATCCGAGTCTCAATCCATACTAACTTAACGAACACCTTCGGAGATACCTGTAGAGCATATTTATAGTCACCCAGTTACATTGCGACGTTCGATACACACAAAGTATTCCTCCGGTGTCAGTGAGTTATATGATCTCATGGTCATAGGAACAAATACTTGACACGCAGAAAACAGTAGCAACACAATGACACGATCAACATGCTACGTTTATTAGTTTGGGTCTAGTCCATCACATGATTCTCCTAATGATGCGATCCCGTTATCAAGTGACAACACTTGCCTATGGTCAAGAAACCTTGACCATCTTTGATCAACGAGCTAGTCAACTAGAGGCTTACTAGGGACAGTGTTTTGTCTATGTATCCACACAAGTATTGTGTTTCCAATCAATACAATTATAGCATGGATAATAAACGATTATCATGAACAAAGAAATATAATAATAACTAATTTATTATTGCCTCTAGGGCATATTTCCAACAGTCTCCCACTTGCACTAGAGTCAATAATCTAGTTCGTATCACCATGTGATTCCAACGAATCCAACACCCATATAGTTATGGGGTCTGATCACGTCTGGCTCGTGAGAGATGTTTTAGTCAACGGTTCTGAAACTTTCAGATCCGTGTGTTCTTTACAAATATTTATGTCATCTTATAGATGCTGCTACTATGTGCTATTCGGAAATACTCCAAATATCTACTCTACTATACGAATCCGTTTCACTACTCATAGTCATTCGGATTAGTGTCAAAGCTTGCATCGACGTAACCCTTTACGACGAACTCTTTAACCACCTCCATAATCGAGAAAAATTCCTTAGTCTATTTAGTTACTAAGGATAACTTTGACCGCTGATCAGTGATTCAATCCTGGATCACTCTATGTACCTCTTAACAGACTTTGAGTCAAGGCACACATCAGGTGCGGTACCCAGCAAGGCATACTTCAGATTCTACGGCCAAGGCATAGAGGACGACCTTCGTCCATTCTCTTTATTCTGTCGGGGTCGAGTTTTGAGTCTTACTCAAATTCACACCTCACAACGCAACCAAGAACTCCTTCTTTGCTGATCTATTTTGAACTCCTTCAAAAACTTGTCAAGGCATGCATCTTGTTGAAACTTCTATTAAGCGCTTTCGATCTAGCTCCATAGATCTTTGCTGCTCAACATTCAAGCAGCACAATCTAGGTATTCCTTTGAAAACTCCTTTCAAACAACCTTGTATGCTTTACAGAAATTCTACATTACTTCTGATCCACAATATGTCAACCACATATACTTATCAAAAATTCTATAGTGCTCCCACTCACTTCTTTGGAAATACAAGTTTCTCATAAACCTTGTACAAACCCAAAATCTTTGATCATCTCATCAAAGTGTATATTCCAACTCCGAGATGCTTGCACCAGTCCATTGAAGGATTGCTGGAGCTTGCATACTTGCTAGTATCTTTAGGATCGACAAAACCTCCTGGTTGTATCACATACAATGTTTGCTCAAGGAAACCGTCGATGGAACAATGTTTTGACATCCTATGTGCAATATTTCATAAATAATGCAGCCACTACTAACATAATTCTAACAGACTCTTAGCATCGTTACGAGTGAGAAAGTCTCATCATAGTCAACTGTTTGATCTTGTCGGAAACATCTTTGCGACAAGTCGAGCTTTTCTTAATAGTGACTTATCACCATCATCGTCTGTCTTCCTTTTAAAGATCCATTATTACTCATAGTCCTATGACCATCAAGTAGTTCTTTCAAAGTCTATACTTTGTTTTCATACATGGATCCTCTCTCGGATTTCATGGCTTCCAGCCATTTGTCGGAATTCGGGGCCACCATTGCTTTCTTCATAACTCGTAGGTTCACTGTTGCTCAACAACATGACCTACAAGACAGGGTTACCGTACCACTCTGCAGTAGTACGCGATCTTGTCAACCTACGAGGTTTGTAGTAACTTGATCCGATGCTCGATGATCACCATCATCAGCTTTCACTTCAATTGGTGTAGGCGCCACAGGAACAACTTCCTGCGCCCTGCTACACACTGGTTGAAGTGATGGTTCAATAACCTCATCAAGTTCTACCACCCTCCCACTCAATTCTTTCGAGAGAAACCTTTCCTCGAGAAAGGATCCGTTTCTAGAAACAAACACTTTCCTTTCGGATCTGAGATAGGAGATGTACCCAGCTGTATTGGATATCCTATGAAGATGCATTTATCCGCTTTGGGTTCGAGTTTATCAGACTGAAACTTTTTCACATAAGTGTCGAAGCCCCAAACTTTCAAGAAACGACAATTTAGTTTCTCTAAACCTCAGTCTATACTGTGTCATCTCAACGGAAATACGCGGTGCCCTATTTAAAGTGAATGCGGTTGTCTCTAATGCATAACCCATAAACGATAGTGGTAATTCGATAAGAGACATCATAGCATTCACCATACCAAATAGTGCGTGGCTATGACGTTCAGACACATCATCACACTTTGATGTTCCAGGTGGCATGAACTGCGAAACAATTTCCACATTGTCTTAACTGCGTACCAAAACTCGTAACTCAGATATTCATTTCTATGATCATACCATAGACAGTTTATCCTCTTGTTACGACGAACTTCACTCCGAAACAGAATTGAACTTTTCAATATTTCAGACTTGTGATTCATTAAGTAAATACTCTTGTATCTACTCAAATCGTCATTGAAGTAAGAACATAATGATATCCACTGCGTGCCTCAGCACCCATTGGACTGCATACATCAAAATGTATCACTTCCAACAAGTTACTATCTTGTTTCATCTCAATGAAAACAAGGCCTTGCTCATGTCGTATGATTTGCATGTCACTAGTGATTCAAAATCAAGTGAGTATAAAGATCCATCAGCATGGAGCCTCTTCATGCAATTTATACCAACATGACTCAAGCGGCAGTGCCACAAGTAAGTGGTACTATCATCATTACCTCGTATCTTTTGGCACCAATATCATGAACATGTGTAACACTACGATCGAGATTCAGTAAACCATTGAAGGTGTTATTCAAGCAAATAGAGTAACCATTATTCTCTTTAAATGAATAATCGTATTGCAATAAACACGATCCAATCATGTTAATGCTTAACGCAAGCACCAAATAACAATTATTTAGGTTTAAAACCAATCCCGATGGTAGAGGGAGTGTGCGACGTTTGATCATATCAACCTTGGAAACACTTCCAACATGTATCGTCACCTCGCCTTTAGCTAGTCTCCGTTTATGCCGTAGCTTTCATTTCGTGTTACTAATCACTTACCAACCGAACCGGTATCCAATACCCTCGTGCTACTAGGAGTACTAGTAAAGTACACATCAACATCATGTATATCAAATATACTTGTTTCGACTTTTGCCAGCCTTCTTTATCTACCAAGTATCGAGAGTTGCTCCGCCTCAGTGACCGTTCCCCTCATAATAGAAGCACTTAGTCCCGGGCATGGGTTTAATCTGGGGTCTCTTCATTAGTGCAGCAACTGCTTTGCCGTTTCACGAAGTATCCCTTCTAGCCCTTGCCTTTCTCGAAACTTAGTGGTTTTACTAACCATCAACTATTGATGATCCTTCTTGATTTGTACTTTCGCAGTGTCAAACATCGCGAATCTCTCAAGGATCATTGTATCTATCCTTGATATGTTATAGTTCATCACGAAGCTCTCACAGCTTGGTGGCAGTGATTTTGGAGAAGCATCACTATCTTATCTGGAAGATCAACTCCCACTTGATTCAAGCGATTGTCGTACTTAGATAATCTGAGCACACGCTCAACGATTGAGCTTTTCTCCTTTACTTCGTGGACAAAGAATCTTGTCGGAGGTCTCATACCTCTTAACAAGGGCACAAGCATGAAATCACGATTTCATCTCTTTAGAACATCTCTTATGTTCCGTGACGTTTCAAAACGTCTTCGACGCCTTGCTTCTAAGCCATTAAGTATTTTGTACTGAACTACCGTGTAGTCATCAGGAACATGTATGTCGGATGTTCACAACATCTACAGACGACGCTCGAGGTGCAGCACACCGAGTGTTGCATTAAGGACATAAGCCTTCTGCGCAGCAACGAGGACAATCCCCAGTTTTACAGACTCAGTGTGCAAAGTTTGCTACTATCAACTTTCAACTAAATTTTCTCTAGGAACATATAAAAACAGTAGAGCTATAGCGCAAGCTACATCGTAATTCGCAAAGACCATTAGACTATGTTCATGACAATTAGTTCAATTAATCATATTACTTAAGAACTCCCACTCAAAAAGTACATCTCTCTAGTCATTTGAGTGGTACATGATCCAAATCCACTATCTCAAGTCCGATCATCACGTGAGTCGAGAATAGTTTCAGTGGTAAGCATCTGTATGCTAATCATATCAACTATACGATTCATGCTCGACCTTTCGGTCTCATGTGTTCCGAGGCCATGTCTGCACATGCTAGGCTCGTCAAGCTTAACCCGAGTGTTCCGCGCGTGCAACTGTTTTGCAACCGTTGTACGTGAACGTTGAGTCTATCACACCCGATCATCACGTCGTGTCTCGAAATGAAGAACTGTCTGAACGGTGCACAGTCCGGGAGAACACAATTTCGTCTTGAAATTTTAGTGAGAGATCACCTCATAATGCAACCGTCGTTCTAAGCAAGATAAGGTGCATAAAGGATTAACATCACATGCAATTCATAAGTGACATGATATGGCCATCATCATGTGCTTCTTGATCTCCATCACCAAAGCACCGGCACGATCTTCTTGTCACCGGCGTCACACCATGATCTCCATCATCATGATCTCCATCAACATGTCGCCATCGGGGTTGTCGTGCTACTCATGCTATTACTACTAAAGCTACGTCCTAGCAATATAGTAAACACATCTGCAAGCACAAACGTTAGTTTAAAGACAACCCTATGGCTCCTGCCGGTTGCCGTACCATCGACGTGCAAGTCGATATTAACTATTACAACATGATCATTTCATACATCTTATATCACATCACATCGTTGGCCATATCACATCACAAGCATACCCTGCAAAAACAAGTTAGACGTCCTCTAATTGTTGTTGCATGTTTTACGTGGTGACCATGGGTATCTAGTAGGATCGCATCTTACTTACGCAAACACCACAACGGAGATATATGAATTGCTATTTAAACTCATCCAAGGACCTCCTCGGTCAAAGTTGGAGAAACGGACAAACCGACACTCGCCAGTCATCTTTGAGCAACGGAGTTGCTCGTAGCGATGAAACCAGTCTCTCGTAAGCGTACGAGTAATGTCGGTCCGAGCCGCTTCGATCCAACAATACCGCGAAATCAAGAAAAGACTAAGGAGGGCAGCAAATCGCACATCACCACCCACAAAAACTTTTGTGGTCTACTCGAGATTACATCTACGCATGAACCTAGCTCTGATACCACTGTTGCGTAAGGTCGCATGGGAAACAAAATATTTCCTACGCGCACGAAGACCTATCATGGTGATGTCCATCTACGAGAGGGGATTTCCGATCTACGTACCCTTGTAGATCGCACAACATAAGCATTAAGAAACGCGGTTGATGTAGTGGAACGTCCTCATGTCCCTCGATCCGTCCCACGATCCGCTCCGATCTAGTGCCTAACGGACGGCACCTCCGCGTTCAGCACACGTACAGCTCGACGATGATCTCGGCCTTCTTGATCCAGCAAGAGAGACGGAGAGGTAGATGAGTTCTCCGACAGCGTGACGGCTCTCCGGAGGTTGGTGGTGATCTAATCTCAGCAGGGCTCCGCCCGAGCTCCGCCCGAGCTCCGCAGAAACGCGATCTAGAGGTAAAACCGTGGAGGTATGTGGTCGGGCTGCCGTGGCAAAAGTTGTCTCAAATCAGCCCTAATAGCTCCATATATATAGGAGGAGGGGAGGGGAGGCTTGCCTTGAGGCTCAAGTAGCCCCAAGGGCTGCGCCACCAAGGGAGGAGGAGTCCTCCTCCAATCCTAGTCCAACTAGGATTGGAAGGTGGAGTCCATCTCTTCTTTCCCACCTTTCCTTTTTTTCTCTTCTTTTGCTTTTTCTTTCTCTCTTGCGCAAGACAGCCTTGAGCTGACCCCACCTACTTGGTGCGCCACACCCAAGGTCCTTGGGCCCTCCCGGGTGGGTGGTCCCCCCTCCCGGTGAAGATCCGGAACCCATTCGTCATTCCCGGTACATTACCGGTAATGCCCGAAAACCTTCCGGTAACCAAATGAAGTCATTCTATATATCAATCTTCGTTTCCGGACCATTCCGGAAACCCTCGTGACGTCCATGATCTCATCCAGGACTCCGAACAACATTCGGTAACCAACCATATAACTCAAATACGCAAAAAACAACGTCGAACCTTAAGTGTGCAGACCATGCGAGTTCGAGAACTATGTAGACATGACCCGAGTGATTCCTCGGTCAATATCCAATAGCAGGACCTGGATGCCCAGATTGGATCCTACATACTCTATGAAGATTTTATCGTTTCAACCTCAGTGCCAAGGATTCATATAATCCCGTATGTCATTCCCTTTGTCCTTCGGTATGTTACTTGCCCGAGATTCGATCGTCAGTATCCGCATACCTATTTCAATCTCGTTTACCGGCAAGTCTCTTTACTCGTTCCATAATACAAGATCCCGCAACTTACACTAAGTCACATTGCTTGCAAGGCTTGTGTGTGATGTTGTATTACCGAGTGGGCCCCGAGATACCTCTCTGTCACACGGAGTGACAAATCCCAGTCTCGATCCATACTAACTCAATGAACACCTTCGGAGATACCTGTAGAGCATCTTTATAGTCACCCAGTTACGTTGCGACGTTTGATACACACAAAGTATTCCTCCGGTGTCAGTGAGTTATATGATCTGATGGTCATAGGAACAAATACTTGACGCGCAGAAAACAGTAGCAACAAAATGACACGATCAACATGCTACGTCTATTAGTTTGGGTCTAGTCCATCACATGATTCTCCTAATGATGTGACCCCGTTATCAAGTGACAACACTTGCCTATGGTCAGGAAACCTTGACCATCTTTGATCAACGAGCTAGTCAACTAGAGGCTTACTAGGGACAGTGTTTTGTCTATGTATCCACACAAGTATTGTGTTTCCAATCAATACAAATATAGCATGGATAATAAACGATTATCATGAACAAACAAATATAATAATAACTAATTTATTATTGCCTCTAGGGCATATTTCCAACATACTATTCTTTAACTCTCAAAAGATCTAAGTGAAGCACGAGAGCATAAATATTTCTTCAAAAATTATCATATCAACTCTCAAAATAATTGAAGTGAAGCATGAGCGTGCATTTCTTTAAAACATTACTAACTCTCAAATTGATATAAGTGAAGCATGAGAGCATATTTGTTTTTAAATATAACCCCCACCATGCTCGAAAAGATACAAGTGAAGTACTAGAGCAACTGCCTAGCTCAAAAAATTAAGTGAAGCACATAGAGTATTCTAGAAAATCATGCTTTGTGAGCTGCTCTCTCAAAGAAGTGTTTTCAGCAAGGATGATTGTGAAAAACTAAAAAGCAAAACAAGAAAAGACCCATATAATACGAGATGCTCCAAGAAAAACTCAGGATACACTACACCATGACACCACAATAACGATATGCATGTGTCGGTAGAAGTGTACATTACCGACACATTATTTGTCCAGAACAATGCCGACACACAAATGGTCGAAATTGCTTTAGAATTTCGATAGTATATATGTCGGCAATGCATAATCAGTTTATGGACATACTATGTGTCGATATAAGTTTTTTGGTTTTAGATTATCTGTCGTTGTTGGTTCGCGATAGAAAAAGTGTTGGCATAAGTTTGGACATGGGCACTTATTTCGATCCACGCGGGACATGTCGTGCATGAGAGATACACAAACTAAAATTTTTGGCCAATCTTATCTCTATCCACCCAGCCACCACCCCATTTTATCTCTTTCTCTTTGCCCCACACCACACACGCTCCCACCACCGCCGCCCCTTGACTTGTCGGGCGATTTGCTCACGCCACCACCTTTCCCACCACCGATGGGGCCTTCCAAAGCCTCCTTCTAGCACGTGGTGCTTCCCCACGTTCCAAGACCAAGTTGCCGCCTGAAGATAGGACAAGACAAAGGGACCCAGATCTACCATGACCAAGAGCAGGTCAGATGGCGGCCATGGCGCACCTAGGTCCGACAACACCATCATTGTCAAGCACCTCTGCTACTAGCGTTAGATCCACCTCAGATTCCATTTCCACAACCATGCACTGGCAGGCGCTGTCATGGAAGGTCTCTTCCCCACCCCTCTCCCCCGAACTATTGGTTACTTTTGATTTGGCCGCTCCCCTCCGAGATGAGTTTTCCCATGCACGTCCAGGTTCTGTATGTGTTTGCTTCTTCCCTTCCCAAGACATTATTGCCCCAATGCTATGGACATGCAAGCAGACAAAATTGACCAAATTGACCTCTGGGCTGAAAGAAATCACAAAGTGAACCCGAAGGGGAAAAAATTCACCCAGCTGACCCTTTCGTGTGGCGCCCGACACCTAGGTGCCACACTACACTGTGTGACGCCTACGACGTCGGCGCCACACGCCTGGTCACGCTGGCATAGCTGGCCCCACCCCCAGGCAGTGTGACGCCTAAGCCTCAAGCGTTGCACACTCTGCAGTGTGGCGCCGAGTGCTTAGGCGCCACACTATGACTTATCCAGCCACGGGCCAGCCCCTCCCCCACCCCCTCCTCATTCCCCTCCCTTTCCGTTTTGAAACCGGCAGCTGCCTCTTCTCCTCATCCGAATCCCCTCTTCCAAATGCTTCAGATCTGGTGATTTCTTTTGTGGATTGACCCCCCGAACTTGTGTACGAGGTAATCTCTTCCGTTTCCCATCTATCTATCCAAATAGCATTGGGTATTTTTCATATTTGTGTTAGTTTGGTTGAGAGCCATATTTTGATTGGATGTGAGGAGTTAGTCCTATGTAGAATCATGAAGATTTAGTCCTATGTAGATGAGGAGTTAGTCCTATGTAGATGAGGAGTTAGTTGTATGTAGTAGTTTTTTGAAGTGTATTTTTGTGATATGTAGGATTCATAAGATGAATGATGCCTTTTGGATGGTGTGGTGTGGCTTTTGTGATATGTAGGATTCATAAGTTGAATGATATGTAGGATTCATAAGTAGATTCATAAGTGTATTTGTTTGTGATATGTAGGATGGTGTGGCTTTTGAATGATGCCTATGATGTTGAACACCATGCCTATTTGATGTCGGAGAAGGAAATGGTAAGTAGATCATATGTTCAAAAATCATGTATTTATTTAATAAGATGAATCTGTAATCATATCACTCCTCTATGTTTGCAGAAGCTTATGCCCTTAAGATTCGGTCTCACAGGGCATCGACTGTCATGCCGTACGATGAGCGGTACACACCATATATCGAGATGATAGGACTCCTTCCATTCATTTAGCTTGTGAGTCGGTCAACGCCCAACCTGAACGCTGCGGCAATCACTGCACTTATGATAGATGGAGGCCCGACACCCATAGTTTTCACCTTCGGACTGGAGAGATGATAGTGACTCTTCAAGATGTTTCCATGTTCACTGCACTTCCGATCGAGGGGAAGCTTCTTTGTATGAGCACTGACTCTGAGGGATGGCGGCAGCAAATGGAGGCCCATATTGGTATGTCACCTCCAGAGCCGGAGGTAGAAGATGGAGGGAAGAAAGATAGAGTCCCGGCTGGCGCTTCTTTCACTTGGATTGCCGCCAACTTTGCTCATTGTCCCGAGGACACAAATGATGAGGTGATTGATGAACCAAAAGTATAGGGGATCAATCGTAGTCCTTTCGATAAGTAAGACTGTCGAACCCAACGTGGAGGAGAAGGCTCTGATAAACGGTTTTCAGCAAGGTAATAACTGCAAGCACTGAAAGTAGCGGTAACAAGTGATGGTGTAGTGAGGTGAAACGTAGCAAGCGAAAAGTAACAAGTAACAAGTAGTAGCAATGGTGCAGCAAGTGGCCCAATCCCTTTTGTAGCAAGGGACAAGCCTGAAGAAAGTCTTATAAGAGGAAAAACGCTCCCGAGGACACACGGGAATTTCTGTCATGCTAGTTTCATCATGTTCATATGATTCGCGTTCGTCACTTTGATAGTTTGATATGTGGGTGGACCGGCGCTTGGGTACTACCCTTACTTGGAAAAGCATCCCACTTATGATTAACCCCTCTCGCAAGCATCCGCAACTACGAAAGAAGAATTAAGACAACGTCTAACCATAGCATTAAACTAGTGGATCCAAATCAGCCCCTTATGAAGCAACGCATAGACTGGGGTTTAAGCTTCTGTCACTCCAGCAACCCATCATCTACTTACTACTCCCCAATGCCTTCCTCTAGGTCCAAATATGGTGAAGTGTTATGTAGTCGACGTTCACATAACACCACTAGAGGAAAAGAAACATACAACATATCAAAATACCGAACGAATATCAAATTCACATGACTATTATTAGCATGACTTATCCCATGTCCTCAGGAACAAAAGTAACTAATCACAAAGCATAATCATAATCATGATCAGAGGTGTAATGAATAGCATCAAGGATCTGAACATAAAATCTTCCACCAAGTAATCCAACTAGCATCAACTACAAAGAGTAATCAACACTCTTAGCAACCTTACAAGTACCAATCGGAGTCGCAAGACGGAGATTGGTAACAAGAGATGAACTAGGGTTTGGAGAGGAGATGGTGTTGATGAAGTTGTTGATGGAGATGCCTCCCCTCCGACGAGAGGAGTGTTGGTGATGACGATGGCGACGATTTCCCCCTCTGGGAGGGAAGTTTCCCCAGCAGGATCGTCCTGCCGGAGCTCTAGATTGGATCTGCTCAAGTTCCGCCTCGTGGCAGCGGATAATCCACGAAAAAGCTCCACCCTCATTTTTTCCGGACGAAACCCTTCATATAGCAAAAGAAGGGGGCCAGTGGGCCACCAGGGTGCCCACAAGCCCTGTTGCCGCGGCCAGGAGGTAGGCCGCAGCAACCAGGCTTGTGGGCCCAGTATTTCTTATAAAATCCAAAAAAAATCAACGTTGATTTTCAGGGCATTTGGAGTTGCTCAGAATAGAGGACTCAGACTTGCTCCTTTCCCAGTCTAGAATTCCAGTTGCCGGTATTCTCCCTCTTCAAATAAACCTTGCAAAATAAGAGAGAAAAGGCATAAGTAAGGTTCCACAAAGTATACTAACAATCCATAAAGCGATAAATATCAACATGAAAGCATGATGCAAAATGGACGTAATAACTCCCCCAAGCTTAGACCTCGATTGTCCTCAAGCGAAAACCAAGACCCAAAACATGTCCACATGTTTAGGGATGAAGGTGTCGATAAAACATAATACGTACATGAGGGCATTATGATCACTCATAGAAGGGCAATACATCCTAGAGATTCTTATGGAAAAGTAACAATTCCTTCACAAAGCAAAGTATGAAACAAAAACCTTACTGAGAAGTGGCCAACAACTGTCCAAAGTCATTGAAGCAATTGCAATTTATCATATTATCAGAAAGAGTGAAATAAGAGCTTGCAAAGCAAATCCACATACTTCGTCATCTCTTTTGTTTTTAACAATTGTTACAACTCACATGGTACTCATGGTATCGAAGTTTCAGTTGGACATAGAGAAAGATAGGGGCTTATAGTTTGCCTCCCAACCATTTACCTCAAGGGTAAAGTCAACAATAATAAAGCATAAGTACTTAGCTCCAAGTTGATATATGAATATACATCTTTCCCAAGCATATGACGTTCACCAAGAAAAAGTCTAAATAAGGAATTGGTGAAGATCACCATGACTCTTACAAGGGCAAAAAGTAAAGGTACAAGATAGGCCCTTCGCAGAGGGAAGCAGAGGTTGTCATGCACTTTCGAGGTTTGGATGCGTGTCCTCTTAGTGCGGAGGAACGTCACTTTATATTGCCTCCTGTGATAAAGACCTTTATTATGCAGTTTGTCGCTTTTATGTCTTCCTCATCACAGGTTCGTACAAAGCTTATTATCCACACACTAATAGATCATACATATTAGAGAGCAATTTTTATTGCTTGCACCGATGAAAAGTTACTTGAGGGATCTTATTCAATCAATAGGTAGATATGGTGGACACTCATGGCAAAACTGGGTTGAAGGTTTATGGATGCACAAGTAGTATCTCTACTTGGTGCGGGAGTTTTGGCTAAGATGAGGTGGAAGCAATCATCACATGCTAAGGGATCTCTAATCATATAACATTGTTTGGAACCAAGAAAACACAATTCATTATGTTGTCTTCCTTGTCCAACATCTACTTCTAAGCATGTAATAGTTTGGTGAGTGCTCACAATTATAGAAAGTGTCTAAGATGATATATTTGTATGTGAACCTCTCTTTCCTTATTACTTCTTATTAATTGCAACAATGACTGGGGTCTATGTTGGTCTATTCTCAACAAGTTTCAATCATCATACTTGTTATGTGTGAAGCTATCACTTTTCATAGGATCATCTCATGATCTTTCATGCTATCGTTCTTTTCATACTTTTGATCACGGCACAAAGCAAAGCCCTTGACTACGATACTCTTTATTATATAGCTCGTAAGCTCGAATACATCGGGGGAGACACAAGGGAAAATACTCAAACTAAACACTAAAGACTTATTCCACTAAGAGAAGAAATAAAACTGAAAAGGAAAGAACTAAAACAAAGGTAAAAGCAAAAGATATAAAGGTGATACGATACGAGGGCAACTCCCCCAAGCTTGGCATAAGCCAAGGGGATTGCCCATACCAATGCTTAGTTGTCTTCCTTTGGTGGTGATGGTGGTGGTGTTGTTGAAGTAGTCTGATCCTCCGTCTTCCAAGGCATAGGTGCTCCATCATGGCAGGATGAACGAGTCGCCGGAATCCTCAAATCTGCAGCCAACCATATTGATTTAAATCTATACTCATACTCACAGTTTTGGTTTTGCAGGTCATAGATCTGGCCCTGGAGTTGATCAACCCTGTCATAGAGCCTGGAGAGGTGCTTCCCAATGTCAATGGCATCCATCTTGTGATTGCTGGTGAACTCTGTGATCATCATGTGGTTGGCGTTGAGTCCACGCTCCACCATCCCTTGGCACTTGAAGACTTGTTGCTCCATTGCTTCGAGCCTCGTCTCCACACTTCCGGTCTTCTTAGGACCCTCAACATCACGGATGTGCAACATCCCCTCACTCATCTTAATGGATTGAGGGTGTTTCAGCACTTCCGTGAGGTAGGGATTGATGACCTTCTCGAAGATCTTGTCCTTAGGAGCTTTTGGGGAAGTCATGATGGTCTAGATCTGCGACAGAAACAAGCTCGAAACTAAAATAGAGGAAAACTGCGTGATACGGAGATCAAAACCCTCGGGCGTATATATAATGATTTTTTCTGGACCATAAGGAGTGCTCCGCAAGAAAACGGAGTCCGGGAGGCACACGAGGTGCCCACAAGCCCTGTTGCCGCGGCCAGGGGGGTAGGCCGCGGCAACCAAGCTTGTGCCGCCTCGTGCGCTCTTCGGACTGCTTTTTATTTTTCTAAATTTCCGTAAATTCCAAAACGGAGAAAATTTCCTATTGGACAAGTTTTGGAGTCCAATTACTTACCGAAATAGATACCTCTTGGTTTTCAGGGTCTGAAACAGGCTGATAAACATCCCTTATGTACTTCTATGGAGTTATAATATTGATGATATTGGTCTCAACATTTATAGGAGTACGAGAGATATAATGCTTGATTCTTTGCCCGTTTACCACTCTAGGAAAATTGCCTTCCGTGTTATTGATTTTGTTGGCACCGGAACGATATCTTCCTCGACAACATAGGGACCTTCCCATTTAGAGAGAAGATTGCCTACGAAGAATCTTAAACGAGAATTGTATAGTAGGACATAATCACCTACATTGAACTCTCGTTTTTGTATTCTTTTGTCGTGCCATCTCTTTACCTTTTCCTTGAACAACTTGTCATTCTCATATGCCTGGGCCCTCCATTCATCTAATGAGCTAATATCAAACAACCGCTTCTCACCGGCAAGTTTGAAATCAAAGTTGTGCTCTTTGATTGCCTAATAAGCTTTGTGTTCCGGCTCAAGAGGTAAATGATAGGCCTTACCGTAAACCATTTTATACGGCGACATGCCCATGGGATTCTTATAAGCAGTCCTATAAGCCCATAGTGCATCGTCAAGTTTGCTAGACCAATTATTTCAAGATCTATTGACGGTCTTTTGTAAGATCAATTTGATCTCCCTATTACTCAACTCCACTTGACCACTAGACTGAGGATGATAAGGAGATGCAACTCTATGGTTGACATCGTACTTAGCGAGCATCTTGTGGAAAACACCATGAATGAAGTGTGAACTGCCATCAGTCATTAGATATCTAGGGACTCCAAATCTTGGGAAAATGACTTCTTTAAGCATCTTAAGGGAGGTGTGGTGATCAGCATTTTTAGTCGGGATAGCCTCTACCCACTTAGTGACATAATCCACAGCAACTAAGATGTGAGTGTACCCATTGGAACTCGGGAAGGGTCCCATATAATCAAAGCCACAGACATCAAATGGTTCCATGACCAGTGAATAGTTCACAGGCATTTCCTGACGCTTGCTAATGTTCCCTATTCTTTGACATTCGTCACAAGACAAGACAAACTTACGGGCATCCTTGAAGAGAGTGGGCCAATAGAAACCTGATTGCAATACCTTATGAGCAGTTCTGTCTCCAGCATGGTGTCCTCCGTAGGCCTCGGAATGACACTTCTGTAGGATCTGTCCCTGTTCATGTTCAGGCACACAACGTCTAATAACACCATCTACTCCTTCCTTATAAAGGTGAGGATCATCCCAAAAGTAGTGTCTCAGATCAAAGAAGAATTTCTTCTTTTGCTGGTAGGTGAAACTGGGTGGTATCTATTTGGCTACGACATAGTTTGCGTAATTAGCATACCATGGTGCATTATGTGAAGTGCGGATGACATTCAATTGCTCATCGGGAAAGTTGTCATCAATAGGTCGTGGGTCATCAAGGACATTCTCTAGCCTAGACAAGTTATCTGCTACAGGGTTATCCGCACCCTTTCGCTCAACAACGTGCAAATCAAATTCCTGTAGCAGGAGAACCCATCTGATTAGCCTAGGCTTAGTGTCCTTCTTCTCCATGAGGTACTTAATAGGAGCATGATCAGAGTGAATAGTGAGTTTGGAGTCAACTATATAAGATGTGAACTTTTCACATGCAAACACGACTGCTAAAAACTCCTTCTCTGTAGTGGCATAGTTTCTTTGGGCACTGTCTAGAGTTTTACTAGCGTAGTGAATGACATTCAACTTCTTGTCAACTCTTTGTCCTAGAACAGCACCAACAACATAATCACTAGCATCGCACATGATTTCAAAGGGAAAGTTCCAACCAGGTGGTTGAACAATAGGTGCGGTTATCAAGGCCTTCTTAAGTATTTCGAAAGCTTCCTCACAATTCTCATCAAAAACAAAACGAACATCCTTCTGCAAGAGGTTGGTAAGAGTCCTAGAAATCTTAGAGAAGTCTTTAATGAATGTTCTATAGAAACCAGCATGACCTAGGAAACTTCGTATACCTCTGATATCTGTGGGGCAAGGCATTTTCTCAATTGCATCAACCATAGCCTTATCAACTTCAATGCCTTTCTCAGAGATTTTGTGTCCTAAGACGATGCCTTCATTAACCATGAAGTGGCACTTCTCCTAATTCAAGACGAGGTTGGTATCTTTGCATCTCTGTAAGACTCGATCGAGGTTGCTGAGGCAATCATGAATGGAAGAACCGTAAACGGAGAAATCATCCATGAAAACCTCAACAATCTTTTCACAAAAGTCAGAGAATATAGCCATCATACATCTTTGAAAGGTGGCAGGTGCATTGCACAAGCCAAAAGGCATGCGTCTATAAGCAAAGATACCGAAGGGGCATGTGAAGGTGGTTTTCTCTTGATCAGATTGTGCAACAGGTATTTGCGAGAAACCTGAATAACCGTCTAGAAAGCAGAAGTGTGTGTGTTTAGATAGCCTTTCTAGCATATGGTCGATAAACGACAAAGGATAATCGTCCTTCCTGGTTGCCTTGTTCAGTTTCCGGAAGTCTATCACCATCCTATAACCAGTAATAATCCTCTGTGGGATTAGTTCATCCTTATCATTAGGAACGATGGTGATACCTCCCTTCTTAGGTACGCAATGTATTGGACTTACCCAATCACTATGAGCAACAAGATAGATGATTCCTGCTTCCAGAAGCTTTAATATTTCTTTTCTCACGACCTCTTTCATCCTCGGATTTAGTCTCCGTTGATGATCAGCAACTGGCTTAGAATCAGGATCGGTTTTAATCTTGTGCTGACATAGAGTGGGGCTAATACCCTTAAGATCATCAAGAGTATATCCAATAGCCGCACGGTGCTTCCTCAAAGTTTTTAATAACTTCTTCTCTTCGTGACTCGAGAGGTGAGCACTAATAATAACAGGATATATCTCCTTCTCATCAAGATAGGCATACTTAAGAGTATCTGGTAACTGTTTTAGCTCGAACACAGGATCACCCTTTGGTGGGGGATGATCCCCAAGCAGTTCAATAGGCAGAGTATTCTTGAGAATAGGATATTGTGCTAAGACAATTTTATCTATCTCATCTCTTTCATCCATATGCATATCATTTTCATGTTCTAGCAGATATTGCTCTAAAGGATCCGTAGGAGGTACGGCAATAGAGGCAAGAGCAATGATTTCATCCCTACCAGATGAATCTTTTTCATGGGGTTGTCTTCCAAACTTGGAGAAGTTAAATTCAGGAGACACACCCTCGAAACTAACAGTGAGAGTCTGTTTAATGCAATCAAGGTGAGCATTGAGAGTGTTGAGAAAGGGTCTACCAAATATGATGGGACAAAAGTTATCTTGTGCATTAGCAAGGACGAGGAAATCAGTAGGATACTTCGTCTTACCACACAGGACTTCTTCCCAGAGGGCAGATAGTGTCTCTATTAGCTAGCATAATAGTGACATCAATGGGTTCTAACTCAGCAGGTGCAATCTCATCTTTGATTTCATCATATAGGGAACGGGGTATTGCACTAACACTAGCACCCATATCACATAAATCATGGTAACAGTGATCTCCTATCTTGAGAGAAACAATGGGCAGGCCAACTACAGGTTCGTATTTATCTTTCGCGTGAGGTTTAACTATTCTAGCAGAGTCCTCATAGAATTTGATAACATGCCCGTCTATGTCTTCGGCTAAGAGATCTTGGATAATAGCAACACTAGGTTCAACTCTAATTTCCTCAGGGGGTGCAAGTGGTCTAATGTAACCCCTACGTATCACAGTTGGAGCTTTAGAATAATCCTTTTTCCTAGCAGGGTATGGTGGTTTCTCACCATAGGCACAAGGAACAATAGGATCACTAAAGGCAATGACTTTCTCCTCAACTAGATTGGGTTTAACTATGTTGATTTCTACAGGAGGATGATACTTAAACCACTTCTCTTTGGGAAGATCAACATGAGCAGCAAAATATTCACATAGAGAAGCTACTATCTCAGAGTCAAGTCCATACTTAGCGCTAAAATCTCTAGAAGTGTTTGTTTCAACAAAAGATTTAACGCAATCAAACTGGAAATTCATACCTGACTCCTTACCTTCTTCCAGCTCCCAATCTTCAGAGTTACGTTTGATTCTTTCCAATAAATTCCACTTGTGATCAATATCCTTCTTCATAAAAGAACCGGTACAAGAAGTGTCAAGCATGGTACGATCTTCATGGGAAAGCCGAGCATAAAAGTTTTGAGTGATAATTTCTCTTGAGAGCTCATGATTGGGGCATATAGCATTCATTTAAGCCTCCCCCAAGCTTGAGCTATGCTTTCCCTGTCACGAGGCCAAAATTTATAAATATAATTCCGATCACGATGTACTACATGCATAGGATAAAACTTTTGATGAAATTCCAATTTCAACCGATTGTAGTCGCATGATCCAGTATCATCACATAGCCTATACCATGTCAACGCCTTATCCTTAAAAGATAAAGGAAATACTTTCTTCTTTACCTCATCCTCGGGCAAACCTGCAAGCTTAAATAAACCACAAACTTCATCTACATAGATTAGATGCAAGTCTGGATGTGAAGATCCATCTCGTGTAAAAGGATTAGCCAGCAGTTTCTCAAGCATACCCGAAGGAATTTCATAAAAGATATTTTCATTAGGTACCTCAGGTTGAGGAACAACTCCTCGCGCTTCCGTTCGTGGTGAAGATACACCTAACAAACTCCTCAAAGGAACAATTTCCATAGTGAGAAGTGACAATAAATTTCAGCATAGTATATAAATGTTTCCTTACCAAATTCCACTTACCAAACGCGCTTCCCTCCCCGCCAACGGCACTAGAAAAGAGTGTTAATGACCCACAAGTATAGGGGATTTATCGTAGTCCTTTCGATAAGTAAGAGTGTCGAACCCAACGAGGAGGAGAAGGCTCTGATAAACGGTTTTCAGCAAGGTAATAACTGCAAACACTGAAAGTAGTGGTAACAAGTGATGGTGTAGTGAGGTGAAACATAGCAAGCGAAAAGTAACAAGTAACAAGTAGTAGCAATGGTGCAGCAAGTGGCCCAATCCCTTTTGTAGCAAGGGACAAGCCTGAACAAAGTCTTATAAGAGGAAAAATGCTCCCGAGGACACACAGGAATTTCTGTCATGCTAGTTTCATCATGTTCATATGATTCGCGTTCGTCACTTTGATAGTTTGATATGTGGGTGGACTGGTGCTTGGGTACTTCCCTTACATGGACAAGCATTCCACTTATGATTAACCCCTGTCGCAAGCTTCCGCAACTACGAAAGAAGAATTAAGACAACGTCTAACCATAGCATTAAACTAGTGGATCCAAATCAGCCCCTTACGAAGCAACGCATAGACTGGGGTTTAAGCTTGTGTCACTCCAGCAACCCATCATCTACTTACTACTCCCCAATGCCTTCCTCTAGGCCCAAATATGGTGAAGTGTTATGTAGTCGACGTTCACATAACACCACTAGAGGAAAAACAACATACAACATATCAAAATATCGAACAAATATCAAATTCACATGACTATTATTAGCATGACTTATCCCATGTCCTCAGGAACAAAAGTAACTACTCACAAAGCATAATCATAATCATGATCAGAGGTGTAATGAATAGCATCAAGGATCTGAACATAAACTCTTCCACCAAGTAATCCAACTAGCATCAACCACAAAGAGTAATCAACACTACTAGCAACCTTCCAAGTACCAATCGGAGTCGCGAGATGGAGATTGGTAACAAGAGATGAACTAGGGTTTGGAGAGGAGATGGTGCTGATGAAGATGTTGATGGATATGCCTCCCCTCCGACGAGAGGAGTGTTGGTGATGATGATGGCGACGATTTCCCCCTCCGGGAGGGAAGTTTCCCTGGCAGGACCGTTCTGCCGGAGCTCTAGATTGGATCTGCTCAAGTTCCGCCTCGTGACGGCGGAGAATCCCTGAAAAAGCTCCACCCTCATTTTTTTCCGGACAAAACCCTTCATATAGCAAAAGAGGGGGGCCAGTGGGCCACCAGAGTGCCCACAAGCCCTGTTGTCGCGGCCAGGGGGGTAGGCCGTGGCAAGCAGGCTTGTGGGCCCCTGGTTGCTCCCCTCTAACACTTATTTTGCCCAGTATTTTTTATAAAATCCAAAAAAAATCCACGTTGATTTTCAGGGCATTTGGAGTTGCGCAGAATAGAGGACTCAGACTTGCTCCTTTTCAAGTCCAGAATTCCAGCTGCCGGTATTCTCCCTCTTCAAATAAACCTTGCAAAATAAGAGAGAAAAGGCATAAGTAAGGTTCCACAAAGTATAATAACAGTCCATAAAGCGATAAATATCAACAAAGCATGATGCAAAATGGACATATCAGTGGTCCAGACTTATGCTCACGTGTACAAGTGGTATGTGATCTCTAGGACTATATTCGCTTACAACACTGGCAAGAATGCTCCATGGATGTGGCTGAAGGCATCAACTATTTTCGCCAACAAGTTCAGTTGGGGGTCAGCCGCACTGGCCTACTTGTACCGGCAGGTAATAAATTGTTAATAGTAAGTTTAGTTTTATACTTTTCCACTTAACTGATCCATGTTTGTTGTTACTTGTAGTTGGATGATGCTTGTTGCAGGTCCACAAAGGACGATGGAATTGGTGGTTGTGTGTTCCTACTTTCGGTATGGAGCTTGGAACGCCTTCCTATTGGAAGCCCTAAAGCCGCAACATGGAAGCCCTGGGATGACCACGACAACCTTGTACGGCTTCCTACCTGGGCTTACAAGTGGGACGTGGTATCGGAGGTGGCGAGCGATGTGAATCTATTGTACAAGAAATACACGAACGAGATGGATTCACTTACCACCGAGCAGGTAAACATCTCAGAGTTGACTCCCAGCTTTTGTTGTGAGGAAAATGAATTGTGCCTTTTATGTTGTGTTGTAGGTGGAATGACAGCCATATGGTGCCGGGCCAAGCTTTGGTGATGCAAACACGTTCGAGCTCAATCCAATATTCCTACAGGAAAAACATCTTTGGCTAATGCGTTGTCCACTTATATGCAATTGGGTGGTTGAGTTTCATCTCCCGCGTCGTGTGATGCATCAATTTGGGTTGTTTGAGGCACACTCGCCGGAGTGGGTGGACACCGACACACAACTTCACAGGTAACAAAGCATGCACAATAAAGAAGTATGTTTGAGTTTATTGTTGAGCGAGCTAATAATGAGTTTTGTAGAAAGCAGGTTGGATAGGAGGAGGCAGAGAAAGATCAAGGATTGGCACAAGCATCATAAGAACTATGTCATCATGTTCGAGCAAAGTGTGGAGGCAGCTACGAGCACTCACGGAACCCAGCCCTGCGAGCATTGTCCGCTTGCGTTCACAACTACGTAAGATGGTTTCAGGAGAGTACTGGCATCGAGATTTGTCTGTCGGCTTACGAGGACATATTGGAAGAACCCACTGAGTATGATGCACTTGCCCATGGCGAATACAACAGGCTAATTCACGAAGGGTACTAAACTTCTTTCTCCCCAGTCCTGAACTTTGTGGTAAGTGTGCTCCCCGATGTTATGTATGAACGCTAGTACACATATGCACTTGCCTTACATGTCATTTTCTTGTGATCATAGCGCAAAGAGATCAAGAAACAAGCTGATACAACCGAAGCTATTCTAGACAACACACCTGGAGGAAAAAAGGGAGAATCTGCACTTCGACTTTTCATGAAGTTGTTGTGTCATGATTCAAATTTTGCCGACGAATGCAACATACGGTACCTTATATATCTCATTTATCTTTCAATCTAACAGAAACAGGGCAAGAAGTTGCGGTGCCTATCCAGCATTTTAGGTTGCCGTGATCCTGAATTTTCTGCACCTTCGAGATCCAGTTCATCCCATAGAAATACTCTAAACAATTCAACTTCTTTGGGAGCTCGTATGGACGATGGTGACATTACCTCGGGAGCTCATTTGGAGGATGATGTTGACACTCCAGAGGTATGACATAGCCATCATACATTGTGCACTTTCAACCTTCATATGTATGACGATATCGTTTTCGCATAATAGGTTGAGGATGAAATGACGTTGAAGGCTTTCCAATGCTCCGCTTACATGTTGAAGTCTAGGAAGGACTTTAAGTGGTACTCTCCGGATGATTATGCGAACAAAGAAAAGAACCCGGTCGCCGGGAGCTCGCATCTGTCAAGGATGATAGGTATGGACGACGAGGATGATGATGACGATGACTTGGATGAACCGGAGCCTGTTGTGAGAAGAAAGAATCTAGCTTCTAAGAGGGGACGAGGCCCCAAGTAGTTGGGTGAACCATTTCTACCATATGCACTATTTGTAGCCATTTGCACTTGTGGGTTGTAACGCCCAAGATGCGACCCTATCCTTATATTGGCGCGAGGGCCTCGACAAAGATAGAAGCGCATCTCGTCGTTTCGCTAGAATGGATATCGTTACAAGTACATGTACTGTAGATAAGAGTATATGGAATTGGCTTACACTCGCCACAAGCTACATCCGAGTCACATCAGTACAATACATACAATCATCATGAAAAAGAGCAGGGTCCGACTACGGACGAAAACAAACGATAAAAGAACGACGTCCATCCTTGCTATCCCAGCCTGCCGACCTGGAATCCATCCTAGATCGACGAAGAAGAAACTCCAAATGAACAATCATCGCGCACACGTCTTAATATCCTTTACCTGTACCTGCAACTGGCGTTGTAGTAATCCCTGAGCCACAGAGGACTGAGCAATCTCATTTCCAATGGTATCAAGACTAGCAAAGCTTAATGGGTGAGGTATGGTTAAGTGGTCAGGCTACACTAAGCGACTAAGCATTTATTTGGTGGCTAACTTACGAGTACAAGAATAAAGAGGGGGTGATCTACGCATAGCGGACGTGAACAACTGATGATCAAATTAATGATCCTGAACACCTACTTACGTAAGCCATAACCCCACCGTGTCCTCGATCGAAGAAGGAGCTCACGAAAGAGACAGTCATGGTTACGCACTCAGTCGGTAAGTTTTAATTAAGTTAACTTCAAGTTATCTAGAACCGGATGTCAAACAAAGTTTCCACGTTGCCACATAACCGCGGGCACGACTTTCCGAAAGATTTAACCCTGCAGGGGTGCTCCAACTGGTCGATCACAAATTACCACAAGCCGCATACAAAGCCTCGATCACGAAACTCGTGACTTCGTCGGATTACTTAGTGGAAAACCTCAACTCTGAGATTACCCAGAGTATCACCGGAATCCGAATGCACAAGATATTTCATCGAAGGTAAAACTAATCCAGCAAGGCCACCCACGTGTCGACGATCCCGATAGTAGCTGCGCATCTCGTTCTCAGGACACGACAGATAAGTGACGCGTACGGTGGCCTGATAGAAATCACCCAAGTTGCCCTGGGTTGGCCCCGCGCGCTGCTCTGGGTTGGACCAACACTCATGACGAGCACTGGCCCGGGGGTTAATTAAGTTTCCTCGGGTTAATTACTCCCTATGCGGTTAATTTGTTATTAGGCAAACGTAGTACCAAAGTTGGGCCTTGCCAGACCAGTTCTAATCTAAAATGAATTATCAAGGGGGTCCCCATAACAACCCCGATCGTGTTAGGAGTGCTCAATTATGGAATATAACACAGGTAGCCGAAACTAAGGCGACAAAGGTGGAACAAAACACCAGGCTAGAAAGTCGAGCCTTCCACCTTTAACCAAGTATATAGGTCCATTAAATTAAATAGCAATTAATAGGGTGATAAGACAAGGAACCCATGTTATCACATGGAATCAACTGCACCTGCAACTAGAAACGCTAACACATGGTTAAGCAAGCAGTAACATAGACAATCAATGGTTTGCTAGGTTGTGAACAGGTTGAAGGTTTCATGTCAATGTTGAGAGGCTGACATTTAACAGGTGGTAGGCAACGAGACATAGCAATAGAAGCAATACAACTAGCATGGCATTGATAGTAATGATATATGGGTAAATGGTCATCATGCCTCAGATCCCGCTTGGAAGAAGAACAACTCCGTGATGCAGACGAACCGACGTAGTCGAATGGGTCCTCACATTCCGACACGCTTGCGGAACACTATCGAGACGGAGCAAACCAGAAACAAGTATCAACACATAGTATACACCACAACACATGCACAACATGATGCACTACCTAATATGACGCATGGATGCTCAACCACTAATTATGCACTTAAACCAACCTACAACGGTAAACAAGTGCCAGCTCAGCACAAAGTTACACTTCTGCAGAACTGCTCAAAACTAGAATCTAGTTCCACCATTGGATTACTTGGGTTCTTCTACCCCAAATCCATATATCGTACTGCCATCTTCGCGTACAGAAAAACTCCACAACCAGCAAAAGAAAATCCACACAGGATCGAAACTACCTCTGTCAAGAACACGAGCTGTTCTTGCCCTGCCATATCTGGTATATACCAGATTAGGCAATTCCACTTCTGGCTATTCCAAAAATGGAAATAACAACAATCAGTAGAATAAAAAGAGTAATAAAATAAAAGAAAATATAATCAAGTAGGGGGGCCCACTGGTCATAGGAACAGGGACCCCTAGTGCATTACATGGCACACCACACACACTCGCATAGCAGAAAGGAAAAAGGGATGGTACGGGTTTGAACCGTCAACCTGTGCCTCCATACAAAGTTCCCTTGCCATTGCACTAGCAATGGATAGATGCAGTAACTAGGGCATTAAGCATGTTAACGTGCCCTGCCTCTATTCACCACATACGCACGAGAAAACAAAAATAAAATAAGGGGGAATCAAGCGCGCTGGTGGGAATCGAACCGGCGACGCTGCGGTGCAACGCATGCTCGATTGCCACTAGGCTAGCATGGGGCGTTTGCTCGACATGGGGGTTCTACGCTAGCTGAACGCAAAAAAGGGGGGCTTGCTTCATCACAACAGAGACATGCGCGGATGCTGCGACTCCAGCGATGCACGCGATGATTCGAGCTGCTCTAGGCACGCGCGAAAGCGCTGCTCGCTCGCTGCTGCTAACCTGTTGCTCCGTGCGGATGTTGCGGCTGCTAATGCTAGGTGCATGTTGTGTCTGCGACTGCTGCTTCCTGCTACTACCTCCGCTGCTCTGCTCTACAGAGCCGCGTGGCAAGGTGACGCGCCGATGACGCAGCTACGACGATGCTACGGACAGAGGGGAGGGGACGGGGCTGCGGCTGCTTACCTAGGGGCGGATAAGAGAGTCGGTGCAGGAGAGGAACGCGCGACGTCGAGGTTCTCTGTAGAAGAGATCGCCGGAGGTGAAGAAGATGCTCGTCGTCGGGGGCGTCGTGCGTCGACCTCGGTGTCCGGTTGCTGCATGAATGGAGCTCCCATGGCCTCCGTGTGCTTATGGCGTTGGCAAAGAAGAGGAAGGGTGATGGATAGCTGCCGGCATCGAGCTCACCAGAGCCTGTCCATGGCGACGGCGGCGTCGAGTGGCTCGCCCCGACGACGCTAGGAGGGAGAGGAGGAAAGTGGGTCAAGGAAGAACCCTAGGTCGTAGGCATGGGCTAAATAGGTGGGGAGGGGGCTCTGATGGCCGTCTAATGAAGGATAAGATGATCTGGCGGTGTCTACATGGTTCGTACAGGGCGACGCACGCGAGGAAGAAGAGGGACACGCCTACTGGCTCGCTCGGCCGAAAACTATGCAACTGGGCCAGGTTCTACCTCTCTCTCCGAGGAAACGCTTGCTAACAAAACAATCGGAGTTGTTTTTTTTTTGAAGTAAGCCAGATCAAAAGAAAAGGAAATAAACAAAACTAAAAAATACTTTTGAGCTCCTAAAAACTTGCTTCAATTTATAGGAAATAAGTTGGGCATTTTGAAGAATAAAAAAATAAATGCCTTTTATTTAAAATGAGGCTCTACTTTTTTAAATAAAACAAAAGGAAAATAAAAAATAGAACCACAGGGGTTACTTCCTAAATTATCAAAGGGATTTTTTTAGGAAAAGAGGAACATTTTATTTGATTCAAAATGGAGACTTTAAATCTGCCCCAAAATAAATGGAAAAGAGGGAGTTTCGAAAACATGGTGCAACAAGGGGTTCTGAGGTTGATCTTGTTGCACCCAATCATATGCAAACACCAAGGCAAATCACACCATCACTACACACTTCATCCCAAGGTGTAACACAAGCCACAAAAACAAGAAGAAGAACAAGAATTGATGCTATGCATGATGCCATGATGCACATGAAATGAAGACATCACCAAGATTCACATCCATAACATTGCACCACAAGGTTGTCAAGCATGGAAAGGAGTACAAGAGGGAAGGAAAAGCATTGGGGCTGTTACAACTCTCCCACACTACAAGTGGATCTCGACCCGAGATCTAAGAAGGAAAGGGGTAAGAGGAAGAGAGGCAAACGAGAAATATGTAAAACTTAGTTGCTTCTTTACAAATGAAGTGAAACCAACGATCCTTGAAGGTTGCAAAGAGATTAAGAATGATATGAGGAACAAGAAAGAATTCACACAAAATTTTGGCAGCACTTCGGTAGGAAATTGATAACAAAAATTTGATAAGATGGAAAGAGCTTGACAAGATTCACAACGAAACAACTAAAATGATAAGCAAGGAAAGAACATGATCTTGACAACCCGAGATGATTGATATAAAAGAGCAACATCACAATGCCTCCGGAATAAGAATAGAAACTAGATCGTTGGGAGAAAGAATGGAGAAGGAAAATGACAACTTGCACCACAACTGAATTGAAGAGCATTCTGACAAGAAGAATTGAACAAAATTGTTGGAAAACCAACAATGAAAAGAACAAGCTTGTAGTGTACTTATGAAACCCAGCTCAACATTGAGGTGACAACCAACCACTAACGGAAACAAAGATTGATTGGGAGCAACAAGATAGCAACAATGGAAGAAAGATGGGTTGAAATAACTCTCTTCGGGACTCCTCCACTAACAAGAATGCTATAACACCACCACAAGGATAAAGGAGGAAGAAATGCGCTTTGAAATGCAAGAAAAAGAACACTTGAGGTTCTCCAACAAGAATCGTGAAGAACACTTGAGAATGAATTGATATTATGAGCCACACCCGAAGAAGAATTGAAATCTCTTCGAACAAGGAAGAACAGAATAAGAATTATGTTATGCTCATCCTTCATCAAATCAAATTGATGAAAAGCAACGGATTGAGCATACCACTTATTCGTCTTGAAAAGATTGAAGAGAGATAGATAGAGCACAAATTGTAGAAGTCTTGGAAGAAACACCGATAAGACTTGAAACGAATGAGACAACCATGAATGAATGAATATACTTGAGAACGAATATACCATGATCCACCTAGAAGAAAACTTTAACAACGCACCGGAATAAATGAGAGACGAACAAAGAGACAACAATTGAGAAAAAATTGAGAATGAAAGTTGAAAGCTGAGAACGAAGAAATCTTCAGAAATGATGGCCTTCAGACGATCGAGAAATCAAAACTAATCTGAAATGCAACGGATAGATAAGGCAAGGATTTCACATGACCGAAACCAATTAAGAAGATAACACAAAGCTGAGATGATAATCTTCGAAAGAATGGACATGATTTAAGAGAAACACTTCTTCGGTCTTTAATGCACAGAATGACGAGAAATAACACCACCAAAATTACTGAGACACTCTCGAATAAGAATATGAAAGTTGAGCCAATGATGAAAATAAAGTCAAATAGATCTTGGAGGACGAATAAGACTGATGGAATCCATACTTATGTCATAATTAAAAAGAATCATCGATCTCTAGGAAGGATTAAAAGAGCCAGGAAAGATCTTGGGAACGAACGTGTGGGTTAGGGCCCACTCAAAAGAAACCATCGTTGAAACAATTGATAGAAAGATTGATTGCACCGGTATAAATGAAAACTTGATGAGGTTGAGAACCTCGAAATAACTGAAATGATTGAGAACAAGAAACTTCTAAGATAACTTCAACACTCCGGATAGAACATAGATAGATGAATAAACAAGAAAGACTTGAAGATAATTTCCAACACGGGAAAGTATTTAACAAATGAAAAGGATATGATGAACACTGAGAGATTGAATTGAATCCACCAGAGAAGAAAACAAGAACGAAGAATGATGAACACGAAACTCCAGAGAATCTTCACAATGAATCACCGGATAGGATACGGAATAGATGATAGTGGAAGCGTCACTGAAAGAAAGGCAATTGAATGATAATTGAATCATTGAAGAAAAGGGTGGGAGGGCGGGAAAACAAACAAAATTTAGGACAGATGAGACAAACTCCAGAAATAAATGAGATATTGATCTTGCAAAATTTAAAAGGATTGGATTGATTTGAAGATAAGCACACTGGGTAGAAAAGAATTGATATGACAACTCCGGTTGAAAAGAATTTGATAAGACAATTTGATTGAGCGAAAGGAATTTACATTCCCTTGAAAATATGAGAACACCTCTTAGGAAAGATATGAAATCACCATTTGACATCGAAGCAAATCGAATTACCATATTCCAACAAAACAAAGGATGAGGCTAACGAAACAAGTCGGAACAAATTCATGAGAGAGATTCCGTCCGATATTTTCGTGGATGAGGCTCGCACGGGCTCTATCCTACAGTAGCCATCATGTACAAGGCAGTGCACACGACATACGAAGTGTCCCTGAGTCGTAGCAAGCTACAAGTACTCTTTAAGATATAACGAGAACCACTTAAAACGGCCGTGAACAAACGAATCCACTAGACGTCGCACCCCAACCTAACATCATGCATTTGTTCGAAGATTGTCCTATAGGTAACTACTTGAATTCCCACCTAAGAACTTCAGAAATTTCTGGTCAGGCAATCTGGTCCACGGATACAAGGAGTAATATATCACTTAACTCCTATACCAACCCGTCCAGTGTATCACATCCGTCAACACATAACCAGAGATCTCGGAAACTCATCTATCTGAGACCCTCGTAATCACAACGATACTAAGTGTGGTGATACATCCGGATCTATCTGCACCAGTACTGGGGAAGTGATAACCCACAAGTATAGGGGATCAATTGTAACCTTTCTCGATAAGTAAGAGTGTCGAACCCAACGAGGAGCTAAAGGTAGGACAAATATTCCCTCAAGTTCTATCGACCATCGATACAACTCTATGCACACTTTACGTTCGCTTTACCTAGAACAAGTATGAAACTAGAAGTACTTTGTAGAGTGATAGGATAGGCTTGCAAGAAAGTAAAGAACACGTAAATAAAACTAGGGGCTGGTTAGAAAAAGAAGCAAATACGTTAGTCTAACAAGTGTGGAAAAGTGGTGATAGGAGTTGTGGAATTGTCCCTAAGCAATTGACTATGTTACTAGATTGATAGCAAGTATCATGTGGGAGAGGCCTCTGCTAGCATGTCATCCCTTACTTGGAATTCTATGCACTTATGATTGGAACTATTAGCAAGCATTCCCAACTACTAACATTCATTAAGGTAAAACCCAACCATAGCAATAAGATATATTGGTCCCCTTTCAATCCCATATGCATCAATTTCTATGATAGGTTTGAAGCTTCTGTCACTCTAGCCTGCCAATACATAGTCCTATCAACATACAACTAACCCTATGGTGTGATCCACGCGCGCGATCATATGATGGGCACCAAAGGACAACAACATAACCACAAGAAAATTAAACCAATCATAGCAATTCGTCAATCACCGATAGGACAACGATAATCTACTCAGACATCATAGGATAGCAACACATCATTGGATAATAATATGTAGCATAAAGCACCATGTTCAAGTAGAGGGTACAGCGGGTTGCGGGAGAGTGAACCGCTGAATATAGATGGGGGAAGATGATGGAGATGTTGGTGAAGATGACGGAGGTGTTGGTGTAGATCGCCATCACACGATGATGTCCCGGGCGGCGTTCCGGCGCCGTCGGGAGAGAGTGGGAGAGAGCCCCCTCCTTCTTCATCTTCCTTGACCTTCTACCTAGATGGGAGAAGGGTCTCCCCTCTGGTCCATGGTCTCCATGGCTGCGGAGGGGCAAGAGCCCCTCCGAGATTGGATCTCTCTCTCTCTGTCCTTCTGTTTCTGCGCTCCAAGATCTGCGTTTCACCGTTTCTTAAATTCCCGGAGATCCGTAACTCCGATTGGGCTGAAATTTTAACACGATTTTCTTCCGGATATTATATTTCTTGCGGCGAAAGAAGAGCTCCAACCGCCGTAAGGAGTTGCCACAAGCCTGCCAGCCGCCACTGTACCTCCTGGTGGCGGCTACAGGGCTTGTGGGCCCTCCATGCATCGCCTCGCGTTGATTCTTCTTCCCAAAAATCATAAATATTCCAAAAAAATCCCCGTAAGTTTTTATTACGTTTGGACTTCGTTTGGTATGGATATTCTGCGAAACAAAAAACATGCAACAAACAGGAACTGACACTTGGCACTGATCAATATGTTAGTCCCAAAAATAATATAAAAAGTTGCCAAAAGTATATGAAAGTTGTAGAATATTGGCATGAAACAATCAAAAATTATAGATACGATGGAGACGTATCAGCATCCCCAAGCTTAATTCCTGCTCGTCGTCGAGTAGGTAAATGATAAAAAAGATAATTTTTTATGTGGAATGCTACCTAGCATAATCTTGATCATATAATCTAATCATGGCATGAATACTAAAACACGAGTGATTCGAAGCAATAGTCTATCATTTGACATAAAGACAATAATATTTCAAGCATACTAACAAAGCAATCATGTCTTCTCGAAATATCAGGGCCAAAGAAAGTTATCCCTACAACATCATATAGTCTGGCTATGCTCCATCTTCCCCACACAATGTATTTAAATCATGCACAACCCCGGTTTTAGCCAAGCAATTGTTTCATACTTTAGTGTTCTCAAACCTTTTCAACTTTCACGCAATACATGAGCATGAGCCATGGACATAGCACTATAGGTGGAATAGAATATGGTGGTCGTGGAGAAGACAAAAAAAGGAGGAGATAGTCTCACATCAACCAGGCGTATCAACGGGCTATGGAGATGCCCATCAATAGATATCAATGTCAGTGAGTAGGGATTGCCACGCAACGGGTGCACTAAAGCTTATAAGTGTATGAAAGCTCACAAAAGAAACTAGTGCGTGTGCACCTGTGACGCCCTCGATTTAATCGTACGCTAAACATACACGCAAATGCGTACGATCAAACCCAAGGACTCACGGGAAGATATCACAACACAACTCTAGACACAAATAAAATAACATCAGCTTCATTTTACAAGCCAGGGGCCTCGAGGGCTAGAATACGGAAGCTCGATAAACACACGAGTCAGCGGAAGTAATAAATATCTGAGTACAGACATAAAACATGGGGTGCCTTAGAGAAGGCTAGCACAAAAGATACAACGATCGAACGAGGCGAGGCCTCCTGCCTGGGAACCTCCTAACTACTCCTGATCATCAGCGGCCTCGACGTAGTAGTAGGCACCGTCGGGGTAGCATTCGTCGGCGGCGGGGACCTCCATCTCTTGGGCTCCATCATCTGGTCGCAGCAACGGATCGAGGGGACAAGAGGGGGAGCAAAGCAGCGGTGAGTACTCATCCAAAGTACTTGCAAGTCTTACATCAGAACTATTCTAATTATGCATCACTATCAAAGAAGGGGGGTTATATGTGGACTAACTGCAACAATGCGAGAATAGAGAGAGAAGGCCTAGTCCTATCAAAGGCTAGCATCTTCAGGGTCTTGCAGCAATAGAGGAGAGTAGAACAGGGGTAAAACAATAATAGTCATATTGTTGCAGCAATATTAAAGTGAGGTCACGCCTAAAGATCCTCCCTCGACTCCCTGCGAGGAAGCAATCCCGAGGCAAACTAATGATCCAGTTAAGTAACAATTGTAGTTGTAAAAGATCGGGGCACAACTCCAAGTCGTCCTATAACCCTGGACACGACTATCCGAATAGTTAATTTTCATCCCTGCAGGGGTGCACCACATGTCCCGTCACACTCGATCACACTCTGGCCGGACATACTTTTCTGGGTCCTGCCCGGCCTCGGAATATCGACACGTCGCAGCCCCACCTAAGACTAATCAGAGAGGCCAGCTTGCCGGTCTAAATTCTAAGCGCGAAGGGTTCATGGGCCCAGTTCCCCTTCGCGCTCCTGCACGTGGAGTGGGTGGCTGACGTCAGTCTTAGCATCCCTTAATCACAAGAGCGATGCATCTCGGGACCACTCGAGCGCGCGCAACTATATTGCTGGCATCTGAAAAGCTTCGGCTGATACCGCGACGCCGAGTACCCATAATTCTTCCCGCGTAGCCGGTTAGTGCGAAAAGGTCTCCGACCAACCCAGATCAAATACCCAAATCCATTAACATTTTAATTAGGCCATCAACACAGTCTCACAGGAGTCCACCCGTCTTACAACTAATCACCAAGGATCCCAGTAACATGGTCGAGTAACTTTGTGCTTATAACATCGGGGGGGGGGGGGGGGGGAATCCGAGGTATCACCCTCGTTGGATTCCGAACGATGTACCTGTCAAGGTGGGCTTAGAGGAATCACCCTCGAGGGTCCCACACTTGAGGGGTGGCACGACAGAGGCGTCATCGGGAATGGTGAAAGAGGAATCACCCTCGATAACCACGACCGACTAGCTATACTACAGAGATATCATCAGGAGTACTTAGCAAGGTGTCACCCTCGGTACCCGATAGTATCTCTGTAGCGTCATACAACGAAGGGGGGTGTATGTGTTGTGTCGGGTCTGGTTCGTCGATCAGAGATCGAGATTTGAAAACAAGCGGGGCAACTGGACTACGGGGTCCGAGGGGATGACTGCTCCACCTATACTAAGCAGATTTAAGGTACAAGACTGAAAGTAGCAGTTCATCAAAAACAGGCTATGCATCAGATATAGGAGCTAACTACAACAGTAGCAAAATACTAATGCAAGCAGTAGGAAGAAAGACATAGGCGATATAGGAATGATCAAGGGGGGTTTGCTGGCCTTGCTGCTCTGCGGCAAAGGACTGATCGGCAGGGTCGTAGATGTACCCGGCAGCAGCGTCAGTCTCAGGGTCTACCGGTAAGAAGAGGGGGAAGAAACAATAAATAATAGCACCGATGCAACACAAAGTATGACATGGCAAGATGCAGGCTAGACATGAGCTAACGCAGCAACATGCGTCATAGACGGGTCGGAAGAATATCTAACGATATTTTCCGGGTCTCGGGCTACTACCGGTTATACTGAAAACGATGGAAATGTTCCATGTTTGTTATGCTAGGGACGCGTGACAGACGAATGGACCGTGTATCCGGGTTCGTCTCGTTCTGTTGATCAACTTTCATGTTGAAAATATTTTGATCTGACTTACGGATTATTTAGTATTAATTTTTAAAGTTTTATTCAATAATTAAGAATTAAAAATAGGTTGGACTAATTTAATAAAAGGCTATTATGACATCAACATGATGTTATGCTGACATCAACAGTTGACTGGTCAACTACCAGCGGGTCCCGAACGTTATAGGCACAAGTTTTAATTAAGATTAAATATTAATTAATCAGATTAATTTAGTGGGGGACCCACGTGTCATACTCTAATTATTCTAATTATCCAATTAATTAATTTAACTAATATATCTATTTATTTAATTAATAAAAACATTATTTTTATTTATTTTTAATTATCGCGTGGGTCCTCCCTGTCATAGACAGCGGGTGCGTTGGCCCCACCGGTAAGTGACCTTAGGCCAAATACTCGATTTTATTCATAGATATAAACATGCAAATATCGTATTCCTCCAAATACCTATATACGCAATAGATACATCGCATCTCATACATACATACATTCATATATACGGAATACATCATTTGTTTTTATTTTATTTAACTCAACAACACTCCCATCTCTCTCTCTGTTAAGAAAGAAGAACTCTCTACTCTAACTTAACATAGAAGAACAACATCTTCAAATCTTCCTACCGGCCACTACTGTCGACGGATCGAAGTCCCGTTTGCCGGAACGGAACCGGGACGGTGAGGGGAACGCGATGGTGGGAGGAGCCCGAGGAGGGGCTCACCAACGTTGACGAGACGGCCCGGTGAAGCCGGAGTTCGCGGGAAGGGGCGGAGGAGACGGAGTGGAGGCGTTCCCGGAGGCGGTGATGACGGATCCGGCGAGGTGGGTCACCGGAGAAAGCCTCCCGGAGGTGGTCAACCGGCATGACGAGGAGGAGGGGGGGGGGGTCTCGGCCACCGGATCCGGAGGGGCGGTGAGCTCCGGCCGGTGGGGAAGCAAGGAACCGGCGGGTGGGAGGCGTCGCCGTGGCCCGTGAGGCGGGAGGTGTAGGGGGCGGCGAGATGGGGGCCTGGCTCAGTCTCCTGGGGAGACCGATGCGGGGAAGGAGGTTCGGTAGGAGAGAGGGGCAACGGGGAGGACGGTGCAGGGCAGGCCGACGAGGCTCCTGGGGAGTGGGGCTCGAGAGGGAGCCGGAGGGGGGCGCCGGAGGGAGGAGCGCAGGGGTGGGGCGAGCTCGGTGGGGATTAGCAGGGGGGTCGGTGCCGATCTGGGATGGGAACGAGAGGTGGGAGGGCTTCTGTCGGTGGGGGTGGGGGTGTACCAAGAGAGGGAGACCGAGAGGTGAGGGTGGGTTCCTCTCGATCGGTGGGGAAAGGTGGGGTGGCACGTGGGGTGGCGGTGGGTTTCGGTGGGGGGGGGCAGGAGGGATCGATGGGTGGGAGCCCTCGCGGCGGCGGGCAGGGGGTAACGAGGGGAGCCGGTGCCTCGCTCGCTAGGGTTTGGCGCGGTGGGCTGGTGGCCTGGCCGGCTGGGCCACTAGACCGAGTTGGGCCAGGTGGGGGGGGGGGGTTCGGTTGCTTGTTTTTTTTATCATTTGCTTTTCTTTCTTTTACTTCCTGACATTCTATTATTAATATTTTCTTATATATATATATATATATATCTTCCTGTTCTAACTATATAGGAGTTTTAATACCATTAAAAATGTCCGATTCATTTTTATAACCTATTAGGGAATTTCAATAACTCTCCCGACATTTTTACTTAACATCACAAAACGTTTCTCGTTCGATTTTATTTTTAAATTTCGAATTCGACTTGGTTTTCGACTAACACGAGATCAATGATAGAATTTATGATGATGTGGCTTCATTAGCGTGGATTACTATCGCTTGACTACAGGGGTTACTGTAGCACAAATCCGGGGATGTCACAACTCTCCCCCACTAACAAGAATTCTCGTCCCGAGAATTAAGATGTAGAGGGAAAGAGCCCGGGGTATTCATTACGAAGATCATCCTTGCGTTCCCAAGTGGCTTCATCTTCAGAGTGATTTGACCACTGCACCTTAAGGAACTTGGTGACCTTGCGACGAGTCTTACATTCGGCTTGGTCGAGAATGCGAACCGGATGCTCTCTATAAGAGAGGCCTTATTGTAGCTCAGCATATCATGATCCACTGCTTGAATAGGATCCTTGAAGCAGCGACGCGGCTGAGAAACATGGAAGACATCGTGAACCTGAGAAAGGTTCACCGGCAGTTCCAACTGATAAGCCACTTTTCCTCGCCTTTCGAAAACAGTGAAAAGACCAATATAGCGAGGAGCTAACTTGCCCTTGATTACAAAACGGTAAGCGCCTCTCATTGGTGTGACACGAAGATATGTCTTTTCGCCAGGTTGATAGACCATATCCTGAGGATGACGGTCATACTGACTCTTCTGACGAGACTGAGCAGCCTTCAGATTGTCGTAATTAATGCGAACTTGGTCTTTAGCATGTTGGATATTATACGGGCCGAAGAGTGATCGGTCCATTGAACGGTGCCTCGAGAATTTCATACGAAGCCAAGTGTAAATGATACCCTGGAGCCAAATAATGTACAGGAGAGTCAGGTTTCAATCCTGTGGAACTTGTGGGTTATGGGCCCACCATGTGGGCCGAGATTTAGACAGAGGGGTGACATATCATACGGTCTTGGTAGCAAGACATGTCAGAGGATAACCTGTCAGTTATGTTCGCAACCACGTCGGTACCAAGGGCGGGGGACGAATAGAACCATTTTCCTGCTCGTTACAACGAGGCGGTCCAATAGGCAAAGTTCTCGTCCACTGGCGGCTACCGGAATGTTATCCACAATAGTAACAGGGTTTTACTGACAGATTTATATACCGAGAATTTTACCTAAGCAGGGAATTAACACTGCTTAGATAAGTTATGCCACAAGAAAGTTCAAACAAACCAATGGGAATGAGAATGTGTCCACTCACACAAAGAATTTAAAGTATACCATTCCCGAGGAAAACATAGGGTATGGTATACATGATAGGTCATTAAGTGCCTATCGATGTGAATAAAGAGGCAACAGGGACGATGATGTTTACCCATACCATTCGGTTTGGATAACTGATCAGGAACAATTTAGCATTGCGCTTTCAATGTTCCTGTTGAAATTTGAAGTACCACATCCGTGCTTCGAGGTAGCATCGATATGGTCATCAGATGAAGGTCAGACTTATGGGAATACAAAGAGGATTCAGGAGGAGCAACTTATGACATAAGTCATATATTCTTCGCATGGAAGATGGTGAATTTTTCATATGGAAGAATTTATAACAATCGGTCCTTCGGCCCGGTGTGCCAGACAAGACATCACTGTACTAGATTACCTAAGACCAAAGTTATAATTATTGGAAAATGTTCCAACCATCCTATCTGCCCGGGATTCCGATCTGGTTGGTGTTAGGATACCTCAGATTCAAGATGCCTGAGAAGAAGAATGAAGATGTAAGATTCTCAGGGTATGAACTTCACAAGTAATCCTTGAATCATGAGTTTGATTGTAAGACATATGAACACAATGTCAAGACATTCGTGCCCACAAAGAATTCTTACGCCAAAAATGCAACTGAGTTCTGATTTTGGGAACCATCATCGAGGATGACAAGGTTCCATGTGTAAGTCTAGATTAGCTCTTATGAAGGAACTTATTTTCCTTTGATCAAATCAGTTAGTGGCTTGAAGTGCTAAGAGAAGTTATATGAAGCGAAGATAACAAATCTTCAAAATATGTAACACTTCGCACATGTGTGAATGATTTGGTATTTCCTGAGAGGAAGCGAAATAAAACTTTCACATATTCACGGCAGAAAGAGTGCACGTGAACTTTGGGAAATACACGTCTTCTACCCAACATATTCTTCATGAGTTAGGTACAAAGATAGTGCTTTCAAAAGCTTCATCACGAACCATGAATAAGTTAAGGGTGTGGTCGATGGGCGCATCATCAATCCCTTAAGATTTTGACAGGGATGAATTTCCAAAATTATAATATCAAGGAGATAGCATTTGTCAAATCAAATGGTATAATGTCGTATGCTCGAGGGATCAACAACAATTACACATTGGTCGAAGGGTGCACTCGGAAATACGGACGGAGTAGCACAACCAATGCTGGAATGGTGAGTCAACAACCAATACTCCCAGAATGAAATAATTAGTCGTTAACCTCAAGGCAATAGGGTTGCCAGAAGTATTGGGATCACACAACAGAGTTCACCTGTTGGTATTCCGGTTTGAAACAACACAGGACCAATAGATGAATGATGATGGCGAGAAGTATTATTATATCAAGAATTCTTAAGACGTGTGCAATCCTCACGACATTCTTGATCCAGATAGTAATACTCCAAGGTAGAAGATAATATAAGCTGTATAGTGAGGAACACAAAGGACAACACAAAACACAAACATGTTCGTGTAGGGGGGAAGGCAAGAGGGTTGTCGACGATAACACATATTATCGCGGGGCAAGGATGGTATTTCTCATCATGCATTCGGTCGATACCCTGCAAGAGCTTGGGATGCTAATGATGATCACGACACCTTTGTCGAGAAGCTTCATGAAGAAAAAATCGATCGGTGACGACATCAAGCAAGGGAATGATGAACCAATAGGTTGTCGGAATCACAGATAAGGCTGCTAGCTTAGAATTGAGATTGCCTTTCAGAACAACCAACAAAATGTTGAAAACTCGATGCAAGCTTAACACACAGTTGGAATTGTGTTCCAGGGATGAAGGGTATAGATAGCATGGTCGAGCTCCATCATGACGATGATGTAGCTCAACAGCTTGGAATGACATGATCGAATACAAACTCGTAAACAAGGAAGATTATGAAAAATTGTTGAATCGCAATGCGTACTCGATTCAGTAATCGATGTACTCGCGTGTCCAACAACTCAAACACGAGGCACCTGGAATTAAGGAAAATATCATAGTTGATGAGGACCTCACAAGAAGTTCCATAGCTCCGCGATATCCTCGAGCTACAAGGAATAACACTCGAAGGTAGATCAACTTTAAGGTTTGTACCGGCGTGTTGATCTGAAGAAGACAAGTACTTTAACTCGTCCGAGAATGAAATCAAGGTAGGACAACATGGTCGGAACCATGGTTGCAAAGTACAAGATCATAGATACCAAATTTAAACCACAAAATGAATGATTATTGATATGAGAAGTTTCTATGATAGGATCAACGTCGTTTCCATGGGCATGAACACAAAGTTCAAGGTCGACTCCCACTTCATCAATGCATCACCTGTCATTTACTCCTCGCCTTAGATCAGGTTGTAGCTTTGAAAGAATATCCGGCATAACACCAGAAGAGTAAGACTCGTGAAAACTCTTCGGGTCATATTGATTTAGGAAGGCATAGGTTCAACCCATCGGGGCATCTTAGGAACATATACCACAAACTTCAAGAGTAAATAACACATGCTTGAAGGGCATGGCTGACAAATCGTATGGTACAACTTATCAAAGGGAGAAGACACAATTTACCAATGGCATCATGTGTCAGGGGAAACAATCACAAGAATTTTCGAAAGCAAAGGATGCCGTCGGATAATAACCCAGAATGATTCTGGCAATCCACAAATGATCTGATGTGAGTATCGGTACTCAATCAGAGGGGGTAAAATGCAAGGCATCGGATTATAGAACATCTGAAAAATATCGATACTTAACTACCAAAGGAATTAAGATTTCCAGATTGGTGTATCATAAACAGATGTTGTGGTCAAATACCAGTAGGTCGAATGGACTTAGATGGACAGCCAACCAAAGTTGATTTGTCGAGAACCCGCTCCGTGTGAAAGGACGTCTGAGCCGGAAGATAATTCATGAGTATCATCAGATGATTGTGTGCATTCACCCAAAGGTAGAATCAATAAGATCACAGGAAAATTCAACAAGAAATTTTAATGAATGCAGTTAGTCATATGGATTTAACCATAATGCAAGCAGGTGAGAAAGGTCATGAACAATAGGCTAGGGAGGATTTCGGAAGATCGAATAGTAATTCGAAGAACTCTCGAAACCCATGAGAATTGATGATGGACGAATCATCGATAAGATAATTCGTTTCATCTCGTAAAAACAAGAGCATTTGGAAAGAAAATATGAATGACATTTGTATGCAGTCATCCACAGGGGTTGAAGGAGGAAGGGAACTCGGAAGAGCGATGGGCACAAGTTCTCGAGAGAAACATCGGAGACTACTATCGAAGTCTTTTGACGGATTAAGCCATCGTCTGTAATTACGGGGCTCTCCGGCTAGATGTGATTTCGAGAACCTAATGTTAGAGTTAGTAAAATCTTTAACCCGAAAGAGAAAAGAGAGTAGAGCCCAGAGTATAGGAAAGGAGTAAAAGATACTAATACCACCCAATTGAGATGTGGGCCCATAAGCCACAACATCAGTGTTAGTAAAGTTTTTCAAACACTAGACTCAACTTCGGCAAAGGAGTTGGAAAGGGGGCTACCTACAGGCAGTCGGCTCTGATACCAACTTGTGACGCCCTCGATTTAATCATACGCTAACCATACACGCAAATGCGTACGATCAAACCCAAGGACTCACGGGAAGATATCACAACACAACTCTAGACACAAATAAAATAACATCAGCTTCATATTACAAGCCAGGGGCCTCGAGGGCTAGAATACGGAAGCTCGATAAACACACGAGTCAGCGGAAGCAATAAATATCTGAGTACAGACATAAAACATGGGGTGCCTTAGAGAAGGCTAGCACAAAAGATACAACGATCGAACGAGGCCAGGCCTCCTGCCTGGGAACCTCCTAACTACTCCTGATCATCAGCGGACTCCACCTAGTAGTAGGCACCGTTGGGGTAGCAGTCGTCGGCGGCGGGGACCTCCATCTCTTGGGCTCCATCATCTGGTCGCAGCAACGGATCGAGGGGACAAGAGGGGGAGCAAAGCAGCGGTGAGTACTCATCCAAAGTACTCGCAAGTCTTACATCAGAACTATTCTGATTATGCACCAGTATCAAAGAAGGGGGGGTTATATGTGGACTGACTGCAGCAATGCGAGAAAAGAGAGAGAAGGCCTAGTCCTATCGAAGACTAGCATCTTCAGGGTCTTGCAGCAATAGAGGAGAGTAGAACAGGGGTAAAACAATAATAGTCATATTGTTGCAGCAATATTAAAGTGAGGTCACGCCTAAAGATCCTCCCTCGACTCCCTGCGAGGAAGCAATCCCGAGGCAAACTAATGATCCAGTTAAGTAACAATTGAAGTTGTAAAAGATCGGGGCACAACTCCAAGTCGTCCTATAACCGTGGACACGACTATCCGAATAGTTAATTTTCATCACTGCAGGGGTGCACCACATGTCCCGTCACGCTCGATAACACTCTGTCGGACATACTTTTCTGGGTCCTGCCCGGCCTCGGAATATCGACACGTCGCAGCCCCACCTAAGATTAATCAGAGAGGCCAGCTTGCCGGTCTAAATTCTAAGCGCAAAGGGTTCGTGGGCCCAGTTCCCCTTCGCGCTCCTGCACGTGGCGTGGGTGGCCGACGTCAGTCCTAGCATCCCTTAATCACAAGAGCGATGCATCTTGGGACCACTCGGGTGCGCGCAGCTACATTGCTGGATCTGAAAAGCTTCGGCTGATACCGCGACGCCAAGTACCCATAATTCTTCCCGCGTAGCCGGTTAGTGCGAAAAGGTCTCCGACCAACCTAGATCAAATACCCAAATCCATTAACATTTTAATTAGGCCATCAACACAGTCTCACAGGAATCCACCCGTCTTACAACTAATCACCAAGGATCCCAGTAACATGGTCGAGTAACTGTGTGGTTATAACATCGGGGGGGCGGGGGGGGGGAGGGAATCCGAGGTATCACCCTCGTTGGATTCCGAACGATGTACCTATCAAGGTGGGCTTAGAGGAATCACCCTCGAGGGTCCCACACTTGAGGGGTGGCACGACAGAGGCGTCATCGGGAATGGTGAAAGAGGAATCACCCTCGATAACCACGACCGACTAGCTATACTACAGAGATATCATCAGGAGTACTTAGCGAGGTGTCACCCTCGGTACCCGATAGTATCTCTGTAGTGTCATACAACGAAGGGGGGTGTATGTGTTGTGTCGGGTCTGGTTCGTCGATCAGAAATCGAGATTTGAAAACAAGCGGGGCAACTGGACTACGGGGTCAGAGGGGATGACTGCTCCACCTATACTAAGCAGGTTTAAGGTACAAGACTGAAAGTAGCAGTTCATCAAAAACAGGCTATGCATCAGATATAGTAGCAAAATACTAATGCAAGCAGTAGGAAGAAAGACATAGGCGACATAGGAATGATCAAGGGGGGTTTCCTTGCCTTCCTGCTCTGCGGCAAAGGACTGATCGGTAGGGTCGTAGATGTACCCGGCAGCAGCGTCAGTCTCGGGGTCTACCGGTAAGAAGAAGGGGAAGAAACAATAAATAATAGCACCGATGCAACACAAAGTATGACATGGCAAGATGCAGGCTAGACATGAGCTAACGCAGCAACATGCGTCATAGACGGGTCGGAAGAATATCTAACGATATTTTTCGGGTCTCGGGCTACTACCGGTTATACTCGAAACGATGGAAATGTTCCATGTTTGTTATGCTAGGGACGCGTGACAGACGAATGGACCGTGTATCCGGGTTCGTCTCGTTCTACTGATCAACTTTCATGTTGAAAATATTTTGATCTGACTTACGGATTATTTAGTATTAATTTTTGAAGTTTTATTCAATAATTAAGAATTAAAAACAGATTTGAATAATTTAATAAAAGGCTATTATGACATCAGCATGATGTTATGCTGACATCAACAGTTGACTGGTCAACTACGAGCGGGTCCCGAACGTCATAGGCACAAGTTTTAATTAAGATTAAATATTAATTAATCAGATTAATTTAGTGGGGGACCCACGTGTCATACTCTAATTATTCTAATTATCCAATTAGTTAATTTAACTAATATATCTATTTATTTATTTAATAAAAACATTATTTTTATTTATTTTTAATTATCGCGTCGGGCCTCCGTGTCATAGACAGCGGGTGAGTTGGCCCCACCGGTAAGTGACCTTAGGCCAAATACTCGATTTTATTCATAGATATAAACATGCAAATATCGTATTCCTCCAAATACCTATATACGCAATACATACATCGCATCTCATACATACATACATTCATATATACAGAATACATCATTTGTTTTTATTTTATTTAACTCAACAACACTCCCATCTCTTTGTGTGTTAACACAGAAGAACTCTGTGCTCAAACTTAACATAGAAGAACAACATCTTCAAATCTTCCTACCGGCCACTACCGTCGACGGATCGAAGTCCCGTTTGCCGGAACGGAACCGGGACGGTGAGGGGAACGCGATGGTGGGAGGAGCCCGAGGAGGGGCTCACCAACGTTGACGAGACGGCCCGGTGAAGCCGGAGTTCGCGAGAAGGGGCGGAGGAGACGGAGTGGAGGCGTTCCCGGAGGCGGTGATGACGGATCCAGCGAGGTGGGTCACCGGAGAAAGCCTCCCGGAGGTGGTCAACTGGCATGACGAGGAGGAGGGGGGTCTCGGCCGCCGGATCCGGAGGGGCGGTGAGCTCCGGCCGGTGGGGAAGCAAGGAACCGGTGGGTGGGAGGCGTCGCCGTGGCCCGTGAGGCGGGAGGTGTAGGGGGCGGCGAGATGGGGGCCTGGCTTGGTCTCCTGGGGAGACCGACGAGGGGAAGGGGGTTCGGTAGAAGAGAGGGGCGACGGGGAGGACGGTGCAGGGCAGGCCGATGAGGCTCCTGGGGTTGGGGCTCGAGAGGGAGCCGGAGGGGGGGGGGCGCCGGCGGGAGGAGCGTAGGGGAGGGGCGAGCTCGGTGGGGATTAGCAGGGGGGTCGGTGCCGATCTGGGATGGGAACGAGAGGTGGGAGGGCTTCTATCGGTGGGGGTGGGGGTGTACCAAGAGAGGGAGACCGAGAGGTGAGGGTGGGTTCCTCTCGATCGGTGGGGAAAGGTGGGGCGGCACGTGGGGTGGCGGTGGGTTTCGGTGGGGGGGGGCAGGAGGGATCGATGGATGGGAGCCCTGGCGGCGGCGGGCAGGGGGTAGCGAGGGGAGTCGGTGCCTCGCTCGCTAGGGTTTGGCACGGTGGGCTGGTGGCCTAGCCGGCTGGTCCACTAGACCCGGTTGCGCCAGGTGGGGGGGGGTTCGGTTCCTTGTTTTTTGTATCATTTGTTTTTCTTTATTTTACTTTCTGACATTCTATTATTAATATTTTATTATATATATATATATATATATATATATCTCTTTCTGTTCTAACTATATAGGACTTTTAATACCATTAAAAATGTCCGATTCATTTTTATAACCTATTAGGGAATTTCAATAACTCTCCCGACATTTTTACTTCACATCACAAAACGTTTCTCATTCGATTTTATTTTTAAATTTCGAATTCGACTTGGTTTTCGACTAACACGAGATCAGTGATAGAATTTATGATGACGTGGCTTCATTAGCGTGGATTACTGTTGCTTGACTACAGGGGTTACTGTAGCACAAATCCGGGGATGTCACATCACCCAACTTGCTTGCTCACGAAGACCTAGGGCAATTTTGAGGAAGCCCATCATTGGAATATACAAGCCAAGTTATATAATGAAAATTTCCCACTAGTATATGGAAGTGACAACATAGGAGACTCTCTATCATGAAGATCATAGTGCTATTTGAAGCACAAGTGTGGAAATAGGATAGTAGCAATTGTCCCTTCTCTCTTTTCTCTCATTTTTTTGTGGGCTCTTGGCCTCTTTTTTTTGCTGGGCATCTTTGGCCTCCTTTTTTGTAAATGGGCTTCGCTGGCCTCTTTTAATTCCTCACATGGGACAATGCTCTATTAATAATGATCATCACACTTACAACTCAATACTTAGAGCAATGATGACTCTATATAAAATGCCTTCGGTAGTGTAGCGTGACAATGATCTAGCATAGCAATGACATCAAAAAACGGACAAACCATGGAAACATCATGCTAGCTATCTTACGATCGTGCAATGGCAATATGGAAGTGGTGGCACATGTCATGAGATGGAACGGTGGTAGTTGCATGGCAATATATCTCGGAATGGCTATGAAAATGCCATAATAGGTAGGTATGGTGGCTGTTTTGAGGAAGGCTATATGGTGGGTGTAATGCACCGGCGAAAGTTGCGCGGTACTAGAGAGGCTAGCAATGGTGGAAGGGTGAGAGTGCGTATAATCCATGGACTCAACATTAGTCATAAAGAACTCACATACTTATTGCAAAAGTCTATTAGTCATCGAAACAAGGTACTACACGCATGCTCCTAGGGGAAAGGTTGGTAGGAGTTAACCATCGCGCGATCCCGACCTCCACACAAAGGATGACAATCAATAAATAAATCATGCTCTGACTTCATCACATAACGGTTCACCATACGTGCATGCTACGGGAATCACAAACCTTAACACAAGTATTTCTACGAATACACAATTACTCAGTAGCATGACTCTAATATCACATATTCATGTCGCGAAACTATTGCAAGGAATCAAACATATCATATTCAGTGATCTACAAGTTTTATGTAGGATTTTATGACTAACCATGTGAATGGCCAACTCCCGTTAACTCTCTAAATAGATATAAGTGAAGCATGAGAGTTTAATTCTTTCTACAAAAGATATGCCCCGCTCTAACAAATATAAGTGAAGCAAAAGAGCATTCTACAAATGGCGGTTTTCTATGTGTAGGGAAACAGGCAATCCAAACTTCAAAAGATATAAGTGAAGCACATGAAGCATTCTATAAAGCCAACCAAGGACTATCTCATACCAGCATGGTGCAAAAAAAGAAAAAGGAAAAAATAGACACAAAAGACGCTCCAAGCAAAACACATATCATGTGACGAATTAAAATATAGCTCCGAGTAAAATTACCGATAGATTGTAGACGAAAGAGGGGATGCCTTCTGGGGCATCCCCAAGCTTAGACGCTTGAGTCTTCCTTGAATATTACCTTGGGGTGCCTCGGTCATCCCCAACCTTAGGCTCTTGCCTCTCCTTATTCCTTCATCCATCATGCTCTCACCCAAAATTTGAAAACTTCAATCACACAAAACTCAACAAAACTTCGTGAGATCCGTTAGTATAATAAAATAAATCACCATTTCAAGTACTGTTGTGAACTCATTATAAATTCATATTAGCATTATATCCACTGTAATTCAACTTCACCATGGTTCATACCCACCGATACTACCCATAGATTCATCAAAATAAGAGAACAATGCATAGAAAACAGAATCTGTCAAAACAGAACAGTCTGTAGAAATCTGTATATTCCATATACTTCTGCTATCTCAAAACATCTGAAAAATTACGAACGTCTGGGAAATTTGCATATCAATCAGAAGCAAAAAGAATCAACTCAAAATATCTTCCACAATAAAAATGAAAATTAATTTGGTGAGCAGAAAGTTTCTATCTTTTCTCAGCGTGATCAAACAACTATCTCCGAAACTAACCGTAAAGGCTTTGGTTGGCACATTATTTTAAAAAAACAAAGGAATTGTACAAGGGGATAATTATTTTTGTGAGAAACTTCCATGAAAAAATCTACATTGTTTCCATGAGCATGAACACAAGTGTTCAAGGTCGACCCTCACTTCCGCAATGCATCACCTTTCAACCGCTTCTCTTTTTGAAAAAGTTTTAAGTTCCCCTCCATATTTTTTTGTTTTTAAACTAAATAAAAGCACTCAAAAGAAATAAATGACTCTCTAAAACTTCCGGGTTGTCTCCCAGGCAGCGCTTTCTTTAAAGCCATTAAGCTAGGCATAAAGTGCTCAAGTAATGGATCCACCCGGATCCAAAGGTATATCAAATCCAATTTTTATTAGCAATGATTTGAAATTTAGTAGTGAGCACAAGGTAACATATATCAAGCAATGATGAAGTCTAACTCTCTTCCTATGCTTTGGCATGTCATAAAAGAACAATTCATGCACATCAAGTAAAGGCCAATACATAGCATGAGCAGTTCTTGCAATTTTATCGTATTGGAAACATAGAGAGGTGGAGATGTAGTTCCTCTCTCATAATAATTGCAAGTAGGAGCAGAAAGCACATGCATATTATATTCATGAAAGTCATCATGTGTAACATAAGGGACTATAGCTAGCTCATCTTCATAAGCATCATTCATATTGGCATCATGGCCACAAGTGTAGCAAGCATCAAGTTCATCAAAAAGGGATATTTCAAACGAATCCAAGGGATCATAGCATTCATCCTTCGGTAAGGACGAAGGGAAATTAAATAATGTATGAGTAGAAGAGTTACTCTCATTAGAAGGTGGACACGGGTAGCTAGTCCGTTCTTCCTCCTTTTGTTCTTCGCTCTCCTCGTCATCTTTTTCATCTAATGAGCTCTCAATTTCAACATTTTATTCTTCCATAGTTTCCTGCAAAATAATAGTCTCTTCTTGGGCAGCATAGGATTCCTCCTTAAATCGTTCAATATGGGCATTATATTCATAATTAGTATAACAATAACGAAGCATAGCCAAACTTTCAGATCGGTAAGGAGGATCATCATTATCATCATACCTTTTACAAAGGGCCTCAATTTCATAAGCACCCATAAAAGCAACAAACTCTTCTATTTGATCCACATCATAGTAATCATATATACCATTAGCATAAGAAGCCAAGGTTCTATGATCATTAAATTCACAAGAAAAGGGAAGGTGTGGAGCCTTCATCCTAGAGCAACAAGTAACACCATATCTCTTGCATAGTTCCCAAGCACACCATTTCAACAAATGGATTTGATCCCATAAAAGTTTCCCTTTTTGAGTGAAGCGATAATCCCTAAAGTATTCACGTTGATCCAACGTGTATCCCATTATATAATTGAATGGGGCTTTCTCAGGATTATTAAAGAAGTATATAATATTTTCCACGTAACGAGCATCGAGGGTTTTAGGAGGTTCCCCATATCCAAGAGTAGCAAGTACACCTAATTTTTTTGGTATTTCGTGTTCCATATCCATAACTAAAGATAGAGAACAACTTAGAACAAAAAATAAATCTACTTAGTGATAAAGCAAACAAGCACACACGAGGATATTCACTCCACACTATTGCTTCCCCGGCAACGGCGCCAGAAAAAGGTCTTGATAACCCACAAGTATAGGGGATCAATTGTAGCCTTTCTCGATAAGTAAGAGTGTCGAACCAAATGAGGAGCTAAAGGTAGGATAAAATTCCCTCAAGTTCTATTGAGCACCGATACAACTCTATGCACACTTTACGTTCGCTTTACCTAGAACAAGTATGAAACTAGAAGTACTTTGTAGGAGTGATAGGATAGGCTTGCAAGAAAGTAAAGAACACGTAAATAAAACTAGGGGCTGGTTAGAAAAAGAAACAAATATGTTAGTCTAACGAGTGTGGAAAAGTGGTGATAGGAGTTGTGGAATTGTTCCTAAGAAATTGACTACGTTACTAGATCGATAGCAAGTATCATGTGGGAGAGGCCTCTGCTAGCATGTCATCCCTTACTTGGAATTCTATGCACTTATGTTTGGAACTATTAGCAAGCGTCCGCAACTACTAACGTTCATTAACGTAAAACCCAACCATAGCAATAAGATATATTGGTTCCCCTTCAATCCCATATGCATCAATTTCTATGCTAGGTTTGAAGCTTCTGTCACTCTAGCATGCCAATACATAGTCCTATCAACATACAACTAACCCTATGGTGTGATCCACACGCGCGATCATATGATGGGCAGCAAAGGACAGCAACATAACCACAAGCAAATTAAACGAATCATAGCAATTCATCAATCACCGATAGGACAACGATAATCTACTCAGATATCATAGGATAGCAACACATCATTGGATAATAATATGTAGCATAAAGCACCATGTTCAAGTAGAGGGTACAACGGGTTGCGGGAGAGTGAACCGCTGAATATAGATGGGGGAAGATGATGGAGATGTTGCTGAAGATGACGGAGGTGTTGGTGTAGATCGCCGTCACTCGATGATGTCCCGGGCGGCGTTCCGACGCCGCCGGGAGAGAGGGGGAGAGAGCCCCCATCCTTCTTCTTCTTCCTTGACCTCCTCCCTAGATGGGAGAAGGGTTTCCCCTCTGGTCCATGGTCTCCATGGCGGCGGAGGGGCGAGAGCCCCTCCGAGATTGGATCTCTCTCTCTGTGCCCTTGTGTTTCTGCGCTCCCAGATTGTGCGTTTCACCGTTTCTTAAATTCCTGAAGATCCGTAACTCCGATTGGGCTGAAATTTTAACACCATTTTCTTTCGGATATTATCTTTCCTGCGGCGGAAGAAGGGCTCCGATCGCCTTAAGGAGTGGCCACACGCCTGCCAGCCGCCACCATACCTCGTGGTGGCGGCTACAGGGCTTGTGGGCCCTCCGTGCATCGCCTCGCGTTGATTATTCTTCCCAAAAATCATAAATATTCCAAAAAAAAATCCCCGTAAGTTTTTATTATGTTTGGACTTCGTTTGGTATGGATATTATGCGAAACAAAAAACATGCAACAAACAGGAACTAGCACTGGGCAGTGGATCAATATGTTAATCCCAAAAATAGTATAAAAAGTTGCCAAAAGTATATGAAAGTTGTAGAATATTGGCATGAAACAATCAAAGATTATAGATACAATGGAGACATATCAGGAAGCCGGACTCCTCTTGCCACTACTAGTATTGAAGAAATTTCGAACATCCTTCGTCCTGAGATACTAAGAAATCTGAATGATAACGATGTGGTCAAGAATTCCCTGAAGCTCAACTTCCCAGAAGAAATCAAGTCAGACAAGAGGCACCAAGACAAAACTCGGTCACATCGACATCATATAGATTCCAAAAATATCTGCGTGATCCTAAAAATCCGAGTGAGAAGAGGAGTAGAATTAAATTATTACATCAAGATTCCTCACCAAAGCATAGAAAAGGAAAAGAAGAATCCTACTCTCCGATATATAACTAGACTCAAAGCACTTTTTCACTAGACTCGACTCGGCCAAGTTCGATCAATCAAGGGGGCTCCTAGGTCGGTACTGCTCTGATACCATCTTGTAACGCCCAAGATGCGACCCTATCCTTATTTTGGTGCGAGGGCCTCGACAGGGATAGAAGCGTATCTTGTTGTTTCGCAAGAATGGATATCGTTACAAGTACATGTACTGAAGAGAAGAGTATATGGAATTGGCTTACACTTGCCACAAGCTACATCAGAGTCACATCGGTACAATACATACAATCATCATGAAGAAGAGCAGGTTCCGACTACGGATGAAAACAAACGATAAAAGAATAACGTCCATCCTTGCCATCCTAGGCTACCGGCCTGGAACCCATCCTAGATCGACGAAGAAGAAAGAAGAAGAAACTCCAAATGAACAATCATCGCGCTCACATCTTAATATCCTTTACCTGTACCTGCAACTGGTGTTATAGTAATCTATGAGCCACAGAGGACTCAGCAATCTCATTTCCAAAGGTATCAAGACTAGCAAAGCTTAATGGGTGAGGCATGGTTAAGTGGTGAGGCTGCAGCAAGCGACTAAGCATTTATTTGGTGGCTAATTTACAAGTACAAGAATAAAGAGGGGGATGATCTGCAGGGGTGCTCCAACTGGTCCATCACAAATTACCACAAGCCGCATAGAAAGCCTCGATCACGAAACTCGTGACATCGTCAGATTCCTTAGTGGAAAACCTAACCTCCGAGATTACCTAGAGTATCACCAGAATCCCGATGCACAAGATATTTCGTCAAAGGTAAAACTAATCCAGCAAGGCCACCCGACGTGTCGACGATCCTGATAGGAGCCGCGTATCTCGTTCTCAGGAGATGACGGATAAGCGACGGGTACAGTGGTATGATAGAAATCACTTAAGTTGCCCTGGGTTGGAACCGCACAGTGCTCTGGGTTGGACCAACACTCATGAGGTGCACTGGCCCGGGGGTTGATTAAGTTTCCTCGGGTTAATTACTCCCTATCCAGTTCAATAGTTATTAGGCAAATGTAGTACCAAAGTTGGGCCTTGCCAGACCAGTTTTAATCTAAAACAAATTATCAAGGGGGTCCCCATAACAACCACGATTGTGCTAGGAGCGCTCAGTTATGGAATATAATACCGGTAGCCGAAACTAAGGCGGCAAAGGTGGAACGAAACACCAGGCTAGAAAGCCGAGCCTTCCATCTTTAACCAAGTATATAGGTCCACTAAATTAAATAGCAATTAATAGGGTGATAAGGCAAGGAACCCATGTTATCACATGGAAGCAACTACACCTGCAACTAGCAACACTAACACATGGTTAAGCAAGCAGTAACATAGCCAATCAGTGGTTTGCTAGGTTGTGAACAGGTTGAAGGTTTCATGTCAATGTTGAGCGGCTGACATTTAACAGGTGGTAGGCAACGAGACATAGCAATAGAAGCGATACAACTAGCATGGCATTGATAGTAATGATATCTGGGGAAATGGTCATCTTGCCTGAGATCCCGCTTGGAAGAAGAACAACTCCGTGAAGCAGACGAACCGACAAAGTCGAACGGGTCCTCACCTTCTGACACGCTTGCAGAACTCTATCGAGACGGAGCAAATCGGGAATAAGCATCAACACACGGTATACACCACAGCACATGCACAACATGATGCAGTACCTAATATGATGCATGGACGCTCAACCACTAATTATGCACTTAAACCAACCTACAACAGTAAACAAGTGCCACCTCATCAAAAAGTTACACGTCTGCAGAACTGCTCAGATCTAGAATCTAGTGCCACCATTGGATTCCTTGGGTTCTTCTACCCCAAATCCATATATCGTACTGCCATCTTTGCATACAAAAAACTCCACAAATAGGCAAAAGAAAATCCACACACGATCAAAACTACCTCTGTCAAGAACAGGAGCTATTCTTGCCCTGCCATATCTGGTATATACCAGATTAGGCAATTCCACTTCTGGCTATTCCAAAAAAGGAAATAACAACTATCAATAGAATAAAAAGAGTAATAAAATAAAAGAAAATACAATCAAGCAGGAGGGGCCCACTGGTCATAGGAACACGGACCCGTACTGCATTACATGGCACACCACAAACACTCACATATCAGAAAGGAAAAAGGGCTGGTGGGGATTTGAACCATCCACCTGTGCCTCCACGGACAGTTCCCTTGTCGTTGCACTAGCAATGGCTACTTGCACTAAGTAGGGCATTAAGCAGGTTAACCTGTCGTGCCTCTATTCACCACATACGCACCAGAAAACAAAAATAAAATAAAATAAAATACGGGGGAATCAAGCGCATTGGGGGGAACCGAACCCGCGACGCTGCGGTGCAACACACGCTCAATTGCCACTGGGCTAGCGTGGGGGCGTTTGCTCTACATGGGGGTTCTACGCTAGCTGAACACAAAAAAGGGGGGGCTTGCTTCATCGCAACAGAGACACGCGCGGATGTTGCGACTCCGGCGACGGACGCGATGATTCGAGTGGCTCTAGGTGCGCGCAAACGCGCTGCTCGCTCGCTGCTACTCCTACTGCATCGTCGCTGCTAACTTGCTGCTGTGCGCGGATTCTGCGGGTGCTACTGCTAGGTGCATGCTGCGGCTGCTACTGCTACTTCCTGCTACTACCTCCGCTGCTCTGCTCTACAGAGCTGCGTGGCAAGGCGACGCACCGACGATGCAGCTACGACCATGCTACGGACAGAGGGGAGGGGACGAGGCTGCGGCTGCTGACCTAGGGGCGGAGAGGAGAGTCGGCGCAGGAGAGGAATGCGCAACGTCGAGGTTCTCTGTAGAAGAGATCGCCGGAGGTGAAGAAGATGCTCGTCGTTGGGGGCGTCATGCGTTGACCTCGGTGTCCGGGTTCTTTGGGAATGGAGCTCACATGGCCTCCGCGTGCTTATGGCGCTTACGAAGAAGAGGAATTGCAACGGACAGCTGTCGGCGTCGAGCTCACCAGAGCCTATCCATGGCAACGGCAGCGTCGAGTGGCTCGCCCCGACGACGCTAGGAGGGAGAGGAGGAGAAAAATGGGTCTAGGAAGAACCCTTGGTCGCAAGCATGGGCTAAATAGGTGGGGAGGGGGATCTAGTGGCCATCAGATGAAGGAGAAGATGGTCTGGCGGTATCTATAGGTTTCGTACAAGGTGACACATGCGGGGAAGAAGAGGGACACGCCTACTACTTGCCTGGGCCGAAAACTATGCAACTGGGCCATGTTCTACCTCTCTCTCCCAGGAAACACTTGCTAACAAAACAATAGGAGTTGTTTTTTTGAAGTAAGCCAGATCAAAAGAAAAGGAAATAAAAAAAATAAAAAAAATTACTTTTAGGCTCCTAAAAACATGCTTCAATTGATAAGAAATAAGTTGGGCATTTGGAAGAATAAAAAAAATAAATGCCTTTTATTTAAAATGAGCCTCTACTTTTTGAAATAAAACAAAAGGAAAATTAAAACTAGAACCACACGGGTTGCCACCTAAATTATCAAAGGGATTTTTTTAGGAAAACAGGAACATTTTATTTGATTCAAAATGGAGACTTTAAATCTGCCCCAAAATAAATGGAAAAGAGGGAGTTTTGAAAACATGGTGCAACAAGGGGTTCTGAGGTTGATCTTGTTGCACCCCATCATATGCAAACACCAAGGCACATCACACCATCACTACACACTTCATCCCAAGGTGCAACACAAGCCACAAAAACAAGAAGAACAACAAGAATTGATGCTATGCATGATGCCATGATGCACATGAAATGAAGACATCACCAAGAATCACATCCATAACATTGCACCACAAGGTTGTCAAACATGGAAAGGAGTACAAGAGGGAAGGAAAAGCATTGGGGCTGTTACATGGGTGTTGTGCCATTTGTACCATTTGCACTATTTGTGAACCATTTGCACTATTTGTGAACCATTTGGCAATACTTGTGGCCATTTGTACCATTTGCACTATTTGTGAAACATTTGCACTTGTGGGTGTTTTAATGCTATGAATTGTGTCTATCTGGGTGTTTTAAGTTTTGTGAATTAATATGCTCTGAAATGTTGTGAATAAATGCTCTGAAGTGCTGTGAAAAACAAGAGATGGGAGTAGGTTTAACATGTGTGGCGCCTAAGACTCAGGCGCCACACATTTGCAACGCCCAAGCCTTAGGCGCCACACATGTTAAACCTACTTGCATTTTTATTGCCAGCAATTTCACATGTGTGGCGCCCAAGTCTTAGGCGCCACACATGTGAAATTGCTGGCAATAAAAATGCCAGTAGGTTGAACATGGGTGGCGCCCAAGCGTTAGGCACCACACATGTTCATGTGTGGCGCCTAAGGCTTGGGCGCCACACATGTTCAACCTACTCGCATCTGAAGTTTCGACTTTCCGTTACTTTGGTTCACATGTGCAATGCCTAAGTCTCAGGCGCCACACTGGGTGACGCCTAGGCCTAAGGCGCCACACCTTCTGGGATGCTGAAAACTGCAGCACATATATAAGATTCAAACATACGTACTAGTGGAGTTGAATATAACACAATATATAAGATTCAAACATACAGTCAAAGGGTTCAGACATACATACAACACAATAGGTTCAAACATACATAATACGTCCAAAGACACATAATAGGTTTTTAAAGTACATAATAGTGGAGTTTCATAGTAAGAAAGCGCGCAAGTGAACAAGGTTCAACAACACAAAGGGTTCAAAGATGAAAGCGCGCGTGAGAATAGAACCCCGAGCTCTATTGTGTCGATCAAGGACCCTTTCCCTTCTTCTTCTTCGTCTCTTTTTCCTCTTCCTCTTCCCTTTTGCACATTTTTGAAGCATCTTCCATCACCCTCTCCGTGAAGCGTTGATGCTCCCGCTCTCTCTTTGATGCGCTTTGTGCCAGCATCTTGCTAAAGCTAGCTGCAAAATATCTTTGATGTTTCTCTGTCATCTTCTTGTGCTGCTCCTTCATCCTTTTCTCATATCTCCAGTGGTCAATTGTTATTTTCATCTCCTCCTTCATCCTTGCTTCATGCTCCTATTCCTTCTTCTTCAGCGCTTTGCTTGTGCCCTCCTCTCTCAACTTCTTTGCAGCCCTCTCCCACAACCTCTGGTCCTCACCGACTACATCCTTCTCCCCCCCCCACTTCATTGTTGCCTTGTTGGTTTGAGACGCCGCCATACCTACATAAAAACAGCAAGGCTCAGAGTTAGTACAATAACATACAAAGGAGCATGGAAAACAACATGATAAACATAAGTCAAATATGTGACATACGGAAATGGTCCTCGTAGGTATCCACGCATACCAATCCTAGTAATCCCACCACCTATCCCACCATTGCCTCTAGCACCACCACCACCTATCCCACCCCTGCCCCTAGCACCACCACGACCTATCCCACCCTTCCTCTAGCACCACCCCTGCCTCTAGCACCACCATCACCATGTCCTCTAGTAAGCCCAAGTCGGCTAGGAACATGTTGAGTAGGAACTTGTTGGCTTGTACTTGCTTGCCTAGGACCTTGTTGGCTACTACTTCCTTGGCTAGGACCATGTTGGCTAGGACTTGGTTGGCTTGACCTTGAATCATTGCTTTTGGACTTCTTCTTTGGCTCCATACACCTTCTTGTGTTGTGCCCTGTTACACCGCACTCTCCACAATGTGATCTCTCAGTAGGCTCTTGGAATTTGTTGTTCCCCATTTCTCTGCCACCACCATGGCCCCATCCATCCATGTCTCCTCTAAAACGCTCTGCCTTTCATCTTCCCCATTTGACAACCTTCCACTCCGGGTCGGGCCATAGTTGTACTCCATGATACTCTGGCCATTGTGATTGGTCAAAGTATGGTTCAAATCTAGGAGCCCATGTATGTTTCATGGTCATGATCGAGAACTCGGAGTCCCTCACGGATAGTGGACGGTTGACGTCCACATTCCTAGTGCGAGCTACTGTGTACAAATGCGAGCATGCGAGATGAATCAACCTTGGCCTCCCACAAGAGCAATCACGCAACGATAAAGATACCTTGAACGCCCTGTTTCCGTGTTGCTGGCCATCATTTGTCGTTCCTCTGGGCTCATTCACTTGGTATGTCCAATACTCGTTGTTGTACAACGTAGCTGTTTGGGAGTCAGCCTTCCGTGATTGAAATACCATCCATTCGTCAACCTTTGGTGGGAATTGGTACTTGTACTTTTTTTTGGTTCTCTCCCGCAATCTGATCATCCGTTTCTTCCGAGTACTTTAGAAAGTATGCTCTCAACTTGTCGAATGTTTATTGAACTATTGCCGTCACCGGCAACGCATGAACACCCTTCAGCACCGGGTTGAAGCATTCTGCCATGTTACTTGTCATTTGACCATATCTTTGGCCATCTTCGTCATAAGCTCGTGCCCACTTGGGCCAAAGTTGAATGCGCCTGTTGAGAAACTCAAGCCAACCTGCATCAAGTTTTTTGTTTGCAACCAAAGCGTTGTATAATCTTGCAAATCGTTTGTCCGAAAATGCTTGACAACAATCTTGAAGATCATCCGCCAACTCCTTGCTACCACATGCCCGGTAGAAGTTTGCACAGAAATGACTCATGCACCATCGATGGCGCAAAGGAGCATGGCCGGGAATGACAATGTCAACCGCGTTAAGTATGCCTTGATGGCGATCCGATATGACACAGATTTCCCTTTCAGACGGTAATACTTTGGTTCTCAAAATATGCAAGAACCATTCCCAGTTAACATTGTTCTCCGCCTCAACCAAAGCAAAAACCAAAGGCATCAACCGGTTACGGGCATCACTTTCTATTGCAACCAACAAAGTGCCCTTGAAATTTCCGGTCAAAAACGTGCCATCGATGGAGGTGACAGGCCGACAGTGCCGAAAAGCCCTCACACATTGCTCAAACGCCCAAAATGCACGTCCAGATACGTGAACCCGCTTTCCATTGTGAATCCTTGTTTTCTCCCCATACGGCTCGACCACATGAACCATGCCCGGGTTAGTGGCGGCAATAGCTCCCAACAACCTAGGTAGTCGGTTGTATGCTTGCTCCCAATCACCATACAACATCATGAATGCGGCTTTCTTCGTTTTCCATGCCTTCCCGTATTACACCTTGTAGTGAAAGAGGGCTTTCACAAGGTCTTGTACGCTTTTTATGCTCATTGTAGGAAGAGAGGAGATGGAGTTGGAAAGACTATAAGTGATAAACTCGGAGGTGAGTTGTCTATGGTTTTGCGACGAAAGGTTGCCATCAACCTTCTTGCATCGACACGTGTGAGGCATACAACGGAAAATGTTCCATCCTGGCCTCCTTTCCATGGTCTTGCATGGACAATCCAAGGACACCCTGAATCCTCACATGCAACCGTGTAACGCAGCTTCATGTTTGAATGAACAACTTTGTGTGGCCTATAATGCGTAAAGGAATATTCATCCAACCACATCCTGAGTTCAAGGAATGTTTGGAACTTTGATCCCAGCAAAATAATATTCTTCCCATGCTTGTCCTGGTGAGAAGGTGGCCTAACTCCAAACAATATGCCTTCGCCTCCATCAACCACGACTTCATCCGCAAGGCTAAGATCCTCGAACAATGGTGTCCGGTGATCCCACCCTAATACCTTCGTGAAAGCTTCAGCCTCCTTTGCCGTGAACCCTTCCTCATCAAGTACTTCATCGGGACCCTCATCGTCCGACTCGGATGCATAACCACGTGAGTACGGAATAGAATGGTCCATTATCTCTTGCAAATTAAATTTGTCCAAATCACCAAGGTTGTTGTCATGGAGAACAGTACCATCATTCTCATCATCATCATGCTCATCATTATCCTCTAGCAATGGTTCAATGTTGGCCTCTTCGTTGATGCGTGGAGGACTTGCTTCACCAATCGGAGAGGCAACCCAGTTCAAATCCAAGTGCAAGTTAGGAATATTTGTTTTGATGGCAAATAACTCTAAAGCCTTGTCTAGTGATTCGGCCACCGTATCCTTGTATGCAACCCAACATTTCTCGGAGTTGACACGCATGGTTTCCAACGAATGTGCATTCTGAATCCCACATTATGCCTACCATCAAACTCAACAACATCACTAGGGTCCATCCAATTCAAATCCTTTCGGACTTGTTCCAACAATTCAGCATAGCTAGGACATAAATTGAACACCATGTCAAGCTGATTCGGGTCCGGATCAATATTGCCTTTTAAAAAGGCATCCTTGTCCATGTGATGAATATAAGTACACAGTTCTCTTATTACTCTTGACTTGACTTATTAATAAGAAAACTACTCACTAACAATGTTCTTCCTATCCCTAAACAACACAACATACAATATTTTCTATAAGAAATCATGCAAATACTACAATATCTACCTAATAAAATAAACCCTATTTCTAACTTCCAAACATCCATAACCCTAACCCTAGCCTAACCCTAACACAACCATAATGCAAATATCCAAACAACCCCAATCCTAACCCCATCATACCCCTTATCCTAACATACAAACAAATACAACAGTATCATATACATCCCACATTTCATGAAAAACTAGGGTTTCCTCAAATTTGCAATAAAGTGACCAAAAGAGATTTTTGTTTGGATGAGAAGGAGGGGATCGAGGGGGATTACCTTAGGGGAGGGATTGGACAACAAATGCCCAGACCAAACCTTCAGATATACTGATTCGAAGAGGGATTTGAGGAAGGGGACGACTTGAACTAGAGCTATGAAGTGAAGTGAAGGGAGGGGAATGAGGAGGGGTGGGGGAGGGGGCTGGACCGTGGCTGGATAAGTCAAAGTGTGTCGCCTAAGCGCTTGGTGCCACACTACAAAGTGTGCAACGCCCAAGGCTTAGGCATCGCACTGCCTGGGGGTGGGGCCAGCTGTGCTAGCGTGGCCATGCGTGTGGCACCAACGTCTTAGGCGTCACAGAGTGTAGTGTGGCGCCTAGGTGTTGGGCGGCACACGGAAGGGTGAGTTGGGTAATGTTTTTCCCCTTCGGGTTCACTTTGTGAGTTCTTTCAGCCCAGAGGTCAATTTTGTCAATTTTGCCCATGTAAGCATTTCTCCTCTCCCCTTCTGTTCGAATCCTTCATCTGACCTAAATTTTCTTACTTCACCATAATAATTATTTCTTCAGAGAGAAGAAGAGGAGAGGTCCTACAATCCAACTTGTCTTCTTGAACAGATGAAGCACAATCCTTTGCAACACCTGAAGCTTCACACTGAAAAATTATGTTGGCCACCTGTATTTGGAATATTTACCCTATGTAGCATGCAACTTTCGTTTCCGAGAAGGTTGTTGTGCTTGTCGTTCCAAAAGTGCCACCAGTTGATAATCTCGACATCTTATTTCCTAGCCCCAAAACAAAACAAGATTTCCCATTTGGGCTAAGTTGTGGAAGTTCGTACATCCAAATATATTTCCCTTTTGATAATTATCATTGATTAGTGTGTGTTTAAGCATATACATCAGTCTTTCTTTTCTGGCGAGGACACCTTAACTGTGGCTGAAGAATACAATGTGTAATTAACAACCATATTGTACCAATGTGTTTCCTCATGCATGCACGTGCAGGACACAACCTCCATGAGATGTGTGCGGTGATTCTTCTTCCACTGTGATGCCTTCTGCGCTACGTGTCATATGGCCCTAATTTTACTTCCACTCGATCATAACTATTGGTAAGCCACTCGTGCTCCCTCTCACTCTCATTTTCTATGTCTCCACGACCATCGTGCCATGGTGATTTATAGTTGCACCCAGATTCTTATTATCTTGCTGCTGCATGGAGTTGTGAAAAGATCTAGAGATTGATGGTTTTTTGAATTTATTTTGTTGCTTCCCTGTGTTTAATTCATTACATAATTTTCTTCATATGCATCTTGTTTTCTACTATCTTACACATCATGTTTTACAATATGTTTTATGTGGAGCAGAAAATATGGCAAGAACAAGAGGAAGAGGGCTTATCAAATTATAAACTATAGAGATTGTCAAATAATGGTGAAAACAAGAGGAACGTGTGAGGTCTTATGGAACTGAATAGGTTTTCTTTCACTGTTATCTCTCGTATGCTGCTTGGTTCCAAAATGATCAGGGCTAGAATGGGGTAAAGGGTCAGTGTGCATTAAAGTGTATAGTTTTTCTTCTGGGTCTCCTTCGCATTTTTCTTTTCATGTTTCATGCTTCATACCATGTGTATGTAAGCATATGTTCACTCAACATTTACACTAGTTTGCCATGTCACTATAAATAGATGATTCATGAGACTATATTCGGTCATGCATCCGACCACTAAATCAAAAGGATAATATGTTACTTCAGGCATTTACGTGATAGCTTCTTTCTATGTGTACTATGTTATATTAAGAAAAAATGTGCAGTTTGGTTCAGTGTCATGCTTTACAATTTAATGATCTTGAGCAACATTGCACCAGCAACCGCATGTTTCTAGAGTGGAAAAGGCCACGGATAAATATTCCAGGCTAAACTTATATTCAAAGCAATGGGTGTTGATCCTGTTATTATGTTTGCTGGAGAACTCGAATCTAAAAGAGAAGGTCAAGAAAAACCAACTATAAAATGTTTGTATACTTCTTATGTACTCTACTTTGCAGATTACAGTCGAGATGTGGCTCATTTGGTTCATATAAATTTTAGTCCAAACCCTTATATAGTTGATTTAGGTCTAATATTTCACAGCATTTTCAAGCTATTAATGTTATCATTGACTTACACTGCACTGAACATATGAAAGTTATCTTTTATTTTCCTCAACTTTACCCTCAAGCCTACGATTGTGGATAAGCACTGTCAATGCTTAAATTGTTTAACTTCTGGTGCTTTAACCCAACCAAAGATGAATTGGGCAACCGAGTTTCTTACTTCTTGTTAGAAAAAGATAAGGCCCCCTCCACGTGTTGTGTTAACTTATAGTGTCCAGATTGGTTAGGTTTCACCTTGCCCGGTGAAGGATCTGCTTATAGTACTTGTGAAAGGAATTGTGAGTTCGTAACTATGCTTGAGAGTCAGGTTTCTATCATGTTTTATCGCATCTAGTCAATTAAAAAAATAGGAGTTGCTTCCTCTTTTGCATTTATGATAATTAACGCAGTTTCATGATCTGGCAATGTATATGTGGTTCTTAGTTGCTCGTTTTTTCTGTTTGTATTGCAGGAGAACCTGGAAGGCTTATACATGAATGATATAGAACAACCTCTCAAGTAGTTCAAGACCAATTAAGAAGGTGAATTCAGTTACCCAGTTTCATAATGTGCATCAATATACAATTGTCGATCATTCACATATGTTAATGTGTAGTCTTACGTTTAATTCAGCTACGCAATGATGATTTTTTATTTTTTATAAAGTTGGGCCATATATTCATGGCTGCTTCTTAATAATTTTGCATGTAACTTGGTTTTTCATTGGATTTAAATACATATGCTTTGGGGCTTTGACCTATATGCTGCCAAATTAAATTTGAAAAATGAGAGAAATAAAAAATCTAGGAGACCTTCATAGATTTAATTAGAGAGCTTGTGCAATCAAGTAGAGTATTTGTTTACTTTTCAATTAAACAAGCCAGTTTGTTGTACATCTTCCTTTTTTAGATTTTTGGACTCAACAACAACTCGGAAGTTTGAACAAATGCTAGTATGATAATATTGCTGAAACATATGAGTGATTTTGTAGGGTCAAATGACAAAAAGTATCAATTCAAAGATGTTATGGCTTTTGTACATGGCATGCATGCCCGACCTATTTTCATCATATGGAAGTTGTTGTTTGTTCGGTGCTCAACGACTTGGTGTGTTACATAGCGATTTGTAATCTGTCCGAACATGAGTCTCTTATGAACTTAGCCCATATTTTGTAACAGAACACAACTTGTATCTCGGCCTATGTATTTTCTTAGTGGTTGTAGCTAACTTGAGTGAGGAATACTAATGAATCTTCTACATGTTGAATATAAATGTATTGATCAATGGTAGACTGAGATGAATACAAGAGTGCATTCACATTGTTTGTATATGTATTGTGTACTGAACATGAATTGAATATTATGAATGTAATTTCATTCAAAATATGGTGCATTTGCACTTGTGCGAAAATGTCAAACCCTCACAACAAATGTGTCAGCAGAAGTATTGGACGTCGCATTATGTGTCACCTTAGCACAATGACAAACAAAATGTCGACATAGCAACGAACATCACACAATGTGTTGACATAGCACACTGTGAGATGATTTGTTGGTATAGCTCCGTTTGTCGGTGTAGAAATGTCTGTCGCTATAGATCTCACCAATTTCATCATACTATTTGTTGGCATAGATTTATGTGTCGGCAAAGGGCGTTCCTGACACGACTATATGCGACAACTCCTTTCTCTTGGCAAAGGACTTTGTCGACACTAAATGTGTCGCCTTAGGTGACCTATGTCGACAGATTGTTTAACGCTGCTTTGAGCGTCGTGGCGTAGTGATATGCGACGAATAAAAATATAGCTCCAAGTAAAATTACCGATGGTCGTTAGAAGAAAGAGGTGATGCCTTCCGGGACATACCCAAGCTCAGTTGCTTGGTAGTTCTTAAATATTGTCTTGGGATGCCATGGGAATCCCCAAGCTTAGGCTCCTGTCATTCCTTATTCCTTCATCCATCGTGATCTCACCCAAAACTTTAATCACACAAAACTTAAGAAAACCTTCGTGATATCCGTTAGTATACTAAAGCAAACCACCACTCTAAGTATTGTTGCAAACCCATTCATATTTTATTATTGTATTATACCTACTAGATTCCAAGTTTACCATGGATAATACCCCCCGATACAATCCATAGATTCATTATAATAAGCACACATTGCAAGGAAAATACAATATGTCAAAAACAGAACAGCCTGTAGTAATCTGAACTTTGACATACTTTTGTACCTATAAAAATTCTTTAAAAAATAGGAAAATGTGAGAACTTTGTATATAAGTAATATGTAAAAAATTCAGAGCAAAAGCACATTCCTGCGATTTTCAAAATTCTAGAACTGGGGCAAAAGTTTATGTTTTTCAACAGGATCAAATCAACTATCATCCAACACAATCCTAAAGGCCTTACTTGGAAAAAACACTAATTAAAACATGAAAACACAATCATAATAGTAGCATAATTGCATATTTATTAAAAAAGAAAGGAAAACAATAATATAAAAGATAACTATTGGGTCGCCTACCAACAAGCGCTATTGTTTTATGCCCCTAGCTAGACATAATGCATAGATTCAAGTGTTGTCCTCTTTCTTTTACTTTTCCTTAGTTGTATTTTCATTCGCAAAATTTTCAAACATAACATAAAACACATCACCATAGTAATTTTAGCATTAGAAAGTTGCTCATCTTTATATCCCTTTTGATTTCTGGCTACGATCCTTCAATATTGTTGTCTGATATCATTGAAAACTTTTTGAATCATACTTAAAGGAGTGACTTCCTTCTTAAGATTTTCATCAAAATGTGATCATTGCAAAGAAAATGCCTTAACATATAATCACTATTGAAAAGTATCTCATCTATTACTGATTTCTCATAGTTCACACCATAAAAGTCAAAGATTTCCCTAGCTTCCCGCACTATGTTATCAAGGTCATTCATAAGGACAAGGGTGGATATCTTTTTAGATCTAGGATCTTTTATAACAGGAAACTCATAAAACAATCTTTACAAGTTAAAGTGAGTATGAATAAATGATCTCGCAAGTTTAAGAACAAGTGCGGAAATAGCTTCTGCATATGTTTTAGTTATTTTAAGTATAGGAGCATCATCGCAAGCCAATGTTCCAACGCAATTAAAGAATTCTTGGATGACACTTTTTCCCATAACATTCCCTTGTCTCAAGACAAATGTTTTGGCATCAAGATTAGGAGAAATTCCAACTTTAGGAGTCCAACCATCATCCGTTTCTGCCATACCAAAATCACTCATCATGAAAGTTTCAAGGCAATCAAACAAAAGATCAAACTAGAAAAGGCAAACGATTTTTTTTGTATTTTTTGTAATACTTTTTAGAAGTGGGGGAGATTAAAACGAGAGGCAAATAGGAAATAAAGTAGTTGCAAGGATATGATTGTTTATGCGTAGGTACTTCATAGATGTTGATGATGACTCCTCGGGAATGGAGCTAGAAATTCTTTCCCGGGAACGGCACCACAAATTCTCCTCCTACTTGTAAGATGCATCCGGATTTCCCTGAAGAGGAGGGGACGGTGCAGTACAGTAGAGATAAGTATTTCCCTCGGTTATGAAACCAAGGTTATCAATCCAGTAGGAGAACCAAGCAACACTATGTAAACAACACCTACACACAAACAACAAATACTTACAACCCAACGCGTAGAGGGGTTGTCAATCCCTCAACAATATTGAGATAGATTAAATTGCATAGGATTTGATAAATAGATCTAACTAAAACACAAAATAAAATAAAATTGCAGCAAGATATTTTTGGTTTTAATATATGATAGAAATAGACCCGGGGGCCATAGTTTTCACTAGAGGCTTCTCTCGAGAAAATAGCATACGGTGGGTAAACAAATTATTACTGGGAAACTCATAGAAAAGCGAATAATCATGACAATATACAAGGCTATGATCATCTATATAGGCATCACTCCCAAGATTTGTAGATCTAATCTTGTTTGCATCTACTACTATTACTCCACACATCGACCGATATCCAGCATGCATCTAGTGTATTAAGTTCATGGAAAATAGAATAATGCATTAAGAATGATGACATGATGTAGACAAGATAAACTCATGTATGAATAAACCCCATCATGTTACCCTTAATAGAAACCATAACTGTGTGTCATGCCTCTTTCTTTCACTGAGATTGAGCACCGCAAGATCGAACCCATCTCAAAGCACCTCTTATCATTGCAAGATAAATCAATCTAGTTGGCCAAACGAAACAAGTAAATCGGAGAAGAAATACGAGGATATAACAATCATGCATAAAAGAATTCAAAGAAGACTCAACTAATATTAATGGATAGATTAAATCATAAACTCAAAATTCATCGGATCCCAACAAACACATCGTAAAAGAGTTACATCAAATAAATCTCCAAGAACATTGTATTGAAGATGAAAAAGAGAGAAGAAGCCATCTAGCTCCTAACTATGGACCTATAGGTGTGTGGTAAACTACCAACGCATCATCTGAGGGGCATCAAGGATAATGAAGAACCCCTCCGTGATCGTTGCCCCCTGCGGTAGAGTGCCGGAAAAGGCCTCTAGATTGACTCTCATGGTTCTGGAACTTGCGACGGCGAAAAAAGTATTTTGTCGACTCCTCTAGGGTTTCTAGGATTTTAGAGCATTTATAGAGTCAAAGGTAGGTCAAGGCAGTTCCCGTGGACTCCACTACCCACCAGGGCGCCCCGGAGGCCCTTGGCGCGCCCTTGTGCCTGGTGTCCCCCACATGCCTCCTCTCGTGGCCTCTAGAAGGTTCCAAGGTCTCTTCTTGACACAAAAACATCTCCAAAAAATTTTGTGGCATTTGCAATTCGTTCGGTATTGATATTTTGCAAAGTAAATAACAAGCAGAAAACAACAACTATAATTGGGAACTAAGTGAATAGGTTAGTCCCAAAAAATGATATAAAGTTGCTAGTAAATGTATATAAAACATCCAATATTGATAATATAAGAACATGTAACAATAAAAAATTGTAGATACATTGGAGACGTATCAGGCTAGCATGATGGTCTTGCACAGAATTCTAAACCTCGTTTGGGAGGTCATAGTCATACATAGCACAGCTAACCACTCCCTCTCGCCCCTCTTCCTGAACAAAATCTCAAATAAAATCGAGTCTTGCACTGTTCTCGTCCTTGTGGGGGGGTGATTTCAGGTCCTCGATCATGTGTTCGTCAATGTTGCTTGGGAATCTGCTTTCCAGCGGGCTTCTGGGTCGACAAAACCTCATGTGCGCTCGTACCATTCCCCCCTCTTTCTTGATGATGGAATAGCAACATTGTGGTAGCGAGAATATTCCATTTTGATGCCTCGTGGCTCTTGATTGACGGGTTCTCGCCGATGCTTTCTAACAAGATCACCTCTCTCCTCTCCACTGTCCCACGATCCTTTGGGTCTATTGACGACTGACATTTTTGCTCCTATCAATTAGAAAATTCCTGAAAGGTTGGGGCCGCAACAGAGCAGCCAAGGCGAGGAAATCTAGGGATGATCTCCAAGCCAAGATCCAGGACCTTGACGCAGAAGCGAACATGCTGGATCTCTCGCAAGAAGGCTGATAGACGCGATATGACTTGGAGAGTCTTCTGATGCAGTTCCATCGGCACACGGAAGCCTGCTGGAGGCAGCTCGGTTCACTCAACTGGATGCTCAAAGCAGACTCCTTGACAACCTAATTCTTAGCTATCGCCAATGGTAGGAGGCGTCTTTGCCTCGTTGATAATATCCTAGTCGAGGTAGTTCGTGTGTTGTCCCCTGACGCCCTCCTCCAACGTGCTCATGAATTTTTCCTTGACATTCTCTCTTCTAGGCGTGCTCGAGTTTCTCTATCTCTATTAACCTTTAAGAGGGCTAGCTACGGGTCTCTAGCGAGGAGAATGCTTACCTTGTTGTTCCCTTCTCTTCTAATGAATTTGAGGCGGTTGTCCCATCCTATAAATTCAACTCTGCCCCTCGGTATTATGGGTTCTTAATTACTTTCTTTAAAAAGTTTTGGTATGTGCTTCGGCCGTTGGTGTGTGCAATCATCCAAGGCTTCTGCTTGGGCATAGTGGACAACTTGCAAATGAATTATGCGGTTCTCTCCCTCATACCTAAGGTCAAAGGAACTGAATCCCTCTCTCAATTCCGATCGATCGTGTAGATTAGCAATTTACCTAAATTCCCTGCCAAGGGCTTCGCGGTCCGCCTCTCCCGTGTGGCTCATAAAGTGCTTAGTTACACCCAATCAACCTATGTCAAAGGTAAGTTTATCCTAGGAGGCATCCTAAGATTACATGACATTTTCCACGACATTAAAGTCAAGGAAACTAAGGCCTTAATTCTCAAACTAAACTTTGATAAAGCCTACGATTTGGTTGGGTGGGATTTCTTGTGTAAGGTTTTGCTGGACAAGGGCTTTGAGGGAGCTTACATCCATAGTCTTATCAATTTGTCTTGGGTGGACACACTGTTGTGTTAGTTAACGGTAGGTTCAACAACTTCTTCACCAATGGTCGAGGTCTGTGGCAAGGGGACCCCATTTCTCCAGTTCTCTTTAACTTTGTTGCCAACGCGCTTTCTTGTATCCTCTCGAGGTTGCCTCTATGGGCCATATCTTTGTTGTTGCCTCACATCTCACCCCTGAAGGTGTCATGCATGTGTAGTACGTGGATGACATGATTATTATGGTTCAGCTCAATGATCTTTGCATTTCCAACATGAAATTCCTTCTCGTTTGTTTCAAGGCTCTATCGGGTGTAAAAAACAATTTTGCTAATAGTGAAGCTCTGGTGAGGCTAAGGTTTCTGCCCTACCGCTCAACTATCAATGTGGGTCCTTCCCGTTTAAGTACCTTGGTCTCCCTATTGCTCCTTTCAAATTTCTCTCTAAACACTTTGCTCCCCTCATGACCAAAGTTGTTAATAGGGCTATGCCTTGGTGTGGCAGATATAACACGAATGCTGGCAAGGTGTGCCTTAATAATGCGTGTCACTCCCCACTGATGACTGAGGAAATTCCTTTTGAGGAAATTCCTCACTGATGACTAACTTGTAGCGGAAACAACAAAAGGATCGGGAGTGCAAAGTATCACTACAACAGTTTTTCAGGGTGAAGAATATGGAAAGTAGTTTGCACAGTACGCAGGCATGAAGAAAACAGATGAGTATTAACTCGCGTGAAGAATTTGTGGCTGAGGAATTTCAGAGAAAGTCTTCAGCAAATTCTTCAAACAGTGAGAGTGAAAATCATCAACACACAATCTGAGGAATGTAAAGAGTTCAAGAAATAGAACCCGTTTCACAGTGAAGACAGTGGTTGATGACCCAGTTCCAACTGTTGTGACAGTTGTACATCTGGTTTGGAGCGGCTTGGTATTGAAACCAAAAGACACACACTCCCGGGACACACAGTCCCTACCGTATTCTCCTTGGGCTAAGAACACACAGTCCTCTCCCAACACTCGTGGTAAGTCTTCAGGAAAGACTTCCAAACCCTCACAAACTTGGTCACCTGGCGATCCACAATTGACTGCTGGATTGCTCTAGACCATGACGCCTAACCCGTCTGGAGGATGCACAGTCCTCAAAGGTAAAAGGCTTCAGTCCCACACAGGAACAATTTCTTTAGTCATGCTCAATCACTTGGTTTTCGGTTCGTGGTTTGGTGTTTGGGGTATTTCCTCACTGATGAATTACTCTCGAAGACTCTGAGGAATTTGGGTTGCTCTTATGACAAGCGTCAGTTTCTAACAGAGCAGCCAACCCGCTAATGGTTGTGGGGGCGGCTATTTATAGCCTGGGAGCATCCCAACATGATTTGACATTAATGCCCTTAAATAATATGACCGTTGGTGTGGATAAGACCAATGATGTGGCGCGACTTGCGGTAACGGTCGAGACCCTCAACTGTGAGAGTCCTCATGTCTCTCATATTCCTCACTTGAGGCTTTTGGTAGGATTAGGCTTGGGTTGAGCATCATGAGGAAATTCGTTCCGACGTGTTACTTTGACCCCCTTTAACAGTACGGTGTTCCTATGACCCAAAAGTGAAGAAAATAAAACAGACAGAATAAATCTTCATGCTTCAAAATCTTCAACTTGTTTTTCGTCAGCACACACCGAATTCCTCATCTTCAATTTCTTCATGAGGAATATCAATTTCATCGCAATTCCTGCGCGATTCAGTTCTTCAGCTTCAGACCAATTTCTTCAGGCGAAGATATACATTTTTAGGGGTCGATATTCATCGAATATTTCAAACTCCTCAGCGACTTATAGATCCTGTGTACACTTATGAACACATTAGATACTTAACCTATAAGTCTTCAAACCACCAAAATCACTAAGGGGCACTAGATGCACTTACACCCCCCCCTGTGCACCATGGGTTTCTATCGCCTCCAGGACGGGACCCGCGCAGGTTTTGAGAATCACATGGGTGCCTTCTACTAGCTTGGTTAAGTGGCAACACATCTATTGCCCTAAGTCCTTTGATCGTTTGAGTATCCTCAACACCTCCATCATCAATGAATGCCTTATTATCAAATGGTGGTGGAAGATATTCACCTCGGGCCCTGACACTCTCTAGTTTGCCCTGTTGAAAAGTAAATACTTCCCTAATGGCAGCCCTCTATTTGCCTCCCGCTCGGGAGGATCCCAATTTTTTGCATGATCTAGTTAAGGTGCATGATGACTTCAGAGCTCGGGGGAAATATGTGGTGAGCAATGGGTATTTTGTGTGCTTCTGGCTTGACTGGTGGTGTGGCGAGTCCACATTACTCATTGATTTTCCTAGCCTGTTCTAGTATTTCCCCGACCCGTAGGTCACCTCCCTGCATGTGATCAAATTTGAAAGATGAATGGAACGGGGTCTGATCAATGTGTTCTTTGTAACTCTATTGAAACCTCAGACCACATCGTCTTTGGTTGTACTCAAGCCAACCTTGCTTGGTCATGCATTCATGAGTTGATGGGTGTACCTCGGGCTCCGTCTTTGTTGGTGGAGCTTAGGCCACTCGCCTCCGGCCTGTCAGGTCTTAAAAGGCAGATTTCTAGGTTGGGTTCTCAATGCTAAGTTGGGCGCTATAGACAACTAGAAAGAAGTTCACTATTGAGCATATTATCCCTAACGAGCCAGTTCACTACCTATTCAAAACTTTAATATTCTTGAAACAGTGGAATTATTCACTAAGGAGGCGAATCTCACCGCCTTCGAGGAGCTAATATCGAGAGTCCGTTTGACACCAACATGAAGGTTCATGAATCTCCTCCGGATGTTTTCGCTAAGTTCATTAGGTTGTCGGCATGCGCGCCGGTTATTCAGGCATGTTGGCCTTGTATCCCTGCCAGAAACCTGTTCTCTTCTCTCATACTTTCGTTCTTTGGCTTGTTCACTGTTACTCTACATGGTGGCTTTATTTATAAAGTCAGGCATAAGCATTTTCTCTAAAAAAGCTCTGTTTGCTTCTAGTGCACATGGATCTTGATGCGTGCTGGGTTTCCACGTGAAAGGACGTGGATGTCTCCTAAAGTGGGGTGAATATGCGCTTTAAAATAATTATGGTTTAGGCTTGAACTAATGCAGAATAGAACTAGCATTTAATTAGTCAAGCACAAAACCTAAAACAACTAGGCTAACCTATGTGCACTAACAACTTATGCTAAGCGAGATAAACAACTAAGTGATAGGAAGATATATAACAAGAAACAATATGGCTATCACAAAGTAAAGTACATAAGTAAAGGGCCCGGGTAAGAGATAACCAAGACACGAGGAGATGGCGATGTATCCCAAAGTTCATACCCTTGTGGATGCTAATCTCCGGTTGGAGCGGTGTGGAGGCACAATGCTCCCTAAGAAGCCACTAGGGCCACCGTAATCTCCTCACGCCCTCGCACAATGCAAGATGTCGCGATTCCACTAAGGGACACTTGAGGGTGATCGCCGAACCCGTACAAACAATGTTGGGGCAATCTCCACAACTTGATTGGAGGCTCCCAACAATACCATGAAGCTTCACCGAAATGGATTGTGGCTCCGAGGTGACTTCAAATGCTCAGGGCAATCTCCACAACCTAATTGGAGACCCTGATGCTTTCCTGAAGCTTTATACCACAATGCTTGAGCTCCAAGGCACCACCAACCGTCACGGGCGCCAAAGCACCCAAGAGGCACAAGATCTAGGGTCCCCAATCACCTAAGAGTAATAATCTTCTCAAACTTCACTTTTGATGGGGAACGTCACATGGGAAACAAAAAATTTCCTACGCGCACACAAGATCTATCCATGGTGATGACCATCTACGAGAGGAGAGATAGTATCTACATACCCTTAGATCGCTAAGCGGAAGCGCTAAAGAACGCGGTTGATGTAGTGGTACGTCTTCACGATCCAATCATGATCCGTCCCACGAACTCCCGATCGAGCGCCGAATGGATGACACCTCCGCGTTCAGCACACGTACAACTCGATGACGTCTCCGCCTCCTCGATCCAGCGAGCGAGGGCGGAGTGGTAGATGATTTCTCCAGCAACATGACAGCGTGGTGGCGGCAGTGGTGGTGCTAACCCGGCAGGGCTATGCCTAGCGCTACCAAAACTACAAAGAAGAAGAAAATGATCTAGGGAGAGAGAAGGGCGCCAAGGGCTACGTGTGTGCTCTTGGGGTGCCCCATACCCTCTCTATATAGGTGGAGGGGCGTGGGGAAGAACCCCTCCAAGCCCTAGGGCGCAACCAAGGGGGGAGGAGGTGGAATCCTAGTCCCCCTCCTTACCTTCCATACAAAGGTGGACTTTCCACCTTTCCCAACTTCTTGGGCTTTGAGGGACTTGTGCGCTTGGCCCACTAATGACATGATGTCTCCCCTCAGCCCATGCAAACCCTTGGGACGTGGTAGAACGCTTGGTGGACATAAATACTCCTCCGAAGGTTTCCGTAACCTTCTAGAAGCTTACCGATACAATACCGGAAAACCCAAAACTTTTCCGGTAGCCAAAATATGACTTCCCATATATAAATATTTATCTCCGGACCATTCTGGAGCTCCTCGTGTTGTCCACGATCTCATACGGGACTCCGAACAACTTTGGTTACCATCACACATAACTCATCAATACCAAATCGTCACCGAACCTTAAGTGTGCAGACCCTGCGGGTTCGAGAACTATGCAGACATGACCGAGACACTCTTCGTCAAATAACCAATATTGGAACCTGGTTGTACGTACTGGCTCCAACATATTCTACGAAGATCTTTATCGGTCGAACCACGTTGTCAAGGATTCAATCAATCCCGTATACAATTCCCTTTGTCTATCGGTATTACTTGCCTGAGATTAGATAGTCGGTATCTCTATACCTAGTTCAATCTCGTTACCGACAAGTCTCTTTACTCGTTCTTAATACAAGATCTAGTGACTAACTCTTTAGTCACATTGCTTGCAAGCTTCTTGTGATGTTGTATTACCGAGTGGGCCCTAGTGATACCTCTCCGTCATACGGAGTGACAAATCCCAGTCTTGATCCATGCCAACCCAGCAGACACCTTTGGAGATACCTGTAGATCACCTTTATAGTCACCCAGATAAGTTATGACGTTTGATACACTCAAGGAATTCCTCCAGTGTCCAGGAGTTGCATGATCTCATGGTCATAGGAACAAATACTTGACATGCAGAAAACAACAATAGTAAACTGACACGATCATATGTTAGTTCATAGTTTGGGTGTTGTCCATCACATCATTCTCCTAATGATGTGATCCCGTTATCAAGTGACAACACTTGTCTATGGCCAGGAAACCTTGACCATCTTTGATCAACGAGCTGGTCAACTAGAGACTCACTAGGGACTGTGTGTTGTCTATGGATCCACAAATGTATTTGAGTTTCCAATCAATACAATTCGAGCATGGATAATAAACGATTATCATGAACAAGTAAATATAACAATAACCAATTTATTATTGCATCTAGGGCATATTTCAAACAGTGTCCCACTTTCACAAGAGTCAATAATCTAGTTCACATCACTATGTGATTTTAATGAACCTAACACCCATCCATTTCTGGGATTTAATCATGTCTTGCTTGTGAGAGAGGTTTTTAGTCAATGGTGTGAAACATTCAGATCTGTGCGTACTTTACAAATCTCTATGTCATATTGTAGATGCTTCTACCACGCTTCACTTGGAAAAATTCCAAACGATTGCTCCACTATATGAATCTGGTTTACTACTCAGAGTTATGCGGATTAGTGTCAAAGCTTGCATCAACGTAACCCTTTACGATGAACTCTTTTGTCACCTCCATAATCGAGAAAAAAAACTTAGTAGACTAGTTACTAAGGATAACTTTGATCAATGTCCAGTGATCCATTCCTGGATCACTCTTTGTACCCCTTGACAGACTCATGGCAAGGCACACATCAGGTGCGGTACACAACATGTCATACTATAGAGCCTATGGCTAAGGCATAGGAGACGACCTTCGTCCTTTCTCTTTCTTCTGCCATGGTCGAGATTTTTTGTCTTACTCAAATTCACACCTTACAATACAGTCAAGAATTGTTTCTTTAACTGGTCCATTTTGAACTCCTTCAAAAACTTGTCAAGGTATGTATTCATCGAAAGTTTTTATCAAGCGTCTTGATGTATCTCCATAGATCTTAATGTTCAATGTTCAAGTAGGCTTAATTCAGGTTTTCCTTTGAAAAAACTTTTCAAACAACCATATATGCTTTCCAGAAATACTACATCATTTCCGATCAACAATACATCAACCACATATATTCATCGGAAATTCTATAGTGCTCCCACTTAGTTTCTTGGAAATACAAGTTTCTCATAAACCTTATAAACCCAAAAGCTATGATCATCTCATCAAAGCATATATTCCAACTCCGAGACAATTTCTCCATTCCATAGAAGGATCGCTCGAGCTTGCATACTTGTTAACATCCTTAGGATCGACAAAACCTTCTGGTTGTATCTCATACAACCTTTCCTCAAGGAAACCGTCGAGGAAATAATGTTTTGTCATCCTATCTGCAAGATTTTTTAATAAAAAATGCAGCAACTGCTAACTTAATTCCAACAGACTTTAGCATCGCTACGGGAGAGAAAGTCTAATCGTAGTCAACTCCTTGAACTTGTTGGAAACATCTTTGTGACAAGTCGAGCTTTCTTAATGGTGACATTTACCTCATCGTCCATCTTCCTTCTAAAGATCCACTTCTACTTAATAGCCTTACGACCATCAAGTAGTTCTTCCAAAGTCTACACTTTGTTTTCATACATGGATCATGTCTCGGATTTCATGGCATTCAGCCATTCATCGAAATCCGGGCCCGCCATCGCTTCTCCATAGCTCGTAGGTTCATTGTTGTCGAGCAACATGACCTCCAAGAAAGGATTATCATCCCACTCTAGAGTAGTACGCGTCCTTGTCGATCTATGAGGTTTGGTAGTAACTTGATCCGAAGCTTTATGATCACCGTCATTAGCTTCCACTTCAACTAGTGTAGGAGCCACATGAACAATTTCCTGCGCCCTTCTACTCTCTGGTTGAAGTAATGGTTCAGTAACCTCATCAAGTTCCACCATCCTCCCACTCAATTCTTTCGAGAGAAACTCTTCCTCGAGAAAGGACCCTTTTCTAGAAACAAACACTTTGCTTTCAGATGTGATATAGGAGGTATTCCCAACTTTTTTGGGTATCCTATGAAGATGCATTTATCCGCTTTGGGTTCAAGCTTGTGAGGCTGAAACTTTTTCACATAAGCGTCGCAGCCCCAAACTTTTAAGAAACGACAGCCTAGGTTTCTCCAAACCATAGTTTGTACGATGTCATCTCAACGGAATTACGTGGTGCCCTATTTAAAGTGAATGCAGTTGTCTCTAATGCCTAACCCAAAAACGATAGTGGTAATTCGATAAGAGACGTCATAGTATGCACCATATCCAATAGGGCGCGGCTATGACGTTCGGACACACAATCACACTATGGTGTTCCACGTGGCATGAGTTGTGAAACAATTTTCGTATTGTCTTAAATGTTTACCAAACTCGCAACTCAGATATATATTTACCCCCACAGTCACACCGTAGACATATTATCCTCTTGTCACGATGATCTTCAACTTCACTCTGAAATTGCTTTGAACTTCTCAATATTTCAGACTTTGTGATTCATCAAGCAAATACACTTGTATCTACTCAAATCATAAGTGAAGTAAGAACATAATGATATCCAGTGCGTGCCTCGGCACTAATTGGACTGCATACAACAAAATGTATTATTTCCAACAAGTCACTTGCTCGTTCCATCTCATTGAAAACTAGGCCTTCAGTCATCTTGCACACATGTCATGATTTGCATGTCTCAAGTGATTCAAAATCAAGTGAGTCTACAATCCATCTTCATGGAGTTCCTTCATGCGTTTATACCAATAAGGATGGTTCGCATGTCTCAAACGATTCAAAAACGAGTGAGTCCAAAGATCCTTCAGCATGGAACTGCTTCATGTGTTTTATACCTATATGACTCAAGCGACAGTGCCACAAGTAAGTGGTACTATCATTACTACTTTGTATCTTTTGGCATCAATATTATGAACATGTGTATCACTACGATCGAGATTCAGTAAACCATTCATTTTAGGTGCAAGACCATTGAAGGTATTATTCAGGTAAACAAAGTAACCATTATTCTCTTTAAATGAATAACCATATTGCAATAAACACAATCTAATCATGTCTATGCTCAACGCAAACACCAAATAATAATTATTTAGGTTCAACACTAATCCCGATGGTAGAGGGAGCGTGCGATGTTTGATCACATCAACCTTGGAATTACTTCCAACACACATTGTCACCTCACCCTTGCTAGTATCCCTTCTATAATTTAGAGTTACTAACACTTAATAACTGAACCGGTATCTAATACCCCGGTGCTACTAGGAGTACTAGCAAGGTACACATGAATATCACGTATATCCAATATACTTTCGTCCACTTTGCCAGCCTTCTTATCTACCAAGTACCTTGGGTAGTTCCGCTTCAGTGACCATTCCCCTCATCACAAAAGCACTTAGTGTCGGGTTCGGATTCAACCTTGGGTTTCTTTACTAGAGCGGCAACATGGTTGCCATTCATGAAGTATCCCTTCTTGCCCTTGCCCTTCTTGAAACTAATGGTTTTACTAACAATCAACAATTGATGCTCCTACTTGATTTCTACTTTCGCGGTGTCAAATATCGCGAAAAACTCAGGGATAATCTTGTGTATCCCTGATATGCTATAGTTCATCATGAAGCTCCGGTAGCTTGGTGGCAGTGAGTTTGGAGAACTATGTCAATCACTATGTTATCTGGAAGATCAACTCCCACTCAATTCAAGCGACTGTAGTACTGAGACAATCTGAGCACATGGTCAACGATTGAGCTTTTCTCCCTTACTTTGTAGACAAAGAATCTTGTCGAAGGTCTCATACCTATCAACATGGGCACGAGTCTGAAATCCAAATCTCATCTCTTCGAACATCTTATATGTTCCGTGACATTCAAAAATGTCTTGGGCACCTCAATTCTAAGTTGTTAAGCATTACGCACTGAATTATCACATAGTCATCAAAATGTGTATGTCAGATGTTCGCAACATCCACACATGAAGCTCGAGGGTAGCACACCGAGAGGTGCATTAAGGAAATAAGCCTTCGGTGCAGCAATGAGGAAAATCCTCAGTTTACGGACCCAGGCCGCATAATTCCTACTATCATCTTTCAACTAAGTTTTCTCTAGGAACATATCAAAAATAGCGGAGCTACAGACAAGATACAACATAATTTGCAAAGACATATTGACTATGTTCATGATAATAAGTTCAATTAATCATATTACTTAAGAACTCCCACTCAAATTGACATCCCTCTAGTCATTCGAGTGATACATGATCCAAATTCACCAACTCAAGTCCGATCATCACGTGAGTTAAGTTGGCTTCAATGGTGAACATCTCTATGTTGATCATATCTACTATTTGACTCATGTTTGACCTTTCGGTCTCTTGTGTTCTGAGGCCATATCCGTACATGCTAGGCTCGTCAAGTTTAACCCAAGTGTTCCGTGTGTGCAACTATTTTGCACCCGTTGTATGTGAACGTAGAGTATCACATCTGATCATCACGTGGTGTCTCGAAATGACGAACTGTCACAACGGTGCACACTCAGGGAGAACACAATTTTATCTTGAAATTTAAGTGAGGGATCACCTTATAATGCTACCGTTGTCCTAAGAAAAATAAGGTGCATATAGTATTAACATCACATGCAAATCATAAATGACATGATATGGCCATGAACTTGTGCTTCTTGATCTCCATCACCAAAGCACTGTCATGATCTCCATCGTCACCGGCTCCACACCTTGATCTTCATCATGATGATCTCCATCATTGTGCTGCCATCGAGGTTGCTGCGCCACCTATGCTGTTACTACTAAAGCTACTAAACTAGTGATAAAGTAAAGCATCACCAGGCGCAAAATAATTAAAGACAACACTATGGCTCCTGTCGGTTGTCGTAGCATCAACGTGCAAGTCGATATTTAACTATTACAACATGATCATCTCATACATCAAATATATCATATCATGTCTTTGGCCATATCACATCATAACGTACCCTACAAAAACAAGTTAGATGTCCTCTAATTTGGTGTTGCATGTTTTATGTAGCTACTATGGGTATCTAGTATGATCGTATCTCACTTACACAAAACCACAACGGTGATATGCAAGTTGATATTTAACCTTTTCCAAGGACCACCTCGGTGAAATACGATTCAACTAAAGTTGGAGAAACAAACACCCGCCAGTCATATTTATGCAACATGTTGCATGTTAGTTGATGAAATCGGTCTCTCGTAAACGTACGAGTAATGTTGGTTCGGGCCGCTTCACCCAACAATATCGCCGAATCAAGAAAAGACTAAGGAGGACAACAATCTGAATATCAACGCCCACAAACTCCTTTGTATTCTAATCAAGATGTCATCTACGCATAGACCTAGCTCTGATACCACTGCTGGGGAACGTCGCATGGGGAACCAAAATTTTCCTACGCACACACAAGATCTATCCATGTTGATGACCATCTATGAGAGGAGAGATACTATCTACATACCATTGTAGATCGCTAAGCGGAAGCGCTAAAGAACACGGTTGATGTAGTGGTACGTCTTAGCGGTCCAATCACGATCCATCCCACGAACTCACGATCGAGCATCGAACAGACGTCACCTCCGCATTCAGCACACGTACAACTCGATGACGTCTCTGCCTCCTCGATCCAGCGAGCGAGGGTGGAGTGGTAGATGAGTTCTCCAGAAACACGACGGCGTGGTGGCAGTGGTGTTAGCGCTATCCCGGTAGGGCTATGCCTAGCGCTACTGAAACTTCAAACGGAGGAGAAAACGATCTAGGGAGAGAGAGAGGGGCGCCAAGGTCTTCATGCGTGCTCTTGGGGGCCCCCTCCCCTCTATATATAGGTGGAGGGGCATGGGGAACATCCCGTACAAGCCCTAGGTTACAGCCAAGGGGGGAGGAGGTGGAATCCTAGTCCCCCTCCTTCCCTTCCATACAAAGGTGGACTTTCCACCTTTCCCAACTGCATGGGCCTTGAGGGACTTGTGCGATTGGACCAATAGGGCCATGTTGTATCCCCTCAGCCCATGCAAGCCCTTGGGATGTGGTAGAACCTTTGGTGGACTTTCAGACTCCTCTGGAAGTTTCCAGAACCTTTTAGAAGCTTTCTGGTACAATATCGGAAAAACCCGAAACTTTTCCGGTAGCCAAAATATGACTTCCCATATATAAATCTTTACCTCCGAACCATTTAGGACCTCCTCATGATGTCCGGGACTCCGAACAACTTTTGGTTACCATCACACATAACTCATTAATACCAAATCGTCACCGAGCCTTAAGTGTGCAGACCCTGCGGGTTCAAGAACTATGCAGACATGACCGAAACACTCTCCGGCCAATAACCAATAGCGGGACCTGGATTTCCATTGCTACTTCTCAAACAACAGCGCCAGAAATTGGCACGTTGACGGAGACTTACTTGCGTTGGTTTTTACCTTGAAGAGGAAAGGGTGATGCAGCACAGGAGTAGTAAGTATTTCCCTCAGTTGAGAACCAAGGTATCAATCCAGTAGGAGAATCTCGTCAAGTCGAGAGTACCTGCACAAACACAAAGAGCTTGCACCCAACGCTATAAAGGGGTTGTCAATCCCTTCAAGATTGATTGCAAAGTGAGATCTGAAGGCGGAAAGTGAAACGAAGAAAAAGTGTAAGGCTGAAAATATGGTGTGGAGTAGACCCGGGGGCCATAGTGTTCACTAGAGGCTTCTCTCAAAATAGCAAGTATCACGGTGGGCAAACAAATTACTATCGAGCAATTGATAGAACCGCACAAAGTAATGACAATATCTAAGGCAATGATCATACATATAGGCATCACGTCCGAGACAAGTAGACCGATACTTTCGGCATCTACTACTATTACTCCACACATCGACCGCTATCCAGCATGCATCTAGTGTATTGACTTCATGACGAACAGAGTAACGCCTTAAGCAATATGACATGATGTAGAGGGATAATCTCAAACCAATGATGAAAACCCCATCTTCTTACCCTTGATGGCAACAACACGATGTGTGCCTCGCTACCCCTTCTGTCACTGGGTGAGGTCACCGCATGGTATGAACCCAAAACCAAGCACTTCTCCCATTGCAAGAATCATAGATCTAGTTGGCCAAACAAAACCCACAACTCGAAGAGAATTACAAGGATATGAAATCATGCATAAGAGAGATCAAAAGAGACTCAAATAAGATTCATAGATAATCTGATCATAAATCCAGAATTCATCGGATCTCGACAAACACACCACAAAAGAAGATTACATCGGATAGATCTCCATGAAGATCATGGAGAACTTGTATTGAAGATCCAAGAGAGAGAAGAATCCATCTAGCTACTAGCTATGGACCCGTAGCTCAATGGTGAAGTACTCATGCATCATCGGAGAGGTCATGGTGTTGATGAAGAAGCCCTCCGTATCCGAATCCCCCCTCCAGCAGGGCACCCGAACGTGCCCCAGATGGGATCTTGCGGAGACAGAAAATTGCGGCAGTGGAAAAGTACTTTCAATGATCTCTTGATTTTTTTCCTGGGATTTTAGGGAATACATAGGCGCAAAACCTAGGGGCAGACGAGGTCCAGGGGGCCTAGAAGCCTGGGAGGCCCGGCCTCCCCCTGGCCAGGGCTAGGGGGCTTGTGGGGTCCCTGGGGACCCCCTACCTTGGTTCTCAAGTCTCCCGATCTTCTTCTGTTTCGGAAAAAATCTTTTCGGGGATTTTATTCCGTTTGGACTCTGTTTCAAATCTTCCTCTTAAAAAGGTCAAAAACACGAAAAAAAGAGGAACTGGCCCTTGGCACTTAGTTAATAAGTTTGTCCCAAAAAAGATATAAAAGGCATACAAAACATCCAAAGTTTGACAAGATAATAGCATGAAACCATCCAAAATTATAGATACGTTGGAGACGTATCAAGCATCCCCAAGCTTAACTCCTACTCGTCCTCGAGTAGGGCAGTGATAAAGACTGAATTTTTGATGTGGAATGCTACCTAGCATAGTTATCCTTTGCAACTTCTTTCATGTGACATGAATGTTCAGATCCGTAAGATTCAAAACAATAGTTTGCTATTGACATGAAAACAATAATACTTCAAGCAAACTAGCAAGGTAATCATGAACTTTCAAAATAACAAGGTCAAAGAAAGTTATCCCTACAAAATCATATAGTCTGGCTATGCTCCATCATCCTCACACAACTAATGTAAATCATGCACAACCCCAGTATTGGCCAAGTAATTGTTTTCACACTCTTACTTTCTCAAACTTTTTATAACTATCACGCAATACATGAGCGTGAGCCCTAGATATAGCAGTATAGGTGGAATAGAGTGTGGTGGTTGTTGTGAGACAAAAAGGAGGAGATGGTCACATTGACTCGGCATATCAAAGGGTTATGGAGATGCCCATTAATAGGTATCAATGTGAATGAGTAGGGATTGCCATACAAGGGATGCACTAGAGCTATAAGTATGTGAAAGCTCAAAAGGAGAACTAGTGGGTGTGCATCCAACTTGCTTGCTCACGAAGACCTAGGGCAATTTGAGGAAGCCCATCATTGGAATATACAAGCCAAGTTATATAATGAATATTCCCACTAGCATATGGTAGTGACAAAGCAAGAAGCTCTCAATCATGAAGAACATGGTGTTATTATGAAGCACAAGTGTGGAAAAAGATAGTAGCATTGTCCCTTCTCTCTTTTTCTCTCTTCTCTTTCTTTTGGGCTCTTGGCCTCTTTTTTGTTTCCTCACATGGGACAATGCTCTAATAATGATGATCATCACACTTTTATTTACTCACAGCTCAAAGCTCAAAATGATGATGCCTTTCTAGGAAATGCCTCCGGCAGTGTACCGGGATGTGCAATGATCTAGCTTGGCGTATGACGTTGAAACATTTCGCTAGCTATCTTACGATCATGCAATGGCAATATGAGAGTGACGGCACAAGTCATGAGACGGAATGATGGGAGTTGCATGGCTATGAAAATGCCATAGTAGGTAGGTATGGTGGCCGTTTTGAGGAAGGCATATCAATGGGGTTTGTGCACCGGCGAGAATTGCGCGGTACTAGAGAGGATAGCAATGGTGGAAGGTGAAAGTGCATCTATACCATGGACTCACATTAGTCATGAAGAACTCACATACATGTGGCGGGAGTTCTTATTAGTAATCGAAACAAAGAGCTAAACGCATACTCCTAGGGGAAGGGTTGGTAGGTGTTAACCATCGCGCGATCCCGACCTCAACACAAAGGATGACAATCAATAGATCAATTATGCTCCGACTTCCTAACATAGTGGTTCACCATATGTGAATGCTACGGGAATCACTAACTTCAACACAAGTATTTCTAGATTCACAACACCCTACTAACATAACTCTTAATATTACCAAATCCATGTCTCAAAACTAATTGAGAGGAATCAAGACTTCTCTTTCTACTCAATTCACATGAAGATGGAGGTTTTTGTATCCTCATTGGGTACCTATCACCTTTGGGACTACTTTCATAGCATAAGCCAACTACCAAGTCACGCACCGCCGTGCTGTAAAAGATCTAAGTGAAGCACATAGAGCAAAATATCTAGCTCAAAAGATATAAGTCAAGCACGATGAGCATTCTAGAAAAATCATGATGAGTGCATGTCTCTCACTAAAGGTGTGCAGCAAGGATGATTGTGAAACACCAAAAAGAAAAAACTCCTAAGATACAAGACGCTCCAAGCAAAACACATATCACGTGGTGAATAAAAATATAGCTCCAAGTAATGTTACCGATAGATTGAAGACGAAAGAGGGGATGCCTTCCCGGGGCATCCCCAAGCTTAGGCTTTTTGGTGTCCTTGAATTTGTCTTGGGATGCCTTGGGCATCCCCAAGCTTGAGATCTTTCCACTCCTTATCTCTTTGTCCATGAGAACATCACCCAAAACTTGAAAACTTCACAACACAAAACTTAAATAGAAACTCGTGATAACATTAGCACAAGAAAACAAACTACCACCTCTTTAGGTACTGTAGCAAACTTGAATTCTATTTATATTGGTGTTGGGCTACTGTATTCTCACTTTTCCAAGTCTAGTACCCCCCTATACTATCCATAGTTTCATCAAAACAAGCAACCAACTCAACAAAAACAGAATTTGTCAAAAACAGACTAGTATGTAGCAATCTGTATACTTCGTATACTTCTAATACCTCAAAAATTCTGAGAAATTACGACTGCCTGGGCAAAAGGCATATCAACCAGCAGCAAAAAGAATCAACTCAAAAGCTCTTTCTGAATAAAATGCAAAATCATCTCGTGAGCGAAAAGTTTCTGTCTTTTTCCAGCAAGATCAAAGAACCATTACCAAGACTAATCATAAAGATTTTGCTTGGCTCAAAAACAAAAAGAAACACAAAAAAAACACAATCACAACAGAATTATGATAGTGTGGATGCAACAAAACAGAAAGAAAACGAAATAAACTCATTGGGTTGCCTCCCAACAAGCGCTATTGTTTAACGCCCTTAGCTAGGCATAAGGCGATAGAATCACGTATCGTCGTCTTTGGTGCTCAAACCATAAGTGGCCCTCATCATGGATTCATAAGGCAATCTTATTTTCTTTCTAGGAAAGTGTTACATGCCCTTCTTTAAAGGAAAATGAAATATAATATTCCCTTCCTTCATATCGATGATGGCACCGATAGTCCTTAGGAAAGGTCTACCAAGAATAATAGGGCAAGTAGGATTGCAATCAATGTCAAGCACAATGAAATCCATGAGTACATAGTTACTATTTGTAAGAATAAGAACATCATTGATCCTTCCCATGGGTTTGTTAACATTAGAATCCGCAAGATGCAAATTAAGAGAACACTCTTCAAGCTCATTAAAACCCAGAACATCACATAAAGACTTTGGAATCGCAGAAACACTAGCACCCAAATCATACAAAGCATTGCATTCATAGTTTTTTATTTTGATTTTGATAGTAGGTTCCCACTCATCATGCATCTTTCTAGGGATAGAGACTTCCAATTCAAGTTTCTCTTCAAGAGATTTTATCATAGCTTCGACGATATGATCGGTAAAGGCCCTGTTTTGGCTATAAGCGTGTGGAGAGTTTAGCATGGATTGCATCAAGGAAATGCATTCAATCAAGGAGCAACTACCATAATTGAATTCCTTGAAATCCAATGTAGTAATTTCATTACTACTCAAGTTTTAATATCTTCTACTCCACTTTTAATGCTTTTAGCATCAAGATAGATGGACTCCGAATCATTGGGGCGTTTTTCAACCAAAGTGGATTCATATCCAGCCCCATCATCATTAGGTTTGACACAAGAAAACAAAGATTCAATGGGAGTCACACCAAGCACTTTAAGATCTTCGTGATTCTCATCACGGGAACACGCCTTTTTAAGCCATTCATGTCTAGCACGAATTTGGGTGGTTCTTTCTTTGCTCTCAATCATGGATACACGCATAGCTTTCAAAGTTTCATCAATATTTATCTTGGGAGGAGCACATCTAAGTTTCAAAATATCAATATCACTAGATATTCTATCAACGCTCTTAGCCAAATCGTCAATTTTGAGTAGTTTTTCCTCTATGGATGCATTGAAAATCTTTTGCGAGTTGATAAACTCCTTGATATTACTCTCTAGATCAGAGGGTAACCTATTGTAATTTCCATGAGTATTGTTGTAGGAGTTGCCAAAGTTATTAGAGGAGTTACTAGGAAAAGGCCTAGGAACATAGTTTCCTCTAAAAGCATTGTTGTTGCCAAAATTATTCCTACCAAAAAAATTAACGTCCAAGCTAGCGTTGCTACTCTCAATCAAAGAAGACAAGGGCATATCATTAGGATCTAAAGGAGCACTTCTACTAGCAACAAAATTCATTAATTCATCCATCTTAGCACTCAACGAGTTAATTTCTTCTATAGTGTGTACTTTCTTACTAGTAGGTGACCTTTCAGTGTGCCACTGAGAGTAGTTCGTCATGATATTGTCTAGAAGTTTTGTGGCTTCTCCTAACGTGATTTACATGAACATTCCACCTGAGGCGGAGTCCAAGATATTTCTAGAATCAAAATTCAAGCCAGCGTAGAAGATTTGTATAATCATCCAAAGACTCAAGCCATGAGCGGGACAATTTCTAATCATCAATTTCATTCTCTCCCAAGATTGTGTAACATGTTCATGATCAAGTTGCTTAAAATTCAAGATATCATTATGGAGAGAGATAATCTTAGCCGGCGGGAAATACTTGGATATATAAGCATCTTTGCACTTATCCCAAGAATCGATACTATTTTTGGCAAAGACGAAAACCAAGTTTTTGCACGATCTCGCAACGAGAAAGGAAAAAAGCTTCAATTTAATCACATCATTATCCACATCTTTATTCTTTTGCATATCGCAAAGCTCAGTGAAGTTATTGAGATGGGATGCGGCATCTTCACTAGGAAGGCCGGAAAATTGCTCTTTCATAACAAGATTCAGCAAAGCGGCATTGATTTCGTAAGATTCCGCACTAGTGGCGGGAGCAATCGGAGTACTAATAAAATCATTATTTTTAGTATTTGAGAAGTCACAAAGTTTGGTGTTTTCAGTCATGGTGACCTCAGCAAGGAAGCAAACAGACAAGCAAACAAAGAGAAGGCGAGAGAAAAGGGTGAACGAAAAGGAGAACAAAAAAGGCAAATTGGTGAAGTGGGGGAGAGGAAAACGAGAGGCAACTGGCAAACAAATGAAATGCAAGAGATGAGTTTGCGACACTTACTTGTATGAGTCCTAACTTGATCCTCCCCGGCAACGGCGCCAGATTTCCTTCTGCTACTTCTCAAACAACAGCGCCAGAATTGACACGTTGACGGACACTTGCTTGCGTTGGTTTTTTTCCTTGAAGAGGAAAGGGTGATGCAGCACAGGAGCAGTAAGTATTTTGCTCAGTTGAGAACCAAGGTATCAGTCCAGTAGGACAATCTCTTCAAGTCTAGAGTACCTGCACAAACACAAAGAGCTTGCACCCAACACTATAAAGGGGTTGTCAATCCCTTCAAGATTGATTGCAAAGTGAGATCTGAAGGCGGAAAGTGAAACGAAGAAAAAGTGTAAGGCTGAAAATATGGTGTGGGTAAACAAAGTAAAACGAAGAAAAAGTGTAAGGCTGAAAATATTGTCAATCACTAGAGGCTTCTCTCAAAATAGCAAGTATCACGGTGGGTAAACAAATTACTATCGAGCAATTGATAGAACCACGCAAAGTCGTGACGATATCTAAGGCAATGATCATACATATAGGCATGACGACCGAGACAAGTAGACCGATACTTTGTGCATCTACTGCTATTAGTCCACACATCGACCGCTATCCAGCATGCATCTAGTGTATGGAGTTCATGATGAACAGAGTAATGCCTTAAGCAAGATGACATGATGTAGAGGGATAATCTCAAACCAATGATGAAAACCCCATCTTTTTACCCTTGATGGCAACAACATGATGCGTGCCTCGCTACCCCTTCTATCACTGGGTGAGGTCACCGCACGGTATAAACCCAAAACCAAGAACTTCTCCCATTGCAAGAATCATAGAGCTAGTTGACCAAACAAACCCACAACTCGAAGAGAATTACAAGGATATGAAATCATGCATAAGAGAGATCAGAATAAACTCAAATAAGATTCATAGATAATCTGATCATAAATCCACAATTCATCGGATCTCGACAAACACACCTCAAAAGAAGATTACATCGGATAGATCTCCATGAAGATCATGGATAACTTTGTATTGAAGATCCAAGAGAGAGAAGAAGCCATCTAGCTACTAGCTATGGACCCGTAGGTCTATGGTGAACTACTCACGCATCATAGGAGAGGAAATGTTGTTGATGAAGAAGCCCTCCGTATCCGAATCCCCCCTCCGGCAGGGCACCAGAACGTGCCCCAGATGGGATCTTGCGGAGACAGAAGCTTGCGGCGGCGGAAAAGTACTTTCGGTGATCTCCTGATTTTTTCTGGGATTTTTGGGAATATATAGGCGCAAAACCTAGGACAGAGGAGGTCCAGGGGCCCACAAGCTTGGGAGGCCCGGCCTCCCCCCTGGCCGGGGCTAGGGGGCTTGTGGGGTCCCTGGGGACCCCCTGCCTTTGTTCTCAAGTCTCCCAATCTTCTTCAGTTTCGGAAAAAATCTTTTCGGGGATTTTATTCCGTTTGGTCTCTGTTTCAAATCTTCCTCTGAAAAAGGTCAAAAACACGGGAAAAATAGGAACTGGCACTTGGCACCGAGTTAATAAGTTAGTCCCAAAAAACATATAAAAGGCATACAAAACATCCAAAGTTTGACAAGATAATAGCATGAAACCATAAAAAATTATAGATACGTTGGACACGTATCATCCATATAACTCCTACATATTCTACGAAGATCTTTATCGGCTGAACCACAATGTCAAAGATTCAATCAATCCCATATACAATTCCGTTTGTCTATCAGTATGTTACTTGCCCGAGATTCCATCATTGATATCTCTATACCTAGTTCAATCTCGTTACCGGCAAGTCTCCTTACTCGTTCTGTAATACAAGATATCGTGACAAACTCCTTAGTCGCATTGCTTGCAAGCTTCTTGTGATGTTGTATTATCGAGTGGGCCCTAAAGATACCTCTCTGTCATACGGAGTGACAAATCCCAGTCTTGATCCATGCCAACCCAACAGACACCTTCGGAGATACAAGTAGAACACCTTTATAGTCACCTAGTTATGTTGTGACGTTTGATACACACAAGGCATTGCTCCGGTGTCCGGGAGTTGAATGATCTCATGGTCATAGGAACAAATACTTGACATGCAGAAAACATCGGCAATAAACTGACACGATCATATGCTACGTTTATAGTTTGGGTCTTGTCCATCACATCATTCTCCTAATGATGTGATCCCGTTATCAAGTGACAACACTTGTCTATGGCCAGGAAACTTTGACCATCTTTGATCAACGAGCTAGTCAACTAGAGACTCACTAGGGACTATGTGTTGTCTATGTATCTACACATGTATTTGAGTTTCTAATCAATACAGTTATAGCATGTATAATAAACGATTATCATGAACAACGAAATATAATAATATCCAATTTATTATTGCCTCTTGGGAATATTTCCAACAACTTCCACGTATCACCGTAGAGAACTCAAACCGATGCAATTAATGCAATGGCAAGAACACACGAAGTGGTCAAGTTCCTTAGTCCCAAATTCCACGACCACAAGAAAAGCTATGGAGGGATATGAGAGGAAGAACAAGGAGGTCAAAAAGAACACCAAGATCTAGATCCAAGGGGTTCCCCTCACATAGAGGAGACGGTGATTGGTGGAAACGTAGATCTAAAACTCCTCTCTCTTTTCCCTCAAGAACTAGCAAGAATCATTGGAGGGATTGGGAGTTAGCAAGATCAAAGAAGGTCAATAATGAGGGGCAAACACGAGCTCAAAGGATAGGGTTCAATGGGTAAGAAGAACCCCCTTTATAGCAGGGAAAAATCCAACTGTTACCCCCTTAGCCCGCACAAAGTGGTACTATCGCTCACGGGAGCGGTACTACCGATTGGGTGGTTGAGTCAGCCGCACAAGCCAATGGCGTGAGTCCACGAGGCAGTAGTGCCTCCAGAGTGGTACTGCCGCTTGGGTTGCGATGCAGTAGCTCTACAAACAAGTGAGGAAGTAGGAGTGGAGGTAGTTCCTCATAAGCGGTACTACCAATCATGGGAGTTGTACTACCACACATAAGAGGTAGTATCGCACCGTACTACCACTCCTAAGACTAGAAAGAAGGGCGATAGTGGCACGGTAGTAACTGACGGTACTACCGCTTGAGAGCAGTACTACCACGCAGTACTACCGACTAGAAACTGCTTAGTCCGACATGAAATGTCGAAACACCAAAGCCAACGGCATATCATGCGGTACTTGGGCAATGGCACTACTGCCCGTGAGCATTACTACCGTTTCCCACAGCGGTACTACCATAGATAAGAGGTAGTACCGCTGCATTGCATGGTACTATCGTTTGGTTCCTTCCGCACGAGAACAAAGTCAACAAATGAATGCAGGAACACTAGAAGTGCCATAACTTCTCCAAATGAGCTTCAAATTGAACAAGCTCAAGCTTGTTAGTTATAATAAGAAGAGGCAGTATAAACATGCCAATGATATAGAGATGTGGAACCTCTATGAATGTAGAACCGACAAGAACTTCAACATGAAAAACATCATAGAAGATGCATATATACTCCGTTTTCGATGAATTCAAACTTGTCATGAAGATGACCACAAGCTCGAGAACCCACATAGAGGAAAACCAACCAAGAACCAAGAAAGATGATGATGCCAAGAATGTAATGGTTTGAGCTCTCAACGAACGATACAATCAAGATACTCACGTGAGAGCCCCCCTTGATAGTACGACAGTCGATTCTATAACACGGTCTCCCAACTAACACCCTGAGACTGGTAAAATAGAAAACCTATCAAGGAAAATCCTTAGACTTGTGTGTAGTACACTTGAGCTAGATGATGACGATCTTGTCCTCCTCAAAATAGACCACCTTTCTTGATTGCGTCAACTCAGAGAAGACTAGTAGATTTCTCCCCATACCCCAATATGGGTGAGCCACTTTTTGTCATATCTTCACAAGTCCATTCTCAGCACAATTGATGGCAAGCTTCGAGCATGATCTCTTTGTGATGCTCCACTTAAACTTGCACACCGCAATCTTGATGATGACCAACATTTGGTGTCATTCTCCATGGGTGTATGAGATCTCCGTCGAGCGCTTGGTCTGTAAGGGTGAAAAGGATGAGGGAGAAAGTGGCGGACCTGCTCAAGACCGAGTTTAATCCGGCGAGGTTCATAGGGATGGAGCCTCTGGACGGGTGTGTGGGAAGGATGAGGGAGAAAGTGGCGGATCTTCTCAAGACCGAGTTTAATCCGGTGAGGTTCGTTGGGATGAAGCCGCAGATTAATCCTACACACCGTCACGCGAGATCCCAGATAATGATTGGAGTTTCCCCCCATTAATTTGGTGAGTGAAGTGGAAATAAAGGGGGTGTTATCAGTATAGTTTGATTTCATATTGAACTGTGGTTCATCGGATGCTTGTGAGGTTCTACCTAAGAGTATTTCAGGAAGTATATATGATGGTCTAGGGGCAAAATTTGGGGAAGGATTGGAGTATTTGAATGGAGGAGATACTAATTGTGTTCTTCGTGCTTCACAACCAGCAGTCCCATCTCCTCTATTCTATTTGAAATTTGCGTGTAATTTCAGATTCATGGCACGTCGTGGTGTTGGCCCTCTCCCCTTTGACTCTTCTATGGGGCAGGTAGTAATGATAGTGGGTCCATGGATATAGCGCCTCGCCCAGGACAGGAGAGGGCGGCGAGTACTATGGTGCTGGCCAGTCCTAAGAGACACATGCGAGTCGTGAGGGGCCTCGATTGCTTGGCGTTGTATGTCACCACTGAGGCCACCGTTGGGTTCTCAGCACCGCTGGCTACTCTGACCTTGTGCCAACATCGCAAGGAGAGTGTGTGTCCTTCTATAGATAAGGAAGACATGCCAATCATCATTGTCCTTGAAGCGGTAATGTGTGAAGTCAACGAGAAGATGGTGGTGGGTGTGTTTTGCCCTACCTAGTTGACCACAAGATGGTCATCAACATACCCAGAGGTCTATGGCGGCTTCGAGGAGAGGCGGTTTCTCAGGGCGTCATCAATAACAACGATCGCTTCACCATCATGTTCACGGAGAAGGTGGACCAACAAACAGTGCTTCATGTCGGTCCATGACACTCTATAAACTTCGTCGTGATCTTGGCCGCCGACGACGACAAGAGCAAACCAAAGGATGTGCATCTTGATTCCTTCAAGATTTAGGTGCAAATGTGGAGGTTTGTTTTTTCTTAAGATGGAGGACATGGGTTGGATCCTAGGCAAGAAGCCCGTCATGGTCGTCGCGCTGTCGCACCGCAACCACAAGATCATCGACGAGCATCTCTGCATCCGCATTAAGCATACAGTGGACAAGACCTTACGGAAGTAAGTTGACACAACACTCGCACGAAAAAAATTCCAACTTTTGTTTTTATTATGGAATCGTGGAGCACACAAAAAAGAAGTTCTATAGGATTCTGAAGCAGGTATGGATGGCATCCTACTGCACCTACATCAAGGTACCTCCCTTTTGGACCACTTCCCGGAGACACGTCGACTTCGGTGGACTGCTGCTGATGAAAGGGGTGATAAAGGAGGTGGCCAAGGTTAAGCAACTCACTGTTGCTGACGAAATAGAGTAGAGTGAAAATATGGTGATGGTGGGGGTGGCACCTACTAGAGTTGGGCTAGATGGTGCACTGGTACTTGTGATCCGCGTTGGGTTTTTCGTGAAGAGGAACAGGTAATTGCAGCACAATACAGATAAGTATTTCTCTTAGTTAAGAAACCAAGTTTTATCAAACCAATAGGAATATCACCGTCTTCTACGGCTGCACACAAAAGAGAAAACAACCTGCACCCGACGCGGGCAAGAGGGATGTCAATCCCTTTGATCTCGTTATTTGCAAGCAAATTAGGTGTGTAGATAACTGTAGAGCATTGTGACTTGCAAAATAAAATAAAATAAAAATAAGAACAATGAGGAAATTCTGAGTTTTCTGAATATGTAAGTGAATAGACCCCGTGATGTGGAGCAACCCATGATCAACCCCATGGATACGACACCAACACCTCAAGCTACAAGTGGGCCCATGACGAGAGCCCGTACTCGTGCCATTGAAAATGAGGTGACATCTCTCTTTGCTCAACTATCATTTAATCAAAGACCCTATGCATACTCCGGTGCTCAGAAGGTGACCATCTTTGACAACCCGAGACCGCCGCTCCAGAAGAATCCCCTCTTTTCCGTTGCTGGCGTGTGTTTATTTTTTTTATTTGTTGCATCATCATTGCATCATGTGCATCATCCGCACTGCATCGGCATTCTCTTGCTGCCATTTTCAAAAGTTGCATCCGTTGTTAGTTGCCGGTTCCCTCCGTTTTCGTCGTTGTCCGTTTTGAGTCCGACCACACTAACACGCGCCCGCTACACCGTTAAAATCTTATTTTAAAAAGTGTGTATAAAATATTATCGGATTGACTCGAAACTTGGCGTGCGGTCTTATTTTAATATAGGTAGGCCTCCTCTAATTTTCGTCGCAATCGGAGTTCGTCTGGTACCCGAACGGTTGACCATAGCGGCACTGTCTTCGGTTTATTCGTCGGACATTTTTCGGTATTTTAAAACGCGAGTCACGGGTCGCACTACTTCCCTCTCATCTCCGCCTAAGCAACTCTACACGACCTAACCTAACCCTAGGGAATTTCCGGAGCCGTCCAATCGAGATCGGAGGGTCCGAAAATGCCTGAAATGGCAAACCCTAGCCTCTATCTATAAATAGATAGCCTCCCCTTCCTGTTTTGGCCAAACCTAACCCCTCCTCGGGATGTGCGCCGTCCCACCTAACCTTAGCCGCCACTCTCAGAGCCCCTCTCTCCTCCAGCCGCCGCCAGGCCCTGCCCGAGCCTAGATCCGGCCCACGCCGGCCCGGATCCGTCGCCGCCGGAGGAGCCTCCCCGAGCTCCTCCTGGTTCCTCCCGTTCTGCTTCGGCCGACCTCGACCCTCGTCGCTGGAGCGTGCCTCCCCGCCGGAGCCGCAGCACGCGGTGCTCTGCGCCCCTCTTCCCTCTGTTCCCGGCTCTCCTCTCAACCTCTCTCACCCGGGCTCCCTTCCATGGATTGTCGGCGCTGCCCCAAGCTTCTTCCGCCGCGGGAACGGCTTCCCGGGGGCCAGATCCGCTCGGATCCGCCATCCCCTCGCCTCCCGGAGTCCGTCTCCCCGCCGTCATGGCCCTGTTAGCCTCGCCGGCGTCTGCAACCTCCACTGTGCGAGTAGATCGGGAGCTTCTCGCCTCCTGCTTGTTGGCGCCATTGCCCGCTGGTGAGCCGGCCCAGCGCAGTTGCGAGCCCAGCTAGACCAGATCAACCCCTGGCCCTGCTCCACCTCACCCCATGCCGACCTGGGCGATGGCCCACGAGGTGAGCAGCCCCGTAGGCCCTATCCCTCGCACCCGATGCGATTTAAGTACTTTGCGCTCGCGTCCTGTAGAGCCCATTAGAGGTTCGGCCCGTTAGTGTTTTGTATTAGGAGTTTCGATTTATTTAATTTCACGAAATATAGCAGATTTTTAAATGCCCGTAGATTTCAAACCGTGTGTCGGATTGCAACAAGTTACATATGTAAAACGTGTAGATTTTCGTGTAGATTAATTATTTTCAACTTGCATGCATGTTTGAAGCCGTTTAGCTCACTGTTTGCCTAGATTTGCATGCTGTCCTAATAGGTGTTATATTCCGTAGATATTTTTGTGCGCGTCCGGATTCTTCAAATCCCGTAGATAAAATGTTCACGTTGTTCCGGACCCTTTGCCATATATTTTAGAGTAGTTGTTTGCATTTTCGCATGTAGGTTCCGTCGCTTGTTTGCTATGTCGTGTTTAGGACATATTCTCGCATATATGTGTGGCGCTAGTTTAATTTTTCGAACCCCACATATTATATATGTTTTCGGGGTAGAAAAATATGTAGAATTTAACTGTGCAATTAGTTTTGCTTTTCGAGTAAGTTAGCGTGCATGATATTTCTGCCATGTGGCCCTCTTGTCTATTTTGTGGGATTTATTCCGTGCATTATATGAATTAGTTGTGAACTAGAGATATGCCCTTGGATATGTATGCTAGCCCCTGGTATTTTTTGTTGCTTTAGAAACCCATGTTTAGGTGTTGTTTGCTTGTTGTCAACATGCTAGAAAATAGTGCTGATTTGGAGATGCTGAAATATTTTCAAGTCTGAAATCTGTTATATTTTGTTGTTGTCTCGCTATGAGTTTTGTAGTGATCTACAGCTTCTTTGGGGTTGGTGCAATGGAGTTAGTTGTAGTCCTTAAGATTCTCTAGCATGCTCTAAATTTTCATGTCATTCGGTGCCCTCTAGGATATAGTTTTGCTGCTATCTATATGTCGTCTGGTCGAAAACTGCACTATCAAACTGATATTTTCACTAAGTCTGAAACTGTGTGTGAGATGCCATTTTGTGAGTTCTTTTCCTAGTGACCCATGCTGCCATGCTAGATGTTATTAGTAGGATGTTGTAGTGAATCTTGACTACTAATGTCTTATGTCTTGCTTGAGCATTTTAGAATTATGTAGCTTGATGTTTTGGGGTGTAGAAAATGCCATGCTGCTGTTTTTGGCAGATTATGAATATATCTTGTCTAGCTTGTATTTGTTGAACCGTTGCCCCGTTTTATTCGTGTCCTATATGAAACTTGCTTAGAATCTCATGTAGTTTCATATTATTTTGTTGCCTTCTTCGTTTGGAATGTTGTGGCTATCATTTGCATACATATTGCATTCATGGCATCATATCTTGCGGTGATCATATCTTTTGAACCGTAGCTCCATTGGAGATGTTCTCTGTGTGTAAATTGATTGGAATGACGCGTAGAATCACGTGAACCACTTTATTTTGCTGTTTAACAAATATTAAAACGTGTTAGTTCAGATCTGAACAGAATTACAAATTAACGTATGAGGTCAGTTCAGAGATGCTATATGTCGTTTCCGGCCTCATTTAAAATGCCTAGGTAGGTAGCTTAATTAGGCTTCACTTCTTGCCATGTTTAACCAACATTTAATATTGTCGTGTACCTAATCAGGATAGAACTAAATAATCCGCATGTGGAGTTTCATCCATATGCAACTCGTTGCATATTGAACTTCACTTAATGTGTAGTGTTTGATTGGAGTGAATTGCGTTTCATATCATGCATAAATGTAACCTCTCATGCATCATTTGTGTTGTGCATCGCGTGGTGAATATCGTCTGTTGATTCTTGTTTCTTGTTTGCCTCGTCTCGATAGAGTTCCGCTAGTGTGCCGGAAAGTGAGGACCCGTTCGACTACATCGGTTCGTCTGGTTCACGGATTCATTCTTCTTCCAAGCGGGATCTCAGGCAAGATGATCATTTCCCAGATACCATTACTATCATTGCCATGCTAGTTGTCTTGATTCTTTCGCTATGTCTCGTTGCCTACCACCTGTTAAATATTAGTCTCTCAACATTGCCATGAAAACATTCAACCCTCTCACAACCTAGCAAACCATTGGTTGACTATGTTACCGCTTGCTTAACCATGTGTTAGCGTTGCTAGTTGCAGGTGTTGCTGCTTCCGTGTGATAACATGGGTTCCTTGTTATATCACCTTATTAATGCTATTTAATTTAATGCACCTATATACTTGGTAAAAGGTGGAAGGCTCGGCCTTTATAGCCTGGTGTTTTGTTCCACCTTTCCCCCTTAGTTTCAGCTACCGGTGTTATGTTCCATAAATGAGCGCTCGTAACACGATCAGGGTTGTTATGGGGACCCGCTTGATAATTCGTCTTAGATTCAAACTGGTCTGGCAAGGCCCAACTTTGGTACTACATTTTCCTAATAACCTAATAAATAGCATAGTGACCCGCCGGCACGCGCGGATATTATTCAACCACCGGGCCAGTGCTTCGCATGGGTGTTGGTCCAAACTGGCAGACTACGGGGCCACCGCGGGGCAAGCCGAGGTTTGGTTTTACTCCTAGTGTGACCCATCTGCCGTGTCCTGAGAACAAGAAACGTGGCTCCTATCGGGATCATCGACACGTCGGGCGGCATTGCTGGATTAGTTTTACCTTTTACGAAATATCTTGTGCATCGGGATTCCGGTGATACTTTGGGATTTCTCAAAGTTGAGGTTTTCCACTAAGGAATGTGATGAAGTCACGAGTTTCGTGATCGAGGCTTTCTATGTGGCTTGTGGTAATTTGTGATGGACTAGTTGGAGCACCCCTGCATGGTTAAATCTTTTCGAAAGCCGTGCCCGCGGTTATGTGGCAACGTGGAAACTTTGTTTAACATCCGGTTCTAGATAACTTGAAAGTTAACTTCATTAAAATATGCCAACTGAGTGCCTAACCGTGAATGTCTATTTCGTGAGCTCCTTCTCCGGTCGAGGACACGGTGGGGTTATGTTTGACGTAAATAGGTGTTCAGGATCATTCATTTGATCATCCATAGTTCACGTCCGCTATGTGTAGATCATCCCCCTCTTATTCTTGTACTCGTAAGTTAGCCAGCTCAGATAAATGCTTAGTCGGTTGATGCAGCCTCACCACTTCACCATACCTCACCCATTAAGCTTTGCTAGTCTTGATACCTTTGGAAATGAGATTGCTGAGTCCCCTGTGGCTCACAGATTACTACAACACCACTTGAAGGTACAGGTAAAGTGATCAAGACGTGAGCGCGATGATTGTTCATTTGGAGTTTCTTCTTCTTCCTCTTCGTTGATCTAGGATGGGTTCTAGGCCGGCAGCCTGGGATAGCAATGATGGGCGTCGTTCTTTTATCGTTTGTTTTCGTCCGTAGTCGGACCCTGCTCTTCTTCGTGATATTTATGTATTGTACTGATGTGACTCTGATGTAGATTGTGGCGAGTGTAAGCCAATTCCATATACTCTTCTCTTCAGTACATGTACTTGTAACGATATCCATTCTTGCGAAATGATGAGATGCGCTTCTATCCCTGTTGAGGCCCTCGTGCCAAAATAAGGATAGGGTCGCATCTTGGGCGTTACACCATCGACCAATCGTGAAGGAGCACGAAGAAGAAGAAGCAGCTGAAGCTGAACACCCTAGCGTACGGACGGACGAGCCCGGTCAAACGTCCGAAACGTCCCAAAATCCGGACGACCGACACCTGGAGCCACTCGAGTCCTCCCGCCACAGCGCCCAGACAGCCGACACTGCCCGGATATCCGACCTCGCCCCGACAGAACCAACATCTCGGACTTTTGGATCCGCCGGACGGCCGATCCTCGGATAATCGATGCGTGTCGGAATTCCGACAACACCGCCCCGAACCAGAGTCGTCGGGTGACCCGTCCCCGCAGACGTCTGAGCCCCTCTGAACCTCCCGACTTCCAACACCTCTCGGACAATCGAGCGATGTCTGCGCACAAGCCATTGATCCACAACACATATACCCCTCTATTTCGCCTTGGACTATAAATATACCACCTCTTCCTCTTTTCCAGGGTTAGCTTCGATTTGACATACTACTATTGATCTTACCTACATCTACTATCTTTCCTCCCCATGGAGATGTCCTCCATGTGAGCAGATCCATAATGATGTCAAGGCCCCTATCTAGGGAAGACCCCCTCGTGGATACAAGGCTCCTCTCGTAGGGAATACTATCGTTTAGGGATGGCACCCGCGGGATATGGGTACTGGTGGAGCCTCCCCATACCCTTACCCATCCCGTCTGAGATTACCCATCAGCCTTACCCATACCCATCAACGGGTACAATTTTTTCCCATACCCATTACCCGATGGGTAGACGGGTACCCGTGGGTAAAACTACCCATATTTGCAAAACATCAATTTAAATAACTTATAGTTATAAACTTCATTGCATCATATAGTTTACAAAGGTAGATTATAACTACAACTCATTCTTATAAAACAACATCGTATAGTCATAAACAATAACACATAGGCATACACTTTCAGTTCACAAATTATTGACATGGTGTAGATTGTAGATATAATTTTGAGTTTACATAGATTTTATATGGGTACATGGGTATATGGGTATGGGTTATATGATCCCATACCCGTACCTTCTCTACCCGATGGGTTTTAGGTTTTTCTATTTATATACCCATGGGTAAATTTTTGCCCCATACTCTTACCGTAATAGGGTTTTTACCTGCATGGTACGTGGGTAATGGGTACCCATTTCCATCCCTAATATTGTTACGTGTATCCTTTCGTTGACCTTGGATCGTGTATCCCCCATGTGTTTATGTGGATCTAGTGGATGTGTGATTTGAGGATTGTTCTTGAGTTATTGTGTTTCTCTTGATTTTTCCTCTCGTTCCCTCTCCAAGTGTGAAAAGGTCGACCATCACGGGTGCGCCCCGTATCACCCGTGTTGGAGCATATATCTCCATATGTCTTTGATGTTAGTATGTTGGAAGTTCATATTGTACAATAAGAAAATATTAGGCCATGTGCTATGCTTCCAAGCAAAAGATCTTATTGATATGTTTATGACTTCCTTTTGGATATCTAGTTTGTTCCTTCTTGTAACCATTTCGTGTGTACATTCTTCTTTGTGGATATATATCATCATGATTGTCTTCTACTTAGAAGCTTTTACACATGAGAGAAGTTACATCTCTAATTGATATCCTCTTTTCTTTTACGTCCACCATTGCATTTCCTTTTTCAGTTTTTGGTGGCTTCGTGAAAGGATTTGTCTTGAGTGTGTATCTTATTTTCCTACATCTTGATGCACTCTTTGGCCGTGAAGATAATTTTTCCTCATGCCTATCTTGATGAGGGTTTTGCCATTTCGATTGGTATCCCTCCTCTCTTGACAAGGTTCTTTTTTCCTATCTTCACCATGGGTTGTCACAAGCGTTGGTTCTTATTTTGTTTATTAGTAAGCTTGTGAACTCATTTTATAGTAGGTGTGTGTGGGAATGATATGTCTTGCACTTTGTGTCTCATTTCATCAAGACTATGTTGATGAGTAAAGTTCATCCTTATCTTAGTCTTCTCAAGTGCCTTGCCATGACTCACACACATTATTTTGGTTGAGCCTAATCTTAAGTTGCTTCTTTTACATATTGCTCAACCACTTGTTTTGCGCAAGAGATTTTCTTATTGTCTCATCTTTCTTCTTGCACCCGTTGTGTGTTTTTATTAATCTTGGGGGAGCAACGATCCTATTTTGTGCACTTGTATCATATACAGAAATCTCTTATTAGTGCACAAATCATGGGGAGCTTCTCTAGTTTTGATAAAACACTCCGTTGCTTTTATCATAATATCTTCTATTCATGTGGTTCGAAGGACCATATGATTGTTTGTTCCATCCGGTATCTTTTGATTGCTTGCCTCTATTTTGGTATGTCCTTGTGGCATACGATTCCTTTATTTGCAATCTTTGGGTCCTCAATATAGTTTGTTTTCCTCCAACTACTTATCATTGTATTTGTGTATTTCTTTGCACTCATTTGCTCAGAAGTACACACTTTTTGGAGGACCACCAAATATATTGGCTTTCTAAACTTTTTGTCCATTTTGGCAATCGATGCCAATGGGGGAGAAGTTTAGAGAGTTTAGTTTACTTTGGATATGTTTAGAGGGGTTTGCTTTTATTGCGTAAGCATTTACATCTTGCACGCATGCATTATTGTTTTGTATGTGTGCGGTTGGTTATGCTTATTTCCTTATATAAACTCTCTTGAAGTAGTTGTCATCAATTACCAAAATGGGGGAGATTGTTGGAGCATATATCTCCATATGTGGTTTTGGTACTTGATGACAATTCCTATGGACTAATGGTTGCCTTAAGTTACATTTATAGGATTTGTCCATAGGCACTTCTTGAAGTCCATCTGTTGGGTTCAAGGAGTTTATATGATGACCAAGATGGTATTCAAGGTATTATCCAAAGAATGGTCATAGAGACACATGGTTGATCAAGATCTCAGACAAAGAGTAAATCAATATGATCAACACACAAAGCGTACAAGATGTACCGAGAGGGATCAAGTGATCCCATGGTATGGATTTGTCCATAGGAACTTCTTGAAGTCCATCTGTTGGGTTCAAGGAGTTTATATGATGACCAAGATGGTATTCAAGGTATTATCCAAAGAATGGTCATAGAGACACATGGTTGATCAAGATCTCAGACAAAGATTAAATCAAGATGATCAACACACAAAGCGTACAAGATGTACCGAGAGGGATCAAGTGATCCCATGGTATGGTAAGCATTGTCCATTACGTGTTTGTGTACTAACCCATGGTCTTCGTGAGAGTTCTATGTGGGGGTTAGGTGTGTTTACATGGGCTTGCGTCAAAGGGAAGATCTCATACAACCCATGGAGTATGACGTCAAGTTGTGATCATCATCAATGGTTGATCAAGATCTCAGACAAAGAGTAAACCAACATGATCAACACACAAAGCGTACAAGATGTACCGAGAGGGATCAAGTGATCCCATGGTATGGTAAGCATTGTCCATTACGTGTTTGTGTACTAACCCATGGTCTTCGTGAGAGTTCTATGTGGGGGTTAGGTGTGTTTACATGGGCTTGCATCAAAGGGAAGATCTCATACAACCCATGGATTATGACGTCAAGTTGTGATCGTCATCAAGATTGCGATGTGCAAGGTCAAGTGGATCAGCATGAAGATAGCATGCTTGAAGCTTGCCATCCATTGTGGTGGCAATGGACTTGTGAAGATATGCTGAAGAGTGGCTCACCCATAGTGAGTATGGGGGAGCAATCAACTAGTCTTCATCAAGCCAACACAATCAAGAAAGGTGGTCCATCTTGAGGAAGCCAAGATCATCATCATCTAGCTCAAGAGGACGAGGTGCAAGGTATAGGTTTGCCCTTGATAGGTTTTCTGGTTAGGATAGATTGCTGTTCTATCAAGGGGGGCTCTCAAGTGAGTAGCTTGATCGTATCGTTCGTTGAGAGCTCAAACCATTTGCATCCTTGCATCATACTTCTTGGTTCTTGTTTGGTGTTTCTCTTTGTGAGTTTTAGAGCTTATGGTCATCTTCGTGACAACCTCGAGTTCATCAAAAACGGAGTCCATATGCATCTACTATGATGTTTTCGATGTTGGAGTTTTTTCCGGTTCTTCATTCATAGAGATCTCACATCTCTATATGTTTGGATAGCCCTTGTCGTCCCGAATCCAACAAGCTTGGGTTTGCTCGATTCGGAGCTCGTATGCGAAAGTTATGGCTGTTTCAGTGGCGAGCGGTAGTACCGCTAGACCTAGCGGTAGTACCGCTGGACCTAGCGGTAGTACCGCTAGAGTTGGCGGTAGTACCGCTGGCTCGCGGTAGTACCGCCCCTGGTCAGCGGTAGTACCGCTCCAGGAGCTTAGTACCGCCTGCCAAGCGTTTGTTCGTGGACGGACCTGTTTGCGAAGACTTTCTTGGCGGTGGTAGTGCCTTTGCACTACCAGGGGCCCAGCGGTACTACCGCTGGAGTGCCAGCGGTAGTACCGCTGCAGCCAGCGGTAGTACCGCTAGCTGGCGGTAGTACCGCTGGAGCTCGGGCAGAGAGTGGGGGTAATGGTCTGATTCTTTCCCCCACTGTATAAAGGGGGTCTTCTTCCCCCTTGGCCTTATCCATCTGTTGAGCTCTTGTTCTACCTCCATTGTTGACATTCTTAGAGCTTGATTACTCTCAATCCCTCCAATGATTCTTGCTTGTTCTTGAGGGAAAAGAGAGAGGAGATCTAGATCCACATCTCCACCAATCACTTTCTCCTCTATGTGAGGGGAACCCCTTGGATCTTGATCTTGGAGTTCTTTGTGAGCTCCTTGTTCTTCCTCTCGTATTTCTCCATACCTTTTGTTGTTGTGGAGGGATTTGAGTGTGAGGGACTTGACCACTTCGTGTGTTCTTGCCATTGCATTAGTTGCATCGGTTTGAGTTCTCCACGGTGATACGTGGAAGTGAGAAGTTGAGAAGCTTACTACCTTTGGTGCTTAGTACCCTTGATATTGTTCTTCGTGGATGCTTTGGCGTCCTAGAAGCTTGGTGGTATCTCGGAGCTCAATCAGTGTGGTGTGAAGCTCCGGGAAGCGTCGGGGTCTCCAATTATGTTGTGGAGATTGCCCCGAGCAATTTGTACGGGTACCGGTAACCGCCCCCAAGGGTTTCCACGTGTACGGGTTCGGTGACCGCCCCCAAGGGTTGCCATTTGTACGGGTTCGGTGACCGCCCTCAAGGGTCCCTTAGTGGAATCACGACATCTTGCATTGTGCGAGGGCGTGAGGAGATTACGGTGGCCTTAGTGGCATCTTGGGGAGCATTGTGCCTCCACACCGCTCTAACGGAGATTAGCATCCGCAAGGGTGTGAACTTCGGGATACATCATCGTCTCCCCGTGCCTCGGTTATCTCTTACCCGAACCCTTTACTTATGCACTTTACTTTGTGATAGACATATTCTCTATTGTAATATATCTTGCTATCACTTAGTTGTTTATCTTGCTTAGCATAAGTTGTTGGTGCACATAGGTGAGCCTAGTTGTTTGTAGGTTTTGTGCTTGACATATTAAACGATTAGTTTTATTCCGCATTTGTTCAAGCCTAAACCTTAACTATTTTAAAGCGCCTATTCACCCCCCCCCCCCTCTAGGCGACATCCACGTCCTTTTCAACCCGAGAGCCATAGTGTTCTGTAGTGGCATCTCTCATGAAATCAACATATGGTGGGTAAACAAATTACTATTGGGCAATTGCGAGAACAATGGATAATTATGCGATTTTCATGGCAATGATCATGTGTATATAGGCATCACGTCCATAAGCAAATAGGCCGACCCTTTCCTGCACCTCCTACTATTCCTCCACTTCAAGAGCGCTTCTATGCTTGCCTCTCTACAATTAAGTTCATGACGAACAGAATAATGCTTGGAGAACGATGACATGATCTAGACAAAGTAAACTTAACCAATATGAATAAACACCATCATTTTATCCTTAGTGGCAACAACACAAAGACGCAACATGTCCCCTTCTGTCACTGAGATACAGAAACTCGTCACGTTGAACCCACTACAACGCACTCCACTCACTAAATAAATACCATACTACTTGTCCAAAGCAATTCAATAGATCAGAGAGACTTACGAAGCTATGATGATCATGCAAATAAGAATCATAAAACTCTGAGAAGACTCAAATACGTTTCATGAATAATCTGAACATAAACCCACAATTCACTGGATCCCAACAAACACACCCTACAAAAGAATTATATTGGATGGAGCAAAGCAAAGATGTGATCATCATTGTATAGAAGATCAAGAGAGAGATAGAGAGATAGCCATCTAGGTACTAACTGCAGACCCATAGGTCTGTGGTGAACTACTCACACATCATCACGAGGGCAGCAAGGTTGATGAAGAGGCCCTCCGTGATCGATCACCCCTCCGACAAAGTGCCGAAACGAAGCTCCATAGGGGATCACCATGGGACAGAGACTTGTGGTGACAGAAAAGGTGTTTCTCTCGGATATTTAGGATTTTTGGCATATGCGTGAATTTATAGGTGACGGAACGGAGGCAGAGGGGACACTAGGGAGGGACAAGACATCAGGGAGCGCCGCCCCTAGCCTCTCCCTGTTGCCTTGTGCATCCCTCGTGTAGCTTCTAGCCTGCTCCCAAAGCTTCGAGGTCTTCTTTTGGTCCAAAAAAATCATAAAAAACTTTCGAGGCAATTGGACATCGTTTGGTACAGTAAACCTCAAAAGTAAAAAAACACACAAAAAACAGCAACTTGCATTAGATTAATAGGTTAGGCCTCATAAATAAAATAAATTGATAAATTATGACCCAAAAAGTATCTTAGGATGATAATATTTTAGCATGGAACAATAAAAATATATATATATACGTTGTAACGTATCAAGCAACCCGAGGCTTAATTTATGCTCGTCCTCGAGTAGGTAAATGATAAAAACATAATTTTTGATGTGACATGCTACCCAATATGTAATCTTATGCATGTATGCCCATTAAAAATAATGAATTAACAAACATCAAAATAGTAATATTTATAAGCACGAGCAACAAAATCATCAATCTTTCAAAGTATACGATCCTAAAAGAATGTTTACCCCCATTCATCTTTCATGTTAGCAAGGCATGGCTCTATCTTCGCCAAATTAATACGAATGTCAAGCACCATGGTGTCCAATTCACACAATTGTATCATACTTTTTCAATGTGAATCAACTTTCTATTATTTACGCAATGCATGACTGTGAACCGTGGACATGGCATAAGATGGAATAGAATATGGTGGTACGTATGAAAGGGTAAAAAATTAGAGAAGATAGTTTCACATCAACTTGGCGTACCAAAGGGCTATAGACATGCCCATCGATATATGTCAATGCAAGGAGTAGGGATTGCCATGCAAATGATGCATTAGAGCTATAGGTGTATGAAATCTCAAATGAAGCTAAGTGGGGTGTGCATCCAACTTGCTTGCTCATCAAGACCTCGGGCATTTGAGGAAGTCCATCATCAGAATATGCAAGCCAAGTTTATAATAATGAAAAATATGATTCCCACTAGCATATGAAAATGAAATATCATGAGACTCTCTATATGAGGAACATGGTGCCACTTTGAGGCACAAGTGTGGTCAAGGGTAGTAGCCAAGTCCCTTCTCTCTTTATCTCATTCATTTTTTCATTTTTTTTATTTTTCATCTTTTTAATGCTTTGCTCATTTGGCCTCCCTCATTTTTATTATTTTGTCGGAAGTCTCATCCCGACTTGTGGGGGAATCATAGTATCCATCATCCTTTCCTCACTGGGACAATGCTCTAATAATGGTGATCAACAGACTTTTATTTACTTATACCTCATGAAAGCTTGATATGAAGAACTACGACTCAATATGAATGCCTCTAGTAGTGTACCACGATATGCAATGATCTAGCATGACATGTATCAGCAATATAATGAATGGTGGCTTTGCCACAAATGCTATGTTAGCTCTATATGATCATGCAAAGCAATATAATGAACGGACTAGTCCTATGATATAAAGTGTGGAATTTGCATGGCAATATATCTTGGAATGGCTATGGAAATGCCATGATAGGTAGGTATGGTGGCTGTTTTGAGGAAGATATAGGAATGTTTATGTATTACAGAGCGTGTCATGTCATGGGGTTAGGATGCACCAGTGAAGTTTGCACCGACCCTCGAGGTGAGAATGGCAATGCACGGTACCGAAGAGGCTAGCAAAATATGAGGAGGTGAAATTTCTTATGTCCATGCTTCCACGTTAGTCATAAAGAACTGATATACTTATTGGCAAGTTTTATTAATTTCATCACAAATCAAAGCACCACTCACGTACCCTGAGGGAGAGGGTTGGGAGGAGTTAACCATCGCGCGACTCTGACCCGAAGACGCACTAGGATTTTAATGAGGAATAGAAATGCTCACACATCCTGCCATGCCTTTTTAATATTAGGACAAACGAGAAATTAACACCTCTTTATACCTATACTTCTACAAATCAACAATAATGCACTCACACCTTTTTCATATTACCACATCAATATCATTAACCCATAATTTCTCTTTATGTGCTACGTGATGGTTTTGATTATCATTCATTGCATACCTATTATTTTTGGAATAGCCTTATGACCCACGCAAATTGATGTTACTCTGTATTATCTCGCAAATAAATATAAGTGAAGAACGAGAATGCACATATTTATATAAAACTACACGTCATCGTGCTCAAAAAGATATAAGTGAAGTAATAGAACAATTCATAAGCTCAAAAGATATATGTGAAGCACATAGAGTATTTTAACAAATTATGATGAATGTGTGTCTATCTAAAGTTGGTGTGTCCATAAAATTATGATTGTGGTAAACTAAAAATAAAAAACAAACTAAAGAAAACGATGCTCCAAGCAAAACTCATATCTTGTGACGAATAAAAATGTAGCTCCAAGTGACATACTAATGGAATGAGACGAAAGAGGGGTTGCCTTCCGGGGCATCCCCAAGCTTAGACGCATGAGTCTTGATACGTCTCCAACGTATCTATAATTTTGGTGGTTTCATGCTATAATCTTGTCAAACTTTGGATGTTTTGCATACCTTTTATATTTTTTGGGACTAACTTATTAATCAGTGCCAAGAGCCAGTTCCTGTTTTTTCCATGTTTTTGACCCCTTTAAGAGGAGGATTTTGAACGGAGTCCAAACGGAATAAAACTGCCAAAATGATTTTTTCCGGAACAAGAAAAGATCGGGAAGCCGGAGAATCAGGGCAGGGGGCCACCAGGCACCCCACAAGCCCTCATGGCGAGGCCAGGGGGCCCGCAGCCCCCTGGCTTGTGGGCTCCCTGAGGACCCTTTGCCCTAGGTTTTGTGCCTATATATCCCCAAAAATTCCACAAAAAATCAGGAAATCATCGATAGCACTTTTCCGCCGCCGCAAGCTTCCGTATCCGCAAGATCCCATATGGGGCACGTTCTGGTGCCCTGCCAGAGGGGGATTCGGATACGAAGGGATTCTTCATCAACACCATGACCTCTCCGATGATGTGTGAGTAGTTCACCATAGACCTACGGTTCCATAGCTAGTAGCTAGATGGCTTCTTCTCTCTCTTCGATCTTCAATACAAAGTTCTTCATGATCTTCATGAAGATCTATCCGATGTAATCTTCTTTTGCGGTGTGTTTGTCGAGATCCGATGAATTGTGGATTTATGATCAGATTATCTATGAATCTTATTTGAGTTTCTTCTGATCTCTCTTATGCATGATTTCATATCCTTGTAATTCTCTTCGAGTTGTGGGTTTTTTTTGGCCAACTAGATCTATGATTCTTGCAATGGGAGAAGTGCTTTGTTTTGGGTTGATACCGTGCGGTGACCTCACCCAGTGAAAAAAGGGGTAGCGAGGCACCCATCATGTTGTTGCCATCAAGGGTAAAAAGATGCGGTTTTCATCATTGGTTTGAGATTATCCCTCTACATCATGTCATCTTGCTTAAGGCGTTACTCTGTTCGTCATGAACTCAATACACTAGATGCATGCTGGATAGCGGTTGATGTGTGGAGCAATAGTAGTAGATGCAGAAAGTATCGGTCTACTTGTCTCGGACGTGATGCCTATATGTATGATCATTGCCTTAGATATCGTCATGACTTTGCGCGGTTCTGTCAATTGCTCGACAGTAATTTGTTCACCCACCGTGATATTTGCTATTTTGAGAGAAGCCTCTAGTGAACACTATGGCCCCCGGGTCTACTCCACACCATATTTTCAGCCTTATACTTTTTACTTCGTTGCACTTTCCGCCTTCAGATCTCACTTTGCAAACAACCTTGAAGGGATTGACAACCCCTTTAAAGCATTGGGTGCAAGCTCTTTTGTGCTTGCGCAGGTACTCTGCACTTGACGAGATTATCCTACTGGATTGATACCTTGTTTCTCAAACTAAGGAAAATACTTACTGCTCCTGTGCTGCATCACCCTTTCCTCTTCAAGGGAAAAAACAACGCAAGCCGAGTCTCCGTCAACGTGTCAATTTCTGGCGCTGTTGTCGTAGCAAGTCGTCCTAGAATATTACCTTGGGGTGCCTTAGGCATCCCCAAGCTTAGGATTTTTATGCTCCTCATTCCTTTGTCCATCGGGATAATACCCAAAACTTGAAAACTTCAATCACATAAAACTCAACAAAACTTTGTGAGATCTATTAGTATAAGCAACATATGAAACAATTTAGGTACTGTTGTAAATTGATTCATGTTTTATTATTTCATAGTAGGTATTGTATTCTAACTTCTCCATGGGTTATTCCCCCCCCCCCCCCGATACAATCCATAGCATCATCAAAACAAGCAAACTATGCAAGCAAAAATAGAATTTGTCTAAAATAGAACAGTCTCTATTGATTTGTAATGAACATATATGTATGTAATTCCAAACATTCTGAAAATTAGCAAGACCTGAGTAATATGTACATAAATATCGTGTAAAAAATTTAGCTTAAAAAGACGTTCCAGTAAAATTAGAGAAATTCTGCACTCGACGTCAAAGTTTCTGTTTTTGCATCGTATAAATCATACTTATCATACAAGTCATCCCAGTTAGCTAGCCAGCAGTCCACGTGCACGCGCGCCGTCAGGTTTAAACCTAACACGCGGGCCCCTACGGTCAGCGACGGAGAGATGATAGAGCGGGAGAGACTCGCCACCGATAGGTGGGGCATGCCTGTCGCGGTTGTCTTCCTCCTTTGGAGAAAGGGGAGGGGAGGCATGGTGCCGGCGATTCCGACACCCTCGAGGCCAGGTGATGGCAGGAACGACATCCTGGCATCGTCGCCTTCCTGCTGGTGGTCGAATGAATGACGGGGAGGCCCTGGGTCACCGACGACGTGGTGTCCGCGGTGGCGGTGATACGGGTGGTGATGGAGTTGGGTGATATGGGCAGGGAAACGCTCGGGGAAGAGGTGGGGAGGCTTGCTGAGCTCTCTACGGTCGCGGAGGAGATGAGAGGAGCGCGAGAGCTGGCTTGTAGCCCGAGATCGACAAAGCTCCGAAGCGGCGGGGCCTCTGTCGATCTCAAGCACTGGAGCTCTGTCTGCTCGAATGGAGTGGCTAGGGCCTCAATTGAGGTTCTGGAGGAGTGGTGTGAGGTGCTAGAGTGAAGGGGGAGGGCCTATTTATAGGCCAGCAATGGTGCACCAAGCGGGGGAGCGTCGGTGGTTTCATCGCGGCTGTAGGAGAGGGAGAGAGGGAGAGAGGGTCGATACCACCGTTTCGTGGACGTGGTTTGAGACCACACAGACTCAATGAGATAGAGAGGAGGCTCAGTGCACGCGTGCTGCGGGGCCGCACACTTCTGGCCGAATCTGGTGCGTGCGGGCATGCGTCGCCTGGTCAGCAGAGAGGGGGAGAAGGGGCCCTAGGGCCGCCCCGAGTCAGGAGGTTTGTCGGAGACGCGGAGGGACACCAAGGGGGGTGAGAACCGGTCGGGGTTGGCCTCCTTTGCCTCGGGTGCGCCCTGTAGCGCGCCCAGAGCGCAGATTTGGCATGCCACGACATGCTGGCACGCTCTGGGGTGCTTTGGCCCTGTCTGGCGTGTCCGGGGGTTGGCTTAGATGCCCCTTAGCCGTTTGGGAGCCGAGGGACTCGCTGCTGGTCAAAGGAAGTGCTTGAAGAGAAACTGTCAGCCTTGAATCAGAGACTAAATTGGGGATTTTGGCTTACCTACTTGGAACCACATAGGGGGCACTCGTCTGCAGTTGAGGAGTAGTGCTGGCAACTTGCCCTAAGAGCTTAGTGGTAAGGGAGTGGGGGTAGAGGGTGTTAAGTGCTGCTTGACCACACTAGAAGAAGGTGTTTGATATGAGTTTGGGGTAGTTAAACTCCACCACTCATGCTGAAAGTTAACAGGATTGGGTTTTATGCAAAAGTAGGATGCTCCACCAAATTTGAGCTCCATTGGACAAGTTTGACAATGTAAACATGAAAACACCCCCAAATGGGCAGTTCTGTCCTTTTAAAGGGAATGTGGGTAAATTAAACCTCACAAATCCAATTTTTGGCATGGTGTACGCATTTGGGGTGTTGAGCACTCCTGCAAAGTTTTATGCCATATGAACAAACTTTGCTATGTAGAGTTGCTACAACTTGATTTTGGCCACAGGAGGTTTTAGGAATATTTTGTGAATCAAACCATCTTGGAATTAGGTGAAACTTGGCATGACCACCAAATATAGCTTGGGAAGCATGCTAGAATTTTCTGAGAATTTATTGAAAATATTTCCTTTGGAAATATTTCAAAAGGTCAAAACCAACAGAATAGGTTTTAAGGATTTTCTCAAATATTTTGAACATAAATAGGGGATGAAAATCTTATTTATGGAAAATATATGTCCTCTCAGCATCTCCAATTTTTCTTAGATTTTTCTAAGGCAAGAAATAATTTTCCATTAAGAAATATCATTTCTCGCCTCAGAAAAGGTCATGGGAATAAAATAGAAAAATATTTTATAAAATAATTATTTTATGATTTTGAAGAGTTATAATAGTGCTAAAATCATAATACAATCTTTGGGTGAAGGCACTCCCTTGGAATCAGGGTCTTGTAGTGCAAACCCAAAGCAAGGTTTTCGAAATAATCAAAAATGAGAAAAGGATCTTTTTGGAAATATCATGTTATAAAAATATTGTTTTTGGATCTACTCACTCAAGCATACACACAAACAATGGCAATCATGACACTCATAGCACTTGCTTATTTATTTTAATAAACTCAGGTTTTGAAGAGACTACAGTTGAAATAAGGTAAAAATAGGGTGTGACAATACCCCATTGTTTTATCCTTAGTGGAAACAACACAAAGACGCAACTTGTCCCTTCTGTCACTTGGATATAGAAACTCGTCAGGTTGAACCCACTACAACACACCCCTCTCACTGAAGAAATACCAAACTACTTGGACAAAGCAATTCAATATATGGGAGAGAATTACAAAGCTATGATGATCATGCAAATTAAGAATCATAAAACTCAGAGAAGACACAAATACTTTTCATGAATAATATGAACATAAACCCACAATTCATCAGATCCAAAGCAACACACCACACAAAAGAATTAAATCGGATGGATCAAAGCAAAGATGTGATGATCATTATATTGAAGATCAAAAAAAGAGAGAGAGAGAGAGAGAGATGTAGCCATCTATGTACTTACTACACACCCATAGGTTTGTGGTGAACTAGTCACACATCATCACGAGGGTATCAAGGTTGATGAAGAGGGCTTCCGTGATCGATCCACCCTTCCGCATAGTGCCAGAACGAAGCTCGAGATGGGATCGCCGTGGAACACACACTTGTGGCGGCCGAAAAGTGTTTCTCTCTGATATTTAGGGTTTTTGGAATATATTTGAATTTATAGGAAAAAGAACAGAGGCAGAGGGGCCACCACGGAGGGACAATCCATCAGGGTGCGTCGACCCCCTCGCCACGTCATGTTGTCTTGTGTCTCCCTTGTGTGGCTTGCGGCCTCCTCTTGAAGTTTCGAGGTCTTCTTTTGGTCGAGAAAAAAATCTTAAAGAAGTTTCGGGGCAATTGAACTTTGTTTGGTACATGCCATAGCCCTAGTTTAATTATGATTGCTAATGCATTCATGCATGCATTTTAAATTTCTTTTGAAAATTAATTGAGGAAGTGATCAAGCCTCAAAAGGATTTTTTGTCAAATAAGAAATATGAAAATTGCTTCAAATAGATCCAAGAAAATGCCCCTAGTATTCTAATAAAATATTGGCATGATGTAAAATTGTCAACCTATATTTCGAGATCACAGAAACATTTTACTTTTGGGTTTTTGAATTAATCAAACAATTATTTGCAATGGAATTATATTTACTATGTATATATATAATATAGTTCTATACATTCTGATATTTATTATGTGGCACACACTAATTCCATTTAGACCACATAATCATTTTCATGATTTTTACAAATGGTTTGCCATTTATTTTTCAAACCAGAACAACTGTCAGAAAAAAAAAGAAAAAATGCAGACAACTTACCTCGCTTACCTGGCCCAGGAGGCAACCGGCCTAGCCCACAAGAGCAGGAGTGTCTTCTTCCTCTTGCCATGAGCAGAAGCACCTGTGTGCCCCGACCGTAGCTGGCCGAGGCCACGTTCCTGGCCACCTCCTGCTCCTCCCCTCGAGCCTATCTCCTCTCTAGGATACGTCCCCGAGATCCTCTCACTCACTCTAGTTCTCTCCCTCCCCTCTGCTGCTCTCTCCCCTCGCGTAGCCGAGCGTCACCGCGAGTGCCGATCATCGTAGTCGCGAATGCACGCAACCCCTCGCTCTCTCGTGCTCTCCATAAGAACCGTCACATTGTGTTGCCCCTCTCCACCGTAGGAATTGAACCCGGACGCCTCCTTCCTCGCCGTCTTCGTCGTCTTCAACCTCAGCGACCGCCGGTTGCTCTGCTTCGATTCGCTGCCACCAGAGCATCCCTGGCCTCATATTCGCCTCTGTCCGAACCGCAGTGAGGCTCTAGCCATTCCCCCCCCCCCCTCGCACGTCCTCCCCCGCGCTCTCTAGCTAGCTTCCCCGCATGGCCGGAGCTAGCCATTGCACGACCTTTACGTCGGTGCGGCCAAAGCTTCCGCTGCTAGCTCGTGAGCGCCCCGCCATCTTCGTCGTGCCCCCATGGGTCCAGCGCACGCCCCCGCTCTACCCGAGTGCCTCTCCAGCGGCCCCTTCGTCGAGCCCGTTCGGGCGCCGCCGCAGATGAGCTTGCCACGCTGAAATCCAATGACCCCGAGCCCCCTGAGAAGCCCCACTCGATGCGGTCGAGCCTGGGCTACACCCTGGTGCCCTCGGCGTGCTAAACCAATGACCGTAGCACCGATCCGAATGATTCCGGCGAGCCCCGACCGCGGTTTTGGTCGCCGTCGGCCCAACTCCGGTGAACACTAACGTGGCCGGCCAATTAGTACTAATTAAACTGCCCCCTGACGCTGACACTGGCCCCAACACCGGGACAAACCCTAGTGAGCGCGAGATTAGCCCCTGGGTCACTGACGAGTGGACCCACTGGTCAGCTTTGACCTGTACCTAGTGCGGTTGAACGTTGACACCAGCATGACGTAATGCTAATGCAATTAGTAATTTCTGATATAAAAGTAATCCATCTTGGAAATTCATAAAAATTCAAACGTAGCTCCAAATGAAATAATTGATATATGAAAAAATATTAGAAAAAATCAAGGAATACGATGGTATCATTTTAATGCATGTTTGAAAAACTTATAGCCACTCGTTAGGGACATTTCATTAAAGGCATCGAAATGTTTATACGTGGAGTTTGAAATTGTTCTTTGTTGGTCAAATAACTTCCATTTAATTTTTGGTCATTTGCACAAAACCAACAAAATGTTAATTAACATGCCATGCTCATGCATCATTCTCAAGCATTTGTCGTGCTTAATTTGTACCTTGTGTGATCTTGTCCATAGACTTGTGAGACGTAGTTATCAACGGCATCGAAGAACAACTGAGTTCTTCTGATCAACAGGCAAGCAACCCCCCCCCTTGAGCATTCCGATACAATGCCACTCTGTCTCTCTCTTGCCCTCATTTCAATGCATTAGGACAAGATGATTCAACTGTTACTTGTGTTACGGTAGATGAACCCATTCCTTTGCATGACGTGTCATTGTCATAGTAAATAGCTGAACCAATCAACCTAGCATACGTGGTAGATACTTGAGCCATGTTGTGCTATTACCCTGTTATGCTTGCTATGCTTAGAGTTGAGTTGGTCTGACCATCTGAGTAATGAGTTGGAATGAATATGTCCTACTGATGAGAGCTAAGCGTGTGAACCTGTTTTGGTAAAGGTCACGATGAGAGGCCATGTAGGAGTACATGGTGGGTTGTCTCACTCATCTCGCACTTAGGACGTGAGATCTTGTGTTTGTGTTTCGAGAGTAGCTACTACCGCACACCCGGCTCCGGTAACTCGATCTCTCTCGGCCTATTTATTACTCTGTTCTCAGTCCAGGAGTCGTAGTAGATCAAAAAGTTTATAGGTTGTGGTCGGGTCTGTTGTCACGCCCAAGATGCGATCCTATCCTCAATTTGGCACGAGGGCCTCGTCAGGGATAGAAGCGCATCTCGTCGTGTTGCAAGAATGGATATCATTACAAGTACATGTACTGAAAAGAAAAGATATATATAGAATTGGCTTACACTCTCCACAAGCTACATGAGAGTCACATCAGTACATTACATGATCATCAAGAGTAAGAGCAGTGTCCGACTACGGACGAAAATAAACGAGAAAAGAAGAACGACGTCCATCCTTGCTATCCCAGGCTTCCGGCCTTGAACCCATCCTAGATCGATGAAGAAGAAGAAGAAGAAGAAGAAGAAGAAGCAACTCCAAATGAACAATCAACGCGCTCGCGTCAAGTAACCTTTACCTGTACCTGCAACTGGTGTAGTAGTAATCTGTGATCCACAGGGGACTCAGCAATCTCATTTCCAAAGGTATCAAGACTAGCAAAGCTTAATGGGTGAGGCATGGTTAAGTGGTGAGGTTGGAGTAGAGGCTAAGCATAAATTTGGTGGCTAAACCTACAAGTACAAGAAATAAGAGGGGGAATATCTACGCATAGCGGACGTAAACTACTGATGATCAAATGAATGATCCTGAACACCTACCTACGTCAGACATAACCCCACCGTGTCCTTGATCGGAGAAAGAACTCACAAAAGAGACAGTCACGGTTACGCACACAGTTGGCGTATTTTAGTTAAGTTAACTTCAAGTTATCTAGAACCAGTGTTAAACAAAGTTTCCACGTTGCCACATAACCGCAGGCACGACTTTCCGAAAGATTTAACCCTGTAGGGGTGCTCCAACTAGTCCATCACAAATTACCACAAGCCGCATAGAAATCCTCAATCACGAAGCTCGCGATCTCGTTGGATTCCTTAGTGGAAAACCTCAACTCTGAGATTACCCAAAGCGTCACCGGAATCCCGATGCACAAGATATTTCGTCAAAGGTAAAACTAATCCAGCAAGGCCACCCGGTGTGTCGACGAACCCGATAGGAGCCGCGTATGTCGTTCTCAGGACACAACATCTATGCAAAGTGGACGGGAACCAAACCTCGAGTTGCCCCGTGGTGGTACCGCCGACTGCTAGGTGGGTGGACCAACACTCATGAGGAGCACTGGCCCGGGGGTTGATTAAATTATCCTCGGGTTAATTACTCCCTATGCACTTCATTAGATATTAGGCAAATGTAGTACCAAAGTTGGGCCTTGCCAGACCAGCTTTAATCTAAAACGAATTATCAAGGGGGTCCCCATAACAACCCCGATCGTGTTAGGAGCGCTCATTTATGGAACATAACACCGGTAGCCGAAAACTAAGGGGGCAAAGGTGGAACAAAACACCAGGCTAGAAAAGGGCCGAGCCTTCCACCTTTTACCAAGTATATAGGTCCATGAAATCAAATAGCATTTTAAATATGGCGATATGACAAGGAACCCATGTTATCACATGGAAGCAACTGCACCTGCAACTAGCAATGCTAACAACAGAGTTAAGCAAGCAGTAACATAGTCAATCAGTGGTTTGCTAGGTCGAACAGGTTGAGGGTAATCATGGTATTGTTGAGAGGCTGTTATTTAACATGTGGTAGGCAACGAGACATAATTGATAGAAGCGATAAACTAGCATGGCAATGATAGTAATGGTATCTGGGGAAATGGTCATCTTGCCTGAGATCCCGCTTGGAAGAAGAACAACTCTGAGAAGTCGGTGAACCAACGTAGTCGAACGGGTCCTCACATTCCGACACGCTTGCGGAACTCTATCGAGTCGGAGCAAACCGGAAACAAACATCAACACAGATATTCACCACACGATGCACACAGGATGCACAACCTACTATGATGCATGATCAGTTCAACATGCAATGGATGGCATGGCAATTCACCTCACGCAAACACTACACATTAAATGAAGCTCGATATGCAACGGGTTACATATCAACGAAACTCCACGATTAATTATTTAACTCACTCCCAATTATTCACATGGCAATATTAAATTGTTGTTAACATGGCAAGGGGTGAAGCGGTGATCCTACATGGCATCCTAAACGGTTTAACTCATGGAACATAGAACGGAGCTACGGCAGAAGAAACATGCAACACACGATATATGCCATGAATGCGTCATGCATGCGAGTTCATAAGACGGGCAAGAAGGGAAAGAAATAGGTGTCGCCACGGCGAGTGAAAATGAACCAAGGCGGCAAAACAGAAATGATGCCACGGCAACGTTCCTATCCCGATAACTCAACGTGGTATCAGTGCCACTATCTGGAAGCGTGTGCGGGAATGCTAAATAAAAAATGGGGTGATCCCGCTACCGGGTTCCCATGTGTCGGGGGCACGACGAAAAGAAGACAACGTGCAACGGGCATAAAAACAGTGCAAACACACGATACAACTCATACAACACATGCATACGGTTCTCGGCCACGTCTCATCGTTATACCTTCGACGCGTGCGAATCGGAGGGGATCGGGTCGTAGCGGACGTCGTGGAAGTAGTTGTCGACGTGGTCGTCGTGGAAGTAGTTGTCGTCATGGTCGTCGTGGAAGTAGTGGTACTCGGTCTCGTCGACGGTAGTCGTTCGCTCGGCGTCGTGGTTCTCGGGTCTTCGGCGTCGGTAGTCGATCTTCACATCGTTAGTCGATCACGTCTCCGTCGATGTTCGGGGTTTGTCGAGGACGTCGTGGTACTCGTCGATCTTGTCGACGGACCACGGCGCCGGGGATGGTGCACGCGGCGATGGCAAGTGACAGCACGAGCAAATGCGAGCGGAGGCCACGGCTACAAGCGGCAGCAACTAATATCAAGCTATGGCACCTAGCCTAGCAACATCAACTATCTACAGCAACACGCAAGCAAGCAAAGCAAGCTAGCAAGCACACTAGCAAGCAGCATGAACAACACAACATATCGGCAGCAACACACATCAGCACAAGAGCAGATAGCAAGCACGGCCAGCAGCTAGCTCACAACAGCTAACAACCTAAGCATCTACAGGCAACAACACTAGCAATAGCGGCAGCAAGGCACGGCAACAGCAAAGCGTAGCAACACGCATGCATCGGCAGCAGCAAAACGGCAACGGCTCCAGCTAGCTAGCTAGCAGCAGCAAGGCAACAGCGACAGCAACAAGAGGCGACTGCAGCAACAGCACCAAGCGGCAAGCGGCAGCAGCAGAGCAACAGCGCGGCTCGGCACAGCACAGCAACAGCAATAAGCAACGACAAGCAGGCAGGCAGCTACGGCACCGGCGAGCGGACAAGGCCGGCGAGGTTGAGGGCGGCCGCGGCACGGGACGACCATGGCGGGGAGGCGCCGGCGGAAGCGAGCACCGGCGGGGGGGGAGGCCAAGGGCGCGAGCGCGCACGGCCTGCCGGACGGCACGGCGGGGCACGCGGGAATGGGACCAGCACGGGAGTTGCGGGACGCGGGCAGGGGCTCGGGGAAGAGGGATCGGGGAGGCCAGGGGCGAGGTAGATGGCGGTGGGAGGAGGATGAGGTTGCGCGAGGGAACACTGGGAGGAGGAGATCGGCCTGGAGACAAAGGGGATCGAGGCAAGGGGATCGGGGCTGACGGCGCACGGGGAGATGGGGGAGGAGGAGAGGCACGGGCCTTGGCGCTAGGGCAGGGGAGGGAGCCGGCTGGGCCTGGGCCGGCTCGGGAGGCTGGCTCTCTCCCCCCATTTGGTCTTTTTTCCTCTTTTTTTTAAATAAAAGAAAAAGAGAACAACCCAAAAGGAAAATATGTTTTTTTTAACAAAATATCAAATGCCTTTTACTCCATTGAAATTTTATACCCCAACTATGAAATAGCTTGGGCATTCTAAAAGAAATAATAAAACCCTTTTTTTAAGAATTAAAATTAAAATCTTTTGAAGAATAAAATAAACCTCTTTTATTTAAAGAATAAAATAAAAGCGCTTTAAAAGAGAAAAGAAAATGATACGGATTTAAAATAAACAAAAGGAGAAAATAAAGAAAACCCAAGGGGTTGCCCCCACATTTAATAAAAGGTTTTTTTAAAAGAAGACGCTTTTTTTAAAATGGTTAAAACGGAAACTTTAGCAGAACCACAAAATGAAATAAGAGGAGAGAGAGGGGGAACCATTGTCGCTCTACGACTCGGTGATCACTCGAAGCACAACACTCAAAACACCACACGTGACAGACGATGCAAGATGCCATGCATGATGCGACGATGCAAACTAAATGATGATGAAACAAAATAAAATAACCAGACGACGGAAATGGAAATACAGGGGGAATCTTCTGGAATGTCGGTCTCGGGCTGTCACACCTGCGAAGTGAATGAACAGCCCAATCGGGACTAGCTTGGGGCCCTGCTCACATCATTTGAGGCCATGTTGGAAACCTGGTCGGGCTTACATTATGGGTTCCAACTCAGATATGCGACTACCTTGAATGTGAGACGTTGTAAGTTAACATTCGTGGCCGACTCCCTAGCTGGGCTTCCGCTTGAAGGTTGTCGAGGTGCCTGTTTTACATGCACATGGCGATAAGTGGCGGGAGCATGTGTGACGAAGTACACTGCTGCAGGGTAACTATCTATTCTAACATTCGCATCCTCGGATATGGACTGCTTGGAGATTTGCATGGTTCATAGATAAGTTTAATGGATATTCTAAAATGTGCAAGATAAGTGTGAGTGCTATGGATGGCCTTCTCATAGTAAGACGGGAGAGGATCCATGGTGGTGTATTGATGTGGTGGATACGTGGACTCGTGTGCGCTCTCTCGTAGGGAGACAAGAGAGGAACAATACATTGTCATAGTCTAGATTAGCCAAAGGTCAAAGCTGGCATATCTGCGGTAAACCCCACAATACCGTTTATTGATACATGATGCATAAGTAGTAGTTAGTTATCATGTAAGTCTTGTTGAGTACTTTCGTACTCATTGTTGCTTATTTACGTTTTGCCAGAGATAGACGTTTCCCTCTTTACGTTTTCCACTTGATGTTGACATAGATGGATTAGTTTGGGAACCGAGATAGTGGTTTGGCTCCTTTGGTAGGGTCATTGTAGCTTTTTAGACTCTTCCAGGCGCTTTTAATAGATGTCTGTACCCGGGCATGTGACTTCCGCTTGTTGTATGTATGCTCTGGATGTTGGGTCATGTGACCCCTTGCTTGTAACATTATACTATGTTGGCTCTTGAGAGCCTTTCAAATACATGATGTGTTGTAGAGTTATGTTCTGATGCCATGTTGTATGTACACATATGGTGCATATTGTGTGTATGTTTGAAATACATTGGTATGTGTGGGGAATTGACACCTAGTTATGTGCCTATGGTAGCGTGCTTTACAGGAAATTGCCTCTATGTGCCTCCATTGAGCCCTGGTATCTTGCTACTGCTCCGAACACATTGATTGACCAACATGTATCCTACTTTGCTGCTGTGTCTGTCCCTACGGGGAAATGTCACGCACTGTAATGGAGTCCATGAAGCTTGCTACGACTCGTCTACACACACTGATGGCCGACACCTGCATTGCTTGGTTATGTATGCATGTTCCAGTATGGTTGTGCCACTTGGGTCTATAACTAGTCATCTCAACCTAGGTTCTCCAACATATGATTGCTAGCGACATAATCATATACGTGAGCCAAAAGGCGCAAACGGTCCCAATCAAGGTAAGGTGGCAGCCGTGCTGATTATCATCCGTGAGGCCGCAAAGTGATATGATGTTTTACAAGCTATATTCGTATGGCTTGGGATTGAGGTCTCGACGGCGTTGGTATCAGAGCCTGACTATCTGTAGGTCTACCAAGCCAAACTGGTCGATGTTGAGTCTGGTAATGCTTTAGTTATATAAGGGAATTGATTGTAGAAGGGATGTAAGATTCTTTTTACTCCTTTCCTCGAGTCACTCTATTCTGAGTTACCCTCTTATCTTCTACGGGGATTAAGGACTAAGCTTCTTCCCTATCTGCTAGGATCATGAGTTATTGGATCTGTAGACTTATAGGATGGTTCTTGTGTGTCAAATCATGTTTCCATCAAAGTTGTGAGAAGTGATGCTTATGTTCTCACTACACCTTGAACCCATGATGTTGAGTTGTTATGATGCTCAAATCTCTTGCAAGTTGCCTCAATTTTTATGCCGGTATAGCCATTATGTTGTTCGAGCTATCCTAGGTTTAGATAAGTTTCAATGTTCTTCCTTGATTCTGAACCCTGGTTGTTTCCTTCAGGATGTCGCGAGTAACCCGGAGTTCTGCTGGTTGCGGTGAGAAATATGGAGATGGTAGGGATGAAGAAGATCCTCCCGGTTGCCTTCATTGGCATAGGTTATGCTAGAAATTGAGAGGAACAAGCGTTCCACCAACCGTTTGTTGGAGCACAATGAGCAAAGTATAGATCATGAGTGCAATGAGCTAGTATCCATCGGAGACTTCATTAAATTGAATCCGCCCACCTTCCACCAATCCATTGAGACACTAGATGCAAATGATTGGCTTCTAAGTGTCAACAACAAGATGCGTTATGCAAACATGACTGAAGGAGACAAGGTTACATATGCCACAATATACCTTGCAGGTTGTGCTGGCCTATGGTGGGAGAACTTCGAGGCCAAGCGCCCTGTAGGCCAAGTTACTTCATGGGAGGAGTTCTGTGAGGTTTTTCGTGAGCATTGTATTATGCTCGCCCTGATAGATCAGAAGCAAGAGGAGCTTTGCAATCTGACTCAAGGCAAGATGGATGTGGGTGCTTATAGTCGTGAGTTTGGACGCCTTGCGTGTTATCCACTAGAAAAATTATCCACATATGCCAAGAAGCAAGCTAGGTTCAGAAAAGGTCTTAACCCAAAGCTTCGGCATGATCTCAGTCTGCATGAGTTCATCAGTTTCCATTTTCTTGTGAACAAAGCCATCCAAGCAGTAACAAGCAGAATGACCTACGAGGAATCTCGCAAGAACAATCGTGATGTTGGATCATCTTCAATTTATATATCCCAGAAGCATAGGATATGGATTATGAATGCTACTCTTCCTCCAAGATACGGACCAAGGCCATCCTATGTGGCGCCTCGACTGCCTATGCCTAGTGTTCCCTAGAAGAACCTCATCAACCAGATGTTCAACCCAGATCCACGTCCCATTTATGGAGCATCCTTCAAGTGTAGCCAGCCAGGACACTACTCAAGGTATTTTCCTTTGCGTGGTTATGTTCCACCCCCTTCAGGAATGGGTGATGTTTGTTGCAAGCCACCCACTAAAAGGCCTAATGAAAGGTTAGTTGCTTTAACCCGTGGATGTGTGCACCATGTATCTGTAGAAGAAGCTCAAGATGATGCTGACGTCGTGCTTAAGACGGTTCTTGTCAATTCTCATCCAGCTTCAGTTCTATTTGACTCCGGAGCATCCCACTCGTTCATCTTTGAACGTTATGCCTCCTTGCATAACATGTCGATTATAAATTCAAACTCTTGGATCTCGATGGCAGACTAATGCAATAAGCCATGGGAACCAAATCCTTGTCGATGATTTAGTATTCCTTGCCTCCCTCATAGCTCTCAAGACTTCACACATCAATATCATTTTGGGGATGGACTGAATGACATCTCATCATGCCAAAATTGATTGTTTCTCTAGGTCTGTTCAGGTGAGTCGTCCTTCTGGCCAGATAGTCGATGTCTCTTCTTGTATTTGAAAATGCAAGATATATGCTCTCAATACCAATCCACTTCCACATCTTGAAAACATCTCAGTAGTCCGTGATTTCCCGAATGTCTTTCCAGAAGAATTGCCAGGTGTTCCATCTGACAAAGAAGTAGACTTTGTCATAGAACTTATTCCAACAACCTCTCCAATTGCTAGAAGACCCTATAAGATGTGTCCTCATGAACTAACTGAGCTTAAAATCCAACTCGATGAGTCTTTGAAGAAAGGTTTCATCCGTCCTAGTTCTTCTCCATGGTCTTGTCTTGTCCTCTTTGTCAAGAAGAAGGATGATACAGATCGGATGGTTGTAGATTATCGCCCGGTTAATCTGGTCACGATAAAGAACAAATATCAGCTCCCCAGGATCAACGATCTATATGATCAGCTCGCTGGATCTGCAATTTTTTCCAAGATGGATTTGAGATTAGGCTATCATCAAATCAAAAATCAGGAACGGGGACATTCCTAAGACGGCTTTTGTCACTCGTTATGGCCAATACGAGTACACCGTCATGTCCTTCTGTCTAACCAATGCCCCAGCCACCTTCTCCCGCTTAATGAATTCGATCTTCATGGTGTATTTGGATAAATTCGTTGTGGTTTACCTCGATGATATCTTGATTTACTCTAAGAACAAAGAACAACATGTTGAGCATCTTAGGCTGGTATTGATGAAACTTCGAGAGCACCGCCTTTACGCCAAATTCTCTAAGTGTGAATTCTGGTTGCCGGAAGTGAACTATCTAGGTCACTAATCTCTGCGAAAGGTATTGCTATCAATCCAGAGAGAGTTCAGGTTGTTCTTGATTGGACTCCACCTAAATCGGTGAAGCAAGTTAGGAGTTTCCTTGGCTTAGCAAGCTATTGTCGCCGCTTCATTGAGAACTTGTCCAAAGTTGCCAAACCTCTAACTAAACTCCTCTAGAAAGATAAGAAGTTCGAGTGGACCCTACAATGTCAAGAAAGTTTTCAGGAGTTGAAAAGAGGACTGACTACTGCCCCGGTACTTGTGCCCCCAGATTTCACAAAGGACTTCATTATCTACTGTGATGCCTTGCATCAAGGACTTGGTTACATTCTTAAGATCATCATGTGATTGCTTACACTTCTCGACAGTTGCGTCCACATGAGGAGAATTATCCAACACATGATCTGGAACTTGCCGCTGTAGTTCATGCACTGTTAACCTCGCGACATTACCTTGTGGGTAATTGTTGTGAAATATACATTAATCACGAGAGTCTCAAGTATATATTCACCCAACCTGATTTGAATTTCAATCAAATACGTCCCGTCAAGTTGATTACGGATTACAACTTAGGAATATCTTACACCATAGGCAAGGCCAATGTCATGGCTGATGCACTAAGTCGTAAATCCTATTATAACAACCTCATGTTGCTACAAAGTCAACCACTTCTCCATGAGGAATTTCATAAGCTTAATCATCACATTGTTCCTCAAGGATTCCTTTCTACCTTGGTGGCGAAACTGACTCTTGAGGATCAAATAGCAGGTGTCGAGAAGCAAGATACATGAATTTCTCGGATCAAGAGCAACATCGCCAAAGGAGTTGTTGGTCGCTTCTCGGTAGATGGTCAAGGTGTTGTATTATTTGAGAACTGTTTGGTGGTTGATGAAGAGATGATGTATATACTTCTCGCACCTCATTGGTTACCCCAAGTGGAAGGTTGAGATGTAGTTAGTAGCAAGTTTTCCCTCACACATAGACTGTAAGGCTTATCAAACGAGGAGGACTCCTAGGATCAACAAGTAGTTGTCTCCCACCCTGCCGCTAGCAGAAGACGTGGACCTACACACACAACAAATAAGTTTTCTCCCAACGAGTACAAAGAGGTTGTCAATCTCTCCGGCCTTGTAGTTTGCAAAGGATCAAAACACAAGCAGGAAAATAATAGTCATTGCAACGGAAAAGTAAACGAAAATGGTGAATGATGGAGGTGTAAACAATGGTGGTGATATGGACCAGAGTCACATGATGTTCACTAGTGATTTGTCTCTCCCAAAAGACGATAAACAACTATGCTTGGGTAAACAAATCACAGTTGGTCAATTGACAGAATTATGAATGCACCGCAATGCTAATTATGCTACTTGATAGTTAGAGGCTCAATAGTAATGGGCAGTACGTCAGGCGTACAAGTAGATCGTTTATTCATCAGCATATACTTACTTATCATCCACCTTGACATATCTATCCAGAACATCTCGCCGGTATTAAGTTGCGAGCCCCACCCAAAGTGTAAACTCAAAGCAACGGACAACTACATTAACGAACTATGCATAAGGTAAACAATCCTTGCAACCATGGTCACAAGCACCGTTGTTTTCTCCCTGGTGGCAACAAAACATCCCCTAGTCTCATATTTCTATAACTCAAGATAGACATCGAGGGGGCATGAACCCACAATCATGCATAACGCTCCCTCTTGGAGTTACAATCTACTACTCGGCCAAAGCAATAAATAGAAACGAAGAACACGCATGAATCACTAAGGAACATAATATAAAAGGATAATAAAATATATAAATCATAACAATCTGAACATAATCTCATAATCCATCAGATTCCAACAAACCGAGCATAGCAATAGCAAGAGAATTATATAGATGCCTTGATCATGTAGGGCAGCTCACAAGGACTAACCATTAAAGCACAAGATTGGAGAGAAGACATCACATAGTTACTGGTCATGGACCCATGGTCCAAGGAGGACTACTCACGACACGCTCGGGAAGCTTCCATGGCGGTGGAGAAGCTCCCAGAGGTCAATCTTCCCTCTAGCGGGGTGCCGGGTAGAGGTCTCCTAACGCTCCTGATCTCGGAAGCACTGCGGCGGCTGAACGATGGAAAAATTCGCGATTCTGGAAGTTGTGGAAGGGTTTCCTCTCGGAGGACTTAATATAGGCCAAAGTAGGGCACCCCTCTATCCCATCTCCGGTGATCTGGAAGCTTCTGTTTCACTGATTTTTATATATTTTTCCTCGAATTTTTCAAGTTTCGGAAAATTGGGTAAAAGCCCGTGCAAAATAGACATCAGCAGACAAAAACTAGCACTGGGTGCACTGAGTTAGTAGGTTAGTTCAAATATGTGTAAAATGATATAAAAGTGTAGCAAAACATATAACAATGTCACCCAAAAGATCATGGAACAAGCAGAAATTATAGATACGTTTGGGACATATCAACATCCCCAAGCTTAATTTTTGCTTGTCCTCGAGTAGATAAATGATAACACAACAATTTCTGTGGGGACATGCTAACACACATATAAGAACTTCAAAGTAAAGCAAGTGAGAAATGCAATTCAAGTCAAGATAATAACAAGCAAGAGTCTATATCCAGTATTGAGTTTAGCAAAGTAAGAACATAAAGGTGCAAGAGCTCTCACTGTCCATGACTCAAATGTCTCCAAATGGTGTTTGCGTGCAAGAAATCGGAGATAGGTTGAGATCCTAAAATATTTTTTAATTGAAAACTCAATCTACTAAAATTTCACACTTGGTCTCCTTTGGAATCTTATTTTGACTCATCCCCAGACCACTAGTCAGGCACAAGTCAAAATGATCCTCTCCCTTTCGACTTTGATCACTCATGCAATGGATGAGCGTAAGCAATATATGTTGGCACTCAGGATGGAAAATAGAATAATGATGGGGAAGGAAGACAAAAAGGTGTGAAAGGCTCACATTAATGAGGACAACCATAGGCGAGAGAAAGCCAAATGATAGATATGATGTGAGGAGTAGGGATTGCCATGATACGGATGCACATATGAGCTAAGGTAATCTCTCCAATGGAACTAGTGGGGGTGCATCCAACTTGTTTGCTCATGAAGACCTAGAGCTCATTTGAGAAGGATCATCATTGGAATATGCAAACCAAGTTCTATAGTGTAAGGGTCCCCACATAGTTATGCATGAATGATAATCTCTATGTAGTACCAAAATAGCAATGGAGTACGAGTGTGGATCTTTCAAAAGGAATATTAGTATTGCCCCCTTCTCTCTTTTTATTTTTATTTTTTTATTTTTATTTTTTCTCTTTTATTTTTTTGTTTTTTTGTGGCCTCTTTGGCTCTTTCTATTTATCTCTCATTTGTCCTCTTTGGGATATTTTGTTTTGTCCTCTTTGGGATCTTTTCCTCACTTAAGGGCAACACTCTATGTTTTACATGAATAAAAAGAAAAATCGTCACGCTTTACAAGAAGTACTCAACATAAAGACAAGTGAAAACTATCTTGATGTATGCAAATGTATGCCTCTGCCAGTGTAGGAGGATATGCAATGATACTAGCGCATCATGTGGCAATAATTGGGGCAAGGCCCAACTATCATGCGGCTCTATGATCAAGCAAAAGCAAGTATGACATGAATATGAATTCATGAGATGGTGGATGTTGCATGGCAATGTATCTCAGAAAGGCTATCGAAATGCCTTAATAGGTAGGTATGGTGGCTCTTTTGAGGAAAGATATAATGAGGCTTATGTATGACAGAGCGTATCATGTCATGGGTTTGGATGCACCGACGGAGTTTGCACCAACTCTCAATGTGAGAAAGGGCAATGCACGGTACCGAAGAGGCTAGCAAAATATGGATGGTGGAAGTGCCAACAATCGAACACTCACATTAGTCCGAAGAACTCCTACACTTATTATCGTTAACTCTCTATCTAGTTTGGAAATGCACAAAGAGACAAGTACCCCGGGGAGGAGTGTTTGGGGGTTTGGTTATCCTTGTGCATCCTCGACTCATGGTAAAGTGAGGGTACTCTATATATTCCAACCCCTCAAGAGGTTAGCGATCAATTTAGTAGCTAGAGTTCTCAACTAATTTTTAGTTTCTGAAAAACACACGGATTTCCCAAAATACGACACCTATAACCAATAGGCTCAAGCTCTTGGCACCAATAGTCCAAACATTACTCAAATCAATACCTCAAAACTATTGCAAGTTACTACTATACTTAAATAGCAACCTCAATTACCTACTCATGCAAGACACACAACTCAGTGCAACAAGCCAACTCTCTAAACAAGATAAGCATAATAACTCAAAAGAGTTCCAAAATCAACCTAAATAAAAGCTCTGAAAAAGATAAGCATGAAAACTAAGAGCTAAGTATGGTAGTAGCTACGAAAAGATGAAGAACACACACAAAAGATAAGCATGAAAACCTATCTTGTGTTCTAGAGTGGAATGGAGCATGTTTATCTCCCAAACAAAGAAGGCTAGGTTCCGACTTGTTATGAACAGCAAGGAAAACTAAAAAAAACTAAAAAGTAAAGACCGGGACGCTCCAAGCATAGCACATAACATATGAAGTGATAAAAATTTAGCATGGAGATGGACGAACTGATGATTGTTGATAGAGAAGGGGATGCACGGGGGCATCCCCAAGATTAGATGCTTGAGTATCCTTGAATATTTCTTGGGGTGCATGGGGCATCCCCAAGCTTGAGTGTTTGACACTCATGTATCTTTTTTCATCATCTCCCATCGCATACTTGAAAACTCCCTTCATACGAAACTCATCATAAGCTGATTAGAGTGGTTAGTAGCCTTAATAAAATAATTCATTACCTGCTGGAAATAAAGATTTTCATGAAAATCTACTGCTTCTCATGATTGACAAAAGGTTTTTGCAAATAAAAAGTAAGCTTAGGATTTGCAAAACAATGAAAACGCAAAACATGGCAGAATCTGTGAAAAACAGAACAACATATAGTAAATAATTTATTCAGGGCACTTCTGCAACAAAAATCAAAAACTCAGAATAGATGCCAGAAAGGAAATTATATAGAGCATGCTTTCAAAAGAAATTCAGATCAAAAAGATGATCTAGTGATTTTTTGCGATTTTTTCCGTCAAGCAGACAGAATATGTTTTTGGACAGCATGTCACAATTTTTGAACTTTCTTGTAATCGGAGGCTATAACTTGGCACAAAGCTTAAAAATAAAGATGCAATGATGTTGCTACAGTAGTAACAAGCATCAAGACCACTAAAACAGAATGTAAAAACAAATTGGGTTGCCACCCAACAAGCGCTTTCTTTTATGCCTTTGAGCTAGGCATAATGCAAGAAGATCAAGTGTTATCAACTCTAAAAGAATAAGTTGCGCGAGTAATGGACTCATAAGTTAACTTAACCTTATTTCTAGGGAAATGTTCCATTCCCTAAGAGGAAATTTGAATTTAATAATTCCATCTTTCATGTCAATGATAGCACCAACGGTGTGGAGAAAAGGACGTCCGAAAATAATTGGACATGAAGGATCACATTCAATGTCCATAATAAGAAAACCAACGGGCACATAATTATCATTAACAATAATAAGAACATCATGAATTCTCCCTAAAGGTTTCTTTATGGAAGAATCAACAAGACTAACACCAAAAGAACATGGATCATAAGGTTTCCAATCAAGCATATCATACATTGTTTTGGGCATAACAGAGCAACTAGCTCCAACATCACACAATGCAAAGCAAGAGATATTATTCAATTTTATTTTGACCATAGGATCCCAACCATCTTCTAGTTTCCTAGGAATATAAGTCTCTAGTTTGAGCTTATCCTCCCTAGCTTTGATAAGAGCATTGGTAATATGCTCGGTGAATGCAATATTGAGTGTACTAGTGTGGGGGTTAGCCATTCTTTGCAAAAAGGTGATAAATTCGGAGAGACTACAATTGTCAAAATCAAGGTTACTACCATTAATTAAAGTGGTAGTGATGTCATCTAAGCTCATTATTTTAGTAGTCTCTAAATTCAAAGGACTTTCTTGTCCTATAGTTGAGGTATTAGCATCACCATTAATAGGTCCATTGAGACTAGGAGTGTGATGGGTGCTAAATGTTTTGAGGTCCTCAACAACTTGTGTAGTAGCATTGGTAGTGTGTGTAGGAAGGCTCTTAATTCTCTCTCCCTCTTCTTTTTCTCTAGCACATCTCTCTTTAAGTTTGGCTAGCATTCTTATGTTCTCATTAATTTGGACTTGGATAGCATTCATGGGTGTGGTGTTCCTTTCCTTAAGGGGGGGAGTTCTAATTTTAATCTTCTCTACATCATGAGCTATGTTGTCCACCTTCAAAGAGAGACTATCTAATTTTTCTAGTTTCTCTTATACACTCTTGTTGAAGGCTTTTTGAGAAGTGATAAAATCCTTAAGCATGCTCTCTAATTGAGGAGTGGAGTTTTGGTGCTAGGATAATTGTTGTTATTCCCATAGTTGTTGGATGGGAACGGTCTAGGATTGCTACCAAAATTACTCCTATAAGCATTGTTATTAAAGTTGTTCCTAGAGATAAAATTAACATCAACTTGCTCTCTTTGTTGAGCAACCAAAGAATTTAAAGGAACATCACGAGGATCAATAGGAGCTTGCTTAGTAAGTAGAGTCATGATCATGTCAACCTTATCATTAAGAGAGGAGATCTCCTCAACAGAGTTTACCTTCCTACCTGTTGGAGCTCTCTCGGTGTGCCATTGAGAATAATTTGTCATCATCTCATCCAATAGCTTTGTGGCAGCACCAAGTGTAGTTGACATAAAGGTTCCTCCCATGGCCGAGTCTAATAGATTTCGCGAGGTAAAGTTCAGTCCTGCATAGAAAGTTTAGATAACCATCCAAGTAGTCAAACCATGTGTACGGAAATTCTTAAGAAGAGATTTCATACGCTCCCAAGCTTGAGCAACATGTTCATTATCCAATTGTCTAAAATTCATAATGCCACTTCTCAACTAGATAATCTTAACAGGCAGGTAATACTTCCCAATAAAAGCATCTTTGCACTTATCCCAAGAATCTATGCTATTCCCAGGCAAAGATAAAGCCACACTTTGGCTCCTCCTCTCAAAGGGAAAGGAAAAAATCTTAAGTTTAACAATATCACCATCTACTTCTTTATATGTTTGCATATCACAGAGCTCAACAAATTTGTTCAAGTGCATGGCAGCATCATCTCCAGCACCGGAGAATTGATCTTTCATAACTAGATTCAGTAAAGAAGGTTTAATCTCATAGGACGTGGTTCCAGTGGCGGGAGCAGCAATAGGAGTGCAGATAAAGTCATTGTTGTTGTGACTAGTGAAGTCACACAACTTGGTGTTCTCAGTGGAACCCATGGTAGCGGCAACAAGCAAGAACAAAGCAACTAACTTTTTTGTGGTTTTTGGTATAAGATCCTGAAGAGAAAACTAAAAAGCAAACTAACAGGACTAAAAAGCAAAGGTAAAAGATAGCGTGCAACTCCCCTATCTTGAAGACTGGAGTCCCCGGCAACGGTGCCAGAAAACTTTGCTTGATGACGAGATGATGTATATACTTCTCGCACCTCATTGGTTACCCCAAGTGGAAGGTTGAGATGTAGTCAGCAGCAAGTTTTCCCTCACACATAGACTGTAAGGTTTATCGAACCAGGAGGACTCCTCGGCTCAACAAGTAGGTGTCTCCCACCCTGGCGCTAGCAGAAGATGTGGACCTACACACACAACAAATAACTTTTCTCCCAACAAGTACAGAGAGGTTGTCAATCTCTCCGGCCTTGTAGTTTGCAAAGGATCAAAACACAAGCGGGAAAGTAATAGTGATTGCAACGAAAAAGTAAATGAAAACTTTGAATGGTGGAGGTGTAAACAATGGTGGTGATATGGACTAGAGTCACATGATATTCATTAGTGATGTCTCTCTCCCAAAAGACGATAAACAACTATGCTTGGGTAAACAAATCACAGTTGGGCAATTGATAGAATTATGAACGCACCGCAATGCTAATTATGCTACTTGATAGTTAGAGGTTCAATAGTAAGGGGCAGTACGCCAAGACAAGTAGACCATTTATTCATCAGCATCTACTTACTAATCATCCACCTTGAGATATCTATCCAGAACATCTCGTCGGTATTAAGTTGCGAGCCCCACCCAAAGTGTAAACTCAAAGCAACAGACAACTGCATTAACGAACTATGCGTAAGGTAAACAATTCTTGCAACCGTGGTCACAAGGACCGTTGTTTTCTCCCTAGTGGCAAAAGCACATCCCTAGTCTCGTGTTTCTGCACTCAAGCTACACATCGAGGGGGCATGAACCCACAATCATGCATAACGCTCCCTCTTGGAGTTACAATCTACTACTCGGCCAAAGCAATAAATAGCAATGGAGAACATGCATGAATCACTAAGGAACGTGATACAAAAGGATAATCAAATATATAACTCATAACAATCTGAACATAATCTCATAATCCATCGGATCCCAACAAACCAAGCATAGCAATAGCAAGAGAATTACATAGATGCCTTGATCATGTAGGGAAGTTCACAAGGACTAACCATTGAAGCACAAGATTGGAGAGAAGACATCACATAGCTACTGGTCATGGACCCATGGTCCAGGGGGGGCTACTCACGGCACGTCCGGAAAGCGTCCCTGGCGGTGGAGAAGCTCCCGGAGGTCAACCCTCCCTCCGGCAGGGTACCATGAAGAGGTCTCCTGACACTCCCAATCTCGGAAGCGCTGCGGTGGCGGAACGATGTAGAAATTCATGATTCTGGAAGTTGTGGAAGGGTTTCCTCTCGGAGGACTAAATATAGGCCAAAGGAGGGCACCCGAGGTGGTGGGGCCCACCCAGGCGGCCTCCTGTCACGGCCTAGGACCTGGTCGCGCCGGCAGGTCACCTGGACGGCCCTTGGCCCCCCTCTGGCCCATCTTCGGTGATATGGAAGCTTCTGTTTCATTGATTTTTTATATATTATTCTTGGAATTTTTCGGGCTTCATAAAATTGGGTAAAAGCCTTTGCAAAATAGACATGAGCAGACATCAATTAGCACTGGGTGCACTGAGTTAGTAGGTTAGTCCAAATATGTGTAAAATTATATAAAAGTGTAGCAAAACATATAACAATTTCACCCAAAAGATCATGGAACAAACAGAAATTTTAAATACGTTTGGGACGTAACAGTGGTTCCCAAGAAGCAACAACTTCAAGAACTAATCCTTAAAGAAGCTCATGAATCTCCTCTCATGATTCTTCCTGGTAGTACTAAGATGTATCGGGACCTAAGAAAGAGGTTCTAGTGGGCCAGGATGAAAAGGGAAATCACTCAATTCGTTGCTAACTGTGATTTTTGTCGTAGCATTAAGGTAGAGCGTCAAAGGTTTGCTGGCACTCATCATCTCTTGGTTATTACTGAGTGGAAATGGGTCAAGGTTGGTATGGATTTCATCACCGGCTTTACAAAGAGTAAGAAATGGAATGATGCCATCTTTGTGGTCATCAATCCCCTTTCCAAACTTGATCATTTCCTTCCAGTTCGAGAAAGTATAACTGCTAGTCAGTTAGCACACCTATATATTTCTCGAATATTTTCTCTTCATGGTGTTCCTCTAGAAATCAATTCAGACCGTGGAAGTATTTTCACCTCTAGATTTTGGAAAGCTTCCAGAATGCTAAGGGAACCCATCTCTCCTTTAGCACCACTTTTCACCGTCAGTCAAGTGGTCAAGTAGAAAGAGTTGATCAAATTATCGAAGATATGCTCAGAGCCTGTGGTATCTCATTGAGAATGAATTGGGAGAAGTGTCTTCCCTTCGCCAAATTTGCTTTTAACAACAACTTCCAGTTTAGTCTGGGCAAGGCTCCGTTCGAAGTTCTGTATGGACAAAGATGTCGAACGCCATTAAACTCGTCAGAAACCGGTGAAAGACAATTCCTTGGACCGAACATGATCCAGGAGGCAGAAGAGCAAGTTCGCATCATTTGTGAAAATTGGAAAACTGACCAATCTCGTCAAAAGAGCCAATATGACCATCGTCATAAGGAAGTAAGTTATGAAGTAGATGAGAAGGCTTATCTTCGGGTTTCACCTCGGAAGGGTACCCACCGGTTCTTATCAAAGGAAAATTGGATCCTTGTTACATTGATCCTTTTCACATTCTCACTAAACAAGGAGAGGTTGACTACCAGTTGGAACTACCCCCACAACTTTCCAAAGTTCATGATGTGTTCCACATTTCTCAACTCAAGCGTGATTCAACGATCCTATTCGCGAAGTGGAGCATGAAACACTTGATCTTCAAGATGACCTTTCATATCGAGAATATCATGTTCGTTTTCTCGATGAAACCAAGCATATGACTTGATAACGCAACATCAAGTTTCTCAAGGTTCAGTGGTCTCATCATTTTGACGATGAAGCAACCTAGGAGCACGAAGATTGTCTTCAGCTTGAGTACACTGACCTCTTCCTGACTACTCCTGAATCTCCGGACGAGATTCTTGTTTAGTGGGGGTGAGTTGTCACAACCCTAGTTTAATTATGATTGCTAATGCATCCATGCATGCATGTTTAATTTCTTTTGGAAATGAATTCATGAAGTGATCAAGCCTCAGAAGGATTTTTTGTAAAATAAGTAATATAAAGTTGCTTCAAATAGATCCAAGAAAGTGTTCGTGGTATTCTAATAAAATATTGGCATAATGTAAAAATGTCAACCAATATTTTGGGATCACACAAACATTTTATTTTTGGTTTTTGAATTAATCAAACAATTTTTTGCAATGGAATTATATTTACTATATATAATATAGTTCCATATATTCTGCAATTTATTATGTGGCACTAGCTAATTCCATTTAGACCACACAATCATTTTTAGGATTTTTGCAAATGGTTTGACATTTATTTTTCAAACCCAAACAAATGTAAACAAAATAGAATTTTTTTTCCAGAAAACTGAGGAGGCAACGACCCAGCCCACAAGGACAACAACTTCTTCTTCCTCTTGGCAGGAGGAGAAGCACATGCGTGCCCCGACCGCAGCCGACCAAGGCCACGTCCCTCGCCACCTCCCGCTCCTCCCCTCGAGCCTATATCTTCGCCAGAAGACGTCCCCCACACCCTCTCGCTCACACTCGCTCTCTCCCTCCCCTCTGTTGCTCCCTACCCTCGCATAGCCGAGCGCCATCGCGAGCCCCGCTAGCCATAGTCACGGACGCCGGCAACCCCTTGCTCCCCCGTGTTCTCCAGAAGAGCCATCGCATCGCGGTGCCCCTCTCCACTAACGAATCGGACCCGGACGCCTCCTTCCTAGCCATCTTCATCGTCTTCAACCTCGGCGACCATCGGCCGCCGTGATTCGATTCACCGCCACCAAAGCTTCCCGACCTCATCTTCGCTTCCGTCCGAACCGCAGTGAGCCTATGTTCGTTCCCCCTCTCGCCCTTCCTCCCCCGTCTCTAGCTGGCCTCCCCGCCATGGTCGGAGCTAGCCACCACACGACCTTGTCGTCGGCGCGGCCATAGCTGCTTCTGCTAGCTCCTGAGCACCCTGCCAACTTTGTCGTGCCCCCACGGGTCCAACGCATGCCCCCACTCGACCCGAGTGTGCCTCTAGCGACCCCTGTGTCGAGCCCATTCGGGCACCGCCGCGGATGAGCTCACCCGCTCAACTCTGGCGACCCCAAGGCCCCTGACAAGCCCCACTCGACGCGGTCGAGCCTGGGCTACACCCCATGACCTCGACATGCTAAATCTGACAAGCCTCCACCGCTATTTTGGTCGCCGCTAGCCCAACTCCGATGGGGAGTTACGTGGCCGGCCAATTAGCACTAATTAAGCCACCCCTAACGCTGACGGTGGGCCCCAGCAGTGGGTCAAATTCCAGTGAGCATGAGATTAACACCTGGGTCACTGACTAACGGACCCCACTGGTCAGGTTTGACATGGACCTCACATGGTTGACCCGGTGATGCCAGCCCCACGCGATGCTGATGCAATTAGTAATTTCTGATATAAAAATGATCTAGAAAATGCTTTGAACTTTAAAAATTCCTAGAAATTCAACTGTAGATCCAAATGAAATAATTTATATATGAAAAATTATTAGAAAAATTCAAGGAATCTCATGGCATCATTTTTAAAGCATGTTTGAATAACTTATAACCACTGGTTAGGGCAATTTCATTAATGGCATCTAAATGCTTATATGTGGAGCTTGAAATTGATTAATATTGGTCAAATAACTTCCATTTAATTTGTGGTCACTTGCATTAGACAAAATAGCAACATGTTAACATGCCATGCTCATCCATCATTGTGAAGCATTTGTCGTGCTTAATTTGTATCTTTTGTGATCTCGTTGATACACTTGCAAGACGTAGTTATCGATGACATCGAAGAACAACTGAGTTCTTCTCATCAATAGGCAAGCAACCTCGCTTGATCAATCTCATACAATCCCACTCTCTCGCTCATGCTCTCATTTCAATGCATTAGGCCAAGATGATTTAATTGCTATTTGTGTTATGAAACTCAAAATGCCTGGACCTAATGGTGTCATTACCCTCATAAGCAATCCGGTTAGGGCCCTGCAGGCTGAAAACAAAACCGCAGCGCTCGCCCTCGAGGCACTTTCAGAGGACCTTGCGGCTGAAGAATTCAGTGAACTAAGATCGATGGTCGACAGGGATGATCTAAATCTTAGCAAGAGACCCAAGTCTACATCCTTGAAGCCCGTCGATGAGATAATCAAATTCCAAGTGCACCCGACAGGCCCCACTAAAACAGCGTCCATCGGAGCAAAGCTCGACCCCGTGGTCAATGAAGAATTGTGCACATTCTTGTGAGAAAACTGGGATATATTTTCCTAACAACCTTCGGATATGCCAGGAATCCCACGAACACTGGCCGAGCACAGCTTGAACATAATAGATGGCTTCAAACACATCAAAAAAATGCTATGTCGCTTCTCCAAACCCAAGAGTCAAGCCACGGGCACCGAACTAGCAAATCTGCTCGAACCTGGATCCATTCGGGATATCAAACATCCTGAGTGGTTGGAAAATCTGGTCATGGTCCCAAAAAGGACAGATCACGGTGATTATGCGTCTATTTCAAAGACCTCAATAAATTCTGCCCTAAGGATCCATTTCCTTTACATCGCATAGACCAAATCATCGATGCCCCCGCGGGACACGACTCACTATGTTTCCTTGATGCCTACTCCGGATACCGTCAAATAAAGATGAAGGAATACGATCAAGCCGCAATTGCTTTCATCACTCTGTACTTGCCATTCTGCATTGCCACAATTCCCTTTGGGTTAAAAAGTGCAGGCGCCATGTATCAACGCATGATTCGAACATGCCTCGAAAAACAAATCGACAGGACAGTCAAGGCATATGTGGATGATGTGATCAGCAAGACCAAACACGTCAGCCAGCTAGTGGACGACCTCCGACAAACCTTCGACAATCTTCGATAATATGACATACGACTTGATCCGTAGAAATATGTCTTCGATGTCCTCGTAGGTAAACAACTTGGTTTCATCGTCTCCCATAGGGGAATAGAGGCCAATCGAGTAGAAATTCGAGCTCTATCCGAGTTGGCGATTCCGATGTAGCTGAAACATGTTAGAAAACTAGCGGGTTGTGTGGCGGCGTTAAGCCGTTTTATCTCCCGTCTCGGAAAAAAGCACTACAACTCTATCGACTGCTCAAGCAAACCAAAAACTTCGAGTGGACCAAAGAAGCAACAGCAGCCCTCGAGGAAATTAAAACATTGCTGGCCAATAACCCTATACTGACCGCATCCATAACAGGGGAACTAATGCTATTTGTACATATTGACCACAAATTAGGTTATATGCGCATTACTCGTGGTTGAATGAGAGGCGGCGGGCCACAAATGACGGATACGACAACCAGTTTATTATGTGTCCGAAGTCCTCACCCGTGCAAAACTCGTTATCCTCACTACCAAAGATAGCCTATACAGTCTGCATGGCATTTCGCAAGTTCCTACATTACTTCCAAGAGTGTTTGGTAAAGGTAACATCTCAGGTACCCTTGAGTGATATAATCAATAATAAGGATGCCACCAGATGCATAGCCCAATGGGCTAAAGAACTCTTGCCCTTTGAGATCATTTACACCCCATGTCGAGCTATTAAATCTCAGGTGTTGGCTGACTTTCTAGCCTAATGGACGGAAGCCGAACTCCCTAGAGAGTGTAGTACATATTCCCATTGGACGATGTACTATCTGACTTGGGGGCCGGTGTCATTCTTACATCCCTCACAAGTGATAGTATTCGATACATGTTGCAAATAATATATACTGATTCTAACAACGTGGCCGAATACAAAGCCCTCCTACATGGCTTAAGGATGGCAATTTTGAGGGGCGTACAAAGGCTGGAGGTACGAGGGGACTCGAACCTCGCTATCTCTCAAATCAATGGTGAATTCGACGCCAAAACAACCAAAGATGGCAACTTATAGGAATGTCGCCCTCAAAATATCGGCTCGGTTCGAAGGCCTTGAGTTCCACCACGTTTGTGGAGACAATAATCAGGCTCCCGATATCCTCGCTCGTATGGGTGCCAAGTGTGATACCATCCCTAAAAATACCTTCCTGGAAGGACTTTTAAAGCCTTCTATGGTGTGGTAGGACGAGAACGAGAATATTGAAGCCACGGGAAAGGAGCAAGATACTCCTCCTACAGTTAAGCCACATGATCAAATCATTGGCGGCTCCGCTCTAGAGGAAACACTTGCGGCTCATGAAATTATGGTCGTAATCGCACAATGGACCGAACCCTTCCTGGCTTATCTTCTTCGCCAGGAACTCCTCGATGACCAAACATAAGCAAGATGCATAGTTCGACGTTCCAGGTCTTACAAACTTCACGAAGAGGAACTCTATAGAAAAAGCACTACTGTCATACCCAATGATACATATCCGAAGAAGAAGGTAAACAACTCTTGGCTGAAATACACGTAGGTATGGGCGTCCATCACGCATCAGCTAGAGCTTTGGTGAGCAAAGTGTTTCGAGCTCACTTATTTTGGCCAACAGCTCGAGATAATGCTCGCTCGCTTGTCCAACATTGCATTGGATGTCAACTTTTCGCAAACCAGAGCCACATGCCTGCAACAGCCCTTCGGACAATACTGATTACTTGGGGTCTAAGGGTTGGACATGGTTGGACCTTTGAAGGGGGGGTCCAAGAAAAAAGAAATACTTACTGGTGATGGTCGATAAATTCACTAAATGGATCGAAGCTAAACAAGTAACTTCTTCCAAGTATGGACCAGTCATCGAGTTTATATCAGATGTGGTTCATCGTTATGGCATTCCACATTGTATAATCATGGATAATGGGTCTAATTTTATAGCCCAAGAGGTTAAGGACTGGTGCACGAACTTGGGAATTAAGCTTGACTACTCCTCGCCTATCACTCACAAACCAATGGACAGGTCGAACGGGCTAACAATATCATCAAGAGTGGAATCAAGCCACTTTTAGTCCGATCTCTCAAAGAACTCGATTGCCATTGGGTAGAGGAGCTCGACTCCGTATTGTGGGGTTTGCGCACAACTCTGAGTAGGTCCATGGGTTACACGACATTCTTTATGGTGTATGAGGTGGAAGTAGTCCTCCCATGTGACATTATCCATGATGCACCTAGAGTGTGCATGTACGAGGAAAAAGAAGCCAAGTTAGATCAGCATGATGACTTGGATGGACTGGAAGAAGAGCGTGACATAGCTTGGCACGATCCACCTTCTATCAACAGCAGGCTTGGCGCTATTAGAGCTGGGAAGTTCGAGCAAAGACTTACAACGTGGGCGAGCTTGTGTTGTGCCTCTGTTAGAAGAAGAAGAATAAACTTGCACTCAAATGGGAGGGCCCCTTTATCATCAATGACGTACTTACTGGAGGGGCATATCGTCTCCGCGATGCACCGGACAATCATCTTGAACCAAACCCATGGAACGTGGCTCGTCTTTGGCGTTTCTACAGCTAAATTGATGTAGTTACGGTTATTCATTTCCTCGTTATCCTTTTTTCAACTTTTCTTGTATCCTTTTTCTGTGTCAAGAGGATTAACGTATCCCAGTTAATGTTCGGATTAACCGAACTATGTCCGTGAAATATGTAATTTCTATAGACACCTGGGAATTTGTAAAGCCGATAATAACACATTCATGCGTCATTTTTATAGTCCGTCTATTCTTCCTGTACTTAAAGCCTCAATGTGCACTAAATTTGACTTAAGATTTTGCCAAGCTGGGTTGCCTCGTTCCTATGTTTATCCCCCATGTTCCCGATTATTTGGCTAGAGGATAAAGGGAGCACCTCTGCGATTGTTATGACCGGGTAATCCGGATAAGTACCTCGGATGGGTGAAAAGCCGAAAGCTAGGATTCTTAATGACAAACTAGTCTGGCAAAGGAAGGTAATAATAATTACGTGGTTCACACAACGAGTTAAAATTCCCAAGTGTACACTAACTCCGTACACAACAGATGCTTAGGAAACCCCAAGAAAGGAACCTATAAAGGAACTATTTCCATGGGAAGATGTTTCTTACTAAGTAAAAAAGTAATATAACATAACTCCATGATAATTGTGTATCTCTTGGCACCATATGGCCGGATTGTCTGGTTAGCCAAACTATTTACCTACTTCACAGGTTACATAGTACACAACACTTCCTGATGTTTATCAAGGAAGGAAGAAGCAGATGGTCGGTTAAGATAGCATTAACACATAGGATGGCGAACAAAGTAATACAAATACTTAGTTACATAAAATCACGCATTAGGTTGCTGATCTAACTTATCTATTATCGCATCGAAGAGGCACCTCCTGACCATTGAGCCTCGCCACCCCGACTCATGCCAGTTCTTCAGGATTAAGCTTCGTAAACCTCGTCCTCACCATTGCCCACCCCTCCTGATCACCGTCCTGGCAGGCCGATGTCTTCCACAAATCAAATCGGTGCCGAGCTCCTTTAAAATGATCAACTAGTTCCAGCATCCTTTCGAGAGGCTTCTCGACCAGCCATAATGCCTTTAGCATACTCTTCATCACTTTTTGCCCGCGCTGATAACTTGTAATATCCCGAACCGATGCTCTATAAGAGTCCCTTTTATTTCATTACCGTCTTGTGATTTATTTGGTTGTCGCATTCATTATGACATCATGTGCATCATTCACATTGCATCGACACTCTGTTGCCGTCATTTTTAAAACTTGCAGACGCAATTAGTTGCCGTTTCTTCCCGTTCTTGTCGTTGACCGTTTCGAGTCCAACTACACACTCACGCACCCACGACATCATTAAATTATTGTTTCTAAAAGTGTGTATAAAACTTTCTCTAAATGGGTAAAAGTTCATGTGCGGTCTTAATATAGTGTAGGTAGACCGCGTGCCAAATTTCGTAGCATTCGGAGTTTTGTGATACCCAAACCGTTAAACCTAGAGCGGCACTATAGTCGGGTTAATTAACGGATGTTTCCGGTTTTAGAACTTTGATGCCTAGCCGCAAACCTCTCTCACATCCCCACCCATCCCATCTACACATCCCAACACACTCACCTAGCCTATCCCTCTGTTTCAGACCGCCTACTCGAAATCCGACGGTACGAAAATTGCCAACCCTAGATACCCTTCCTATAAAAGGAAGCCTCCCCCTACCTAAACTTTTTCTTGAAAGTTAGCAGGAGAACTACTAAGATTCTATTTTAGAAGGAGTTGCCCAAATGCGAGTTACAAGAGGGAATACAGTAGTCGAAACGACCAAAACCAAAGACACAAAAAGGAGCATGTCGAAGCTGTCAAGAAAAACAACTAGCGGTGTCATGCTTTTCATGGGGACCCCTAAAAAGGAACAGAGAAAACTCCTCAGCCCGGGTCGAATTGGATTGGGCAACCACCTAGCCTCCAGATGGAGGCCTCGTCTCTGAACAAAACCAGCACGCTAGCGACCAATAGTTCTTTCTTGTCAAAAATCCTGCGGTTGCGCTCATGCCAAATCTCCGAGCATACTAGCATGGCGAGCGCCTTGGCCGCTCACCATTCACTCTTGGAGGCAATCTCCGAAAGTTGGGCCATCCAGTCAGTAGTTGCCACTCCGGTGCGCAAGGTCGTCGGCTTGAGAGACTGCAGCCTCGCCAAGGAAGCCATAGACTCCCAAAGATTGACGGACCAGGGGCACTCATGGAGCAAATGGTCCGCTGTTTCCAGGTTCCTCTAACACAGTGGGCAGAAGTAGTCATTTTCCAAGCCTCTCGCCACAAGAACATCCGTTGTTAACACCCGATGTTGGACGACCGCCCATATGAACAATTTGCATTTAAGGGGAGCTTTTGCTTTCCAGATGAACTCTCGGAACGGGGACCTGTCATGTCCCTTGAATAACATACGATAAGTTGAACGAGCCGAGTAGGTGCCATTGGAGGTTAGCTTCCAGGTGATGCAGTCCCTGGCATCTAGCTGAAGTGAGACATGTTCCAGCCACGAGGAAAGAGTAATTAGTTCGTCCAACATGTCATCACGGAAACCAATTGACGGGTCATGGAGCCAAGCATAGTTTTTCAAAGCTGCAGCAACTGTCCGTCTCTTCCTACAGGAGATGGAAAACAAAGATGAGGCAAGTCGCGGGGAGCCATGCCCTCCAGCCAAGCATCAAACCAGAACAGGGCGGTGGATCCATCTCCAATAGTGACCTTGGTAGCAGAGGCGAACATTGCGAATTCTTCGACAAAGCATGGAGGTAGCAAGCCCACCCGGCGTGGCGAGTCTGCCCATCGGAACCAAAGCCATCTCAGGCGAAGCGCCGAACCAAACTTCTGCAAGTTCGGAATGCCAAGACCACTGAGGCTACGGGGTGTGCAGACTTTGACCCAGCTTATCCTACACTGGCTGCCGCTGCATGATTGTAGTCGCTTCCATACCCATGATCTTGTGCGCTTGTCAATCCAATTGAGAAGCCGCTTTCGGAAGGGATGGACAGACATCATATAGACCGGCAAGGCGGAGAGGACCAGACGTGCTAGGTGATGGGGATATGTACCTAGGGTAGGGTCATAGGCCTGACCTGAATGTCCTACCCAAGGGCACCTCATTATTAGGCCGAGGGTCAGACAGAAGATTCCGACTGGATGAAGATGGCACTTAAAAGTCACTCGGTACGCAAACACTCGGATTACATTTCCATCCACTCGACTACCTGTATACACTCGGAAGGATTCCGGTCAGCATTGAAGATCAGAAGTCACCACAAGGGCCAACGGACACACGTTCAACCAATGGTCTTTAGTAGCATTTATTACCCACTTACGTTATCAGTAACATATATCTTTAAACTCGTATTGATCGAGCCCTTAGATGCTGAGGTATTGATGAGAGGTGGCGCACTCTGTATAAGCCACTCCTCTCCTCTCGCACAAGGGTTCGCACCCCCTGTATTACACAATCTACACTGCAAGAGCTCCCGAGCACCTGAGACGTAGGGATGTTACCTCCAAGAGAGGGGCCTGAACTCATACATCTTGCATACAATCTTGTCGTAGCTAGTACTCTACCCTCTCCATTCGTACCCTACACCTCTATTGTTAGGTTTATTCCCACGACAGTTGGTGCCCACCATGGGGCAGGCGTCTAAGCGACTTCCGGAAAGTTTGCATTTTTTCACTCTTCGTCATGTCTTCCGGCGGCGGTTCGTTCATGGGTGGTGAGATCCATTTCAGCGTTGTCATCTTCGTCGCCAACGACTCGGCATGGCTTCCAGAAGCGCCACTCGACATCGATACGCTCCCGTTCCATGGAGGGACGCACTTCCGTGCGAACTCCTTCGACGTTCTCCTTCTGCAGTCGTCGACCCCGCTGTCGGCTCTCCACTCTGTTATTCGTCATCGCAAGTGATCCGGTCACTCTCGACTCCAACGGTGGGTGAAGCACGCAGTGGCTCGTCAGGCGTCATCTCCATCGACTCCTCAGGTTAGCCATCGAGCCTGTTGTACCCCTTCAGGACCCGATCCACTCGGCGTCAGATGAGTGTGACGTTCCCTTTGAGTGCGAGAGCTACAACTCAGGAGCAGAGGTCTTCATGGCGGGGTCAGCGGAGATCCCACCCGGGTTCGGTCGCGGTGGGAACGAGGCCGACGAACCGTGTCTGAACGCGGTCGTCGTCATGCTCCAACTTTCAGTCGGCGTCAGTGACAACTCTTCTCAGGCGATCATCACGCCAATACTGAGGTATACCGTACTCCGATACTCAATGCCGCAATAGCAGCCAAAATAGCAGATTCAATCCAGCCTTCAGATTCAGAGGCAGGTAGAGGCTTAGAGCAGATTCGTGCTTTGCTTCAAGCAACACAACAACAGAATTCGGCTGTATCACAGTCGATCAATAGATTACACAGCAATTTGCTAAGGGCGGAGACAGTCCGATTTGTTTATAGTCCAGGTTCACCCCAGCGTCACACAGACGGAGGTCACCGAGAGTATCAGCACGGAGACCATCGTCGGAACCAGTTTCCCCCTCGTCATCACCGTGATGACCATTGTCGAATGCATTCTCCTTCGCGGAGCGGCTCGTATGTGCCCCGACACTATGATGACGGGCGCCCATTGGGTGACGAGCGGAACCCCGTATTTGATGCAAGAGATGTACTTGCACAAAGAAGGGTCGACAGAGCCTAGAGGGATGGTCTCTACAGAGATCAACAGAGTGGAAGTGGAACTGCAGTTTCCGGTCCTGATTGTTTCAGTAGGGCAATTCGCTCTCCTGATATTCCCCCCAACTTCAGGTTGGCGGCTGGAGTCAGTAAGTTCACAGCCGAGTCCAAGCCCCAAACTTGGTTGGATGATTATCGAGTTGTAGTACATATTGCTGGCAGCGACAACGTTGTGATGAAGCACTTGCCCGTGATGCTGGACGGTTCGGCCCGTGCATGGCTGAATCAGCTGGCGCCTTCAAGCATATATTGTTGGGAAGATCTGGCTCGAGTGTTTGTGAAGACCTTCGAGGGCACTTGCAGGCGTCCTGCTGGCCTTTCTGAGTTACAAAACTACATGCAGAAGCCGAGTGAGTCCTGGCGTGATTACATCCAGCGTCGGACCACTCTTCACCACACAGTGGAGAATGTTACCGAGCACCAAGCAGTCTGCGCCTTCAAGGTAGGTGTCAGGTATCGAGAGCTGTATCTGAAGTTTGGTCGCTGAGGCGACATGTCAATGAGTAAAATGATGGAGATAGCCACCTTTATGCAAACGGGGAAGAAGAAGACCGCCTCCATATCGGCAAGGGTAAAGCAGTCGACAACACTGATGCTAATTCCAATCGGAAGCGGGAGCGGAAGGTTGAGAATGCAACCCTAGCAGAAGCGGGCGCTTTGGAGGGAGGAAAGTTTAAGGGAAAGTCCAAGGCCCCATCCCCCCCCAAGAAGTCCAAGATGCAGTCGGATGTTTTGGATCAGTCGTGTGTTTTTCACATGAAGAAACATGATGAAGGCAACCTGATATTGCCAAACCATACCACTCGATAGTGTCGATTGTTGGTCCAAGAGTTCAAGGATTAGTCGGGTGGAAAAGAACCTGAAGAAGAAGATAATGAAGAGAAGGATGACTTCCCCAAGGTCAATGCAACTCTGATAATTTTTGCTGACGTAGAGAGAAAAAGTCGACCGAAAGTCATCAATAGGGAGGTCAACATGGCAATACCTACGACCCCAACATACCTGAAGTGCTCGCAAATTCCCATCACATTTGATCAGTCGGACCATCCACCTATTGTTCCGACTCCAGGTCGTCAGGCTCTGGTGGTCGACCCAGTTATCGAAGGTGTTCGTCTTTGCAAAGTCTTGATGGATGGAGGGAGTGGACTCAATATCCTATATGCAGAAACTCTCGAGGGGATGGGCATTCAGATGTCCCGACTCAGCGAGAGCACCATGTCCTTTCATGGAGTTATCCCAGGGAAGAAGGCCAAGTCACTCGGGAAGATCGGACTGGATGTTGTTTTCGGCTCTCACAGGAATTTTCACAAAGAGAAGCTGACATTTGAGGTGGTGGACTTCCAGAGTGCATACCAAGCTATTTTGGTTCGTCCTGCTTATGCATGTTTCATGGCCCGACCAAGTTATGTGTACCTGAAGATGAAGATGCCAGGCCCTAAAGGGGTCATCACTGTTTCTGGCAATCGGCAGAGAGCTGAAGAGTGTTTGCAACAAGGTTCAAAGATTGCAGATCAGCAGATGGCCGCGGTAGAGTTGGAAGAGTACCGGAGGACTGCCAACACAGCTGACCTAATGCGCTCTAAGAAGCTTGCTTATGAGTCCGCTTTTCAGTCGGCGCGAGAGGTCAAGCCAATGAACGTCCATCCGACTGATCCCAATGCAGCTCCAACCAACATATCCACGACACTCGACAGCAAATAGCAAGCCGAGCTCATCCAGTTCCTCCGTGAGAACTAGGACATCTTTGCATGGAAGCCTGCTGACATGCCGGGTGTACCCAGGGAGCTGGTTGAGCACCATTTGCGAGTGGATCCAAAGGCGAAGCCAGTCAGGGAGCGCCTACAATGATCTACATCACAGAAGGGAAAAGCAATCGGCAAGGAGGTAGAGAAACTCTTGGAAGCCAAGTTCATTCCCGAGATTTACCACTCCGAGTGGATCTCGAATGTTGTCATGGTTCCCAAGAAAGACAATTCCCTTCGCATGTGTATCGACTTCAAGAACATTAATAAGGTCTGTTCAAAAGACCACTTCCCGCTCCCTGCATTAATCAGATTGTCGATTCAACTGGGGGATGCGAGCGTTTGTCTTTTTTGTATGCTTACTCTGGTTATCATCAGATCCGTCTATTTGGTCCAAATGAAATAAAAACAGCCTTCATCACCCCTTTCCAGTGTTTTTGTTACATCACTATGCCTTTCGGTCTGAAGAATGCTTGTGCAACCTTCATGTGCATGATTCAGAAGTGTTTGCTCAACCAGATCAGTCAGAATGTGGAGGCGTATATGGATGATATTGTGGTCAAGTCACGCAAAGGTTCCGACCTATTGGCTGACTTAGCAGAGACATTTGCTAACTTGAGGAAGTTCGACATCAAGTTAAATCCAGCTAAGTGCACTTTCGCCATTCCTGGTGGCAAGTTACTCGGTTTTATTGTTTCCGAATGAAGAATCAATGTTAACCCTGAGAAGATTGGCGCCGTCATCCGAATGCAGAGCCCTGTGCGAGTACATGATGTGCAGAAACTTACAGGATGTCTGGAATCATTCAGTCGGTTTATATCTCGTCTCTGTAAGAAGGTGTTGGGTAACGTAGCATAAATTCAAAATTTTCCTACGCATATTCAGATCTTCCTATGGATAGACCAGCAATGAGAGAGGGGTAAGAGCATCTTCATACCTTTGAAGATCATCAAGCGGAAGCGTTGCTAGAACGCAGTTGATGGAGTCGTACTCGCAGCGATTCCGATCTAGTGCCGAACTACGGCACCTCCGCGTTCGACACGCGTGCAGCCCGGTGACGTCTCCCGCACCTTGATCCAGCAAGGAGGAGGGAGAGGTTGGGGAAGAACTCCAGCAGCAGACGGCATGGTGTCGATGGAGAGACGAGGTCTCCCGGCAGGGCTTCGCCAAGCACCGGCGGAGAGGAGGAGGAAGAAGGGCAGGGCTGCGCCGAGAGAGAGGCAAAAGTCTGATCTCCAATGGCCAAAAGTGCCCACTATATATAGGGGGAGGGAGGGGCTGCACCCCCTTCAGAGTTTTCCTCTCCTGGGGGGGTGGCAACCCTAGATGGGGCTGGTGTGGCAGCCAAGGGGGAGGAGGGGTGTGGCGCACCCCTGGTGGGCCTTAGGCCCACCTGGCTTAGGGTTTGCCCCCCCCCCTTTTCTCTCCCCCACGGATTGGGCTGAGTGGGGAGGCGCACCAGCCCACCTAGGGGCTGATTCCCTTCCCCACTTGTCCCACCTTACCTCCCGGGGTCGTTGCCCCCCTTCGGTGGACCCCCGGGGCCACCTCCGATGGTCCCGGTGGTCCCGGTACGTTACCGGTGATGCCCGAAACACTTCCGGTATCCGAAACCATCCGTCCTATATATCAATCTTTACCTCCGGACCATTCCGGAGCTCCTCGTGACTTCTGGGATCTCATCCGGGACTCCAAAAAACTTTCGGTAACCTCGTATAACAATTCCCTATAACCCTAGCGTCATCGAACCTTAAGTGTGTAGACCCTACGGGTTCGGGAGACAGGCAGACATGACCGAGACGCCTCTCCGGCCAATAACCATCAGCGCGGTCTGGACACCCATGGTGGCTCCTACTTGCTTCACGATGATCTCATCCGATGAACCACGATGTCAAAGATTCAATCAATCCCGTATACGATTCCCTTTGTCTGTCGGTATAGAACTTGCCCGAGATTCGATCGTCGGTATACCTATACCTTGTTCAATCTCGTTACCGGTAAGTCTCTTTACTCGTTCCGCAGCACGTCATCGTGTGACTAACTCCTTAGTCACATTGAGCTCATGATGATGTTCTACCGAGTGGGCCCAGAGATACCTCTCCGTCACACGGAGTGACAAATCCCGATCTCGATCCGTACCAACCCAACAGACACTTTCGGAGGTACCCGTAGTGCACCTATATAGTCACCCAGTTACGTTGTGACATTTGATACACCCAAAGCACTCCTACGGTATCCGGTAGTTGCACAATCTCACGGTCGAGGGAAAAGATACTTGACATTAGAAAATCTTTAGCATACGAACAATACGATCTAGTGCTATGCTTAGGATTGGGTCTTGTCCATCACATCATTCTCCCAATGATGTGATCCCGTTATCAATGACATCTAATGCCCATGATCAGGAAACAATGATCATCTATTGACTAACGAGCTAGCCAACTAGAGGCTTGCTAGGGACACATTGTGATCTATTTATTCACACATGTATTACTGTTTCTAGTTAATACAATTATAGCATGAACAATAGACGATTATCATGAACAAGGAAATGTGATAATAACCATTTTATTATTGCCTCTAGGGCATATTTCCAACAGTCTCCCACTTGCACTAGAGTCAATAATCTAGTTACATTGTGATGTATCGAACACCCATAGCATTATGGTGTTGATCATGCTTTGCTCGTGGAAGAGGTTTAGTCAACGGGTCTGCAATATTCAGATCCGTGTGTACTTTACAAATATCTATCACTCCACTCTAGACATGGTCCTGGATGGAGTTGTAGCGGCGTTTGATGTGCTTCGTCTTCCGGTGAAACTTGGGCTCCTTGGCTATGGCAATGGCCCCAGTGTTATCACAGAAGAGTGTCATTGGACCCGACGCGCTTGGGACCACTCCAAGGTCGGTGATGAGCTCCTTCATCCAAATTCCTTCATGAGCTGCTTCTGAAGCGGCTATGTACTCCGCTTCACATGTAGATGCTGCCACGACTTCTTGCTTGCTGCTCCACCAGCTCACTGCCCCACCATTCAACACATATACGTATCCGGTCTGTAAATTAGAGTCATGTGGATCTGTGTCGAAGCTAGCGTCGACGTAACCCTTTACGACGAGCTCTTCGTCACCTCCATAAATGAGAAGCATTTCCTTAGTCCTTTTCAGGTACTTAAGGATATTCTTGACCGCTGTCCAGTGTTCCATACCGGGATCACTTTGGTACCTCCCTACCAATCTTATGGCAAGGTTTACATCATGTCTGGTACACAACATGGCATACATTAGAGAGCCCACGGCTGATGCGTAGGGGACAGAACTCATCCTCTCTCTATCTGCTGCCGTGGTCGGCGACTGAGTCTTACTCAATCTCACACCTTGTAAAACTGGCAAGAACCCTTTCTTTGAGTTTTCCATATTGAACTTCTTCAATATCTTGTCAATGTATGTACTTTGCGAAAGACCTATGAGGCGTCTTGATCTATCTCTATAGATCTTGATGCCTAATATGTATGCAGCTTCTCCAAGGTCCTTCATTGAATTTTTTTTGTTCAAATAGGCCTTTATGCTCTCCAACATCTCTATATTATTCCCCATCAATAATATGTCATCCACATACTTTATCAGGAAAGCTACAGAGCTCCCACTTACTTTCTTGTACAGACAGGCTTCTCCGTAAACCTGTATGAACCCAAACGCTTTAATCACCTCATTAAAGCGAATGTTCCAACTCCGAGATGCTTGCACCAGACCATAGATGGAGCGTTGGAGCTTGCACACTTTGTTAGCACCCTTAGGGTCGACAAAACCTTCTGGTTGCATCATATACAACTCTTCCTTAAGGTTCCCGTTAAGGAACGTTGTTTTGACGTCCATTTGCCAAATTTCATAATCATAAAAGGCAGCAATTGCTAACATGATTCTGACTGATTTCAGCTTCGCTACGGGAGGGAAAGTCTCTTTGTAGTCAACTCCTTGAATTTGTTGAAAACCCTTTGCGACAAGTCGAGCTTTGTAAACGGTTACCTTACCGTTTGCATTAGTATTCTTCGTGAAGATCCATTTATTTTCTATGGTTCGCCGGTCATCAGGCAAGTCCACCAAAGTCCATACTTTGTTCTCATACATGGATCCTATCTCGGATTTCATAGCCTCAAGCCATTTGTTGGAATCCGGGCCCGCCATCGCTTCTTCATACTTCGAAGTTTCACCGTTGTCTAACAACATGATTTCCATCACAGGGTTGCCGTACCACTCTAGTGCGGAGCGTGCCCTTGTGGACCTTCGTGGTTCAGTAGTAACTTGATCCGAAGCTTCATGATCATCATCATTAACTTCCTCTTCAGTTGGTGTAGGCGCCATAGGAACAACTTCCCGCGCTGCGCTACTATCCTGTTCGAGAGGGGGTGCAATTACCTCATCAAGTTCTACCTTCCTCCCACTTACTTCTTTCGAGAGAAACTCTTTCTCTAGAAAGGATCCGTTCTTGGCAACAAAGGTTTTACCTTCGGATCTAAGATAGAAGGTATACCCAATAGTTTCCTTAGGGTATCCTATGAATACGCATTTCTCCGCTTTGGGTTCGAGCTTTTCTGGTTGAAGTTTCTTCACATAAGCATCGCAGCCCCAAACTTTAAGAAACGACAACTTAGGTTTCTTGACAAACCATAGTTCATACGGTGTCGTCTCAACGGATTTAGACGGTGCCCTATTTAAAGTGAATGCTGCAGTTTCTAATGCGTATCCCCAAAATGATAGCGGTAAGTCGGTAAGAGACATCATAGATCGTACCATATCTAATAAAGTGCGATTACGACGTTCACACACTCCGTTGCGTTGCGGTGTGCCAGGCGGCGTCAGTTGTGAAACGATTCCACACTTCCTTAGGTGTGTGCCAAACTCGTGACTCAAATATTCTCCTCCACGATCAGATCGTAGACACTTAATTTTTCTGTCACGTTCATTCTCGACCTCACTCTGAAATTCCTTGAACTTTTCAAACGTCTCAGATTTGTGCTTCTTCAAGTAGATATACCCATACCTACTCAAATCATCGGTGAGAGTGAGAACATAACGATAGCCACCGCGAGCTTCCACGTTCATTGGACCACACACATCAGTATGTATTATTTCCAATAAGTCGGTTGCTCTCTCCATTATTCCTGAGAATGGAGTCTTAGTCATCTTGCCCATGAGGCACGGTTCGCATGTGTCAAATGATTCAAAGTCAAGAGACTCTAATAGTCCATCAGTATGGAGCTTCTTCATGCGGTTAACGCCGATATGACCAAGGCGGCAGTGCCACAAGAATGTGGGACTATCATTATCAACTTTACATCTTTTGGTACTCACACTATGAATATGTGTAACATCACGATCGAGATTCATCAAGAATAAACCATTCACCAGCGGAGCATGACCATAAAACATATGACTCATATAAATAGAACAACCATTATTCTCTGACTTAAATGAGTAGCCGTCTCGCATTAAGCAAAACCCTGATACAATGTTCATGCTTAAAGCTGGTACTAAATAACAATTATTAAGGTTTAAGACTAATCCCGACGGTAGATGTAGAGGTAGCGTGCCGACGGCGATCACATCGACCTTTGAACCATTCCCGACGCGCATCGTCACCTCGTCCTTGGCCAGTCTCCGCTTATTCCGCAGTTCCTGCTTTGAGTTGTAAATGTGAGCAACAGCACCGGTATCAAATACCCAGGAGCTACTACGAGCGCTGGTAAGGTACACGTCAATAACATGTATATCACATATACTTTTAACATTGCCGGCCTTCTTGTCCGCTAAGTATTTGGCGCAGTTCCGCTTCCAGTGACCCTTTCCCTTGCAATAGAAGCACTCAGTCTCAGGCTTGGGTCCATTCTTTTTCTTCTTCCCGGCATCTGGCTTACCGGGCGCGGCAATAGCTTTGTCGTCTTTCTTGAAGTTCTTCTTACCCTTGCCCTTCTTGAAACTAGTGGTCTTGTTGACCATCAACACTTGATGCTCTTTCTTGATTTCTAATTGTGCAGACTTGAGCATCGAGTACAACTCAGGAATGGTCTTCTCCATCCCTTGCGTGTTGTAGTTAAGCACAAAACTTTTGTAGCTTGGTGGGAGAGACTGGAGGATTCTGTCAATTATAGCATCATCCGGAAGTTCGACTCCAAGTGAAGTCAGACGACCGTGTAACCCAGACATTTTGAGTATGTGCTCACTGACAGAACTGTTTTCCTCCATCTTACAGCTAAAGAACTTGTCGGAGACTTCGTATCTCTCGACACGGGCATGAGCTTGAAAAACTAGCTTCAGCTCCTGGAACATCTCATATGCCCCGTGTTGCTCAAAACGCCTTTGGAGCCCCGTTTCTAAACTGTATAACATGCCACACCTAACCAGAGAGTAGTCATCACTCTGCGTTTGCCAGACGTTCAGAATGTCCTGGGCTGCTGCGGGAGAGGGAGGGTCACCTAGCGGCGCATCAAGGACATAAGCCTTTTTAGCTGCTTCAAGGATGAGCTTCAAGTTGCGAACCCAGTCCGCATAGTTGCTACCATAAGCTTTCAGCTTGTTTTTCTCTAGGAATGTGTTGAAATTGAGGTTGACGTTGGCCGTCTACAATATTTATAAAGACAAATTTTAGACTAAGTTCATGACAATTAAGTTCATTTAATCAAATTAAGTATGAACTCCCATTTAAATCGACATCCCTCTAGTCATCTAAGTGATACATGATCCATGTTGACTAACCCGTGTCCGATCATCACGTGAGACGGACTAGTCACCATGGTGAGCAACTCCATGCTGATCGTATTCAACCATACGACTCATGTTCGACCTTTCGGTCTCTTGTATTCGAGGCCATGTCTGTACATGCTAAGATCGTCGAGTCAACCTAGGTGTTTCGCGTGTGTAAATCTGGCTTACACCCGTTGTATGCGAATGTTAGAATCTATCACACCCGATCATCACGTGGTGCTTCAAGACAACGAACCTTCGCAACGGTGCACACTTAGGGGAATACGTTCTCGAAATTTTAAGAGGGATCATCTTATTATGCTACCGTAGCTCTAAGCAATAAGGTGTAAAACATGATAAACATCACAATGCAATCATATAGTGACATGATATGGCCATTATCATCTTCGCCCTTTCGATCTCCATCTTCAGGCATCGCATGATCATCATCGTCATCGGCGTGACACCATGATCTCCATCATCATGATCTCCATCATCGTGTCTCCATGAAGTCGTCACGCCAACTACTACTATCACTACTACTATAGCTAACCGTTAGCAATGAAGTAAAAGTAGTAAGCACATGGCGTTGCATCTCATACAATAAATTAAGACAACTCCTATGCCTCCTGCCGGTTGTCATACTCATCGACATGCAAGTCGTGAAACCTATTACAATAACATGATCATCTCATACATCATACATGCAACATCACAACTTTGGCCATATCACATCACATGTCAAACCCTGCAAAAACAAGTTAGACGTCCTCTAATTGTTGTTGCAAGTTTTACGTGGCTGATTTGGGTTTCTAGCAAGAACGCCTTCTTACCTACGTGACAGCCACAACGATGATATGCCAAAGCTATTTACCCTTCATAAGGACCCGTTTCATCAAATCCAATCCGACTAGAGTAGGAGAGACAGACACCCGCTAGCCGCCTTTATGCACGGTGTGCATGTCTGTCGGTGGAACCAGTCTCACGTAAGCGTACGTGTAAAGTCGGTCCGGGCCGCTTCATCCCACAATACCGCCGGAAAAGAATAAGACTAGTAGCGGCAAGCAAATTGACAAATCATCGCCCACAACTTTTGTGTTCTACTCGTGCATAGAATCTACGCATAGAAAGCTTCGCTCGGATGCCACTGATGGGTAACGTAGCATAAATTCAAAATTTTCCTACGCATATTTAGATCTTCCTATGGAGAGACCAGCAACGAGAGAGGGGTAATAGCATCTTCATACCTTTTAAGATCGCTAAGCGGAAGCGTTGCTAGAACGCGGTTGATGGAGTCGTACTCGCAGTGATTCCGATCTAGTGCCGAACTACGACACTTCCGCGTTCAACACACGTGCAGCCCGGTGACGTCTCCCGCACCTTGATCCAGCAAGGAGGAGGGAGAGGTTGGATAAGAACTCCAGCAGCACGACGGCGTGGTGTCGATGGAGAGACGAGGTCTCCCGGCAGGGCTTCGCCAAGCACCAGCAGAGAGGAGGAGGAAGAAGGGCAGGGCTGCGCCGAGAGAGAGGGAAAAGTCTAATCTCCAATGCCCAAAAGTGCCCACTATATATAGGGAGATTGGAGAGGGGGTGCCACCCCTAGGGTTCCCACCGTAGGTGGTGCGGCAGCCCCCCCCCCCCCCCCCCAGATGGGTGGTGCGGCAGAGAGAGGGGGAGGAGGGGGTGGCGCACCACCTGGTGGGCCTTAGGCCCACCTGGCTTAGGGTTTGCCCCCCCTTTTCTCTCCCCTGTGCATTGGGCTGAGTGGGGAGGCGTACCAGCCCACCTAGGGGCTGGTTCCCACCCCCACTTGGCCCACCTTACCTCCCGGGGTCGTTGCCCCCCTTCGGTGGTCCCCCGCGGCCACCTCCGGTGGTCCCGGTACGTTACCGGTGATGCCCGAAACTCTTCCGGTGTCCGAAACCATCCGTCCTATATATCAATCTTTACCTCCGGACCATTCCGGAGCTCCTCTTGACGTCCGGGATCTCATACGGGACTCCGAACAACTTTCGGTAACCTCGTATAACAATTCCCTATAACCCTAGCGTCACCGAACCTTAAGTGTGTAGACCCTATGGGTTCGGGAGACAGGCAGACATGACCGAGACGCCTCTCCGGACAATAACCATCAGCGGGGTCTGGATACCCATGGTGGCTCCCACTTGCTCCACGATGATCTCGTCGGATGAACCACGATGTCAAGGATTCAATCAATCCCGTATACGATTCCCTTTGTCTGTTGGTATAGAACTTTCCCGAGATTCGATCGTCGGTATGCCTATACCTTGTTCAATCTCGTTACCGGTAAGTCTCTTTACTCGTTCCGTAGCACGTCATCGTGTCACTAACTCCTTAGTCACATTGAGTTCATGATGATGTTCTACCGAGTGGGCCCAGAGATACCTCTCCGTCACATGGAGTGACAAATCCCGATCTCGATTCGTACCAACCCAACAGACACTTTCGGAGGTACCCGTAGTGCACTTTATAGTCACCCAGTTACGTTGTGACGTTTGATACACCCAAAGCACTCCTACAGTATCCGGGAGTTGCATAATCTCACGGTCGAAGGAAAAGACACTTGACATTAGAAAAGCTTTAGCATACGAACAATACGATCTAGTGCTATGCTTGGGATTGGGTCTTGTCCATCACATCATTCTCCCAATGATGTGATCCCGTTATCAATGACATCTAATGCCCATGATCAGGAAACCATAATCATCTATTGACTAACGAGCTTGCCAACTAGAGGCTTGCTAGGGACACATTGTGATCTATTTATTCACACATGTATTACTGTTTCCTGTTAATACAATTATAGCATGAACAATAGACGATTATCATGAACAAGGAAATATGATAATAACCATTTTATTATTGCCTCTAGGGCATATTTCCAACACACCTTTATAGTCACCCAGTTACGTTGTGACGTTTGATACACCCAAAGCACTCCTACGGTATCCGGGAGTTGCACAATCTCACGGTCGAAGGAAAAGATACTTGACATTAGAAAAGCTTTAGCATACGAACAATACGATCTAGTGCTATGCTTAGGATTGGGTCTTGTCCATCACATCATTCTCCCAATGATGTGATCCCGTTATCAGTGACATCTAATGCCCATGATCACGAAACCATGATCATCTATTGACTAACGAGCTAGCCAACTAGAGGCTTGCTAGGGACACATTGTGATCTATTTATTCACACATGTATTACTGTTTCCTATTAATACAATTATAGCATGAACAATAGACGATTATCATGAACAAGGAAATATGATAATAACCATTTTATTATTGCCTCTAGGGCATATTTCCAACAGAAGGCACTGCCTTTGTACCGACTGGTGAAGAAGTCGGATGTATTCGAGTGGAATGATGAAGCAGAAGCAACATTTGTAGAGCTCAAATCTCTGCTTTCCACCCAGCCGGTGCTTGCTACTCCACACAGCAAAGAACCACTGCTCCTATACATCACAGCCACCAATCGAGTCGTCAGTACAATCTCGACTGTCGAGAGAGAAGAAGAAGGTAAAGCCTACAAGGTTCAACGTCCAGCCTATTATATTTCAGAAGTGTTGACTCCTTCGAAGCAAGGTATCCCCATTACAAGAAGCTTCTTTATGGAATATATTTGACAGCAAAGAAAGTGGCACATTACTTTCAAGATCACTCCATATCAGTCGTCAGTGATGCTCCGCTATCAGAAATCCTTAGCAATCGGGATGCAACAGGCCGAGTGGCTAAATGGGACATGGAGTTATTATATTTGGACATCAAGTTTGAAGCAAATAAAGCCATCAAGTCTCGGGCCCTTGCTGATTTTATGGCCGAGTGGGTAGAACAACAACAACCAGCTCAGATTCACTCGCGTACTGGACTATGTTCTTCGATGGATCCAAAATGTTAAATGGGTTCGGTGCTGGTGTAGTACTGGTGTCTCCAAAAGGCGACAAGCTTAACTATGTCCTTCAGATTCACTTTGACTCATCCAATAATGAAGCCGAGTATGAATCTCTCCTTTACGGGTTGCGTATGGCCATCTCACTCAGCGTCCGACGCCTGATGGTCTACGGCGATTCAGACTTGGTGGTCAATCAGGTGATGAAGGAGTGGGACGTGAGGAACCCTGCACTGACAGGTTACTGCAATGTAGTGAGGAGGCTGGAGAAGAAGTTTGAAGGCTTAGAACTCCATCATGTACCCCGACTGAAGAACCAGGCAGCTGATGAATTAGCTAAGATAGGATCTACTCGGAAGCCTATGCCCATTAATGTATGTTTGGAACACTTGCACACTCCGTCTGTGCAAGAAGATCCTTTCAGTGAGGAGCCCCCGCAACTAGCTAGTACTTCCGATCCGACTGAAGTTGATGTTCCAGCAGTCATCGATCTGGTCATGGATATTTGGGTGATTACCCCCGACTGGACAGTGCCATATATTGCATATATCTTAAGGCGAGAGCTGCCACATGACGAGGACAAAGCCCGACAGATTGTCTGCAGGTCAAAGGCCTTCACTGTGATGGGTAATCAGCTTTACAGAGAGAGCGTGACCGGCGTAGCTCAACGATGCCTCTCCCCTGAGGAGGGCCAACTGATTCTGGAAGAAATCCACTCGGGGACCTGTGGTCATCACGCGTCCTCTCGGACCATTGTTGCCAAAGCATACCGATCTAGATTCTTCTGGCCACGTGCGAATGAAATGGCCAAAGATCTCGTCAACCGTTGTGAAGGCTGTTAGTTCTATTCCAACTTATCTCACAAACCTGCATCTGCCCTGAAGACAATCCCTCTCATTTGGTCATTTGTTGTCTGGGGCTTAGATATGGTCGGGCCTTTCCGGACAGGTCAGAGTTGGTTCACAGACTTGCTCGTCGCAGTCGACAAGTTCACCAAATGGATCGAAGCTAAATAAATCAAGAAGCTGGATTCCCACACAACCATCAAGTTTGTGAAGGAAATTACATTTCGATATGGAGTCCCGCACAACATCATCACGGACAATGGGTCGAATTTCGACTCGGATGAGTTCAAACGTTTCTGCACTAACCAAGGGTCCCGAGTGGATTATGCATCTGTTGCCCATCCTCAAACCAATGGCCAAGCAGAGTAAGCGAATGGACTTATCCTACAAGGATTAAAGCCTCGACTCATGCGAGACTTGGAGTATGCCGCAGGCGCTTGGGTGACTGAGCTACCTTCTGTTCTTTGGGGTCTGAGGACAACACCGAACCGGTCGACTGGGCGAACTCCTTTCTTCCTGGTCTATGGAGCCGAAGCCGTTCTACCGAGTGACTTTCTTCACAGTTCACCCCGAGTGGATCTCTATTCAGAAGCTGAAGCCGAACAAGCACGTCAAGTGGAGTGGATCTTTTGGAGGAAGAACACGAGATGGTGCTGATTCGATCTTTAGTTTATCAACAGGACCTACAACATTTTCATTCAAGGCATGTGAGGAGTCGGGCGTTTCATGAAGGTGATCTGGTACTCAGAGTGGATCAACAATGGCCTCATAAGCTAGCTCCTGCTTGGGAAGGGCCTTTCATCGTCACCAAGGTGTTAAACAATGGAGCCTATCGGCTCTACATTCTACAGAAAAGGATCGATGAGCCGCGCACATGGAATGCAGATCTGCTCAAATGTTTTTATACTTGATCACTAGTCAATCCGATGTAACAGATGAAGTTTGTTGAATAAAGTTGCTTGTCAAAGTCATAACCTCTTCAATTTTTATCGATTCCGGTCGAGTGGCTACACGCCCAAATCCTACTCCGAGTAAAGAGCAATCCTCACACTCAGGGGCTTAGCTGCGAACAAGATCCGTCTAAGTGAACAAACTCTTCCGAGTGGATAAAAACTATTCACTCGGGTGCTTAGCTGCGAACCAGTCTTCGCCTAAGTACAAAACAAACTCCGAGTGAAGAGCGATCCTCACACTCGGGGGCTTAGCTGCAAACAAGATTCACCTAAGTTAACAAACTCTTCCGAGTGAACAAAAACTATTCACTCGGGCGCTTAGCTGCGAACCAGTCTTCGCCTAAGTACAAAACTTACACCGAGTGAAGAGCGATCCTCACACTCGGGGGCTTAGCTGCGAACAGGATTCGCCTAAGTTAACAAACTTTTTTGAGTGGATAAAAACTATTCACTCGTGCGCTTAGCTGCGAACCAGTCTTCGCCTAAGTACAAAACGTACTCCGAGTGAAGAGCGATCCTCACACTCAGGGGCTTAGCTGCGAACAAGATTCGCCTTATAGTATGTTGCGCTCGACCTTGTTGGCCCAGTTCGTACCACACACGGCTCATGTGCATATTTTTCCTGTGTGCGGAATTTGTCAATAAATTCAGGATTTTGCTAATTACAGAAAATGTCATTAATTTGCGTTGCTCATAAACAATTAACCATGCATCGGCATAAAAATATTTATATATGAAAAATATTTAGAATTTTGTGTAGATTCACAATATCAACTTTCATGCATGATAAAAATTTTAACTTGTTGTTTCCATGTAATTTGCATAATAGCCATAATCTTGCATAATTGTCGTATCTTTTTTTAAAAGTAAATACCCACATGTTATATATGATTTTGGGGTAGGAAAATCCATAGAATCCACCTATGCAATTAGTTTTGTCATGTGAGCAAGTTTGGGTCCATGCTATTTTGTTGTGATGCCCATTGTTATTTTTGTGTGATTTAATACATGCATCATATGAATTTTTGTTGAACATGAGATGTGCACTTTTTGATGTGTACTAGACCATGGTATTTTTGTTTGCCATGAAATCCATGTTAAAATGTTTAAACCTGCTATTTGCATTAATTCGGAAAATGCCATGTTAAAATGATTAATTTCATAACTAAATAATCAAAGCTCCAATTTAAATAAACTTTATATGAAAAATGTTCTACTCTTTGTGCTCTACATGTTTGCAGCATTTGCATGCATAACAGGTTGCATCTACATGCTCAAATCGCTGCTGCAAGTGCATCGTGAATATGTATAAACTTTTATTGTATTCAATCTCGCGTAAATGATTGCAACTAATCTGTATGTCATGTGCATGTGATTCCTTCGTGGGATTGTCATATGTGATGGCTACTTTGATGTTATGTGTGTGGATGCCATGTAAATTATCATTAACATGTTCATATGTTTCTCTAAAAGTGCTATCATGATAAAACGGCTATCTGTTTTCATAAAGTTCCATTTTGCGGAGCTCGATTCAAGCAAACCATGCCAATTTGAACGTGTGAAATGGAGTGATTTGTAGTATGATATGACTAGTTGTTGTTAGTAGGTTACCCATGCCATGTATGTCATGTTTAGATGAAGTTTTTATAAAGTGTACATGCCATGGAAATGTTGTTGTTTGTAGGGTCAAAATAATTCTAAGTGTGAGAATCTGATTATTTCAGAATGTCATGTTGTGTTGATGCTAGCTATGATTGTATGCATAATTAGACCTTGCTAATATGGAATAAAATGAAGTGCATCATTCCTACTACCGTGCTTTAACTTTTCATGCCATTATATGCCCTGTAGCATGTGTTTTTCTTGCTACCAATATGCCTTCATTATAAAAACTGCACTCTTAAGACTGAAAATTTCACTAAGTCTGAAACTGTATTCAAGTAGCCATTTTGTGACCTCATTCCCTAGTGATCCATGCTTCTATTCAATTTGCCGTTAGGAGACGATTGATGTGCATCTTGTCAACTACTACCCCATATCTTATTTATGAATTTTTGAATCTTATAGGTGGCTGTTTTGGGGTGCATAAAATGGCATGTTGTTGTTTTAGACAGATTATCACTATAACTTGTATTGGTTGTATTTGTTGAACCGTTGCTCCGTTTTGAACATGCCATATATGAAACTTGCTTAGAATCTCATGTAGTTCCATAATATCTTGTTGCATCCATGATTTGGAATGTTTTTTATTGTCATTTGCATACATTTCGCATTCATGACATATTATCTTGTGATGGTCATATCTTTTAGATCGTAACTCCATTTTAGATGATCTTTATATGTAAATTGACTACAATGACGTGCATAATCACATGATGAAATTTATTTTCCTGTTTAATAAATATAAAATATGTTTAGTTCAAATCTCAACCAATTTCAAAATTAACATATGGGGTCGCTTCGGAAATACTATAAGTTGTTTCCATCCTCATTTAAAATGCCCAGATAGTGTAGATTATTTATGGTTCACCTCTTGCCATGTTTAACAACATTTAACATTGTCGTGTACCTACATGGGAGTGAACTAAATAATTCAAATGTGGAATTTCATCAATATGCAACTCGTTGCATATTGAACTTCACTTAATGTGTAGTATTTAGTGAGGTGCTTTGTCATGCCATGCATAAATTAAATGGACATGCATCATATTTCGTTGCGCATCGTGAATATGTTGTGGTGTTTATCGTGTGTCAATTGTTTGTTTCTGGATTGTTTCTTCTCGATGGAGTTCCGAAACCGCTTCGGAGTGTATGGATTCGTTTGATTATGTTGGTTCATCTATTTCATGGATTCGTTCTTCTTCCATGCGAGATCTCGGGCAAGATGGTCATTTCCCTGGATACCACTTCAATCATTGCTATGCTAGTTGTCTCACTTCAACCGTTATGTCTCGTTACCTACCACCTGAATGTCAAGCCTCCAAACATTGCCATGAAAAGCCTCTAACCCCCTCCATATTCTAGCAAATCTTTCTTTGGTTATGTTACTTCTTGATCATCCCTTCTTATAGCGTTACTAGTTGCAGGTGCAGTTGCTTTCCATGTGACAACATGGTTTCCTTGTTATATCACAATATTATTGCTATTTAATTTAATGCACATATATACTTGGTAAAAGGTGGAAGGCTTGGTTTTTGGCTCGGTGTTTTGTTCCACCTTTATCGTCCTAGTTACTTGTGTACCAATGTTATGTTCCATATTGAGGGCTCCTAACATGCTTGGGGTTGTTATGGGGGCCCCCTTGATTTTCATTTTGGGATAAAACTCTTCTGGTAAGGCCCAACATTGGTACTATTTTCTTAATAACAACCAATAAATTTTGCATAGGGCATTGATTACCCCGTGGATAATTAATAAACCCCCGGGCCAGTGCTCCTCATGAGTGTTGGTCAAAACTAGAGCACCTTGCAGGGCCACATGGGGCAGCTCGAGAGATTTCTATCAGGTCGCCATATGCTTGGCTTATCTGTCGTGTCTTGAGAACGAGATACGCGCTCCTATCAGGTTCATCGACGTGTTGGGTGGTCTTTTTGGATTTGTTTTACCCTTCTCGAACATATTGTGCACAAGATTCCGAGGATACTTTGGGCTATCTTGGGGTTGAGGTTTTCCACCAGAATTTCCGAGGAGAGTATGGGTCTTCCGTGGTTGAGGTTACTACAAGCAGATTGTGGTAGTTTGTAATGGACTAGTTGGACCACACCTCCAGGGTTGAATCTTTCGGAAAGCCATGGCCGCGGTTATGTGGCAAGTTGGAAAGTTTGTTTAACACCCGGTCATAGCAAACTTGAAGTAAAACTCAGTTAAAATATGCTAGTTATGTGTGTAACCATGACTGTCTCTTCTTGTGAGTTCTGAATCCGAGAGAGAACACGGTGGTGTTATGTTTGAATCATAAGTAGGTGCCTAAGATCATTTCCTCATAATTATTAGTTCATGTGTGTTTATGCGTAGATCACCCCCCTATTATTCTTGTCCTCGTGTTGGTGCACTAGTAATGGGGTACCTAGTGTTTGTGACTTGTGCATAGGGGTTAGGAGCATAAACCCTCAAGGGCAACCAGCAACCCAAGCAAAGAGCCGGAACCAGACGCCAGCAAAACCTGCATGAGCAGGCCAAGATAGGCAAAGGCAGAAGCATACTCGACAAGACGCCTCCCTCGCAAGCGTGGGACAATCTGACACCACTCCACCTCATCGCTACACCTGTCACTTATCGATGAGGTGTCGAGCTCCCAGATGGCTAAGTGGCTCTCGTTAGATTCGTGGCAGCGTACCGGAAGACAGATAACGACCAGTTGACACACGTCCACATGCGTGTCAAGACACGAAGCTACGGCTAGCTAATAGGTGGAAGGAGCTTGCCGGGAACACACCCCAGCTAACCACCTAAGGCCGCATTTCTGGCGCTTTGTCTTAAGCGCGAGAGTTAGGTATGATAACACCGTTAGCTATCTGATCATGACTGTTTGCCTCTGTGGACGCCCCTTGAGCTATAAAAGTAAGCCCAAGGGAATCTAGCTAAGTATTCGACGCTTGGTAGATTCGGACCCCAGGGGATTCGAAACAGGTATATTTGTACGTACGTGATAGCTCTCCGCGGCAACCCTTCCGGGGCAGAACTGCGTACGAACTTCATCTTCCTCAATCAATCCACCAAAGAAGGAGTAGGGTTTTATGCTTCACAGCGGCTCGGACCTTGGTAAAACGCCCCGAGTCTCATCATCGTGTTGCTTCGTAGTTTTTGCTCTTTGTGCCACACGACCTCCCCGCCAAACCACAAAGGGGCCAAGGGTGAACACCTGCACCGACATCTTTGGCGTGCCAAGTAGGGGGATTCATTTGTGCAAACCTGAGATTGCGAGAGGCGTGTTGATTGCCATCATTGTTTCCTTTTCACCATGGCTCCCAAGAAGAAGGCTGGCAGAGGCGCCCATCCTTCTACTTCGAAGGCCACTATGCTTGCTACTGCAGACGCTGCTAGTGCCACGGCGGCGTCTGGCGATGCGGGCACCACGCGCATCGCGGTCGGCGCAGGAGGCGCCACCTTGTGTCCCCCACGGCCGAAGGTGGAACAAGAAACACCGAAGGTGAGCAACAATGATGTCATGGCGAGTTTGGCTCTGGTGTTGTGGGCTAAAGGGACACGGAGAATCCATGCTTCTGCCGCATCAGTGGCCGCAGCCACAACAGTGGCGCCCGGTCAGAAGCAAGCCACGATCCACCAGTTGCGCGTGCCACAGGCGCTGCCGCTGGGCACGTGCCTCTTCTAGAGCAAGACGGAGTGTTGAGCGGGGCCACGGATCCACGAGCCTCCCTCATGTCATACCGCTACAGCGACCGGTGCACGACGAAAAGGGTGTGATGATGCTCCTCCTAGTTCCACCAGGACTCGAGCAACGTCGCGTTCTGCCTCTCTGCCCATGATGGACACAGCCGCGGAGGCAATGGCGCAGGCTAAGCGGCTGTTGAACTTTCCACCAGTGGCTAACAAGATGGACAAATGGAGGGCCACCATTCATGGTTGGATTGGCTTCACCGAAGCCAACAAATCGCAATAGGGAGGACCATCCTGTCATCCACGGACGACGATGGCGGCACAGACTGATGGTTGTGTTGAGGGGGCACACCAACGGTGCAATCCCCTCCTCGATAGCAAACCCAAGGGCAGCCGCAACAAGCTCCGCGCACTAACAGGCCCAACACGACATCCATGGCCTCGTCCAGCCTTCGCGACCAGCAAGACCAACAGTGCGTCCTGGAAGACCGGCGGAAGGAGGATGCGTGTATTGCCATTGAATGATGTTGGGAAGCACGCCTTTGATGTGACAAGCGCAATAGTGTAGATGTTGGCGACCCCGCACCCAGTGTTGGCGGATACCTACCTTACGAGGTCGGGTGTCCGGCCTTTACTCGCGAGCTACGAGGGGTCCGCCGGCCGTCGAGCCGAGCTTTCAAGCCTAAATTAATAGAGAAGTATGATAGAAAGCTTAACCGGGCAGAGTCCCTGGGCATCTACATGATAGTCGTCCAGGCTACCGGAGGGATAGATGAGAAGGTGCTCGCGAGCTATTTCCCTTTGTCACTCAAGCCAAATGTGAGGTCGTGGCTGATGCACTGGCAGGAGAATTCTATTTTGTCATGGGCTAACTTGTGCAACGAGTTTGTTGGTTCCTTCACGGGTGGCCACCAGGAGCTAGGACAGCCCAACGACTTGTAGGTCCTCCCACAGAAGGAGGGCAAAGCCCTGCGGAAGTACATCCAAAGATTCAGTAGAGTGCAGGCAACATTCCTGAGATACATCCCGTAGCCGTGATTGCCGCATTCCATTTGAATGTGTGCAACACGAGGATGCGGGCCAAGATGAATGTCAAACTCCCCAAGACTGTCAACGATCTATACACGTTGGCGGACAAGTGTGCACGAGCTTAAGAAGGAAGGCGACTCCCCGGAGAGGAGGCAGGTGTCGAAGTTGACTCTAATGACGACGGTGATACTCCTGGATCGAAGTGGAGGAACCGGAAGCGCAACAAGAAGCACAAGGGCATGGCAGTGTTGGCCGTTGAAATTTCTCGTGATCTCAGCACTGGCAAGAAGGCGAAAGCCCAGAACCCCGGCAAGGGAGCTGCCTCGTGCACTGATTACCGGGAGAACGTAGCAGCACAGAAAACTGGAAAGTCTGATGGGCCATATTGCAAGATCCATCGCACCAAGGGCCATGATCTCCAAGAATTCCACCAAATTGAGCAGCTTGTTGAGAAGCAAAAAATTAGAGTACGAGAAGCGCGACAAGGAGAATGGTCAAGATAGTGCTGCTGGGAACGGTCATGGTGGCAGAGGTCATGAGAAGAAAATGGGAGATGACGTGTGTGATGATGAATACGATGGGGAGAATTCTGGTGACCTATAATTCTAGAGGGTGACCGATGCCATGTGTGTTGACGGGGGTGCATCCCTGCAATCCTCTCGCCACCAGCTCAAGGAGTGGGTGCACGAAGTTAATGCCATGGAGCCAGCGGCGGAGTCACGAAGTCCGCTCGAATGGTCTCGCTCGCCTATCATCTTTGACAGAGAGGATCACCTTGATCACATTACTGTGGTCGGGTGTGTGCTGCTGTTGGTTGCTCCAACGGTCTGCAACCTCAAAGTTAGTAAGATGCTAGTTGACAGTGGGGCAGGGTTGAACCTGATTTCCCCCGAGGTGGTCAAGATGCTATAGATCCCCAACAACGAGCTCAACTACCAGATCGAGAAGGTCGTATTTGATGTGGTCGAACTCTCCCTACCATACAATGGAATTCTTGGTCGCCCGACCTTGGCGAAATTCATGGCAGCATCCCACTATGCTTACAACGTTCTGAAGATGCCAAGCGCCATGGGAGTAATCTACATCCCGTCCAACAAGAAGGACACGGTCATTTGCATAGACCAGATGTATCGAGATGCGGTGGCAGCTGAAGCCGCGGAAGGACCCGCTCCTGCCAGGAGCCAAAAGAGGGAAAATCAGTCTAGCATGAACACTCGCAAGGACTCCGGGAAGCGTGTCTCCATGGAGTGCGTTGTGCCCGTATATGACCTTCCGGAGAGTTCCACTAACACAAAGTCCAAGGTCTCCTACCCTACGACGAAGAAGGTCCCGGCAAGGGAGGATGGCTCTGATGGTACATTTACCGTCGGTGCCACCCTTGATGACAAATAATTAAGCGCTCTTGTTGCCTTTCTGCGCGTGAATGTCGATGTGTTTGCCTCGCAACCTTATGACATCCCCGATGTTCCCATAGAGGTAATTGAGCACCACCTTTCTGTCTGCCCTCATGCCAGCCTCGTCAAGCAGAAGGTTAGGAAACAATCCTTGCAGAGACAACAGTTTGTCGTCGGAAAGATCAAGAAGCTAGAAGCAGCTGGTTTAGTCCGAGGAGTACTGCATCCAACATGGTTAGCTAACTCGGTAGTGATGCACAAGGCAAATGGGAAATGGAGGCTTTGCATTGATTCCACTGACTTAAACATAGCATGCCCGAAGGACCCATTTTCGTTATCGTGCATTGATCAGATAGTCGATGCCACTTCTGGGTGCGATCGTCTCTCCTTCCTGGATGCATATTTCGGGTACTACCATATATTCATGGCCAAAGAGTGTGAGGAAAATACCGCGGTCATAACTCCATCGACACGTACTGCTTCATATGAATGCCCTTCGGGTTAAAGAGCGATGGTTCTACCTTTGCTAGGGCCGTGCAAATTGGATTTAGACCCCAGTTGCACAGAAATGTGGAAGCTTATATGGATGACATACTGGTCAAGACTAGAGACGAAGCTACCCCTGTACAAGACCTAGAAGAGACCTTTGTGAACCTGCACAGTATCAACCTGAAGCTCAACCCTGAGAAATGTGTGTTTGGTGTCCCGTCCGGCAAGCTACTTGGGTTCTTTCTATCTCATCGAGAAATTGAAGCCAATCCCGACAAGATCAAAGTTATCGAGCAGATACAAGCACCCAAGATAGTAAAGTACGTGAGACGTTTGACCGGATGCGGTGCCGTGTTGAGCAGACTCATCTCCAGATCCACTGAACGGGCCTTGCGGTTTTTCAAAATCCTGAAGAAGGATGGCCCGATGAAGTGGACCCCGGAAGCAGACGCAGCGCTGCAAGATGTGAAAACATATCTTTCTTCCGCTCCCACCTTGGTCGCTCCCAAGTCGCAAGAGTCGTTGCTGCTATACCTGGCGGCAACGAATCAAGTGGTTAGCGTGGCCCAGGTGGTGCAGCGGGAAGTAGATGAAGATGCAGCCGCCACGGCATATGCTACCGTGGAAGAAGTCAAGGTATCCGCGGCAACGCCCAACACAGACTCAATAGAACCCTAGCAGGCTGGCACAGAGAACACCAAAGAGATGGCGAAGAAGAAAGTGGTACAACGGCAAGTGTACTTTGTTAGCTCCCTGTTACAGGGGGCTAGGTCAAGGTACTCCGGAGCACAAAAGCTGATCTTCGACCTCATCATGGCCTCGAGGAAACTGCGCCACTACTTCCAAGCCCATGAAATCACGGTTGTCACCCATTTTCCACTACAACACATCCTAAGGAACCCTGAAGCCACTGGCAGGATAGTTGAGTGGGTGTCGGGGATATCAAGTTTTGGGTTAAAGTATGAAAGGACTTCCACCATTCAAAGCAGAGCACTGGCAGATTTCATAGATGAATGGACGCCCACACCACCCGATGAAGTCCAAGAAACCATTCTCCCCGCAGGGAAGCACCTAAGGAACGGGTCATGTATTTTGACGGTGCCTTCTCACTCTAGTGTGTTGGGGCATGTGTCCTCCTCATTGCCCCCACCGGAGAGCGCCTCAAATACGTGGTCCAAATGCATTTTCCCTGGGAGGAAGCTACCAACAACACCGTCGAATATGAAGGACTCCTTGTGGGACTCAAAATCGCGGTGGAGTTGGGAATCAAGAAGTTGATCATCAGAGGAGACTCTCAGCTCGTAGTGAAGTAGGTCAATAAAGATTATCATAGTCCGTTGATGGAGGCTTACATAGAGGAAGTGAGGAAGTTGGAGGAACACTTTGACGGATTGCAGGTAGAACATGTGCCGCGTGCAGAAAACAGCATTGCCGATCACCTGTCAAAGTGTGCTACATAGAAAGTTCCTATAGAACCAGGAGTTTTTGTCCTTCACCTCACTCGACCATCCATATGCCCTTTAACGATGACCAGAAAAATAAGAAAAACTGAACTCTGGCAAACATTTCCCGGAGGAGCTTCCTCAAGCCCCCGGTAGAGAAGTTGCCGGAGGCGGTTCCGTTTCGCCTGGTGACCCGCTCCCTCCTGGAGAACCCCAGGATCTTGCGGTAGAGGTAAGCGCTCCCACAAACGAGGAGATGCCTTTAGTCCTTGCTGCCGAGCCACAAGCTCTAGCTTGGGCTCATCATATTGTGAAATTCGTTCAAACAGGAGAACTTCCCGAAGAACAAGAAGAGGCCGAAAAAGTAACCTATCGATCTAGTATGTACAAGTTTGTCAACAACACTCTGTATCGAAGGAGACCCAACAGTGTGAAATTAAGGTGCATCTGCCAGGAACAAGGACTAACGTTGTTGCCAGAGATTCATGGAGGCACATGCGGGTCGCACTTAGGATCAAGGGCCCTTGCTGGAAAAGCTTTCTGGTAGGGTTAATATTGGTCCACTGCCCTCCAAGATGCAACTGAGTTGATCACCAAGTGTGAGGTATGCGAGTTCCATTCCAAGAACATTCATCATCCAGCGCAAACCCCGCAGATGATCCCTTTATCCTGGCCATTCTCGGTTTGGGGGCTCAATATCTTGGGCCCGTTCCCCCGCGCTGCCGGGGGTTTCGAGTTCTTGTACGTAGCAATCGACAAGTTCACAAAATGGCCTGAGGTGGATCTAGTGAGAAAGGTGACCGCAAAGTGAGCTATCAAGTTCATGAAGGGACTGGTGTGTCGCTTTGGAGTACCCAACAGAGTAATCACTGACAATGACACCCAGTTCACAAGCCACATATTCATCCAGTACGTCCAAAGCCTTGGAAGCCAGGTCTCCTTCGCCTCTGTTCCACACCCAAGGAGCAACGGGCAAGTCGAGAGGATGAATACTGAAGTGTTGCAGGGACTCACGACAAGAACTTTTGATAGACTGCGAAGATGAGGACATCGCATGATTGATGAGTTGCTGGTGGTTCTTTGGTCCCTCAGAACGACACGAATCGAGCTATCGGCCAAACACCTTTCTCCCTAGTATATGGGGCAGAAGTAGTTATTCCCAAGAAACTCATATAAGGGTCACCTCGAGTGCTTGCCTACGATGAAGTGGACCAACATCAGTTGCGGCATGACGATGCCACACTTCTCGAGGAAGATAATCTCCGCGCTGCTGTGCGTGTTGCATGCTACCAACGGGCCCTGCACCGCTATCATATCCCCACGGTCCATGCCTCGAGCTTTGAGTAAGCCGACATTGTCCTTAGGAGAGTTCAGTCTGCCAAGGGTTCCAACAAGTTGACGCCAAAGTGGGAAGACCCTTACCTGGTAGTACAAGTCACCAGACCTGGCGCAGTCCATCTGGAGACAAAAGATGGCATCAAGGTGCTTAACTCATGGAATATTGGGCATCTTTGTAAGTTCTACTCGTGAGGCGCGGTTGCCGGGCCCAGTTCCCGGCAACCACCTTTTCTACAAGCTTTGCTGAAGTTGCATGTAACCCTTTGTACAAAGCCATGCACAGACCCTATGCATAAATGTAGCTAGGCATCGCATCATATCATCATTTGCATGTGCATTATGCATTACGCATTTACTTGTGTTATGATGTCACTACTGCCCCTAGTTTACCAGTTATTAAGAGTGCTTGAGAGACTTGTGATCCTTGTTATCGTGTCTCCCCTCTCCTCAAGAGGACGGTGCCTCTCCTTTGCTCTGTGTGTTGGACCTCTAGGTAAACAGGGGACAACGAAAAGGCAAGGATGGTGAACCATCACACTTTCAAGGGGGGCTCCCCTAAAGAGATAAGTTTAAACTACCTTGTCTTAAGATCGGTTCCATTCTTTTCCTTAAGGAAATCCTTGCCACTCCTTTTCAATTGTGTACAATGGAACTCTCTGCTCGATGGGAACCCTTGTCGGGATGAGCCGTCCTTCATCCCTTGTCGCTTATTAGCCTTGGGAAGGACTATCAGTGTCAAAACCGGCAAATCTTGGGTAGGGGTTCCAGAACTATGGACCTTGGATCGATGGGTTGTAGGAAGAAGGGGGAGACAATGGTTTGCCAAGGTTCGGGCCCTCCTATGGAGGTGATACCCTATGTCCTGCGTGATTGTATTGATGAAGATGATTACAGAGTAGATCTACCTCGACGTCGTATATGCTAAACCTTAGATGATTCAGCCTGCTCTACACGGATAGGGGTCCCTGGTTCATATAGACACCAGTGACCCTAGGGTTTACAAGTTACCGATTATAATCGGGAATAGATGAGCTGACCTAGTATTTCTAAGCTTGAAGTACACGCAAATCTTTGGGATATTCCTTCCACAGTAGAGGTCGCCGTAAGTCCTGGTATTCTATGGTGCAGCCCAATGGGCCCACCCGGCATTGACTAACCGGCCGCCCGAAGACCCTAGAATCGCAGATTCCCTTAGTAGCCCCCGAACTACCCTTCAATGCCGGTGTGTTCAGTCGTCGGATGCCCACATATGGATAGTAATCGGCTTGCAAGGTGAGTTCCACTCATGCTCGTATGACTCTGTTTCGATCACCTCAATAACCTGCATGTCTTTTAAAACTGGCATCTTTTTCAGCAAAGGCATTTAAAAGCCCACGTGTGAATAGTCCATCAATTGGCAGGCTTTCCTGACGAAAGTTTGTCTCGAACCGTGGCTTGGGGCCATGTTTCAAGGGGCACATTCTTTCGAGGAGATCGTGCTTCCACATTTATTGGGATAGGAATAACTGCATAGGCTCACCTACGCACACAACAGCTCGATAATTTTTCAAGGGGATGCCTGAGCAACCGAAGCAGTAAGAGGGACCCTTGGTAGTATAGTCCCTTATAAAAAGGAACAAAGATCCAAAAGTCTTTACCACATGCATACTCGGCTTCTCTCTCGCATCCTCCAAGCTCGAGCACCCAGATCTAATGCCTTTCTGCTCTTGTGTCCCGTCGCCGTATTCGAGCTGTCACCATGGCCGTTTCTCACGGAAAGTTGGAGTTGTCAACCGTCTCCAACACTGACATCTGGGATCTAAAGCGCTCTGGGTACCTTGCCCCCGACATTGCCCATCGGGGGACAGAGGAAGGCCATGTGATATCGACACCAAGGCTGGGCGAGCGGGTAGTGTTCATTCCCCCTTTCCTCTGAGGCCTAGGCTTTCCCCTCCATCCTTTCGTCAGTGGCCTCATGTTCTACTATGGATTGGATTTCCATGACCTCCCTCCCAATTCCATCGTGGACATTCCCTCCTTCATCATCGTATGTGAAGCTTTCTTGCGGGTTCATCCGCATTTCGGGCTTTGGCTCAAGAAGTTCAACATCAAGCCAAAATCGGTGAGCAGCTAGCACGTTGATTGTGGCGGGGCAGTGGTAAGCAAGCATTTCAAAGTTGTATGGCCAGAGGGCACCTTGATAGACACTAGTAAGGGTTGGCAGAAGGAGTGGTTCTACATCACCTAACCACGGGAGGCGAATTGGGCAGTGCCCATCGATCTCAAGTCGTCCTCCTAGGTCAATAAAGTCATAGACTGGGGGTATTCTTGGGATGTGAAGATGATGCAAAAATGCCTCAAACAGATGGTGGAGGCAAACATCCAATTGGCCGATGTCATCTAAGTTTCCCTTCATCGGTGCATCGTCCCGTGTCAGCATCGGGTCAGTCTGATGTGGGTCTACAAGCCCGATGACCCCAAGGTCATAAAGGAGTTCTTCCGTACGACCCACGAGGACGTATGGCGAGCTTTGTTCAAGCCCCAACAAGTGTGGCCCCAAGGTCATAGAAGGCTTCTCCAAGATGGCCAAACCACTGACGGAATTGCTCAAGAAAAACCAAAGATTCGTATGGACGACAGCATGCGAAAGCAGTTTCCTGGAATTAAAAACAAGACTAAGAACCGCACCTGTTTTAATCCTTCCGGATATTCACAAGAGTTTTGACATTTATTGTGATGCTTCCCGGCGAGGAATTGGATGTGTACTGCTGCAGGAAGGGAAGGTTGTAGCATACGCATCCCGACAGCTAAGACCGCATGAAGAAAACTACCCCACTCATGACTTGGAGCTAGCAGCCCTGGTTCATGCCTTGAAAATTTGGAGGCATTACCTCATTGGACAACGGTGTGAGATATAAACGGACCACAAAAGTCTTAAGTGTATTTTCACCCAGTCCGATCTGAATCTCAGGCAACGACGATGGCTTGAACTAGTCAAGGACTATGACCTTGGGATCGACTATCATCTAGGGAAAGCCAATGTGGTTGCAGACACTCTTAGTCGAAAGCCAATCACGATAAATGCATTATTGGGAAGTATGCATCCGAGACTGCAAGAAGAATTCATTAGTCTCAACATGATACTATGCGGTCCAATTACCCCAGAGACCATGGAAATTACCCCCACCCTAATGGAAGAAATAAAGAAAGCTCAAGGATGAGACAAAGGAATCAAGAAGATCAAAGAGTCACTGCCAAAAGTGAAGGACAAATCCTTCCGAGTAGATGATCAAGGCATCCTATGGTTTGAAAAACGGATATGCGTCCCCGACCAAAACAGCCTGAGACAGCAAATACTCAGAGAAGCGCATGATTCCGCATATTCTATTCATCCAGGAGGTACGAAGATGTACCAAGATCTAAGAAAGACATTTTGGTGGTCAGGGATGCGAAAGGATATAGCATATTATGTCGCCTGCTATGATATATGCAACAAGGTTAAGGCAGAACACCAAAAGCCCGCGGGGTTACTACAGCCTTTACCAGTTCCCCAATGGAAGTGGGATGACATATGCTTGGACTTCATTGTCGGACTACCCAAGTCAACAAGAGGCAATGATGCTATCTGGGTCATTGTGGATATGCTCACTAAGGTAGCCCACTTTATTTCAGTAAAGACTACCTTCAACGCCAACCAACTGGCACAATTATACATGTCCCGGATAGTAAGCCTACATGGGGTACCCAAGTCAATCACCTCAGACACAGGCTCTCTATTCACCTCAGCATTCTGGCTACGACTACACCAAGCCTTGGGAACCATGCTAAAACACAGCACCACATACCACCCTCACACGGATGGACAAACAGAAAGAGTGAATCAAATACTAGAGGACATGCTTCGGTCATCTGCCCTCACCCATGGGCCCAAATGGGAAGATAGTCTACCCTATGCAGAATTTTCCTACAACAACAGTTATCAGACAAGCCTGAAGATGTCACCCTTTGAGGCATTGTATGGCAAAAAGTGTCGAACCCCGTTGAATTGGTCACAAACAGGAGACAGTCGCATCTTTGGAACCGACTTGATGTCGGAGGCCGAGAAACAGGTCAAGGATATTGAAGAACGCCTTCAGGCAGCAAAGTCCCGTCAGAAAAGCTACTATGATCCAAAGCACCGAGAAGTGACCTTTGAACCAGGAGAATATGCCTATCTCCGAGTAACCCCCATGAAAGGAGTGAGAAGGTTTCACACACAGGGAAAGCTCGCACCAAGATATATCGGTCCCTTTCCAGTGATTGCAAGAAGAGGCAGAGTCGCCTATCAGTTAGAGCTGCCGCCCTAATTGTCAGACGTGCACGATGTCTTTCATATCTCACACCTAAGAAGGTGTATTGCACCTCCAACTAAGCAGGCAGATATGAGTGATCTAGAATTGGCTAAGGATCTAACCTATAAGGAGAAACCCGTCAGATTCTTAGATGAGATGGAAAGAACTACCAGGAGTAAGGTGCTTAAGTTTTATAAGGTATTATGGGAACACCATACTGAGGAAGAAGCCACATGGGAGAGAGAAAATTTCTTGAGATCCGCATATCCATACTTGTTCCCTCAGCAAGCGAATCTCGAGGACAAGATTCATCCTAAGGGGGGTAGGTTTGTAACACCCTGAATTTTCAAACCTTTTCTTTCTAAAATATTTTTGAAGATCACTTGCAATTTGGTGGATTTTCAAATTCTCAAAGCAAGTTAGATTATAAATTCTCTGAATTCTTGCCTCAAACAACCCAAAACCTTTTGCTTCTTACTAAAACCTTTCTGAGATTTATTTGCAATATTTTATTCCATCAAATAATTCTATTTTTCCATTTTGGGAATTATGGCATAACTATGGGTTGTGAAGCAACCTATAGCTTGGATGAGCTCTAAGACCCAAAACATTTACAACATCTTCTCAATACCATATGATTTCAAAATATTCAAAAATATTTCTTTCTCCAATGGAGGATTGTGGCCAGAATAGCTATTCCTTTTTTGACCAGAATTGTCCCTTTTTGAAGCAACCCCATGATTCCTGTTTTGGAAAATTCCCAATAAATTCCTATAGATGCTAGGGATCATATATGGTTCCAATATCTAAAAACATCACATGGTCCAATACAAATTTTGAGCAAAAACACTCTACTAAGTTTCTGCTATAACTGAACCCTTGTGAAGGAAGTGCTAGCTAGGAGTGCACAATGGAGCTACAAATTTTTGGGCATGTGTGCACTACCAAATGACACTTCCCCACCAAATCTCACTGATAGCAAAGCTTGCAATTGAGTGCTAGGAGCTCATTTGTGTTCTGGACCAGAAAGATGGTTTTCAAAGGAACTATATTCATTTGATCTTCAAACCTTGCCAATCTTTGTCAGTTTAGAGTATTTTCTATGTTGATACTCCTAGACATCTTATCTTGCTCCAACCCCAATCCAGTTGAGCTCTAAAACCTCTCAAATTCTGTAGACAGAAACTGTTGTTGAGGTTCCTAGTCGCAGGAGAGAGTGGATGATCAGGCAAGCAGTGGATGCTGACTGATGGGAGGCTGGTCAATGCTATGGATAAGGTCTCCAGGCCTGCGTGGCATCAAGGTGGACACAACCATGGTGATCACGGTACTAGCATGCCACAGAGTGCGCTCTGCGCAACTCCAGTGACAGCCGAGCCGCCCCGAGCCGTCATTCGCTGTCCCATCCTTGTCCTGAGCGCCGACGAGGTCCCTGGTAGCTGCGTGGCACCTCCCGAAGCCTCTGGGTCGCTGGAGAGGGCCGCCGCCGCTCCCAGCCAAGCTCCGTCACGGGTAGCACAGTGGGCTTCGGCCACTGTGATCGTCCGCAAGCCATTAATGGCTCCGGACCCGTCCCGTCACTCCCCTGACCTCTTCCATCACCTCACCTCCATGCCACGATAGCCAGCTCGCCGTCCTTGCTCCAGTGGCAAGCCCGAGCCTCGCTGCTTCGGGAGAGCTCGACAGCGCTCGTCGCTGGCCTATATAAGGCGCTGCCCAAACCCCTCCTAGCCATCACCCCTCCCCTACACCCCTGGATTAGCCCTAGAGACCCCCAGCAAGAGTCAGGAGCTCGTCTCCCTCAGCTCCGGCGAAAGGCTCCGCCACCAAATCGCCTCTGTCGCCAGCCAGCTCCGCCCTTCCCCAGTTGAATCCGAGGCCTCCATCGTGTTCCCTTGGTCTCTCTGGTCCTCCTCGAGCCTTCGGTGAGCCAAACCCCTGCCGGAACCATCGCCGTCGATGACCACCGTAGCTTCCACCCGCCGGAGAAGAAGGGGTGACGCCGTCCGTCCACCTCCGGAGGAGCTACGGGTACAGGGGGAACCACCGTTGAGAGCCCGATCCATTCCCGTCGTCTCCCAGCCCCGCCGCCGTCTCTATCGTCGGTGAGCGCCGCCGGTGAGCCGCCCTCCTATGTTCCCCTCCTCTCTCTCTCTCTATTTGAAATAGGGAAGGCCCCACCTACCAGTGTCTGAGGCCTGCGGCCGAAGCGGTAAGTGGAGCCGCCCCTCCACTTTACGCCTTCGACGTGGCCCCTCCCAGGAATTTCTTTTCTTTTATTAATTCCAAATTTAAACAGAAACTTTGACCATTTAAATCTTTTTATTTACAACTCCAAATCACTTGATTCTTTTTGCATTGACTTGGTATTGAATTTCTTTACAATCTGGTAATTTTTGGTATTTTTCCCACACTCATAGAATTTCTGGTTAATAAAAAGGTATTTAATGATTTTCCTTTTCTTTTGCTATTTCAAACACATTTTCAGAGGGAAACTTTGAAGACGAGGAGTGTTTGAACAACCCCACTGATCAAGGCAAGCCATCATATCCATGTGATGTAGTTTTTCATAGCATAACTCACCTCTTCATGCATTATACTTGCTTAACTTGTTAAGAAATAATCATTTAATAAACAATCATATAGAGATATATGCTTATGGTTATAAATCACTATGGTTACTATGGCATACTGGATGATCATGAGTCACCTGACGGGGCATAATCGTACAACCACCTCTTGCCGGTATGGGAAGGTCGTGACTTGGGCTGTCCGCGTGATCTCTCACCGATATCCCCAAAGAGGGAGGGTTATGCACGCGTGCTACCTTGGCCTAGTGGGTGGTGATAACCCTGTGAGCCCAGTTAAGTTGAGTTGGGCCCGTCCCCTGTTGGGACAGTTTTGTTTGGCCACGATGGTGGCGGGTGTCAAGAGGACACAGGGCCACCCAGGGCAGGACTCTGGAAGGGAGTGGTTGCCAGGGATATGATGAGAGAGTCACGGGTCAGGCAAGTTTTGTTGGAGCAATGCTTGTCCACCCGAATGGGATCACGAGGTTAGTGCTCCAGAGTGTGGGTAAAGTGTGCAACCTCTGCAGAGTGTCAAACCTATTCGAATAGCCATGTCCACGGTAATGGACAGCCCGGCCAGACCTTAGTAGATGGTCAACCGTGTGGATGTTAGTAATGATGGAAGAACCCTCCAGTTGAATGGAGATGCTTGATAAGCATTCCGGTGGTTGTGAGACAACCCCGGACATGAGTAAATGGATATTGTAAAGACAAGTGGTATTATTCCTAATTTGTTGCCATGCTATTGTTTGTTGCATTGCTTGGTTATTATGAGCCTGAGAGTACATTCCAAGTACTCACCTGGCGTATCATGCCAGATGCAGGAGAAGCCGAGGACGGAGGTCCTGATGATGCGTACTGGGAAGTGTCGACAATAGTGTCCCTGTGTATGGAGTTGCCGCTATGTTCCGCTACGCTGTAGAAGTACTTGGTAGTTTCGAGGCCCATCTATGTCTCATAAATAATGTATATACTGTTGTTGCACCAAGGGTGCCTTTGTCCTCACTATCATTGTAAGATATGTATGTGTCACCTTGTTCTATCAATAAAGTCAGTTCAGTTCTGTTCCAAGTTGTTGAGTGTTTCCAGAAGACATGATCTCTGGGTTGGAAACACTGGTAATTCGATTCGTTGAATCGGGGTGCCACAATTCCATTTGTTGATGACAATGTGGAACATGGGTAGAATGATGAAGATGAGAAGTTTGACATTGAGTGTGAGAAGACTCTGAAGAATCTAAGTCTTATGCCAAACTTCAAAGACTACATCTCTAGAGGAAAAGAGTGGATTCTCGATAGTGGATGCACCGATCACATGACCAGAGATAAAGACATGTTTTACGAGATCACACAAAACCATGGACCGTGCAGGTATGTGACATCCAGAGACAACTCCAAGGGTAAGGCACTTAGTATTGGTAAGGTGGCCATATCTCATGATAGCTTTATTCAAAATGGCATGTTTGTTGAATCCCTTGGCTACAATCTTCTTACCATATCTAGACTAGCCGATTTCGGTTTCAATGTTCAGTTTACCAAAGTAGATTGTCAAGACAATCATAACATGGTCTTTATCAGTTTCCGTAGAGGTGTTCTATACATAGTTGATTTCACTAAGATAGCTCAACCTTAGACTTGTCTTATTGCAAAATCTTCTAAAGGTTGACTATGGCATAAAATGCTAGGACATGTTGGTATGCGTAATCTAGACAAGCTCATCAAAGGTCATCACATACTTGGTGTTAAAGATGTTATCTTTGACAAGGATAAACTTTGTAGCGCTTGTCATGCAGGAAAAAAAGTTGGAGGTAGTCATCCCGTAAAGAACAAAATGACTACTAGAAGATCACCTGAGTTGCTTCACATGGATCTCTTTGGTCCCAATGCTTATAAGAGCATCGGTAGAAATTATTTTGGTCTAGTTATAGTTGATGATTTTTTTTCAGATTTACGTGGGTATTCTTTCTTGATGAAAAGTCGCGGGTACAAAAGATCTTGAATACCTTTGCTCAGAAGGCCCAGAATCAATTTGAAGTGAAGATCATGAAAGTTTGGAGTGGCAACAGATCAAAGTTCAAGAAGACTAATGTTGATACCTTTTTTGATGAAGAAGGAATTTCACATGAGTTCTCGGCTACGTACACACCTCATAAAAATGGAATTGTTGATAGGAAGAACCGTACTCTCAAAGGGATGGCTAGAATGATGCTCGACGAGTATAAAACTCCAAGACACTTTTGGGTGGAAGCCGTGGAAACAGCTTATCATGCAACAAACTGACTCTAGCTGCACAAGCTTCTCGGTAAAATGACATACGAGCTACTCACCGGTAACAAACCCCAAATTCGATACTTTTGGATATTTTGATCAAAGTTCTATATTCTTGATAAGCATAATCGTTCTAAATTTGCTCCTAAATCTCATGAAGGTTTCGTACTTGGTTACGGATCAAACTCTCACACTTACCATGTCTACAACAACTTCACTCGAAAAGTTGAAGAGATGGTAGATGTGAAGTTTGATGATACTAATGGTTCGCAAGTCGAACAATGGCCAAATGATGTAGGAGATAAGGAACCTTTATAAGCCATCCAAGACATGTCCGTTGGTAAGATTCGTCCCATGGAGGTGAAGGAAAGTACTTCATCGACACAAGTGGAAGCTCCTACCTCGCGTCAAGGCGAACCACAGAATGACATGGAGGAATCCAGAAGTGGTACACCCCAAGATTAAGAGGAAGAATAAGTACATCAAAATGATCCACCTCAACCTGCTTCACCACATCCTCAAGAGAACGACACCTTCAACAACAATGAAGAATAATATGATAATGAGGAAGCCCCTCCATCCAACAAGCAAAAGCTACCACGGGTTCAAGCAAAAGTTGAGAAGAATCATCCCGTAGAGAAAATTCTTGGCGACATAATAATCTAGAGAATTACCCGCTCTAAAACTCGATTAACTAACTTTTTTTAGCATTGCTCATTTATCTTTGCATTGAGCCTATGAAGGTGGAAGAAGCCCTTGAAGTCCTGGATTGGCTGAACGCCATGCACGAGGAGTTACACAACTTAGAGAGGAATGAAGTTCAGATACCAGTGGAGAAACCCAAAGATGAGAACAACGTCATTGGAAGCAGAATTGGTATTTCGCAACAAGCAAGATGAAGATGGTCAAGTAGTACGCAACAAGTCTCGCCTTGTGGCTCAAGGCTACACTCAAGTCGAAGGTATGGACTATGGTGAGACTTATGCCCCCGTTGCTAGACTTGAGGCCACTCGCATACTTCTTGCTTATCCCAATCACAATGATATTGCTCTTTATCAAATGGATATCAAAAGTGCTTTTCTTAAATGGTGAAATTGAGGAGGAAGTTTATGTTAAACAACCTCCCGACTTTGTGAACCCTAAGAAACATAATCATGTCTATAAACTTTGTAAAGCCCTTTATGGTTTTAAATAATTCCCTCGAGCTTGTTACAAATGCTTAACGAAGTTTCTCATTGAAAAAGGTTTTGAGATTGATAAAATTGATGCAACCTTGTTCATTAAAAGAGTTAATGGTGAATTATCTATGTGCCAAATTTACGTGGATAATACTGTCTTTGGATCTACTAGCCCACATTCTAGTGAGAAATTTGGAAGGTCGATGTCCGAGAAATATGAGATGTCTATGATGTGTAAGATAAAAAATTCCTTGGTTTACGAATCAAGCAAATGAGAGAAGGAATATTTATCTCTCAAACCAAGTATGCAAAGGACTTGTTTAATAATTTCAACATGCAAGAGTGCAAAGATATGAAAACTCCCATGCCTACTAGTGGACATGTTAACCTCACTAAGGAGGACAAACTGGTTGATCAAAAAATTTATTGATCAATGGTTAGTCCATTGCTATATCTTTGTGCCTCCCGTCACAATATCATGCTAAGTTTGTGCATGTGTGCCCAATATCAAGCGGCGCCCAAAGAGTGTCATCTTAAGGCCGTGAAAAGAATTGTAAGATACTTGATGCATACACAAACTTTGCCATTTGGTATCCTAAGGGATATTCTTTTAACATTATGGGCTATTATGACTCATATTATGTCGTATATAAGGTTGATAGAAAATCCACCTCAAGTACTTGTCAGTTTCTTGGGAGATCTCTTGTGTCTTGGTCATCCAAGAAAAAAAATCTCACTATCTCTATCTACCGCCGACGTGGAATACATTGGCGCCACATCATGTTGTGCGCAATTGCTATGGATGACTCAAACTCTTAAGGACTACGAAATACATGTGAAATATGTTCCATTTTTTGTGACAATGAGAATACTATTAAAATTTCTCACAATCCCGTGCAACATTCTCAGTCTAAACATATTCAAGTTCATCATCATTTCATTCATGATCATGTTGCTAAAGTGGATATAAATCTCACACATGTTCATATTGACAAAAAATTGTCAGATACATTTACTAAGCCACGTGATGAGAAAGTGTTTTGTCATTCGAGGAGTGAGTTGAACATCATTGATGCTTCAAACTTGATCTAGAGACTTACTCGAATGCATGCAAGGGCGTCAACTTACATGATCATTCCTTGATACTATTGCCATGATGATATTTTATATCTTGGAAAACTATGCTCCTTGTATTGCATCTAACCTTTTGTAGGTAATTGGATGAACTACATTCTACAAGATTGCTATCAACTCATACCACAAGCAATCTTGTCATGAAAAATTATCAACAACCCTTATTTGAAGATGAAGGAAGAAGACAACACAAATCATATACTTGCCAAACATTTGTTGAAAACTTCACTCTTGTAATTTGGATATACCATGTTCTTCCTTGCATCACTAGACCATGTAAGAGGACCTACTTTACAAGAAAGAAGGATAGCTCCAAACTCCAACTCTTGATCATCCACAACAAGTCCACCTACATGCTACATCATCTACAACAATCAAAGGTAAGTAATCATATTCTTGAAAAAGCTTTACTCCAAGTCATGAGATAAATCGATTCTAAGTGATATGAAGACATTAAAATGCTTAAACGAAAAATGGTAACCCCATTTTGAGATTAACAGAGTATGAACTATGATCAAGCATTCTTGCTTGGCTCCTAAAGTCAATATACTCTAATATAGGTGATCTAGTCGTCGACCAACATCTAGATAAGGAACTTGGATGGGTGTTTTCCCATTTGTTACTCCAATTCATAAGATGAAAATTCATTGCAAATATTATTGAAAATTCGTTGCAAATCTTATTGAAAATTCCTTGCAAATCTGTCAAACCTTTATGAAAAAAATTATTTGACAAAATGGCCAAGAATGCATTCGCAAGGTTTCTGTTTGCAACTTGGACCCTCCGACTTAGAGGAATCAGCGTCACCAATGTAGAAGATAAACTGCTGAAAGTCCCTTCGGTACTACTTACATGGAACTCTTCAGTGTCACCGATATTACCCGGTACCTTAACATTCTTTTTGGTTCCACCGATCACATTTACCTCGAAGCCTCTGACATTTTGCTACTTATTATGTTCTCTACCATATTCTTACCATATTCAGACAATGTTCTGCATGACCCTTATTCTCAAGGATCCCTTACCCTCTGACCCTTCTTGGAAATTGATGCCAAAGGGGGATAAACATCAAACCTTAAATTCAAATCTTCAGGGGGAGAATCATTAAAGATGAAGTCTAATCATTAAGGGGGAGAGGTCAATTCACTTCAGTATCTTTAAAAGAAGATAGAAAAGACTAAGTGAGCTATATTCACATTTTGTGCTGCTATTTCTATATTCTCTTGCTTGATTGTATCACCCTACCTACTCCCAGTATCTAGATGCTAGGATTCAGGGGGAGAGGAGAAACTAAAATCTACATTCTAGGGAGAAAGTTCTAGAAATATTCTTGGAGACATGTTAACCTTGATAGCATACTATTTCCTACATGTCTTCCAAAGCTTGGCAAAATTGAAGTCCTCTACATTTGTATGAAAGAAATATTCTTGTGTTATCTAACCTTGTTTCTCAAGTGTGTTCCTCTAATGAAAATGCTCCAAAACGCCAAGGTAAGTGTATGCATCATATTCTTGGTCAGGATGATCTCTTGCTTCTTGCACATATTGTTTACAAGGGTGAATCTTGAACACGGGGACACTTCATTCCTTTTTATCTTATGCATATATCCAAGGCACATATGACTTGTCATGTCTTCTCTATGGTGTGTGCGCTCATGCATTCCAAAAGCAACCACTCCTTAAAGGGATTGCACACATTTAGGGGGGCCTCACTCAGTCATATGTTTCTCAAATCTATCGTATATTACTTCCTATTTTACTTTGAAGCTTTGATTGTATGTTGTTAACAATTAGCAAAAAAGGGGAGATTGAACACATATATGCTCCCTTGGAGGCTTTTATAATTCATGGCAATGTACATTATCTCTTGTACTAACAATTCTACCTAGTGTATTTCAGTTTAAGTCCAAAGATTGTAGTGGTTGGGAATTCTGAGTAGGATCCCCAAGATGGAAAAGAATAGGATTGGCAAAGCTTCAAGCTTCAAGACTCTACAATATATATTCATGTGAGAAATCACACTTGAGTCCGTAGGAAAGTCAATACTATTAAAAGGGGATGATGTATCTATGATGATCTGGTTGCTCATAGTGCTTAGAGATTAGCCACCAAAAGCCTCAACATTTCTCCCACAAAATATTATGTCCAAAACCCAAAAGTCAAATTCGGTGCAACCAACTTTCTAAATATCGTCCGCATCAATTTTCCCTTAGACATAGCCCAAGCCAAACCCTAGCAAATCGGTGTAACCAAGTTTTCCTTCAGTATAGCCGAAAAGAAGTGACCAACCTTGTGGTATTCATTTGCTAAAAAATGGAATTTCTGAGTTTTACCTATCGGTGTCACCAAAGTGAGGAACTGCCTAGGACAACTGAATCGGACTCACCGAGATGATATATATCGCTCTCACTGAGAACACAAAAGTTAGTACATTTTGCACTAGTCAGTGCAACCGAGTTTTTACTTTGGTTCCACCGAGTTGGAGATAATGTTGTAACGATTGGATTTTTGAAGATGGCTATATATACCCCTCCACCTCCCTCTAATTCAAAGTGAGAGCACACAGAACAAGCAAACACTTCCACCATCCATTTTCTGAGATAGAACTACCTACTCATGTGTTGAGATCAAGATCTTCCACTCCAACCATATGAATCATGATTTATATCCTCCCCAAGTTGCTTTCCACCCAATCAATCTCTTCTACCAAGCCAAATTATGTGAGAGAGTGATTGAGTGTTGAGGAGACTATCTTTTGAAACACTAAAGCAAGGAGTTCATCATCCATACCACATCTATTACATTTTGGAGAGTGGTGTCTCCTACATTGGTTAGGTGTCGCTTGGGAGCCTCCATATCATGTGGAGTTGAACAAAGAAGTTTGTAAGGGCTAGGAGATCGCCTACTTCATGAATATCTACTCCGAGTGAGGCTAGTCCTTCGTGGACGTAAGCCATGGTGGAATAGACAAGGTTGCTTCTTGTGGACCCCTTGTGGGTGGATCCTTGTGTGGACTCGCACAAGTGTTGCCCTTCGTGGGTTGAAGTCTCCATCAACGTGGACGTACGATAGCACCACCTATCCGAACCATGACAAAAATCTTTGTATATTCATTGTTTTTGATCTTCCTATATCTACTCCTTAATTACATGTGCATGCCTTTATTTTTCGATGCTATACTCATAGACTTGCACGTGGACGTGTCCTAGACTTGGTAGAATTGCTAAAACTTGCCAACCAATAAAATTACAAAAGTGTTAGTTTTTTATTTGTTCAAGTAGCCTATTCATTGTAACGCCCAAGATGGGATCATATCCTTATTTTGGCACGAGGGCCTCGACGGGGATAGAAGCGCATCTCATCGTTTCGCAAGAATGGATATCGTTACAAGTACATGTATTGAGGAGTTGGGTATATGGAACTGGCTTACACTCGCCACAAGCTACAACAAGTTCCCATCAATACAACAATATACACTCATCATGAAGAAGAGCAGGGTCCGACTACGGACGAAAACGAACAATAAAAGAATGACGTCCATCCTTGCTATCCTAGGCTGCCACATGGAACCTGTCCTAGATCAATGAAGAAAAAGAAGAAGAAGAAACTCCAAGTATCACGATCATCGCGCTGACGTCTTAATATCACTTTACCTGCACTTGCAACTGGTGTTGTAGTAATCTGTGAGCCACACGGACTCAACAATCTCATTTCCAAAGGTATCAAGACTAGCAAAGCTTAATGGGTGAGGTATGGTTTAGTGGTGAGGCTGCAGCAAGTGACTAAGCATTTATTTGAGGTGGCTAACTTACGAGTACAAGAGTAAATAGGGGGGAATGATCTACGCACAACGAACGCGAATTAATGATGATCAAATGAATGATCCTAAGCACCTAATTACGTCAAACATAACCCCACCGTGTCCTCGACCGGAGAAGGAGCTCACGAAAGAGACAGTCGTCGTTATGCACTCAGTCGGCACATTTTAATTAAGCTTACTTCAAGTTATATAGAACTAGATGTTAAACAAAGTTTCCAAGTTTGCCACATAACCACGGGCACGGCTTTCCGAAATATTTAACCCTGTAGGGGTGCTCCAACTAGTCCATCACAAATTACCACAAGCCGCATAGAAAACCTCAATCAAGAAACTTGTGATCTCCTCGGATTCCTTAGTGGAAAACCTCAACTCTGAGTTAGCCCAAAGCATCACCAGAATCCCGATGCACAAGATATTTCGCCAAAGGTAAAACTAATCGAGCAAGGCCGCCCGACGTGTTGACGAACCCGATAGGAGCCGCGTATCTCATTCTCAGGACACGATCGGATGGATCACACTACGAGTAAAACCAAACCTCGAGTTGCCCCGTGGTGGCGCCATAGTGTGCCCTTTTTGGACCAACACTCATGCGGAGCACTGGCCCGGGGGTTGATTAAATTTCCTTGGGTTAATTACTCCCTATGTGGTTCATTAGTTATTAGGCAAATGCAGTACCAAAGTTGGGCCTTGCCAGACAACCTTTAACTGAGATGAATTATCAAAAGGGTCCTCATAACAACACCGGTCATGTTAGGAGCACTCAGTTATGGAATATAACACCGGTAGCCAAAACTAAGGCGGCAAAGGTGGAACAAAACACCAGGCTAGAAAGCAGAGCCTTCCACCTTTCACCAAGTATATAGGTGCATTAAATTAATTAACAATTATATGGTGATATAACAAAGAAACCATGTTATCACATGGAAGCAACTGCAGTGCAACTAGCGACGCTAACACATGGTTAGGCAAGCGGTAACATAGCCAAACAGTGGTTTGCTAGGTTATAGAAGGTTGAAGGTTTCACGGAAATGTTGAGGGGCTGACATTTAACAGTGGTAGGCAACGAGACATAACAAAAGAAACGAGACAACTAGCATGACATTATAGTAATGGTATCTAGGGAAATGGTCATCTTGCCTGAGATCCAGCTTGGTAGAAGAAAGAATCCGTGAAGCAGACAGACCGACGTAGTCGTACAAATCCTCACACTTCGAAGCGGTTTGGAACACTATCAAGAAGAACAAACCGGAACAACAATAAACACACGGTAACACCACAGCAAAAGCACGATATGATGCACATCATATATTATGCATGTCTGGTTTAATGATGCAAGGCAAGCATGGGAATTCACATAAACAGATGCTACACATTAAGTGAAGCTCAATATGCAACGAGTTTCATATTGACGAAACTCCACATTCAAATATTTAGTTCACTCCGTTTAGGTATACGACAATATTAAATGTTGTTTAAACATGGCAAGAGGTGAAGCATGTGATTCTACACGGCATTCTAGTCGGGTTACACCTATGGACATTCGAACGGAGCTACGGTTAAAAGACACGTGCAACACAACATATATGACATGGATGCCACATGCATGCAAAAAAATATACAAGGTGAAAATAAAAGAGAGGGCGTGGGGATTTGATCCCAGTGGCAAAAGCTGATCCTCTCGAGCGGGAATAAAAATGCGAGAAAACAATGCATCCGCGGGGACTCAAACCCACGACCTACAGGGTGCAAACGACTGACGCCAACCAGCTGGGCTGGCTACTTGCATGTGAAATAATTGGGTCTCGACCCTAAATGAAAAGGCACCAGGAGCTCATTCCCGAGAGACAATTTTGCACAAAACAAAATGTGCAGTCAGGGGGATTTGAACCCACGATCTCCTGGATGCACACTAGCGAGCTCACCAGCTAGGCTGTTGCGTGGTTGTGCAAAAAAACAATGGATTTCGCGTGATGAATCAACACTCCCGTAGATCTGAACAAGATTGAAAGGCTAAATCTGAACCTGAGAAACAACTGAGGCCGGTTGTGGAGGTGCAGCAGGTCAACGACATCGGCATGGCCGCGGCTCGCGACGGAGAACTTGGGGAAGGCTGGATCTGGGATGATGAGCTCGACCGGACTCGGTTCCTGCAGGATCGAGGCGCTGATGGGGTTGGCATCGGGTCCGGGTTCGGTTGAAACTTCACGTCCTGCTGCTGCTACTTCTAACTACAAAGAACAGAGAGAGAGAGTTACGGGAGAGGAAGAGAGAGGAGGAAGAGGAAGGGAGAGGGGCGGTGATGTCCTACCTGCAGGAGGTCGCCGGCAGTGGCCAGAGCTCCTCGCGGCGGCGGGCGTTGCTGGATATGCCCGGAGGCGCGGGCACCAAAGGGAGACAACGGGAGGAGAGGAGGGTGGCCTGGTCGAGGCTGGCCAACTCGTGGCGCTCGAGGGCGACCTCCTGCTCGAGCTAGGAGCGCAAAGGGAGGCATGGGGCAACTCGGGCTGCGGGCGAGACGCAGCACGGTGGGGCGAGCGGGCGGAGGCGCTGCGCTCGGGCGAGGCGCGACCATGTCGCTCGGGGCCGGCAGATCGAGGGGAGAATCGGGGGAGCGATGTTGACTGGATGAAAAAGATCTGGGATGATCCTGAGGGGAATTTTATGGTGGATGGTGGCGGCGAGGGGATTGATGGATGGGATGGGTGGCTAGGGTTTAGTCTGAAATTGGTATAAGGTGGTCTATACAAAGGAAAAGGGGTTAGTTTTAGGGGCATCTCGAACCTCCGATTAAATCGGATGGTCGGGAAAAAATAGGTTAGGAAGACTAATTGACAAACTGAAGACGGTTTGTGGTATAACGGTGTTGATCCGGACCCAACGGTCACGACCGTACTTCCGGGTCTAAGGGGGGGGGAGTTTCGGGCTAGGTTGCAGGCACGTTGGTGCACTGTGCAGAGGGGCTAGGCGGAGATGAGAGGGAAAACGGGCAACCTGGCGATAGAGTTTAAAACAACAAAAAAACGTCCAACGATGGCCGACTATAGTGCAGCCATAGGTTTAATGGTTCGCGTATCGAACGAACTCCGATTGCGATGAAATTTGACAGGCAACCTATTTGCACTAAAATAAGACCGCATGCCAAGTTTCGACCCAATCCAAGAATATTTTATACACACTCTTTTAACGATGCCGCGGGCGCATGTGTGTGTGGTGAGGCTCAAAACGGTGAGTGTCGGTGAATACTCACAACATATGCCATAGGTAGGCTAGAGTCGGTGAGAACCGAAGGGACAAAGGAGGGCGTTGGGAACGAGGTTGGTACGGGCATGGAACGCACGATGTACCCAGGTTCAGGGCTCTCCATAGAGATAAGACCCCTAGTCCTGCCGGAGTGTTTGATGTATATGGATGGATTACAATGTTGCTCCTGGAGCTGTGTTGGGAGGAGGAAGAGGGGAGCAGCTAGCTCATCTCTGCCTCTCTCTATGTGGTTGGTGGACGTGAAGTGTTGTCTGACCGTCCCCCTGCATGGAGGGTGACCGGGGGGTTTTATAGACGAACCCGTCGGCCTAAAATATGGATAACAGGTACAAGAGTGGGACCCGGCTGGCAGCCTCGCCGGCTGACCAGGGGCCCACGAGAGTCTTGTCTTGTCGCTTGAGGGGCCCGCCGGCTGCATGGTCTCATTTGGCTGTGGGACCCGCCAACTGGCTAATGAAGCTCTCGCGTAAGGTTGATGTCGAGCACGCATTGTACGTCGAGCGTCGTCGAGCGAGATTCGTCATGGGCAGGTAGTACGACCACCTCCACTGTTCCCCATGCTGAGTGCAGTAATGGAGTGGGAGTGTGACGGTCCGACACTATGCTAGGTGATGGATCAGAGCCGGGGTAGGTCAGCGGTGTGGCCGCCGACGCTCGTACCTGCCGGACACTCCGATCCATTACCTTTGCTGACGCGTAGCTACCTTTAATCGTAAGGTCTCATCCCGACCTACGATCTGATGAGACTTGTGATCCCTGACCAGCTAGACTGCTTGGCTAGCCGGGTTGGGCACGGCTGTCTCGTTCCAAGCCGGCTGGCTTGGCCAGGCCGGTCAGGAAGAGGTAGATGTCTTGACCCCAGCCGGCAGGGGTTGCCTGGCCGGCCAGAGAGTTGTCCGCCTCGTCCTCCAGCCGGCAGGCGCAGCCTAGCCGGCCAGAAGACTTGGGCCTTGGAAAACTGTTGTTTGTTCATATTTGGGCAGGAAATGAAGGAGCAGGCTTGATGAGCCTACCCCGGGGTTATCCCCCCGACAGTAGTCCCCGAAGCTAGAGAGGCCCCCCGTCTGCGGACAGGCGGCCTCACCGGCTTTATATTTTGTCTTGGTATTTCTACCTCCATCCGTGACAGGGAGCGCCGGCTCCGAAACCGGCTCACCTCGAAGCGACGCCTCGGCTTCATCGCAGGTTGCTCAGAAGGCGCTACGTGTTAGGCCCCGCCTAACATAATGATGGTGATTACTGGTCACGGGACCGGGCCTGGTCCCTGGGTCCCACCACTACGCCCCCTTGGCCTCCGCGCGAGAGATCCTCTGCGGATTTACTCCACGACGGTTGGGCTTAGGGAAGCGCTACCGCCCGTAATACACGGGGTTAGTGGGGGTCCCGCGCGCACCGGATCCCCTCCCCACGACGCTTCGTGGGGTTTAAATGGGATGCGGGGATTCTGAGGAGGCCATTCGCCCCCCATTCTCGCCCTGCATCGACGCTTTCTTCCTCCCTGAGCCCAAAGAGAAAGAGCTCGTCCTCTCATCTTCATCGCCTTCATCGCCGCCGAGCCACTAGCCCTTTCGAGCTCTAGCTGCCCGCAGCCATGGCCGGCGGCTCCACCTCGAAGAATTCCTTGTCGCAGAAGCCCTCGTCGCAGGGGGCCTGGCTGGGCAACGAGATCTCCGAAGGCCACATCGAGGCGCTCCACCATCACCGACTGCTGCCCCCGGCCTCCCAGGTGCTAGTGCGAATCCCAGGCGCCGAGACCGCTCCCACACCTACCATGGGGGAGGTCGTGGTCTTCAACGAGCACTTCTACCGGGGCTTCGGGCTCCCGGCGAGTGCCTTCTTCTCCGAATGGCTCCATTTCTTTGGCCTGCAGCCGCATCACCTGGCGTCGAACGCCATTTTGCAGCTGTCGGCCTTCGTGGTTTTGTGCGAGGGCTTCCTCGGGATCGAGCCTCGCGTCGATCTTTGGCGCAACTTGTTCTTCTTCAAGTAGCAGTCCATCGCGATGGAGAAGTCCGAGGTGGAGAAGCTCGCCGTGCTGTGCCCGATGACGCCATGCGGAGCCGCACTGGTGCATCACCGCAAGAAGTCCGGCTTCGCCCAGCTGTCGCTGCAGGAGTCCATCAAGCAGTGGCAGCGGGGCTTCTTCTATGTGAAGAATGCCGACTCTGCCCAGGACGTCCTCAACATGCCCCCGTTCAACGTCGATCCGCCGACGAAGTTGAACTGGGCAGCGAAGAACCCCAAGCCGATTCCCGAGGTGGTGCAGATTTGCGCCTACCTCGAGATCCTGGAGAAGGACGGCCTCCTTGGCCGCGTCCTGCTCACCGCCATGGTGACCCTCCGGATCCTGCCGCTGCAGAGGCGGCCACATCTGGTCTGTCAGATGAGCGGCCGGCATGATCCCTGCAGGATGTCCACCAAGAGGTTCACCCCGAGCGCGGTGGCGCGAAGGGTGAACCTGATCTCCACCGCCCGCATGGACGACGACGGGAACTGGTCATGGGGGATGATCCCCTTCAACAAGTCCCGCCCGCCTCCGGTAGTAAGTGTTTTCTTTGTTCTTTGCTGCTTGTCTTGCGACTGGTCGTCTCGTTGAGCCGGCTGTCAAATCCTCTTTCATAGATGATCGAGAAGCTGCAGGCGTCTCTCCGTCCGCCCGCTCTCGATGTGGCCACGTCCGACGCCTCGGAGATCGAGGACGAGGGCGTGATTGAGTCCCGCTCGGATTCCTCCACACGCTCGGAGAATGCGTTGGAGTCGGAAGGGACACAGCCGTCTGGTGAGTACCCACGGCCTTCCATCGCAGACTGGACAGATGACGACGAGACTCCCTCATTCCTCTGTGATGCAGCCTTCGAGGAAGACTCCGACGGGGTGGAGGAGTTTACCAGCCCGCCGTTGACGCGCGGTCGGCGTCAAAGGGCTGGGGCAACCGTCACTGGCGAGACGGCCGGGAAGAAGGGCTAGGGTGCCACAGCTTCTAGGCCGGCTCCTAAGCACCCGGCACCGGGTCCTCCAGCCGGAGCATGGACAGGCGGTGCCAAGAAGCGTCGTGGTGCCGGCAGAAGGCAGGTGCCCATGGTCGCAGGGTAAGATTTCCTCCCCCTTTTCTTCGTTTGTCTTGTGGGAAGCTTTGTTCCTTAAAGAATGTCGCTCGACGGGGAGGCGGAAGACGTGGAGGAAGACACCGCCTCCGCAGCCAAGCGGGCTCGCTTGGCAGCAGCCGATGCTGCCCAGAGGGAGCTTGAGGAGCAGTCCAAGCGTCGGTGGGCCGCGGCCGCGGGGGAGACGGCCGAGGGCCAGTCTCGCCCCAACCGAGCCGAGAAGCCGGCGGAGAAGCATACAAAGGCTAGACATGACCCCTCCGCGCATGCTTGCGTGGAGGAGCCAGCTAGCGAGGTGGCTCCGAGGCACACCCCGAGGGCTGAGGGGGCCAGCCCTCCGAGCTGGACGCTTCTGCGCCGGTGGACTTGGACACGATCCCCTACTCCCCCAGGGCTGAGGCGGCGCCCGACGCGCAGGAACTGATCCTGGACGTGCCGGACGCGGCTCCTGATGCGCCAGGGGTGGCCATGGATGCGCCGGATGCAGCCCATCCACCTCCCGTTGAGGAGGCAACGCCGGTCGAGATATTGGCGCAGCCGTTCGCCGAGCCGACACCTGGAGCCGGCGCCATCGTCATCCCCCACCACGGTCCACCTACGCCGGGAGCTGGAGGCCGGGTCAGGAGCCGGCCCATGAAGTCGTGGTGGGTGGCCAATTCAGCGCGCACGCGACTGCCCGCCGGCACTGCGCTCACCGGTGTCCCGGCGCTGGTGTCGTTGTTTTCCAGCAGCTGGTCCAAGGTGGAGCAGTCGGCCCGCGTGGTGGGCGCCGACTTGGAGCGCCTGGAAGCCCGCACCAGGGTAAGTGCCTTATCTTGGTTTTGAATTTTTTTCTCTCTCTTCTTCTTGCGTCAGTGGGGGCGCGACAGCGCACCCACTGGGTGTAGCCCCCGAGAATTGGGTCGGCCGATCTTCGGCCGGGCCGAATCTCTTTGAGCCTCTTTTCTTGTTTTGCTTCTTTAGTGGGGCCGAATCTTACTCCTGCTTCTTCTTTGCTTTTTTGCAGGATCTTTATGATGCCCAGGCGCACGCGTACAATGAGCTGCGAGCTCAGCACTAGGTGGCTGATGGCTAGATTGCCGGGCTTGAAGTCCGGCTGGGCGATGTCGCCATGGAGAAGAAGGAGAAGAAGGAGCTCGAGGCGGCAAGCCGGGTCGAGCTGGAGCAGCTGCGCGGTATGCTGCAGGAAAAGGACGCCTCCCACTCTGCCGACGTGGAACGCCTCACGTCGGCTCATATCGAGGAGATGAAGCTCAAGGACGCCGCCTTGAGGGAGAAGGAGGAGGCCCTTGTCCAGAAGCAGGCGCAGCTGGTCAAGGCCCTGGAGTCTGCGGCGAATCTCCAGGAGGAAGTTGCCTGCCTTACTCAAGCGAGCAGGGTGCGGGAGCGCGAGGTCCTAGAGAGCGCCCATGAGACCGATGGTGCCTTCCATCGTGAGTCTCTTTCTTTGATTCGTCTTGAGCTTTCTTTGCTGTCTCCTCTTCTTACTTGTTTCTACGCCTATTTTCCTGTCTCAGGCCTCTTTCCTGAGACCCGGGGCGCACCCAACACGGTCATCGAGGTGAGCTGTGAGGAGCGCCGCGCGGCTGGGCAGGAGGTAGATGCTACCTCCGGCTGGAGCGTGGAGGAGATCGGAGTGGGCCTCGGGGCCCGCCCGCACTCCCTGGGCGAGTCTGTGGCTCAGCTCCAGGTCGCAGGCTCATTGATGGTGGTGGCCCTGTGGCCGGCTCGCATGGAGCCAGCGTCGATGAGCCGACTTGCCCGCTGGCTTGCACTTGGCAATGATTGCCTGGAGGCCTGGCGCACCTCGGTCGCGCGCGCTGGAGCCTACATGGCCCTATGCTTGGCTAAGTCCTGGTACCGAAACCTGGAGTTGGGCAAGCTCGTCGCTCAACGCGACGGCTCGGAGGCGGAGCTGCAGGCCATGGAGGAGGCGCTGCATGTAAGGGCCAGCGGCATCGCTGAGTACGCCGCTTGGGACGAGCTCGTTTTGGAGCGGCGTGAAGATGGTGGTGTAATCCCTGAAGATCTACATGGCCTTCAGCCCTATGACCCCGATGGCAGCTCCGACGAGACGGCCCACGGTGTGGATACTACCGCCGCCTCCAGCAGTGCGGCGTACGCCGACTCCGGTGTGGATGGAGCCGGGAGCCCTCGCGACGGAGACGGCGCAACCGACTCGGGGGCAGCCGGGGATGGTGAAGCCACCACTTCAGGAGCAGCAGCCGGGGCGACCGATGAGGCCGCAGCCCCGTAGCCGGTGTCCTATTTGTTGTCTGCAATTTTCTTGTCAGTCCAACAGTTCCACCCACTGGGGGGTGTAATGAACCTAGGCCGTGGGCCAATGCATTTTGAATGTATGTATTCAACATTATATTTGTATTGCCATGCGTGTTGTTTTATATCTTTATCTTTTGATTCCTGGTTGACTTCTTTTCTCCAATCCATGTATTCGGAAGCCGGTCTGTGACTGGGTCAAGGTTTCCAGCCTTAGAACACAAGACTTAGATTTTTCGAAGCCAGCAAGACTTAAAGATTTGGACATAAACCAGCAGAGGTCGGCCTGAATGAGATCGTAAAATTGATCGAGCCAACCCGAGCCGGCAACCTTTTTGTAGTCGAACTTTGCATGCATGCGGACTTACCTGGCGTCGCCTCGCAAGCCGGACAGGTCGGAGCCGGTCTGCAAGCTGTTACGAGGTGACCAGGGATCGGTCCGGCTTACACTATGTGTTCTTCTACAACATAAGGAAGGCGTTCGGGCTGCTAGCGAGCCCCCGAGATTTTTAGAGCCGGCAAGGGGCGTCGCAGAGTGAGCACTCTAGATATGAATTCTAAAAAGAAGCATGAGGCATGCTCTTTTCATTGTATTCATTGAGAATCCCTGAAGAGGGAGAAAGATACATTTGTGCATGCTCTTTCCGTGTTTGGTACTTGCCTTCTAGCAGTAGAACGGGCGAAGCAACGCTGCGTTCCATGGACGTTCCATCTCCTGGCCGGAGTCGTCCCTCTTGCGCTTCCTTGGCTTTTGGGCATTGATCAAGTAATATGCGTTGTTGTGCAATGCCCTACTAATGATGAAGGGTCCCTCCCATGGGGACGAGAGCTTGTGCTGGCCGGCAGTGCGCTGGATTCTTCTAAGGACCAAGTCTCCCTCCCTGAAAGAGAGAGGCTTGATCTTTTTGCTGTGGTAGTATCTCAGTTTCTGTTGATAGATGGCCGTCCGGCTCAAGGCCAAGTCCATTGCTTCTTCGAGGAGATCCACACCATCTTCTCTTGCCTCCTTCGCCTCCGTTTCCGTGTATAGGGTGATCCGAGGCGAGTCGAACTCAATATCTGTAGGGATAATAGCCTCGGACCCATATACGAGGAAGAATGGAGTGAAGCCGGTTGACCGGTTGGGCGTGGTGCGGAGGCTCCATAGTACAGCCGGCAGTTCTTTGATCCAGCAGTCGGCCGACCTCCCAAGTGATGCCACCAGTCTTGGCTTGATGCTGGCCAGGATCAGGCCGTTGGCCCTCTCCGCTTGGCCATTTGACTAGGGATGTGCCACAGATGCCAAGTCGAGCCGGATGCCTACCTTGGAGTAGTAGAGCGCCAGAGCGCCTTTGGCGAAGTTGGTGCCGCTGTCGGTGATGATGCTGTGGGGGACGCCATATCAAACAGAGATGTCCGTGATGAACTTGACAGTCGTGGGGCCATCAAGCTTCTTGATAGGTCTAGCCTCGATCCACTTGGTGAATTTGTCGACGGCTACCAAGAGATGGGTCATGCCACCACGAGCCGTCTTGAAGGGCCCTACCATGTCCAGTCCCCACACGGCGAACGGCCATGACAGGGGGATGGTTTTGAGGACCGAAGGCGGTATGTGGCTCTTTGCGCTGAAGAACTGGCAGCCTTCGCATTTGTTAACCAGATCCACGGCCTCCTCGAGGGCCGTGGACTAGTAGAATCGGTGGCGGAATGCCTTGGCCACTAGGGTTCTAGAGGCGGCATGATGCCCGCACTCCCCCTGGTGAATGTCTCTCAGGATCTCGTGTCCCTTTTCTGATTCGACACAGCGCTGGAACACGCGAGTCACGTTGCGCCTTACCAGCTCGCGATTGATGATGGCGTAGGCTGCAGACCTGCGCTGGATCTGCCTCGCCTCCGCCTCGTCTTGAGGAAGCTTGTCGCGAAGGAGGAAGGCCAGGATAGGCTGATCCCATGACGGAGCCGACACAAGGGCTGGCTCCGACTCGACCTGACTATTAGGGGCTTCTGCCTGCCCCCGTGCTTGGAGGAGCAACGGTCATGGGCTCGAGACGAGGTGTCTCTGGTGTTGCTGAAGCAGCTGGCTCGCCATCTACCTCCATGATGTCCACCCACTGGGTGTCGAGGCGACGGGATTCGAGGTAGGGCGGAGCCGAGGTTGTTGTTGTAGCCGGTGCCGCTATTGGAGTCGGCATGGCCAGCGCAGGCGGCGTAGGAGTTGTAGCCGACACGGCTGGTGGAGCCGACGGTGCTTGCACCGTAGATTCATCCAGTGCTGCTATTGGAGTCGGCGTGGCCAGCGTAGCCGGCACAGGAACTGTAGCCTACGCATCTGGTGGAGCCGACGGCGCTTGCACCATAGGATCAGCTGGCACGAAGATCGACGCCGACTCCGGAGACGGCCTGATAGACGGCTTAGGGAGTTGCTCGAGGGAGACGCCTGCTGGGATAGCCTATCTCATGGAGCCAATTTTGGCCAGTGTATCAGCCGCCTCATTGTCTGCTCTGGGAACGTGGTGGAACTCACAACCCTCGAAGGGGCCGCTGAGCTGCTGGATGAGGAAGCGGTAGCTTGCCATGTTGGCGTCCCTGGCGTCCCATCCGCTAGAAACTTGTTGTACCACCAAGTTTGAGTCGTCGAAGCATATGAGCCGCCGGATGCCAATCTCCTTGGCGAGCCGGAGGCCGTGGGCCAGTGCTGCGTACTCGGCAACGTTGTTGGAGGCGGCGAAGTGGATCTGGAGAGCATACTTGAGCTGGTCTCCTTTTGGAGATGTCAAGACGATGCAGGCTCCTGGACCCGTCCGCATCTTCGAGCCGTCGAAGTGCATCCGCCAATGCGTAGAGTCCAGACGTGGCGGCTCGAACTGGGTCTCGGCCCAGTCGACCAGGAAGTCGACCACCACCTGAGATTTGATGGCGGTGCGAGGCTCGTAGCGAATATCGTGGTCCGCCATGGCGATGGACCGCTTGGCAATCCTACCCATTGCATCACGGTTGCCCATGATCTCTGAAAATGGAGCAGTGCTCACTACAGTGATGGCATGCTCTTGGAAGTATTGCTTCAACTTCTATGTAGCAAGGTAAACACCATAACACATTTTTTGGTAATGTGGGTAGTTCTGCTTGGAGGCGGACAAGACCTCGCTGAGGTAGTAGACAGGGCACTGCACTGACAGTACCTTGCCCTCCTCCTTGCGTTGAACTACCAACACTACACTAACCACGCGGGTGGTCGCTGCAATGTATATGAGTATGGGTTCCCTTTCAGCCGGCGCTGCCAAGATTGGCAGGCTCGAGATGACCCGCTTGAGGTCGCGGAAGGCTTCATCCGCCTGGTCGTTCCACTCAAATTTCGTCTTCTTCTTAATGAGCTCGTAGAGTGGAAGGGCCTTCTCGCCTAGCCGGCTGACGAACTGGCTAAGGGACGCCAGGCCGCCGGCGAACGTCTGGACGTCTAGGATTCGAGCCGGCCGCACCATCCGCTCGATGGTGTCGATCTTCTCGCGGTTCGCCTCGATGCCACGAGTGGACACGAAGAACCCCAAGAGTTTGCCACCTGGAAACCCAAAGACGCACTTCTCCGGGTTGAGCCGGATCTTGTACTTGCGCAGGTTGGCAAACGTCTCCCGCAGATCATCGAGGAGGTTGATGTGTTGCTTCGTCTTGACGATGATGTCATCCACATAGACGTGGATGTTTCTGCCGATCTGTGGCAGTAGGCACTGTTGCATGCAACGTTGGAATGTCGCACCAACGTTCTTCAGACCGAACGTCATGGTGGTGTAGTAGTAGGCCCCGAAGGGCGTGATGAAGGAGGTCTTCAGGCGATCAGCTGGATCCATCTTGATTTGATGGTAGCCTGAATAAGCATCCAGAAACGACAGCAATTCGCAGCCTGCAGTGGAGTCGATCACTTGATCTATCCTAGGCAACGCGAAAGGATCTTTCGGACAGGCCTTATTCAGGCTAGTGTAGTCGATACACATTCGCCAAGTGTTGTTCATCTTTAGCACCAGGACTGGATTAGCTAACCAGTCCGGGTGGCAAACCTCCATGATGAAGCGGGCTACAAGGAGCCGGGTGATCTCTTCTCCGATCGTGCGCCGCTTCCCCTCGGCGAAGCGGCGCAAAGGTTGTTTCACCGACTTTGCATCCGGTCGCACGTGAAGTTTGTGCTCGGCGTACTTCCTCGGAACACCTGGCATGTCTTTGGGAGACCATGCGAAGATGTCCCATTTCTCATGGAGGAACTCGACGAGCTCGCCTTCCTATTTGGGGCTGAGGCCAGCCCCGATGGTGACGCACTGCTTGGGGTTGGCACGGTCGACTGGGACCTACTTGGTCTCTTTGGCCGGCTTGAAAGAGCCCTCACCGGCTGACTAGGACGGAGGAGAAGGAATCGTCGGCTGCTCGGTAGCCTGGGCCACGAGCTGGTCGATCTGCCGCTTCTCCTTAGCAATCACCAGTGCGTCGGCGAGGCGGCTGCTATCTTGGGCACACTCGAGCGACTTCTTGTAGTCGCCAGCAACAGTGATGATGCCCTTTGGACCCGGCATCTTCATCTTCAGGTAGGCGTAGTGCGGTATAGCCATGAACTGGGCCAGAGCCGGTCTGCCTAGTAGCGTGTGATATGGGCTGCTGAGGTCCACTACCTCGAACCATATGGACTCTCGACGCAAGTGAGCCTTGTAGCCGAAGAGGACGTCCAGCAAGGAGGCTGAATAAGAATGCTATTGATGGGGATTTCTTTGGCGGCATCTATGCCACTCGCATAGCAAATTTTCTTGGAGTACCCATCCGCGCAGGAGATCCCCCGCTCCATACAGCTTTCCTTGACCACGTCGCTATGACACGCTACCAGTTCCTTGAGAGGGATGATGAATCCCTCTTATACCGATTGATATTTAACCGGCAGCGTGTTTTCCATATTACCCTTCCTGCTCCTGCTTTCTTTGACTTTCAGGTAAAACGGAGATACTACATAACCAGAGGAGAGGCAGAGGAGTATGAGAGGGAGGCGACGACTGCTCGTCTCCATGAGGCAGCTATTCAGGCAGTGGCTGCATCACTCCCATATAATCCCGATTATGATTTTGGGTTTCGCCAGGACCGTCCTTAGGAGTAGACCAAGCTAGGCCAAAATCCTAAGCTTGGGGGAGTACGTGTTTGCACCAACTTTACATTCTTGCTTATGCTTTCACTTTGTTAGTCGGTGTTTACACTTTGCCACTGTATTATCCATGCTAGTTTATTTTCGTTTTCTTGTTTTCTTGTTTTGTGTCCTTTTGAGAAAACCCAAAAAGATTTTCCTTTCTTCTTTTGCTTGTTGGGAGCTTTCCCGTGTAAATAGTTTTCTTTTCCTTTGGGTCAAGGTAGAAGATATTGGTTACAATGTTTAGTGGCTCTTGCATGCATACATGTTTAGCTTTCAAAGAGCCATATTACTTTGTCTTCTCCTTTGTGTTTGCCTGCAGATTCACCTTAGTCCAATGCACGAGCACTCTTATTATTGTTCACATCGTTCGATCGTTCAAGTGAAAGGCAATAATGATGATATATGATGAAGTGACTGAGACTGGAAAAGCTGGTATGAACTCTATCTATTTTGTTTTTGTAAATATGACTAGCTTGTCGTCCCAGATTCAGCTTTGTTGAAAGAGAACCATGTTTGCAATGACAACTTAGAGATCATAGTTTCTGATACCATGCTTAATTAGCCAGGAGCTTATAATGGTTTGTCTTGATTGCCAACATGAATTTTGAGATGACTATGATGTAGTATGATAGGATGGTATTCTCCTTTGAATGATTCAAGTGGCTTGACTTGGTGCATGTTCATGCATGTAGTTGAAACAAAATCAACATAGCCTATATGATGTTCGTGTTCATGGTGATTTATATCATGCTCATGCTTGCACTCAATGTTAGTCAAACTCATTCATCTTGATGACTGTTGTGGCTCTCTAGTTGGTCGCTTCCCAGTCTTTTGCTAGCCCTCACTTGTACTAAGCGGAATACTGCTTGTGTATCCACTTCCATAAACCCAAAAGTTTTTCCATGAGAGTCCACCATACCTACCTATTTGCGGTATCTACCTGTCGTTCCAAGTAAATTTGCATGTGCCATTCTCTAAACCTACAAGAAATAATCTGTTTTGCATGCCCGAACCGCTCATGTGGTGACAGGGGGCTATTGGTATCTTCCATGTTAGGCGTGTTATCCTCGACATGTGTTTATTCACTGTCATTCACGAGAAAGGGGCCGGTAATTGGAATGCCCAGTTCCACGCTTAAATTAAAAACATAACTGTAAAACAAGACTCCCCCCGGAATGATGTTAGTATGGACGATACCCGAGGATTCGGCTAGCCGTGGAGTGTGATTGATTGGTGGTGGGGGAGTTAAAACTTTACTTTTCTATTTGGGGACCGCCTATAGCATGAGTAGCATGGAATATATTGAGAACTCTTGGTCATTGCGTTGACAATGAAAGCATGCCACCCAAAATTAGTACCTCTCTTTTCAAAGCTTGAGCTGTGGCACCTCTGCAAATCAATGCTTCCCTCTACGAAGGGCCTGTCTATTTATTTTCCTGTTGAGTCATCCTCTTCTTATATAAGCACCAATTAGAGAGCACCTCTATCATTTTTATGCTTTGCTTTTGATTGATATTGAGTATGACTATGAATGGATCTTCATTGCTATGAATTACAATGTTTAGTCAGCCCTTGATCTTTGAAAGTGCTCTCATTTATGTTTTGCGGTCTCAGAAAGAGCTAGCGAGATACCACCTATTCATATTACTTCATGCTTGTTTTGATTGAATTGTTGGTATCTGAAACTCATTATTATTTTCTCGCTAGCTGATTATGCCTTTGATATTAGTTTACCGTGAGACCTTTGTGTCACTTGCTTATGTGGTTAACTTGTGATCTTGCTAAAATTCTGGTTATGAGTTAGACATAGTTGCAACAACAAGATCAAACAGAGTTTGTCAAAGTTTTTCTTTCTCTTTCAGTTTGTCAACTCAGTTGCTTGAGGACAAGCAAATATTTAAGCTTGGGGGAGTTGATACTTCTCCATCGTATCTACTTTTCCAAACTCTTTTGCCCTTGCTTTGGACTCTTATTTGCATGATTTGAATGGAACTAACCCGGACTGACGCGGTTTTTTTAGCAGAACTGCCATGGTGTTGTTTTTGTGCAAAAATAAAAGTTCTCGGAACGTCCTGAAAATTTACGGAGAATATTTCTGGAATATATGAAAAATACCTGCGCAAAGATCCACCGGAGGGGGTGAGCCAGTATGCCACAAGCCCTGTGGCCGCGGCCACCCCCCAGGCCGCGGCATCAGGGTTTGTGGGGCCCATGTGGCTCTGCCGCCCCCAATCTCAGCTCTATTTATTCCCTTTCATCCCGGAAAAAATCAAGAGGGAAGATTTCATCGCGTTTCATGATCCAAAGGCACCGCCACATCCCGTTCTTCATTTGGAGGGCAGATCTGGAGCGGATCAAGGAGATCATCGCCATCGTCATCATCGACCTTCTTCCCTCTCCAATTCCATGAAGCTCTTCATCGTTCGTGAGTAATCTATTCGTAGGGTCGCTGGGCGGTGATGAGTAGGATGAGATCTATCATGTAATCGAGTTAGTTTTGACGGGGATTGGTCCCTAGTATCCATTATGTTCTGAGATTGATGTTGCTACTACTTTGATATGCTTAATGCTTGTCACTAGGGCCCGAGTGCCATGATTTCAGATCTGAAATTATTATGTTGTCACCAATATATGTGTGTTATAGATCCGATCTTGCAAGTTGTAGTTACCTACTATGTGTTATGATCCAGCAACTCCGGAGTGACAATAACGGGAACCACTCCCGGTGATGACCATAGTTTGATGAGTTCACGTGTTCACCAAGTGCTGATGTGTTGGTCCGGTTCTTTATTAAAAGGAGAACCTTAATATCCCGTAGTATCCATTTGGACCCCGCTGCCACGGGAGGGATGGACAATAGATGTCATGCAAGTTCTTTTCCCTAAGCACGTATGACTACACACGGAATGCATGCCTACATCACATTGACGAACGGGAGCTAGCCACATATCTCTCCGTGTTATAACTGTTGCATGATGAATGTCATCCAACAAATCACGGATCCATTGCCTATGAGTTTGTCCCACTGCTACTGTTACTTGCTTTGCTCTGCTGCTGTTACTACTGTTGCTGCTACTGTTACTTACTTTGCTCTGCTGCTGTTGCTACTGTTGCTGCTACTGTTACTTGCTTTGCTCTGCTGCTGCTGCCACTACTGTTGCTGCTACTATTACTTGCTCTGCTGCTACTGTTGTTAGTTGCTCTGCTGCTACTGCTGTCACTATTGCCGTTCCTTTCCACTGCCGTTACTCGTTACACTGGTGCTACCTGTTACAATACTTTTCTGGTGCCATTGATACAACAGTTAGGAATAGTCTGCCTCGTCAACAGATCGTTTCTGGCACCATTGCTATCATACTACCTTTGCTGCTTATATCCTGCTTGCAGATACTAATCTTTCAGGTGTGGTCGAGCTGACACCTCAACTGCTAATACTGGAGAATATTCTTTCACTCCCATCATGTCGAACCAACAAATTTGGGTTGAATACTCTACCCTCGAAAACTGTCGCGATCCCACATGCTGGTGGGCTATTTCAAGACAATTGCTAATTGTTGAGCAACTGGAAGCAACTCTTTTCTGGATCCGTTGCCGCGGAGGCATCAAGTCAGGAATAGTTGCACGTCAACACCGCCCGGGAGGCTGTTAAGCCAAGTCTGGGCCGAGCCGGCCAACATGAGTGGCACATAGCGGACCGCTACGCGCTTGTTGCCCCTGGCAATGCCGACGGCTGTGGTGTAGTCGATCAGCCAGTCCTGTGGGTTGGCAGTGCCGTTGTACTTGGGCGTGTCCTGAGTCAAGGTGAAGCCTCGGGGGAACGGCTCCCCTCGGATCCAGGGGCCGAAGCAAGCCGGACCGATGGAGCCGTCCTCCTCCAGGAGGGCTGACTGGGCCGGGACGATGAGACGCCGGCGGGCGTCCGATCATCCTGGGGAGTGCGAGTGCCAATCCGAGTAGCGAGAGGGGAGGCACCTCGTGAACCGGAGACATGTGTCCTTCCCGGGTGAGGAACCTCACACACCGAATCGCTCTCGTCGCCTCCGCGACGCTTGCTCGAAGTGTGCTCGCTCTGACGCTGGGAGCGCCGGTCTTGGCTGCCCTCGCCCCTCCGGTCGGAGGTGTGATGCGAGGAAGATCCTTCTGTGTGATGATGACCGCTAGGGTTGCGGCGTGCTTCGGAGTTGGGTCCCGGAGACTCTGACTTGGCCTGACCGGGGTCAAGCCGAGTGTGCTATTTGTTGGCGGCGTCAAGGAGATCCTTGACCCGCTTCTCCTGGAAGACGCGCTCCTCGCCCTCCAGGCTTGCCATCTCCTCCATGGCCGCCTGCGCTGCCCGCATGTTGGCCGCATGGGTCTCGTAGGTGGGTTGATCGCCGCCTAGGATCTCAGCAATGAATCGGCCGCGGCTGCGGACCAATCCGAGCCGGCTAGGGGCCTCGGAAATCGGAGTGAGGCCATATGCGGAGTTATGCTCGCGCTGTGTGGACTCCATCCGACGTTTTGCTGAGGCGACGACAATCCCTTCCTCCAAGATATGCTTGAGAGCCTCCTCCAGTGAGGCTCGGGCGTCGCTAGGGTTCGCGGAGGCAGCGATGGGTGTCTTCAGGCCAGCGATGGCGTCCTAAAGAGTATTAGCGGTGGCAGCGGCGGGCTCACCAGCATCTGTTGACGCCTTGCCATGAGCCGCGCTAGTGCGAGCGTCGATAACCATCACCTCCATGACGTTGGAGACGGCGGCGACATGGTATGGGTGAAGAATCCCACCGATGGCGGAGGGCTGTCGAAGACGAGTACGTTGCTGGGGTACATGTCATGTGCAGGCGTCTCAGCGATAGAGAGCCTGCTGAAGTGTGATAGCCCGAGACCGACGCCCCAAAAGATTCCCCTCCTATTCCATTTTCGTCGTGTGTCTATTTTCTTTTGTCGCATCATCATCGCATCATGCGCATCATCTGCATTGCATCGGCATCCTGTTGCCGCCAGTTTTCAAAACTTGCATCCGTTAGTAGTTGTCGGATCTCGTCGTTGTCCGCTCTGAGCCCGTTCACACATGCACGCGCCTGCGGCATCGTTGAAACCCTGTTTTAAAAGTGCGTTTAAAACTTTCTCTGTTCGGGGTGAAACTTGGCATGCGGTCGTAATTTATTTTAGTTAGGCCGCCTGTCGAATTTCGTCGCGATCGGAGTTCGTCTCGTACCCGAATGGTCGACCGTAGCGGCACCGTATTCGGTCTACTGTCGGACGTGTGTCGGTGTTTTAAAAAAATCGTTGCCGCGCCGCCCGTTCTCCCTCTCGTCTCCGGATATCCCCTCTACACAGCCGCATACCCATTCCCGCGTGCGGAATCGTTCGAATCCGACCACACGGTTGGATCCGGAACATAATTCAGGTTAACCTAGCCCCCCCCATATGTCTATATATAGACCCTCATGCCATTATTTAGACAAACCCTCTCTCTCTCCCTCAAAATTCGTGCCTAGCCCCAAATCCCCACCTACCGGACATGTCCGCGGTCAAACCGGACACGTCCGGGTGACCGCAGTGCCCGAGCAACCCCGAGCCCCTGCTCCCGTGCCTCCCGCTAGCGCCTCCAGTCAGCCCTCGTCGGCCCCGCCTCCGGCCTCCGCACCGCCATGCGCCGCCGCGCCCCTGCAGCTCGCCGGAGCGCCTCCCGCCGCTGACCAGGTCGCCCCTCGCCCAATCCCGCTCTGCTCTTCTCCCGTCTTCCTCCTCTCACCTCCTCCTCTCTAGTTCAAGATCCCTCGCAGGAGCCCCCATGGCCTCGAGCGCCGGATCTGCGAAGCAGTCGCCGGGATCAGGTCGGGCAGGCCGGATCTGCCGCCTCCGCTGCCCGGAGCGCTTCGGCCGCCGTCGCTTGGGTCGGCCAGCAGCCGCCGCCCCTGGCTCGTCCCGAGAGGACCGGTCGCGAGGAGCACGACGCCGTGGCCAGCGCTGCCTCCCCACGCGGCCCAGGTGGCGCCCGAGCCAGGCCCAGCTAGCCACTGCGCTGCCTCCCCTCCGGCCCATGAACCTCCGGCCCAAGCCAGCTCCACGCAGCCCAAGGTGAGTTCCCCCCAGGCCTCTATAATGCATCGCAGGCGCACGATATTATGATGCGCCCAGGATCTGTGTAGCCCATTCGGATTAGTTTCGGCCCGTGTAGTATATTAGGAATTTTTGGAATTATATTAAATTCCAAAAAATATGACGATATTAAAACACGCGTATCTTTTAATCCGTAAGTCGGAACGAGACGTATCTTATATGGTTTTGGGGTAGTTTTGCGAGTAGAACACGACTCCACAACTTGCATATTTATTTGATGTAGTTTTACGTGCCAAACGCCTAGTTTAGCGTGCTGTCCCAATAGGGGAACGTCCCGTATTTATTTTTCTTGCGGTCCGGATTGCTCGTATGCCTTAGGTAAAATGCCTATGTTTTAGGGACCATCATTCCATGTATTTTAGAGCGGTCATAGGTATTTTTTTTGCATGTATGGATTGCCGGTAGTTTATTTTCCCGTGTATAGATTATTTTCTCGCATTTTCGTGTGGCATTATATTGTTGTGCAACCCCACATATTTTATATATTTTCGCGGTAGAAAAATCCATTGGATTTTTCTATGCAATTAGTTTTAGCTTTTGAGTAAGTTAGTTCGCGCGATATTTTGCCGTGATGCCCTTTTGTTTAATTCGTAGGATTTATTCCGTGCTCCGTTTGATTAAGTCGTCAACTAGAGATTTGATCTTGGATGTTTTTTCTAGCCTCTGGTATTTTTAGTTGCAACAGAAATGCATGTTTAGGTGTGTTTTTCTTGCTCTCAAGTTGCTAGAAATAGTGCTGATTTTGAGGAGCTGAAATATTTCTAAGTCTGGAATCTGTTATTATTTTGTTGCTGTCTTGTCTTGCTTGCATCTTGTGATTTGTAGCTCTTTTGAGGTTGGTCCAATGGAGTTAGTTGTACCCCTTGTGTTTATCTAGCATGTTGTAAAGTTTCATGCCATTTGGAGTCCTGTAGCTATAGGTTTTGCTGCTGTCAATATGGCTTCAGATCGAAAACTGCACTTTCAGGAGGTGTAATTTTCACTAAGTCTGAAATAGTGTGTGAGATGCCATTTAGTGTCTCCTTTTCCTAGTGCTCCATGATGCCATGCTAGTTGTTGTTAGTTGTTTGTTGTAGTGCTTCTTGCCCTCTTCTGTGCCATGACTTCCTTGAGCATATCAGAGTTGTGTAGCTCGTAGTTGTGGGGTGTAGAATATGCTATGTGGCTGATTTTGGCAGATTGTAGTGTTTTCTTGTTTTGCTCGTATTTGTTGAACCGTAGCTCCGATTTGATCGTGTCCTGCATGAAACTTGCTTAGAATCTCGCGTAGTTTCATTTTCTCTTGCTCGTTGTGTGTTTTGAAGTGCTTGTGCCCGTCATTGCACACAAATTGCATTCATGCCATCATATCTTGCGGTGCTCGTAACTTTTGATCCGTAGCTCCGTTGGAGATGTTCTTTATGTATAGATTGCTTGTCTCGACACGTAGAATCACGTGAACCTATTTGTTTTGCTGTTTAACAACCAATTAAATGCATTAGTTTAGATCTAGGCAGAACTGTAAATTAACATGTGAGGTCGCCTCGGAGGTGCTATATGTCATTTCCGACCTCATTTAAAATGCCTAGATAGGTAGATTAATTGCGCTTCACCTCTTGCCATGTTTAATAACATTTAATATTGCTGAGTACCTAATCGGGATAGAACTAAATAAATAAACGTGGGGTTTCGTCAATATGCAACTCGTTGCATATCGAACTTCACTTAATGTGTAGTGTTTGTTTGACGTGAATTGCCATGCCGTGTATTGCATGTATTCAGCTGCTCATGCATCATTTGTGTTGTGCATCGTGTGGTGAATATCGTGTGTTGATTCTTGTTTCCGGTTTGCTTCGTCTTGTTAGAGTTCCGCAAGCGTGCCGGATTGTGAGGACCCGTTCGACTACGTCGCTTCGTCTGCTTCACGGAGTCATTCTTCTTTCAAGCGGGATCTCAGGCAAGATGACCATTTCCCCAGATACCATTACTATCATTGCCATGCTAGTTTTATTGCTTCTATCGATTATGTCTCGTTGCCTACCACATGTTAAATACCAGCCTCTCAACAATGCCATGATAACCTTCAACCTGTTCGACCTAGCAAACCACTGATTGACTATGTTACCACTTGCTTATCCATGTTGTTAGCGTTGCTAGTTGCAGGTGCAGATGCTTCCATGTGAAAGCATGGGTTCCTTGCCATATCAACATATTAAATGCTATTTAATTTAATGCACCTATATACTTGGTAAAAGGTGGAAGGCTCGGCCTTTCTAGCCTGGTGTTTTGTTCCACCTTTGCCCCCTTAGTTTCGGCTACCGGTGTTATGTTCCATAATTGAGCGCTCCTAACACGATCGGGGTTGTTATGGGGACCCCCTTGATAATTCGTTTTAGATTAAAGCTGGTCTGGCAAGGCCCAACATTGGTTTTACATTTGCCCAACAAAATAATTTGATAATTCTGAAATGCATAGGGAGTTAGCGCTACCAGAGGAGTAATTTTACATAAACAGGGGGGCCAGTGCTGATGGTGTTGGTCCCAAACGGTCTGCATGCGGGGCCACCGCGAGGAAACTCGAGGTTTTGCACTCGTAGCTAGTTCCATCCGTCGTGTCCTGAGAACGAGATACGCGGCTCCTATCGGGTTCGTCGACACGTCGGGCGGCCTTGCTGGATTAGTTTTACCTTTGACGAGATATCTTGTGCATCGGGATTCCGGTGATGCTTTGGGTAATCTCAGAGTTGAGGTTTTCCACTAGGGAATCCGACGAGATCGCGAGCTTCGTGATTGAGGATTTCTATGCGGCTTGTGGTAATTTGTGATGGACTAGTTGGAGCACCCCTGCAGGGTTAAATCTTTCGGAAAGCCGTGCCCGCGGTTATGTGGGAACACTGGTTCTAGATAACTTGAAGTTAACGTAATTAAAATATGCCAACTGTGTGCGTAACCGTGACTGTCTCTTTCGTGAGTTCTTTCTCCGATCGAGGACACGGTGGGGTTATGTCTGACGTAGGTAGGTGTTCAGGATCATTCATTTGATCATATGTAGTTGACGTCCGTTATGCGTAGATCTTCCCCCTCTAATTCTTGTACTCGTAAGTTTAGCCACCAAATATATGCTTAGCCGCTGCTGCAACCTCACCACTTAACCATACCTCACCCATTAAGCTTTGCTAGTCTTGATACCTTTGGAAATGAGATTGCTGAGTCCCATGTGGCTCATAGATTACTACAACACCAGTTGCAGGTACATGTAAAGGTTACTAGACGCGAGCGCATTGATTGTTCATTTGGAGTTGCTTCTTCTTCTTCTTCATCGATCTAGGATGGGTTCCAGGCCGGCAGCCTAGGATAGCAAGGATGGACGTCGTTCTTATTTTTCTCGTTTGTTTTCGTCCGTAGTCGGACCCTGCTCCTACTCTTGATGTTTATGTAATGTACTGATGTGACTCTGATGTAGCTTGTGGCGAGTGTAAGCCAACTCTGTATATATATCTCTTCTTTTCAGTACATGTACTTGTAACGATATCCATTCTTGTGACACAACGAGATGCGCTTCTATACCTGGCGAGGCCTTCGTGCCAAATTGACGATAGGGTCGCATCTTGGGCGTGACATGAAGCTGGCGCAGAGCACCTCAACGTCGAAGTCCTCGCCGAAGTAGCGAGGACCATCGTTGAGACGTAAGTCGCTAAAGAGAACGCTGAGGTTCTCCATAGCAGCGACGACGACGCTAGGAAGCGCCTCGTCATCAGAATCTTCGTCCGAATCCGCATGGCGGACGGGGACATCGATCATCATCGGTGTTGCCTCGTCGGAAGCTGGCTCCACGGGCATGCAGACCGATCCGGACGCGATGCATCCGGTGGCGTAGGTGCGGGGCCCCGCCTAGCGTGTAAAGCCAGCCGATGCCGCGATCGGCCCCACGATGGGCGCCAAATGTCGGTGAATACTCACAACATATGCCATAGGTAGGCTAAAGTCGGTGAGAACCGAAGGGACAAAGGAGGGCGCTGGGAACGAGGTTGGTACAAGCATGGAACGCACGATGTACCCAGGTTCAGGGCTCTCCGTAGAGATAAGACCCCTAGTCCTGCCGGAGTGTTTGATGTATATGGATGGATTACAATGTTGCTCCTAGAGCTGTGTTGGGAGGAGGAAGAGGGGAGCAGCCGGCTCGTCTCTGCCTCTCTCTATGTGGTTGGTGGATGTGAAGTGTTGTCTGACCGTCCCCCTGCATGAAGGGTGACCGGGGGGTTTTATAGACGAACCTGCCGGCCTACAATATGGATAATGGGTACAAGAGTGGGACCCGGCTGGCAGCGTCGCCGGCTGACCAGGGGCCCACGAGAGTCTTGTCTTGTCGCTTGAGGGGCCCGCCGGCTGCATGGTCTCGTTTGGCTGTGGGACTCGTCGGCTGGCCAATGAAGCTCTCGCGTAAGGTTGACGCCGAGCATGCGCTGTACATCGAGCGTCGTCCAGAGAGATTCGTCATGGGCAGATAGTACGACCGCCTCCACTGTTCCCCACGCCGAGTGCAGTAATGGAGTGGGAGTGTGACGGTCTGACACTATGCTAGGTGATGGATCAGAGCCGGGGTAGGTCAGCGACATGGCCGCCGACGCTCGTACCTGCCGGACACTCCGATCTAGTACCTTTGTTGACGCGTAGCTACCTTTAATCGTAAGGTCTCATCCCGACCTACGATCTGATGTGACTTGTGATCCCCGGCCGGCTAGCCTGCTTGGCTAGCCGGCTTGGGCTCGGCCACCTCGTTCCTAACCGGCTGGCTTGGCCAGGCTGGTCAGGAAGAGGTAGATGTCTTGACCCCAGCCGACAGGGGTTGCCTGACCGGCCAGAGAGTTGGCTACCTCGTCCTCCAGCCGGCAGGCGCAGCCTAGCCGGCCAGAAGACTTGGGCCTTGGGAAACTGTTGTTTGTTCATATCCTTTGGGCAGGAAATGAAGGAGCAGGCTTGATGAGCCTACCCCGGGGTTATCCCCCCGACAGCGAGCGACGAAAACGGAAAGAACCGACAACTACTAACGGATGAAAGTTGGAAAACTGGCGGCAACAGAGTGCCGATGCAATGCGGATGATGCGAATGGTGCGATGATGAATGGGACAACCAAACGAATTACACGACGAGAACGAAATATAAAGGGGAATCTTCTGGAGCGTTGGTCTCGGGCTATTACATTCACCCCCTCCCCTCTAGACATACTCTTCTCGATCCCATAGGCGCGACCTCATTGGTCTGATCCTTGGCGCCACCAGGGGTGTCATTGTTTCAAGAGTGTTATTGTTAGCATTATTGTGGCTGACATTGCCTCTATTTGTTCATTTACGACGCTTCCCACTTCGTTGGCGTTGGGGGGGGGGTCCTTCTTTTCTTGTCACTCGTCTTCTTTGGGGGTATCCACCATGTAGACGCCGTATGTGGAGGTTACCGCCCAATTACTAGTGTTGGATGGTGCAACACCAGGTTGGACACGTGTGTCTTCATCCATGTCGGTTGCCTCTTCTAAGGCGTAGTCCAGTACGTCGGTTAAGTCTTCTGCTGTAGCGACTAGGTGCGTGGCAGCTGGGTCGTATATTTCCCTATCTTCGGCTTTACATCCGATCCGATCATAGATTGAAGTTTGATCGTCCGAGATTCAAAAGCTCTAGATTCGGTCGAGCATCTCGTTTAAGAGCGTGAGATCCGTCGCGTCCATTGCTTGGTTATAGGCCAATCTGACTTGGAGCATGTTTGCCGAGGTTGAAACCTTGGTTTCACAACACGGATCAACCGAAATGGGGGTCTCGCCCGTCAAGGAGGTATCCAAACCCGAGCTCAAAGCCAGTTCTGAAGTAAGATGAGACTCGAAGTCCAAATTCAATATGATAGTCATCGGATCCATACTTGATGTTGGATCTAATGAGTGACCCGACAAGAGGTCTAGATCAAAGGTTGGTTCCAGGGTCAAGGCTATTTGTGTTGTAGAGTAGTCGGTTGCGGCGATAGCTAGGGCACGAGGAGTGGGTGGAGAACGGAAAAGGGTGGAACACAAGAGAAAGAGACGATGGTGTCGGTCGAAGCTAGGCTGACGAAGGCCGCATACCCTAAAGGATGTGATACACTCAAAGGTGGTCAGATTGGTCAGTCCACGTATGTCGACCCCATCGCCCGCGTGTCGGACCCCTGATGGGCCTGGCACAACACAATCGATTTATTTTATACAACTCATTAATAATCTGAATTAAAGGCCGAAAACAACCTCATAAAGCAAATTCTACTCGGATCGACATGCTTAACGTGCCATCATGGCGACACATATAATATAGGGCCGTGCCTAGGCCAGGAAGCTATGAGCGCGTGCCGGCCCGGCACAACCCGTATAGTTGTATAGCCCAGGCCATACCGGGCTGGCCCACCTTGCTAGGTTTGGATACGGTCTTGGGGGTCATGCCAGCACAGCGAGCAGCGAAGGCCCAACCTAGCGAAGTACCCACCGAAAGAAAAAAGCCCCATAAGCACTCAAACACATTCTTGTGGCTCCCAGGCTGAGCGTTTCTCCTTCCCAGCGCCCGCCGCCGTTCACGGCGCCGAGGTCTATGCGTAGTTCACCGGAGATAGAGCCACCACCAGAGGACAAGCCGATGAGTTCACCACCACCATTTCCTTCCGCACCACCTCTCCAAGAAACCCCCCAACCTACCACCGCAGATCCGCTGGAGCCAGCCCAATCTGATCACGCCGAGTCGACTCCACCGCCGCATCCAGGTGTCACCGCGACGCCTCCGGAAGCTTACGAATCTCTGGTGTCGGCGCCGGCACATATTGACGGGAAGAAGCTAGAGGCGGGCAGGCCGCCTTCGCTCCCGGCCTCACCTGCTCTCGAAGCCACCAAACTGGAGCAGCACGCTTCGCCTTTGCTGCTGCCAGCGGTCGAGGCTTGCCCCGAGGCAGCGACCACGGAGGCATCGCCTTCTCCCTCGCACAAAATCGTGGCGGCCTCGGTGGCGGAAACTACATCGCTGTCAACCCCATCTAGTCCTCCAGCTTCCACCGCAGGCGCCCTGTCGGACGAGTCACTCGCTGATTCGGCCGCAATGGTGTCCGAGGAAGCCGCCCGGCTACCCGCTGCGCTCGAATCGATGGATGCCAACCGGCTCACCGCTCCTGCACCGCCGACGCCACCATTGAAGAGTGGACCAGAGGGGTTGTTGCCACAACAGTATCGGCGACCACCTTGCTCCACGGTGCTTCCAGGGTGTGAAAATTTCGAGCACTCACAGCCGCCTTCTCCTCGCCCTCCCCAGGTTGAAGCTGCACATGGCTTGCCAGACGCTGCCCAGACCGATGCAATTGCACTGACCTCGGAAGAGCCTGGCGCGCCGTCAGCATGTAAGAGTGACGCTGAGGGGTCATTTGAAGTAGCAATGCATATACCACTTTCTTCCCCAACGGAGGCTGAATCCTGTTCGCCGGAGATGGCGCCTCCGGGGTTTGAGAAATTTAAATTTTCATGGCCGACACTATTCCCCCCCAACCTGTCAGTGCAAACTGCACACTCACTGCTAAATCCGTCTGCGCCTGAGGGGGTGGCTAATCCACTGCCTGTATTGGACACTATGGACACAAAGGCAGACGCTACACGTAACCTGCCACTGCCATCATTGGAGAATGCGGCAGAGGAGCCATTGCGGCAGCCACTGCTGAGTTCACCTTCTCCCATCACACAAGCTGAGCCCTGCTCACCAGATACGCCACCTCCTGGGTTTGAGAATTTTAAGTTGTCATGCCTGCTGCCACCCAATGAAAACACATATGCCTCGTCCGATGTGATTGCCACCAAGGCAGTGGTAGTGACACCTGAGGAAGCAGTGTTACCAGTGCCAGCATTGGAGGCAATAGATGTCGAGACAGACAGTGTGTGCAACTTGCTGCCACCATTGGAGAACAAGTTGGAGGGGTTATTGAAACAGCCATTGTTGAGATCAACTACTCCAGTTGCAGAGTCTGCTCCTTGTTCACCGGAGATTGCACCACCCGGGTTTGAGAGTTTTAGATTGTCATGGCAACCATTGTCCATGCCTCCGTCTGGGACTGCATATATCATGTCAGATGCTGCTGTGATGCCATTGGCCGTGACATTGGAGGAAGCAGCTGGATCACCACATGCATTGGAGGCAATGGATGTGGACATGCATACCATACATCCACTAATGGCACCTTTAGAGAGTGGAGTGGAAGGATCACTGCAAGAGCCGAAACCAAGACCACCTTCTCCTATTTTGCAAGATGTGCCCAATTCGCCAGATATGGCACCTCCAGGGTTTGAGAATTTCAAGTCATCACAGCTACTGCTACCATCTCCAGTCTTCTCACAGACTGCATACATCTTACACGATTCAGCCACCACTATAGCTGAATATGTGTCAGAGGAAGCAACTCAGCTATCGCCTACATTAGAAGCAATTGATGTGAAAACGGAGACATCACCGAAGACTGGAGCGGAGGGGTCATTACCACAACAACTGCACCGGCGGCCATCTCCTAAGGAGAATAGTACTGCTTGTTCACCAGAGATAGTGCCTTCAGGGCATGAGAACCTGCAGCCTTTGCCATATCCTGCTTTTCTTCCTCAAGCTCAGACCCCAGATGTGGTTGCCACTGGGGCAGTCATAGGGGCATTGGACCAAGTGCATCATCCAGCACCTGTACTGGGGACAATTGAAGAGGGCACAACACCCATTCTGTCATCACCGTCGAAGAGCGGGTTATTGCCACAGCTAGAGCCACAGATGAATTCTGTTACGACACATGCTGTGGACACCCCGGTGCATGTACCTGCCACAGATTGTGTTACTGTTAACTCAGAGGGAACAGTTCTGCTACCGCCAGCATCGCAGGCGATGGATGCAAACATGGACAGTGCAACTACAGTACTCCCGCGATTGGAGAATGGAGCAGAGGGGTCATTGCCCCAGCTAAGGCAGCAGTCATCTTCTCCAAATGTTCAGGCCGCTCCTTGTTCATTGGACGCGGTGGAACTTCTGCCACCACCACCACCCCCTTTCGTAAACAAAGGTTACTAATGTTCCATTTTATTATTCTTTGGCTGCATTTCATGTATATTACAAAATAACCGTATGTCTTAGCTAGTAATTAATGGTCATCTATGGAGTTCTTAGCAGTTATAATGATTGGATATGAGTGTTGCACAATTAAGGTATCAGTAGCATGAAGACATGAACATGATGAAAAGCTCCAAATTTATTATCGTATTTACTCGAAATGGTTACATGGTTGTGGATGTTTACATCCATGTCAACGAAATGGTGGGGTTTGGTTGCCTAGCCTCCTTAGGTACCTGATCTGATAACAATGTTCAAATTCAACAAGGAAAACCCAATCATAATATATTGTATATTTAAGAACAACAATAGACAGAAGAAATTGTGTTGCACACATGCACAATCCAGATTTATGTGCATTCATCTTACACGTAATATCCTGTGGGGACCCCGACTTACTAGTCGAGAATCGCCGTGCTCAGTGATCCCAGAGATCAATGCTCACCGAACATAGATACTGAATAAAGAGTCTTACATCCAAGTACCGATGATTACAACGCATGACCGAAGGGTCAAGTTCACAAGACAGGGCCTAAGGCCAAATCACACGAGTACACTAATAGCGGAAAACAAAGGGGCTAAGCGGGTGCCCATGCCATCAAGCCTACACCGACAGGCATTCTGATTCTGAAGCGTCCTAGTTCGCAGGGGTGTCTCCGAAGACGTACTCATCTCCAAACTCCGGTCCTTCCATGTCTGGTCAATAACATAACCAGTGGCAAGCCAATGAGTACTTTGAATGTACTCGCAAACAACCCATGATATAATCAACGAAAGTGAAGGATAACAATATCATGCATTTCTAGTGTGACTCATCTGGGTGGAATGATCATGAATATGCATCAAGTTAAAGAATTACTTTTGAAGAACAGGTTACAGATATCAATATATCTGCCGAGGGCTGAACCATCCGGGTTCACCCTATATGCCAAGTCACCAAACTTGGTCATATTATTGCTATCATAGCAACACTTTTCTTATCACCACACACACGCACTCATGCACACTTGGTTTATGCGGAAATATCAGGACGTAGTTTAAGCAGGATTACCCAACTGTCCTTGACCGTGGACACGGCTATTCGAATAGTTTACACTCTGCAGAGGTAGTACGTTGGACCCACGAGATCCGGGAAACTTCCGTGTCATCCACAACTCGCGGTATATCACATACCCGATGTAAGTACCCGATCAATGTCTTTCCCCTGACGATACTAGACAAAGAGGTCCACTTGATTGGTACCCAGCCCACATGTTGTACGTCTTACGAGCACCAACTCTGGACAGTACCAACCATGCGGGGACCAACGGTGTGACTGGAACTCATAAAAATGGCATAGTCCTACCCGGTACGACGCCATCACGAGAGTGACCACATATCACTCCCGCCACTAGTAATGTGGCTCTTTGCTAGCACCGACCAGAGTAATTAACATAGCCCCGTCCCATAAGGGGTAACGTGGTCGTATTGGTAAGGTTGGGACGGTCGACACATCATAAATCTAATCCCATTTCCGAAACCTTACTCACACAAATACCGGGTGCATCACTTCACCAAAAGTGACCACCTAACTCATCATCACCCTCGGGCATTAGTGGCACCCGACGGGGTTTTCATAAACTCTTGCTTTATGACAACATCATGCTCATGATAGTGCTACTGCTATCTTTACTTGTCAACATGGTATTAGCATGACCCTCAAGGGGTAGAGTCAAGCTCAATGCATGTGCTCCGGGGGAGCCTTCGGTAAAATCATATCAAATGACTACCGGCACTTATGATCATATGTAACGGGTATACTTGCTATTATAACATGCAAAGTAACATATGCTCAGTCATGGTCAAAGGGCTGCTTGCCTTGGTCAGCTAAGTATCCGGGGTCTTCGAGGTCTTCCGCTTCGATTCCCTCGTCACACGGATTTTCTATCGTCGATAAAACAATAAATAAGGAATGGCTCACACAGAAAACAGTCCATAAAGTCATTTTAAAAATGTTCCCTATTACTGATAAATCTAAGATATCATTTTAAAAATATTTGCCTTAATTTTCCTTGAAGGAATATTTTTGAAAACAACCAAGCAGAAGCAAAACTATTCCATTTTAGCCCTTTTTACTATTATAAAATAGAATAGTTGCTGGAAGAATTCATCTAAGCATATCATTGAATCCTACACATTTTTAGAAAAATAACAGTGGAAGAATTATATTTTTACTCTGGTTAAATGTTTTTATAAAAATCTTAGAAATCCAGGTTTAGAAAAACAGGCCAGAGCTGGGCTGGCCCATGGCCAGCCGACGGCCTGCCCAGGCGCGCACACCGTTAGGTTTGAACCTGACGCGCGGGGCCCTACGGTCAATGGCCGAGGCCAGCGCGGGGAGGAGGCTGGGCCACCGACAGGTGGGGTACACCTGTCGGGGTCGTCTTCTACCTCCGGCCAGAGAGGAGGAGGAGGACGCCGACGAGGTTGCCGACGCGCTCATGCTCCAATGAACACGGGAATGGGTTTGCCTGACTGTCGCCTACCTGCTGGTGGTCGAAACAACGACGGGGAGGCAGGGGTTCGTCGACGACGAGGAGGCCATGGCGGAGGAGTTTCGGGAAGTGGTCGAGGGGGTGGCTAGAGACACGGAAAAGCTCGGGCGAGTTGGGGGAAAGCTTCCTGGGATCAAGGGGGTCAGTTTGGTGGGTCGAGGGGCGCAGGAGCCGTCGTGTAGCTGGAGATCGACCGGAGCTTCGAGGCGGAGGGGCCTCGGCCGATCTCGAGCATCGGGGCTCTGCTGGTTTGCTGGGGTGGCTAGGGAGGTACTAGCGATCGTGGTGAAGCTATCTGAGGGGTGCTGGAGCGAGGGGGGGAGACTATTTATAGGCCGGCGACGGTGAGAAGATTCGGGAGCGCCGGTGACTCACCGTGGCGCGCATGGGGGCGTAGAGAGAGGTTGGGGTTGAAACCACGGTCTGAGGACGTGGTATTGGACCGCCCAAACCATCTGCTGCAGAGAGAGAGAGGGGAGAGTCGTGCATTCGTGGCCGCGTAACCTTGGCCGGTTCTGGAGCGTGCGGGCACGCGTCGCGCGAGCTCTAGCACGAGAGAGGAGGGCCCCTGAGGCTTGCCCGACGCAGAGGGGTTGTCGAGGAAGAGGTTGGACATCTCGGGGGAGGCTGGAACTGGCCGAGGGCGTCGCCCCCACTTCGGTGACTCCCTGTAGTGCGCCCAGAGCGCAGTTTTGGCATGTCACGGCATGCTGGTGCGCTCTGAGGCACTTTGGACGTGTCTAGCATGTCCTGACACTTGCTGGGGGTGTGGCTAGCCGTTTGGTTTTAGTGGGAGCTTCGGCTGGTCAAAGAAGGCAAGAAATACTGGTGTTGCCAGTCATGAACTGAGGTCTAAATTGGGGTTTTTGGCCTTTCCACTTTGAACCAGTGAGTGGCCAGTTGACTGGGGTTAGATACAGGTGTTGGCCACTTAATCTAAAAGTTTGAAGCAAAGGAGTTTGGTTTAGCTGTGGCTAAGGTGGCTTTTTCCTATCTGTTAGAAGGTGTTCGACAATGGTTTTAGGGGGTTGCACCCCACCACTGGTGCTGAGACTTAACAAGTTTGGCTTTGGTGGTAAACCAGGGAGTTTCACCAAATTTGAACTCCAAAGGATAAGTTTAGCTTTGTAAACTTGAAAACACTCCAATATGACCAGATCTGTTCCTTCCAAAGTGAGTGTGGGTAAACTAAGTCCCACAAATCTCATTTTTGGTGTAGAACCCTCATTTGAGGTTTTAGGCACTCCTGCAAAGTTTTAGCCTCATTGGACAAACTTTGCTATGTAGAGTTGCTCTAACTTGATTCTGGACAGACATGGTTTTTGGGTTATTTGGGGTCCTTATTCACCTTTGATCAAGGTGAAACTTTATGTGGACTCCAAACAAGGCTTAGGGATACCACTGGAATTTTCTAGGAATTTATTGAGAATATTTACTTTGAAAATATCTCAAAATGCTAAAACAGACAGAAATAGCTTTGATAGTTTTAATCAATAAATTCAATATAAAATGGGCTTTAAAATCCTATGTATGAAAAATATATGTCCTTCTGATCATCTCTAAATTTAATCAGATTTTTCCAAGGCAGAAAAGTATTTTCCCATGTTGGAATACCAATTCTGGCCTCAGAAATGGACATGTTATTTAATTAGGAAAATAATCATAAAAATAATTATTTTTATGGTTTTGAAATATAAAGATAGGCAAAAATCAGATTACCAAATATGAGTAGTAGCACTGCTTGCTATCAAGGACATGTAGTGCAACTCAAGGTGGTTTTACTTTGGTCATCAAAGGTTTTTGGAAATCAGTAAAATACCAAAGGAATTTAGGGTTTTAAAACCTCACATGATCAAGCATACAAACATACAAGGTCAATCATAACACTCACAACATTAGTTTTGAAAAAGTTTTAACAAGCTCAGAATTTTACAACACAGACAAGTGATAGCAAAAACAGGGTGTGACATATCCATAAATGATAACAAACTTCTCATCTGGGCTGTTATAATAGCAAACCACATGTAGTTCTGAATTAAAGAAGCCAACTGTACCTACATAGAAATCAAGGGTGGGAACCTTCATAACAATGTTCGGTATGTTAACTTTGTGCAGAAATAGGTCAAATGGTGTGTGGAAGCTGCTATGAACTTATTGCTTATCCTAGAGGTGCCGTTCATGTACAGTGTTCTGCCTGTCGGACAATAAACCTAGTATTGGAAGGTACATAACATTTCTACTTTGTTCAACAGTTCTCTGCTTTCCCCATTTTCTTGTCATTTCGTTTTGTTCCTGTATTTTTTTAAACTGTCAGGGAGGGTAAAAGTCCCCGGTTTCATTTTCACTCTATATTACCGATCCAACTTTTTCTTTGGTCATTGAACATCACGTCTTGTCTCTTATTCTTTATTTCCCATATACTCCCTCTGTCCCAAAATAACTGTCTTAACTTTGTACTAGCTCTAGTATAAATTTGTACTAAGCTTAAGACATTTATTTTGGGACGGGGAGGGAGTAATAGTTTTCAGGTTGCCCCTTTTCTCGTCACTTCTTCTATCATCGCGTAAAAATTTATGGTGTGTCCTTTATATCAACACTAGCTCACTTGACAGAGATTTGAGGATTCCAAATTGCTACTCTGCTAGTTCTGGATGGCCATCGGCTCAAATATATCTCAATTAAATATCTTTTGAAACATGGACGCCCTTAATATTTCTATTCATGCAAAAAAAGGTCTTTTAACATGATTTTATCCATGTGCATTCTTACCATCGCATGGGTGTTCAAACATAACACCTTCTTATGCTTCCAAGGGTATCTTACCTTATATTTGTGTTGCAGCACATGAAGTTGGGAATGTACACTGTGGACAATGTGAGACATTGCTGATGTATCCTTTTGGGGCTCCTGCGGTTAAATGTTCTTTGTGTCTTTTTGTCACTGAAATTGGAGTAAGTGAACTATGACTACTCATGTACTCCCTCTGTTCCATAATATTTGTTGTTGGAGAGAACTAAACTAGTTCTCCCCAACAACAAATATTGTGGTACAGAGGGAGTAATTTACTTGGCACACGTGCTTATTTGTGTTATATTTCCGAGCAAGAAAAAAATTATTGCCATTGAAGAAAAAATAGCACCAATTGTCTATGCATGCACCTTTGTGACAGCTCCTTCAATAAACATGTCGCCATCCCTGATTCCCAGCCAATATATGATTTTTTTTCTCTTCCTTTGTCTTTGATAATCAACCTTAGCTTTGTTATACTCCCTCCGTAAACTAATATAAGAGCATTTAGAACACTAATTTAGTAATCTAAACACTCTTATATTAGTTTACAGAGAGAGTAGATATGAAGCTTTTCTGCTCTAGATCTGCTTGGATACCTTCAGCTTTGCCTGTCTGCGATCGAAATTATGTTCATGCTTTCCTATCTGTAGGATTACAGCAATGTCAGTACACTCATTCTCTTCAATTTCCCTATTTCAGGAGCGGAATGTTCGTCCGCGGATATCAGTCGAGCAGGTTACACCAACTCACCAACAAGAGTTGGCTAACCAGGTCTAGGTGAAGCTAATCAATATTGGTCCTGTATACCTGGTTTACTGTAATCCAAAGAAACTTCAAACACCATCTATAAAAAAAAAGGAAAACTTGAAATGCTGGTGTGGAAATTCTTGCAGTTTTTGGCATGGGCACTTTGCTCTCCGGAGATGTAGAAAGTTCAAATCCAGCCTGTAGCGTGGGGATAAAAAGAGGGTACAAAAATACTAGTGTGCCCGAATCCAAGCTCTAAAAAGATACAACCTCCGTTCACAAATATAAGATGTTCTACTCATAACTTTTCTCTATCGGATGTATATAGACGTGTTTTAGTGTTTGCTCACTCATTTTAGTCCGTGTGTAATTCATATTAAAATATCCAAAACATCTTATATTTGTGACTGGAGGGAGCATTTTGCCACTTTTAGTTGCTTCTGAACATGTGCAGGGATCATGCAAAGTTTGCTTGAAATTTTGATCCGGAGTATTTATCTTGCTAGGCTAGTGCTCTTATTTCACAAAAACAGAGCTGCAGGCAGCATATAGGTGGTTAACACCTACTACATCCATTCCTAAATATAAGTTTTTTACAGATTTTTTTATATTCTATATGGACTACATACGAAGCAAAATGAGTAAATCTATACATTAAAATATATCTATATACATCCGTATGTAGTCCATATTAAAATCTCTAGAAAGACTTATATTTAGAAACCGAGGGAGTAAATTGCAGAGGACTTTAAAATAAATAGTCAAAATGGGTGCTACTCGTAATTGCAAATGCAATGTATAGAACTATGTACCTTTATAACTGTTTCGTGAAAAAAAGTATCCATATCTGAACACAATTTGTTTATCTGTACAACATACAAATGGATACATGTTTCACAACTTTTTTTGCAGCTCATAAGATATTTGTCAACACACCTGAGTTTTTTTTCTCCTAGATTTTTTCTTGAAATGTGAAAAACATTGTACATCATCTGAATATTTTCCTGAACTTCTAACAAGACAACATGTATGTTCTACTCCCTCCGTTGCTAAACACACGGGCATAGAAATGATTCAATCGTTTCATAGATTTAATTGTCGTTTCAAATTTTAACGGACGTTTATATTTTTCAGACCTGAAACAGACGTCTATTTTCATATCGAGTTAGTAGTTTTACGAAGGGGGAACCGAGGGAGTAGCTTTTTTTGAGGGTGAAGATACACGTGTACCACCTGGGGCTAGCATTTTGGCATTGGGGGCATATCCTGTTACGGGCCGGGCCAAAAAAGTCCACGACTAATACCCTAGGCCAGAGCCTGGCCTGGCCCAACTGTCGGGCCTAGAAAATCAGGCCCGACCCAAAAAAGCCTGACATGGCTTGATCGGTCAGGCCTGACCACGGCTAAAATTTAGTTTTCGTCTAGCTCGAGCCTGGCTTGCCCGACTGTTGGGCTTGATTTTTAGGCCCGAACCCGGTTCGATGGGATGATTAGGCCCGGTCTGACTGCGCATGGCCAGGTATAGTTGACCATAATGGATTTATGCAAAACCTGTAGTGAGTTGATGCTAATCAAAGTGTAATTAGGGTTGAACCCATGTAATATATGAAGATGAACCCATTAACAAATTTAACTCGTCCTTGTGTACCATGAGGCAAACAAGATAGACGCCCTTTTGTATTCGCCCTTGTGTATCATGAGGCAAACAAGATAGACGCCCTTTTATATAGCGAAAGCCGTTGTTGTTAGGTGTTTGAGCGAAAATGGGCAAAAGTGACTTTTTTTCAAAACTTCAACACAAAATGGCCCCAATTAAAAAATATTTTAAAAAATGGCCTTTTGCATGATGTCCGCGGCTAGGGCGCCATGCTAGATAGCATGATGCTCGGGCTAGGGCGTCGTGCTATTTGGCATGGTGCCCTAGCCTGGGCGACATGCTAGACGTCGCTACCATGGCGCCCTAGCCCGGGGTGTCGTGCTCTCTAGCATGGCGCCTCAACCCCGGGCATCATGCAAAAGAGGGTCATTTTGGTGAAATATTTTTAGATTGGGTTCATTTTGTGTTGAAGTTTCGGAGAAGGGTTAGTTTTCTCCATTTTTCACGGGGTTGGATGCAGTAAGATCAAGGGTAAATTGATTAAGTTGGATAGTGCAGAGATAGTTTGAGCTTTGAAAGATGGCAATTCTTCCTCACTAGCAAGTGCCATATTTGATGATTCTTATTTCCCGACCTTAGATTTTACTCTTGTTATCTATGATCATTGTAATAGAGAGAATAATCAAATAGCTCATGAACTGGCTAGGATAACTAGATTTTATCCTTCTAATGTGCGGATAGATTCGCCCCTACTCATCTCTCCCTTCTCTCTCTAGTTTCTCTATGAAATATTTTTGTTCTACCGCAAGGTTGCTCCACCCCTGTCTAGTCTTCAACGAGGATTAGTTCTGAACAACAAAGTGTTGCCGGATCGATGACACTATATGCGTGCAATCCGGTGGATAGATCGTGTTTTTGATCTTTGTTTGAGGGAGAAAATTCTCGTGGTTGGAAGGCTGTAAATCCTAGATGCTGGAATTTGCACCAACTATCTTCACCAACTCTTTTTTGGTTGCTATTCCGAGTTGGTAGCGATTAGATTAAACCCCGTATGCATCTTCTTACAGGTCTTAGGTTTGTACGTAGGACGATTTTTATTTTATTTTATATTGTGTTACCCAACACAGAACCCAACAAAGCCAGTCGGGGGACGACAACGCCAAACGAACGGATTCACACATGGCGGGTACGCTGGCATTCTTTATAGGAGCAATGCCTTCTTAAAACTCCATAATCCGTGCATCAGTTGAGGAGCCTCCCATACTTCACCAGAAATTACTTTATTTGACCCTTCTAAACTACTAGTAAATTATACGTGCTTTGCACGTCATTTAAATACATTTGAATATGTATTGGACAAGATCCTACTTTGTTCTTACTTTTGGAATCCAGATTGTTCAGTCTTTTTTATTAGAGTACCGGATAAGCATGTGGAAATATACTTCTAGAACACATGAGATGATAGAATTTGTGGTTCAATTAGAAAGACAGGTGGGAGAATGCTATGAGTTGAAAACTTTATCCAACAGATGATAATACTCGGATTTTCCATCTTTAGACCGTTGGATGGAGCATATCCAACGACTAATATTTGAAGCTATTGACATACTATATAGTGTTATAGATAAATACTGGATTTTTCAAATGCTTGTGAACGTTGATCTTGACACTTCATTACCATAAACTCATAGATGAAGCTTATGTCGTTACATATTCATCAGCTCTGGATGCTAGCGACTTTACCAAACCCCTATAACCATTTGGAAGGTCATGTATCTAGAGGCACATGCACAACACATAAATATTAATTGGCAATGTCTTAGTGAATCCATCAAATGGTGCAACCAAGACACTCTGACACCACAAAAACCATGATCACCCTTCACCACCTTCTACGAGTCGCATAGGCATGAGAACTGGAACACAAACATATTTGTCCCCATTCACCTGATCCATACTTCTTCTGAAATCCCATGTTGATATCATCTTTTTGAAGAGGCGACGGATCCTCCTCCACCGCATCGTTTAGATCTTCCTCACGAAGTCCCAATCTCTCCATACTATCCAGATCTTCCTATCCCGTAGTCCCTGAAGCAGATATGTCATGTTCAGATGCAATTACTAGTAAGGTGGATAAAATAGCCAAGGCGGGGCGATGGTGCAAGACCACCCCTTGATCAGCCCAAGCTCTCCAATGGTGAGGACCAGATCATGATGGAAGGTGAAAATTTCAATGGCGACTTAATGTCACACAAGCATCCCATTGATGCGGTGGACAGCTGTATGTGTAAGCCATGTGAGTGGGAGCCCACTGGTTAGGTGTGTGTGTGCGTATAAATGTGGGTGTAGACAGAGGACAAGCAGGTGTGTTGTATGAGACTCTGAATCCTCACCTACTCCTCTTTCCTCCTCACCTACCCTTTTCTGTGTCTCACCTTCTTCCTTTCGAAGGAATAAACCAAACTCAGATCTCACCCCCTTCTCCCCCTTGTATCGATCCTCTGGATCAGCGGGTCGTTACAAACTGGTAATCACAGCCTGTTTGATCCCTCCACCCAATTTTGTTTTCTGGCTCGTCGATCTCATATCAACTCGATTGAATCGTAACATCCACCGCCGCAGGTGCGGGCTCACTTCGGTGGCCAGCGCAAAATCCCTAGCGGGGTTGATCCGATTGGAGCGAGGTGATGATGCGCCCGTCCAAACCATCAGCCCAGACCCGCCACATACTCGCCGCCATGTCCGAAACCTCGAGGGAAATCAAATCGCTGCTCAAGCAAGTGGAGGCAAGTCAGCTCGTCGTCGACAAGCATGTGGAGGCCCAACTCGCCGTCAACGAGCACGTCTCCAACGATCTGACAATCTGTGGAGGCAAGTGGATATCACAGAGTCCGACGTCGACGAGGCGCGCCAGCACCATGACCAGCCCATGTCGACGGACCCGCCATCTCCGCGCCATCAGCCGTAGGCATCCACCGCTCCTCCACCAGAGCACCCGTTCGTGCGCCTGGCCAACGCTGGGCCACCCCTCATCGGGACGCGCCCGATTGCGTCACTCTTCGGGGCGGTGCACCAGCGCGCCCAACAAGAACCCTACCAGGAAGAGCACCGGGACACATACACAGTCAAGCCGCCCAAGCACGACTTCCCCAAGTTCGACGAATCGGTGCCTTACCTATGGATAGATCAATGCGAGACCTGCTTAGAGCTGTACCGCGTGCCACCGCACAGCTGGGTGACCACAACATCACTCTACATCGAGGGCCACGCGGCGCATTTGCTGCAGGCATTTCGTCAAGCACATCACACTCTCAACTGGCCATAGTTCTGCAACGCAATCAAGGAGGAGTTCGGCCCCGACGAGTTCGAGGCCGAGATGCACAAGCTGTTACAGCTGTGCCAGACTTGCACATTGGCTGATTATCGCATCGAATTCGAGGGCCACATGTACCATCTACTGGCGCTGGATGCTTCGTTGATCCCAAATTTTTTTGTCACACAGTTTCTGCTCGGCCTTCACGATGATCTGCTCACGGCGGTGCACTTACAGGCGTCATCGAACATCACACGCGCCTCGATGCTCGCTAGGATTCAGGAGGAGGAGCTGGACATGCCTCGTCCGCACCCAAGAACACACCTTATCGGCCGGCCACCCCCACAGCCAGTACCTCTTCCAGCGCGCATGCAAGGCGCCCATCGCCCGGCTGCAGCGACCGAGGAGTTCGTGAGCGAGTGGCAACTGCGCGATCATCGGTGCACGCATGACCTTTGTTTCAAGTGCGTCTACTGGTATTGTGAGGAGCACCATTGCAAGAAACCTACACAATTGCTTACCATCCATGTGGGGACCATAGCGAGGTCATCCGAGGGCGACATGCCGCGTACAGTCTGTCTTCGCGCTCTGGTCGGCAACCAAGTCATGTTGCTGCTAGTGGATTCAGGAAGTACGAACAGCTTCATCTCCGCGCCCTTCGTGCAAAGGATCGTAGCCAAACTAGCTCAGATGCCATCGGTCAAGGTCCAGGTGGAAAACGGTGAACGCCTAGGCACCGACAGGGTCGTTCCCGGCATCCAATGGTGTTTGCAAGGGCACACATTCACCACCGACATGCGCCTGCTCGAGCTCGGCGCATACGGCAAAGTATTGGGCATGGACTGGCTTGAACAGTTCATCCCCATGATGTGCCACTTGCTCAATAAGACCCCGACGTTCGACCACCTGGGTGAAACAGTGATGCTGCAAGGAGTTGAACAAAATACAGTGCACGTGTTGGGGAACGTCGCATGGGAAGCAAAAAATTTCCTACTGAAAGCACAATTGCTCCCTAGGGTGGTTTTGATAATTGATCACAACATATGCATCATTGGACTAATGTGTTTTCCAAGTATATTTCAGAAAAGTTAAAAAGATGTTATGGCTTAAGGTTTTTGTGGAGATGCCCCTTGATGCAAGAAAGGAATAATATTGGCTCAAGCTTCAAGCTAGAAGACTCTTCATTTTATACTTGTGAGAAATCACTTTTTGAGTCCATAGGAAAGCCAATACTATTAAAATGGGACAAGGTAGTAAAATGAACTAATTGCTCAAATGCTCAAAGTTAGCCACCAAAACACTCAGTAATTTTACTACATATCCACTCTGTCAAGTTCCACATTCACAAATTCAGTGTCACCAACATTTCCACATCGGATCCACCGAGTTTGAACCTCAGACAAAACCCTAGCCATTCCCACAAAATCTGTGCAACCGAAACTGCATAGGTGCTACCGAGTTTGGGTGACCAACATTCTGTTGCCAAGATACACTAAATAGGAATTTCCAAGTTTGAGTATAGGTGCCACCGAGTTTGGCCATCTGACTGGTAGTCACCTTTTCGGTGCCACCAAGTTGTATATATCGGTCTCACCGAGATTCAAAAGTTCACACCTTTAGTGCTACTCGGTGCCACCGAGTTTCCAACTTTGTTGTCATCGAGTTTGCTCTTTCGTGTGTAACGGTTGGATTTTGGATGCTGCCTATATATACCCCTTTACCCACCTCTCATTCGTGGGGATAAGCACTCAGAACACACACTTCATTTCTAGATTCATTTTCGCAGAGAGAACCACCTACTCATGTGTTGAGACCAAGATATTCCAATCCAATCATTTGATACTTGATCTCCAGTCACCCCAAACTGCTTTCCACCAAATCAACCTGTCCTACCCATGCATATTTTTTTGAGAGTGATTTGTTTTGAGGAGACTATCTTTAGAAGCACAATAAAAAGGAGTTCATTGATCTACCCCATCTATTACCTTTTGGAGGGTGGTGCCTCCTAGATTGGTTAGGTGTCGCTTGGGAGCCTCCTACTTCATGTTGTGGAGTTGAACCAAGATGTTTGTAAGGGCAAGGAGATGGCCTACTTCGTGAAGGTCTACCGTGAGTAAGGCTAGTCCTTCATGGACGGAAGCCGTGGTGGGATAGATAAGGCCGCTTCTTTGTGGACCCTTTGTGGGTGGAGCCCTCCGTGGACTCTCGCAACCGTTTCTCTCCGTGGGTTGAAGTCTCCACGAACATGGACGTACGATAGCGCCACCTATCCGAACCATGCCAAAAATCACCGTGTCAACCTCATGTATTTGACATCCCTACCTTACTCCTCTATTTACACTTGCATGTTTACTTTCCGCTGCTATACTATTAGAACTGCATGTGTAGGGTGCACTTGACTTGTTATAACTGTCGTAGCTGCTTCTCAAGTAAAATTGGGAAAATGCAATTTTTTTATCCTCTCAAGTAGTCTAATCCCCCCTCTAGACATAATTTCGATCCTACAAGTGATATCAGAGCTTTGGTCTCCATTTCATTGGTTTAGCAACCTAGGAGTGTATGTCATCTAGTGAAGGAAATTATCATCGTAGAGGTCCTTACTTCGATGGCACTAATTTTGCTAGTTGGAAGCATAAAATGAAAATGCATATACTTGGCTTTAATCCTCATGTTTGGGCTGTTATTCGTGTTGGTGTGCAAGGTAACTTCTTTGGAGATGGTCATGAACCAGATCGTGATGCGACAGCTGATAAACTGAAGATGTTGCAACTTAATGCTCAATCTCGCGATATCATCTTCAACTGCCTTTGCCCCAAAGAATTCAACAAAATCAGTCGTCTTGAGAATGCAAAAGAAATTTGGGATACTTTGGTTGATATGCATGAAGGTACTGATTATGTCAGAGAATCTAAGTTGGATGTGCTTCAAAGTCAGCTTGACAAGTTCAAGATGAAGGATGGTGAAGGAGTCGCTGAAATGTACTCTAGGCTAGCTCTCATCACCAATGAGATTGCCGGCTTAGGAAGCGAAGAGATAACCGACAAATTCATCATCATCAAGAAGATACTTAGAGGTCTTGACGGCAAGTATGACACAGTGTGCACATTGATCCAAATGATGACAAATTACAAAGATCTCAAGCCAACTGAAGTCATTGGTAGGTTTGTTGCTCATGAGAGGTCACTCAATGACAAAGATGAGCTGCACAACAAGTCAAGCAATGCTTATAAAGCTTCATGTGATGCTCCCGCTACTTCAAAAGACAATCTTGTCACTGATGAAGAGATAAGCCTCATGGTCATAAAATTCAACAAGTTCTACAAGAGTAGAGGCAAAGATAGAAGCTCAAGTTCAAGACATGATGAGAAGCGTTCGTCCATTCATGACCGAAATTGCTACAATTGTGGAAACCCTGGACACTACTCAAATGAGTGCTTGGCTCCCTACAAAATAAGAGAAGAGTCACCTCAAAGACGAAGCTCAAGAGATTGAGTCACCTCGTAGAGAGATAAGGAGTAGAGAAGATCACTATGAACGAAGACACTCACGGAGAGGCAAGGAATCGGAGAAGAAGGACAAATACACCAAGAGCAGTTCAAGAAGAAGACATCAAGCTCATGTTGGTGAATGAGTCACTCGCTCCAACTCTGATCACCACTCTAAGAGAAGCTATCACTCCAACTTTGACTATAGTCAAGATGAAGGTGTTTCCAGGATTGCGCTTGTTTCCACCAACTCCTACGACTTATTTGATTCACGAAATGAGGGAGTCGGAAACTGCTTCACGGCTAAAGGCCCCAAGGTATCACATCCTGAGTATCTTGATTTCAATAGTGATGAGGATGACTTGTTAGGAGAAGATGACTGGCTTCTAGATAAAAGTAGTGAATGCACTGAAAATGAACTTGCTATTTATCATGCTAGTCAAGAGAAATTGAGTGATGATGATAAGAAAGAAATTGAACGACTAACTCAAGAATTAAAAAATCTTAAGTTAGCTCATGATACTACTCTAGAAGATCATAGAGAGCTTGCAAGAACCCATGAGAAGCTACGCTTCAGGAAGCTCAACTTAGAGCAAGAGCATGAGTTCTTAAAATCAGTCAATAATGATCTTCGGAAGAAGAGTTCTTCTTATCTAGCCAAACGATTACTCTTGTCTAACTTTGTTCCACGAGTTAAACCTAGGGACACTAGTAACAAAGGCAAGAAGGTTTCTTCATCTAGTAACAACAATGCTAAAGCTAAATCCAATAATGTTGTTGCTAGTAACTCTATTGATTCCACTAACGATTCTCTTAGCCAAGTTACACTTGAGCAAGAAAATGATCTATTGAAAGGGATTATAGAGAGAGGTCTATTCAAGAGTCTTGCCAGAATTAAGCAATTTGAGGAAATTGTGCGAAAGCAAGGAGGACATTGGAAGAAACAAGGTGTTGGCTACTTCAACGTCAACGGAGATGTTTGGGAAGAAGGTCCATATCCCACTCCCAAGTTTGTTCCCCAAGAAGAGTAGTGTGATTCCACTCCTTTCGAAGGAACAAGCTCACAAGATGGTCTTCCACCACAAGACCACAAAGGCAAGGGAAAGCTTCAAGATGACATTGACCTATTTTAAGAAGAACCCCAAGCCAAGGTCAAGTGGATTCCCAAGGCTACCTCAACAAGTGCTACCACAAATCCAAGGATTCCCATAAATTTGGTGTGGATTCCCAAGAGGAAGAACTAGAAGTTCTTGAGGGGTGACTCTGCCAATGAAATTCACTCTTATTCATTTTGGCAAGAACTATATGCAATCAACCTCAACCATATGCATTAGTTCAAGGAGTCACACATTCCCTCAAAGGTAAGCAAGGAACAAGGTAATTAATGCATCTTTGGACATTATCCCATGTGTGCTTCACTCCATGTCCATAGATATTCTTGCATATGTTCCTTTTGCTTTGGGACTAACCCATGTAGGTGAAAGGAGTATGAAAACAACAAGGATTGCTCCCAACTCAAGATGATCTTCATCAACATTGAGCATCCACCACTACTTCACCTACTTGAAGTGTTCTACAACAAAACCCAACGTTAGTTGATCCCTCTTAGTGGGGATATCATATCAAGGGGGAGCTTTACTCTAAGAATTGAGTATAAGCATCTCCTAAGGATATGAACACATTAATTCTTATGTAAAAGTGGTAACCCCACTTGTGCTTAACGATGAGTATGACCTATGATCAAGTATTCTTACTTGGATCCTATGTCAATATACTCATATGTAGATGACTTTGTCATCGCCCAAGTGCTTGATAGCTGCTAGGATGTTTGTGCATGTTCACCATCTTTTATTCATCATTCTTATTGTGTGAGCATGTTGGTCTGCATGTGTTTGATCATTCGAGGACATCCAATTGTTGTTATTTGGCTTTTGATTTATCTTTTGCCAATTGGATTGACAAGAATGCCTAGGACCCTTCTCTAGCTATATATGCTATCTCATCTCAAGTTCTATTCATGCTTCATCACAAAACTTGAACAAGCACTTGTCGATCCCTCTATGTGAAGGTGCACTCGGAGTTCCGTATGATCAAAGGCTGCCTTCCAAAACCTCTTTGAAAAACTCGGTGTGACCAACTCCACAAACTCGGCGCCACCGATTTTTCAAAGTTGATAAGGTTTTCCTATCTTGGTACCATCGAAATCACCAACTCGGTTACACCGAGTTTCCCTGTCTACTGACAGTTGAGGAACTCGGTGACACCGACTTTGCCATCTCGGTGACACCGACAGCGCATGGGTATATATATCCGCGGATCGAATCCTTTGATTTCAATTCGTCAAAACGGTTCGTTCGCCAAACCCTCACTGCCCCCAAGACTCCAGGTCATCGCCTTTGTCTCCCTGAGTGCTGCCACCTCTGGGATTCGTCGATGTCGATGCAATCTACTCCTCCATCATCGTCGTAGCCGAACCGCCACCGAGCTAGGGTACGGTTCGATCTCCTTCGCGTATCCCCATCCGATTCTCACGCATTGGAATATTTATTCTTCATACCACAGTGTGCAAACCTCCTGTCCACCAGATGAATCCTTAGATTAGTAGAAGTAGGAAATTTCGGATCTGATCTGCCGCAGTATGCAACTCGTGAGACCGAGTTTGTAAAATCGGTTCCACATATTCTTGTTTTAGGGTTCCTGAGAAGTAACTCGGTGAGACCGAGCAAGTCTTTTCGCTGCCACCGAAAATGACTGCCAAGTTTCTATTAAGCGAGTAAGCTTTCTCGGTGACTCCGAAAATGCCAACTCGGTGCCACCGATTTTTATCCTGCAGAAGATTATACCCTAAGTTTCAGACATCAATTTTTCAAAAATATCTGAATTTTGTGATGCTCATCCATTCTTTCTTTCCTATATGCACTTCACATGTTCTACTGTTTGTTGCCGAGCGTGTCTGTCAGTATGCCAGGTTCAGATGATAGTCAGAATGATTTCAGGGAACCAAGTGTTGACTTGGATGCTGGCACTAGTCCAGAGAGGACAAACTCTGACCCTGGATCATATAGCTCCCATGGCTTGCCCAAGGCAGCCATCAGGCATAGAAGGAAGCTAAATTCTGATGATGAGGTTTCACACTTTGTGCTTGGAGAGATTTAGCTCCTTCGAAGGCCCCTCCTAAGAAGGCTGTCAGGAAATTCGCTGCTACTCCAGCTGATCTAAGAGGACCTGAGTATGCCAGGAAGAGCACTGAGCTTTCCAAGGATGCACCTGCAAAGAAAGTTGGTGTGAAGAGGCCCAGGAAGAGAACTGTCCATCTTTTTGGCAGAAAAACTTCCATGTATGAAGATCCAGAAGATGTTGAGGAGATCCCAGTTCCTCCCAAGAATAAGAAGTTGAGGGCTGACGCCATGAAGTCTGCTCCTAAGCCTACTGCTAAAGCAAAGAAGGCTCCAACTTCTAGGAAGACTACCAAAGACATACCTAGAGGTGCCAAATCAAAAGTCCCTGCATCCAGTGGCCCTGATGCAGAGGAAGAAGCAGATGAGAATGCTCTAGTTCTCACGAAGCTCAGACCATTCCTTCCACTCCACAATGCTGCTCATCTTATAGCAGAGGATATGAAGAAGAGGAAGGATGTCAGACTAAGAAATTGGAGATCCCTTGATCCATATGCTGTCACGAGAAGAACTGCTGTTGATCCAAGGTTTCACACCAAGGAACAACAAGACTTTTATGAGATTGTCTTATTTGACAAGTGTCATGCTGACAGTGATATGAGGTATGTCGATTGGGCATACATAAAGGATAATGAAGATTTCTTTCGACATGCCCGAGATAACTTCAAGGAAATGGACATTGATAAATTTGTTGGGAAGGAGATGACCCCATGGAATGACGAGTTGATCATGCAATTCTATGCATCTGTGCACTTTTATGAAGATTCTTTAGTGTGGATGATCGATGGACACACGTACGAAGCTACAATTGCTGAATGGGCTGCTATCATTGGTGCTCCCAAGCAGGAATAATCAGATGTAGATGTGTATGCAGACGCTAAGCAGAAGCACAACTCCATGGGCAATATGTACAAGACCCTTCCACATTAGTACTTGGCCAGTCACAAGCTTGGTTCAATGTATTTTCTTCAAGCTGGCATTCCCACGACGAACATTGTACTGCAATACACCCTCATACCTAAGTTAGGTGATGAGAAGATGATCATAGGATATTCTATCAACCTGCTGCACCTGATAGACACGCTTATCAGATTTAGAGTGATGGACTTGATAATTGAGACTATCCGGAGAACTGCTACGGATCAGAAGAGATCCTGTGTATATGCACCTTACATTCATATGCTCGTCAATGCCAAGCTAGGCAAGCATGCATATCTACTTGATCGTCCCCATCTACCTCTTCAACCTGAATTTGAAGATAATGAGGTTGTGATGGATGACAATGATCCCAACTCAGCTGCGGCAAGAATGGGAGCAGAGGTAGCAAAGGCTGAAGCTGCTAGAAATATGCCACCTCCAGTTCCACAGCTCAGAACCCCAGCTGAGAAAATGGCATTTCTTGTAAGCACTGTCCAAGGCATGGAGAAGAACATCCAAGAGATCATGCAAAATCAGAAGAGTCTTGAGAGAGTTGTGGAGACAAAATTCCACAACATGGATGTGAAGGTAACTGAGTTGGCCACCATTGTCACACAACTTCAACATGAAGTTGACTCTATGGAGATTCCGCGCTCAGAGGATGAAGATGAAGATGATGATGATGACGAGGATGAGTCTCCTCCTCCCACTACTACTAGGTTCAACACCAGGCCTTGGTGAGTTGCTGTTCCAACTCAGGAGACAGGTGAGACATCTTCAACACAAGCTTCAGCGCGTTCAGCACCAGCTCCAGCTCAAGCACCTCCAGTAACAACTCCTCCAGGTCCAGGGACATCAGCAAACGGCTTCCCAGACGTTGTTCTATCGACTCAGTCATCAGCTGTCGAGAGAGACGAGTAGTTCTATACTTTTGAACTTTTTGATAACTTGTTGCCAAAGGGGGAGAAATTTATAGATCATAGACTTCGTGTGAGAGAGAGATTTTAACTTTATTTTCTCTCATTTGGTTTTAAAAACTTTGGTTGTTGGATGAATTTATCCTATCTCTATGATTGATCATACGCTTTATCCTGTATGATGCTACGATATCATCTCTTAGCTATCCTTGTGGTTGATCATACGCTTTATCCTATGTGATGCTACGATATTATCTTGTTGGTGTCATGTGCATTGCTTTTATTTTTACGCACCACCAAGATGTATGTGACATGGAAGAGTAACCCATGATTCTAATCGATTGTGCATTTACATTCAAACACAAATTTTAAATAATGCACAAATTTAGGGGGAGCTCTTGCTTTTCACATACTTCTCAAAGCATCGATGCTAATCATTGATTATATATTTTGTCAAAGCTTTGATCTAGATGTTGTCATCAATTACGAAAAAGGGGGAGATTGAAAGCACAATTGCTCCCTAGGGTGGTTTTGATAATTGATCACAACATATGCATCATTGGACTAATGTGTTTTCCAAGTATATTTCAGAAAAGTTCAAAAGATGCTATGGCTTAAGGTTTTTGTGGACATGCCCCTTGATGCAAGAAAGGAATAATATTGGCTCAAGCTTCAAGCTAGAAGACTCTTCATTTTATATTTGTGAGAAATCACTTTCTGAGTCCATAGGAAAACCAATACTATTAAAAGGGGGTGATGTAGTAAAATGAACTCATTGCTCAAATGCTCAAAGTTAGCCACCAAAACACCCAGTCATTTTCCCACATATCCACTCTGTCAAGTTCCACATTCACAAATACGGTGCCACCAACATTTCCACATCGGACCCACCGAGTTTCAACCTCAGACAGGGAACTAGCCATTCCCACCAAATCAGTGCAACTGAAACTACATAGGTGCTACCGAGTTTCGGTGAGCAACATTTTGTTGCCAAGATACACAAAATCAGAATTTCCGAGTTTGAGTATCGGTGCCACCGAGTTTTTCCACTTGACCGTGAGTCACCTTTTCGGTGCCGCCGAGTTGTATATATCGGTCTCACCGATATTCATAAGTTCACACCTTTAGTGCTAGTTGCTGCTGGCTACGCCTATAGGGATTTCCTTGTCAAGTATGCAAAGGATTCCCCTGCAGCCTTGGAGCCTTGCGTTGGTGTTCCCTTGAAGAGGAAAGGGTGATGTAGCACAGCGGTGTAGGTATTTCCCTCAGTTTGAGAACCAAGGTATCAATCCAGTAGGAGGATCGCGTCAAGTCACAAGTACCTGCACAAACACAAAGAGCTTGCACCCAACGCTATGAAGGGGTTGTCAATCCCTTATAGATTGTTTGCAAAGTGAGAACTGAAAGCAAAAAGTAAACAATGCAAAGTAAAAGTGAAAGACGAGATGATAATTGTGAGTAGACCCGGGGGCCGTAGTGTTCACTAGTGGCTTCTCTCATGAAAGCAAGTAGACGGTGGGTGAACGAATTACTGTCGAGCAATTGATAGAACTGCCCAAAGTCATGACGTTATCTATGGCAATGATCATACATATAGGTATCACGTCCAAAACAAGTAGATCGATACTTTGTGCATCTACTATTATTACTCCACACGTCGACCGCTATCCAGCTTGCATCTAGTGTATTGAGTTCATAAGAACAGAGTAACGCCTTAAGCAAGATGACATGATGTAGATGGACAATCTCAAATCTATGATGAAAGCCCATCTTGTTACCCTTGATGGCAACAACACGATGCGTGCCTTGCTGCCCCTTCTGTCACTGGGAAAGGCCACCGCACGGTATGAACCCAAAACCAAGCACTTCTCCCATTGCAAGAATCATAGATCTAGTTGGCCAAACAAAACCCAAGACTCGGAGAGACTTACAAGGATATCAAATCATGCATATAAGAAATCAGCAAAGACTCAAATATAATTCATAGCACAAATCGACAATTCATCGGATCTCGACAAACACATCGCCAAAGAGGATTACATCGGATAGATCTCCATGAAGATCATGGAGAACTTTGTAATGAAGATCCAAGAGTGAAGAAGCCATCTAGCTACTAACTGTTGGGTAACGTAGCATAAATTCAAAATTTTCCTACGCATATTCAGATCTTCCTATGGAGAGACCAGCAATGAGAGAGGGGTAAGAGAATCTTCGTACCTTTGAAGATCGCTAAGCAGAAGCGTTGCTAGAACGCGGTTGATGGAGTCGTACTCGCAGCGATTCCGATCTAGTGCCGAACTACGGCACCTCCACGTTCAACACACGTGCAGCCCGGTGACGTCTCCCGCACCTTGATCCAGCAAGGAGGAGGGAGAGGTTGGGGAAGAACTCCAACAGCACGACGGCGTGGTGTCGATGGAGAGACGAGGTCTCCCGGCAGGGCTTCGCCAAGCACCGGCAGAGAGGAGGAGGAAGAAGAGCGGGGCTGCGCCGAGAGAGAGGGAAAACCGTGTGTCCCAATGGCCAAAAGTGCCCGATATATATAGGGGAAGGGGAGAGGGGGTGCCACCCCTAGGGTTCCCACCCTAGGGGGTGCGGCAGCCCCCCCAGATGGGAGGTGCGGCGGCCAGAAGGGGGAGGAGGGGGTGGCGCACCATCTGGTGGGCCTTAGACCCACCTGGCTTAGGGTTTGCCCCCCCCTTTTTCTCTCCCTTGCGCTATGGGCTGAGTGGGGAGGCGCACCAGCCCATCTAGGGGCTGGTTCCCACCCCCACTTGGCCCACCTTATCTCCTGGGGTCGTTGCCCCCCTTCGGTGGTCCCCCCGGGCCACCTCCGGTGGTCCCGGTGGTCCCGGTACGTTACGGGTGATGCCCGAAACACTTCCGGTATCCGAAACCATCCGTCCTATATATCAATCTTTACCTCCGGATCATTCCGGAGCTCCTCGTGACGTCCGGGATCTCATCCGGGACTCCGAACAAATTTCGATAACCTCGTATAACAATTCCATATAACCCTAGCGTCATCGAACCTTAAGTGTGTAGACCCTACGGGTTCGGGAGACAGGCAGACATGACCGAGACACCTCTCTGGCCAATAACCATCAGCGGGGTCTGGATACCCATGGTGGCTCCCAATTGCTCCACAATGATCTCATCGGATGAACCACGATGTCAAGGATTCAATCAATCCCGTATACGATTCCCTTTGTCTGTCGGTATAGAACTTGCCCGAGATTCGATCGTCGGTATACCTATACCTTGTTCAATCTCGTTACCGGTAAGTCTCTTTACTCGTTCCGTAGCACATCATCGTGTGACTAACTCCTTAGTCACATTGAGCTCATGATGATGTTCTACTGAGTGGGCCCAGAGATACCTCTCCGTCACACGGAGTGACAAATCCCGATCTCGATTCGTACCAACCCAACAGACACTTTCGGAGGTACCCGTAGTGCACCTTTATAGTCACCCAATTACGTTGCGACGTTTCATACACCCAAAGCACTCCTACGGTATCCGGGAGTTGTACAATCTCACGGTCGAAGGAAAAGATACTTGACATTAGAAAAGCATTAGCATACGAACAATACGATCTAGTGCTAGGCTTAGGATTGGGTCTTGTCCATCACATCATTCTCCCAATGATGTGATCCCGTTATCAATGACATCTAATGCCCATGATCAGGAAACCATGATCATCTATTGACTAACGAGCTAGCCAACTAGAGGCTTGCTAGGGACACATTGTGATCTATTTATTCACACATGTATTACTGTTTCCTGTTAATACAATTATAGCATGAACAATAGACGATTATCATGAACAAGGAAATATGATAATAATCATTTTATTATTGCCTCTAGGGCATATTTCCAACACTAACTACGGACCTGTAGGTCTGAAGTAGACTACTCACGAGTCATTGGAGAGGCAACGATGTTGATGTATAAGCCCTCCAGCTCCAAAGTCCCCTCTGGCAGGGCACCGGGAAGGGTCTCCAGATGAGATCTCGCGGAAACGGAAGCTTGCGGCGGCGGAAAAGTGGTTTCATGGACGTTCTGATTTTTCTGGGATTTTAGGCAATATATAGTCCAAAGAGCTAGGGCAAGGGAGCTCCAGGGGGCCACAAGCCTCGTAGCCGCGGCCCCCTAGCCGCGGCTACAGGGCTTGTGGGCTCCCTGTGGGCCTCCTGCCTTGGCCCTCAAGTCCCCCAATCTTCTTCTGTTCTGGAAAAATTCATTTCGGGGATTTTATTTCGTTTGGACTCCATTCCAAAATCAGATCCGAAAAGAGTCAAGAACACAGAAAAACAGGAACTGGCACTTGGCACTGAATTAATAAGTTAGTCCCAAAAAAGATATAAAAGGTATATAAAACATCAAAAGTTGATAAGATAACAACATGAAACCATCAAAAATTATAGATACGTTTGAGATGTATCAGCAACCCACATGCTGCTACACCTGAGAATCCAAACGATGTCTCTGTTTCTGATGCTGAGACACAATCTCGTGATGAACATGAGCCTAATGATGATATCAATAGTGATGTTCATGTTGATGCCCAACCTAGCAGTGATAAGGATGTGGAGATTGAACCTGTTTATCTTGATAACCCACAACCTAAGAATAGAAGATACGATAAGAATGACTTTGCTGCTAGGAAGCATGGTAAAGAAAGGGAACCATGGGTTCAGAAACCTATGCCCTTTCCTCCCAAACCATCCAAGAAAAAGGATGATGAGGATTTTGAGTGATTTGTTGAAATGATTAGACCTGTCTTTCTGCAAATGCGTTTGACATATATGCTCAAAATGTCTCCGTATGCTAAGTACATGAAGGATATTGTGACTAATAAGAGGAGGATACCTGAGGTTGAGATTTCCACCATGCTTGCTAACTATACCTTCAAGGGTGGAACTCCTAAGAAACTAGGTGATCCCGGTGTGCCCACTATACCTTGCTCCATTAAAGGCAACTACGTTAGAACTGCTTTATGTGACCTTGGAGCTGGTGTTAGTGTTATGCCTATCTCTCTTTATCGTAGACTTGAACTGGATAAGTTGACACCCACTGAAATCTCTCTGCAAATGGTCAACAAATCAACTGCTTTCCCTATCGGCATTTGCGAGGATGTGCCTGTCGTGGTTGCGAATGTCACTATCTTAATAGACTTTGTTATCTTGGATATTCCCGAGGACGATGCCATGGCGGTCATCCTCGGAAGACCCTTTTTAAACACTTCAGGGGCTGTTATAGATTGCAACAAAGGCAATGTCACTTTCCGTGTCAACGGTAATGAGCATACTGTGCACTTTCCGAAGAAACAATATCGAGTACATTGCATCAATGCTATCGAAAAAACTTCATCGGTTCTTATTGGGAGCTTTGAATGCCCTATACCTCCTGTTAAGATGAAGTATGATTTGCTTGTTGGGGAGATACACATCCCCATTGAGGTGACCTAGTGACTATTCGAAAATTCTCCATTCTCTTTTGTGATTCGAAAAGGTTTGTCGAGGAGACTTGATCAACCTAATTGAAGGATTTATTTCGATGACCATGAGACGGATGAATCGAGGAGTCACAAACCTCTGTTCCGAGCTTTCACCTTCGGTTGCTTAGAAGAAAAATGATAGATTTAGTTTAGTTTTCCCTGTTTTCTGCTTTAGCGTCCCATAGAAAAGTACCCCGAAAATAAAAGTTCTCCGAACGTCCTGAAAATCAAGTATGATTTTTTCTGAATTTTTTGAAAAATACTGAGATGAATAGCTAGTCTAGGAGATGCGCCAGTGGGTCACAAGGCCACCAGGCCCGGCCACCCCCCTGGCCGGGGCTAGCAGGCTTGTGGGCCCCACAGGCACCCCCTCCACTCATTCTAGCTCTCATCCACTTCTCCTTCCTCAGGAAAAAATCTTTTCGCAGATCAAACCCGTGTTCTTGCTCCTCTTACTGGGATTTTCGATCTGTTTTGGGGAATTACTCCTTGGTAAGTGACTCTTCCATTGGTCCAATTAGTTTTTCTCTAGTGCCTTATACTCCGCGTATTTTTGCTGCATTGGTGACCATGTTCTTGAGCTTTGCATGCTAATTTTAGCTGGTCCCAAGTAGTTTTGATTCGTAATATGGCCTCTAGGCACTTGTGGGATTAGTTGCTACGAGTTTTGTTGAGCCTTGTTCACTTTTCCTTAAAATCACTAAAAGTTTCAAAAAAATTCACAGATAGAAAAGGGAAAAGATGAGGAGGTTCTTAAGAGCCTCTTCAAGCCGTGACCCCAAGGATGATAGAAGTGAGAAGAAGCCCAAGTATCCGGTCCCTCGAGTTGCAGAAGTTCGGGCGTGCGAGTGGCCAAGCGATGTGTTCTTACGCGCCGCCGGACTTTATGAGGACTTTTACTACCTGGTGGAGAACGCAGGCCTTAATGCCTTAGTTGAAGATAAGTGTCCGCAATACCTCCTCCTCACTAATATCTTCGTACAAAGCTTTAACTTCTATCCGAGGAAGAATCCTCCTATGGTTGAGTTCAAACTTAATGATATCCCCCAACACATGTCACTCCAGGATTTTTGCAATGTTTGCAAATTACCTTTTGTTGGGGATATTCATGAACCTCGTCCACGGGACTTGGAAGCTTTCATCGACACTATTGCTGTAGGAGAGGAGAGAGGAGTGTCTTGCGCTAGAGCTGCTAGCATACATTTTCCCGTGCTTCGGTACTTCTCACTATTTGTGGGAAAATGTTTGATTGGTCGTGGGAAAGCTGGGTCACTTAGTTCCCCAGATCTTGCGGTCTTGCGCGAAGCCCTTTATAATGATAAAACTTATAGCTTGGGCGCTATAGTAGCTCAACGGTTGAACACGAACCGTTCTAAAGGCATTGTCTATGGAGGTACCTATGCTACTCCTCTTGCTAGACACTTTGAGATACTTATTAGAATGGAGGAGGAAGAAGAGACTCTTCTTCCCGAGAGATATCTAGATTATGACAGCATGGTTTGCCATGACTATCTTGATAGAGATATAAATATAAGGATGATTTATAACCTGGTATTTAGTGAGGGTACTCGTGAGACTATTACTTTGTCTGCTCATTCTTTGTTCAATCTTCATGCAGGCAGGTACATTATTATGCCCTCAGACATCTACGCATATTGGGGCCTAGCCCAACCACAGGTGCTTGTGCCCGAGCTACCAGTGGAGTACCAGACGCCGGTTTATCAGTGGGAGCCAGAGGAGCTCACACAGCAGTGGCATCCTGAGTCCACTCCGGAGTACCCCGGAGCTGGTTATTTCCCTCCATGGGAGTAGACCAAATTAGGCCAAAAGCCTAAGCTTGGGGGAGTACGTGTTTCTCACCGACTTTACATTCTTGCTTATGCTTTCACTTTGTTCGTCGGTGTTCACACTTTGCCACTGTATCATCCATGCTAGTTTATTTCTTTTTCTAGGTTTCTATTCGTGTGTCTGTCTAGTTTGAGAAAACCCAAAAAGATTTTGTTGTTCTTCTTTTGCTTGTTGGGAGCTTTCCCTTGTAAATAGTTTTCTTTTTCTTTGGGTCAAGGTAGAAGATCATGGTTACAATGTTTAGTGGCTCTCGCATGCATACCTGTTTATCTGTCAAAGAGCCATATTATTTTGTCTTCTCCTTTGTGTTTGCGTGCATATTCCAGCTTTAGTCCAATGCATGAGCACTCTTATTATTGTTCACATCATTCGGTCGTGCAAGTGAAAGGCAATAATGACGATATATGATGAAGTGACTGAGCCTGGAAAAGTTGGTATGAACTTGATCTATTTTGTTTTTGTAAATATGACTAGCTCATCGTTCGTGATTCAGCTTTGTTGTGAGAGAAACATGTTTGCAATGACAACTTAGAGATCATAGTTGCTTATGCCATGCTTACTTAGCTAGGAGCTTATAATGGTTTGTCTTGGATACCCACATGAATGTTGAGATGACTGTGATGTATTATGATAGGATGGTATCCTCCTTTGAATGATTCAAGTGGCTTGACTTGACGCATGTTCACGCATGTAGTTGAAACAAAATCAACATAGCCTCTATGATATTCATGTTCATGGTGATTTATGTCCTACTCATGCTTGCACTCAATGTTGGTTAATCTCAATGCATTTTGATGACTGTTGTCGCTCTCTAGTTGGTCGCTTCCCAGTCTTTTGCTAGCCTTCACTTGTACTAAGCGGGAATACTTCTTGTGCATCCACTTCCATAAACCCAAAGTTGTTCCATATGAGTCCACCATACCTACCTATATGCGGTATCTACCTGTCGTTCCAAGTAATTTTGCATGTGCCTCTCTCTAAATCTTCAAGAAATAATCTGTTTTGCATGCCCGAACCGCTCATGTGGTGATATGGGGCTATCAGTATCTTCCATGCTAGGCGTGTTATCCTCGATATGTGTTTATTAACTATCATTCATGAGAAAGGGGCCAGTAATTGGAATTCCCAGTTCCATGCTCAAATCGAAAAGATAAGTGCAAACAAAACTTTACTTTTCTGTTTGGGAACCGCCTATAGCATGTGTAGCATGGAAGATGGTGAGAACTCTTAGTCATTGCGTTGACAATGAAAGCAAGCCACCCAAAATTATTATCTCTGTTTTCAAAGCTTGAGCTCTGGCACCTCTGCAAATCAATTCTTCCTTCTGCGAAGGGCATGGCTATTTATGTTCCTATTGAGTCATCCTCCTCTTATAAAAGCACCAATTAGAGAGCACCTCTGTCATTTTTATGCTTTGCTTTTAACTGTGTTGAGTATGACTATGACTGGATCTTCTTTACCATGAATTACAATGTTTAGTCAGCCCTTGGTCTTTGAAGGTGCTCTGCATTTATGTTTTGCGGTCTCAGAAAGAGCTAGCGAGATACCATCTATTCGTGCTGCTTCATGATTGTTTTGATTGAAGTGTTGACGTTTGAGACTTAATATTATTTGCTCGCTAGTTGATTATGCCATTGATATGAGTTTACCGTGAGACCTAGATGTCATTTTCTTATGTGGTTTACTTGTGATCTTGCTGAAATTCTGGATATGAGTTAGACATTGTTGCAACAACAAGATCAAATAGAGTTCATCAAAGTTTTTCTTTTGTCTCTTTCAGTTTGTCAACTGAATTGCTTGAGGACAAGCAAGGCTTTAAGCTTGGGGGAGTTGATACGTCTCCGTCGTATCTACTTTTCCGAACTCTTTTGCCCTTGTTTTGGACTCTAATTTGCATGATTTGAATGGAACTAACCCGGGCGGACGCTGTTTTCAGCAGAATTGCCATGGTGTTGTTTTTGCGCAGAAATAAAAGTTCTTGGAATGACCTGGAAATCTACGTGGAATTTTTCTGGAATATACAAAAATTACTGGCGCAATAATCAACTGGAGGGACGGAGCCAGGAGGTCACAAGCCCACCAGGCCCGCCCCCTTGGCCGGGGATGGCAGGCTTGTGAGCCCGTCGAAGCTCCGCCGCCCCCAATTCCAGCTCTATATAACCTCTTTTGTGTCAAAAAAAATCAAGGAGAAGAGTTCACCGCGTTTTACAATACGGAGGCGCCGCCACCTCTTGTTCTTCCTCTGGAGGGCAGATCCGGAGTCCGTTTTGGGCTCCGGAGAGATGATATCGTCGCCATCGTCATCATCAAACTTCCTTAATCGCCAATTCCATGATGCTCTTGACCGTTCGTGAGTAATCTCATCGTAGGCTTGCTGGATGGTGATGGGTTGGATGATATCTATCATGTAATCGAGTTAGTTTTGACGGGGATTGATCCCTAGTATCCACTATGTTCTGAGATTGATGTTGCTACTACTTTACCATGCTTAATGCTTGTCACTAGGGCCCGAGTGCCATGATTTCGGATCTGAACCTATTATGTTGTCGCCAATATATGTGTGTTTTAGATCCTATCTTGCAAGTTGTAGTCACCTACTATGTGTTATGACCCGACAACCCCGGAGTGACAATAGCCGGAACCACTCCCGGAGATGACCATAGTATGAGGAGTTCATGTATTCACCAAGTGTTAATGCGTTGGTCTGGTTCTTTATTGAAAGGAGAACCTTAATATCCCGTAGTTTCCATTAGGACCCGGCTGCCACGGGAGGGATGGACAATAGATGTCATGCAAGTTCTTTTCCCTAAGCACGTATGACTACATACGGAATACATGCCTACATTAGATTGACGAACGGGAGCTAGTTACTTATCTCTCCGTGTTATAGCTGCTACATGATGAATCACATCCGGCATAATCATCCTTCACCGGTCCAATGCCTACGAGTTTTTCCTACTGGTCCTTGCTATGTTACTTTGCCACTACTGCTCTCACTGCTGCTGCTGTTACTCTGTTGCTACTGCTGTTACTTTGCTGTTACTGGTTACTGTTGCTACTGCTGTTATCATACTACCTTGCTACTGATACTTTGCCACAGACACTAAATCTTTCAGGTGTGGATGAATTGACAACTCAACTGCTAATACTTGAGAATATTCTTTCGCTTCCCCTTGAGTCGAATCAATAAATTTGGGTTGAATGCTCTACCCTCGAAAACTGTTGCGATCCCCTATACTTGTGGGTTATCAGTTGGTCGGAATCGAGAGATGCGAGTTTACCCAAGTTCGGCCCCTCAGATGGAGGTAAAAGCCTGTGTCCTGCTTGTGTTTCATTGATGAAGATGATGATCTCGATTACAAGGGTGCAGAATCGGCGCCTCTAATCTCGTGGGTGTCTAATCTGTCTATCTCATGATTTGTCTTGTCTAGACCTAAGCTGTGAATCTGTCTATTGAGACCTCTAAAAAACCTAACCCTCTTGGGGTGTCTCGCCCCTCCTTATATAAGCTGAAGGGGCGAGTTACATATAGAGTCCAAGCCGGATTTAGGCTTAGCATATTATGACTCTCCATCACGGGCTTCTCTTCGTGGGCTTATGAGTCCGGGCGACTTACGAACAGAATGCTGAGTCCCGGGCGACTTACCAACGGATGCTGAGTCCCGGGCGGCTTACGACCGGAGTGCTGAGTCCCGGGCGACTTACAAACGGATTGCTGAGTCCCGGACTACTTACAAACTGATTGCTGAGTCCCGGGCTACTTACAAACAGATTGCTGAGTCCTGGGCTACTTACAAACTGATTGCTGAGTCCCAGGCTACTTACAAACATATTGCTGAGTCCCGGGCTACTTACAAATGGATTGCTGAGTCATACCGAGGGGTATATCCCCGACATTAGTCCCCAGGTTAGCTTGAATTTATTCATGGTAAGCTCTGAAATAAGAATAGCAAATATGCTAAGTGACCGGCTCTCTCTCTTGGGTGGTTTATGAAGTGGCTCGTCAGAAATCCCGTCTCTTCTCCATATGAATGAGTTGTTTTCACAATCATCTTGTAGGTCCTTGTCCTTTGCAAAATAAATACATATGCCATTGAGTCGGCCTCCAATGCTTTGGCTAGATGAAAATTTGGGGAATAAGAAATCTACACAATGTTGAACCAGCTTCTCTTGCTTCAGCGAGTTAGGATTGACGATGGTGGGTCATGATTGCTAATGGCGGGTCATGATTGTTGGTAGTGCTCCGTCAAACAACTGAACTCCAATTGACTATATCGAATTATTGGGGATAAAGAAATCCGTGTGATGTTGAGCCGGTCTCCCAATACTTCACCTCCATGACGAAATGAAATGTGCTCTTCAATTTTTTTGATATATCCATATTACCTGTAGCCCCCAAGAGCCGGGTCATCAGTGTGTGATGGGCCGGGTCTTCAATTTGAACCTCATGATCTGTGAAACAACTTAGTGCTGCAGCCCCCAAGTGCCGGGTTGTCTTGCCTGCGGCAACCTAGGACTTTAGAAATTATGATCTGAATAGTGTAGCCCCCAAGTGACGGGTCGATTGCTTGCGGTGACTCGGGACTTCCACGTTCTTCTCCTTTGAAAATAAAACATCATATGGTGTAGCCCCCAAGGGTCGGGTCATTATGCAATAATGAGCAGGGACTTTGTAAATCTGATGATGGAACCTTGAGCAGCAATGTGTAGCCCCCAAGGACCGGGTCATTATAAAAATGACGAGCCGGTTCTTCCATGAATCCATACTTGAATAAAAAGCGCCCTGTAGTCGGGTCTGTTGATGATTTGAAAAGTGGGTTGCATTAGCCCCCAAGTGTCATGGCGCATGCTTGCAGCGACATGGGACTTTCACACTTTGATGTAATCTTGATTTGAATATGTAGCCCCCAAGTGCCGGGTTGTGTGCCTGCAACAACTTGGGACTATTCCTTCCATTGTAGAATAAAATCATATCCACTCCGTGAGCTGATAATGCCTTTGTGATAAAATAAATCCTTGACCGTGGTTGCAACGTAACCCGGCAAATATATCCTTGACAAATCCATATGTCGGAGAAATCCATAAGTGTTGTAGTTTACTACATAGCACAAGTTGAAGAAATCCAAGGGTCGGTCAATTAGATGACTTGGCATTATATGTGATAGGGCGGCTCTTTGACAATAGTCAATTCTTCCGAGCTGGCCTTAAAACCCCAATCATTTAACATTGGTTATGATAAACCATGATGAAAGCCCAACCAAATTGGCTATTCAAAGATATATTTGCTCCTGCAAAAAAATATGCTTTGACCCAGTTTGAAGACCGGCATGATATGTATGTATGATGCATGATGCAATGCAATATGATGCATGTATATGACAGAATAGTGTTGGTTACACCATAGCCGGCTCAGTGAGTCTCGGCGGGTAAGACGAGCTCTCAAGGCTCTAGTGGTACCCAAAAGAGGTTAAGCTGGCTCAGTGAGTCACGACGGCCGGCTCAGTGAGTCTCGGGGAATTATAAAACTTTTTATGAAAACTTTATGGCAGTGCCACAAAGGTAATCATAAAATTCGTCGGCTCGATGAGTCGCGACAGGACAAGATGAGTTTGCAAAACTGTAGTGTTACCCCAAGATGGCTTTCGCAACAGCCTGAATTATTTAGACCGGCTGATCAGGCGCGAGTCAGGATTCAGTGAAGCAGGTTCAGTGAACCAATGGTTTGTCTATTTTCCATGCGTTGCCTCTTGCCAGTACCTTTCATGTTTTAACCAAGGCAAGTTCAGGGTCCAAAAGCGGATTGACTTGCCAAGAGTACATGGGATCATAAGGCGATTTGTCCAACACACAGTCCAGTATAATCATTTGTAATGCGTTAATTTTTCGCTAGCCAAGAGGGTATTCAGGCTGAACTCAGTGAGTGGAAGCCCCCAAGTGACCTATGATTAGGGAAAAGCCAGACATAGGATTGCAGAAGCGTATATGCTCTTATTGCAAAACGACTTGGGAGCTAGTAGCCCCCAAGTAAGCCGGCTTAATCCTGAAAACCAGATAAGGCACCCATGTTTGAACCGTGCAACGTGGCAACTTTGGTCCTCTATGGCTTACCAGTATCCAGTTTTGAAATAAGTGCAGCATGGCGACTTATGCTCTTTGATACTGATAGCGTCCATGCTTGGACGGCTTGTGAATCATCCACCAATAAGGTCGGGCACCCATTTTTGGGCTGTCGCATCATGGCGACTTGTCTTCTTAGGCGATCTTTAAATCATCTCGTCAATGAGGCATTGGACCCCGAGACCGGCTTAATTTTTCTGTAACGACCCGGGGTTGTTGAATTATTCATCCCAGTTGAGTCTGCCGAGCTATGTCCATGTAGCCCTCGAGTATTAAGTTGACTCAAAGAGGCGGCTTGAGAGTCTCCATACTTGATTTTGACATAAGCCGGTATAATGTTGATGGTTGCGCACGTCTGTTGGGCGGTTCATATAAGTGAGCACTGCACCGATATGTTGATGTCGTCCGGACCGTGATGGCGGCGTCTTGCATCTGTCTGTTGGGCGACTCGTATGAGCGAGAACTGCACCGGTGGGTTGATATAAACCGGACCATGGGAGAGGCGACTTGCGTCCGTCTGTTGAGCGGCTCGTAGAGGCGAGCACTGCACCGGCGAGTTAATATAAACCGGGCCGTGAGGGCGGCGACTTGCGTCCGTCTGTTGGGCGGCTCGTATAGGCGAGCACTGCATCGGCAGGTTGGTCTTGACATGAGAGAGTTGTCTGATGTTTTTGGCATGGACTCGAGAATCGGTCATCATTGTAATTTTCTTGGTTTGCGCGGACGTGAGAGTTTGGCCGCGTCATTGTAAGCCATCTTGGTCGCGCGGACGTGAGAATTGGCCGCGTCATTGTAAACCGCCGATGACGGCGAGTTGATCACTCCATTGGAAACCGGTGTGGACGGCAAATTAACCACGCCGTTTGTAAACCGGCGTAGACAACGAGTTGGCTACTTCGGATTGATGTAGCGTGGATGGATGCCGGCGCGTGATTAACGTGAGCTCCATATCCACAATATTATATCACCTTTGTAATGAGCGCTTGTTGTGCACAGAAAAATATTACGGGCGAAGTAATTGTTTTCAAAATAATAATAATATGTGTATTGATAAAACAAAACGGATAAATAACACCTCATGTTTTTCACGGCAGATGATCTGTGCACATATGACCGTATTGATAATGGGTCCAGATGGATTGGAGTTGGACAGGACATGTAGTCCGTGCGATTGTAGATCAGAATCGACTGCACCACTATAATTGTTGCGAGCAGTGGATGTATTTTTGCTTGGTGTGGCTTTGTCCAGTACGTGCAACTGCCCTTCTTTGAAGCACACATGTGCCACCTCACCAGATAATTAATGAATACTAATTCGTGGTGTTTTGGTAATTTGACTTTTTCTTGGTTGTCCTTCACATGTGGAGCAGTGTCCATGGCAGATGCTTTTTTTCTTCTCGGAAACTTGGTCATGTAATTTCTAGTAGCGACAACGGAATGATGGCATCACATCAAATCACTTGACGTTGAGGATGTAAATGGCGTTGGTGTCCACTTGTCCCACATATGTCATCTATTTAAAAAGGCTTATATGACGTTCGTGGACATCTAATTAAATTAAGTGGCATACTTGGACAACCCACCAAAGCCCACGGAATTGCGGAAGAAGATGCGGGTGTAGCCGTAGGCTACAACGGCGCGCGCGCCGGCGGCCCCGAGCGCGACGGGCGCGTGCTCGCGGGAGGAGCCGCACCCGAAGTTGGCACCGCCGATGATGACGGCGTAGCACGACGACTCCTCACCGGGGGCCACAAACAGAATCGGGTAGGCCGCGGAGGGGAGGCCCACGAAGGCGAAGGAGCCGAGCTTGCGGTACTCGTCGGGCTTGGACGGCACCAGGTCAGGTGCTCGGCCGGGATGATCTGATAGGTGTCGATGTTGTCCCCGACGACGAAGCACTCACCGTGGAACGCGGAGGACGACGGCGAGACACCCGTGGCGGTGGCCGTGGTTAAGGGCCGAGAGCGGTGGCATCTCGGTGAGACGGTGGCGGGCTGGCGAGGGGCGGCCTGAATGCGGGCTTTGGTGGGTGCAGGGCGCTCGACCAGGGGCTAGCACAGTCGTCGCCGTCGCCGTCGCCGCTTCCGTCAAAGATAAAAGAGGAGCCGCCGTCAAGGTGGCAAGGGTCCGTGTGGTGAAAACTGCAGGGACGAGGCACTGAAACGAACTAGGGCCGGCGGCTTCCTTTCGTTTTGCAGTCTGCTGGTTCTTTTGGGGTGCAGCGAGTGCTCTAAAAAGCTCTTATTTCGTAAGGGCCACAAAACGTTAGCCCGTCGGTCCATCATCATGTTCTGGGCTATAAAACTATTCGGCTGTTGGGCTAGTTCTTTCCGGATTAGGCTACTAAGCGCAACTGATGGCGAAGCTTTGTGAAATTTGTGGTCATACGTGGGCGCCATATATGCCACATAAATGTAAGCTGGACAGTTATATAATCCCATATAAGAAATTTTGGGCAATGCGGGTGAGTTTTATAATGTCCAATAAACTGTCCACTTACATCCTGACCTGACGTCGAGCGGCAACACCCGCGGCCGATCACATCAGTCCATTAACGATTGATTTGAGATGACTCAGAGGCGGCGACTTGAGGCCACCTCAGGCCGAAGAGCAGAGGACTCGCCCTTGCCACTCTAGCCGGCCTCCGTACAGATCGCTTTGGGTGGTGGCGAGCCGTCGAGCATGACAGCAATACAGGCGGGACGCAGTGGCGGCTCGGCCGGGGCGGTTGACAAGACGACAGCGGAGGACAGCGGAGGGTCGATGCGAGGTGACCGGCGGCTTGGAAACGAGGCCGACCCTGAGCACAATTGAGAGAGGCGCCTGCGGAGGCGGGGTGCGACCATGGCAACGAGAGCAGCAAACACGACGGAGTCATCACGAGAAGGCGGATCGAGGCAAAGGCGGCGACGTGTGAGGAGCTTGATCCGCGTCATCGCCCCAAAATTCCTGACCACAGCCTTGCTCCGAGCGGGCAGAAGTAGCAGTAGTTTTACTGTATATGTGGTCCCTCTGATTCTTTTTATGCGCATAACCTTCATCCTCTAATCCTTATGAAGACCAGTACTTCTCATCTCCTGCACCTTCTGATTGGGGACTGGGAAGCTTCTTCCTTCTCATCCTTCGTGTATACCAGAATCACAACAACAAGAAGCTACTTAACACATTGTAAGTAAACGCGTCAGGCTAGAACACCCTGACCAGTATGTTGTGTGTCCGTCGTTCCTTAGCTCCGTCTTTCATATGAATGCCAGCTTCAACGTCGGCACATCTAGCAATGGTGCGGAGCAGCTCGGCAAGCATGATGAGTCGGGAGCAACAGACCGGCTCAGGGTGAGGCGAGAACGGAGCAAGGTTGAAGATGGCGGGGGCGGAGCGAGCCACACCGGCGGGCGCAGAGGTGGAGCGCTGCGCGGGCGTAGGCGCGCGGAGCAAACCATAATGGAAGAGGTCGGCGTGGCACGAAGCGTCCATGGCGACTCGAAGCGAGACCGGCGAGGCACAGTAGAGCCGGCTCAAGGCGCGCCTGGCGAGGTGAGGCCTCAACGACGGGGCCACGCAACGAGGCCCAACAAGGGTGAGCGCGGCGAGGTGACAACTCGCACAAAGCGATGCGCGGGTCGAGAAACGGCGCAACGAACGCGACGGGGCAGGTCGGCGAGGATGCAGCTCGCGCGGGAACGGCTCAAGGTGCGGCGGGGGCGAGGTGGCGGGTCGAGGCTGGCTTGGGCCGTGACGATCCAGCGAATCGAAGTGATTCGGCGTAGCGAGCCGGAGCAGTGAGCAGGGCGAGGTGGAAACGCGGCCGGGCCCAGCCGACTCAAGGTGCGGCCGCGTGGCTAGGTCGAGGCGAGGCCGGCTCAAAGCGACGCGGCGCCGACTCGGGCTTGTGGCAGCGGAAGGCGGCCGACTCAGAGCGACGCGGCGGCTGGCTCGAATGCGCTGCAGCGGCATCAAATCCATCTTCAATCATGGCAAAGGCGAGGCAGAGCCGGCCGGAGCAGCGCGATACAGCGGGAGCTGGACGTGGTGCGGACGACGGAGACCGGCCGGAGCTGTGGAAGCGAGCCGGCGGGGCGAGGGCGCGCTAGGTGCGAAGGTGGCCGGCGTGGTGGCAGTCGCGGCGCGTCCGCGGCGAGTTAGGTTGCGATAGAGATGAGGCGTGGTGGAGCCAGGGTGCTGTGGTGGCTGCTCGCATCGGTGAAGAGGCGCTAGCACGCACAGGTAGGCGAAGAAAGGCGCGGGCGGCGCTGCGAGTGCTGCAGTGGCTCGTACGACACGGCGGCGTGAGGTCGAGTCCGGTTTCCTTGCTATCTCCAGTGATATATCGGGACTTAACTTCTTCTGGTCATTGTACGTGCAACATGAAGCATGCATGCACATATATTCAACACGTCCTTCAGTCATCTTGGTAGTCTCGAGAGGTAGTTGTAGCAGTTGATGGGAAAAACAAATCTGATCAAGCAGGCCGTTGATGAGGAAGGCCAAATTGGCCGACCGCACAGGGCCTCAAAATTTTGGGGGCCCCAGTCCAGCAAGCAATATATATATATATGTGGAAAAAAAAAGCCCAGCTAAAAACGCAATCTTCAGGCCTGGCAATCTCACGACTCACGCAGCCCATTCTAGCTAGCGATCCCAGTCCCAGGCATGAACGCTAGCTCCTACAGCCCGTTTTGCTTCCGTAACTCCCGTCCAGATTCGATAGCTGATCGGCTGATCGCACGTACGAAAGGGCAGCGGGGTTCGACGGCGGCTGAGTGCAGGCAGGGCGACACGCACCACGCAGCATCGAGCAGGCAGGACGACGCCGTGTACGTGACCAGGAGTTCAGGACTACGCGCCTACGCGGTCGCCGACGGCCGACCGGCCACGCCCCAGCGGCCAGCGCTGCAACGCATAGATCCCTTCCCTTGCCAGTTGCCAGGGTAAGTTTGTATATTTTTGCCAATCCCTGGTTCTTCATAACAGGCCCTGGTTCACAATCCCCAGCGGCCGTGTACGTGATTTCTTGTCAGGCCTTGGTTCTGGTGCTTCAATTTTCAGAGTTGTGCTTTACTTGAATTGGTTCTTCAGTTATTTTCAGAGTTGTGCTTTACTTAATTCAAGTAACAGCGTATTGTTGAAGTCCTTTTCTATTTTCTTTATTTCTTATAGCTATAATTCTCAGAGTTTGAATTGATTCAGATTCTTATTAAACAGAAAGAATCATGTATCCGGGAAGGAGGTATGATTCTGGTGCTTCAAAGCGAAATAAGAAACAAAAACTAGAAGAAGATGCTCGAAAACAAAAGGGCGCTCTCGATAAATTTGTTGTGAAAGAACCTCAACCCAATTCTGAAAACCAAACTCTAGATGCTAATATTGATGATGCACCTAGTGGTGATCCAGAAGAGGCCGAGGCTCACATTGGTGAAACTGATGAAGGTGATGATATTAACAATGTTGACCAAAGTGATGATTCTAATCATGTTGATGAAGGTGCTAATATTGCATCTGAAGGTGATGATGTTAATATTGTTGATAACACAAATAATTCTGTTCAACCTGATATATTTGATCCAAGAACATGGGATGCACTTGATCCTACAATGATTGATATTTTGGCGCAAAAAGGTCCTAAAAGAGACCTATCTATTGAGCATGGTCGTACAGACAAATTTGGTGAAAGGTTTTCTGCACTAGCGTACACTAGAGTTCTCTCGAATGGAGAAAAGTGTGATAGAGAGTGGCTTGTGTACAACAAAGAGCTTGACAAAGTATTTTGTTTTTGCTGCAAATTATTAAGGAAGGGACATGTGAGAGGTCAGTTAGCAAATGATGGTTTCAGTGACTGGCATCATCTTATCAGTAGACTCAAAGAGCATGAAAATGGTAGAGAACATGTCACAAATATGAGTACTTGGTATGACTTGCGCCTCAGGTTGGAGAAGAATCAAACAATTGATAAAGTTGCTCAGCAAGAACTTGAAAAAGAAAGGGAGCATTGGAGAAAAGTTTTGCTCAGGATTCTTTTGATTGTGAAGTTTCTTGCGGAACATAATATAGCATTTCGTGGCAGTAATAGCAAGGTGTACCAAGATAGTAATGGCAATTTCTTAGGATTGGTTCAAATGTTGGCTGAATTTGACCCAGTTATAAAAGAACATGTTGACCGCATCACAAATGATAAAATCCGTGATCATTATCTCGGTCCTTCCATCCAGAATGAACTAATAAATTTACTCGCTGCCGCAATCAGGTCTGAAATCATTAAGAAGGTAAAAGAAGCAAAGTACTTCTCTGTTTTGCTTGACTGTACTCCCGATGCAAGCCACCAAGAACAGATGTCTTTGATAATTAGGTATGTTGATGCATCTTCAGGTTCTTTTTGCATTGAAGAATCATTCTTAGGTTTTTTGGATGTGAATGATACCACTGGGCAAGGATTGTTTGATGCTCTAAAAAATGAATTGGAAAGTCTTGACCTTGATATTGATAATCTGAGAGGGCAAGGATATGATAATGGGTCAAATATGAAGGGAATACATAAAGGGGTACAAAGTAAAGTTTTGAAAATAAATCGGAGAGCTTTTTATTCAGCTTGTGGTTGTCATAGTCTAAATTTGACAATATGTGATATGGCAAAGTCTTGTCGTAAAGCATCCGATTTTTTTGGAGTTATCCAACGCATCTACACAACATTTGCTAATTCTACTAAACGATGGCAAATTCTCAAAAATAACATATCAGGAGTGACTCTCAAGTCATTGTCATCTACTAGGTGGGAGAGTCGTGTTGATAGTGTTAAGGCTATAAGGATTCAAGTACCAGAAATAAGGGAGGCTCTACTACAAGTGGCTGAAAATGATAAAGAACCATCGTCAAGTAGTGAAGCTCAATCATTGGCAGAAAATGATCTTTGTGACTTTGAATTCTTAGTGTCAATAATCATATGGTATGAAATATTATCAGCTGTTAATTTGATCAGCAAAGAGTTGTAGTCAAAGGATATGCTTATTGATATTGCAATTGAGTCTGTAAAGGGCTTGATTTCCTTCTTCACTAAGTACAGAGAATCTGGCTTTTCAAAAGCATTGGAAGGTGCAAAAGAAATTGCAAAGGAGATGGATATTAATCCAGAGTTCCGCACCAAGCGTAAAATCAAGAGAAAAAGGCAATTTGGTGAGGGTGCAGATGATCCATCTATTGTTTCACAATCAGCGGAGGAGTCATTTAGGGTCAATTATTTTTTGCATATTATTGATCAAGCTATAGTTTCACTTAACACTAGATTTGAACAGTATGAGGGGTATGAAAAAATATTTGGTTTCTTGTTTACTTCAGATAGGCTGCGATCCTTGGATGACAAGAGTTTATTGGCTGCTTGTGTTAATCTTGAAGATGCACTTAAGAGCGGAGAACATAAAGATATTGATGGACTTGAATTGTGTTGCGAGCTACTTTTTCTGCAGGGCTCACTTCAGAAATCTATGGGCCCACTTGATATTCTGAATTTTTTGAAGAAGCGCTCCTTAATCTATCCTAATGCTGTAATTGCATACAGAATTTTGTTAACCATTCCTGTGACGGTTGCAACTACGGAAAGGAGCTTTTCTAAACTCAAGTTGTTGAAATCCTACTTGCGTTCTACTATGACACAAGAAAGACTGAATGGATTGGCAACAATAGCACTTGAAAAGAAAGTCTTGGAGAAGGTTAATTATGAAGATTTGATCGAAGATTTCATATCAAGAAATACTAGAAGAATGCTGCTTTTTGGTAGAAAATGAGGTCAGTTTATAAGTGTATTCCTTTAGTACCATCTTTAATATTTTACCGTTAGTATTTGATATATTTCCTAAATATTGTAACAAATAAGATATATTTGAAGTTAAATAATTAAGTGAGAGTGTGCTTTACTTGAATTAGTTCTTCAGTTATATGGTTTAAAAAAATAGGGCCCTATTTTGATTTTTGTCCCGGGCCCCCAAATTTGTGGAGACGGCCCTGTGATCAAGTTCTCAATTGGTACGCCTTCCTCATGTACCAGTGCAGGTCTACTACTTTATTCTTTGGATTTGATTAGCCTTAACATCAGGAAAAAGTTGCAGCAATGATTCCCTCGCGAATATGGCTTTCTCTAACTGGTTGCGCGCGCAACGCGAATCCACGCCGTCGCTTCGGCCACTGGATCAGCGCGAGTCGTCCCCCCTCGGTCCCACCTGTTTCCGTTTGTTCCATTTTTTCAAGCGCATACGGAACGAATACAGTCATTTCGTATGCCAGTACTACCTACGCGAAATAGACCTCGCCATAGCTCGTAGCAGTCCCACCTCGCGCCCTCCGCCCACTACATCGCCACCATGCTGCCACATCCACCAGGCCGGACGCCATTCAAAATTCAAATCCCCTCACGCAGGCGCAACTGCATCCATCGGAGGAACAAAGCTCACCGCGTCGCATCCCCTGGATCACCAGATTCGTCCGGTCTCCACCAATGGATCTAAGCGCCGAATCATTCACCGATTTGCTATTCAGGTTTCACTATCCATAAATTCCTCTCCGTTTTTCTTACCATTCATACGGATTGCTGATAGACATTTGGGCTTTTGGAAGATTTTGTTCCCAACCTGTCCCATCAGGAAGCGTCCCAGATTTCTTGGTGAGTGAGATTGAGGCAGACGAGGAGGAAGAGGCAGAGCCAGACGAGGAAGAGGAGGCAGAGGCGGACGAGGAAGAGGAGGCGGAGGCGGACGAGGAAGAGGAGGCAGAGAAGGCAGAGGAAGACCACGAAGACGAGGAAGAGGAGGCAGAGGCAGACGAGGAAGACGAGCTCGAGCATGATGTGCCCAGTTCGTTTCTCCTTCGTCAAGCCAAGCCACGGATTCTGATAAGGCCATCCCAGACGATGAAGACAAAGAGCACAATACTAAAGCGCAGCCCAATCCATCTCCATGGCCTCAAAGGTACTGACATGCACCGTTCTGCCGCCACATTCAGTGTCGTATTTATCCCCTGTCTCTGTTGCTTCAGAAGACGAGTTGTTGCAGTGACAGTTCTTCAGTAGATCGTGTCGATCCAACATAGGTTAAGAAACCGTGCTCGCACTTGTAACGAGCTGGTGCAGTCTCAAGCGCGTGCTCCTTTACCCTAATATGCACTAACAGAAGAGATCACAGTCAGATTATACAGAAGAGTCTGCCCCGGTAGTTTAGCAAGTAACAAAGTTTTGGTATTATTTTGCATTTTGCAGCACATGTACCTAGCTCCCAATTCACACGCAGTTGGATGTCAGGCTACTGCAATCACATACCATGCTTGTGGTGTTTGGTTGCTTATAATAGGCAGTTTGTTCATTAGTTGTAACTAATAGCCGTGATGCAGTTCAGTACTACCGTCATTAGGCTGTGCAGCGACAGTTATTCAGTTCGAGGATTTGCAATCGATGAATCAGAACATTTAGGCAGTACGGTTTTTTACATAATTTGGGACCAGATCGACCGCACATTTATTTCTGCCGAAACAACTACCATAGGGGGCAGCAGAATGTTTGATTCAGGACGACGTTTGATACACCGAGTGTTATATTTGAGTACTATAAACAGTCAGGGCCAATGATCGCTACACTAAGTATTTTATTTGACACACTGAGTATTATATTTGATTGCTTATGCTCAACAGAGTGAAGTTTAAGTTAGTTGTAGTTACACAGTATTCAGAGAGATCTAGTTGAGTTGAACGTATTGCTGCGCACATAATCTAAAGTAAATAATTTTGAAGTCCAACATGTGTTTGTATACATTGGAAGCAAATTATTCGGAATCAAAGTCTGTTGGATGTGAAAATACTGTCTTTTTTTAACACCGTTTATTTCACGTGACTTGCGGTTCACACATCCATGATATGTAGGGTCCGACTTGGAAAGATACCTGATCGCCGTGCCACATTGTCGGGCAGGGTAAGTGCTTTGGAAAATTCAATGAAGAGATACGCAAACAAGAAGTCAGAGTTCGTCGTAAAGCCAGTGATCGGCCAGGAATTTGATTCATTGGGCGAAGCTTACGACTTTTACAACCTATACTCTTGGGAGATTGGCTTTGGCATCAAGTATGGACAATGCAGAAGAAATGTCGAAAAATGCAAGACTGTCCAGGACATAGTTTGTGGATGCGCGGTGAGTTACATCATCCACTCCTTGCAAACATGCGATTTGCAAAAATACTTAGTGTGGTGTGTGGTTTGTTTCGCATCTGAAAAGTCTTATAATACGTCTCACTAGCTCTTTTCACCACGTGACCAACATGGCAAACCACGTAGGGAGAATACACACTCAGTATGCTGCCAATGTCCTGCATTTTTAAGGTTGCATCACACACCAGACCATGGTTGGTTCATCCATGATGTGAAGTATGAGCATAATCACGGCATGGCACAAACTTGTGGAGAGAAGTTGCATTGGGCATCTCACAGGCACATTGATGCCCATGCCAAAGATATTGTCATGCACCTTAGGAACAACAACATATCGTTAAGCAAGACATTTGGTGTGATTGCAAGCCTTTTTGGAGATATGCAAAACTTGCCATTTAACAAGAGGTCTCTACGTTACCTCTGCAAGAGGATCAATCAACAACAGGGTGATGACGATATCAGGAAGACAATTCAGCTATTCTCTGAATTGAAAGAGAAGGATCCAAACTTCGTTGATAGCGTGCTTGTTGATGAAGAGAGCAAGATCAGGGCATTGATGTGGACAGACGATAAGAGCCGCCACCAATACAATTTTTTTGGAGATGCAATAACCTTTGACATGACATATCGCACCAACCAGTACGATATGCCCTTCGGATTGTTTGTTGGTGTCAACAATCACTTCCAGATAATCATCCTTGGAGGGGTATTGCTTCGTGATGAAACAACTGAGACCTTTGAGTGGGTGTTCAGGGAATTTGTGTCCTTGATGGGAGGACATGCTCCAAAAACAATACTCACGGGTAATTTAAAATCATGTTTCCTGTGAGCACTGATTAGTGGATTACTAGTTTGCTCCACATACACCTAACCGGGAATGTCGTATCTTTTTTTTGCAGACCAAGCCCGGGCAATGGAGCTTGCCATAGCTTCCGAGTGGCCTGATACAATACACAGATGGTGCAAATGACATGTTTTGCAGAAAGCTAGGGAAAACCTTGAACCTGTTTACTCAAAAAACAGTGATTTCAAAGACGAGTTTCACAAACTTCTAGAGTACATGGTTACCGTAGACGAGTTTGAAACTGCATGGGCATGCTTGATTGAGAAATATCAACTCGAAGACCACCCATGGCTCACTCAGATCTATGAAGTTAGAACAAAATGGGCTAAGCCATACTTCTCAGGAGTGTTCTGTGCAAGGATGACGAGCACACAACGTTCGGAGAGCGCAAACCACATGCTAAAAAATTACGTGCATCCGGCATCGTCTATGAACAATTTTGTGAGGTAGTATCAGAAACTAATGTTCGACAGAGAATCAGAGGAAGATTTTCAAGAGAAGAAGTCTCGTGTGGTAAGCCGGCGATAGAGCATCATTTCAGATCATATTTTTGAAAATTATGCATACTGTATTTTGTATATTATGTTTAATTAAATTGAGTGCCAACCAGAAATTTCAGGGTGGTCTTGTTCTTAACCTCGGAGTGCCACTAGAATTCCATGCAAGCAAGGTCTACACCGCAGCTATGTACGAGCTGTTTCAGCACGCAATTTACTTATCAGGGTCATTTGTGTTGCAAGAGGCCTGGCAGTCAGAGCAAGGCATGGTCTATGTCGTTAACCACATATATGCAGAGAGGAGGCAAGCATGGTCGAGGACACAATATCATGTTTTGTTTGATGAGGGATCTGGAGGATATTTATGTGAGTGTGGTCTTTACTCACACATGGGTATGTTGTGCTGCCATGCTATCCGGGTATGTCACAAGAGCCAATTCTGATCTTTATTTCAAGAGCAAATGTACAGCTGATTCGTGTCGTTATAAGATGCTCAAAGTTGTGTTGTTTTCCAATGGACTCAGTTTATGTTTCAGGTTTTTTTGGTTGTTATAAGCTTATAATATAGAATGCAAGAAATAAAACACACCTGTACCCAATGCAAATAATTAGCACCGTTTTTTTTTCAACAAAACTGAATTATACTTATTCATCAGGTTCTACTATCCCTTGGAGTTAGGGAGATTCCGGAGGTACATATCATGAAGAGATGGACGAAGAACGCGTGTGAGGCTCTGCCAAAGCATCTGATGATCTATAAAGAACGCAATTCCTCTTTGAAGGATGCTACTTATCGCCACTCTTCACTGTACAGCAAGGCGCTTGAGATTGTACAGATGGGCGACAAGAACACCGAAGCTTATGGCGCCACAATGAAGGTCTTGCTGGATGCAATAAGCATCCTAAATGAAACCAACCAGGAGAGTGATGGTCGAGGGTTACACGACCAGGGTGCAGCTCAAGTTCATGACCAAGATATGCCTGTAAGAACAGGAACAGATGGATTGTCAGGCTCAATGAATGTGGTATCACGCAAGAGGGATCGAGGGAGGCCAACAAACGCAAGAGCAAAGCCAAGTTATGAAAATGTGAGCAAGCCCAGAACGAAGTTTTGCTCTCTTTGTAGAGGGAGGGGTCACAAATCTTCGGCATGCCCCTCATACAGAAGTGCAGCAAAGAAACAGAGGAAAGTCCCAAAGTGTTCCAAGTGTGGCCTTGAAGGCCACAAGAGGAATAACTGCTCAGGAAGAACTTTCGGTGATTCCAGTGACAAACCTTTAGTTCAAGATGTCCAGTCCGATATAGTAGTTGGAGAGAAGATGGATTTGATGCGCATCTCGTGCATTTTTTGGTAGAAGTTGGCTTTTGGTGGTACAAAATGTCTAGAAGGGATGTTAAGAAATCCCGAATTCGACGGTGTAATGAACAGTTAGGTTCAGTTTGCGGCCATGTATTGATTTTTCAGATTCACGGCGCCAAATCTCGGCAATGCTACAAGGATGCGTATGTCTAAAGTGAGTGGATGTACAAATGCAAAATCCATAAGGGTAAATGCATATGTTACATGCTGTTCATTTGTCTATCATACATCATCTGGGCATATTAAGTGTCCTGATGCTCTGCCATTTTTTATCCTACACATCATCATTCATTTTGCAATATGGTACGGGATGTGCAAACTAAAATATTATACAACACTTTTGCAGCAGGAAACAGACATTTTGTGTAGTAAAGGAATGATATTACTCAGTTTTCCATCACGGTACAACAGCAAATAGGTCACTAATAACGAATTTGTTGTCAAGAGTACAACAACAAAAGCAGTGCAGTTCTAACACCAACACACTATGATGCAAGCTTGATAGATATAATCAGAGAGATCACTATCAAAACTACAATAAAAAGCATACGCTTATGCTGTCTATTGTTCTTCTCCTTGACCATTTGTTCAGCGTGCCCCATTTGTTCTTGGACAGCCATATTTCCTTCTGTCATCTTGCGCAACAAACTCCACAATGCATGCTTTTGGATGCTCTGTTCCTTAATCCCCTATTCCAGGTCTGCATTGACTCCCGTGAGCCGAGTGTTCTCCCTCCTAAAGTTGTTCACCGCGTCTCGCAGATCGACCAAAAGTTGCCGAAGAAACGGCGTGGTGGGGTCATCAAACCATTTAAACCAGTCGCAACCTCCAACCTATTGAAGACCATTTGACAGATGCATGAGGGGGATAAGATCCATCTAGAACGAAGAAGGGATGGGTTGAAAATGAACTCTTACCCGAGACCTCTGGCACTTAAGATACCTATGCCCAGGATTGTTGTTGCTCCAGGAGATCCATCTTGCACCTTTGTGTTTGCAAGCACACCAGCAATCCTCAGTTGGCTCGTACGCTAGAGGCTGCTCACGATAAGGAATCGGAGAGGGGTTTGGGGAATAGTCAGCATGTCCACCATGGCGCGAGGAGCGTGCTCCCGTTGAAGAGGAAGACGATGCCATCCTTCAGAAAGGATGGAGGCTGTAGTTAGGGTTTGGGGTTGGTGAGGAGGACAGGAGGAGGAGTGGATTTTGTGGCTATGGCGTGAGGTTGGTGAGGGGGGCTCGTGTGGCTGGGGATGGGAATGGGGATGGGGATGGGGCTGGTGTGCAAAATTTAATTCAGCGGTACTAGCGCATTTTCTATGATTTTGCATTATTGTTTTGCTGCTGAGGCCGTGCGTATCCTTTAGGGCACTTTAATATACATAACAACATATGATCACAATATAGATTTTATCCCTTAGGGCACTTTAGTATATATAGTGTTACCAAAATGACACGGGCATCCATATCGATATATCTAACGTTACCGATCTTTAGGAGGGCATCCATAACATTGAATGAGGATGAATCAAGGGTCAACAATCAGGACTGCCATACTCAAAACACGTCAATTCAACATTCTTTTAATTTTGCATCCCCAACAAGATATTTAAAGGTTATGTATAGATATTGTTTAGGAAATGCAGCTAACACGTCTGCCATACGCAAAACACTAGAAGGTCCAAATTCATCTCTCCCAATCTAATTTCAATATTACATTAAGTTCCCAGCAAGTCGTCTAAGATATGACGGTGAACCACACTTTTATCGCTGCAGGGTCTTCAACCTTCTCGAAAAAATTTGATACCAAATCATCAATCTTCAAACCAAGCAAATGTGCATAAGTCCTGAAACCTCCCTGTAGAACCAACCTCTCATCCGTAAGCTTCTTGTATCTAGCATCAACATATGCATCAACATCATGGAAAAGCATAAGCTGTCCTTCTTCCTCAAGAATTCCCGTTTTCTTCTCAATACGTTGCACCACTTTTTTTGGGATTCTCTGCAAACAATAGGTAGTAAAAAGCAGAAGGTAAAAGGTTAATACGATGTAAATTATCTCCAGCACTCATTTCAGTAATACCCTTATACTGTGCATTCAGTTCACGTATTTAAAACACTAACCATGTAGCGAGATGAAACGTCGCATTTGCTAATCCTGTGCACTAGGACGCAACACAGAGACTTTGTTGGTCCAAACACATTTCTGATCATTTTTGCTATCTTAGAATATTCCAGCTCTATCCCCCTCGTGATGATGCATTTATTGATGATCTTTTTCTTCCTACGGCTGAGACCACGCATGGCTTCATACCACACGTATTAAAAAAGAACAGGTTTTTAGACAATGAGAGTAACACACAAAAAATATACAAATTGAATTTGAAGCATAATTTGTAGCGAAACATCTTTGTTTTGAATTTTGATCATTAAAAGGGAAGTCTTTTAACTAGAGAGAATTGTTTGCCTAATACGTTGTAATTCTCATGGAACATGTAACTACTAATAAGATAATAGTACAAAAAAACTAACTTTCAACACAGAATGCATTGTAAAAACAATTTATCTATAGTTAAATCCAGGTTCTGTTAAAGGTGTATAGCAAGAGCCTTAATATTTGCCGTATCTTTTGGTCTTTCAGCTAGTTTCAAGGATATAATACTATGAAAAAAACAGAAGAATGTCCGCATCAGATAATCTCGTTCAGGCCAGATGTATATTGAGTTAAGATTAACACATGATAGAACTAGAAAAACCATGTTAAAGATCGTCGTGTAAAAGCATGATAATACAAAATGAAACAACATTCCAACATAACTGAGCGGTATCTGTTGGACGCCATCCCTCTTTATGTCGACTGAGAGGTTGTAGCCTCCGTTACTCATGTAGATATACATCATATCGCCTGGACACACAGCATAATCATCTAGAAGCTGCTGCCATCCCTCACCCACGATCTTTGTAGCCAAATCATCATACTGAAATGTAACCTCATACTGCAGCCTCTCAAAAGTAAAAAAGTAAGCAGTCCAACTATTGATGTCTCCTTGCGTCGCATCTGGTTCAATACGATGGATGTCTTCTTCAAAGATATGCCGGATAGCGCATGGAACAAACTGTAAAGTGTCATTGCAAGGAATAAAGTTAGAATGGCGTCATGGCTGGATCTAACTAAGGTGACAAAATGAAAATGTTTTGTGAACCTTTTCACAGCTTACCATCTTCGAGCGATATAACCTTGTGATCGGTATCCCTACATGACACGGTGGACCTTGTGCATCACGACACACATCAATTTCATGCTTGAAAACACGGCACCTATCCCCCTTGAGTCCAAATACAAATCATCATTGAATTAGAATGGTGAAAATTGTAGTGTATCTAACAAAATGCAACCTGTACAATAAACTAAATACATCCCTTGCAAAATTGGTGATATCAACTGTTTAAAAATCTGGTCTTTGTACCGTCATAAGTTCAGAAGCAGCGAAATGTATACCTTTGAGGCCAACCTAACCTTGTGCTCATTGGTATTCATAATCTACATCAGTATAGAATAAATAACCCGGATTTTACTGTATAGCTCAGTGGCAAATAATATACATTGTAACTGGTTTATCACCACTACCAATACGTATTAGTATCAACGGATCTAGGATAATATATTAATATACTTCCTAGTGTTCAAGAGCGAGTTTCCTGACAGATCTGAATGTTATATTTTGGTGCATGTTGCTACCATCCCTAGTACACGAGATCTGTTGCCAGGTAAACAAAGTTGACTCAGGGAGATCTAGGAATAGAATCATGTTCAACCAGTGAATATACTATAACAAAACAGAGGCTGAACCAGAGGCAGCTCCGGCACCTCTGCGCAAAGAGGATTGAACAGAGATGGGATCTCCGCGCAGGGAGGATTGAACAGACGATGTGGAAAATACTTGGGATGATTCGTGATGAATTGACTTTACGTGCGCATCGTCCTCCATTGTTCTCGGCCAAATGGATTGAGATCTGAGATGGGAACGAGGAAGGAGAGGGGAACGAGCGAATGTTTCTCTGTGGACCCTTCGTGAGAAAAAACAGCAGGTCCACTTTCAACGCATGATAGATGGGTTACAGAATATTTCCCAATCATACGCCAGCTTATGCGGAAGGCCGACTAATGAATCCCATGCGCGTAACGTCGATTCCAGTTTAGCCGCATAAAAAAATCTTGTTTTTTCAAATAATAATAGTAATATTAATACCGCATTACGTCTAGTAGCGATCAAATTAATTTTACTATCTTAATATATAATCCGACGGCTAATAAGAATCAGTCTCCGAATTTATTAGAGAGATCATCCAGCTTGGTACGAAGGAGGTCATCAGGCGACCTATATGGAATAACATACACCTTTAGTCGGACCCATCTGGTGCTCTCGCACATGTAGCCGAAGAACTTTATAAATCAAGACCACAAATGCAATTACTCGCTCACAATGTTAGTGATTTATTGAGTTGTTATAATGTATGGTATCATCCACACGAATGTAATTATAAAAAAATTGCAAATACCATGCACTGTGATCCGGACTATCAACATGCACATTACGAAGGAGCTCATCAAGCGTTCTGTTATGGAATAACTTACACATCCATTAGGACCCTGCTGGTGCTCTTGCATATATTTTCGAAGAACTTTATAAATCGGGAATGACGATGCGATTACTCGCTGGCAATGTTAGTTGTTATAACGTGAGGTACTATCCTCACGAGGGTAATCATAACAACACGAAAAATACCATGCACTCTAACCCGGATTAACACCATGCATTGTAATCCGATCCATGCGGTGATCTTTAGTATATTGCTAAAGAATTTAGAAATCGGCCGCATGCATGCAAGTCACCCACGGACTTGGTACGAAGGAGCTCATCAAGCGACCTCTATGAAATGACATAAACCTTTAGTCGGGCCCATCTGGTGCTATTGCATGTCTAGCTGAAGAACTTTATGAATCGAGAACACGGACGCGGTTACTCGCTCGCGATTTTTAGTTATTTTATTGATAATGTTTCTATGTTGAATCTGTCACATTACATATTTTATCCTTTGCCCGTCTTGTTATTAGTTCGATGAGTTGTTATAACATGCGGCACCATCCACACGAGTGTAATTATAACAATACGACGAATAACCAATTAGATATCTAAGCCGCCTCACGGGGTGCTATTGCACATATAGATGAAGAACTTTTCAAAACGGGGATACTATTACGAAATAACATATACCTTAATCGGACCCATATGGTGCTCTTGCATATATAGCCGAAGAACTTTACATATCGAGAATCCGGATGCGATCACTCGCTCTCGAGTATATTGCTAAAGAACTTTAGAAATCGGACGCGTGAATGCAAGTCACCCGTGGGCTTGGTACGAAGGAGCTCATCAAGCGACATGTATGAAATGACACAAAACTCTTGTCGGGCCCATCTGGTGCTATTGCATGTATATCTGAAGAACTTTATGGATCGAGAACACGGACGCGGTTACTCGCTCCCGATGTTAGTGATTTATTGATAATGTTTCGATGTTGCATCTGTCACATTACATATTTTATCCTTTGCCCGTCTTGTTGTTAGTTCGATGAGTTGTTATAACATGCGGCACCATCCACACGAGTGTAATTACAACAATACGACGAATACCAAATGAAATCTCTAAGCCGTCTCACGGGGTGCTCTTGCACACATAGCTGAAGAACTTCTCAAAAACAAGGATACTGTTACGAAATAACCATACCTTAATCGGACCCATATGGTGCTCTTGCATATATAGCCGAAGAACGTTATAAATCGAGGATCCGGATGCGATCACTCTCTCTCGAGTATATTGCTAAAGAACTTTATAAATCGGTCGCGTGAATGCAAGCCACCCGTGGGCTTGGTACGAAGGAGCTTATGAGGCGACATGTATGAAATGACATAAAACTTTAGTCGGGCCCATCTGGTGCTATTGCATGTATAGCTGAAGAACTTTATGGATCGAGAACATGGACGCGGTTACTCGCTCGCGATTTTTAATGATTTTATTGATAATGTTTCGATGTTGCATCTGTCACATTACATATTTTATCCTTTGCCCATCTTGTTGTTAGTTCGATGAGTTGTTATAACATGCGGCACCATCCACACGAGTGTAATTACAACAATACGACGAATACCAAATGAAATCTCTAAGCCGTCTCACGGGGTGCTCTTGCACATATAGATGAAGAACTTTTCAAAACAAGGATACTGTTATGAAATAACACATACCTTAATCGGACCCATATGGTGCTCTTGCATATATAGCCGAAGAACTTTACATATCGAGGATCCGGATGCGATCACTCGCTCACGAGTATATTGCTAAAGAACTTTAGAAATCGGACGCGTGAATGCAAGCCACCCGCGGGCTTGGTACGAAGGAGCTCATCAGGCGACATGTATGAAATGACATAAAACTCTAGTCGGGCCCATCTGGTGCTATTGCATGTATAGCTGAAGAAATTTATGGATCGTGAACACGGACGTCGTTACTCGCTCGCGATGTTAGTGATTTATTGATAATTTTTCTATGTTGCATCCGTCACATTACATATTTTATCCTTTGCCCGTCTTGTTGTTAGTTCGATGTGTTGTTATAACATGTGACACCATCCACACGAGTGTAATTACAACAATACGACGAATAACGGGGTGCTCTTGCACACATAGCTGAAGAACTTCTCAAAACAGGGATACTGTTATGAAATAACCATACCTTAATCGGACCCATATGGTGCTCTTGCATATATAGCCGAAGAACTTTATAAATCAAGGATCCGGATGCAATCACTCGCTCACAATGTTAGTGGTTTATTCATCATGTTTTGATGTCGCATAGGTGCGTATCACACTACATATTGTATCTTTTTTGTCCATTTTTGTTGTTAGCTCAGTGAGTTATTATAATGTGTGCTACCATCCACATGTGTGTAATTATAACAACACGGCAAATACCGTGCAATGTAATCCGGATTATCAACGTGCACTTTAATCCGACCCATCTGGTACTGTTGAGCACATGGCTGAAGAACTTTAGAAATCCATCGCGTGGATGCAAGTCACTCACGGACTTGGTCCGAAGGAGCTCATCAAGCGACCTGTATGAATGGACATAAACCTTTAGTCGGGCAATACAAAGGAGCTCATCTGTCACATTACATATTTTATCATTTGCCCATCCACACGAGTGTAATTATAACAATACGACGAATAACCAATCAGATCTCTAAGCCGCCTCACGGGGTGCTATTGCACATATAGATGAAGAACTTTTCAAAACGGGGATACTGTTATGAAATAACATATACCTTAATCGGACCCATATGGTGCTCTTGCATATATAGCAGAAGAACTTTACATATCGAGAATCCGGATGCGATCACTCGCTCTCGAGTATATTGCTAAAGAACTTTAGAAATCGGACACGTGAATGCAAGCTACCCGTGGGCTTGGTACGAAGGAGCTCATCAGGCGACATGTATGAAATGACATAAAACTTTAGTCGGGCCCATCTCGTGCTATTGCATGTATAGCTGAAGAACTTTATGGATCGAGAATACGGACGCGGTTACTCGCTCGCGATGTTAGTGATTTATTGATAATGTTTCTATGTTGCATCCATCACATTACATATTTTATCCTTTGCCCGTCTTGTTTTTAGTTCGATGAGTTGTTATAACATGCGGCACCATCCACACGAATGTAATTACAACAATACGACGAATACCAAATGAAACCTCTAAGCCGTCTCACGGGGTGCTCTTGCACACATAGCTGAAGAACTTCTCAAAACAGGGATACTGTTATGAAATAACACGTACATTAATCGGACCCATATGGTGCTCTTGCATATATAGCCGAAGAACTTTATAAACCGAGGATCCAGATGCAATCACTCGCTCACAATGTTAGTGGTTTATTGATCACGTTTTGATGTCGCATATGTGTGTATCACACTACATATTGTATCTTTTTTGTCCGTTTTGTTGTTAGCTCGGTGAGTTGTTATAATGTGTGGTACCATCCACATGTGTGTAATTATAACAACACGGAAAATACCGTGCAATGTAATCCGGATTATCAACGTGCACTTTAATCCGACCCATCTGGTGCTCTTGAGCACATGGCTGAAGAACTTTAGAAATCGATCGCGTGGATGCAAGTCACTCGCGGACTTGGTACGAAGGAGCTCATCAAGTGTTCTGTTATCGAATAACGTACACATCCAGTAGGACCATGCTGGTGCTCTTGCATATATGTCCGAAGAACTTTATAAATCGGGAATGCGGATGCAATTACGCGCCGGCAATGTTAGTGGTTTATTGGCCATGTGTGTGTATCGCATTATGTATTACGTATTCTATCCCTTGCCTGTTTCGTTGTTAGTTCGGCGAGTTGTTATAACGCGCGGTTCTATCCTCACGATTGTAATTATAACAACACGACAAATACCATGCACTGTAAGCCGGATCGTCACCATGCACTGTAATCCGACCCATCCGCGGGATTGGTACGAAGGAGCTCATCAGGAGACCTGTATGAAATGACAGAAAACTTTAGTCGGGCCCATCTGATGCTATTGCATGTATAGCTGAAGAACTTTATGAATCGAGAACACAGACGTGGTTACTCGACCGCGTTGCAATCACTCGCTCACAATACCATGCACCGTAACCCGGATTGACACCATGCACTTCTCAAAACGGGGATACTGTTATGAAATAACATATACCTCAACCGGACCCATATTGTGCTCTTGCATATATAGCCGAAGAACCTTATAAATCGAGAATCCGGATGGAATCACTCGCTCTTGATTATATCGCTAGAAGAACTTTATAAATCGGTCGCGTGAATGCAAGTCAACCGCGGGCTTGGTACGGAGGAGCTCATCAAGCGATCTGTTATGAAATAACTCACACATCCAGTAGGACCCTGCTAGTGCTTGTTATATGAGCGAAAGGAGCTGGCGGGCTTGGTACGAAGGAACTAAGCAAGATACTTGGTAAGAACCAACATAAAACGTAACCCACCCCATATGGTTGTTTTACAAGACGGCCACGCGGGTCCAGATTAATACCTTGCAGAAATATATTCATTTTATTGGTTGGTGTTTTTTCTATACGTGAATTGAGCTCGTAAGCTGGTGACGAAGTTCTATTACCAATAAAATTGTGTACAACCGGGCGTTTTTTTTATCAGAAACTGTTAGTGCGTTCCTTCACGGCTCCCTTGACGGTTTTTGAACGTCCATAGCAATCCGGATAAGAATACTAGCGTTTTTGTGTATTAGAGAGTAAAAGCGTTATAAGAATTTATTTGAAAGCTACATCAGTTTTCATTTTTATAGAAGTCGACGCGACTCAATTCATCACTATTTCTCGTGTTTATAGAAATAAACAACTTTAGAATGCGTCCATCCGGATACACCTCTTGTTATATAACAAGATTCATCAATTGTTCATCGGTTACAAATGACGGATTACAACAAAGGGTAATGGGAAATAACAAATACGTGGACACACTGTACCCATCGCATACAAAACACATAGTAAAACCATTGTTTCCGGTGATCAAACAGTAGCAATTGCTTCAATCATGGAAGGTCGGTGGCCAACGCTCGGTCAAGGGAAATGCTTGCCTCATCTGACCATCCTCGGGTAACCAGCGCAAACCTTTGACAGTGCCGTTAACCGTGTCAACAACAAACATGCCATGATCGAATGCGAAGGTTAGTAGAACAACCGATGAGTTCTTGCTAGATGATCTGATTTGCACGGAGTAGAAATCACCAGGGCCAACATCCCCATAATCAACGCCAAACTCGGACTGCCATATATTAGGACCAACTGTACTGGAAAATGTGTGGACTAAATCTAGTTTTGCGCAACAGCTCCACTGTAAGTGGCCGTGCACTAGTTGAAGCAGCCAGGTATTGAGCGAGCCATGAGAACAATTTACCAAAGACAAGATGCCAGACTCATTAAGGGAAACACTGTAATCGAGACATGACCTAGTTGAAATTGGTAGATGCACGACAGTGAATGTAGAGCTAGGAATGTCAAAGCGAATTAACACGCGTGCAACATACATCATGTATAATGAGCTGCCGGATAAAATGGAGTAAGGATCTATGTGAAAGATGCAAGTAGGACGATATGGAAAAGGATCAGACACAAATCTTGTCCAAGCCCTGTCTCTGAACACACACACGTGTACATGCAAATCAGTTTTGGACCTGAATTTAATACCATCGTAAGATCTATTATAAGGGCCTGCTGCATCTTTAACGAACAAGGAAAATGCTGTCTGACCGGCTCTCTACAAGATGCCAAATTGACCATAGAAGTTGGGACTTTGCTGGCCATTCAGGCGAGGCACCCGAGGGATACGAGTTGCTAAAAATGAGTATGCAGGTGGAAACGAGCTTGGAAAGAAAGTGTAGTACCCATCGATAGTTATATCGTCTGTGTCAGAGGAAACAAAAGGAGGGCTGATGACACATACGAGCAGCTCACCAGACTCAGATGCTATTATGCGTTTTCGTCAGAGGGAATAATCATCGATACGTGAACGAAGGAGAGCTCTGGTGGCCTCACCTTGCAAAGCTAATGCATCGACGACCCGAAAATGGAGTCTGTAACCACGTTCAAACTCGGCCAAGAATCCGAGCACGGCCGGGCGATTGCGACGAACGTATGCTTCAATGAAAGGCTGGGATCTAGATATACACTTCCATTAGGGACTAACAGCAGAGCTGTAGATGAGTGAACGAGTGCATGATAGCCCGGAAAGGATTTCTACCAGAAGTTGCCCATTGTCAAGAACTGACATGGAAATGATGCTGGACATGGAGGAAGGGGAGTGTTGGAGTTGGTCGATGGAGGCAGAGGTGGCAGAGGTGGCAGGAGGAAGTGGAGTGTTGGAGTTGGTCGTTGGTCGATGGAGGCATAATGTGTTTGGAATGAGGGAGCAAGCGAGGAGTGGGTGGGTGAATAGTTCAAACGGCCATGTGTTTGTAATGAGGGGGTAGGATGTGGACATATATATGATTAGCAATATCATACTTCTAGATGAAATTATAATAATACAAGCTTAACTGTTGTTCTTAATCCATATCCAGATTACCCTAACATTACGACGGTACATTAATCAGAGTTACAAAATCAGCTGGAAGATCATAACTGCGAAGCCTTGAAATGTCGTTCGTCGATGGTAGTGTAGATCTTGCCAAGCTCGAGTTGCTTTGTTATCAGTTTCCTGAAATTTGAAGAATACACATTCGTAATTTGAAATATTTTTTTCAAGTTAAAGAATAGCGAGGACATGTCGGAAAATACATTACATGATATCATCTTCACTCGCGCCCACCGCGCTGCGAAGCAACTTTAGGCTCACACCGTGTTCTAAGTCACTGAAATTTGAAAGAACTTAATAATGATTGTGAGTAGAACTTCAGGTTGCGATAAATCTATACAAGGTGCTCACCGGTAGGCTGGGTCGCGCAAAGTGGAGAAAATCTTTTCCTCAAGACTACAGTGATTTGGGATCTGGCTTGGAGTGATATAGCTTATTGGCATGATAGTCGATGCAGACGTAACTGCAGCGTGTTTCTCCTGCTATTAATTGTAATCAATTTGTTACCCAGACAGTATAAATTAAGTACGAATAAGCCCCTAGCACGACAAACCTTTTAGCTGGTTTGCCTAGAAATGTCAACATGAGCCTTGATGCAGTAGACAAAGTGATGGGTTATGTCGTCGAAGTTTTTTACAGTCCTGAAACATGAATAGGAGTCCAAGAGGAATTAGCAATTGATAACAATCAAAAAATCATGCATCTAAAAAGATGGATTATCTTATCCTGCTCCATGCACCTGACCATGTAGGCTTTTATTTGAAAAAAAAACCCTCCAAGCTGGTAGCCCTCCCGACGACACGTACGTAGACCCCGTTGCTGTTTAGATGAAAATTTGTAGCTAAAGGATACGATGAAAATAGTATGACAAGTACAATTCATTAGTGAAAGTGAACTTTCTAACTTGAATGACCAAGCATCCCTGGAGTCCTGAGCGCAACCAAAACTGTTGAAAAAATGACGGGCTTTGCGTGTTAACAACACACACTAAATATGCTATGCTAATCACTGCTTGATTGAATACTTACCAGAATAACACATTTAGGGACCCGGTGCCGTCGTATAGGTCAAAAGTGCAGTGATCCATGCTGAGTTGTTTGTTACTGATCATGCCTATCAGATCGATCTGTGTATGTTTTCATTAAAAGTTAGCAAGTTGATTACGTATGATAACATTTAACCATATAGTTGAGTGTGACTATACCGTTGACTCTGGCATGCCGTCGATAATCAATGGAAAGCGTTCGGTGTCTTCGTGGAAAGAATCCAACAACATCTTAATAGTTCACGGCCTGAGAGACGATGGAGCAGCCTGGGCAGTCGTCGAGTGATAGCTCCATCAGGTAATATGAACTATGAAAACAACATCCACCAAATTAGTAGTTGAACTTACAGGGATTGATGATGTACCGGATGGATTCGGCAACGGCGTCATCATTGCTTCGCCTGAGAACATCTCCGAGCTAGAGTTGGCTCGGTTTGCCATGACGTAGCTAAAGTTATGGAGGTGGATGTGCCTGGCACCGTATACTAAATACCCGCGCGGCACGGACCAGTACCCGCGCGGCGTGAAACGATGGGCAACATGGCCAAGGCATGGGAGAGGGGGAAATCAATCAGTCAAATGCACTGTGCACTTTACAGCAAAGGGAGGCCCCTACCTGTGGAGACGAGATGCCTATCCAGCGCGTGCAATCTACAGCGAATCCAATGTGAGGACCCGTCGGCATGCAAAAAGGACCATGGGTAATCTATGCACAGTGGAACTTTGTTATAGCTAAACACCGCACTTTTTTAAGACATGGTCAATGACGTGTCTCTGAAAACACACACACATGCGCGTCGATACAAGTATTGTCCCTGATGCGTCTTTTTGCAAGGACGCGTCGATCTCCTAATTTTTTTCGGAGACGTCCAGAGAGACTATTAATAAAAATACCAGCACAAACAATCTTCCGTGAGTTCATTTTGACGAGCACTGTGGCATGGTGGTGCGGCGGACCCGTGAGTTCTCTTTGCCATCTTTTTGCAAGACATGCCCGTGACTTCAATTCAAAGAGGACAGTGGCATGGGCCTGCAGCAGAGGAACCAGACCCGGTACGACACGCACGTAAAACAAGGGATTTGACTTCGCCTGGAGCATGGAGTGGCGTGAACAACGACTGCTGTCTAGGAATCGACCACACAGGTTTAATTCAGCAGTGCGTGCGTTAGTTGCAGTATTAATGGGAATTCATTGTGGATATGCGCAAAGTTCTCTACAAAACGGGTGACAACTCCTCTAGACAGATTCAGTTCACTTGCTTAAGCCTAGAATATTCCCAACAGTGCGATGTCGAACCTTCAGGCAGTCCACAGGTTGCGCTGCGCATGTGGCAGGCATGCGCAAAGCGCAAAGGATCGTCGGTGGCGAAGCGCGACAAGTTCTTCCTGAGATGCATCAACTACAACGTGAGATCAGCGTAGATGGTGTCACCCTATTGGGATCAAATAATCTTGTTTATCTAACACACAGTCACCGATGTCTCCTTTGGTGTAACCAGGTACCAGGTGCAAGATTTTGCAAAGCATACATCTGGGAGGAAGACCTCGACAGGTACACGAACCAGTTTTGCCAGACTGCGGTTGATCTTGCCAACTACCACAAGAACCTTCATGAGAGCTGCGAGGAGAAGCTTGACGAGGTGCATGAACAGCTCGAAGAGGCAAACGCTGAAATAAGGAGGCTCAAGTGGATGAACAAGGCGATCCAGATGGCTCTAGCGGCTACTGCACCAGTGGCTGCAATCCTAGCGGTCACGTCCGCATGGGTGGCTAAGTGAGCTAGATGGCATCGATCTAAATATTTGTTGGTTTGTTGGCCAACAAAACGTCTTATGTATCTTACTGCTTTCTAAGTTCCCACTAGTTACGAGCTTGGAAGTTTTGTTTCCAACAAAAAGCTCAACGTTTGTCGTTAATCCATGTATTAAACTATCCCGAGAAGCATTAACAAGAAGAAGCCACCGTGTTGTGTCCTTTGTACTGGTCGTTATTGTGCACTGCAGCTGTACAAACAATATAAACTATTTGGGGCAAGGGCCTGTGACTCTGTGGGCCACCCCAGCAGGCATCCTGGTCGTATGGGCACAATGGGGCTCCACATCACGATTGCACGAGGGCAACATTAGGGAAGCTGCCAGTCTCTGTAGTCGGGGCAAGGGTCAGTGACTCTGTTGTTGTCCCCGTCCATACAGGCAGGGTCATTGATAGGGAGCAAGTAGTGATAGAAGCCACCCTCGTTCCGTTCGAGCTCTCAGGCAAAGCTCCAATAACTATAGCAGGATCTGGAGCAAGATCTGCAAAAGGTATGGCACAATCCCCTTGCTCTACATGGCCAATCTCAAATGGATCTATGTATAGATGCACAATCCCCTCGTTCAAACCCAACACATTCTGATCTGTTCTTTGTTCTTAGTTCTTGGTGGTTCAACACATTTTGATTGGTTGAAAATGTAAGATTCTATGAAACCTGTTTCCCAACCTATTAGTATGTCAGTTAGGGGCGGCAGAGAGATATACTATGATAAAATCATAGTTATTACTACCGAGCAAAATGTAATAAGAGGGGTGCAGGGGATTAGCCTGGTTCCACCATAAAGAAAAAAGGAAAATAATTTGTTTTGATCAGTATTTGGTTTGCATTGATATGATTTCTTGGCATGAAACCATATGTGGACTATATATTCCCCATTAAGTTTACAAAATGTTTTGTTTTGGGGGTTGCATGCTTGGCTGTTGCTTTATAATATCATATATAACGCGGGTGGAGACATTGTTGACATTTTGTCGTGCTTTTACAAAGGCCGTGTTTAATTACTTAAGTTGAATAATATGGTCTTTTTAAATACAATGTCATGGATTAATCCAAACAAATGGCGTACAAACCAGACGTATTTGGGTAATAATGATGTTCATACAACTGCTATGACCACTTGACTGTCGCCATGAATTAAAGTTGTTAATTTGTTTTGTTCAGTATCTGGTATTCATTTGATATGTTTTCTTGGCAATGATAAATGTTTCTCATGCTTATCATTTTCAGGTGATGTCTTCGGACTCCTCAGGATCCATGTACCAGGAATCGGATGAAGAGGACATGGATGTCTTCGACGCGTACCCAACTACCGAAGTGTGTCAAGAGGAAGCAGAATCTGATTCTGAAGGCTGCGAAAAAGGAAATAGGAAAGGAGGGGTATGTCCGATAAATTCCAGGGGCAGCGTCAAGAGGTTTAAGAAACTGAATGATCTTCTTTCAGAGGAGAAGAGGAGGCTAGTTGAGGAGATGAAGTTAGGATGTTTAATGCACATACCAAAGATTACTAGGACAAATAGGTATCAACAGATGTGGGTTCTCAGCAAGGTGGATGAAAAAGTTTCAGCAATAATTGTGGATGGTAGACGGGACACTCCATTTGATGACAAAGAGGTCGATAAGGTTCTAGGTGTGCCTGGAGAAGGAGCAACAATAAACAAGAACCAAGCACCCCATGTGTTGAGTTCAGTCAGGCAGACACTGGGGATAAGCAGTAGTGAAACAAGGATTTCGGTCATCGAGGAGATTGTAAAGAAAGAGTATGGCAGGAAGATGACCAAGGCAGAATCTGATGCTTTCAAGGTTGCATACGTTGTATGTGCAGTTACATATGTTCTCGCACCGCCATTGAAGCACAATTACTTCATGACAGACCACTGGGGCGGGTTGCACACCCCTGGTCTCATACACATGTATAACTGGGGCAAGTACGTCCGGGAAGAAGTGCTTATATCGGCTGGGAGGGTCAAGTCAGAGCTCCTTGGAGGCAAAGTAAAATCAAACCTTTCTGGTTGCACTTTTTTCATGCAGGTATGTTTAAATTAAGATTGTCCTAGCGCAGCGCACATTACAAGTCATGTATCTTGGGAATACTAAAACAGATATATAACGCCACATGTGTTCTATCTAGACAATCTTGACCTTGAGGACAACAACCTACCACACGACGTATTTCCGAGATGCAAGGTCTATGACCATAAGACAATTAACAGAATTATTGATGCGGACACAAGCATAGGAAAAAATTCAGAAATTGTGATATACGGACTGCTGCTGGTAGGATCATATAATGATAATTGACAATATTTCTTTATGATGTTAAAATAAATTAAGTTCATTATGTTGTGCTAACATGCCGAGGTTTGTGTTGTTCCTTAGTCGAGGCCGGCGCACACAGTGTGCTACAGCAGGAACATGTCTTCGGTGAGGTTGATACGCAATTTTACAAATTACGGTGATGCGTCAAGCAAATCAAATCGAGGACCAATGGTTGAGGAGGTACTATCAACATCACAATATACATCTTTTTATAATTGACATGTATCAGATTGCATTTTTTGAATGATCTATATCATATGCTTGCATTTTTTGTGAATATCAGATTGCATCCATACTTGTGGAAAAAGTTGGACAGTATTCATCTAGATGCAAAGCAGTTTTGCAATTGGCGTCTAAGAAAGGTGCAAAGATAAACAAATGCCACGCTCATGGGTGGGAAGGTGTACTAAGGGAGACAGAAACCTTTATTGAAGAAGAGACCTCTAAGATCATCGCAGACATACATGAAATAACAAATACTGTAAGGCAGAACAACAAAAGGACTAGGGAATAAGAAAATAAAGGTAAGGAGTTCATTATATGAATTTAAATTTTTGCAGTATACCAGATGATGTGTTTGTGGCTAAACCTTTATATCGATCAAGGAGGTGATGTCTCCACTGAAGATTCCGGAGAAGAGTCGCCATTGTCACCATGTTCAGTCATGTGTAACACAAAAACAAATACGTTCGACGAAGATCCTGGTAATGTTAGCCATAAGTCAGATGTAAATCAAATGGGTTGTTCAACGAAAAGAAAAAGGGTCGAAAGGCATCGGAAGAGGCTGACCCAGCAATTAGAAATTTTGATGAACTAATCACAGCAGCGGAGCAATATAATCCAGTAAACAATGATACAGAAGTGCATGAACAAATGCCAATTCAGGCCCAATCAGTAGATGGCAGGAAGTGGATTTATGGACCTCATTCGTCGCTGAACACAGAGGTGCCCTCATTTGATCTCGGCGTGGAAAATGATGAAGCAATCCAGGTACCAAGCAGGGAATTGACAATATTGGCTACAACACAGCAAGAGGAACATACTGAGCAGTACACAAAACAGGGAGGTCCAAGCAAATTCAAGATAGATTTCACAGGTTTTAGGAGCATAGACCTGATGGATGATTTCAGCAGAGCGGTGACGCCACATGGTAAATATATATTGTGCCGTTTTATGTTTCAATTATTGTATAGTGCATCCAGAACTATATATTTTTAGTTGGGAAGAACTGGTATAGTGGAACCCAACTAGCAATATTTTTAGATGAAATGTGAAATACTAACCATGTTCTCGTCGGTGCTTGTAGGTGTGGGTTCAGTGCCATCATCTAACACAACTCCGTCGTCAACAGATGGAAGAGATGACCTGCGAGGTGATAAAACACTTCTCTTAAACGTATCACTAGTTGTGTAGCACCCATATCTTGGAACATGATAACATTTCGCAAAATATGCATCGCAGGGTCAGGACTTGAGATGGTATGCACTCCTGCCCATCATTCTATTCCGCCGAATGGAGCAGCGGGAACAACACCTGTTAGCCTGAACAGGGAGATAGCCGCACAGGAGTTGGACATACGTTAGGAGATGGAGCAGGCAACAATCAACCTAAATGTTACACATACACAACATGGACTTAGCACACAGCCACATAGAAAAAGGACTATTAAACCAGGGAGGGCTGCACGGTCCCCGTTCGTCCTAGGTTACGATCCTCCTACAAGAGGACCAGCTAATGTTAAAAAGGTCTTCAGGATGTTTATGAAAGAGTCGGTAGATGCAAGGAAAGAGTATGTACTCCTTTTACATCAATAAGTAGGATGAACATTCCCTTATGTTTCTTTTATGTTTTTGTGGCATTCATGCTTCTCAAGTTACTATGATGAAATTACATTTGCAGCAATTGGGTCATCAGCACGCAGCCAAATACGTGGAGCTCACAACTGATCATATCAGGATGAGCCTGTCTGAAGGCGGTGTAATAGAGAATGATTTGATGAGAGTAGCAATTAGAAGATACGAGCAAATGGACTAAGTTTTCGCATTGGATAAAGATGAAGGTTGCTGGCGACATTGGCTAGAGCCAGACTTTGTGGTGAGTACATCTGTTGATGACAATATAAACTGATTCCGTTCATGTTTGAACAATGGACTGTGCTTATTAGTTCCTCTGTCAAACAGAACCATGTAAGCAGAGGGGACGTGATCGTTAGGTACGTCCAAGACATGTTCATCGGGGAACATATCAATTACGACGTGCATATATGCACAGAGGTATTTCCGAGACAACTATCTTTTAAGTCATGCTCCTGTCTAGAGTATTGGGAAATTTACATGAACGCATACTTACTGATGAATAATTTTACAGTTCATACTTCCTGTGAAGTTCAACTTCACATGGTCGACATACATATGGGATTTCCCTAAAAAGAGGATAATAGTCCTGGATCCAACAATTAACAACGGGAACGAGTCTGACAAAGTGATACAAAACAGACACCGGAAAGTTGCAAATAACCTTCATGTTGCATTGCAAAGCTGCATCCAAGAATTCTTTCAAGGTTGGGCTCCCGACATGGCAAGATGGAATACAGTATTTATGAAAGGGCTAAATTTTGTCCTATGCACCGGGTAATGTCAACAGCCAAAAAGTTTTCTCGCATCGACATGATGTGAGCACCTTGCCCTGTGTGTTTACATTATATGTTTATTTTTCAGGCCAGACAGCGGGCTATATGCGCTACACTACGGACGCAACTGGATGGGAAGTAAATTCAAGAGGGTCTTAAACCCGGTTCGTAAGCAGCTGTCTTGGCATATTCTAAATACCCGTTAATGCAAAATGAAAAGATGTGATAATGCATGATATTTCATTTCTTAACAGCAAAACGATGGAGTTGTTCATTCCAGGATGAACATACTGGTATATGTTCTTGGACTGGAGGGAAACATTGGACACATGCCTGAGAGATATAGGAATTTCCTCGTTAGGAAAAAGGAGAAGGAGTAAGCATGATGGCTGATGCTTTTAAGAATTACAGCGTGGTCTTTTGGTCGAGCACAAAAGTGGCAGTTTGAACTCTTTGACGCAGTCGGTCAAGAAGTTAGATTTTTAATCCGGGGACTGTAATATTCAGTTAATCCAAACAACAGAGATGCAATTTGAACTCTTAGATGTATGAGACATGTTGTTCAGCATGGTTTAAGTAATCGGACATTCGATTGGGATCTGAATTTATGAGCATAATTTTTTGTTAATTCAGGCACGAACAAATTGGGTTGGATATCATATCTGTTTATGCTGCAAGTTATCCAGAAGTTCAGGCCAGGGAGAGCCCCGTCTGATGTATGCTGCAATATATTTCTCGAGGCCAAAATCTATATACTTGTAATTGCTCAAATTGTTTTCGTAAGAAATAATCCATAATAATGAACAAGACACAGAATCAGGGTGCACTACATAGTGGATGGATTTGGCAGGACGAATGACGGATATGAATATTCTTATGAACATGCACCAAGTATAAGTACTACTTTTGCTCGTACACGAACAAGTTACATAAATTGCAAGTGTTATTCTGTGAAAAAGGAAGGATATTAATACCCGTTCTGCTTCTGCTATCAATTCAACCATCCTCACCACATCTCACATCACGGACAGCACCGGTGGCCCAATCTTGGACGAGCAGCGTCAGAGGGCAACCGCGCATCCCATGGTTGCTGGCCATGTCAATACTATAAAAGCTATCTAATCCGGGCCTTGTGTATGACCTTAGCATCACGGATAGCACTGGTGACCAAGGATTGGCAGTCATTGTGCTAGTACTGACGGAAGAGGATACAGGTTTAGGGATTTCAGATTTAGAACGAGCATGACAAGGATACCTATTTCTCCGATCTCGGCTTCGACCGGGCGTCTTCCGCGCGCTACCTGTGCGGCACAGCCGCCGGCCAAGAATCTGCATCAAGAGAGCAGCAAGGAGCACCAGCGGATGGATTTGGTTGCGTGTGAGAGGGGACTTTCCTACGCTAAGGACAATTGAGGAGGAGAGCCGGGGAATGGATGGATAACGGGGAGAGGACACCTACGATGGGTCCTTTTAAGACGCGTGTCGGAACTTCATCGTTGCTTTACACCGCACTTTATTACGTTTTTTTCCAAAAAAAGAATTGTGAGATATTACTAGTGGTTTAACAAACAGAATAATTATCTTCATATACTTAATATGTCAAAATGCAACTAGCGCAACATCCGTTTGATATATTGCTTCCTCTGGGGATAGCGCTGTCGCTGTCAAACGGGTGCTACTGTCGCATAGCAGCACATGCAGTACCAATAGTACATGCAAGGACTAGCAGCAGTACTAGCACTAGATTAGCAGATGGCCCACAAAAGACACAATACAGCAACATATACATGCATCAGAAAAACTTGATCCTAGAAGAATACGCTGCATGGCGTGAACAGGTGCGGGCCCGGCTGATGCGACAACATGCGGATGGACGGCACAGATACGAGTTGCGCGCACATATGGTTAGGAAAAATCTGCGTCCATTCCCTCGAGACCTGAAGTCCGGGTCATGGTCTCACAATTTGTACGATGATTTTGGCGACAAGTGCACGCAGCCGCTTAACAAAAAATAAGTAGACTCGATCCCTGTCGGTCTCGACGACTAATTTGTTTTCTGATTCGACCGAACGCCAAGAGGTGCACACGCGGTGATGTGAAGTGAGGCCACAGTAGCGGAAATCAATCTTCGGACGGAATCGACGGATTGTCCAAGCGCGCACGATGGCGCCCGATAACCCTAATTTCTCTTGTCTCGATACGCCGGATCTATTCCAAGGTTGTCCCCGCCGGGTTATCCTGTGTGGTTGCTTCATGCCATCTCTTCTTCATCCAACCAATTGCGATCTTCTCGATCCCTCAAGAATTCCCTCCAAGAACACAATACCACCGTGCGATCAGCCCACGGTGGGCGCCAACTGTCGTGGTTTTGTCACGGCAGATGTCCTCGTACAACGACTTAGGTGTGAGGCCATCGCAACCATGTGGCGGCTTGAAGGGGTTGGTCGGAATCAAGAGACGCGAGTTTACTCAGGTTCGGCCCCTCCGATGGAGGTAAAAGCCTACGTCCTGCTTGTGTTTCATTGATGAAGATGATGATCTCGATTACAAGGGTGCAGACTCGACACCTCTAATCTTGTGGGTGTCTAATATGTCTATCTCATGATTTGTCTTGTCTAGACCTAAGCTGTGAATCTGTCTATTGAGACCTCTAAAAAACCTAACCCTCTTGGGGTGTCTCGCCCCTCCTTATATAAGTTGAAGGGGTGAGTTACATATAGAGTCCAAGCCGGATTTAGGCTTAGCATATTATGACTCTCCATCACGGGCTTCTCTTCGTGGGCTTCTGAGTCTGGGCGACTTACAAACGGATTGCTGAGTCCCGGGCGACTTACCAACGGATTGCTGAGTCCCGGGCGGCTTACGACCGGATTGCTGAGTCCCGGGCTACTTACAAACAGACAGCTGAGTCCCGGGCTACTTACAAACATATTGCTGAGTCTCGGGCTACTTACAAACAGATTGCTGAGTCCCGGGCTACTTACAAACAGATTGCTGAGTCCCAGGCTACTTACAAATGGATTGCTGAGTCATACCGCGGGGTATATCCCCGACAGTGAGTACGAAGGTACTCAACAATACTTACATCAGAACTAACTACATATGCATCTTGTATCAATGAACGGGGTTGTGGGGTTTACTGCAGAAAAGCCATCTTTGACCTTTGGCTAACCTAAACTACAACAATGTTTTATACCTCTCTCGTCTCCCTACGAGAGAGCGCACACGAGTCCACATATCCACCACATCAATACACCACCATGGATCCTCTCTAGTCATCCTACGAGAAGGCCATCCATAGACTCACACTTATCTGGACCATTTTAAAGTATCCGTTAAAGTTATCTATGAACCATGTAAGTATCCAAGTAGTCCATATCCGAGGACGCGATTATTCGAATAGATAATTACCCTGCAGGGGTGTACTTCGGCACACATGCTCCCGCCACTTATCGCCATGTGCACATAAAACAAGCACCTCGGCAACCTTCAAGCAGAAGCCCAGCGAGGGAGTCGGCCACGGACGTTAACCTACAATGACTCACGCCCAAGGCAGTCGCCTATCTGAGTTGGAACCCATAACGGAAGTCTGGCCGAGGTTTCTAATATGTCCTCAAACGATGTGAGCAGGGCCCCAAGCCGGCCCCGATTGGACCGTTCATCCACTTAGCAGGCCGTGGCATAACCTATGAACATTTCGAACTACTGCGACTCCTGGACTGAGAACAAAGTAGTTAATAGGCCGAGATGGGTCGAGTTACAGGAACCCAATGTGCGGTAGTATCTAATCTTGGAACACTAACACAAGATCTTAGGTCCTAAGTGCGGTATCAATGAGACAACCTACCATGTACTCCTACATGGCCTGTCATCGCTACCTTTACCAACACAGATTCACACAATTAACTCCCATTAGTAGGACATGATCATTCCAATTCATCATCCAGATGATCAGACCAGCTCAACTCTAAGCATATCAAGCATATCAGGGTAATGGCACAACATGGCTCAAGCATCTACCAGGTATGCTAAGTTGCTTGGTTTAGCTATTTACTGTGACAAAGACAGGTCATGCAAAGGAATGGGTTCATCTACCGTAACGTAATTAGTAGTGTAATCATTATGTCCTAATGCATTAAAATGAGAGCAAGAGCGAGAGAGTGGGATTGTATCGGAATGCTCAAGGGGGTTTCCTTGCGTGTGGATCAGAAGAACTCAGCTGTTCTACGATGTTGGTGATAACTACATCTCGCAAGGTCTATCAACAAAATCAACACAGAACAAATTAAACACATAAAATGCTTCACAATGATGCCTGAACATGGCATGTTAACATGATGCTGGTTCTATCTAATGCAAGTGATCACAAGTTAATTGGGGTTTATTTGATCAATATAAATCAATTCTAAACTCCAATATAAGCATTTATAAGCCTATTGTGTAATTGTCCTATTCAGCATGTTTAAATTGTTCAAACATGCATGAAAATGGCACCATTGGATTCTTTGCATTTTTCTGATAATTTTTCATATATAAACTATTTTCATCCGAGTTATATTTTAATTTCTATGAATTTTCAAAGTTTTGCTATTTTTATGAAATTATTTAAAACCAGAAATTGAATTACCGCATCAGGCCGATGTCATCTTGCGTCAGCAGGTCAACCAGCTGGTCCAGGTCAAACCTGACAAGTGGGGCCCACTGGTCAATGACCCAGGGCTAAACCCACGCTGACCAGCCCCTAATTGGGGTTTGACCCACCCCAGGGCCCATTTGTCAGTGGCTGATGGGGGCTAATTAGGCACTAATTGCCTTGCCACGTCGGTGCCCACCGGAGTTGGCCGGCGGTGACCAAACCGCGGCGGAGGGCTCGCCGGAGATGCCCTAACCGGTGCTACAGTGGGCCATTTTGTACGCGGTTGATGACTACATCAAGCTGGCAAAGCGGCTCATCTTCCACGGGCAGCAAGAGGGGCTGAGGGGGCTGGAGCTAGTGCCAGCGACGAGCTCTTGTGGAGGCGACTCAGGCTCGATGCGGGGCATGGGACCGTGGTGCACGGGAGAGAAGGGGAAGAAGGGGGAAATGCTCTCCATCTCGCCACAGAGCTGATGGGAGCAACGGTGACAGAAGGGGAGCTCGGGGCAGGCCGAATTGACAGCGGCGGTCTTCGGTGGCCGGAGGGGAAAACGGCGACTACGACGACGCTTCAGGGGGCTGCGGATCGATTCCTTCGACGTGGAGGAGCTTCTCGGGGAGGCAGAGTCGATGGGCTGCTCGGGGTGCTTCGCTGCGGCCGGAGAGGCGTCGGTGGCGAGCTCGAGCAGAGCTCGTTAATGGCGGTGAGGAGAGGAGAGCAGCGAGGGGGGGGGGAATGGAGAGGAGGAGGAGATCGGAACGGCTCTGGGGTCTCATCCCCATCGTCGCGCTGGCTTGGGGAGGCACACAGGCAGGGAGGAGGTGGCTGCCACACGGCGAGCGCTGTCCCCTGCTTCTCCTGTGCCTTCTCGCAAGAGGAGGAAGACGACACGGGCCTCGTGGTGGGCTGGGCTAGCAGGAGAGCGCCACGTAAGCTTCTGTTCTTTTTTTATTTTGTTTCTTTTATTTCTTTTTCTGACATTTGTTTGTATTTGAAAATAAATTCAAACCATTTTTATAAAACCCTAAAATATTTGTATGTGACATCAAATAATTGTCCAATACAACACAATTATTTTGAGAGTTTATGAAACTATATTTTATATATAGCAAATATAATTCCATTGCAAATAATTGTTAGATTAAATCAAAAGTCCAAAATAAAATGTTTCTGTGATCCAGAAATATTGATTGACATTTTTATATCATGCCAATAATTTATTGGAAAACCAGGGACATTTTCCTGAAACTATTTGAAGCAATTTTTATATTGCATATTTCACAAAATTTTGGTTCGTGAGGCTTCATCACTTCCCCATTTCAAATTTAAAAGAATTTATATATGCATGCATGAATGCTTGGCAAGCAAAGTGAAACTAGGGCTGTGACAACTCACCCCCACTAAACAAGAATCTCGTCCCGAGATTCAGGCGTAGTCGGGAAGAGATCGGGGTACTTAAGCCGAAGACGATCTTCGCGCTCCCAGGTTGCTTCATCCTCGGAATGATGAGACCACTGAACCTTGAGAAACATGATGTTGCGATGTCGAGTGCTGCGCTCGGTTTCATCAAGAATACGAACACGATATTCTCGATATGAAAGGTCATCTTGGAGATCAAGCGTTTCATGGTCCACTTTGCGGATAGGATCCTTGAAGCAACGCGTGAGTTGAGAAACGTGGAGCACATCATGAACTTTCGAAAGCTGAGGGGGCAGTTCCAATTGGTAGGCAACTTCTCCTCGTTTAGCAAGAATGTGGAAAGGACCAATGTAACGAGGATCCAACTTGCTCTTGATACCGAATCGATGGGTACCCTTGAGAGGTGAAACCCGAAGGTAAGCCTTCTCGTTAACTTAATAACTTACTTCCTTATGACGACGGTCATATTGGCTCTTTTGACGAGATTGGGCGGTTTTTAAATTCTCACGAATGATGCGAACTTGCTCTTCTGCATCCTGGATCATATCCGGTCCAAAGAATTGTCTTTCACTGGTTTCTGACCAGTTTAATGGCGTTTGACATCTTCGTCCATACAAAACTTCGAAAGGAGCTTTGCCCAGGCTAGATTGGAAACTGTTGTTATAAGCAAACTCGGTGAATGGAAGACATTTCTCCCAATTCATCCCGAATGAGATAACACAAGCTCTGAGCATATCCTCGAGAATTTGATTGACTCTTTCTACTTGACCACTTGACTGAGGGTGATAAGCAGTGCTAAAGGAGAGATGAGTTCCCATAGCATTTTGGAATTTTTCCCAAAATAGGGAGGTGAAAAGACTTCCACGGTTTGAATTGATTTCCAGAGGAACACCATGAAGAGAAACTATTCGAGAAATATATAGGTCTGCTAACTGACTAGCAGTTATACTCTCTCGAACTGGAAGGAAATGATCAACTTTCGAAAGACGATTGATGACCACGAAGATGGCATCATTCCCTTTCTTTGTCTTTGGAAAGCGGGTGATGAAATCCATACCGACCTTGTCCCATTTCCACTTGGGAATAGCCAAGGGCTGAAGGGTGCGAGCAGGCCTTTCATGCTCTGCCTTAACGCGATGATAAACGTCACAGTTAGCAAAAAATTGGGTGATTTCTCTCTTCATCCGGGTCCACCAGAACCTCTGGCGTAGGTCCTGATACATCTTAGTACTACCAGGATGAATCGTGAGAGGAGATTCATGAGCTTCCTTGAGGATCAATTCTCGAAGTTGTTGTTTCTTGGGAACCACTAAATGATTCACAAAGAATACAACACCTTTATCATTTACCAAGAAACGACCAGCAACTCCTTTGGCAACGCTGCTCTTGATCCGGGAAATTCCCATATCATGTTTGTGAGCTTCTTTGATCTGATCTTCAAGAGTTGATTTCGCCACCAAGGTGGAAAGGAATCCTTGAGGAACAATGTGAAGATTAAGCTTAAGAAATTCCATATGGAGAAGTAGTTGACTTTATAGCAACATGAGGTTGTTACAATAGGAGACTTAGTGCATCAGCCATGACAATGGCTTTGCCTGGGGTGTAAGATATTCCTAAGTCGTTGTCCGTGATCAACTCAACCCAAAGTCTTTGCCTGAGATTCAAATCTGGTTGGGTGAACATATACTTGAGACTCTGGTGATCAGTGTATATTTCGCAACGATTACCCAGAAGGTAATGTCGCCAGGTTAACATTGCATAAACTACAGCGGCAAGTTCCAGTTCATGTGTTGGATAATTCTCCTAATGTGGACGGAACTGTCGAGATGCGTAGGCAATCACATGACGATCTTGCATAAGAATGAATCCAAGTCCTTGACGCGAGGCATCACAGAAGATAATAAAGTCCTTTGTGAAGTCTGGGGGCACAAGTACCGGGGCAGTAGTCAGTCATCTTTTCAACTCGTGAAAACTTTCCTGACACTGTGGGGTCCACTCAAACTTCTTATCTTTCTTAAGGAGCTCAGTTAGAGGTTTGGCAACTTTGGAGAAGTTCTCGACGAAACGGCGACAATAGCTTGCTAAGCCAAGGAAACTCCTAACTTGCTTCACCGATTCAGGTGGAGTCCAATCAAGAATGGCCTGAAATCTCTCAAGATTGACAGCAATACCCTTCGCAGAAATTACGTGGCCTAGATAGGTCAATTCTGGCAACCAGAATTCACATTTTGAGAATTTGGCGTGAAGGCGGTGCTCTCGAAGTTACATCAATACCAGCCTAAGATGCTCGACATGTTCTTCTTCGTTCTTCGAGTAAATCAGAATATCATCGAGGTAAACCACGACGAATTTGTCTAAGTACTCCATGAAGATCGAATTCATTAAGCGAGAGAAGGTGGCTGGGGCATTGGTTAGACCGAAGGACATGGCGGTGTACTCGTATTGGCCATAACGAGTGACAAAGGCCGTGTTAGGAATGTCCCCGTTCCTAATTTTGATTTGATCATAACCTAATCTCATATCCATCTTGGAAAAGACTGCAGATCCAGCGAGCTGATCATACAGATCGTTGATCCTCGAGAGCGGATATTTGTTCTTTATCGTAACCAGATTAGCCCGTCGATAATCTACAACCACCGGATCCGTACCATCCTTCTTCTTGACGAAGAGGACAGGACAAGCCCAAGGAGAATAACTAAGACGGATGAAACCTTTCTTCAAAGATTCATTGAGTTGGGTCTTAAGCTCAACTAATTCTTGAGGAGACATCTTATAGGGTCTTCTAGCAACTGGAGCGGTTCCTGGAACAAGTTCTATGACAAACTCTACTTCTCTGTCAGGTGGAACACCTGGCAGTTCCTTTGGAAATACATCCGAGAAGTCACAGACTACCTGGTTGTTTTCAAGGTCTGGAAGACGATTGGCATTGAGAGCATATATCTGGCATTTTGAAATACCAGACGAGACATTGACTATCTGGCCAGAAGGATGGGTAAGCTGAACAGTACTAGAGAAACAATGAATTTTGGCATGATGAGCTGACATCCAGTCCATCCCCAAAATGATATTGATATCTGAAGTCTTGAGGGCTATCAGAGAAGCAAGGAATACTAAACCATCAACAAGGATTTGGTTCCCATGGCTTACTGCATTAGTTTGCCATTTGGAACCTGGAGCCTGAATTACTAATGGGATGGGCATATCTTCGAAAGCAATGTTATGCAAGGAGGCATAATGTTCAGAGATGAAGGAGTGGGATGCTCTTGAGTCAAATAGAACTGAAGCTGTATGAGAATTGACAAGAAGCGTCTTAAGCACGACATCATCATCATCATCTTGAGCTTCTTCTGCAGATACATGGTGCACACATCCATGAGTTGGAGCAACTAACCTTTCATTAAGCTTCTTTGTTGGCGTCTTGCAACGAACAACACCCATTCCTGATGGGGTTGGAACATAACCACGCAGAGGACAATCCCTTGAATAGTGTCCTTGCCGGCTACACTTGAAGCATGCTCCATAAATAGGACGTGGATCTGGGTTGAACACTTGGTTGATGAGGTTGTTCTGGGGAACACTTGGCATTGGCAAACGAGGTGCCATATAGGATGGCCTCGGTACATATCTCAGAGGAAGAGCTGCATTCGGTATCCATATCCTGCGCTTCCGAGACATAGAAATTGAAGATGATCCAACATCACAGTTGTGCTTGCAAGATTCCTCGTAGGTCATTCTGCTTGTTTCTGCTTGGATGTCTTTGTTCACAAGAACCTCGAAACTGATGAACTCATGCAGACTGAGATCATGGCGAAGCTTTGGGTTAAGACCTTTCCTGAATCTAGCTTGCTTGTTGGCATCTGTGGATACTTTTTCTCGTGCATAACGCGCGAGGCGTCCAAACTCACAACTATAAGCAACCACATCCATCTTGTCTTGAGACAAATTGCAAAACTCCTCTTGCTTCTGATCTATCAGGGCCTGCGGAATATGATGCTCACAAAAAGCTTCACAGAACTCCTTCCATGAAGTAACTTGGCCTGCAGGACGCATGGCCTCAGAGTTCTCCCACCATAGGCTAGCAGAACCTTCAAGGTGATATGTGGCATAAGTAACCTTGTCTCCTTCAGCCACGTTTGCATAACGCAGCTCATTGTTTATACTTAGGAGCCAATCATCTGCATCTAGTGGTTCATTGGAATGATGGAAGGTGGGCGGATTCAATTTGATGAAGTCTCTGATGGATACTAGCTCATTGCGCTGATGGGCTGTATTATGCTCAATGTGTTCCAATAGACGGTTGGTGGCACGCTTGTTCCTCTCAATTTCTAACATAACCTCTGTCATCAAAGGCGGATCGCGAGGACCTTCTTCATCCCTACCATCTACATGGTTCAGACCACGACCAGCAGAATTTTGGATTACTGGCGACATCCTGAAGGAAACAACCAGGGTTCAGAAACAAGGAAGAACGATAAAACACCACAATCCTAGGGAAAATCGGATAACATAATGGCTGTACCGGCATGAAACATGAGGCAACGTGCAAGAGATTTGGGCAACATAACAAATCAAAATCATGGGTTCAAGGTACAGCAAGAACATAGGCAACACTTCTCACAAAATGGATGGAAATAGATTTGACACCCGACCATCCTATAAGTCCATGGTTCAGTAACTCGTCATCCTAGCAGATAGGTAAGAAGCCTAGTCCTTAATCCCCGTAGAAGAGAAGAGGGTGATTCAGAATAGAGTGACTTGATGAAAGAAGTAAAAAGAATCTACGTTCCCTTTCCACAATCACTTCCTTATATAACTATAGTGTTACAAAACACAACATCGACCAGTTTGGCTTGGTAATCCTACAGACAGTCAAGCTCTGATACCAACGCTGTCGAGACCCCGATCCTAAGCCACACAATTCCAGCTTGTAACACATCATATCACTTTGTTGCCTCACGCACGGTAATCCCCACGGCTGCCACCTTACCATGGCCGGGACCGTTTGTGCCTTTTGGCTCACGTATATGACTATGTCGCGAGCAATCATATGTCAGAGAACCCGGGTCGACATGGCTAGTTATGAACCCAAGTGGTACATCCGTACAGGGACATGCATACATAACCCAGCAAAGCAGGTGTCGGTCAACAACGTGTGTAGACGAGTCGTAGCAAGCTACAACGACTCCATTACACCGCGTGACATTTCCCCGAGGGGACAAACACACCAGCTAAGAAGGGTACATGCCAGTCAATCAATGTCTCCGAAGCAGTAGCAAGCTACCAAGAGGAATCACAAAGAGGCATTTCCCTATAAAGAGTACTACTAGAGGCACACAACTAGGTGTCGAATCCCATACAAACCAATGCATTTCAAACATACACACAATATGCATGATATGTGTAGATACAATAATGTCATCACAACATAACTCTATGACTCATCATTTATTTAATAGGCTCCGAATAGCCAACATAGTATAATGTTACAAACAGAGGGGTCACATGACCCAACATTCAGAGCATACAAGCATCAAGCGGAAGTTACATGTCTGGGTACAGACATCTATTAAAAGCGGCTGGAAGAGCCTGAAAAGCTACAACGACCCTACGATAGGAGCCAGACCACTATCTGGGTTCCCAAGCTATTCCATCGATGTTAACGTCAATAGGAAAACGTAGAGAGAAAAACGTCTGTCTCTGCAAAAATGAAAATAAGCAACAGTGAGTACGAAGGTACTCAGCAAGACTTACATCAGAACTAACTACATATGCATCTTGTATCAATTAACGGGGTTGTGGGGTTTACTGCAGAAAAGCCAGCTTTGACCTTTTATACCTTTCTCGTCTCCCTACGAGAGAGCGCACACGAGTCCATATATCCACCACATCAATAGACCACCATGGATCCTCTCTCGTCATCCTACGAGAAGGCCATCCATAGCACTCACACTTATCTGAACCATTTTAAAGTATCCGTTAAAGTTATCTATGAACCATGTAAGTATCCAAGTAGTCCATATCCGAGGACGCGGCTATTCTAATAGATAATTACCCTGCAGGGGTGTACTTCGTCACACATGCTCCCGCCACTTAGCGCCATGTGCACATAAAGCAAGCACCTCGGCAACCTTCAAGCGGAAGACCAGCGAGGGAGTCGTCCACGGACGTTAACCTACAATGACTCACGCCCAAGGAAGTCGCCTATATAAGTTGGAATCCATAATGGAAGTCTGGCAAGGTTTCCAATATGGACTCAAACGATGTGAGCAGGGCCCCAAGCCGGTCCCGATTGGACCGTTCATCCACTTAGCAGGTCGTGCCACAACCTATGAAAGTTTCGAACTACTGCGACTCCTGGACTGAGAACAAAGTAGTTAATAGGCCAAGAGGGGTCGAGTTACCGGAACCCAATGTGCGGTAGTATCTAATCTTGGAACACTAACACAAGATCTCAGGTCCTAAGTGCGGTATCAATGAGACAACCCACCATGTACTCCTACATGGCCTCTCATCGCTACCTTTACCAAAACAGGTTCACACAGTTAACCCCCATTAGTAGGACATGATCATTCCAATTCATCATCGAGATGATCAGACCAGCTCAACTCTAAGCATAGCAAGCATATCAGGGTAATGGCACAACATGGCTCAAGCATCTACCAGGTATGCTAGGTTGCTTGGTTTAGCTATTTACTGTGACAAAGACAGGTCATGCAAAGGAATGGGTTCATCTACCGTAACATAATTAGCAGTTAAATCATTATTTCCTAGTGCATTAAAATGAGAGCAAGAGCGAGAGAGTGGGATTGTATCGGAATGCTCAAGGGGGTTTGCTTGCGTGTTGATCACAAGAACTCAGCTGTTCTTCGATGTCGGTGATAACTACATCTCACAAGCTCTATTTGTTGGAAATATGCCCTAGAGGCAATAATAAATTAGTTATTATTATATTTCCTTGTTCCTAATAATCGTTTATTATCCATGCTAGAATTGTATTGATTGGAAACTCAAATACATGTGTGGATACATAGACAACACACTGTCCCTAGTGAGCCTCTAGTTGACTAGTTCGTTGATCCAAGATGGTCAAGGTTTCCTGGCCATAGGCAAGTGTTGTCACTTGATAACGGGATCACATCATTAGTAGAATCATGTGATGGACAAGACCCAAATTATAACCGTAGCATGTGATCGTGTTATTTTGTTGCTATTGTTTTCTGCGTGTCAAGTATTCATTCCTATGACCATGAGATCATGTAATCTACTGGCACCGGAGGAATACCTTGTGTGTATCAAACATCGCAACGTAACCGGGTGACTGTAAAGGTGCTCTACAGGTATCTCCGAAGGTGTCCGTTGAGTTAGCATGGATCAAGACTCAGATTTGTCACTCCGTGTGATGGAGAGGTATCTCGGGGCCCACTCGGTGATACAACATCACATATAAGCCTTGCAAGCAATGTGGCTCAATTGTGGGTCACGGGGATCTTGTATTACGGAAGGAGTAAAGAGACTTGCTGGTAACGAGATTGAAATAGATATAGGGATACCGACGATCAAATCTCGGGCAGGTAACATACCGAAGGACAAAGGGAATGTTATACGGGATTATATGAATCCTTGGCATAGAGTTTCAACCGATAAGATCTTCGTAGAATATGTAGGATCCAATATGGGCATCCAGGTCCCGCTATTGTATATTGACAGAGGAGTGTCTCAGGTCATGTCTACATAGTTCTCGAACCCGCAAGGTGTGCACACTTAAAGTTCGATGGTGTTTTAGTATAGTTGAGTTATATGTGTTGGTGACCGACGTATGTTCGGAGTCCTGGATGAGATCACGGACGTCATGAAGGTTTACGGAATGGTCCGGAAATGAAGACTGATATATAGGAACTTGGTGTTTGGATTCCGGAAAGTTTTCGGGCATTGCCGATAGTGTACCGGGAGTGACGAATGGGTTCCGGGAGCCCACTGGGTGGGCCCACCATGCCCCAAGGGGTCCACGTGGGTTTATTGTATGTACAATAAGGTATAATGGGCTGAGAAAGTCATCCAAGGAAATCCCATGAGGAAAAAGTGGAAAATCCAAAAGAGGTGGGAAAATGAGGAAGGAGTCCTAATCCAAGTGGGATTGGAGAAGGACTCCTCCCTCTCTCCCACTTCGGCCGACCCAAGGAGGATTCCTTGGTGCGCCAAGGCTGCCTAGGGCTGCCTCTCCCCTCCTCCTATATATACTAGATGTTTAGGGCTTTTGAGACACAACTTTGCCACGTGCAACTCAAACCTACACCTCGTAGTTCTTCCTCTAGATTAGATTTCTGCGGAGCTCGGGCGGAGCCCTGCAGGAATAGTTCATCACGAACACCGGCACGCCGTCATGCTGCCGGAGAACTCATCTACTTCTCCGTATCTCTTGCTGGATCAAGAAGGACGAGATCGTCATCGAGCTGTACATGTGTTGAACGCGGAGGCGCCGTCCGTTCGGCGCTAGATCGGGACGGATCGTAGGACGGACTGCGAGACGGTTTATGGGACGGAACGAGGGATGGTTCATGGGACGGTTCAAGGGACGTGAAGACGTTCCACTACATCAACTACGTTTCTTAACGCTTCCCGCTGTGGTCTTCGTGTGCGTAGGAAAATATTTGTTTCCCATGCAATGTTCCCCAACAGTGGCATCATGAGCTAGGTTCATGCGTAGATGTTATCTCGAGTAGAACACAAAAGGTTTTGTGGATGGTGATGTTTGATTTGTTGCCCTCCTTAGTCTTTTCTCGATTCAGCTGTATTGTTGGATTGAAACGGCCCGGACCGACATAACTCGTATGCTTACGAGAGACTGGTTTCATCGATTGACATGCAACCTCGTTGCATAAAGATGACTGGCGGTTGCCTGTTTCTTCAATTTTAGTTGAATTGGTTTTGACCGAGGTGGTCCTTGGAGAGGTTAAATAGCAATTTGCACATCTCCGTTGTGGTTTTTGCGTAAGTAAGATGCGGTCATACTAGATACCCATAGGAGCCACGTAAAACATGCAACAACAAATTAGAGGACGTCTAACTCGTTTTTGCAGGGTATGCTTGTAATATGATATGGCCAATGACGTGATGTGATATATTGGATGTATGAGATGATCATGTCGTAATAGTTAATATCGACTTGCACGTCGATGCTACGACAACCGGCAGCAGCCATAGGGTTGTCTTTAAACTAAAGTTTTTGTTTGCAGATGCATTTACTATATTGCTAAGTCGTACCTTTAGTAGTAATAGCATAGATAGCACGACAACCTTGATGGCGGCACGATGAAGGAGACCATGGTGTGGCGCCGGTGACAAGAAGATCATGCCGGTGCTTTGGTGATGGAGATCAAGAAGCACGAGATGATGGCCATATCATGTCACTTATGAATTGCATGTGATGTTAATCCTTTTATGCACCTTATTTTGCTTAGAACGACGGTAGCATTATAAGGTGATCTCCCACTCAAATTTCAAGATGAAATTATGTTCTCCCCGACTGTGCACTGTTGTGACAGTTCATCATTTCGAGACACCACGTGATGATCGGGTGTGATAGACTCAACGTTCACATACAACTGGTGCAAAACAGTTGCACACGCAGAACACTCGGGTTAAACTTGACGAGCCTAGCATGTGCAGGCATGGCCTCGGAACACATGAGAACGAAAGGTCGAGCATGAATCATATAGTTGATATGATTAGCATAGAGATGCTTACCACTGAAACTATTCTCAACTCACGTGATGATCGGAGTTGAGTTAGTGAATTTGGATCATGTACCACTCAAATGACTAGATAGATGTATTTTTTGAGTGGGAGTTCTTAAGTAATATGATTAATTGAACTAATTATCATGAACATGGTCAAAAGGTCTTTGCTAATTATGATGTAGCTTGCGCTGTAGCTCTACTGTTTTTATATGTTCCTAGAGAAAATTTACTTGAAAGATGATAGTAGAAACTTTGCGGACTGAGTCCGTGAAACTGAGGATTGTCCTCATTGCTGCGTAGAAGTATTATGCCCTTAATGCACCACTCGGTGTGCTGCACCTCGAGCGTCGTTTGTGGATGTTGCGAGCATCTGACATACATGTTTTTGATGACTACGTGATAGTTCAGTGCGTAATACTTAATGGCTTAGAAGCAAGGCGCCGAAGACATTTTGAAACATCACAGAACATAAGAGATGTTCTAAGAGATGAAACTGAGATTTCATGCTCGTGCCCTTGTTGAGAGGTATGAGACCTCCGAAAAGATTCTTTGTCTACAAAGTAAAGGAGAAAAGCTCAAATCATTGAGCATGTTCTCAGATTGTGTGAGTACAACAATCGCTTGAATCAAGTGGGAGTTAATGTTCCAGATGAGATAGTGATGGTTCTCCAAAGTCAGTGCCACTAAGCTGCTAGAGCTTCGTGATGAACTATAACATATCAAGGATAGATATGATGATCCTTGAGCGATTTGCAATGTTTGACACTGCGAAAGTAGAAATCAAGCAGTAGCATCAATAGTGGATGGTTAGTAAAACCACTAGTTTCAAGAAGGGCAAGGGCTAGAAGGGACACTTCATGAAACGACAAACCAGTTGCTGCTCTAATGAAGAAACCCAAGATTGAACCCAAACCTGAGACTACGTGCTTCTGTTATGAGGGGAACGGTCACTGAGGCGGAGTTACCCTAGATACTTGTTAGATGAGAAGGCTGGCGAAGTTAACAAAAGTATATTTTATATACATGATATTGATGTGTACTTTACTAGTACTCCTAGTAGCACGAGGGTATTAAATACCTGTTCGATTGCTAAGTGATTAGTAACTCAAAATAAAAGCTATGGAATAAACGGAGACTAGCTAAAGGCGAGGTGACGATACGTGTTGGAAGTGTTTCCAAGGTTGATGTGATCAAACATCGCACGCTCCCTCTACCATCGGGATTGGTGTTAAACCTAAATAATTGTTATTTGGTGTTTGTGTTGAGCATGAACATGATTAGATCGTGTTTATTGAAATACGATTATTCATTTAAAGAGAATAATGGTTATTCTATTTGCTTGAATAATTACCTTCAATGGTTTATTGAATCTCGATTGTAGTGTTACACATGTTCATAATATTGGTGCCAAAAAGATACAAAGTAATAATGATTGTACCACTTACTTGTGGCACTGTCGATTGAGTCATGTTCGTGTAAAATGCATTAAGAAGCTCCATGCTGATGGATCTTTGTACTCACTCATTTTTGAAACGTTTGAGACATGCAAACCATACCTGTTAGTATGAACGCATGAAGAAACTCCATGCAGATGGATCGTTTGGACTCACTTGATTTTGAATCACTTGAGACATGCAAAATCATAGCACATGGAGCAAGAGATTAACTTGTTGGAAGTAATACATTTTTGATGTGTGTAGTCCAATAAGTGCTGAGGCACGCAGTGGATATCATTATGTTCTTACTTCACTGACGACTTGAGTAGATACAAGAGTATTTACTTGATGAATCACAAATCTGAAATATTGAAAAGTTCAAGGCTATTTCAGAGTGAAGATCGTCGTGACAAGAGGATAAAACTGTCTACGACATGATCATAGAGATGAATATCTGAGTTGCGTGTTTTGGTACATTGTTGAGACAATGTGGAAATTGTTTCACAATTCATGCCACCTGGAACATCATAATGTGATGGTGTGTCTGAACGTCATAGCCGCGCCCTATTTGATGTGGTGCATACTATGATGTCTCTTATCGAATCACCACTGTCGTTTATGGGTTATGCATTAGAGACAACCACATTCACTTTAAATATGGCACCACGTATTTCCGTTAAGATGACATAGTATAGACTATGGTTTGACCTAAGCTGTCGTTTCTTGAAAGTTTGGGGCTGCGACGCTTATGTGAAAAAGTTTCAGTCTGATAAGCTCGAACCCAAAGTGGATAAAAGCATCTTCATAGGATATCCAAGACAGTTGGATACATCTCCTATCTCAGATCCGGAAGCAAAGTGTTTGTTTCTAGAAATAGGTCCTTTCTCGAGGAAAGGTTTCTCTCGAAAGAATTGAGTGAGAGGGTGGTGGAACTTGATGAGGTTAGTGAACCGTTACTTCAACCAGTGTGTAGCAGGGCGCATGAAGATGTTCCTGTGGCGCCTACACCAATTGAAGTGGAAACTGATGATGGTGATCATTAAGCTTCGGATCAAGTCACTACAAACCTCGTAGGTTGACAAGGTCGCGTACTACTATAGAGTGGTACGGTAACCCTGTCTTGGAGGTCATGTTGTTGAACAACAATGAACCTACGAGCTATGGAGAAGCGATTGTGGGCTCGGATTCCGACCAATGGATGGAGGCCATGAAATCCGAGAGAGGATCCATGTATGAAGACAAAGTGTAGACTTTGGAAGAACTACTTGATGGTCTTAGGACTATTAAGTAAAGATGGATCTTTAAAATAAAGGCAGATGATGATGGTGAAAAGTCACCATTAAGAAAAGCTCGATTTGTCGCAAAGATGTTTCCGACAAGTTCAAAGAGTTGACTATGATGAGACTTTCTCAATCGTAGCGATGCTAAAAGTCTGTTGGAATTAGGTTAGTCGTTGCTGTATTATTTATGAAATATTGCACATAGGATGTCAAAACATTGTTTCCTCGACGGTTTCCTTGAGGAAAGGTTGTATGTGATACAACCAGAAGGTTTTTTTCGATCCTAAGGATGCTAACAAGTGTGCAAGCTCCAGCAATCCTTCTATGGACTGGTGCAAGCATCTCGGAGTTGGAATATACGATTTGATGAGATGATCAAAACTTTTGGGTTTGTACAAAGTTTATGAGAAAGTTGTATTTCCAAAGAAGTGAGTGGGAGCACTATAGAATTTCTGATAAGTATATGTGGTTGACATATTGTTGATCATAAGTAAGGTAGAATTTCTATAAAGCATAAAGGTTGTTTTAAAGGGTTTTTTCAAAGGAAGATCTAGAAAGAGCTACTTGAACAATGAGCATCAAGATCTATGGAGATAGATCAAAATGCTAAACAGAACTTTCAAATGAAACGCATGCCTTGACAAGTTTTTGAAGGAGTTCAAAATAGATCAGCAAATAAGGAGTTCTTGGCTGTGTTGTAAGGTGTGAAGTTGAGTAAGATTAAAAATGCTGACCACGGCAGAAGAAAGAGAAAGGACGAAGGTCGTCCCCTATGCCTTAGCTGTAGACTCTAAAGTATGCCATGATGTGTGCCGCACCTGATGTCTGCCTTACCACAAGTCTGTTAAGAGGTATAGAGAGTGATACATGATTGAATCACTGAACACCATTTAAAGTTATCCTTAGTAACTAATGGACTAAGGAAGTTTTCTTGATTATGGAGGTGGTTAAAGAGTTCGTCGTAAAGGGTTACGTCGATGCAAGCTTTTACACTAATCCGAATAACTATGAGTAGTAAAACAGATTCGTATAGTAGAGTAGATATTTGGAGTATTTTTGAATAGCACGTAGTAGCAGCATCTATAAGATGACATACAGATTTGTAAAGCACACACAGATCTGAAAGATTCAGAACCATTGACTAAAACCTCTCTCATGAGCAAGACGTGATCAAACCCCAGAACTATATGGGTTTTGGATTCGTTAAAATCACATGGTGATGTGAACTAGATTATTGACTCTAGTGCAAGTGGGAGACTGTTGGAAATATGCCCTAGAGGCAATAATAAATTAGTTATTATTATATTTCCTTGTTCATAATAATTGTTTATTATCCATGCTAGAATTGTATTGATTGGAAACTCAAATACATGTGTGGATACATAGACAACACACTGTCCCTAGTGAGCCTCTAGTTGACTAGTTCGTTGATCAAAGATGGTCAAGGTTTCCTGGCCATAGGCAAGTGTTGTCATTTGATAATGGTATCACATCATTAGGAGAATCATGTGATGGACAAGACCCAAATTATAAACGTAGCATGTGATCGTGTTATTTTGTTGCTATTGTTTTCTATGTGTCAAGTATTCATTCCTATGACCATGAGATCAAGTAACTTACTGGCACCAGAGGAATACCTTGTGTGTATCAATCGTCGTAACGTAACTGGGTGACTATAAAGGTGCTCTACAGGTATCTCCGAAGGTGTCGGTTGAGTTAGCAAGGATCAAGACTGGGATTTGTCACTCCGTGTGACGGAGAGGTATCTCGGGGCCCACTCGGTAATACAACATCACATATAAGCCTTTCAAGCAATGTGACTCAAGTGTGATTCACGGGGATCTTGTATTACAGAACGAGTAAAGAGACTTGCTGTTAAAGAGATTGAAATAGGTATAGGGATACCGACGATCAAATCTCGGGCAAGTAACATACCGAAGGACAAAGGGAATGTTATACGGGATTATATGAATCCTTGGCACAGAGTTTCAACCGATAAGATCTTTGTAGAATATGTAGGATCCAATATGGGAATCCAGGTCCCACTATTGGATATTGCCCGAGGAGTGTCTCAGGTCATGTGTACATAGTTCTCGAACCCGCAGGGTCTGCACACTTAAGGTTCGATGGTGTTTTAGTATAGTTGAGTTATATGTGTTGGTGACCGAAGTTTGTTCGGAGTCCTGGATGAGATCACGGACATCACGAGGGTTTCCGGAATGGTCCGAAAACGAAGATTGATATATAGGAAGTTGGTGTTTGGATTCCGAAAAGTTTTCGGGCATTGTCGGCACTGTACCGGGAGTGACGAATGGGTTTCGGGGGCCCACTGGGTGGGCCTACCATGCCCCAAGGGGTCCACGTGGGTTTATTGGATGTACAATAAGGTATAATGGGCTGAGAAAGTCATCCAAGGAAAGCCCATGAGGAAAAACTGGAAAATCCAAAAGAGGTGGGAAAATAAGGAAGGATTCCTAATCCAAGTGGGATTGGAGAAGGACTCCTCCCTCTCTCCCACTTCGGCCTATATATACTAGAGGTTTAGGCCTTTTGAGACAGGACTTTGCCACGTGCAACTCAAACCTACACCTCATAGTTCTTCCTCTAGATTAGATTTCTGCGGAGCTCGGGCGGAGCCTTGCAGGAATAGTTCATCACCAACACCGGCGCGTCGTCATGCTGCCGGAGAACTTATCTACTTCTCCATCTCTCGTGCTGGATCAAGAAGGCCGAGATCGTCATCGATTTTTACGTGTGTTGAACGCGGAGGTGCCGTCCGTTCGGCGCTAGATCGGGACGGATCGTGGGACGAATCGCGAGACGGTTCGTGGGACAGATCGAGGGACGATTCGTGGGATGGTTCGAGAGACGTGAAGACGCTCCACTACATTAACCGCGTTTCTTAACGGTTCCCGCTGTGCGATCTACAAGGGTACGTAGATCTAATATTCACTCGTAGATGGACATCACCATGATAGGTCTTCGTGTACGTAGGAATTTTTTTGTTTCCCATGCAATGTTCCCAAACACTATCAACAAAATCAATAGAGAACAACTTAAGCACAACAAATGCTTCACAATGGTGCATGAGCATGGCATGTTAACATGATGCTGGTTTTATCTAATGGAAGTGATCACAAGTTAATTGGGGTTTATTTGATCAATATAGATCAATTCTAAACTCGAATATAAGCATTTATATGCCTATTGTGTAATTGTCCTATTCAGCAAGTTTAAATTGTTCAAACATGCATGAAAATGGTACGATTGGATTTTTTGCATTTTTTGATATTTTTTCGTATATAAATTATTTTCATCTGAGTTATATTTTAATTTCTATGAATTTTCAAAGTTTTGTTGTTTTTCTCGAATTATTTCAAACCAGAAATTGAATTACTGCGTCAGGCTGATATCATCCCTGCGTCAGCAGGTCAACCAGCCGGTCCAGGTCAAACCTGACTGGTGGGGCCCACTTGTCAGTGACCCATGGCTAAACCCGCGCTGACCAGCCCCTAATTGGAGTTTGACCCACCCCAGGGCCGACTTGTTAGTGGCTGATAGGGGTAATTAGGCCTTAATGGCCTTGCCACGTCAGCGCTCACCAGAGTTGGCCGACAGCGACCAAACCGCCGCGGAGGGCTCGCCGGAGATGCCCTAACCGGCGCTACAGAGGGCCATTTTGCACGCGGTTGACGGCAACATGAAGCTGGCGAAGCGTCTCATCTTCCAAGGGCAGCAAGAGGGGCTGAAGGGGCCGGAGCTGGCGCCGGCGACGAGCTCTTGCGGCGGCGGCTCGGGCTCAATGCGGGGCATGGTGCTGCGGTGCACGAAGAGAAGGGGAAAAGGGGGAAATGCTCTGTAGCTCACCGCGGAGCTGATGGGAGCAACGACGACGGAAGGGGAGCTCGGGGCAGGCCGAATCGACAACTGCGATCTTCGGTGGCCGGAGGGGGAAACAGGACGATGACGACGCTTCAGGTGGCTGTGGCTCGATTCCTTCAGCGTTGAGGAGCTTCTCGAGGAGGCGGAGTCGATGGGCTTCTCGGGGGGCTTCGCTGTGTCCGGAGAGGCGTCAGTGGCGAGCTCGAGCAGAGCTCGTTAATGGCGGCGAGGAGAGGAGAGCAGCGAAGGGGGAATGGAGAGGAGGAGGAGATCAGGACGGATCTGGGGGTCTCATCCCCATTGTCGCGCTGGCTTGGGGACGCAGGCAGGCATGGAGGAGGTGGTTGCCACACGGCGAGCGCCGTCCCGTGCTTCTCCTCTACCTTCTGGCAAGAAGAGGAAGACGACAAGGGGCCTCCTGGTGGGCTGGGCCTGCAGGAGAGCGCCAGGTAAGCTTCTGTTCTTTTTTTATTTTGTTTCTTTTATTTGTTTTTCTGACATTTTTTTGGATTTGAAAATAAATTCAAACCATTTTTATAAAACCCTAAAATATTTTTATGTGACATAAAATAATTATCCATTGCCACATAATTATTTTCAGAGTTTATGAAACTATATTATATATATAGCAAATATAATTCCATTGCAAATAATTGTTAGATTAAATCAAAAGTCCAAAATAAAATGTTTCTGTGATAAAAAAATATTGGTTGACATTTTTATATCATGCCAATAATTTATTGGAAAACCAGGGACATTTTCCTGGAACTATTTGAAGCAATTTTTATATTGCATATTTCACAAAATTTTGGTTCTTGAGGCTTGATCACTTCCCCATTTAAAATTTATATGAATTTAAATGTGCACGCATGAATGCTTGGCAAGCAAAGTGAAACTAGGGTGTGACATTTGTGTTGAGGAGACTATGTTTAGAAGCACAAGAGCAAGGAGTTCATTGATCTAGCCTATACATTACCTTTTGGAGGGTGGTGCCTCCTAGATTGGTTAGGTGTCGCTTGGGAGCCTCCTACTTCGTGTTGTGGAGTTAAACCAAGATGTTTTTAAGGGAAAGGAGATCGCATATTTCTTGAAGATCTACCATGAGTAAGGCTAGTCCTCCGTGGACGGAAGCCGTGGTGGGATAGACAAGGCCGCTTCTTTGTGGACCCTCCGTGGACTCTCACAGCCGTTACCCTCCGTGGGTTGAAGTCTCCACTAACATGGACGTACAATAGCGCCACCTATCGGAACCATGCCAAAAATCGTCGTGTCAACCTCATGCGTTTGATCTCCCTACCTTACTCCTCTATTTACACTTGCATGTTTACTTTCCGCTGCTATACTATTAGAACTACATGTGTAGGGTGTACTTGACTTGTTATAACTGTCGTACCTGGCTCTCAAGTAAAATTGGGAAAAGGCAAAATTTGTATCTTGTCAAGTAGTCTAATCCCCCTTCTAGACATACTTTCGATCCTACACCTACACACCAAGATCAATCTATGGAGACTAAAATCTATGATAGGGGGAGTGCATCTACATACCCTTATAGATCGCTAAGAGGAAGCGTATATAACGCAGTTGATGTAGTCGAACGTCTTCGCGATCCAAATCGCAATCTGTCCCGCGATCCCATCACGATCTGCCCTGGTCTAGTGCCGAACAGAGGGCACCTCTGCATTTAGCACATGTACAGCTCGATGACGTTCTTCGCCTCCATGATCTCGCAAGAAAGGATGGAAAGGTTGATGAGTTCTCCGGCAGCGCGACGACGTGACGGTGGTGGTGGTGTTGCTGTCCTGGTACGGCTATGCCTAGCGCTACCAAAACCGCGAATGTAGGAGAAAACGATCTAGGGAGAGAGAGGGGCACCAAGGGCTTCGTGTGTCGTCTTGGGGCGCCCATCCCCTCTATATATAGGTGGAGGGGCGTGGGGAACAACCCCTCCAAGCCCTAGGGCGCAGCTAAGGGGGGAGGAGTGGAATCACTAATGCAGAATCAGGCAACAGTCCTAGTTTGTAAGGACCTTTAGTGACGGTTCTTCAACTAGCACTGAAGGGTGGCGACTAAAGCTCCCCCTTTAGTGCCGGTTCGTCACGAACCGGGACCGAATGCCCACCACGTGGCACGAACCCGCGCCGGGGGGCTGGGGACCTTTAGTCCTGGTTGGTTACACCAACCAGGATTAAACGGTTCACGTGTTTTGGGTTTCTCGTTTATTTTTCCTTTTGATTTTGTGTTTTCCGTTTAATTCTTTTTCATTTCAAACATATTTCACACTACTACATATTGTGCACGTTGTGCATATATAAAAATAGAATTTCTCGTAGAACCGATCATATATATAACATCGAATTTCTTGCACGACCATTCACACATACACATGTACATATACAATTTATCCTACAATTTGCAGATCATTACATGGATACATTACAGCTTGTAATGGTATTCTCCTTTGGGATGACCTGATCGAGCAAAAATCCCGCTATTCCCTCTTGAATTGCTCGTACGCGATCCGTTGGTAGGAGCCGATCCTGCATGCCTTTCATCTTTATTAAAAAAGAAGATCAATATGAATATATTAGTTGTGTCTATATATATTAGATCATGATAAAAAGAATTGTGAATAGTGTTCTGGCAAACGTACCCAAAGTTGTCTATTACTTTTGGACCTTTCGGACGTCATCATGCGAATGTTCTCGCAAACGTAGTATGCACATAAATTATTCCCCGGCGCGTGCGTGAGGCACTTTCATTACAAGAACATAGTTAAATTAGGTAATAATTAATCAAGCATGATAATGGTATTGAAACTAGAATATATAATCTCAAATACATCACTTAATTAATGAATTATCAAATAATATCTAACTGATCAACCAACAAAGAGCTACCGATGTACTGAGGCACGGGCGGTGGACACCCAAAGAGCAGGAACCATCACCGGATCATAGCTCGGGTGAGATCCGTGAAGAACGTGCCAGGTATTGGAGAACCTGGTGTCATGGTTTTGTCACGGCAGATGTCCTCGTGAAAGGACTTAGTGTTGGATCCACCACACCTTGGTGGCGACTCAAAGGGGTTGAACGGGAGCGAGACAGAGATTTACCCAGGTTCGGCCCCTCGTGAGGAGGTAAAAGCCTACGTCGTGCTTTGTGTTGTATTGATGGTGTTTCGATTACAAGGAGGGCGTAACTCGCGTGACCTAGCACTCGATGATTTCTAACCTGCCCTCTTCTTCCCTGGGACTCGCCTTTATATACAGGTCGAGTCCTTAGGGTTTACAAGGGTCCTTTCCTTTACACAAATCGTGACTCTTCCGATATCTAAGTCGCCATCTTTCCAAGACTTGGAGATCTTCTCTACTATGGACTCCTCCCTAAGGTCCTGAACCGCCATACGACTTCCGGCCTTACTGGGCCAAGGCCAAAACCACTTGGAGATGAGTCGCCACCTTCGGTGACCCCTCCCAACTAGGGCGGGTTACCCAACACATAATATCCCAACATTAGGCCCCAGATTGATTTGAATTTCTTTCACGCCAATATCCTCACTCAGTTAGGGGCGATTCATCTTCACTCTTCTTATGCACCATACACTTAAACCGCCATCTGCTGCGGAAAAACTCAATTCGCCAAATCACCTCTTGTTGGCGTCTTCTTATCCCTTGAATCTCGGAAGAGATGATGACGTAATCTCCAACGGATCCTTCGGTATCGTTATCCCAAAAATTTCGGGGCGCCATCATGGCGAATCTTTATCTTCTGGCAGTTCCCGCTCGTGGCGCCTCGATCCTAGCGGCCGACCTGATAAATAGGCGGGAGGAGGGGACATGGCACATTTCACCTACCCATCTTGTTGCCCTTCTCTTCCTCGCCGTCGCACCGAAAGCCTCATCGCCACCCGAGAGCTCCACCACCACCCGAAGACTTCGACGTCGCCGGAAAGCTTCGACACCGCCCGAAAACTTCGCCGCCGCCGAACACCTTGTCGTGGCCGAGCATTTCGTCGCCGTCGAACGCCTCGCCGCCGTCGAGCACCTTGTCGCCGTCGAGCACCTCGTCGCCGGTCGAGATCTTTGCGACCGTCCGAGATCTTCGCCGCCATCCGCGCAACGCTTGCGGTGAACCCCTCTTCGGACGCCTCCAACCGTATTCACCAGGTCAGCATTCCGCCATTGTAGGCAGATCCAAGTTTCTCGAGGTTCATGCCTACTGTGTTCTTGGAACATCTCGAACGGCTTCGTAATTCCCGATTAGTTGGCGGTGATGATAGCGAGCACAACAATGTTTTCCATACCTTTAGTTGTTCCGCCTTGATTTGCATACTTAGAAAAGATTTCACCAGATCAACAGTACTGTTCCCACCTTAGTCACATGCCGTTTTATCCAGACCTTTTTCGCATTCATTTCTGTCTGTCCAATATATCCATAATTTATCGCTTGTCGAGTGAAATCTGTTTATAATCCCATACTTCACCATCTTGGCAAATACTACTGAAGCTCTGAAACACCTCTCCTTTAAGTAGTAAGAGTTTCATAAGTCGCCCTGGCAGCCTGACCTGGACCTTTATCGACGGGTCAAAAAACTCCCTCAGCCATCAAGCAAATTGTTTGGCGAGTCAAATGAACTTGTTTCACCATTTTTAGTAGATGCTTGGCGTGTTGATTTACCCGTAATTTTATCCCTTTGTAGCATGGGCACTGTTTTCAAAAGTGATTGGCTCCCAACCAAGGTCGATGATGCTATCCTTAACAACTATGTAAAAACGGGGAATCTGGACCCTCAAGAGGTTATCGGTTGGCGTACCGGGTTAGGAGAGAAAATCCTCAACCCGAAGGAAGGGGAGATAGTTGTTTTTGTTGAACACCTTGAACGGGGCTTTAAGCCGCCCGGATCGAAATTTCTCTGAGATGACATGACCTTTATGAATGTCTCCCTCCAGGATTTAGGGCCCAACTCGATAAGCAATTTATGCCAGTTCCAAGTGTTCTGTGAGGCTTACTTGCGGATGGAACCCTCAGTTCCTTTATTCTGGTACTTCTTCCATTTGAATCGCCAAACAGAATTTCACAATGGCCCTAGCTTGGAGCTTGGAGGTGTCAATGTTCAACGCCGTAGGGATAGTTCATTCCCGTCACTCGCCATGCCAAGCCATCCCAAAGGCTGGGGCGAGTCTTGGTTTTACTGCCGAGAGACTTCACCTGAGGTTGAGAACAAGCTTCTCGGTTATAGGGAAGATCGTCTTCCAACAAATTTAAAACTCCTAGACAAGCTCACCGAAGAAGAGGAGTCAGACTTTATCCCAGTACTGTCCGAGTTAAGATCTCTGACAAACAACGGCCTTACTGGGGTTGACTTGATCCGCTGCTGGGTTGAATGGCGTATCCTCCCCTTAAGTCATCGGGACGGATTAATGTGTGATTTTGACGGCACCCTGGATCACCCTCAGTGCTACTTCCACACGACTCTGACAGAAAGTGATATTGTAACCATCATCAAGAAGTTAACCGGCGAACCCGCGGCAAAATGCGGCCAAATAGGTCTGAAGCCGTTGTGCAAGATCAACCCGGCACCAAAGGTAAATAACTTAACCCGCCACTTGTTTTTATCCCTTTCGTCTTACTTGAACTATGACCTCTTATAAAATATGCCATTTCAGAAAGGTGATAAATTCTGGTCCAAGAGGCCAAAAAAGATGGCCATGAAGCAAGTTAGGCCGCCTCCAAAGAAGAAGTCCAAGGGCAAGGGCAAAGTCGCCATCATTGAACCATCTGAAGACGATGAATCCCAAGTCGGCGACGTACTTTCAGAGGTAAATAATCCATCCTCTTTAACTCGCCATCCATTACTGATAGTTTTGTGTTTACACCTCTATATCTCTTGTGTAGAATGAGGACAATGAAAGCCAGGAAGACTCCGTAGAGGTAATTTCTGTTTCCTCCGACTCATCTTCTCCTCCACCTAAGCCGGCCAGGCGAATTTGTGGGAAAGTTCCCTTCTCACACCCAAATGCTTGTTTGGATCAAAATTTCCTTTTGAAGAAAGCGCACCATACTTCAAATCGGAAAACTCGGAGTCATTCTGGAGACTTGGTGTCCGGGTTACCAACAAGAACCAAGAAAAGGCAAAATGAGGTAACTTTTAATAACACTTCTTCATGTCCTTTTGGATCACGTTTGTAACTCGCTCATATCTTTGAAGTATTTACTTTTGCAGAGTTCTCCTCCCACATCCGGCGACTCAGTGATGTCGGCACTTCCACCGATGATCCATGTCCCTGGGTAAGCCTTTGACAACATTTACCTCTGTTTTGATGGTGGTAATATCTGTTCTTTTAAACGCACCCCCTTCTCCTCTTAGGGCACAAGCGAAGAAAAGGAGAACTGGCGGGTCAACTCCCATTACAGCTTCGGAGCCTATTGAAAAATCGGCGCCGATCCAGGATAACCCGAACCAAGACAAACCTGAAGATCAAGTGGATCTCCCCAGCTCGCCCAAGGAAACCATGGAAGCGCCTAACCCGCCAAGTCCATTGAAAACAGCAGAAGACCCAGACGCTGTAGTTATCACCGGTACTCGCTTCTCTAAGCCGGCCACAACAGTTTTATCGAAGCATGTATCATCATTAGCTCAACCTATTTTTGAGCATGAACTTTCGAAGGCTAAGCTCTTCCAGTATGAAAATCTTGAATTCAAAGAACTTTGCTCTTGCTTTGCAAGTTGCTTGGAGGTGAGTTATGAGATGGAGAAAAGTCTGCTTCGATTGCTGAAGAACAAACATGAAGTACATCTTATTGCACACTGTATTATCCTCATTGACCCCCAAGGTCCGGGTCATCAGTAAAAAGATGAGCCGGGTCTTGATAGTAAAAATGAATCTGTCGACCTGTAACCCCAAGGGCCGGGTCATCTGTAAAAAGAGGAACCGGGTCTTGATACTTGAAGGAAAAACTTTCGACCTGTAACCCCCAAGGGTCGGGTCATCTGTAAAAACATGAGCCGGGTCTTGATAATTGAAGAAAAAACTTTCGACCTGTAACCCCCAAGGGTCGGGTCATCTGTAAAAAGATGAGCCGGGTCTTGATACTGTATAATTTTGTCTAAAAAATTATACATTAGCCCCCAAGTGTCAGGGATGTTGCTTGCAATAATTCTGAGACTTGCCCCTTGACTATATATTTCTACAGGATTCACTTATCCAGACTGAATCAGCATTTGGCGACTTGAAGAAAAATTTAACCGATCAGCAGGATGCCCGGGAAAAATCAGAAGAGAAGTGTCAACTGATCTTATCTGAGATGGAAAAGCTAAAAGCCGACTTAAAAAAGGCTCAAGCTGATCAAGATGCCTTAATAAAGCGAGAAGAAAAAGCTAAAGCCAAATTGGACACTGTGCAACAAGAGCTGTCCGGCTTAAAGCGACATATCTCCAACATGGTGCAAGCTGTCTTTGGTAAAAACCAACCCTTGACCTTGCACTTTGCAAATAAATAGCTTGTAGAAATCGCTGACCATCATTACCTCTTACACAGGTCCGAGAGCCACCAATCTTCAGGATGATTGTGTCATGATGCTAAAGGCGATTTATACGTTGATGGAGCAACTGTATACCGGAAGTGTGCTGACCGTGAAAGCAGTGATGGGTGCCAAGGAACCCATAAAATCAATAAAGAAGATGCTTGGCTGCTTATCTACTGTTCCTCCTCAAGTTGGCGAGCTAACTCGGTCAGCTGCCCGAAAAGGAGCACTGACTATGCTGAGTCGGTGTTTGGCGTATGCTCCAGAAATAAACCCAGAAGAAGTAGCGGCGGGCTTTCCCTAGCTCAAGGATGACGGGTCATAATTTGCTGAAGAAGACTACCAGCGTGTTGTCAAAGAATCCCGTTTGGCGGCGACTCAGCTTGCTTCAAGCTTGGATTTATCAAAATACAAAGCCGCCTATGACAACAAGAACAAGAAAGTTAACCCGCCAACCTTTGTAACGGCCATCTTAACTCCGTGTCGACCCAAGAATCCTTTTGACTTGGAGGTGGATCTCTCATCAGTGCTGAACGATGAAGATGAGTTCGCCGCGTTGTCCAAGTGTAACTGGGTACTGGGCGACTTGCAAATTGAAGTCGGCCAGAGCTCGCAGCAGGCTGATCCGAGAACATCAGCAGAATAAAACTTCATAGATTTGGCCATAAGAGCCATGTAATAAGTATTTTTAGAGATCAAACTGCTTCTGTGATATCTTGAAAAATCCTTATGTCGCCCTTAAGGCGCTTTAAAATGTTTGACCCGCCGTTTGAGGCGTTTTTATGATGCTTGACCCGCCGTTTTTATGGTGCTTGACCTACCTGGCGATGCGTTTTTATGATGCTTGACCCGCCATGGCTAGAATGATTTTGATCATCAACCTGTTAGTCTTGAAAACATATATCAAACCATCTCGGTGAGTAATGGATGATAATAAATAATAGTCGGCCCAAGATATTTGAGACGAGTCAGAAAAAAGTCTGAAAGACCTTGTGGCAGTGCCAGGAAGGTAAAAAATAGAAATTTCGTCGGCTCATCAGGCCACGACAGGATAGGACGAGTTAAATAAACTCAAGTGGTACCCAAGGGAGACTTTTGTATCAAAAGCTCAAGTATTTAGACCGGCTGATCAGGCACGAGTCAAGCTTCAGTGAAGCGGTTTCAATGAACCAATGGTTTCTCTATTTTCCATGTGAGGCGCTAGCCGGTTCCAGACATGTTTTAACCAAGGTGAGTTCAGGGTCCATGAGCGGAATAACTCGCCAAGAGTTCACGGGTCCATATGGCGATTCGGCCAACACACAGTCCGGTATAACCATTTGTAATGCGGTAATTTTTCGCAGGCCAAATGGGTAGTAAGGCTGATCTCAGTGAGAGGAAGCCCCCAAGTGACCTATGATTAAGGGAAAGACCGTCATAGGATTGTAGAAGCGTATACGCTATTACCACAAAACGACTTGAGAACAAACTGCCCTCAAGTAAGCCGGCCTAATCCACAGAATCATATAAGGCGCCTATGTTTGAATTGCGCGCTTGTGGCGACTTCGATCCTCTTTGGCTTATCGATACCCAATTTTGTAATAAGTGCATCGTGGCGACTTAAGCTCTTTGGTATGGATAGCGCCCATGCTTGGGCGACTTTGTTGATGAACAAAAATAAAGATCCATACCTTTCAATAAGATGAATTAGCAGGAAAGCCCCCAAGCCGGGAAGCGTTAATTTTATTGCTTTATAAGAAATGAAAAACTTACAAAACGTAGAGCTTATAGCTCAAGTGTAATAAGGCCGCAAGTGGGCCATGTTCCAGGGGCTAGTTGACTCAGCCTCCGTGGTTGGCCGATCAGGTCGTAGATCCACCAGATAGTAGGACCCGTTGCGAAGGTTTTTGCTGACGATGAACGGTCCTTCCCATGGTGGTGATAACTTATGCATGCTAGTACGATCTTGTATCAGTCGAAGCACTAAGTCGCCCTCTTGAAAAGTTCGGCTCTTGACCTGGCGGCTGTGATAACGCCGTAAGTCCTGCTGATAAATGGCCGATTGGGCTGCAGCCAAATCACGTGCTTCCTCCAGGGCGTCCAACGAGTCTTGACGCGCCAACTCGTTGTCCTGTTCCACATAAGCGGCGACTCTGGGCGAGTCATGCCTAATTTCAGGTGGAAGAACAACTTCTGCTCCATATACCAGAAAGAAAGGAGTAAAACCCGTAGAACGCTTTGGGGTGGTCCGGATGCTCCATAGTACTGAAGGCAATTCCTCAACCCAACACCCCGGGGTACGTTCCAAGGGAACCATGAGTCGGGGTTTGATTCCTCGCAAAACTTCCTGATTCGCCCGCTCCGCCTGTCCATTAGATTGCGGGTGAGCTACCGCAGAAACATCAAGCCGGATATGCTCACGATGGCACAATTCTTGCATCGCTCCTTGAGACAGATTAGTGCCATTATCAGTAATGATGCTGTGTGGATACCCGAACCGGAAGATCAATTTTTTCAAGAATTTGACTGCTGTCTCCGCATCGCAAGCTCCAACGGGTTCTGCTTCAACCCACTTGGTGAACTTATCAACCGCCACGAGCAAATGAGTTTTCTTGTTGGACGACATCTTAAAGGGGCCAACCATGTCTAACCCCAGACCGCGAAAGGCCAAGTGATGGGTATCATCCTTAGTTCTTGAGTCGGCACATGGGCCTGTCGCCCATAACGCTGGCATCCATCACATCGACGAACTATCTCCTCTGCATCTGCATGGGCCGTTAACCATAAGAAACCATGACGGAACGCTTTTGAAACCAAGGAGCGTGACCCGGCGTGATGCCCACAATCTCCGAAATGAATGTCATTTAGAATTATGCACCCTTCTTCGGAGGAAACACATCTTTGGAAAACCCCGGAAGTGCTTCGTTTATATAATTCGCCATTGATGATCACCATGGATTTGCTTCGCCGAACGATTTGGCGAGCCAATACTTCATCCGTAGGTAACTCACCCCAGGCGAGATAGGCCATATATGGAAGAACCCAATCCGGCGTAACATGGAGAGCCGCCACGAACTGAGACTCAGGATCTGGTATTGCCAATTCCTCCTCCGAGGGCAACCTTACGGAAGGATTATGCAGAGTATCTAGAAAAACATTGGGGGGAACCGGCTTACGCTGGGAACCGAGACGTGAAAGGGCACCAGCTGCTTCGTTAAGGCGCCGGTCGATGTGATCGACCTGATAGCCATGGAAGTGACCCGCCACATCAGACACGGCGCTCCTGTAAGCCGCCATCAAGGGGTCCCGAGAATCCCAAGTACCTGAAACTTGCTGAGCCATCAAATCAGAATCGCCAAAACATCTGACCCGCGTAAGGTTCATCTCCTTGGCGAGTCGCAAGCCATGAAGTAAAGCTACGTATTCCGCAGCATTGTTGGTACATGGAAACATGAGTCGCATGACATAGCAAAATTTGTCTCCTTGAGGCGATATCAGCACCACGCCAGCCCCCGAGCCTTCCAACTATCTAGATCCGTCAAAATAAATAGTCCAATATGTAAGGTCAGGCCTGTCTTCCGGGATCTGTAACTCGGTCCAATCATTGACGAAATCAACCAAGGCCTGAGACTTGATAGCCGTGTGAGGGGTGTATCACACGTGGTGTGGCCCAAGTTCGATCGCCCACTTGGCGATTCGCCCTGTCGCCTCCCGATTCTGGATGATGTCCCCGAGGGGAGCGGAGCTAACCACCGTGATGGGATGCTCTTGGAAATAATGTTTGAGCTTCCGGCTTGCCATAAAGACCCCATAAAATAATTTCTGCCAGTGTGGTATCTCTGCTTGGAAAGAGTTAGCACCTTGTTGATAAAATACATCGGGCGCTGCACAGGATATTCCTTCCCTTCCTCCTTCCTTTCGACGACCACCGCCACACTCACCGCTTTGGAGTTTGCCACAATATATAAAAGAATGGGCTCTTTCTCAGTCGGGGCGGCCAAGACCGGCGGGTTGACCAGCTGTCGTTTTAAGGCTTCGAAAGCTTCAATGGCTTTGTTTGTCCAAACAAAATGGTCAGATTTCCTAAGCAATTGATAAAGGGGAATAGCTTTTTCTCCCAGACGACTTATGAAGCGACTTAAGGCCGCAATACGACCCGCCATCCGTTGGACTTGATTAATATTCGTTGGTTTCCCAAGGGAAGTAACCGCCTCGATCTTGTCTGGGTTAGCTTCAATGCCGCGTTCGGATACCAAAAAACCCAACAATTTCCCTGCAGGAACACCAAAGACACACTTGGTGGGATTAAGCTTCATCTGATATACCCGCGGATTGTCAAAAGTTTCCTTGAGATCTCCCAGTAGCGTTTCCTTCCTGTGAGTTTTAACCACAATGGCATCAACATAGGCATGGACGTTGTGTCCGATTTGGCCTCGGAGGCAATTTTGGATGCAGCGCGGATAAGTCGCCCCTGCACTCTTGGTCCGAATGGCATGGACACATAGCAAAAAGCCCCAAAGGGGGTTATAAAAGTTGTTTTCTCCTGATCTTCCACGGCCATCTTGATTAGGTGATATCCGGAATAAGCGTCCAAGAAGCACAAACGTTCGCATCCTGCCACTGAATCAATAATTTGATCGATGCGGGGAAGAGAGAAAGGATCCTTTGGACAAGCTCTGTTAAGATCCGTGTAATCAATGCACATACGGAAGGTACCATTCTTATTGAGCACCAGGACCGGGTTAGCCAACCATTTGGGGTGGAAGACCTCTACGATGAATCCGGCAGCCAAGAGACAGGCAACTTCCTCCCCGATTGCCTTGCGCCGTTCCTCATTGAACCTATGAAGATATTGCTGAATAGGTTTTGCCTTTGGGTAAACATTAAGATGGTGCTCAGCGAATTCTCTCGGCACACCACACATGTCAGAAGGTGTCCATGCAAAGATGTCCGGATTATCACGGATGAATTCGATGAGCGCGCTTTCCAATTTGGGATCCAGACCCGTCCCAATAGTGAACTGCTTGGTTGAGTCGCCAGGGACGAAATCCACTGTCTTAGTGTCATCTGTTGGCTTGAATTTGAGGGGCGGCTCAGCGTCTGTCGTTGGCTTCTTTAAAGGTGACATATCAGCCGGATCAACATTGGCCTGGTGATATTTAAGCTCTTCTCCAGCACAGGCGACTTCCGCGTAACCCGCATCCCCTTCTTCACATTCCCTTGCAATCCTCCTATCGCCATCAACCGTGATGGGTCCTTTAGGACCAGGCATCTTGAGTTTAAGGTAAACATAGCAAGGGCGAGCCATGAACCGGGCGTAAGCCGGTCGCCCAAACAACGCATGATAGGGGCTCCTTAACTTGACCACCTCAAACATAAGCGACTCACTCCTGTAATTAGACGCTGTTCCAAACGCAACCGTGAGCCTAACTCGGCCTATGGGATACGCCGATTTACCTGGGACAATCCCGTGGAATACCGTGGTTGAGGGCATCAAATCTTTCTCCAACAGGTTCATCCTTTGGAAGGTGTCGAAGTATAATATGTTGATGCTGCTGCCTCCATCCATCAGTACCTTCGACAAAGTATATCCTCCAACTTGGGGAGCCACGACCAACGCTAAGTCGCCGAGATTGTCAACTCTTGGCGGGTGATCCTCCCTACTCCATGATATAGTCTGCTCGGACCAGTGGAGGTATCTAGGGAGTGCCGGCTCAGACACACTGTACGCTCGGTGACTCACCTTTTTATCACGCCTGCAGGCATTGGTGGTGAAAACGTGGTACTGCCCATTGCTTAACTGCTTTGGATTGTTGTGGAAGCCGCCATTGTCGTCCTGCCCCTGCGAAGCCCCCTGTTGGGGTGGTTGTTGAAAAACTCCAGGCGGGTTATACCGTCGTTGGTGATGCACCGGATACTGGCCACTGCCTGGCTGTGAGCCACCCTGAGCCCCGGGTTCAGGGAAGCCGCCGAAGGGGTTCTGGCGTTGAATAGGTGCGCCAAACTGTTCCTGCCGTTGGTCCGGGTCGCCGCCTTGCCCTTTTTTTATTGCCTCCGCCCAAAACTCCCGCATCACGTAACAATCCTCCCAGGAATGAGTCGCCGGTCTGTCTGCCATGGCGTGATGCGGGCAGGGGCCCTTGAGTAGCTCATTATAGTTGCGCGGCTTTTTGCCATTGTAACCCCTATTCTTTTTCTGGCGATGGTTTCCATTATTGGTGTTGGTGTTGGCGACTAAGTCCGAAGACTCTTCCTGCTGCCTTCTCTTGCTATTCGCTCCATGATTATGGTGGGCGCGTCCCTGGAACTGGGTATGATTTTTGGATGACTCGCCTTTCCTTGGCGAATTGGCTTTACCACCATCCTCTCCGGGATCTTTGGTGTCGTCCGCCTCAGCGTACCTAGTGAGGGTGTCCATTAGCTCCCCCATGTCTTGGACTTTTCGCTTGAGTCGCCCCAACTTCTACACCAATGGCTCGTAGTGGCAACTCTGCTCCAGGATCAGCATAGCCTGAGCCGCCGTAATGCCGTCCCACGAGTGAATGATTTCCGCGACCCGCCGTGACCAGTGGTGGGCCGACTCATCCGGACGTTGGACGCAGTGCTGTAAATCGACTATTGTCATCGGGCGTTTGCAGGTCCCTCAGAAGTTTTTGACGAAACGCTCCTTTAATTGAGCCCAAGTCTGGATGGAGTTGGGGGGCAAGTTCTTTAACTAAGTACGCGTCGTCCCTACGAGCATCATCGTGAAGTATCTAGCGCAAACTGCTTCGCTTACATCGAGCATGTCCATGGCGATTTCATAACTCTCCACCCACGACGCCGACGAAGACGCTAATCTTGCCGAAGGGGACTCTGTAACCGGATTCGATCGAATCGGCCTCGGGCCCCCATAGCAAGTTGTTGATGTAGTACTGCTCGCGGCGGCTCCGAGTCATGAGCCCCGCTGCGTAGCTCCCAGACCCTGGTAGGGCTCCCTTTGAGAACTCAACTCCACCGAGCGCATGCCCCACGGTGGGCGCCAACTGTCGTGTTTTTGTCATGGCAGATGTCCTCGTGAAACGACTTAGTGTTGGAGCCATCGCACCTTCGTGGCGACTCAAAGGGGTTGAACGGGAGCGAGATAGAGATTTACCCAGGTTCGGCCCCTCGTGAGGAGGTAAAAGCCTACGTCATGCTTTGTGTTGTATTGATGGTGTTTAGATTACAAGGAGGGCGTAACTCGCCTGACCTAGCACTCGATGATTTATAACCTGCCCTCTTCTTCCCTGGGACTCGCCTTTATATACAGGTCGAGTCCTTAGGGTTTACAAGGGTCCTTTCCTTTACACAAATCGTGACTCTTCCGATCTCTAAGTCGGCATCTTTCCAAGACTTGGAGACCTTCTCTACTATGGACTCCTCCCGAAGGTCCTGAACCGCCATACGACTCCCGGCCTTACTGGGCCAAGGCCAAAACCACTTGGAGATGAGTCGCCAGCTTCGGTGACCCGGCCCAACTAGGGCGAGTTACCCAACGGATAATATCCCCAATACCTGGCTTCCAACGCCTCCATGTAGCGATGGACGTGCTCGTCCTCCTTTCTCACACGGCGACGTACCTCCTCCTCGGGGGCCGGCAGCCTCGGCACCGAAAGTGGCCCACGTGATCGCCACCAAAGAAGCTCCAGGTCGACGACGGGAGCCCGGTTCATCACCAAGCTACGTTCCCCGAAAGGTAGCTTCTCCCAGTGCTAGCCCGACGGAGCCCAATCTCGGACATGCTGGCGCCTCTCAAGCAGGTGGTCGCCACCGAGTCGACGACGAGGATGCGGGCCACGCATCCTCGACATGAAGAACCAATTCTCTATTTAAATTCCTACTATTTAATAAACTTTTACAACTATTTAGGTGCAAAAATTGTAGTGTGAAATAGGTACCATACATGCCATAAGAGTGAAGTTATTATGAACAGACCCAACGTGTAGGAAATGTCATTAGCTCAAAGTGATAGGATTTGGCGAGGGTTGATATTACTGAATTCTAAACTAGGATGGTAATGCAGGTTCTGTTGGCAATCCATTACTAAAGTGAACATGAAGATCTTATTTTTTTTTTCATGTTGCTATATTCCCATCTCCTTTTACTTTTAGATTTTACACAAATTTATTTGAAGGTGCACCTACAATTTCTTTAAGAGCACCAAGCACAACTCAAGTACCTAATAGGTATTATTTTTAAGCTATTGTGAACCTCAAGTTCTGACAACATATTTTTCAAGAGAACCAAGCACAACTCAAGTACATAATAGGTATTATTTATAAATGTTGCTCTCTATATAATAAAAAAGATAAGCAAGTATCTATCAACATATTATGTAGGCGAGATACAACCCAGTGGCATATATAACTCCTTTGCATCACGATTCCTTTGAAACATCAAAATCGATTGATGAGCAAACCTTCACTTCTAAAACTTACTAAACGAATCATAATCTATGGAGGAAGGAGGCGGTCGATCTCGGGCAGGCCGGCAGCCATGGCGCTGCCGCGCTCGGGCAAGCTGGTGGCCATGGCTCCGCCGCGCTCGGGCAGGCCGACAGGAGGCGGTCAGAGCTAGGGAGGAGAGGGAGGAGTGACTGAGCTCACTATGGGAGCAGAGGAGGGCCAGGGCGCAGCAGCTGCTCGTCGGTGGCAGAGGGAGGAGGCGCAGGCGGATGGCATCGGTGGCGGCGACGACGAGGACGGCTTCGGGGGCGGCAGCGATTCCGGCAGACTGGCGGTGTCGGGGGCACGTGTCTCGACGTTGGGGGATCGAATGGAGAGAGGGATATTGAAATTTCAAAAGCCCTACTGATATACCCCAACCTTTAGTCCCGCTTAAAGCCACAAACCGGGATTAAAGGTAAATTTGGCGAGCCCAAAGGGCGCGAAACCGCCAGCTCGCGCCACCCCTTTAGTCCTGGTTGGAGCCACCAATCGGGAATAAAGGTAAATTTGGCGAGCCCAAAGGGCGCGAACCACCGGCCCCCGCTACCCCTTTAGTCCCGGTTGGTGGCTCCAATCGATACTAAAGGGGGAGGGGGCTGGCGAGGGGCGCGGGGGATGTTTATTCCCACCTCGCTAGTTGAGGCGAGCGGGCACCTGTTTATAAGCCCCGACACAGGCAATGCATTGAGCTCCTCTCTAATGCAGGCCTTCTAGGCCTACCTCACTTCTGCTGCGTAGTGGGCCTATTGGGCCTAGCGGGCCTGCATCCTGGCCCAACTACAGGTTGGGTTTCTAGTCGTATGGAGGCCGTTGTGGCCCAGTAGGAGGGCTTTTAAAATTTATTTTTCATTTTTTCTGCTTTATTTATTTTCTTTTGTTTCCGAGTTAATTTTTTTCTTTATTTAGAGTTTCTGTGTGAATCTTTTTTGCTTTAGGTAATTTTTTCATAAACTTTCTGTTACTGCCACTAGTTTTCAAATTTGAATTATTTGAAATTTCTGTGAATCCCTAGTTTCTGAATAACTTATTTTTGTTTTCTGCTTTATTTATTTTTAGTGATTCTTTTTTTCTTGTGTCTAATATTAGTGTGTTTTATCATTATATTGAATTTGGTAGATCTTAGGTTATTTAAAAAAATAAAATGCCTTTGTAACAGATGAGTCTTCGTCCGAAACCCTCATACTTCGAAAGAGATTGTCCATTTTGTACACGAAGTGCATCCTGTTTTTGCTGTAACCCTCTCAACCTTTTTGCACATCTTTGTGGATGAAATGATGATACCATGCCAACTTCCAACCTTTTCAGAGTTCATTTGTAGTTCTTTTCAATTTCAGGGTCATTTAGCTCAAAAAAAATCAGTAAATGCATGAAAAATAGCAAATGATGTCAGAAAGGGTTGAAAATTACTAACGTAGCTTCTAATGGTGCATACTGAATGCACAAAAAGTCTATTGTTGAAATAAGATTTCCTTCTATTCTTTGGTAAGAGCGTAGCTGGCACGACCCTGATGTATGTCGTCTTTTCCGTGCATACGTTGGTGGTCCTCCAGTCATAAAAAGGTTGAAACTTCAGAGTATGAGGGTTTCCGACGAAAATTCATATGTTACACGGGCATTTCAATTTTATTAGCTTGTTTCAACTCCAGACTTTTTGTGCATTTAATATGCACCATTCCAAGGCACATCCTACAATTTCAACAATTTCTAACTTCGGTTGCTATTTTTCATGCACTTAATGATTTTTTAGGTAAATGATCCTGAAATTAAAAAGCACTACAAATGAACTCTAAAAAGGGTAGAAACTTGGCATGGTATCATCATTTCACACACATAGCATTTGCTAAAAAGTTGAGAGGATTACGACAAAAACAGAATGCACTTAGTGTACAAACTTGGCCATCTACTTTAGAGCATGAGGGTTTGAGACGAAAACTCATATGTTACACGGGCATTTCATTTTCGTTAACTTGTTTCAATTCCAATTTTTTTGTGCATTCGATATGCACCATTCCAAGCCACATCCTCAAATTTCAATAGTTTCTAACTCCAGTTGCTATTTTTCATGCATTTAATGAATTTTTGGGTAAATGACCCTGAAGTTAAAAAGCACTATAAATGAACTCTAAAAAGCTTGAAACTTGGCACGGTATCATACATCACAATTCTCTAGAAATATTGCTCACATCATATTTAAACAGGGACATAATTAAAAATACTCGTCCGTGCTAGAGATCCCCAAGCAGTACATAATTATTGTTGGAAATAGAAGTGTTCGCCGTTGCGAACACTACTCGTCTGAATCAGAATATCCCCAAATTAGTGGTGGTGGTGGTGCTTGATGTACGAGGCGACGTTGGCCATAGTTCAAGATTTGAATCCCGCGGTACAACTCATATGCAACGTACACATCTTTTGCTGCATACTCAATGTTGATACCGTCATGTGGGTGTTGGGGAACATTGCATGGGAAACAAAAAATTTCCTACGCACACGAAGACCTATCATGGTGATGTTAATCTACGAGAGGGAGATAGGATCCACATACCCTTGTAGATTGCTAAGCGAGAAGCGTTAAGAAACGCGGTTGATGTAGTGGTACATCTTCGTGATTCAAATCACCGTCGTCCCACGATCCATTCCGATCTAGCGCCGAATGGACGGCACCTCCGTGTTCAGCACACGTACAACTCGATGACGATCTCCGCCTTCTTGATCAAGCAAGAGAGCCGGGGAAGTAGATGAGTTCTCCGGCAGCGTGATGGTGCACCGGTGATGGTGATGATCTATTCTTGTAGGGCTCCGCCCGAGCTCCGCAGAAAACTGATCTAGAGGAAGAACTACGAAGTAGAGGTTTGAGTTGCACGTGGCAAAAGTTGTGTCTCAAAAACCCTAAAATCTCTAGTATATATAGGAGGAGGGGAGGGGGTAGCCTTGGGGCTCAAGAGAGCCCCAAGGGCACCGGTCGAGAGGAGGAGGAGGACTCCAACTCCAATTCGGTTTGGGGAAGGAGGAGTCCTCCTCTTCCTTCCCACCTCCCTCTTTTTTTCTTTTTTCTTTTGTTTTTCCTTAGCCGACATAGCCCACTTGGGCTGGCCTCACCAACCCACTAAGGGATGGTGCGCCACCCTTGGTCCATTAGGCTCACTCCCGGGTGGGTGGGCCCCTCCCGCTGAAAACCCGGAACCCATTCTTCACTCCCGGTACACTGCTGGTAATGCCCGAAATCTTTCCGGAGACCAAATGAGACCATCCTATATATCAATCTTCATTTCCGGACCATTCCGGAAACCCTCGTGCCATACGTGATCTCATCTGGGACTCCGAACAACCTTCAGTCACCAACACCTATAACTCAAGTATACCGAAACGTCACCGAACCTTAAGTGTGCAGACCCTGCGGGTTCGAGAACTATGCAGACATGACGTGAGACACTCCCCGATCAACATCCAATAGCGGGACCTGGATGTCCATATTGGATCCTACATATTCTACGAAGATCTTATCGGTTGAACCTCTCTGCCAAGGATTCATATAATCCCGTACAACATTCCCTTTGTCCTTCGGTATGTTACTTGCCCGAGATTTGATCGTCGATATCCCTATACCTATTTCAATCTCGTTACAAGCAAGTCTCTTTACTCTTTCCATAATACAAGATCCCGTGACTAACACTTTAGTCACATTGCTTGCAAGGCTTATATGTGATGTTGTATTACCGAGTGGGCCTCGAGATATCTCTCCGTCACATCGAGTAAAAAATCCCAGTCTTAATCCATGCTAACTCAACGGACACCTTTGGAGATACCTGTAGAGCACCTTTATAGTTAACCAGTAACGTTGCGACGTTTGATACACACAAGGTATTCCTCCGGTGTCAGTGAGTTACGTGATCTCATGGTCATAGGAATGAATACTTGGCACGCAGAAAACAGTATCAACAAAATGACACGATCACATGCTACGTTTATAGTTTGAATCTTGTCCATCACATCATTCTCCTATTGATGTGATCTAGTCATCAAGTGACAACACTTGCATATGGTTAAAAAACCTTAACCATCCTTGATCAACTGGCTAGTCAACTAGAGGCTTACCAGGGACATTGTTTTGTCTATATATCCACACATGTATCTATGCTTTCATTCAATACAATTATAGCATTGATAATAAACGATTATCTTGAAATAGGAAATATAATAATAACTATTTTATCATTGCCTTTAGGGCATATTTCCAACAGTCTCCCATTGCACTAGAGTCAATAAGCTAGTCTCACATCACTATGCGATTTACATTGGAATGAATCTAACACCCATACAATTCTGGTGTTGATCATGCTTCGCTCATGGAAGAGGTTTAGTCAGCGGATCAGCAACATTCACATCCGTGTGCACTTTGCAAATACTTACGTCCTCTCCTTCGACATAGTCGCGGATGACGTTGAAGCGTCATTTGATGTGTCTGGTCTTCTTTTGAAACCTTGGTTCCTTTGCTAGAGCAATGGCACCAGTGTTGTCACAGAACATAGTTATTTGATTTAATGCACTCGGCACAACTCCAAGATCCATCATGAATTGCGTCATCCAGACACCCTCCTTAGGTGCCTCCGAGGCTGCCATGTACTCCACTCCACATGTAGAATCTGCTACGACACTTTGCTTGGAACTGCACCAGCTTACCGCACCCCCATTAAGAATAAATACGTATCCGGTTTGAGACTTAGAGTCATCCAGATCAGTGTCAAATCTTGCATCGACGTAACCCTTTGCGACGAGCTCTTCGTCACCTCCATAAACGAGAAACATTTCCTTAGTCCTTTTCAGGTACTTCAAAATATTCTTGACCGCCGTCCAGTGATCCAGTCCTAGATTACTTTGAAACCTGCCTGCCATACTTATGGCTAGGCTGACATCCGGTCTTGTGCACAGCATTGCATACATGATAGACCCTATGGCTGAAGCATAGGGGAAGGTACTCATCTTTTATGTATCTTTCATAGTCTTACTCAACTTTATACCTTGTAATACTCGCAAGAACCCCTTCTTGGACTGTTCCATTTTGAACTTCTTCAAAACTTTATCAAGGTATATGTGCTTTGTGAAAGTCCTATTAGGCGCCTCGATCTATCCATATAGATCTTAATGCCGAATATGTAAGCAACTTCTCCTAGGTCTTTCACTGAAAAACATTTGTTCAAGTAATCCTTTACGCTCTCTAAAAACTCCACATTGTTTCCAATCAGTAATATGTCATCCACATATAATATTAGAAACGCTATAGAGCTCCCACTCACTTTCTTGTAAATATAAGATTCTCCAACAACTTGTATAAACCCAAATGCTTTGATCACCTCATCAAAGCGCTTATTCCAACTCCGAGATGCTTGCACCAGCCCATAAATGGATCCTTGGAGCTTGCATACTTTGTTAGCATTCTTTGGATCGACAAGACCTTTGGGTTGCATCATATACAACTCTTCCTTAAGAAAACCATTAAGGAACGCCGTTTTGACATCCATCTGCCAGATTTCACAATCGAGAAATGCAGCTATTGCTAACATGATTCAGACGGACTTAAGCATCACTACCGGTGAGAATGTCTCATCGTAGTCAACTCCTTGAACTTGTGAAAAACCCTTTGCTACAAGTCGAGCTTTATAAACAGTCACATTACCGTCCGCGTCTGTCTTCTTCTTAAAGATCCGTTTGTTCTGAATAGCCTTACGACCTTCAGGTAATACTTCCAAAGTTCACACTTTGTTTTCATACATAGATCCTATCTCGGACTTCATGGCCTGTAGCCATTTGTTGGAATCTGGGCCCACCATTGCTTCTTCATAATTCGCAGGCTCATTGTTGTCTAACAACATGATAGATAAGACAGGATTCCCGTACCACTCACGAGCAGTACATGATCTTGTCGACCTGCGAGTTCTCATAGTAACTTGATCTGAAGCTTCATGATCATCATCATTAGCTTCCTCCTCAACTGGTGTTGCCTCGACAGAGGTTTCTCTCTGCCCTGCGCCACCATCTAGAGGGAGCAGAGGTTCCACAACCTTATCAAGTTTTATCTTCCTCCCACTCAATTATTTCGAGAGAAACTCCTTCTCAAGAAAAGCTCCGTTCTTAGAAACAAACACTTTGCCCTCGGATCTGAGATAGAAGGTGTTCCCAACTGTCTCTTTTGTGTAACCTATGGAGACGCACTTTTCCGCTTTGGGTTCCAGCTTTTCAGGCTGAAGCTTTTTGACATACGCATCACATCCCCAAACTTTACGAAACGATAACTTTGGCCTCTTGCCATGTCATAGCTCATATGGCGTCGTCTCAACGGATTTTGATGGTGCCCTATTTAAAGTGAATGCAGTTGTCTCTAATGCATAACCCCAAAATGATAACGACAAATCGGTAAGAGACACCATAGGTCGCACCATATCTCACAAAGTACGATTACTACGTTCGGACACACCATTACGCTGTGTTGTTCCAGGCGGTGTCAACTTTGAAACGATTCCACATTGTCTTAAGTGAGCACCAAACTCAAAACTCAGATATTCACCCCGTCGATCAAATCGTAGGAAATTGATCTTATTGTTACGATGATTTTCAACTTCACTCTAAAATTGCTTGAACTTTTCAAACGTTTCACACTTGTGCTTCATCAAGTTGATATATCCATAGCTACTCAAATTATCAGATATCTGCCGCGCGCCTCCCCACTCATTGGACCGCACACATCAGTATGTATGATCTCCAACAAGTCAGTTCATGCTCCATTGTTCCGGAGAACGGAGTCTTAGTCATCTTGCCCATGAGGCATGGTCGCACGTGTTAAGTGATTCGAAATCAGGTGACTCCAAAAGCCCATCAGCATGGAGTTTCTTCACGCGCTTTACACCGATATGACCTAAGCGGCTGTGCCACAAAAAAGGTGGCGCTATCATTGTTAACTCTACATATTTTGGTCTCAATGTTATGTATATGTGTGTCATCACAATCAAGATTTAATATGAACAAACCCCTCACATTGGGTGCATGACCATAAAAGATATTACTCATAAAAATAGAACAACCATTATTCTCTCACTTAAATGAGTAACCATCTTGCAATAAACAAGATCCAGATATAATGTTCATGCTTAATGCAAGCACTAAATAACAATTATTTAAGTTCATAACTAATCCCGATGGTAACGGAAGTGAGACAGTGCTGACGGCGATTGCATCAACCTTGGAACCATTTCCCACACGCATCGTCACTTCATCCTTCGCCAGCCTTCGTTTATTCCGTAGTACCTGCTTCAAGTTGCAAATATGAGCAACAGAACCGGTATCAAATACCCATGCACTACTACGAGAGTTGGTTAGGTACACATCAATAACATGTATATCACATATACCTGGTTTGGCGTTGGCCGCTTTCTTATCAGCCAAATACTTGGGCAGTTGCGCTTCCAGTGACTGATACATCTCCATCGTATCTACTTTTCCAAACTCTTTTGCCCTTGTTTTGGAACCTAATTTGCACGATTTGAATGGAACTAACCCGGACTGACACTGTTTTCAGCAGAATTGCCATGGTGTTGTTTTTGTGCAGAAATGAACGTTCTCGGAACGTCCTGAAAATTTACGGAGAATTTTTCTGGAAAATATGAAAAATACCTGCGCAAAGATCCACCAGAGGGGGTGGGCCAGTGGGCCACAAGCCCTGTTGCCGCGGCCACCCCCCTAGTTGCGGCAACCAAGCTTGTGGGGCCCACGTGGCTCTGCCGCCCCCAATCTCAGCTCTATAAATTCACTTTCGCCCAGAAAAAAATCAGAAGAGAAGATTTCATCGCGTTTGCGATACGGAGGCGCCGCCACATCCTGTTCTTCATCTGGATGACAGATCTGGAGTCCGTTTTGGGCTCCGGAGAGGGGAAATCGTCGCCATCGTCATCATCAACCTTCTTCCCTCTCCAATTCCATGAAGCTCTTCATCGTTCGTGAGTAATCTATTCGTATGCTCGCTGGGCGGTGATGAGTAGGATGAGATCTATCATGTAATCGAGTTAGTTTTGACGGGGATTGATCCCTAGTATCCACTATGTTCTGAGATTGATGTTGCTACTACTTTGCCATGCTTAATGCTTGTCACTAGGGCCCGAGTGCCATGATTTCAGATCTGAAATTATTATGTTGTCACCAATATATATGTGTTTTAGATCCGATCTTGCAAGTTGTAGTTACCTACTATGTGTTATGACTCGGCAACCCCGGAGTGACAATAACCGGAACCACTCCCGGTGATGATCATAGTTTGAGGAGTTCATGTGTTCACGAAGTGCTAATGCGTTGTTCCGGTTCTTTATTAAAAGGAGAACCTTCATATCCCGTAGTATCCTTTTGGACCCCGCTACCACGGGAGCGATGGACAATAGATGTCATGCAAGTTCTTTTCCCTAGGCACGTATGACTACACACGGAATGCATGCCTACATCACATTGATGAACGGGAGCTAGCCACATATCTCTCCGTGTTATAACTGTTGCATGATGAATATCATCCAAACGAATCACCGACCCATTGCCTACGAGTTTGTCCCATTGCTGCTGTTACTTGTCTTGCTCTGCTGTTACTACTGTCGCTTGCTACTGTTGCTACTTGCTACTGCTGTCACTACTGCTGTTCCTCGCCACTTCTATTAATTGTTACACTGCTGCTACTTGCTACAATTTTGATTCGCTGGTCGTTGACGGGAACAGACAATTTCCGTCAACGGGCAACTTCTGGCGCCATTGATACATTCGTTAGGAATAGTCTGCCATCAACAGATCATTTCTGACATCGTTGTTATCATACTACTTTGCTGCTGACTCTTTGCTTGCAGATACTAATCTTTCACGTGTGGTTGAATCTGACACATTCAGCTGCTAATACTTGATAGTATCCTCTCACCTCCTTTTGGCGTATCAACAAATTTGGGTCGAATACTCTACCCTCGAAAACTGCTGCGAACCCACGCGCTGGTGGGCCATCAACAACATTCTTCTAGTTTCGTTGCCGGGGAGTGCTAGCAACATTCTTCTAGTGCCGTTGCAGGGGAAGGTCTATTGTCACAGAATCAACATTTTTATGGCGCCGTTGCCGGGGAGGTATTGCTATATTCTCTGAGTCACTTGGGATTTATATCTGCTGATCACTATGAAGAATCTGAAGGATCCAAAAACCAAACTCTTGCCCTCAACTACGAGGGGAGGTAAGGAACTGCCATCTAGCTCTGCACTTGATTCACCTTCAGTTATGAGTAAGTTTGCGACATCACCTCCTGCTAGAAATCTTGATATGTCGCCTGTGCTTGATGATGCTTCTGATGCTACTGCTAGAGGTACTATGCTTGATACTATGCCTGATGCTATGCCTAATACCGCTAGAGATATTATGCCTGATACTACTAGAGATGCTATGCTTGATATTATTCCTGATGATGCTATGCTTGATACTGCTAGAGATGCTACTTTGCCTGATGTGCCACTAGGAGTGTTCCTTGATGCTCATATTGCTAGAGTTACTGCCAATGCTTGTGAAACTTCTGAAACTGCCGATACTATTGAGATAGAACCTGCTTTTGCTCCTGCTAGATCTAGGTCTCCTAGATATGAAATACCTGATATACCTGAGGGTTACATTATGGAGGGAGAGATAGCTGAGGATTTGTAAGGATGCCTATGACGCTGAGAAATTACTTCTCAAATGGAAGGAAAAATCTTTGAAAGCTAGGATGAAATACGACCCGAAGTTTGCCACTTCACCCATCTTTATCACCGACAAGGATTATGAATTCTCTGTTGATTCTGAGATAATCTCTCTAGTCGAATCTGATCCTTTCCACAGTTATGAGTCTGAAACGGTCGTAGCCCATCTTACCAAACTACACGATATAGCCACCCTTTTCACTAGTGAGAAGATCCGCCACTACTATATCCTTAAGTTGTTTCCTTTCTCTCTAAAGTATGACGCTAAAGCTTGGTTCACTTCTCTTGCTCCTGGATGTGTGAGTAGTCCCTAGGATATGATCTATTACTTCTATGAGAAATATTTCCCTGCCCATAAGAAGTAAGCTGCCTTGCAGGAAATATACAACTATGCTCAACTCAAAGAAGAGAGTCTCCCACAAGCTTGGGGGAGGCTCGTCCAGCTACAGAATGCTTTGCTTGATCACCCTCTTAAGAAGAACGAGATACTTGATATCTTCTATAACGGGCTTACCGATGCTTCTAGAGTCCACCTAGATAGTTGTGTTGGTTGTGTTTTTAGGGAACGAACTATAGAACAAGCTGAGACTCTACTGAATAACATCTTGATCAATGATAATGCTTGGACTATTCCCGAACCACCTCCTAAGCCAACCCCAAGGAAAAGAGGTATTCTATTCCTTAGTCCCGAAGATATGAAAGAAGCCAAGAAATCTATGCAAGAGAAAGGCATTAGATCTGAAGATGTCAAAAATCTACCACCTATCGAAGAGATCCATGGTCTCGATAACCCGATACAGGTAGTAGAAGTAAATTCTCTGCGTAGGTTTGATGAGAGTGATATTCCTTTTCATAAACCTGCTAGCCTATGCTTTGATGAATTTGTCAACTTTGCTGCCAAACAACAAAGTTTCAATGATTATGTTACCAGACATTTGGAACAAAGTACTCGTATGCTTAGTCATTTAAGTGCATGTGTAGACAGAAATGTCAACGATCTGAAGCTTCTGAGTAAACATGCCTCTATGATTACTACTCAGGTGGAACAAGTACTTAGTTGATATGCTCAAAATGTCTCTGTATGGCAAGTACATGAAAGATATCGTGACCAATAAACGGAAGATACCAGATCTTGAGATCTCCACCATGCTTGCCAATTACACTTCTAAAGGTGGAACTCCTAAGAAACTTGGTGATCCCGGAGTGCCCACTATACCTTGCTCCAATAAAGGAAACTACGTAAGAACTGCCTTATGTGACCTTGGAGCCGGAGTTAGTGTTATGCCTCTCTCTCTTTATCGTAAACTTGAACTGGATAAGTTGACACCTACTGAAATCTCTCTGCAAATGGCCAAGAAATCAACTGCTTTCCCTATTGGCATTTGCGAGGATGTGCCTGTTGTGGTTGCTAACACCACTATCTAAACAGACTTTGTTATCTTGGATATTCCCGAGGACGATGCCATGGCTGTCATCCTCGGAAGACCCTTTTTAAACACTGCAGGGGCTGTTATAGATTGCAACAAATGCAATTTCACTTTCATGTCAACGGTAATGAGCATACCGTGCACTTTCCGAAGAAAGGATATCAAGTACATTGCATCAATGCTATCGGAAAAAACTTCATCGATTCTTATTGGGAGCTTTGAGTGCCCTATTCCTCGTGTCAAGATGAAGTATGATTTTCTTGTTGGGGAGATTCATATCCCCATTGAGGTGACTTAGTGGCTATTCGAAAATTCTCTGTTCTCTCTTGCGATTCTAGAAAGTTTTGTCATAAGGATTTGATCAACCCCATTGACGGATTTCTCTCGATGACCATGAAATGGATGAACCAAAGAGTCACATACCTCTGTTTTAATCTTTCATTTTCTTTTTCTTAGAAGAAAAATGATAGGGTTAGTTTAGTTTTCCCTGTTTTCTGTTTTAGCGTCCCGGAGAAAATATCTCGAAAATAAAAGTTCTTAGATGGTCCTGAAAATATAGTATGATTTTTTCTGGAATATTTGAAAAATGCTGGGACAGAGAGCTGGCCTGGGGGCCACCCCAGTGGGCCACAAGCTCTGTCACCGCGGGCTACCCCCTGGCCGCACGGAGCAAGCTTGTGGGGCCCACAGGGGCCCCCTCCAATCATTCTAACTCCTACCCTCTTCTTCTTCCTCCAGAAAAAATTGTTTCGCAGCTCAAACCCGTGTTCTTGCTCATTTGGCTGTGATTTTAGATCTCCTTGCTCAAAGCACCATTCTTCGAACCGTTTTGGGGAAATTACTCCTTGGTAAGTGACTCCTCCATTGGTCGAATTAGTTATTGCTCTAGTGCTTTATCCTTCGTGTATTCTTGCTACCTTGGTGACCCTGTTCTTGAGCTTGAAATGTTGATTTTAGCTGGTACCAAGTAGTTCTAGCGCGTGATACGGTCTCTAGGCACTAGTAGGAGTAGTTGCTACGAGTTGGGTTAATCTTTATTCACTTTTCTTTCGAAGTCTCTAAAAATTTCAGAATTTTTCAAAGCTAGAAAAGGAAAAAGATGAGGAGGTTCTCGAGAGGATCTTCAAGCCGTAACCCCAAGGAGGATGAGAAGAACCACCCCAAGTACGTGGTTCCTCGAGTCACAGAAGTTCGAGCGTGCGAGTGGCCAACTGATGAATTTTTACGCGCCGCCGGGCTTTATGAAGACTTTTATTACTTGGTGGAGAACCCAGATCTTACCGTGTTCGTTGAAGATAAGTGCTCATAATACCTCCTCCTCACCAATATTTTCGTTCAAAGCTTCAACTTTTACCCGAGGAAGAATCCTCCCATGGTTGAGTTCATGTTGTACGATATCCCCCAGTGCATGACACTACAGGACTTTTGCAATGCATGCAAATTACCTTATGTTGGGGATATTCATGATCCTCGTCCACGGGACTTGGAGGATTTCATAGGTACTATTGCTGTTGGAGAGGAGAGAGGAGTGTCTCGCGCTAGAATTGCTAGCATACATTTTCCTGTGCTTCGGTACTTCTCATTATTTGTGGAAAATGTCTGATTGGCCGTGGGGAGGCTGGATCACTTAGCTCTCCAGACCTTGCGGTTTTACGCGAAGGCCTTTATAGCACTAAGACTTATAGCCTAGGTGCTATAGTAGCTCAACGGTTGAACACAAACCGTTCCAAAGGTGTCGTCTATGGAGGTATCTATGCTACTCGTCTTGCTAGACACTTTGACATACCTATTAGAATTCGCGAGGAAGAAGAGATGCTTCTTCCTGAGAAATATCTGGATTATGACTGCATGGTTCGCCATGATTTTCTGGATAGAGATGCTAGTAGACGGATGATTTATAACCTGGTATTTAGTCCAGGTACTCGAGAGACTATTACTTTGCCTGCTCCTTCTTTGTTCGATCTTCATGCAGGCTGGCACACTATTATGCCTTCGGACATCTACGCATACTCGGGCTTAGCCCAACCACAGGTGCCCGTGCCCGAACTGCCAGTTGAGTACCAGACGCCAGTTTATCAGTGGGAGCCAGAGGAGCTCACACAACAGTGGCATCCACAGTCTGCTCGAGAGTATCCCGGAGCTGGTTATTTCACGCCTTGGGAGTAGACCAAGCTAGGCCAAAAGCTTAAGCTTGGGGGAGTACGTGTTCTCACCGACTTTACATTCATGCTTATGTTTTTACTTTGTTCGTCGGTGTTCACACTTTGCCACTGTATGATCCATGCTAGTTTATTTTCGTTTTCTTGTTTTCTTGTCTTGTGTCCTTTTGAGAAAACCCAAAAAGATTTTCCTTTCTTCTTTGGCTTGTTGGGAGCTTTCCCGTGTAAATAGTTTTCTTTTTTTTGGGGTCAAGGTAGAAGATATTGGTTACAATGTTTAGTGGCTCTTGCATGCATCCCTGTTTAGCTTTCAAAGAGCCATATTACTTTGTCTTCTCCTTTGTGTTTGCCTGCAGATTCAGCTTAGTCCAATGCACGAGCACGCTTATTATTGTTCACATCGTTCGATCGTGCAAGTGAAAGCCAATAATGATGATATATGATGAAGTGACTGAGACTGAAAAAGCTGGTATGAACCCTATCTATTTTTTTTTGTAAATATGACTAGCTTCTCATCCCAGATTCAGCTTTGTTGTGAGAGAACCATGTTTGCAATGACAACTTAGAGATCATAGTTTCTGATGCCATGCTTATTTAGCTAGGAGCTTATAATGGTTTGTCTTGAATACCAACATAGATTTTGAGATGACTATGATGTAGTATGATAGGATGGTTTTCTCCTTTGAATGTTTCAAGTGGCTTGACTTGGCGCATGTTCATGCATGCAGTTGAAACAAAATCAACATAGCCTCTATGATGTTCGTGTTCATGGTGATTTATATCCTGTTCATGCTTGCACTCCATGATAGTCAAACTCATTGCATCTTGATGACTGTTGTCGCTCTCTAGTTGGTCGCTTCCCAGTCTTTTGCTAGCCTTCACTTGTACTAAGCGGAATACTGCTTGTGCATCCACTTCCATAAACCCAAAAGTTTTTCCATGAGAGTCCACCATACCTACTTATTTGCGGTATTTACCTGCCGTTCCAAGTAAATTTGTATGTGCCATTCTGTAAACCTTCAAGAAATAATCTGTTTTGCATGCCCAAACCGCTCATGTGGTGACAGGGGGCTATTGGTATCTTCCATGCTAGGCGTGTTATCCACGACATGTGTTTATTCACTGTCATTCATGAGAAAGGGGCCGGTAATTGGAATGCCCAGTTCCACGCTTAAATCGGAAACATAACAGTAAAACAAGACTCCCCCCGGATTGATGCTAGTATCGACGGTACCCGAGGATTCCGTTAGCCGTGGAGTGAAGACTTTACTTTTCTGTTTGGGAACCGCCTATAGCATGAGTAGCGTGGAAGATATTGAGAACTCTTGGTCATTTCGTTGACAATGAAAGCATGACACCCAAAATTATTATCTCTATTTTCAAAGCTTGAGCTCTGGCACCTCTGCAAATCAATGCTTCCCTCTATGAAGGGCATGTCTATTTATTTTCCTGTTGAGTCATCCTCCTCCTATATAAGCACCAATTAGAGAGCACCTTTGTCATTTTTATGCTTTGCTTTTGATTGATATTGAGTATGACAATGACTAGATCTTCGTTGCTATGAATTACAATGTTTAGTCAGCCCTTGACCTTTGAAAGTGCTCTGCATTTATAATTTGCGATCTCAAAAAGAGCTAGCGAGATACCACCTATTCATATTGTTTCATGCCTGTTTTGATTGAATTGTTGGTATTTGAAACTCATTATTATTTGCTTGCTAGCTGATTATGCCATTGATATTAGTTTACCGTGAGACCTTTGTGTCACTTGCTTATTTGGTTAACTTGTGATCTTGCTGAAATTCTGGTTATGAGTTAGACATAGTTGCAACAACAAGATCAAACACAGTTTGTCAAAGTTTTTGTTCTTTCTCTCTTAGTTTGTCAACTGAGTTGCTTGAGGACAAGCACGGTTTTAAGCTTGGGGGAGTTTGATACGTCTCCATCGTATCTACTTTTCCAAACTCTTTTGCCCTTATTTTGGACCCTAATTTGCATAATTTGAATGGAACTAACCCGGACTAACGCTGTTTTCAGCAGAATTGCCATGGTGTTGTTTTTGTGCAGAAATCAAACTTCTCGGAACGTCTTCAAAATTTATGGAGAATTTTTCTCGAAAATTTGAAAAATACGTGCACAAAGATCCACCAGAGGGGGTGGGCAAGTGGGCCACAAGCCATGTTGCCGCGGCCACCCCCCTTGGCTGCGGCAACCAAGCTTGTGGGGCCCACGTGGCTCTGCTGCCCCCAATCTCAGCTCTATAAATTCACTTTCGCCCAGAAAAAAATCAGATAGAAGATTTCATCACGTTTGCGATACGGAGGCGCTGCCACATCCTGTTCTTCATCTAGAGGATAGATCTGGAGTCCGTTTTGGGCTCCGGGGAGGGGAAATCGTTGCCATCGTCATCATCAACCTTCTTCCCTCTCCAATTCCATGAAGCTCTTCATCGTTCATGAGTAATCTATTCGTAGGCTCGCTGGGCGGTGATGAGTAAGATGAGATCTATCATGTAATCGAGTTAGTTTTGATGGTGATTGATCCCTAGTATCCACTATGTTCTGAGATTGATGTTGCTACTACTTTGCCATGCTTAATGCTTGTCACTAGGGCCCGAGTGCCATGATTTCAGATCTGAAATTATTATGTTGTCACCAATATATGTGTGTTTTAGATCTGATCTTGCAAGTTGTAGTTACCTACTATGTGTTATGACCCGGCAACCCCGGAGTTACAATAACCGGAACCACTCCCGGTGATGATCATAGTTTGAGGAGTTCATGTGTTCACCAAGTGCTAATGCGTTGCTCCGGTTCTTTATTAAAAGGAGAACCTTAATATCCCGTAGTATCCTTTTGGACCCCGCTGCCATGGGAGGGATGGACAATAGATGTCAGGCAAGTTCTTTTCCCTAAGCACGTATGACTACACGCGGAATGCATGCCTACATCAAATTGACGAGCGGGAGCTAGCCACATATCTCTCCGTGTTATAACTGTTGCATGATGTATATCATCCAAACGAATCACCGACCTATTGCCTACGAGTTTGTCCCACTCCTGTTGTTACTTGTCTTGCTCTGCTGTTACTACTGTCGCTTGCTACTGTTGCTACTTGCTACTGCTGTCACTACTGCTGTTCCTTGCCACTGCTATTACTCGTTACACTACTGCTACTTGCTACAATTTTGATTCGCTGGTCGTTGACGGGAACAGACAATTTCCGTCAACGGGCAATTCGGGCGCCATTGATACAATCGTTAGGAATAGTTTGCCGTCAACAGATCGTTTCTGACACCGTTGTTATCATACTACTTTGATGCTGACTCTTTGCTTGCAGATACTAATCTTTCAGGTGTGGTTGAATCTGACACATTCAACTGCTAATACTTGAGAGTATCCTCTCACCTCCTTTTGGCGTATCAACAAATTTGGGTCGAATACTCTACGCTCGAAAACTGTTGCGAACCCACGCGCTGGTGGTCCATCAACAACATTCTTCTATTTTCGTTGCCGGGGATTGCTAGCAGCATTCTTCTGGTGCCGTTGCAGGGGAAGGTCTGTTGTCACAGAATCAGTGACCCATCCCCTTGCAATAATAGTACTCAGTTTCCAGCTTAGGTCCAGCCTTGGGTTTCTTCGTCGGAGTAGCAACAGTTTTTCCACCCTTCTTGGAGCTACCCTTCTTGCCTTTGCCGTTTCTCTTGAAACCAGTGGTCTTATTGACCATCAACACTTGATGCTCTTTCCGGAGTTCTGACTCTACGACTTTCAGCATCGCGAATAATCACCGAGTGACTTCCTCGTCCCTTGCATGTTATAGTTCAACACAAAGCTCTTGTAGCTAGGTGGCAGTGATTGAAGAATTCTGACAGTGATAACCTCTTGTGGGAGTTCAATCCCCAACTCAGCTAGACGGTTTGAGTACCCAGACATTTTGAGCACATGTTCACTGACACACGAATTCTCCTCCATCTTGCAAGCATAGAATTTATTGGAGGTCTCATACCTCTCGATCTGGGCGTTCTTCTGAAAGATAAACTTCAACTCCTGGAACATCTCATATGCTCCATGACGTTCAAAGCGTCGTTCAAGTCCCGGTTCCAAGCCACACATGATAGAAGGTGGGCCGATTCAATTTGATGAAGTCTCTGATGGATACTAGCTCATTGCGCTGATGAGCTATATTTTGCTCAGTGTGCTCCAATAGACGGTTGGTGGCATGCTTGTTCCTATCAATTTCTAACATAACCTCTCTCATCAAAGGCGGATCGCGAGGACCTTCTTCATCCCTACCATCTCCATGGTTCAGACCACGACCAGCAGAATTCTGGATTACTGGTGACATCTTGAAGGAAACAACCAGGGTTCAGGAACAAGGAAGAACGCTAAAACACCATAATCCTAGGGAAAATCGGACAACATAACGGTTGTACCGGCATGAAATATGAGGCAACCTGCAAGAGATTTGGGCAACATAACAACTCAACATCATGGGTTCAAGTTGCAGCAAGAACATAGGCAGCACTTCTCACAAAATGGATGGAAACAGAATTGACACCCGACCATCCTATAAGTCTATGGTTGAGTAACTCATCATCCTAGCAGATAGATAAGAAGCCTAGTCATTAATCCCCGTAGAAGAGAAGAGGGTGACTCAGAATAGAGTGACTTGAGGAAAGAAGTAAAAAGAATCTGCGTTCCCTTTCCACAATCAATTCCCTTATATAACTATAGTGTTACTAGACTCAACATCGACCAGTTTGGCTTGGTAATCCTACAGACAGTCAAGCTCTGATACCAACGCTGTCGGGAACCCGAGCCTAAGCCACACAATTCCAGCTTGTAACAGATCATATCACTTTGTGGCCTCACACAGGATAATTGATAACCCACAAGTATAGGGGATCGCAACAATTTTTGAGGGTAGAGTATTCAACCCAAATTTGTTGATTCGACACAAGGGGAAGCAAAAGAATATTCTTGAGTATTAGCAGTTGAGTTGTCAATTCAAACACACCTGAAAGACTTAGTATCTGCAGCAAAGTTTCAGTTGCAGAGTAGTGTGATAGCAACAATAGCAGCGGTAACAGTAGCAGTAGTGACAGCAGTAGCGGTAACAGTAGCAGTAGTGACAGCAGTAGCGGTAACGTAACGTAGCAAGGACTAGTAGGAAAAACTCGTAGGCATTGGATCGGTGATGGATAATTATGCCGGATGACATTCATCATGTAACAGTTATAACATGGGGAGATATGTAACTAGATCTAGTTCGTCAATGTAATGTAGGCATGTATTCCGTATATAATCATACGTGCTTATGGAAAAGAACTTGCATGACATCTATTGTCCATCCCTTCCGTGGCAGTGGGGTCCTAATGGAAACTAAGGGATATTAAGGGTCTCCTTTTAATAGAGAACCGGAACAAAGCATTAGCACTTACTGAATACATGAACTCCTTATACTATTATCATCTCCGGGAGTGGTTCCGGCTATTGTCACTCCGGGGTTGCCAGGTCATAACACATAGTAGGTGACTACAACTTGCAAGATAGGATCAAGAATACACATATATTGATGAAAACATAATAGGTTCAGATCTGAAATCATGGCACTCGGGCCCTAGTGACAAGCATTAAGCATAGCAAAGTAGTAGCAACATCAATCTCAGAACATAGTGGATACTAGGGATCGATCCCCATCAAAACTAACTCGATTTCATGATAGATCTCATCCAACCCATCACCGTCCAGCAAGCCTACGATGAGATTACTCACAAACGGTGAAGAGCATCATGGAATTGGCGATGAAGGATGGTTGGTGATGATGACGGCGATGATTTCCCCTCTCCGGAGCCCAGAACGGACTCCAGATCTGCCCTCTAGAGGAAGAACAGGTGGTGGCGGCGGCTCCGTATTGTAAAAAACTATGAACTCTTCTCCCTTAATTTTTTCCGGGCGAGAGAGACTGTATAGAGCTGGTATTGGAGGTGACGGAGCCACGAGGGTCTCACAAGCCTGCCAAGCGCGGCGAGGGGGGGGGGGGGGCGTGCCTCCTGGGCTTGTGGGCTCATGGTTCCGTTCCTCCAGGTAATTCTTGCGCCAGTATTTTTTATATATTCCAAAAAAAATCCTCGTAAATTGCTAGGTCATTCCGAGAACTTTTATTTCTGCACAAAAACAAGACCATGGTAATTCTGCTGAAAACATCGTGAGTCCGGGTTAGTTCCATTCAAATCATGCAAATTAGAGTCCAAAACAAGGGAAAAAGAGTTTGGAAAAGTAGATACGATGGAGACGTATCAACTCCCCCAAGCATAAAGCCTTTCTTGTCCTCAAGCAATTTAGTTGACAAACTGAAAGAGACAAAAGAAAAAAATTATGAACTCTATTTGATCTTGTTGTTATAATTATGTCTAACTCACATTCAGATTTTCAGCAAGATCATAAGCTAACCACATAAGCGATGACATTTAGGTCTCATGGTAAACTCATATCAATGGCAAAATCAACTAGCGAGCAATAATAGTAAGTTTCAAATGTCAACACTTCAATCAAAGCAATCATGAAGCAATATAAACAGATGGTATCTCGCTAGCTCTTTCTGAGACCGCAAAACATAAATGCAAAGCACCTTCAAAGACCAAGGGTTGACTGAACATTGTAATTCATGTCAAAGAAGATCCAGTCACAGTCATACTCAATAACAATTAATAGCAAAGCATAAAAATGACGGAGGTGCTCTCTAATTGGTGCCTTTATAAGGAGAGGATGACTCAACAGAAACATAAATAGATAGGCCCTTCGCAGAGGGAAGCATTGATTTGTAGAGGTGCCAGAGATCAAGCTTTGAAGACAGAGATAAATAATTTTGGGTGGCATGCTTTCTTTGTCAACGTGATGACCAAGAGTTTTCACCATCTTCCATGCTACACATATTATAGGCGGTTCCCAAACAAAAAAGTAAAGTTTTGACTTCCCCACCACCGATCAATCACACTCCACGACTAGCTGAATCCTCGGGTGCCATCCATACCAACAACAATCCAGAGGGAGTTTTGTTTGCAGTTACCTTTTCGATTTGAGCATGGAACTGGGAATTTCAATTACCGGCCCCTTTCTCGTAAGTGATAGTGAATAAACACGTATTGAGGATAACACGCCTAGCATGGAAGATACTGACTGCCCCTTGTCACCACATGAGCGGTTCGGGCATGCAAAATAGATTATTACTTGAAGATTTAGAGAGTGGCACATGCAAATTTACTTGGAACGGCAGGTAGATACCGCATATAGGTAAGTATGGTGGACTCATATGGAACAACTTTGGGTTTATGGAGGTGGATGCACAAGTAGTATTCCCACTTAGTACAAGTGAAGGCTAGCAAAAGACTGGGAAGCGACCAACTAGAGAGCGACAACAGTCATCAATATGCATTGAAATTAACCAACATTGAGTGCAAGCATGAGTAGGACATAAATCACCACAAACATGAATATCATAGAGGTTATGTTGATTTTGTTTCAACTACATGCGTGAACATGTTCATAGTCAAGCCACTTGAATCATTCAAATGAGGAAACCATCCTATCATACTACATCATAGTCATCTTGAAATTCATGTTGGCATCCAAGACAAACCATTATAAGCTCCTAGCTAATTAAGCATGGCATCAGAAACTATGATCTCTAAGTTGTCATTGCAAACATGTTTCTCTCATAACAAAGCTGTATTAGGAACGATGAGCTAATCATATTTACAAAAACAAAATAGGTCGAGTTCATACCAGCTTTTCCAGGCTCAGTCACTTCATCATATATCGTCATTATTGCCTTTCACTTGCACGACCGAATGATGTGAATAATAATGAGAGTGTTCGTGCATTGGACTAAGCTGGAATCTGCAAGCAAACTCAGAGGAGAAGACAAAGTAATATGGCTCTTCGACGGATAAACAAATATGCATGTGAGAGTCACTAAACATTTTAACCATGGTCTTCTACCTTGATCCGAAGAAAAAGAAAACTATTTACACGGGAAAGCTATGGAATGATTTTTTCTGGAGGTGGAAGAAGTTGACTGGAGCTGGAATAAGTGGAGGGGGGCACGTGGGACCCACAAGCCTGCTAGGCGCGGCCACAGGGTGGCCGTGCCTCCTAGACTTGTGCCCCACTGGTGCATCCCCCTGACTAGCTCTCTATCTCAGTTTTTTTCAAAAATTCCAGAAAAATCATTCTTGATTTTCACGGCATTTGAAGGACTTTTATTTTCGGGACACTTTTCTAAGGGACGCGAAAAGCAGAAAACAGGAAAATAAAGCTAAATTTATCATTTTTCTTCTAAGCAACAAAAAGTAAAAGTTGGGAACGGAGGGTTGTGACTCCTAGATTCATCCATCTCATGGTCATCAAAAGAAATCCGTCAATGAGGTTGATCAAGTCTCCTTGACAAACTTTTTTCGAATCGCATAAAACCGGAGAATTTTCGAATAATCACTAGGTTACCTCAATGGCGATGTGCATATCCCCAACAAGTAAATCATACTTCATCTTGACAGTAGGTATAGGGCATTCAGAGCTCCCAATAAGAATTGATGAAGTTTTTTCAATAGCATTGATGCAATGTACTCGATATTGTTTCTTCGGAAAGTGCACCGTGTGCTCATTACCATTAACATGGAAAGTGACATTGCCTTTGTTATAATCAATAACAGCCCCTGCAGTGTTTAAAAAGGGTCTTCCAAGGATGACCTCCATGGCATCATCCTCGGGAATATCCAAAATAACAAAGTTCGTTAAGATAGTAACGTTAACAACCACATTAGGCACATCCTCGCAAATGCCGCTAGGAAAAGCACTTGATTTGTCGGCCATTTGCAAAGACATTTTAGTGGGTGTCAACTTAACCAATTCAAGTCTACGATAAAGAGAGAGAGAGGCATAACACTAACACCAACTCCAAGATCGCATAACGCAGTTCTAACATAATTTCCTTTAATGGAGCAAGGTATAGTGGGCACTCCGGGATCACCTAGTTTCTTAGGAGTTCCACCCTTGAAGGTGTAATTAGCAAGCATGGTGGAAATCTCAACCTCAGGTATCTTTCTTTTATTAGTCACAATATCTTTCATGTACTTAGCATAAGGAGACATTTTGAGCATATCTGTCAAACACATTTGCAAAAATACAGGTCTAATCATTTCAACAAAGCGCTCAAAATCCTCATCATCCTTTTTATTGGATGGTTTGGGAGGAAAGGGCATGGGTTTCTGAACCCATGGTTCTCTTTCTTTACCATGCTTCCTAGCAATGAAGTCGTTGTTATCATATCTCCTGTTCTTAGGTTGTGGGTTATCAAGATCAACACTGGGTTCAATCTCCACATCCTTATCATTACTAGGTTGAGCATCAACATGAACACGACTATCAATATTATCACTAGGCTCATGTTCATCACCAGATTGTGATTCGGCATCAGAAACAGTGATATCATTTGGATTCTCAGGTGTAATAGCAGCTGGTTTGCTAGCATGCAAGTTCCTATCATCTTTCTTTTTCTTCCTATTACTAGGATGACTAGGTGCATCAGTGCTAACTCCTTGTGAATCTTGCTCAATTCTCTTAGGATGGCCCTCAGGATACAAAGGTTCCTGATTCATTCTACCACCTCTAGTGGCGACTCTAACAGAATTGTCATTCAACTCATTGAGCAAGTCATTTTGAGCCTTAAGTACTTGTTCTACTTGAGTAGTGACCATAGAGGCATGTTTACTCAAGAGCTTAAGATCATTGACACTTCTATCCACACATGCCCTTAAATGATTAATCATGCGAACATTTTGTTCTAATTGTCTGCTAACATAATCATTGAAACTTTGTTGTTGGCAACGAAGTTATCAAATTCATCTAAGCATAAGCTAGCAGGTTTATCAAAAGGAATATCACTCTCATTGAATCTACGAAGAGAATTTACCTCTACTACCTGTGTCGGGTTATCAAGACCATGTATCTCTTCGATAGGTGGTAGATTCTTAACATCTTCAGATTTAATACCTTTCTCTTGCATAGATTTCTTGGCTTCTTGCATATCTTCAGGACTGAGGAATAGAATACCTCTTTTCTTTGGAGTTGGCTTCGGAGGTGGTTCGGGAATAGTCCAAGCATTATCATTGCTCAAGATATTATTCAATAGAATTTCAACTTGTTCCACAGTTCGTTCCCTGAAAACACAACCAGCACAACTATCTAGGTGGTCCCTAGAAGCATCGGTTAGTCCATTATAAAAGATATCAAGTATTTCATTTTTCACAAGAGGGTGATCACACAAAGCATTCAGTAGCTGGACAAGCCTCCCCCAATCTTGTGGGAGACTCTCTTCTTCAACTTGCACAAAGTTATATATATCCTGCAAGGCAGCTTGTTTCTTATGGGCAGGAAAATATTTCTCAGAGAAGTAGTATATCATATCCTGGGGACTACGCACACAACGAGGAGCAAGAGAAGTAAACCAATTCTCCAGATGAGGCTTAACCCCACCAAGTGCGTATTTGGTGTCCTCGCGGGGAAGCTATTGGGTTTCTTTGTGTTAGAACGAGGAATCGAGGCCAACCCGGAGAAGAATGAAGCAATTATTTCGCTTGGGAAACCAGCCAACATTAACCAAGTACAGCGCATGGCGGGTCAAATCGCGGCCTTGAGCCGTTTCATAAGTTGCCTTGGGGAGAAGGCCATCCCTCTCTACCATCTGCTCAAGAAAACCGATCGTTCGTATGGACAGATGAGGTCAATGACGCCTTCGAAGCCTTGAAGCGGCAATTAGGTAACCCGCCAGTGCTGGCGGCTCCGGCAGACAAAGAACCTATGATCCTGTACATTGCGGCCAATTCCAAAGCAGTTAGTGTGGCAGTAGTTGTCGAGCGAAAGGAGGAAGGGAAGGAATACCCCGTCCAAAGACCAGTGTACTTCAGCAACGAGGTCCTCACCCTCTCCAAGAAACGTTACCCGCATTGGCAAAAATTGGTTTTTGGGGTATTCATGGCGAGTCGAAAGTTGAAACATTACTTTAAGGAACACCCAATCACGGCCGTCAGTTCCGCCCCCCTCGACGACATCATACAGAACTGAGAGGCCACTGGACGGATTGCCAGATGGGCCATCGAGCTTGGTCCCCATCAGGTGCGGTATACGCCTCGGACAGCTATCAAGTCTCAAGCGCTCGTGGACTTCATCAATGATTGGACCGAGTTACAAATCCCTGAGGAAAGACCAGATCTTACATATTAGACCATCTATTTTGATGGGTCCAGACAGTTGGAAGGTTCGGGGGCTGGCGTGGTGATAACTGCGCCTCACGGTGACAAGTTTTGCTATGTCCTCCGACTCATGTTCCCATGTACTAACAATGCAGCAGAAGACGAAGCTCTACTCCATGGTTTGCGACTCGCCAAGGAGATGAACCTCACGTGGGTGAGATGCTTGGGCGATTCTGATCTGGTGGCTCAGCAGGTTTCTGGCACCTGGGATTCACGAGACCCTCCGATGGCAGCTTACAGATGGGCTGTGTCAGATGTGGCGGGTCATTTCAATGGCTATCAAGTGGATCACATCGATCGACGACTTAACGAAGCAGCGGACGCTCTTTCCTGCCTTGGTTCGCAGCGTAAGCCGGTTCCTCCCAATGTCTTTTTGGATATATTATGTAACCCTTCAGTAAAACTGCCTTCGGAGGAAGATCTCGCGGTACCAGACCCCGAATCTCAACTCGTGGCGGCTCTTCACGCTACACCGGACTGGGCGATTCCCTACATGGCGTATCTCACCAGAGGCGAGTTACCTGCCGACGAGCTGCTAGCTCGCCAAATTGTCCACCGGTGCACTAACTCCATTGCACCAACCTCAAGTTATCTTAAGGTCTACAACTAACTCCATTGCACCAACCTCAAAAGAGCTACAGATCACCAGATAAACTCATGACAAGACATCAACAAAATATAACAGATTTCAGACTTAGAAATATTTCAGCATCTCCAAATCAGCACTATTTTCAAGTATGTTGAGAGCAAGCAAACAACACCTTAATATGTATTTTTATTTTAACCAAGATTACCAGAGGCAAGCATACATATCCAAGGACAAATCTCTAGTTGACAACTCACTCATATCATGCACGGATTAAATCCCACAAAATAATCAAAAGGGCAACATGGCAAAATATCACGCGCACTAACTTCCTCGAAAGCTAAAACTAAATGCAAAGTTAAATCCTATGAATTTTTCTACCCTGACAACATATATAACATGTGGGGTTGCAAAATAAAAATATCGCCACATGAATATGCGAGATTATGTCCTAAACACGATTGAACTAACTAGCGATGGAACCTACATGCAAAAATGCAAACAACTACTCTGAAATACATGGAATAAGGTCCCTAAAAATGTGAGCATTTCATCTACGGGATTTGAGAAATCCGGACCCACACGAAAATAAATACGGGTGATCAACCCATTAGGACAGCACACGTTCCTAGGCATATGGCAAGTCAAATCACTTCAAACATGCATGCGAGTTGCAAATTATGAATCTACGCGAAAAACTACACAAGTTTCATATTTAAATCATTCTGATCCGATACACGGTTAATTAACTACGACTGTTTTAATATCTAACATTCTCCTAAAATAATTATATCGCGGGAAAAATAGGAAAAAGACTAACGGGCCGAATCTGCGGGCGCACACTAGCTAATTGACGCCTACGCACAGGATAGGCGCGGGGGAAGCTCACTTTGAGCCTTCGGCCGGCCTACAGGGTGAACTGGTCCGGGGCGCGCTGGCCCAGGCGTACACGACGGCGCTCAGGGTTGGCGAGCTGGCGCTGGGCCAGGCAGGCCGAGGGAGGGAGCAGGCTGGCCTGGGCCTCGGGGCGCTGGTCGGGCCGGTCAACGCGGGGGCTTGGCGCAGTCGAGGCAGGTGAGCGGGAAGGCTCCCGGACTGGATCTGGCCCGGATCTGGCCAGCAGCGGCGCAGGGGGGGGGGACCCCGGCGGGACGGTGGGACAGCGACAAGGGTGCACGCGATGGCGGCCTCGAGCAGATGGTGCTCGGCTAGGGGCAGCTTGGGCCAGGGCGAGCAGGCGGCGGCGCGGACGAACCGGGCTCGGGCAGGCCTACCGTGTGCCTTGCGGGCTGCAACGCTGGGAGGAGAGAGAGGTTGCGGTAGGGAGGAGAGATGAGGCGACGGTTTGCATGGGTTTCGAGGAAGAGAGACTGGCTGTCTAAAAATGGCATGGGGTCTATTTATAACAATGGGGGGCTACGTTTAGCAGTTTTTCGCCCGGGTTTCAACCGCGTGTCAGAATCGAACGATCTCGAATGCGGGGACGGCTAAGTGGCTCTGTAGAATAGGTTAGCCAGAGATAGTAGGGAGAACGGGCACCCGACAGCGTATTTTAAAACACCGATAAAATGTTCGACGATAGGCCGAATACGGTGCCGCTACGGTCGACCGTTCGGGTATCAGACGGACTCCGATTGCAACGAAATTTGGCAGGCGGCCTACCTATATCTAATTCATACCGCACATCAAGTTTCAACCCAATCAGAGGTATTTTTACACACACTTTTAAAAACAAGGTTTTGACGATGCCGCGGGTGCGTGCGTGTGTGGTTCGGCTCAAAATGGGTAACGACGAACACGGAGAGAACTGGCAACTAATAACGGATGCAACTTTTGAAAACTGGCGGCAATGGAGATGCCGATGCAATGCAGATGATGCGCATGATGTTATGATGATGCGGCAAATAAAAATAATCACACGACGAAAACGGGATAAAAGGGGAATCTTCTGGAGCGTCGGTCTCGGGCTGTCACAGCTGGTTCCTCTCTTCTAGTTAGGTGGCTACATATTTGTGGCTTGTGTAAAAAAGAGCCACTCCCTTGCTTAGTTGTACTCATTCATCCCTACTAACAAAGCTTGCTTGCATGCACTAGGTGGTTACTAACAAGGGAACACTACTAACAAGCCGATCTCTCTAAGAAAATAATCAACAAATATGTAGTCCCAATATGTAGATGGGTTCCCTATGTAGATAGGGCCAACAAGCCCATAGCATGATCACATAGCTCAAACTAGGAAGAACTTAATAATAGAATAGATAGAAAACTTAATAATACAATTTAAGAAAAGGGCCAACAAGCCCATAGAAACTCCAACATAGTTCAATTACAACTTAACATTACGTAGACTAAAAAAAGATAGAGGGTTTAGAACCCTAGCCGCCGCCTTCTCCACCTCGCTCCTCCTCCGGGCGCCCTTTTCACTGCTCCTCTAGGGCCTTGTCGATGGGGTACGGAAGAGTGTGCATGCGCTCCGCAGTGGGGAAGATGTTGTTGTACTCCGTGGACCTGTTGTGGGTGGTGAAAGCGATGAACTCGGATCCACACCAAAACACCCGGCCGAGGAGGTAGAAGGCGTCGAATCTGTTGGTAAAGTGGGCAAGGAGAGCAAGCGCCACCCGGTTTTGGATGACCTCCTCGACGCGGAACACCGGTGGAGATCCCCTCGGGAGGTGGTGGTAGCCGGACGCGAGGAAGAACTCAGTGAAGTTCCTTGCGGTACTCAACCTTGATACCACCCACACATGTAGTGTGCGATCAACGTACATGCCGGTAGGGTAGAGCCTCTCCGGCGGGGTGGGTGGGAAGCGGTAGGTTGGTCCGGTGTACTGCATGGCTGAGGGATGTGCAGAAGACGGAGAAGGGGTCGAAGAGCAAGAAGGGCAGATGGATGGCAGAGGCAGAGGGTGGCTTAAATAGCCGTAGTGCTACGTGTTATTTGGCCGTGGCAATAACAGGGTCAAATGTGAAGTTAGTAGCCCATTTTCAAACCCACCGCAACATCGGGAGTGTAAAAGCGTGGGAAACGGTGGTTTGAAAAGAAGACGAAAACAAAGCTAATTGCACGTGTGGGAATCCGTGGTCAAACCCTATATTATATGAAAAAGAGACAATTTTTGAAGAGCTTGTGGCCATTTTGCATGACAAAGTAAATTTGGCCCGTAAAAATTTGGTCATTTTGCATGATAAAAAGAGATAGAGGGCTTGTGGCCATTATGCAAATGCAAAATGGCCCATTTTTTAATAGTTTGTGGCCATTTTGCATGATAAAAATAAATTTAGCCCTTATAAATTTGGTAATTTTACATTTGTATAGAACAAAATGAACTAAATTTTCTACACAATGTCAATTGTTGTGTAATTTCAAACCATGCAAAAAAACACAGCCAACACGTTCACAAAAAATAGAGTGAGCATGTTCACAAAAAAACGACGCGATTCGACGGCCCAACTAGAGCTTGGTTTCCTTTTGGGCCCAACACCACTGGGTTTTTTTCGCGGAGTTAGTGGTGGGCGAGCAGCCGAGCACAACCAACACGATCGCCTCTCGCGCATCGCCCCACGATCCAACGATGCGGAACCGTCCTTGTGATCCAATGGCCCGAAGCCTGCACGCAGCATGCCCACCAAATTCCTTGTAGAAGACCACATCCGAGGGCTGTCGCTTGGCGCCAGGGTGTGATCAGATGGCTGACGTTGGGAGCTAGGGTTAGGCGAAACCCCGCGGGGTTTAGAGGGGTTTTGAGCTGGTCAAGGAATTTACGAAAGCTTTGACTGAGCATAAATAATTTAAAAAAAATCGAAAAAATATGAAACCTTCGTCGTTCGTTGTTTTATAAGACACACTAACGAGGAAAAATACTAAACTTGGTCTATGGTCATTTTCATGAAAAAACCCTAGCTGGCATGATCGAGGTCAAATGAGCACCATTAATTTAAAATAATCAAAACAAATATGAAACCTGCGGACAATGTTGTCTTATGTGACATGTTACCAACCGAAAATTATAAACTTGGTCTATGGTCATTTTCATGAAAAAACCTTCACACATATGAGCTATCACCTACAAGATTTCACACAGTTCAAGGAGATGAGGTAGGGTTACCTTCTGTTTTTGAAAAATTAAAAAAAATAAAAAATATATTTATTTCAAAGTGAATAAGAAGGATCTGAACTTAGTTTTACATTTTCATATTTTAAACGTGTTTTTTTCATAGTTTTTATATTAAAGAATATTTTTCAAAAGAAAATGTAAAAATATGAAGATTAATTCAAAAAATAGTGAGACTTCGAATCTACACTATATAGATTGAATAGGTGTTAATACAAAACATTTGGCTCATTTAGAGTAGGTCCAAAAAAATTGATTACAAGTGGGTTGTTTACCCTAGCCTGAGAGCTCATTTGGAGCATATTTCGAATCTACACTATATAGATTGAAGCAACACTGAAACAACATGTGTGATGAGTGAAGCAACACTGAAGAGATTGATACGTCCATTTTGCATCACGCTTTCATGTTGATATTTATTGCTTCTTGGGCTGTTATTTCACTTCACGGCACAATACTTATGCCTTTTCTCTCTTATTTTGCAAGGTTTACATGAAGAGGGAGAATGCCGGCAGTTGGAATTCTAGCCAAAAAATGGAGCAAGTTTGAGATACCTATTCTGTGCAACTCCAAACGCCGTAAAATAAACGAGGATTTTTTTCGGGATTTATAACAAATACTGGGCCGAAGAAGCGCCAGAGGGGCGCCAGCAGGTGGCCACAAGCCTGCTAGGCGCGGACACCCCCCTGGCCGCGCCTAGGGGGCTTGTGGGCACCCAGCTGGCCCTCTGGCTCCCCCCTTTTGCTATAATAAGGGTTTTGTCCAGAAAAAAAAATCAGGAGGAGGCTTTTTCGAGGATTCGCCGCCGCCACGAGGCAGATCTTGAGCAGAACCAATCTAGAGCTCTGGCAGGACGATCCTGCCGGAGAAACTTCCCTCTCGGAGGGGGAAATCGTCGCCATCGTCATCACTAACACTCCTCTCATCGGAGGGGACTCATCACCATCATCATCTTCATCAGCACCATCTCATCTCCAAACCCTAGTTCATCTCTTGTAACCAATCTCCGTCTCGCGACTCCGATTGGTATTTGTAAGGTTGCTAGTAGTGTTAATTACTCTTTGTAGTTGATGCTACTTGGATTATTTGGTGGAAGAGTTTACGTTCAGATCCTTGATGCTACTCATTACCTCTCTGGTCATGAAGATGATTATGCTTTGTGAGTAGTTAATTTTGTTCCTGAGGACATGGGATAAGTCATGCTAATGGTAGTCATGTGAATTTGGTATTCGTTCGATATTTTGATGTGTTGTATGTTGTTTTTCCTCTAGTGGTGTTATGTGAACGTGGACTACATAACACTTCACCATTATTTGGGCCTAGAGGAAGGCATTGGGAAGTAGTAATTAGATGATGGGTTGCTAGAGTGACAGAAGCTTAAACCCTAGTTTATGTGTTGCTTCTTAAGGGGCTGATTTGGATCCACTAGTTTAATGCTATGGTTAGACTTTGTCTTAATTCTTCTTTCGTAGTTGCGGATGCTTGCGAGAGGGGTTAATCATAAGTGGGATGCTTGTCCAAGTAAGGGCAGTACCCAAGTGCCGGTCCACGCACATATCAAACTATCAAAGTAACGAACGCGAATCATATGAACATGATGAAAACTAGCATGACAGAAATTCCCGTGTGTCTTCGGGAGCATTTTTCCTCCTATAAGACTTTGTCTAGGCTTGTACCTTGATACAAAAGGGATTGGGCCACTTTGCTGCACCGTTGCTACTTTTGTTACTTGTTGCTTGCTACGAATCATCTCACCACACAACTACTTGTTACCGATAATTTCAGTGCTTGCAGATATTACCTTGCTGAAAACCACTTGTCAGATCCTTCTGCTCCTCGTTGGGTTCGACACTATTACTTATCGAAAGGACTCTGATAGATCCCCTATACTAGTGGGTCATCAAGACTCTTTTCTAGCGCCGTTGCCGGGGAGTGAAGCGCCTTTGGTAAGTGGAACTTGGTAAGGAAATATTCATATAGTGTGCTGAAATTTATTGTCACTTGTCACTATGGAAACTAATCCTTTGAGGGGCTTGTTCGGATCTTCACCTCGAATGGAAGCACAAATAGTTGCTCTTCAACTTGCTGCACCTACTGAAAATAATTTCTTTGAATTTCCTTTGGGTATGCTTGAGAAACTGCTGGCTAATCCTTTTATAGGAGATGGAACATCACATCCACACTTGCATATAGTCTATGTAGATGAAGTTTGTGGTTTATTTAAGCTTGCAGGTTTTCCCGAGGATGAGGTCAAGAAGAAGGTCTTTCCTTTATCTTTGAAGGATAAGGCGTTGACATGGTATAGGCTATGTGATGATACTGGATCATGGAACTACAATCGATTGAAATTGGAATTTCATCAAAAGTTTTATCCTATGCATTTAGTACATCGTGATCGGAATTATATTTATAATTTTTGTCCTCGTGACAGAGAAAGCATCGCTCAAGCTTGGGGGAGGCTTAAATCAATGTTATATTCATGCCCCAACCATGAGCTCTCGAGAGAAATTATCATTCATAACTTCTATGCTCGGCTTTCTCATGATGGTCGCACCATGATTGACACTTCTTGTACCTGTTCTTTTATGAAGAGAGATATTGAATTCAAATGGAATTTATTGGAGAGAATTAAGCGAAACTCTGAAGATTGGGAGCTTGAAGAAGGTAAGGAGTCAGGTATGAATTTCAAGTGTTATTGCGTTAAATCCTTTGTTGAAACAAATACTTTTTGTGACTTTAGCGCTAAGTATGAACTTGACTCTGAGATAGTAGCTTCATTGTGTGAATCATTTGCTGCTCATATTGATCTCCCCAAAGAGAAGTGGTTTAAATATCATCCTCCTTTAGAAGTCAATGTAGTTAAACCCAATCCAGTTGAAGATAAAGTCATTGCCTATAATGATCCTATTGTTCCCAGTGCTTACATTGAGAAACCACCTTTCCCTGTTAGGATAAAGGATCATTCTAAAGCTTCAACTGTGATACGTAGAGGCTACATTAGAACACCTACACCCCCTGAGCAAATGAGAGTTGAACCTAACATTCCTATTATCAAAGATCTTCTGTCTGATGATGTTGAGGGACATAATATTCACTTCTGTGAAGATGCTGCTAGAATTGCTAAACCTCACGCTAGAGACAAACATAGGCCTGTTGTTGGCACGCCTGTTGTTTCTGTTAAGATAGGAGATCACTGTTCTCATGGTTTATGTGACGTAGGTGCTATTGTTAGTGCAATACCTCAATCCTTATATGATGAAATCAACGATGAGATTGCACCTGTTGAGATAGAGCCTATTGATGTCACTATTCAGCTTGCTAGAGATACTATCTGCCCTGTGGGAATTGTTAGGGATGTTGAAGTCTTGTGTGGTAAAACGAAGTATCCTGCTGATTTCCTCGTTCTTGCTACCGCACAAGATAGCTTTTGTCCCATCATATTTGGTAGACCTTTTCTCAATATCGTCAATGCTCATATTGACTGTGAGAAGCAAACTGTTACTGTTGGCTTTGAAGGTGTGTCACATGAGTTCAATTTCTCCAAGTTTGGTAGACAACCTCATGAAAAAGAGTTGCCCAGTAAGGATGAAACTATTGCCTTGCCTTCTATTGCCGTGCCTCCCACTGATCCTTTAGAGCAATACTTGCTTGAGCATGAAAATGATATGCATATGGATGAAAGGGATGAGATAGATAGAGTTGTCTTAGAACAATATCCTATCCATAAGAGTAATTTGCATGTTGAACTGCTTGGGGATCCACCCCCACCAAAGGGTGATCCTGTGTTCGAGCTTAAACAGCTGCCAGATACTCTTAAGTATGCTTATCTTGATGAAAAAGAGATATGTCCTGTTATTATTAGTGCTAGCCTCTCAGAGCATGAAGAAAAGAAGTTACTAAAAACTCTCAGGAAGTACCGTGCTGCTATTGGATATACTCTTGATGATCTTAAGGGCATTAGTCCCACTCTATGCCAACACAAGATTAAAACTGATCCTGATTCCAAACCAGTTGCTGATCATGAAAGGAGATTAAATCCTAAGATGAAAGAGGTAGTAAGAAAAGAAATACTAAAGCTCCTGGAAGCAAGTATTATCTATCCTGTCGCTCATAGTGATTGGCTGAGACCGGTGCATTGTGTCCCTAAGAAGGGAGGCATTACCTTGTCCCTAATGATAAGGATGAATTGATCCCACAGAGGATTATTACTCGCTATAGGATGGTGATCGGTTTTAGGAAATTGAATAAAGACGCTAGGAAAGATCATTACCCTTTGCCTTTTATCGACCAAATGCTAGAAAGACTGTCTAAACACACACACTTCTGCTTTCTAGATGGTTATTCTGGTTTCTCCCAAATACCAGTTGCACAATCTGATCTGGAGAAAACCACTTTCACCTTCCCTTTCGGTACCTTTGCTTATAGACGTATGCCTTTTCTCTTATGTAATGCACCTGCCACCTTTCAAAGATGTATGATGGCTATATTATCTGACTTTTGTGAAAAGATTGTTGAGGTTTTCAAGGATGACTTCTCTGTTTATGGGTCTTCCTTTGATGATTGCCTCAGCAACCTTGATCGAGTCTTGTAGAGATGTAAAGACACCAATCTTGTCTTGAATTGGGAGAAGTGCCACTTTATGGTTAATGAAGGCATCGTCTTAGGACATCAAATTTCTGAAAGAGGTATTGAAGTCGATAAGGCTAAGGTTGATGCAATCGAGAAAATGCCATACCCCACAGATATCAAAGGTATAAGAAGTTTCCTTGGTCATGTTGGTTTCTATAGAAGGTTCATTAAAGAATTCTATAAGATTTCTAGGCCTCTTACCAATCTCTTGCAAAAGGATATTCCTTTGTTTTTGACGATGATTGTGAGGAAGCCTTCGAAATACTTAAGAAGGCTTTGATAACTGAACCTATTGTTCAACCACCTGTTTGGAATTTACCTTTTGAAATCATGTGTGATGCTAGTGATTATGCCGTCGGTGCTGTCCTAGGGCAAATAGTTGATAAGAAGTTGAATGTTATTCACTATTTTAGTAAAACTCTAGATAGTACCCAAAGAAACCATGCCACTACAAAAAGGAGTTTTTAGCAATCGTGTTTGCATGTGAAAAGTTCAGGTCTTACATAGTTGATTCCCAAGTCACTATTCACACTGATCACACTCCTATTAAGTACCTCATGGACAAGAAGGACGCTAAACCTAGACTTATCAGATGGGTTCTCTTGCTACAAGAATTTGATTTGCACATTGTCGACAGGAAGGGTGCTGATAACCCCGTAGCAGATAACTTGTCTAGGTTAGAGAACGTTCTTGATGACCCACAACCTATTGATGATAGCTTTCCCGATGAGCAATTGAATGTCATCAATACTTCACATAGTGCACCGTGGTATGCTGATTACGCAAACTATATCGTTGCCAAATATATACCACCTAGTTTCACATACCAGCAAAAGAAGAAATTCTTCTTTGACTTGAGACATTACTTTTGGGATGATCCTCACCTTTATAAGGAAGGAGTAGATGGTGTTATTAGACGTTGTGTACCTGAACATGAACAGGGACATATCCTACAGAAGTGTCACTCTAAGGCCTACGGAGGACACCATGCGGGAGATAGAACTGCACACAAGGTATTGCAATCAGGTTTCTATTGGCCCACTCTCTTCAAGGATGCCTGTAAGTTTGTCTTGTCTTGTGACGAATGTCAAAGAGTAGGTAATATCGGTAAACGTTAGGAAATGCCTATGAACTACTCACTTGTCATTGAACCATTTGATGTTTGGGGTTTTGATTATATGGGACCTTTTCCAAAATCCAACGGGTATACTCATATCCTAGTTGTTGTTGATTACGTCACTAAGTGGGTAGAAGCTATCCCCACTAGTAGTGCTGATCACAACACTTCTGTGAGGATGCTTAAAGAAGTTATTTTCCCTAAATTTGGAGTTCCTAGATATCTAATGACCGACGGTGGTTCACATTTCATTCATGGTGCTTTCCGTAAAATGCTTGCTAAGTACGATGTCAACCATAGAATTGCATCTCCCTATCACCCTCAGTCTAGTGATCAAGTAGAGCCAAGCAATAGAGAGATTAAAATAATTCTGCAAAAGACTGTCAACAGGTCTAGAAAGAATTGGTCTAAAAAGCTCGATGATGCACTATGGGCTTATAGAACTGCCTATAAGAATCTCATGGGCATGTCTCCGTACAAAATGGTGTACGGCAAAGCATGTCATTTACCTCTTGAGCTAGAGCATAAAGCTTATTGGGCAATCAAAGAGCTCAACTTTGATGTCAAACTTGCTGGCGAGAAGAGGTTATTTGACATTAGATCGCTTGATGAATGGAGAACTCACGCATATGAGAATGCCAAGTTGTTCAAAGAGAAGGTTAAGAGGTGGCATGATAAAAGGATACAAAAGCGTGAGTTCAATGTAGGTGATTATGTCTTGCTATATAATTCTCGTTTAAGATTTTTTGCAGGGAAGCTTCTCTCTAAATGGGAAGGTCCCTATATTGTCGAGGAAGTATATCATTCCGGTGCTATCAAGATCAAGAACACGGAAGGTAATTGTCCGAGAGTTGTAAATGGGCAGAGAATCAAACACTATATCTCAGGTACTCCCATAAATGTTGAAAGCAATATTATCAATACCATAACTCCGGAAGAATACCTAAGGGATATTTATCAGCCTGTTTCAGACTCCGAAAACGAAGTGGTATGTGATTCTGTAAGAAAACAGACTCCAAAACTTTTCCAGTAGGATTTTTTCTCCGTTTTGGCATTTTCGAAAAAATAGAAAAATTGGAAGTAGTCCGGAAAGCGCGCGAGGAGGCGACAAGACTGCCAGGCGCGGGCCCACCCCGTGGCTGCGCCTGGGGGGCTTGTGGCCACCTTGTGTGCCTCCCGGACTCCATTTTCGTGCGGAGTACTCCTTCTGGTTTGGAAAAAATCATTATATATTCTCCCGTAAGGTTTGACCCTCGTATCACGCAGATTTCCACTGTTTCCGTTGCAGATCTAGATTGCCATGACGTCCCCAAAAGCTCCGAAGGACAAGATCTTCGAGAAGGTCATCAATCCCTACCTCACGGGAGTGCTGCAACACCCTCAATCTATCGAGTTGCGTGAGGGGATGTTGCACATCCGTGATGTTGAGGGACCCAAGAAGACCGGAAGCCTGGAGGCGAGGCTACAAGCAATGGAGCAAAAAGTCTTCAAGTGCCAAGGGATGGTGGAGCGTGGACTCAACGCCAACCACATGATGATCACGGAGTTCACCAGCCAGCACAGGATCGATGCCAATGACATTCGGAAGCACCTCTCCAGGCTCTATGACAGGATTGATCACCTCCAGGCCCAGATCTATGACCCGCAGAACCAAAACTGTGAGTATGAGTATAGATTTAAATCAATACGATTGGCTGCAGATTTGAGGATTCCGGAGACTCGTTCATCGTTCCATGATGGAGCACCTATGCCTTGCAAGACGGAGGATCAAAGCCATGTCGCAACAACTCCACCACCATCACCTCCAAAGGAAGACAACTAAGCATGGGTATGGGCAATCCCCTTGGCTTGTGCCAAGCTTGGGGGAGTTGCCCCGGTATCGTATCACCATCACATCTTTTGCCTTTACCTTTGTTTTAGTTTGTTCCTTTTCAGTTTTATTTTTCTCTAGTAGAATAAAAGTATTAGTGTTTTAGTCTTGAGTTTTGCTTTGTGTCACCCCCGATGTATTCGAGTTCGTGATCCATATAATAAAGGGTGTCTTAGTTGAGGGCTTTGCCTGTTGCCATGATCAAAAGAGTGAGAAAAGAACAAAAGCATGAAAGATCATGTAATGATCTTATGGGAAGTGATGGCTTCACATATAAAAAGAATGTTGATTGAAACTTGTTGAGGGGAGACAAACGTAGACCTTGGTCATTGTTGCAATTAATAGGAAGTGATAAGGAAGGAGAGGTTCACATATAAATAGATCATCTTTGACACCATCTATGACTGTGAACACTCACTAAACTATTGCATGCCTAGAAGTAGATGTTGGACAAGGAAGACAACATAATGAATTGTGTTTGCTTGGTTCCGAACAATGTTATATGACTAGAGATCCCTTAGCATGTGATGATTGCTTCCACCTCATATTAGCCAAAACTCCCGCACCAAGTAGAGATACTACTTGTGCATCCATAAACCTTCAACCCAGTTTTGCCATGAGAGTCCACCATACCTACCTATGGATTGAATAAGATCCCTCAAGTAAGTTGTCATCGGTGCAAGCAATAAAAATTGCTCCCTAATATGTATGATCTATTAATGTGTGGAAAATAAGCTTTGTACGAACCTGTGATGAGGAAGACATAAAAGCGACAGACTGCATAATAAAGTTCTTTATCACAGGAGGCAATATAAAGTGACTTTCCTCCGCACTAAGAGGACACACATCCAAACCTCAAAAGCGCATGACAACCACTGCTTCCCTCTGCGAAGGGCCTATCTTGTACCTTTACTTTTTGCCCTTGAAAGAGTCATGGTGATCTTCACCAATTCCTTGTTTCGCCTTTATCTTGGCTAACATCATATTCTAGGGAAAGATCTATATTCATATGTCAACTTGGAGGCAAGAATTCATGAATTATTGTTGTTGACATTACCCTTGAGGTAAGCAGTTAGGAGGCAAAATTATAAGCCCCTATCTTTCTCTGTGTTCAGCTGAAACTTTGATCTCATGAGTACCATGTGAGCTATAGCAATTGTAGAGAATGAAAAGATGATTGAGTATGTGGATTTGCTTTACAAGCTCTCATTTGACTCTTTGTGATGTTGTGATAAATTGCAATTACTTCAATGACTACAGGCTATCGGTTGTTACTTCTCAGTAAGGTTCTTGATCCATACTTTACTTTGTGAAGGAATTGTCACTTTAGCGTGAGAGATTATATGTTGGTATTGTTGTTCTAATCTTGATCATGATGCATGCATGTTCGTATTTTGTTTTATCGACACCTCTCTCCCTAAACATCTGGACATATTGAGCTAGGCTTTCGCTTGAGGACAAGCGAGGTCTAAGCTTGGGGGAGTTGATACGTCCATTTTGCATCATGCTTTCATGTTGATATTTATCGCTTCTTGCGCTGTTATTTCACTTCACGGTACAATACTTATGCCTTTTCTCTCTTATTTTGCAAGGTTTACATGAAGAGGGAGAATGCCGACAGCTCGAATTCTGGCCTGAAAATGGAGCAAGTTTGAGATACCTATTCTGCGCAACTCCAAACGCCGTCAAAATCAACGAGGATTTTTTTCGGGATTTATGAAAAATACTGGGCCGAAGAAGCGCCAGAGGGGCGCCAGCAGGTGGCCACAAGCCTGCTAGGCGCGGCCACCCCCCTGGCCGCACCTAGGGGGCTTGTGGGCACCCAGCTGGCCCTCTGGTTCCCCCCTTTTGCTATAAGAAGGGTTTCGTCCGAAAAAATCAGGAGGAGGCTTTTTCGAGGATTCACCGCTCCCACGAGGCGGAACTTGAGCAGAACCAATCTAGAGCTCCGGCAGGACGATCCTGCCGGGGAAACTTCCCTCCCGGAGGGGGAAATTGTCGCCACCGTCATCACCAACACTCCTCTCATCGGAGGGGACTCATCACCATCAACATCTTCATCAACACCATCTCATCTCCAAACCCTAGTTCAGCTCTTGTAACCAATCTCAATCTCGCGACTCCGATTGGTACTTGTAAGGTTGCTAGTAGTGTTAATTACTCTTTGTAGTTGATGCTAGTTGGATTATTTGGTGGAAGAGTTTATGTTCAGATCCTTGATGCTACTCATTACCTCTCTGGTCATGAATATGATTATGCTTTGTGAGTAGTTACTTTTGTTCCTGAGGACATGGGATAAGTCATGCTAATAGTAGTCATGTGAATTTGGTATTCGCTCGATATTTTGATGTGTTGTATGTTGTTTTTCCTCTAGTGGTGTTATGTGAATGTCGACTACATAACACTTCACTATTATTTGTGCCTAGAGGAAGGCATTGGAAAGTAGTAAGTAGATGATGGGTTGCTAGAGTGATAGAAGCTTAAACCCTACTTTATGCGTTGCTTCGTAAGGGGCTGATTTGGATCCACTAGTTTAATGCTATGGTTAGACTTTGTCTTAATTCTTCTTTCATAGTTGCAGATGCTTGCGAGATGGGTTAATCATAAGTGGGATGCCTGTCCAAGTAAGGGCAGTACCCAAGCGCTGGTCCACTGACATATCGAACTATCAAAGTAACGAACGTGAATCGTATGAACATGATGAAAACTAGCATGACAGAAATTCCCGTGTGTCCTCGGGAGCGTTTTTCCTCCTATAAGACTTTGTCCAGGCTTGTACCTTGCTACAAAAGGGATTGGGACACTTTGCTGCACCGTTGCTACTTTTGTTACTTGTTGCTTGCTACGAATCATCTCACCACACAACTACTTGTTACCGATAATTTCAGTGCTTGCAGATATTACCTTGCTGAAAACCACTTGTCAGATCCTTCTGCTCCTCGTTGGGTTCGACACTCTTACTTATCGAAAGGACTATGATAGATCCCCTATACTTGTGGGTCATCAGTGATCAGTTGTAGCGACCAAACTCAAAACAAGTCAAGCCTCTGTGTATCTGTGCCATCCCTGGATCAGTATGCTGGCACACACAATACATCAATGTATATATCAAAGTGCAATCACATGGAAATAGCGTAAAACTGATATATACCTTAAATACCTCAGTGGAAGAAGTCAAGGGAGTGATGTCCCAATAAACACCAATGGCAAGTTGAGTGTAGACCGTAACCCTGAATCGTACTCTTACTCGTCGAAGAAAAATATCTGCAACATAAGACGTTGCAGCCGTGTAGGTCAGCATATTCAATATGCCGGCAAGTCACATATGAGAGGGGGTAAAATATCATCTATACTATATGCATATATGGCAGGTGGTGTTGTAAGTTTTAGCATAAAGAAAATTTTCTCCTACAACAAGAGGGGCTAAAAGCAAAATATTACTACGCTGTTGGTTCTTAATGAGATGATTCCGCCAACCAGTTCTCATACCCAGGTTATCAATATTACCCACATCAAATATATATAAATGGTGTTGAGAATTCCAGATAACTTCAGTTCCTTTGGCTCAAGTTGTCCATGACCGTGGACACGGCTAATCGATTAGGTTTGAGTACTCTGCAGAGTTTTGCACACGTTCCCCACAAGATTTGATCGCCTCCGTGTATGTCCTCGCACTTCAGGGTGTTTGAAGACTGGATGATCAAAACATGGTCTTTCAACGGGTCCCTCTGAATCCCTGTAGGTGCCCATCCAAATCCTACCGTTCTTCTACATCTGCTGGCACCGCCTGTCCAGAGTCGCCGCGTTGTCCAACCAAGCCATAGCCCATAATGACTTGTGGCTGTGCAGGTAAGCCTTGGGTCTTGAAAATATCCGTCCGTCTCTTTGAGCCTGGCTGAAGCTTTCCGCAAGATGTCATGGCACGTCTCCAGCATCCCGGGTCATCCACTGGTTTATCCAGGGAGCCGATCAACCGTCCTTCACCCAGAGTTGCATTGCATCACAAGGTCTTGAAAAGTCTTGACTTAACCGATCTTGGTTATTAAATTATTCTAGCATCACTCGTGATAAACTCTCAACCAGAATCCCGTCTACTCAAGCATAACAATATGAAATTTGTTGTCCCGGGCCAAGTAACGAGGTTGTTGGTTGCCTACCACATGATACTACAATATGTAACCTTAATTTCGAAGTACCTACTCAGCATGCAATTGGGCATAGGATGGTAGAACTACGATGCATAAAACATAGGTGATACATGATCAAATGACTTGCCTGGTGATGTTGACGAAGAAGAATTTTCGTTCTCGAGGAATAACTTGATAGACTACTCGTCACTCTCCGATGAAATCTATATAACAACCATATCATTCACATAAGCACTCATACTGGCAATCATTCTAGCAATCAAAACAAAAGAAAGAGCGAATAAGAATCCGAAAGAAACTTCAACTAAAACTAGGAGTCTTCTACTACATCAAACACTAAATAGTTTTTTTTGTTCTAACTAAAAATAAAACATTAAATAACAGAGAACTAAGATATAAATTTAACCAAGATAAAATAAAGTATTTTACATAAAACTATTTTGAAAGTATTTTCAAATGGGAGTTGAAACAGTAGAGAAATCAATTGCAAGTTATTAGAGAACTAGAATTGATTTCATGATAACAAATAAAAATAAAAATAAAAATTTGTTGAAAACCTACTTTTAACTAACATAAACAAAATATAAACTTTCTGAAATATAAAAGAAAATAATTTAAAAACAATTATAGAAAAAGAAATAGCCATAATCCTAAAAGAACTAAAACATAATCTGTTTTGGTAAAATCCCCAAGTAAAGTTATTTAAAAAAAATTGAAACTTAAACTACTCAAATATATGATCACTAGGAAAACATCAGCAAAAGGAATTAAATTAAAATCTATTTTTAAACTCCCAGAATAAGCAAAACAAGGTTTAAACTAAATCTGTCTTCTTCAAATTTGAAAATTTCAAACATAGGCAAATAATATGTTTTCGGAAACTAAAAGAAAATTGTGATGTAACGCAAAAAGAATCACCTAATTCGGAGTTATACACTAATAGATATGAATTTTATAAGTTTGCTTTTTTTTGAAAAAAAAACTGTGACGGGATTTCTATGAAGCTCACCGTGGCTGGACAGGCTTGGAGGTGCTCCGGCGAGGTGGGGCTGCTCCGACGAGGTGGAGGTCGCCGGCGGGGAGGGGGGGACGATGGAGGAGGTCGGCGCTGTGGAGAGGAGCGTTAGGGGCTCCTGGAGGCGAGGGGGGTGGTGTCCTGGCGATGTGGGCGTGCTCCTTGTGAGCTTCTGTAGACAGGGAAATGGGAGATGGTGGCGAGGTGGCTACGGACAGGGAGTGGGCGAGTTGATGGGGAAAATGGAACGAGGAGGAGCAGGGGGTTCTTATAGGGGGCTTGAGAGGCGCCGGGATGGAAGGGAGAGGGAGATCAGGTAGGTGGAGGTTCTCTCTGTCCATTGCTATGGAAGTTCCTCGGAGAAAGGGAGTACGTGAGGAAGAAGAAGGTCCTATTGGGCCAGATTTGGAAAGGCTTTAATGGGCCAGGGCAAAGTTTCCAATAAATTGCGATTTCTTTCCTATTTTCAAAAACCGGAAAGTAAACGATAAAAGGGAAACTAAATAAATTCGGAATATAGAGCTTCTATATACTAAAATTATCAGAAAAATAAAATCTAAATGATAGGCATTTTCCACGGCCAAAATAAAAACTTCAAAAAAATGTTTTTCAGAAAATCCCCTAAATGCTTTATTTCTTTTTGCAAATAATTACTCAAATAAATCTAGGTGTCATGGCTCAAATATTTTAAAGAATACCCCCTGGTTTGGAGGGTCATGTTTCTCCTCTCTTTTTCTCTTGTTTGACAAAATATTGTTCCCGGCATTCCGTGAGTGAAGAAGAAAACAAAATGCATAGGAAATTCAAGTGCCACCTTGGTTCAAATTCTTTGTAGTTGAAGAAGTCATGCTATCTCCTCTCGTTGGTTTTAAAGAGATGAATTTGAACTCACAAGAAACGGGAAAGTCATTTTGTTCCCTCTCATGCAATTTTTTTTGAAAAGTTTCAAATTTCACTCAAGTTTCAATCACTCAAACAAACAAACAATCAATCTAATAATTTTATTAATATTCCAAAATTTGGGATGTTACATTAGTGAAGCAACACTGAAACAACATGTCTGATCAGTGAAGCAACACGGAAACAACATGTTTGATCATTGCAGCATCTAAACTCTAGTTCACAACATCTAAAAAGAACTAACCATACACTACATGCAAATATAAGGACAGAAAAATATAGATAGAATAATACGTTACTAGCATCACTATAGATTAAGTTCACACCATAAACTGCCACATTAAGTTTACCATAAGTAACCGGACCCTAAGTACCCAAAAGATCAAGATTCAGTTCACATCATCACACCATCACAGCATCATCACATCACTTCACACCGGAGTCAGGGCCTTCGCGAGCGCAGCATGCAGCCCCGTGATCTTGTAGTCCTCCCTGCGGATCGCTACATCCTGTGCATGAGACAGAAGGTGATCGAAGCGGCCATCCTTGGGCTTTGGCCTGGTGGTGCAGTAGGGGGCAGTGCCACTTTTTGAACTTGCGATAGAAGGAAGCAACTCCGTTGGCCTTGATCTTTTGCACCTCCTTGGTTGTGAAGGACACGACATTTCCCTTGTACACATCATCTCCAGAATCATACGACACACATGAATGAATTGCATTAATACATTATAGATTCATATACACCATGTCAAAGGAACTAAATGAACAAGGGATAGGCTTACCTCATATTCAAAATCGTCACTAAACGCCCCCACGTACGGGTCGTAGTCGGCTAGCTTCCTCTTTCTCCCCCAACCATCATCCTCCTGAATATACAATTACATCCATCACTAGTAGCCAATTGAAAATTTAGATATGCACACATGACACATTGATCATAGGGCTAATATACTCCCAATATCAAAAATGTTATAGAAGTGGTTTTTTTTATTTCTATGCCCCTTAGCTCTATGCATTCAAAAACCACACCATCACTAGTATATCAATGTATTAGATTTGTACACACATTGATCAAAGACCCCAATATGAAATTCAAATAACACATTGATCATTCGTCATGCACACACATTGAAGAATAGAGCTAATATAACTACATATTGTGGACACATTTAAATACTAATGAATCAAATTTATATACTAATGAATCAAAAGCCCCAATATGACAAATTTACACACACTGAATCAAATTTATAACTTAATCAATGGATTCCATTTGGGCATATGACATTCCAAACCCCAATCTGAGTAGCATTCAAAAACAAATCAAATAGGGACCCAATCTAAGGCAACGAAACTGAGTAGCATTAAAACCCCCAATCTGTGAGCACTAAAAACAAATCTAATAAGCATCATAGCATTAAAAACCCAATCTGTTCACAACATCTAGCATTTTTGCAACGAATTTATCCAAATCTAAAAATCCCAATCCTTGCAGCACCTAAAATCATAGTTCACAACACAAGATTTTTGCAACGAATGTATCCAACAAACCCTAGTCCAAAAACCCCCGTCCCCCAACCCATACCCTACAGAAAACCCCGGCCCATCCCTCAAACCAACTACTCTAACCATATGAACTACCGTATGAATCACAATCTAAACAATGCAACTAGGGAGCAATTAACTCTACAAGCTAAGCAAGTGCAAATACATGCTCCTCCACGATAGGCGGCGCAACGGGGGCATCTGGATTGACTGTGCCGCTCAACGCCTTCACCTTCTGCCGCGATGAGGCGGAGCCCGCCACATCCGCAGTGGTTGCGATTTTCCCCGCACCGTCGTGGACGCCGCCGACATCCGCGATCACCTCGCCTGGACCCTGCAGCTCCACCACATATCAGCCCGCTGCGCCGGCGACTCCACGAACGTCGGCCATCTTACAGATGGAGGCTATGAAGGTGAGGAAGAGGATGCGGTGGGGGAGAGCAAGACGATGCGGTGGAGGCGGTGGAGGAGAGCGAGATGACGCCGGTGGGGGAGTGGAAGACGATGCGGCAGGGAGGGGATTTGCGGGAAAATGGTAGGGGCGATGGAGGTGGTTGCCCTCTTTATATGATGGGATGTTTCGGGCATGTACAGGGACACGTGCTACCCCACGACCGCGGTCTCGCATGCGCCCACGTATACGCGGCCCCACTCGTCAGCTAACGGTCAAAGGCATTGACCCGACGGCAACGTCCGTTATAACCTGTTCTGAGGGTTTCGGGCAAGGGAGTGGGGAAATGTGAGCAAGAGTTAACAGAGTGGGGATGAATGAGTAGAGCTAAGGAACCAGGGGCACATAAATAAAAAACCCTTTTATAAAACCTTATGCAATATTTGCAACCCATTCATGATTCTTAATTCTTGGTTTGCAGAACTTTTAAATCCACTTTTCAAATGAATTTGAAATGCAAAGGAAATTTAATTAGGGCTTGATTCCAACAGTGATCATAATTGGATTACCAAAAGCATTAGCTAGTCTTGGCCATCACTGTAGCTTAATTACAATGATTACTGTATCACCAAATCCAGGGTGTCACAGTCGATCACGATGGTGTTATGTCAAGCAATTGGATCATACCTATTAATGTGCTTCGACATTATATACCTCAGTAAATACATGAGCTTGAACCATGGACATAGCATGTTGGTGGAACAAAATATGGTGGTAGGTTTCAAAGGAGTAAAAGTGGTGAAGAAAATATCGCATCAACTAGGCGGTCCAACGGGTTATGGAGATGCCCATCAATCGATATCAAGGAGAGGAGTAGGGATTGCCATGCAATGGATGCACTAGAGCTATAAGCGTATGAAAACTCAACGAAAGCTAAGTGGGTGTGCATCTATATTGCTTGCTCATGAATATCTCGGGCATTTGAGTAAGCGCGTCATCGAAATATGAAAGCCAATTTCTATAATGAAAATCTCCCACTAGCATATGAAAATGACAAAAGATGAGACCCTCTATATGAAAAACATGGTGCTTTTGCTAAGCACAAGTGTGGAAACAGAGGTAGTAACACTGTCCCTTCTCTCTTTTCTCTCATTTTCTTTCTTTCTTTCTCTTTTCTTCTTGTTTTTTCTTCTTCTCCTTTTTTACTTTTTACTTTTTATTTTTTTCCTTTTTTATTTTTTGTTCGGAGTCTCATCTTGAATTGTGGGGGAATCATCATCTCCATCATCCTTTCCTCACTAAGACAGTGCTCTAATAATGATAAACATCACACTTCCATCTACGTACAACTCGATATGAAAAACTAATAAATAATATGACTCTACATGAATGCCTGTGGCAGTATACCAAGATGTGCAATGATCTAGCATAACATGTAAACAATGATGAACTGTGGCTTTGCCACAAATAGTATGTCAGCTACATGATCATGCAAGGCAAGATGATGATGAACACACAAGTCATGAGACGTAACGGTGGAAGTTGCATGGAAATATATCACGGAATGGCTATGGAAATGCCATGATAGGTAGGTATGGTGAATGTTTTGAGGAAGATATAAGGTGGCTTGTGTGCAACATAGCGTATAAAATCGTGGGGTTTGGATGCACCGACGTAGTTTGCACCGACCCTCAAGATGAGAATGTGTAATGCACGATAGCGAAGAGGCTGGCAAATATGAAAAGGTGAGAGTGCGTACATCCATTGATTCAAATTAGTCATAAATAACTCATATACATATTGAAAAGCTTTATTAGCTCTCTCGAAGTAAAGTACTAATCGCATGCCCGTAGGGAGGAGGTTGGTAAGAGTTAATCATTGCGCACTTCAACCTAAACAACACCAGGATTTAAACAAGGAATAATAATGCTCACACATCATCACCCTACCAGAACCAATATTTAGACGAACAGGAAGTTAACACCCCTTAACTATCGATATTTCTACTAACCAACAACGTGCGGCTAACAGTGGGCCCAAGGCCCACTTGTCATCCCCTAGGGCCCTGGTGTCACTGCCATGTGGCTCTCCTTTTTTGTGTTTTTTATTTTGTGTTAATTTTTTCTGCGTATTTTGAGATATTTAATTTAATGCTAATTGCCAGATTTGGATATTTCCAAATCTGTCCACATTCCTAGTACATGCCAATTTTGGCATATAAGTTGATATAAGTGGCATTGTCATTGTTGTGTGTGCAATTGTGGGAGTTTTATTAACAATAACATAGGCATGTGATAGATGATTTTGGGGTAGATAAATGCAGTGAATCCAATGGTGGTATTGGTTTTGTCATTTGAGCAAGTTTGCAAAAGTGTTCTTTTGTGATGAGGTGTCATTTTATGATTTTTGTTGGATTTAATTCATGCATGCTGTGGTGAACATGTCAACATGAAAGTGCTAGTGTTTTATGGATAATAGGTTGTGGTATTTTTATTTTCTATGGTAATCTTGTAGTTTAGTGGGTTTCTTGCTGCAAAGTAGCAAAGAAAATGTTGCTGATTTCACATGCTAAATAATTCTAAGTGTTGGGATCTATTATTTTCTTACCAGGTTGTGTTGATGATTCCATGAATATAATGTTCCTTTGTGTCTAGTCAAATGCCATAAATTGATGTTCTTGATATCATCTACAAATTGGTGCCACAACTTTGCTATGTAGGTCTTGGATCATAGAGTTATTCCCTGTCAAAGTTGTTATGCTGTTATAAATTGTTGCAAATTCCCCTTGTGATTTTGACCAAGTCTGAGAAGGTGTAGTTATTTTTATGTCATGTTTAGTTGATGCTACCAAGTGTTCTGTGGTGTTTTAGCTTATGCCCAGTGCTAGTGTTTTCTAGTAGTTGTTTCCCTCTACAACCTTGCTTAATTTAATGCCATGAAACTTGCTATAGCATAATGTTTTGTTGCTGTCAATATGTCTCGAGATTAAAACCTGCAACTGAAACTGAGATTTTCACTAAGTCCTAATCTGTAATATTTCTTGTCATGTTGAGAGCTAGATTGCTATTGTATCATGAACCTATAAATGTTGATGTTAGTTAGAGATTGTTGTGATCATTGATAGATTCATATTCATGTCTTGGTTGGACCCATTGAGTGGCTATAGGTACTAGTTTTCTCTTGTTCAAAGTGGTATGTTGCTGTTAATGGATAGATTGTGATCATTGATAGATTCATATTCATGTCTCGGTTTTGTGCATTGTGTGAGTTGTGCTTGTTGGTTTTGCATGATTTTCAGGTATATTCCACCTAGAATGTTGTGCCCAACCCAGTGGCATCCTTGGAATGCCAAGGAAGTTCCCATAGCGTCATTGATATTGCTGGTTGTCTCCACTGCCTTCCGTATCTTGTTTTGTGAGTTTCGAGAGACCCATAAGTCGGCTCGCGATGTTCTTTATATGTTTTTGCACCATTTTATCACGATGCATCCATTTATGCCATGAGAATGAATCTCCAAATAACTTAACTTGAGGTTCTGTCCAGAATGCTAGCAACTTAATAATTGCATGAAAAGATGACTAGTGTATCAATGACATGTTACTTTCATGCCACACTCATGCATCATGATTGGTTGAAGCATTGTTTGTTGTCGTGTGTTCATTGGATGTATATTTTTATTTTGGGTAGCGTCGACAGGTGATAACAAGTGCGAGGATTCCGTTGAGTACGTTCAGGTAGAGAAAGAGCTATACCAGTTAGAAGATCCAACATGCAAGACGATTGTGACCTTGATATCGCTTCTAATTTTGTTACGCCTAGATGAATTGTTTCCATCGTTAATTATCGCTTCCTACCACCTGTAAATTAAGCCTCCAAACATTGCCATGAAATACTCTAACCCCTTCACTACCTAGAAAATGTTGATTGGCTATGACACCGCTTGCTCAACCATCTTATAGCATTGATAGTTGCACGTGCAGGCTGGTCCATGTGATAACATGGGAATTTTGAATATCATTTAATTACTCCAATTGAATTAATGCACCTATATACTTGTTTGTCTTTTGCCGCCATAGAATCGGTCACCGGTGTTATGTTCCATAATTGAGCGCTCCTAACACGCTTGGGGTTGTTATGGGAACCCCCTTGATAAATCATTTTGGCTAAGACTTGTCAGGCAATACCCAACTTTGGTACTACATTTTATAACAACTTAATAATTAAAAAGCTAAGGGAATAGCTACCCCGAGGATAATTTAATCAACCCCCGAGCTAGTGCTCCTCATGAGTGTTGGTCCAAACCAGAGCACTATGTGGGGCCAACCCAGGCCAACTTGGGTGATTTATATTAGGACATCGTACGCGTCTCTTATCCGGCGTGTCTTGAGACTGAGATACGCGGCTCTTATCGGGGTCGTCGCCCCGTAGGGTGGTCTTGCTGGACTTCTTTTCACCTTATCGATATATCTTGTGCATCGGGATTCTGGTGATGCTTTGGGCTATCTCAGAGTTGAGGTTTTCCACTTAGGAATCCGAGGAGATCATGAGTTTCGGGATCGAGGCTTTCTATGCAGCTTGTGGTAATTTGTGATGGATTATTTGGAGCACCCCTGCAGGGTTAAACCTTTCGGAAAGCCGTGTCGCGGTTATGTGGCAATTGGGAAACTTTATTTAACACCGGTTCTAGATAACTTGAAATAAATTAACTAAAACTTGCCAACTGTGTGCGTAACCGTGATTGTGTCTTTCGGAGCTCCTCCGATCGAGAACATGGTGGGGTTATGACTGACGTAAGTAGGTGTTCAATATCACTTAGTGATTATTACTAGTTCACGACCATCATGCTTAGACCACTCAATTTACTTCATGATCTCGTAAGTTAGCCACCATAAATGGTTAGTGATGCTGAAACTCAAACACTTACCCTTCCACACCCAATAACTTAGTTAGTCCCGCTATCATCGTCATAAGATTGCTTAGTCCACGTGGATCATAGATTACTACAACACCATAGGTTCATGTATCACAAATCCATAGGATTTTGATGCTACGCAGTTGCACTGGGAGTTTGACACACGCAGTGGCCGTATGTACGTGGTGTACCCCCATGATTAGGGGACCTTGGTCTTCTCTTGGACCTAGCTAGACAGATCATTCCTACTTTGTCGTTTATCTTGTCCTTAGCCGGACCCTGTCTTATGGATAATTTGAATAAATTTTTGAATGAACTATAACTTAACTGGTGGTGAGTGTAAGCTATTCCATATTAGTAAGGTGCCTGTGCTACGCTACGGAACCACTGAAAATGAGGTGAAACAATAAGCATAAGCTAAATTTAGTATTGTTTTTTTCTTCTATAGAGAATGTTATGATTTAATCACATAAGAGCATTTATACAATGGTGCCACACAAAAATAGTAGGATGCTCCTGCATGACCACATAAAAACAACATGATATGACGTTGAGGTGTTCTCTTCATTGCACCACCTTAAAATTTCACTTCATAAGTGAAACTCAATTGTAGTTATAACATGAATCACTTCTTGTATGTAATGCAAATATTTATGTACTTGCAAAAGGCCAAGATGCGGCTCTTTCCTTATTAAGGCCTTGTCCCCAAATATGGAAAGTGCCTCATCTTGGTAGTTACACACCCTTTCATAGTGCCACATCAATATCATTAACACACAATTTCTCCTTTGTGTGCTACATGAAAGTTTTTATTATATTGAACTTGAATACCCATCCTTTTTGGACTAGTCTCATAACCCATGCAAATTACCTCTACTATTGTTTAAACTCTCAAACAAATATAAGTGAAGAAAGAGAGTGCAATTATTTCTATAAAATCTATACGCCATCGTGCTGTAAAAGATATAAGTGAAGTACTAGAGAAACTTCTTAGCTCAAAAGATATAAGTGAAGCACATAGAGTATTCTAACAAATCACGATGAACATGTCTCTCTCTAAAAAAGGTATGTCCAAAAAACAATGATTGTGGAAAACTAAAACAAAAGCAAACTATAATACACAACCCTCCAGGCAAAACACATATCATGTGATGAATGAAATATAGCTTCAAGTGACATACCGATGGAATGGAGACGAAATAGGGGATGCCTTCTAGGGCATCCCCAAGCTTAGACGCTTGAGTATTACTCCCTCTATCCCAAAATAAGTGTCTCAACTTTGTACTAGCTCTAGTACAAGAATGTACTAAGCTTGAGACACTTATTTTAGGACGGAGGGAGTATTAGAAGGCATCCCCAAGCTTAGACGCTTGAGTATTATTAGGATATTACCTTGGGTGCCTTGGGAATCCCCAAGATTACAGTCTTGTTACTCCTTATTCCTTCATCCATCGTGATGACACCCAAAACTTCAAAACTTCAGCACACAAAACTCAACACAAAACTCATGAGATCCGTTAGTATAATAGGCAAATCATAATATTTAGGTACTTTTATAAATTGATTTTTATTTAATTATTTCATAATATACTTTATGATAACTTATACATGGATTATACCCTTGATAGAATCCATAACAACATCAATATAAGAAAAATGTTCAACAAAAAAAATGTCTAAAACAGAATGATCTATAGTGATTAGCACTTAAACCATACTTCTAGAACTTCGAAAATTCAGAAAAACTAGGACAACCTGGGAAATTTGTATACCAATACTTTGTAAAAAATTCCAATCAAAAATACATTCGAGTAAAATCACATAAATTCTACACTGGGCGAAAAAGTTTTTGCTTTTGCACCGTATCAATTATACTTATCATCCAAATCATCCCAACGGCTTTATTTGGCACAAACATTGACTAAAACATAAAAACACAATCATTACAGTATCAATAATCATGTTAACTTAAAAAACATAAAGTATTGGGTTGTCTCCTCATACTTGTGATATGCGTTGTCTTTTCCATGTAGAGGAACATGTTATCGCATTATGAAACAAAGATTTATTGGACCAATAGGAATATCAATCATAACTGTCATCAATGGATGCACACAAAGTAACAAACAACTTGCACCCAATGTGGACAAGAGGGTTGTCAATCCCCTTGAACTTGTTATTTGCAAGCGAGTGAGGTGTGTAGATAATTGTAGATAGTTGTAAATTGCAAAATAAAATAAGAACAAGTAAATGGAAGCAAGGTATTTAAGGTTTTGTAAATATACGGTGAATAGATCCGGGGTTCATAGTTTTACCTAATGGCATCTCTCATGAAAAATAGCATACGGTGGGTAAACAAATTACTCTTGGGTAATTGATAGAAAAGCAGATAGTTATGTGATATTCACGACAATGATCATGTGTATATAGGCATCACGTGCATAAACAAATGTGTCGACTCCTTCCTGCACCTATTACTATTACTCCGCTCATCGACCGCTATCCAGCATGCATCTAGATTATTAAGTAAAACACAGTAATGCATGTAGAACGATGACATGATGTAGACAAAGTAAACTCAAGCAATACGAATAAACCCCCTTATTTTATCCTTAGTAAAAACATCACAAATATGCATCTTGTCCCCTTCCCTCATTGGGATATACAAATTCGCCAGGTTGAACCTACTATAACGCACCTCTCTCACCGAAGAAATATCAGTCTTGTTGGCCAAACTATATTAATAGATCGAAGAGAATTCATAATCATGCACTTAAGAATCATATTAGTATTCATAGAAGACTCAAATATTTATCACGAATAATCTGAACTTACGCCCACAATTCATCGAATCCCGACAAACACACCGCACAGAAGTAATTCATCATGTGGATCAAAGCGAAGTTGCGATGATCATTTTATTAAAGATCAAGAGAGAGATTGCCATCTAGGTACTTTCTCTCGACCCGTAGGTTTGTGGTGAACTACTCACACATCATCATGAGGGCAGCAAGGCTGATGAAGAAGCCCTCCATGATTGACCCCACTCCCACGGGACCCTAGAACAGAGCTCCAGATGGCCTCCAATCGAAACAAGCACTTACGATGACGTAAAAGTGTTTCGAGACTGTTTCTGGGTTTTTAGGTTAATTGAGAATTTATAATCGAGAGAACAGAGTCGGCAGGGCCTCGAGGGGCCCACAAGACAATAGGGCGCGTCCCCCAAGGTCGCGCCAGGTTGTCTTGTGGGGCCCTCATGTGGCCCCCATACTTATTCCGACGCTTCTTGGTCTTCTTTTGGTCCAGAAAAAATCTCCTAAAAGTTTCACGTTAATTGGACTTCGCTTGGTATGGAAAACCTGAAAATTAGAAAACATGCACAAAACAACAACTGGCACTGGTGTTAGAGCATATTTCTCCCTATGTGGTTTTGGTAACTGATGACAATCCCTATGGACTAATGGTTGCCTTAAGTTATATTTGTAGGATTTGTCCATAGGCACTTGATGACCCACAAGTGTAGGGGATCAATCGTAGCCTTTTCGACAAGTAAGAGTGTCGAATCCAACGAGGAGCAGAAGTACTGTAAGGTAACTTTTTATGGGTTTTCTAGTATAAGCAACAAGGAAATAAATACAAGTAAAGTAAATGGTGCCGAGGTGCAGCAAGTGGCCCAATTCTTTTAAACTCAAAGGATAAGCCGAGGGACTAAACATATAAAGACTAAGGCATTCCTGAGGACACACGGGAGAGATAGTCAAGTGCTTTCGCTATATTCCGTCTAGTACTATGTTTTGTATTGATAAGTGTTATGTGGGTGGATCTTAACTAGTGCACCGTCTAGGCTAAGACAAGTACACTCTTATGATTAACCCCTCTTGCAAGCATCTGCAAATACAAGAGAGAAATTAAGGTTAAGCCTAACCATAACAATAAGCTTTAGGATCCATACTCCCTGATGCAAAAGTATGCGAACTGGGGTTCAAGTTTCTGTCACTCCGGCAACCCACCATAATCATTCTTTATACACGATGCATTCCTCTAGGTCCTTAAAAAGGCGAAGTATTATGTAGTCGACATTCACATAACACCACTAGAAGAACAACACCATAACTTAAATATCCATCAACACATATTACTTCAACATCATATGACTGCTAGCATCTAGACTTTTCCCATGTCCTCAAGAACTAACGGAACTACTCACAAGACATAAAAAGATACCACGATCGGAGGTGATGAAAATATGATTAACAATCTGGTCATAACAATAATCCTCCAACAGAACTCAGTAGCATTCACCACAAAAGAGTAATCAACAACGGTAGAGTAGAGGGGATGAATAGTGCAAGGTACAACTCCGATTGCAATGGTGAAGTAGATGGGATGAAGGTGGAGATGGTGATCGTGATGGTGATGATTGTGATGATGACCTCGATGATGTCTGTGACGATGGTGATGACGATGAGGACGATCTCCCCTTTCGGGAGGAGTTCTCCCCGGCGGAATCTGCCCGCCGGAAAGGTCTTTTCTTCTTTGTAGGTTTCTCCGCGGAGCGACGGCGGAACTGCGAAAACTCTTCTGCCCCCATAACTTTTAGGTCAAGAGGAACATATAGGCCAAAGGAGAGCACCAGCGGCGGGGCCCACCACCCAGGCGGCCTCCTGGTGCGGCCTAGGGGGGCTGCGCCAGCAAGTCGCCTGGGTGACCTGTGGCCCCCCTCCGGCCCTTCTTTGGCCTGTCTTCAGGATTTGATTGGAAACTTCTTCCCTCCAATTTTCAGCGCAGTTGGAGGTGTTCTGATATGGTGGATCTTCGTGCTATTTTCTCCGCTGAATCCCGCGTCTGCTGTTTCGGCACTGGAAAGTTGTAAACTGTGTAAAATAGGCCAAAACACTATAAGTACATGATCATAATGTGAAATATATCAATGAATAGAGACAAATTATGATACAAAATAGTGATGCATTTTGGATGTATCAACTCCCCCAAGCTTAGACCATGCTTGTCCCCAAGCGAATACTGAGCTCGGTAAACCCGTCCACAAGTTTAGAGAGTGAAGCCTCGATGAATAAGAATACGGACAAGAAGTATCATAATGTCTCTACTAAACTCAACCATCCTCAACAGCAATCTCAACTCATAAGGCCCTTATGAAAGAGTAATATCAATTACAATCAAAAGTAGAGCTCAGAAAACTCATCAAACCATGGCAAACATGTCCTTGGTCAAAGAACAACTAATAACTTTTAACTTTTGCTCTTCCTCTTATATTTTGATGAGATCAATTGAAGTTTTTTGAAAGAACATGTTATTAGTCAAAAAGTGAAAATGCAAACACAAAGGAAGATGTTTGCTTTAGCTAGGCTTTAACAAACAACTTACTTATCTTAATGATAATATCAACAAAGGTGTGATATGGCAATTCTCAATGAAACAATATAAATGCATGGATCTTTGTCAACATAAGGTGTCTGCTCTTTTTAGGATAGAAAGAAGCAGGTTTTACTGACTCAACATAAAAGTAAAAGATTGGCCCTTCGCAGAGGAAATTAGGGAAAACTCATGTGCTAGAGCTTTTAGGGATTTTGTAATTAACAAGATTGTAAAACAAGCTTTTGAGAGGTGCATAATTTGTCAACGAATGCTAATACATAGCCCAATACTTTTCAGGATGGACAAGTTTTGAGGAACGACTCCCAAAGCGGGGACAGACACATCTCCTTAATCTCCTTTGTTTGTCACTACCAAAGTTTTCTGATTTCTCATCAACAAAGCGTGAAGGGGGTTTTGTTTGTTGTTATTATCTTTTACGAGTTGGGCGCGCTCATGCCAGATCCTTCTTGTATTTGGGGTTTGCGGATTAGACATGCAAACCCAATATAAAACTTGTCCAGTATGAGAATATCATGAATTACCTACTACTTCCTCATGAACTAAAACTGAGGCACAAAATAGGGAGTAATATTTGAAGGTGTAAAGATAACACATGAGTAATATACTTTATTAGTGGCGGTGAAATACCACATATAGGGAAGGTATGGTGGACTCTTGGGAAGGTTGAGGTTTCACGGTATGGATGCACAAGTAATATTCCCGCTTAGTGCAAGGGTTGGCTAGCAAAGGCTTTTGAGAGCAGACATATAATGCTGACTTGGATGCAAAACAATATATAATTTTAACATAAAGAATTGGCATAAAGCATCAAGTTGTCTTCCTTGTCAGCATAACACTTCAAGCATAAGAACATAAAGGTTTGGTTATGTCGCTACTAGAAAAACTCATGCTTGTTGTTATGACCAATGCTATGTTTGCCAAGATAAAATAAAGTTTTCAAAGCCATACCTGATATGTAAGATCAATACTCCCATAATAATTAGCATATAAGATCGATTGCATGAAGAGAATACCAAGTGCAGCAAAGAAATCAATAGACTTCTCATTAATATTCCAACATAGACACTGCACGCTCACGGATACACGACTCTCCACAAAGGAGTGATAGACCTCAATGCAAACACCTATTTCATAAGATAACTTCCCTAGACATGATATGACACTAAACTTTACAATAAAAGGTAAAGGATAAAAAATAAAGATACCAGGCACTCCCCCAAGCTTGGAACAAGCTAAGGGAATGCCATTACCCATGAAGATTTCACTCTTCATCCTTGTTGTTGTTCTTCAATTCCGCTATTACGCACCGAAGGGTTTTGTTTTCAGCTTCCAATATGGCCACCTATACTTTAAGCACAAGAAAATCTTCACAGAATTGGTTAGTGATTCTGTAAGCTTCGGATATAGTAGATGACACAGGTGGAGCTCCCGATGGAGGGACAGTTTCCGAAAGGTTCAAAGAAAGATCGTGTTGAGGGTTAATAAACCCTACGAGCATGGGGTTGTTGGAGTTGTATCCTCATGATGAAGGATCTCCCTCTTGCTGGGCGGTGACCATCTTGACTTCCTCTCTCAAGAAGTGCTTCATCCCCGCTTGTCTTGCGGCTATCTCTTCATTAGTAGCCCATATGGTGACCTTCCCTTGGTTGATATCTTGCTGGACACGGCAGATACGACGCTGTGTAGTCTTCCCCGCTTGAGTCGCAAGAAGACATATTGACCAATAGCTTCTTAGCCTCGCGGAAAAAGATCGAAAGAGAAAACGCACGGAATCGCAAGATACAAAGCTGGGACGATACGGGAAAAGATATAGAAAAAAGTTCTGCACCAAAAGGAAGGTAACAAGCCAAAGTGGAGTCGCAGACGGACTCCGGGTCGTCCAGGCGGCCTCCTGGCATGGCGAGGGGCTAGACCGCGCCACCAGGTCGCCTGGGTGACCTGGAGCTCCTCTCCGGCTCCGCTTCGGCTCAGAATATTTCTAATTTTGCAAGAACACATAATACGGAACTATTATTGATGTTCACGAAGTTTCCTTACCGTATTTCATACCTATTCTTATCCTGCTTCTGCTGGTGTTTGATATAGTGTTGCAATATGTTCTTCGTGAGTGGCTACCTGTATCACGTCCACCTCTACATTGATGGGGTCTCCAGCCATGTAATGCTTGAGTCTTTGCCCATTCACAACATGTGGTTTTGTGCCTTCAAAATTATTAATCTTGATTGCACGAGAGCGGTAGACTTCTTCGATATGGTACGGTCCTTCCCACTTGGAATGTAATTTACTTGGAGAAAACCTCAAACGAGATCTATACAACAAAACTTTGTCACCAACATTGAATTCACGTTTCAAAATTCTCTTGTCATGCCACTTCTTTACCTTTTCTTTGAACACTTTTGCGCTCTCGTAAGCTTCACTTCTCCACTCATCTAGAGAAGTTAAGTTCATGAGACGCTTTTCACCAACAAGCTTTATATGAAGATTAAACTCTCTAACAGCCCAGAAAGCTTTGTGCTCTAACTCTAGAGGTAGATGGCATGCCTTGCCATAGACCATCTTATATGGAGACATCCCCATGGGAATTTTGTAAGCAGTTCTATATGCCCACAAGGCATCTCCTAGTTTATTAGACTAGTCCTTTCTATAACTGTTCACTGTCTTTTGCAAGATCAGCTTGATCTATCTATTTGTGAGCTCAACTTTCCCACTTGTTTGCGGGTGGTAAGGTGAAGCAATTATATGATTAACATCATATTTGGCTAGAGATTTTCTAAAAGCACCGTGTGTGAAATGTGATCCTCCGTCGGTCATGAGGTACCTAGGTACACCAAAGCTAGGGAAGATTACATCCTTGAGCATTTTCAAAGATGTCTTGTGATCAGCACTTTCAGTGGGGATTGCTTAAACCCACTTGGTCACATAATCAACAACTACTAAGATGTGAGTGTACTTGTGTGAAGGAGGGAAAGGACCCATAAAATCAAAACCCCAGCAATCAAAAGGATCAATGACTAGAGAATAATTCATAGGCATCTCATTCCTCCTACTAATATTACCAACTCTCTCGCGCTTATCACAAGATAATACATAATTTCAAGCATCTTTAAAGATAGTAGGCCAATAAAAACCTGATTGGAGAACCTTGTATGTGGTCCTCTCACCGGCATGATGTCCTCCATAAGGACTACTATGACATTGTCTCAAAATATCCTTTTGCTCATGCTCGGGTATGCATGTCCTCACAATTCCATCCGCACCTTCTCTAAAAAGATGTAGGTCATCCCAAAAGTAATACCTCAAGTCGTGGAAGAACATCTTCCGTTGCTAGAATGTTAAACCTGGAGGCGAAAACTTTGCAACAATAAAGTTAGCATAATTTGCATACCATGAATCTGAATTAGATTTCACCTGCAAAAGAACTAATTGTTCATCAGGAAAAATATGGTTGACTGGAATAGGATCATGTGGTATGTCCTCCATCTTGGAAAGGTTGTCTGCTACAAGGTTGTCTGTTCCTTTCCTATCAACAATCTGCAAATCAAATTCTTGAAGAAGAAAGACCCATCTGATAAGCCTTGGTTTGGCATCCTTCTTTTCCATAACATACTTCATAGCAGCATGATCAGTATGAATAATGACTTTAGAATCAACAATGTCAGGCCTAAACTTATCACAAGCAAACACTACCGCTAAAAATTCTTTCTCAGTAGTAGCGTAATTATTTTGAGCAGTATCAAGGGTTTTGCTAGCATAATGGATAACATTCAATTTCTTATCAACCCTTTGTCCTAAAACAGCTCCAACAACAAAATCACTAGCATCACACATGATTTCAAAAGGCAAATTCCAATCAGGTGGTTGGACTATAGGGGCGGTTATCAAGGCTTTCTTAAGAACTTCAAAGGCTTCCTTGCAATCTTCATCAAACACAAAAGTAATATCCTTATGTAGAAGATTAGTGAGGGGTTTTGAAGTTTTAGAAAAGTCTTTAATAAATCTGCTATAGAAACCAGCATGACCGAGGAAACTACGAATACCTCTCATGTTTGTTGGATAAGGCATTCTCTCGATTGCTTCAACCTTTGCCCTGTCCACCTTGATTACTTTTTTGGAAATCTTGTGGCCAAGAACAATTCCCTCATTGACCATGAAGTGGCACTTCTCCCAGTTGAGTACCAAGTTCGTCTCCTCACATCTCTGCAAACTTTTTTAAGATTGTGGAGACAACGGTCAAAAGAGGTTTCGTAGACGGAGAAATCGTCCATGAAGACCTCCACAACTTCGTCACAAAAGCCATGAAAGATAGTGGAGATACACCTTTGAAAAGTAGCAGGATCATTGCATAAACCAAAAGGCATACATCTATAAGCATAAGTATCAAAGGGACAAGTAAAAGTGGTCTTCTCTTGATCAACAGTGTTAACATGAATTTGAGAGAAGCCAGAGTACCCATCGAGATAGCAAAAGTGAGTGTTTTTGGATAACCTTTCACGCATTTGGTCGATGAACGACAATGGGTAGTGGTCCTTCCTGGTTGCCTTGTTCAGCTTGTTGTAATCAATACACAATCTATATCTAATAATAATTATTTGAGCTATTAGTTCATTCTTATCATTAGGAACCACAGTCGCACCTCCTTTCTTGGGAACACAATGTACCGGGCTTACCCACTTACTGTCAGCTATAGGGTAGATAATACCTGCGGCTAGAGGCTTGAGGATTACGGTCCTCACAACATCCTTCATTTTCGGGTTCAACCGTCGTTGATGATCAACAACCGGTTTAGCATCAGGCTCAAGATTGATAGTGTGCTAACAAATAGATGGACTAATCCCCTTAAGATCATCAAGGGTATAGCCAATAGCGCCTCAGTGTTTATGAACGAGTTCCAATAATCACTCTTCTTCATATCCTGAAAGGTTAGAATTGACAATAACAAGATATACTTTCTTTTCATCTAGATAAGCATACTTGAGCGTACTGGGAAGAGGTTTAAGATCAAACACCGGGTCTTCTTTTGGTTTCAATAAAATTCCCAAAGGCTCAACCGAAAGGTTGTGCTTCAGGATAGCAGATTGTCTCAATGATATGTCGTATAGCTCATTCCTTTCTTGCATATGCATATCATCCTCGTGGTCCTCCATACATTGCTGCAAAGGATCGTTCGGAGGAATAGCAATAGAAGTAATCTCTTCAATAATTTTATCATTACTAGGCATATCAGTACCACGATTTTGCTTCGAGAATTTAAAAAAGTTAAATTCATAAGGCTCACCATTAAATTCAACAGATACTTTTCCTTTCCTGCAATCTATAATAGCTCCACAAGTTTTGAGAAAAGGCCTACCAAAAATAATAGGGAAAAAACTATCTTGCACTGAACCAAGTACTAGAAAGTCGGTAGGATATTTTACCTTTCCACATAGAACTTCAGCATCTCGCACAATTCCAATAGGAGAGATAGTTTCTCTGTTTGCAAGATGAATAGTAACAACGACTTCTTCAATTTCACATGGTAGAATCTCATTCAGGATCTCTTGATAAAGTGAAAAAGGAATAACACTAGCACTGGATCCCAAATCACATAGCCCATAATATTTATGATCTCCTATTTTAACAGATACAATTGGAGTACCTGAAATTGGTCCTTTATCTTGGCTGTAACAAGGTTAGTAGAAATAGCACAAAAATTTATATTGGAATCCTCAATATTACTAGTAACAAGATCCTTGTCTAATGCAACCTGAGGATGGACTTTAATGAGGTCCTCATGCTCATCAGCTGTTCTTTCAATTTTATTCAGGATGCTTGTGACAAAAGAATGCTCCCTCATCCTTGCGGGAAAAGGGGCTTTGCATATTCAACTTCAGGCAAAATAGGGTCAACAACATTAATATCAACATGTAATTCCTTAAAAGGTTTATGGTGTTGATCCTCCTTCTTCTCAGAAGAGTCAATATGAGAGTCAAAGTCTTTGCAAAAATCAATTAGAAGCTGGGAATCAAGACCAATCTTAGCGCAAAAGGTATTGAAGTCATCAGTTTTCACATAAATCTCAATGTAATCACGCTTAGAATTTATGACGGGTTCAATACCTTTATCAATCTCCCAGTCTTCAGTGTTCTTCTCGACCCTTTCAATAGGATCCCACTTAGCTTGAGTGCTTTTGTTGGAGAATGCCCCACTAGAGGAAGCATCAAGCATCTCTTTATCTTGACGAGAAAGCCTTGCATAAACTTTCTAAGAATAATTTCTTTGGAGAGCTCATGATTGGGACATTTAAGCATTAAGGATTTCAATCTCCCCCAAGCTTGAGCGATGCTTTCTCCGTCACGAGACCAAAAGTTATAAATATAATTCCTGTCTCGATGTATTTCATGAAGAGGATAAAACTTTTCATAAAAGAGAGGCATAAGATCTTGCCAATTTAGTAAATGAGAGTCATCAAGAAGCCTATGCCAATCCAAAGCCTTATCTTTTAATGATAGAGAGACTAGCTTTCTCATAACAAAATCCATATATATACCTACAAGCTTAAATAGGGAGCATAGTTGTGAAAGATATAGTAAGTGTTCACCTGGATCTCTATCTCCTCCATATCGATTAGCCAAAACACAATCAATAATACCAGTTGGTATTTTAAAGGGCACAATTTTAGTAGGTGGGGAAGGCTTCTCCACCACAAGCATTGAGGCGGTTCCCCACAAGCAACAAACCAAGAGCAGAGTTGTCCATATGGACAAAAGAAACCAAAACAATAAAACAAAAACAACACATACAACGTAAAGGTTTCCATACCAATTTCACTTACCAATAGCGCTACACTCCCCGACAATGGCACTAGAAAATGGTCTTGATGACCCACGAGTGTAGGGGATCAATCGTAGCCTTTTCGATAAGTAAGAGTGTCGAACCCAACGTGGACCAGAAGGTACTGACCAGTGATCTTGAGCAAGGAATAACTGCAAGTACTGAAACGTAACTTTTTATGGGTTTTCTAGTATAAGAAACAAGGAAATAAATGCTAGTAAAGTAAATGGTGCCGAGGTGCAGCAAGTGGCCCAATCCTTTTAAACACAAAGGATAAGCCGAGGGACTAAACTTGTAAATACTAAGGCGTTCCTGAGGACACATGGGAGAGATAGTCCAGTGCTTTCGCTATATTTCGTCTAGTACTATGTTTTGTATTGATAAGTGTTATGTGGGTGGATCTTAACTAGTGCACCGTCTAGGCCAAGTCAAGTACACTCTTATCATTTATCCCTCTTGCAAGCATCCGCAAATACAAGAGAGAAATTAAGGCTAAGCCTAACCATAGCAAGAAGCTTTAGGATCCAATACTCCCTCATGCAAAAGTATGCGAACTGGGGTTCAGGTTTCTCTTACTCCGGCAACCCACCATAAGCATTCTTTATACACGATGCATTCCCCTAGGTCTTTAAAAAGGCGAAGTGTTATGTAGTCGATGTTCACATAACACCACTAGAAGAATAACACCATAACATAAGTATCAATCAACACATATTACTTCAACATCATATGATTACTAGCATCTAGAATTTTCCCATGTCCTCAAGAACTAAGGGAATTACTCACAAGACATAAAAGTGATCATGATCAGAGATGATGAAAATATGATTAACAATCTGTTCATAACAATAATCCTCCAACAAAACTCACCACAAAAGAGTAATCAACACCGATAGAGTAGAGGGGATGAATAGTGCAAGGTACAACTGTGATTGCAATGGTGAAGTAGATGGGATGAAGGCGGAGATGGTGCTGGTGATGGTGATGATGATCTCGATGATGCTCGTGACGATGGTGATAACGATGAGGATGATCTCCACTTCAGGGAGGAGTTCTCCCCGGCGGAATGTACCCACCACAAAGGTCTTTTCTTCTATGTAGGTTTTCGCCGCGGAGCGTTGGTGCTAAAACTCCTTTGCCCCCATAACTTTTAGGTCAAGAGGAACATATAGGCCAAAGGAGTGCACCGAAGGCGGGGCCCACCACCCAGGCGGCCTCCTGGCGCGGCCTTGGGGGCCGCGCCAACACGTCTCCTAGGTGACCTGTGGCCCCCTCCAACCCTCCTTTGGCCTGCCTTCGGGATGTGATCGGAAACTTCTTCCCTACAATTTTCAGCGCAATTGGAGGTGTTCTGATATGGTGAATCTTCGTGCAATTTTCTCTATTGAATCATGCATCTGCTGTTTCGACACTGGAAAGTTGTAAAAAACGTAAAATAGGCCAAAACACTATAAGTACATCATCATAATGTGAAATATATCAATGAATAGAGACAAATTATGATACAAAATAGTGATGCATTTTGGACGTATCAGCACTTCTTGAAGTCCATGTGTTAGTTTCAAGGAGTTTATATGATGACCAAGGTGGCATTCAAGATTTTATCGAAAAATTGGTTATAAAGACACAAGGTTGATCAAGACTAAGTCAAAGAGTGAATCAAGTTGATCAGCACACAAAGCGTACAAGATGTACCAAGAGGGATCAAGTGATCCCATGATATGGTAAGCATTGTCCATTACACATTGTGTACTAACCCATGTGTTCGTGAGAGTTCTATGTGGTGTTAGGTGTGTTTCCATGGGCTTGCATGAAGAGGAAGGTCTCATACAACCCATGGAGGATGACGTCAAGTGGTGATCGTCATCAAGATTGCGGTGTGCAAGTTCAAGTGGAGCGTCACGAAGTTATCATGCTTGGAGCTTGTCATCCATTGTGGTGGCAATGGACTTGTGAAAATGTGCTGAAGAGTGGCTCACCCATAGTGATTATGGGCGAGAAATCAACTAGTCTTCATCAAGCCAGTTCAATCAAGAAAGGTAGTCCATCTTGAGGAAGTCAAGATTGTCATCATCTATCTCAAGTGGACTATGTGCAAGTTATAGGTTTGCCCTTGATAGGTTCTTCTATTTTAGGGTAGATTGTTGTACTATTAAGGGGGCTCTCAAGTGAGTAGCTTGATCGTATCGTTTGTTGATAGATCAAACCATTTGCATCCTTGGATCATATTTTTGGTTCTTGTTTGTTGTTTCTATTTAATAGTATTAGATCTTATGGTCATCTTTAAGACAAGCTCGAGTTCATTGAAAACGGAGTTCATGTGCATCTTCTATGATGTTTTCGATGTTGGAGTTTTTGTCAGTTCTTCATTCATAAAGGTTTCAAATCTCTATATCCTTGTCATTTTTCATAATTGCCTCTTCTTAAGATTTTTCTATTGGATAGCTCTTGTGGTCCTGAATCTAAGATGCTTGAGGAGGCCTGTATCCTTGGCATTTTTTGTAACTACCTCTTGTGCACTGACTGATTGCATAACGATTCAATTTGAGGAGGCCTATAAAAGGGGGTCTTCTTCCCCAATGCTTTTCTATCCGTTGAGCTCATGTTCTTCCCTCATTGTTGAACTTCTTAGAGCTTGCTAACTCTTAATCCCTCCAATGATTCTTGCTTGTTCTTGAGGGAAAAGAGAGAGGAGATCTAGATTCACATTTCCACCAATAACTTTCTCCTCTATGTGAGGGGAACCCCTTGGATCTTGATCTTGGAGATTTTTGTGAGCTCCTTGTTCTTCCTCTCATATTCCTCCATAGCTTTGATTGTTGTGGAGCGATTTGAGTGTGAGGGACTTGACCACTTCGTGTGTTCTTGCCATTGCATTAGTGGCATCGGTTTGAGTTCTCCATGGTGATACGTGGAAGTGAAAAGTTGAGAAGCTTATTACACTTGGGTACTTGGTACCCTAGAAATTGTTCTTCGTGGATTCTTTGGCGTCCTAGAAGCTTGGTGGTGCCTCGGAGCTCAATTATTGTGGTGTAAAGCTCTGGGCAAGCGTGGGGTCTCCAATTAAGTTGTGGAGATTTCCCCGAGCATTTGAGGTCATCAAGGAGCCACAATCCATTATGGTGAAGCTCTGTGGTGTCGTCGGGGGCCTCCAATTAAGTTGTGGAGATTGCCCCAACCTTGTTTGTACGAGTTCGGTGACCGCCCTCAAGGGTCCCTTAGTGGAATCACGACATCTTGCATTGTGAAAGTATGTGAGGAGAATACAGTGGCCTTATTGGCATCTTGGGGAGCATTGTTCCTCCACACCGCTCCAAATGGAGATTATAATTCGCAAGGGTGTGAACTTTGGGATACATCTTGTCTCCGTGTGCCTTGGTTATCTCTTACCCGAGCCTTTTACTTATGCACTTTACTTTGTGATAGCCATATTGTTTCTTGTTATATATCTTGCTATCACTTAGTTGTTTATCTTTCTTAGCATAAGTTGTTGGTGCACATAGGTGAGCCTAGTTGTTTTAGGTTTTGTGCTTGAGAAATTAAACGTTAGTTTTATTCCGCATTTTCTCAAGCCTAAACCGTAATTATTTTAAAGCGCCTATTCACCCCCCTCTAGGCGACATCCACATCCTTTCAATTGGTATCAGAGCTACGTCTCTCATTATTAGGTTTAACCACCTAGAGAATAAGGATGTCGACTAGGGGATTAGGATTCTTTGACACTCTTAATTTTGATGGCACAAATTTTGATGTGTGGGTAATTTGCATGCTTAATCTCTTTAGGGTCATTGACCCAAATTTAGAGCGAATTGTAGATATCTGTTTTTCTCCTCCAAAGTATCCTCAAAATAAATATTTAGAGGATGAGAAAAACTCTGATCTCAATGCTCAAGCTTCTAATGTACTTTTTGATGCTTTGAGTAATGTAGTTGTATTTCAAGTCATGCCATTCTGAGATGCTCAAGAGTTGTGGACGAAGCTTCAAGATAAATATGGTGTGTCCAAGATTTGTAGGTATGATTGTTCTCCCTCCACTTCCGGTCTTGTGATATTCTCAAGTTCATCTACTTCAGATACATGTGGATTGCCACAAGGTAATGATATGGTGAGTAGTGGTGATCATTGCAATGATGATAGTGGACTTGTCGTTGATGATCATTCATCATTATCCTATTGTAATGCTTCATCTTTGGGCGTTAACACTTCGAGCACTCTAAATGTTTTACATGCTTGTGTTGATAGTCCTTGCATATCATGTAAAAACTGCTTGACTAAACCTCATTATGATATGCTTTCTATCTCTTGTTGGCATGATAAAAATATATCTATTTCCTCGAGTTGTTGTGCTAACAATGTAAAGGAAATCAATCACTCCATGGAACAAGATATGGCCTTGAATGGTGCTTGAAGGGATCCTAAATCATCATATATTGTTTCTCACTTTTGTCTTATGGCCAAGGCTTTAATGGCATCTCCTACTTCGAATTCCAATATGTCTCATGATGACGATGTTGATGATAATGAGGATGAGGATAATTATGAAGAGAGTGATAATACTGCTTCCTTAAAAATTATGGGGAAATGATTTTTAAAGCTCTTCATAAGAATCAAATTTCTCGTTCCAACTTCATGGAAATCATATCTATTTCCATTGTGGGAAATAAATATATTGAGGAGTGGGAAGCTCATCTCATTGCATTCTCCTCTTGTTGTTAATGATGATGCTTGTGCTACTAACTCTATTTCTTGTGAAGCATGCATATTAAAGGAGAATGTTGAGCTAAGGGCTCAACTTGAGTTGCTATCTAGCAATTATGGAAAATTGTAAGAAAGTCATGTAATGCTCACCAGCTCTCATGAGGATCTTCTAGTATCCCATAATGCGCTGAAGTTAGCTCATGAGGCTATTACTACCAAAGTAACATCAAATGAGCCTCATGTGGACGTTAGCACTACTTCTTGTCAAAATGCTATATTGCCATGTGCTAGTCCTTGTAATTCATCTACTCATAATGTTGCTACATCTTGTGATGAATTACTTTCCTTGCCTTGTTGCTCTAACAATGAAGCTTATACTTCCTCTAGTACTTGTGTTGATACTAACGATGTAGAGGAAATCAAAGAGCTGAAGGTCCAAGTCACTTCTTTGAAGAAAGACTTGGAAAAGACCCATGAAGGGATGTCCACACGCAACAATGTCTTGTGTGGGAAAAAAATACCCAGATAGCAAAGGTGGAATTGGGTTCAACTTGAACAAGAAGAAGAAGCCCAAAACCTTCAAGAACAATTGTCAAGAACAAGTCAAGAATTCGGCCAAGATTGTTTTCTTCAAGTGCAAAACTGAAGGGCACCACGTTAGATCTTGCCCATTAAAGAAGAAGCCCCAAAGTCACAAGCAACAAGGGAAACGGCCACAAGTTCAATCACATATTAAACTAGCAGTTGAAGAAATGAATCTTCCCAAGATACCCAAGCAAACAATCCTCAAGTTAAGAAAGCAGTTGGGAAGAAAGTAAACGGTAGATGTTGCTACTTATTTCGTGAGAATGATCACTTTGCTTCTTCTTCCATGAGAGGTAACTTATCCAACACAATAATTATTGCTGATATCTCTTGGGAAGGATAAGGTTGGCAATGTGTTTGCCAAGTTTGTTGGTACTCAAAGTGGTGTCAAGAAATGTACCATTTGGGCTACCAAGCCTATTGTGACTAACCTCTTAGGACTCAACTTGGTTGGGGACCAGAAAGATCAAACTTCATCAATAGGTGATGATGGAGGGAATTGGAGAATTGTCTACATTAAGAAGAATTAACGGATCTTCATCATTCATATTATCTCAAGCCAAGTCATTTGGATTAGCGAGTTTCTATCTTATGTCCAATGTGCCTCCTTACGGTAACTTGTACTTAAGTTGTTTACATTGTTAGTTACTTTCCCCTTAACCCGGTGTGGTTTTGTACATTTCATGTGTTTGTATGTGTTGTGCTTCCAACTTTCTTATCTTGAGTAATCAAGTATGTGTATATTGGTTTGCACATCATGTACATGTGAGTCTGGTGTTAAGCCTTTTTGCATCTTGTTTGTATCTTTGTTGGCTCTTTTTAGTGATTAATGGATTATTCCATTTTGGGGGAGTGATGTGCTTTGCACACCTGACAATCCTATAAATGTGTATACATGAGGAATACCACTTAGTATTGATTTTTCAAGATTATCTAGTCTCTATGTGGTATGTCTTACTCATGAGAAATTCAAATTATAAATGGTCCATTATTATCTCTTGTTGGTTTTCATTTTCCACTTTTTAATAATGTTTGGTTATCCCAATATGGGGGAGTAATATGCTGTGTGCATATTTCAAGCCTATAAAATATGTATATTTGAGATATTGCCATTTAGTGTTGATATTGTAATTATCTTGTTCCTAGGTGGCATGTTAGCTCTTCGAGTGTGATTTGCTTGTGTTTTAGGGGTAAAGATGATGTTGTATAGATTTGAAATCTAACAATGGGAATTATTTCCTTTACAATTGGTATTCCCTTCATGTGGTAGAAATTTCTAATCATATTTACATTGGAATTTGTGTCTAGTTTGTGTGCCTTGACTCTTGTGGATCTTTTTGAACATGTAGATATAGGGAAAGTAAAGATCCTGTCTTGTGCATATTGTATTCAAATGCAAATTATATAATTGCATATCTCTTGGGGAAGTTATCCTATTTTCTTTGGAACACTCTCTTTATGTGTTTATCATATTATCCTTTGATCCCCATCAAGTGTGTGTTGATGGGAGGCAAGTCTTGCTCTTCATAGTGATTTGTGCCATCATGAAAATTTATCGAGGGTTTTGTTTGTTTGGAAGCGTGCTCTATTTTGGGAACTAGATACCTCGTGTTTGTTTTCCTTCAATTGGTATCTTGTTTTTTTTGGAATGTGTCAATGGATACCACACTCATTGGTGTATCTTTTAATTGGTATCCTTCGAGTGATAATTTCTCGTTTGGTATTTTATTTTCACTTGATACCTTGGCTTTTGTTGGCTTATAAACTATGTGTTTATTTGAGTTTTGAATTCCTTGATCATGCATATTTACTATATATATAGTTTCTTTTGCACACTTTCCTTCTTTGACCCGATATATAGGGGAAACTCCACCTTGTCATAAACTGGCTAAAGTCTGCATGACATTCAATTTCTTATCTATAGGCACATCTTTATGTGGACTTTGTCCTATGTATTGTTAGTTTTCTAACTCTTTGGTCCCAATGAGTTTGGGGACCATTTTGTTTGTGTTGTTGTTCTAGGAACAATTGGAGATGCATTGGATGCTTTTTTACACCATGTGCTTATTGGAGCCTAGTTAGGATGATCAATGACCAATTATCTACTATATCAGTCCAATCCTGTCTCGGTAACAGGCATCTACTTCATGCATACATTTCTTGCATTCAACCTTTCATAGGTTGCATCACGGCATGAATTTCTTGATTCGTTCTTGTGGTACTTGTTTCCTTTCTGAAAGCATCCCAACGATGATGTATAATTGCTAGTTGTAATGTCTTTGATGTTTGTGAGTTGGTAGTTCGTTGATGTACAATAAGAAAATATTAGGCCATGTGCTATGTTTTCAAGCAAGGATCTTATTGGTATGTTTATGACTTCCTTTTGGATATCTTGTTCATTCCTTGTTCTAAAAATTAACGTGTGTACATCCTTCTTTGTGGATATATATCATCATGATTGTCTTCTACCTAGAATCTTTTACACATGAGATAAGTTACATCTCTAATTGATATCTTCTTTTCTTTCATGTCCATCGTAGAACATTATTTTTCTGTTCGTGGTGGCTTCATGAAACGATTCCTCTTGAGTGCGGATCTTATATCCTTGCATCTTTATCCACTCTTTGGTGCTGAAGATTATTTGTCCTCATGCTTGTCTTCACGAGGGTATTGCCATTTAGATTGGTATCCCTCCTCTTGACAAGGTTATTATTTCCTATCTTCACGATGGGTGGTCACAAGCGTTGGTTCTTAATTTGTTTATTAGTAAGATTGTGAACCCATTTTCTAGTAGTGTGTGTGTGGGAAGGATATGTCTTGCACTTTGTTTATCATTTCATCAAGACTATGTTGATGAGTAATACTCGTCCTTATCTTAGTCTTCTCAAGGGCTTTGCCATGAATCACACACATAATTTTGGTTGAGACCATTCTTAAGTTACCTCTTTTACATGTTGCTCAACCATATCTTTTGTGCAAGTGATATGCTTATTGTCTTATCTATTTGCTTGCACTTATTGTGTGTTTTTATTAATTTTGGGGGAGCAATGATCCTATTTTGTGCACTTGTATCAAATACAAAAAATCCTTCTTAGTGCAAAAATCATGGGTAGCTTCTCTAGTTTTGATAAAATACTTCTTTGCCCATATAATAATATATTTTATTCATGTGGTTCGAAGGACCATGTGATTGCTTGTTCCTTTTGGTATCATTTGATTTCTTGCTGCTCTCTTTTGTATGTCTTTGTGCCATACGATCCTTTTTGCAATCTTTGGGTCCTCGATATAGTTTGTTTTCCTCCAACTAATTATCATTGTATATTTGTATTTCTTTGCACTCATTTATTGAGCAACACACAATTTTTGGAGGACCGCCTATTATATTGGCTTTCTAAACTTTTCGACCATTTTGGCAATCGATGCCAATGGGGAATAAGTATAGAGGGTTTAGTTTGGAGATGTTTAGAGAGTTTTGCTTTTATCTCTTAAGCATTTGCATCTCGGACACATGCATTTTTGCTTTGCATGTGTGTGCTTGGTTATGCTGATTTCCCTATATAAACTCTCTTGAAGTGATTTTCATCAATTACCAAAATGAGGGAGAGTGTTAGAGTATATTTCTCCATATGTGGTTTTGGTAATTGATGACAATACCTATGGATTAATGGTTGCCTTAAGTTATATTTGTAGGATTTGTCCATAGGTATTTCTTGAAGTCGATGTGTTGGTTTCAAGGAGTTTATATGATGACTAATACGCCTCGAACGTATCTATAATTTTTGCTTGTTCCATGTTGTTATATTATCATTCTTGGATGTTTTACAATCATTTTATTACAATTTCATAATATTTTTTGGTACTAACCTATTAATGGTTTCAAAATTGCACAAGTTCTAGTTTCATACTTTGATTTGTAGGAATTAATTAGAAATTGTCGAAAAACGCAAAAGGAGCCTTGTTGGAGGAGGACTCTCACTCTCCTGAAATGTGTCCACAAACAGTTTTTAGAGATCGTCAGTTTTACCCCCGAAGACGGTGTCAAATGAAAAAAGCTAAACCTAGGAAAGTGTGGGAACATTTATGGCAATGATTCTGGACTACAAATTCATTCAAAACAGAGTTCTTATGCAATCTGGAGACCCATTTTACTGAAGGAAAATATATGATTACGGGATCACGAGGATTGTTGACGTGATTGATTCCAACTCTTAACATTTCTGATATATTCGGCCAAGTCACCACTTTGGAGACTCATGAGGGCTGTGAGGAGCCGCTAGGAATATTTGAGAGGTGCCCGAGAGCCATTGGATCAACGGTCCATACATCGGAGGGCCATAGAGCACCACAGAGGCACATATAAGGAGAGAAAGTCCTAATTTTGGTAGAGCCACTAGGAGCCACGAATGTTTCTCTCCCTTGGCAGCCGCTAAGAAGGGGAGAGGCTCCTCCACTTAAGCACCAAGACCAAGGAAGAAGGAGGGGCAAGGGGCCGCCACCCGTCGCCAGTGCCGTGGCCGCCATCGCCTCCACTCTTCGGGGCTGCACCTCTCAATCAACAAATCTCTCTTTCTCACCATGATAATGTGTGAGTAATCCTCCTCGGGGCTAAGGGAATGTACTAGTAGCAATGTGTCGGCAAAATGACACCTATGGGAAACTCTAAGGATCCCTTGATCGTTCGGTGGAGGGAGAGAGGTGGCACCAAGAGCGGACTAGCGATCAGCACCGGCAAGGTCATTTACCCAGGTTCGGGCCGCTTGGCGCCTAAAACTCTACTCCTTCTTTGTTTCCATTGAGTGCTTACTGTAGGGTTATTTGCTATAGTAATTAGCTGGTGATCAAAGAGTCTAAACCCCAAATGGTCCAACCCCTAGGAATGAGCTTTGGGCTTCCTTTTATGCGCAAAGGGGTTACCAAGAGTGTGTTCATGGGCTGCATAGTGAACATGGTTCACCGCTTATCTATCTACTGCGGTGTCAAGGGAAGTAAATGCTGTTGGAATTATGCCCTAGAGGCAATAATAAATGTATAGTTATTATTATAATTCCTGTATCAAGATAATAGTTTATTATCCATGCTATAATTGTATTGAATGAAGACTCATTTACATGTGTGGATACATAGACAAAACACCGTCCCTAGCATGCCTCTAGTTGGCTAGCCAGTTGATCGATGATAGTCAGTGTCTTCTGATTATGAACAAGGTGTTGTTGCTTGATAACTGGATCACGTCATTGGGAGAATCACGTGATGGACTAGACCCAAACTAATAGACGTAGCATGTTGATCGTGTCATTTTGTTGCTACTGTTTTCTGCGTGTCAAGTATTTATTCCTATGACCATGAGATCATATAACTCACTGACACCGGAGGAATGCTTTGTGTGTATCAAACATCGCAACGTAACTGGGTGACTATAAAGATGCTCTACAGGTATCTCCGAAGGTGGTAGTTGAGTTAGTATGGATCAAGACTGGGATTTGTCACTCCGTGTGACGGAGAGGTATCTCAGGGCCCACTCGGTAATACAACATCACACACAAGCCTTGCAAGCAATGTAACTTAGTGTAAGTTGCGGGATCTTGTATTACGGAACGAGTAAAGAGACTTGCCGGTAAACGAGATTGAAATAGGTATGCGGATACTGACGATCGAATCTCGGGCAAGTAACATACCGAAGGACAAAGGGAATGACATACGGGATTATACGAATCCTTGGCACTGAGGTTCAAACGATAAGATCTTCGTAGAATATGTAGGATCCAATATGGGCATCCAGGTCCCGCTATTGGATATTGACCGAGGAGTCTCTCGGGTCATGTCTACATAGTTCTCGAACCCGCAGGGTCTGCACACTTAAGGTTCGACGTTGTTTTATGCGTATTTGAGTTATATGGTTGGTTACCGAATGTTGTTCGGAGTCCCGGATGAGATCACGGACGTCACGAGGGTTTCCGGAATGGTCCGGAAACGAAGATTGATATATAGGATGACCTCATTTGATTACCGGAAGGTTTTTCGGAGTTACCGGGAATGTACCAGGAATGACGAATGGGTTCCGGGGGTTCACCGGAGGGGGGCAACCCACTCCGGGGAAGCCCATAGGTATTTGGGGGGTCATACCAGCCCTTAGTGGGCTGGTGGGACAGCCCACCAAACCCCTATGCGCCAAGGAAGAAAAAATCAAAAGGAAAGAAAAAAAAAGGGGAAGTGGGAAGGGGGAAGGACTCCCTCCCACCAAACCAAGTAGGACTCGGTTTGGGGGGGGGAGAGTCCTCCCCCCTGGCTCGGCCGACCCCTTGGGGATCCCTTGGACCCCAAGGCAAGGTCCCCCTCCCTCCTCCTATATATATGGGGCTTTTAGGGCAGATTTGAGACGACTTTCTCACGGCTGCCCGACCACATACCTCCATAGTTTTTCCTCTAGATCGTGTTTCTGCGGAGCTCGGGCGGAGCCCTGCTGAGACAAGATCATCACCAACCTCCGGAGCGCTGTCACGCTGCCGGAGAACTCTTCTACCTCTCTGTCTCTCTTGCTGGATCAAGAAGGCCGAGATCATCGTCGAGCTGTACGTGTGCTGAACGCGGAGGTGCCGTCCGTTCTGTACTAGATCGTGGGACTGATCGCGGGATTGTTCGCGGGGCGGATCGAGGGACGTGAGGACGTTCCACTACATCAACCGCGATCTCTAATCGCTTCTGCTGTACGATCTACAAGGGTACGTAGATCACTCATCCCCTCTCGTAGATGGACATCACCATGATAGGTCTTCGTGCGCGTAGGAAATTTTTTGTTTCCCATGCGACGTTCCCCAACAGTGGCATCATGAGCTAGGTTCATGCGTAGATGTCTTCTCGAGTAGAACACAAAAGGTTTTGTGGGCGGTGATGTGCGTTTTGCTGCCCTCCTTAGTCTTTTCTTGATTCCGCGGTATTGTTGGATTGAAGCGGTTTGGACCGACATTACTCGTACGCTTACGAGAGACTGGTTTCATCGTTACGAGTAACCCCCTTTGCTCAAAGATGACTGGCAAGTGACGGTTTCTCCAACTTTAGTTGAATCGGATTTGACCAAGGAGGTCCTTGGATGAGGTTAAATAGCAACTCATATATCTCCGTTGTGGTGTTTGCGTAAGTAAGATGCGATCCTACTAGATACCCTTGGTCACCACGTAAAACATGCAACAACAAAATTAGAGGACGTCTAACTTGTTTTTGCAGGGTATGATTGTGATGTGATATGGCCAATGATGTGATGTGATATATTGGATGTATGAGATGATCATGTTGTAATAGAAATATCGACTTGCACGTCGATGGTACGGCAACCGGCAGGAGCCATAGGGTTGTCTTTATACTAACATATGTGCTTGCAGATGCGTTTACTATTTTGCTAGGATGTAGCTTTAGTAGTGATAGCATAAGTAGCACGACAACCCCGATGGCGACACATTGATGGAGATCATGATGATGGAGATCATGGTGTGGCGCCGGTGACAAGAAGATCGTGCCGGTGCTTTGGTGATGGAGATCAAGAAGCACGTGATAATGGCCGTATCATGTCACTTATGAATTGCATGTGATGTTAATCCTTTTATGCACCTTATTTTGCTTAGAACGACGGTAGCATTATGAGGTGATCTCTCACTAAAATTTCAAGACGAAATTGTGTTCTCCCCGACTGTGCACTGTTGCTACAGTTCGTCGTTTGGAGACACCACGTGATGATCGGGTGTGATAGACTCAACGTTCACATACAACGGGTGCAAAAGAGTTGCGCACGCGGAACACTCGGGTTAAGCTTGACGAGCCTAGCATGTGCAGACATGGCCTCGGAACACATGAGACCGAAAGGTCGATCATGAATCATATAGTTGATATGATTAGCATAGGGATGCTTACCACTGAAACTACTCTCGACTCACGTGATGATCGGACTTGGGATAGTGTAAGTGGATCATGAACCACTCAAATGACTAGAGAGATGTACTTTTTGAGTGGGAGTTTAGCATATAATTTGATTAAGTTGAACTCTAATTATCTTGAACATAGTCTAAGTCCACTTTGAATATATTTGTGTTGTAGATCATGGCTCACGCAAGTGTCATCCTCAATTTTAATACGTTCCTAGAGAAAGCTAAGTTGAAAGATGATGGAAGCAACTTTGTAGACTGGGCTCGTAATCTTAAGCTAATCTTACAAGCTGGAAAGAAGGATTATGTCCTTAATGCTGCGCTAGGAGATGAACCACCCGCTACGGCTGATCAGGATGTTAAGAACGCTTGGCTAGCACGTAAGGAGGACTACTCAATAGTTCAATGTGCAGTCTTGTATGGCTTAGAGCCGGGACTTCAACGTCGCTTTGAGCGTCATGGAGCATTTGAGATGTTCCAGGAGTTGAAGTTTATCTTTCAGAAGAACGCCCGGATCGAGAGGTATGAGACCTCCGATAAATTCTATGCTTGCAAGATGGAGGAAAGCTCGTCTGTCAGTGAACATGTGCTCAAGATGTCTAGGTACTCAAACTGTCTAGCTGAACTAGGGATTGAACTCCCGCAAGAAGCTATCACTGACAGAATCCTCCAATCACTGCCACCAAGCTATAAAGGCTTTGTGTTGAACTACAACATGCAAGGGATGAACAAGTCTCCCGGCGAGTTGTTTGCGATGCTGAAAGTCACAGAGTCTGAACTCCGTAAAGAGCATCAAGTGTTGATGGTGAGCAAGACCACTAGTTTCAAGAGAAACGGCAAAGGAAAGAAGGGCAATTCGAAGAAGAGTGGCAAGCCTGTTGCCAATCCGCCGAAGAAACCCAAGGCTGGACCTAAGCCTGAAACAGAGTGCTTCTATTGCAAGGGTATGGGTCACTGGAAGCGCAATTGCCCCAAGTATCTGGCAGATAATAAGGCGGGCAAAGAAAAATCAGGTATATTTGATATACATGTTATTGATGTGTACTTAACCGGCTCTCGTAGTAGTGCCTGGGTATTCGATACCGGTTCTGTTGCTCACATTTGCAACTCGAAACAGGAACTGCGGAATAGACGGAGGCTGGCGAAAGACGAAGTGACGATGCGCGTAGGAAACGGTTCCAAGGTTGATGCAATCGCCGTCGGCACCGTGTCACTTCAACTACCATCGGGATTAGTGATGAACTTAAATCATTGTTATTTAGTGCCTGCGTTGAGCATGAACATTATATCTGGATCTTGTTTATTGCGAGACGGTTACTCTTTTAAGTCTGAGAATAATGGTTGTTCTATTTCTATGAGTAACATCTTTTATGGTCATGCACCGAATGTGAGAGGATTGTTCATATTGAATCTTGATAGAGATACGCATATACATAACATTGAGACCAAAAGAGTTAGAGTAAACAATGATAGCACCATATTTTTGTGGCACTGCCGCTTGGGTCATATTGGTGTAAAGCGCATGAAGAAACTCCATGCTGATGGACTTTTGGAGTCACTTGACTTTGATTCACTTGACACGTGCGAACCATGCCTCATGGGCAAGATGACTAAGACTCCGTTCTCCGGAACAATGGAGCGTGCAAGTGACTTGTTGGAAATCATACATACCGATGTGTGTGGTCCAATGAGCGTGGAGGCACGCGGCGGATATCGTTATTTTCTCACCTTCACTGACGATCTGAGTAGATATGGTTATGTCTACTTGATGAAGCACAAGTCTGAAACATTTGAAAAGTTCAAGCAATTTCAGAGTGAAGTGGAAAATCATCGTAACAAGAAGATCAAGTTCCTACGGTCTGATCGTGGGGGTGAGTATCTGAGTTTCGAGTTTGGTACTCACTTAAGACAATGTGGAATTGTTTCGCAGTTAACACCGCCTGGAACACCACAGCGTAATGGTGTGTCCGAACGTCGTAATCGTACTTTATTAGAAATGGTGCGATCTATGATGTCTCTTACTGATTTGCCGTTATCGTTTTGGGGTTATGCATTAGAAACAGCTGCATTCACTTTAAATAGGGCACCATCGAAATCCATTGAGACGACACCATACGAACTGTGGTGTGGCAAAAGGCCAAAGTTGTCGTTTCTTAAAGTTTGGGGATGTGATGCTTATGTCAAAAAGCTTCAGCCTGAAAAGCTAGATCCCAGAGCGGAAAAATGCGTCTTCATAGGTTACCCAAAAGAGACAGTTGGGTACACCTTCTATCTCAAATCCGAGGGCAAAGTGTTTGTTGCTAAGAACGGAACTTTTCTCGAGAAGGAGTTTCTCTCGAGAGAATTGAGTGGGAGGAAGATAGAACTTGACAAGGTTGTCGAACCTTTCATCCCTCTGGATGGTGGCGCAGGGCAAGGGGAAACCTCTGTCATTGCGACGCCGGTTGAGGAGGAAGTTAATGATGATGATCATGAAACTCCAGTTCAAGTTTCTGTTGAACCACGCAGGTCGACGAGATCACGCGCTGCTCCGGAGTGGTACAGTAATCCCGTCTTATCAATCATGTTGTTAGACAACAATGAACCTGCAAATTATGAAGAAGCAATGGTGGGCCCAGATTCCAACAAATGGCTAGAAGCCATGAAATCCGAGATAGGATCCATGTATGAGAACAAAGTGTGGACTTTGGAGATACTGCCTGAGGGCCGCAAGGCTATTCAGAACAAATGGATCTTTAAGAAGAAGACGGACGCTGACGGTAATGTGACCGTTTATAAAGCTCGACTTGTGGCAAATGGTTTTTCACAAGTTCCAGGAATTGACTACGATGAGACTTTCTCTCCCGTAGCGATGCTTAAGTCCGTCAGAATCATGTTAGCAATAGCTGCATTTTCCGATTATGAAATCTGGCAGATGGATGTCAAAACGGCGTTCCTTAACGGTTTCCTTAAGGAAGAGTTGTATATGATGCAACCCGAAGGTTTTGTCGATCCTAAAAATGCTGACAAAGTGTGTAAGCTCCAGCGATCCATTTATGGACTGGTGCAAGCATCTCGGAGTTGGAACAAACGTTTTGATGAGGTGATCAAAGCATTTGGGTTTATACAAGTGGTTGGAGAATCTTGTATTTACAAGAAAGTGAGTGGGAGCTCTGTGGCGTTTCTAATATTATATGTGGATGACATATTACTGATTGGAAACAACGTAGAGCTTTTGGAGAGCATAAAAGGTTACTTGAATAAAAGTTTCTCTATGAAGGACCTAGGAGAAGCTGCTTACATTCTAGGCATTAAGATCTATAGGGATAGATCAAAACGCCTGATAGGACTTTCACAAATCACATACCTTGATAAAGTTTTGAAGAGGTTCAAAATGGAACAGTCCAAGAAAGGGTTCTTGCCAGTGTTACAAGGTACGAGATTGAGTAAGACTCAGTGCCCAGCAACTGATGAAGATAGAGAGCATATGCGCTCCGTCCCCTATGCTTCAGCCATAGGTTCTATCATGTATGCGATGCTGTGCACTAGACCGGATGTTAGCCTGGCCATAAGTATGGCAGGTAGGTTCCAGAGTAATCCAGGAGTGGATCACTGGACGGCGGTCAAGAATATCCTGAAGTACCTGAAAAGGACTAAGGAGATGTTTCTCGTGTATGGAGGTGACGAAGAGCTCGCCGTAAAAGGTTACGTCGATGCAAGCTTTGACACAGATCCGGACGACTCTAAGTCGCAAACCGGATACGTATTTATTCTTAATGGGGGTGCAGTAAGCTAGTGCATTTCCAAGCAAAGCGTCGTAGCAGATTCTACATGTGAAGCAGAGTACATGGCTGCCTCGGAGGCGGCTAAGGAGGGTGTCTGGATGAAGCAGTTCATGACGGATCTTGGAGTGGTGCCAAGTGCACTGGATCCAATAACCTTGTTCTGTGACAACACTGGTGCCATTGCCCTGGCAAAGGAACCAAGGTTTCACAAGAAGACCAGACACATCAAACGACGCTTCAACCTCATCCGCGACTACGTCGAGGAGGAGGACGTAAATATATGCAAAGTGCACACGGATCTGAATGTAGCAGACCCGCTGACTAAACCTCTTCCACGGCCAAAACATGATCGACACCAGAACTGTATGGGTGTTAGATTTATTACAATGTAATTCACATGGTGATGTGAGGGCTAGATTATTGACTCTAGTGCAAGTGGGAGACTGTTGGAATTATGCCCTAGAGGCAATAATAAATGTATAGTTATTATTATAATTCCTGTATCAAGATAATAGTTTATTATCCATGCTATAATTGTATTGAATGAAGACTCATTTACATGTGTGGATACATAGACAAAACACCGTCCCTAGCATGCCTCTAGTTGGCTAGCCAGTTGATCGATGATAGTCAGTGTCTTCTGATTATGAACAAGGTGTTGTTGCTTGATAACTGGATCACGTCATTGGGAGAATCACGTGATGGACTAGACCCAAACTAATAGACGTAGCATGTTGATCGTGTCATTTTGTTGCTACTGTTTTCTGCGTGTCAAGTATTTATTCCTATGACCATGAGATCATATAACTCACTGACACCGGAGGAATGCTTTGTGTGTATCAAACGTCGCAACGTAACTGGGTGACTATAAAGATGCTCTACAGGTATCTCCGAAGGTGGTAGTTGAGTTAGTATGGATCAAGACTGGGATTTGTCACTCCGTGTGACGGAGAGGTATCTCAGGGCCCACTCGGTAATACAACATCACACACAAGCCTTGCAAGCAATGTAACTTAGTGTAAGTTGGGGGATCTTGTATTACGGAACGAGTAAAGAGACTTGCCGGTAAACGAGATTGAAATAGGTATGCGGATACTGACGATCGAATCTCGGGCAAGTAAGATACCGAAGGACAAAGGGAATGACATACGGGATTATACAAATCCTTGGCACTGAGGTTCAAACGATAAGATCTTCGTAGAATATGTAGGATCCAATATGGGCATCCAGGTACCGCTATTGGATATTGACCGAGGAGTCTCTCGGGTCATGTCTACATAGTTCTCGAACCCGCAGGGTCTGCACACTTAAGGTTCGACGTTGTTTTATGCGTATTTGAGTTATATGGTTGGTTACCGAATGTTGTTCGGAGTCCCGGATGAGATCATGGACGTCACGAGGGTTTCCGGAATGGTCCGGAAACGAAGATTGATATATAGGATGACCTCATTTGATTACCGGAAGGTTTTTCGGAGTTACCGGGAATGTACCGGGAATGACGAATGGGTTCCGGGGGTTCACCGGAGGGGGGCAACCCACTCCGGGGAAGCCCATATATATTTGGGGGGTCACACCAGCCCTTAGTGGGCTGGTGGGACAGCCCACCAAACCCCTATGCGCCAAGGAAGAAAAAATCAAAAGGAAAGAAAAAAAAAGGGGAAGTGGGAAGGGGGAAGGACTCCCTCCCACCAAACCAAGTAGGACTCGGTTTGGGGGGGGAGAGTCCTCCCCCCTGGCTCGGCCGACCCCTTGGGGATCCCTTGGACCCCAAAGCCAAGGTCCCCCTCCCTCCTCCTATATATATGGGGCTTTTAGGGCAGATTTGAGACGACTTTCTCACGGCTGCCCGACCACATACCTCCATAGTTTTTCCTCTAGATCGTGTTTCTGCGGAGCTCGGGCGGAGCCCTGCTGAGACAAGATCATCACCAACCTCCGGAGCGCCGTCACGCTGCCGGAGAACTCTTCTACCTCTCCGTCTCTCTTGCTGGATCAAGAAGGCCGAGATCATCGTTGAGCTGTACGTGTGCTGAACGCGGAGGTGCCGTCCGTTCGGTACTAGATCGTGGGACTGATCGCGGGATTGTTTGCGGGGCGGATCGAGGGACGTGAGGACGTTCCACTACATCAACCGCGATCTCTAATCGCTTCTGCTGTACGATCTACAAGGGTACGTAGATCACTCATCCCCTCTCGTAGATGGACATCACCATGATAGGTCTTCGTGCGCGTAGGAAATTTTTTGTTTCCCATGCGACATTCCCCAACAAATGCCTTGCCAGGCCCCCTGACGTGCATCAAGGTGGCATCGACACGTACCCAGGTGTATTGACACCTGGGCTTTGTGCTGGCGCATGAGGGATGCGTTGGAGCAGTGGTAGTCGGTGGCACTGTGGCATGAGGGACACCTGGCGGGCAAGGGAGCTTGCCGGCCTGGCGTCCTTACTGGCGGTCTATCCTTCTTTCCCGGCAAGGCGGGCTTGCCGGGGCCTTCGACATCTTCCCAGCAAGAGGGGCTTGCCGGGGCCTTGGACATCTTCCAAGCAACGAGGGCTTGTCGGGTCCTTGTGCGTCTTCCCGGCAAGGAGGACTTGTCGGGGCCTTGGACATTGGGCTTGTTCTTCACACCTTTGGTGGGGTGTGGCCTGGACGAGCCTGGGGTATCTTCCCGTCGGCTCTTTTAATGTACTGCCGCCAAGGGTGTTGATTGCGCCCATGCACAAGTCTGGAGCATAGGAGACCCAGTCTCTAGTACACCGACACGATCCCCTGGGCCTGGGCCACACACGCATGCGAGGCGTAGTTGGGCCAGGCCCAAAGTGGTGCACGGGCTTCCGTGACAGGGTATGTGGCAGTTCGGAGCCATTGCAAGTGGCCCTTCCCCACGTCGCGCACCGAGCGCGCGAAGTGGAGAGGAGTGCACAGTGGCCGTCCTACCTCTTGAAGCATTACTGCCACGCGTGAGGCATGCGCAGTAACGGTCTGGCAAGTGGCGATCGTGGCCTTAAAGGTCGCAGTTGTGGCAGGTCCCGCCCCTGCCTGCATTGGTGCAGCAGGGCGGTTCTCTGTTCGCCCGTGATCAGGGGTGATTGGGCGAGAGGGCCTGCGGTTTCTAGAGTGAGGAGAGCTAGCCCCCGCGCCTCACCCTATAAATTAGGGGGTTTATGAGGGTTTTTTTCTCATCCATCCAACTCCTGAAACACACGGCATACCCGACTTGTTTCTGCAGTATCTTCCTTAGCATCAGGTGGCGCTCGCCCCTAACCATGGCTAGGGGACGAGGGCTGCGAGAGGATACCATTTTACGCGAATGGATTGTCAGCAACGTCGAAGACGACCTTCTCCGTTCGGTAGTTCTTCTCTGCCGAAGGTCACTGGTAGCATGATCTTACCCTTAAGTTGAATCTTCCCTGGGTTGATCCCTTGGAACGTTCCTCTTTCCTCGAGATCTTCATCGGGAATCTACAACCTCCGGATCACGTCGGGGGAAATGAGATTTAGACCTGACCCTCGATCCACCAACATCTTCTTCACCTTGAGGTTGCGGATCATTGGGGAGACCAACAACGGCAAACATCCGACCACCGTGACGCGGTCTGGATGGTCCTCAGAATCGAAGATGATCGGCGTGTGCGACCACTTCAACAGTCTATGAGTGCCGATGGAGGGCTCCGCTGCGCTCACCTCACACGCCCACTTCTTCAGTTGGCGATGGGAAGAGTGAAGCGATGCACCTCCATCGAGGCACATCATATCTGTTACCTTTTGAAATTCGTGTTCACTGGAGTCATCGTCTAAACAGTCCTCGTCCTCATCCTCCTCCTTTCTTTCCCGCGCCAGCGCAGGCTTCACCCTCTTGTTCTTGAACTTGCCGAGGGGATCCCCTTGGCCGCCCTTCTTCCTGCCTGATCCCTCGCCACCGTCTCGGGCCTTCTCCTTGTCACGTCTTTGGTACTCTGCCCTTTGCTTCTCAGCAAGTTGTTTTACTTGTCGGCAGTGTTCGAGGTCGTGACCCTTGGTGCGGTGGATCTTGCAGTCTTGGGCATCGAAGACCTCCAGGTTGTGGGTGGCCGCCAAGGCCTGGAAAGAGCTGCACCCGGTACCGTCCTTGCTGGGAGCCTCAGCCTTCACCTTGTTGGATGTGTTGGTGTTGCCAGATGTCTCGACGGCAAACACGTCTTTGCCTTTCCGCTTCTTGTTGCGTTGTTTCCCCTTTTTTGTGGGGACATCAGCGTCTTCGTCTTCGGAGTCGGCCTCTACACCGACGTCTTCACCGGGAAACCTTCAACCCTCTTCTTCTCGTGCACACTTGTCCTCCATGGCGTAAATCTCGGCGACATCGCAAACCTTGTTCATCGCTAGCTCCTCGCGCATCTTTCGGTTACGCATGTTCTGATGGAATGCGCTGATGACGGCGGCTAGGTGAACATGCGGGATGTTGTGCTGTATGCAGCTGAATCTCTGGATGTACTTGCGCAGAGTCTCACCGTCCTTCTGGGGGATGTTGTGCAAGTCATTCTCTTGTCGAGGGGCTCGGTGGCCACCTGTGAAGGCGCCGACGAAGTCCTGGCACATCTCCTTCTAGGAGGAAAGGGAGTTCTTGGGTAGGTGCATCAACCACGACCTGATGTTGGGCTTGAGTACCAACGGGAAGTAGTTGGCCAATATCTTGTCGTCTCGCCCCCCGGTAGCATGCACCACAATGGTGTAGATGCTTAGGAACTCAGACGGGTGGGTCTTGCCATCGTAATTCTATGGGATCTACGGCTTGATGGTATGGGAGATGGGCCAATGGCCTTGTCGCAGCTCGTGGGTAAATGTCGGGCAGCCCACCTCGTAAGGTAGGTCACGAGGGTACCCCGATGCCGGAGTGTCCACAACGGCTAAGGCACGCCTGTCTGATTGACGGCGTGTCTCTCGTCGTCGCTCGATGAGAGCACGCGCATCTTCCTTGCGCCGCTCACAAAGAACGTCACGTTGATCGTGGCGGGTCCGTGGGTCAGAAGACCCGGTCGAATCGTCAGAAACGACAACCTGTTGTCGCCGCCGTGGGGAGAGTGCACTGTGGCGGTGGCAGCTCCAGTCTTCTCGGTACGGGTCGTGGGCTTGCTTGCCAGAGGGTCATTTCGACGTCCCCACCTGCTGGGGCCCGTCCCCATTGGCGAGGACGACGAGGCTCTGGATGGTGGCCCTCCACTCCTCGAGCCTGTCCGCTATTGGAGAGAAGTCCAAGAGCAGCTGAGCTCGCTTCAGGGCTTCTGCCGGTGTGGGTGGCGGAGATATGTGTGAAGAGCGCGAGGGGCTCTTACTTCTAACTACGTTAAAAGGAGCGCCCCCTTGGTCTCGCGGTGGTGCGCCGCCGTGTCCGGTCCCAAAGCGTGTGTGTCGGTCCTGTGAGTCCTGGGAACGAGGCCCAGGAGCCCTTCATGGGGGTGGCGAATCGCCATCGTTCTGGCATGGTCCGCCGCGCGCTCCCCAGAAAGGTCGGGGTGGGTCCTTACGTGTCGTCGTCTTGGAATATGTCCTGACATCCTTCGAAGTAGCCGCGTCGCCCGTGGTCTGCGCAACTACATCCTTTGACGCACTGACGCGTGGATGGTCGTCGCGGTCGCGGATGATACCACTCGCCCGGGTTTTCTCTCCAGAATTTTGCGGAAGTTCGGGACCTCAGCCTCCTTGTCCTATGCCCTCACCCTCCCCCGTCCGCATCGGGGTAGGAGCATTGGGTGCGGGTGCATCGGCCGCCGGAGCACCCCTCTTCTTGGGGGCCATTGCGATGAAGAAAAGCTGGTGCACTGATGGCTAGATCGGATTAACGCGGCCCTCTCCTCCTACCTGGCGCACCAAAGATGTCAGGAAAATGACACCTATGGGAAACTCTAAGGATCCCTTGATCGTTCGGCGCAAGGAGAGAGGTGGCGCCAAGAGCGGAACTAGCGATCATCACCGGCAAGGTCGTTTACCCAGGTTCAGGCTGCTTGGCGCGTAAAACCCTACTCTTGCTTTGTTTGCATTCAGTGCTTACTGATAAGTCTCAAACCAATCAACTTTTCCAAACACTTTTGCTATTGTTTTGGCCTCATTCTTGGATGATTTGAATGAAATTAACCCGGACTAACGCTGTTTTCAGCAGAGCTGCTTGTATGGTTTTCTTGTGTGCAAGAAAATGGATGTTTAGACGTCTCAAAAAATTCTATTAAAAATAGAGAAAATCCACGCACCGGAAGGAACCCTGGGCGAGAAGATTGGCCATAGGGGGCCACCAGGCCTCTAGGCGGCCTGTGGGTGCGGCCTGCCCCCTGGCCGCGCCGGGAGGCCGCCTAGGTGGGGTCCACCTCCTCTCGTGCCCTACCTTGGGTCCTATTTTTACTCGTGACGGGGAAATCACAGAACAGAAGTCATTTCGCAAGTTCTCGACGCGGAGCCGCCGCCACCCTCGGTTCTTCCCAGGAGAGCTAATCTCGAGGCTGCCTTGGCCTCCTGAGAGGGGAAATCGTCACCATCGTCATCACCATCACCACTCCATCCCCCTTCCATTGATTCCCCTTTCATGTGTGAGTAATTCCCTGCTGTAGGTTAAGGGGATGGTAGGGATTGGATGAGTTAGATCATGTAATAGTTCGTCGGATTGTTGGGGGCATGTTGCCTATCATCTACTATGGTGTTTATCATCTTTGCTACTACTTGTTATTCTTAATGCTTTTCACTTTGGGCCCGAGTGCCATGATTTCAGATCTGAATACCTTATATTTACATGAATATATTTGTGTTCTTGATACTATCTATGAGTAGTATGCACCTATTATAGTATGGAACCGGCGATCCCAATGGTGACACCTTGGGACACCAAAGGGGATAGACTATAGTTTGAGGATTCCATGTATCCATTGGTTGTTAATGCTTTGTTCTGATGCTCTTTGACAGGAGCACCTTAATCTCCATAAGTTCCTTTTGGCCGTGTTGGTAGTGGGATGGTAGGACAATTTTTTTTGTGCAAGTTATTATTGCAAGCATGCACGACTACCTTGGGATACATGCCTAATGTTTGATATTTGCCCAGATGATCATTACTTTTCTATGTGCCTTGCCCTAAGTTAAATACATGATGTCTCTCATCCATGACCAACCATCCATCTCCCTAGCCTACAGTGTTTTAATCCTGCTAGTTACCAGTTGCTCTACTTTAGATGCTTTACTTTCGTTGCTTTTCCACCATTAGTTCTGTTGCCACAATAACTTCCATATCACTGTTGCTACTAATATTTCGTTGGCAAGCAAGTATCTTTCAGGTGCGGTTGAATTGACAACTCAACTTTTAAAGCTTATAAATATTCTTTGGCTTCCCTTGTGTCGAATCAATAAATTGGGTTAACTTAATCGCGAAGACTGTTGCGATCCCCTACACTTGTGGGTCATCAAGACTATTTTCTGGCGCCGTTGCCGGGGATCATTGCATTATTTACAAGTCTACTTGGAGTTGGTTTGCTTGCTACAATTTATCCGCTATGGGTAATAAAGGGGACCAAAAGGTTCCGATTTTACCATCCACTACACGAAAAGGTACCGTTCTTAGCACCAGCGCTACGCTTGATTCACCTTTCGTTATGAGTAAGTTTGTTTCACCACCACCACATGCTGCTTCTACCGAGTCCGTCACTATGTCTGATACTTTTGATGATGCTTCTACTACTATTGATGAGACTTGTTTTCTTGGTTATTTTATTGAGTCTTAGATTGCTAAGGCTGGGAAGCTGTCTGGAATTGAAATTCCTGTTACACGCTACCCCATTGGTAGATCTTTTGGTTACCCAGACTTGAGTGGTCTCAAGGAAAGAATTCTTGATGATGATTATATTGAGCTTGATGATGATTTATGCAGGGAGCTTACAGAGTCTGCTGACTCTGACTGTGCTGCTGTTAAGAAGGTGCTTGAAAAGCATTCTATGAAGAAGAAATTTACTCTTGATCCTGAATTTGCTTCATCTCCTATTTGCATTGAGGATGCTGATTTTGATATATCTGTCGATATTTGACTTATATCCACAGTTGAATCCTACCCCTTTTATGGCAGAGAAAATGATGATGCTATTGCACACCTTACCAAACTCACTGAGTTGGGTGGCTTATTCATTACAGAGGACAAGAAGAGAAATTATTATGTTACTAAGCTACTTCCTTTCTCTTTGAAGGAAGATGCTAAAGCATGGTATGATGCACTACCATGTGGTTCCATTAAGAGTTGTCAAGATTTAGCTCAATCTTTTGTTGCTAAATATTTTCCTGCCCATAAGCAACATGCTGCTTTACAAAGAATATATAACTTAAAAAAGTTACAGGATGAGCACCTCCCTAAAGCTTGGGGGAGATATTGCACTTTACTCAAGGCTAGACCGGGACATGGAGTCCCTAAGAATGAATTGCTTGATATATTTTATGCTGGTCTAACCGATGAATCTAGAACCTATCTGGATAGTTGTGCTGGTTGTGTTTTCGGGGAAAGAACACCAGACGATGTTGAAGAACTAATGGTTAAGATAGCTAAAAATCATGATGATTGGTCCGTTCCTGAACCACCTCCACCACCAAAATAGAGGGGTATGCTTTTCTTGAGCTCCGAAGTTATGCAAGAAGCCAAGAAGTCTATTAAAGAGAGAGGTATTAAAGCTGAAGATGTGAAGAATCTACCTCCTATTGAGAAATTATATGAGCCTATCACTCACCCACCTATGGTAGAGGTACACTCTTTTTTAGAATTCAATGCAAGTGACGCCCCTCATGGTAAGCCCCCTGATCAATCTTTAGATGAGCTTGATAATTTCATTGTCAAGCAAAGTCACTTTAATGACAGGATTCATAGCCAATTGCATGATAATTCCCTTGCTATCAAAAGTTTGCTTGATGTTTTAAGTCGAACTGTTAATGATGTTAACGGTCTTGTTAAGAATTTTCATATGGTTCAAACTCAGCTTGAACAAATTTCTAATTTGCAAATAGATTTGCTTTCTAACAATGCCAAACAAGTTGATACACATGCATATGGTATAAAGACCCGAGGTGGTACACACACCAAAGACCCCCTCTATCCGGAGGGGCATCCAAAGAGGATCGAGCAAGATTCTCAATTGTAGGAAGAAGACGTTGTCAGCTCCCTGAAGAAGAAGAAACACAAGGAAGCTGACAACTCCAATGATCCCACAATTGATGAAGAACCTATTTTTGATCCTAATAGTATATCTATTTCCAATGCTGAAACTAACGATGGTGTTGAACCTGATAAAGATAATGAGAAGAATGATCCTCCTGAAGTACAAGAAGAAGAAGCACCCAACAAGTGCAAGATATATACTAGAGAAGACTTTGTTGCAAGAAGGCATGGGAAGGAAAGAGAACCATGGGTACAGAAATCAATGCCCTTCCCAGGTAAGTCTTTAAAAACCAAAGAAGAAGAACTTTACAATAAATTTTGTGAATGGATGAAACCTCTTTTTCTTCAAATTCGTTTGGGTGATGCTATTAAGTTGCCTCCGTACTCGAGGTATATGAAAGATATTGTTACTAATAAAATAAAAGTTCCTAATGAGGCAATATCGACTATGCTTGCTAATTACTCTTTCAGTGGTAAGATTCCTCAGAAGCTTGGTGATCCAGATATACCCACCATCCCTTGCTCCATAAGAACTAATTATGTCAGAACAACTTTATGTGATCTTGGTGCAGGAGTGAGTGTTATGCCTTTCTTTCGTTACAAAAGGCTTTGTCTTGCTAAACTAATCCCTATAGATATCTCTCTTCAAATGGCTGATAAGTCAACAACCGTTCCTGTTGGTATTTGTGAGGATGTTCCTATTGAAGTTGCTAATTGCTTGATCCTTACTGACTTTGTTGTGCTTGACATGCCCGAGGATGGGAGCATGTCTATTATTCTTGGTAGACCTTTTCTTAACACCGTAGGTGTTATTATTGACTGCAATAAAGGAAAGGTGACTTTCAATGTTAATGAGAAGGAGCACACAGTATATATTTCTGAAGAAGATTGATAATAGGCATGGCCTTAATTCTATTGAGAATATTGAGACCGTGAAGGTTGGAGAGTGGGATTGTCCTCTACATGTGCACCACAAATACAAAACCATTATGGTGGGGACCATATCCATTAAAATAAAGGTACCATGATTGCTTTATAAGAAGTGAAACTCTTTGCTCGATATAACACTTGTTTGGTCATAAGACTTGATCAACCTTGCTAACAAATATGTTTTATATGAGTAAAAAGAGAAGCTTGTTATGTTTTTATTTCTTTTATCTTTCATCCTCCTTGTTGTACAAAAGTTTTCTAGCTTTCCGAAATTTCTGCAGCTTTCGGTACTTTGATTTTTTTTCAAAAGTGAAGTTGTCAGAAAAATTCCAAAAAAATTATAATAAAAATTTCCATCGAAAAGAGATGCAGGGGCACCTGGGGCCAACCAGGGGGACCACCCCTAGTCTAGACGGCCAGGTGGCGTGGCCTGGCCCCTAGTCGCGCCCAGAGGTCGCTTGGGCCCACCTGGTCTGCTTTCAGGTACTTCTTCCTCCCTTCTCTCTCTCTCTCACTCCAAAAATCCCAATTTTTCTCCCGTAGCTCGAGTTCTTGCTGTTCTTGGTGGAAAATTTCGATCTCTCTATACGGACCATCATTTGCATTGAGAATTTGAGCAATTGCTCCTTGGTATGTGACTCCTCCACTCCTCCAATTAGAATTTTGATTGCTAGTCTTATTTGTGAGTATTTAGGAGTTCTTGGTGCTGTTCATATGAGGTTGCATGCATGTTTAGAAATTTATTTATGAAGATTTCGCGCAAGTTTACGCATCAGGGAAGTGAGTAGAATAGTTTGCTCCAACTCATTTTGCATAAATCTTTGTTTTTGTGATGCACCAAAAATTTCATAAATGAGTTTGTTTGGAAAAAAAGAATGGCTTGGGAAGAAGAGACCAGAGCCTACCGATGGACTAACTAGAGCTGCAGCTTCACCCTCTACTGCGAGCACAAGTTACAATAAAGATATCGTGCCACCGGAGTTGCTCCACGAGACGGACACGACACATGCCATGGCATACCCGTGTACAGATTTCCTTGCGGCGACAGGTATTAAGGATGAGTTTGGTAACTTCTGTGAAGCTGCAGGTTTGACACATCTCGTAAATGACGTCTGCCACTATATCCAAAACTCACATATTATTTTGTCAACTGGTTTAGTTAAAATGATAAAACTTCCATGATTGAATTCAGATTATATGAGGATGTCTTTACCATGTCTTTGGCAGAATTTTATGATGTTATAGGTGTGCGGAATGTTGGGAAGACGACCAAAATGAAAGTGCAGCCCTACGATCTGAAATCCCTATTTGCTTCCCTTTGCAGCTTGGATCCGCAAGACATTCATCGGGGCAAGATCTCCAACATCTTGTTTCCCCACATCGGGTATTTCACTTACTATATTGCTCGAGGGGTGTTAGCTCGTGACAACACGAGCAACATTTAGGCTCCATATCTCGCTATCTTGGCAGCCGCCCTCATAGGAGATAACACGTCTAATATTGGAGCTTTGATTGCTCGTCGCCTCGTCGCTAACAGCGGCAAAGGGCCTTAATTTGGTGGCATTTATGCCACGCTTATCCTCGAGCACCTCGGGCGCACTGTACGCACGGATGATATGCCTTTTTCATTCATAAGCTTTGATCTTACCACTATGAAGAGGCATGAGTTTGTTACTAGGACTTCTGAGTTTGGTAACCTTGTTTATATTATGAGGTTTGGCGAGCTTACTACTCGCGAGATCCGTCTACCTGCACCACTTTTGTTTGATTACACTAGCAGCAGTTCCACAACCCCATGGAAGGAGTTGCTCCCGAGGAAGAAGAGCCTTCTTCTTGGGAGGATAGTCGGGCATCAGTCTACGCACCGGAGGCCCCGTACGATTCTTGGAGCTACCCGTACTACCCCTCAGCCGGAGGGAGCTCCTGGAGCCCGCAGTAGCCAAGCCCAACTTAGGCCAAAGCCTAAGATTGGGGGAGTATGCACCCTTCTCCCCTTCTCATTGTATGATCCGTGGTTTCCTTTTTAATCTTTTTGGAGTTTTTTCCTGTTCTTCTTTGTTCTTTCTTTGCAAAAACAACAAAAATATTTCTTTCTTATTTTGCTTTCGTTTAACCTTTGGAAAACCCAAAAATATTTCTTTTCTCTCTTTAGTTTGCTTTGTTTGCAGAGTTCAGATCATGTCCATGGTTGCAATTACACTTGATTTTATCTTTCTACGTTCGATCGTGCCAGTGATGATCCAATAACGATGAAGATCGACGGAAGGGATGGAACAAGGAAAGCCAGTATGAACTCTATTAGTTTCTCCTTTTGTACATATGCCTATACTTATGATCTAGAGACCAGCTTGTAGCGACATAGTGCTATGTTTACAATGCTTTCCCAGTAGTTCATGCTTTCTTTGTGACTTGTCTCAAATAGCTGGAATGCATAATGTGTTATTGAAATGATTTGCATGCATTGCATTGTTCATGGTTTGGCATATTGGAGTGGTATTTCCCTTCGGAGAATTTTTGGATTGACTTGGCACATGCTTACACATGTTTATGACTAGAAGTCTATCAATCCTTGATGATCTTTTTATTTCAGAATAATTATATCACCTTCATGCCCGATTCAATGTTGCTTTTTCGCTCTCTAGTTGGTCGCTTCCCCGTCTTTTGCTAGCCTTCGCCTGTACTAAGCGGACTGACTGCGTGTGCATCCAAAATCCTTGAAACCATCTGTGCCATAAGAGTCCACCATACCTACCTATATGCGGTATTTATTTGCCGTCCTAAGTAAATTTGCATGTACCGTATTCTAAATCTTGAACTGAATATTTTGTTTTGTATGCCCGAATCGCTCATGTAGCGACTAAAGGCTATCAATATCTTCCATGCTAAGTGGGTTATTCTCAAGATATGTGTTGATTGACTATCATTCACGAGAAAGTGGCTGCTAACCTGGATGCCTAGTTCCATGCTCAAAAGTCAAATCAAATTTAATAAAATAAAACTCCCCCAGGATTGTTGTTTGTATGGACAGTACCCGTGGATTCGGCGAGCCGTGGAGTGTGATCGATTGGTGGAGGGGGAGTAAAAACTTTACTAATATATTTGGGAACCACCTATAATGTATTTAGCATGGAAGATATCGATATCTCTTAGTTGTTACGTTGACAATGAAAGTATACCACTCAAAATTTTGATTCTTCTATGTTTTTAAAATGTCAAGTTCTGGCACCTCTGCCTATCTATTTTACTTTACTGTTGAGCCATCCTCTTCTTATAAAAAAGGCACCAACTATAGACAGGATAATTGTCATTCTGAGTGTAATGTGCATTGTCCCAAAGCATCACATTGTCCTATGCATGATTGTGATATTACTCATTCTGAAAAATTAATTTCTAGTCTCCTTTAAGACTCTGAAGGAGCGTCTGCATTTATGTTTTGCTCCACTCTTGGGGGCTAGCGAGATACCACTCTAGTATGTCCGAGTCATGCGCATTTTTATCTCGTCATGATTTTTGGGTGCATATTATTCATTCTTAGTTGTTTGAAACTCTTCACATGACCGAAGGACTGCTCCGTGCATTGTCTTTGTAGCATTACTTCAATACTTGTTGGACTTGTTCGTAGTGGATGCTTATATACATCTGATGAAGCAAAAGAGTTTGTCAAAGTTTTCTTTGTCGTGTCCAGTTTGTTGAACTGAATTGCTTGAGGACAAGCAATATGCTAAAATTGGGGGAGTTGATACGTCTCAAACGTATCGACTTTACCAAACACTTTTGCTATTGTTTTGGCCTCATTCTTGCATGATTTGAATGAAACTAACCCGGATTAACGCTGTTTTCAGCAGAGCTGCCTGTATAGTTTTCTTGTGTGCAGGAAAATGTATTTTTAGGCATCCCGGAAAATTCCAATAAAAAATAGAGAAAATCCATGCACCAGACAGAACCCTAGGCCACAAGATGGGCAAGAGGGGGGCCACCAGGTCTCTAGGCGACCTGTGGGCGCGACCTGCCCCCTGGCCGCGCCGGGAGACCGCCTGGGTGGGGTCCACCTCCTCTCGTGCCCTACACTGGCTCCTATTTTTACCCGTGATAGGGATATCCTAGAACAGAAGTCGTTTTTCAAGTTCTCGACGCGGAGCCGCCGCCACCGTCGGTTCTTCTTCGGGAGAGCTAATCTGGAGGCTGCCTTGGCCTCCGGAGAGGGGAAATCATCGCCATCGCCATCACCACTCCATCATCCTTCCTTGGCTTCCCCTTTCATGTGTGAGTAATTTCCTGCTGTAGGTGAAGGGGATGGTAGGGGTTGGATGAGTAAGATCATGTAATAGTTCGTCAGATTGTTGGGGGCATGTTGCCTATCATCTACTATGGTGTATATCATTTTTGCTACTACTTGTTACTCTTAATGATTTTCACTTTGGGCCCGAGTGCCATGATTTCAGATCTGAATACCTTATGTTTCCTGAATATATTTGTGTTCTTGATCGTATCTATGAGTAGTATGCAACTATTATAGGTTGAGGATTACATGTATCCATTGATTGTTAATGCTTTGTTCTGGTGCTCTTTGAGAGGAGCACCTTAATCTCCATAACTTCCTTTTGGCCCCGTTGGTAGCGGGATGGTAGGACAAAAGATGTTGTGCAAGTTCTTATTGCAAGCACGCACGACTACCTTGGGATACATGCCCAATGTTTGATAATTTCCTAGGTGATCATTAATTTTCTATGTGCCTTGCCCCAAGTTAAATACATGATATCTCTCATCCATGACCAACCATCCATCTCCCTAGCCTATAGTGTTTTAATCCTGCTAGTTACAAGTTGCTCTACTTTAGCTGTTTCACTTTCGTTGCTTTGCGAGCATTATTTCCGTTGGCACAATCACTTTCATATCACCGTTGCTACTAATATTTCGTTGCCAAGCAACTATTTTTCAGGTGCTGTTGAATCGAAAACTCAACTGTTAAAGCTTATAAATATTCTTTGGCCCCCCTTATGCTGAATGAATAAATTGGGTTAACTTACCCACGAAGACTGTTGCGATCCCCTACACTTGTGGGTCATCACTTACTGTAGGGTTATTTGCTACAGTAATTAGCTGGTGATAAAGAGTCTAAACCCCAAAAGGTCCAACCCCTAGGAATGAGCTTTGGGCCTCCTTTTATAGGCAAAGGGGTCACCAACAGTGTGCTCAGGGGCTGCATAATGAACAGGGTTCACCGCTTATCTATCTAATGCGGTGTCAGGAGCAGTAAATGCCTTGTGAGGCCCCTGACCTGCATCAAGGTGGAATCGACACGTACCCAGGTGTATTGACACCTGGGCTTTGTGCTGGTGCGTGAGGGATACGCTGGAGCGGTGGCAGTTGGTGGCACTGTGGCAGGAGGGACACCTGGCGGGCGAAGGAAGCCTGCCGGCCTGGCGTCCTTGCTGGTGGTCTATCCTGCCTTCCCGGCAAGGCGGGCTTTCCGAGGCCTTGGACATCTTCCCGACAAGATGGGCTTATCGGGGCCTTGAACATTTTCCCGGTAAGGAGGGCTTGCCGGGGACTTGTGGGTCTTCCCGGCAAGGAGGGCTTGCCGGGGCCTTGGACATTGGGCTTGTTCTTCACACCTTTGGTAGGGTGTGGCCTTGACGAGCCTGGTGTATCTTCCGGTCGGCTCTCTTCGTGTACTGCCGCCAAGGGTGTTGCTTATGCCCGTGCACAAGTCTGGCGCACAGGAGACCCTAGTCTCTAGTGCATCGACACTATGTGTTCAATCTCTCTCCCTCTCGTGTTCCTGGGATGACACGATCTTGATTTATCGCGAGCTTTATTAATATAGATGAATCATATGGAGTTTTCCCCTCTCTATCTTCTTGTGATGAATTGAGTTTTCCCTTTGAAGTTTTCTTATCGGAATGAGTCTTTAAGGATTTGAGAACACGTGATGTATGTCTTGCGATGGGATATCTAAGGTGACAATGGGATGTTCTGTTGACCTACTCGATGTATGTTTGGGTGATCAACTTGCGGGTTTCTTGACGCTGGTAATTTATGCATAGGGGTTGGCACATGTTTTTGTCTTGACTTTTCGGTAAAAACTTTGGGGCACTCTTTGAAGCTCTTTGTGTTGGATTGAACATGATGAATCTTAAATAATGTGATGCATATCGTATAATCATGCCCATGAATACTTGTGGTGACATTGGAGTATCTAGGTGACATTAGGGTTTTGGTTGATGTGTATCTTAAGGTGTTATTTTAGTACGAACTCTAGGACTGTTCGTGACAATTATAGGGATAGCTCATAAGATTGATCAGAAAAGACAACTTTGAGGTGGTGTCGTACCCTACAATAATTTCTTCATTTGTTCTCCGCTATTTATGACTTTGGAGTGAACTCTTTGTCACAAATCAGGGATTTATATATGATTCAACTATGTTAGTATTGTTGGGAGAACTTGCACTAGTGAAAGTATGTACGCTAGGCCTTGTTTCCATACAACGTTTTGCTCACTGTTTACTATTTTTTACCTTGCTGTTTTCATATTTTCAGATTACAAAAACCTATATCTACCATATATATTACACTTGTATCACCATCTCTTCGCCGAACTAGTGCACCCATACAATTTACCATTGTATTGGGTGTGTTGGGGACACAAGAGACTCTTTGTTATTTTATTGCAGGGTTGCTTGAGAGAGACCATATTCATCCTATGTCTCCCTTGGATTGATAAACCTTAGGTCATCAACTTGAGGTAAATTTGCTACTGTCCTACAAAACTCTGCGCTTGGTGGCCCAACACGAGTCTACAAGAAGAAGGTTGTGTAGTAGACATCAATGACCAAGGTCTTCAAGGTTTTATCCCAAGATTTGTCACAAACACACAAGGTTGATCAGGACTAAGTCAAAGAGTAAATCAAGTTGATCAACACACAAAGCTTACAAGATGTACCGAGAGGGATCAAGTGATCCCATGGTATGGTAAGTATTCTCCATTACGCTTTGTGTACTAACTCATGTCTTCGTGAGAGTTGTATGTGGGGTTAGGTGTGTTTCCATGGGCTTGCGTCAAGAGGAAGATCTCATACAAACCATGGAGGATGACATCAAGTGGTGATCGTCATCAAGATTGTAGTGTGCAAGTTCAAGTGGACCATCACGAAGTTATCATGCTTGGAGCTTGCCGTCCATTGTGGTGGCAATGGACTTGTGAAGATGCGCTGAAGAGTGGCTCAACCTCAGTGAGTGTGGGGGAGCAATCAACTAGTCTTCATTAAGCCAGCACAATCAATAAAGGTGGTCCATCTTGAGGAAGCTAAGATCGTCATCATCTAGCTCAAGTAGACCATGTGCATGGTATAGGTTTGCCTTTGATAGATTTTTCTATTTTAGGATAGATTGCAGCACTATTAAGGGTGGCTATCATGTGAGTAGCTTGATCATATCTTTCCTTGAGAGCTCAAACCATTTGCATCCTTGCATCATATTTCTTGTTTCTTGTTTGGTGTTTCTCTTTGTAAGTATTAGAGCTTATGGTCATCTTTATGACAAACGGAAGTTCATTGAAAACGGAGTTCATGTGCATCTTCTATGATGTTTTAGATGTTGGAGTTTTTGCCCGTTCTTCATCCATAGATGTTTCAAATCTCTATATCATTGGCATTTTTCATAACTACCTCTTCTTAAGATTTCCAACAAGCTTGAGTTTTCTCAATTCGGAGCTCATTTGCAGAAGTTATGGCAGTTCCCGACATGTTTTCTCTCTCAAGCAGAAGTACCGTTGGGGAGAGCGGTAGTGCCGCCCTCCCCTGCCGGCCTCTTTTCCGCTTTTATTTTTCTTCTGGTGTATTCCAGGTCTTTTTCCATTTTGAGTGGTAGTACCGCTTGGGGGGAGCGGTAGTACAACTAGGGCGAACAGTAGTACCGCTTCGGCGGCACTACCGCCCAAGATGTTTTCCGTTTGCATGTTTTTCCTTGAAACTTACGTTCCAGCGGAAGTAACGCTCGCCTAAGCGGTACTACCGCTTGTGCACTGACTGATTGTATAACGGTTCAATTTGAGGAGTCCAATAAAAGGGGGGTCTTCTTCCCCAATTCTTTTCTATCCGTTGAGCTCGTGTTCTTCCCCCATTGCTGACCTTCTTAGGTCTTGCTAACTCTCAATCCCTCCAATAATTATTGCTAGTTCTTGAGGGAAAACATAGAAGAGATCTAGATCCACATTTCTACCAATCACTTTGTCCTCTATGCAAGGGGAATCCCTTGGATCTTGATCTTGGAGTTCTTTGTGAGCTCCTTGTTCTTCCTCTCATATTCCTCCATAGATTTTGTTATTGTGGAGGGATTTGAGTGTGAGGGACTTGACCACTTCGTGTGTTCTTGCCATTGCATTAGTTGCATCGGTTTGAGTTCTCCATGGTGATACGTGGAAGTGAAAAGTTGAGAAGCTTATTACCCTTGGGTACTTGGTACCCTAGAAATTGTTCTTCGTGGATGCTTTGGCGTCCTAGAAGCTTGGTGGTTCCTCGTAGCTCAATCATTGTGGTGTAAAGCCCCGAGGAAGCATCAGGTTCTCCAATTAAGTTGTGGATATTGCCCCAACCTTGTTTGTATGGGTTCGGTGACCGCCCTCAAGGGTCCCTGAGTGGAATCACGACATCTTGCATTGTGCGAGGGCGTGAGGAGATTACGTCGGCTTTAGTGGCATCTTGGGGAGCATTGTGCCTCCACACCGCTCCAAACGTAGATTAGTATCGGCAAGGGTGTGAACTTCGGGATACATCACCGTCTCCGCGTGCCTCGGTTATCTCTTACCCAAGCCTTTTACTTATGCACTTTACTTTGTGATAGCCATATTGTTTCTTGTTATATATCTTGCTATCACTTATTTTTTTATCTTTCTTAGCATAAGTTGTTGGTGCAAATAGGTGAGCCTAGTTGTTGTGGGTTTTGTGCTCGACAAATTAAACGTTGGTTTTATTCTGCATTTACTCAAGCCTAAACTCTAATTATTTTAAAGCGCATATTCACCCCCCCTCTAGGCGACATCCACGTACTTTCAACTCGGCACTGGGTCAATAGGTTAGTGCTAAAAAATAATATAAATTGGTTAACAAATACCTGAAAAGTATTCTAGAATGATAATATATCAGCATGGAACAATAAAAAAGTTATCGATGCCTTGGAGACATATCAAGCATCCCTAAGCTTAGTTCCTGCTCCTCCTCGACTAGGTAAATGATAAGAACATAATTTTTGATGTGACATTCTACCCATTATGTAACCTTATGCATGTATGCTCATTGAGAAAAAATGAATTAACAAATACTGACATAGCAATACTTATAATTATAAGGATCAAAATCATTTATCTTTCAAAGTATACGATCCTCAAAGATTGTTTTACCCCATTCATCTTATTATATTAGCAAGGCATAGCTCCATCTTCACCACATTAATACAAATGCCAAACACCACTGTGACGAAGTTACGCAATGGGATCGTATTTTTCAATATGCATCAACTTTTTATTCTTCACGCGATACATAAGCATGAACCATTGGACATAGCATATAAGTGGAATAGAATACGGTGGTAGGTTTCAAATGGGTGAAAAGTGGAGAAGATAGTCTCACCTCAAATTGGCGTACCAACAGGCTATGGAGATGCCCATCGTTAGATATCTATGCAAGGAGTAAGGATTGCCATGCAAATGATGCACTAGAGCTATAAGTGTATGAAAGCTCTACTGAAGCTAAGCGGGGTGTGCATCGAACTTGCTTGCTCATGAATACCTCGGGCATTTGAGGAAGCCCGTCATATGAATATACAAGACAAGTTTATAAAAAAGTGATTACCACTAGCATATGCATGATATAACATGAGACTCTCTATATGAAGAACAAGATGCCACTTTGAGGCACAAGTGTGATAAAGCATAGTAGCAATGTCCCTTCTCTATTTTTATCTCATTCATTTTTATGGTGGTCTCATTTGGCCCACCATTTTTATTTTCTCACTGGGACAATGCTCTAATAATGATGATCATCACACTTTTATTTACTTACACTCAATATGAAAACCGATAGTTTATGAATTCCTCTCGCAGTGTACCACGATGTGCAAAGATCTATGGTGACATGTATAAAAAATATGATGAACGGTGGTTTTGCGACAAAGACTATGCCAGCTCTATATGATCATGCAAAGCATTATCATGATGAACGAACTAGTCATGTGAAGTGATGATGGCATTTTCATGGCAATATATCTCGGAATGGCTATGGAAATACGATGATAGGTAGGTATGGTGGCTGTTTGGAGGAAGGTATAAGAAGGCTTATGTGCAATAGAGCGTGTTATGTCACGGGGTTTGGATGCACCGGTGAAAGTTGCACCGATCCTCGAGGTGAGAACGGGCAATGCAAGAGACCGAAGAGGCTAGAAAATATGAGGAGGTGAGATTGCGTACGTCCATGCTGTCACATTAGTCATAAATAACTTATGTACTTATTGCAAAGTTTCATTTGTTTTATCACAAATGAAAGTACTACTCGCATGCCCACAGGGAGACGGTTGGTAGGATATAACCATCGAGCGACTCCGACTTAATACAACACTAGGATTTCAATGAGGAATAAAAATGCTCACACATCATCACTCTTAGAGCATATTTCTCCATATGTGGTTTTGGTAATTTATGACAATCCTATGGACTAATGGTTGCCTTAAGTTTTATTCGAAGGATTTGTCCATAAGAAATTCGTGAAGTCCATTTGTTGGTTTCAAGGAGTTTATATGATGACCAAGGTGGTATTCAAGGTATTACCCAAAGAATGGTCATAAAGACCCAATGTTGATCAAGACTAAGTCAAAGAGTAAATCAAGTTGATCAACACACAAATCGTACAAGATGTACCGAGAGGGATCAAGTGATCCCATGGTATGGTAAGCATTGTCCATTAAGATTTTGTGTACTAACCCACGGTGTTCATGAGAGTTCTATGTGGGGTTAGGTGTATTTCCATGTGCTTGCGTCAAGAGGAAGATCTCATTCAACCCATGAAGGATCACATCAACTGGTGATCATCATCAAGATTGCGGTGTGCAAGTTCGAGTGGAGCATCACGAAGATATCATGCTTGAAGCTTGCCATCCAGTGTCTTGGCAATGGAATTGTGACGATGCATAGAAGAGTGGCTCACCCATAGTGAGTATGGGGGAGCAATCAACTAATCTTCATCAAGCCAACACAATCAAGAAAGGTGGTCCATCTTGAGGAAGTCAAGATCGTCATAATCTAGCTCAAGTGGACTATGTGCATGGTATAGGCTTGCCCTTGATAGGTTTTTCTATTTTAGGATAGATTGCCATACTTTCAAGGGGGGCTATCAGGTGAGTAGCTTGATTGTATCGTTCGTTGAGAGCTCAACCCATTTGCATCCTTGCATCATATTTCTTTGTTCTTGTTTGGTATTTCTCTTTGTGAGTTTTAGAGCTTATGGTCTTCTTTATGACAAGCTCGAGTTCAACAAAAACGTAGTTCATGTGCATCTTCTATGATGTTTTCCATGTTGGAGTATTTGCCAATTCTTCATTCATAGAGGTTTCACATCTCTATATCATTGGCATTTTCATAACTGCATGTTTTTCAGATAACCTTCCTGATACTTGTGATGTGCATTGGGTTTTCTGTGAAGATGAACGGGTTAGCGCATCACATTGTGGGTAAGTTTTTCCCTCAATTATGAATACAAGGTTTATCTAACCAATATGAATATCAACCACAACCGTCTTCAACGGCTTCACACAAAAGAACAAACAACTTGTAGCCAATGCGGGCAAGAGGATTGTCAATCCCCTTGAACTTGTTATTTGCAACCGAGTGAGGTGTGTAGATAATTGTAGATAGTTTTAAAATGCAAAATAAAATAAAAAGAAGTAAATGGCAGCAAGGCATTGAAGGTTTCGTAAATATATGGTGAATAGACCCGGGGGCCATAGTTGTCCCTAATCGCATCTCTCATGAAAAATAGCATATGATGGGTAAACAAATTACTGTTGGTCAATTGATAGAAAAGGGGATAATTATGCGATATTCACGTTACGATTATGTGTATATAGGCACCACGTCCATAAACAAATAGGACGACTCATGCCTACACCTATTACTATTACTCCACTCATCGACCGCTATCCAGCATGCATCTAGAGTATTAAGTAAAACATGGTGATGCATGGAGAACAATGACATGATGTAGACAAAGTAAACTCAAGCAATATGAATAAACCCCACCATTTTATCCTTCTCCCCTTCTATCATCGGGATATAGAGATTCTCTAGGTTGAACTTACTACAAGTCACCTCTCTCACCGAAGAAATATCAATCTCGTTGGCCAAACTTTTTCAATAGACCGGAGAGAATTAAGAAGCTATCATAATCATGCACATAAGAATCATATTAGTATTCAGTGAAGACTCAAATATTTATCATGAATAATCTGAACATAAACCCACAATTCATCAGATCCCAAGAAACGCACCGCACAAAAGGAATTAGATGAAGTGGATTACAGCGAAGATGCAACGATCATTGTATTGAAGATCAAGAGAGAGAGATTGCCATCTAGGTACTAGTTATGGACCCATAGATTTGTGGTGAAATACTCACACATCATCATGAGGGTAGAAAGGTTGATGAAGAAGCCCTCCGTTTTCGACCCTCCTCTCATAGGGCACTAGAACAGAGCTCCAGATGGCCTCCCATTGGAAGAGAGACTTGCGGCGTCATAAAGTGTGTTTCGAGACTGCTTCTCTGGTTTTTAGGCTAATTGATAATTTATAATCTAGAGAACATAGTCGGGAGAGCCTCAAGGGTCCCACAAGCCAACAGGATGCCCCCAGGATGCATTGGGTTGGCTTGTGGGGCCCTCGTGTGTCCGCTAGTCTGTTTCCGATGCTTATTCGTTTTCTTTTGGTCCAGGAAAAATCTCCAAAAAGTTTCAGGTCAATTGGACTTCGTTTGGTATGGAAAACGAGAAAAGTGAAAAACATGCAAAAAAGAACAAGTCGCATTGTGCACTGGGTCAATAGGTTAGTGCTTAAAAATAATATAAATTGCTAAATAAATAACCAAAAGTATTCTAGAATGATAATATATCAGCATGGAACAATAAATAATTATAGATGCATTGGAGATGTATCATCTCCCAACAAGATCTTTCTTTATAGCCATGAAGATTGGCTTGGGATAATGCCGATGCTCTCATAAAATACACGAATTAAACACAAACATAACATCAAATAGCATGTGAAAAACACATCTAAGTCTAACATAGTTCCTATGAATAGGAATTTTATAGGCAAACAAATTATCAAGACAAGGAGTATCTAGCATATGCAAATAGGAAGAGTGAAGCATTAATAATTTCAACACAAAGAGAGGTAATTGAGTAACATGAAAATTCCTATAACCACATTTGCCTCTCTCATAATATTTACATGTAGGATCATAATGAAACTCAACAATATGACTATCATGTACAACATTCTCTTTAGTGTCCATAAGCATACAAGTCTTATAATCTTGCAAGGTAGTGGGATTAACGTTAACTAAAGGCATGACCTCTCCAAACTCACTTTTATCAATAATTTCATAAGATTGATCATTCTCCAAAGTAGTAGGATCGTTATTACCTAAAGTTGATGCCATTACAAGACCACTTTTATTAGTATTGCAAATATGATAATCAATAATAGATTCATCATGAAACTTCGAATTATCAAGATCACAAGAAACATCATGATTATCACCCCAATCATGATCATTTGCATAATTGACGTTTATAGAATTTATACTAACAACATTGCAATCATGCTTTTCATTCAAGGACCTATCATGAATCACTTTATAATTTTCTTTTAACACATCATCACAATTTTCACATTCGCGATTTTCAAGCAAGATAACATAGAGACAATCTAGTGCACTCTACTCACTAGGAATTGGTTCAACATAATCGAGTCTTTTGAAAAGATTAGAAAGTGGGTGAGGATCCATATATCTTAAATTTTTTATCTAACTTTCTGTTTTTGTGTGCCAAAGTTCAAGATAGCATTTCTAGGCAAGTAGAGACTAGAAAAGGTGAATGATAATTTGTGTGGAGTTACTTGATAGGTAATTGATGATAATCCCCGGCAACGGCGCCAGAAATTCTTCCTACTACTTGTAAACTGTGTTGGGATTTTCCTTGAAGAGGAGGGGAGATGCAACACATTAGAGATATGTATTTCCCTTAGTGAGAACTAAAGTTATCAAACCAATCAGAGGACCGTGCAAACACCCATCTTCAGCTCCTACACACAAAACAACACACACTTGCACACAAAGCGGGCAAGAGGATTGTCTTCAAGGCATATAAGGAATCTTCCGAGGCTGAAAAATCCGCCTTGGTTAAACGTGCGAAAGATGCCTAAGGTAAGTTGAAGCCAGTTACTCAAGAGCCCACGGGTCTGAAACGACATATTTCTCAGATGACTGAAGGTGTCTTTGGTAAGTATTTCTTGATGAACTTACGTTAACCTTGTATAAGCAAAACATTGCGGAAAGACATGTCAGGAGACTTATGTGCTTCAATTATTCGTAGGCCTCCGGACTCACAACCTTCAAGAGAATATCTTACTAAAGCTAAAAGCCTTGTATACTTTAACTGAGCAATTGTATGCTCGGAGCTTGTTCACTATCAAAGCTATTATGAGGGATAAAGACCCGGTCAAGTTCGTGAATGACGTGATGAGGCGCCTTTCAATGGTTCCCAAACAAATTGAAGAATTGAAGACATTAGCCGCTCGTAAGGTGGCAATAGTTGCTCTAAGCTGGGTTTTGGCTTATGCACTGGACCTTAACACAGAAGAGATAGCTAGCGGGTTTCCTCAACTCAAAGATGATGGGTCAGCTTTTACGCAGAAAGATTATGCCCACTGCATGAAGGCGTCTCGTATGTTGGCTAGTCATTTGGCTAAGGGTATTGATCTGAAGACATATCAGGAGGCCTATGATGATAACAACACACGAGTGCGGCCTCCCAACTTTGAACCGGTGGATCTGACTCCTCAATGTCGTAATCATCTCTTTGCCCCTGATGTTAACTCGTCCCCCATCTTGAATGAAGAAGATGAATTCTACGCCTTAACCCATTGCAACTGGGATATGGACAACCTTCAGATCCAGGAACCAGAAGGCTCAGCGCAGGATGACCCGGTGGCGCCTTGAATGAGAAATCGGCCTGAGGCTAACCCGGATGAATTGAATGCCAGCTGATGTTATTAATTGTTTATGAACTTTTGTCCAAGATACTCGGCTCCATGTAGCCTTGTAATATTTTGAGTTGTAAAAAACTGATTGTCTATGCCATGCCTTTGTGCATGTTTTAAGCTTTTGTATCGCATCTGAACTTGTCAATGGTTTCTGATATGGACCAAATGATGATGTTTTGTCTATGCTTTTGTCTGGGCCAAGACGGGCGGGTCAATATGAAATTTACTATTTCCATATGAGCCTCCTTCCTGAAATCTTCCACCATTGTAAAATGATTGAACTCGCCATCACAAGGCAACAACTGCATAACCCGGACGCTCTATATGAGCCGGAAATAAACATTGGATCCTCCCGTGAAAATTGTAAGGTAATATCGTACAATGGCAATAAGTCACATTTAATAGGCCGGCTCAATGAGACTCGGCAGGGAGACTGGCTTGCAAGGTTGTAGTCATACCCTAAAGTTGTGGGGTGTGATAACCCTTCTGGATTGTGATAAGCCGGCTCAATGAGAGTCGGCAATTTAGACTGGCTAATGAGGCTCATGTCATGCTTCAGTGAAGCGAGTACGTTAACCCAGGGTTTCTCTTTTTTCCATATGCCGATTCTCATGCGACACACTCAATGTTTTAACCTTGACAAGTTCAGGGTCCACAAAGGATTGACTTGCCAAGAGTACACGGGGCCTTTTAAGGGGAGTCGCAGAAACATGCAGTCAGGTCTAACCATCGTATAGCGGTAATTTTTCGAGGACCAAGAGGGTGAGAAAGCTAAAATGAGTGAGTTGGAAGCCACCAAGTGAGCCATGATCAGTGAGAAGCCCAACATAGGATTGCAGAAGACAATGTTATTACTGCCAAACAATCTGGGGACCAGTAGCCCCTAGATAAGCCGACTTTATTCCACTGATCACCATTGGCGTCTATGTTTGAACCATGCATCATGCCAACTGATCCTCTTTGGCTTTATTACACCTATGGTTGGATGGTCGCATCATGGCGGCTCGTCCTCTTTGGTATCAATAGTGTCCATGTTTGAATGGCCACATCATGGCGGCTCATCCTCTTGGGCGACTTAGACTCATGCTCATGATATAGGCTCAAACTACAGAGATCCCGAGTTCCGAGGTGTCGACTTTATTGTATTGGTAGAATGGTCTAAAAATACTTGAAGTAGGTACATAAATAAGGAGCCAGTGGCTCTAAGTATAATAATGCCGAAGGTGAGCAACGTTCCATGGCCGGGTTGTCTCCTCCTCCAAAGTGTATTTATCTGGATGAAGGTCTATCAGATAGTATGAGCCATTGTTAAGACTTTTGCTGATGACGAAAGGACCCTCCCATGGTGGTGAAAGCTTATGCATGCATGTATGATCTTGAATTAGTTGAAGCACTAAATCGCCCTTCTGAAAAGCCTGGCTCTTAACTCTACGACTATGATAGCGACACAGGTCTTGTTGATATAGAGCTGATCTTACTGCTGCCAAATCACGCTCTTCCTCCAAGGCGTCCAAGGAATCTTGATGTGCCTGCTCGTTGTCTACTTCAACATAAGTGGAGACTCGTGGAGAATCTTACCGTATATCACTTGGTAATACCGCCTCACCTCCATAAACCAGAAAAGGGCATGTAACCCGTGGATCTGTTTGGCGTCGTCGTGATGCTCCAAAGCACCGTGGGGAGCTCCTCAAGGCAACAACCCGGAGTATGTTGTAAGGGAACCATGAGTGGGGGCATGATCCCTCGCAAGATTTCGTGATTAGCTTGTTCGGCTTGTCCGTTGGACTCTGGATGTGCTACTGCTGATACATCAAGCCAGATATGCTCGTGCTGGAAAAACTGTTTCATGGCTCCTTTGGACAAATTGGTACCATTATTAGTGATAATGTTGTGAGGATAGCCAAACTGAAAAATCGGCATTTTTTAGAAATTTGACTGTTGTCTCTACTTTGCAATTGCGGACAGGTTCTGCCTCAACCCACTTGGTAAACTTGTCAACCGCCACGAGTAGGTGGGTCTTTTTGTCGGAAGAAATTTTGAGTGGACCAACCATATTAAGCCCCCAGACTGCAAACGGCCAAGTTATTGGGATCATACACAATTCCATCACACTTGTGTACTATATCCTCCGCATCTGCATGAGCCGTCAACCAATAAAATCCATAACGAAAAGCTTTTAACACCCAAGATCTTGAGCTGGCATGGTGTCCACAGTCGCCAGTGTGGATCTCATTGAGAATCTCCTGTCGTTCCTCAGGGGAAACACAACATTGAAAACACCGCTTACCCTTCTTTTGTGCAACTCGCCCTTATGAATAACCATGGACTTGCATCGTAGTATTATCTGTCGGGCGATGATTTCCTCAGCCGGGAGCTCCCCTCAAGATTGATAAGCCAAGTATGGCACTGTACAGTCAGGAGTTGCTCGGATAATTGCCACCAACTGTGATTCCGGGTCAGGGATGGCTATTTCCTTCTCAGATGGTAACTTCATAGAGGGGTTATGGAGAACTGTAAGTGCATCTAGTGCCCCTTAGTGATTTTGGTAGTTTGAAGACTTGTAGGTTAAGTATCTAATGTGTTTGTGAGTGTACACAGGATCTATAAGTCATTGAGGAGTTTGAGATATTTGAAGAATATCGACCCCTAAAAATGTACGCCTTCAGTTGAAGAAAATGGTCTGAAGCTGAAGAAATGAATCGCGAGGAACCTACGATAAAATTGATATTCCTCATGAAGATACTGATATTGAGAAGCCGGTGTGTCCTGAAGAAAATCACTCTGAAAAATCTGAAGCATGAAGATTTACACTTTCTGTTTTACTTTCTTCGCATTGGAGTAATAGGAACGCCGTACTGTTAAAGGGGGTCGAAGTTACACTATGGAATGAATTTCCTCATGATGCTCGACCCAAGCCTAATCCTACCAAAAGCCTCAAATGAGGAATACGAGTGACATAAGGACTCTCACAGTTGAGGGTTCCGACCGTTTCGATAGCCACGCCAAGTCACTGGTCTTATCCACTCCAACGGTCATATTACTTAAGGGCATTAGTGTCAAATCATGTCGGGATGCTCCCAGGCTATAAATAGCCACCCCCACAACCACTAGCTAGTTGGCTGCTCCGTTAGAAACTGACACTTGTCATAAGAGCGACCCAATTCCTCAGAGCCTTCGAGAGTAATTCATTAGTGAGGAAATACACCATACACCGAACCTCAAACCAAACCTAGTGATTGAGCATCACTGAAGAAGTTGTTCCTATGTGGGACTGAAGCCTTTTACCTTTGAGGACTGTGTATGCTCCAGACGGTTAGGCGTCATGGTCTAGAGCTTTCTAGCAGTCAATTTTGGATCGCCGGGTGACCAGGTTTGTTAGGGTTTGGAAGTCTGCCCTGAAGACTTACCACGAGTGTTGGGCGAGGACTGTGTGTCCTTAGCTCAAGGAGAATACGGTAGGGACTATGTGTCCCGGGACTGTGTGTCCTTCGGTTTCAATACCAAGCCGCTCCAAACCAGATGCACGACTGTCACACCAGTTGGAACTGGGTCATCAACGACTGTCTTCACTGAGAAACGGGTTCTAATTCCTCAACTTCTTAGTTTCCCCGTATTATGTGTTGATGATTTTCACTGTGACTGTTTGAAGAATTTTCTGAATACTTTCTCTGAATTTCCTCAACCCCAAATTCTTCACGTCAGTTAATCCTCATCTGAATTCTGCGTGCCTGCTCACTGTGCAATCTGTTTTCACATTCTTCACTCTGAAAAACTGTTGTTGTGAAACTTTGCACTTCTGATCCTTTACTGTTTCCGCTGTAAATTAGTCATCAATGAGGAATTTCCTCAAAATTAATTTCCTCACTGATGAAATTCTAAAAATCTCCTATTCACCCCCCTCTAGTCGATATAACGCACTTTCAATTGGTATCAGAGCAAGGTACTCCCTTGTTCTGTGTGATTTTGGTTTAACCACCTGGAGTTTTAGTTATGTCCACTGCAGGCTTGTTTAAGGTGACTGCAGCATGTCCTACCTATGAAGGAAAGAACTTTCCCTTCTGGAAGAACAAAATTCAAATGCATCTACAAGCTATTGATAATGATCTCTGGTATATTGTGGAACATGGCGTCCCCGTCATCACTGCTAGTGTCTCTGCTGCTGATGTGAAGAAGTTCAAGCAACTCGATTCTCAAGCGAAGAACATCATCCGTGGCCATCTGAGCCCACGCCAGTTTGGAAGAGTAAGTGCTTTGGGCTCTGCAACACTGATCTGGGAGAGACTGTGCAAGGTAAATGAAGGAGTATCAACCCAGCGTGACTCTCGTGTTGATATTCTTCGCAATCTCTTCAATCGCTTCAAGAGACATGACAATGAAAGCTGCCAAGACACCTTTGATCGCCTCACTGACATATCAAATGAACTGCAAGCACTGGGAGCTCGAGACATCACCGATCACGAAGTTGTGAAGAAACTGCTGAGATCTTTGGATTCTTCATTTGATACTTTAGTTCTGATGATTCAAGAAAGACCAGACTACAAGATGCTTGATCTAGCTGATACACTTGAAAGGCTAAATACTCATGAATTCCAGCTAGAAGAAAAGAGAGATCTATATGGACCAAGCTATTCCAGACCACGTGCACTGAAGGCTAGCGAAATTTCCTCATCTGAAGAAGAAGACACAGATGGCAGCATTTGTGACCCTGAAGAATTTGGACAGGCGCTTGCAATGCTCGTGACGAAATTCCAGAGATTTACATGACGTGGCCAGTTCAGTAAATCTTCAAGAAGAGACATGAGGAAATCAGAATCTTTATCTGAGGACTACAAGAAACGAACCTATCACAAGTGCAAGAAATCGGGTCATTACATTGCTGATTGTCCCCGTTGGGGAAAGGAATCAAAGAATAAGAAATACAAGGATGACAGTTCTGATGACTCGAAGAAGAAGAAGAAATCTTCAAAATCCTCATCTTCAAAGCCCTCATCACATAAGAAGACTAGTTTCAGAAAGGCTTGGGCACTTATTGGCAAGGAAATGGACTCCGAGGCAGAATCAGAGGAATGTGATGAAGAAGAGGGTTCTGATGAAGACTCAGAATCCGGATAGGCTAGTCTTGCACTGGCAACCACTTTCGTTAGCAAGTCAATCTTCAATCTTGAAGAAAATGATTGCACCATCCATACTAATGACTATGCTGATGACTTTGCTCCAACCTATTGCTTCATGGCAAAAGGTTCAAAGGTACAAAATAATGCCTCCTCCTCTGATTCAAGTGACTGTGAACCTAATGATTATAAGAAACCTAGTTACAGTAAACTTGCTATCATTGCCACTAAACAACAAACTGCTCTGGAAAAGCTTCACAAACTTCTAGATAAAAGTGATGATCTGTTGAATGATGAAATGAACCTTACCCAAATCCTCACTGATGATGTGAAAAGTCTTCAGTCTAGATTTGATAATCTTCAGGATCGTTATGATACACTCTTCACTGATCATGAGAAGCTTTCATATGAATTTCTTCAAAGGAAGCTTGATCTTGAGAAGCTGAGGATGTCTCATGATGATCTTCGTATGGAAAATGATTCATTATTAGCTCAACAGATCAATGCTGGTCAAGTTGAATTTATTCCTCCATCTCTTAAATGCATTGAACGCGAAACTGCTAATTCCTCACCAGAATCATCAAATGCTACCATTGCTACAAATACTTCAACTGCACCTGTTGTGTCTATTTCCACACTTGAGGAAAACACAAATGTTACTGATGAAAATGCAGGGTTGAAGGAATTGTACGTGGCAGGCATATACAAAAGTCTCAAAGGACATCAAACCCTTTGTGATGTGCTCAAAAAGAAGATCTTGAACAGGAATCCGAGGAAAGAAGGAATTGCCTTTGAGAGGAAATTTAATGCTGATGGATCTTATTGGAAACCTGAGCAGTATCCCAAAACCTCATGGGTTGCTGCTACTGGGCCTCCTTTTGATCCATCTAATCTAACTGGCTTTTCATGTGAATTATCCTATTCCTCAGATGAGTCATTTGACTCCAACTATAAATTGTTCAAAAATCAATCTGGTGAAGTATTTGCTCGATATGTTGGAACTAACTTCAGGAATGGCCCTCCCTTGAGGAAAATCTGGGTTCCCAAAAGCTGTCTTGAAAATCTTCAGGTGAATGTCCTCATGACACCACCACCGAAGAATCTGAACCCCAGATCAAATTCCTCCGAAGGACCAAAGTCTTCAAGAGGATCAAAATCTTCAACTTGTCAAAACTATGCTCGTACCCGTGCTAATGCATCTAACGTGCAGGGAAACTACAAGGAATATGAATATGAGCGTTACTCCTCAAATCATTATGTTCATAAATCCTCTAACCAGTTCTCTGCATATTCATATGAGTACTTTAACCCCCCTACTGTTAAGAGAAGTGCATTGGCTTCAATGCCACCTTTCTCATATGGTGCTCGCAGGATGATGAATGCTTTGCCACCCCTTCAGATGTGGGTGGTGAAGAAATCGAACTAATCACTTCTGCAGGTCAGGTCTCCAGATGAAAATCATCATCTGAAGAATTTGCTGGAGACCTGAGGAAATGCTTGATAGGACGCAAGCTAATGATTGATGAAATAGAAATATTTCACACGTCCTTACATTTCTGTTATGATGAAATTACTGATCTGATGAAATTAGTATCATATTCTTCAAATCTGAAGCATATGAGATGGTAAGTTGTCCTAATTCATCTGCAGGATGACAAACCCAAGAATACTGAGTGGGTTCTTGATAGTGGCTGCACACATCACATGACTGGTGATAAAAGCTTACTGATGAATATGCCACTAACTCCATCACCTGTGAAGCAAATCACATATGCTGACAAAGGTAAAAGCAAGGTATTGGGACTTGGCAAAGTGGCTATTTCCAAGGATAGGCATATGGACAAAGCGATGCTTGTTGAATCCCTTGGTTTTAACCTTATGTCAGTCTCGATGCTTTGTGATCTTGATATGATTGTTATCTTTGGTAGATATAGATGTGTAGTCATCATGGAATCTGACAGATCCAAAGTCTTCGAAGGTGTAATAAGAGGGGATTTGTACATTGTTGATTTATCTATAGATCCTCAACCAGCCACTTGCTTACTAGCAAAAACCTCGGAAGGATGGTTGTGGCACTGAAGACTAGGTCATGCAGGCATGAGGAATTTGCACACGCTCGCGAAGAAGAAGCATGTCATCAGCATCGGATCGGTCAAATTCCTCAAGGATCATCTCTGCGGTGCTTGTGAATCTAGGAAAATGACCAGATCCAAGCATCCCTCTAAGACTATCATGACCACTACACGTCCATTCGAATTGCTTCATATGGATTTCTTTGGACCTACTCACTATGTCACACTAACCAATGCAACATATTTATATGGCTTCGTCATAGTTGATGATTATTCCATATATACTTGGGTGCATATCATAGTGTATAAAACTGAAGTGCAGGAAATCTTCAAACGATTTTCTTGAAGGGCCTCGACGAACTTTGGCATCAAGATCAAACATATCAGGAGTGATAATGGAACTAAGTTCAAAAACACTGGTCTTGATGATTATCTTGATGAACTTGGTATTACTCATGAATTATCTGCTCCTTATACTCCTCAGCAGAATGGTGTCGTCGAAAGGAAGAACAGGACTCTGGTTGAAATGGAAAGAACTATGCTTGAGGAATATCAGAGTCCTCATCACTTTTGGCCAGAAGCAATCAACACTGCATGCCATATCATCAACAGGGTATATCTTCACAAATTCCTCAAGAAAACCACATATGAACTTCTCACTGACAAGGAACCCAATGTAAGTTATTTCAAAGTCTTCGGTGCAAAATGCTGGATTAGAGATCCTCACCATAGCTCAAAATTTGCACCTAAGACACATGAAGGTTTTATGCTCGGTTATGGAAAGGACTCGCACACTTATAGAGTCTTCAACAACTATCACAACAAAGTTGTTGAGACTGTAGATGTGCGGTTCGATGAAACTAATGGCTCGCAAAGAGAGCAATTGCCTTCTGATCCAGATAAACTGTCTCCTGAGGAAGCAATAAAGCTCAAACCTACTAAAGACATTGTCCCCACTGAGGAAATTGATGAAGCAACGATCCCCATCACTGATGAAAATCAAGAAGATGCTCCTGAGGAAATTGCACCAGTACCACTTCCTCAGCCCAGACAAAATCCTCAACCAGCTCATCCAAGGATTGCAAACGAAGTAGAACTTGACAAAATCCTCAACGACATCAACGCGCCAGGTCCTCTCACTCGCTCAAAAGCTTCACACTTAGTTAACTTTTGTGGGCATTTTTCCTTTGTATCCATCACAGAACCCTCAAAAGTTGCTGAGGCTTTTCTGGAACCGGAGTGGATCCAAGCTATGCAAGACGAACTTCTTCAATTCAAGTTGAATGACGTATGGGAGCTCGTCAAACGACCAGATCCTCGCAAGCACAACATCATCGGCACCAAGTGGATTTTCCGAAACAAGCAAGATGAGGACGGTCAAGTGGTGAGGAACAAGGCACAACTTGTAGCCCAAGGCTACACCCAGGTTGAAGGAATAGATTTCGATGAAACTTTTGCACCTGTTGCTAGACTTGAAGCTATTCGAATACTACTTGCTTATGCTAATCATCATACATCATCTTATATCAAATGGATGTGAAAAGTGCATTCCTCAATGGTAAGCTTGAGGAAGAAGTATATGTTGCTCAGCCCCCAGGTTTTGAGGATCCAAAGAATCCAGACAAAGTCTTCAGACTCAAAAAGGCTCTTTATGGTCTCAAGCAAGCCCCTCGGGCATGGTATGATACATTAAAGGAATTCCTCATGAAGAAAGGCTTCAAACCTGGTTCACTCGATCCAACTCTTTTCACAAAATCCTATGATAATAAGCTATTTGTATGTCAAATATATGTCGATGATATCATATTTGGCTGTACTGACAAACGATACAGTGATGAATTTGCCTACATGATGAGTGAAGAATATCAGATGTCCATGATGGGGGAGCTGAAATTCTTCTTGGGTCTTCAAATTCGTCAACAAAGCAATGGAATCTTCATATCACGGGAGAAATACCTCAAGGATGTTCTGAGGAAATTCGACATGCATGAATGCAAAGGTGCCAAGACTCCAATGCCTACCAACGGCCACCTCGGCACTGATGAAAATGATAAAGATTTCGATCAACAGGTATATCGTTCTATGATTGGCTCTTTGTTGTATCTATGTGCATCTAGGCCAGATATAATGCTTAGTGTTTGCATGTGTGCACGTTTTCAAGCATAACCGAGGGAATCACACCATAAGGCTGTGAAACATATTCTTCGATACTTAGCTCACACACCAACACTAGGATTATGGTATCCCAAGGGCTCAAATCTTCATATGGTAGGGTATTCTGATTCTGACTATGCTGGTGACTGTGTGGATCGCAAGTCAACTTCTGGCACATGTCATTTCCTCGGAAGATAACTAGTTTGCTGGTCCTCAAAGAAGTAGAACTGCGTATCACTCTCCACTGCCGAAGCTAAGTACATTGCTGCTGGTTCTTGCTGTGGTCAATTGCTATGAATGAAGCAAACCCTCAAGGACTACGGCATCAACATGAAGAATGTGCCTCTCTACTATGACAATGAGAGTGCTATCAAGATAGCATACAACCCAGTATAGCACTCGAAGACCAAGCACATCCAGATTCGTCATCATTTTCTTCGGGACCATGTCCTCAAGGGAAATATCCTCATCGACCATGTGAAGACTGATGATCAACTCGTAGATATCTTCACTAAGCCCTTGTATGAGAAAAGGTTTTGCAAGTTGCGGTGTGAGCTAAATATCTTAGAACCTTCAAATGTTTTGTAAAAACATGCACACATCCTAACAATTACGCAAAGTTGATGACTTAGATGTGCAACACATGATGAATCGATTTTCTTCAACTAATGAAGAATGTCACTCTGAATGTGAATAAATTAACGAAGAAATTGATTCTCAGGGCCCTACGACAATTGTACGCGGCGTCTATAATCAACATTCTTATATGGTGGGTCACACCACCGCCCAATGTGAAATTCCTCAAGTTGATTTTCTTCAAATGTTCTATTTCCTCAAAATGTGTTTTTCTTCAAAACAGCTGTTTTTCATTGTGATGATTTATCACAAAATCATCAAAAACACTTGATGACTTTCATTTGACTAGATAGACTGTGATTTCAAGTCCTCAACAACATTCACTTATTGTTATTTCTTCAAGTTGATATTTCTGCTAAGTGAATGTGATCGGACCCTACTTTCCCTCTATGCTATACTCATCCAGTCTACTCAATTCTTCATATGCGTTCTACTTGAAACTTTGTTCAAACTTTGTTCATATGCGTTCTACTTGAAACTCAGTGATGAAATTCTAAAAATCTCCTATTCACCCCCCTCTAGTCGATATAATGCACTTTCAAGAACATCCAAGAACACATTGGGGGGGACCGCCTTGAGTCGTGACGATGCATCTGCCGCCTCATTGTGCCGTCGATCAATGTGATTGACCTGGTAGCCATGAAAGTGACCCACTACATCGGATACTCCGCGTTTGTAAGATGCCATAAGAGGCTCCTTAGAGCCCCAAGTTCCAAAGACCTGTTGAGCCACCAAATCCGAGTCACCTAAGCATCTGACCTGGCAAAGGTTCATCTCCTTGGGTATCCTAAGCCCATGTAATAGAGACTCATCTCAGATCCATTGTTAGTGCAAGGAAACATGAGTCGTAGAACATAACAGAATTGTCACCTTGTGGAGAGGATAACACTACACTAGCCCCCAAACCCTCCAATTGCCTGGAGCCGCAAAATGTATAGTCAAGTATGTTATATCTTGACTATCTTCCGGGATGTGAAGCTCAGTCCAATCATTGATAAAATCCACAAGTTCTTGGGATTTGATGGTTGTACGAGGCATGTACTACACATGATGGGGACCAAGTTCAATTGCCTTTTTCGCAATAAGACCAGTGGCCTCTCGGATCTGTTTGATGTCACAAATCGGGGTTGAACTGACCACAGTGATCGGATGCTCCTGAAAGTAGTGCTTCAACTTCGGCTTGCCATAAAAATTTGAAAGACCAGCTTTTTCCTATGTGGGTATCGCTGTTTGGACAAGGTCAGTACTTCACTAACATAATACACCGACCGCTAAACCGGATATTCTTTCCCTTCTTCCTTGCGCTCAACGACAACCGCAACACTCACTGCTTTAGAAATAGTAGCGATGTAGAGGAGCATGGGCTCTTTGTCGGTCGGGTGGCTAAAACGGGCGGCTCAGCCAACTGCTTCTTGAGGGATTCGAGGGCTTCATTAGCTGCATCCACTGAGACGAAATTATCCGTCTTCTTGAGTAGTTGATAAAGAGAAATCGCTTTTTGACCAAGGCGGCTTATGAACCGGCTTAACACCATGATGTGACCCGCCATGCGTTGGTCCTGGTTTCTATTGGTCCGCTTACTGAGCGAAGTGATCACCCATATTTTATCCAGGTTGATGCCTTGATTGGACACAAGGACACAGGTTGATGTACTTAAGCTTCATCTGGTACACTCGAATATTATCAAACGTCTCCTTGAGATCCTCCAACAATGTTTGCTTCTTGTGAGACTTCACTACAATGTCATCAACAAAGTCGTGAACATTCGGCCCAATCGAATTGTGCAAATAGTTCTGGATACAACGTTGATAAGTTGCCCCCGTGCTCTTAAGTACAGAAGGCATAGATACATAGCAGAAAGCGCCAAAAGGGGTTATGAAAGCCATCTTATCGTGATCCTCCTTGGCCATCTTGATCTGGTGGTAACCTGAGTACGCATCTAGGAAACACAGACGCTCACAACTTGTCGTAGAGTCAATTATCTGATCTGCTGGTAACCTAAGATTTGTTGAGATCGGCATAAACGATACACATACAAAACGTGCCATTCTTCCTTAGAACCAGAGCGAGGTTAGCCACACATTTCAGAAAAAAAATTCGATGATGAATCCGGCAGCTAGGAGGCGGGCGACTTCTGCCCCAACGGCCTTGCGTTTCTCCCCGTTAAAATGACAAAGGTATTGTCGCACTAGTTTTATCTTTGGGTCCACATTAAGGTGGTGCTCAACGAATTCTCTCGGCACCCAAGCATGTCAGAAGTTTTCCATGCGAAGATGTCCCGATTCTCATGGATGAATTCGATGAGCATGCTTTCCTATTTGGGATCCAGGCGTTTCCCAATAGTGGACTGCTTAGAAGAGTCGCCTGGGGTAAAATCGACTTGCTTGGTATCATTAATTGATGGGAACTTGAGGGGCGGCTCAGACTTGTGGAGGGCTTCTTGAGGGGGTCATATATGTCGGGTTAACATTAGCTGCATAGAATTTCAACTCCTGAGCTGCACACGTCGACTCTGCATAAGCTGCATCCCCTTCCTCACACTCCAGAACTATCTTCCGTCTTCTAGTCACAGTAATGATACCTTGGGACCCGACATCTTGACTTTTAGGTACACATAGCAAGGCCAGGCCATAAAGCAAGTATAAGTTGGCGTCCAAAATGGGCATGATAAGGGATATTGATCTTGAGTACCTCGAAGATCAAGGCTTCACTTCGGTAGTTAAATTTGTCACCAAAAGCCACGTTTTACTTGACCCGCCCAACCAGGTATGTCGATTTACGCGGAAAGATTCCATGAAAGACTGTTGTCGAGGACATCATGTCTTTCTCAGAAAAGTTCATCCATCAGAAGGTGTCATAGTATAAGATATTAACGCTGCTTCCCCCATCCATGAGAACCTTTGTGAGGGTGTATCCACCAACCTGAGGTGCTACTACCAAAGCTAAACCGCTTGGGCTATCAACCCGAGGAGGGTGATCGTCCCTACTCCAAGTGATTGGTTGTTCGGACCAATTGAGGTATCTGGGAACCGCCGGCTCAACCATATTGATGGCTCTCTGCTTGAGCTTTTTATCCCACCCGCAAGTGCTGGTGGTGAATATGTGGTATTGACCACTTTTCAATTGCTTAGGGTTGCTCTGAAACTCTCCCGGACTATTATGGTGCTGGTTATTCTGGCCGGATTGCTGTCCATTGCCATTGCTCGACCGCCCTGACCGTGAAAACCGGATCCTGGGAACCCGCCGGGTGAGCCCCCATGTGAACCGCCATGACCTTGCCCGCCAGGATGTAGACCATCATTGCCTCCTTGATTGTCCCTTGAAGTTTGGATACAAAACTCTTACATAACATAGCAATCTTCCCAGGAATGAGTGGATGGAGTATCCGGGGTACTATGGTGGGGACAAGGTGCTTTGAGCATCTCCTCATAGTTGTGCAGCTTCCTCCGTTGTAAGGTGTTCCAATGATGGTTCCTAAAACTTGTATTGGTGTTGGCTACCAGGTCTGACCCACCATCATGCTGCCACCGCTTTCCTTGACCCCCTTGGTTCCCGTCATGTCCAGGATTTTGATAGTAACCCTTGGCGCAATCGCTTTTCTTGCCCTTGCCAGTCTTGTCCTCATCTGAGCCAGCATCCGTCATGCCATCTGACTCAGCATACCTCATGAGAGTGTCCATTAACTCGCCTTTTCTTGTACTGTTCGCTTCAATCGACCCAACTTCAAAACCAGCGGCTGAAAGTGGAAATTCTTTTCGAGGATCAAGACGGCCTGAGCTGCCGTGTTACCATCTGATGAATGAATGATTTCACCAACCCGATGTGTACAGTGTTTAGCCGACTCATCACTACATTGAAGGCAATGCTGCAGATCCACAATCATCATTGGGTATTTGCAGGTTCCTTGGAAATTTTTGACAAAACGTAACTTCAAGACCACCCAAGAATTAATGGAATTAGGTGGCAGGTTCTTCAGCCACGTTCGAGCCGGCCCTTCCAGCATCTTTGTAAGGTACTTGGCACACACCGTGTCATTGGCATCAAGCATATACATGGCGAGTTGTAACGCTCAATCCATGTTGCCGGCTTAAGATCTGTCGTATAATATAGCACCTTGCGGGGGCCCTTCAAGTCCAAGGGCATGCGCTCATTGCGGAGCACCGGGGACAGTTACGGGACCCCGACAGTTCTGCCGCTTGACTCGCCAGGCGTGGGCGCCGGCTGGGGGCCGGGCGGATTCACTTGACCCACGAGGGCTGCTGCTACTTTGGCTTCTGCTTGACGAGCAGCTCGGGCCTCGTCGACAAGTGAAAATTAATCATTCTTCCACTGTTATTTTTCTAAAATGAGGAGTATTTAATGGAACTGTTAGGTAAATTTTTAGTACAACTTATCTGTTCTATAATAATTAAAAAGGCTAATTTGGAATACTTTTGTTGTGTTAAATTGATTTTAAAAATGTTCTTTCACTAAAACTAGAGACAAATATTTTTAAAAGAACAATATGGATTTATCAGAATTAAACAACATCTTTAAAGTGACTTTGTAATCTGTTTTGGAGTGAGCTACTTATTTCTTTTTATTTACCACGACAATAGAAACCCCGTGTGACGAAGGAGTTGGACTTTAAGACCCCGGAGACCCCGGATACCTAGCTGACCAAGGCAAGGAACCGTTTGACCATGTTTTGAACATATGTTATATTGCATGCTAGTAGAGAAAAATATTTCCGTTGCATGTGATCATAAGTATGTAAATCATTGAAGTGATGTTACAGATGGCTCCTCCGAAGCACTTGCATTTTGAGCATGATCCCACCACCTATGAGGGTCACGCTAATATCATGGTGAGAAGCAGAGCTAAGCATAGTAGCATGAGCATGGTGATGGCATAAAGCAAAGGTTCGTGAAAACCCCGTCAGGTGCCACTAATGCCCGAGGGTGATGATGAGTTAGGTGGTCACTTTTGGAGAAGTGGTGCACCATGTATTTTGTGTGTGTATGGTTTCGGAAATGGGATTAGATTTCTGATCTATCGACCATCCCAACCTTACACTTACGACCACGTTACCCCTTTATGGGATGAAGCTTTGTTGATTACTCTGGTTGGTGCTAGCAAAGAGCCACATTACTAGTGGCAGGAGTGATGTGTGGTCACTCCCATGATGGGGTCGTGCCAGGTAGGGCGCCTATGCCATTTTTACGTGTTCCAGGCACACCGTTGGTCCCCGCATGGTTGATACTACCTAGAGTCGGTGCTCGTAAGACGTACAACATGTGGGTTGGGCACCAATCGAGTGGACCTCTTTGTCTAGTATCGTCAGGGAAAGGCATTGATCGGGTACTTACCTCGGGTATGTTATATATACCGCGAGTCAAGGATGACATGGAAGTTTCCCAGATCTCGTGGGTCCAACGTACTTCCTATGCAGAGTGTAAAACTATTCGAATAGCCGTGTCCAGGGTCAATGACTGTTGGGTAATCCTGCTTAAACTACGTCCACTCGTTTCCGCATAAACCAAGTGTGTGTGAGTGTGAGGTAAATGGTGTTAATATAAAACAGTTGATATGACCAAATTTTGTGACATGGCATATCGGGTGAACCTGGAGTGTTCATCCCATGACAGATATGTTGATATCTGTAACCTGTTCTTCTAATTACCATCTAGCTTATGTGGCACATCCATGATCATGTTTATTTACAGTCAAGTTGTTATCCACCAAACTGCATATACTCGTTATTCTACCAACTGCATTGTTGATATCATGGGCTATTTGCGAGTACATTCAAAGTACTCATTGGCTTGCCACTGGTTATATTATTGACCAGACATGGAAGGACCGGAGTTTAGAGAAGAGTACGTCTTCGGAGACGGCCCTGCGAACTAGGACGCTTCCTAGTCAGAATGCCTTTTGGTGTAGGCTGATGGCATGGGCACCCGCTTAGCCCAGAGATTTCCGCTACTAGTTGTATCACTGTGTTTTGGCCTTATAGGCCCTACCTTGAGAACTTGGTCGTTCGGTCATGCGATGTAATAATTTGGTACCTGGATGTAAGACTCTTAATTTCCAGCATCTGTGTGTTCGGTGAGCATTGATCTCTAGGATCACTGAGCACGTTCATTCGGCGATCTCGACTCGTAAGTTGGGGTCCCCACAGAGCTGGTACCAGAGCCAAGTTGACTATAGGAAGCCTTAGGTAGCATGGACGAGAGCCGAGACGAGTAGTGCACTTAGCCTTTAAACTTGAGATTTTCTTCACCCACCAAAACTTTCTAACCCTCTCGCCTATATCTTTGTAGATGGCCGCCGTACCTGAGATGCTTCTAGAGACGGGCTTTCCCGTACTTTGGGAGATAGCCCCGAGAAGTGTCAAGTACGCCAGACGCCCATCTTCCTCTACCAAGAGCACTGGGTCAACCCCGATACCAAGGAATATCACGTGGACGTGATAGTGAAGGCTAATGACTCCCCAACTAGTTGGTTCTTTGAAGGACCACAGATGGAGGATCTGATGTTGGCAGTGGAGACAGCCGCACGAGAGGCGTTCGTGCGTCTCCGCGACATCCTTCCCGAGATGGCTAACGAGCCACTACTCATCACCTACCTTTTATTAAGGACGGGATTGATGAGAGTTGGACACTCAACCCATCTTTAGAGGATGGGACGCCACTAAGGTTTTAGACCTACTTCAGCCTCTCCTCCGACACTTTGACTCACCTTTTGATCAAGGAGTCGACGAAGATTCGCCAAGAACTGCACCAAGTCAAGGACCTACTACGCCTGGAAAATATGAAGACCCGCAAGGTCAAGAAGGAAGGAACACCCGGAGGGCGACCAACTATTGCCTTCCGAGGAGGAGTACCACCCCTCGAAGCCACTCCTATTCAGAGTCGCCACCTGACCGCGGAAGAGTACACTGAGCTCCTCACTTCTTCGCCAACTAAGAGATGTCGTGATGGACCACTTCCTTCTCCTACACCTCGGAAGGAGGAAAGCACATATGATGATGAAGACGAAGACCCTGCAGAACCCGCCTAAGAGACCGAGCAGTCCGCCGCTTGGGATTACGGCTTAGGCAATTAGGAGTCTCCCCAAGTGCAGTGAGTCCATGTATCGGTTCATGTGAACCATGAGTGTTGTGTGAGCATGTATGATGCAAGCCGCATTTCTGCCTTAGGCTGCTTTTAAGCGACTACATCACTTGTTTTAAAACTTTAATGCATTAGCTTTTCCCAAAATCTTTGGTTTAATAATCTCACACTAGCACGATAGAAAACCCCATTAATAGAGCATCATCCCTTATGATTCCGGCAAATTCGGCATATTGACCTGTCTACTCCCCTGACAGGATGGTGATTTCAACTCGCACCAGCACCTTCGGCAACCCCATCTCTCCCTCTTCAGGCCAGCAGCAGGGAACCGGAGGGGATGCTCAAGCTGGAGATCACCACGAGCAGCAAAAAAGCGATATTCCACAACCACCGCCTCCTCCGGAAAGATTGACCATGGCTCAGTTCCTTCATGCTCTCCGAGAGGAGCGTCAAGCCAATAATGCCACTATCTGACAGCTCGCTTAAGCCTTGGTGAACAATCCACTGAGAACGGAAATGGCAACGATCGCTCTACTCTATCTGAGTTTATGCGGACTACACCTCCTATATTCACGGAGACAACTGAACCATTGGATGCCGATGATTGGATCCGCACTATGAAAGACCTCCTCATGCTGGTCAAGTGCACCGATTATCACGAGAAAGTCCTTTATGCTTCTCACTGTCTGGGAGGCACAACCAGAGCTTGGTGGGATGGGTTCCAGATCATGCGAGCAGGACAAGTTATCACTTGGGCAATGTTCAAGGAAGGATTCTGTGCCGCCCACATTCCTCCTGGAATGATGACCATTAAGAAGCGGTAATTCCGAGCTTTAAGCTAAGGCAGTGGAACTGTCAAGGAGTATTTGCAGAAGTTTAACCTCCTGTCAAGGTATGCACCAGAGGACGTCAACACTGAGGCCGCAAAAGTGGAGCGGTTTATGGAAGGACTACAATAGTCACTCTAGTGTCAACTCGTTGTTTGTGAATGACGGACCTTCTCCGATCTTGTTAACAAGGCCCTTATGTTGGAGGATAAGCGTCGTGCAATGGACGACACCCGTAAGCGCAAGCTGATGGGTAGTGGGGGAACCAGTAACTCGAAGCCATGCCCATGGCAGTTAGCTCTAGCAAGACCCAGTTATGAGCAGCAAAAGTATAAGGCTCCAACATTTCGCTAGAACTACCAGCTTCAGCAGCAAGTCAACACCAAGCCAGAATTCAACCCACCGAACAAACAGTGGAGTCAAGACCAACATTCTGGGACAGGTTACGTGTTTTGGATGTGGACAAACTGGGCACTATTCCAGGTAATGCCCCAATAAGAAGCCCGACACACCGCGCCCCAATGCGCCAAATCAAGGTCAAGGAGCAACAGGCAGGAACCAATCTCCCCGAAACCAGCAGTCCCACAGGAGGGGATGTATTAATCACATCTTTGCAAAAGAGGCACATGAAGACCCGGACTGCATTCTGGGAACATTCCTTGTCAACTCCACCCAACAACAATATTGTTTCATTCTGGTGCTTCACATTCTTTTGTTACTCAGAAGTTTGTGGAAAAATTTGGTTTGAAGCCTACCTTACTTATCGGGCAAATGGCAGTACATACCCCGGGAGCAATGCTAAGGACTAACCTAGGATGTAGAGGAGTCGGGATCAATATCAATGGGATAAGCTTTTCAGCAGATCTCATAGTCATTAAGTCGCAAGGCTTAGAAGTAATCCTTGGAATGGATTGGTTGGCCAAGCACCACAGCATCTTGGACTGTGCCAACAGGGCTATTACCATGACAAGCGACCAAGGGGTCAAAGTCAAGTATGTCACTGAGCCTGTAACCACTCGAGCCCTACAGGTTAATAGCCTATCGGGAGAAGAGCTGGACCGAGTGCTGGTAGTCTGTGAATACCCGGACATCTTTCCTGATGAGGTACCACGGATGCCTCCCGACCGAGACATCGAGTTCATCATTGAGCTCATGCCCGGGTTGAGGCCTATCTATAAGAAGCCTTATAGGATGGGATCTGAAGAGCTATTTGAGCTGAAGAAGTAGCTTGATGAGCAACTCAGAAAGGGATTCATTCGTCCGAGTGCATCACCTTGGGGAACACCTGTTCTGTTCATGTCTAAGAAGAATGGGACTATCATACTCTGCGTCGATTACCGTTCTCTCATTGAAGTTACGATCAAGAACAAGTACCTGCTCCCCAAGATTGAAGAGTTGTTTGACGAGTTAAATGGAGCCAAGGTATTTTCCAAGATAGATCACTGATCTGGATATTACCAGCTAAAGATCCGACCTGAAGACCCAAGACTGCATTCGTGACCCGGTACGGTCTATACGAGTGCATTGCCATGTATTTTGGGTTGACAAATGCCCCAGCCTACTTCATGTACCTCATGAACAAGGTCTTCATGGAATACCTGGACAAGTTTGTCGTCGTATTCATCGATGACATATTAATCTTCTCCAAGTCCGAAGAAAAGCATGAGCAACACTTGAGGTTAGTGTTGGAAAAGCTTCGAGAGCACCAATTTTATGCCAAGTTCAGCGAATGCCAATTCTAGCTGAACGATGTTGGATTCTTGGGTCATACCATGACGGCAAGCAGATTGGCGGTCGATCCTTCCAAGATTACGATGGTAACCAATTGGGAGTTGCCAATCGATGTGAAGGAAGTCAGGAGCTTCCTCGAACTTGTAGGATATTATCGCAAGTTCGTAGAAGGACTCTCCCACATCGCTCGACCCATGACTCAGCTCTTTAAGAAGGGCAAGAAGTTCGAATGGAAGCCGGAGTGTGAAGCAAGCTTCCACGAGTTGAAGAAGAGATTGACTGCCGCCCCGGTATTGGCTACTCCAGATATCAATAAGGAGTTTGTGATATATTGTGTTGCCTCCAGAACTGGGCTCAGTGGAGTCCTAATGCAAGATGGCAGGTTCATGGCGTATCTGTCACGGCAACTGCGCCCGCATGAGGAGAAGTATGCCACCCATGATCTCGAATTGCCAGCAGTAGTGCATGCCTTGAAGACATGGCGACATTACCTTCTCGGGAAGCGATGTAAAATATACACTTACCATAACAGTCTGAAGTATATCTTTACTCAAAGGGAATTGAATATGAGGCAGCGAAGATGGTTGGAGTTAATCAAAGACTACGACCTCAACATTCAATACCACCCTAGTAAGGCCAATGTACTGGTTGATGCCTTAAGAAGGAAGGCCAGCACCTTGAATGTTATGCTCAAGGAAAGGCTACCCGCCTTGTACGAAGAAATGGAAAGCTTCGGGTTGGAGCTGGTTGAACCCAAATTCCTGGCTAACCTCGATGTCAAACCAACGTTGGCAGACAACATCAAGGAGTCCCAAAAGGGGCACAAGAGCATTGAAGGCATCAAGATTAAGATCCAGGAGGGCAAGGCCCTAGAGTTCTCAGTGGATGAGCAAGGAGTAGTGTGGTTTGGGAAACGTTTATGCGTACCCAACAAGGCGCAACTCAAGTACTTCATGCTACAGGAAGCCCATGACACACCATACTCTATTCACCCCGGTGGTACCAAGATGTATCAAGACCTCCGAGAAAGATTCTGGTGGCATGTCATGAAGAGGGAAATAGCGTCTTATGTTGCCAAGTGCGACGTGTGACAGCGAGTCAAAGCGGAACATCAATGACCCGCTGGACTGCTACAACCTCTCCAGGTGCTCGAATGGAAGTGGGACTGTGTCGGCATGGACTTCGTCACCGATTTACCCAGGTCCAGCAAAGGCCATTACTCTATATGGGTCGTCGTCGACCATATGAACAAAGTGTCTGACTTCATCCCGGTCTTTACCACCTATGGGGGCGACAAGCTAGCTAGCCTCTACATTGAATGTATTGTGAGCCTTCATGGAGTCCACAAGGAGATTGTATCTGACCACGGCATGCAGTTCACCTGAAGATTCTGGAAGAAGTTACAAGAAGCCCTTAACCAAGCTCTCTTTCGGCACCGCTTTGCACCCGTAGACAGGCAGACAGGCGGAGATAGTAAACCAGATACTCGAGGATATGCTCCGCGCTTGCGTCTTGGCACGTGGTACCAAATGGGAAGACTGTTTGCCGTTCGCTGAGTTCAAATACAACACCAACTACCAGTCCAGTCTTCGGATGGCCCTATTTGAAGTGTTGTACGGATGAAAGAGCCGCACCCCGCTCAACTGGTCCGAAACCGGCGAAGGGTTGGTTTTTGGGCAGGAAGTTCTGCAAGAGGCAGAAGATAAGGTGCAGCTTGTCCGAGAAAACTTCAAGGCAGCAAAGTCGCGACAAAAGAGTTATGCGGATTCTCACCGCAGAGAAGTGAAGTTCGTTCCCGGAGACCAAGTGTATCTCCGTGTTACACCTCTCAAGGGAACCAAGCGTTTCCACGTCAAGGGGAAACTTGCTCCAAGGTTCATTGGTCCTTTTAAGATCACGGCAAGGCGAGGAGAAGTTGCTTACCAGTTAGACCTACCTTCGGAGCTTTCGGGTGTGCACAACATTTTCCACATGACACAACTCTGGAAGTGTCTGCAAGCGCCAAACCGTGAAGATCTTTATAAGGACATTGACCACCACGCCATCGACCTCCAGCCAGATCTCACTTATCGTGAGAGGCCGATCCACATCTTGGATGAAGCAGAACGTTGCACTAGAATCCACACCATCAAGTATTTCAAGGTTCAATGGAGCAACCACACTGAAGCCGAAGCAACATGGGAGCGTGAAGACTATCTCCGATCTGAGTTTCCGTACCTTTTAGCACCTAGCTTAGGAATCTCGGGGACGAGATTCATGTAAGGGGGATAGATCTGTCACACCCTGTTTTCACTTCACTTCTTCTTTAATTCAAAAATATGAGTTTGTTAAAACTTTTCCAAAATCAATGATGTGAGTGCCATGGTTTTCATTGTATGCTTGTATGGTTGGTTGTGTGATATCAGAAACCATATTTTTCATAACTTAATTATTCTGAAAACAATTTTCTCTTATTCTGGTTATTTCAAAACCCTGCTTTGGGTTGCACTTCAAGTCCTTGCTAGCAAGGAGTGCTTTCACCCAAAGTTGGTGATTTGGTTCCAAAACTATTTTACTTCACCAAAACCATAAAGTGATTATTTTATAAATTGTTTTCCTATTTTATTTGCATGTCCATTTCTAAGGCGAGAAATGATATTGCTATATGGAAAAAATACTCTTCTGCCTTAGAAAAATCAGAGAAAATTTAGAGATACTCTGAGAAAATTTAGAGATATTCCATACATAAGATTTTTAACCCCTATTTATATTATAAATATTTGAGTAAAACCCTAATAACCTATTATGTCTGTTTTGACCTTTTGAAATATTTCCAAAGGAAATATTCTCAATAAATTCGTAGAAATTTCCAGTGATCTCCCTAAGCCATATTTGGTGCCCATATAAAGTTTCACCTTGATCCAAGGCGGTTAAGGTCACCAAATATTTCCAAAACCCCTTCTGCCCAGTATGAAGTTAGAGCAACTCTACATAGCAAAGTTTATCCAATGGACCCGGAACTTTGGAGGAGTGCCTAATACCTCAAATGAGGACTCCATGCCAAAAATGGGATTTGTGGGACTTGATTTCACCACACTCCCTTTGGAAGGAACATATCTTGCCATTTAGGAGTGATTTCAAGTTTACATAGCTAAACTTGTCCAGTGGAGACCAAACTTGGTGTAGCCTCATGTTTTTACACCAAACCCAGTCCTATTAAGTTGCATAGCCAATGGTGGGGTGCAACCACCCCAAACCACTGTCGAGCACCTTCTGAGAGTTTAACAAAACCCCTCTTAACCCCAACTATACCCTCTCCATTTCTCTCAAACTCCTAGATTAGGTAGCTAGCATGAGTGCCTAACTCTAGTCAAGTGGCTCTTCTCTGGTTCTAAGTAGATAATCCGAAAAACCCAATCCAAGCTTCAGCCCAAGGCTGACAGCAGCTAGTTTCCACCCCTCCTTTGACCAGCCAATACTCCCACGGGATTCAAATGGCTAGGCATCTCCAAGCAAGGGCCCATGACACGCCAGACGCATCTAAGGCACCCCAGAGCGCGCCAGCATGCCATGGCATGCCAAAGCTGCGCTCTCAGCGTGCTACAGAGAGCAACTGAGGTGGGGGCGACTACCTCGGCCAATTCCAGCCTCCCCGCTATGTCTCTCCTCTCCCCAAACAGCCCCTCTGAATCAGGAAGCACCCAGGGCCCCTTATTTCCCGCGCTGAGAGCCGGTGCTACGCGTGCCCGCACGCACCAATAGTGGCCAGAGGAACGCGGCCACGAAGGCACGCCACTCCTTGCTCCTCTCTCTCTTGTAGTAAGCTCAGAGGTCCGAAACCACGTCATGAGACCATGGTTTAGCCCAGCCTCTCTCTATGCCCCCATGCACGCCGCGATGAAACCACCGGAGCTTTCCGCACGGTGCATCGTCGCGGGGCTATATAAGGCCACCCCCCCCCCCGTTCCAGCACCCCTCACTGCACTCCACCTAGACCCCAATCACCTCCATAGCCACCCCATTGAGCAAGCAGAGCCGCGGTACTCGAGATCAACCGAGGCCCCTCTACCTCGGAGCTCCTGTCGATATCTGGCTACAAGATGATTCTCGCGTCCCTCTGCCCGCCTACACACTCCCCGTGAGCCCAGGATCACTTCCCCCCTCTTCCTCGAGCAAAACCAGGCCTGTAGCCACCACCTCCACCGTTGACCGAAACATCTCCTCCACGGCCCCTCGTAGCCGATGAACCAGGACCCCCCCCCCCCCCCGTCGTCGATCTCTGGCTAACAGCACGTAGGCGATGACGAGCCGGACCGATTCCCGCCGTTGTTAGAGCACGAGGACATCGGTAGCCATGGTGGCATGCTCCTCCTCCTCTCTGTCCTGTCACACCCTGTTTTTGCTATCACTTTTCTGTGTTGTAAAATTCTCAGCTTGTTAAAACTTTTTCAAAACTAATGTTGTGAGTGCCATCATTGACATTGTATGCTTGTATGCTTGATCATGTGAGGTTTTAAAACCCAGAATTCCTTTGGTATTATACTGATTTCCAAAAACCTTTGATGACCAAAGTAAAACCACCTTGAGTTGCACTACATGTCCTTGATAGTAAGCAGTGCTACTACTTATATTTGGTAATATGATTTTTGCCTATCTTTATATTTCAAAACCACAAAAATAATTATTTTTGTGATTATTTTCCTAATTAAATAACCTGTCCATTTCTGAGGCCAGAATTGGTATTCCAACATGGGAAATACTTTTCTGCCTTGGAAAAATCTGATTATATTTAGGGATGATCAGAAGGACATATATTTTCCATACATAGGATTTTAAACCCCATCTTATATTAACTTTATTGATTAAAACTATAAAAGCTATTTCTGTCTGTTTTAGCACTTTGAGATATTTCCAAAGGAAATATTCTCAATAAACTCCTAGAAAATTCCAATGGTATCCCTAAGCATTGTTTGAAGGCCACATAAAGTTTCACCTTGATCAAAGGTGGATAAGGACCCCAAATAACCCAAAAACCATGTCTATCTAGAATCAAGTTAGAGCAACTCTACATAGCAAGGTTTGTCGAATGAGGCTAAAACTTTGCATGAATGCCTAATTCCTCAAATGAGGGTCCTACACCAAAAATGGGATTTGTGGGACTTAGTTTGCCCACACTCCCTTTGGAAGGAACAGATCTGGTCATATTGGAGTGTTTTCAAGTTTACAAAGCTAAACTTATCCTTTGGAGCTCAAATTTGGTGGAACTCCCTGGTTTACCACAAAACCAAACCTGTTAAGTCTGAACACCAGTGGTGGGGTGCAACCCCCTAAAACCAATGTCGAACACCTTCTGACAGATAAGAAAAAGCCACCTTAGCCATAGCTAAACCAAACTCCTTTGCTTCAAACTCTTAGATTAAGTGGCCAGCACCTGTACCTAACCCCAATCAACTAGCCCCTCACTGGTTCAAAGTGGAAAGGCCAAAAACCCCAATTTAGACTTTGGTTTGTGAGTGGCAGCACCAGTATTTCTTGCCTCCTTTGACCAACGAAGCTCCCGCTAAAACCAAACGGCTAGCCACACACCCCGCAAGTGCTAGGACATGCTAGACACGTCCAAAGTGCCTCAGAGTGCACCGGCATGCCGTGGCATGCTAAAACTGCGCTCTGGGCCCCTCCTCTCTCGCACTAGAGCTCGCGCGACGCATGCCCGCGCGCTCCAGAACCGGCCAAGGTTGCACGACCACGAATGCACGACTTCCCCCTCTCTCTCTGCAGCAGATGGTTCGGGCAGTCCAATACCACGTCCTGAGACCGTGGTTTCAACCCCAACCTCTCTCTGCGCCCCCATGCGCGCCACGGTGAGTCATCGGCGCTCCTGGATCTGCTCGCCATCGCGGGCCTATAAATAGCCCTCCCCCTCGCTCCAGCACCCCTCATATAGCTTCACCACGATCACTAGTACCTTCCTAGCCACCCCAGCAAACCAGTAGAGCCCCGGTGCTCGAGATCGACCGAGGCCCCTCCGCCTCGGAGCTCCAGTCGATCTCTGGCTACACGACGACTCATGCGCCCCTCGACCGACGAAACTGACCCCCTTGATCCCAGGAAGCTTTCCCCCAACTCGCCCGAGCTTTTCCGTGTCTCTAGCCACCCCCTCGACCACTTCCCGAAACTCCTCCACCACGACCGCCTCGTCGCCGACGAACCCCTGCCTCCCCATTGTTGTTTCGACCAACAGCAGGTAGGCGACGGTCAGGCAAACCCATTCCCGTGTTCATTGGGGCATGAGCGCGTCGGCAACCTCGTCGGTGTCCTCCTCCTCCTCTCTGCCTAGAGGTTGGAAACGCCCCTGACAGGTGTGCCCCACCTGTCGGTGGCCCAGCCTCCTCCCCTGCGCTGGCCTCGGCCACTGACCGCAGGGCCCCGCGCGTCAGGTTCAAACCTGACGGCGCGGGCGCCTGGGCAGGCCGCCGGCTGGCCATGGGGCAGCCCACCTCTGGGCCGAGCCAGGCCAGGAGCTGGCCTATTTTTCTTTTTATTTTAAAACCTGGATTTGTAAGATTTTGATAAGAACATTTAACCAGTGTAAAACTATAATTCTTCCACTGTTATTTTTCTAAAAATGTGTAGGAATTAATGATATGCTTAGATGAATTCTTCCAGCAACTATTCTATTTTATAATAATAAAAAGGGCTAAAATGGAATAGTTTTGCTTCTGCTTGATTGTTTAAAAAAAAATTCCTTCAAGGAAAATTAAGGCAAATATTTTTAAAATGATACCTTTGATTTATCAGTAATAGGGAACATTTTTAAAATGACTTTGTGGACTGTTTCTGTGTGAGCTATTCCTTATTTATTGTTTTATCGACGATAGAAAATCCGTGTGACGAGGGAATCAGAGCGGAAGACCTCAAAGACCCCGGATACTTAGCTGACCAAGGCAAGCAGCCCTTTGACCATGACTGAGGATATGTTACTTTGCATGTTAAATAACAAGTATTCCCGTTGCATATGATCCTAAGTGTCGGTAGTCATTTGATATGATTTTACCGAAGGCTCCCCCGGAGCACATGCATTGAGCTTGACTCTACCCCTTGAGGGTCATGCTAATACCATGTTGACAAGTAAAGATAGCAGAAGCATTATCATGAGCATGTTGTTGACATAAAGTAAGAGTTTATGAAAACCCCGTCAGGTGCCACTAATGCCCGGGAGTGATGATGAGATAGGTGGTCACTTTTTGTGAAGTGATGCACCCGGTATTTGTGTGAGTAAGGTTTTGGAAATGGGATTAGATTTATGATGTGTCGACCGTCTAAACCTTACCAGTACGACCACGTTACCCCTTATAGGACGGGGCTATGTTAATTACTCTGGTCGGTACTAGCAAAGAGCCACATTACTAGTGGCGGGAGTGATTGTGGTCACTCTCGTGATGGGGTCATGCCGGGTAGGACGACTATGCCATTTTTATGAGTTCCAGTCACACCGTTGGTCCCCGCATGGTTGGTACTGTCCAGAGTTGGAGCTCGTAAGACGTACAACATGTGGGCTGGGTACCAATCGAGTGGACCTCTTTTTCTAGTATCGTCAGGGGAAAGGCATTGATCGGGTACTTACCTCGGGTATGTGATATGCCGCGAGTCGTGGATGACACGGAAGTTTCCCGGATCTCGTGGCTCCAACGTACTACCTCTGCAGAGTGTAAACTATTCGAATAGCGATGTCCACGGTCAAGGACAGTTGGGTAATCCAGCTTAAACTACGTCCTAATATTTCCACATAAACCAAGTGTGCGTGAGTGTGTGTGTGTGTGTGTGGTGATAAGAAAAGTGTTGCTATGATAGCAATGATATGACCAAGTTTGGTGACTTGGCATATAGGGTGAACCCGGATGGTTCAGCCCTCGGTAGATATATTGATATTTGTAACCTGTTCTTCAAAAGTAATTATTTAACTTGATGCATATTCATGATCATTCCACCCAGATGAGTTACACTAGAAATGCATGATATTGTTATCCTTCACTTTCATTGATTATATCATGGGTTGTTTGCGAGTACATTCAAAGTATTCATTGGCTTGCCACTGGTTATGTTATTGACCAGACATGGAAGGACCGGAGTTTGGAGATGAGTACGTCTTCGGAGACACCCCTGTGAACTAGGACGCTTCCGAGTCAGAATGCCTGTCGGTGTAGGCTTGATGGCATGGGCACCCTCTTAGCCCCTTTGTTTTCCGTTATTAGTGTACTCGTGTGATTTGGCCTGAGGCCCTGTCTTGTGAACTTGGTCCTTTGGTCACGTGTTGTAATAATAGGTACTTGGATGTAAGGCTCTTTAATCAGTATCTGTGTTCGGTGAGCATTGATCTCTGGGATCACTTAGCACGGCGATTCTAGACTAGTAAGTCGGGGTCCCCATAAAGCTGGTATTAGAGCCATCCTGACTATAGGAAGCCTTAGGTAGCATGGGTGATAGCCAAAACAATTCATGCACATAGATTGACCCGAGAACCGCACCCACTAAATATTTCTAACCCTCTCCTCTACACCTTGTAGATGGTCGCCGTACCTGAGACGCTTCTGGAAACGGGCTTTCCTTTGCTTTTGAGTGATAGCCTCGAGAAGTGTCAAGTGCGTCGCACGCCCGTCTTTCTCTGCCATGAACACTGGGCCAACGCCAACACCAAGGAGTATCACGTGGACGTCATAGTGAAGGCTAATGACTCCCGAACTAGCTGGTTCTTTGAAGGGCCACAAATGGAGGATCTGATGTTGGCCGTGGATACTGCGGCATGACAGGCACTTGTGCAACTCCGTGACATCCTTCCCGAGATGGCGGACGAGCCCGCTACTCGTCAGCTACCTTTTGTTAAGGATAAGGTAGACGGGAGTTGGACACTCAACCCCTCATCCGAGGACGGGATGCCATTAAGGTTTCAGACCTACTTCAGTCTCTCCTTAGACACCTTGACGCATCTCTTGATCAAGGAGTCGACTAGGATCCACCAAGAGCTGCACCAAGTTAAGGACCTACTTCATATGGAGAAGATGAAGAACCGCAAGGTGAAGAAAGAAGGAGCACCTGTGATATCACCTGGCTTTGCTTTACGAGGAGCAATACCCCCGCTTCAGGCTGTTCCTCTTTAGAGTCGTCGTTTAACCACAGAAGAGTACACCGAGCTCTTCGCTACCTCACCAACCAAGAGACGTCGTGATGGTCTACTTCCTTCCTCTACTCCCTCGAGGAAGGGAAGCACAAATGAAGATGAATACGAAGATCCCACAGAGTCGGCTTATGAGACCGCGCAGTCGATCGCTTAGCAGCGTAGGATTTACCGAACGTAGGAGTTCTTGTATCAGGATTTTATGATCCGGATGTTGTGTGAACTTGTTGGATGCAAGTCGCATTCTGCCTTAAGTATCTTGTGAGCAACTACATCACTTGTTTTAAATTAATGCACCAGTTCTTTTTAAAATCTTTGCCATAAAAATCTTGCACACTAGCACAACACCAGATGCCCTTTTTCTAGAACGTCATCCCTTTCGAGTGCAACCAGTTCGGCAAAATTTGACCTATCTACTCCCCTGACAGGATGGTGAATGCAACTCGCAACAGCACTTTCGGCAACCCCGGCTCTGCCTCTTTAGGACAGCAGCAGGGAACCGGAGGGGAATCTTAAGCTGGAGATCACAATGTGCAGCAAGACGATGTTCCTCCGCCGCCCACTCCCCCTGAAAGCTTGACTATGGCTCAGTTCCTTCAAGCTCTTTGGGAGGAGCTTCAAGCCAAAAATGCCGCTATCCGGGAGCTGGCTCAAACCTTGGTAAACCACCCGCCGCAGAACGGGAATGGCAATGGTCGCTCAACTCTCTCTGAGTTTTTGCGGACTACGCCGCCCATATTCACGGACACGACTGAACCCTTGGATGCCGATGACTGGATCCACACTATTGGACACCTTCTCGCACTGGTCAAGTGCACTGATGATAAGGAGAAAGTCCTCTATGCAACCCACTGTCTCAAAGGCACGGCCAGAGCCTCGTGCGATGGATTTCAGGTCATGCGAGCCGAGCAAGTCATCACTTGGGCCGTGTTCAAGGATGGATTCCGCGCCGCTCACATTCCTCCGGGAATGATGACCATTAAGAAGCGGCAATTCCGAGCCTCAAGACAAGGCAGTCGATCAATCAAGGAGTATTTGTAGAAGTTCAACCTCCTATCAAGGTATGCACCTGAAGATGGCAGCACTAAGGCTGCCAAAGTGGAGCGCTTTATGGAAGGACTCCAACAGTCAATCCAATATCAGTTGGTTGTTTTTGAATGTCGGACCTTCAGTGACCTGGTTAATAAGGCTCTTATGTTGGAAGACAAGCGTCGTGCAATGGACGACACCCGTAAGTGCAAGCTAATGGGTTGTGGAGGACCGATTAGCTCGAAACCACGACCATGGCAGTCAGCCCCAGCAAGACCCAACTATCAGCAGCAGCAGTACAAGCACCCAATGTTTCGCCAGAATTACAAACCTCAGCAAGTCAACGTCAAGCCAGCAAGCACTCCGCCAAACGACGGTGGGGGCAAGACCAACCTTCCAGCGCAAGTTACCTGTTTTGGGTGTGGACAACCAGGGCACAATTCCAGGCAGTGCCCCAATAAGAAACCCGATGCTCCGCGCCCCAATGCGCGAAATCCAGGCCAAGGAGCACCAGGCAGGAACCAGGCTCCCCACAACCAGCAGTATCACAACAAGGGGCGGATTACTCATATTTCCGTAGAAGAGGCATAGGAAGACCCGGACTGCATTCTGGATACGTTCCTCGTCAACTCTACCCCATCAACAGTATTGTTTGATTGTGGTGCTTCGCATTCCGTTGTTACGCAAAAGTTTGCGGAAAAGTGTGGTCTAGAACCTACCTTGCTTCATGAGCATATGGCAAATCTGTTGGAAATATGCCCAGAGGCAATAATAAAATGGTTATTATCATATTTCCTTGTTCATGATAATCGTCTATTGTTCATGCTATAATTGTATTAACAGGAAACAGTAATACATGTGTGAATAAATAGATCACAATGTGTCCCTAGCAAGCCTCTAGTTGGCTAGCTTGTTAGTCAATAGATGATCATGGTTTCCTCGTCATGGGCATTAGATGTCATTGATAACGGGATCACATCATTGGGAGAATGATGTGATGGACAAGACCCAATCCTATAAGCATAGCACTAGATCGTATTGTTCGTATGCTAAAGCTTTTCTAATGTCTAGTGTATTTTCCTTTGACCGTGAGATTGTGCAACTTCCGGATACCGTAGGAGTGCTTTGGGTGTATCAAACGTCACAGCGTAACTGGGTGACTATATAGGTGCACTACGGGTACCTCCGAAAGCGTGTGTTGGGTTGGTACGAATCGATATCGGGATTTGTCACTCCGTGTGACGGAGAGGTATCTCTGGCCCACTCGGTAGAACATCATCATGAGCTCAATGTGACTAAGGAGTTAGTCACACGATGACGTGCTACGGAACGAGTAAAGAGACTTACCGGTAACGAGATTGAACAAGGTATAGGTATATCGATGATCAAATCTCGGGCAAGTTCTATACCGACAGACAAAGGGAATTGTATACGGGATTGATTGAATCCTTGACCTAGTGGTTCATCCGATGAGATCATCGTGGAGCAAGTGGGCGCCACCATGGGTATCCAGACCCCGCTGATGGTTATTGGATGGAGAGCTGTGTCGGTCATGTCTGCCTGCCTCCCGAACCCGTAAGGTCTACACACTTAAGGTTCGATGACGCTAGGGTTATAGGGAATTGTTATACGATGTTGTCGAAAGTTGTTAGGAGTCCCGGATGACATCCCGGACGTCATGAGGAGCTCCAGAATGGTCCGAAGGTAAAGATTGACATATAGGACGGATGGTTTCGGACACCGAAAGTGTTTCGTACGTCACCGATAACGTACCGGGACCATCGGGACCACCGGAGGTGGCCCCGGGGGTCCACCGGAAGGGGGCAACGACCCTGGGAGGCTAGATGGGCCAAGTGCGGCAGGGAACCAGCCCCTAGGTGGGCTGGTGCGCCCCCCACAATCAGCCCAAGGCGCAGGAGGTGGAGAGGGGGGAACCCTAGGCACTGGTGGGCCTAAGGCCCACCTAGGGGTGCGCCACCCCTCCACCTGCCCTGGCCGCCGCACCTCCCATCTGGGGGGCTGCCGCACCACCTAGGGTGGGAACCCTAGGGGTGGCACCCCCCTCCCCTCCTCCTATATATAGTGGGCACTTTTGGGCTTTTGGAGATACAGTTTTCCCTCTCCCTCGGCGCAACCCTCCTCTTCTTTCTCCTCCTCTGTGCCGGTGCTTGGCGAAGCCCTGACGGGAGACCTCGTGTCTCAATCGACACCACACCGTCGTGCTACTGGAGATCTTCCCCAACCTCTCCCTCCTCCTTGCTAGATCAAGGTGTGGGAGACATCACCGGGCTGCAAGTGTGTTGAACGCGGAGGTGCCGTGGTTCGGCACTAGATCGGAATCACACCGCGATCTGAATCGCCGCGAGTACGACTCCATCAACCGCGTTCTAGCAACGCTTTTGCTTAGCAATCTTCAAAGGTATGAAGATGCACTCACCCCTCTCTCGTTGCTGGTCTCTCCATAGGAAGATCTGAATATGCGTAGGAATTGTTTTTGAATTTATGCTACGTTACCCAACAGTGGCATCCGAGCCAGGTTTTCTATGCGTAGATTCTATGCATGAGTAGAACACAAAAGGTTGTGGGCGATGATTTGTCAATTGCTTGCCTCTACTAGTCTTATTCTTTTCTGGCGGTATTGTGGGATGAAGCGGCCTGGACCGACATTACACGTACACTTACGTGAGACTGGTTCCACCGACAAACATGCACACCGTGCATAAAGGTGGCTAGCGGGTGTCTGTCTCTCCTACTCTAGTCGGATTGGACTTGATGAAAAGGGTCCTTATGAAGGGTAAATAGCTTTGGCATATCATCGTTGTGGCTGTCACGTAGGTAAGAAAGCGTTCTTGCTAGAAACCCAAATCAGCCACGTAAAACTTGCAACAACAATTAGAGGACGTCTAACTTGTTTTTGCAGGGTTTGACATGTGATGTGGTATGGCCAAAGTTGTGATGTTGCATGTATGATGTATGAGATGATCATGTTATTGTAATAGGTTTCACGACTTGCATGTCGATGAGTATGACAACCGGTAGGAGCCATATGAGTTGTCACTCTAGGAGATGCAACGCCATGTGCTTACTACTTTTACTTCATTGCTAACGGTTAGCTATAGTAGTAGTGATAGTAGTAGTTGGTGTGACAACTTCACGGAGACACGATGATGGAGATCATGATGATGGAGATCATGGTGTCACACCGGTGACGATGATGATCATGCGATGCCTGAAGATGGAGATCGAAAGAGCAAAGATGATAATGGCCATATCATGTCACTATATGATTGCATTGTGATGTTTATCATGTTTTTCATCTTATTGCTTAGAACGACGGTAGCATAATAAGATGATCCCTCTTAAAATTTCGAGAACGTATTCCCCTAAGTGTGCACCGTTGCGAAGGATCGTTGTCTCGAAGCACCACGTGATGATCGGGTGTGATAGATTCTAACGTTCGCAAAGAACGGGTGTAAGCCAAATTTACACACGTGAAACACCTAGGTTGACTCGACGAGCTTAGCATGTACAGACATGACCTCGAATACAAGAGACCGAAAGGTCGAACATGAGTCGTATGGTTGAATACGATCAACATGAAGTTGCTCACCATGGTGACTAGTCCGTCTCACGTGATGATCGGACACGGGTTAGTCAACATGGATCATGTATCACTTAGATGACTAGAGGGATGTTGATTTAAGTGGGAGTTCATACTTAATTTGATTAAATGAACTTAATTGTCATGAACTTAGTCTAAAAGTTGTCTCCATAAATATTGTAGATGGCCAACGTCAACCTCAATTTCAACGCATTCCTAGAGAAAAACAAGCTGAAAGATGATGGTAGCAACTATGCGGACTGGGTTCGCAACTTGAAGCTCATCCTTGAAGCAGCTAAAAAGGCTTATGTCCTTGATGCGCCGCTAGGTGACCCTCCCGCTCCCGCAGCAGCCCAGGACATTCTGAACGTCTGGCAAACACGGAGTGATGACTACTCTCTGGTTAGGTGTGGCATGCTATACAGTTTAGAAACGGGGCTCCAAAGGCGTTTTGAGCAACACAGTGCATATGAGATGTTCCAAGAGCTAAAGCTAGTTTTTCAAGCTCATGCCCGTGTCGAGAGATATGAAGTCTCCGACAAGTTCGTTAGCTGTAAGATGGAGGAGAACAGTTCTATCAGTGAGCACATACTCAAAATGTCTGGGTAACACGGTTGTCTAACTTTACTTGGAGTCGAACTTCCAGATGATGGTATAATTGAAAGAAGCCTCCAGTCTCTCCCACCAAACTACAAAGGTTTTGTGCTGAACTACAACATGCAAAGGATGGAGAAGACCATTCCCGAGTTGTACTCGATGCTCAAGTCTGCAGAAGTAGAAATCAATAAAGAGCATCAAGTGTTGATGGTCAACAAGACCACTAGTTTCAAGAAGGGCAAGTGTAAGAAGAACTTCAAGAAAGACGGCAAAGCCGTTGCCGCGCCTGGTAAGCCAGATACCGGGAAGAAGAAAAAGAATGGACCCAAGCCTGAGACTGAGTGCTTCTATTGCAAGGGAAAGGGTCACTGGAAGCGGAACTTCCCCAAATACTTAGCGGACAAGAAGGCCGGCAACGTTAAAGGTATATGTCATATACATGTTATTGATGTGTACGTTACCAGCGCTCGTAGTAGCTCCTGGTATTTGATACTGGTGTTGTTGCTCACATTTCCAACTCAAAGCAGGAACTGCGGAATAAGCGGAGACTAGCCAAGGACGAGGTGACGATGCGCGTCGGGAATGGCTCCAAGGTCGATGTGATCGCCGTCGGCACGCTACCTCTACATCTACCGTCGGGATTAGTTTTAAACCTTAATAAATGTTATTTAGCACCAGCTTTGAGCATGAATATTGTATCAGGGTCTTGCTTAATGCGATATGGCTACTCATTTAAGTCAGAGAATAATGGTTGTTCTATTTATGTGAGTGATATGTTTTATGGTCATGCTCCGCTGGTGAATGGTTTATTCTTGATGAATCTTGATCGTGATGTTATGCATATCCATAGTGTGAGTACCAAAAGAAGTAAAGTTGATAATGATAGTCCCACATACTTGTGGCACTGCCGCCTTGGTCATATTGGCGTTAAGCACATGAAGAAGCTCCATACTGATGGACTTTTAGAGTCTCTTGACTTTGAATCATTTGACACATGCGAACCGTGCCTCATGGGCAAGATGACTAAGACTCCATTCTCAGGAATAATGGAGAGAGCAACCGACTTATTGGAAATAATACATACTGATATGTGTGGTCCAATGAACGTTGAAGCTCGCGGTGGCTATCGTGATGTTCTCACTCTCACCGATGATTTGAGTAGCTATGGGTATATCTACTTGATGAAGCACAAATCTGAGACATTTGAAAAGTTCAAGGAATTTCAGAGTGAGGTCGAGAATCTATGTGACAGAAAAATTAAGTGTCTATGATCTGATCGTGGAGGAGAATATTTGAGTCACGAGTTTGGCACACACCTAAGGAAGTGTGGAATCGTTCCACAACTGATGCCGCCTCGCACACCGCAACGCAACGGAGTGTCTGAACGTCGTAATCGCACTTTATTAGATATGGTACGATCTATGATGTCTCTTACCGACTTACCGCTATCATTTTGGGGATACACATTAGAAAGTGCAGCATTCACTTTAAATAGGGCACCGTCTAAATCCGTTGAGACGACACCGTATGAACTATGGTTTGGCAAGAAACCGAAATTGTCATTTCTTAAAGTTTGGGGCTGCGTTGCTTATGTGAAGAAACCTCAACCAGAAAAGCTCGAACCCAAAGCGGAGAAATGCGTATTCATAGGATACCCTAAGGAAACTATTGGGTATACCTTCTATCTTAGATCCGAAGGTAAAACCTTTGTTGCCAAGAACGGATCCTTTCTAGAGAAGGAGTTTCTCTCGAAATAAGTAAGTGGGAGGAAGGTAGAACTTGATGAGGTAATTACACCCCCTCTCGAACAGGATAGTAGCGCAACGCGGGAAGTTGTTCCTATGGCGCCTACACCAACTGAAGAGGAATTAATGGTAATGATCATGAAGCTTCGGATCAAGTTACTACTCAGCCGCGAAGGTCCACAAGGGTACGCTCCGCACCAGAGTGGTACGGCAACCCTGTAATGGAAATCATGTTGTTAGACAACGGTGAACCTTCAAACTATGAAGAAGCGATAGCGGTCCCGGATTCCCACTAATGGCTTGAAGCTATGAAATCCGAGATAGGATCCATGTATGAGAACAAAGTATGGACTTTGGTGGACTTTCCCGTTGAACCGCGAGCCATAGAAAATAAATGGATCTTCAAGAAGAAGACTGGTGCAAACGGTAATGTAACCGTTTATAAAGCATGACTTGTCGCAAAGGGTTTTCGACAAATTCAAGGAATTGACTACGAAGAGACTTTCTCTCCCGTAGCGAAGCTGAAATCAGTCCGAATCGTGTTAGCAATTGTCGTCTTTTATGATTATGAAATTTGGCAAATGGACGTCAAAACAACGTTCCTTAACGGGAACCTTAAGGAAGAGTTGTATATGATGCAACCAGAAGGTTTTGTTGACCCTAAGGGTGCTAACAAATTGTGCAAGCTCCACCGCTCCATCTATGGGCTGGTGCAAGCATCTCGGAGTTGGAACATTCGCTTTAATGAGGTGATTAAAGCGTTTGGGTTCATACAGGTTTACGGAGAAGCCTGTCTGTACAAGAAAGTGAGTGGGAGCTCCGTAGCTTTCCTCATACTATATGTGGGTGACATATTATTGATGGGGAATAATATAGAGATGTTGGAGAGCATAAAGGCCTATTTGAACAAGAGTTTTTCAATGAAGGACCTTGGAGAAGCTGCATACATATTAGGCATCAAGATCTATAGAGATAGATCGAGACGCGTCATAGGTCTTCCGCAAAGTACATACCTTGACAAGATATTGAAGAAGTTCAATATAGAAAACTCAAAGAAAGGGTTCTTGCCAGTTTTGCAAGGTATGAGATTGAGTAAGACTCAGTCGCCGACCACGGCAGCAGATAGAGAGAAGATGAGTTATGTCCCCTACGGCAGAAGAAAAGGAGAAGATGAGTACCATCCCCTACGCTTCAACCGTAGGTTCTCTTATGTATGCCATGCTGTGTACCAGACCTCATGTGAACCTTGCCAAAAGTTTGGTAGGGAGGTACCAAAGTGATCCCGGTATGGAACACTGGACAGCGGCTAAGAATATCCTTAAGTACCTGAAGAGGACTAATGAGATGTTTATCGTTTATGGAGGTGAAGAAGAGCTCGTCGTAAAGGGTTACATCGACGCTAGCTTCGACACAGATCCGGATGACTCTAAGTCACAGACCGGATACGTATATGTGTTTAATGTTGGGGAAGTGAGCTGGTGCAGCAGCAAGCAAGAAGTCGTGGCAGCATCTACATGTGAAGCGGAGTACATAGCTGCTTCAGAAGCGACTCGTGAAGGAATTTGGATGAAGGAGCTCATCACCGACCTTGGAGTGGTTCCAAGCGCATCGGGTCCAATGACACTCTTCTGTGATAATACTGGGGCGATTGCCATCGCCAAGGAGCCCAGATTTCACCGGCAGACGAAGCACATCAAACGCCGCTACAACTCCATCTAGGACCATGTCCAGAGTGGAGTAATAGAGGTTTGTAAAGTAGACCCGTTGACTAAACCTCTTCCACGAGCAAAACATGATCAACACCATAATGCTATGGGTGTTCGATACATCACAATGTAACTAGATTATTGACTCTAGTGCAAGTGGGAGACTGTTGGAAATATGCCCTAGAGGCAATAATAAAATGGTTATTATCATATTTCCTTGTTCATGATAATCGTATATTGTTCATGCTATTATTGTATTAACAGTAAATAGTAATACATGTGTGAATAAATAGATCACAATGTATCCCTAGCAAGCCTCTAGTTGGCTAGCTCGTTAGTCAATAGATGATCATGGTTTCCTAGTCATGGGCATTAGATGTCATTGATAACGGGACACATCATTGGGAGAATGATGTGACGGACAAGACCCAATCCTAAGCATAGCACTAGATCGTATTGTTCGTATGCTAAAGATTTTCTAATGTCAAGTGTCTTTTCCTTCGACCGTGAGATTGTGCAACTCCCGGATACCGTAGGAGTGCTTTGGGTCTATCAAACGTCACAACGTAAATGGGTGACTATAAAGGTCCACTACGGGTACCTCCGAAAGTGTCTGTTGGGTTGGTACGAATTGAGATATGGATTTGTCATTCCATGTGACGGAGAGGTATATCTGGGCTCACTCGATAGAACATCATCATGAGCTCAATGTGACTAAGGAGTTAGTCACACGATGACGTGCTACGGAACGAGTATAGAGACTTACCGGTAACGAGATTGAACAAGGTATAAGTATACCGACGATCGGATCTCGGGCAAGTTCTATACCAACAGACAAAGGGAATTGAATACGGGATTGATTGAATCCTTGACATCGTGATTCATCTGATGAGATCATCGTGGAGCAAGTGGGAACCACCATGGGTATCTAGACCCCGCTGATGGTTATTGGCCGAAGAGGTGTCACGGTCATGTCTGCCTGCCTCCCGAACCCGTAGGGTCTACACACTTAAGGTTCGATGACGCTAGGGTTATAGGGAATTGTTATACGAGGTTGTCGAATGTTATCCGGAGTCCCGGATGAGATCCCGGACGTCACGACGAGCTCCGGAATGGTCCGAAGGTAAATATTGATATATAGGACGGATGGTTTCGGACACCGGAAGTGTTTCGGCCGTAACCGGTAACGTACCGGGACCATCGGAGGTGGCCCCTGGGGTCCACCGGAAGGGGGCAACGACCCTGGAAGCCTAGATGGTCCAAGTGCAGGAGGGAACCAGCCCCTAGGTGGGCTGGTGCACCCCCCACACTCAGCCCAAGGCGCAGGAGGTGGAGAGGGGGAAACCCTAGGCGCTGGTGGGCCTAAGGCCCACCAAGGGGTGCGCCACCCCTCCCCCCTGCCCTGGCCGCCGCACCTCCCATCTAGGGGGGCTGCTGCACCACCTAGGGTGGGAACCCTAGGGGTGGCACCCCCCTCCCCTCCTCCTATATATAGTGTGCACTTTTGGGTTTTAGGAGATACGGTTTTCCCTCTCCCTCGGCGTAGCCCTGCTCTTCTTTCTCCTCCTCTCTGCCGGTGCTTGGCGAAGCCCTGCCGGGAGACCTCGTCTCTCCATCAACACCACGCCGTCGTGCTGCTGGAGATCTTCCCCAACCTCTCCCTCCTCCTTGCTGGATCAAGGTGCGGGAGACATCACTGGGCTGCACGTGTGTTGAACGCGGAGGTGCCGTGGTTTAGCACTGGATCGGAATCACACCGCGATCTGCATCGCTGCGAGTACGACTCCATCAACCGCGTTCTAGCAACGCTTCCGCTTAGTGATCTTCAAAGGTATGAAGATGCACTCACCCCTCTCTCGTTGTTGGTCTCTCCATAGGATGATCTGAATATGCGTAGGAATTTTTTTGAATTTATGCTACGTTACCCAACAAAATCAAACCCCGGGAGTAGTTTTGAGGACCAACCTAGGGTGTAGGAAGGTCGGGATAGTTATCAATGGGATGAGCTTCTCAGCAGATCTCATTGTCCTTAAGTCGCAAGGCCTAGAAGTAATCCTCGGTATGGATTGGTTGGCCAAGCATCAGAGTATCTTGGACTGTGCTAACAGGGCCATTACCATGACAAGTGACCAAGGGGTCAAAGTCAAGTATGTATCTGAGCCAGTACCCACTCGAGTGCCACGAGTTAACAGCCTATCAGAGGAAGGACTCGACCAAGTTCCAATAGTCTGTGAATACCCAGACGTCTTTCCTTATGAGCTACCAGGGATGCCTCCTCACCGAGACATCGAGTTCATCATCGAGCTCATGCCCGGATCAAGGCCTATTTATAAGAAGCCTTACAAGATGGGATCCGAAGAGCTAGCAGGGTTGAAGAAGCAACTGGATGAGCAACTCAAGAAAGGGTTTATTCGTCCAAGTGCGTCACCTTGGGGATCACCTGTTCTCTTCGTGTCCAAGAAGGATGGGACAATCCAACTTTGCGTCGATTACCGATCTCTCAATGAGGTCACGATCAAAAACAAGTATCCACTCCCCAAGATTGAAGACTTTTACGACCAGCTGAATGGAGCAAAGGTATTCTCCAAGATCGTCCTCCGATCTGGATATTACCAAAAAAAGATTCGACCCGAAGACATTCCGAAGACGGTCATGTCCTTTGGATTGACGAATGCCCCAGCTTATTTCATGTACCTCATTAATAAGGTCTTCATGGAATACTGATACGTCTCAAACGTATCTATAATTTTTGATGGTTTCACGCTGTTATCTTGTCATCTTTGGATGTTTTATGTACCTTTTATATCTTTTTTTGGGACTAACTTATTAATTCGGTGTGAAGTGCTAGTTCTTGTTTTTTCTGTGTTTTTGACTCTTTTCAGATCTGATTTTGGAACGGAGTCCAAACAGAATAAAAACCCCGAAATGATTTTTTTTCCCGAAGGGAAGAAGATCAGGGGGCCTCTGGGCCAAGCCAGGTGGGCTCCAGGGAACCCACAAGCTCCCACTCCGCCACCAGGGGGGAGGCGGTGGTGTCAGGGCTTGTGGCCTCCCTGGCCGCCCCCTGACCTTGATACTAGGCCTATATATTCCCAAAAATTCCGCAAAAAATCAGGGGAGCATCGAAAATACTTTTCCGCCGCCGCAAGCTTCCGTTTCCGCGAGATCACATCTGGAGACCCTTCCCGGCGCCCTGTCGGAGGGGACTTTGGAGTTGGAGGGCTTCCTCATCATCATCATCACCCCTCCAATGACTCGTGAGTAGTTCACTTCAGACTTACGAGTCCGTAGTTACTAGCTACATCGCTTCTTCTCTCTGTTCGATCTTCAATACAAAGTTCTCCATGATCTTCATGGAGATCTATCTGATGTAATCTTCTTTCGCGGTGTGTTTGTCGAGAACCGATGAATTGTGGATTTTTGATCAGATTATCTATAATATATATTTGAGTTTCTGCTCATTCTTATGTGCATGATTTGATATCCTTGTAAGTCTCTCCAAGTCTTGGATTTTTTTGGCCAACTAGATCTATGATTCTTGCAATGGGAGAAGTGCTTGGTTTTGGGTTCTACCATGTGGTGACCTTTCCCAGTGACTGTAGGTGCAGCAAGGCACACATTAAGTAGTTGCCATCAAGGGTAAAAAGATGGGGTTTTCATCATTGGTTTGAGATTATCCCTCTACATCATGTCATCTTTCTTAAGGAGTTACTCTTTTCTTATGGACTTAATACACTAGATGCATGCTCGATAGCGGTCGACGTGTGGAGTAATAGTAGTAGATGCAGAAAGTATCGGTCTACTTGTTTTGGACATGATGCCTATAGATATAATCATTGCCATAGATATCGTCATGACTTTGCGCGGTTCTATCAACTGCCCGACAGTAATTTGTTCACCCACTGTCTACTTGCTTTCATGAGAGAAGCCACTAGTAAACACTATGGCCCCCAGGTCTATTCACATCCATCGTTTACACCTCCGCTTTTACTTTGCTTTGTTACTTTGTTGCTTTCAGTTCTCACTTGGCAAACAATCTATAAGGGAGTGACAACCCCTTCATAGCATTGGAAGCAAGCTTTTTGTTTTTGTGCAGGCTCTTGTGATACTCCTCCACTAGATCGATACCTTGGTTCTCAAACTGAGGGAAATACTTACCACCGCTATGCTACATCACCCTTTCCGCTTCGAGGGAACACCAACGCAAGGCTCCAAGGCCATGGGGGAAATCCTTTGAATACTTGCCTAGGAAGTCCCTTAAGGCGTAGCCGCAGCAGAAGGATCAAGTCAAGTATTCTCCCGTCAACATGCATATTTCTGGCGCCATTGGAAGGTCATTTGTTGCAGTAGCAGAAGTATTTCTGGCGCTGTTGCCGGGGAGGAGAAATCAAGATCTATCCAAGTAGGTCTCACAAACTCATCTCTTGCATTTACTTTTGTTGCCAGTTGCCTCTCGTTTTCCTCTCCCCCACTTCACATTTGTCATTTCCATTTGCCTTTCTCCTTTGTCCTTTTCTTTTGCCTTTGTTGTTTCCCTATCTTGGTTTTCTCGCTTGCTTGTGTGCTTGTTTGTTTGTTGAAGTCATCATGGCTGAAAACACCAAACTTTGTGACTTCTCGAGCACTAATAATAATGATTTTATTAGTACTCCGATTGCTCCCGCCACTAGTGCGGAATCGTATGAAATCAACGCAGCTTTGCTGAATCTTGTTATGAAAGAGCAATTCTCTAGTCTTCCTAGTGAAGATGCCGCATCCCATCTCAATACCTTCATTGAGCTTTGTGACATGCAAAAGAAAAGAGATGTGGATAATGACGTGATTAAGTTGAAACATTTTCCTTTCTCGTTGCCAGATCGCGCAAAAACTTGGTTTTCTTCTTTGCCTAAAAATAGTATCGATTCTTGGGATAAGTGCAAAGATGCTTACATGTCCAAGTATTTTCCGCCGGCTAAGATCATCTCCTTACGTAATGATATCATGAATTTCAAGCAACTTGATCATGAACATGTTGCACAATCTTGGGAGAGGATGAAGCTTATGATTAGAACTTGTCCCGCTCATGGCTTGAGTTTGTGGATGATTATACAAATCTTTTACGCTGGCTTGAATTTCGCTTCTTGCAATATCTTGGACTCCACCTCAGGTGGAACGTTCATGGAAATCACGTTAGGAGACGCTAGAAAACTCCTAGACAATATCATGAGCAACTACTCTCAGTGGCACACTGAAAGGTCACCAGCTAGCAAAAAGGTGCACGCTATAGAAGAGATTAACTCGTTTAGTGCTAAGAGGGACGAGTTGATGAATTTGGTTGCTAGTAGAAATGCTACCGTAGATCCTAATGACATGCCACTATCTTCTTTGATTGAGAGTAGCAACGCTAGTTTGGACGTGAATTTTGTTGGTAGGAACAATTTTGGCAACAATAATGCTTTTAGAGGAAACTATGTTCCTAGGCCTTTTCCTAGTAACTCCTCTAACAATTATGGCAATTCCTACGGCAACACTTACGGAAATCACAACAAATTACCCTCTGATCTAGAGAGTAATATCAAAGAGTTCATCAACTCTCAAAAGATTTTCAATGCGTCCATAGAGGAAAAACTACTCAAAATAGACGATTTGGCTAAAAGCGTTGATAGGATGTCTTGTGATATTGATGCTTTGAAAGTTAGATGCGCTCCTCCCAAGGTCAACTTGGATGAAACTTTTAAATCTATGCGTATCTCCATGAATGAGAGCAAAGAAAGAACCGCCCAAATTCGCGCTAGACATGAATGGTTTAAAAGGGTGCGTTCCAGTGATGCAAACCACGAAGATCTTAAAGTGCTTGGTGTGTCTCCTCTTGCATCTTTGTTTTCGCATGTCAAACCTACTTATGGAGGGGATGGATATGAATCCACTTTGGATGAAAAACGCCCCAATGATTCGGAGGCCACCTATCTTGATGATAAAGGTGTGGAGAGTGTTGTAGAAGAAGTCAAAATTTTGGGTAGTAATGAAACTCCCACTTTGGATTTCAAGGAATTCAATTATGATAATTGCTCCTTGTTTGAATGCATATCTTTGATGCAATCCATTGCAAACTCTCCACATGCTTATAGCCAAAGCAAATCCTTTGCCGCGCATATCGTAGATGCTATGATGAAATCTCTTCAAGAGAAGCTCGAACTAGAAGTCTCTATACCTAGAAAACTTCATGATGAGTGGGAACCTACTATCAAAATCAAAATAAAAAACTATGAGTGCAATGCTTTGTGTGATTTGGGTGCTAGAGTTTCCGCGATTCCAAAGTCTTTATGTGATATTGTTGGTTTTCATGAGATTGAAGAGTGTTATCTTAATTTGCATCTTGCGGATTCTACTGTCAAGAAACCCATGGGAAGGATCGATGATGTTCTTATTGTTGCAAATAAGAACTATGTACCCGTGGATTTCATTGTACTTGACATAGATTGCAATCCTTCATGTCCCATTATTCTTGGTAGACCTTTCCTAAGGACTATTGGTGCTATCATCGATATGAAGGAAGGGAATATTAGATTTCAATTTCCTTTAAAGAAGGGCATGGAGCACTTTCCTAGAAAGAAAATAAGATTGCCTTATGAATGTATGATGAGGGCTACCTATGGTTTGAGCACCAAAGATGACTATACGTGATTCCATCACTTTTTTCCTAGCTAAGGGCGTTAAACAAAAGCGCTTGTTGGGAGGCAACCCCACGAATCTATCCTTTTTCTTTATGTTTTGTGTTTTCCACATTCTGTTATGATTGTGTTTTTTGTGTTTCTTTCTTGTACCAAGCAAAACCGTTATGATTAGTCTTGGGGATGATCGTTTGGTCATGCTGGAAAAGACAGAAACTTACTGCTCACGATAAGAATTTTAATTTTTATTCTGTAAGAGCTTTTGAGTTGATTCTTTTTGCTGCGGATTTCTACGCAAATGATTCAGACTGTCGTAAGTTTTCAGAATTTTTGAAGTACCAGAGGTATACGAAATATACAGATTGCTACAGACTGGTCTGCTGTTAACAGATTCTGTTTTTGTTGTGTTGGTTCCTTATTTTGATGAAACTATGGATAGTATCGGGGGGTATTAGCCAAGGAAGATTAAAAGTAAAGTAACCCAACATAATCACAAGTAGAATTTAAGTTTGCTACAGTACCTAAGGAAGTGGTGGTTTGCTTTCTTGTACTAATGTTATCATGAGTTTCTGTTTAAGTTTCGTATTGTGAAGTTTTCAAGTTTTGGGTGAAGTTCTTATGGACAAAGAGATAAAGAGTGGAAAGAGCTCAAGATTGGGGATGCCCAAGGCACCCCAAGAGATTCAAGGATGCCGTAAAAGCCTAAGCTTGGGGATGCCTCGGGAAGGCATCCCCTCTCTCGTCTTCAATCCATCGGTAACGTACTTGGGGCTATATTTTTATTCACCACATGCTATGTGTTTTTGCTTGGAGCGTCTTGTATCGTAGGAGTCTTTTATTTTTGTTGTGTCACAATTATCCTTGCTGCACACCTAGAGAGAGACATGCACACACCGTGATTTTCTCGAGCTTCACTTATATCTTTTGGTAGACAATTCAGCTCACATGTGCTTCACTTATATCTTTTCAGCTAGATACTTTTGCTCTATGTGCTTCACTTATATCTTTTAGAGCGCAGTGGTGCGTGGCTTGGTAGTTGATCTATGATTTGAAAGTAGTCTCAAAAGGGGTAGTTATCCAAAGAGATACGAAAACTTCCACCTTCATGTGCATTGAATAGTTAGAGAAGTTTGATTCATCTCAATTAGTTTTGAGTTGTGGTTATGGTAATATTGAAGTCATGCTAGTAAGGTGTTGTGGATCTATAAATACTTGTGTTGAAGTTAGTGATTCCCGTAGCATGCACGTATGGTGAACCGCTATGTGATGAAATCTGAGCATGATTAGTATATTGATTGTCATCCTTTGCGTGGCGGTCGGGATCGCGCGATGGTTTATACCTACCAACCCTTCCCCTAGGAGTATGCGTTGAATGCTTTGTTTCGATTACTAATAAAACTTTTGCAACAAGTATATGAGTTATTCATGACTAATGCTGAGTCCATGGTTTAGATGCACTTTCACCTACCACCATCACAACTTCTTAGTGTCGTGCAACTTTCGCCGGTGCACAAAACCCACCATTAGCCTCCCTCAAAACAGCCACCATACCTACCTACTATGGCTTTTTCAAAGTCATTCCGAGATATATTGCCATGCAACTACCACCATGACATGTGCCACCACGTCTACATTGCCATTGCATGATCGTAAGATAGCTAGCATGATGTTTCCATTGATGTCTATGCCATGCTAGATCATTGCCACGATACACTACCGAAGGCATTCCATATAGAGTCATAGCTGCTCTAAGTTTTGAGTTGAAAGTGTGATAATCATCATTAATGGAGCATTGTCCCATGTGAGGAAATAAAAGAGGCCAAAGAAGCCCACCAAAATAAAAAAAGGAGGCCAAAGAGCCCACCAAAAAACTGAGAGAAAAAGAGAGAAGGGACAGTGCTACAACTTTTTCCACACTTGTGCATATTAAGCACCATGATCTTCATGATTGAGAGTCTCTCGTTTTATCACCAACATATAGCTAGTGGGAAATTTTCATTTTATAACTTGGCTTGTATATTGCAATGATAGGCTTCCTCAAAATTCCCTTAGGTCTTCGTGAGCAAGAAAGTTGGATGCACACCCACTAGTTTTCTTTAATAGCTTTCACATACTCATAGCTCTAGTGCATCATTTGTATGGCAATCCCTACTTATTCACATTGATATTATTGATGAGCATATCCATAGCTCATTGATATGCCTAGTTAATGTGACTATCTTCTCCTTTTTTGTCTTGCAACCTCCACCACATTCCACACCATCTATAGTGCTATAACCATGGCTCACGCTCATGTATTGCGTGAGAGTTGAAAAGGTTTGAGAAAGAAAAGGTGTGAAACAATTACTTGGCATAAATTATAACGGGGTTGTGCATGATTTAAATTTGTTGTGCAATGATGATAGAGCATAGCCAGACTATATGCTTTTGTAGGGATAACTTTCTTTTGGCCTTGCTATTTTGAAAGTTCATGATTACCTTGCTAGTTTGCTTGAATTATTATTGGTTTCCACGTCAATAGAAAACTATTGTTTTGAATCTAATGGATCTGAACATTCACGTCACATAAGAGGAATTACAAAGGACACACCTATTCTAGGTAGCATGAAAGCATCAAAAATTCATTCTTTATCACTTCCCTACTCGAGGACGAGCAGGAGTTAAGCTTGGGGATGCTTGATACGTCTCAAACGTATCTATAATTTTTGATGGTTTCACGGTGTTATCTTGTCATCTTTGGATTTTTATGTACCTTTTATATCTTTTTTGGGACTAACTTATTAATTCAGTGCCAAGTGCTAGTTCCTGTTTTTTCTGTGTTTTTGACTCTTTTCAGATCCGATTTTGGAACAGAGTCCAAACGGAATAAAAACCCCAAAATGATTTTTTCCTTAACGGAAGAAGATGAGGGCGCCTCTGAGCCAAGCCAGGTGGGCTCCAGGGAGCCCACAAGCTCCCACTCTGCCACGAGGGGGGAGGCGGCCGTGTTAGGGCTTGTGGCCTCCCTGGCCGCCCCCTGACCTAGATCCTTGGCCTATATATTCCCAAAAATTCAGCAAAAAATCTGGGGAGCCTCGAAAATACTTTTCTGCCGCCTCAAGCTTCCGTTTCCGCGAGATCTCATCTGGAGACCCTTCCCGGCGCCCTGCCGGAGGGGACTTTGGAGTTGGAGGGCTTCTTCATCATCATCATCGCCCCTGATATGACTCGTGAGTAGTTCACTTCAGACCTACGGGTCCGTAGTTAGTAGCTAGATGGCTTCTTCTCTCTCTTGGATCTTGAATACAAAGTTGTCCATGATCTTCATGGAGATCTATCCGATGTAATCATCTTTGACGTTGTGTTTGTCGAGATCCGATGAATTGTGGATTTGTGATCAGATTATCTATGATATATATTTGAGTCTTTGCCGATTTCTTATATGCATGATTTGATATCCTTGTAAGTCTCTCCGAGTCTTGGGTTTTGTTTGGCCAACTAGATCTATGATTCTTGCAATGGGAGAAGTGCTTGGTTTTGGGTTCTACCATGTGGTGACCTTTCCCAGTGACAGTAGGGGCAGCAAGGCACACATTAAGTAGTTGCCATCAAGGGTAAAAAGATGGGGTTTTCATCATTGGTTTGAGATTATCCCTGTACATCATGTCATCTTGCTTAAGGCGTTACTCTGTTCTTATGGACTTAATACACTAGATGCATGCTGGATAGCGGTCGACGTGTGGAGTAATAGTAGTAGATGCAGAAAGTATCGGTCTACTTGTTTTGGACGTGATGCCTATAGATATAATCATTGCCATAGATATCGCCACGACTTTGCGCGGTTCTATCAATTGCTCGATCATAATTTGTTCACCCACCATCTACTTGCTTTCATGAGAGAAGCCACTAGTAAACACTACGGCCCCCGGGTCTATTCACATCCATCGTTTAGACCTCCGCTTTTACTTTGCTTTGTTACTTTGTTGCTTTCAGTTCTCACTTGGGAAAAAATCTATAAGGGATTGACAACCCCTTCATAGCGTTGGGAGCAAGCTTTTTGTTTTTGTGCAGGCTCTTCTGATACTCCTCCACTGGATCGATACCTTGGTTCTCAAACTGAGGGAAATACTTACCACCGCTACGCTACATCACCCTTTCCGCTTCGAGGGAACACCAACGCAAGGCTCCAAGGCCACGGGGGAAATCCTTTGCATACTTGCCTAGGAATTCCCTTAAGGCGTAGCCGCAGCAGAAGGACCAAGTCAAGTATTCTCCCATCAACGTGCCTATTTCTGGCGCCATTGGAAGGTCTTTTGTTGAAGTAGCAAATACCTGGACAAGTTTGTCATCGTATTCATTGATGACATATTAATCTTTTCCAAGTCCGAAGAAGAGCATGAGCAATACTTGAGGCTAGTATTGGAAAAGCTTCGAGAGCACCAACTGTATGCTAAGTTCACCAAATGCCAGTTTTGGCTGAACGAAGTTGGATTCCTAGGTCATACCATGACAGCAAGTGGATTGCGAGTTGATCCCTCTAAGATTACCACGGTAACCAATTGGGAATCACCAATCGACGTGAAGGAAGTCAGGAGCTTCCTCGGACTCGCAGGATACTACCGCAAGTTCGTAGAAGGACTCTCCCGCATCGCGCAACCTATGACTCAGCTCTTGAAGAAGTTCAAATGGACGCCGGAGTGTGAGGCAAGCTTCCAAGAGTAGAAGAAGAGGTTAACCACCGCCCCGGTACTGGTCACCCCAGATATCAGCAAGGAGTTCGTGATATATTGTGATGCCTCAAGGACCGGGCTAGGTGGGGTTCTAATGCACGATGGCAGGGTCATGGCATACTTGTCACGGCAACTGCACCCGCATGAGGAAAATTATGCTACCCATGATCTCGAGTTGGCAGCAGTAGTGCATGCCCTGAAGACATGGCGACATTACCTTGTGGGGAAGCAATGTGAAATATACACCGACTACAAGAGTCTGAAGTATATCTCCACCCAAAGTGAATTGAATATGAGGCAACGGAGATAGTTGGAGTTAATCAAAGACTACAACCTCAGCATTCAATATCACCCCGGTAAGTCAAATGTAGTGGCTGATGCCTTGAGTCGGAAGACCAGCACCTTAAACGTCATGCTTAAGGAAAGGCAGCCCCCTTATACGAAGAATTGGAGAACTTCGGATTGGAACTGGTGGAACCAGGATTCCTAGATAATCACGAAGTCGAACCAACGCTGGAAGACAACATCAAGGAGGCCTAGAAGGGTCACAAGAGCATCGAAGGTATCAAGAAGAAGATTCCAAAAGGCAAGGCCCCGGGATTCTTGGAGGATGATCAAGGAGTGGTGTGGTTTGGGAAACGTTTATGCGTACCCAATAAGTCTGAACTCAAGAAACTCATCCTACGCGAAGCCCATGATACACCCTAATCCATTCACCCCGGTGGTAACAGGATGTATCAAGATCTCTGAGAAAGATTCTGGTGGCATGGCATGAAGAGGGAAATTGCGTTGAATGTGGCCAAGTGCGTTGTGTGTCAGCAAGTTAAAGCTGAGCATCAGCGACCCGCATGACTGCTACAACCTCTCCAGGTGCCGGAATGGAAGTGGGACAAGGTAGGGATGGATTTTATCACCGACCTACCAAGGTCTAGTAAGGGCCATAACTCAATATGGGTTGTTGTCGACCATTTGACCAAAGTGGCCCATTCCATCCCTGTCAACACCACTTATGACGGGAACAAGTTGGTTAGTCTCTATATCAAGAGCATAGTAAGCCTTCAAGGAGTTCCCTAGGAGATTGTATCTGATTGAGGCACGCAGTTCACCTCAAGGTTTTGGAGGAAACTTCAGGAAGCCCTCGGTACCAAGCTCTCTTTCAGCACCGCCTTCCACCCGCAGACGGGAGGACAGACGGAAAGGGTGAATCAGATACTCGAAGATATGCTCCACGCATGCGTCCTACCGCATGGAGCCAAATGGGAAGACTGTCTGCCATTCGCTGAGTTTTCATACAACAACAACTACCAGTCCAGTCTCCAGATGGCCCCGTTCGAAGTGTTGTATGGACGGAAATGCCGCATCCCGCTCAACTGGTCATAAACCGGAGACGGGCTGATTTTCGGACCGGAAGTTTTGCACCGGGCAGAAGAGAAGGTGCAACTAGTCCAAGAAAATCTGAAGGCAGCCAAGTCGTGACAAAAGAGTTATGCGGACTCTCGCCGCAGGAATGTGGAGTTCATTCCCGGAGATCTCGTGTACCTCCGTGTCACACCTCTCAAGGGAACCAAGTGTTTCCACGTTAAGGGCAAACTCGCTCCAAGGTTCATTGGGCCATTCAAGATCACGACAAGGCGTGGAGATGTCGCTTATCAGTTCGAGTTACCTCCGGAACTTTCGGGTGTGCACAATGTTTTCCACGTGTCACAGCTTCGGAAGTGTCTCCAAAAGCCAAGTCGTTCCGATCCTTACAAGGACATTGATCATCGGGCCATTGACCTTCAGTCTAATCTCACCTACCGCGAGAGGCCAATCCGCATTCTGGATGAAGCAGAGCGATGCACCCGAAGCCGCACCATCAAGTACTTCAAGGCTCAATGGAGCAACCACACCGAAGCCGAAGCTACATGGGAGCATGAAGACTATCTCCGATCTGAGTTTCTACACCTTTTTAGCACCTAGCTTAGGAATCTCGAGGACGAGATTCTTGTAAGGGGGATAGGTGTGTCACACCCTGTTTTTGCTATCACTTGTCTGTGTTGTAAAATTCTGAGCTTGTTAGATCTTTTTCAAAACTAATGTTGTTAGTGCCATGATTGACATTGTATGCTTTTATGCTTGATCATGTGAGGTTTTAAAACCCTAAATTCCTTTGGTATTATACTGATTTCCAAAAACCTTTGATGACCAAAGTAAAACCACCATGAGTTGCACTACATGACCTTGATAGCAAGGAGTGCTACTACTCATATTTGGTAATCTGATTTTTGCATATCGTTATATTTAAAAACCAGAAAAATAATTATTTTTGTGATTATTTTCCTAATTAAATAACCTGTCCATTTCTGAGGCCAGAATCGGTATTCCAGCATGGGAAAATACTTTTCTGCCTTGGAAAAATCTGATTAAATTTAGGGATGATCAGAAGGACATATATTTTCCATACATAGGATTTTAAACCCATTTTATATTAAATTTATTGATTAAAACTTTAAAAGCATTTTCTGTCTGTTTTAGCATTTTGATATATTTCCAAAGGAAATATTCTCAATAAATTCCTAGAAAATTCCAGTGGTGTCCAAACAAGGCTTAGGGACACCAAATAACCCAAAAACCCTGTCTATCCAGAATCTAGTTAGAGCAACTCTACATAGCAACGTTTGTCTAGTGAGGCTAAAACTTTGCAGGAATGCCTAATACCTCAAATGTGGGTTCTACACCAAAAAAGGGATTTGTGGGACTTAGTTTGCCCACACTCCCTTTGGAAGGAACAGATCTGGTCATATTAGAGTGTTTTCAAGTTTACAAAGCTAAACCTATCCTTTGGAGCTCAAATTTGGTGGAACTCCCTGGTTTACCACCAAAACCAAACCTGTTAAGTCTCAGCACCAGTGGTAGGGTGCAACCCCCTAAAACCACTGTCGAACACCTTCTGACAGGTAGGAAAAAGCCACCTTAGCCACAGCTAAACCAAACTCCTTTGCTTCAAACTCTTAGATTAAGTGGCCAGCACCTGTACCTAACCCCAGTCAACTGGCCCCTCACTGGTTCAAAGTGGAAAGGCCAAAAACCCCAATTTAGACCTCAGTTCATGACTGGCAGCACCAGTATTTCTTGCCTCCTTTGACCAGCCAAATCTCCCACCAAAACCACAGGGCTAGCCACACCCCCAGCAAGTGCCAGGACATGCTAGACATGTCCAAAGTGCCTCAGAGCGCACCAGCATACCGTGGCATGCCAAAACTGTGCTCTGGGCGCGCTACAGGGAGTCACCGAGGTGGGGGCGACGCCCTCGGCCAATTCTAGCCTCCCTCGAGATGTCCAACCTCTTCCCCGACAACCCCTCTGCGCCAGGCAAGCCTCAGGGCCCCTCCACTCTCGCGCTAGAGCTCACGCGACGCGTACCCGCGCGCTCCAGAACTGGCCAAGGTTGCGCGGCCACGAATGCACGACTTCCCCCTCTCTCTCTCTGCAGCAGATGGTTCGAGCGGTCCAATACCACGTCCTGAGACCTTGGTTTCAACCTCAACCTCTCTCTGCGCCCCCATGCGCGCCACGGTGAGTCACCGGCGCTCCCGAATATGCTCACCGTCGTGGTCCTGTAAATAGCCCTCCCCCTTGCTCCAGCACCCCTCAAATAGCTTCACCACGATCAGTAGTACCTCCCTAGCCACCCCAGCAAATCAATAGAGCCCTGGTGCTCGAGATCGACCGAGGCCCCTCCGCCTCGGAGCTCTGGTCGATCTCCGGGTACACGACGGCTCCTGCGCCCCTCGACCCACAAAACTGACCCCCTTGATCCCAGGAAGCTTTCCCCCAACTCGCCTGAGCTTTTCCGTGTCTCTAGCCACCCCCTCGACCACTTCCCGAAACTCCTCCGCCACGGCCTCGTCGTCGCTAGCGAACCCCTGCCTGCCCGTCGTTGTTTCGACCACCAGCAGGTAGGCGACGGTCAGGCAAACCCATTCCTGTGTTCATTGGGGATGAGCACGTCCACAACCTCGTCGGCGTCCTCCTCCTCCTCTCTGGCCAGAGGTAGGAGACGACCCCGACAGGTGTGCCCCACCTGTCGACGGCCCAGCCTCCTCCCCCGCACTGGCCTCGGCCACTGACCGTAGGGCCCCGCGCATCAGGTTTAAACCTGACGCTGCGCGCGCCTGGGCAGCCCGTAAGCTGGCCATGGGCCAGCCCAGCTCTGGGACAAGCCAGGCCAGGAGCTGGCCTGTTTATCTTTTTTATTTTAAAACTTGGATTTCTAAGATTTTTATAAAAACATTTAATCAGTGTAAAAGTATAATTCTTCCACTCCTATTTTTATAAAAACGTGTAGGAATTAATGATATGCTTAGATGAATTCTTCCAGCAACTATTCTATTTTACAATAATAAAAAGGGCTAAAATGGAATAGTTTTGCTTCTGCTTGGTTGTTTTCAAAAATATTCCTTCAAGGAAAATTAAGGCAAATATTTTTAAAATGATATCTTTGATTTATCAGTAATAGGGAACATTTTTAAAATGACTTTGTGGACTGTTTCTGTGTGAACTATTCCTTATTTATTGTTTTATCGACGATAGAAAATCCGTGTGACGAGGGAATTGGAGCGGAAGACCTCGAAGACCCCGGATACTTAGCTGACCAAGGCAAGCAACCCTTTGACCATGATTGAGCATCTATTACTTTGCATGTTAAATAGCAAGTATTCCCATTGCATATGATCATAAGTGCCGTTAGTCATTTGATATGATTTTACCGTAGTCTCCCCCGGAGCACATGCATTGAGCTTGACTCTACCTCTTGAGGGTCATGCTAATACCGTGTTGACAAGTAAAGATAGCAGTAGCATTATCATGTCATGTTGTTGACATAAAGTAAGAGTTTATGAAAACCCCGTCGGGTGCCACTAATGCCCGAGAGTGATGATCAGATAGGTGGTCACTTTTGGTGAAGTGATGCACCCGGTATTTGTGTGAGTAAGGTTTCGGAAATGGGATTAGATTTATGATCTGTCGACCATCCCAACTTTATTAGTACGACCACGTTAACCGTTATGGGACGGGGCTATGTTAATTACTCTGGTCGGTGCTAGCAAAGAGCCACATTACTAGTGGCGGGAGTGATTGTGGTCACTCTCGTGATGGGGTCATGCCGGGTAGGACAACTATGCCATTTTTATGAGTTCCAGTCACACCGTTGGTCCCCGCATGGTTGGTACTGTCCAGAGTTGGAGCTCGTAAGACGTACAACATGTGGGCTGGGTACCAATCGAGTGGACCTCTTTGTCTAGTATCGTTAGGGGAAAGGCATTGATCGGGTACTTACCTTGGGTATGTGATATACCGCGAGTCGTGGATGACACGGAAGTTTCCTGGATCTCGTGGGTCCAGCGTACTACGTCTGCAGAGTGTAAACTATTCGAATAGCCGTGTCCACGGTCAAGGACAGTTGGGTAATCCTGCTTAAACTACGTCCTGATATTTCCGGATAAACCACGTGTGCGTGAGTGTGTGTGTGTGTGGTGATAAGAAAAGTGTTGCTATGATAGCAATGATATGACCAAGTTTGGTGACTTGGCATATAGGGTTAACCCGGATGGTGCAGCCCTCGACAGATATATTGATATTTGTAACTTGTTCTTCAAAAGCAATTCTTTAACTTGATGCATATTCATGATCATTCCACCCAGATGAGTTACACTAGAAATGCATGATATTGTTATCCTTCACTTTCGTTGATTATATCATGGGTTGTTTGCGAGTACATTCAAAGTACTCATTGACCAGACATGGAAGGACCAGAGTTTGGAGATGAGTACGTCTTCGGAGACACCCCTGCGAACTAGGACGCTTCCGAGTCAAAATGCCTGTCAGTGAGGCTTGATGGCATGGGCACCCGCTTAGCCCCTTCGTTTTCCGCTATTAGTGCACTCGTGTGATTTGGTCTTAGGCCCTGTCTTGTGAACTTGACCCTTCGGTCACGTGTTGTAATAATCGGTACTTGGATGTAAGACTCTTTAATCACTATCTGTGTTCGGTGACCATTGATCTCTGGGATCACTGAGCACGGCGATTCTCGACTAGTAAGTCGGGGTCCCCACATGTCCAAAGGTAGGAGATGACCCCGACAGGTCTGCCCTGCGTGTCGGTGGCCCATCTCCCTCTCCCTCGCTCCCCGCAGCCGCTGACTGCACGGGCTCGCGCGTCAGGTTCAAACGTGACGGCACGCGCGGCTAGGCAGGCTGGTTGGCTGGCCACGGGCCGGCCCAGCCCCAGGCCGAGTCAGGCCAGGGCTGTTGCCCTTTTTATTTTTATTTTAAACATTGTTTTACAAGATTTTTATAAAAAAATAACCAGTGAAAATTAAAGATTCATCCACTGTTATTTTTCTAAAAATGAGGAGTATTTAATGGAACTGTTAGGTAAATTTTTAGTACAACTTATCTGTTCTATAATATTTAAAAAGGCTAATTTGGAATAGTTTTGCTTCTGTTAAATTGATTTCGAAAATATTCTTTCACTAAAACCAGAGACAAATACTTTTTAAATAACAATATGGATTTATCAGAATTAAACTACATTTTTAAAGTGACTTTGTGATATGTTTTGGAGTGAGCGACTTATTGCTTTTTATTTACCACGACGATAGATGTTAGGGAACGTCGCATGGGAAACAAAAAATTTCCTACGCACACGAAGACCTATCATGGTGATGTCCATCTACAGAGGAGATTTGGATCTACGTACCCTTGTAGATCGCCCAACAGGAAGCGTTAAGAAACGCGGTTGATGTAGTGGAACGTCCTCACGTCCCTCGATCCGCCCCGCGAACCGTCCCACGAACCGTGCCGCAATCCGTCCCACGATCCTCTCCGATCTAGTGTCGAACGGACGGTACCTCCACGTTCAGCACACGTACAGCTCGACGATGATCTCGGCCTTCTTGATCCAGAAAGCGAGACGGAGAAGTAGATGAGTTCTTCGGCAGCGTGACGGCGCTCCGGCCCAGCTCTGCAGAAATACGATCTAGAGGAAAAACCGTGGTGTTTGTGGTCGGGATGCCGTGGCAAAAGTTGTCTCAAATCAGCCCTAGAACCCCACTATATATAGGAGGAGGGGAGGGGAATCTTACCTTGGGGTCTAAGACCCCAAGGGTCCGCCGGCCAAGGAGGTGGAGGAGTCCACCTCCAATCCTAGTCCAACTAGGATTGGAAGGTGGAGTCCTTCCCTTCCTTCCCACTGTTTTTTCCTTTTCTCTTTGATTTTCTATCTCCTGCGCATAGGGCCCTTTTGGTCTGTCCCAGCAACCCACTAAGGGCTGGTGCGGCACCCCTATGGCCTATGGGCTTCCCCCCCCCCCCCCCCCCGCCCCAGCCCCCCCGGTGAACATTCGGAACCCATTCGTCACTCCCGGTAGATTCCCGGTAATTCCCGAAAACTTTCCGGTAACCAAATGAGGTCATCCTATATATCAATATTCATCTCCGGACCATTCCGGAAATCCTCGTGACATCCGTGATCTCATCCGAGACTCGAAACAACATTCGGTAACCACACATATAACTAAACTATACTAAAACATCGTCGAACCATAAGTGTGCAGACCCTGTGGGTTCGAGAACTATGCAGACATGCCCCGAGGTACTCCTCGGTCCATATCCAATAGCGGGACCTGGATGCCCATATTGGATCCTACATATTCTCCGAATAACTTATCGGTTTAACCTTAGTGTCAAGGATTCACGCAATCCCATATGTCATTCCCTTTGTCCTTCGGTCTGTTACTTGCGCGAGATTCGATCGTCGGTATCCGCATACCTATTTCAATCTCGTTACCGACAAGTTTCTTTTCTCGTTCCGTAATACAAGATCCCATGACTTACACTAAGTCACATTGCTTGCAAGTCTTGTGTGTGATGTTGTATTACCGAGTGGGCCCCGAGATATCTCTCCGTCACACGGAGTGACAAATCCCAGTCTTGATCCATACTAACTTAACGGACACCTTCATAGATACCTGTAGAACACCTTTATAGTCACCCGGTTACGTTGTGACGTTTGATGCACACAAGGTATTCCTCCAGTGCCAGTGAGTTATATGATCTCATGGTCATAGGAACAAATACTTGACATGCAGAAAACAATAGCAATAAAATGACACGATCAATATGCTTTGTATATCATTTGGGTCTTGTACATCACATGATTCTCCTAATGATGTGGTCCCTTTATCAAGTGACAACACTTGGCTATGGTCAGGAAACCTTGACCATCTTTGATCAACGAACTAGTCAACTAGAGGCTCACTAGGGGCAGTGTGTTGTCTATGTATCCACACATGTATTTGAGTTTCCATTCAATACAATTCTAGCATGGATAATAAACGATTATTATGAACAAGGAAATATAATAATAACTAATTTATTATTTCCTCTAGGGCATATTTCCAACAGTCTCCCACTTGCACTAGTCAATAATCTAGTTCACATTACCATGTGATTTCAACGAATCCAACACCCATATAGTTCTGGGGTCTCATCTTGTCTTGCTCGCGAGAGAGGTTTTAGTCAACGGTTCTGAAACTTTCAGATCCGTATGTTCTTTACAAATATTTATGTCATCTCATGGATGCTGCTACTACGTGCTATTCAGAAATACTCCAAATATTTACTCTACTATACGAATCCGTTTTACTACTCATAGTCATTCGGATTAGTGTCAAAGCTTGCATCGACGTAACCCTTTACGACGAACTCTTTAACCACCTCCATAATTGAAAGAAATTCCTTAGTCCATTAGTTACTAAGGATAACTTTGATCGTTGTTCTGTGATTCAATACTGGATCACTCTCTGTACCTCTTAACAGACTTGTGGCTAGGCATACATCAGGTGCAGTACACAGCAAGGCATAGTGCAGAGTCTATGGATAAGGCATAGGGAACTACCTTCGTCCTTTCTCTTTCTTCTGCCGTGGTCGGGCTTTTGAGTCTTACTCATATTCACACCTTACAACACAGCCAAGAACTCTTTCTTTGCTGATCTATTTCGAACTCCTTCAAAAACTTGTCAAGGCATCCATTTCATTTGAAAGTTATGTTTAGAATTTTGATCTATCTCCATAGATCTTGATGCTCAATGTTCAAGTAGCTCTATCCAGGTCTTCCTTTGAAAAGCTCCTTTCAAACAACCTTTTATGCTTCACAGAAATTCTACATCACTTCTGATCAACAATATGTCAACCACATATACTTTATCAGAAATACTATAGTGCTTCCACTCACTTCTTTGGAAATACAAGTTTCTCATAAACCTTGTACAAACCCAAAAGCTTTGATCATCTCATCAAAGCGGATATTCCAACTCCAAGATGCTTGCACCAGTCCATAAAATGATCGATGGAGCTTGCATACTTGTTAGTATCCTTAGGATCGACAAAAAATTCTGATTGTATTACATACAATCTTTCCTCAAGGAAACCGTCGAGGAAACAATGTATTGTCTTCCTATGTGCAATATTTCACAAATAATGCAGCAACTACTAACATAATTCCAGTAGACTTTTAGCATAGCTACGAGTGAGAAAGTCACATCATAGTCAACTCTTTGATCTTGTCGAAAACATCTTTGTGACAAGTTGAGCTTTTCTTAATAGTGACTTCTCACCATCATCGTCTGTCTCCCTTTTAAAGATCCATCTTTACTTAATAGTCTTACTACCATCAAGTAGTTCTTCCAAAGTCTACAGTTTGTTTTATAGATGGATCCTCTCTCGGATATCATGCCTCCAGCCATTTGTCAGAATCCGGGCCCACCATTGCTTCTCCATAACTCGTAGGTTCATTTTTGTTCAACAACATGACCTCTAAGACAGGGTTACCGTACCAATCAGTAGTAGTATGCGACCTTTGTAGACCTACGAGGTTTGTAGTAACTTGATCCGAAGCTCTAATGATCACCATCATTAGGTTCCACTCCAATTTGTCTAGGCGCCACAGGAACATCTTCTGCGTCCTACTACACACTGGTTGAAGTGACGGTTCACTAACCTCATCAAGTTCCACCACCCTCCCACTCAATTCTTTCGAGAGAAACCTTTCCTCAAGAAAGGATCCGTTTCTAGAAACAAACACTTTGCTTTCGGATCTGAGATAGCAGATGTATCCAACTGTTTTGGATATCCTATGAAGATGCATTTATCCGCTTTGGGTTCGAGCTTATCACACTGAAACCTTTTCACATAAGCATCGCAGCCCCAAACTTTCAAGAAACGACAGCTTAGGTTTCTAAACCATAGTCTATACTGTGTCATCTCAACGGAAATATGCGGTGCCCTGTTTAAAGTGAATGCGGTTGTCTTTAATGCATAACCCATAAACGATAGTGGTAATTCAATAAGAGACATCATAGTATGCACCATATCATAATAGGGCATGGCTATGACGTTCGGACACATCATCACACTATGGTGTTCCAGGTGGCATGAACTGCGAAACAATTTTCACATTGTCTTAACTGTGTACCAAAAACTCGCAACTCAGATATTCATCTCTATGATCATATCGTGGACAATTTATCCTATTGTCACGACGATCTTCACTCTGAAATAGCTTTGAACTTTTCAGTATTTCAGACTTGTGATTCATCAAGTACATACTCCTGTATCTACTCAAATCGTGAGTGAAGTAAGAACATAACGATATCCACTGCGTGCCTCAGCACTCAATGGACTACACACATAAAAAATGTATTACTCCCAACAGGTTACTCTCTTGTTTCATGTAGCATGATCTGCATGTCTCAAGTGATTCAAAATCAAGTGAGTCCAAATGATCCATCCGCATGGAGTTTCTTCATGCGTTTATACCAACAGGTATGGTTTGCATGTCTCAATCGTTTCAAAAATGAGTGAGTACAAAGATCCATCAACATGGAGCTTCTTCATGCATTTTATACCAACATGACTCAAGTGGCAGTGCTACAACTAAGTGGTACTATCATTATAACTTTGTATCTTTTGGCACCAACATTATGCACATGTGTAACACTACGATCGAGATTCAATAAACCATTGAGGGTAATTATTCAAGCAAATAGAATAACTATTACTCTCTTTAAATGAATAACATATTGCAATAAACACGATCCAATCATGTTCATGCTCAATGCAAACAGCAAATAACAATTATTTAGGTTTTACCACCAATCCCAATGATAGAGGGAGCGTGTGATGTTTGATCACGTCAACCTTGGAAACACTTCCAACACGTATCGTCACCTCGCCTTTAGCTAGCCTCTATTTATACCGTAGCTTTCATTTCGAGTTACTAATCACTTAGCAACCGAACCGGTATCCAATACCCTCATGCTACTAGGAGTACCAGTAAAGCACACATCAATATCATGTATATCAAATATACTTTTGTCGACTTTGCCAGCCTTCTTATCTACCAAGTATCTAGGGTAGCTCCGCCTCAGTGACCGTTCCCCTCATAACAGAAGCACTTAGTCTCGGGTTTGGGTTCAATTATGGGTTTCTTCATTAGAGCAACAACTGGTTTGCCGTTTCATGAAGTATCCCTTCTAGACATTGCCTTTCTTGAAACTAGTGGTTTTACTAACCATCAAAAATTGATGCTCCTTCTTGATTTCTACTTTCGCAGTGTCAAACATCGCGAATCACTCAAGGATCAACATATCTATCCTTGATTTGTTTATAGTTCATCACGAAGATCTAGCAGCTTAGTGGCAGTGACTTTGGAGAACCATCACTATCTCATCTATAAGATTAACACCCACTTGATTCAAGCGATTGTTGTACTCAGACAATCTGAGAACATGCTCAACGATTTGAGCTTTTCTCCTTTATTTTATAGGCAAAGAATCTTGTCGGAGGTCTTATACCTCTCAACAAGGGCACGAGCATGAAATCTCAATTTCATCTCTTTGAACATCTCTTATGTTCTGCGATATTTTCAAAACGTCTTCGGTGCCTTGCTTGTAAGCCATTAAGTATTGCGCACTGAACTATTATGTAGTCATCAAAGACGTGTATGTCAGATTTTCGCAACATCCACAGACGACGCCCGAGGTGCAACACACCGAGTGGTGCATTAAGGACATAAGCCTTGTGCGCACGAATGAGGACAATCCTCAGTTTTACGGACTCAGTCCGCAAAGTTGCTATTATCAACTTTCAACTAAATTTTCTCTAGGAGCATATAAAAACAGTAGAGTTATAGCGCAAGCTACATCGTAATTCGCAAAGACCATTAGACTATGTTCATGATAATTAGTTCAATTAATCATATTACTTAAGAACTCCCACTCAAAAAGTACATCTCTCCAGTCATCTGAGTGGTACATGATCCAAATCCACAATCTCAAGTCCGATCATCACGTGAGTCGAGAATAGTTCCAGTGGTAAGCATCTCTATGCTAATCATATCAACTATACGATTCATGCTCGACCTTTTGGTCTCTTGTGTTCCGAGGCCATGTCTGCACATGCTAGTCTCGTCAAGTTTAACCCGATTGTTCCGCGTGTGCAACTGTTTTGGACCCATTGTATGTGAACGTTGAGTCTATCACACCCGATCATCACGTGGTGTCTCGAAACGACGAACTGTAGCAACGGTGCACAGTCGGGGAGAACACAATTTCATCTTCAAATTTTGGTGAGAGTTCGCCTCACAATGCTACCATCGTCCTAAGAAAAATAAGGTGCATAAAAGGATTAACATCACATGCAATTCATAAGTGACATGATATGGCCATCATCATGTGCTTCTTGATCTCCATCACCAAAGCACCGACATGATCTTTTTGTCACCGATGCCACACCATGATCTCCATCATCATGATCTCCATCAACGTGTCGCCATCGTGGTTGTCATGCTACTCATGCTATTACTACTAACACTACGTCCTAGCAATATAGTAAACGCATGTGCAAGCACCAACGTTAGTTTAAAGACAACCCTATGGCTCCTGCCGGTTGCCGTATCATCGACGTGCAAGTCGATATTAACTATTACAACATGATCATCTCATACATCCAATATATAACATCACGTCATTGGCCATATCATATCACAAGCATGCCCTACAAAAACAAGTTAGACATCCTCTAATTGTTGTTGCATGTTTTACGTGGCTGCTATGGGTATCTAGTAGATCGCATCTTACTTACGCAAATACCACAACGGAGATGTGCAAATTGCTATTTAACCTCTCGAAGGACCGCCTCGGTCAAAACCAATTCAACTAAAGTTGAAGAAATCGACACCCGCCAGTCTTCTTTATGCAACGAGGTTGCATGTCAAGCGATGAAACCAATCTTTCATAAGCGTACGAATAATGTCGATCTGGGCCGCTTCAATCCAACAATACCGCCGAATCGAGAAAAGACTAAGGAGGGCAGCAAATCAAACTTCACCGTCCACAAAACCCTTTGTTTTCGACTCGAGATTACATCTACGCATGAACCTAGATCATGATGCCACTATTGGGGAACGTCTCATGGGAAACAAAAGTTTTCCTACGCGCACGAAGACCTATCATGGTGATGTCCATCTACGAGAGGAGATTTGGATCTACGTACCGTTGTAGATCGCATAGCAGTAAGCGTTAAGAAACGCAGTTGATGTAGTGGAACGTCCTCACGTCCCTCGATCCGCCCCGCGAACCATCCCATGAACCGTCCCGCGATCCGTCCCACGATCCGCTCTGATCTAGTGACGAACGGACGAAACCTCCGCGTTCAGCACACGTACAACTCGACGATGATCTCGGCCTTCTTGATCCAGAAAGCAAGACAGAGAAGTATATGAGTTCTCCGGCAGCGTGACGACGCTCCGGTGGTAGTGAAGGATCTACTCCTGCAGGGCTCCGCCCGAGCTCTGCAGAAATACGATATAGAGGAAAAACCGTGGTGTTTGTGGTCGGGCTGCTGTGGGAAAAGTTGTCTCAAATCAACCCTACAATCCCACTATATATAGGAGAAGGGGAGGGGAGGCTTGCCTTGGGGTCTTCCTTCCCACTTTTTTTCCTTTTCTCTTTGATTTTCGATCTCCTGCGCATAGGGCCCTTTGGGCTGTCCCCAACAGCCCACTAAGGGCTGGTGCGGCACCCCTAAGGCCTATGGGCTTCCCCGGGTGGGCTGCCCCCCCCCCCCCCGGGGTGAACATTCGAAACCCATTCGTCACTCCCGGTACTTTCACGGTAATGCCCGAAAACTTTCCTGTAACCAAATGAGGTCATCCTATATGCCCGAAATCTTCGTATCCGGACCATTCTGGGAACCCTCATGATGTCCGCGATCTCATCCGGGACTCCGAACAACATTCCGTAACCACACATATAACTCAACTATACTAAAACATCATCGAACCTTAAGTGTGCAGACCCTGCGGGTTCGAGAACTATGCAGACATGCCCTGAGGTACTCCTCGATCAATATCCTATAGCAGGACCTGGATGCCCATATTGGATCCTACATATTCTCCGAATAACTTATCGGTTGAACCTCAGTCTCAAGGATTCAGGCAATCCTGTATGTCATTCCCTTTGTCCTTCGGTATGTTACTTGCCCGAAATTCGATCGTCGGTATCCGCATAGCTATTTCAATCTCGGTCCCGGCAAGTCTCTTTTCTCGTTCCGTAATACAAGATCCCGTGACTTACACTAAGTCACATTGCTTGCAAGGCTTGTGTGTTATGTTCTATTACCGAGTGGGCCCCAAGATACCACTCCGTCACACGGAGTGACAAATCCCAGTCTTGATCCATACTAACTTAACGGACACCTTAGGAGATACCTGTAGAACACCTTTATAGTCACCCAGTTACATTGTGACGTTTGATGCACACAAGGTATTCCTCCGGTGCCAGTGAGTTATATGATCTCATGGTCATAGGAACAAATACTTGACACGCAGAAAACAATAGCAATAAAACGACACGATCAATATGCTACGTATATAATTTGGGTCTTGTCCATCACATGATTCTCCTACTGATGTGATCCCGTTATCAAGTGAAAACACTTGCCTATGGTCAGGAAACCTTGACCATCTTTGATCAACGAACTAGTCAACTAGAGGCTCACTAGGGACAGTGTGTTGTCTATGTATCCACACATGTATTTGAGTTTCCAATCATTACAATTCAGCATGGATAATAAATGATTATTATGAACAAGAAAATATAATAATAACTAATTTATTATTGCCTCTAGGGCATATTTCCAACAATAGAAACCTCGTGGGCATATTCTAGTTGGACTTGAAGATCCCGAAGACCCTGGATACCTAGCTGGCCAAGGCAAGCAGCCCTTTGACCATGTTTTGAACATATGTTATATTGCATGCTAGTAGAGAAAACTATTTCCGTTGCATGTCATCATAAGTGTCGGTAAATCATTGCAGTGATGTCACCGATGGCTCCTCCGGAGCACTTGCATTTTGAGGATGATCCTACCACCTATGAGGGTCATGCTAATATAATGTTGACTAGTAGAGCTAAGCATAGTATCATGAGCATGGTGATGGTATAAATCAAAGGTTTATGAAAACCCCATCGGGTGCCACTAATGCCCGAGGATGATGATGAGTTAGGTGGTCACCTTTGGTGAAGTGGTGCACCGGGTATTTTGTGTGTGTATGGTTTCGAAAATGGGATTAGATTTATGATGCGTCGGTCGTCCCAACCTTACATGTACGGCCACGTTACCCCTTTATGGGACGAGGCTTTGTTGATTACTCTTGTCGGTGCTAGCAAAGAGCCACATTTCTAGTGGTGGGAGTGATGTGTGGTCACTCTCGTGATGGGGTCGTGCCAGGTAGGGCGACTATGCCGTTTTACATGTTCCACGCACACCGTTGGTCCCCGCATGGTTGATACTGTCCAGAGTTGGTGCTCGTAAGACGTACAACATGTGGGCTGGGTACCAATCGAGTGGACCTCTTTGTCTAGTATCGTCAGGGGAAAGGCATTGATTGGGTACTTACCTCGGGTATGTTATATATACCGCGAGTCGTGGATGACACGGAAGTTTCCCAGATCTCATGGGTCCAGCGTACTACCTCTACAGAGTGTAAAACTATTCGAATAGCGGTGTCCATGGTCAAGGACAGTTGGGTAATCCTACTTAAGCTACGTCTAGTCGTTTCCGCATAAACCAAGTGTGTGTGAGTGTTTGGTAAATGGTGTTAATATAAAACAGTTGATATGACCAAGTTTGGTGACTTGGCATATCGGGTGAACCCGGAGTGTTCATCCCTTGACAGATATGTTGATATATGTAACCTGTTCTTCTAATTACCATCTAGCCTATGTGGCACATCCATGATCATGCTTATTTACAGTCAAGTTGTTATCCACCAAACTGCATATACTTGTTATTCTACCAGTTGCATTGTTCATATCATGGGCTGTTTGTGAGTACATTCAAAGTAATCATTGGCTTGCCACTTGTTATAATCTTCACCAGACATGGAAGGACCGGAGTTTGGCGAATAATATGTCTTCGGAGACGGCCCTATGAACTTGGACACTTCCCAGTCAAAATGCATGTCGGTGTAGGATGATGGAATGGGCTCCTGCTTAGCCCTGAGATTTCCGCTACTAGTTGTATCAGTGTGTTTTGTCCTTAGAGGCCCTACCTTGAGAATTTGGCCGTTCGGTCATGTGATGTAATAATTTGGTACCTGGATGTAAGACTCTTAATATTCAGCATCAGTGTGTTCGGTGAGCATTGATCTCTGGGATAACTGAGCACGTTTATTCAGCGATCTCGACTCGTAAGTCGGGGTCCCCACATCAACCTTGAGTTGTACGTGTTGGCCTACAACTCAAAGCCGGTTGTAATTTATTCTCTGCCGAGATGTATAGCTAGTATCCCTCAAAGCGTGTGTTAGCTCAAAGTATAGTATGCACTTAAAGGATAACATAAAATCGCTGATCCTAGTAGCCCCTAAGACTCTGGTATTTCAAGAAATCGTCCTACGGATCGATTCCTTGCTCGACAACACACTTTTAGGAATAAAAACACGGTGTTGAGTAGCCCGAGAGTCTCGGGTTAGGTGCGTCTGATCAACTAGAGGATCGTAATCTCCTCGGAAACCATATTGCACTGTGAATTTTCTGCATCGAATCGTCAATGCAGTAGCCGTGAGACTTGGGTTGGACGACATGACTGAGCCTAGAATCGTTTCTCCTCAGAAACCTAGTAATCCTCATTTTTAATTTCATTGTCGCCGAGGAACAAACTCGACAGGGAACATGCTAAACTGTGGGTAAGAAAATATAATTCCTGTGCAGAATTACCATGCAGGACACCTCGACCTACAAGATGTCATGCCTCCTAGAAAAAACGTACAAATAGGTTAATAGTGTCATAAGCTCGTAAACCAAAAAACTTACTTAAAAACTTCACATCTAGATTAAATCAAGTCTTTGGTGCCAATCCGAAACTGTTCTTATAGTTTATTTATTTTTGCTTTCGTCGTGCTTTAACATGATACTTTTGATGGCTAGGATTTGTGTGGGTTAGCCTTCGGCTTCAACCTCCTTGAAGTGAAGGCACACACAAAGTGCTTCTCAAGCCAATTTAGTGAAGTAAACTCGAGCGACACATACATTCAAGCTAGATTATTGGCTATTTGACCTTAACTCGAGACGAAAAAAATGAGTAGTAGAAAAATCTTTGCAATGACTAATAGGAAAACACTTATCATGAAACGATACATACTAATGTGAGAGCCCTAGTTAACTTGGGTAAGGAAGTGTTTTAGAAAAAAAATACACAAATAACGATAATTCCTAGTCGAACCGAACAAAAATGGAAAATAAAAAATGAGTGAAAGTGCTAGTAATCGACTATAGGGGGTGAATAGGCGAATTTTAAGAAAAGCTTCGAAACAATAAATGTATTCGAAGTTAAGTGGAAGCAATACAGGACCAGGTAGGGATAAGTATCAAGGATCTATGTGAAGCATGAAATAATACAAAGACACCCAAACATCCAAGGCATAGTTATCATGCACACTAAGATATATCATAGATGATCTCAGGTACTATGAAGATAAAAAATAGTTGGGAATGTCTTCGGAGAATGTCTTTGGGTGAGATGATCAAGCAATGGATTCACAATATAGTAATTAAAGAGAACGAAGGATAGAACCAGTAGCTTGACGAAGACACCAGATTTGTATGTCCAGTTCTAGTTGGTGTGATAACTGTACGTCTGGTTGGGGAGGCTTAGACCTCGTATTGACCTTGATCCCCTTGAGCCGAAGTCCCTTAGACAATGCCCAATTACTCAGGTAAGTCTTCAATCGAGACTTCTAAAACCCATACAAACTTGGTAACCCATCAAACCACAATGACTCTTGGATTTATCTAGACCATGGTTGAGGGAGTCCTGGACTAAGGGGTCCTCGGATGGTCGGCCCATCTGTTAGAGGTTGACCTAGACCAGTATTGTTGAATACCGGATTATATGATGACCTCGTATTCAAGAAGGAAAGCTCCAAAGACTGGGGTGCCATCGAAGCCTAGTAGTCTAGGTCGGCACCTCTGCCCCCGACTCGAGGTCGGTTGTATGTAACCCTAGGAACCCCTCGTGTCTATATAAACCATAGGGCTTCATTCGCATAGGTAGGTTGACTCATATAAGATTTTAGCTCATATGATCTCGAGGTAGATCAACTATGTAATCCTCATACACATGAATATAATCAAGCAAGACATAGGGTTTTACCTCTTCACGAGGGCCCAAACCTGGGTAAACATCATTTCTTCCATCTCGTGTAACCCATCGACCCAAGGTCCACAGCTCGGGAATCCCTACCAGAGATCCACCGGCTTGGACACCAACATTGGTGCTTTCATTCAAAGTACCGTTGTGAGATTACTAGAAGGATTGATGTCCTGCTTAATCAGAAGTGATCGAATCAACAATGGGGACATCTTCATCCCCGGGAAGGTTCTCATGTTCGGCAGCTTCACGCTGTGCACTCATCCGACCGGTCGCCTCGGCCACATTGGAGGCTTCGTCCCTGATCAGGAGATAAAGTTCGGTAATCTTGAGTTCTCCGCCAACTCCTGGGGCGATATTTTTCCCGCTAGGATTAGAGTTTCATCCGATGAGCTCCAAAATCCCAAAGCCTTGACTTCGGGTGTCTTGCCCGACCATGACCTCGATACCTTCTTGGTCGGAGAGTTGGCTTTGACCCGGATCCGACCTCAGCGCGCGGGCAACAACAAACGACCATTGTCGAACACACGTCCCTCACGGAAGCTATGGAGGTCAACTTCAAAAACTATCAAGAGATCGATCAGGACAACCTCTCGATGTTAAACGAGACTCTCGACCAGATCCAGTCACTGAAAATCACAAACAGCCCAAACCCGACCTATACTCGGACCGGTTCGGATGCGGATTATGAGGACTTTTACGGCCCACCCACCACCCACTTGGTACCAATCGTCGAAGTCTTAACCGACATGTTGGATTACGCCTCTGAGGAGGTTGAAGACATGGATTATGAGGCCGATGACCCCACCTTTGTAAATACCGGGCGGTGGACTTCCCCCTCGACCAACGACGTCTACATGGTGGACACACCCGACGATAATGGCGACCATACCCCCATTCAAAATGGCGATAAGTCTGGTGAGAAGCCATCAAAGTGCCAAAGGGAGCGTAAACAAGCCAAGGCGAACAAGGGAAGGGGATCATACACGACACCGGGGAGAACACGACCCTAGTGGACCCCGGTAACTTCAGAGCTCCCAAGCAACCACCGGAGGACCAGAACAAGACCGAGGGCAAGTCTGATCCCGAGGATCCCGATGATTCATACAATGAAAACTACCTGCCTCCTGACGACATGGAAGATAGTTTAGAGCCCGAAGACTTCATAGTTCCCGAGGACCCTGAGGGTCACGAACGGTTCAGGTAGTAGCTCATATCGATCGCCCGCTGTCTCGAAGCGAAGCACCATCGACTCAAAGCCAAGGAAGATACATCAACAATAGATGGACGAAAGTATTGGCAGCCAAAGAAGGATATGGAATTGAGTGGCCGGATCGAAACAAAATCTACCCACACCAACACCTGCTGCCTCAGTTTGTTGGCGAGGCCCCAGATCCCGTGTCCCCCAAGTGTACACAGTACTATCAGCCCGATGGCCCACCTCAAGCGCATGACAAAACGGCCGGAGAAGTCGAGTAATGACCCAAGCCTCCCTGCAGGAACATGTGCAACTGAGGGGCACACACGACCTACGTCATGACCTGGACAACAGAACAGGCTGCAACAGATCCATCTATGGATCCAGAAGGTACTCTCCCAATCAATGGATGGAGACCGACCTCAGTTTATCCACAACAATAGAGATCGGGAATCATACCAGGCACAACCAACAGCCGATCTCTGGCACAGTATAGCCCGGGTGAGAGGCGCCGCCCACCCACCATGCTTTACAGATGAGGTCATGCAGCACCAATTCCTGGAAGGATTTAAACCCATGAACATAGAACAATACGACGAGACTATGGATCCCGCCGTGTGGATAGAAGATTTTCTTCACCACATCCATATAGCGAGAGGAGATAACCTCCACGCGCTCAAGTAACTGCCCCTAAAGCTGAAAGGGCCAGCACGGCATTGCCTAAATAGCTTACCCGAAATTCTATTGGAAGTTGGGAAGAGCTTGAAGAAGCCCTCGTGTCTAATTTTCAGGGAACCTACGTTCGACCAGCGGACTACTCCGACCTGAGTAACACCATCCAAAATGCGGGAAAATCGGCTAGAGAATTATGGAATAGGTTCCTAACGAAGAAGAACCAAATAGTGGATTGTCCAGATTCCGAGGCGACAGCCTCCTTCAGGCACAATATCCGAGATGAATGGCTTGCTCGCCAACTGGGCCAGGATAGGCCGAGAAAAATGTCCGCTCTCACTCCCCTCATGAGACCCGCTTTTGCACGGGCGAGGACAATTTGCTAGCTCGATGCAGCCATAATATGGACGACCCCGGCACCTCTAAAGTTCGGGATGGAAATGGCAAGCCAAGATGAAACAAGACCAAACGTCTCCACCGTAACGGTGACGCCGATGAAATAGCCGTAAATGCTGGCTTCCACATCACAAAATCTGGACAAAGAAGAAACCCTTTGAAGGGAAGATGGATGTACTGACTCCATTAGATATAATTATGGAAAGGCCCTACAAGATCCATGGCACCCAAGACAAGCCCACCACGCACCCCAACCATAACTGTTGGGTGTTTAAACAAGCCGGCAAACTAGGAGCCCACAAAGTGATGACAACAAAGAGCCCCGTGGTCCGAACACTCGGGGGCCAGAAATAGTTCCCCACATAGGTGAAAACAGTGAATATGATATTCATTACTCACATACCAAATAAGGAGAGGAAATAAGCCCTTTGGGAGGTATACGCCGTAGAGCCCATAGCCCCGAAGTGCAATCAATGGTTGGCTTGCGAGATCACCTTCGACCATAGGGATCATCCGACCAATATCCTTCATGGAGGGTCGAGTGCCCTTGTCCTAGACCCCATCATAGATTTCTATCACCTCACTAGAGTCCTTATGGACGAAGGAAGTAGCGTCAAAGCTCGTTGCTCCGGCACAGTAATGCTGGAGGTTGTGTTTGGCTCACCCGACAACTTCCGCAACAAAGACTTAATCTTCGACATCGTCCCCTTCCGCAACAGGTATCACACACTACTTGACCACATGACATTCGCCCGCTTCAACGTTGTGCCTCATTACGTTTACCTAAAGATTAAGATGCCCAGACCCTGGGGAGTTCACACCGTTAACGGCAACACAGAACACTCCATCCGGACCGGGGAGAAGACAATGGCCTTGGCAGCTGAATGCCAATACACCAACGAAGCATCAAGCTACAAGCTAGCCATCAAGGCGCGGCAGGAAGGCAAGCAAGCCCGAGCTCAACCGTATCCCTTGTAGACAGCTCCAGATCAAAGCAAATAGGGATAAGCTCCCCACGGGATGTCCCGATCACCTGTGAGGTATGTCCCTCATAGACACAATTTCATTCTCAAAATACCATGAGCAGCTGTGCGGATCCACCACCATGGACAATATGTTCGGTTCAACCAAACTACGGCCCAAACGTCTTCACGGACAAAAACGAGATACCATTAAGGATCTCCCATGCGTCAAGCTCACCCATAGCACGACAGCTTCTCAAGACCCTCTATTCAAGGCCCGTCTGCCAACAACAACAACCTTTAAAGGATACTACCCCTCGCTTCTAAGAAGCATAGGAGAAATTGCGCAGCTGGAAGCAAGGCAGACATCAAGGCACCCATGGAAGGCCATGGAGAAAAAGTTGCTTTGAAATATGTTGTTCAAAACAATAGTTACGTGTAACAGCTGCCTTGGTGCCATGAAAAAAAATTCCTAGAAAATATTATTTAGATTCTATTTTACAGTATTTTTTACATATATGTGTTTCCCGCTCATTGGCGCCAAAGGGTAAATTTGTTCAAAATGTAACAAGTGCGATTGGTTCATAGACCGGGGGCTTGGATGAAAACACTGCCCCGAGCAATACCCCCGTCACTACTATTTAAGTGTTCAGTTTCTCGGATATTGCTTTATATGCATTAGATCCGAATTATGTCTTGAGTAAATAGTTGGGTTGCCCTATTCCTGTGCTTACCCCCTTACATTCCGCTAGTTCGGCTAAAGGGGTAAAGGGAGAACCACTGCGATTGTATCCCTAGCTGGCCTGGCTGAAATACCTCAGTGGAGAAAGCCAAAAACTGACTATCATAATATGCAAGAACTGGTGTGCAATCCGAGCTTAAGTACGAAAGATTGATGGAGGTTTTATTCCTTGTCATACGGAAGGGTTTGTACCCTCGCAAACCTTGTGGTAACTATTTAAAAATCCACTTTATCCAACTACCACAAAAACCCAGGGGCTCGTAAGCAGCCCCCGAATTGAAGCTCCTCGGGCCAAGTGAAAGGACTAAATCCACATAGTATGATTGCCTCATTTCCTTCACATACTACCGCCTGCGGGCACCAATATATCGGCTAAGGGTCATAGTGCGGATGTCAAAATACCTTTTGTAGTCTTTCCATGGGGGCTGAAGCCGATGAATTGAAACTTTTAGATTAAACGGTCGAACAGGAGTGAAAAATAATACAAAGTGCATTAATCTGGGACAAGCTTCATAATAGTAAATTGTTCCAAGGCACACAACAATATCCTTACTCATAAATTACATCTTTGGAACATTAGGCTTCTAACGCCGGAGCAACCTCCATCGCGACAAAGAAATAAAGCTCTGGACGCCTTTGCTCCTTTCTAGGAGGTGGAGGTTCGGTTGCCATTATAAGGGGCTTCACCCCTGGCTAGTGCATCACGGTCCTCACAAAAGTTATCTGAGCTCCCTCTATGCAAACAGAGAGCTTTAGGACCTCGAGTTGAGGCACGACATCATACAACTTCCGCACTAGGACGAAGTAAGTTCTTAGAAGAGGCTTGGTAGGCTAACCGGATGCAAAGGTCCTTCATGGCCGGCTTCGCCATTGTGTGCAACTCCATGAGTTGTTTCATCTAATAGACGAGAAGGGGGTTGGGCTCGGGAGTCTGAAACTGCGCCTAGAAAAGTCGTTGTTTGGCGTCGTCGTCTTGGGCCACGTAGTGCTTGGCCGCATCTACTTCAATACATGGAAGGTCCATAAATTCGCCTCGGGAACACCATAGCCATGTAAGAAAGGCAGACATGTTTCCACCAGAGTCACATTGCAGTAAGTATGGCTTAACATCTGCAATCTTCTTGTCTTGGAAAACTTCTTCTTTGAAGAATTGCCTCTCTACCCGCACCAATTTGAGCTCGGAGGACAACTTCGATAGCTCGGTCGCTTGTTCTTTGGATTTTTTCTCCCAGGCCTCGCTCTTAGCATTCGCATCCTAAAGCTCGTGCTAGACCTCAGCCACTCTAGCCTTCTGCATGTGATTCTCAACCTTCAGTGAGCTTAGCTCGACGACGGTCTGATCGGCCGCCATATTATGAGCGGGGGCCTCCTGCTTGGCCTTCTCCAATTCGTCCTTGAGTTTCTCAAACTCCACATCCATAGCTATTGACATAATCAAAAACAAGATGTCATATGCCAGATCCAGAAGGTTATTAAACTGCTAAGTACAACAAGAGTCTTAGCAGCACACATTAAGCTTACCTTGCTTCTCATCGAGCCGATTCTGAACACGACCGAGTTCCTAATTGGAAACCTTGAGTTTCTGGTTCATCTCGGCAAGTTCAAGGGTGTTGGTAGCCACAGCTAAGGATGAGGCATGCGTGATAAGATAGGGATTGATAAGCATACGAGCTAAGAGGACTGGGACATTTGGTCGAAGTACCCTCCTGAGCTGTTATAATTCAAGGGTCCCCGAACAATTTTTGTTCATGACCCTAAGTTCTTTTGAGCCACGGGTAAGTTGCTCAACTCACCCATTGCTCACGGGCTATTATACCTATAAGGCATGTAAAACCTTATAAATAAATTTAACACTACTTAATTTACCTTCAAGCGTGCTGACAAACTGCCGAAGGCTCTCTTCAGTCCGCTATCAACAGACTAGATGCTTTGTAGAATTGCACCCATAAGGGTGCGGTGTTCATCGTTGATGGATGAACCGGATAGAGCCTCCTCCATCATTGCAGGCCACTCGGCCACAACCCGTTCTATCACAGGCTGCACCGGAGGCAACGTTGAAGACACCATAGGACTGGAGCTCCCCGGAGCTGTCTCCGGAGGAAGCTCGTATGCATCACAGCCTTCCTCTCCCCTCGTCGGGAGGGGATCGACCTCCTGTCTTGTGGTGACCGAGGCATGAACCTCAGCCGGGACATCTCGATCTTAAGTGGCCGATGTATGAACCTCGGCCATAACCACCTTGTCTCCCGTGTTCAGAGGGGCCTGGTGGGATATCACCTCCGCAGCCTTGTCCGATGCATGAGGGAGAGTTGTACGGGACACATTCCCGCTCTCCGCTAGCTTGGTCGGTGGCAAACCCCCCTCTCAGACCTGGTTTGTCGGGAGTTTCTAGGCAGGGCTATCACAGGGAGAGGAGCATGTATGTTTATTAACAAATGCTTAGTATAATTCCATTAAATGAAGTTCGAACTCCATACCTTTGGGCCGGGGGCTTGATCCTGGGGGTCTTTCGGGGAACTCTCTCAAAGGAAAACGGGCTATCATCGGGCAAGGTGACCTTTCTCGAGCAGGGTACCTTCGGGGCCTGAGGAGGCAAGCCCTCCTACAGCACCACCCTCTTTCTGGTTTGGAGGGAATCTTTTTCCTCTGCATCCACCGCATCCTCTGCCTCGTATGTGGAGGAAGCGTGGGCGTCTCTGTACTTGGTATCCGGAGGACCCCACGAGAAGAGACCCTGCGAGTCTCCCTTTTCTTCTTCTCTTTCTTCTCCGGCACCGTGTATGGCACCACCACCAGCATTGCGGTCAACAATGACGACCTGGGGTCCTCGGGCAGGGGCTGTGCCGTTTATTTTCTTGGCCTTTTTTAGCTAGCCCTGCAGGGACGGTGGGGAAAGGATAAGATCCTTTATAAATATTAAAGCCCTAAATAAGGAATAAAATCTCGGCCATACCTCCAAGGGAGGGTGATCGACATCCAAGTCTACGTCTTCTTGCTCGGACGACCATTCCTGTTGAGGTTTGAACAACACCTTCCACAATTTCTCATGGGTAGTGTCGTAGATTTGGCTCATGATGTTGGGGTCGCCAAGCTTGTAGGACCACATTGGAGTGTCTTGATGCTGACAGGGAAGGATGCGGTGGTGGAGCATGACCTAAACCATGTCGGACAGCTCGATATTCGCCTCCACCATCTGCGTAATGCGCTTCTGCATCGCTTTCACCTCTGAGGACGATCCCCATTCACGACCTCCTCTAACCCATGAGGTTAGCTTTTCAGGGGGTCCGGATCTGAACTTGGCACGTGCCGACCAGTTTGCTTCCCAAGGCTCAGTGATGTAAAACCACTCCTTTTGCCAGGCTTTGATGGCGTCGATAAAAGTACCCTCCAACCATTCGACCCAAGGCAGTTTGCTGATCATGGCTCCGCTACACTCGGCGTGTTGGCCACTGACTGACTTCGGCTTGACATTGAAAGTCTTGAGTCATAAGCCGAAGTTCGGTTCAACCCGCGGGAAGGCCTCTCAAAGGGTGATGAATGCAGAGATGTGCATGAATGAGTTTGGGGGAAGATCGTGGAATTCTAACCCATCGTAGAACATCAGGCCCCTCACGAAGGGGTGGAGCAGGAAGCCTAGCCCTCGGATGAAGTGGGGGATGAACACCACCCTTTTGCTTGGCTTTGGTGTGGGAATCACCTGGCCTTCCTCCGGTGCACGGTGGGAAATGTCTGGCGAGAGATAGCGGACCTCCTTCAGCTCCCAGATATCCTGGTCGGACACGTATGAGACCTCCCACTTGCTGTGGGAGCCTGAGCTGGCCATGGTTGGGCCTGGGGAAGATCGGCTAGGAGAGGACCGAAAGTGAACTGGATCTGGGCGCTTGGAGCTAGAATGAAAAGGGGGTCGAGTCTGGAATTCATGTGGTGACTTTGAGGATCTTTTTCCCTTTTATGGGGGGCGCAACGCCAAGGGTTCCCATTTATTGCACCGTAGGCCCTTCCACTTCTCGAACGACCGTGTCGTTGAACCCGGACAGGATTACCCAGACCGTTACGCATATACACTTAAACACGGGATCCGATCTCCTCATTGACAAGACGTGCCCGTGAGAGAAGGACCTCGAACCGCGAATAGAGTTTTTGTCATAACTGGCTATCGCGACATTTCATAAGAAAGGCTATCAGATGAGGAACTGTTCACATTCAGGCTTTTAACCCTTCTGATTGAGGAGTGCCTAATTTAAAGGCACAACATCACCAAGTGACCAAGTTTAAGCCAACCGAACATGAAGGGAACTCGCCTCACAAGCCGATTACTTTGGATGCAAGGAACTGCCGAAGACCATGTACATCAGCGTTGGATGCTAGTTCAAGGGCTACTAAGGGAGTCCTAGACTAAGGGGTCCTCGGACGGTCGGCCCATCTCTTAGAGGTCGATCTAATGCGCCTTATTGTTGAAGACCGGATTATATGATGGCCTCGTATTCAAGAAGGAAAGCTCTGTAGACAAGCGTGCCATCCAAGTCTAGTAGTCTAGGTCGGTGCTTCTGCAACCTACTCGAGGTTGGTTATACGTGACCCTAGGAACCCTGGTGTCTATATAAACCAAAGAGCTTCATCCGCATAGGTACGTTTACTCATATAGGGTTTTAGCTCATACAGTCTCGAGGTTGATCAACTCTATAATCCTCATACACATAATTATAATCAAGCGGGACGAAGGGTTTTACCTCCTCACGAGGGCCCGAACCTAGGTAAACATCGTCTCCTTCATCCCCTGTAACCCATCGATCCAAGGTCCATAGCTCGGGACCACCTACTCGAGATCCGTCGGTTTTGACACCGACAATGGTCACGTGACAGTCCACAATGATACTTCGATGCACTAGACCACGAGGCATATCCATCTGGAAGATCACATTCTTCAAGTGTAACAAGTCTTTAGTTCTCTTAGAACAGAATGACTTCGGTAGGGTTCAAACACTCTGGCTCTAGGTGTTTGGGTTTATCCTCGCATGATATTTCTCTCTCAATGTCTTCAAGGTGGGTTCTCCAAAACAACAATGGTCGTATATAACTCTAAGCAGCCACCGTCTCATGGTGGAGGGGTGGGCTATTTGTAGCCCGTGGGCAAGCCGACCAAATATGACCAAAATGACCCTGGGTCAATGGCCAACCGACACATGTTCCACTAGTCGGATTTGAAATACACACACAACAATATTAGTTGGGCTGCAAGTAATGATGACTCAACCAGCTCTAGAAGAGGTTTCCTCTCAATGTCTTAGCTCGAAGACATAGGTATATGTGGGTTGAGCAATACGTCAACATCTGACTTCGATCACATTGACCTCACTTAAGAGTACGGTTATTCTTAGGACTCAGAAAAGAAGAAATAAAACAACTAAAGACTTCGTTTTCGAGTTTCCTTGTCTTCAAGCGATTTTCTCCCCGCACCACCAATGGCTTCGGTCATCATCAATGTATTTGAACATTTTTGGGGGTCGTCTTCGACGGTTAAACCAAATCTCCATGGACTTCTATCTGTGTTATCCTATGAACTCTTACAAACACATTAGTCACTCAACCATGTTTGTCTTTAATAGTCCAAAACCAACAAAGGGTTGCACTAGATGCACTCACAATGAGCATTAAAGCTAGACAAGTACTTGGAGGTTATGATTGTAGGATATCGAGAGCTCCCCCTGAATATGTGCCTATGAAGTTTTTTTCGATTTGAATGCAAAAGAACATGGCAGGTTTTAGGTTGTGGATAATCATGAAGATAATGAAAAATGGGCATCTCCTGAATGACTTCGAGTGCATATGATATAAAGTGAAATAGATCCAAAGATACGATAAGTAAGGAATGTACATGCGTCCATGAGGACTTAAATTTTACAACCCAAAACAACAAATGTTCAGAATGAGAGTTATAAACTTAACAAAATAGAAACACCCATCCCATATAGACTCATTCGAATGCTATCAACCAATGCTTCTCCCCCTTTTTCATCGAATGACCAAAAAGGACGAAGACATTGGGCAGTATAGATCCCTAGACAGTGAACACATTGGTGCAGCATGATCGGTGGATGTTGGTGTAGAGGGGCCTGTTGCAGTGCTGACGCAGCTAGTTGGTGCAGGTGGAGAGGTGAGATCATCAGCTCTATCATTTGCAAGTTTGACATGAACAGATGGTGCCAAAGATTGAAAGTCACTGTCTTCAAGAGAGGAGGTTCGACGCCATTGCTCTGTGTGAGGAGGAGGGACTCTGAATCTGAAGTAGTGGTTGAAACCATCCTCTCGAAGATCTTGCTCAGGGGCCATCAAACTCAATGTCTTCCATGAGCGTCTTCAAGTCTCATGAGAAAAAAGACACTTTTGGTGGTGAGACTGCGAATGAAATTGGTGTCAATGACAAGTGAGTGCATTTTTCTACGAATCCACTCATGGTGATGATCTTGCTTTTGTATGAGAGAAACTAGAAGCTCTCGATAATACATAACACGTTCTCTACGGGGTTGTCACAGTACAGGTGAAGTGGCTTCAGTGTCAATCACACTTGGTTGAGGGCGTCTAAAGGAGCTAATGAGCCTTGCTTTGGCTGGATCATATGGAATGTGAAGCCCTTCAACATCAGCTGTGTATTGGTACCTTCAATAATGGGATTCCTGCTCTTGTCTGGATAAATGTCTTCATGAATGACTTCCACATCTGGGAGATGGATACCATGATTGTGAGCAGATGGCAGATACCTTGTGTTTGTGCGATGGTTAATGAAGTGCATGATCCATGGTGCAAATATCTTGAGTTCAAACAAATTGATGGTGTTGGCAGCAAGGTTGCATAGAAATAAGTCTTGAAGATCAAACCTGATGCCATACACCATGTGGTAGATCAAAGTCTTGACAGCCCCTTCAAGTTTCCGGGATGAAGAATGTCCCTTGATAGGGCAAATGGTGTGACGAAGAATATGATAGATAGTCTTCGACATATATTGGAGATCATCAACAAAGAACTTGTAGGTAATGTTGCATCAGGTGCGAAAGGCTTCATCAAGGTCAACATCTCAATCATGCTGGGCTCACGCATTTAGAATAAGATTTGGGCAGCGGGAGTACCAAGGAGTTCCCTTGAGGCAGCAAGGGGAGTGGTGACAAAGAACTCCAAAGTAGGAGCTTTGATGTGCTCATCACGTATCATGAATTCCATTGCCCATGTCTTCAGATCACATCTGAAGCCAGAGATGTGGATGGTGGCATAGAAATGAAGGATAAGTTCTTCCTTCAAGTCTTCATGATCCACCACAAATGGCACTAGTCCAACATCTCAAAGACAATCGAGGGCTTGATCAAAGAGAGGAAGACCACTCATTGCTTTATAGCTGAGACGTTTGTGTGGGAAGAACAGATTATGGACATAGAGAACACTTGAATAGTGTGCGCATTGAGGAATGCTCCAGAACCGGTTTGATTGGATTTACGGCCTCTTGTATGGATTCCCGTCAGAATCCACAAAGGTGTTGTTGAGTGTGAATTGTTTGACAGTGAAGACATAGGGAGGGCCTAGTCCTTGTTGGCGAATACTTGGAAGCCTGGGCATAGGATTCATAACTTGTGGGTGGAAAAAGATGTTGAATTAATACTACGGGCTGATTCTTGCAGGAGCTTCAAGACTGGCCATCTGGTAGGGACCATTTATCCCTCCGTGTTGCAAGCCATCACAATGTTTTCAGCATTGTCATCAATGGATGGTGTGGTAGGTACTGGGGGTTCATCAGGTGAAACATCATCATCTACACAATATCTTCAACTACATTGACTTCAACATCAGGTTGATCACGAGGAATATCTTCAAGCCCGAGTACTTCATTGACTGCTGCAATCCGAGTCACACGCACTTCATTCTGTAGAGTACTTTTCATTGCAAGACGGGCTTGCCTTGGTCCTTTGCGAACCTTTTTGAGAGGTGACGCAAGTGCAGGGGCTTCAACCTCCATTGCTCATAATGGTGATTCTCGAAGTCTTGACACTATTGTTGGAAAGGGACTTGGCGGAGAGTCGGGAGCAGTTTCAGGCACATCAGGCCTTAGAGAAGAGCCAATATCCACGTACTCACTCCGTTGATGCAATGGCGATGATACCTCTAGAGCATCTAGTAGAGGTACTCGATCATTTTCTCTTTCAACATTGACTTCGGCAAAAGCATTATCTTCAGCAGCATTGTCTTTAGCTGCAGTAGAGTCAGGAGATGGCACATCTTTAGTCCTTGGAGCCTGGAGTGGGCGTTAAAACCGACCAACTCAATACTGGACTGATACCGAAACCGAATAAACCGAATTTTTGGTTTTTTATGCTGCTGCAGTTAAATTCGGTTTCTATATTTAATAATCTAACTGAAATTGGTTGGTTTGGTATTAAACCGTTAACCGAAACGAAAACTGAAGTATTAGTGATCCCGTGTATCGCCAAACGTTATGGATCGTTAACCGTGTGCGCGTGTCAAGCGACAGAACGTACGAACGATCGATTTTTTTTCTTAGGATACACACAACATGCGCGTGACAGGCAACACAACTTTGTTCCACATTCTGGCCTAATGCATGCATGCTAGAGCCCTGACGCATAGGCCTAGGCCCTCCACTAAATACCAGGCCCAAAGCCCCAAATGCAATAACACTATTGCATGTGTTGGCTGGGTGGAATGTACAGCGTCCAACGACATATATTTGTTTAGTCCCACATTGCTTGTGCTATGCTAAAGAGGACAAGGGACTGGGTTATATAAGCTACTGGGTGCTCAGTATCTAGAGTAGAAGTGCTCGCTGCTTCGATGTACAACTTGTAAGCAATGTTCGGTATAAACCCAAAACTAACCCCTTTTAATCGGTTAACCGAAAATTTGGTTAGCAGTTTTGGCTTGATGATTTCGGTTTTTAGTTTTGGTAACCGAACTTTAAAATAAACCGAATGGTAAAAACTGAAACTTCTGTTTCTACTAAATGCCCACTCCTATTGGAGCCTGTGTGGTAGCAGACTCATGAACAATTACTCACCTATCAATATTCTTGGAGGTAGGAGGAGCCATTTAGATTGGCATCACAAGGAGGGGTTACTCATAAGAGGGTGGAGTGGCAGATTTATCTTGAGTGGGATTGGGCACTTGGGCCGAATCCATAGACATTGTCTTCTTTTTTCTTCAGTCGCTTGACTGGTTGGGCTTCAGAAGCAGGAGCAGACTTGCGTTTCTTGGCTTTAGCCTCAGATTTCTTTGTCTTCTTGTTGGTTACAACAAAGGAAGGAGGGGGCGTTCTTGTCCCAGAGAAGCTAGTAGGGAAGACAATGCTCGATATGTCTTGCTTAGTTATAGTAGGCTGGCTCAAAGACAATGAACCTTGCCTTGACTTTTCAATGATTCTAGGGTCAAGAGCACACTGACCAAGAGATTTGCGCTTCAACATCTCGTTGTGAGCCTTAAACATCTGCGCATATTTGTTCTCGAGACGCTCATGGGCATCTTTGACAGCAGCACAACGCTTATCAAATTCATCCTTCAGATCTTTCATGACGGGCTGATACCCTTGAATCTAACTGGTAGTGAGCATATTCTTTATGAATACATCCTCTTCGTGATGAATCTTTTCACGCTCCTGCACAACCTTTTGTGCCACTGTGAGTTCTTTGCTCACAACCCCTTGAAAAGTGATGCTCAACCCTATTGGTAGCTGGAGGGCATCGATGGATTGAGTGGGATCAGTAAACCATTCATCAACGAACTTGTTTATAATCTTTACATCGATGAGAGGTAAGTCTTCGAGACGCTTTTCATCTTCTTCTTTTGGCTAAATCAGCCTTGAGAGGGACTCATCATCATATTCATCGTCAAACAACTCAATTATATTTATAGCATACATGAATGAGAGGGATGACTTCGACTCACGAGCAACAACATGCTTTCTCTTCAGTCTGCGAGCAATGAGAGAGTCTTCCTCCAAGTGAGGTGGTGCATCTAGTCTTTATATGGAGGCTTCAGGTGAAGCTCTGTGCATTGAAGCCTTTGAAGCCATAGGCCTTGAAGCCTTTGCCTTTTCTATAGCCTTCGGATAAGAAACATGAGTCTGAGCTTCTTTAATTGATGTGTTATTGGCCACCTTGCGATTAAGGATACTCAACGAGTGTGGTCGTTCTGGCATTGGAGGTCATACCACACATGGGAAGAAGCCAATTGCAATGGCTTCGACCTTTGTATTTGGATCCAGGTTCTTATAGATGATATGTGTCCATGGAGGTTTCTCAGCATTCTTCTTAGCATATTCTTATGTGAGGAAGAGATAATGAAGCCATTCTTCAACCCAATATCTTTGGATCCACTGGATCCAGGTCTTGCGTTGTTGGTAATTTTCACCGGAGTCGGATTTGTACTTCTCATAGAGATCTGGTGGAGGATCTTTGGCAGTGTTCAGATGTCTTTGTCATCCACCCTTGTTGGAAGTGTTGTCTCTAGCCATTGTCTTCGACTTGGTAAAAGACTTTGAAGTTGAGTTCAGATGAGAGTTGGATCCAGGCGAGTCCAAAATAATCTGCAAATAGTCTGCAAATGAATTCAGACTATGAGATTCTAGTGGATCTGCCGCGGACATGTACGTGTGAAAGAGTTAGAGATGCGAGGGGAAGAAACGAGGTCAGATGCATTCTTAGAAGATTTTGAAGATAAAATATTGTGTGAAGATATTGACCTCATTCACCGAAGACATTCACTTTTTCTCAAGTTAAGGTGGTTTTAGATTTGTACAAGTCCGAGAATTTGCACAAGTGATAAATCAACCCACAATTTCAACATAAGTAGAAGTATTGAGAAAGTAAGGATAGATGTGTTGAGATCTGTGTGATCAATAGTTTAAAAACAACTTTCGCAGATTTATGGTAACTTTTAAGATCAAAAGAGCATGAAAAATCGACAAATAATTACCATGGTGAGGAACGAGATGAACTGCATGACGAGGCGAAGAGGCCGAGTAGTTCAATCTACCACACCCTAGCTTGGTGGTGGCAGACAGCTACGGTAGTGGCGAGCGAAGATGGTTGTGGTTGGTGTGTTTACGTCGACGAGGAAGTCGCGGCAGCGAAGCACTTCTTCTCTGGCGATGGTGGAATTGAGCAACGGTGCTAGGGTTTGGAGCTAGGAGGCGGAAATGGAGAGTTAAGAGTAATAATGGAGCTGGGGGCTTTTTACTTATATGGATGGGGTGAAAAAGGAACATCTGATATTTTTGTACGGATTTGCCCCGGACTCTTTTGTTTAGTGGGACACGTGGCAAGCATGCAACACGTCTGACAATCCACTATCGCCCATTTAATTTTCCAGGCGCAAGAATTTTCGTGCTTTGGGCGATAGAAAGATAAGTGTGAAAAAGGTTTTAACTTCTTGGTTAGATTTGTCTTCGGCAGACAAGGATGTTGCAAAGACAATCAACACGTGTCCAATAGAATGCATATAACTAGAATTGAACAGTGTTAGTAGAGATGAGCATAGATGAGGTATAAGGGTCTAATCACATTGCCTAGATAAAAGTCGAAGACATAGCTATAGGCAACATGATGTTGAGGACAAAAACTCCATTGTGTCTCATATGACATATTCAAATGGCAAGTGTTCAAGTTTAATGACAAACACCAAATTCGAAGATAAACTCAAATCTCTAAAGATATAGAGGAAAATATGAAGATAAAAGAAATGTATTCATGAGGGGTTAGAGGCGTGGCCCACCATATAAGAATGTTTGACCCAAACACGGCACACAATTATCGTGGCGCTCTGAAGTCATATTCTTCATTAATGTATTCACACTTGGAGTGTATGTCTTCATGAGTTGAAGACAAACGTTACTTCGTGTGTTGTGCATCAAAGTCATCTGCATGCGTAAGCGTTGGGATGTGTCTCCATTCACTTGACATTTGAGGGTTCTAAGATATTTAGCTCACACCGTAGCATGCAAAACCTCTTCTCATCCAAGGGCTTCATCAAGGTGTCAACCAATTGCTCCTCTGACTTCACAGATTCGATGAAGATGTCGCACTTCAACACATGATCATGAAGAAAATGGTGTTGTACCTGAATGTCCTTTGTCTTCGAGTGTTGTACTGGGTTGTAGCTGATCGTTATAGCACTCTCATTGTCGTAGTAGAGAGGTACTTTCTTCTCGTTGATGTCGTAGTCCTTGAGAATTTGTTCATTTAGAGAAGCTGTGTACTACACACACCAACAACAATGTATTCAGCTTCAGAAGTGGAGAGTGAGACTTACAATCAACTGTGTCACGAGCAAAATCTGAGTGTGAATATCCAATGAGATCAAACTTGGAGCCCTTTGGATATCGTAATCCTACCATTGGGGTGTGAGCCAAATATCGAAGTATTCACTTCACCGCGCGGTGATGCGACTCCTTTCGTTCCACTTGCAATTGGGCACACATGCAAACACTAAGCATTATATCTGGCCTAGATGCACATAGGTAGAATAAAGAGCCAATCATGGAGCGATATACCTTCTGATTGAATTCTTTACCACTTTCGTTGGTGCAGAGGTGGTTGTTTATTGGCATTGACGTCTTGCAGACTTTACAATATTGCATGCCAAACTTCTTGAGGTAGACCGTAAGGTACTTCTCCTCTGATATAAAGATCCCATTTGGTTGTTGTCGAATCTAAAGCCATAGGAAGAACTTCAGCTCTCCCATCATAGACATCTGATACTGCTCTTGCATCACGAAGCTCAACTCATCACTGTATCGATTGTTAGTACATCCGAAGATAATATCACCATCATAGGTTTGACATACAAATAGTTCACCATCATATGATTTAGTGAATAGAGTAGGATCGAGTGACTTATTCCTTGAGAAATTCCTTCAGTATGTCATACCAGGCCCTTGATGCTTGTTTGAGGCCATACAATGCCTTATTAAGCCCGTAGACCATGTCAAGGTTTTTTGGATCTTCAAACCTTGGTGGTTGAGAAACATATACTTCTTCCTCAATCTTACCATTGATGAATGCACTTTTTACACCCATCTGGTATAAACAAATATCATTATGGTTAATATAAGAAAGCAATATGCGTATGGCTTCAAGTCTAGCCACAAGTGCAAAGGTTTCATCGAAATCAATACCCTCAACCTGTGTGTAGCCTTGTGCGACAAGCCAAACCTTGTTTCTCACAACTTGGCCAAATTCATCTTGCTTGTTACGGTGTATCTACTTTGCGCCGATGACATTGTGGTTGCATGGATCGGGACACTTCACTAGATCCCATATGTTGTTGAGCTTGAATTGATGAAGCTCTTTTTGCATGGCTTGAATCCATTCTGATTCCATGAAGGCTTCATCTACTTTGGTGGGCTATGAGATAGACACAAAAGCAAAGTGCCCATAAAAGTTAGCCAATTGGTTAGCTCTTGAGCGAGTTAGAGGACCTAGTGCATTAATGTTGTCAAGTATCTTCTCGATCTGAACTTCGTTTGCCACACGAGGATGAGCAGGTGGAAGACTTAGGTTCTACTGCAGGGCATTGTCTTTGTCAGCAGCATTATCTTCAGGAGCAGGATTGTCTTTTTGATGGGTTGGTGTAGGAATGATGACTTCATCGACAACTGGTTCCTCGGGTATGATTTCACAAGTACCCATCAACCTTATAGCTTCATCTTAAGTAAGTTCATCTAGCACAGGAGGAAGGTGCTCTCTTTGTGAGCCATTAGTTTCATTGAACCACACATCTACAATTTCAACAATTTTATTATGGAAAAAGTTGAAGACTCTATAGGCGTGCGAATACGTTCCATCACCATGCATAAAACCGTCATGTTCTTTTGGTGCAAATTTTGATGTGTGGTATGGATCCCTAATCCAACATCTTGCACCGAAGAATTTGATATAACTTACGTTGGGTTTCTTACCAGCCAGTAGCTCATATGAGGGTTTCTTGAGGAATTTATGCAACTAAACCTTGTTGATGATGTGGCATGCAGTGTCAATGTCTTTAGGCCAGAATTTTCTTGGCGTCTTGTCAATTCAGCAAGCATAGTCCGAGCCATCTCAATAAGTGTCCCGTTCTTGCACTCAACAACACAGTTGTGCTGTGGTGTGTATGGAGCAGAGAACTCGGGAGTGATACCAAGAGAGTCAAGAAAGGCATCCAGACCCGTGTTCTTAAATTCCATACCATTGCCACTCTTGATATGCTTGATATTGACGTTGTAGTTGGTCATGCACCTATTTGGAAAGTGCTTGAAGACACCCCGCACTTCACTCTTATAAAGTAAGATGTGCACCCACGTATATCTAGAGTAATCATCAACTATTATGAAGTCATATAGATTTGAAGTGGTAGAGAAAGTGGAATAGAGAGGGCCAAATAAGTCCATATGGATTAGCTCGAAGGGACTTGAAGTTGTCGCGATAGTCTTTGAGGGTCTTTGGCCCTAGCCATCTTCTGGACCGCACAGATGGTTCTTCTTGAACTTCACACCCTTTACGCCAATGATGTGAGTCTTCTTGGTGAGTGTATGCAATTTACTCATACCAGCATGTCCGAGCCTTCGATACCAGAGCCAGCATTGTGATGCTTTTTCTAGAAGACATGTGCCTACCTGTGGTCATGTAGAGAAGTCTACCATGTTAGATCACCTCTTCAAAAATCTTCGTAGACTTTGCTTTTGTTAGAGGCCATTAGTAGAATGCATCAAAATTTTCTAGAGATAGCATGTCAAGATCATAGAGCACTGAGACACACATTAAGTTGTATCCAAGGGCTTCATCAAGCATAAACTTTTCCATGTGCCTATCCCTTGATATAGGAACTCAACCTAGTCCCAACACCATGTTGTTGCTTTTTTTGGCAAAGACAATGTGATCTTTGGTTGGAGGTCAAAGAGTTGACTCCATCAATAGGCTTCGATCACCAACCATGTGACTAGTGCATCCACTATCCATGATCCATTCGTTTGGACTGGATTTGTCTTCCTAGATTGAGAATTAGTCTTGTTCACCAAGGCATGCAGCAACATCATGCATTTATGAAGATATTGAAGTGAGAGAAATAGTAACACTCGACGATATAAATGGTATCACCATTTTCATTAGTTTTCTTTTGTCTAGAAACGAATGTTTTCGGGTCTCTAAAGGTAGTATTCAAGTTAGAATTCATACTCTCTAGAGAACCAACGATGCATGAAGATATTAGTTCTTATTAACCACCCACATATTTAGGGGTGGCTTAGAAGCAATGAGTCGTAAAGGACTATCAGAGAATTTAGGCAATGTATCCCTAATAGCATGTTTCACATGAGCGTTAGAATACTCAAATGAATATGCAGAAAAGTTCTTAGATGGGTGAACAGAATGGTTCATGCCATGGTGCTGGTATTCATGAGTCTGTTGAGTCCTTCCGTGTGAAACATAGTTGTTAGTGCAATCATATGAAGACCTTTGCCTTCCCAAAGACATTGATCTGGGCAATGTCTTCTTGTTGAGAGGGACTTCTGTCTCTAGGGACTTCTATGTGTGTTATCCTATGAACTCTCACAAACACATTAGTCCCTCAACCGCATTTGTGTTCAATACTACAAAACCAACAAAAGGTGGCACTAGATGAACTTAGAATGAGTATTAAAGTGACTTAGCTGCCTTTTTGTTCCTGGTGTTGACGGTGCAGTCCGAGCTTCGGCTAGACGAGGTCCTCACCCCCATCCTAGTACCAAGGTGGCCGACCGGAGAGCTCGGCTTGATGAATTGACAACACATCACCGTTGATGTGTCGATGCGAAGCCCTCGGTCCAGCCGAGGTGATGGAGCAGGTCGACATGGTGATGCTTGACTCCCAGAGTAGGTTGATGAAGCTATGGTGAATCCCCCAGTCCATTAGAGGTGACGGACCAGGTCGGTGTAGTGACATCGAATTCCCCACACCAATTGACGTATCGAAGTAGGTCACCAAGGTGGACGTCGGCTCTTTGAAGTGATAGCGAGGCGATACTAACGTAGGCAAGCTTGAAGAATCTATAACATGGAAACGCCGGCGATCCGACCCGTGCACTCCTCGGGGCGATTATGTTGTCTCGGTGATGATTTGGCATTCACAATGCCAAACTCTAGGTCAACTCGCCAAGCTAATGGTCTCATGTGGTTGACATCGGCTCAACGAAGCGATGACCCGTCTAGTGCAGGTCGGCTGCAGAAATGAGGTTGGATGGTTTAATACCGGGGCTGTAGTAAAGAGCACTTCGAAAATGGCTCAAAATTGCTGACAAGTGTTTGATATCAAAACACAACACCTTAAAAAAATTGCTTCAGAAGGGCGTTCGATATCCCGTTCGTGAAAAAGATGAACTTGGCACAGATTCTTTTTTATGTAGAAAGAAAATCCAAAAGTTGATGCACTCCTTGGACTCATCTTGGAGGTTTGACGGTTGGATCAAGATAAAATTTTGAGGGGTTGTCGAAGTATGAATTCCGCAGTGAATGAACTGTTGGATTTTCCAAAGGATGTCTGAGCTCGATGCTGGACTCCTCATCCCAAACTCGTATGGATTTGTGCCCAGCTTCGACATGGCTTTGGTATATCAATGATTACAGAACATTCTTGTGTCAAAAAGCAATAATTTTTTACATGATCCTTGTAGTCTCATTTTTGCACAATTCTAGAGAAGCAATCATTACACAGATCCTCCGGAGGCGTTGGCAGCCGAAACGAATCTGTTGTCCAGAAAAATATACAAGATCATCCGAGGCAATGTTGACGTTGAGCACTCGGGCTCCTTGGATGATTCCTCCATGATCTCAGTTTATATCGAAGTTGATGTTGATGAAGAATGTCATCAGTCTTTGACAAATCTGACATGGTCATGTAGTCCTCGGTCTGGCCAAGATGACCAACCGATGTGGTGATGAAGATCTGTTCTGGCACGTGGACTGCGACAGGGCCGATCTAAATTCCAATCGCACCATGTCGACTACTATAGGGACATTAATGTGCCACCAATGCCGAGCTAAATTTGGCGGATCTTAGGTAGGTGGTCCCGAGATGGTGATTTTAGCTTGATGGTAACCGGACGAATGGGAGACACGATGTTTAGCCTGGTTCGGGCCATCTCAAAGAGGTATAACCCTATGTCATCCTTTTGTTATATTGATTGTGTTGGAGTACACAGTACAAGATGATCTACCTCGAGATAGTACGGATGACTTCACGTGTCCAGAACATCTAGAATATGATCTATTGACTAGCCTATCATTGGTTTATATAATACATCATTGCCCTAGGATTTAGAAGAGTTCTCATCTTGTGCTCCAAGTCTTGGGTAATGTTCCTTGTATACGTCATGGGCTGCTCGAAGTGGCCCATTAGTTAACTACCACGGGGGTCCTCGGCCCGGCCCTCCTAGTCGGGAGATGACATGGTGAATATCCCCACTCGATGACAGCATTCGTGACCAAATGGGAAGTTGCTCCCCGAAATGCACGAGTGAGCACAAGGAGTGCAAAAGAATACTAGTATTGGTGTGTGGGGCCAGTCTATATACCACGCACAACACCCTCGAAATGGTGGATGAGCATGTGGGTTTGGTCGGGTTGTTATAATTGCTATCAGAGCCGACCCTACTGGTTACATGGGTGTATGCATGTCAGTGAAGCATACATGGCATGCATAGATGTGTTCCAATAGCGTACATTCGTACTAGGACAAAGGGGCCATCGGTTCGTTTGAGGTGCCGCATGTGACATCTCGTCTTGATAGGAATGATAAACTACACAAATCAATAAGGTGTACCTTCATTTCCGGGAACCAATCCAAACTCAAAGTTAAGCTGCATTTGAGGATGGGTGAGCGATTGAGAAGTTGTTCCTAGGGGCGTACGAGTGATGACGAAATGCATATGCAAAACAAGCGTTGGTGTGTGGGGATAGTGGATCAGAGAAGCAACAACCTGGAACCAGTGGGTTTGGGTGGAGCATTGCAATTTCCTGGATACTTACGAGGTTTGTACTCTTCCTTGGCATGCTGTAAGTATGATTCAACTGCTTCGCTTGTGAACTTTATTGGTGCCAATCTATTATATTGCTTGTTAGTAAATGTTGCTCCTTCTCTTCTAAACGAATATTTCGCATCAAGGAGTCGACAATGACCAAAATATCCACTTTGTTTCTTAGTTTCCCATAGCAAGGATACTCATCGTAAAGCACACATGCATAATAACCCATTCCCTTCAACATGAAGTAGTATCATATGTAGGAAAATCATGAGTAGACCAATTAAGGTCCACACACAAATTTGAATCTTTGCTCGTGAATAAATAGTGTGTTCTCATACCACTCTAAAGCTTCCACATATCTTTTATCAGTGGATGCATAAATACATGAAAATCCGTTCCTCTGAAAGTCTTCCAGGAATCATGAATGCTATGCTGAAATTGGATTGACATGCAAATCCAGGATGAGAAGTTGTATGAATGGAAAAAATAAGTCACATACTCTATGCGCAACTAATGCGTCCAAAGGGATTGAATCCATCTATTGCAAAACCTAACTTCAAGTCATGATGATTTACAATAAAGTCATGGTGTTCTTTGTCGAACACCTTTCATGCCTCACTATTAGTGGTGTGGATCATCGTATTTTCCTCTTCAACTCTCTTCTACATATGCCATAGGACTTTATCTCATATTTCCTCCTTTTGTAACTGTGGGATTGTAGAAAAGTACAGAAGGATCATGTGAGACACATTTTTCTTTCCACCTTCGTGTTTCCACCTTGATGTACCAAACTTGGAACAATGAGTAATCTTGATATGGCCTCTGTGATACAAATCATAGTCATACTTGCATACATGATTTGTCTCATAACCCCAACATCACTATATCACTCTTAGGATTAACGTATGATTTTGAAAAGTCCACACTAGGGAAAGCATAATTCAACAATCTAAACAACATGTCAAATGTCATATTGATCATAGATGTATATGTTTTGATACTAAGGACCCTAATAATGAATGTCGAACATGTCATAGTGCAACATCCCTTGTGAAATTCTTACTTTGCTTTTTCCCATGAGATTAAAAATATATATCTAAACCATGTGATGCACCTTCTATTTTTGTAGGTTCTTTCATGTCATCTATGAGACCTTCCACATTATCAAATCAAGCTTCATTGTGCACCTCGAAATCACCACTCTCAACTATTTTATAACCATCTTTATGGGTAGTACCATGAATTTCATCATTTTCCAACGGTTCCACATGATAGATGAACTTTGTATAGGTCATGGACATACCATTGTGACTTATGTGATACTTAAATTCTTCTCTAGGATAGCGAAACCCATTACTGCAAATTCCACATGAGCACAACATATCTTTTTGTAGCAGCCCGAGACCGACGCTCCAGAAGATTCCCCTTTTATTTCGTTGCTGCTGTGTGATTAGATTGTTTGTCGCACTCATCATCACATCATGCAGATCATATGCACTACATCGGCACTCCGTTGACGTCAGTTTCCAAAACATCCAACCGTTATTACTTACCGGTTCTCTCCGTTTCGTCATTGACCGTTTCAAGACCAACCACACACGCACGCGCCTGTGAAATCGATAATTTTTTTAAAAACTGTGTATCAAACATTCTCGGATTGGTTTGAAACTTGACGTGCGATCTTATTTTAATGTAGGTAGGACACCTGAAATTTTTTCGTCAAAATTGGAATTTGTTTGATACTCGAACCCTTAAACCTATAGCGGCACTATAGCCGATCAATTGTCGGACGTTTCGGTATTTTAAAACTCTGATACCGGGTTACTCGTTTTTCCTCTCATCTCTGCCTAGCCCCTCGACACAGTGCAACGACATGCGCGCAACATATTGTGAAAACCTCCCGGTAACCGAAAGACAAGGTAGTAACCGTTGGGTGTGGATCAACCCTGTAATACGGCAAACCATCATCGGTCTGTCCATTGACTCTCCTAACCTATCTTTCTCGACCGTCCGACCGAGATCGAAGGGTCCAAACCCAACCCACTTTTTTTATATATATAGACCACCTAACCTAAACCTAGCCTAACCTTAAAAATTCTCCACCTTGTCCCTTCACATAGAGACGATGCCACCCTCTCCCTTCGGATCTCCTCCCGACCTACCCCCTCCTCCTCGTTTGGCATTCGCATCCAACCAGAGTAGCGCCGCAACAGAGCTAGCCCACATCAACAGCCGAACTCCCGCCCCACCCAATCGAGAGAACGAGACGCCCGAGTTCGCCCTCCCGTGCTTCCCGTGTGCGGACAGAACCTCCCGAGATGCTCCCGCCTCCTCGCGCAAGCACGCACCCGAGGACCTCAATCTGCTCCTCTTCCTAGCAGCAGCAGCAGAATCTGCGGACGCGTCCTCGTGCGCATGCCGAAGCCAGTAGGTCACCCTGTCCTCTTCCTCTTCTCTCCCATCTCTGTTTCTTATCTTCTCTCAACCTCACATCTCTCTCTTTTCTCTCTCGCTTAGCAGCAGGTGCAATCATCGCCATTGTTTGGAGCAGTGCCGCCTCGAGCCTCGCCAGAGATGCCGATTGTCCCAGGCCGGAGCTCCCTCGCTCCTCTCACTCTTCCTCTTCCCTGCTCTCCTTTCTCTCTCTCACACAGTTCTCCCTCTCTTTGTTTTTTCATAGCTACAAGAGCCATGGATGTCGTCGTTGAGCTCCACCTAGTCCCCATCATCTGGCTGCCAGATCTAGTTGGCCCGCCTCCGATCCGCCCGTCCCGACCTTCCCCAGCACCATCCTCATCCTACCGGCAATAAGCCTCACTGGAACCAGACGTCGCGCTGCGCCATAGCACCAGTAGCCCGTGTCCTCGACAACGACTACACAGCAGTTGCATTTCTGTTTTGTGTGTTACGCGACAAGGTATGTGCGATTTCTAGCGAAGGAACCTAGTTTTATCACTAGCGCGTCTCAGCCCAGTTTGTCACTACGTTGCACCTCCACCCGTGAGACCAGGGATCAAATCCCAATCGACCCCTATTTTAAGTTTTGTTTTCTGTTAATTCTGTTTAGCCTATGGCTCTATTGTCTGTCAGTTTCGTCAGTTTAGCACGAGCATGTGTTACATCCTGTGCAATATCGACCTTGCATCAATGGCCCGCTGCTAGCCCATCTTGTCAGCCCGTAGGCTAGCAACTGCGAGGCCATGGGTTCGAATCCAGTGCACCCCACATTTTTATTGTTTTGGTTGTCTTGGTTTCTACAAGCTTGCGCGTCTGGTTTATAAAGGACCGAAACCACCCTCGTATCGCATGTCTACTTAAGTCACTACGATAAATATGCTAATACACGACGCTATATTTTCGTCACTACATCGTCACGGTTTTTAATTTACGACGATCTTACGACGAAAAACCAATCATCAAAAACGAAGCGTCAAAAACTGACAGCAACGACGTTTTGATCGAAATCGGCGTAACTTATACGACGATTCCTGGATCATCATAACTTTTACGATGATCCTAAATCGTCGTTGGCAATCTAACCTAGTCCTACGTGGCAAAATTACGACGAAATAAAAACGTCATGGTTGAAATCATCCCAACCCATTTCAATTGATCAAATGGGCTGGTTTTATTTTTTGGGGCTTTTTCTTATTGGGCCTTAACCTATTTACAACCACTTCTAATATTTATTTTAGAATTTTTTTTGTATCATTATACTTTGGGCCTTGCCTTTTAGTGCCCAAATACATTTGGTCCAGTTTCATTTTGGCCTTTTTTCATTTTTGAATTCAACAGCTTTTTGTTCCAAAACTTGGTTTCATTTCTATTTGTTGGGCCTTTTAAACCCAATTATTTATCCAATATTAAATCCCATACTATTTCATATTCAAATCAAGAAAACTGCAAGTCGAATTAAAATCATCCATAATGTAACATCACATAATACATCTCCCAGGTTTACACAACACAATAGCTCATCTCATGAATACATTTCCTTACACAAAAATATAGGAAGAACTGACAAAATTGCACAAGAAAACAATGGCACATCTGCTAATAATGGAGTTCATTCCACTCTCCTATGAGATATAGGTTCAAAAAAAATATGTTGTGTTTATTTGAATGTCCCAAGTAGGCATCATCGACATCTTTTCATCACTTTCCTAGCAACAGAAAAAGAGACAAAACAAAAAACATTAGACCATAATATTACACGAGAGCACAGATGATCATTAACTTCAAATCACAAAATATATCCATTATACTAGATGTCTAGACAAAACAAAAAACATTAGACCGTATCATCATAAACTTAAAGTCTAACTGAAAGCTGGACGAAGTTATGTTAGATAAAACTCAAGTCACTGTGATTCCAACTAAAACTAACATTACACGATGACTACCATATCTTTACTGTGAGCTTATAATCAGCTCGGTGCTACATATTAGTGTGGGCTACATAGTTTTCCTTTGAATTGGGGAATTCTGACACCACAAACTTGTAGAATGTAATAAATTAAACAAAGGCATGTAAAAGTAAGACATCATAGTTTGGAGCCAAGGATATCAAATGCGAGGACAGCAATAGCCCCATCCAAAAGGAACTGCAACACTTCGAATATAACCATGTTAGTTGAACACGTTGACCGTCCCTCAACTGAGTTGAACAAAACTTGCAACTAATCCTCGTCAAATGATTGACATAGTTTGTCAAAGATCTAAAAGGAACAGAAAAAGGTAAGTGTCCTAACTAATAAAAACGTGCATACATTTAATAAAAAATACTTCCCTCACCTCTAGTACGTTGTATACCACATAGAACTTGATCGTGCCCTAGCCACAAATGACATGGTAAATCAAACTAATATCTGACACACAAAACAAATTGTTTGAGGATTAACAAATATGTGTCGGGTATTATTTTAGTTTGGCAAAATCAAAGGGAAAATAACACGAATGACATGGTAAATCAAACTAATATCTGACACAAAACAAATTGTTTGAGGATTAACAAATATGTGTAGGGTATCATTTTAGTTTGGCAAAATCAAAGGGAAAATAACGAACATATCATCTCCAAAGAAGTAACTCCTAGGGCTAGAACTACAAAACATCCATAATCTCATGAATCAACAACATTTGGCCGAAGAAAATGCCTGTCACAAACACATTCGATAAATAAGTACATGACAACATACGACCGAAAACAAAATAGTAAACTGGGGAAGAGTGATGTGTAGTGTGTACAATAAAATGGCAAATATAGGTAAACAGATGAAAAATCACTCAACACTACAAGCACTTCGTGCAACATGAATGTAAATAATTTAATAGGATTTCTCCCGCCGGTAAAGTCATGGCTATCATAAATGTTTGCCATTTTAAAAATAGAAAATGTACGACCTACCAACTAGACTAATACTGGCAATGGATGATAGCAATCACATAATGAGACACTTAACTAGCATGCCAGCAATGTCTCATTAACTTATTCAGAAAAGATACACTTCCACAGACTAAATCATTCACTTCTGCACACTAGTATATGCTTCCAACCAAGATGTCATCATGCCAAAAAAACAAGATGTCCTTATTTTTAGATAAAAAAGATAACATTATTTTATTACAGGAAATGGCCAGCGGCATGGCAAAATAATTCGATTGTCTCGGTTTTAAAGGAGAAATTTCCCCAAACAAAACTAATCCTGTAAATCTCCAAACAGTCCGAGGCCCTCTGTGGAAGTGCTTAACTTCACATAGAAGTTTTTTGCTAGTTTCTTGGAAAATCTTAAACAAAGAGTTAATGAAATGAGAAAGGGATTAAGCTAATCTAAGAAGGTCTGTAGAGATGTATTAATAAAGCTTTGAACTTGTGGTAGCTTTAAGTTTAAGCAGAGACCTCCCAAACATCCCATAAATACGTTTCAATAGGAAGTAATCTCTAGATTCAGCTGCTCACATAAAAACCAAATGGTATCCTCTGTTAGGAACAAAATCCTAAAACTAGATTTGGTAAATCATAAAACTTAATGAACCCGTACAAAACAAAATAGTAGGAAGATAATATTATATGTAAATCATCAAGTTTACAACATCATCGTGAACCCACCTGGTTTTCAGCACTCGCCAAACTGTCATCACAATTCTTGCACGCATAATGGTGAGCAAAGACAGGAAGGAATCCAAGCAGACAAAGAATCCTGCGACAATTAGCTGCAACATTGATCAGAATCAAACATCTCCCTATGATTACCAAACATGCCACATCTAGAACTACTGAACTGAAACATTTAGCTATCTTTTGAATTTAATCAAATCCAATTTTTGTAAGGAAACTCTTGAAGGAATTGTCGAATACATTATTTTTGTTAACTTTTAAGTACTGCAAAAGCATAACTTGTACGTATCCATATCTTAACAAGGATCTGAATTTAATTATATATTCATTTCAGTTAAAATATGTGGTGATGACATGGTTCCAGAAATATTACAACTGATGCATATTGGATTCATACTATTCCAAATAATTTAGAATGCCCTAAAATTCGAAATAATTAGGATGGCCCTAACTATCCAAATAATTAGGATGGCCGTAAAATTCCAACAAATAAATAATATATAGGGTACAAAGAAGGGAGAATATTTGCAAGAGAGATACATACTGTTCACATCTCCAAGGCACATGAAACATAGTGTTTTAGACCCGTTGTCGCTTCTTGTCATTGCCCATTGCAATTATACTCCTAAGTTAATTACCACTATACATTTTTCCGATGAAGTATCTGAATGGTGAATTGCCACGGCGCTCGACTTCTGCTGTATCACATAGTTTAAAAGAGGTGTAAATGCATACATTGGACTAATTCAGTGTGCAATAGGAGATTTGAATAAAGAAGTTGTTCTCATCTATGGCCAGTATAGAGCAACAACGATTAGGAGCTTGACAGTTAAAAAGGAATGCAAATCCATAGACTGTTAATGGTATTTTTTAAAGGTTTCCATGCGTGACACTAAAGGTAATGTATAACACGCCATGGTAATGAAAGGTTGAGAGAGCGTCAAGGCAGTGGCAGCAGGCAGGACACGGGAGAGCGGCTGCAAGGGGTGAGGAGGGGACGAAGAACGTGAGTGATCCAAGTGTGTCCGACCACACCAACGCAGACCGATGCTCGGTCGGTGACTCCCACTCCTCTTTCCACTCTCTTCTTCCCTACTTACATTCCTTCTCTCTCCCTCTCATCGTCTTTGTCTCCTGCATAGACCGGATATTAGGCTGAATTTAGTGTGTCGATGAGAGTGCGTTCATGTTTCTTGAAGCACTAATGACAGCTTTGTCATCGTTGTTCATTACCATGGCGTGTTATACATACAACAATATCTTGTCCAGTGACCATATATGATTGCTCGGCTACAACATGAACCAACGTTCTGACTTCTGAATAACTGGAAACATAATTACTCGACTAAAACCTGAACCAATGTTCTGACTTCTGAATAACTGAAAACACCTTTGTCCCACCCACCCCAAACTTGAAGCATGCCTAAGGTTATAATCAATCAGCCATGGCAAGGCCAGACATATATAAATCTGATGCATACACGTTGAACAAACGGAGTAAGCTAATCTATGCACGCATGTTACGATTTTGAATTCACAGGTTACAACGCCCCCATCAAAATCCACAGATCTTTTAATTTAATATATCATGCCAAGTTCGTAGCCTATTGCCAACCCTATCATGTCTCGTCCACAGCAGAACGCGATAGCCAGCAGCTACAAGCACATTGAACGAAATCGCAAATAGAAAGGAATTGTTGTGGGCTTGCAGGGAGATCTGAGCGAGTAGGTTGGGCCAGGGGGGCACCGACAGCAAGAGGGGTACCTTGAGGGAGCTGGAGTAGCGGGAGCGCGTCGCAGTCGCAGGCGCACGCGGGGCAGGCCCCCGGCGAGCGGGCGAGCGCCTCGGCGATGTGCTAGTAGTGCAGCGGGCCGACGATGTAGGCCGCGATGTCGAGCCCGAGCAGCGCCACCAGCGCCGTCACCTCCGCAGGGCTCGGGCCCCACGACGACGGCGATGGTGGGACAACCGCGCCGCGCTGTGCTGCGGGGCGAGGTGGGTGGTGGGTGGGGACTGAGGAGTCGTGCTTCGTCCGTGGCTCAGCGTACGTTCTGGTGGTAATGATATTTTTTATACCCATGGCCTGCGTCGTTGTGGGTGGAGGAGTACATGCGGCGTCCGGTCGGGGCCGGGGCAGGGGCCCTAGCGCGCGCCGCCAGGGAGCGAAGGCCGGATCTCACCGCCAGGGAAGCCATGGGTGGGCCGGAGAGCACCCGGAATCCAGAGTGGAAGAGTCTTCAAGGGATCTGGATCGGATGGGGGAGAAGGAGGGTGCAGACCGGCTACGAGGGGAGAGGGAGTCACGGTGGGAGGCAACTGCAAGGGATCTAGATCGGGGAGCGGGCTAGGGTTCGCATGCGCTGAGAGAGAGGGGGTTGCAGCGCGAGAGAGAGGGGGGGGTTTCTGAGAGAGAGAGAGAGAGGAGTGCTAGGATGGACGGACGGACGGATGGATGCATGGATAGATGTTTGGCATGTCATCGATCCATCCCACAACTGATTTCACCAATCAGAGTTAAGCTTATATAATTTTGTTTTTTGTTTCTTTTATACTCCCTCTATAATCTATTTTGAACGTGTTTTCATCCCTAGAATAGTGATCTAAACGCTCTTATATTATTTTACGGAGGGAGTAGTTTTTATCCTCGTATTCACGGTAAACATTTAACATATTAACCTCATTTTCCATTTTTCGAGTGTCTAAAATGAGTTTCTTTGTGAAGGACCTACCATATATTTGATGCGAAATTGGACCAAATCATTTTTCTAAAATATTAGGCCATATTTAATTTACAATTGACCAAATGGTTGGGTGTCAAAAGTTTTTATCCACCTCTCGTGAAAAAGACAAGTTTTCCTCGATATAGTTGGAAACGGGTCAAATTTGAACTGCAGCTGCATTATAGTTTGCTATTTATTTTTTCCAAAAATATTTTTTAGGTACAAAAGTATCTATTTCTTCATAGATACTCCAAAATATTTGCAAAAATCAAGCTAGAATGAGGTTGGTCAACAAACTAAGATGCGGTGGATAGAATGGACCCACGAGTGACATGTCAACATAGTTGGAACATGTTACGACATTTTTATAATCATCGTAAAAGTTATGACGATCTCAACTTATGTGGTTACGATGTTTTTGACTTACGTCATCGTAATTTATATGTAGATTTGATTCCCTCAAACGGCTTACGAAAATCTCATATCAAATCGTCATAGATTTATGACGAATTCATGAATGACATCTGAAAAACGTCATGTATGAGCATATTTCTTGTAGTGAGTGCACTTGGTCATTACAGTTAGCTAACATCCTGGAGGTCCAGGGATTAAATTCCCATGGCCTCTCTTTTATTTTCACCGCGTGTATTTATTTTGCTTTTGCATGCATGTTGCATTCATATCATAGGATCTGTGGTGCACGTATCTCTTAGGCTGTCACTCCGTTGGAGATGAGTGCTACTTCTCAAACAACAGCGCTAGAAATTGACAAGTTGACGGAGACTTGCTTGCGTTGGTTTTTCCCATGAAGAGAAAAGGGTGATGCAGCACAGGAGTAGTAAGTATTTCCCTCAGTTTGAGAACCAAGGTATCAATCCAGTAGGAGAATCTCGTCAAGTCCAGAGTACCTGCGCAAACACAAAAGAGCTTGCACCCAACGCTATAAAGGGGTTGTCAATCCCTTCAAGATTGATTGCAAAGTGAGATCTGAAGGCGGAAAGAGCAATGCAGAAAAAGAGTAAGGATGAAAATATGATGTGAACTAGACCCGGGGGCCATAGTGTTCACTAGAGGCTTCTCTCAAAATAGCAAATATTATGGTGGGTGAACAAATTAGTTCCGAGCAATTGATAGAACCGCGCAAAGTCATGACGATATCTAAGGCAATGATCATACATATAGGCATCACGTCCGAGACAAGTAGAACGATACTTTCTGCATCTACTACTATTACTCCACACATCGACCGCTATCCAGCATGCATCTAGTGTATTGAGTTCATGACGAATAGAGTAATGCCTTAAGCAAGATGACATGATGTAGAGGGGTAAACTCAAACCAATGATGAAAACCCCATCTTTTTACCCTTGATGGCAACAACACGATGCGTGCCTCGCTACCCCTTCTATCACTGGGTGAGGTCACCGCACGGTATGAACCCAAAACCAAGCACTTCTCCCATTGCAAGAATCATGGATCATGCTGGCCAAACAAAACCCACAACTCAAAGAGAATTACAAGGATATGAAATCATGCACAAGAGAGATCAGAAGAAACTAAAATAAGATTCATAGATAATATAATCATAAATCCACAATTCATTGGATCTCGACAAACACACCACAAAAGAAGATTACATCAGATAGATGTCCATGAAGATCATGGAGAACTTTGTATTGAAGATCCAAGAGAGAGAAGAAGCCATCTAGCTACTAGCAATAGACCCGTAGGTCTATGGTGAACTACTCATGCATCATCGGAGAGGTCATGATGTTGATGAAGAAGCCCTTCATATCCGAACCCCCCCTCCGGCAGGGCACCAGAACGTGCCCCAGATGGGATCTTGCAGAGACAGAAGCTTGTGACGGTAAAAAAGTGTTTTCGTGGCTCCCTTGATTTTTTCTAGAATTTTTGGGAATATATAGGCGGCAGACCTAGGGCAGAGGAGGCCCAGGGATCCCACAAGCCTGGGAGGCGCGGCCCCCCTGGCAGCGGCTAGGGGGCTTGTGGGGTCCCTCCTGGCCCCCTGCCTTGGTTCTCAAGTTCCCTGATCGTCTTCTGTTTTGGAAAAATATTTTTGGAAGTTTTGTTCCGTTTGGACTCCGTTTAAAATCCTCCTCTGAAAAGGGTCAAAAACACGGAAAAAACAAGAACTGGCAGTTGGCACTGAGTTAATAAGTTAGTCGCAAAAAAGACATAAAAGGCATACAAAACATCCAAAGTTTGACAAGATAATAGCATGAAACCATCAAAAATTATAGATACATTGGAGACGTATCAAGAATCCCCAAGCTTAACTCATGCTCGTCCTCGAGTAGGGAAGTGATAAAGACTGAATTTTTTATGTGGAATGCTACCTAGGATAGTTGTCCTTTGTAACTTCTTTCACGTGACATGAATGTTCAGATCCATAAGATTCAAAACAATAGTTTGCTATTGACATGAAAACAATAATACTTCAAGCAAGCTAGCAAGGTAATCATGAAATTTCAAAATAACAAGGCCAAGGAAAGTTATCCCTACAAAATCATATAGTCTGGCTATGCTCCATCATCCCCACACAACTAATTTAAATCATGCAAAACCCCGGTATTGGCCAAGTAATCATTTTCGCACTCTTATTTTCTCAAACTGTTTATAACTATCACACAATACATGAGCTTGAGCCATGGATATAGCACTATAGGTGGAATAGAGTGTGGTGGTGGTTGTGAGACAAAAAAGGAGGACATGGTCACATTGACTCGGCATATCAAAGGGTTATGGAGATGCCCATTAATAGATATCAATGTGAATGAGTAGGGATTGCCATACAACGGATGCACTAGAGCTATAAGTATGTGAAAGCTCAAAAGGAGAACTAGTGGGTGTGCATCCAACTTGCTTGCTCACGAAGACCTAGGGCAATTTGAGGAAGCCCATCATTGGAATATACAAGCCAAGTTATATAATAAAGATTCCCACTAGCATATGGTGGTGACGAAACGAGAGGCTCTCAATCATGAAGAACATGGTGCTATTATGAAGCACAAGTGTGGAAAAAGATAGTAGCATTGTCCCTTCTCTCTTTTTCTCTTTTTTTTATTTGGGCTCTTTGGCCTCTCTTTTTTTTGTGGGAAACTTTGGCCTCTTATTTATTTATTTATTTCATCACATGGGACAATGCTCTAATAATGATGATCATCACACTTTTATTTACTCACAGCTCAATGCTTAGAATGATGATGACTCTATAGGAAATGCCTCCGGCAGTGTACCGGGATGTGCAATGATCTAGCTTGGCATATGACGTTGAAACATCTCGCTAGATATCTTACGATCATGCAATGGCAATAAGAGAGTGACGGCACAAGTCATGAGACGGAACGTGGGAGTTGCATGGCAATATATCTCGAAATGGCTATGAAAATGCCATAGTAGGTAGGTATGGTGGCTGTTTTGAGGAAGGCATATGGTGGGTTTGTGTACGGCGAAATTTGTGCGGTACTCAAGAGGCTAGCAATGGTGGAAGGTGAAAGTGTATCTATACCATGGACTCACATTAGTCATGAAGAACTCACATACTTGTTGCAAAAGTTTTTATTAGTAATCGACACAAAGTGCTAAATGCATACTCCTAGGAGAAGGATTGGTAGGTGTTAACCATCGCGCGATCCTGACCTCAACACAAAGGATGACAATCAATAGATCAATTATGATCCGACTTCCTAACATAGGGTTCACCATACGTGCATGCTACGGGAATCACTAACTTCAACACAAGTATTTCTAGGTTCACAAGACCCTACTAATATAACTCTTAATATTACCAAATCCATGTCTCAAAACTATTTGAGAGGAATCAAACTTCTCTTTCTAATCAATGCACATGAAGATGGAAGTTTTATTGTATCCTCTTTGGGTGCCTACCACCTTTGGGACTACTTTCATAGCACAAGCCAACTACCAAGTCACGCACCGCCGTGCTCTAAAAGATCTAAGTGAAGCACACAGAGCAAAATTTTCTAGCTCAAATGATATAAGTGAAGCACGATGAGCATTCTAGCAAAATCACGATGAGTGCATGTCTCTCTCAAAAGGTGTGCAGCAAGGATGATTGTGACAGAACAAAAATAATAGACTCCTACGATACAAGACGCTCCAAGCAAAACACATATCATGTGGTGAATAAAAATATAGCTCCAAGTAATGTTACCGATGGATTGAAGACGAAAGAGGGGATGCCTTCCCGCGGCATCCCCAAGCTAAGGCTTTTTGGTGTCCTTGAATTTCGCTTTGGATTCCCTGGTCATCCGCAAGATTGAGCTCTTTCCACTCCTTATCTCTTTGTCCATGAGAACATCACCCAATACTTGAAAACTTCACAACACAAAACTTAAACAGAAACTCGTGATAACATTAGCACAAGAAAACAAACTACCACTTCTTTAGGTACTGTAGCAATCTTGATTTCTATTTATATTGGTGTTGGATTACTGTATTCTCACTTTTCCATGGCTAGTACCCCTGATACTATCCATAGTTTCATCAAAACAAGAAACCAACCCAACAAAAACAGAATCTTTCAAAAATAGACCAATCTGTAGCAATCTATATACTTCATATACTTCTGGCATCTCAAAAATTCTGAAAACTTACGACTGCCTGGGGAAAAGGTATATCAACCTGAAGCAAAAAGAATCAACTCAAAAGCTCTTTCTGAATAAAAATGAAAAATAATCTCGTAAGCGAAAAGTTTATGTATTTTTCCAGCAGGATCAAACAACCATCACCAAGACTAGTCATAAAGGTTTTACTTGGCTCAAACACAAAAAGAAACACAAAAGACACTATCATAATAGAATTATGATGGTGTGGACACAACAGAACAGAAAGAAAAATATAAATTCATTGGTTTGCCTCCCAACAAGCGCTATTGTTTAACGCCCTTAGCTAGGCATAACGCGATAGAATCACGTATCGTCGTCTTTGGTGCTCAAACCATAAGTAGCGTGATCACTTATCATCTTAAGGTCTTCATCTTTCTTGCTAGATGATTCACCACTATTTTTAGGAACAAAAACAGACTTGCTGACCTTATTGTGGGCAAAGTTTGGAGCATTCTGCACAGCCGCAAAAGCGGAACCCAAGTTGGTTATAACATCCTCTAGTTTGCCAATCCTAGCGGAATCATGACCTAGTTTTTCGTTAACTGTGGGTTCCTTCTCCTTTAAATTTTTCAAAACCATTCCCACCTTGGATCCGTACTGAGTGACTTAATTATGGATCTTTTTATCCAAATTCTCAATGAGTTCGATCGTAGCAACTTTATTTTCAATGACGTCTAGCCTAGGCATCAAATGTTCCAGAGTTAAGGTAGTTCCATTAACCATGAGTGGGGGTGAGCCTACCAAATTTATTACAGCTCCATAAGAATCGACGATATGGCTACCCAAGAAATTTCCGCCTACGATGGTATCAAGAATATACCTATTCCACGGAGAAATACCCACATAAAAACTGCGAAGCAGGACGGTAGTAGATTGCTTACGAGTAGATCTACTCTGAGCATTGCAAATCCTATACCAAGCGTCCTTTAATTTTTCTTCCTCATTTTGCTTGAAATTGAGAACTTCGTTCTCGGGAGTATCGTTCGGAGCGGTGGGTGTAGCCATGACGACAGATAGACTATCCCACACAAACGAACAGAAAGCAAGCGAGAGAAAAGGGCGACCGAAAAAGGCAACCGAAAAAGGCAAACGAAGAAAAGGGCAAATATTTTTGTAAATTTTTGTTTTTCAGAAGTGGGGGAGAGGAAAACGAGAGGAAAAAAAAGTAAATGCAAGAGATGAGTTTGCGACACTTACTTGGATGAGTTTTTGACTTGATAGTCCCCGTCAATGGCGCCAGAAATCCTTCTGCTACTTGTCAAACAACAGCGGTAGAAATTGACACATTGATGGAGACTTGCTTGCGTTGGTTTTTCCCTTGAAGAGGAAAGGGCGATGCAGCACAGGAGCAGTAAGTATTTCCCTCAGTTTTAGAACCAAGGTATCAATCCAGTAGGAGAATCTCGTCAAGTCCAGAGTACCTGCGCAAACACAAAAGAGCTTGCACCCAAGGCTATAAAGGGGTTGTCAATCCCTTCAAGATTGATTGCAAAGTGAGATATGAAGGCGGAAAGTGCAACGAAGAAAAAGAGTAAGGCTGAAAATATGATGTGAAGTAGACCCGGGGGCCATAGTGTTCACTAGAGGCGTCTCTCAAAATAGCAAATATTACGGTGGGTGAACAAATTACTGTCGAGCAATTGATAGAACCGCGCAAAGTCATGACGATATCTAAGGCAATGATCATACATATAAGCATCACGTCCGAGACAAGTAGACCGATACTTTCTGCATCTACTACTATTACTCCACACATCGACCGCTATCCAGCATGCATCTAGTGTATTGAGTTCATGACGAATAGAGTAATGCCTTAAGCAAGATGACATGATGTAGAGGGGTAAACTCAAACCAATGATGAAAACCCCATCTTTTTACCCTTGATGGCAACAACACGATGCGTGCCTCGCTACCCCTTCTATCACTGGGTGAGGTCACCGCACGGTATGAACCCAAAACCAAGCAATTCTCCCATTGCAAGAATCATAGATCCAGCTGGCCAAACAAAACCCACAACTCGAAGAGAATTACAAGGACATGAAACCATGCATAAGAGAGATCAGAAGAAACTCAAATAAGATTCATAGATAATCTGATCATAAATCCACAATTCATCTGATCTCGACAAACACACTGCAAAAGAAAATTACATCGGATAGATCTCCATGAAGATAATGGAGAATTTTGTATTGAAGATCCAAGAGAGAGAACAAGCCATCTAGCTAGTAGCTATGGACCCGTAGGTCTATGGTGAACTACTCACGCATCATCGGAGAGGTCATGGTGTTGATGAAGAAGCCCTCCGTATCCGAATCCCCCCTCCGGCAGGGCACCAGAATGTGCCCCAGATGGGATCTTGCGGAGACAGAAGCTTGCGACGACGGAAAAGTGTTTTCGTGGCTCCCCTGATTTTTTATGGAATTATTGGGAATATATAGGCGGAAGACCTAGGGCAGAGGAGGCCCAGGGAGCCCACAAGCCTGGGAGGCGCGTCCCCTGGCCACGGCTAGGGGGCTTGTGGGGTCCCTGTTGGCCCCCTGCCTTGGTTCTCAAGTTCCCCGATCGTCTTCTGTTTTGGAAAAAATCTTTTTGGAAGTTTCGTTCTGTTTGGACTCCGTTTAAAATCCTCCTCAGAAAAGGGTCAAAAACACGGAAAAAACAGGAACTGACACTTGGCACTGACTTAATAAGTTACTCCCAAAAAAGATATAAAAGTCATACAAAACATCCAAAGTTTGACAAGATAATAGCATGAAACCATCAAAAATTATAGATACATTGGAGACTTATCAATGAGCTATATGTTAACTAGAGAGAATGACATGTAGTTTCACGTTAACCACTTTATTTTTCCATTTAACAAATATCAAATATGTTTAGGTTAGATCTGGACATATTTCAAAGTTAACACATGAGGTTAGTTCAGAGATGCTATATGTCGCTCCGACCTCATTTAAAATGCCTCGATAGGTAGCTTATTTATACTTCACATTTTGCCATGTTAACAACATTTTAAAATTGTCGTGTACCTAAACGTGAGTGAACTAAATAATTCGTATAAGGAGTTTCGTCAATATGCAACTCGTTACATATTGAGCTTCACTTAATCTGTAGTGTTTGATTGTTGTGAATTGCCATGCTATTCCTTGCGTAATTGAATGGAAATGCATCATATTAGGGTGTGCATCATATCGTGCATGTCTTGTGGTGAATATCGTGTGTTGATTCTTGTTTCCGTTTTCCTTCTTCTCGATAGAGTACCGCAAGAGTGTCGGAATGTGAGGATTCGTTCGACTACGTTTGTTCATGTGCTTCATAGTTTCGTTCTTCTTCCGAGTAGGATCACAGGCAAAATGACCATTTCCCTAGATACCACTACTATCATTGCCATGCTAGTTGTTTTGTTTCTATCGTTATGTCTCGCTACCTACCACACGTTAATTGTCAGCCTCCCAACATTGCCATGAAAATTTTTAACCTTTCCACAACCTAGCAAACCACTGTTTGACTATGTTACTGCTTGCTCAACCTTCTGATAGTGTTGATAGTTGCAGGTGCAGTTGCTTCCATTTGAAAACATGGGTTCCTTGTTATATCACCATATAATTGCTAACTGATTTAATGGATCTATATACTTGGTAAAATGTGGAAGGATCGGCTTTCTAGCCTGGTGTTTTTTTCCATCTTTGCCGCCCTAGTTTTGGCTACTGGTGTTATATTCCACAATTGAGCGCTCCTAACACGCTCGGGGTTGTCATGGGGACCCCTTTATAATCCGTTTTAGTTTAAGAGTGGTATGGGAAGGCCTAACTTAGGTACTACATTTGCCTAATAACTAATAAAAGCATAGGGACCCGCTGGCACCCGCGTCCATCCTTGCTCCTCATGAGTGTTGGTCCAAAATAGAGCACTGTGCAGGGCCAACCCAGGGCAACTTGCGTGATTTCTATTAGGCCACCGTACCCGTCGCTTATCCTTCATGTCCTAAGAACGAGATACACGGCTCCTATCGAGTTCGTCAACACGTCGGGTGGCCTTGCTGGATTTGTCTTGCCTTTTACAAAATATCTTGTGCATCGGGATTCCCGTGATGCTTTGGTATATCTTAGAGTTGAGGTTTTCCACTAAGGAATCCGAGGAGATCACTAGTTTTGTGATCGACGCTTTCTATGCGGCTTGTGGTAATTTGTGATGGACTAGTTGGAGCACTCCTGCAGGGTTAAATCTTTTGAAAAGTTGTGCCCGTGTTTATGTGGCAAACTTGGAATCTTTGTTAACATTCATTTCTAGATAAATTTAAGTAAACTTAACTAAAATTTGCAAACTATGTGCGTAAGCGTGACTGACTCTTCTCGTGAGCTCTGTATCCGGAAGAGGACATGGTGGGGTTATGTCTGACGTAAGTAAGTATTCAGGATCATTCATTTGATCATCATTAGTTCATGTTCGTTATGTATAATTCATCCCCCTCTTATTCTTGTACTCGTAAGTTAGCCACCTCAAATAAATGCTTAGTCGCTTGCTGCAGCCTCACCACTTAACTATACCTCACCCGTTAAGCTTTGATAGTCTTGATACCTTTGGAAATGACATTGTTGAGTCCCTGTGGCTCACAGATTACTACAACAACAGTTGCAGGTACATGTAAAGTGATATTATGACGTGAGCACGATGATTGTGTTTTGGAGTTTTTTCTTCTTCTTCATTGATGTAGGATGGGTTATAGGCCGGCAGTGTGGGATAGCAAGGATGGACGTCGTTCTTTTATCGTTTGTTTTCGTCCGTAGTCGGACCCTTATCTTCTTCATGATGCTTGTATATTCTTGTATTGAGGTGAACTTGGTGTAGTTTGTGGCGAGTGTAAGCAAATTCCATATGCTCATCCATTATGTACATGTATTTGTAACGATGTCCATTCTTGCATAACGACGAGATTTGCTTCTATCCGTGTCGAGGCCCTCGTGCTAAAATAAGTATATGATCGCATTTTGGGCATTACAAGTTGGTATCAGAGCAGTACCGACCTAGGAGCCCCCTTGATTGATCGAACTTGGCCGAGTCGTGTATAGTGAAAAACTACTTTGAGTCTAGTTATATATCGGAGAGTAGGATTCTTTTTTCTCCTCGTCTATGCTATGGTGATGAATCTTGACGTATGAATTTTAACTCTACTCCTCTTCACACTCAATTTTTTTAGGGTCACGCGGATGTTTTTGGGATCTATATGATGTCGATGTGACAGTGTTCTCACTTGGTGTGTCTTGCTGTGTAGATTTTATTCCGGGGAGTTGAGCACAACTCCAGGGAATTCTTGAGCAGATCATTATCATTCAGATTTCTTAGTATCTCAAGACGGAGGATGTTCGAAATTGCTTCAATACTACTAGTGGCGAGAAGAGTCTGTCATCCCCAGTACTTGTGGAGAGCATCCGTATGTACTACCATACATGGTATCTATGTGATTACGAGGGTCTGAGGTAGATGAGTTTCCGAGATCTCTCGTTGTGTGTATACAGATGTGATACACTGGACGGGTATTTTTATTGCTAGGAGTTGAGTGATTGAATTTACTCCTTGTATCCGTGGACCTGAATGCATGACCAGAAAATTTCGGTAGTTCTTAGGTGGGAATTCAAGTGGTTACTTATAGGATAATCTTCCAACACATGCATGATGTGAGGTTGGGGTTCGACATCTAATGGATTCATTTGTTCATGGTCGTTTTTACACAGGATAGTCTTGATATATGTCAATAGTATGCTTCGACAAGCCATGTAGTTCGCTACGCCTAAGGAGCTTAGTCGAGCGTCATTTCAATATGACAATGCAATGTACTATCGAGCCTGTGTTAACCTTACCACGAAAATATAGGACAAATTCCCCGTCATGAATTTGTTCTGGTTTGTTTCTAGGTCGCATCCTTTTTTATTGGACTATGGTAATTCGAGTTGCTTCGATGTCAAGTTGTGAATTCATATCTTTCTAAGAGGCGTTCTCATATTTTTATGAGAATGCAAATTCTTTTGCTCATTCCATTTGTCTTATCAATTCTTTTCAACCGGAGTCGTCATGTCAATTCCTTTCAACCGGTGTGCTTCTCTTCAAGTCAATTCTATCCTTTTCAATATTTGCAAGACCAATCTCTCATTTCATTCCGGAGTTGGTCTCATTTGCCCCAAGTTGTCTTTGTATTCCCCCCGCCCTCCTGCCCTTTTTCTCCAATTATTTAATTGTCATCCAAGCACCTTCTTTCATTGATGCTTCTTCTCTCTTTTCTTCCATATTCTATCTGGTGATTCATTATGAAGATTCCAGGAGTTCTAAGGTCATCATTTTTCATTCTTGTTCTCTTTTCTGGTAAATTCAATTCAAGATGTCAGTGCTCATCATGTTATTTTCATCCTATAAATGATTTTCCATGTTCAAATTCTCATCAAGCTTCTCTTGTTATTCATCCATCTTGGTTCTATCCGGAGTGTTGAAGGTACCTTAGAAGTTCTTGTTCTCAATCCTTTCAATTATTTCGAGGTTCTCACCTCATCAAGTTTTCATTTGTACCGGTGCAATCTCTTTTACTAAGCAATTGTTTCAATGGTGTTTGCTTTTAGTGGGCCCATAACCCATAGGTTCTTTCCCAGGATCTTATCTGGCTCTTGTAATCTTTTCCGGAGATCTCTATTCTTTTAAGTGTCATGTAAGAATGATTATATCAGTCATGTCCCTTCTCCAAGATCTATTCGAGTTAATTTCCTTCATTGGCTCAACTTTTCCTTATTCATTATTCTGGAGTATCTCAGTAATTCTTGATGGTGAGTCTTGCCATCATCGTCAGCTTGCTAATTTGAAGGAGTGTTTCTCTTAAATCTTTGTCCATTCTTTTTGAAGATTGTGGTTTCAGCTTGGTGCTATAATCTTGAATTGGCTTCGATCATGAGAAATTCTCCATATCTATCCGATGCGTTTCAGAGTTGTTTTCCTTTCTCGATCCTCTGAAGGCCATAATTTAAGAAGATTTCTTCATTCTAAGATTTCGGTTTTCATTCTCAAATTCCTCTCAAATGTTGTTTCTTCATTCGTTTCTCAATTATTCTGGTGCGTTGTTCAAGTTTCTCTCAGGTGGATCAAGATGTCTTCATTCTCATGTATCTCCATTCAATCTTGGTATCCTTATTCAATTGCAAATTCTTACGATGGCCTGTTAAATCTTTCTCTAATCGAATCATGCTCTTTTGTCCTCATGTAGCCCAGTTTATTTGTGTTATCCTCTTTCATTCCAAATTCTTACTGGTGTTTCTTTCAAGACTTCTTTAGTTTGTGCTCCATCTCTTTCTCCCCAATCTTTTCCAAGAAGAATAAGTGGCATGCTAAATACGTTGCTTGTCATCAATTAACTTGATGAAGGATGAGCATAACATAATTCTTCTTCTTGTTCATCAAGGTGATTTCAATTCTTCTCTCGGAGTGGTTCATCATATCAATTATTTATATCAAGTGTTCTTATCTTTTCTTTTCCGGAGTTTCAAGTTTTCTCAAGTATCTCTTCGTGAAGCTTCATATAAATCTTGCAAGCCTTTAATCTTATTCTTTTCAACCTTAATTATTTTCTATCATCCTTTCATTCCGGTCTTCTCCAAGAGGTTCTTCATGGTGTCCCATCAAGATTCAATTGATTCTCAAGGTGTTCTTCAAGATTCTTGTGGTATACTTTAAGTGTTCGTATCTTGCATTTCAAAGTGCAATTCTTCCTCCATTTTACTTTGAGGTGGTGTTATAGCATTATTGTTAGTGGAGGGGTCTCAAAGAGAAGTGGTTTCAAGAATGATATATTTAAATCCACCAATCCTTTGATCAGGAGATATTTTAACCGAGGGTTCTTCATTGACTCATTTGGGTTTAGGTTTCACTTAAATCTTTTCCTAAGGATTGTTGCTATTATGGTGATTATTGTTGATACAAGTTCTCAATGTATCCTCTTGTTGCAAGAGGTTCTGTGTATCTTGTTGCATCCAAGCAATCCTTGTTTTCATTTGTGGCTAATTGTCACCTCATCATTTGAGATGTTTCGGTAAGCCCACAACAAGCTTGTTCCTTTTGTTGTTTTTTTCCAACAACTCCATTCAATTCTTGTGTAGATGCTTCTCAATTCAATTGTGGTGGAAGTTGTCATTTTATTCTCCATTCTTTCTTCCCAAAGATCTAGTTTCTATTCTCTTGTTTCGGAGTTGTTGTGATGTTGCTCTCATTTATCCATTGTATAGTTTTGTCAAGATCGTGTTCCTTCCTTTCTTATTCATTTAACCGGAGTGTTGTGTCTTATTTCATGTTCTTTTCTTGCTTATCAATTTAGTTGGTTTGTTGTCAATCTTTTCAAGATTCTTCCATCTTATCAAATTTTGTCCTCAATTTCCTATCGAAGTGCTCCCGAAATTTTGTTTGAATTCTTTCTTGTTTCTCATATCATTCTTCATCTCTTTGCAAACTTCAAGATTCATTGGTTTCACTCGTTGTCAAAGAAGCAACTAAATTTTTACCTCTTCCTTTTCTCTTCCTCTTCCCCTTTCATTCTTAGATCTTGGGGCGAGATCTCTTTTTAGTGTAGGAGAGTTGTAACAGCCCGAGACCGACGCTCCAGAAGATTCCACTTTTATTTCATTGCTGTTGTGTGATTAGTTTGTTTGTCGCACTCATCCTTGCATCATGCGCATCATCTGCATTGCATCGACACTTAGTTCCCGCTAGTTTTCAAAACTGGCATCCATTATTAGTTAGAAGTTCTCTTCGTTTCGGCATTGACCGTTTGGAGACCAACCACACACGCACGCGCCTGCGGCATCGATAAAATATTTGTTTCTAAAAGTGTGTATGAAACATTCTCAGATTGGGTTGAAACTTGACATGCGGTCTTATTTTAATGTAGGTAGGTCGCCTGCCAAATTTCGTCGCAATCGGAGTTTGTTTGATACTCGAACCGTCAAACCTATAACAACACTATAGCCGATCAACTGTCAGACGTTTCGGTATTTTAAAACTCCGATGCCGGGTTGCCCTTTTTTTCCTCTCATCACTGCCTAGCCCCTCTACACAATTCACCGACCCCCGCACAACCTAGTCCGAAAACCTCCGGGTACTCAAAACACACGGTCGTAATCATTGGGTCCGGATCAACCTTGTAATACTGCAAACATCAATCTATCCATTACCTCTCCTAACCTATCTTTCTCGACCGTTTGATCAAGACTGAAGGGTCCGAACCCAACTTGCTTTGTTTATATATATAGACCACCTAACCTAAACCTAGCCTAACCGTAAAAATTCTCCACCTTGTCCCTTCCCACAATGCCGCCGCCACCCTCTCCCTCGGGATCTCCTCCCGATCAACCCCCTCTCGCTCATTTTCTGTTTGCATCCAACCAGAGCAGCCCTGCAATAGAGCTAGCCCGCAGCCACAGCCGAGCTCCCGCTCCACCCAATCGAGAGCCTGAGGCGCCCGAGTTCCCCCTCCCCTGCTTCCCGTCTGCGTCCAGAACCTCCCGAGATGCTCCCGCCTCCTCGTGCGAGCACGCACCCAAGGAGCTCGATCTGCTCCTCCTCCTTGCAGAAGCAGCAGCATCTGCGGACGCGTCCGTCGCGTGCGTGCTGAAGCCAGCAGGCCGCCCCATGCTCTTCCTCTGCTCTCCCATCTCTATTTCTTCTCTTATCTCAACCTCACATCTCTCTCTTTTTTCACTCGCTTAGCAGGATGTGCAGTCGTCGCCATTGTTTGGAGCAGCGCCGCCTCGAGCCTCGCCAGAGATGCCCATCATCCCAGGCCGGAGCTCCCCCTCTCCTCCCTGTCTCCTCCGCCTCCCTTCTCTCGTTCCTCTCTCTCAGACCTGTCCATATCTCTGTTTTTCACAGCTACACGAGACACGGCCATCGTCATTGAGCTCCACCTCGCACCCATCATATGGCTGCCAGATCCGGTTGCCCCGCGTACGATCCGCCCGTCCCGACCTTCCCGAGCGCCTTCCTCATCCCGCCGGCGATGAGCCTCACCAGAACCAGATGTCGCGGCGTGCCATAGTACGAGTAGCCCGTGTCCTCGACCATGACTACAAAGCAGTTGTGTTTCAGTTTTGTCAGTTACGCAACAAGGTATGTGTGGTTTCTAGTGAAGGAACCCAGTTTTATCAATTGCGGGTCTCAGCCCAGCTGGTCACTGCATTGCACCTCCACCCATGAAACCAGGGATCAAATCCCAATCAGCCCCTATTTTGGGTTTTCTTTTGTGTTACTTCTGTTTAGCCTACGGTTGTATTATCTTTCAGTTTTGTCAGTTTAGTGCTAGATGTGTTACCTGTTCTGCAATATCCACCTTGCATCAATGGCCCACTGCTAGCCTAGCTGATCAGCCCGTAGGCTTGCAACTGCAGGTCCTGGGTTCGAATCCGGTGCACCCTGCATTTTTATTTGTTTGGTTTTTTGATTGTCTCGGTTTCTACCCGCTTGCTTGTCTGGTTTATATAGGACCGAAACCACCACCGTATCGCATGTCTACTTAAGTGCACTTGGTCGTTCGAGTGAGCAAACATCCTTGAGATCCAGGGATCAAATCCCCATGGCCTCTCTTTTATTTTCACCCCGTGTATTTATTTTTATTTTGCATGCATGTTGCATCCATGTCATAGGATCTGTGTTGCATGTATCTCTTAGGCCGTCACTCCGTTGGAGATGAATAATATATGTTAACCGACAAGAATGACGTGTAGTTTCACGTGAACCACTTTATTTTTCCGTTTAACAACATAAAATATGTTTAGGTCAGATCTCGACAGATTTCGAAGTTAACAAATGGGGTCAGTTCGGAGATGTTATATAAGTAGATTTTGACCTCATTCAAAATGCCTAGATAATTAGCTTATTTATGTTTCACCTCTTGCAATGTTAACAACATTTTAAAATTGTCGTGTACCTAAACGGCGGTGAACTAAATAATTCATATATGGAGTTTCGTCAATATGCAAAACGTTGCATATTGATCTTCACTTAATGTGTAGTGTTCAATTGTTGTGAATTGCTATGCCATGTCTTGCATAATTGAATTGACATGCATCATATTAGGTTGTGCATCATATCGTGCATGTGTTATGGTGAATATTGTGTGTTGATTCTTGTTTCTGGTTTTCTTCTTCTTGATAGAGTTCCTCAAGCGTGTCGGAATGTGATGATCTGTTCAACTACGTTGGTTCCTTCGCTTCACGGTTTCGTTCTTATTCCGAGCAGGATCACATGCAAGATGACCATTTCCCTAGATACCATTACTATCATTTCCATGCTAGTTGTTTTGTTTCAATCACTATGTATTGCTGCCTACCACCTGCTAAATATCAGCCTCCCAACATTGTCATGAAAACCTTTAACCTTACGAGTTTCCACAACCTAGCAAACCACAGTTTGGCTATGGTACTACTTGCTCAGCCTTCTGATAGTGTTGCTAGTTGAAGGTGCAGTTGCTTCCATGTGAAAACATGGGTTCCTTGTTATATCACCATATAATTGCTAATTAATTTAATGGACCTATATACTTGGTAAAAGGTGGAAGGCTCGGTTTTCTCGCCTGGTGTTTTTTTTCATATTTGTCGCCCTAGTTTCGGCTACCGGTGTTATATTCCATAACTGAGCGCTCCTAACACGCTCGGGGTTGTTATGGGGACCCCCTTCATAACTCGTTTTACTTTAAGACTGGTGTGGCAAGCCTCAACTTTGATACTACATTTGCTTAATAACTAATAAAAAGCATAGGACCCCTCCAATACTCATAGATAATTAATCAACCCCCAGGCCAGTGCTCCTCATGAGTGTTGGTCCAAAATAGAGTACTGTGCGGGCCATCCCAAGTAAACTTGGGTGATTTCTATCACGCCACCGTACCCGTCGCTTTTCCGTCATGTCCTGAGTACGAGATATTTGACTCCTATCGGGTTCGTCGACACATCGGCTGGCCTTGTTGGATTTGTCTTACCTTTTACGAAATAGCTTGTGCATCGGGATTTCGTTGATGTTTGAGATATCTCAGAGTTGACTTTTTTGACTAAGGAATCCGAGGAGATCACTAGTTTCGTGATCAAGGCTTTTTATGCGGTTTGTGGTAATTTGTGATGGACTAGTTGGAGCACCCGTGCAGGGTTAAATCTTTCGGAAATCCATGCCCGTGGTTATGTGGCAAACTTGGAATCTTTGTTAACATGCGGTTCTAGATAACTTGAACTAAACTTAATTTAAATTTGCCAACTCTGTGCGTAACCGTGACTGACTCTTCTCGTGAGTTCAGTATCGGGAAGAGGACACTGTGGGGTTATGTCTGACGTAAGTAAGTGTTCAAGATCATTCATTTGATCACCATTAGTTCACGTTCATTCTAGGTAGTTCATCCCCCTCTTATTCATGTACTCCTAAGTTAGCCACGTCAAATAAATGCTTAGTCGCTTGCTCCAGGCTCACCACTTAACCATACCTCACCCATTAAGCTTTCCTAGTCTTGATACCATTGGAAATGAGATTGCTGAGTCGTTGTGGCTCACTGATTACTACAACAGTAGTTGTAGGTACAAGTAAAGTGATATTATGACGTCAGCGTGATGATTGTGTTTTGGAGTTTCTTCTTCTTCTTCTTCATCGATCAAGGATGGATTCCAGGCCGGTAGCCTGGGACATCAAGGATCGACGTCGTTCTTTCATTTTTTGTTTTCATCCATAGTCGGACCCTCTCTTCTTCATCATGCGTGTATATTCTTGTATTGATGTGAACTTGATGTAGTTTGTGGCGAGTGTAAGCCAATTCCATATACTCATCTATTCTGTACAAGTATTTGTAACAATATCCATTCTTGCAAAACGATGAGATGCGCTTCTATCCCTGTCGAGGCCCTTGTGCCAAAATAAGGATAGGATCACAACTTGGGCGTTACACTTCCGCTCTGTTGTTGCGAGCAACCATGAAATCCGTAGAACTCCTTCACGCCTTGGTCGTATGCGAAGGTCATCCTCACTTCACGAGTTACCCGTTTTGATTCATTGTCTAAACAACATAAAAGGCATCAGAATTTGCATCGCCTAATCCTGTAAATCAAAATAATCCGGCCACAATGTCTTTTAGTATATATATCGCACCTAAAATTATCCCTTTTACACTCTAACACAGTGTTGGGGAACGTCGCATGGGAAACAAAAAATTTCCTACGCGCACGAAGACCTATCATGGTGATGTCCATCTACGAGAGGGGATGTGTGATCTACGTACCCTTGTAGACCGTACAGCAGAAGCGTTAGTGAACGCGGTTGATGTAGTGGAACGTCCTCACGTCCCTCGATCCGCCCCGCGAACCATCCCGCGATCAGTCCCACGATCTAGTGCCGAACGGACGGCACCTCCGCGTTCAGCACACGTACAGCTCGACGATGATCTCGGCCTTCTTGATCCAGCAAGAGAGACGGAGAGGTAGAAGAGTTCTCCGGCAGCGTGACGGCGCTCCGGAGGTTGGTGATGATCTTGTCTCAGCAGGGCTCCGCCCGAGCTCCGCAGAAACGCGATCTAGAGGAAAAACCGTGGAGGTATGTGGTCGGGCTGTCGTGGAAAAGTCGTCTCAAATCAGCCCTAAAACCTTCCTATATATAGGTGGGAGAGGGGGGCCTTGCCTTGGGGCTCAAGGAGCCCCAAGGGGGTCGGCCGAGCCAAAGGGGGGAAGGTCTCCCCTTCCAAACCGAATCCAACTTGGTTTTGAAGGTGGAGTCCTTCTTCCCTTTGCCACCTCCTCCTTTTTTTTCTTTTCTCTTTGATTTTCTTCCTATGGCGCATAGGGCCTTCTTGGGCTGTCCCACCAGCCCACTAAGGGCTGGTGCGCCACCCCCAAGGCCTATGGGCTTCCCCGAGGTGGGTTGCCCCCCCGGTGAACACCCGGAACCCATTCGTCATTCCCGGTACATTCCCGGTAACTCCGAAAACCTTCCGGTAATCAAATGAGGTCATCCTATATATCAATCTTCGTTTCCGGACCATTCCGGAAACCCTCGTTACGTCCGTGATCTCATCCGGGACTCCGAACAACATTCGGTAACCAACCATATAACTCAAATACGCATAAAACAACGTCGAACCTTAAGTGTGCAGACCGTGCGGGTTCGAGAACTATGCAGACATGACCCGAGTGACTTCTCGGTCAATATCCAATAGCGGGACATGGATGCCCATATTGGATCCCACATATTCTACGAAGATCTTATCGTTTGAACCTCAGTGCCAGGGATTCATATAATCCCGTATGTCATTCCCTTTGTCCTTCGGTATGTTACTTGCCTGAGATTCGATCGTCAGTATCCGCATACCTATTTCAATCTCGTTTACCGGAAAGTCTCTTTACTCGTTCCGTAATACAAGATCCCGCAACTTACATTAAGTCACATTGCTTGCAAGGCTTGTGTGTGATGTTGTATTACCGAGTGGGCCCCGAGATACCTCTCCGTCACACGGAGTGACAAATCCCAGTCTCGATCCATACTAACTCAACTAACACCTTCAGAGATACCTGTAGAGCATCTTTATAGTCACCCAGTTACGTTGCGACGATTGATACACACAAAGCATTCCTCCGGTGCCAGTGAGTTATATGATCTCATGGTCATAGGAACAAATACTTGACACGCAGAAAACAGTAGCAACAAAATGACACGATCAACATGCTACGTCTATTAGTTTGGGTCTAGTCCATCACATGATTCTCCTAATGATGTGATCCCGTTATCAAGTAACAACACTTGCCTATGGCCAGGAAACCTTGGCCATCTTTGATCAACGAGCTAGTCAACTAGAGGCTTACTAGGGACAGTGTTTTGTCTATGTATCCACACAAGTATTGTGTTTCCAATCAATACAATTATAGCAAGGATAATAAACGATTATCATGAACAAAGAAATATAATAATAACTAATTTATTATTGCCTCTAGGGCATATTTCCAACAGTCTCCCACTTGCACTAGAGTCAATAATCTAGTTCACATCACCATGTGATTTCAACGAATCCAACACCCATATAGTTATGGGGTCTGATCACGTCTTGCTCGTGAGAGAGGTTTTAGTCAACGGTTCTAGAACTTTCAGATCCGTGCGTTATTTACAAATCTTTATGTCATCTTATAGATGCTGCTACTACGTGCTATTCGGAAATGCTCCAAATATCTACTCTACTACACGAATCCGTTTCACTACTCATAGTTATTCGGATTAGTGTCAAAGCTTGCATCGACGTAACCCTTTACGACGAACTCTTTAACCACCTCCATAATCGAGAAAAATTTCTTAGTCCATTTAGTTACTAAGGATAACTTTGACCGCTGCTAGTGATTCAATCATGGATCACTCTCTGTACCTCTCAACAGACTTTGAGTCAAGGCACACATCAGGTGCGGTACACAGCATGGCATGCTTTAGATTCTACGGCTAAGGCATAGAAGACGACCTTCGTCTATTCTCTTTATTCTGCCGTGGTCGGGTTTTGAGTCTTACTCAAATTCACACCTCACAATGCAACCAAGAACTCCTTCTTTGCTGATCTATTTTGAACTCCTTCAAAAACTTGTCAAGGCATGCATCTTGTTGAAACTTCCATTAAGTGCTTTTGATCTATCTCCATAGATCTTTGATGCTCAACGTTCAAGTAGCGCAATCCAGGTATTCCTTTGAAAACTCCTTTCAAACAACCTTGTATGCTTTACAGAAATTCTACATTACTTCTGATCCACAATATGTCAACCACATATACTTATCAGAAATTCCATAGTGCTCCCACTCACTTTTTTGGAAATACAAGTTTCTCATAAACCTTGTACAAACCCAAAATCTTTGATCATCTCATCAAAGTGTATATTCCAACTCTGAGATGCTTGCACCAGTCCATTGAAGGATCACTTGAGCTTGCATACTTGCTAGTATCTTTAGGATTGACAAAACCTCCTGGTTGTATCATATACAATGTTTGCTCAAGGAAACCGTCGAGGAAACAATGTTTTGACATCCTACGTGCAATATTTCATAAATAATGCAGCAACTACTAACATAATTCTAACAGACTTTCAGCATCGCTACGAGTGAGAAAGTCTCATCATAGTCAACTGTTTGATCTTGTCAGAAACTTCTTTGCAACAAGTCGAGCTTTAATAGTGACTTATCACTATCATCGTCTGTCTTCCTTTTAAAGATCCATCTTTACTCAATAGTCCTATGACCATCAAGTAGTTCTTCCAAAGTCTACACTTTGTTTTCATACATGGATCCTCTCTCGGATTTCATGGCTTCCGGCCATTTGTCGGAATCTGGGCCCACCATTGCTTTCTCCATAACTCGTAGGTTCACTGTTGCTCAACAACATGACCTCCAAGACAGGGTTACCGTACCACTCTGTAGTAGTACGCGACCTTGTCAACCTACAAGGCTTGTAGTAACTTGATCCGATGCTCGATGATCACCATCATGAGATTTCACTTCAATTGGTGTAGGCGCCACAGGAACAACTGCCTGCGCCCTGCTACACACTGGTCGAAGTGATGGTTCAATAACCTCATCAAGTGCTACCACCCTCCCACTCAATTCTTTCGAGAGAAACCTTTCCTCGAGAAAGGATCCGTTTCTAGAAACAAACACTTTGCTTTCGGATCTGAGATAGGAGATGTACCCAACTGTTTTGGATATCCTATGAAGATGCATTCATTCGCTTTGGGTTCGAGCTTATCAGACTGAAACTTTTTCACATAAGTGTCGAAACCCCAAACTTTCAAGAAACGACAGTTTAGATTTCTCTAAACCTCAGTCTATACTTTGTCATCTCAACGGAAATACGTGGTGCCCTATTTAAAGTGAATGCGGTTGTCTCTAATGCTTAACCCATAAACGATAGTGGTAATTCTATAAGAGACATCATAGCATGCACCATACCAAATAGTGTGTGGCTATGACGTTGAGATACATCATCACACTATGATGTTCTAGGTGGCATGAACTGCGAAACAATTTCCACATTGTCTTAACTGCGTACCAAAACTCGTAACTCAGATATTCATTTCTATGATCATATCGTAGATAGTTTATCCTCTTGTTACGACGAACTTCACTCCGAAACAGAATTGAACTTTTCAATATTTCATACTTGTGATTCATTAAGCAAATACTCTAGTATCTACTCAAATCGTCATTGAAGTAAGAACATAATGATATCCACTGCGTGCCTCAGCACCCATTGGACTGCATACATCAAAATGTATCACTTCCAACATGTTACTATCTTATTTCATCTTAATGAAAACAAGGCCTTGCTCATGTGGTATGATTTTCATGTCACTTGTGATTCAAAATCAAGTGAGTATAAAGATCCATCAGCATGGAGCCTCTTCATGCAATTTATACCAACATGACTCAAGTTGCAGTGCCACAAGTAAGTGGTACTATCATCATTACCGCCTATCTTTTGGCACCAATATTATGAACATGTGTAACACTACGATCGAGATTCAATAAACCATTGAAGGTGATTATTCAAGAAAATAGAGTAACCATTACTCTCTTTAAATGAATAATCGTATTGCAATAAACACGATCCAATCATGTTCGTGCTTAACGCAAGCACCATATAACAATTATTTAGGTTTAACACCAATCCCGATGGTAGAGGGAGCGTGTGACGTTTGATCATATCAACCTTGGAAACACTTCCAACACGTATCATCACCTCGCCTTTAGCTAGTCTCCGTTTATGCCGTAGCTTTCATTTCGTGTTACTAATCACTTAGCAACCGAACCGGTATCCAATACCCTCATGCTACTAGGAGTACTAGTAAAGTACACATCAACATCATGTATATCAAATATACTTCTTTCGACTTTTGCCAGCCTTCTTATCTACCAAGTATCTAGAGTTGCTCCGCCTCAGTGACTGTTCCCCTCATTACAGAAGCACTTAGTTCTCGGGTTTGGGTTTAATCTTGGGTCTCTTCATTAGTGCAGCAACTGTTTTGCTGTTTCACGAAGTATCCCTTCTAGCCCTTGCCTTTCTTGAAACTTAGTGGTTTTACAAACCATCAACTATTGATGCTCCTTCTTGATATCTACTTTCGCAGTGTCAAACATCGCGAATCACTCAAGGATCATTGTATCTATCCTTGATATGTTATAGTTCATCACGAAGCTCTCACAACTTGGTGGCAGTGACTTTGGAGAACCATCACTATCTCATCTGGAAGATTAACTCCCACTTGATTCAAGTGATTTTCGTACTCACACAATCTGAGCACGCGCTCAACGATTGAGATTTTCTCCTTTACTTTGTGGACAAAGAATCTTGTCGGAGGTCTTGTACCTCTTAACAAGGGCACAAGCATGAAATCACAATTTCATCTCTTTAGAACATCATTTATGTTCCGCGACGTTTCAAAACGTCTTTGGCGCCTTGCTTCTAAGCCATTAAGTATTTTGCACTGAACTATCGTGTAGTCATCAGAAACGTGTATGTCGGATGTTCACAGCATCCACAGACGACGCTCGAGGTGCAGCACACCGAGTGGTGCATTAAGGACATAAGCCTTCTGCGCAGCAACGAGGACAATCCTCGGTTTTACAGACTCAGTCTGCAAAGTTTGCTACTATCAATTTTCAACTAAATTTTCTCTAGGAACATATAAAAAATAGTAGAGCTATAGCGCAAGCTACATCGTAATTCGCAAAGACCATTAGACTATGTTCATGAAATTAGTTCAATTAATCACATTACTTAAGAACTCCCACTCAAAAAGTACATCTCTCTAGTCATTTGAGTGGTACATGATCCAAATCCACTATCTCAAGTCCGATCATCACGTGAGTCGAGAATAGTTTCAGTGGTAAGCATCTCTATGCTAATCATATCAACTATACGATTCATGCTCGACCTTTCAGTCTCATGTGTTCCGAGGCCGTGTCTTCACATGCTAGGCTCGTCAAGCTTAACCCGAGTGTTCCGCGTGTGCAACTGTTTTGCACCCGTTGTATGTGAACGTTGAGTCTATCACACCCGATCAGCACGTGGTGTCTCGAAACGAAGAACTTTCGCAACGGTGCACAGTCGGGGAGAACACAATTTCGTCTTGAAATTTTAGTGAGAGATCACCTCATAATGCTACCGTCGTTCGAAGCAAGATAAGGTGCAAAAAGGATTAACATCACATGCAATTCATAAGTGACATGATATGGCCATCATCATGCGCTTCTTGATCTCCATCACCAAAGCACCGGCATGATCTTCTTGTCACCGGCGACACACCATGATCTCCATCATTATGATCTCCATCAACGTGTCCCCATTGGGGTTGTCGTGCTACTCATGCTATTACTACTAAAGCTACATCCTAGCAATATAGTAAACGCATCTGCAAGCACAAACGTTAGTTTAAAGACAACCCTATGGCTTCTGCCGGTTGTCGTACCATCGACGTGCAAGTCGATATTAACTATTACAACATGATCATCTCATACATCCAATATATCACATCACATCGTTGGCCATATCACATCACAAGCATACCCTGCAAAAACAAGTTAGACGTCCTCTAATTTTGTTGTTGCATGTTTTACGTGGTGACCATGGGTATCTAGTAGGATCGCATCTTAATTACGCAAACACCACAACGGAGATATATGAATTTCTATTTAACCTCATCCAAGGACCTCCTCGGTCAATTCCGATTCAACTAAAGTTGGAGAAACTAACACCCGCCAGTCATCTTTGAGCAACGGAGTTACTCGTAGCGATGAAACCAGTCTCTCGTAAGCGTACGAGTAATGTCGGTCCGAGCCGCTTCGACCCAACAATACCGCGGAATCAAGAAAAGACTAAGGAGGGCAGCAAAACGCACATCACCGCCCACAAAAACTTTTGTGTTCTACTCGAGAAGACATCTACGCATGAACCTAGCTCATGATGCCACTGTTCGGGAACGTCGCATGGGAAACAAAAATTTTCCTACGCGCACGAAGACCTATCATGGTGATGTCCATCTACGAGAGGGGATGTGTGATCTACGTACCCTTGTAGACCGTACAGCAGAAGCGTTAGTGAATGCGGTTGATGTAGTGGAACGTCCGTACGTCCCTCAATCCGCCCCGCGAACCGTCCCGCGATCAGTCCCACGATCTAGTGCCGAACGGACGGCACCTCCGCGTTCAGCACACGTACAGCTCGACGATGATCTCGGCCTTCTTGATCCAGCAAGAGAGACGGAGAGGTAGAAGAGTTCTCCGGCAGCGTGACGGCACTCCGGAGGTTGGTGATGATCTTGTCTCAGCAGGGCTTCGCCCGAGCTCCGCAGAAACGCGATCTAGAGGAAAAACCGTGGAGGTATGTGGTCGGGCTGCCGTGGAAAAGTCGTCTCAAATCAGCCCTAAAACCTCCGTATATATAGGTGGGAGAGGGGGGGCCTTGCCTTGGGGCTCAAGGAGCCCCAAGGGGGTCGGCCGAGCCAAAGGGGGGAAGGTCTCCCCTTCCAAACCGAATCCAACTTGGTTTGGAAGGTGGAGTCCTTCTTCCCTTTCCCACCTCCTCCTTTTTTTTCTTTTCTCTTTGATTTTCTTCCTATGGCGCATAGGGCCTTCTTGGGCTGTCCCACTAGCCCACTAAGGGCTGGTGCACCACCCCCAAGGCCTATGGGCTTCCCCGAGGTGGGTTGCCCCCCCCTGGTGAACACCCGGAACCCATTCGTCATTCCCGGTACATTCCCGGTAACTCCGAAAACCTTCCGGTAATCAAATGAGGTCATCCTATATATCAATCTTTGTTTCCGGACCATTCCGGAAACCCTCGTGACGTCCGTGATCTCATATGGGACATCGAACAACATTCGGTAACCAACCATATAACTCAAATACGCATAAAACAACGTCGAACCTTAAGTGTACAGACCCTGCGGGTTCGAGAACTATGCAGACATGACCCGAGTGACTTCTCGGTCAATATCCAATAGCGGGACCTGGATGCCCATATTGGATCCCACATATTCTACGAAGATCTTATCGTTTGAACCTCAGTGCCAACGATTCGTATAACCCCGTATGTCATTCCCTTTGTCCTTCGGTATGTTACTTGCCCGAGATTCGATCGTCAGTATCCGCATACCTATTTCAATCTCGTTTACCGGCAAGTCTCTTTACTCGTTCCGTAATACAAGATCCCGCAACTTACATTAAGTCACATTGCTTGCAAGGCTTGTGTGTGATGTTGTATTACCGAGTGGGCCCCGAGATACCTCTCCGTCACACGGAGTGACAAATCCCAGTCTCGATCCATACTAATTCAACTAACACCTTCGGAGATACCTGTAGAGCATCTTTATAGTCACCCAGTTACGTTGCGACGTTTGATACACACAAAGCATTCCTCCGGTGTCAGTGAGTTATATGATCTCATGGTCATAGGAACAAATACTTGACACGCAGAAAACAGTAGCAACAAAATGACACGATCAACATGCTACGTCTATTAGTTTGGGTCTAGTCCATCACATGATTCTCCTAATGATGTGATCCCGTTATCAAGTAACAACACTTGCCTATGGCCAGGAAACCTTGGCCATCTTTGATCAACGAGCTAGTCAACTAGAGGCTTACTAGGGACAGTGTTTGGTCTATGTATCCACACAAGTATTGTGTTTCCAATCAATACAATTATAGCATGGGTAATAAACGATTATCATGAACAAAGAAATATAATAATAAGTAATTTATTATTGCCTCTAGGGCATATTTCCAACACACAGTCACACATCACTTCTACCTATAGCAGGGACGCGTCGCCTCGCCATACCACTCGAGTCATGTTTACCTGATTGTGTTGCCCTCTCACCTCACCGATGGCATGGGGCGTGGTAGTATGGAATAACCCTAAGTTGACATTCCCAATTCGTTTGTTACGAGGGAACTAAGCAATCCCAATTCGAAGTAATTTCCCGATATTAGCAAAGCACACGCCACTAAATAAGTCAGCTCCACAAACAATTAGTTATTATTCTATTTACATTAAAAAAATCACGCATCCAACATTTTCATTGACAATAAAAAGGGTCGAAGAATCTATACATCGCACCCGACGTGCAAAATCCAACTTGTTTGTTATCCCGCACGACCTTCTTAGCCTGACCCGTGAGATGCAAAGGAGGGCCTCTCAGCCAGGCTGAGGCATACGCGAGAATCAAGCATATCCCGCAGCTAGGCTCACGCATGCATCGCCCTTCCCTTTTCTCCTTCTCTCTCTCACGTTAGATCTGATTGAGTACACCAACCCATAACCGTCGCCCCCACCATCATCTGGGCCATCTCTTTCGTCACCTGTGCGAACTCCTTCGTTGGAGATCAAACCCATCGGGCCTCCACCACGTCCATGTTATGGGCTCCCCGCCTTGCTTCAACATTCTGCCAGCGTCAAACTATGACATCACCGCGCGCACACGCACGTGCGAACAAGCACGCCAGAGCTCACCATGCCGCCCTCCACCCATCAAGAGGAAGAAGGGGGAGGGAAGGGGAGCACCTACACATCACGAACCATAACCAGCGTCGAGTTTCTCCCTGTTTTCCCCTCAAGCTGAGCCGCCGCCACCAATCCAGTTGGAGTCGAATCTCCGCTACCGGCATCTCCTCCCAGTTGTTGTCCCGCCCTTCACTTTGTTGATGCCAAGCCATTTACCACATCTAAGTGGGATGGTCAGATTGGTGAAAATGTTTTGATTGTTTTGGTTTAGATTTTAGTTCATTCTTGTTTTACTCATTCTCTTTGTCCATGAAAGAATCCCGATTCAGTTTAAATGATTAAAATTAAAACAAAATAGTTCGCACGATAAATTTCAAACACAACCTACCAAACAACATCCATTATATATAGCATCTCTCATGCATCCATATCATACAGTTCACCAAACACCCATCTTAGCTCATCTTTCCATCAACTCAACTAGACCCAGCTCACCTCGATCCCTCATGCGATGCAGCCTACAGACACCCAGGTAAACAAACACACACCAGGGGACGCAACGACCATGCTGGAACAACAGCGGGAAAGGGATGGTTTTCGGCAGATCCTGTGTCAGGTGGGGGCAGGTGAGGTAGGCTATTTTTTTGAATGTGTTTTTGGAAAACAAAATCACCTCTAACTTCATCTTCGGACGATGGTATGCCACTTCAGCAACATATGGGACCCACCTGTCATAAACGCGCTCAATCGGCTCTAATCCATTGATCAGTGTTATCTGTCAAACGATTACGCTAGACATTGTGTTTTTGCAAACAAATGTATAATAGTGTTTTCTTTTTTAGAAAAGGAGGTTAAACCCCCGGCCTCTGCATCAGTCGATGCATACACTCATCTTTATTAATTATTCCATGAAGGTATGACAAGAACATACATAAAGCCACCACTCACACCTACAATCCTAACAATGTGGAGAGCTCTCATTCCTCATATCTAAAATAGATGTCGTCCCCGATCTATCCGCGTAACGTATCGGAACCAACAATTGGTGCAACACACCTAAAGCGTACACCACATGCACACGTTTTAAAGGTTCCATCATCATTGAACCGTTGTCCCATCCTCACGAGAGAGATCCACATCATCCTTGCTAGTCTGACCATTCGTTGACGGCACCACGGCGCCCAATGATGCCATTGCCCTGCGCTCGTTCATACCGATGCGGAGACTCATGAAGATCTTTCATGTGTAGCATCTGTCAAACATGCATGACACCGCGTAGAACCTGTCGGACATCCATGACTTGACATCTCCACCGAAGCTCCGATCAAGACGAAGCTACCCCGCCTCCTGCCTCTGTCTTCCAGTGCTGCTCCACAAATGATGCTCCCAAGAGATAAATGGCACCGTAGTGCCGCCATCGTCCGATAGGGAAGACCAGATCGTAGGGTTTCCCCCGGAGTAGCATGAGTGTGTCCACAATAGTTACAAGATGATGCCTTCATCAATGTAATAACATAGAATGCCGCCATCGCCTAGTGTCGGCTCGGTTTTCATGGGCAACCGTATCTCCCATACTCCCAGTTGAGATTAGATAACAGATCTCAAGATACGAACTCACAACATCAGGTCGACTACCTATAATGGAGGATATGACCACCACCGTTGGCTCCACCATCTAGATCAGATCTGATTGGAGGTGTCGCTGCGTAGTCCACCACACACTCCATGTCGTTGTCGATCCGAAGCAAGATGGTGCACCGCTGTAGCATAGCCAGCCCCTACCGTCCAAACTGGGCTAGCCGCCGCACACCGCCACCTGTGATCAGGTTGCCCGACGCGCCTACAACTGTCGTCGCACGAGGCAGGACCGACCACCGCCACCATTGTTGCCGCTCCAATAGATCGCACGCGCCTCCATGCGTGTAGGGTCCCCGCGCCACCCTTGAGACGCGGGAGAGAGGAAGTCCCCCGTCCCCATCGTCTGCCCCTGGGCATAGCCCGACGGTGCCCCCCGATGGTGGCAGAGGGGAGGTTGGAGGGACTGCACGATCGCAACGGTCGACGAGGATTTCTCACGGTGGATCATGCCCCCACATTCCGGTCTGCCCCTCCGAGAACATGCACGATCACTCACGATGGATCCCCAAAGGGGCTCTCTATACACTTACCTCCTGCTAGTCTCCATAGCTCGATGGAGTCTCTAACCTGTTGCATGATCGCAACAGTCGACTAGGATTTCTTTCAGAATATGTAATCATACCTGTCTTGCCAAATCTCCGAGCAAGTGAGGAGAAACAAAGTCTTTACCCCTTTCCTCCCATTGGGATGAGTGTGATCATAGATGTGGTGGACGATCATCCGCGCCTGTGCTTGGTGCCACTTCTCCTTGGGTGAAAACGAATTGCATCCCCTCCAGAGTCCGATCACAGTCCACACCTCTTGTGATTGTGGGCATGTCCAGAAAAGGTGATGGGCAGACTCGAGTCTCCGTAGGCATAGCTGAAAGAAGTATTCATTCGACCACTCTCTTTGCTGCAGCCGATCATTGGAACATAGCCTATTCTGGAAAAGCAGCCATGAAAATATCTTTTATCTTGACTTGCACCCAGACCCTCCAGATATCTTTGTCGAAAGTTGGGGCTTATCGTCCCATGAACTACATCAGGTAGGCAGACTTGGAGGAGTAGGATCCTGAGCTCTCCCAGTTCCACCTAATCGTGTGAGGCACGTGAAAGCATATACTCCCTTGGCAAAGCCCACATAAAGGATTGGCTAAGGATTGTGAGGAGAATCCCAGAGAAAAGAAGAAGGTAACGAATAGGATTGGCATGCTTCAAGCTTCAAGACTCTACTTTATACATTTTGTATTAAACCACACTTGAGTCCATAGGAAAGCCAATACTATTAAAAGGGTATGAGGTGACTATGATGATTTGGTTGCTCAAGAGCTTAGAGATTAGCCACCAAAAATACTCACGAATTTCTCCCACGAAATTCTGTCCAAACCGTAAAGTCCAAATTTTGTGCCGCGAACATTTCCTATTCGCCCCTACCGAGTTTAACCTAGACAGATCCAAAGCCAAACCCTAGCATCTCGGTACTACCAAGTCCATTTTCAATGTAGCCAAAAACAGTGCCAAACTTACTCATGTCGATTTGTTTAAAATCGTAATTTCTGATTTTAGCAAATCGGTGTCACCAAGTTTGTCTAACTACCTAGGTCAACCAAAATCAGACTGACCAAGATTTATATATCGGTCTCACCGATACGCCAAAAGTTGTCACATTTTGCACTAGTTGGTTGAACCAAATTTTGACTTAGGTTACATCGAGTTGGGAAATAATGTTGTAACAGTTGGATTTTTGGAGATGCCTATATATACCCCTCTACCTGCCTCTCATTCGCAGAGGAAGCATTCAGGACGAACCAACACTTGCCACATCCATTTTCTAAGAGAGAATCACCTACTCAAGTGTTGAGATCAAGATATTCCATTCCAACCACATAAATCTTGATTTCTAGCCTCCTGAAGTTCATTTCCACCCAATAAATCTGTTCTACCCAACACAAATTTGTGAGAGGGCGATTGAGTGTTGAGGAGACTATCTTTTGAAGCATAAGAGCAAGGAGTTCATCATACTACCACATCTATTACCTTTTGGAGAGTGGTGTCTCCTAGATTGGTTATGTGTCGCTCGGAATCCTGCGTTTTCGTGTGTGGAGTTGACCCAAGAAGTTTGTACGGGCAAGGAGATCGCCTACTTCATGAAGATCTACCCCGAGTGAGGCTAGCCCTTGGTGGACGTAAGCCATGACAGAATAGACAAGGTTTCTTCTCCGTGGACCCTTCATGGGTGGAGTCGTACGTGGACCCTCGCGGTTGTTATCATACGTGGACTGAAGTGTCCATCAACGTGGATGTATAATAGCTCCATCTATTGGAACCACGCCGTCGGGGATATAATCCCAGGATGTAACCCGTCCTATGGGGTCGGGTCAAACTATAAGGTACTAGTCAAAAGCTGGGTCCCCACAGGCTGTGCCTCAAACCGCCTTACGACCCACCACTAGAAGACAACGACTCAGGACCGAGAGGGCACAAGACGCTTGAAGCTTTCCTAACTTGAGAAGAAGGATATGATGGATTTGTAGTAGGTCACGAGTGTTAGTTCGACCCAGATTCTGTTGTAAACTTGGGACCTCTCCCTATATATACAGGGGAGTCCTCGAGTCAATGAAATCAAGTAAGAAACCCTCGAGCGCTAGGTTAGCGATTCTGCATCCTTGTAATCGAAATTCCCATCAATATAGACACAAAGGCAAGACGTAGGATTTTACCTCCATTGGAGGGGACGATCTTGGGTAAATCCATCTCTCATCCCCAATCAAACCCTTCGAGTCACCGCACCGCGACGTTGGCCTCATTGCTAAGTCCGTTCACGAGGACATCTGCCGTGAAAAAGCCACGACTATTGGCGCCCATCGTTGGGCAATCGCAAGGTGGAGTTGAGCTCTCGGAGGGAGCTCTTCTAGGATACAGGAGCTATGTGGCAGATCGGATGACCAAAAATTGCCACGGCAAGATCTACATCGACGATTCAAATTATGGCCGTGATGCTCACTCAATCAAGTATGGGTGTCGGGTCCCCTATAGGAATATCCACATCTTTACCGGCAAGATCTCTGAAACAGCACCCGAGCCATACATCTGCTCCAATATCGCCGAGCCTGCTCATCGCTCTCACCCCAGCTAGAGTAGGTCTGACCAAAGTCATGTCGCGGCAAAGATCGTCGGGTCAACCCATCATCACGGTGATATGGGCGCTGAAGGCCAAAGTGACCACAAATGAAAACATTTAGAATCTGGGTCAGAGTATGTGATCGCTACCAACACTCGTTCCAAAAGCCAACAACGGAGCGGCCGACCTAGAGGTCATGAGGTGTGCAAGGCATCCGATTTCGAGGTTGCGTTCAAGCCCCCTTGCCCCAAGCACGGTACTTAGGAAAAGCCAGCCAAACATTCACGGGAAGATTGCTATGTCATGTAGGAATATCAGCAATGGATTCTTGAAAGAGACACAGAGAAATGTCCGAGGTCAAGGTACCCTTAGCAGGTCATCTTAGACTTTTAAACGAGCAAGTAGTGGTCAGTATGACATCTTCACCACCAATGCGTGTAAGCGAGATAAAAAGGTCAAAAATAGAGCCATCAGCATGGTCGAGCCGACAATCCATGAGTATCTCTGTTGGTCTTAGCAGCAAATCACTTGGAGCCGTCAAGATCACCCACCCCGGGTTGATAATCCCGGAGAGATGGCCTTGGTGGTGGCGCCTCAAGTCAGCAGCTATACCCTCGCAAAAGTCCTCATACATGGTGGAAGTAGCATCAACATACTATATTACGACACCTTTCGATAGATGAATCTTCCTGACAGCAGCTTGGAGACTTCGACTACCGTTTTCCATGGTGTTGTTCCCAGAAACTCGACATATCCAATTGGGTGCATCAGGCTTGATGTTGTCCTTGGGGACGAACACAACTACAGGGTTGAGCCCTTGATTTTGAAGTGGTGAAGATACGAAGCCCATATCACGCTCTCTTGAGAAGACCGGCTTATGCACGTTTCATGGCTCGCCCCTATTATGTTTACCTCAAGCTCAAGATGCAGGGTCCCAACCGCCCTACCATAGTGCAGGGAGATAGAATGACGACTCAAGAGTGCGAAGAAGGGGTCGCAACCTACACAGAGTCAACTTGTGCCACCGATGAGTTAAAAATTTATACGGCTAATGTTCACCCAGCCAATATGAGTCCCCTAAAAAATCCAATTATTGTGTCCGAAGAGATTCTCAACTTTAAACCGGACGAAGATACTAAGAATGTCGGTTTCGTCCCACGCGACTCATCCAAGCAGTTCACTGTTGGGACCAGCTTGGATCCTAAATAGGAAAGTGCACTCATTGATTTCATCTGTGAGAATCAGGACATCTTTGCATGGAAACCTTCTGACATGCCTGGAGTGTCGAGGGAACTCGCTGAGCACCATCTTAATGTGGATCTAAATATTAAACAAGTACATCAATAACTCCGTCATTTTAACGAGGAGAGCCGCAAGATTATTGGGGAAGAGGTAGCCGGACTCCTAGTTGCCGGGTTCGTCGTTGAAGTATTTCATCCTGAATGGTTGGCCAACCCGGTGCTCGTTTTTAAGAAAAATGGCACGTGACGCATGTGTGTTGATTACATTGACCTCAACAAAGCTTGTCATAAAGATCCTTTCGCCCTCCCGCGCATTGATCAGATTATTGATTCTACGATGGGTTGTGAGTGGTTGTGCTTTGTAGATGCATGTTCAGGCTATCATCAGATCAAAATGGTCAATGAGGTTCAGGAGAAAATGGCTTTCTTAACTCCCTTTTGTGCTTTATGTTATGTTTCTATGTCGTTTGGGCCGAAAAGCACAAGGGCGACTTACCAGCAATGTGTACATAATCGCCTTCACCCATAGGTTGGGCGCAACGCTCATGCTTATGTTGATGACATCATGGTGAAGTCAAGGAAAAAGGAGACACTCCTGGATGATCTCAAGGAAACGTTTCATAACCTTCTAGTGTACCAGATGAAGTTGAATCTGGCAAAGTGTGTTTTTGGGGTCCCTGCTTGCAAACTACTGGGTTTCTTAGTCTCTCCAAGAGGCATTGAGGCCAATCCTAATAAGATCAAGGCAGTTACTAAGATAGGCAAGACGGCTAACATAAACGAGGTCCAACGCCTAGTTGGACGGATCGCAGCATTGAGCTGATTTATAAGCCGCCTCAGGGAGAAGGCGATACCTCTCTATCAGTTGCTATGGAAAATAGACAATTTTGTTTGGACTGACGTGGCTGATGAAGCCTTTGAGGCACTTAAGAATCGGTTGGTTGAAACATCGCTTCTAGCCGCCCGACTGACAAAGAGACCATGCTCCTGTACATTGCTGCCAATTCTAAGGCGGTAGGTGTTGCAAGTGTTGTCGAACTGAAGGAGGAAGGAAAGTAACACCCTGTCCAGCGGCCGGTTCATTTCATTAGTGAGGTCATGACCCTATCCAAGCAACGATACCCACACTTGCAAAAACTTGTCTTCGGGGTCTTTATGGCAAGCCAGAAGTTGAAACACTATTTTCAGGAGCACCCAATCACGATGGTTACTCAGCACCCGTTGGTGATATAATACAAAATCGAGAGGCGGCTGGGTGGATTGGTAAGTGGGTGATTGAGCTTGGTCTGCATCAAGTGAAGTACATGTCTCAAATGGTTATCAAATCCCAAGCGTTGGTGGATTTTATCAACGACTGGACATAGATGCAAATGCAAGAGGACACGCCAGACAATACATACTGGACCCTGCACTTTGATGGGTCCAGGCAGTTGGAAGGATCCAGGGTTGGAGTCGTGTTAACCTCTCCACAAGTTGACAAATTGCGCTATGTTCTACAACTGATGTTTCCTTGCACTAATAACGCGGCTGAGTATGAGGCCTTGTTTCGTGGTCTGGGGGCTTGATATGCTCGGACCATTCAAGATGTCTCGAGATAAAAACACCCACCTACTGGTGGCGGTTGATAAGTTCACCAAGTGGGTTGAGGGGGAACCCGTTAGTGAGTGTGACGCCGAAATAGCGGTAAAATTCTTGAAGAAGCTAATCTACTATTTTTACAGATAATTGTACCAACTTATCAAAGGGGGCTTTGGAGCAATTTTGTCAGAAGGAGCACATCTCGCTTGACTTGGCGGCTGTGGCACATCCACAATCCAAAGGGCAAGCAAAAAGAGAGAATCAAGAGATTTTAAGAGGGATAAAACCCCGGCTCACAGTCCCGTTACTACACACTCCCTGTTTTTGGGTGGAAGAGCTCCCCTCAGTTCTTTGGAGCATTAATACAACTCCGAATAGGTCCCCGGGGTATATGCCTTTTTTCCTGGTTTATGGTGCTGAGGCGGTGCTACCAAGTGACATCCGACACGACTCGCCTAGAGTCGCTGCTTATGTTGAGGCCCGCAATGAATAGGTGAGGCAAGATTCTTTTGATTCTTTGGAGGACGAGTGAGACTTAGCAGTAGCTAGGTCAACCATATACCAACAAGACCTACATCGCTACAACAGCTGTAGGGTTAAAAGCCGCACCTTTCAGGAAGGTGATACACCTCTGTCGATTTGAACTCTTTTGCCCTTGTTTTCCGAACTCTAATTTGCATGATTTGAATGGAACTAACCCGGACTAACGCTGTTTTCAGCAGAATTGCCATGGTGTTGTTTTTGCATCAAAATAAAATTTCTCGGAAAGACCTGAAAATTTACGGAGAATTGTTCTGGAATTAATGAAAAATACTTGCGCAAGAATCAACGTGAGGGGTGGAGCTGTGAGCCCAAAGCCCACCACGCGCGGGCCCCCCTGTCCGCGCCTAGCAGGCTTGTAGGGCCCACGTTGCTCCACCGCCTCCAATCTCAGCTATATTTAGTCTGTCTGGCCCGGAAAAAAAAATCAAGGAGAAGAGTTCATCACGTTTTACGATACGGAGGCGCCGCCACCTCATGTTCTTCATGTGGAGGGCAGATCTGGAGTCCGTTTTGGGCTCCGGAGAGGGGAGATCGTCGCCATCGTCATCATCAACCTTCCTTCATCGCCAATTCCATGATGCTCTTCACCGTTCGTGAGTAATCTCACCGTAGGCTTGCTGGACGGTGATGGGTTGGATGAGATCTATCATGTAATCGAGTTAGTTTTGACGGGGATTGATCCCTAGTATCCACTATGTTCTAAGATTGATGTTGCTACTACTTTTCCATGCTAAATGCTTGTCACTAGGGCCCGAGTGCCATGATTTCAGATCTGAACCTATTATGTTGTCGCCAATATATGTGTGTTTTAGATCCTATCTTGCAAGTTGTAGTCACCTACTATGTGTTATGACCCGGCAACCCCGGAGTGACAATAGCCGGAACCACTCCCGGAGATGACCATAGTACGAGGAGTTCATGTATTCACCAAGTGTTAATGCGTTGGTCTGGTTCTTTATTAAAAGGAGAACCTTAATATCCCGTAGTTTCCATTAGGACCCCGCTGCCATGGGAGGGATGGAGAATAGATGTCATGCAAGTTCTTTTCCTTAAGCACGTATAACTACATACGGAATACATGCCTACATTAGATTGACGAACTGGAGCTAGTTACATATCTCTCCGTGTTATAACTGTTGCATGATGAATCACATCTGGCATAATCATCCATCACCGATCCAATGGCTATGAGTCTTTTATTACTGGTCCTTGCTACGTTACTTTCCCGCTACTGTTGTCACTGCTGCTACTATTACTCCGTTGCTACTGCTATTACTCTGCTGCTACTGCTGTTACTTTGCTGCTACTGGTTACTGTTGCTACTGCTGCTATCACCCTACTTTGCTACTAATACTTTGCTGCAGATACTAAATCTTTCATGTGTGGTTGAATTGACAACTCAACTGCGAATACTTGAGAATCTATATTTGTGGGTTATCAAGACATTTTTCTGGCGCCATTGCCGGGGAGGCACAACTATATTCTCCGAGTCACTTGGGATTTTCGTCTGCTGGTCACTATGAGGAATCCTATAGATCCAAGAATTAAAGTCTTGCCCTCAACTACGAGTAAAGGTAAGGAACTGCCATCTAGCTCTGCACTTCATTCACCTTCAGTTATGTGTAAGTTTGCAACATCACCTCCTCCTAGAAATCTTGATATGTCGCCTGTGCTTGATGATGCTACTTCTGCTGCCCATGATGCTAATGATCATGCTATGCTTGATACTTCTTTTCTTGATGATGCTATGCTTGATACTGCTTTGCCACTAGGTGTATTCCTTGATGCACAAATTGCTAGAGTTGCTGCTAGATGTGATGATACTTCGGAAACTGCTGATACTATTGAAGTAGAACCTGCTATTATGCCTGAATTGCCTGTTATGTGTGAGCGTTATGTTATGGAGGGAGAGATAGCTGAGGATTTTCTTGCGTGTAAGGGTATCTATGATGTTGAGAAATTACTGCTCAAGTGGAAAGAAAAATCTCTTAACGCTAGGATGAAATACGACCCGAAGATTGCTACTTCGCCTATCTTTGGGACCGATAAGGATTATGAATTCTGTGTCGACTCCGAGTTAATCACTCTGGTCGAATCTGATCCTTTTCACGGTTATGAGTCTGAAATGGTTGTAGCCCATCTTACCAAACTGCACGATATAGCCACCCTATTCACTAGTGAGGAAAAGATCCGCCAGTACTATATCCTCAAGTTGTTTCCTTTCTTGCTAAAGGATGATGCTAAGACCTGGTCCACTTCTCTTGCTCCTGGTTGTGTGCATAGCCCCCAGGATATGGTCTACTACTTCTCTGAAAAATATTTCCCTGCCCATAAGAAGCAAGCTGCCTTGCAGGAAATATACAACTTTGCTAAAGCTGAAGAAGAGAGTCTCCCACAAGCTTGGGGGAGGCTTATCCATCTACTAAATGCTTTGCCTGATCACCCTCTTGAGAAGAACAAAATACTTGGTATCTTCTATAATGGACTTACTAATGCTTCTAAAGACCACCTAGATAGTTGGGCTGGTTGTGTTTTTAGGGAACGAACCATAGAACAAGCTGAGATTCTATTGAATAACATCTTGTGTAATGAGAATGCTTGGACTATTCCAGAACCTCCTCCTAAGACAACTCCGAAGAAAATAGGTATTCTATTCCTCAGTCCCGAGGATATGCAAGAACCTAAGAAATCTATGCGAGAGAAAGGCATTAAACCTGAAGATGTCAAAAATCTACCACCTATCGAAGAGATCCATGGTCTTGATAACCCGATACAGGTAGTAGAAGTAAATTCTCTTCGTAGGTTTGATGAGAGTGATATTCCTTTTGATAAATCTGCTAGCCTATGCATGTTTGAATTTGATAACTTCGTTGCCAAACAACAAAGTTTCAATTATTATATTACCAGACAATTGGAATAGAATGCTCGTATGCTTAGTCATTTAAGTGCTTGTGTGGAGAGAAACGTCAATGATCTTAAGCTTCTGAGTAAACATGCCTCTATGGTTACCACTCAGGTAGAACAAGTATTTAAAGCTCAGAATGACTTGCTCAATGAGTTGAATGACAATTCTGTCAGAGTCGTCACTAGAGGCGTTAGAATGACTCAGGAACCTTTGTATGCTGAGGGCCATCCTAAGAGAATTGAACAAGATTCTCAAGGAGTTAGCACTTATGAACCTAGTCATCCTAGAAAGAAGAAGAAAGATGATAGGAATTTGCACGCTAGCAACCCTGTTGTTGTTACACTTGAGAATACAAACGATGTCTCTGTCTCTGATGCTGAAACACAATCTGGTGATGAACATGAGCCTAATGTTGATATCAATAGTGATGTTCATGATGATGCTCAATCTAGCAATGAAAAGGATGTGGAGATTGAAAATGTTGATCGTGATAGCCCACAACCTAAGAATAGAAGATACGATAAGAATGACTTTGCTAGTAGGAAGCATGGTAAAGAAAGGGAACCATGGTTCAGAAACCCATGCCCTTTCCTCCCAAACCATCCAAGAAAAAGGATGATGAGGTTTTTGAGCGCCTTGTTGAAATGATCAAACCTGTCTTTCTGCAAATGTGTTTCACAGATATGCTCAAAATGTCTCCATATGTGAGTACATGATGGATATTGTGACTAATAAGAGAAGGATACCTGAAGTTGAGATTTCCACCATGCTTTCTAACTATACCTTCAAGGGTGGAACTCTTAAGAAACTAGGTGATCCCGGTGTGCCCACTATACCTTGCTCCATTAAAGGTAACTACGTTAGAACTGCTTTATGCGACCTTGGAGACGGTGTTAGTGTTATGCCTCCCTCTCTTTATCGTAGACTTGAACTGGATAAGTGGACACCCACTAAAATCTCTCTGCAAATGGACGACAAATCAACTACTTTCCCTATCGGCATTTGCGAGGACGTGCCTGTTGTGATTGCTAACGTCACTATCTTAACAGACTTTGTTATCTTGGATATTCCCGAGGACGATGCCATGGCGGTCATCCTTGGAAGACCCTTTTTAAACACCGCAGGAGCTGTTATAGATTGCAACAAAGGCAATGTCACTTTTGATGTCAACGGTAATGAGCATACGGTGCACTTTCCGAAGAAACAATATTGAGTACATTGCATCAATGCTATGAAAAAACTTCATCGATTCTTATTGGGAGCTTTGAATGCCCTATTCCTCCTGTTAAGATGAAGTATGATTTGCTTGTTGGGGAGATACACATCCCCATTGAGGTAACCTAGTGACTATTCAAAAATTCTCCGTCTTCTTTTGCGATTCAAAAAAGTTTGTCAAGGAGACTTGATCAACCTCATTGACGGATTTCTTTCGATGACCATTAGATGGATGAATCGAGGAGTCACAAACATCTGTTCCAAGATTTCCCTGTTTTCTGTTTTAGCGTCCAGTGGAAAAGTACCCCAAAAATAAACGTTCTCCTAACGTCCTGAAAATCAAGTATGATTTTTTCTGGATTTTTTGAAAACTACTGGGACGCAGAGCTAGTCTGGGGGCTGCACTAGTGGGCCACAAGTCCTAGAGGCGCGGGCACCCCGTGGCCGCGCCTACCTAGCTTGTGGGGCCCACGTGCACCCCCTCCACTCATTCTAGCTCCCATCTGCTTCTCCTACCTCCAGAAAAAGTCATTTCGCAGCTCAAACCCGTGTTCTTGCTCTTCTTGCTGGGATTTTTGATCTCCTTGCTCAAAGCACCATTCTCCGAACTATTTTGGGGAAATTGCTCCTTGGTAAGTGAATCCTCCATTGGTCCAATTAGTTTTTGCTCTAGTGCCTTATACTTCGCTTATTTTTGCTGCCTTGGTGACCCTGTTCTTGAGCTTTGTATGCTATTTTTAGCTGGTCTCAAGTAGTTTTGATGCGTAATATGCCCTCTAGGCACTTGTGGGAGTAGCTTCTATGAGTTTTGTTGAGCCTTGTTCACTTTTCCTTAGAGTCACTAAAAATTCCAGAAATTTTCAGAGATAGAAAATGGAAAAGATGAGGAGGTTCTTAAGAGGCTCTTCAAGCCGTGACCCCAAGGATGATGGAAGTGAGAAGAAGCCCAAGTATCCGGTCCCTCGAGTTGCAGAAGTTCGAGCGTGCGAATGGCCAGGCGATGTGTTCTTACGCGCTGCCGGACTTTAAGAGGACTTTTATCACTTGGTGGAGAACGCAGGCCTTACAGCCTTCGCTGAAGATAAGTGTCCGCAATACCTCCTCCTCACTAATATCTTCGTGCAAAGCTTTAACTTCTATCCGAGGAAGAATCCTCCTATGGTTGAGTTCAAAATTTATGATATCCCCCAGCGCATGTCACTCCAGGATTTTTGCAATGTTTGCAAATTGCCTTTTGTTGGGGATATTCATGAACCTCGTCCACGGGACTTGGAAGCTTTCATTGAGACAATTGCTGTAGGAGAGGAGACAGGAGTGTCTTGCGCTAGAGCTGCTAGCATTGATTTTCCCGTGCTTCGGTACTTCTCACTATTTGTGGGAAAATGTTTGATTGGCCGTGGGAAAGCTAGGTCCCTTAGCTCCCCAAATCTTGCGGTCTTGCACGAAGCCCTTTATAACGATAAAACTTATAGCTTGGGCGCTATAGTAGCTCAATGGTTGAACATGAACCATTCTAAAGGTGTTGTCTATGGAGGTATCTATGCTACCCGTCTTGCGAGACACTTTGAGATACCTATTAGACTGGACGAGCAAGAAGAGATTCTTCTTCCCGAGAGATATCTAGATTATGATAGCATGGTTCGCCATGACTTTCTTGATAGAGATATAAATAGAAGGATGATTTATAACCTGGTATTTAGTTAGGGTACTCGTGAGACTATTACTTTGCCTGCTCCTTCTTTGTTCAATCTTCATGCAAGAAGGTACATTATTATGCCCTCGGACATCTACGCATATTGGGGCTTAGCCCAACCACAGGTGCCCGTGCCCGTGCCCGAGCCCGAGCCACCACTCGAGTACCAGACGCCAGTTTATCAGTGGGAGCCAGAGGAGCTCACACAACAGTGGCATCCTCAGTCCACTGCGGAGTACCCCGGAGCTGGTTATTTCCCTCCGTGGGAGTAGACCAACTTAGGCCAAAAGCCTAAGCTTGGGGGAGTACGTGTTCTCATCGACTTTACATTCTTGCTTATGCTCTCACTTTGTTCGTTGGTGTTCACACTTTTCCACTATATCATCCATGCTAGTTTATTTTCTTTTTCTTGTTTTCTTTTCGTGTGTCTGTCTAGTTTGAGAAAACCCAAAAAACATTTTCTTTTTTTCTTCTTCTTTTGCTTATTGGGAGCTTTCCCGTGTAAATAGTTTTCTTTTTCTTTGGGTCACGGTAGAAGACCATGGTTACAATGTTTAGTGGCTCTTGCATGCATACCTGTTTAGCTATCATAGAGCCATATTACTTTGTATTCTCCGTTGTGTTGGCCTACAGATTCCAGCTTTAGTCCAATGCACAAGCACTCTTATTATTGTTCACATCTTTCGGTCGTGCAAGTGAAAGGCAATAATGACGATATATGATGAGTGACTGAGCCTGGAAAAGCTGGTATGAACTCGATCTATTTTTTTTTTGTAAATATGACTAGCTCACTGTTCCAAGTTCAGCTTTGTTGTGAGAGAAACATGTTTGCAATGACAACTTAGAGATCATAGTTTCTAATGCCATGCTTCATTAGCTAGGAGCTTATAATGGTTTGTCTTGGTTGCCGACATGAATTTTGAGATGACGATGATGTAGTATGATAGGATGGTATCCTCCTTTGAATGATTCAATTGGCTTGACTTGGCGCATGTTCACGCATGTAGTTGAAACAAAATTAACATAGCCTCTATGATATTCATGTTCATGGTGATTTATGTCCTACTCATGCTTGCACTCAATGTTAGTTAATCTCAATGCATTTTGATGACTGTTGTCCCTCTCTAGTTGGTTGCTGCCGAGTCTTTTGCTAGCCTTCACTTGTACTAAGCGAGAATACTGCTTGTGCATCCAATTCCATAAACCCAAAGTTGTTCCATATGAGTCCACCATACCTACCTATGTGCGGTATCTACGTGCCGTTCCAAGTAAATTTGCATGTGCCACTCTCTAAATCTTCAAGAAATAATCTGGTTTGCATGCCCGAACCGCTCATGTGGTGACAGGGGGCTATTAGTATCTTCCATGCTAGGCGTGTTATCCCCGATATGTATTTATTCACTATCATTCACGAGAAAGGGGCCGGTAATTGGAATTCCCAGTTCCATGCTCAAATCGAAAAGATAATTGCAAACAAAACTCCCCCAAGATTGATGTTGGTATGGACGGTACTCGAGGATTCGGCTAGACGTGGAGTGTGATTGATTGGTGGTTGGGGAGTCAAAACTTTAATTTTCTGTTTGGGAACCGCCTATAGCATGTGTAGCGTGGAAGATGTTGAGAACTCTTAGTCAATGCTTTGACAATGAAATCATGCCACCCAAAATTATTATCTCTGTTTTCAAAGCTTGAACTCTGGCACCTCTGCAAATCAATGTTTCCCTCTGCCAAGGGCCTGTCTATTTATGTTCCTGTTGAGTCATCCTCTTCTTATAAAAGCACCAATTAGAGAGAACCTCTGTCATCTTTATGCTTTGCTTTTAACTGTGTTGAGTATGACTGTGACTAGATCTTCTTTGCCATGAATTACAATGTTTAGTCAGCCCTTGGTCTTTGAAGGTGCTCTGCATTTATGTTTTGTGGTCTCAGAAAGAGCTAGCGAGATACCATCTGTTCGTACTGCTTCATGATTGTTTTGATTGAAGTGTTGACATTTGAGACTTATTATTATTTGCTCGCTAGTTGATTATGCAATTGATACGAGTTTCCGTGAGACCTAGATGTCATTTGCTTATGTGGTTTGCTTGTGATCTTGCTGAAATTCTAGATATGAGTTAGACATAGTTGCAACAACAAGATCAAAAAAAGTTCGTCAAAGTTTTTCTTTTGTCTCTTTTAGTTTGTCAGCTGAATTGCTTGAGGACAAGCAAGGCTTTAAGCTTGGGGGAGTTGATACGCCTCCGTCGTATCTACTTTTCCGAACTCTTTTGCCCTTGTTTTGGACTCTAATTTGCATGATTTGAATGGAACTAGCCCAGACTAATGATGTTTTCAGCAGAATTGCCATGGTGTTGTTTTTGCGCAGAAATAAAAGTTCTCGGAATGACCTGATAATTTACGAAGAATTGTTCTGGAATTAATGAAAAATGCTGGCGCAAGAATCAACCGGAGGGGTGGAGCTGTGAGCCCACAAGCCCACCAGGCGCGGGCCGTGCTACTTCTCAAACAACAGCGCCAAAAATTGACATGTTGACGGAGATTGGGCTTGCATTGGTTTTTCCCTTGAAGAGGAAAGGGTGATGCAGCACAGGAGGAGTAAGTATTTCCCTCAGTTTGAGAACCAAGGTATCGATCCAGAAGGAGGGTCTCGTCAAGTCCAGAGTACCTGCGCAAACACAAACAAGCTTGCACTCAACGCTTCAAAGGGGTTGTCAATCCCTTCAAGATTGTTTGCAAAGTGAGATCTGAAGGCGGAAAGTGCAACGAAGTAAAAAGTATAAGGCTGAAAATATGGTGCGGAGTAGACCCGGGGCCCATAGTGTTCACTAGAGGCTTCTCCAAATATCACGGTGGGTGAACAAATTACTCTCGAGCAATTGATAGAACCGCGCAAAGTGATGACGATATCTAAGGCAATGATCATACATATAGGCATCACGTCCGAGGCAAGTATGTTGGGGAACGTCGCATGGGAAACAAAAAATTTCCTACGCGCACGAAGACCTATCATGGTGATGTCCATCTACGAGAGGGGATGAGTGATCTACGTACCCTTGTAGATCGTACAGCAGAAGCGTTAGAGAACGCGGTTGATGAACCACTTACGAGCCCAGTCTACAAAGTTGCTTCCATCATCTTTCAACTTAGCTTTCTCTAGGAACGTATTAAAATTCAGGATGACTGTCGCGTGAGCCATGATCTACAACACAAATATATTCAAAGTGGACTTAGACTATGTTCAAGATAATTAGAGTTCAACTTAATCAAATTATATGCTAAACTCCCACTCAAAAAGTACATCTCTCTAGTCATTTGAGTGGTTCATGATCCACTTACACTATCCCAAGTCCGATCATCACGTGAGTCGAGAGTAGTTTAAGTGGTAAGCATCCCTATGCTAATCATATCAACTATATGATTCATGATCGACCTTCCGGTCTCATGTGTTCCGAGGCCATGTCTGCACATGCTAGGCTCGTCAAGCTTAACCCGAGTGTTCCGCGTGCGCAACTGTTTTGCACCCGTTGTATGTGAACGTTGAGTCTATTACACCCGATCATCACGTGGTGTCTCGAAACGACGAACTGTAGCAACGGTGCACAGTCGGGGAGAACACAATTTCGTCTTGAAATTTTAGTGAGAGATCACCTCATAATGCTACCGTCGTTCTAAGCAAAATAAGGTGCATAAAAGGATTAACATCACATGCAATTCATAAGTGACATGATATGGCCATCATCACGTGGTTCTTGATCTCCATCACCAAAGCACCGGCACGATCTTCTTGTCACCGGCGCCACACCATGATCATCCATCAATGTGTTGCCATCGGGGTTGTCGTGCTACTTATGCTATTACTACTAAAGCTACATCCTAGCAAAATAGTAAACGCATCTGCAAGCACAAACGTTAGTATAAAGACAACCCTATGGATCCTGCCGGTTGCCGTACCATCGACGTGCAAGTCGATATTTCTATTACAACATGATCATCTCATACATCCAATATATCACATCACATCGTTGGCCATATCACATCACAATCATACCCTGCAAAAACAAGTTAGACGTCCTCTAATTTTGTTGTTGCATGTTTTACGTGGTGACCAAGGGTATCTAGTAGGATCGCATCTTACTTACGCAAACACCACAACGGAGATATATGAGTTGCTTTTTAACCTCATCCAAGGACCTCCTTGGTCAAATCCGATTCAACTAAAGTTGGAGAAACCGTCACTTGCCAGTCATCTTTGAGCAAAGGGGGTTACTTGTAACGATGAAACCAGTCTCTCGTAAGCGTACGAGTAATGTCGGTCCAAGCCGCTTCAATCCAACAATACCGCGGAATCAAGAAAAGACTAAGGAGGGCAGCAAAGCGCACATCACCGCCCACAAAACCTTTTGTGTTCTACTCGAGAATACATCTACGCATGAACCTAGCTCATGATGCCACTGTTGGGGAACGTCGCATGGGAAACAAAAATTTTCCTACTCGCACGAAGACCTATCATGGTGATGTCCATCTACGAGAGGGGATGAGTGATCTACGTACCCTTGTAGATCGTACAGCAGAAGCGTTAGATAACGCGGTTGATGTAGTGGAACGTCCTCACGTCCCTCGATCCGCCCCGCGAACAATCCCGCGATCAGTCCCACGATCTAGTACCGAACGGACGACACCTCCGCTTTCAGCACACGTACAGCTCGACGATGATCTCGGCCTTCTTGATCCAGCAAGAGAGACGGAGAGGTAGAAGAGTTCTCCGGCAGCGTGACGGCGCTCCGGAGGTTGGTGATGACCTTGTCTCAGCAGGGCTCCGCCCGAGCTCCGCAGAAACGCGATCTAGAGGAAAAACCGTGGAGGTATGTGGTCGGGCAGCCGTGAGAAAGTCGTCTCAAATCAGCCCTAATTGCTCCTTATATATAGGAGGAGGGAGGGGGGCCTTGCCTTGAGGTCCAAGGACCCCCAAGGAGTCGGCCGAGCCAAGGGGGAGGACTCTCCCCCCCCCCCCCAAACCGAGTTGGACTAGGTTTGGTGGGAGGGAGTCCTCCTCCCTTCCCACCTCCTCCCTCTTTTTTTTTCTTTTCCTTTGATTTCTTATCCTTGGCGCATAGGCCCCTTTGGGGCTATCCCACCAGCCCACTAAGGGCTGGTGTGTCTCCCCAAAGCCTATGGGCTTCCCCGGGGTGGGTTGCCCCCCCGGTGAACTCCCGGAACCCATTCGTCATTCCCGGTACATTCCCGGTAACTCCGAAAACCTTCCGGTAATCAAACGAGGTCATCCTATATATCAATCTTCGTTTCCGGACCATTCCGGAAACCCTCGTGACGTCCGTGATCTCATCCGGGACTCCGAACAACATTCGGTAACCAACCATATAACTCAAATACGCATAAAACAACGTCGAACCTTAAGTGTGCAGACCCTGCGGGTTCGAGAACTATGTAGACATGACCCGAGAGACTCCTCGGTCAATATCCAATAGCGGGACCTGGATGCCCATATTGGATCCTACATATTCTACGAAGATCTTATCGTTTGAACCTCAGTGCCAAGGATTCGTATAATCCCGTATGTCATTCCCTTTGTCCTTCGGTATGTTACTTGCCCGAGATTCGATCGTCAGTATCCGCATACCTATTTCAATCTCGTTTACCGGCAAGTCTCTTTACTCGTTCCGTAATACAAGATCCCGCAACTTACACTAAGTTACATTGCATGCAAGGCTTGTGTGTGATGTTGCATTACCGAGTGGGCCCCGAGATACCTCTCCGTCACACGGAGTGACAAATCCCAGTCTTGATCCATACTAACTCAACTAACACCTTCGGAGATACCTGTAGAGCATCTTTATAGTCACCCAGTTACGTTGCGACGTTTGATACACACAAAGCATTCCTCCGGTGTCAGTAAGTTATATGATCTCATGGTCATAGGAATAAATACTTGACACGCAGAAAACAGTAGCAACAAAATGACACGATCAACATGCTACGTCTATTAGTTTGGGTCTAGTCCATCACGTGATTCTCCCAATGACGTGATCCAGTTATCAAGCAATAACACCTTGTTCATAATCAGAAGACACTGACTATCATTGATCAACTGGCTAGCCAACTAGAGGCATGCTAGGGACGGTGTTTTGTCTATGTATCCACACATGTAAATGAGTCTTCATTCAATACAATTATAGCATGGATAATAAACTATTATCTTGATACAGGAATTATAATAATAACTATACATTTATTATTGCCTCTAGGGCATAATTCCAACAGTCTCCCACTTGCACTAGAGTCAATAATCTAGCCCTCACATCACCATGTGAATTACATTGTAATAAATCTAACACCCATACAGTTCTGGTGTCGATCATGTTTTGGCCGTGGAAGAGGTTTAGTCAGCGGGTCTGCTACATTCTGATCCTTGTGCACTTTGCATATATTTACGTCCTCCTCCTCGACGTAGTCGCGGATGAGGTTGAAGCGTCGTTTGATGTGTTTGGTCTTCTTGTGAAACCTTGGTTCCTTTGCTAAGGCAATGGCACCAGTGTTGTCACAGAACAAGGTTATTGGATCCAGTGCACTTGGCACCACTCCAAGATCCGTCATGAACTGCTTCATCTAGACACCCTCCTTAGCCGCCTCCGAGGCAGCCATGTACTCCGCTTCACGCGTAGAATCTGCTACGACGCTTTGCTTGGAACTGCACCAGCTTACTGCACCCCCATTAAGAATAAATACGTATCCGGTTTGCGACTTAGAGTCGTCCGGATCTGTGTCAAAGCTTGCATCGACGTAACGTTTTACGGCGAGCTCTTCGTCACCTCCATACACGAGAAACATCTCCTTAGTCCTTTTCAGGTACTTCAGTATATTCTTGACCGCTGTCCACTGATCCACTCCTGGATTACTCTGGAACCTACCTGCCATACTTATGGCCAGGCTAACATCCGGTCTAGTGCACAGCATCGCATACATGATAGAACCTATGGCTGAAGCATAGGGGACGGAGCGCATATGCTCTCTATCTTCATCAGTTGCTGGGCACTGAGTCTTACTCAATCTCGTACCTTGTAACACTGGCAAGAACCCTTTCTTGGACTGTTCCATTTTGAACCTCTTCAAAACTTTATCAAGGTATGTGCTTTGTGAAAGTCCTATCAGGCGTTTTGATCTATCCCTATAGATCTTAATGCCTAGAATGTAAGCAGCTTCTCCTAGGTCCTTCATAGAGAAACTTTTATTCAAGTAACCTTTTATGCTCTCCAAAAGCTCTACGTTGTTTCCAATCAGTAATATGTCATCTACATATAATATTAGAAATGCCACAGAGCTCCAACTCACTTTCTTGTAAATACAAGATTCTCCAACCACTTGTATAAACCCAAATGCTTTGATCACCTCATCAAAGCGTTTGTTCCAACTCCGAGATGCTTGCACCAGTCCATAAATGGATCGCTGGAGCTTGCACACCTTGTTAGCACTTTTAGGATCGACAAAACCTTCGGGTTGCATCATATACAACTCTTCCTTAAGGAAACCGTTAAGGAACGCCGTTTTGACATCCATCTGCCAGATTTCATAATCGAAAAATGCAGCTATTGCTAACATGATTCTGACGGACTTAAGCATTGCCACGGGAGAGAAAGTCTCATCGTAGTCAATTCCTGGAACTTGTGAAAAACCCTTTGCCACAAGTTGAGCTTTATAAACGGTCACATTACCGTCAGCGTCCGTCTTCTTCTTAAAGATCCATTTGTTCTGAATAGCCTTGCGGCCCTCAGGTAGTATCTCCAAAGTCCACACTTTGTTCTCATACATGGATCCTATCTCAGATTTCATGGCTTCTAGCCATTTGTTGGAATCTGGGCCCACCATTGCTTCTTCATAATTTGCAGGTTCATTGTTGTCTAACAACATGATTGATAAGACGGGATTACCGTACCACTCTGGAGCAGCGCGTGATCTCGTCGACCTGCGTGGTTCAACAGAAACTTGAACTGGAGTTTCATGATCATCATCATTAACTTCCTCCTCAACCGGCGTCGCAATGACAGAGGTTTCCCCTTGCCCTGCGCCACCATCCAGAGGGATGAGAGGTTCGACAACCTCGTCAAGTTCTATCTTCCTCCCACTCAATTCTCTCGAGAGAAACTCCTTCTCGAGAAAAGTTCCGTTCTTAGCAACAAACACTTTGCCCTCGGATTTGAGATAGAAGGTGTACCCAACTGTCTCTTTTGGGTAACCTATGAAGACGCATTTTTCCGCTTTGGGTTCCAGCTTTTCAGGCTGAAGCTTTTTGACATAAGCATCACATCCCCAAACTTTAAGAAACGACAACTTTGGCCTTTTGCCATACCACAGTTCGTATGGTGTCGTCTCAACGGATTTTGATGGTGCCCTATTTAAAGTGAATGCAGCTGTTTCTAATGCATAACCCCAAAATGATAATGGCAAATCAGTGAGAGACATCATAGATCGCACCATCTCTAACAAAGTACGATTACGACGTTCGGACACACCATTACGCTGTGGTGTTCCAGGCGGTGTTAACTGCGAAACAATTCCACATTGTATTAAGTGAGCACCAAACTCGAAACTCAGATATTCACCCCCACGATCAGACCGCAGGAACTTGATCTTCTTGTTACGTTGGTTTTCCACTTCACTCTGAAATTGCTTGAACTTTTCAAATGTTTCAGACTTGTGCTTCATCAAGTAGACATAACCATATCTACTCAAATCGTCAGTGAAGGTGAGAAAATAACGATATCCGCCGCGTGCCTCTACGCTCATTGGACCACACACATCGGTATGTATGATTTCCAACAAGTCACTTGCACGCTCCATTGTTCCGGAGAACGGAGTTTTAGTCATCTTGCCCATGAGGCATGGTTCGCACGTGTCAAGTGAATCAAAGTCAAGTGACTCCAAAAGTCCATCAGCATGGAGTTTCTTCATGCGCTTTACACCAATATGACCCAAGCGGCAGTGCCACAAAAATATGGCACTATCATTGTTTACTCTAACTCTTTTGGTCTCAATGTTATGTATATGCGTATCGCTATCAAGATTCAATATGAACAATCCTCTCACATTCGGTGCATGACCATAAAAGATGTTACTCATAGAAATAGAACAACCATTATTCTCAGATTTAAAAGAGTATCCGTCTCGCAATAAACAAGATCCAGATATAATGTTCATGCTCAACGCAGGCACTAAATAACAATGATTTAAGTTCATCACTAATCCCGATGGTAGCTGAAGTGACACCGTGCCGACGGCGATTGCATCAACCTTGGAACCATTTCCTACGCGCATCGTCACTTTGTCTTGCGCCAGCCTTCGTCTATTCCGCAGTTCCTGCTTCGAGTTGCAAATATGAGCAACAGAACCGGTATCAAATACCCAGGCACTACTACGAGAGCCGGTTAAGTACACATCAATAACATGTATATCAAATATACCTGATTTTTCTTTGCCCGCCTTCTTATCTGCCAGATACTTGGGGCAATTGCGCTTCCAGTGACCCATACCCTTGCAATAGAAGCACTCTGTTTCAGGCTTAGGTCCAGCCTTGGGTTTCTTCGGCGGATTGGCAACAGGCTTGCCGCTCTTCTTTGAATTGCCCTTCTTGCCTTTGCCGTTTCTCTTGAAACTAGTGGTCTTGCTCACCATCAACCCTTGATGCTCTTTACGAAGTTCAGACTCTGCGACTTTCAGCATCGCAAACAACTCGCGGGGAGACTTGTTCATCCCTTGCATGTTGTAGTTCAACACAAAGCCTTTATAGCTTGGCGGCAGTGATTGAAGGATTCTGTCAGTGATAGCTTCTTGCGGGAGTTCAATCCCCAGTTCAGCTAGACGGTTTGAGTACCCAGACATTTTGAGCACATGTTCACTGACAGACGAGTTTTCCTCCATCTTGCAAGCATAGAATTTATCGGAGGTCTCATACCTCTCGATCCGGGCGTTCTTCTGAAAGATAAACTCCAACTCCTGGAACATCTCAAATGCTCCATGACGCTCAAAGCGACGTTGAAGTCCCGGTTCTAAGCCATACAAGATTGCACATTGAACTATTGAGTAGTCCTCCTTACGTGCTGACCAAGCGTTCTTAACATCCTGATCAGCCGTAGCGGGTGGTTCATCTCCTAGCGCAGCATTAAGGACATAATCCTTCTTCCCAGCTTGTAAGATTAGCTTAAGATTACGAGCCCAGTCTACAAAGTTGCTTCCATCATCTTTCAACTTAGCTTTCTCTAGGAACGTATTAAAATTCAGGATGACTGTCGCGTGAGCCATGATCTACAACACAAATATATTCAAAGTGGACTTAGACTATGTTCAAGATAATTAGAGTTCAACTTAATCAAATTATATGCTAAACTCCCACTCAAAAAGTACATCTCTCTAGTCATTTGAGTGGTTCATGATCCACTTACACTATCCCAAGTCCGATCATCACGTGAGTCGAGAGTAGTTTCAGTGGTAAGCATCCCTATGCTAATCATATCAACTATATGATTCATGATCGACCTTCCGATCTCATGTGTTCCGAGGCCATGTCCGCACATGCTAGGCTCGTCAAGCTTAACCCGAGTGTTCCGCGTGCGCAACTGTTTTGCACCCGTTGTATGTGAACGTTGAGTCTATTACACCCGATCATCACGTGGTGTCTCGAAACGACGAACTGTAGCGACGGTGCACAGTCGGGGGGAACACAATTTCGTCTTGAAATTTTAGTGAGAGATCACCTCATAATGCTACCGTCGTTCTAAGCAAAATAAGGTGCATAAAAGGATTAACATCACATGCAATTCATAAGTGACATGATATGGCCATCATCACGTGGTTCTTGATCTCCATCACCAAAGCACCGGCACGATCTTCTTATCACCGGCGCCACACCATGATCATCCATCAACGTGTTGCCATCGGGGTTGTCGTGCTACTTATGCTATTCCTACTAAAGCTACATCCTAGCAAAATAGTAAACGCATCTGCAAGCACAAACGTTAGTATAAAGACAACCCTATGGCTCCTGCCGGTTGCCGTACCATCGACGTGCAAGTCGATATTTCTATTACAACATGATCATCTCATACATCCAATATATCACATCACATCGTTGGCCATATCACATCACAATCATACCCTGCAAAAACAAGTTAGACGTCCTCTAATTTTGTTGTTGCATGTTTTACGTGGTGACCAAGGGTATCTAGTAGGATCGCATCTTACTTACGCAAACACCACAACGGAGATATATGAGTTGCTTTTTAACCTCATCCAAGGACCTCCTTGGTCAAATCCGATTCAACTAAAGTTGGAGAAACCGTCACTTGCCAGTCATCTTTGAGCAAAGGGGGTTACTCGTAACGATGAAACCAGTCTCTCGTAAGCGTACGAGTAATGTCGGTCCAAGCCGCTTCAATCCAACAATACCGCGGAATCAAGAAAAGACTAAGGAGGGCAGCAAAGTGCACATCACCGCCCACAAAACCTTTTGTGTTCTACTCGAGAAGACATCTACGCATGAACCTAGCTCATGATGCCACTGTTGGGGAACGTCGCATGGGAAACAAAAATTTTCCAACGCGCACGAAGACCTATCATGGTGATGTCCATCTACGAGAGGGGATGAGTGATCTACGTACCCTTGTAGATCGTATAGCAGAAGCGTTAGATAACGCGGTTGATGTAGTGGAACGTCCTCACGTCCCTCGATCCGCCCCGCGAACAATCCCGCGATCAGTCCCACGATCTAGTACCGAACGGACGGCACCTCCGCTTTCAGCACACGTACAGCTCGACGATGATCTCGGCCTTCTTGATCCAGCAAGAGAGACGGAGAGGTAGAAGAGTTCTCCGGCAGCGTGACGGCTCTCCGGAGGTTGGTGATGACCTTGTCTCAGCAGGGCTCCGCCCGAGCTCCGCAGAAACGCGATCTAGAGGAAAAACCGTGGAGGTATGTGGTCGGGCAGCCGTGAGAAAGTCGTCTCAAATCAGCCCTAATTGCTCCTTATATATAGGAGGAGGGAGGGGGGCCTTGCCTTGAGGTCCAAGGACCCCCAAGGAGTCGGCCGAGCCAAGGGGGAGGACTCTCCCCCCCCAAACCGAGTTGGACTAGGTTTGGTGGGAGGGAGTCCTCCTCCCTTCCCACCTCCTCCCTCTTTTTTTTTCTTTTCCTTTGATTTCTTATCCTTGGCGCATAGGCCCCTTTGGGGCTGTCCCACCAGCCCACTAAGGGCTGGTGTGTCTCCCCAAAGCCTATGGGCTTCCCTGGGGTGGGTTGCCCCCCCGGTGAACTCCCGGAACCCATTCGTCATTCCCGGTACATTCCCGGTAACTCCGAAAACCTTCCGGTAATCAAACGAGGTCATCCTATATATCAATCTTCGTTTCCGGACCATTCCGGAAACCCTCGTGACGTCCGTGATCTCATCCGGGACTCCGAACAACATTCGGTAACCAACCATATAACTCAAATACGCATAAAACAACGTCGAACCTTAAGTGTGCAGACCCTGCGGGTTCGAGAACTATGTAGACATGACCCGAGAGACTCCTCGGTCAATATCCAATAGCGGGACCTGGATGCCCATATTGGATCCTACATATTCTACGAAGATCTTATCGTTTGAACCTCAGTGCCAAGGATTCGTATAATCCCGTATGTCATTCCCTTTGTCCTTCGGTATGTTACTTGCCCGAGATTCGATCGTCAGTATCCGCATACCTATTTCAATCTCGTTTACCGGCAAGTCTCTTTACTCGTTCCGTAATACAAGATCCCGCAACTTACACTAAGTTACATTGCATGCAAGGCTTGTGTGTGATGTTGCATTACCGAGTGGGCCCCGAGATACCTCTCCGTCACACGGAGTGACAAATCCCAGTCTTGATCCATACTAACTCAACTAACACCTTCGGAGATACCTGTAGAGCATCTTTATAGTCACCCAGTTACGTTGCGACGTTTGATACACACAAAGCATTCCTCCGGTGTCAGTAAGTTATATGATCTCATGGTCATAGGAATAAATACTTGACACGCAGAAAACAGTAGCAACAAAATGACACGATCAACATGCTACGTCTATTAGTTTGGGTCTAGTCCATCACGTGATTCTCCCAATGACGTGATCCAGTTATCAAGCAATAACACCTTGTTCATAATCAGAAGACACTGACTATCATTGATCAACTGGCTAGCCAACTAGAGGCATGCTAGGGACGGTGTTTTGTCTATGTATCCACACATGTAAATGAGTCTTCATTCAATACAATTATAGCATGGATAATAAACTATTATCTTGATACAGGAATTATAATAATAACTATACATTTATTATTGCCTCTAGGGCATAATTCCAACAAAGTAGACCTATACTTTCTGCATCTACTGCTATTAATCCACACATCGATCGCTATCCAGCATGCACCTAGTGTATTGAGTTCATGACGAACAGAGTAACGCCTTAAGCAAGATGACATGATGTTGAGGGATAATCTCAAACCAATGATGAAAACCCCATCTTTTTACCCTTCATGGCAACAACATGATGCGTGCCTCGCTACCACTTCTGTCACTGGGTCACCGCACTGTATGAACCCAAAACCAAGCACTTCTCCCATTGCAAGAATCATAGATCTAGTTGGCCAGACTAAACCCACAACTCGAAGAGAATTACAAGGCTATGAAATCATGCATAAGAGAGATCAGAAGAAACTCAAATAAGATTCATAGATAATCTGATCATAAATCCACAATTCATCGAATCTCGACAAACACACTGGAAAAGAAGATTACATCGGATAGATCTCCATGAAGATCATGGAGAACTTTGTATTGAAGATCCAAGAGAGGGAAGAAGCCATCTAGTTACTAGCTATGGACCCGTAGGTCTATGGTGAACTACTCACGCATCATCGGAGAGGTCATGGTGTTGATGAAGAAGACCTCCTTATCTGAATCCCCCCTCCGGCAGGGCACCAGAACGTGCCCCAGATGGGATCTTGCGGAGACAGAAGCTTGCGGCGGCGGAAAAGTACTTTCGATGATCTCTTGAATTTTTAGGGAATATATAGGCGCAACCCCTAGGGTAGAGGGCGTCCAGGGGGCCCACAAGCCTGTGGGCTGCGGCCTCCCCCCTGGCCGCGGGGTGAGGGTTTGTGGGGCCCCTGGGGGCCCCTACCGTGGCTCTCAAGTCTTCTGATCTTTTTCCGTTACGGAAAAATTCTTTTCGGAGATTTTATTCCGTTTGGACTCCGTTTCAAAATCTCCTCTCAAAGGGGTCAAAAACATGGAAAAAAACAGGAACAGGCACTTGGCACTGAGATAAAAAGTTAGTCCCAAAAAATATATAAAAGGCATGCAAAATATCGAAAGTTTGACAAGATAATAGCATGAAACCATCAAAGATATAGATACGTTGGAGACGTATCAGCCCCCTGGCCGCGCCTGGCAGGCTTGTGGGGCCCACGTTGCTCCACCGCCTCCAATCTCAGCTCTATTTAGTCTGTCTCGCCCGGAAAAAATCATGGAGAACAGTTCATCGCGGTTTACGATACGGAGGCGCCGCCACCTCCTGTTCTTCATCTGGAGGGCAGATCTGGAGTCCGTTTTGATCTCCGGAGAGGGGAGATCGTCGCCATCGTGATCATCAACCTTCCTTCATCGCCAATTCCATGATCCTCTTCACCGTTCGTGGGTAATCTCATCGTAGGCTTGCTGGAGGGTGATGGGCTGGATGAGATCTAGCATGTAATCGAGTTAGTTTTGACGGGGATTGATCCCTAGTTTCCACTATGTTCTGAGATTGATGTTGCTACTAGTTTGCCATGCTTAATGCTTGTAACTAGGGCCCGAGTGCCATGATTTCAGATCTGAACCTATTATGTTGTCACCAATATATGTGTGTTTTAGATCCTATCTTGCAAGTTGTAGTCACCTACTATGTGTTATGACCTGGCAACCCCGAAGTGACAATAGCTGTAACCACTCCCGGAGATGACCATAGTATGAGGAGTTCATGTATTCGCCAAGTGTTAATGCGTTGGTCCGATTCTTTATTAAAAGGAGAACCTTAATATCCCGTAGTTTCCATTTGGACCCCGCTGCCATGGGAGGGATGGACAGTAGATGGCATGCAAGTGTTTTTCCCTAAGCACGTATGACTACATACGGAATACATGCCTACATTAGATTGACGAACTGGAGCTAGTTACATATCTCTCCATGTTATAACTGTTGCATCATGAATAACATCCGGCATAATCATCCATCACCGATCCAATGCATACGAGTCTTTTACTACTGGTCCTTGCTATGTTACTTTCCCACTACTGCTGTCACCCTACTTTGGTACTGTTACTCTGCTGCTATTGCTCTTACTTTGCTGCTACTAGTTACTGTTGCTACTGCTGCTATCACCCTACTTTGGTACAGATACTTTGCTGCATATACTAAATCTTTCAGGTGTGGTTGAATTGACAACTCAATTTCGAATACTTGAGAATATTCTTTCGCTTCCCCTTGAGTCGAATGAATAAATTTGGGTCGAATACTCTACCCTCGAAAACTGTTGCAATCCCCTATACTTGTGGGTTATCAGAAGGCGACTTGGTTCTTCGGCTCATCAAGGATCAAACGGGGATGCATAAACTATCACCACTCTGGGTAGGGCCTTTTATCGTGATAAAAAATCTCAACAACGTTTTGTATAACCTAATCGATTTATGATATGGTAAGAATACTTGAGAAGAAGAGACAACATGGCCTTGGAATATTGCTCGTCTACGGCCTTATTATACATAGAGCCACTGGCTCATTATTTCTTGTACCTCCCCTGAAATTCTATAAATACTTCTATGATATTTTGGATCTAATAAAGCTCCTCTTTTAACCATAAAATGAGCAAGAGACTACAATATTTACATAACATGGAGCTATAGAGTCCAAATAAATTATCATGATCAATGGAATTAAGCCGACCTATGTGGGGGCTACCTGCCGCGGGGTTGTTTAGCAGTAATAGCATTGTCTTCTACAATCCTACGCCAGGACTTTCTATTTGATCATAGGTCACTTGGGGCTTCTAACTCATTGAGTTTAGCTTTCTAACCCTATTAGTCAGCAAAGATGCCACAAAATGGTTAAACATGTCGGTATGTTTTGGCGACTCCGATCAGGTGACTCCATGTACTCTTGACTGATCAATCCGTTGTGGAACCTGAATCAACAAAGTTAAAACATTGGTATGTCACCTGAGATCCTGCATATTGAAAGCCAGGATAAACCATGGGTTATCATACCCGCTTCTTTGAAACAAGACATGAGCCTCGAAAGCCGATCTCTTTTTTACCTTGTCTCACTGAGCCAGATTGTTATTGTTACCATTTCTTAGGTGTTTTAGATATAAGTGTTGCCTCTTTCCGTCTCAAGAGAAAGGATACCCGGATTATGAAATTATGATGCTATCAGATAATAGCTCAGGGTTTTATAGATTGGCAGAGGGAAATCATGAAGAAAAGATACAAACAAAAGACAATGATGACTGGCCACATGTTGGTTGAAAACAATAATAAGATTCCTGCACAAGGGTTGTTTTGAAAAGGCTTGGCGAGATATGGGTTTTCTTCACCTTTATGTACAAGATCAAAGGGTTTTTACACAAAGTTACAGTACAAGTACATATTTGCTGAATCAAATCATTACAAGGCACTGTTGGCCCAAATGATGAAAATTCAAAGTCTTAATAACCTGGCTTTTACAAAATACAGGCTTAAGCTTTCTCGTGGTCTTTAACTGGAGATGTCTTCGATTGGTTTTCTGCTTCAGGCGCCATTTCTATGATTTGAAGATCATCCAGATTCTAGTTGTAGTTGGCCAAAGCTTCAAACATGGCCTCCTCATTGAAGATAGGTGATGGGTCGACATTAGGTGTAGATAACTGCTTGTGGCACTGTGGAGTCAGACTAACTTATTTAAATTGGGGCGGTTGAATCTTTGCATTGTTTAAATCATAGGCGGGATGATAGCTCTTCAAAGACAAAACACTTACAAGCTGACTCACCAATTTACGAACGTCGAGACGCTCCAATGATAATCATCCTCATTAAAGGTGACCCATCAGCCTTCAGTTTTGGAAAACCCTTGGACACTTTGGCTGGGTCGAGCTCAAACGAATAAGCCAGTGCGCAACTTAAGAAATGTGTGGCTCCAACACATACAACTAATTTCTTGAGCTCTCCAATCTGTCTGGCCAAGAAGTCTTTTATAAGCTTGACCGGCTCTTTGTTTCCAGCAATGGTCTTGATGGTGCACAAACGCTTTAAGATTTAACAAACAGTTAGCTTGGAGATCACATGTACGTCAACCTACAAAGAGTCGAGCACATCAGTCACCACATATTTGGCCTTGGCAAAAGGGAGTTTAATGGATTAAAGAAGAAGTTTCATAGACACTTAACAAAGAAGGCATGAGTCATCTGGTCAATATGCCTTTTTAACCAGGAAAGCTCTTCAAAGACAATTTTCAGGTTGTCTTCGGCATCATTACATCGCTTTTTCAAGACGGCGTTCTTGTTTTTGAAGGAATCCCTTTCTAGTGCCTAACTCGCTTTGATTTTCTCCGTTTGCTCCAAAGATAAACGAAAGTTTCTCTTCAAGTTCTGCTTGGGCAAGTTGTCCCAATTCAAGAGCCTTGCTCAAACCCGAGACAGTCGACTCGGCAGACTTTAAGTTCTCCTATACATAAATTAAGGTGACAATGAGCCGGATACAGGGCCAGATAACAATTATGATAACAAGTCCGAAGCACATTTCAAGCAATATACTTGGCACTTGGGGGCTAATGGATATCAGTTGTTTCATAACAAATATGATGGAAACAAGACCCGACTCATCTCAAGGAGGTGAGCCGACCCTTGGGGGCTATAGGTCGAAAATCATCTTCAAAAAGTACAAGACCGGACTAATCTCAAGGAGATGAGGCGGCCCTTGGGGGCTACTGGTCGAAAATTATCTTCAAAAGTTACACGACCTGACCCATCTCAACAAGATGAGCCGACGCCTGGGGGCTACAAAACAGTAGAAATATGAGATACATAGCATACCTAATATTTCATTTTTATTGTATTTACAAGGCCATCTTCCATTTGCCGGCTTGAAGAAAGACACTCAATATAGCCAGTATACAATTCTTCAACATCAAGTGTATCATGGCGTAGAGACTTCAGTTTAGCTTCCCCTTTATTAGATGGGACATTATCTTCTTTCATGGGTTGCTTTGATAATACATCACAGGGCCAAGGAGCAACATCGCTTGACCCAAGGATAACCACTTCTCCGTTTGCATCACAAGGGACAAATTTTGAAGGTTGTTGAGGAATCGTCGAGTCAAGTTCGACACCCGGAGATGAAGCAATGGTTTTTATATCTTAGGCTAAGATAGATCAACTTGAATCTCTTGATTATTTTCAATTCGCCCGAAGGCTGGGGAAGCTGCCGTGTCCAGATTTTCTGGCTCAGGAGTAACAGAATATTTGCTAAGATACCATGTCTTGGACCTAGATCTACAAAACAAAGAGGCAGGAAAAACTTCAGAAATACTAATAAGCAAACATATGTTATGGAAATAGGGAAAACATACCCTTGATTAATGACAAAAGGAGGCAACTTCGAGGAAGATGAGTTTCCACATGAGGGGAGGGATTCGTGATAATTTGAGTTCGCGGGATTGAGATGTTGTTTAAAAAGACTATCTTGGGTATGAGATGGAGTTGGACTACGAGGCACCTCATCCTAGAGTTTCCGGGTAGATGACTGGTCAGATACACTGGCTGACCACTCGTCCCGAAAGGTTTGAGCAGTAGCAGCCCCCTAACCGCTTTTCTTGGAAGGGACGACTTTAGATTTTCTAGCCAGGATTTTCGTTTTCCTCTTCCAAAACGAAGAAGAAGCTTGCAAGATAAAATAAAAGCAAACGTATTCAAAAGATTGGAGAGGTTATTTTAAAGATAATCAGGTGATGAGTTAAGTTTCTTACTTGAGGATCCGGGTTTAGAGCATTGAAGGGTTTCAAGCCGACTTGGTCACACACTACTTGAGTTTCTCCAAGAAGTTTCTTCACAACCTTGTTCACATCATCATGTGTCAAAATCACTATACTGTATCTCTGAGGGTCATCTACACGAATAGAATACTTGCACATAAGAGCATTCTGACGGATCAGCGGGAGGATCATCCAGGATGCCCAGCAATGGGCCAAGTCTACTCTGGTCAGGCCGTGAGAACGGAGATTGACCAATTTTCGGAAAACAAAGGCAAACTGTTCACGTTCTTCTTGAGAAATTTGGCCGGGAAACTCAAAATCCGTTGAAGGCGGGTTGGTCTATAACCAGGCAGGGGTTGTTCGTCTGCTGGGGAAATATTTTGGCAATAGAACCAAGTCTTGTTCCACCCTTTGGGATGACTTGGCAGGGCAGCAGAAGGCAAGCTACTGTTTTTGCGCCTTTGAATTTAAATACCACCTAGTTCTTGGCTCGGGACATCCTTGCACGAAGTCTGGTGGTTCAGATAAAACAATTCCTGAAAGAGTGGAACAGTGGGTTCCATTTGCAAGTAGACCTCACCTAAAACTTGAAATTGGCATAATTTTGATCTTGAGTTAGGGGCCAAATTTTGTGGATGAAGGGGAAGAAAGTTCAGCACATACCGAAAGAATTTTGACCCGGGAGGAGAAAAATCTGTGACAAGATGATGTGTAAAAACCACAATTTCTCCTTCATTAGGCTTTGGGCGTGTCTCCCCTTAGGAACCCGCCATCTGATTACTTCCTTGGAAGACAATAAACCTTGATCTATATAGCCGTGGATAAGCTCTTTCGAAACTTGTGAAGGCACCCAATCGCAGATGGATGTTGTCGACATAGTGATACGTCTAGACATCAATCACAAGATTACAAAAACATCTATGTTATGGTTAAAAATAAGGTATGAGGGACATCTTTAATAGAAGAGTCACCGCAAAGATAAGCTAGCAAGATTTACATGTGGCGGGTTAAGATCATTTGTACAAGGAAGTGACAGTAAAAGACACCTTTCACCAGACAAAGTTCTTTCTAATTCTTTTGGGGTACACGAGAAACCTTTTCTTGTCAAAGTTGCTACAACCACGGGTCTAGAGGAAATTCGAAAAGGAAAATAATTGCTAAACTTAAAGCATAACAATGGCAGTTGGTCCGCATCACAAATATTTAGAGAAGGACCGGAATATGCTATGGGAGAGAGGAAGTCGTTCGTGCCCACTATCCCGTATGAGTGGAAATGAAAGATTCAAAACATGAGGAAGGTGGACATACCAATGGACAGAAAGGAGGAACCCTCGACGTCTCCTATGAAACCTAGAGCAAAGTTTAGACGAAGAATCTACGAAGAAATAAAGGTAACATACCTCATCGATCAATGGAGATGTCGAAGCAACTTGAATAAATCCACGAGGAGATGTTGTTAGAGCATATATCTCCATATGTGGTTTTGGTAATTGATGACAATTCCTATGGACTAATGGTTGCCTTAAGTTATATTTGTAGGATTTGTCCATAGGCACTTCTTGAAGTCCATCTGTTGGGTTCAAGGAGTTTATATGATGACCAAGATGGTATTCAAGGTATTATCCAAAGAATGGTCATAGAGACACAAGGTTGATCAAGATCTCAGACAAAGAGTAAATCAAGATGATCAACACACAAAGCGTACAAGATGTACCATGAGGGATCAAGTGATCCCATGGTATGGTAAGCATTGTCCATTACGTGTTTGTGTACTAACCCATGGTCATCATGAGAGTTCTATGTGGGGGTTAGGTGTGTTTCCATGGTCTTGCGTCAAAAGGAAGATCTCATACAACCCATGAAGGATGACGTCAAGTGATGATCGTCATTAAGATTGCGGTGTGCAAGTTCAAGTGGATCAGCACGAAGATATCATGCTTGAAGCTTGCCGTTCATTGTGATGGCTCACCCATAGTGAGTATGGGGAGCAATCAACTAGTCTTCATCAAGCCAACACAATCAAGAAGGTGGTCCATCTTGAGGAAGCCAAGATCATCATCATCTAGCTCAAGAGGTCGAGGTGCAAGGTATAGGTTTTCCCTTGATAGGTTTTCTGTTTTAGGATAGAATGCTATACTGTCAAGGGGGGCTCTCAAGTGAGTAGCTTGATCGTATCATTCGTTGAGAGCTCAAACCATTTTCATCCTTGCATCATACTTCTTGGTTCTTATTTGTTGTTTCTCTTTGTCAGTTTTAGAGCTTATGGTCATCTTCATGACAAGCTCGAGTTCATCGAAAACGGAGTCCATATGCATCTACTATGATGTTTTCGATGTCGGGGTTTTTGCCGGTTCTGCATTCATAGAGGTCTCACATCTCTATATCATTGGTATTTTCATATCCGCTTGGATAGCTCTTGTTGTCCTGAATCCAACAAGCTTGGGTTTGCTCGATTCGGAGTTCGTATGCGAAAGTTATGGCTCTTTCAGTGGCGAGCGGTAGTACCACTGGACCTAGCGGTAGTACCATTGGCCCTAGCGGTAGTACCGCTCGAGCTGGCAGTAGTACCGCTAGAGCTAGCGGTAGTACCGCTGGCCCTAGCAGTAGTACCGCTAGTGCTGGCGGTAGTACCGCTGGCCTAGCGGTAGTACCGCTGGCCTAGCGGTAGTACCGCCCTTGGTCAGCAGTAGTACCGCTCCAGGACTTTAGTACCGTCATCTTTGCGGCTGTACTGCGTCGGACTTTTTGCGAAGACTTTCTTGGCGGTGGTTGGCCCGGTAGTATCTTTGCGCTACCATGGGCTCAGTGGTAGTACCGCTGCAGCCAGCAGTAGTACCGCTAGAGGGATAGCAATATCCTCCTCTTGGTCAGCCAGCGGTAGATCCACCACGAGTTGTCCGGATGTGGGATAGCAATATCCTCCTCTGATGGTGATTTGACTGAAGGATTTTAGAGAACATCGAGGAAACATTGGGGGAACCGACTTACGCTAAGAGCAAAGTCTCGACAAGGCATGTGCAGCTTCATTGAACCAGTGGTTAATGTGATCAACTTGTTAACCTTGAAATTGACCTACAATAACTATGACCTCTTGTCGATAAGCCTCCACGAGAGGGTCTTGAGAATCCCAAGTCCCTGATACTTGTTGAGCCATCAAATCTTAGTCGCCCAAACATCTGACCCGGCTGAGGTTCATCTTCTTGGCCATACGTAGCCATGAAGGAGAGCTTCATAGTCAGTTGCATTGTCAGCGCAAGGAAACATAAGCCATAAAACATAAAAAATTTGTCACCTCGAAGAGAAGATAAGATAACTCCAGTCCCCGAGCCTTCCAGCTGCCTTGACCCATAAAAGTGTATTGTCCAGTACGTCATTGATGAAGTCCACCAGAGCTTGAGATTTGATGGTTGTCCGAGGCACATACCTCACCTGATGTGGTCCAAGCTCGATTGCCCATTTAGCAATCCGGCCTATGGCCTCTCTATTTTGGATGGTATCTCCGGGAGGAATTGAATTGACCACTGTGATGGGATGTTCCTGGAAATAATGCTTGAGCTTTCGACTGGCCTTTAAGACACCAAAACCCAGCTTCTGCCATTGTGGGTATCGCTGCTTTGATAAGGTCAAGACTTTTTTGACATAATAGACATGTCTTTGTACTTGATATTCCTTCACTGCCTCCTTGTGCTCAACGACAAGTACAACAATCACGACTTTATTATTTGCAACAATGTACATGAGCATAGGATCTTTATCAATGGGGGAGGCTAAAACAGGCGGCTCAACCAATTGCTTCTTTAAGGTTTCAAACGCGTTGTTGGCGGCACCGGTCCAAACAAAGTTATAAGTCTTATTGAGCAACTCATAAAGAAGGATCACCTTCTCACCAAGGCGGCTTATGAATCGGCTCAAGGCTCCTATACGACTCGCCGCGCGCTGGACATTATTGATGTTTGCTGGCTTAGATAGAGAGGTCACAACCTTGATTTTCTCTGGGTTGGGTTCAATACCATGCTCCAAAACCAAGAATCGTAGTAACTTGCTAGCAGGTACACCAAAGACGCATTTGGCCGGGTTAAGCTTCATCTTGTAAATACAAAATTGTCGAATGTTTCCTGGAGGTCATCCAACAGAGTCTCTTTCTTCTCGGACTTGACCACAATATCATCGACATAAGCATGAATGTTGCATCCAATTTAACTGTGTAAACAATTCTCGACATAATGCCAACAAGTAGCCCCCACGCTCTTAAGCCCCAAAAGCCCCTGGTCCTCAACATAATAGAAACTGTTGAAAGGGGTGATGAAAGTCGTATTCTCTTGATCCTCAACATCGATCTTGATATGATGATAACCAGAATAAGCATCCAAAAAATAGAGGTGCTCACATACGGCTGTGGAGTCAATGATCTCATCAATGTGAGGAAGAGCAAACGGATCTTTGGGCCAGGCTTTGTTAAGATCTGTGTAATCAAGACACATATGTCAAGTGTCGTTCTTTTTCAAAACAAGCACTAGATTTGCCAACCACCCTAGGAGGAAAACCTCAATGCTAAACTGGGCAGCAAGGAGCCGGGCTACTTCTTCACCAATAGCTTTCTGCCTCTCCTCATTGAAACGATAAGGAATTGACAAACATGTTTCATTTTAGGATCAACATTAAGGTGGTTCTCAGTAAGTTCCCTTGATACACGAGGCATGTCAGAGGGCTTCCATGCAAATTTGTCTCGATTGTCACGGACGAACTCTATGAGCGTGTGTTCCTGTTTGGGATCCAACCCTATCCCAATAGTGAACTGTTGAGAACATTCTCCAGGAGTAATATCCACGTGCTTGGTATCTTCAGTCGGCTTGAATTTTATGGCGGGTTCAGATTCTGTGGTGGGCTTCTTTAGAGAATTCATGTCGGCCACGTCAACATTGGCTTTGTAGTACTTCAATTCATCCGTAGCACAAGCTATCTTCACATAAGATGCATCCCCCTTCTCGCACTCCTTGGCAAGTTTTTGACTCCTGTCAACTATGATGGTCCCGTGTTTCCCTGGCATCTTAAGCTTGAGATAGATATAACAAGGCCGAGCCATGAATTAAGCATAAGCCGATCGTCCAAAAAGGGCATGATATGGACTCTTGATTTTGACCTCCTAAAACATCAGAGATTCACATCTGTAGTTGAACCCCGAGCCGAACGAAACATCCAGTTTGATCCGGCCAATTGGATAGGCAGATTTCCCATGGACGATTCCATGAAAAACTATAGTAGATGGGTGCAACTTGTCCTCGGAAAGGTTCATGCGTCATAAGGTATCGTAGTATAAGATGTTGATGTTGCTTCCCCTGTCCATGAGAACTTTGTTGAGAACATAACCTCCCACTTGAGGCGCCACTACCAGACCCAAACCACCCGGATTATCAACCCGGGCTAGATGATCTTCTCTGCTCCATGTGATTGGGTATTAAGACGAATTCAAATACCCGGGGGTTGCCGACTCAAACATATTGATGGCCCTCTTTTTGACCTTACTCTCCCGCCTGCAGGTACTAGTGGTGAACACATGATATTGTTCGTTGCTTAGTTTCTTGGGATTAATCTGAAAACCGGCTTGATTGTCATGCTATTGATTTCCGTGTCCCAAGGGTTGCTGACCATTGTTCTTATTGCTAGAGTGTTGATAACTTGTGAGAGCTTGGACCTCCAAAGCCCCGAGATGAGCCTCCGCTAAACCCACTGGAATGACCATTATTGCCACCTGGAGTACCTCCCTGAAAATGCTGGAAAACTTGATCACGGTACGTCTGCATCAAGTGGAAATTCTCCCATGAGTGAGTAGACATCTTATCGGGAAACTATGTTTTGTACGAAGGGTCTTTAGCGCTTTTTCAAAATTACATGGCTTACATGTATATTCCTTGCCAGAGTAGTTGTTTCTTTGCTGGTTCTTGAAACCAGTGTTGGTGTTAGCAACAAAATCTGACCCGCTGTCACATCCCTTGTTTTTCATTTGCATTGTGCTAGCATGCGTGTTGCATCATGTTTAATTTTTTTTGCTAAATTGAAATGGGGACTAACAAAACCCTAGCACTGCATTGATTAAAACAATTCCAAATAGTGATGATTTTCAATGAATCCAAAATGGCCTTGAAAAATGTTCACCATGTCACATAAATGTTGGCAACAACATATCAGAGGTGAATTATAACTTTAAAACATCTTCGGCATTTTAAATAATCCAGAGAAGCCACTAAAATACCTGGCTGCCTTCTCATTGTGCTAGAGAGAGGGATAAGCAACCTGCTCGCGTCTGGATCTGTCCCAGCTCCTAATCGCCTCCTCTCTTCTCTCCCTCTCCTCTGCTTTGCCATGGCCACCGCTCCCGAACCTCGTCACCATCACTAGGCCAGATCCACCACTCTCCGTCACCCTCGAGTAGCTCTAGAGCTTCGCCTCATCGTCCTTGATTTACACGTCAAGCCACGCTTCACCGGAGCCCCTCGATCAACACCCTCGAGATCTTCCTCCTCCTAGGCTCCGATCACCGCCACCATTGATTCGTCGCCTACAGGGCCTCCCGAGCAAGGTTTCGACACCGTCGCCCTCCCAGTGAGCCCCTGGTCTCATTCCCCTTCTTTCCGCAGCAGATTACGCATCGTAGCCACCGATTGCCTCTAGCCCGAGAGCTCCTCGCCGCCGGCGATATTGCTAATGTAGCCACGGCTGCGGACGCTCTAACTTGAGCACGTAGGCATGCTCAGGAGGACTCCAAGAGCCCGTAGAGGCCCTCGGTTCCTCCCCTAGCTAGCTGTGGTGTTGATTCGGTCGGCGCCAAAATTCCGATGTCCGCCAAGGTCGCCGTCGGCGACGTTCCGGACCATCTCAACCCCTAGGGCTTGCCCCACTAGATGCGTGGGTGAGTGGCCATTCTGTAGGTAGTCTCAGGCGTCGATTTATTTGTCGGATGTAGGTTTTCGAACCCTTCCGCCGCCTCTGGTGCCGGCGGCGGCTCAACAATGATAATCGAGGACCATTTGACCGTGGGGTTTGACCTTGGGTAACTAGCAGGTAAGGCCTAGCCGTGGCTAATTTTAGGTTAGTACTAATTTAAATAAATAATTTACTTAACCTAATGACCCACTGACAGTGGTCCCAACATAACTAATTTAGTTGTAGATTTATTTAATTCTAGTTTAGTGTTTGTGTCACTGACGAGTGGAGCCCACTAGTCAGGTTTACCCTCGCAACGGCCAGCTCACTACTAATGTCATGCTGATGCAAGGCTAATGCAATAAAGGTAATTTTGATTTAATTTAATTCCACAATTTGTGTAAATCTTTTGAAACATCATAGGGAATAATATGTAACTTAGATTGAAATAAATTATATATGAAAAATTATCAAACAAATCCAAGAAATCCATTGGAGCTTTTATCATGCATGTAATAATAAGTTATAGCTGCTCATGTGGTGAAATCAATTAAAGGGTATTTGAAAATACCTTACTCGAAGTGTAATTTGAATCTTCAATTCAAACTAGCTTCAACTAATTTTTTAGTAGGTGCATTAGCTAATACAACATATTCATGTCATGTCATGATCACGCATCATATTGTTGCACTTGTCGTGTATTGATTGTTGTTTCATTTGAATTGCGGTAGCCTCTGCTCCACACGATACTAATAATTATGACAACAAAGAAGAGTCTCCCACTTCTGATCATCAAGGCAAGCGCCCCTTTTGATAATTCTTATAAAATACCATGTTCTCACTCCTGCTCTCATTTATTGCATTAGAACACATCATCTTAAATGCTACTTGTTTTGGTAGTTGAACCCATTCCTCTGCATGACCTGTCATTGTCATACTAAATAGCTAAACCATGCAACCTAGCATACTTTCTAGATGCTTCAGCCATGATGTGCCTTACCTTTCTATGCTTGCTATGCTTAGAGTTTTGGCAGGTCCGTTTCATCTAGATGATGAACTAGAGTGAACGAATGTGTTCTGGTGACGAAAGTTAAATGATGAACCTGATTTGGTAAAGTTATCGATGAGAGGCCGTGTAGGAGTACATGGCGGGTTGTCTCATTGGAACCGCTCTTAGGAACTGAGTTCCGTGTATGTGATGCAAGATTAGCTAATACCACATATTGGGTTATGGTAACTCGACCCCTCTCGGCTTATTAATCATCTAATAAACTATCCATGAGTTGGAAGTAGTTTCCGGTGTTTGTAGTTTATGCTGGGGGCCGTGCATAGCGCTAACCTTAGGGGTGTGCCATAACGCGGTAGGCAGTGGCATGGTGTACCAAGTGGCACCAGGATGGTGGGCTTGGGAATCCTGCACACATTGTTGGAGGCCATAGCAGAAACTTCAGCCGGACTTTCGTGCGGGTTTAGTCTCAAATAGTCGATAAACCTTGACTAGGTGCTTGAGTGGTTAATGGTCGTGGCCGACTCTCTCGCTGGGCTTCCCCTTGCAGGTTGCCGAGATGCACACGGTGCACATTCCGATAAGGTGCAAGAGCATGTGTGAATAAGTACACCCCTGCAGGGTTAAGATCTATTCAAATAGTCGCGTCCTCAGTTATGGACTACTTGGGAACATATGTTGTTCATAGACAACTTCATGGTTACTCATTATAGTATCAATACAAGGGTGATTACCATGATGTTATTCTCGTAGGAAGAGGAGAAAGTGTCCATGGCAGTGTATTGTTATGGATATAGTGGACTCGTGTACGACGTCTCAAACTTGTTCAAAATTACTCGTAGTCATAGTATAGGTTAGCCAAGAGTCAAAGCTAGCTTGCTGCATGAAACCCAACAACTCTCCCTGGTGATATATGTGCATGAGTAGTTAGATCTGATTTAAACTCTTCTTGAGTACTTTCGTACTCATGCTTGCTTAATAATTGTTGTAGACGACACCCATGAACCATTAGGTGGGTTCTACCTAGATGTGGAAGAGGCAGAGTAGTTGGTGTCCCAGCTACGACCCTGAACCCTTGGGAGGGTTGTACATAGTCAAGTTGTGCGCCTCTTTTATGCTTTCATTGTTTGTACTCCGATAGACTTATGCTTCCTCTCGGTTTGTAAAACTTGCTTGTATGACTTGTGTGCTGGGTCCTGAGACCCTACCTTTATGAACATATTAGGCAAGGCTCTTTTGAGCCTTCTAAATGAGTTTTGTGATGTTGTATGGTTATGTTGTGATGCCATTATTATATCTATGCATGTTGGGCATGTCATGCGTACGTGTGCTGTGCTGCGATATTTATGGGGTTCAACACCTAGTTGTGTGCCTTTAGTAGTACTCTTCACAGGGAAATGCCAATTTGTGCTTCCACTGACCCTTAGTAGTTTGCTAATTCTCCAGACACATTGGTTGATCGGCATGTATCCTTCTTTGATCCTATGTATGTCCCTTCGGGGAAATGTGACGCGGTGTAATGGAGTCCATGTAGCTTGCTACGACTCATCTACACTCATTGTTGACCGACACCTGCATTGCTGGTTATGTATGCATGTGTTTATACGGATGTGCCACTTGAGTTTATAGCTAGTTACATCGACCCAGGTTCGTTGACATTGGAATGCTAGCGACGTATTCACATAGGCGAGTCAAAAGACGCAAACAGTCCTGGCCAAGGTAAGGTGGCAGCCGTGGGTATAACCGTGTGTGAGACCGCAAAGTGATGTTATGTGTCACAAGCTAGATTCCTATGGCTTAGGGTTGGGGTCCTGATACGTCTCCAACGTATCTATAATTTTTGATGGTTTCATGCTATTATCTTGTCAAACTTTGGATGTTTTGTATGCCTTTTATATCTTTTTTGGGACTAACTTATTAACACAGTGCCAAGTGCCAGTTCTTGTTTTTTCCATGTTTTTGACCCCTTTCAGAGGAGGATTTTAAACGGACTCCAAGTGCCAGTGCCAAAAAGATTTTTTCCGAAACAGAAGAAGATTGGGAAGCCTGAGAATCAGGGCAGGGGGCCACCAGGGACCCCACAAGCCCCCTAGCCACGGCTAGGGGCCCGCGCCTCCTAGGCTTGTGGACTCCGTGGGCCACCTCTGCCCTAGGTCTTTCGCCTAAATATTCCCTAAAATACCAGAAAAAATCACGAGATCATCGAAAGTACTTTTCCGTCACCGCAAGCTTCTGTCTCGGCAAGATCCCATCTGGGGCACGTTCGGTTGCCCTGCCGGAGGAGGGATTCGGATACGGAGGGCTTCTTCATCAACACCATGACCTCTCCGATGATGCGTGAGTTGTTCACCATAGATCTACGGGTCCATAGCTAGTAGCTAGATGGCTTTCTCTCTCTCTTGGATCTTCAATACAAAGTTCTCCATGATCTTCATGGAGATCTATCCAATGTAATCTTCTTTTGCGGTGTGTTTGTCCAGATCCGATGAATTGTGGATTTATGATCAGATTATCTATGAATCTTATTTGAGTTTCTTATGATCTCTCTTATGGATGATTTCATATCCTTGTAATTCTCTTCGAGTTGTGGGTTTTGTTTGGCTCTGATTCTTGCAATGGGAGAAGTGCTTGGTTTTGGGTTCATACCGTGCGGTGACCTCACCCAGTGATAGAAGGGGTAGCGAGGCAAGCATCATGTTGTTGCCATCAAGGGTAAAAAGATGGGGTTTTCATCATTGGTTTGAGTTTATCCCTCTACATCATGTCATCTTGCTTAAGGCGTTACTCTGTTCGTCATGAACTCAATACACAAGATGCATGCTGGATAGCGGTCGATGTGTGGAGTAATAGTAGTAGATCCAGAAAGTACCGGTCTACTTGTCTCGGACGTGATGCCTATATGTGTGATCATTGCCTTAGATATCGTCATGACTTTGCGCGGTTCTATCAATCGCTCAATGGCAATTTGTTCACCCATTGTAATATTTGCTATTTTGAGAGAAGCCTGTAGTGAACACTATGGCCCCCGGGTCTACTCCACACCATATTTTCAGCCTTACTCTTTTTCTTCGTTGGACTTTCCGCCTTCAGATCTCACTTTGCAATCAATCTTGAAGGGATTGACAACCCCTTTATAGCGTTGGGTGCAAGCTCTTTTGTGTTTGCGCAGGTACTCTGGACTTGACGAGATTCTCCTACTGGATTGATACCTTGGTTCTCAAACAAAGGGAAATACTTACTGCTCCTGTGCTGCATCACCCTTTCCTCTTCAAGGGAAAAACCAACGCAAACAAGTCTCCATGAATGTGTCAAATTCTGGCGCTGTTGTTTGAGAAGTAGCATGTCCCGACAGTGCTGGTGTCAAAGCATGATTGACTGTAGGATTACCAAGCAAAACTGGTCGAAGTCGAGTCTAGAAATGCTTTAGTTATATAAGGGAATTGCTTGTGGAAGGGAATGTAAGGCTCTTTGTCGTGGGTATAAGCCTGACAGTAGATGTGTAGGGTACGAAAAGGATGGGCAGAGCCTTAGCTACGGCGAGGTTGTATGAGTTCAGCCCCCTCTGCGGTGGAGGTAATAGCCCTACGTCTCAGTGCTCTGGGAGCTTGATGTCGAGTGGAATATGGAATACAAATGAGTTTCTAACCCCTGCACCAGATGGGGTGGGTGGCTTATATAGAGTGCGCTGTCCTCCACAACGGTTCCGGTACAGGGGTGGAGTAGTGGCGATTGAATGCGTACGTTAGCGGTAACGTACGTCCTAAATGCTAATAAATGCACGGGGAAACATACGACCGTTTCCCTCCTGGGGGGTTACGATGTCCCGTGTGGCAGCCAGTCGGTTAGTTGGATGTTCTCCGAATGCTAGTCTCCGACTGGATGGTCGAGGACCCGTTGCCGACTGGATGATGGGGACTCCTTAATTCAGTCGGAACTGACTAAGGGTCTTGTCCCTTACGAGGGGTAGTCCTTGGGTAGGACTTATAGGGCAGGCCTATGACCCTACCCTAGGACTATAACCCCATCATTAGTCCCCGAATGGATTGGGGTTGGAACGACGAAGCGGTGCTTGAAGTCTAGATCCGACTGGAACGGATGCGACTTTGGCGTTGTCTGCCTTGATCCATTTTATCTTCTCTGACCAACGATCCGAGTGGAAATCTTTGTGGAACAAACTATCGGAAATCGAGTGCTCCCAGGGTATCTCTTGACGTGACCAGTCAACTGACAGCAGCGGATTTTCCGGGATCCTCAAATTTCGGTTTCCGCGCACTCTGCGGGGATGACGCCAGCGCGCTCAAGTAGCGCGTGACGCCTCGATTCTCGTGCCTTCAACTTCTCCACTGATATCGCCGCGGTCGGTCTGGGGATAAGGTTTTAGGGCCACCTGCCAGCGGCCGAGTCGGAACCTTATTTAAATCCCAGCGGCAAGGGTTTTTCGTTACGCCCGCCGGATCTTTTGCCTTTGCGTCGTCCTCCTCGCCGTCTCTAGCGCACCTAATCTTGCCTCTGCTTCGGCCTCCTCGCCGCCTCCAGCGCACCTAACTTCTCCACTCCTCCTTCCCCTCTGCGGATTCGCAACTTCCTCCATGACCAAGGGTTAGACCAGCAAGATGGAGGCGAGGAAGAAGAAAGGGAAGGTGGCGGCTCCTGCTCAGCCGCGGCAGCGGCCGTTGCCGGCGGGGTGGATTCAAGGCGACTTCCTCCCCTCCACGGTGACGGAGGGGGATCTGCTGCAGCTGGTGGAAGACGGGATGATCGTGCACAAGTCTTGGAGGCTGCCGGCGGAGAATGAGGTCCAGCCGGCACCCCGGGAGGGGGAGCGCGTCCTGTTGCTCAGCCATGTCTATCGAGGTTTCTCTCTGCCCCCGCATCCTTTCTTCAAGGGCATTATGAACCACTTCGGGGCACAGCTTCACCACTTTCCTCCGAATGCTATTGCCCATCTTTGCGCTTTCATAGTTATGTGCGAGTGCTTCATCGGCTGCCCCCACATTGGGGGTTATTCAAACATATGTTCTCTGCTAGATCTCAAACTATCAAACGACTCAGCCAGTCGGATGATAAAACGCATCTTCTCCAACTTTGCGGAGGCTTAGGTTTCCAGAAAAAGAGTCGGAGTAGTTATCCTGCTCTTCAGCTGAGTGAGTCGGTTAGGAACTGGCAGTCGACGTGCTTCTACTGCAAAGACGTTGCCTGCCCGAACGCCTCGACAGGGTTGCCTCCTTTTAGCTTAGATAATCCCGCTCCACCTAAGCAGCTCGCGCTCACGAAGGCGGAGAAGATCGACATCCAGCCCCTGGTTGACGCACTCGTAGACGTCGTCAGAAGGGGAGTCACTGGCATGGATTTGCTGGAGACTTTCCTTGGTCGGCGCATACAACCACTGCAGGCTTGCGACCACGCCATGTGGCATTACGCGGGTCCCGAAGACTCCACTCGGACCAACGTCTTGAGCGTGACCGAGGAGAAGGTGGCGTCGTGGGTGCTCTAGATCACAGGCGCCTGTGAGAACACCAGAGGGTCTCGGCGAGTGAGGGCTTTCAGCGCGGACAATCCTCCTCTGAACCAGGTGAATACCATTTGTCGAGTGCACGTATCTGTTTTAGTTTTATCACTTTCTTGAATCTCTGCCTGTCGTTTGATGTCGCCGACTATTTTTCACGCACAAGTGGACCACTGATTTTCTCCTGTCTCGAACGGGAACCCGGACGAGGAGGAGGAAGAAGGCAGCCAGGAGGGCAGTGTGGAGAGCGGCGAGTATGTCTCCGAGGAGGGGTCTGGTGAAGAAGAGGAGGATGACGCGGAGCAGGACTCGCCGCCTCCGCTGCCAGAGCACCGGACCAAGCGTCGACATGAACCTGCGGTTCCTTCAGCCCCTCCGGCATCCTCGAGTGCTCCGCCTGCTGCTCCTGTGGTTCCGAGTGCTCGGAGCACCAAGAGGGCCAGGGACGCTGCTGTAGAGCCCGTGGGTCAGCCTTACAAGGCGGCCAAACCGAGTGGGTCTAAACCTCGGAAGGCTTTGCCGCGGATAAGGGTCGTCGTTCCTGTCACCTCGACGTAAGTGCTCTGTTCCTCCAACTTCTTATGATATTCGGTTGAACTCCTATTTGAAGGTCGAATGAATTTCACTCGACAGGGTTGCCACCTCTGCCACCTCTCCGGTGCGCCAGGAGGATGAAAGCATGGATGCGGACAACGTCGTCTCGTCCCAGCCAGGTGCGTTGTAGTGACTCCGAGAGTGTTATACTATCGCGACGCGAATTCTATCTTAAGTCTGGCCTCTTTCTTTTTCTATCAGGGGCGATTTGCGTGGACGACGGTGACCAGGGGAGACCTGAGCAAGCCGTGGAGCCTGTTCTCGAGGCTGCCCCTCCAGTCACTGCTCTCGCCGCAGATGTGCTGCCGACCGAGGCGATGCCGCCGACTGAAACGGCGCTGGTGGCTGATGAACCTACTAGAGCGGGTCTTGGGATGCCCCAGGAACTTCCAACGATGCCAGGCTCGTCGAATGTCGAGTTCAACATCCAGCGTCTCCCGGAGGAGCAAGTGGGAGCGGCCAAGGGGGCCATGGTGGAGGCGGAGCTGATGGCGGGTGAAGCCAAGAGGGCATACGACTCCATTGCATCCCTGTACCAGCGGAGTTTGGAGTTGCGGGAAGATATCCGAGTAAGTGGGCTAGTAAGTATTTACTTTTCGCTTGTAACCCACTGGTTGTTCTCGGATATCGGATGATTTTTTTGCAATGGGTTCACTCTGAGTGAACCCAGTGGGTGTAGTCCCCGTGACTTCCGTCGAGTGCTTGCACCGGCAGTTGTCTTTATACATATTGTTTTTGCCTTGGTAAGATTTTGAAATAGTATGGTCGACTGCAAACAGTTGTGGCAGTCGGGTTGCACTTACTGTAAGAGTCCCCGAGAGTAATTTTACTCAGGTCGGGTAGTATTAGCCTCGTAGGCGTGGGTGGTAACATGTATGTCAATAGGGCGGGCCTGCTTGAGGTGCATGCCAGTGGGGTCACTCCCAGTGAACCCACTGGGTGTAGTCCCCGAGACCGCTGTCGACTGCTTGCGTCGACAGGGGTCTGAAGAACTTAGACTTTTATTGTTGAATTATTCGATTGTCTCTTGGTGCTGGCTGGCAGAAAACTTGTGAAATGGGGACAGCATATGAGACTCTGAGGGCGGAGAAGATTCAGTTTGCTGGTGAGCGGGATGCGACACTGCTTGCAATGGATGGTATGAAGGTGGTTCTGGTGGAGCGAGAGAAGTCGTTGGAGGAGGCTCGTGAAGCGAACAAAGTGCTGACTGAGGAAGTTGAGAAGATGGGGAAACAAAGGACTGCTCTGATGGGACAAATGGACATGCTGAACAAACGGTGCAGAGCGCAGGAGAAATACGTCAGTGACTGGGCTCGGCAGATGATGACGCGTCTGGCTGGTAAGTGCTGCTTTTTCCGAGTGATTGTGGTATGTGCGTCACACTCGGCGTTTATTGTTTGCTTGTCCTGTTGTTGCAGATGTTTGCATTGACAATGAAGCTGAAGCAGCTGATGTGGAACGGTTGATTCGCGAGAACGTTCCACTCGGCGAGGACGCCAATCGAGATCTGCTCCGAGCGCACATACGTGTGGGCAAAGTTGGCCCTTTCATCGGTCGACTGAAGGAAGTCGTCGGCCAGATCGACAAGGATCTTTGGCCTGAGGATGAGTCGCGGCAGGAGATGGAAAACTTGCTGAGTCGACTGGAGGAGGTCCCCGACCGAGTGCAGTCATGGAAGAAATCTGCGGCTCATTGTGGTGCAGATGTTGCTCTGTCTTTGGTCCGAGTTCATTGCAAGGAGGTGCGCGAGGAGAAGCTAAAAACGTTGAAGGTTGCCAACACGAAGAAACTTCAATTTGAAGACTTCATGGAAACCTTCCTTGAAAGTGCCACACGCCTCGCCGACGGAATCGACCTGGACACCTTCGTGGAGCCGTCCAGTCCTAGCGCCGATCTAGACGACGCGTAAGAAAACTTTATCCTCGGTATGCCGAGTGTTGATTTGTAAGAAACTTTGGCCACTGCTGTTGGTCGTCACATTCTTGTTTCGGTGTGGGTAAGCTTGATCCACACCAAGCCACTATCTTTGGTTGAACTTTGAATCGAATCTTTTGCTCTTGTCTTGCAATTTTGACTCGAGTTTTTGTTTGGCGTTTCTTGGTGAAGCCAAAGGCAAACATTCGGAACATGTCTTGACATCTGCATGAGCCTCATTGAGGGTCCGAGGAATTTCCGATTGGATCTGTATTGTCACGGAGTGGATCGGTAGGATCGCCGAGTTGATCGGTAGGGCGTACTCGGAGGTTGAAGAGTACTTGGGCGATGCGGGATCGCAGCTAGGTTGTCGAGTGCGACTATCAGGTCGCACTCGGGGCGAGTTGGTACTGATGTAGTTGTCAGTTGTTTTGACATCCACATGAGCCTCAATAAGGGTCCGCAACTCATGTAGTTGTCAGTTGTTTTGACATCCACATGAACCTCAATGAGGGTCCGCAACTCATGTAGATGTCAGTTGTTTTGACCTCCACATGAGCTTCAATGAGGGTCTGCAACTCATGTAGTTGTCAGTTGTTTTGACATCCACATGAGCCTCAATGAGGGTCTGCAACTCATGTAGTTGTGAGTTGTTTTGAAATCCACATGAGCCTCAATGAGGGTCTGCAACTCATGTAGTTGTCAGTTGATTACCCGAGTGTACCTGTAGGATACAGTCGAAGGCATGTGGGTGCTTAGGCGATTCTGCATCGCATCTAAGTCCCCGAGTGTGGCGTTAAGTGCACACTCGAAGAAAGGTAAAACTTAGGCGATTCATGATCGCAGGTAAGTCCCCGAGTGTGACGTTAAGTGCACACTCGAAGAAAGGTAATACTTAGGCAATTCGTGATCGCAGCTAAGTCCCCGAGTGTGACGTTAAGTGCACACTCGGAGAAAGTTCATACTTAGGCGATTCTGGATCACAGCTAAGTCCCTGAGTGTGACGCTAAGTGCACACTCGGAGGAAGTTCATACTTAGGCGATTCTAGATCACAACTAAGTCTCCGAGTGTGACGTTAAGTGCACACTCGGAGAAAGTTCATACTTAGGCGATTCTGGATCGCAGCTAAGTCCCCGAGTGTGACGTTAAGTGCACACTCGGAGAAAGTTCATACTTAGGCGATTCTGGATCGCAGCTAAGTCCCCGAGTGTGACGTTAAGTGCAAACTCGGAGAAAGTTCATACTTAGGCGATTCTGGATCGCAGCTAAGTCTCCAAGTGTGACGTTAAGTGCACACTCGGAGGAAGTTCATACTTAGGCGTTTCTGGATCGCAGCTAAGTCCCCGAGTGTGACGTTAAGTGCACACTCGTAGAAAGTTCATACTTAGGCGATTCTGGATCGCAGCTAAGTCCCCGAGTGTGACGTTAAGTACACACTCGGAGAAAGTTTATACTTAGGCGATTCTGGATCGCAGCTAAGTTTTTTTTTCGAGACCGGAGTCTGCGACCGCGGAAGAACTTTGAACCTGCAAAAAACTCAATCTGCTTTATATTATTTCACCAATACTTGTTCTTTACATTGCTTTAGTCGACGGTCACGTGTAGAAGCGCTTCAGGAGATCTCCGTTCCATGCTCGCGGCTCGGCTATCTCCCTGTCGACGTTGTAGAGTCTGTATGCTCCATTGTTCAGCACCTTTGAGATGATGAAGGGTCCTTCCAACGCAGGAGCCAACTTGTGAGGTCTTTGCTGATCCACTCGGAGCACCAGGTCGCCTGTTTGGAACGTACGACTCCTGACGTGTCGCGCGTGAAAACGCCGCAGATTTGTTGATAAATGGTTGAGCGAGTCAGTGCCATCTCGCGCTCCTCCTCTAGAAGGTCCACTCCGTCTTGCCTTGCTTGTTCTGCTTCAGCTTCGGAGAAGAGTTCGACTCGTGGAGTATTGTGAAGTAAGTCACTCGGAAGGACGGCTTCTGCTCCGTAGACGAGGAAGAACGGTGATCGCCCTGTAGATCTGTTCGGGGTTGTGCGAAGACCCCAAAGCACTGAAGGTAGCTCGGTGACCCAAGCGCCAGCGGCATGTCCTATCTCTCGCAGGAATCGGGGCTTCAAACCTTGCAAAATAAGTCCGTTCGCCCGCTCTGCTTGTCCATTGGACTGCGGGTGCGCCACGGAAGCAAAGTCCACTCGGATACCTTGGCTTGTACAGAAACCTTTGAATCTGTCCGAGTCAAAGATTGTCCCGTTGTCCGTGATTATGCTGTAAGGTACACCGAATCTGAAGATGATGTCCCTAACAAACTTGACGGCTGTTGATGCGTCGAACTTCTTGATGGGCTTGGCTTCGATCCATTTCGTGAACTTGTCGACTGCCACCAACAGATGTGTGTATCCGCCTTGGCCTGTCCTGAATGGACCGACTGTATCTAATCCCCACACTGCAAACGGCCACACAAGAGGGATCGTCTTCAACGCAGACGTCGGCTTGTGGGACTTGTTGGAGTAGAACTGGCAGCCCTCACATTGGTCAACCATATCTTTAGCCCTCTCGTTTGCCTGCAGCCAGAAGAAACCAGCCCTGAATGCCTTGGCGACGATTGCTCTCGAAGAGGCGTGATGACCGCAGGTTCCCGAGTGAATATCCTCCAGGATCAGGTGCCCCTCTTCTGGGGAGATGCATCGTTGAAGAACGCCAGAAACGCTTTCCTTGTACAATTGGCCATCAATGACAGTGAATGACTTCGACCTGCGGACTATCTGCCTGGCCTGGACTTCGTCTTTTGGTAGTTCCTGCCTCAGGATATATGCAATGATCGACACAGTCCAATCGGGGATGACAGCAAGAATCTCCATGACCAGATCAAACACAGCAGGTACATCGACTTCAGTCGGAGCTGTTGAACTCTTTGGTTGTACTGGTTCCTCTGTAAAAGGATCTTCTTTGCCTGAGGGAAGGTGGAGGTGCTCGAGGCAGACGTCACTCGGGACTGGTCTCTGAGTGGATCCGAGTTTTTCGAACTCATCCACTGCTTGGTTCTTCAGTCTCGGAACATTGTGAAGTTCTAGACCTTCATACTTCTTCTCAAGCTTCCTCACTGCATTGCAGTATGTGGTCATGGTGGGGTTCCTGACGCCCCACTCTTTCATCACTTGATTGACCACCAAATCCGAATCGACGTAGACCATCAGGCGACGGACGCGAGTGAGATGGCCATACGCAACCCGTAGAGGAGAGCTTCATACTCTGCCTCGTTGTTGGAGGAATCGAAGTGTATCTGTAGCACATACTTGATTTTGTCGCCCTTTGGCGATATGATCACAACGCCAGCGCCGGAGCCATTCAACATCTTGGACCCATCGAAGAACATTGTCCAATATGCCGAGTAGATGTGGGTCGGTTGCTGTTGTTCTACCCATTCTTCTATGAAGTCAGCCAGAGCTTGAGACTTAATCGCTTTCTTCGCCTCGAACTTGATATCGCAGTACAGCATCTCCATCGCCCACTTCGCCACTCGGCCTGACGCGCCTCGATTGTGGAGAATTTCCGACAACGGAGCATCAGAAACGACAGACACCGAGTGGTCTTGGAAATAATGGGCCACCTTCTTCGCAGTCATGTAGATCCCGTAGATAAGCTTTTGATAGTGGGGATACCTCTGCTTGGAAGGAGTCAGGACTTCGGAGATTTAGTACACTGGCCGCTGAACTTTGTATGCTTTGCCTTCTTCTTCTCGTTCGACTGTAAGAACAGTACTGACGACTTGATTTGTAGCCACGATGTACAGAAGAAGGGGCTCTTTACTGAGCGGAGCAGTAAGAACCGGCTGGGTGGAAAGTAGGACTTTGAGGTCGTCGAATACGACTTGGGCTTCGTGTGTCCACTCGAAAGTATCTGATTTCTTCATGAGTCGGTACAGAGGAAGTGCTTTCTCGCCGAGTCGACTATGAACCTGCTCAAAGCCACTAGGCAACCTGTGAGCCGTTGAACATCGTGTATTCTAACCGGCCTCTCCATTCGGACGATGGTCCCGATCTTTTCGGAGTTGACATCGATCCCTCGTTCGGAAACGAAGAAACCGAGTAACTTTCCGCTGGGAACGCCGAATGAACATTTGGCGGGGTTGAGCTTGATATCATACCTACGAAGGTTGGCGAATGTTTCTGCCAAGTCAGTCAGCAGGTCGGAACCTTTGCGCGACTTGACTACGATATCATCCATATACGCCTCCACATTCCGACCGATCTGGTCGAGGAGACATTTTTGGATCATGCTCATAAAGGTAGCTCCTGCATTCTTCAAACCGAATGGCATAGTGATGTAGCAGAAGCACCCGAATGGGGTGATGAAGGCTCTTTTTAACTCATCGGGACCATACAGACGGATCTGATGATAGCCCGAATAGGCATTAAGAAATGACAAACGCTCGCAACCCGCAGTCGAATCGACAATTTGATCTATGCGGGGGAGCGGAAAATGGTCTTTCGGGCAGACCTTATTGAGATGCTTGAAGTCGATGCACATTCGGAGCGACTTATCCTTCTTGGGCACCATGACAACATTGGCGAGCCACTCGGAGTGGTGAACCTCACGAATGAAGTTGGCCGCCAGCAGCTTGGCCACCTCTTCCCCGATTGCCTTCCTCTTGTGCGTGGCAGACCAGCGCAGGTGCTCTCGGACAGGCCGAGCGGTGGAATCCACGTGCAGTCGGTGCTCAGCCAACTCCCTGGGTACACCTGGCATGCCAGAGGGTTTCCATGCGAAGATGTCCCAGTTCTCACGGAGGAATTGGGTGAGCTCGGCTTCCTATTTAGGATCGAGGGTGGTGGAGATGTTCGTCGGGGCAGCAGTGGCGTCCGTCGGGTGGATGTTGACCTTCTTCGTCTCTCCTGCCAACTGGAATGCAGACTCTGAAGCTGGCTTCTTCGAGCGCATCAGGTCGGCGGGCTCGACTGTTTTCTTATACTCGTCAAGCTCGAGGACGACCATCTGCTGGTCGGCGATTCTTGATCCCTGCTGCAGACACTCTTCGGCTCGCTGCCGATTGCCTGTGATGGTGATCACACCCTTCGGGCCTGGCATCTTCAGCTTCAGGTATACGTAACATGGACGGGCCATGAAACGTGCATACGCTGGGCGGCCCAGAATTGCGTGATAAGCGCTCTGGAAGTCGACCACTTCGAACGTCAGCTTTTCCTTGCGGAAGTTCTTGTCGGAGCCGAAAACGACGTCCAACGTGATCTGACCGAGTGACTTGGCCTTCCGTCCAGGGACGACTCCATGGAACTGCATGTTGCTCTCGCTGAGTTTGGACATCGGGATGCCCATCCCCTTGAGTGTGTCGGCGTACATGATGTTCAAGCCACTGCCGCTGTCCATGAGGACTTTGCGCAGTCGAACTCCTTCCACCACCGGGTCGACGACCAGAGCCTGTCTCCCCGGGGTGGGTACATGTGCCGGATGATCCGACTGGTCGAAGGTGATCGCAGTCTGAGACCATTTGAGGAACTTGGGGTTGGTGGGGGTGGCCATGTTCACCTCTCTGTTCACCAGCTTCAGTCGACTCTTGCTCTCAACATCACCAAAAATCATGAGAGTTGCATGGACTTGGGGGAACGGATCCTCCTTATCCTCCTCATCCTGTTCGTTGTCCTTTTCACTCAGTTGCCCTTCGCTGAACCCCTGGATCAGGAGGCGACACTGTCGAGTGGTATGCCTCGCATATATGGGGTTGCCCTCTTCATCCATATTCGTATGAACCGGACATGGCTGGTCCAGGATGGGGTTATTGAACTGCTTCTTCCTGGGGGTGAACTGAGCCTTCCCGTTGCCCTTGAACTTGGCATTGGTTATGGCTGCAGCTTCTGCTTGCGGAGCAGTCGGAGCTTCTGCTTCCGAGTGTTGCCCCCATCTCCATCAGCGACTGTTTTGTGCTTGCCGCTTCGGATGCGGTCTTCTTCTTCGCCATTAGCATAGCACGTCGCTATTTCCATCATCTTGCTCATGGAGATGTCGCCTGTTCGGCCGAACTTCAGGTACAGATCTCTATACCGCACGCCTGCCTTGAAGGCGCAGACTGCTTGATGCTCGGTGACGTTCTCCACCGTGTGGTAGAGAGTTGTCCAGTGCTGAATGAAGTCTCGCAGGGGCTCATTCTGTTTCTGGATGCAGTGCTGGAGCTCCACGAGGCTAGCAGGGCGCTTGCACGTCCCTTCGAAGGTCCTGATGAACACCCGGGCCAAATCTGCCCAGCTGTAGATGCTTGAGGGGGCCAACTGGTTCAACCACGCTCGAGCCGAGCCGTCAAGCATCAGAGGGAGGTGCTTCATGGCGACATGGTCGTCCCCTCCTCCGATCTGGACTGCTACTCGGTAGTCATCCAGCCACGTTTCTGGCTTGGACTCTCATGTAAACTTGCTGATTCCCATCGCCAATCTGAAGTTTGGCGGGATGTCAGCCGAACGGATGGCTCGACTGAAACACTCAGGACCAGACACGATGGTCCTGCTTCCACTCGGACAGTCCATATCATTACCCTCGCGGTGGGCTCGGCCCCTGTCTACCCTTCGCTGAGCGATACACCCTCTTGCGTTAGGCCTTGGGTCGTAAGTGTCACCGACTGAACGCCGATCATCATGATGTCGGGGCCCGTAGGGCCCACCCCGCGGAGGGGTGCGTGAACGGCGGCGATCTTCGCGATTTATGGAACGGCTGCCTCCTCTGTGCCGCTGATGGGAACCAGGGTTGTGAACCGACCGATGCGTATTCGCATGAATGGAACTATTATGGATCCTGTTTGCGACTGGGAGACTGCCGAAATCTGCTGCTGCGCCGTGTGCAACAGGGCTCGGATCTGCTCGATTCCCCTACCAGCCTTTGAATCAGTCGGCTGGAGGGAATCGGCTATCTTGGCAGCTGCAGGCAAGTTGAGGAGGGGTGTGCGGAACAACTCCACATTGCTCCGCCGAGTGTGTCGATTGGCAGAACGGCGAGGCGGACGACGCGCGCCGGACGTTTCGCCGATCTCGTGCTCGTTCCGGCCAGCTTGACAGGGATCTTTATGGGAGTTGGCCATGTGTACTTCTGCTGCAGGCCCGTGACCCGCGCATTCGGAAGGAAACTCAGTCGGAACCGAGCCCAAGTGCTGGGACTGCGGGGCAACCACAACAGACTCTAGAACCGCCACTTGTGAAGACGCGTTCTGGCGCGCCTGGGCGTGTTGCACCCAACGCTGAAGTCGCGGACGGCGGGACCGCCTGCTGCGGCGCGTGACGGCGGTGTAGGTCGACACCGGAGTCGACTGTTGGAGAAGAAGAATGTCGCGGGCGCCGGCACGGAAGTGCGTAGCCCCACGACGGGGAAGCGCCTCGACGTCGAGAGACACATCCCGAAGCCACGCCGAATCATCGACGATGAAGGAGAGAGCGCCGAAGAAGATCTGGTGACCCATGCTCGAATCTCCACCGGATGACATGATGAAAGGAAGTAGTCGCAAACTCGCCGGAAGTCGCTTAGACGCCTGCCCCATGGTGGGTGCCAACTGTCGTGGGTATAAGCCTGACAGTAGATGTGTAGGGTACGAAAAGGATGGGCAGAGCCTTATTTACGGCGAGGTTGTATGAGTTCAGGCCCCTCTGCGGTGGAGGTAATAGCCCTACGTCTCAGTGCTCTGGGAGCTTGTTGTCGAGTGGAATATGGAATACAAATGAGTTGCTAACCCCTGCACCAGAGGGGGAGGGTGGCTTATATAGAGTGCGCTGTCCTCCACAATGGTTCCGGTACAGGGGTGGAGTAGTGGCGATTGAATGTGTACGTTACCGGTAACGTACGTCCTAAATGCTAATAAATGCACAGGGAAACGTACGACCGTTTCCCTCTGGGGGGGTTTACGATGTCCCAAGTGGCAACCAGTCGGTTAGTTGGATGTTCTCCGAATGCTAGTCTCCGACTGGATGGTCGAGGACCCGTTGCCGACTGGATGATGGGGACTCCTTAATTTAGTCGGAACTGACTAAGGATCTTGTCCCTTATGAGGGGTAGTCCTTGGGTAGGACTTATAGGGCAGGCCTATGACCCTACCCTAGGACTATAACCCCATCATTAGTCCCCGAATGGATTGGGGTTGGAACGACGAAGCGGTGCTTCAAGTCTGGATCCGACTGGAACGGATGCGACTTTGGCGTTGTCTGCCTCGATCCATTTTATCTTCTCTGACCAACGATCCGAGTGGAAATCTTTGTGGAACAAACTGCCGGAAATCGAGTGCTCCCAGGGTATCTCTTGACGTGACCAGTCAACTGACTAAGGGTCTTGTCCCTTACAAGGGGTAGTCCTTGGGTAGGACTTATAGGGCAGGCCTATGACCCTACCCTAGGACTATAACCCCATCACTCTTTTTACTTCTCTTCTCAAGTCATTCTATTTTGAGTCAGCCTCATCTTTTCTATGCCGACTAAGAACTAGGCTTCTTATCTATCTCTCAGGATCTCGTGTTACTACTCCGTAGACTTATATGGAAAATTGTTTGAGAGTCAACTGCAGTTTTGAAGTATTCTTTTGTGAGGAAAATATGTTGACCATGGAACCTTGAACTTGAAAGTGGAGTGGATATGCTATCCAATCTTTTATGGGATGTCTCAAAATTGTTTTTGAGCATTTTCAGCACTCATGCTGCCCGATTTTTTCAAGGATCTCTAATGCCTTTCCATTATTCTCTATTTCTGATACCTCCTCGTCCTTTTCGGCAGGTGGTCCGTCTAACTAGGTGCATTGATGTACCAGGTCACACGGCCATGTTGATCAAAGTGATGTTAGTGACCGGTTACCGCTGCTACCCAGAGTATATAGTGTAGGAGGAGTACGGGGATTTTAATCAGAGTCAGTATCTTTGTACTGTTAGCATGTATCCATCATACGTGGAGCTGAGGAGTCGATTCATTGGACTTATGGATTGTGGGTTACCATCGATATGGCGGTCCAGGATGCCGCTTACTCGATGTTGACTATTATGAGAGTCAATCATTCTTTGCTGCAGAACACTGAGCTTTGCTCAAGGCTCTCAGGCAGGACACCAAGGTTATCTCAGTGGAGTTTACTACGATTCTTCTCTGGAGGATCCGTTGTTTTAGGTTACCACTCACATGCTAGAGAACAGGGACTGTGATGTCCGTGCTCTTCGCTTGGAGCTTTATGCTACTCGTTCTCGTCTGTGGTCAACTTTGAGACAGCTAGCACCTATCGTTCAGACAAGTGATGGAGACCTGGAGATGTTGAACCCTTTACGAACTCATCTGCCAGCCCACGTAGAGTGGCCCGATGTTGGAGGTGTCACCCCTCTTTGTGGACCTCTATTTCCGCCAGCCAGGGGACAACGGCCACATCCTTGTCCTTATGGTTTCCAGGGATCTCAGTCTAGGATGTTTCCTGACCGTTAGGTTCAGCTCCCACGTAATGGGGGAAACTTGTATGAGATGTTCTATGCGGATGCTTGAGTTCGTGAGTGGTTGTAGTAGTATTGCAGCAGTTGTATTTGCCACATTCCTGCGTGTCTTTTGGAATATGACCGAGGTGTGAGTCGAGTTCTGGAGGCTTAGATAAATAATGTATAGGAAGCTTGTAATGCCTCTGATGAGTCGTCCCATCTTTTCAGTAGTTTGCTTTTCAGCTTGGGCTTGTACTGAAGTATATTATGGTGTGTATGAACCATGGTGTATATATGGCTGTTTGCTTGTTACCATGATGTTCAGATGTTTATTCTTGCATTCCATATTGTTCAGTGCATTCCTTAACTCTTTTGTTAGAGTTGATGTCTTCCTTGTCTAACCTGTGATTTATGTTTATCAGGATGGTGTTCACTAGGAACAACCCTATTCCTGCTCATGACCAGGGTGAGAGCAGTTAACTTCTGATGTCAGCTGTGCTTCCCCGACAACGACGACAGGAACAGTCATGTCGACGGCACCAGGAATCCTTCTGGTACGGCTATGGAGCCTTGCGTTGGTGTTCCCTTGAAGCGGAAAGGGTGATGTAGCACAACGGTGGTAAGTATTTCCCTCAGTTTGAGAACCAAGGTGTCAATCCAGTGGAGGAGTATCACAAGATCCTGCACAAACACAAAAATCTTGCTCCCAACGCTATGAAGGGGTTGTCAATCCCTTATAGATTGTTCGCCAAGTTAGAACTGAAAGCAACAAAGTAACAAAGCAAAGTAAAAGCGAATGTGGAAACGATAGATGTTAATAGACCCGGGGGCCGTAGTGTTTACTAGTGGCTTCTCTCATGAAAGCAAGTAGACGGTGGGTGAACAAATTACTGTCGGGCAATTGATAGAACCGCGCAAAGTCGTGATGTCATCTATGGCAATGATTATATCTATAGGCATCACGTCCAAAACAAATAGACCGATACTGTCTGCATCTACTACTATTACTCCACACGTCGACCGCTATCCAACATGCATCTAATGTATTAAGTCCAAAAGAACAGAGTAACGCCTTAAGCAAGATGACATGATGTAGATGGAAAATCTCATATCAACGACGGAGTCCATCTTGTTACCCTTGATGGCAACTACTTAATGTGTGCCTTGCTGCCCCTACTGTCACTGGGAAAGGTCACCACATGGTAAGAACCCAAAACCAAGCACTTCTCCTATTGCTAGAATCATAGATTTAGTTGGCCAAACAAAAACCAAGACTCGGAGAGACTTACAAGGATATCAAATCATGCAAATAAGAAATCAGCAAAGACTCAAATATATATCACAGATAATCTGATCACAAATCCACAATTCATCGGATCTCGACAAACACACCGCCAAAGAAGATAACATCGGATAGATCTCCACGAAGATCATGGAGAACTTTGTATTGAAGATCCAAGAGAGAGAAGAAGGCATCTACCTACTAACTACGGACCCGTAGGTCTGAAGTGAACTACTCACGAGTCATTGGAGGGGTGATGATGATGATGAAGAAGCCCTCCAACTCCAAAGTCCCCTCCGGCAGGGCGCCGGGAAGGGTCTCCAGATTAGATCTCGCGGAAACGGAAGCTTGCGGCGGCGGAAAAGTATTTTCGTGGATCCCTTGATTTTTTGCTGTATTTTAGGGAATATATAGGCCAAAGATCTAGGACAGGGGGCGCTCAGGGAGGCCACAAGCCCTGCCACCGCCGCCTCCCCCTTGTGGCGGAGTGGGGGCTTGTGGGCTCCCTGGAGCCCTCCTGGCTTGGCCCACAGGCCCCCTGATCTTCTTCCGTTTGGGAAAAAATCATTTCGAGGATTTTATTCCGTTTCGACTCCGTTCCAAACTCAGATCTGAAAAGAGATAAAAACACAGAAAAAACAGATAAGATGATTGTTTGACTAGCATGGCACATAAGAACCATTCTGCCAACGTCGCTGAAGCAGATAAGGTGACATTTTCTACCTACTTTCTTGAAGGCCCCGCCAACTTGTGGTGGGAAAATTATGAGGCTATGTGCCCTGCTGATCCAGCAGCCACCTGGGCTGACTTCAGTGCAGCTTTTCGTCTGCACCATATCCTAGAAGGTCTAATTGACTGTTAAAGAGAAGAGTTATGTGCTTTCACTCAAGGGAACTTAACTATGGATGCTTATAGCCGCGACTTTGGATATCTCGCCCGCTATGCGCCAGAAGAGGTGTCAACTCACGCCAAGAGGCAGGCAAGGTTCCCCAAGGGACTTAGCGTGAAATTTCGTCGTGAACTGCGCCTACATGAGTGTGCGAGCTTCCAAGTTCTGGTTAACGAGGCTATCAGTGATGAAACCGGAGAGACCGATTATGAAGCAACCAAGAAGTGCTCCCGTGATTCTGGGTCCGCATCCGGCTCTAGTTTTTACGAACACCGGTTGCGGGTCCCGAATAGCTCTGTGTCGTCAAGGTACACGGCTAGGACATCCTATGAGACACCTCGTACAAATCAGACCAACCCTCCAGCCAAGACATTTGGTGATCCAGGTGCCAATGCTACCCCACGCACCAACCCAGTGGTCTGCTATAAATGTGGGGAGCCAGACCATTATTCCCGTGAGTGCCGATAGACCAATGCTGGAAGCCAGACAACCAACCTGGAAAGCCTGTTGGACGTGGGAAGCCAGACAAAGCATATTATGTGAAGCCAACACATGCATGTGGACATGTGAATCACGACTGAGTTGAAGAAGCTTTTGATGATCCTGACGTCATTCTGGGTATGCTTCTTGTCAACTCACATCCAACATATCTTTTTGGTAATACTGGGGCATCTCATTCATTCATTTCTGAAAGTTATGCACAGTTGCATAACATATTATTTTGTGATATGCCCACTCATTAGTGGCCGAGACTCCTGGTTCTAAATGGCAAACTTCTAGAGTAAGCCATGACAATGAAATTGTTGTGGAAAGGCTAGTCTTACTAGCTTCTATGATAGCCCTTAAATCTTCAGACATCAATATCATCTTGGGTATGGACTGGATGTCATCTCATTATGGCAAGATTGATACTCGTGCTATCCTCTTCTAGAGCTAGAAGATATTTTGGTAGTCCGTGACTTCCTGGATGTATTTCTAGAAGAACTGTCAAGCATTCCACCTGACAGGGATGTAGAGTTTGTGATAGATCTTGTCCCGGTAACTATTCCAGTAGCTAGAAGACACTATAAGATGGCACCCTTAGAGTTAGCCGAACTCAAGAAACAAATCAATGAGGCCTTGAATAAAGGTTTCATTCATGCTATCTCTTCTCCTTGGGCTTGTCCTGTCCTGTTCATCAAGAAGAAGGATGGAACGGATCGGATGGTTGTAGATTATCGAGCAGTTAATCTGGTTACCATAAAGAACAAGTATCCGCTCCCCAGGATTAACAGCCTGTATGATCAGCTCACTAGATCCTGAGTCCTTTCCAAAATAGATTTGAGGTTTGGCTACCATCAAACCAAAATCAAGAACGGGGACATTCGAAAAACGGCCTTTGTCACTCGTTATGGCCAATACGAGTACAACGTCATATCCTTCGGTTTACCCAATGCCCAAACCATTTCTCTTGCTTGATGAATTCGATTTTCATGGAGTATTTGGATAAATTCATCGCTGTTTACCTCAATGATATACTCATTTACTCGAAGAACGAACAAAAATATGCTGAGCATCTAAGGCTGGTATTGATGAAACTTCGAGAGCACCGCCTTTATGCTAAGTTCTCTAAATGTGAATTCTGGTTGCGACAAGTGACCTATCTAGGCCACATAATCTGTGGTAAGGGTATTGATGTCAATCCCTAGAGAATTCAAGCTGCCCTTGATTGGAATCCACCTGAATCGTTTAAGCAAGTTAGGAGTCTTCTTGGTCTAGTGAGCTATCGTCGCTGCTTTGTCAACAACTTCTCCAAGGTTGCAAAGCCTCTAACTGAACTTCTCAAGAAAGATAAAAAGTTCGAGTGTACACCACAATGCGAGCACAACTTTTAGCAACTCAAAATATGCCTGACTTCTGCACCCGTATTGCTACCACCAGATTTTTCTAAGGACTTTGTTATCTATTACGACGCCTCGCGACAAGGATTAGGTTGCATTCTTATGCAGGATCGTCATGTGATTGTATACGCATCTCGAGAGTTGCGTCCACATGAGGATAATTATCCAACACATGATCTGGAGCTTGCAGCTGTAGTCCATGCACTAAAAACCTGGCGACATTACCTTATGGATAATCATTGCGAAATTTACACTGATCACCAAAGTCTGAAATACATCTTCACTTAGCTGGATTTGAATCTCAAGCAAAGACGGTGGGTCGAATTGATCATAGATTACGACTTAAGGATAACTTACACCCCGGGGAAAGCCAATGTCATGGGTGATGCACTAAGTCATAAGTCTTATTGTAACAATCTGATCATACAACAAAGTCAACCACTTCTCCATGAGGAATTTTGGAAGCTAAACATTCACATTATTCCTCAAGTTTTCCTTTCGAATCTCCTCTCACAATTCATCCTGGTAGTACTAAGATGTATTAGGATCTATGCCAGAGATTCTGGTGTACTAGGATGAAGGGAGAAATTGATGAGTTCCTTGCAAACTGTGATGTTTGTCGTCGTGTTAAAGCAGAACATCAAAGGCCTGCTGGCACCCTTCAAACTTTAGCTATTCCTGAATGGAAATGGGATAAAGTCAATATGGATTTCATCACCAGATTTCCCAAGACCAAGAAAGGGAATAATGCTATCTTTGTGGTCATTGGACGTCTTTCCAAAGTGGCTCATTTTCTTCCTGTTCGAGATAGTATAACTGCTAGCCAGATAGCGAGTAATATATTTCCATAATAGTGTCTCTTCATGGTGTTCCTTTGGAGATTAACTCAGACCGTGGAAGTAATTTTAACCTCTCGTTTATGAGAAAGCTTCCAAAATGCTATGGGGATCGATCTCTCCTTTAACACTACTTTCCATTCTCAATCAAGTGGTCAAGTAGAACGAGTCAATCAAATCTTGGAAGATATGCTTAGAGCTTGTGTTATATCTTTCGACATGAATTGGGAGAATGCCTTCCATTTGCTGAATTTGCTTATAACAATAGTTATCAATCAAGCTTGGGCAAAGCTCCATTTGAACTTCTCTATGGACGAAGGTGTCGAACACCTCTTAACTGATCAGAAACCGAAGAGAGGCAACTCTTTGGTCCGGATATGATTCAAGAGGCAGAAGAGCAAGTTCGCATTACTCATGAAAAGTTAAAGACAACCCAATGTCTTCAAAAGAGCCAATATGATCGCCATCATAAGGCTGTGACCTTTGAAGTTGACGAGAAGGCCTACCTTCGGGTTACACCCTTGAAGGTTACCCATCGATTCGGTATCAATGGAAAATTGGCTCCTCATTAGATTGGTCCTTTACGCATTCTTACCAAATGAGGAGAGGTTGCCTACTAGTTGGAACTCCCTCTGCATCGTTCCAAGGTCCATGATGTTTTCCACATCTCACAACTCAGGCTTCTCCGATCCTATCCATGAAGTGGACCACGAGACGCTTGATCTCCAAGATAACCTTTCTTATTGAGAATACCCTGTTCGTATTCTTGATCAAGCTGAGCATACCACTCGATGTAGAAACATCAAGTTTCTCAAGGTTCACTGGTCAAATCATTCTGAAAAAGAAGCACTCTGGGAAAGGGACGACCGTCTCTGACTAGAGTACCCCACGCTCTTCCCGACGACTTCTAAATCTCGGAACAAGATTCTTTTGACTGGTGGTGAGTTGTCACATCCCTAGTTTTTCATTTGCATTGTGTTATCATGCGTGTTGCATCATGTTTTAATTTTTGCAAAATTGAAATGGGGACTAACAAAACCCTAGCACTTCACTGAATAAAATAATTCCAAATAGTGATGATTTTCCATGAATAAAAATGGCCTTAGAAAATATTCACCATGTCACATAAATGTTGGAAACAACATATGAGAGGTGAATTATAATTTTGAAACATCTTGGGCATTTTAAATAATCCAAAGAAGTAACTAAAAATGTCAAAATAAATGACTATAAATATTTTCGTTATCGCAAAAATGCTGAAACTTCCTCTGGAGTTTGGAAATATTCCAATTATACTCCATATTTATTTTGAGGGTTTTTGGTTTAAGTTTTTGTGCCCAAACAAAGATAAACAAAGGTTAGAAATAGAAAAAACCAAATAGAAGAAATAAAAGGAAAAAGGGAAAGCTTACCTAGCTTTACTAGAAGTGGTGGCCCGGCCCACCACCCAACCTGTCATCTTCCTCGTGCTAGTAGGCACGGGAGGAGCTGGTAGGCGCATGTTGTGATGTCGGCACACATGTGGCTTCTTGCTAGTCGCGCTCGCGAGTGAGATAAGCACCTCGCTACCGTGTGGAACGGTCCCAACTCCAAGTCGCCCCCTCTCTTCTATCCCTGGCCTCTGCTTCACCATGTCAAGAGCTTCGCCTCATCGTCCTCGACCTGCACGCCGAGCCACGCTTCGCGGGAGCCCTTGGATCAACGCCCTCGAGCTCTTCTTCCTCTTCCGCTTCGATCACCGCCGCCACCAATTCATCGCCTACAGGGCCTCCCCGAGCAAGGCTCTGATGCCGTCGCCCTCGCACTGAGCCCCTAGTCCCGTTCCCCTTCTTTCTGCAGCCGATTACGTGTCGTAGCCACTAATTGCATCGAGCCCGAGAGATCCCCTCCACCGGCGATGGTGCTGTCATAGCCACGACGGCGCAAGCTCGAACCAGAGCATGTAGGCGTGCTCAAGAGGACTAGAGGAGCCCGTAGATGCCTTTGGTTCCTCCCCTAGCTTGTTGTGGCGCTGGTTTGATCGACTCTGAAATTCCGGCTACAGCCAAGGTCGCTGCCGGCGATGTTCCGGGCCACCTCGACCCCTCGGGCTTGCCCCATTAGATGCGCAGGTGAGTGTTCATTCTGTAGGTTGTCTCGACCGTCGATTTCGTCATCGGAGTTGGGTTTCCGAATGCCTCCGCCATGTCAGGTGCTGCCGGCGGCTCAACGCTCATGAGCCAGGACCATTTGACCATGGGGTTTGACCCCTCGGTCACTGGCAGGTGGGGCCTAGCCTTGGTTAATTTTAGGTTAGTACTAATTTAAAAAAATAATTGAGTTAACCTAACGAACCAATGACAGTGGGCCCAATACCACTAATTTAGTTGAAGATTAATTTAATTGTGGTTTAGTGTGTGTGTCATTGACCAGTGGACCCCGCTAGTCATGTTTGACGTGGCAACGACCACCTAAGTGCTGATGTCATTCTGATGCAAGGCTTACACAATAAAGGCAATTCTAATTTCATTTAATTCGAAATTTGTTTAAAACTTTGAAAAATCATTGAAATTAATATGCAACTTAGATTGAAATAAATTATATATGAAAAATTATCAGAAAAAATCCAAGGAATCCATTGGTGCTATTATCATGTATGTTACAACAAGTTATACATGCGCATCAGGTGAAATCAATTAAAGGGTATTTGAAAGTACCTTACTTGAAGTAGAATTTGAATCTTTGATTCGAACTATCTTCAACCAATTTGTTAATAGGTGCATTAGCTCATCCAACATATTCATGTCATGTCATGATCATGCATCGTATTGTTGCAGTTGTTGTGTATTAATTGTTACTTTGTTTGCATTGTGGTAGGATCTGCTCCGCACGATACTGTCGGGACCCCGATCCTAAGCCATAGGAATCCATCCTGTAACACATCGCATCCCTTTGTGGTCTCACGCACGGTTAACTCCACGGCTGCAGCCTTACCTTAGCCGGGACCGTTTGCGTCTTTTGACTCACGTATGCGATAGTGTCGCTAGCAATCCAATGTCGAAGAACCCGGATCGACATGTCTAGTCATAAACCAAAGTGGCAGTACCGTACAAGGACAGGCATACATGACCCAACAAAGCAGGTGTCGGTCATCATCGAATGTAGACGAGTCTTTGCAAGCTACAAGGACTCTATTACATCGCGTGACATTTCCCCAAAGGGGACAGACACAACAGCTATGAAGGACACATGCCGGTCAACCAATGTGTCCGGAGCAATAGCGAACTACCATGGCTCATTGGATCACAAAGGGGCATTTCCTCGTAAGGAGTTCTACTAAAGTTCACGACTAGGTAATCGAACCCCATACATATCAAGTACGACACACGTACGCATGGCATACCGATATGTATAGATACATCGATGGCATCACAACATAACCATAAACATACAAGCTTTATTTAAGAGGCTCGGAAGAGCCACACACATAGTATTACACATTAAGGGTCTCACGACCCATAATAGCAGTCATTCAGTTACAAGCTAGTGGAAGAGTTATAAACTGTCTGAGTACAGACAGGGCAACTAGAAGGCACATGGCCTGACTATTCTACAGATCCAACGTAGGGCCAGATCGTAGCTGGGACACCAGCTACACGTCGTTGTCGATGTCTACGAAGAACCCTCCATTAGGGTCATTAGCAACCTCTGCAACACGTATTAAGCAAACATGAGTACGAAGGTACTCAGCAAGATTTTAGGACAACTAACTACTCATGCAAGGTATCAAAAGGTATTGTGGGGTTTCATGCGGAAAGCCAGCATTTGACTCGTGGCTAGACAACTTGCAATTTTAAAATAATTTTGACAAGTTGATTTCTCGCACGCGAGTCCACTAACACCACAAAAATACACTATCGTGGAATCATTCCGTCTCCGTACGGAAATGCCGTCCACGACACTCATGCTTATCTTGGCAATTTTATGAGTAGCCATTGAAGTTATCTATGAACAACATATGTCTCCAAGTAGTCCATATCCGCGGACGCGGCTATTCGAATAGATCATAACCCTGCAGGGGTGTACTTCATCACACACGCTCTCGCCACTTATCGCCATGTGCACGTCATGCACCTCGGCAACCTTCAAGCGTAAACCCAGCGAGGGAGTCGGCCACGACCGTTAACCACACTAGTACCTAGTCCAGGTTCATCGCCTATCTGAGAGTAACCCGTACGGAAGTCCGGCCGAGGTTTCCGCCACGGCCTCAAACGATGTGCGCAAGGTTCCCAAGCCCACCATCCGGGTGCCACTTGGTACACCGTGCCACTGCCTACCGCATCACGGCCCACCTCTCAGGTCAGCACCATGCACGGCCTCCAGCATTTCTATAAACACCAGAAACTACTTGCAACTCCTGGACTGAGTACTAAGCGATTAATAGGCCGAGCGGGGTCATATTTCAGGGCCAAGCATGTGGTAGTATCTAGTCTTGGATTACATACACGGAACTCAGTTCCTAAGGACGGTTCCAATGAAACAACCCGCCATGTACTCCTACACAGCCTTTCACCGGTACCTTTACCAAATCCAGTTCAACACACAACCTTTGCTCACCGAACACATTCTCACAATTCTGTTCATCTCCCAGATGACAGACCATACACAACTCTAAGCATAGCATGCATAGCAGGATAAGGCACATCATAGCTCAAGCAACTATCAGGTATGCTAGGTTGCAAGGTTCGGCTATTTACTGTGACAAGATTAGGTCATGCAAAGGAAGTGGGTTCAACTAACGTGGCAAAAGAAGTTGTAGCATTTGATCCTAATGCAATAAATAAGTGCAGGAGCAAGAACATGGGAACTATCGGGATGATCAAAAGGGTTGCTTGCCTTGTTGCTCAGAGGAGGGACAATATCCGTCAGACGGATATTCGGTGGAATCCGAGGGTGCGGAGCCTACCGTAATAAATGGCAACATTCAATAACAATCATATGCAATCAAAATGATGCATGAGCATGGCATGAAAATGCAAGGTGATAAGTTATTATAATCAACATGTATTAGGTTTAGAGTTGATTTGAATCACATTCGAATATCAATTCAAACGGGGTATTCTTGGATACCGTTTTAATTGATTCGACGTGATGCTCAGATCAACTTGATGTTAGCATGCATGAAATGTCATGTTATGGTACTGATTTGTAATTAGGACAGTGTGTGATCATGGCATTCATTATGAAATTTGAATATTTTCCAAATTCCATTTATAAAGTAATTATAAAAGTTGAATTATTCCTTATTCTACATGTTAGGGTTCTGTAACTTTTTCAAACATAGTTGAAAATAGCATATTCAGAATCCTTGAATTTTTCTGATACTTTTTCATATATAAATTATTTTCATTGGAGTTACAGATTAATTTCTATGAATTTTGGAAGTTTTAATCATTTCTGGAATTATTTTTATACTGGAAAATACTTTTATTGCATCAGCATGACATCAGCAGGTCCATCTGGCCGTTGAAAGTCAAACCTGACCAGTGGGACCCACTGGTCAGTCTCTCTGGTCAATTTTAGATTAAGTTTAAACTTAATTAACTGATTAACCTTGCTGGACCCACATGTCAGTGACTGATTAACTTATTTGATTTATTTTTATTAGTTTTAAACTTGCCAGAGGCTGGCCCCACCAGTCAGTGGCTTAGGCCAGCCGAGATCCACCGGCGGCGAGGTCGTCCTCGCCGGCGGGGAGCCTCCGGCGACCACCGGCACGGCGGAGGGGCTCGGAAACGGTGCACAGGGGGCCAAATGCTACGCGGAGAGCACCAGAAGAACTGCACATCTCCCGCAGCTCCATTTCTGCACTTAGCCGGGGCTGATCTGGCTCGGGCGTCATCGGGGTCTTTGATTCAGAGGGAACTACGCTCAATTCTTAGCTCCTACAGCATCTACGCGTCGACCTGAAGCTGCTGGTGCCCTCGGAAGGACGAGCTGATCATCGGAGGGCTACCGGCGACGAGCGGCAGCGGCGGTCCTCGTCGGGCTCCGGTGAAACTAGAGCTAGAGGACGGGATCGACGGGGAAAACTTAGGGGAAATGGCCGCATGCTCACGGGGAGTGCAGAGCAGGGCTTAGACGGCTCGGGGAAGGCCTGGGGGCGACAAATCGACGGGAGAGGTCCGGCGGCCGGAGGTGGAAGACGATGGCGCCGCGGGCGTTGCAGGGCTCGGGGTGGCTTCGGCTTCTGCAGGGAGGACCAGACCAACGAGACGGAGCTAACGGCGTGCTCTGAGAGGGGATCCTATGGCTAGGGGCACGGGCAGCTCGAGCTTTGCTCGGCTCCAATGGCGGCAGCAGGAAGGAGGAAGAGATCCGGGAGGAGGGAGAGAGCCGACGCTGGGAATGGATAGGTGAGGCCTCGGGGAGCTTATCCCTGGCCTTGCCAGCATGAGGCGGCGGCCAGGCAGGCGCACAGGTGCGTGGCCGCGCCGGAGGAGGCGGCGGCCACCTCCTGCACCTACTGGCGCGAGGGAGACGACAGGAGCTGGGATGGGCCGGGCCAGGCTAGGCGACAGGTAAGAGTTTCCCATTTTTTTTCTATTTTTGTTTCTGTTTTAGCTTCTTCAATATTTTGCTATTTATTTCAGCTCCAAAACAAATTGCAAAAACTATTTTAAACACACCTGAATATTTGTTATAATATTCCCAACCATTTCCAAAGTTTTCAACATTTTTGAAAATTTAAAGTTTCTGTTTTCAAATTTAAAACTTGAAACCAGTAGCTTTTTGCATTTATTTAAAATGCTTAAAGTGTCAAGAAAATAGTTTTCTCCAATGCTCAATTATTTTTAAGATTTATCAGAAAGTTTGAACATTTCTTGAGGCCATTTTGGGTCCATTGATTTTAACTAGTTTGAGATTTTCTTTATTTGAAGTAGTGGCTAGGGTTTTGAGTTTTTCCTTTGCCACTTTCTTGATCTTGTTGGAAAATCTTAGATGCAAATGCAAAGAAGACATGAGCACAAGACTAACTTGCTTAAGGGTTAGGGATGTGACAGATACTAACGACTATCAGAACGAAGAAGAGTCTCCCACTTATGATCATCAAGGAAAGCACCCCTTTTGAGCATTCCAATAAAATCCCATGTTCTCGCTCCTTCTCTCATTTACTGCATTAGGTCACATCATTTCAAATGCTACTTGTTTTGGTAGTTGAACCCATTCCTCTGCATGACCTGTCATTGTCACAGTAACTAGCTAAACCATGCAACCTAGCATACCTGGTAGATGCTTGAGACAAGATGTCACTTACCTTGCTATGCTTGCTATGCGTAGAGTTGTGTCAGGCCTGATTCATCTAGACGATGAACTGGAGTGAATGAATGTGTTTTGGTGATGAAGTTAGATGATGAACCTGATTTTGTAAAGGTATTTATGAGCGGATGTGTAGGAGTACATGGTGGGTTGTCTCATTGGAACCGCTCTTAGGAACTAAGTTCCGTGTATGTGGTCCAAGATTAGCTACTACCACACATTGGGTTCCGGTAATTCAACACCTCTCGGCTTATTAATTGTCTAGTATTCTGTCGAGGAGTTGCAAGTAGTTTCTGGTGTTTGTAGTTTATACTGGGGGTTGTCCATAGAATGGCCATAGGGATGGGCTAGGATGTGGTAGGAAGTGGCACGATGTACTAAGACGCACCTGGATGGTGGGCTTGGGAACCGTGTGCAAATCGTTTGTGTCCGTAGCAGAAACTTCAGTTGGACTTCCATGCGGGTTTTGTGTCAAATAAGCAACAAACCTGGACTAGGTGCTTGAGTGGTTAACGGTCGTGGCTGACTCCCTCGCTAGGCTTCCGCTTCTTGATTGCGAAGGTGCACAAGGTGCACATGGAGATAAGTGGTGAAAGCGTGTATGAAGAAGTACACCCATGTAGGGTTATGATCTATTCGAATAGACGTCTCCTCGGATATGGACTACTTGGGAACATATGTTGTTCATAGACAACTTAAATGGTTACTCATAAAAGTATCAATGCAAGTGCGGGTACCATGGATGGCATTCTTGTAGGAAGACGAGAAAGGATCCATGGCAATGTAGTGTTGTGGAGATCGTGGGCTCGTGTACGACGTCTCAAACTTTTTCAAAATTACTCATAGTTGTAGTACAGGTTAGCCAAGAGTTAAAGCTGGCTTGCTGCACGAAACCCCACAACCCAGCTTGTTGATACATGTGCATGAGTAGTTAGATCTGATTTAAAGTCTTGCTGAGTACTTCCGTACTCATGTTTGCTTAATAATTGTTGTAGACGACACCTGAGAATCATAAGATGGGTTCTACCTTGACGTTGACGAGGCAGAGTAGCTGGTGTCTCAGCTATGATCCTGAACCCTTGGGAGAGTTGTACATAGTCAAGTTGTGCGCCTATTTTATGCTTTCACTATGTGTACTTAGACATCCGTATGCTTCCGCTCAGTTTGTAAAACTTGCTTGTATGACTTGTGTACTAGGTCATGACACCCCTACCTGTATGAACATATTATGCAAGGCTCTTCTCAGCCTTCTAAATATTTTTTGTGATGTTGTACGATTATGTTGTGATTCCCTTATTCTATCTATGCATGTTGGGCATGTCATGCATATGTGTGATGTGCTGCGATATGTATGGGTTCGACACCTAGTTGTGTGCCTTTAGTTGTACTATTTAAATTGAAATGCCCCTTTGTGCTTCCACTAAGCGTTGGTAGTTTGCTACTGCTCCGGACACATTGGTTGATCGACATGTATCCTTCTTTGTTGTTGTGTCTGTCCCTTCATGGAAATGTGACGCAATGTAAAGGAGTCCATGTAGCTTGCTACGACTCGTCTACACTCGCTCTTGACCGGCAACTGCATTGCTGGGTTAATTATCCATGTCTGTGTACATATGTGCCACTTGGGTTTATAACTAGTTATGTTGACCCAGGTTCTTTGACATTGGAATGCTACCGACATATTCACATACGCGAGTTAAACTACGAAAATGGTCCCGAACAAGGTAAGGTGGCAGCCGTGGGGATAACCGTGCGTGAGACCACAAAGTGATGTGATGTGTTACACTCTAGATTCCTATGGCTTAGGATCGGGGTCCCGACACCCGCCGTACGAGTTCTTGCGTTTTCCACCATTGCCCTCATTATTATCATTTCCTGATGCTGTGAAATGTGTTGGTGATGACCTTTGTCGGTTTCATGATTCTTCCCTTTGCCACATTTATCATCATCTGAACTGGGATCTTTGGTGCTATCACAATCAGCATACTTGGTAAGAACATCCATCGGGTCTCCCATATCTTGGACCTTCTGTTTGAGGCGCCCAAGATTCTGGACAAGAGGTTGAAAGTGGTATTTTTTCTCCAAAATCAAAACGGCTTGGGCAGCTGTGATACCGTCACATGAGTGGATAATCTGCACGACCCGGCGAGTCCAATGGTGTGATGAGTCATCTGTTAGTTGCACGCAGTGCTGTAAGTCGACAATCATCATCGATCTCTTGCACGTACGTTGGAAATTCTTGATGAAGCATTCCTTCAAACCTGTCCAAGAATTAATAGAATTGGGGAAAGTTTTCAACCATGTGTGAGCCGACCCTTCCAACATCATGGTCAAGTACTTAGACAACACAACATCACTAACATCAAGCATGTCCATAGCTAGTTCATAACTTTCCATCCACGCCGCCGATTCGAGGTCACTCGTGTAGTCGGGAACCTTGCAAGGTCCTTTGAATCCTTCGGGAGACGATTGATGCGTAGAGCTGGAGATAAACATGTAGATCCGACCGTACTGCTGTTTAGACCCGCTATTGAAGAATCAGGTCGGGTCACAAGGGGTAGCACTTGACGTGCCATCGTTGTTGTTGCTGCTGCTTCTTCTTATCGTAGGGCTCGAGCCACATCCATTATTGCTTGGGCATCTGAAACCACATTCTCGTTTTGGAATCCTGGAGCTGTTGCGTGCACGTGTCCCAAACACACACTCACACACCCACCCACCCACACATATGTATATATATATGGAGGTGATGCGTGCATGTTTGAATACCATGCACAACATTGATGTGGCACATGCGTCGAAGATCATATAGTCCACACAAAGAGCGATATCGGTTCATGACTTGACGTGGTGCTATCCCCCTACCCACTTCGACCCAGTGGGAGGCATTCATGCGTACACATGCATGTGTGCAACGGCGACAGAAATCTTCTGTCGTCTCTTGAGCTTGCGTTGGTTTTATCCCTTGAAGAGGAAAGGGCGATGCAGCACAGGAGCAATAAGTATTTCCCTCAGTTTGAGAACCAAGGTATCAATCCAGTAGGAGAATCTCGTCAAGTCCAGAGTACATGCACAAACACAAAAGAGCTTGCACCCAACGCTATAAAGGGGTTGTCAATCCCTTCAAGATTGACTAGAAAGTGAGATCTGAAGGCGGAAAGTGCAACAAAGAAAAAGTGTAAGGCTGAAAATATGGTGTGAAGTAGATCCGGGGGCCATAGTGTTCACTAGAGGCTTCTCTCAAAATAGCAAATATTACGGTGGGTGAACAAATTACTGTCGAGCAATTGGTAGAACCGTGCAAAGTCATGACGATATCTAAGGCAATGATCATACATATAGGCATCACGTCTGAGACAAGTAGACCGATGCTTTCTGCATCTACTACTATTACTCCACACATCGACCGCTATCCAGCATGCATCTAGTGTATTGAGTTCCTGAAGGAACAAAGTAATGCCTTAAGCAAGATGACATGATGTAGAGGGATGAACTGAAACCAATGATGAAAACCCCATCTTTTTAACCTTGATGGCAACAACACGATGCGTACCTCGCTACCCCTTCTGTCACTGGGGGAGGTCACCGCACGGTATGAACCCAAAACCAAGCACTTCTCCCATTGCAAGAATCATAGATCAAGCTGGCCAAACAAAACCCACAACTCGAAGAGAATTACAAGGATATGAAATCATGCATAAGACAGATCAGAAGAAACTCAAATAAGATTCACAGATAATCTGATCATAAATCCACAATTCATCGGATCTCGACAAACACACCGCAAAAGAAGATCATATCGGATAGATCTCCAAGAAGATCATGGAAAACTTTGTATTGAAGACCCAAGAGAGAGAAGAAGCCATCTAGCTACTAGCTATGGACCCGTAGGTCTATGGTGAACTATTGACGCATCATCGGAGAGATCATGGTGTTGATGAAGAAGCCCTCCGTATCCGAATCCCCCCTCCGGCAGGGCACCAGAACGTGCCCTGGATGGGATCTTGTGGAGACAGAAGCTTGCGGCGGCGGAAAAGTACTTTCGATGATCTCCTGATTTTTTCTGGAATTATTGGGAATATATAGGAGAAAGACCTAGGTCAGAGGTGGCCCAGGGAGGCCACAAGCCTTGGAGGCGCGCCCCCCCGGGCCACGGCTAGGGGGCTTGTGGGCTCCCTGGTGGCCCCTGCCTTGGTTCTCAAGTTTCTCGATCTTCTTCTGTTTCGGAAAAAATATTTTTGGAAGTTTCGTTCCGTTTGGACTCCGTTTAAAATCCCCAAGCTCTGGAACACGGAAAAAATAGGAACTTGCACTTGGCACTGAGTTAATAAGTTAGTCTCAAAAAGATATAAAAGGCATACAAAACATCCAAAGTTTGACAGGATAATAGGATGAAACCATCAAAAATTATGGATACGTTGGAGACGTATCAAGCATCCCCAAGCTTAACTCATGCTCGTCCTCGAGTAGGGAAGTGATAAAGACTGAATTTTTTATGTGGAATGCTACCTAGCATAGTTGTCCGTTGTAACTTCTTTCATGTGAGATGAATGTTCAGATCCGTAAGATTCAAAACAATAGTTTGCTATTGACATGAAAACAATAATACTTCAAGCAAACTAGCAAGGTAATCATGAACTTTCAAAATAACAAGGCCAAAGAAAGTTATCCCTACAAAATCATATAGTCTGGCTATGCTCCATCATCCCCACACAACTAATTTAAAACATGCACTACCCCTGTATTGGCCAAGTAATTGTTTTTGCACTCTTACTTTCTCAAACCTTTTATAACTATCATGCAATACATGAGCGTGAGCCATGGATATAGCACTATAAATGGAATAGAGTGTGGTGGTGGTTGTGAGACAAAAAGGGAGGAGATGGTCACATTGGCTCGGCGTATCAAAGGGCTATGGAGATGCCCATTAACAGATATCAATGTGAATGAGTAGGGATTTCCATACAAAGGAGGCACTAGAGCTATAAGTATGTGAAAGCTCAAAAGGAGAACTAGTGGGTGTGCATCCAACTTGCTTGCTCATGAAGACCTAGGGCAATTTTGAGGAAGCCCATCATTGGAATATACAAGCCAAGTTATAGAATGAAGATTTCCACTAGCATATGGTGGTGACAAAACGAGAGGCTCTCAATAATGAAGAACATGGTGCTATTATGAAGCAAAAGTGTGGAAAAAGATACTAGCATTGTCCTTCTCTCTTTTTCTCTTTTTTTTATTTGGGCACTTGGGCCTCTCTTTTTTTTCTCTTTTTTTTATTTGCGCTCTTTGGCCTCTCTTTTTTCCTCACACGGGACAATGCCCTAATAATGATGATCATCACACTTTTATTTACTCACAGCTCAAAGCTCAGAACGATGATGACTCTATAGGAAATGCCTCCGACAGTGTACCGGGATGTGCAACGATCTAGCTTGGCGTATGACATTGAAACATCTCGCTAGCCATCTTACGATCATGCAATGGAAATATGAGAGTGACGACACAGGTCATGAGACGGAACGGTGGGAGTTGCATGGCAATATATCTCGGAATGGCTACGAAAATGCCATAGTAGGTAGGTATGGTGGCTATTTTGAGGAAGGCATATGGTGTGTTTGTGCACCGGCGAGAATTGTGCGGCACTAGAGAGGCTAGCAATGGTGGAAGGTGAAAGTGCATCTATACCATGGACTCACATTAGTCATGAAGATCTCACATACTTGTTGCGAAAGTTTTTATTAGTAATCGAAACAAAGTGCTAAACGCATACTCCTTGGGGAAGGGTTGGTAGGTGTTCACCATCGAGCGACCCCGACCGCAACAGAAAGGATGACAATCAAAAGATCAATTATGCTCTGACTTACTAACATAGCGGTTCACCATACGTGCATGCTACGGGAATCACTAACTTCAACACAAGTATTTCTAGATTCACAACACCCTACTAACATAACTCTTAATATTACCAAATCCACGTCTCAAAACTAATTGAGAGGAATCAAATCTTCTCTTTCTAGTCAATGCACATGAAGATGGAAGTTTTTGTATCCTCTTTGGGTACCTATCACCTTTGGGACTACTTTCATAGCACAAGACAACTACCAAGGCACGCACCGCCGTGCTCTAAAAGATCTAAGTGAAGCACATAGAGCAAAATTATCTAGCTTAAAAGATATAAGTGAAGCACTATGAGAATTCTAGGAAAATCACGATGAGTGCATGTCTCTCTCAAAAGGTGTGCAGCAAGGATGATTGTGACACAACAAAAATAAAAGACTCCAACGATACAAGACGCTCGAAGCAAAACACATATCATGTGGTGAATAAAAATATAGCTCCAAGTAATGTTACCGATGGATTGAAGACGAAACAGGGGATGCCTTCCCGGGGCATCCCCAAGCTTCGGATTTTTGGTGTCCTTGAATTTGGCTTGGGATGCCTTGGGCATACCCAAGCTTGAGCTCTTTCCACTCCTTATCTCTTTGTCCATGAGAACATCACCCAAAACTTGAAAACTTCACAACACAAACTACCACCTCTTTAGGTACAAGAAAACAAACTACCACCTCTTTAGGTACTGTAGCAATCTTTATTTCTATTTATATTGGTGTTAGATTACTGTATTCTCACTTTTTCATGGCTAGTACCCCTGATACTATCCATAGTTTCATCAAAACAAGCAACCAACTCAACAAAAATAGAATCTGTCAAAATCAGACCAGTCTGTAGCAATCTGTATACTTCGTATATTTATGTTACCTCAAAACTTCTGAAAAATTACGACTGCCTGGGGAAAAGGCATATAAACCAGCAGCAAAAAGAATCAACTCAAAAGATCTTTCTGAATAAAAATGAAAAATAATCTCGTGAGCGAAAAGTTTCTGTCTTTTTCCAGCAGGATCAAACAACCATCACCAAGACTAGTCATAAAGGTTTTGCTTGGCTCAAACACAAAAAGAAACACAAAAGACACAATCACAACATAATTATGATGGTGTGGACGTAACAAAACATAAAGAAAAAGATAAATTCGTTGGGTTGCCTCCCAACAAGCGCTATTGTTTAACGCCCTTAGCTAGGCATAAGGTGATGGAATAACGTATCGTCGTCTTTGGTGCTCAAACCATAAGTAGCCCTCATCATGGATTCATAAGGCAATCTTATTTTGTTTCTAGGAAAGTGCTCCATGCCCTTCTTTAAAGGAAATTGAAATCTGATACTCCCTTCCTTCGTATCGATGATAGCACTGATAGTCCTTAGGAAAGGTCTACCAAGAATAATAGGGCATGTATGATTGCAATCAATGTCAAGCACAATGAAATCCACGGGTACATAGTTCCTATTTGCAATAATTAGAACATCATTGATCCTTCCCATGGATTTCTTTATAGTAGAATTCCCAACATGCAAATTAAGAGAACACTCCTCAATCTCATTAAAACCCAGAACATCACATAAAGACTTTGGAATCGCGGAAATACTAGCACCCAAATCACAGAAAGCATTGCATTCATAGCTTTTTATTTTGATTTTGATAGTAGGTTCCCACTCATCATGAAGATTTCAAGGGATAGAGACTTCCAATTCAAGTTACTCTTCAAGAGATTTTATCATAGCTTCGACGATATGATCGGTAAAGGCCTTGTTTTGGCTATAAGCGTGTGGAGAGTTTAGCACGGATTGCATCAAGGAAATGCATTCAATCAAGGAGCAACTATCATAATTGAATTCCTTGAAATCCAAAGTAGTAATTTCATTACTACTCAATGTTTTAATATCTTCTACTCCACTTTCAATGCTTTTAGCATCAAGATAGATGGACTCCGAATCATTGGGGCGTTTTTCAACCAAGGTGGATTCCTATCCAGCCCCATCATCATTAGTTTTGACACAAGAAAACAAAGATTAAATGGGAGTCACTCCAAGCACTTTAAGATCTTCGTGATTCTCATCACGAGTTTTAGGTTTAGCAGCCATTTTATTGACTAAGGTAGCCTGCTTATTAGAAATCTGGCCTACCAACTTTTCAAGACGAGCAAACTAAGAATTTAGCACAAGGAATTCTTTGGCCATATCATGAACTTCTTTATTCGTAAAGGCCAAATAAGAATTTTGCTACTTTAGTTCCCTACTGAAGTAACTGTTATAATCAAACTATGTAGACATGAACCATTAACACTAGTTTCAATCTCTTCCAATCTCGCATAGCGAGCATCAAAATCCCTTGTTTGGACCATACAGGTCTTACCAGACAAACAAGCGAACAGAAAGCAAGCAAGATAAAAGGGCAACGAAAAAGGCAAACGAAAAAGGCAAATATTTTTTTGTAAATGTTTGTTTTTCAGAAGTGGGGGAGAGGAAAACGAGAGGCAAAAAAGGTAAATGCAAGAGATGATTTTGCGACACTTACTTGGATGAGTTCTTGACTTGATACTCCCCGGCAACGACGAAAGAAATGTTCTGTCGTCTCTTGAGCTCGCGTTGATTTTTCCCTTGAAGAGGAAAGGGCGATGCATCACAAGAGCAGAAAGTATTTCCCTCAGTTTGAGAACCAAGGTATCAATCCAGTAGGAGAATCTCGTCAAGTCCAGAGTACCTGCACAAACACAAAAGAGCTTGCACCCAACGCTATAAAGGGGTTGTCAATCCCTTCAAGATTGATTGCAAAGTGAGATCTGAAGGCGGAAAGTGCAACGAAGAAAAAGTGTAAGGCTGAAAATATGGTGTGAAGTAGACCCGGGGGCCATAGTGTTCACTACAGGCTTCTCTCAAAATAGAAAATATTATGGTGGGTGAACAAATTACTGTCGAGCAATTGATAGAACCGCGCAAAGTCATGACGATATCTAAGGCAATGATCATACATATAGGCATCACGTCCGAGACAAGTAGACCGATACTTTCTGCATCTACTACTATTACTCCACACATCGACCGCTATCCAACATACATCTAGTGTATTGAGTTTATGACGAACAGAGTAATGCCTTAAGCAAGATGACATGATGTAGAGGGATAAACTCAAACCAATGATGAAAACCCCATCTTTTTATCCTTGATGGCAACAACACGATGCGTGCCTCGCTACCCCTTCTGTCACTGGGTGAAGTCACGGCACGGTATGAACCCAAAACCAAGCACTTCTCCCATTGCACGAATCATAGATCAAGTTGGCCAAACAAAACCCACAACTCGAAGAGAATTACAAGGATATGAGATCATGCAAAAGAGATATCAGAAGAAACTCAAATAAGATTCATAGATAATCTGATCATAAATCCAAAATTCATCAGATCTCGACAAACACACCGCAATTTTTTTTACATCGGATAGATCTCCATGAAGATCATGGAGAAATTTGTATTGAAGATCCAAGAGAGAGAAGAAGCCATACAGCTACTAGCTATGGACCCGTAGGTCTATGGTGAAGGACTCACGCATCATTGGAGAGATCATGGTGTTGATGAAAAAGCCCTCCGTATCCGAATCCCCCTCCTGCAGGGCACCAGAACGTGCCCCAGATGGGATCTTGCGGAGACAGAAGCTTGCGGCGGCGGATAAGTACTTTGGATGATCTCCTGATTTTTTCTGGAATTATTGGGAATATATAGGCGAAAGACATAGGGCAGAGGTGGCCTAGGGAGCCCACAAGCCTCGGAGGCGCGGGCCCCCTGGCTGCGGCAAGGGGGCTTGTGGGGTACCTGGTGGCCCCCTGCCTTGGTTCTCAAGTTTCCCGATCTTCGTCTGTTTCGGAAAAATCTTTTTGGAAGTTTCGTTCCGTTTGGACTCCGTTTAAAATCCTCCTCTGAAAGGGGTCAAAAACACGGAAAAAACAGGATCTGGCACTTGGTACCGAGTTAATAAGTTAGTCCTATAAAGATATAAAAGGCATACAAAACATCCAAAGTTTGACAGGATAATAGCATGGAACGATCAAAAATTATAGATACGTTGGAGACGTATCAATGTGCTCAAACTATATCATGTCAACCCATAGCATGTCTTATATACGTAACGTAATACAAACCAGAAAATAACCCCTCCTAAGTCAAATTAACCTCTCTCATTATCGATCAAATTAAGTAGTTCTGGACCAAGCGGGCCCACAGATGGAAATCATCGCCACCGCTGATAACCGCGCGAGTGAGTTCCAGAGGACAACCGTCATCGCTTTGCATGTGGGCTTGTGATGTTTGAGTACCCAAAATTTAGAGCTTTGATGTGGTTGTGATGTTTGAATAGCCAAAATGCAGAGCTTTGATGTGGCATGTGCCTTCAAAACCATAAAGTTCCCACCTAGAGCGAGGCTCATGAAGCATAGTATATGCTAGTCCCCTTCCCCCTATTCAACGCGTAATATATGCTCCTACCATCGTACAAACCAAAAAGAATCCTCCTTGATGGTGAAATTAATTAATCTCTCCCACTTTAGATCAAAATGATGCATGCACGGACAACGACATCGTGGGCCCACAGATAGAAGCGTCACACGTGAGTGTCCTAACCACCATGTGCATTCATCTGGCCCAAAGAGGTTTTGTGTGATGTTTGAATATAGCCAATGCACAACTTTATTGTGGCACGTGTCTCGGAAACCGAAAGAAGTCCCCACACTTAGTGAGGTCTATTCGTGGATGCGTACGTAGTATATATGCTGGTCCCATCCCATCTCTTAGACGCGTACTATATACTCCTACCCTAACACAAACAAAAAAGAATAAAGCTTGCTAGTCAAATTAACCTCTCTCCCGGTTGTAGGTCCGAGCGAGTGATGGACGACGACCTCGCGGGCCCATAGAAAGCGTCACATGCGAGTGAGTGTCATGTAGGACAACCACCGACTGCATGTGTCCCAAACATGTATGTATGAAAGGGTTGTGTAATGTTTTAAATAATGAAATTCATGACTTTGATGTGGCACCTACCTCGAAAAATTACCAATCCCACACGATGTCTCACGACTCGTAGTGTACTGCCAGACCCCCCACCGACAAAGGCACACACACACACTGCACATGCACCGCAACTACGAGGCATGTTAAAGATTTATGCGGTGAACATATGTGACCAAAGAAGGGACGTTTTAATTTAAAAAATGAGAGATCATTAAGATGTTTTGGTACATTGATTGATTTTGTAGGGGTATAATATGCAAAAAATGAAATTTAAGCTACATGCACACGTTATAGTGCACATAAATGGATTAGAAAATCACATGTGTGTCGCTCGCTGCATGTTTGGTCCACGTGCAAGAAATTTCAAACATTGGTAAAATTGATTTTTAAAATTTAGTAGATCCAAAAAATAGTTGAAATTCATGAAACTTATCGTGTTGTCATATTGACATCAACACATAGTGGAACTGGATTTTTTTTTTCAAATTTGAGACAAGTTTTGATGTAATTTTGATCTTCTTACGTACAAACTGGTGATTATTAATAATTCGGAACCAATATCGCAAACGGATTATGTATTCAAACCTTGGGTGTTAGACAAATAATGGATACATGCCATGTTTCGTTGAAGCAATAAAGCGACATCATTAATCATCAAAATAGAAAAAAAATATGTGTCGTCATGCATCACGTGTGCCGTGCGAGCACGCGTGAGTTGATGGGCGCATGCAAGCAGTCCGGCATGCAGGCAGACTGGGAGGCATGCATGGAGGTGTGCGAATTGACGGGAGGCATGCTCGCTACGTAGCATCATCAAGAGGCATGCAAGTAGCTGTGTGAAATCATGGTAGGCATGCGAGCAGTCAGGTGTATCTGCTCACCGGGAGGCGAGCCAACGGTTTGACCACTACCCGCCTCTCTCCTGCTACTCCATATTAATGGCACGCCCGAGCACCTGAAACCTCGTCCTCGCCACACACGCAGTCCTATCTCCTCCTGCATCCTCGACTCCGCTCTCAGTCCTCACCGCCGCCAGTGTATGAGGATGTCGCCAAAGCGTCCCATCGGAGGGAGTGGTGATGCCGGGGCCAATGAAGCACCGGAGCAGGGCGTGAATATGGAATAGAGGTTGTCGTCGTCACTGACGAGGTCTCGCTGGACCTTGACATCATCGACGGCGTCGTGCTTCCATAGCCAGACCGACGCTCCACACCGACTCTGGTGACGACTCCGACGACCACTACGGTGTAGACGCCGACGCTGACGGACAATCAGTTAGTCGTCTATACCCATTTATGTGTCAAAAATATACTAGTGTATTGATTGTTTGAATGGTACAAATGAAAAGTGATTAGTTGTTTCATGTATACAAATGATTTCTGCTAATGATTCGAGTAGGGTTAGTTTTCATGCTAATAATTCCTAGCGAGGTTTGGACAATTTATTTTGAATGACCTACATACATGTTTGTGCCATTTTTTCAACATTGGTGTCTACATAGGGGATTGTGCTCAAAAATCGAACCATAATCTTTGGATGTGTCTAAAAAATAGCCATAAATATATAAATTCCTAATCCTACTTTACGGCATGTAAAAATTGTTTTAATGCCAAATTTTGGCAACTACCAAATGCTCACTAGAGATTAGTTTTTATTCCAAATTCGACGACACATTTATTTACTACATGGATAGGCGCTATGTTATGACGTCGACATCGAGCATGAGGATGAGGATGAGAATTCATAACAAGCATATTAGGACCTCGAACGGGGGCTTTCGATGCCCATTTTGCAACCAAATGCTTCATCCTGCGTATAAAAGTGTTTTGGCGCATGGAAGAGGACGAGTCGTTGGCTCGTCCAGGCAGAAGTATTCTCGCTAGGTGGCGCAGGACGCGTACATTGAGTACTTGGAGAAGCTTCATGATCATGCCGACCGATGAGATGTGGGATTGAACTATGTATGTCTATGTAGTGTATCTAATAATAAAGGTGCTTGAGTATGCTTAATAACGGTTGAACTGTATATAGTTGAACTATGCATGTGTATGCTTAATTATTATCTATGCGTGAGAATGTTTAATCTATATTTACTTATTTCTAAATGTGGGATATGGATGTAATTAGTTTGGTTGATGGAATTTTATGCATATTTGGGTGAATGTTTATCGTGGGTAAATTTTTTAGATTCATCCGACGAAGGATAAGTGGAACCACCTTGAAACATGGTTATTTTCCCACATTGGAATCGGGTGCAATGACTTTCATTTTCCGAGTTACGCCAATCACACTCAGTTGGCTCTTGCAAAACCGATGGCCATGTTTGGATCCATGGGTTAGAGTTCATTTGAGCTAGTTGGGGCTCAAATAGCCCTCAAGTATCCAAACATGAGGACTAGATTGGAGCTAGTTGCATCTAACCCACCCAAAAAAAACTATCCCACCCAAGAAGTGCAACTTTTAGATAGTTCTGGTCGGGCCTACAAAAAAATTACTTTTCCCCTCTTATCCAACCGCACTATACCCCTCCACTCAACATCCGGCCACAGAAGAGACTGCCACATCAAATCCGACTAGAAAGTGCATTTAACCATGTCATCCAAACACCACCTTTGGCTAGAGTTAGTTCGGCGTTAGTCACAAGTTAGAAACCAACTCTAACCTCTAGCTAAGCTACAGTATCCAAACAGGACCGTTGCCTCCGAAGCTATTTGTTGGATAGAAATACCCCCACCACCCAATTCAAAAAGGAAAAAAAACTCACCATCCCCACATCACAAAAAGCCTCACTCCGCCCGCCACCGACCTCCGGTCCCATTCACACCTGCACAAGCTCCTCCGCGACTCTGCATGGCATCGCCTATCATTGCGGAAACCACTTAGCTTGACGCATGTCGCCACCGCCAAGCTGCCGGCAAACCCTCACCGCGTTTATCCACATTCCCTTGCCGCTGGCTATTGCCATCGACTTTCTCGACCCTGGTCGTCGTTGTCCCAGCTCCTCCGTATCGGGGAATCCGCGGTATTGAGGGTTTTATCTCTTGGACAACAAGGTAACTAGTTTACTGAGATATTCTCTCATCTCTTATCCGAGTTCATCTGCCCCCTTTACTCACCTGAAGGAAATTGCCTTGAATTCATTTTTATTCGAGCTGATTTGAGTGTTTAATTTCATTAATGGAGCGTACAGTGTGTGGACACATCAGGAATTTGCGGCCTCGGCCAGACATTCGTGGAGTTCCATCTCACTGTACCAGATGACTTTAGGATGCGCACGGTATCTTCAATCTCACCCTAGATCGGTTGGCATGGCCTACTTTCCTGAACATATGCTATATATTGCTACATTTGGATAAAAGGTGCCACTTGCAGCATATATGTCAAAGGGGATTGTTTTCCTCTTCTTTCTATATTATGCAAATTAATGATGTATTGTTGTTTCGATTACTCTCATATTTCCATCACATCATGGTTACACTATCTATTTAATAATAGATTTTTGTCCTTTGATTTCAATTTATGTATAGATGTTTCAATTTAGCCCATATTTGCATGTTACCATATTATTTAAAAATCCTACCATTTTCCGCAACACATCCCTTGCTATGCAACAACATCTTTAGTACACAATCTTTCCCTTTAAGTAACTCAAGAATGCAGGGATGTCATACTGAACACAAACCATGGATTTACAATAGTTGCTTATGGAAGCCTTGATGAAAGTGGTCACTCGTATTTTGGCATGGGCCTTTGGATAGAAATTTCGGAGTTTTATGTACTGAGAGTTGGCACTAAAATTGCACTACACATAGAAGAGCATGGTCATGAGATATATGCTAACTTCCCCAACGATATCATCCATCGAGATTTGTTTGAAGTAAGTGTTCTTTTCAAGTATCTGCATGTTGACTTACCCAACAATATCAAAGGAATTGTGTACTATTTGAGCAACCAATTTGTATTCCATTTTGTTACTCTATTCCTACCTACTAAGTTGTATTTATCAATAAGCTTTATATTTTGCCCTGTTTTAACTAAATATTCCCTGTACTCCCACTTCTATCAGAAAGCGCCACTCACGAGTAGACTCCGGAGGTGGATAACGAGGCTTCCAACAAGCGGAGGCGGGTCGACTAAGAACCACAAGCGACTCCACCAGCCTAGACTTCATCAGCAGCCTCCCCGATGGTATGCTCATAGTAATCATCTCCCTCCTTCCAAACAAATATGGGGCACAGACAACCATCCTTTCCCGACGGTGGTGCCCCCTATGGCACTCCACACCTCTCGACCTCATCGATGCCCACAAGCTCTGCTATGACTATAGAAAAAGCTTGGATGCATTGTCCCAGATCATCGGCAATTACCATGGCCCAATCAGAGGCCTTAGCATGGGCAAGTTCCATTCCAATGGCAAGTACCAAGACAAGCTTGATGAGTGATTCCGATCCCCCGCCCTAGATCTGCTCGAGGAGCTCAGTTTTAATGATGGGCCTATGCACCCGCTACCAATATACACGCTCTGCCTTGTGCCCGTTATGCGCCTCGCCAAGTTCATGAACTGCCATGCCCCCTTAATGACGCGCTCGGTCTTTTTCTACAATGACTGAAGCACCTTGAGGTTGTCGTCTTCTGCATCCCAAAGGATGACACGAACCATCTGCTCTGCAGCTATACTGCACTCGAGTACCTTCGTCTTCACGCGATCAATGGGTAGACTAGGTTCCACATCAAATCGATGACTCTTCAGACTATTTATGTGTCTTGCTCGTGCTGCAACAAGAGATCACAAAAGGTGTACCATAATATGGTAATTGACAACACACCTTCACTTGAGAGATTACTTGTACTTGTTCAACAAGGTCCAACAAGAATCAATGACATTTATGCGCCGAAATTAACAGCGGTGGGCTAGTCATTTGTCAAATACTCCAAACTTGTTATTGGATCCAAACCCGCTCAGGTACAACAGTCTCCTTCTACCTCTCATTGACATTAACGTTATTTATAATTTTGAAGCTGTATGTTTGTCTATCATCCAAAAAATGATTCCAACAAGCTTGACCCCGAACCTATGCACAGTGAAGGTCTTGGCACTAGAATGTATCAGCCCTAACCTAGCACAAGTTGTTAGTTTTCTGAGATGCTTTTCGTGCTTGGAGAAGCCATATATCAAGGTGATGTTCCTTTCCTGTGAAATGTTAACCATTAGGCATTTCAATTTTTGGCACCTTTTACCAAGTTTACAATGATAATGTACTATGATTTCTAAAGGATTTTGGAGGATTTTAGTACATACATGTTTTCCCCCCATATTGGTTGCTTGATTCATATGGTTACAATCCATTAGTGTTTCTCCTTTGGATTCATCTGTACTAGTTTTCTTAGGAACATTTTCATCCACTCCAACCTCTTGTGAAGAAGGCTAAATTTTTCTAGATTGTAATCAAACACTACTAGAATTTATAATTTTGCCGTCTTCCATGGCTGACGGCAAAGGGGGGAACCACGGACGGCGAAGGCTTTGTCGTCCGTCAGCAGACGGCAAAAAAATCCGGTGAAGAGGTTCTTTGCCGTGTGCTTTTGCAAAGCGGACGACAAAGAATCTTTGCCATGAGGGGGCAGACGGCAAATTAAATGGGACGACAGATCCACCAACGGTCCCGTTAAGTATTAACGGCAGGCCTCCCCTCGTTGCCGCCAGCCCTCCCCCCTTTACCATGAGGGGGCTAATGGCAAAGGGGGGAACCAGCCCCTCTCTCTCCCCTCTTTGCCGTCTGCCCTCCCCCCTTTGCCATGAGGGGGCTGACGGCAAAGGGGGGAACCAACCCCTCTGTCTCCCCTCTTTGCCGTCAGCCCTCCCCCCTTTCCATGAGGGGCTGACGGCAAAGGGGGGAACCAGCCCCTCTCTCTCCCCTCTTTGCCGTCTGCCCTCCCCCTTTGCCATGAGGGGGCTGACGGCAAAGGGGGGAAGCAGCCCCTCTCTCTTCCCTCTTTGCCGTCTGCTCTCCACCCTTTGCCATGAGGGGGCAGACGGCAAAGGCTGAAAACAACCCCTTTTTATTTTATTTCTTATTATATCCAACAATTTTGACGATAATCAGGATATATATATATATATATTTGACAAATATAAATTTGTTTCCATACCCATAAGCATATTAAAATAAATTTCAGCCATAGTACATACATATTATGCAAGTTGCATCCGTAACAAACCATATATTACACTAGTTTCATCCACATGCATACAAAGTTTCATATATATCCATATACTACAATAGTTTCAATACAAGCTTCCGTCAAGCCATGGTACAAGAAATCATATTCAAGCATTCCATCAATATAATCCAAGCTTCCCGTGAAGTGAATGTAATCTCCAAAATGACAAATAACAAAGTTAGAAGAAGAATACTACATGAAGAAGTATATATAGGTTATTTCGGAGAGAACTTAGCTAAGTATAGGCCATTTAATAGCTAAGTTAGGTGTAATAGGTCATCTTGGAGCTACATAGCCTTATTATGTCATTTAGGAGAGAACTTAGCTAAGTATAGGTCATTCTAGAGCTAACTTGGATAAAATATGTCATTTTGTAGCCAACTATGATTATCAATCCATTTTGACCTTATTATGTCATTTTGAGCTAAATTGGTCATTTTAATGAGCTAACCAAGGGTCTTATGATGTTTTTACCTAACTATGTTAATTATGTCATTTTGGAGGATAATTAGCTAAGTATGTCTTTGTTGGGGAAAATAACCTACGTAGAACAAGAAAGAGAAGAAGCAAGAACAGAAGAAGAAGGAGAAGAAAAAGAAGAAGGAGGAGGAGGAGGATAAGGAGGAGGAGAAGGAGAAGGAAGAGGAGAAGAAGAAGAAAAGAAGAAGGACAACGACAAGGAGAAGAAGGAGGAGAAGAAGGAGAAGGACTCCTTCTCCTTCTTCTCCTCCTTCTCCTTCTCCTTCTTCTTCTCTTGTTCAACTATTCTTCTTCTTCTTCCTTCTTTTCATTTTTCCTCTTTCTTCTCCTCTTGTCCCCTTTTTGGTCTAAATTAGCTAATTATGCCTTTTTGGAGCTAATTATGTCATTTTGAGGATAATTAGGTAAGTATAGGTCATGTTTTATTAAATATACCATTTTGGAGCTAAGTAAGCTAATTATGTCATTTAGGTGGAAGCCTAGCTAACTATAGGTCATTTGGGAGCTAATATATGTCATTGCGGAGCAAACTATGCTTATTAAGCCATTTTGGATCTATGTAAGCTAATTATAGGCCATTTGATACCTAAGTTAGGGGAATAGGTCATCTTGGAGCTCGTAAGCTTTATATGTCATTTACGAGAGAACTTAGCTAACTATAGGTCATTTTTTATTAAATAGGTCATTTTGGAGCTAACTAAGCTAATTATGTGATTTAGGTGGAAGCCTCGCTAACTATAGGTGTTTCGGAGCTCACTTGGGTTAAATATGTCATTTAGGAGCTAACTATGCTTATTAAGCCATATTGGAGCTAAATTGGCTAATTATATCATTTATGTGGAAGCCAAGCTAAGTATATAATATTCATGAGCTAACCAAGGTTCTTATGCCATCTTGAGCTTATTATTTCATTTTTTAGCTAAATTGGTCATTTTAATGAGCTAACCAAGGTTCTTATGATGTTTTCACCTAACTAAGCTAATTATGTCATTTTGTAGGATAATTAGCCAATTTAGTCTTTGCTGGATGAGTCTAAGCTACATAGAAGAAGAGAAAGAGAAGAATGAAGAAGAGAAGAAGAAGTAAAAGAAGAAGAAGTAGGAGGAGGAGGAGAAGGAGAAGGAAGAGGAGAAGAAGAAGAAAAGAAGAAGGACAAGAAGAAGGAGAAGAAGGAGGAGAAGAAGGAGAAGGAGCTTCTCTCCTCCTTCTCCTTCTTCTCCTTCTTGTTCCTCCTTCTCCTCTCCTCCTTCTCCTTCTTCTCCTTCTTGTTCCTCCTTCTCCTTCTCCTTCTTCTTCTCTTCTTCTTCTTATCTTCTTCTTCTTCCTTCTTTTCATTTTTCCTCTTTCTTCTCCTCTTGCCCCCTTCTTGGGGCTAAATTAGTTAAGAATGCCTTTTTGGAGCTAATTATGTCATTTCGAGGATAATTACCTAAGTATAGGTCATGTTTTATTAAATAGACCATTTTGGAGCTAACAAAGCTAATTATGTCATTTAGGTGGAAGCCTAGCTAACTATATGTCATTTCGGAGCTAACTTGGGTAAAATATGTCATTCCGGAGCAAATTATGCTTATTAAGCCATTTTGGATCTAGCTAAGGTAATTATAGGCCATTTAATACCTAAGTTAGGGGGAATAGGTCATCTTGGAGCTAAGTTAGCCTTATTATGTCATTTAGGAGAGAACTTAGCTAACTATAGATCATTTTTTATTAAATAGGTCATTTTGGACCTAACTAAGCTAATTATGTCATTTAGGTGGAAGCCTAGCTAACTATAGGACGTTTCGGAGCTAACTTGGGTTAAATATGTCATTTTGGAGGATAATTAGCTAAGTATATGCCATTTTGGAGCTAATTATGTCATTTCAAGGATAATTAGCTAAGTATATGTCATTTTATTAAAACACTAGAAATAAAATACCATTATCGTCATCACAACGATGAAGCACGGTGGCTCTGGCTTGTTTCACCTGGAGAAGGCTGCCCTGGAGAAGGCTCCACTCTAGAAGGGTCGTGCGATGCGTTTCGGGAGATATTCTGCACCAAACATCGTTCGCAATGTGTCGTTAGCATGAGGACACTCTTAAGATCACTTCACTAAAATGAAATTCACCGTCCCCGCCATGTTAATGACTGGCATCGCGGGAGGGACATGGCCGGTCTTCTCACACATAGATTGTACATTTGGTTTTGACAAGTCAAACTTTTTAGTTATTAATGAAACATACATTAAAATGCAAGATGTGAAATAATATGAAGAAGAAACTTACCACGAAGAGCTCGTATATGGCCCTGTTAGACGCATCATTCCGTGCCCTCTCCGCCTCCACCAGTGCAGTCCTCCTCTCCTCCAGCTCCCTCATCTCCTTATCCTTCTCCGACATAACCGCCTTCATTGCCTCTCTCTCTTTCAGAATAGCAGCCCGCAACACAACTCACTATTAGTATTGTAATCAGATTGGTTCCAACGCACAACATAATGCGGAAAGATAGTTGAGTCCATTAAACTAACCTCGATGGCGAGCTCGACTGGCCGTGGACGAGGTGTTATCTCCGGACAGGAGCTCGTTTGGGGTGCCTTTATCTGCTGGAGAGTGCTAGGACAACGTATAAGGCCATCTCCAATGGCGATCGAGGCATGGGGCCTCCCGTTGCCAGCTATCATCACCAGCTCTGGATCAATAGGCCCCCCGCTCGGGTTAAAGTCCTCCCCTTTCCTCGCCTTCCCGTGATCTGTGTACTTCACGAGCTTGTGGTGGGAGGAGATATTGGTGATGTTTTCTGGATGCTCGAGGTCAGACTCAGAGAATGCCTTGACCATCTTGTACGAGGCAGTATGGGCCATCGCATACAGGTCGTTCTCCTACCTAGTTCTCGCCAAACTGGATTAAGTTGACGCTCCCTTGATGGTGTGGCACACAAACCATTTTTCCACGCCTCTCCTTGGCGTTGTTGTGGCTGGCCTCCCATGTTTCGGAGCACCACTGATCCACCAAGGCCTCCCAACAATCCATCTTATCCACACACCATCTCGGGGGCACCTAAGTTAATAAACAGATATTTGAGCGCGTAAGAACCAAATCAAGGAAACTAACTACAAAGCGTTAATAATATGTAATTACCTTCATGTAATGCTCCTTCTCCATCTTAGAATCACGGCACTTCGCCTTGTCCTTCCTAATACGCCGTGTGGCATAGTAGTCTCGAACAGCCTACACCCAAGCCTCGTGCCGACAGTTTTGAAGTAGGCGGCGGCATTCGGTTTCGATAACCTTTGTTGCGTCCTCCTCGTATCCCTCCTCACACCTGTAGTAGGTCTATAAACGAGACAACACCGATTAGTACAATAACTAGATATGGTTGATTTATAATTGTGTGAAGGAGAAATTACCCAGAACTGTCTGATCACCATGTCGGCCCTCGTGTGGCACAAAACGCCGTCGATCACCTCCTCCGGCGGGGCTGGGGCACCCAAGTAGTGCTTCCAGGTCATTCCTACCTCTCGCTCCCGACCAGGCAACGTATCAAACCCTCAGAAGTTTTGACGGAAAAGCACACCAAGGACGCTGCTGGGCTTGCGGACACCCTTGGCAACAATCCAACCCCTACGGTATGACAAATTAAAGCCAAAACATTAGATATTTGAGAAAATGTGAAGGCAAAATGTTAAATAAGAGTAAATTAACTTACTTGTCCCCAGTTGGCTTAATCGACCACCTCTACTCGTGGGTCGCCGGCACGAGCGGGAGCCCCGAACTACCATGCTCGTAGACGGTAGCCCCCTCACCCAGCTCCTCGTCGCTACCAGCATGGCCACTTGGCTCAGCCCAGGTATCCCACTGGGTTTCTCAGGACGTACCCTCATCCCTACTTTGCCTGGAACGAAGCCTCTGGGACACGAGTCTCGTGGGTCGAAGGCTCGTCGACCTGAGGATCGTCGACCCGAGGCTCGTGAACCGGAGACCGTGTAGCCTCCACCTTAGACGAATCCACCCTAGAAGTCTTGTGCTCAGGTGAATCAGCTTGGGGTGGTGGCGAAGACCGTGTAGCCTCCACCTCAGAAGGCGTGGCAGCCACCACCCTACCTCTCCTGCGGCCACGTGTACCTTTAGTACAACATAATTACCAACATGAGTAATAAGATGTATATAAATACCAATATGCATACGACATGAGTACAACATAAATACCAACATGAATACAACGTGTACCTTTAGTACCTCTCGGCTTCGCGGAGCGTCGACCTCCTCTCACGGGGGGCGCTCCTTGCAGAGTAGAGAGCAAAGCTCTCCGAAGAGGCGAGGCAGGAATGGATGTACCCATCCCACCATCCGCCGACGAACAAGGAGCCGCGGAGTGCTTTCGACCCTTTCCCACCATCTTTCAACACGTGTCATGACAAAGAGTAAATGAAATTAGTACAACATAAATACCAACATGAGTAATAAAATGTATATAATTTAAGTGTATCATCATCATAAATACCAACATGACTAATAAAATTGAATACCTAACATGAACTCAAAATTTATATATAGTAATAGTTGAATACCTGACACGAACTAATAACAATCGTGCTCGTCTATATATGCTTCGGGGTCAATAAATGCATCATGATCATCACTATCATCAATAAATGCATCATCATCATCACTATCAGGAAGAACATGTGGAAGACCACCATTATGTAATCGGTCAAGAAGTGACACGTCATCCGCAGCAGTAACCTCTTCTTTTTCCAGCTCTTCCTGTTCGGGCTCAGGGGTTAAGACGGATTCACTATCGCTGTCTACTTCAATGTTCTGGGGTGAAGTAGAGCGGTTCTTGAAACGTTTCTTGGACATACGTGTTTCTTGGAAGAATTCTCCTTCATATGTGTCTGGGTTAATGTGAGGTTCGTAATCCTCTTCATTGAGGGTAGGTGGTCTAAAATGTGGTGGCACTTCATAAAAGACATCCCAACCTTTGAGATTTGGATCAGTTTGGCACGCCCACGATAGATAGAAAACTTGTGTCGCCTGTTGAGCCGTAATATAGACATCGGGAACATCTAAGTGGGTGTCTTGGTTGATTTCGACTAGTCCTATATGTTCATGAGTCCTTCTAGTCTCCCTCGGCTCAAACCAATAACATTTGAGGACTACGATGATCGGTGGGTTTTCACCATAGAATAGAAGTTCATAAATTGCTTCAACTCTTCCATAATACTCGGTGCCTCCTTCGCCGATAGCATAGATAGAACAATTTGTAGTATTTAGGTCGGGCATAGGTAGCTCTTTGCCAAAGGTACGAAAGTGATACCCGTTCATGTTGTATTTGTCAAATGAACGGACCTTATAGTCAAAACCATTAGCGACTTGTCTCAACTCAGCGTCCATAGACTCTGCATCAGCCTACACGTTTAATATGAAAGAATGGTTGCATTAGCCGCAAATTAGACCAAGAAATCCAATGGGCCCTTAATGGTAATTAATTACCCATTGTTTGAACCAAGAGATGAAACCGGGATAGTCGCCTCCATGCTTTGCGAGAAGCTCATACTCTTCGACGGAATCCTTTTTGATGACCGCTCCATCTGAGAATTCGGCAACGTATAGACTATATCAAATATCCAGGAATAAGAGTAGTTCAAAGCAATTAGAAGTTGCGGAACAATAATTTACCGAGAACTTACTCGATGTACGGCCGCACTTCTGTTAGGTTGGTGAAGATATACAATGAAATGGTTCGCCATTCTTCGACATCCAACGATTTCCCTTTCAAAGCATCGGATGGTGTGAGCTTACCTTTGAATAGGCTGAGGTTGGATCGAATTTTGTTGGATCGCCATCATTGTACCGAGGCTTCGGGTTATGCAAGTGATGATTTTTGGCTTCGTAGTGTGCTGTCACGAAGTTTGCCGCCTCCTCAGTAATGAATGCCTCGGCCATCGATGCTTCAATTCTACGTTTATTTTTACACTTAGCTTGAAGCGTATTCTGCATCCTCTTAGTTGAGTAGAACCATCGATTTTGAACGCCCCCCTATTCTTGCCTCAGTCGGGAGATGCAAAATCAAATGTTGCATTGGATTAAAGAAGCCCGGTGGAAAGATCTTTTCTAATTAGCAGATCAACTCCGCCGCCAACTCTTCCATTTCATCTACCACACCACGCGATAGTTCTTTCGCACAAAGAGAACGGAAGAAATAGCTCAGCTCTGCCAGTACTAGCCATTCATCCTCAGGGATAAAGCCACGCAACATCATCGGCATTACCCGCTCAATCCATATGTGCCAATCATGACTCTTGAGACCAAATATTTTCAATTTCTCAGGACTCGCTCCCCTCTCTAGATTCGCAGCATACCCATCGGGGAACATCAACCACATTTTCACCCACAATAGCATTTCCCTCATAGCTGGCCTTTCAAGATTGAATCATGCATTTGGCTTCGCTATGATTTGCTTTGCTTTCCGTTGTCGCAAGTTTTGCAACGGTCTATGACATAGAGCCTCCAGGTCAATTCTAGGCTTAGGATTATCGTTTGACTTCCCCTCTATGCCGAACAATGTACCAAAAATGCCCTCTGCAATATTCTTTTTAGTGTCCATCATGTCGATGTTGTGTGGGCAAAGGAGGTCTTTGAAGTAAGGCAGATCCCATAAGCATGACTTGTGAGTCCAGGCGTGTTCCGTATTATACCCTTTGAAGTATCCTCGATGCAAAGGATCAGGCTCGAGACTGTTTAACTTACCAAGGGTCTGTTGGCCTGTCAACGCAGCTGGTGCAGTGTTTTTGACAACTCTACCTTTGATGAAATTCTTCTTGTCTTTTCTGAACTTATGGTCAGGATCCAGGAATTGTCTATGCATGTCGAAGCAAGAAAACTTGCGACCAGCCTGCAGCCAAACGAAACTGAAGAGCTGCCTTACATGTGGTGCAAGGGAACCTTCCATGCACACACCAGCTAGGGAATAGTGCAAACGCCGGTTAATCATGTGTCGAGTACATGTACCACACATGCATTTTGAAGTTTGTTTTGGTAGACGCGTCGTAGGTCTTGATCCCATTATCCCAGGCTTCTTGCAACTCATCCTTAAGCGGTTGCATGTACACATTCATATTCTTCCCCAGATAGTTGGGCCCTGGAATTATCAACGTCAGGAAAATTTTATTTCTTTTCATAATCTCTCCGGGTGGCAAATTGAGTGGAATGACAAATACAGGCCAACAACTGTATTGTGCTGTCGTCATACCATACACATTGAACCCATCCGTGCTAATGGCAACTCTAGGTTGCCTTGGATCTTCCGATTTATACTTATGTAATGCATCGAAGTGCCTCCATGCAAAACCATCTGAAGTGTGTACCAACATCTTGTTCCCATCTGCATCTAGTTTGGTTCTTTTGCCCAATTTGTGACATGTCATCTGTCTGGCCGTCTCTTCGACCATGGAAAGACGTTGAAGTCTTGGTACGATTGGCAGATACCGAAGAACACTAATGGGGATTTTGGTCTGATTCTTCTCACCCATACCGTTGTCTACCACAATATACCTGGAAGAATTGCAAATGGGGCAATAGTTCAAGGCCGCATACTCAAGCCTAAATAAGGCACATCCATTCTCACAGGCATGTATCTTCTCATAGCGCATCTTAAGTACACGGAGGATTTTCTCTGACTGGTACAGGTTTGCAGGCAGTACATGGCCTTTGGGTAGAAAGCGTCCAAATATTGGCATCATCACGTCGTAGCATTCTCTGCCTAGATTGAATTGAGCCTTCAGAGCCATTACTTGCGCGATGGCATGCATCTGACAAAGCTCAGTCTTCTCGTGGAGAGGACATTTTGAAGACTCCAACATTTCATAGAAGGCCTTTGCAGATTCCTCCATCTCATCGTCCGAATACCGAGCATCATCAAAGACTTGCACTGCAACGGCAACAAAAGTTCTTCCCCGGCAGTGGTGCCACAGATCCTTATGTCGTCTCTTGGGCTTGCGTTGGTTCTTCCCTTGAAGAGGAAAGTGTGATGCAGCACAGGAGCAGTAAGTATTTCCCTCAGTTTGAGAACCAAGGTATCAATCCAGTAGGAGAATCTTGTCAAGTCCAGAGTACCTGCGCAAACACAAAAGAGCTTGCGTCCAACGCAATAAAGGGGTTTTCAATCCCTTCAAGATTTTTTGCAAAGTGAGATCTAAAGGCGAAAAGTGCAACGAAGTAAAAAGTGTATGGCTGAAAATATGGCGTGGAGTAGACCCGGGGGCCATAGTGTTCACTAGAGGCTTCTCTCGAAATAGCAAATATCATGGTGGGTGAACAAATTACTGTCGAGCAATTGATAGAACCGCGCAAAGTCATGACGATATCTAAGGCAATGATCATACATGTAGGCATCACGTCCGAGACAAGTAGACCGATACTTTCTGCATCTACTACTATTACTCCACACATCGACCGCTATCCAGCATGGATCTAGTGTATTGAGTTCATGACGAACAGAGTAACGCCTTAAGCAAGATGACATGATGTAGAGGGATAATCTCAAACCAATGATGAAAACCCCATCTTTTTACCCTTGATGGCAACAACATGATGCGTGCCTCGCTACCCCTTCTGTCACCGGGTGAGGTCACCACACGGTATGAACCCAAAACTAAGCACTTCTCCCATTGCGAGAATCATAGATCTAGTTGGCCAAACAAAACCCAAACTCGAAGAAAATTACAAGGATATGAAATCATGCATAAGAGAGATCAGAAGAAACTCAAATAAGATTCATAGATAATCTGATCATAAATCCACAATTCATCGCATCTCGACAAACACACCGCAAAAGAAGATTACATCGGATAGATCTCCATGAAGATCATGGAGAACTTTGTATTGAAGATCCAAGAGAGAGAACAAGCCATCTAGTTACTAGCTATTGACCCATAGGTCTATGGTGAAGTACTCACGCATCATCGGAGAGGTCATGGTGCTGATGAAGAAGTCCTCCGTGTCTGAATTCCCCCTCTGGCAAGGCACCAGAATGTGCCCCAGATGGGATCTTGCGGAGACAGAAGCTTGCGGTGGCGGAAAAGTACTTTCGATGATCTTCTGATTGTTTTGGGATTTTTAGGGAATATATAGGCGCAAAACCTAGGGAAAGGGACCTTAGCAAGCCCACAAGCCTGGTGGCCGCGGCCTCCCCCTGGCCGCGCCGTGAGGGCTTGTGGGGTCCCAGGTGGTCCCCTGCCCTGATTCTCCGGCTCTCCGATCTTTTTTTGTTTCGAAAAAATACTTTTTGGTAGTTTCATTCCGTTTGGACTCCATTCAAAATCCTCCTCTGAAAGGGGTACAAAACATGGAAAAAAAGGAACTGGCACTTGGCATTGAGTTAATAAGTTAGTCCCAGAAAATAAATAAAATGCATACAAAACATCCAAAGTTTGACAAGATAATAACATGAAACCACCAAAAATTCTAGATACGTTGGAGACGTATCATGCACCATGTCTTCAATCCCGGTACCATGCTCGTCGGTGCGATGACGAATCACCTAAGCTCTGGCACATTGGTCAGACTCACCATGAAAGGTCCACACCTTATAATTAGGCGTAAAACCCCACTTCTGCAGGTGTTTACCATTTCAAACTCTGTCTGCTTTTTCCAGTTGTCGCAATTGGGACAGGGGCACCATGTTTTTTGCTGGCCATTCGCAAATGCGGCTCTCACAAACCCCCTGGTTTTTGTTAACCATTCATGGGTCATGTCTTTCTGAGTAGGGTGACCAGTGTATATCCAAACACGATCACTCATGTTGCCTAGCTACCTATGGGCGCACAAGAAATAAATATATAATTCATCATCTATATTCATACGCTAATCAAGTTTGTCACTTTTATTACGTCCATGCAACCTACACACTAATAGGTAAAGATAGGTCCTAATCCCACCCGAGTATGTGTAGATTGGGTTCGTTTTCCCATGCTCTGCTCCAGATGCGACACAGAATTTGGGCATCACCTCCCTGCTCTTCTCCTTATACACGTCTCGGCAATAAGCAGAGAGGATGTGTACTCGGAGAACAACGGGGAGGCACTGACGAAATTCTGCATCGGATCCAGAGCACAGCATACGGGAAAACGAACCCAATCTACACATACTCGGGCTGTCCATGGATAATGTTGGACAATTCAAAGGATGGCGGTTATAAATATGCAAAGAAATGCATATTTATAGATGTCGCCCTTTCGAACGGGAGATGCATACTGGTCACGCATACTCATGATTGAAGAAACCTATAGCTAGCAACTTTCATCAGCACAAAGACCGGGACAGAGCAAATTAAGGGGGTAGGAGGAGAACTCATTTGTGTTCGCCAACAAACGCAGGGGCGGAGCTCGTCCAAGGCACGTGGAGGTCGTCGAACAACTGCACATTGAAATTCACACGATCAACACAAATATGATGTTTTTATAATTAACATAATCGGAAAATATGTGACCTAACACATAATTTACAAAACTATGACCCCGTGGGCCTATAGAAGGCCGAAAAGAACCTTCTCGTTCAACAGTAAGTAGAAGAGGTGTTTGGGGTCGGGGCTTAGTGGCGTCGAGGGTCGGTGGTGTCGGGTGTCGGTGGTCAGGAGTCGGGTTAAATGCGTCGATGGTCGGGGGTCAGTGTCGTCGGGGGTCGAGGGTCACTAGCGTCGGGGGTTGGGGTCTTTTAGATCAACAAGAGGCCAAAGAGGTGTCGGCGGTCCGGGGTTGGGGGTTAGTGGCGTCGGGGGTCGGGGGTAGGGGTTCAGGGTTAGGGGTCGAGGGTCAGTGGCGTCGGGGGTCGGTGGTCGGGGGTCGAGGGTCAGTGGCGTCGGGACTCGATGGTCAGTGGCGTCGGGGGTCGGGGGTCGAGGGTCGGGGATTGGTGGCGTCGGGCGTTGGGGGTCGTGGGCAGGGGGGGGGGGTCGGGGGTCGGGGGTCGGGGTCCTCTTCTTTCTTCTTCTCCTCTCTCCTCTTTTTCTTCTTCTTCTTCTTCTTCTTCTTCTTTATCATCTTATTACTATTATTATTATTCTTTTTTCTCCTCCTCCTCCTACTCCTCTTCTAACAGTAACCTAATTAACACTAAACTAATAGTAACCTAATTAACCTAATCTAACAATAACCTAATTAACACTAAACTAATAGTAACCTAATTAACCTAAACTAACATTAACCTAATTAACACTCACAATACCCTAAACTAACAGATGCAACGAAATGAAAAAAAGAAAAAAATGAAAGAAAATGAACTCACCAAAATGAGGGAGGAGGTGTGGTGGTGGGGGAGGAGGGCCGCAGTACTGGACGGGAGGGCCGCGGGGAGGGGGCTGGCTATGGTGGAGGGGTGCCGCCGCGGTGCATTTCGGTTGGGGAAGAGGGAGGGAGGAGGTGTGGTCGTGGAGGAGGGTCGTGGGGTGGTGGAGGAGGGCCGTAGTGGTGGAGGCACTACTAGGAAAAGGCCTGCTAGTGGTGCACCTGTTTTGGCTACTAATGGCGCACTATAGGTGCCCCACTAGCATCACGCCATTAGAATTTTTTACTAATGGCGCACCACAGGTGCGCCATTAGTATCTGGTATACTAATGGCGCACCAGGCAGTGCGCCATTAGTATAGCTCATGGTGCGCCATTAGTATGCCTCCCAGGTCCGCCATTATTATGCCTCCCAGGTGCGCCATTAGTACGCCTCCCAGGTGCGCCATTAGTATGCCTTCCAGGTGCGCCATTAGTATGCCTCCCAGGTGCGCCATTAGTATGCCTCCCAGGTGCGCCATTAGTATGCCTCCCAGATGCGCCATTAGTATGCCTCCCAGGTGTGCCATTAGTATAGCTCATGGTGCGCCACAGGTTATACTACCAGCTCTAAAAATATTCAATTATTATCCTCACACCCACAAGAAGGTTCAAGATAAACACATATTACACCACAATGAAAATATGTTTATAAACATGCACATACATTGAACGCAAGTTAACAAACAAATTAACCTAGAGGAAGCATAATTTTGACCATCTTAACAATCATCTAGAACACACAAGTTACGCTGAAGCAGGGATAGTTCCCTTTTCGTGTCCAAGCTCATCCAACAGTCCTCGATGCCACAAGTGTACCCTTCGACGTGCATCGGATGATCTCTTGGAGTCCTCTCCTCTCCTGTAGCCTTCTTCATCTGCTTCTTCGTTTTGGTGTGAACCTCGTGGTGCTGCAGCAGATTCTTGTGCGTGAAGAACTTCTTTCCACAGCCATCCACCGGGCAGATGTGGCGCTCATGCAGGGACAGTTCATTCTTCATGTTGAAGCTCATCGAACAGCCCTCAATGTTGCACGTGTACCCTTCGACGCACACTATATCATCTCTTGGAGTCATCTCCTCTCTTGTTGCTTTCTTTAGTTCCTTCATCGTTTTGGTTCTGGTTATGTGCTTACTTCAGTTACCATTGCTACTAAGAAAGAAAACATAGCAATCATATGGACGATGTGTACTGACTTATCAACTAAAGTAAAAAAAAATAAGTCAAATACATGATAGCCTGATTCAAGGTCAGTAATAAAAAAGAATATAATCATGTAATAAAAAAGAATATAATCATGTCAAATACTTATCAACTAAGAATATAAGATTCATGCTTGTATTTTTTCAGGCGGGTGCACATGGAGAAGACATGCTTGACACGTCCGATGTCCTAGCACATTTGAGTGGAATAAACAACTATAGCTACAAGTATAATTATACCATTGAATCATGGATATGATCACCACAACTGCACAAACTAAAGTATGCGTTCTGTTTTCAGTTGTGCAACCATAATCCGTAGTTTCCCCTTGATCCAAGCCAGTAAAATAAGGCTACAGCTTTACAAGTTCTGTCACAGGAGAAGTGTTTTTAGTTCAAGTTATTGTAGACCTGGTGTATTGCATCAATATGTTCTCACTTGATGACATTCTTACAGTGAGTGTGATAGTTAGAGTCTCCAGAGCAGTGATTTGCAAATGGAATTGTGTCCTTGTTAGAATAAACAGTATCAAGAATTACCCAAACTATTTGTCATTCTAAGGTCTCCCTACTTGGTGTACATAATAACAACTAGCAGGCAGTAGGCGCGGCGACACGCCGCGCCCGTGGTTGAGTCCATGCATATTTGTGTGTTGTTTTTTCTTTGAAGTAGGAGAAGGGGTGGTAGTGGTATTAAGGGCGCGCGAGCAGGCCGTGTAGTAAATCCATTGTCCAATTAAAACTAAGTCAAGTGGATACCTGACTGTACTATATAAATTAAGCTGGAAAAATAAAACAGGTGTGACCCAAAGAATTATTCTTACGTCCAACAAACTGTGACTCTGTCTCGCCATGATGACCTAGAAGGTACGGACATTAGCTCATTGATGCATACAACATGAATCGGATTTGTAAAAAGCACATTGTAATGTAAATATGTATGAATGATGAAAAGTATAACTTCATTGTTACTCCTATATCTGTGATGAAGATTCTTAAAAGACAACAATGATCTATATATCATGAGTATTATAACATTAGATATTTATTTGGAGTGGCATACTAAGATTTTATATTTTTTTAAGTTAGCTTTAAATAAAGGAATGCATTGCAAGAGCATACGTCATTTTAATCTCTTTGGACGAAGATCAGTGCTAGTTGTGCTATCAACATATTTCTTCAGCCCTTGTTTGTTCAGTGTGCGGTTTATATTTTTGTCTAGCGCAAAGTACTGACAGTGCTATAAAACCAATTAAATAGAGTGTATACTACACGGGAACATAAAAATGTGAATTGGTGGAGAAAAATGATCTAAATGAAAAAGGAGGAATGAGAATAGCTGACATACCCGCATATCACAAACATGCTGAGTTGAACTAAGAAAACCAGTTTTCAGCCTACTTTAAGCAAAAAAAAACTAAATTGCCCTATGTGAGCATGATGAAGCAGAGAGGCAAAAGCAATCTATGTGATATTGTTCTGTGATTGCTATCTTGGCATACATTACATATGGGTGTGTAACTTTTAGTATTAAATTGGTGCTGAAATGGTGCTATATAATGTTTGTGTCAGTGTTGCAAAAACTGATGATATTTTCTTTCTCTTCTACGAATACAACAATTTTCTGTATGCAGACAATGGGCACAGTTAATCCATCATAGAAAAGTTTTCTTTGGCTAAACTGAGATCCAAAATATGATTAATAAGTTATAGGCAAGAGTAGAGGAGCCAGAAAATCATTGATTTGGGTACTAACATTCTAGAACAAAGTGAATTGATATGGAATTTTTTTTTCCTCTGCTACACTTAAGAAAATACAGCAAAATAGCAGATAGGTAGATGCATTGAGCACAGTGTATCTCCATCGCATATCGCTCGACCTTTTTAGAGCTAAATACAATAGTAGATTTAAATAATATAACTGATGGAGTGAGCATAGCCACCAAAATGGCTGGTCTTCAGTTAGGATCTCTGTAGCAGTATTCTAAAAACAGAATTAGTTAGAGAAAAGACACAACATAGAAATTTTGAACAAAACACAATTAATCCAGTGGAAGTTTTCTCTGCCAAGAAACTTATTCTTAATTACCTATAAAAAAGGAGTTTGTGTTAATTTATTAGCTCGGTGTTAAGTTTGGTCGGCATGGTGAGACACATTATATGGTATATCATCTAAGGAACAAAACAGATTTCATCATATAGCATCATACTACTCATCTTGACACTATGAATGGCTTCGATTTTTTTCTGATTATAAGTTTGCATACCCTATGAAAACCCCACAAATTATGTTGTGCAAGAAATAAAAAGTAGATATCACTTTCTACAAAAAAGCAAGTTGATAAAACACTTGCCCAAGCAGGAGGAAGCAAAGTTGTTGTTGACGCGCCGGAGTATGTGAAGTTGGAACAAAAAGGGTATGCTGAGTACACAATAGACTTGAAAATTTAGAAGTACAAAGCTGAAAACCTCATCACCTCGTGCTGTTGTTGCCGGACTGTCGCGCTTCAACTAAGCACTCACATAAATTAGTTATCTGTCACCTACACATTTTCCATGGAGGTAGAGCTATGGGCTGCCATCTCCGTGTGCATGATGATGTTGTGCGCATTGTACAGCCGTGCATGGTGATCTTTATCAACGAAAATCATCTTAATAGTTCTCACACTCGGTTATATGGCTTATCCGTTCTTCAAGATAAACGCCGCCACATAGAATGGGGAACACTGATTGTTGGGGTTGTCCCGCACACACAAAAGTGTCCTAATTGGATCACAAACTAGCTGAGGGCTTCTTATGTACCTTTTATTAAAAGTAGAATGATGCAAGAATATAAACCATGATCAATGAAAAAAGACAGAATTTGTTATGCTATTTCTTTGCGGTAGAATATCAAGAAAATGGTTCATACAACATGCTTCGATACGGAAAATTCGAAGAAAAATTGCAGAAACCGGCCTACTTCTGCATAGGGAAAATGATTTTATATGATATATTGACATTACAAATATTAAATACGTAGAAAAATAAACATCATATGGACCATACATATTTCTTTTAGAGATTGGTTTCTGGCACATTGCCCATAAATAGCAAAGATCAATTTGATGTAATTCAAAAGACGACCTGAAATAGATAAAAAAACATCATATTGTGTACAGGCAAGGAGAATTGTTTTTTAGCATATTTCTCCATTTCAAGGTCTTCATGAAAGAGCCAGGAAAATGTGCAGGATAGGTGTAGCATAAGAGGTGTCAAAATATGGAGAACCTGCTGCTGAAAGAGGTCTGCATTTGCACATGAGGAAGATGCTAGGGGATGATGAGGACTCACCGCATCCTTCAATCCTCTAGGTTCAGAACAATTGGACAGACAATTCAAGTGAACTAGCAGCAATGGAACAGAAATTTTCACCTCATCATCTTCCACCTCCTGTCAATCCTCATCGTCCCGTGCTTCATCCTGCAAAATGGCAGAGCATTACTTGTAAAAAGTTCTTTCCAGCTCTAGCACAAATGGGGTGAACAGGGAAACAAGAAAATGTTCAGTGAAAACCACAAGATGCCGTCCGGACTACAAGACGAAATCCTTAGGTTATCTTGCCATGATTATAGGTTACCATCCGTTACCAAGTCAACTGATTATACCAAGAACAACTGGCAGGACACAATTTTGGGTGAATTAGAAAATCCGATCCCTTTTCCCTCGGCAACGGCAAGGAATTCAGAAACTACATGAGGCAGGACGAACACGGAGAAGGGTCCGCGATTATGCAACAGGCGGGACACGGCGAAGGTCCTGGCGGCTGAGGCGTGGGCGCCGAGGTGGGAGGCGCCAAAGCGTCGAGAGATGGCTACAAGTAATGGAGCGGAGGGTGCGGTCGATGTTCTCGTGGGCGGTGCGGACGGCGTGGGTGCGGAGCTGGATGTGGCGCATGGCGGCGTTGAGCGTGGAGAGGCGGCTGTCGAAGGAGCCGAGGATGGAGACGATGGCGTCTGTGGCCGCCTGGCTCCGGCCCAGCGACTCCCGCAGCAGCGGGCCCGCTGCGCCAGGCCCTCCATCCCGATGTCCGAGGACGGATGCTCCTCCTCCTCCTAGAGAGCTTGGACTGGAGAGGCGGGGCGGATCTGGGGGACGGGATCCGGGGCTGCGCGCTGGCTGCGCATAGGCACAGCGGAGCGGGGGGATATGGGGGATGGGATCCGGGGAAGCCACTGCCGGTTAGCAATGGTGCACCCCCGAGCGATGCACAATTAGAATTTTTTTGATAGCAATGGTGCATCCCCATGCAGTGCGTCATTAATAAAAAAATATATAGCAATGGCGCATCCCAGAGAGGTGCGCCATTAGTAATCTTTTTTTTGGATAGCAATGGCGCACCCCAAGGAGGTGTGCATTAGTAATATTATTATTTTTTGGATAGCAATGGCGCTCGGGGGGGAGGGAGGGGTGGGTGGTGCGCTCGGCCGATTCCGTTCGGGGGAACCGAGCGAGGAGACAGGGGAGGGTGCGGGGGGTCGTCGGCGGCGGTGGAGCGGGGGAGGGTGCGGGGGGTCATCGGCGGCGATGGAGCGGGGGAGGGTGCGGGGGGTCATCGGCGGCGGTGGAGCAGGGGAGGGTGCAGGAGGTCGGCGGCGGTGATGGAGCGGGCCGGGGAGGGTGCGGGGGGTCGTCGGCGGCGGTGGAGCGAGGGAGGGTGCGGGGGGTCGGCGGTGGAGCGGGGGATGGTGCGGGGTGTCGGCGGCGGCGGTGGAGCGGTGGCCATTAGTAGTTGTGCAAAAAAAATATATAGTAGTGGCGCACTACCTACAAATGCACCATTAGTAACCCTCGTTACTAATGGCGCACCAGCTGGTGGTGCGCCATTAGTAGTTTTGCAAAAAAAAATTATATAGTAGTGGCGCACCGAGTGTGTGGTGCGCCCTTAGTGTCCATCACACTAATGGCACACCTGCACATGGTGCGCCACTACTATATAGTAGTGGCGCACTACTTGTTTGGTGCGCCATTAGTGTTTATATCATCCATAACCCTTTTCCTAGTAGTGAGGGGAGTGCTGCAAGGAGGGAGGGCTCGTTGCGGAGATGGGGCTCGCTCCAGTGTGGGGCAGAGGCGGGGACAGCGCAGGTGGCAGGAGCAGGGGGCTCCGCCGGTGGTGTTGGAGCGAGGCGGGGCGATGGCGGGGGCGAGTGAGGTGAGGGGAGAGAGACAGTGGGAGGGAGAGAGAGACAGTGAGCGAGGGGGAGTTGACGGCCGTTATAGGGTCGGCCCCTTTGTCGTCCTCCCCCCGATGGCAAAGGGCCCCATGACGGACGACAAAGGCCCCCGTATGGCAAAGTTTGCCTTCCGTCGGACACGACAAGCATGGGACCCACCTGTCCTCTTTGCCATCTACCATGGGTCTCTTTGTCATCCGCTGGCATACGGCAAAGGGCCGACACATGGAAAATAGTACATTTGCCATCAGTCAGCCCTTTGCCGTCTGCTTGGTGTCAACTGACGGCAAATAGGTTCTTTGCCATCAGCCAGCAGACGGCAAAGAACTGGCTGACGGCAAAGAACTGGATTCCAGTAGTGAAATGCCCATGCTAATCATGTTGGATCGAAGATGGCACATTAGTACATTTTACAAATCCTGCAAACCAAATACTCATGTAGTAGTGTTCAAAACTGCATGTAGGCACTAATACGTTCTCTTCTTTTACATGTAAGAATAGGCCCCATGGTGGATAATGTGATACAATATATCAATCACATCGAATGCCTATATCTGCATCTCTTAGAAATTACTTTGAACTCCTACCAAGGGACCTTGCGGGAGATTATATTCGCCACATTATTTGTTGTGAGAGCAAGGGTGCTGAAGGTAATGAGGTTTACCCTACATTTATTTCGCAAAAATGAATGGTTTCTTGAGCAGCACTAGCGGCTGTGGCAGAATGGAAAACACTCGAAAAAGCTGAATTTCCTTTTGGAACTTCAGATGACACAGTAATTGGAAGTCATTGTGTCAACCCCATACATGACTTTTTAGTGGTTGATCCCTTTGCAAAAATGATGATAATTCGAAACTAGCCTTGCAAGTGGTAATATTAGTTTGAATCACTCTCATATCCATGTTTAGTTGATCAGCGGGGGCGTTTGCATCTGAATGGGCTTAATTTCATTTCTAATACCAGTTCGAAACTTGTAATCCAGGAATTTGAGCCATATAACTCTGGAATTTGAACCTTGTAATATTTTGAGCTTTTGTGGTACAATCGTTGAAATGGCATCATATGCAACTCATATATTGGTAGTACTATTTTGACCTTAATATGCAATGGACTTAGATTATATTAACAATTCTTGAATTTGTTTCTCCTGGCAATCTCATCACAAACGATCTGTATAGCTAACGTGAGTGCGATCTTGGACATTATTGCACACACTTGGTTTTTCAATCGTGTCTCTGGTAGAGCAAAAAATTAATTATCACACTCGAGTGTCCATCATCAACCTTTAGTGTAACTTTTCCCTCATCACTCAAGGGTAAACTAATGATCAAAGTCATTTCACACAATTCGTTTTTTAAAGATTTTTGCCAATAAACACCCATGATTTCCCCCTCTTGTAGCCGACGTATGGCCAAACTGGCCAGGCGTGAATCTTGCACGGTCGTGCATGGTAAACTGCAGGTTGCGCGGGAACATGCTCCACTCATCAACGATACATTTGGCGCCTCTTTGAACCCATGCGGTGACAAGACGTGATGATTATAGGTCGGGTAGCCCCAATTTATTACAATGGTCATTTAACCCTTGTGTCTCTTCAACCTTTCAACCGCGCCACACTATTGCAACAGGAACAGCCACCACGTTGAATTCTTAGAGGTTATGTGGCACGGCTCCAATGGAGCTACGAATGGCTGCCAAGGATGAGGAACAGTTTATCATGCATGCAATTGTGAACACCCACAGAAGGTTGACGGAGCTCTCGGTAATGTACACCAACAACCCGGTCTGGGTGGAGCACTCCATCCACATCATGGAGTTGTTGCTTGCTGAGGAGAAGTACAAGGTGGTCAGGTTCGACCTTGAATACACATGCGCTTGTTTCAGGTGTCATCCCAAGGTCATCATCACATACATGTGCGTGTGCAATCACGTCCTTGTCTACCACTACCGCGTGGCCACAAGGCCTTGCAAGCATTTTGCTAGGTTTGTGAACAACCCCCACTACATGTTCACTACGGTGGACATCACCAGCAGTGTAAAGGTGCTCAAGAATACGGGCATCGCCTGCCCGAATCTTGTCGACATCCAAGGTCAATAAAAGATCTAGGGCAACTAGAAGCATGAGAAAGACTCACTAGTTCGCCTTGCCAAGGCCCTCATCGACCACTAGTACAGAGACATCAAGGATTGATGCAACAAGGACAAGCATGCCTCGCACTCGGCCTGGATGGAGAAACTTGACAAAGACCACGTCATGTACGTGGCCAAGGAGGCATACACGATATACGAGATGTACACGTGGATCATTGACAGGAGGAAGTGCCTGTTTCATCAAAACAGCCACAAATCCAGCCAGAAGCAGAGCAATGGCAAGCCTCATCACAACAAGAATTAGATAATTAGATGCCTATTTCTCCTAGTTTAGTATGCATGTAATTACTTACTATGGTGTGTGAAAATTTTATGTGTGTAGTCACTTATATAATTGTATATGTGCTTAATTTGGTTATGCAATGATGTTCTTGTTAGTATATATGTTGATGTTCTGTAGACAAAGCATAGATGTTGTGCAGATAGAGAAATTCACATCGCACACGGACTAAACACTGGATCCCGTCGGTGATGATTTCACCAATCGCTCACAATTGTAAATCGGCAGTCATTTGCTCACAACACACACAGCTTGTTAATAGGAATTGTCTGTGTTGTTGTCGGTCTTCCCACACACTTCTGATTACTAACCTATTGGTTGCATATCACACACATCTTGTTAAGTTGAACCGTTTCTATTGTGTTGGCTAATCGCAAATAGTTCATCTGAGTTAGTTGTATGTCGTATATCGCACACACCTTGATCTCGGTGACTGCTTCTATTGTGTTCCCTAATCACAAATAGTTCATCTAAGTGAACTATATGTTGTATGTTGCATACACCTTCAGGTGTCTAACCGTTTTTGCTATTATGCTCATCGCAAACATTTCATTCGAGTGAACTGTATGCCGCACATTGCACAGGCAACTACAATCTGAATCGTGTTTGATGTCTCCGCCATTGCAAATGTTCTCTATCTTTTTTGATGAGTTTATTACGTCGCACACAGTTTCGTCGAAGGGTCTCTGATCATAGTGTCGCGTTTGGACCATCCTGCAGTAGTGGTGGACGGCTCTCTTGAGCTACGTTGAAGCATAGGCCTATCTCGATTTCCATATGAAGTTGTAGTTTACTCTCGCTAAAGAAGCCCTTGGTATAAATATTTAAATCCATTGCTATCCTCCGAAGTTTGATGTTGATTCTACAAAAATCACACCGAGCTTCCACTGGCCACTGCCAAGCCCTCTAAACCATAATGATACAAACCTGAATCTGGCAGGGCGGCAAGGGAATGCCACCTCGGCTAACAGGAGGGGACAATGATCGGAATAGGAGGTCGATTCCACATGGAGGAAAAATGATGGAAACATTGCATCCCTTGAGCCGTTGCAGAAGAATTTATCTATGCTAACTAAGGTTGGGTTCTCTCGCTCATTGATCCAAGTGAAGCGGTGATTCTTGCACTTGATCTCTCTAAGTCCTGTTGCCTCAGTTGTCGCCCTAAACTAGCCCATGATTCTACAGTTGATGTTGTAGTTGTTCTTGTCTTGGGCATCACAGGTTATGTTGAAAACACCATTTATAAGCCATGGTTGCCTCGCCGGCGGTGCCACCCTTTCTCATTCAGCTAGGAACTCCTCCTTCTTGCTATTGTCTGTTGGGTAGTAGACTGTAGTGAGCCAAAAGCTAGTCATGGATGAAACTACTGCCACATTGGTTGTAAAAGGAGTAAACTCCGACCGCATGTGTGTGTAGATTGACGTGGTTCATATCCGAGAAGATCACCGCCCCTCCCCTTGTTCCTATTGTAGGAAGGACCATGTAGTCTGCTACCCGTCCGCCTCCTACTTCGCATGCCAAGGTGCGATCCCAGGATTCAATCTTAGTTTCCTGGAGTCATAGGATGGATAACTTGTGAAGTTTCGTCGTTTCCCTAACCACGACGCATCTCGCTAGTGTGTTCAAGCCTCTAATAATCCAGCTCAAGATCGGTCCTCATGTACGACTCATGGGGGGAACCAAAGCATACCCTAAAAGCTACTAAGTTGATTAAAATATCACTAATACACCTCCACCCACCCTGGGGTTGCCGGCGGCCACCAATAGGCCCTAAACCATGGTGCCAAATTCGTATGCCTCTAAAACTACTATGGATATAAGACATGCTACATCCTAACTCAAACCAGCTGAGAGTTGGTCGCCTCAGTAGCCTAATAAACAACAGGACACCTAACATGGGGAAGGTGCACACCCAATGGCCTCTCCGTTGGGATCGTTCATGCGAGCGGTGATCTTGAATCCTGACACATCCAGGCGGGTGAACATGGAGATGGAAGCTAAGTCTTCATAGAAGAACAACTTGTCAAAACGAGGATGAGCGCCTGTGTAGTCTTAGTTGTCATCCACTCCTTTGGTCCGAGGATGTCGAGCCCATGCACAAGGCACAAGGTGGCTCTCAGAATCACCGACACCATTGATGGATTGCTCACCTGTCGAGCACACTGCCTGGTCGGGCTCGTTGTCTTCCTTGTCATGAGAGGGGTATTTGCTCTTGCCTTGCCTTGTCATAGCAACAACGGAGGAACCCGGTGATGAGTAGCCTTCGGGCCCTGCTACAACTGCCCTCCTCCATGTGCAGATGCCAGACGTGGTTCATGATCGTGCCGAGCTTCACGGAGTGGGTCACCGCAGCCTCAAGAGTGTGGCGAGCTAACGAGAGGGTCGGCCCCATGTCTGGTGGGTCTTATATCCCCGCGCTCTCTCGAGTGGCCTTGTTCGTGCCCTCAAAGAACTCTGCCACTGGGTCCGTCCCACCGGATGCCGCCCTAGTAGTGGAGAGGGGCCTTGGGGATGGCTGGAGCAGGTTCCTTTGGGTGGTCTTGCATGTTGCTGGCGCCCGCTCCTACCCCTTGGTGAGCGCGTCCTCCTTCCCCGCATTGGTCTTGGCATTGTCAATGGAGGAGTAGCGCCTGCATGGTGCCCAATCAAGGTGATGCGAGGCAGGGGTGCGGATCCAGTGCCGGTTGGGGGAGGAGGTCGCACATGTCGCCTCCTTGTCGCGCTTGCGCCCAAGAAGTGTGTCCTTCGAAGAGTGCCGGTGTCCGGTACCGTCGTCTCTCTCATGGACACACCTGAGCCCCGAAGAGGGCATGTGACCATAGCCCGTAGAAGCCACGTGCATCGGGGATCGCCCGTCCTAGTCGGAGCCATGTCCTATCATTGGCCCGTCATCCTCATTCCCATGCAGTCAGCCTCCCGCGGGTGGGCGTCACGGGAACGTGAGAACATCATCGTCATAGGAGGAGGGCATCCCACTCTACCTAGAGTGGTAGCAGCATGGGGATAGGGGCATCTAGTCCTCGATGTGGTCCAGGTGCATTACGATGTCCCATCTCTTCACGCGCGGCGGCGGCACCACTGCCCAACTCGGAGTGGAGAAGCCGAACATCTCCTCGATGCAACCAGATCCGGTGCTTCCAGAGCATGTTCTGCATTGGGATGTGGCCAAGGTCGAGCACCCAAGGTCATATCGAGAAGGTATTCGTGTTGGCTGCTACGTCAACAAAAGTCGTTCCCCAGCAGTGGTGCCACAGATCCTTCTGTCGTCTCTTGACCTTGCGTTGGTTTTTCCCTTGAAGAGGAAAGGGTGATGCAGCACAGGAGCAGTAAGTATTTCCCTCAGTTTGAGAACCAAGCTATCGATCCAGTAGGAGGATCTCATCAAGTCCAGAGTACCTGCGCAAACACAAATGAGCTTGCACCCAATGCTTCAAAGCGGTTGTCAATCCCTTCAAGATTGTTTGCAAAGTGAGATCTGAAGGCGGAAAATGCAACGAAGTAAAAAGTGTAAGGCTGAAAATATGGTGTGGAGTAGACCCAGGGGCCATAGTGTTCACTAGAGGCTTCTCTCAAAATAGCAAATATCACGGTGGGTGAACAAATTACTGTCGTGCAATTGATAGAACCGCGCAAAGTCATGACGATATCTAAGGCAATGATCATACATATAGGCATCACGTACGAGACAAGTAGACCGATACTTTCTACATCTACTACTCTTACTCCACATATCGACCGCTATGCAGCATGCATCTAGTGTATTGAGTTCATGACGAACAGAGTAACACCTTAAGCAAGATGACATGATGTAGAGGGATAATCTCAAACCAATGATGAAAACCCCATCTTTTTACCCTTGATGGAAACAACACGATGCGTGCCTCGCTACCTCTTCTGTCACTGGGTGAGGTCACCGCACGGTATGAACCCAAAACCAAGCACTTATCCCATTGCAAGAATCATAGATCTAGTTGGCCAAACAAAACGCACAACTCGAAGAGAATTACAAGGATATGAAATCATGCATAAGAGAGATCAGAAGAAACTCAAATAAGATTCATAGACAATCTGATCATAAATCCACAATTTATCGGATCTCGACGAACACACCGCAAAAGAAGATTACATCGGATAGATCTCCATGAAGATTATGGAGAAATTTGTATTGAAGACCCAAAAGAGAGAAGAAGTCATCTAGTTACTAGCTATGGACCCGTGGATCTATGGTGAACTACTCACGCATCATCGGAGAGGTCATGGTGTTGATGAAGAAGCCCTCCATATCCGAATCCCCCTCCGGTAAGGCAGCAGAACGTGCCCCAGAATGGATCTTGCGGAGAGAAAAGCTTGTGGCGGCGAAAAAGTACATTCGATGATCTCCTGATTTTTTTGGGATTTTTAGGGAATATATAGGCGCAACCCCTAGGGCAAAGGGGTTCCAGGGGGCCCACAAGCCTGAGGGTCGCGGCCTACCCCCCTTGCCGCGGGGTGGGGGCTTGTAGGGCCCCTGGGCCCCCGTGCCTTGGCTCTCAAGTCTCCTGATCTTCTTCCGGTACGGAAAAAATATTTTCGGGGATTTTATTCCGTTTGGACTCCATTTCAAAATCTCCTCTGAAAGGGGTCAAAAACATAGAAAAAACAGGAACTGGCACTTGGCACTGAGTTAATAAGTTAGTCCCAAAAAATAAATAAAAGGCATGCAAAACATACAAAGTTTTACAAGATAATAGCATGAAACCATAAAAAATTATAGATACGTTGGAGACGTATCAAGCATCCCCAAGCTTAACTCCTGCTCGTCCTCGAGTAGGGAAGTGATAAAGAATGAATTTTTGATGTGGAATTCTACCTAGCATAGTTTTCCTTTGCAACTTCTTTCACGTGACATGAATGTTCAGATCCATAAGATTCTGAACAATAGTTTGCTATTGACATGAAAACAGTAATACTTCAAGCAAACTAGCAAGGTAATCATGAACTTTCAAAATAACAAGGCCAAGGAAAGTTATCCCTACAAAATCATATAGTCTGGCTGTGCTCCATCATCCTCACACAACTAATTTAAATAATGCACAACCCCGGTATTGGCCATGTAATTGTTTTCGCACTCTTACTTTCTCAAACTTTTTATAGCTATCACACAATACATGAGCGTCAGCCATGGATATAGCACTATAAGTGGACTAGAGTGTGGTGGTGGTTGTGAGACAAAAAGGAGGATATGGTCACATTGGCTCAGCGTATCAAAGGGCTATGGAGATGCCCATTAATAGATATCAATGTGAATGAGTAGGGATTGCCATACAAGAGATGCACTAGAGCTACAAGTACGTGAAAGCTCAAAAGGAAAACTAGTGGGTGTCCATCCAACTTGCTTGCTCACGAAGACCTAGGGAAATTTTGAGGAAGCCCATCATTGGAATATACAAGCCAATTTATATAATGAAGATTCCCACTAGCATATGGTGGTGACAAAGCAAGAAGCTCTCAATCATGAAGAACATGGTGCTATTATGAAGCACAAGTGTGGAAAAAGATAGTAGCATTGTCCCTTCTCTCTTTTTCTCTCTTCTTTTTTTGGCTCTTAGGCCTCTTTTTTTCTTCTTTTTTTCTTTTATCCTTTGTTGGGCTCGTTGGCCTCTTTTTTCTTTATTTCCTCACATGTGGCAATTCTCTAATAGCGATGATCATCACACCTTTATTTACTCACAACTCAAAGCTTAGAATGATGATGACTCTATAGGAAATGCCTCTGGCAGTGTACCGGTATGTGCAACGATCTAGCATGGTGTGTGACGTTTAAACATCTCGCTAGCTATCTTACGATCATGAAATGGCAATAGAGAGTGATGGCACAAGTCATGAGACGGAACGGTGGGAGTTGCATGGCAATATATCTCAGAATGGCTATGAAAATGCCATAGTAGGTAGGTGATACGTCCATTTTGCATCATGCTTTCATGTTGATATTTATCGCTTTATGGACTGTTATTATACTTTGTGGTACCATACTTATGCCTTTTCTCTCTTATTTTGCAAGGTTTATTTGAAGAGGGAGAATACCGGCAGCTGGAATTCTGCACTTGAAAAGGAGCAAGTCTGAGTCCTCTATTCCGCACAACTCCAAATGCCCTGAAAATCAACGTGGAATTTTTTGGGAATATATAAAAATACTGGGCGAAAGAAGTGCCAGAGGGGAGCTGCCAGGGGGCCACAAGCCTGGTAGCCGCGGCCTGCCCCCCTGGCCGCGACTACAGGGCTTGTAGGCACCGTGGTGGCCCACTGGCCCCCCTCTTCTGCTATACGAACGGTTTTGTCCGAAAAAAAATCAGGGCGGAGCTTTTTCGAGGAGGCACCGCCGCCACGAGGCGGAACTTGAGCAGAACCAATCTAGAGCTCCGGCAGGACGATCCTCCCGGGGAAACATCACTCCCGGAGGGGGAAATCGTCGCCATCGTCATCACCAACACTCCTCTCATCGGACGGGGCTCGTCTCCATCAACATCTTCATCAGCACCATCTCATCTCCAAACCCTGGTTCATCACTTGTAACCAATCTCCGTCTCGCGACTCCGAGTGGTACTTGTAAGGTTGCTAGTAGTGTTGATTACTCTTTGTAGTTGATGCTAGTTGGATTACTTGGTGGAAGAGTTTATGTTCAGATCCTTGATGCTACTCATTACCTCTCTAGTCATGAATATGATTATGCTTTGTGAGTAGTTACTTTTGTTCCTGAGGACATGGGATAAGACATGCTAATAGTAGTCATGTGAATTTGGTATTCGTTAGGTAATTTGATATGTTGTATGTTGTTTTTCCTCTAGTGGTTTTATGTGAACGTTGACTACATAACACTTCACCATTATTTGGGCCTAGAGGAAGGCATTGGGGAGTAGTAAGTAGATGATGGGTTGCTAGAGAGACAGAATCTTAAACCCTAGTCTATGCGTTGCTTCGTAAGGGGCCGATTTGGATCCACTAGTTTAATGATATGGTTAGACTTTGCCTTAATTCTTCTTTTGTAGTTACGAATGCTTTCGAGAGGGGTTAATCATAAGTGGGATGCTTGTCCAAGTAAGGGCAGTACCCAAGCGCCGGTCCACCCACATGTCAAACTATCAAAGTAACGAACGCGAATCATATGAACATGATGAAAACTAGCATGACAGAATTCCCGTGTGTCCTCGGGAGCGTTTTTCCTCCTATAAGACTTTGTTCAGGCTTGTCCCTTGCTACAAAACAGATTGGGCCACTTCTCTGCACCGTTTCTATTACTTGTTACTTGTTCATTTTCACCTGCTACGTTTCACCTCACTACACCATCACTTGTTACCGCTACTTTCAGTGCTTGCAGTTATTACCTTGCTGAAAACCGTTTATCAGAGCCTTCTGCTCCTCGTTGGGTTTGACACTCTTACTTATTGAAAGGACTACGATTGATCCCCTATACTTGTGGGTCATCAAGACTCTTTTCTGGCGCCGTTGCCGGGGAGTGAAGCGCCTTTGGTAAGTGGAATTTGGTAGGGAAACATTTATATACTGTGCTAAAATTCATTGTCACTTGTCCATATGGAAACTGTTCCTTTGAGGAATTTGTTCGGGGTATCTTCACCACGAACAAAAGAACGAGGAGTTTCTCCTCAACCTAAAGTACCTACTGAAAATATCTTTTATGAAATTCCTTCGGGTATGCTTGAGAAACTGCTGGCTAATCCTTTTACAGGAGATGGATCATCACATCCAGACTTGCATCTAATCTATGTAGATGAAGTTTGTGGTTTATTTAAGCTTGCAGTTTGCCCGAGGATGAGGTAAAGAAGAAAATCTTTCCTTTATCTTTGAAGGATAAGGCGTTGACATGGTATAGGCTATGTGATGATACTGGATCATGGGACAACAATCGGTTGCATTGGAATTTCATCAAAAGTTTTATCCTATGCATTTAGTACATCGTGATCGGAATTATATTTATAACTTTTGGCCTCGTGACAGGGAAAGCATAGCTCAAGTTTGGGCGCGGCTTAAATCAATGCTATATTCATGCCCCAATCATGATCTCTCGAGAGAAATTATCACTCAAAACTTTTATGCTCGGCTTTCTCATAAAGATCGTGTTGGGTAACGTAGCATAAATTCAAAATTTTCCTACGCATATTCAGATCTTCCTATGGAGAGACCAGCAACGAGGGAGGGGTAAGAGAATCTTCATACCTTTGAAGATAGCTAAGCGGAAGCGTTGCTAGAACGCGGTTGATGGAGTCGTACTCGCAGCGATTCCGATCTAGTGCCGAACTACGGCAACTCCGCGTTCAACACACGTGCAGCCCGGTGACGTCTCCCGTACCTTGATCCAGTAGGGAGGAGGGAGAGGTTGGGGAAGAACTCCAGCAGCACGACGGCGTGGTGTCGATGGAGAGACGAGGTCTCCCGACAGGGCTTCACCAAGCACCGGCAGAGAGGAGGAGGAAGAAGGGCAGGGTTGTGCCGAGGGAGAAGCAGAAGTTTGTCTCCCAAGGGCCAAAACCCCTCTCTATTTATAGGAGGAGGGGGAGGGGCTGCGCGAACCCTAGGGTTCCCTCCCTAGGTGGTGCGGCAGCCACCAGATGGGAAAGGAGGCGGCGGCTAGGGTGGGAGGGGGTGGCGCACCACCTCGTGGGCCTAAGGACCACCTGTGCCTAGGGTTTGCCCCCCTTCCCTCTCTCCCCAGCGCATTGGGCTGAGTGGGGAGGCGCACCAGCTCACCTAGGGGCTGGTTCCCTCCCCCACTTGGCCCACCTTACCTCCCGGGGTCGTTGCCCCCCTTCGGTGGACCCCCGGGGACACCTCCGGTGGTCCCGGTGGTCCCGGTACATTACCGGTGATGCCCGAAACATTTCCGGTGTCCGAAACCATCCGTACTATATATCAAACTTTACCTCCGGAACATTCAGGAGCTCCTCGTGACGTCTGGGATCACATCCGGGACTCCGAACAACTTTCGGTAACCTCATATAACAATTCCCTATAACCCTCGCGTCACCGAACCTTAAGTGTGTAGACCCTACGGGTTCGGGAGACAGGCATACATGACCGAGACACCTCTCCGGCCAATAACCATCAGCGGGGTCTGGATACCCATGGTGGCTCCCACTTTCTCGACGATGATCTCATCGGATGAACCACGATGTCAAGGATTCAATCAATCCCGTATACGATTCCCTTTGTTTGTCGGTATAGAACTTGCCCGAGATTCGTTCATCGGTATGCCTATACCTTGTTCAATCTCGTTACCGGTAAGTCTCTTTACTCTTTTCGTAGCACGTGATCGTGTGACTAACTCCTTAGTCACATTGAGCTCATGATGATGTTCCACAGAGTGGGCCCAGAGATACCTCTCCGTCACACGGAGTAACAAATCCTGATCTCGATTCGTACCAACCTAACAAACACTTTCGGAGGTACCCGTAGTGCACCTTTATAGTCACCCAGTGACGTTGTGACGTTTGATAGACCCAAAGCACTCCTACGGTATCCGGGAGTTGCACAATCTCACGGTCGAAGGAAAAGATACTTGAGATTAGAAAAGCTTTAGCATACGAACAATACGATCTAGTGCTATGCTTGGGATTGGGTCTTGTCCATCACATCATTCTCCCAATGATGTGATCCCGTTATCAATGACATCTAATGCCCATGATCAGGAAACCATGATCATCTATTGACTAATGAGCTAGCCAACTAGAGGCTTGCGAGGGACACTTTGTGATCTATTTATTCACACATGTATTACTGTTTCCTGTTAATACAATTATAGCATGAACAATAGACGATTATCATGAACAAGGAAATATGATAATAACCATTTGATTATTGCCTCTAGGGCATATTTCCAACAGTCTCCCACTTGCACTAGAGTCAATAATCTAGTTACATTGTGATGTATCGAACACCCATAGCATTATGGTGTTGATCATGTTTTTCTCGTGGAAGAGGTTTAGTCAACGGGTTTGCAATATTTAGATCCGTGTGTACTTTACAAATATCTATCACTCCACTCTCGACATGGTCCTGGATAGAGTTGTAGCTGCGTTTGATGTGCTTCGTCTTCCGGTGAAACCTGGGTTCCTTGGCTATGGCAATTTCCCTAGTGTTATCATAGAAGAGTGTCATTGGAGCCGACGCGCTTGGAACCACTCCAAGGTCGGTGATGAGCTCCTTCATCCAAATTCCTTCATGAGCCGCTTCTGAAGCAGCTATGTACCCCGCTTCACATGTAGATGCTGCCATGACTTCTTGCTTGCTGCTGCACCAGCTCACTGCTCCACCATTCAACACATATACATATCCGGTCTGTGACTTAGAGTCATCCGGATCTGTGTCGAAGCTAGCGTCGACGTAACCCTTTACGACGAGCTCTTCGTCACCTCCATAAACGAGAAACACTTTCTTAGTCCTTTTCAGGTACTTAAGGATATTCTTGACCGTTGTTCAGTGTTCCATACCGGGATAACTTTGGTACCTCCCTACCAAACTTATGGCAAGGTTTATATCAGCTCTGGTACACAACATGGCATACATTAGAGAGCCCACGGCTGAAGCGTAGGGGACAGAACTCATCTTCTCTCTATCTGCTGCCGTGGTCGGCGACTGAGTCTTACTCAATCTTATACCTTGCAAAACTGGCAAGAATTCTTTCTTTGAGTTTTCCATATTGAACTTCTTCAATATCTTGTCAAGGTATGTACTTTGTGAAAGACCTATGAGGCGTCTTGATCTATCTCTATAGATCTTGATGCCTAATATGTATGCAGCTTCTCCAAGGTCCTTCATTGAAAAACTTTTGTTCGAATAGGCCTTTATGCTCTCCAACATCTCTATATTATTCCCCATCAATAATATGTCATCCACATATAGTATGAGGAAAGCTACAGAGCTCCCACTCACTTTCTTGTACAGACAGGCTTCTCCGTAAACCTGTATGAACCCAAACGCTTTAATCACCTCATTAAAGCAAATGTTCCAACTCCGAGATGCTTGCACCAGCCCATACATGGAGCGCTGGAGCTTGCACACTTGGTTAGCACCCTTACGGTCGATAAAACCTTCTGGTTGCATGATATACAACTCTTCCTTAAAGTTCCCATTAAGGAACGCTGTTTGGACGTCCATTTGCCAAATTTCATAATCATAAAAGGCGGCAACTGCTAACATGATTCGGACTGATTTCAGCTTCGCTACGGGAGAGAAAGTCTCTTCGTAGTCAACTCCTTGAATTTGTCGAAAACCCTTTGCGACAAGTCGAGCTTTGTAAACGGTTACATTACCGTTTGCATCAGTCTTCTTCTTGAAGATCTATTTATTTTCTATGGCTCACCGGTCATCGGGCAAGTCCACCAAAGTCCATACTTTGTTCTCATACATGGATCCTGATGGGGTTATAGTCCTAGGGTAGGGTCATAGGTCTTCCCTGAAGGTCCAACCCAAGGACTACCCCTCATAAGGGACAAGGCCCTTAGTCAGTTCCGACTGAACTAAGGAGTTCCCTTCATCCAGTCGGTAACAGATCCTCGACCGTCCAGTCGGAGATTAGCATTCGGAGCATATCAAACTAACCGACTGGATTCCACTCTGTGCATCGTAACCCCCCTGGAGGGAAACGGTCATACGTTTCCATGTGCCTTTATTAGCATTTAAGATGTACGTTACCTGTAACGTGGGCATTTAATCGCCACTACTCCACCCCTGTACACCGGACCGTTCTATAGGGCAGCACACTCTATATAAGCCACCCTCCCCCACTGGTGCAGGGGTTAGCAATTAACCGTATCCTATATTCCACTTGACAACAAGCTCCCTGAGCACTGAGACGTAGGGCTATTACCTCCACCGTCGAGGGGCCTGAACTCATACAACCTCGCCGTAGCTAAGGCTCTGCCCATCCTTTCGTACCCCACACATCTACTGTCAGGCTTATACCCACGACATTTGGCGCCCACCTTGGGGAAGGCGTCTAAGCGACTTCCGGCGAGTTTGCGACTACATCATTTCGTCATGTCGTCCGGTGGAGATTCGAGCATGGGTCACGAGATCTTCTTCGGCACTCTCTCCTTGATCGTCGGCGATTCGGCATGGCTTCGGGACGCCCCTCTCAACGTCGAGGGGCTTCCCCGCCGCGGGGCTACGCACTTCGAGGCGCGTGAGAACGCGTCTTCACAAGTGGCGGTTCTAGAGTCGGTTGTGGTTGCCCCGCCGTCCCAGCGCTCGGACTCGGTTCCGACTGAGTTTCCTTCCGAGTACGCGGGTCGCGGGCCTACAACAGAAGTACACATGGCCAACTCCCATGAAGTCCCCGTCAAGCTGGCTGGAACGAGCACGAGATCGGTGAAACGTCCGGCGCACGTTGTCCGCCTCGCCGTTCTGCCAGTCGGCACACTTGGCGGAGCAACATGGAGTTGTTCCGCACACCCCTCCTCAACTTGGCTGCGGCTGCCAAGATAGCCGATTCCCTTCAGCCGACTGATTCAGAAGCTGGCAGGGGGATCGAGCAAATCCGCGCCCTGTTGCACACGGCGCAGCAGCAAAATTCGGCTGTCTCCCAGTCGCACAACAGGATCCACAATAGTTCTATTCATGCGAATACGCATCGGTCAGTTCACAGCCCTGGTTCTCGTCAGCGACACAGGGGAGGCAGCCGTTCCATAAATCCCGAAGATCGTCGCCGTTCACGCACCACTCCGCGGGGTGGGTCCTACGGGCCCCGACATCATGATGATCGGCGTTCAGTCAGTAACACTTACGACCCAAGGCCCGACGTGAGAGGGCATATCGCCCAGCGGAGGGTCGACAGGGGCTGAGCCCACCGCGATTGTTACGATATTGACCGTCCAAGTGGAAGCAGGACCATCGTTTCTGGTCCCGAATGTTTTAGTCGAGCCATCCGTTCAGCTGACATCCCTCCCAACTTCCGATTGGCGACGGGAATTAGCAAGTTTACACGAGAGTCCAAGCCAGAAACGTGGCTGGATGATTACCGAGTGGCAGTCCAGATCGGAGGAGGAGACGACCATGTCGCCATGAAGCACCTCCCTTCGATGCTCGACGGCTCAGCGCGAGCGTGGCTGAACCAGTTTACCACCTCAAGCATCTACAGCTGGGCAGATCTGGCCCGAGTGTTCATCAGGACCTTTGAAGGGACGTGCAAGCGCCCTGCTGGCCTCGTGGAGCTCCAGCACTGCGTCCAGAAGCAGAATGAGCCCCTGCGTGATTTCATTCAGCGTTGGACAACTCTCTACCACACGATGGAGAACGTCACAGAGCATCAAGCAGTCTGCGCCTTCAAGGCAAGCGTGCGGTACAGGGATCTATACCTGAAGTTCGGCCAAACAGGTGACATCTCCATGAGCAAGATGATGGAGATAGCAGCATGCTATGCAAATGGCGAAGAAGAGGACCGCATCCGAAGCGGCAAGCACAAAACAGTCGCCGATGGAGATGGGAGTAACACTCGGAAGCAGAAGCAGAAAGCTCCGTCCACTCCGTAGGCAGAAGCTGCAGCCGTAACTAATGCCAAGTTCAAGGGCAAAGGGAAGGCTCAGTTCACCCCCAAGAAGAAGCAGTTCAATAACCACATCCTGGATCAGCCATGTCCGGTTCATACGAAGATGGATGAAGAGGGCAACCCCATATATGTGAAGCATACCACTCGACAGAGTCGCCTCCTGATGCAGGGTTTCAGCGAAGGGCAACCGAGTGAAAAGGACAATGAACAGGATGAGGAGGCGAAGGAGGATCCGTTCCCCCAAGTCCATGCAACACTGATGATTTTTGCTGACGTTGAGAGCAAGAGTCGATTGAAGCTGGTGAACAGGGAGGTGAACATGGCCACCCCTACCAACCCCAAGTTCCTCAAATGGTCTCAGACTGCGATCATCTTTGACCAGTCGGATCGTCGACCCGGTGGTGGAGGGAGTCCGACTGCGCAAAGTCCTCATGGACGGCGGCAGTGGCTTGAACATCATGTACGCCGACACTCTCAAGGGGATGGGCATTCCGATGTCCAAACTCAGCGAGAGCAGCATGTAGTTCCATGGAGTCGTCCCTGGACGAAAGGCCAAGTCACTCGGCCAGATCGCGTTGGACGTCGTTTTCGGCTCCGACAAGAACTTCCGCAAGGAAAAGCTGGCGTTCGAGGTGGTAGACTTCCAGAGCGCTTACCACGCAATTCTGGGCCGCCCAGCGTATGCGCGTTTCATGGCCCGTCCGTGTTACGTATACCTGAAGCTGAAGATGCCAGGCCCGAAAGGTGTGATCACCATCACGGGCAATCGACAGCGGGCCGAAGAGTGTCTCCAGCAGGGATCAAGAATCGCCAACCAGCGATGGCCGTCCTCGAGCTTGACGAGTACAAGAAAACAGTCGACCCCGCTGACTTGATGCGTTCGAAGAAGCCAGCTTCGGAGTCTGCATTCCAGTCGGCGGGAGAGACGAAGAAGGTCAGCATCCACCCGACGGACGACATTGCTGCCCCGACAAACATCTCCACCACCCTCGATCCTAAATAGGACGCCGAGCTCACCCAATTCCTCCGTGAGAACTGGGACATCTTCGCATGGAAACCCTCTGACATGCCAGGTGTACCCAGGGAGTTGGCTGAGCACCATCTGCATGTGGATCCCACCGATCGGCCTGTCCGAGAACGCGTGCGTCGGTCCGCCGCGCATAAGAGGAAGGCAATCGGAGAAGAGGTAGCCAAGCTTTTGGCAGCCAACTTCATTCGCGAGGTTCACCACTCCGAGTGGCTTGCCAATGTTGTCATGGTTCCCAAGAAGGACAAGTCGCTCCGAATGTGCATCGACTTCAAGCATCTCAATAAGGTCTGCCCGAAAGACCATTTTTCGCTCCCCCGCATCGATCAAATTGGTTCGACTGCGGGTTGCGAGCGTTTGTCATTTCTTGATGCCTAGTCGGGCTATCATCACATCCGTCTGTATGGCCCCGATGAGTTAAAAACAACCTTCATCACCCCATTCGGGTGCTTCTGCTACATCACTATGCCATTCGTTTGAAGAATGCAGGAGCTACCTTTATGCGTATGATCCAAAAATGCCTCCTCGACCAGATCGGTCGGAATGTGGAGGTGTATATGGATGATATCGTAGTCAAGTCAGGGAAAGGTTCCGACCTGCTGACTGACTTGGCAGAAACATTCGCCAACCTTCGCAGGTACGATATCAAGCTCAACCCCGCCAAATTTTCATTCGGCGTTCCCAGCGGAAAGTTACTTGGTTTCTTCGTTTCCGAACGAGGGATCGATGTCAACCCAGAAAAGATCGGAACCATCTTCCGAATGGAGAGGCCGGTCGGAATACACGATGTTCAACGGCTCACAGGTTGCCTAGCGGCTTTGAGCAGGCTCATCAGTTGACTCGGCGAGAAAGCACTTCCTCTGTACAGACTCATGAAGAAATCAGATACTTTCGAGTGGACAGACGAAGCCCAAGTCGCATTCGACGACCTCAAATTCCTACTTTCCACCCAGCCGGTTCTTACTGCTCCGCTCAGTAAAGAGCGCCCTCTTCTTTATATCGCGGCTACAAATCAAGTCGTCAGCACTGTTCTTACAGTCGAACGAGAAGAAGAAGGCAAAGCGTACAAAGTTCAGCGGCCAGTGTATTACGTCTCCGAAGTCCTGACTCATTCCAAGCAGAGGTATCCCCACTATCAAAAACTTATCTATGGGATTTACATGGTTGCGAAGAAGGTAGCCCATTATTTCCAAGACCACTCGGTGTCTGTTGTTTCTGATGCCCCGTTGTCGGAAATCCTCCACAATCGGGACGCGTCAGGCCGAGTGGCCAAGTGGGCAATGGAGATGTTGTACTGCGATATCAAGTTCGAGGCCAAGAAAGCTATAAAGTCTCAAGCCCTGGCTGACTTCATAGCAGAATGGGTAGAACAACAGCAACCGACCCACATCTACTCGGCTCATTGGACAATGTTCTTTGATGGGTCCAAGATGTTGAATGGCTCCGGCGCTGGCATTGTGATCGTATCGCCAAAGGGCGACAAACTCAAATATGTGCTGCAGATACACTTTGATCTTCCAACAATGAGGAAGAGTATGAAGCTCTCCTTTATGGACTGCGTATGGCCATCACACTCGGCGTCTGTCGCCTGATGGTCTATGGCGATTCGGATTTGGTGGCTAATCAAGTGATGAAAGAGTGGGACGTCAGGAACCCCACCATCACCACATACTGCAATGCAGTAAGGAAGCTCGAGAAGAAGTTTGAAGGTCTAGAACTCCACCATGTTCCGCGACTGAAGAACCAAGCAGCTGATGAGTTGGCAAACCTCGGATCCACTCGGAGACCAGTCCCGAGTGACGTCTGCCTCGAGCACCTCCACCTTCCCTCAGTCAAAGAAGATCCTTTCACAGAGGAACCAGTACAACAAAAGAGTTCGACAGATCCGACTGAAGTCGACGTACCTGTTGTGGTTGATCTGATCAAGGAGATTCTTGCTGTCATCCCCGATTGGACTGTGTCGATCATTGCATATATCCTGAGGCAGGAATTACCAGAAGACGAAGTCCAGGCCAGGCAGATAGTCCGCAGGTCGAAGTCGTTCACTGTCATTGATGGCCAGTTGTACAAGGACAACGTTTCAGGCATTCTTCAACGATGCATCTCCCCAGAGGAGGGACAGCTAATGCTGGAAGAAATTCACTCGGGAACCTGCGGTCATCACGCCTCTTCGAGAGCAATCGTCGCCAAAGCATTCAGGGCTGGTTTCTTCTGGCTGCAGGCAAACGAAATGGCTAAAGATATGGTCGACCGATGTGAGGGCTGTCAGTTCTACTCCAACAAGTCCCACAAGCCAAAATCTGCGTTGAAGACAATCCCTCTTGTGTGGCCGTTTGTGGTATGGGGATTAGATACAGTCGGTCCATTCAGGACAGGCCAAGGAGGATACACACATCTGTTGGTGGCAGTCGACAAGTTCACAAAATGGATTGAAGCCAAACCCATCAAGAAGCTCGACGCCCTAACAGCCATCAAGTTTGTCAGGGACATCATCTCCAGATTTGGTGTACCTCACAGCATAATCACGGAAAATGGGACAAACTTTGACTCAGACAGATTCAAAGGTTTCTGTGCAAGCCAAGGTATCCGAGTGTATTTTGCATCCGTGGCACATCCTCAATCCAATGGACAAGCAGAGCGGACGAATGGACTCATTCTGCAAGGTTTGAAGCCCCGACTCCTGCGAGAGGTGGGACATGCTGCTGGCGCATGGGTCACCGAGTTGCCTTCAGTTCTTTGGGGTCTCCGCACAACCCCGAACAGATCTACAGGGCGATCACCGTTCTTCCTCGTTTACGGAGCAGAAGCAGTCCTTCTGAGTGACTTACTTCACGATGCTCCACGATTCGAACTCTTCTCCGAAGCTGAAGCAGAACAAGCAAGGCAAGACGGAGTGGACCTTCTAGAGGAGGAGCGCGAGATGGCACTGACTCGCTCAACTATTTATCAGCAAGATCTGCGGCGTTTTCACGCATGACACGTCAGGAGTCACACGTTCCAAGCAGGCGACCTGGTGCTCCGAGTGGATCAGCAAAGACCTCACAAGTTGGCTCCTGCCTCGGAAGGACCCTTCATCATCTCCAAGGTACTGAACAACGGAGCATACAAACTGTACAACATCGACAGGGAGACAGACGAGCCGCGAGCATGGAACGGAGATCTCCTGAAGCGCTTCTACACGTGACCGTCGACTGAAGCAATGTAAAGAACAAGTATTGATGAAATAATATAAAGCAGATTGAGCTTTTGCAGATCCAAAGTTCTTCCGCGGTCGCAGACTCCGGTCTCAAAAAAAAACTTAGCTGCGATCCAGAATCGCCTAAGTATTAACTTTCTCCCAGTGTGCACTAAACGTCACACTGGGGGACTTAGGTGCGATCCAGAATCGCCTAAGTATTAATTTTCTCCGAGTGTGCACTAAACGTCACAATCGGGGACTTAGCTGCGATCCAGAATCGCCTAAGTATTAACTTTCTCCGAGTGTGCACTAAACGTCACACTCGGGGACTTAGCTGCGATCCAGAATCGCCTAAGTATTAACTTTCTCCGAGTGTGCACTTAACGTCGCACTCGGGGACTTAGCTGCGATCCAGAATCGCCTAAGTATTAACTTTCCCCGAGTGTGCACTAAACGTCACACTCGTAGACTTAGCTGCGATCCAGAATCGCCTAAGTATTAACTTTCTTCGAGTGTGCACTTAACGTCACACTCGGGGACTTAGCTGCGATCCAGAATCGCCTAAGTATTAACTTTCTCCGAGTGTGCACACGTCACACTCGGGGACTTAGCTGCGATCCAGAATCGCCTAAGCATTACCTTTCTCCGAGTGCGCACTTAACGTCACATTCGGGGACTTAGCTACGATCCAGAATCGCCTAAGCATTACCTTTCTCCGAGTGCGCACTTAACGTCACACTCGGGGACTTAGCTGCGATCCAGAATCGCCTAAGCATTACCTTTCTCCGAGTGCGCACTTAACGTCACACTCGGGGACTTAGCTGCGATCCAGAATAGCCTAAGTATTAACTTTCTCCGAGTGTGCGCTAAACGTCACACTCGGGGACTTAGCTACGATCCAGAATCGCCTAAGTATTAACTTTCTCCGAGTGTGCACTAAAAGTCACACTCGGGGACTTAGCTGCGATCCAGAATCACCTAAGTAATAACTTTCTCCGAGTGTGCACTAAACGTCGCACTCGGGGACTTAGTCGCGATCAAGAATCGCCTAAGTACTCTATTACCTTCGAGTGTATCCTACAGATCCACTCGGGGACTCAGCAGACCCTCATTGAGGCTCATGTGGATGTCAAGACCACTGACAATTACATGAGTAGTAGACCCTCATTGAGGCTCGTGTGGATGTCAAGACCACTGAAAATTACATGAGTAAGAACTCGCTTCGAGTGCGGCATGATCGTCGCACTCGAAGACTTAGCCGCGATCATGAATCGCCTAAGTATGCTATTACCTTCGAGTGTATCCTACAGATCCACTCGGGGACTCAGCAGACCCTCATTGAGGCTCATGTGGATGTCAAGACCACAGACAATTACATGAGTAGCAGACCCTCATTGAGGCTCATGTGGATGTCAAGACCACTGACAATTACATGAGTAACAACTCGCTTCGAGTGTGGCATGATCGTCACACTCGAAGACTTAGCCGCGATCATGAATCGCCTAAGTACGCTATTACCTCCGAGTGTATCCTATAGATCCACTCGGGGACTCAGCACACCCTCATTGAGGCTCATGTGGATGTCAAGACCACTGACAATTACATGAGTAGCAGACCCTCATTGAGACTCATGTGGATGTCAAGACCACTCACAATTACATGAGTAACAACTCGCTCCGAGTGCGGCATATCCGTCACACTCGAAGACTTAGCCGCGATCATGAATCGCCTAAGTACTCTATTACCCTCGAGTGTATCCTACAGATCCACTCGGCGACTTGGCAGACCCTCGGAGAGGCTCACAAAGATGTCAAGGAAACTGACAATTACATGCTTCGCATGTTTGCCATTGGCTTCAACAAGAAAAGCCAAACAAAAACTCGAGCCAAAATGGTGTCAACAACTCTTTGGCAACAGAAGAGCAAAAGATTTGATTTAAATTCGAAGTTCACCTAAGGATAGTTGACTCGGTGTGGATCAAGCTTACCCGCACCGAACCAAGAATGTGACGGCCAACAGAAATGGCCAAGTTTTCTTACAACCAACACTCGGCATACCGAGGTAAAAGTTTTCTTAAGCGTCGTCCGGATTGGCCCCGGGACTGGAGGGCTCCACGAATGTGTCGAGGTCGATCCCGTCGGCGATGCGGGTGGCACTCTCAAGGAAGGTTTCCATGAAGTCTTCGAATCGAAGTTTCTTCGTGTTGGCGACCTTCAACGCTTTCAGCTTCTCTTCGCGCACCTACTTGCAATGCACTCGGACCAGGGACAGCGCAACGTCTGCACCACAGCGAGCCGCAGACTTCTTCCATGACTGCACTCGGTTTGGGACCTCCTCCAGCCGAGTCATCAAGCCTTCCATCTCATGCCGAGACTCGTCTTCAGGCCAAAGCTCCTTGTCGATTCGGCCGATGACTTCTCTCAGTCGACCGATGAAAGGCCCAACTTTGCCCAGGCGAATGTGCGCTCGGAGCAGATCTCGATTGGCGTCCTCGCCGAGTGGAATGTTCTAGCGAATCGACCGCTCCACGTCAGCTGCTTCAGCCTCCGCGTCCATGCAAAAATCTGCAAACACAGGACAAGCAAACAATAAGCGCCGAGTGTAACGCACATACCACAAGCACTCGGAAAAACAGGACTTACCACCCAGACGCGTTATCATCTGCCGGGCCTAGTCACTGACGTATTTTTCCTGTGCTATACACCGCTTGTTCAGCACATTCATTTGCCCCATTAGATCATACCTTTGCACCTTCATCTTCTCAACTTCAGCAGTCAGTGCATTGTTTGCTTCACGGGCCTGCTCCAACGACTTCTCTCGTTCCACCAGAACATCCTTCATGCCAGCCATTGCAACCAGTGCCGCATCCAGCTCACCAGCAAACTGAACCTTTTCAGCCCTAAGAGTCTCGTACGCTGTCCCCATCTCGCAAGTTTTCTGCCAGCCAGCGCCAAGAGACGATCAGACAAATCCAACAATAAAAAGTCTAAGTTCTTCAGACCCCTGCCGACGCAAGCAGTCGACAGCGGTCTCGGGGACTACACCCAGTGGGTTCACTGAGAGTGACCCCACTGGCTTGAAACTCAAACAGGTCTGCCCTATTGAGCTACATGACAACACCTACGCATACGAGGCTAATATTACCCGACCTGAGTAAAATTACTCTCGGGAACTCTTACAGTAGGTGCACTCTGAGTGCACCAATTGTTAGCATTCGACCAGATTAATTATGGATCTGATCAAGTCAAAGACAATGTACATAAAGATAACTGCCGGTGCAAGCACTCGACAGAAGTCTCGGGGACTACACCCACTGGGTTCACTAAGAGTGAACCCATTGCAAACATCATACGATATCCGAGCACACCCAGTGGGTTACAAGAGAAAAGTAAATACTTACTAGCCCACTTACTCGGATATCGTCCTGCAGCTCCAAGCTTCGCTGGTACAGGGATGCGATGGAGTCGTACTCCTTCTTGACTTCTGCCGCCATCAGCTCCGCCCGCACCATGGCCCCCTTGGCCGCTCCCACCTGATCCTCCGGGAGGCGCTGGACGTTGTACTCGACATTCGACAGGCCTGACATCGTTGGAGGCTCCTTGGGCATCCCAAGACCCGCTCCAGTCGGTTCAGCAGCAACCAGCACCGTTTTAGTCGACGACATCACCTCAGTCGGCGGCACGTCCGCGACGAGAGCAGTAACTGGCGGAGCAGCCTCAAGGATAGGCACCGCAGCTTGCTCAGACCTTCCTTGGTCACCCTCATCTGCATAAATCGCCCCTGAGATCACAGAAAAAGGGCAAGACCGAAGACAGAATTCGCGATGCAATAATGTAAACTCTCGGAATCGCTATGACACACCTGGCTGGGACGAGACAACATTGTCCGTGTCCATGGGATCATCCCCCTGGTGCGCCGGAGAGGTGGCAGAGGTGGCAACCCTGTCAAGTGAAATTCATTCGACCATCAAACAGGAGTTTAATCGAATATCAGAAGAAGTTAGAAGAACAATGCACTTACGTTCAGGTGATGGGAACGATGACCCTCATCCGCGGCAAAGCCTTCCCAGGTTTAGATCCGCTCGGTTTTGCCACCTTGGAAGGCTGACCCGCAGGTTCAGCAGCAGCGTCCCTGGTCCTCTTGGCGCTCCGAGCACTCGGGACCACGGGAGCAGTTGGCGGAGTAGTCGAGGATGCTGGAAGGGCCGAGGGAGCTGCAGGTTCATGTCGGCGCTTGGTTCGGTGCTCTAGCGGCGGGGGTGGCGAGTCCTGCTCTTCGGCTTCCTCCTCTTCTTCACCAGACTCCTCCTCCGTCTCCCTACTGTCAGAGACGTACTCGACGCTCTCCACGCTGCCCTCCTGGCTGCCCTCTTCCTCCTCCTCGGCCGAGTTCCCGTTCGAGACAGGGGAGAACCAGTTGGTCCACTCCTGCATAAAATACAGTCGGTGACATCAGACGTCAGACGACGATTCAAGACAGCAATAAATCTAAGACAGTTATGTGCGCTCGACAAGTTGTACTCACCTCGTTCGGAGGAGGGTTGTCCGCGCGGAAAGCCTTCACTCGCCAGGACCCTCTGGGGTTCTCGCAGGCGCTTGTGATCTGGAGCACCCACGACGCCACTGTCTCCCCAGTCACGCACTCGACGTTGGTCCGAGTGGAGTCTTCGGGTCCCGTGTAATGCCACATGGCGTGGTCGCGGGCCTACAATGGTTGGATGCGCCGGCCGAGGAAAACCTCCAGCAAATCTAAGCCGGTGACTCCCTTTCTGACGACATCTACGAGTGCGTCGACCAGGGGCTGGATACGGATCTTCTCCGCCTTCGTGGCATTCGGACAAGCGACGTCCTGGCAGTAGAACCATGTCGACTGCCAGTTCCTAACCGATTCACTCAGCTGAAGAGCGGGATAATTACTTTTGCTCTTCTTTTGGAAGCCTAAACCCCCACAGAGCTGAAGAAGGTGAGTCTTATAATCCGACTGATTAAGTCATTTGATGGTTTGGGACGTAGCAGAGAAGATATGTTTGAAAAGCCCCCAATGGGGGGGACAACCGATGAAGCACTCGCACAAGACTACAATAGCAGAGAGATGGGCGATGGCATTCGGGGGAAAGTGGTGGAGCTGCGCCCCAAAGTGGTTCATTATGCCTTTGAAGAAAGGGAGCGGGGGCAGGGAGAAACCTCGATGCACGTGGCTGAGCAGCAGGACGCGCTCCCCCTCCCGGGGCACCGGCTCGGTCTCACCCTCCTTCCGGCAACCTCCATGACTTGTGCGCGATCATCCCGTGCTCCACCAGCTCCAGCAAGCTCTCCTCCGTCACCGTAGAGGGGAGGAAGTCCCCCTGGACCCACCTCGCCGGTAGCGCTCGCTGCCTCCGCGCAGGAGCCGCCGCCTTCCCCCTCTTCTTCCGCGCTTCTAGCTTGCTAGTCTGCCCCTTGGTCATGGCGGAAGCTGCGGATGCGCGAGGGAGAAGGAGAAGGAAGAAGCTTGGGGTGCGCAGAGGACGGAGAAGGAAGCGGAGCAAAGGCGAGATGTCGGGCGAGCGTAACGAAAAACCCTCGCCGTTGGGATTTAAGTACGGTTCCGACTGGGCCACTGGCAAGTGGCCCCGAAACCTTATCCCCCGACCAACCGCGGCGATATCAGTGGAGAAGATGAAGGCGCGGGAATCGAGGCGTCAGGCGCTAATCGAGCGCGATGTCGTCATCCCCGCTGAGCGCGCGGTAACCGAAATTTGAGGATCCCGGAAAATCCTCCGCTGTCAGTTGACTGGTCACGTCAGGAGATACCCTGGAAGCAGTCGGTTTCCGATAGTTTGTTCCACCAATACTTCCACTCGGATTGTTGGTCAGAAAAGATAAAATGGATCGAGGCAAGTAACGCCAAAGTCACATCCGTTCCAGTCGGATCCAAACTTCAAGCATCGCTTCGTCCTTCCAACCCCAATCCATTCGGGGACTAATGATGGGGTTATAGTCCTAGGGTAGGGTCATAGGCCTGCCCTGAAGGTCCAACCCAAGGACTACCCCTCATAAGGGACAAGGCCCTTAGTCAGTTCCGACTGAACTAAGGAGTTCCCTTCATCCAGTCGGTAACAGATCCTCGACCGTCCAGTCGGAGATTAGCATTCGGAGTTTATCAAACTAACCGACTGGATTCCACTCTGTGCATCGTAACCCCCGTGGAGGGAAACGGTCATACGTTTCCATGTGCCTTTATTAGCATTTAAGACGTACGTTACCTGTAACGTGGGCATTTAATCGCCACTACTCCACCCCTGTACACCGGACCGTTGTGGAGGGCAGCGCACTCTATATAAGCCACCCTCCCCCACTGGTGCAGGGGTTAGCAATTCACCGTATCCTATATTCCACTTGACAACAAGCTCCCTAAGCACTGAGACGTAGGGCTATTACCTCCACCGTCGAGGGGCCTGAACTCATACAACCTCGCCGTAGCTAAGGCTCTGCCCATCCTTTCGTACCCCACACATCTACTGTCAGGCTTATACCCACGACATTTGGCGCCCACCTTGGGGAAGGCGTCTAAGCGACTTCCGGCGAGTTTGCGACTACATCATTTCGTCATGTCGTCCGGTGGAGACTCGAGCATGGGTCACGAGATCTTCTTCGGTGCACTCTCCTTCATCGTCGACGATTCGGCATGGCTTCGGGACGCCCCTCTCAACGTCGAGGGGCTTCCCCGCCGCGGGGCTACGCACTTCCGTGCCGGAGCCCGCGGCATTCTTCGTCTCCAGCAGTCGGCTCCGGTGTCGACCTACACCGCCGTCACGCGCCGCAACAAGCGGTCCCGCCGTCCGCAGCTCCAGTGTTGGGTGCAACACGCCCAGGCGCGCCAGAACGGGTCTTCACAAGTGGCGGTTCTAGAGTCGGTTATGGTTGCCCCGCCGCCCAGCGCTCCGACTCGGTTTCGACTGAGTTTCCTTCCGAGTACGCGGGTCGCGGGCCTACAACAGAAGTACACATGGCCAACTCCCATGAAGATCCCCGTCAAGCTGGCTGGAACGAGCACGAGATCGGTGAAACGTCCGGCACGCATCGTCCGCCTTGCCGTTCTGCCAGTCGGCACACTCGGCGGAGCAACGTGGAGTTGTTCCGCACACCCCTCCTCAAGTTGGCTGCGGCTGCCAAGATAGCCGATTCCCTTCAGCCGACTGATTTAGAAGCTGGCAGGGGGATCGAGCAAATCCGCGCCATGTTGCACACGGCGCAGGAGCAAAATTCGGCTGTCTCCCAGTCGCACAACAGGATCCACAATAGTTCTGTTCATGCGAATACGCCTCGGTCAGTTCACAGCCCTGGTTCTCGTCAGCGACACAGGGGAGGCAGTCGTTCCATAAATCCCAAAGATCGTCGCCGTTCATGCACCCTCCGCGGGGTGGGCCCTACGGGCCCCGACATCATGATGATCGGTGTTCAGTCGGTAACACTTACGACCCAAGGCCCGACGCGAGAGGGCATATCGCCCAGCGGAGGGTCGACAGGGGCCGAGCCCACCGCGATGGTTACAATATTGACCGTCCAAGTGGAAGCAGGACCATCATTTCTGTTCCCAAATGTTTTAGTCGAGCCATCCGTTCAGCTAACATCCCTCCCAACTTCCGATTGGCGACGGGAATTAGCAAGTTTACACGAGAGTCCAAGCCAGAAACGTGGCTGGATGATTACCGAGTGGCAGTCCAGATCGGAGGAGGAGACGACCATGTCGCCATGAAGCACCTCCCTCTGATGCTCGACGGCTCAGCGCGAGCATGGCAGAACCAGTTGGCCCCCTCAAGCATCTACAGCTGGGCAGATCTGGCCCGAGTGTTCATCAGGACCTTTGAAGGGACGTGCAAGCGCCCTGCTGGCCTCGTGCAGCTCCAGCACTGCATCCAGAAGCAGAATGAGCCACTGCGTGATTTCATTCTGCGTTGGACAACTCTCTACCACACGGTGGAGAACGTCACAGAGCATCAAGCAGTCTGCGCCTTCAAGGCAAGCGTGCGGTACAGGGATCTATACCTGAAGTTCGGCCGAACAGGTGACATCTCCATGAGCAAGATGATGGAGATAGCAGCATGTCAGTCGGTGGAACCAGTCTCACGTAAGCGTACGTGTAAAGTCGGTCCGGGCCGCTTCATCCCACAATACCACCGGAAAAGAATAAGACTAGTAGCGGCAAGCAAATTTACAAATCATCGCCCACAACTTTTGTGTTCTACTCGTGCATAGAATCTACGCATAGAAAACCTGGCTCGGATACCACTGTTGGTAACGTAGCATAAATTCAAAATTTTCCTACGCATATTCAGATCTTCCTATGGAGAGACCAGCAACGAGAGAGGGGTAAGAGCATCTTCATACCTTTGAAGATCGCTAAGCGGAAGCGTTGCTCGAACGCGGTTGATGGAGTCGTACTCGCAGCGATTCCGATCTAGTGCCAAACTACGACACCTCCACGTTCAACACACATGCAGCCCGGTGACGTCTCCTGCACCTTGATCCAGCAAGGAGGAGGGAGAGGTTGGGGAAGAACTCTAGCAGCACGACGACGTTGTGTCGATGGAGAGATGAGGTCTCCCGACAGGGCTTCGCCAAGCACCGGCAGAGAGGAGGAAGAAGAAGGGCAGGGCTGCGCAGAGGGAGAGGGAGAAGTCTGTCTCCCAAGGGCCAAAACCCCTCTCTATTTATAGGAGGAGGGGGAGGGGCTGCGCCACCCCTAGGGTTCCCTCCCTAGGTGGTGCGGCAGCCACCAGATGGGAAAGGAGGCGGCGGCTAGGGTGGGAGGGGGTGGCGCACCACCTGGTGGGCCTAAGGCCCACCTGTGCCTAGGGTTTGCCCCCCCCTTCCCTCTCTCCCCTACGCATTGGGCTGAGTGGGGAGGCGCACCAGCCCACCTAGGGGCTGGTTCCCTCCCCCACTTGGCCCACCTTACCTCCCGGGGTCGTTGCCCCCTTCGGTGGACCCCCGGGGCCACCTCCGGTGGTCCCGGTGGTCCCGGTACGTTACCGGTGATGCCCGAAACACTTCCGGTGTCCGAAACCATCTGTCCTATATATCAATCTTTACCTCCGGACCATTCCGGAGCTCCTCGTGACATCCGGGATCTCATATGGGACTCCGAACAACTTTCGGTAACCTCATATAACAATTCCCTATAACCCTAGCGTCACCGAACCTTAAGTGTGTAGACCCTACGGGTTCGGGAGACAGGCAGACATGACCGAGACACCTCTGTGGACAATAACCATCAGCGGAGTCTGGATACCCATGGTGGCTCCCACTTGCTCCACGATGATCTCAATTGATGAACCACGATGTCAAGGATTCAATCAATCCCGTATACGATTCCCTTTGTCTGTCGGTATAGAACTTGCCCGAGATTCAATCGTCGGTATGCCTATACCTTGTTCAATCTCGTTACCGGTAAGTCTCTTTACTCGTTCCGTAGCACGTCACCGTCTGACTAACTCCTTCATCACATTGAGCTCATGATGATGTTCTACCGAGTGGGCCCAGAGATACCTCTCCGTCACACGGAGTGACAAATCCCGATCTCGATTCGTACCAACCCAACAGACATTTTCGGAGGTACCCGTAGTGCACCTTTATAGTCACCCAGTTACGTTGTGACGTTTGATACACCCAAAGCACTCCTACGGTATCCGGGAGTTGCACAATCTCATGGTCGATGGAAAAGATACTTGACATTAGAAAAGCTTTAGCATACGAACAATACGATCTAGTGCTATGCCTAGGATTGGGTCTTGTCCATCACATCATTCTCCCAATGATGTGATCCCGTTATCAATGACATCTAATGCCCATGATAAGGAAACCATGATCATCTATTGACTAACGAGCTAGCCAACTAGAGGCTTGCTAGGGACACTTTGTGATCTATTTATTCACACATGTATTACTGTTTCCTGTTAATACAATTATAGCATGAAAAATAGACGATTATCATGAACAAGGAAATACGATAATAACCATTTTATTATTGCCTCTAGGGCATATTTCCAACAGATCGTACCATGCTTGACACTTCTTGTACCGGTTCTTTTATGAAGAAGGATATTGACCACAAGTGGAATTTATTGGAAAGAATCAAACGTAACTCTGAAGATTGGGAGCTTGAAGAAGGTAAGGAGTCAGGTATGAATTTCCAGTTTGATTGCTTTAAATATTTTGTTGAAACAAACACTCTTAGAGATTTTAGCTCTAAGTATGGACTTGACTCTGAGATAGTAGCTTCTCTATGTGAATCTTTTGCTGCTCATATTGATCTTCCCAAAGAGAAGTGGTTTAAGTATCATCCTCCTGCAGAAGTCAACATAGTTAAACCCAATCTAGTTGAAGAGAAAGTCATTGCCTATAATGATCCTATTGTTCCTTGTGCCTACACTGAGAAACCACCTTACCCAGCTAGGAAAAAGGATTATTCTAAAGCTCCAACTGTGATACGTAGGGGTTACATTAGACCACTTGCACCCCCTGAGGAAATTAGAGTTGAACCTAGTGTTGCTATTATCAAAGATCTCTTAGCCGAAGACATAGACGGGCATGTTATCAAATTCTGTGAGGACTCCGCTAGAATTGCTAAACCTCACATGAAAGACAAATACGGACATGTAGTTGGCCTGCCCGTTGTTTCTGTCAAGATAGGAGATCACTGTTATCATGGTTTATTTGATATGGGTGCTAGTGTTAGTGCAATACCCCGGTCCCCATATGATGAAATCAAAGATGAGATTGCACCAGCTGAGTTAGAACCATTGATGTCACCATTACCCTAGCTAATAGAGACACTATCTGCCCTGTGGGAATTGTGAGAGATGTAGAAGTCTTGTGTGGTAAGACGAAGTATCCTACTGATTTCCTCGTCCTTGCTACTGCACAAGATAGCTTTTGTCCCATCATATTTGGTAGACCCTTTCTCAACACTGTCAATGCTCATATTGATTGCATTAAACGAACTGTCACTCTTAGTTTCGAGGGTGTGTCTCATGAATTTAACTTCTCCAAGTTTGGAAGACAACCCCATGAAAAAGAGTCGTCTGGTAGGGATGAAATCATTGCTCTTGACTCTATTTCCGTGCCTCCTACGGATCCTTTAGAGCAATATCTGCTTGAGCATGAAAATGATATGCATATGGATGAAAGAGATGAGATAGATAAAATTGTTTTAGAACAATATCCTATTCTTAAGAATAATCTGCCTGTTGAACTACTTGGGGATCCTCCCCCACTAAAGGGTGATCCTGTGTTCGAGCTAAAACAGTTACCAGATACACTTAAGTATACCTATCTTGATGAAAAGGAGATATATCATGTTATTATTAGTGCTCACCTCTCGAATCACGAAGAGAAGAAGTTATTAAAAACTTTGAGGAAGCACTGTGCTGCTATTGGATATAATCTTGATGATCTTAAGGGTATTAGTCCCACTCTATGTCAGCACAAGATTGAAACCGATCCTGATTCTAAGCTAGTCGCAGATCATCAACGGAGGTTAACCCCTAGGATGAAAGAGGTCATGAGAAAAGAAATATTAAAGTTTCTGGAAGCAGGAATCATTTATCATGTTGCTCATAGTGATTGGGTAAGTCCAGTACATTGCGTACCTAAGAAGGGAGGTATCACCGTCGTTCCTAATGATAAGAATGAACTAATCCCACAGAGGATTATTACTGGCTAATGGATGGTGATAGACTTCCGGAAACTGAACAAGGCAACCAGGAAAGACCATTATCCTTTGTCGTTTATCGACCAAATGCTAGAAAGGCTATCTAAACACACACACTTCTGCTTTCTAGACGGTTATTCAGGTTTCCCGCAAATACCTGTTGCACAATCTGATCAGGAGAAAACCACTTTCACCTGCCCCTACGGTACCTTTGCTTATAGACGTATGCCTTTTGGCTTATGCAATGCACCTGCCACCTTTCAAAGATGTATGATGGCAATATTCTCTGACTATTGTGAAAAGATTGTTGAGGTTTTCATGGATGATTTCTCCGTTTACGGTTCTTCCTTTAACGATTGCCTCAGCAACCTTGATCGAGTCCTACAGAGATGCAAGGATACCAACCTTGTCTTGAACTGGGAGAAGTGCCACTTCATGGTTAATGAAGGCATCATCTTAGGACACAAAATCTCTGAGAAAGGTATTGAAGTTGATAAGGCTAAGGTTGATGCAATTGAGAAAATGCCTTGCCCCATAGATATCAGAGGTATACGAAGTTTCCTAGGTCATGCTGGTTTCTATAGAAGGTTCATTAAAGACTTCTCTAAGATTTCTAGGCCTCTTACCAACCTCTTCCAGAAGGATGTTCCTTTTGTTTTTGATGAGGATTGTGAGGAAGCTTTCGAAATACTTAAGAAGGCCTTGATAACCGCACCTATTGTTCAACCACCTGTTTGGAACTTGCCCTTTGAAAACATGTGCGATGCTAGTGATTATGCTGTTGGTTCTGTTCTAGGACAAAGAGTTGAGAAGAAGTTGAATGTCATTCACTACGCTAGTAAAACTCTAGACAGTGCCCAAAGAAACTATGCCACTACGAAGAAGGAATTTTTAGCAGTCGTGTTTGCATGTAATAAGTTTAGATCTTATATAGTTGACTCCAAAGTCATTATTCACTCTGATCATGCTGCTATTAAGTACCTCATGGAGAAGAAGGACGCTAAGCCTAGGCTAATCAGATGGGTTCTCCTGCTACAGGAATTTGATTTGCAAGTTGTTGACCGAAAGGGTGCTGATAACCTTGTAGCAGATAACTTGTCCAGGCTAGAGAATATCCTTGATGACCCACGACATATTGATGACAGCTTTCCCGGTGAGCAATTGAATGTCATCCGCACTTCACATGGTGCATCGTGGTATGCTGATTACGCAAACTATATCGTAGCCAAATACATACCACCTAGTTTCCCCTACCAGCAAAAGAAGAAACTCTTCTTTGATTTGAGACACTACTTCTGGGATGATCCTCACCTTTATAAGGAAGGAGTAGATGGTGTTATTAGACGTTGTGTGCCTGAACGTGAACAGGTACACATCCTGAAGAAGTGTCATTCAGAAGCCTACGGAGGACACCATGCTGGAGATCGAACTGCTCATAAGGTATTGCAATCAGGTTTCTATTGGCCCACTCCCTTCAAGGATGCCCGTAAGTTTGTCTTGTCTTGTGACGAATGCCAAAGAATAGGGAACATCAGTAAACGTCAGGAAATGCCTATGAACTATTCACTTGTCATTGAACCATTTGATGTCTGGGCTTTGATTATATGGGACCCTTCCCGAGTTCCAATGGGTATACACACATCTTAGTTGCTGTTGATTACGTCACTAAGTGGGTAGATGCTATCCCCACTAGAAATGCTGATCACCACACCTCTATTAAGATGCTTAAAGAAGTCATTTTCCCAAGATTTGGAGTCCCTAGATATTGATGACTGATGGCAGTTCACACTTCATTCATGGTGTTTTCCGCAAGATGCTCCCTAAGTATGATGTCAACCATAGAGTTGCATCTCCTTATCATCCTCAGTCTAGTAGTCTAGTGGAGTTGAGTAATAGGGAGATCAAATTGATCTTACAGAAGACTGTCAATAGATCTCGAAAGAATTGGTCTAGCAAACTTGATGATGCACTATGGGCTTATAGGACTGCTTATAAGAATCCCATGGGCATGTCGCCGTATAAAATGGTTTACGGTAAGGCCTGTCATTTACCTCTTGAGCTAGAACACAAAGCTTATTGGGCAATCAAAGAGCTCAACTTCGATTTCAAACTTGCCGATGAGAAGCGGTTATTTCATATCAGCTCATTAGATGAATGGAGGGCCCAGGCATATGAGAATGCCAAGTTGTTCAAGGAAAAGGTTAAGTGATGGCACGATAAAAGAATACAAAAACGTGAGTTCAATGTAGGTGATTATGTCCTGCTATACAATTTTCGCTTAAGATTCTTCGCGGGCAAGCTTCTCTCTAAACGCGAAGGTCCCTACGTTGTCAAGGAAGTATATCGTTCCGGTGCCATCAAAATCAATAACACGGAAGGTAATTTTTCTAGAGTGGTAAATGGGCAAAGAATCAAGCATTATATCTCTGGTACTCCCATAAATTTTGAGAGCAATATCATCAATATCATAACTCCATAGGAGTACATAAGGGATGTTTATCAGCCTGTTTCAGACTCTGAAAACGAAGAGGTATGTGTTTCGGTAAGTAATTGGACTCCAAAACTTTTCCAGTAGGAAATTTTCTCCGTTTTGGAATTTATGGACAAATAGAAAAATAAAAAGCAGTCCAGAGAGCGCACGAGGCGGACACAAGCTTGGTAGCCGCGGCCTCCCCCTGGCCGCGGCTACAGGGCTTGTGGGCACCTCGTGTGCCTCCCCGACTCCGTTTTCTTGTGGAGCACTCCTTCTGGTCCAGAAAACATCATGATATATACTTCCTTTTAGTATGACCCTGTATTCCACAGATTTCCTCTGTTTTTCGTTTCGGGACGGTTTCTATTGCAGATCTAGATCGTCATGACTTCCCCAAAAGCTCCTAAGGACAAGATCTTCGAGAAGGTCATCAATTCTTACCTCACGGAAGTGCTGCAACACCCTCAATCTATTGAGATGCATGAGTGGATGTTGCACATCCGTGATGTTGAGGGGCCTAAGAAGACCGGAAGCGTGGAGACGAGGCTCGAAGCAATGGAGCAACAAGTCTTCGAGTGCCAAGGGATGGTGGAGCGTGGACTCAACGTCAACCACATGATGATCACGGAGTTCACCAACAAGCACAAGATGGATGCCAATGACATTGGGAAGCACATCTCCAGGCTTTATGAAAGGGTTGATCAACTCCAGGGCCAGATCTATGACGTGCAAAACCAAAACTGTGAGTATGAGTATAGATTTAAATCAATACGGTTGGCTGCAGATTTGAGGATTCCAGCGACTCGTTCATCCTGCCATGATGGAGCACCTATGCCTTGGAAGACGGAGGATCAAACTCATGCTGCAACTCCTCCACCACCACCACCAAAGGAAGACAACTGAGCATCGGTATGGGCAATCCCCTTTGCTTTTGCCAAGCTTTTGGGAGTTGCCCTGGTATCGTATCACCTTTATATCTTTTGCTTCTACCTTTGTTTTAGTTCTTTCCTTTCAGTTTTTATTTGTTCTCTTAGTGGAATAAGTCTTTAGTGTTTAGTTTGAGTCTTTTGCCTTGTGTCTCCCCCGATGTATTCGAGCTTGCGAGCTATAAAGTAAAGAGTATCTTAGTCAAGGGCTTTGTTTTGTGCCGTGATCAAAAGAATGAAAAGAACGATAGCCTGAAAGATCATGAGATGATCTTATGGAAAGTGATAGCTTCACATATAACAAGTATGATGATTGAAGCTTGTTCAGAATAGACCAACATAGACCCAAGTCATTGTTGCAATTAATAAGAAGTTATAAGGAAAGAGAGGTTCGCATATAAATATATCATCTTAGACACTTTTTACAATTGTGAGCACTCACCAAACTATTACATGCTTAGAAGTAGATGCTGGACCAGGAAGACAAAATAATGAATTGTGTTTGCTTGATTCCAAACAATGTTTTATGTCTAGAGATCCCTTAGCATGTGACGATTGCTTCCACCTCATATTAGCCAAAACTTATGTACTAAGTAGAAATACTACTTGTGCATCCATGAACCTTCAACCCAGTTTTGCCATGAGAGTCCACCATACCTACCTATGGATTGCGTAAGATCCTTCAAGTAAGTTGTCATCGGTGCAAGCAATAAAAAGTTTCTATCTAAAGTATGTATGATTTATTAGTGTGTGGAAAATAAGCTTTGTACGAACCTGTGATGAGGAAGACATAAAAGCGATAGACTGCATAATAAAGTTCTTTATCACAAGGGGCAATATAAAGTGACGTTCCTTTACACTAAGAGGTCGTATATCCAAACCTTAAAAGCGCATGACAACCTTTGCTTGCCTCTATGAAGGGCCTATCTTGTACCTTTACTTTTGTCCTTGTGAAAGTCATGGTGATCAACACCAATTCCCTTTTCCGTATTCATCTTGGTGAACGTCATATGCTAGGGAAAGATCTATATTCATATATCAACTTGGAGTTGAGTACTTATGCTTTATTATTGTTGACTTTACCCTTGAGGTAAATGGTAGGGAGGCAAAATTATAAGACCCTATCTTTCTCGGTGTCCAACTGAAACTTTGATACTATGAGTACCACGTGAGTTGTATCAATTGTGGAAAACAGAAGATATGATTGAGTATGTGGATTTGCTTTACAAGCTCTTATTTGACTCTTTTTGATATTATTATAAATTGCAATTGCTTCAATGACTATGGACTCTTGTTGGCTACTTCTCGGTAAGGTTTTTGATTCATACTTTGCTTTGTGAAGGAATTGTTACTTTCCCATAAGAATCTTTATAATGTATTGTTATTCTATGTGTGATCATGATGCCCTCATGTTCGTATTATGTTTTATCGAAACCTTCATCACTAAACATATGGACATGTTTATGGATCTTGATTTTCGCTTGAGGACAAGCAAGGTTTAAGCTTGGGGGAGTTGATACGTCCATTCTGCATCATGCTTTCATGTTGATATTTATCACTTTATGGACTGTTATTATACTTTTTGATACCATACTTATGCCTTTTCTCTCTTATTTTGCAAGATTTATTTGAAGAGGGAGAATACCGGCAGCTGGAATTTTGGACAGGAAAAGGAGCACGTCTGAGTCCTCTATTCTGCACAACTCCTAATGCCTTGAAAATCAACGTGGAATTCTTTGGGAATATATATAAAATACTGGGCGAAAGAAGTGCCAGAGGGGAGCTGCCAGGGGCCCACAAGCCTGGTAGCCGCGGCCTGCCCCCCTGGCTACGGCTACAGGGCTTGTGGGAACCCTGGTGGCCTACTCGCCCCCCTCTTCTTCTATATGAAGGGTTTCGTCCGGAAAAAAAAATCAGGGAAGAGCTTTTTCGAGGAGGCGCCGCTGTCACGAGGCGGAACTTGATCAGAACAAATCTAGAGCTCCGGCAGGACGATCCTGCTGGGGAAACTTCCCTCCGGGAGGGGGAAATCGTCACCATCGTCATCACCAACACTCCTCCTATCGAAGGAGACTCGTCTCCATCAACATCTTCATCAGCACCATCTCATCTCCAAACCCTAGTTCATCACTTGTAACCAATCTCCGTCTCGCGACTCCGATTGGTACTTGTAAGATTGCTAGTAGTGTTGATTACTCTTTGTAGTTGATGCTAGTTGGATTACTTGGTGGAAGAGTTTATGTTCAGATCCTTGATGCTACTCATTACCTCTCTGGTCATGAATATGATTATGCTTTGTGAGTAGTTAATTTTGTTCCTGAGGACATGGGATAAGTCATGCTAATAGTAGTCATGTGAATTTGGTATTCGTTCGGTAATATGATATGTTGTATGTTGTTTTTCCTCTAGTGGTGTTATGTGAACGTGGACTACATAACACTTCACCATTATTTGGGCCTAGAGGAAGGCATTGGGAAGTAGTAATTAGATGATGGGTTGCTAGAGTGACGGAAGCTTAAACCCTAGTTTATGTGTTGCTTCTTAAGGGGCTGATTTGGATCCACTAGTTTAATGCTATGGTTAGACTTTGTCTTAATTCTTCTTTCGTAGTTGCGGATGCTTGCGAGAGGGGTTAATCATAAGTGGGATGCTTGATGAAGTAAGGGTAGTACCCAAGTGCCGGTCCACCCACAGGTCAAACTATCAAAGGAATGAACGTGAATCATATGAACATGATGAAAACTAGCATGATAGAAATTCCCGTGTGTCCTCGGGAGCGTTTTTCCTTCTATAAGACTTTGTTCAGGGTTGTCCCTTGCTACAAAAGGGATTGGGCCACTTTGCTGCACCATTGCTATTACCTGTTACTTGTTACTTTTAACCTGCTACGTTTCACCTCACTATACCATCACTTGTTACCGCTAATTTCAATGCTTGTAGTTATTACCTTGCTGAAAACCGTTTACCAGAGCCTTCTGCTCCTCATTGGGTTCGACACTCTTACTTATCGAAAGGACTACGATTGATCCCCTATACTTGTGGGTCATCAGTAGGTATGGTGGCTGTTTTGAGGAAGGCATGTGGTGGCTTTGTGTACCGGCGAGAATTGCGCGTCACTAGAGAGGCTAGCAACGGTGGAAGGTGAAAGTGCATCTATACTATGGACTCACATTAGTCATGAAGAACTCACATACTTGTTGTGGAAGTTTTTATTAGTAATCTAAACAAAGTGCTAAACGCATACTCCTAGGGGAAGTGTTGGTAGGTGTTAACCATCGCGCGATCCCGACCTTAACACAAAGGATGATAATCAATAGATCAATTTTGCTCCGACTTCCTAACATAGCGGTTTACCATACGTGCATGCTACGGGAATCACTAACTTCAACACAAGTATTTCTAGATTCACAACACCCTACTAACATAGCTCTTAATATTACCGAATCCACATCTCAAAACTAATTGAGAGGAATCAAGACTTCTCTTTCTACTCAATGGACATGAAGATGGAGGTTTTTGCATCCTCTTTGGGTACCTATCACATTTGGGACTACTTTCATAGCATAAGCCAACTACCAGGTCACGCACCGCCGCGCTCTAAAAGATATAAGTGAAGCACATAGAGCAAAAGTATCTAGCTCAAAAGATATAAGTGAAGCACTATGAGCATTCTAGCAAAATCACGATGAGTGCATGTCTCTCTCTCTCAAAAAAGTGTGCAACAAGGATGATTGTGACACAACAAAAAGAAAAGACTCCTAAGATACAAGACGCTCCAAGCAAAACACATATCATGTGGTGAATAAAAATATAGCTCCAAGTAATGTTACCGATGGATTGAAGACGTAAGAGGGGATGCCTTCTCGGGGCATCCCTAAGCTTAGGCTTTTTCGTGTCCTTGAATTTGGCTTGGGATGCCTTGGGCATCCCCAAGCTTGAGCTCTTTCCACTCCTTATCTCTTTGTCCATGAGAACATCACCCAAAACTTGAAAACTTAAACAAAAACTTGTGATATTCTCACTTTTCCATAGCTTGGGCTACTGTATTATCACTTTTCCATGGCTAGTACCCCCCCCCAATACTAACCATAGTTTCATGAAAACAAGCAACCAACTCAACAAAAACAGAGTCTGTCAAAAACAGACCAGTCTGTAGCAGTCTGTATACTTTGTATACTTCTGTTACCTCAAAAAATCTGAAAAATTACGACGGCCTTGGAAAAAGGCATATCAACCAGCAGAAAAAGTAATAAACTCAAAAGCTCTTTGTGAATAAAAATGAAAAATCATCTCGTGAGCAAAATGTTTCTGTCTTTTTCCAGCAGGATCAAACAACCATTACCAAGCCTAGTCATAAAGGTTTTGCTTGTCTCAAACACAAAAAGAAACACAAAAAACACAATCACAACAGAATTGTGATGGTGTGGACGCAACAAAACAGAGAGAAAAGGATAAATTATTGGGTTGCCTCGCAACAAGCGCTATTGTTTAACGCCCTTAGCTAGGCATAAAAGCGATAGAATCACGTATCGTCGTCTTTGGTGCTCAAACCATAAGTGGCCATCATCATGGATTCATAAGTCAATCTTATTTTCTTTCTAGGAAAGTGTTCCATGCCCTTCCTTAAAGGAAATTGAAATCTAATATTCCCTTCCTTCATATCGATGATAGCACCGATAGTCCTTAGGAAAGGTCTACCAAGAATAATAGGGCATGTAAGATTGCAATCAATATCAAGCACAATGAAATGCACGGGTACATAGTTCCTATTTGCAATAATAAGAACATCATTGATCCTTCCCATGTGTTTCTTGACAGTAGAATCAGCAAGATGCAAATTAAGAGAACACTCTTCAATCTTATTAAAACCTAGAACATCAAATAAAGACTTTGGAATCGCAGAAACACTAGCACCCAAATCACACAAAGCATTGCATTCATAGTTTTTGATTTTTATTTTGATGGTAGGTTCCCACTCATCATGAAGCTGTCTAGGGATAGAGACTTCCAATTCAAGTTTCTCTTCAAGAGCTTTTATCATAGCTTCGACGATATGATCGGTAAAGGCCTTGTTTTGGCTATAACCGTGTGGAGAGTTTAACATGGATTGCATCAAAGAAATGCATTCAATCAAGGAGCAACTATCATAATTGAATTCCTTGAAACCCACGATAGTAATTTCATTACTACTCAAAGTTTTAACATCTTCTACTCCACTTTCAATGATTTTAGCATCAAGATAGATGGACTCCGAATCATTGGGGCACTTTTCAACCAAAGTGGATTCATATCCAGCCCCATAATCATTAGGTTTGACACAAGAAAACAAAGATTTAATTGGAGTCACACCAAGCACTTTAAGATCTTCGTGATTCTTATCACGAGAACACGCCTTTTTAAGCCATTCATGTCTAGCATGAATTTGGGCGGCTCTTTCTTTGCTCTCAAACATGGAAACACGCATAGCTTTCAAAGTTTCATCCATATTGATCTTGGGAGGAGCACATCTAACTTTCAAAGTATCAACATCACTAGACATTCTATCAACGCTCTTAGCCAAATCGTGAATTTTGAGTAGCTTTTCTTCTATGGACGCATTGAAAATCTTTTGAGAGTTGATGAACTCTTTGATATTACTCTCTAGATCAGAGGGTAATCTATTGTAATTTCCACGAGTATTGTTGTAGGAGTTGCCAAAATTATTAGAGGAGTTACTAGGAAAAGGCCTAGGAACATAGTTTCCTCTAAAAGCATTATTGTTGCCAAAGTTATTCCTACCAACAAAATTAACGTCCAAGCTAGCGTTGCTACTCTCAATCAAGGAAGACAAGGGCATATCATTAGGATCCAAAGGAGCACTTCTATTAGCAACCAAACTCATTAACTCATCCATCTTAGCACTCAACGAGTTAATTTCTTGTATAGCGTGTACCTTCTTACTAGTAGGTGACCTTTCAGTGTGCCACTGAGAGTAGTTCGTCATGATGTTGTCTAAGAGCTTTGTGGCTTCCCCTAATGTGATTTCCATGAACGTTCCACCTGAGGCAGAGTCCAAGATATTTCTAGAAGCTAAATTCAAGCTAGTGTAAAAGATTTGAATAATCATCCAAAGACTCAAGCCATGAGCGAGACAATTTCTAATCATTAATTTCATTCTCTCCCAAGATTGTGCAACATGTTCATGATCAAGTTGCTTGAAATTCATGATATCATTACAGAGAGAGGTGATCTTAGCCAGCGGAAAATACTTGGATATATAAGCATCTTTGCACTTATCCCAAGAATCGATACTATTTTTGGGCAAAGAAGAAAACCAAGTTTTTGCGCGATCTCACAACGAGAAAGGAAAATGCTTCAATTTAATCACGTCATTATCCACATCTTTCTTCCTTTGCATATCGCAAAGCTCAATGAATGTATTGAGATGGGATGCGGCATCTTCACTAGGAAGGCCGGAGAATTGCTCTTTCATAACAAGATTCACTAAAGCGGCATTGTTTTTGTATGACTCCGCACTAGTGGCGGGAGCAAGCAGAGTACTAATAAAATCATTATTATTAGTATTTCAGAAGTCACAAAGTTTGGTGTTTCATTCATGGTGACTTCAGCAAGCAAGCAAGCACACAAGTGAACAAAGATCAAGCAAGAAAAAGGCGAACGAAAAAGGCAAACGGAAAAGGCAAACGAAAAAGGCAAATTGGTGAAGTGGGGGAGAGGAAAACGAGAGGCAACTCGCAAACAAAGTAAATGCAAGATATGAGTTTGCGACACCTACTTGGATGAGTTCTTGACTTGATCTTCCTCCCCGGCAACGGCGTCAGAAATCCTTCTGCTACGTCAACAAAAGTCGTTCCCCGGCAGTGGTGCCAGAGATCCTTCTGTCGTCTCTTGAGCTTGCGTTGGTTTTTCCCTTGAAGAGGAAAGGGTGATCCAGCACAGGAGCAGTAAGTATTTCCCTCGGTTTGAGAACCAAGGTATCGATCCAGTAGGAGGGTCTCGTCAAGTCCAGAGTACCTGCGAAACACAAACGAGCTTGCACCCAACGCTTCAAAGGGGTTGTCAATCCCTTCAAGATTGTTTGCAAAGTGATATCTGAAGGCCGAAAGTGCAACGAAGTAAAAATTGTAAGGCTGAAAATATGGTGTGGAGTAGACCCGGGGGCCATAGTGTTCAGTAGAGGCTTCTCTCAAAATAGCAAATATCACCATGGGTAAAAAAATTACTGTCGAGCAATTGATAGAACCGAGCAAAGTCATGACGATATCTAAGGCAATGATCATACATATAGGCATCACGTCCGAGACAAGTAGACCGATACTTTCTGCATCTACTACTATTACTCCACACATCGACTGCTATCCAGCATGCATCTAGTGTATTGAGTTCATGACGAACAGAGTAACGCCTTAAGCAAGATGACATGATGTAGAGGGATATTCTCAAACCAATGATGAAAACCTCATCTTTTTACCCTTGATGGCAACAACACGATGCGTGCCTCGCTACCCCTTCTGTCACTGGGTGAGGTCACCGCACGGTATGAACCCAAAACCAAGCACTTCTCCCATTGCAAGAATCATAGATCTAGTTGGCCAAACAAAAACCACAACTCGAAGATAATTACAAGGATATGAAATCATGCATAAGAGACATCATAAGAAACTCAAATAAGATTCATAGATAATCTGATCATAAAACCACAATTCATCGGATCTCGACAAACACACCGCAAAATAAGATTACATCGGATAGATCTCCATGAAGATCATGGAGAACTTTGTATTGAAGATCCAAGAGAGAGAAGAAGCCATCTAGTTACTAGCTATGGACCCGTAGGTCTATGGTGAACTACTCACGCATCATCGGAGAGGTCATGGTGTTGATGAAGAAGCCCTTTGAATCCGAATCCCCCCTCGGGCAGGTCTCCAAAACGTGCCACGGATGGGATCTTGCGGAGACAGAATCTTGCGGCGGCGGAAAAATACTTTTGATGATCTCCTGATTATTTTGGGATTTTTAGGGAATATATAGGCGCAACCCCTAGGGCAAAGCGTGTCCAGGGGGCCCACAAGCCTGAGGGCCGCGGGGTGGGGGCTTGTGGGGCCCATGGGCCCCCCTGCCTTGGATCTCAAGTCTCCAGATCTTCTTCCGTGACGGAAAAAATATTTTCAGGGATTTTATTCCATTTGGACTCCGTTTCAAAATCTACTCTGAAAGGGGTCAAAAACATGGAAAAAAAACAGGAACTGGCACTTGGTACTGAGTTAGTAAGTTAGTCCCAAAAAAAAATAAAAGGCATGCAAAACATCCAAAGTTTGACAATATAATCGCATGAAACCATCAAAAATTATAGATACGTTGGAGACGTATCATCGGCTTGCTCGATGGTGCAGTTGTCCAGCTCGTCAATGATCACTTTGTCCCCGAGCGCGACGTGGTGTTGTGGAGTTGTGCAGTCGTCCAGAAGGTCCCTCCAGCATCCAAACCATCATGTGTAGCCTTTCGATGACGAGGCGTACATGGTGTTGGATCACTAGAATGGATGCCTAGAGCGGAGAGTGAATGTACTAGTTGGATAAGTTAAATCCTAGCCTTTTCCCAGTTTTAATGGTTGGCATATTTTAGCAATTCTAATAAGTCTAATGCACCCTACACATGCTAGTTAACATATATGATAGCGGAAAGTAAATACATTACACATGTAAGTAAGGAGTAGAGTTTAGGAAGATCAAACACAAAGATGGACACGGTGATTTTTGGCGTGGTTCCGATAGGTGGTTCTATCGTATGTCCACATTAGTGGAAACATCAACCCATGGAGGGTAACGGCTGCGAGAGTCCATGGTGGGCTCCACTGACAAGGTGTCCATGAAGAAGCGAGCTGGTCTATTCCACCATGGCTTATGTCCACGAAGGACTAGCGTCACTCGGGGTAAATCTTCATGAAGTAGGCGATCTCCTCACCTATACAAACTTCTCCGTTCAACTCCACAACACAAAGGAGGAGGCTCCCAAGCGACACCTAACCTATCTAGGAGGCACCACCCTCCAAAAGGTAATATATGCGATAGAACGATGAACTCCTTGCTCTTGTGATTCAGAAGAGAGTCTCCTCAGCACTCCATCACTCCCTCGCAGGTTTGGCATGGTTAGAAGAGATTGATTGGGTGGACAACAACTTGGCCAGGTTAGGAATCAAGTTTCAAATGGATGGATTGGAATATATTGATGTCAACACATGAGTAGGTGGCCCTCTCTCGGGAAAATGGATATGGCAAGTGTGTGTGTGTTCTGAGTACTTCGTCTTCGAATGAGAGCTGGTGGAGGGTTATATATAGTCATCTCCCAAAATGAAACCATTACAACATTATTGCCCAACTCAGTAACATCTAAATGAATCTCGGTGGTACCGAGTTGCACTAAATGTGGCAACTTTCGAATTCTCGGTGACACCGAGATGGGAATCTCGGTGGTACCGATATGGTGACCTAGGGAAGTCTCCAAATCTCGGTGAGACCAATTTCAAAACTCGGAAATTCTGGTTCTTGAAATCAAGAGACCAGAAAGTTGGTCAGTGATTTTCGATGGCACCAAGGTGAAAGTTGGTGGTACCGAGATTCTATGGTTTGGCAAAGGTTTTGTCTCTGGAAAATTGGTATGGCCGAAATGGAATTCTTGGTGGCACCGATTTTTGATGTATAGGCTTTGTACAGAAATTTTGTGAGAGAATTGCTGAGTATTTTTGGTGGCTATCTCTAAGCACTTGAGCAACCAATTCATCATAGATACTTCACCCCCTTTTAATAGTATTGGATTTCCTATGGACTCAAATGTGATTTCTCACAAATATAAAATGCAGAGTCTTGTAGCTTGAATCTTGGACAATCTTATTCCTTTCCTTCCTTAGGGCTTCTCCACACAATATTTAGCCAATCATCTCTGTGGACTATATCTTAAATATACTAGGTAAAAGTGTTAGTCCAAGAGATAATGTATGTTGTCATGAATTATCAAAACCACCAAGGGAAATATGTGCTTTCAATATCCCCCATTTTGATAATTGATGAAAACATACAATCAAAGCTTGAAATAAATATAAGCACTAGAATATGACAACCTTCAAAGACACATGACTAATGCAAACTCCCCTTAAATGTGTGCAATCCCTTTTAAGAGATGTTTGCTTTGGACTGCAAGAGTACACACGTAGTAGAAGGGAAAGACAAGTCATGTGAATCTTAGCTATATGCATCAAACATATGTGAATGAAAAATTTCCATGTTCAAGACTTACTCTTGCAAACACTATGTGCAAGAAACAAGAGAACATCTTTAACAAGGATATGATGCATATACATACCTTGAGGTTCTTCAACATCTTAGGAGTAGGAGAGTACACTTCAGAAAACAAATGTTATATTACACAAGAGTATTCTATTTCAAAGATGCAAAGAGCTTCAAAAGTACCAAGACATGGAAGAGATATGGGAAATATGGTTTGATGGTAGATATGTCTCCAAAAATATTTAGTACTTTCTCCCCTAGGCATGAATATGTAGGATTTCCTCTCCACGAGAATCATAGCATGTAGAGATTGGGAGTATGTAGGGTAAGGCAAGTCCAATCCAAAGTAGGCAATACGACTTCCTATATCCACGCCATTAATGATATCTCTCCCTCTAAATGTGCAGGGTTTGAGATATCTCACCCTTTGGCAGATCTCCCCTTTGGTAGATCTCCCATTTTCATATAAGCATTAGAATCTTTGATATATCTCCCCCTTTGGCATTAATTTCCAAAAAAGGTCTGAGGGTAAGGATTCATTGAGATTAAGGGATCCTTGAATTCTTCTCTCTTTGATAAGGGTTCCTTGATTCTTCTCCCCCTTGAGTATGGATAAGGATTCCTTGAAATTTCACCACCTTTCAGTATGGATAAGGGTTCTCTGAAATTTCTCTCCCCCTGTTTGTTAGGGATCCTAGATGATTCTCCCCCTTGTATTATGTGATTATTTGAAGTATCTCCCCCTTGACAATTTAGGGATAACAAGATTATGCCCCCCTTTGGCATAAATGGAAATGATCAATAAGAACTGAGGTAGTCGTAAAAGTGTTGATCACTTAGAATATGTCCCCCTTTGGCGTAAATTCTCTAAGATCTGAGGTAGTACTTATATTTGGAGTCTCCGAGGCAATGTGGTTTGGTGGAACCGAGTTTTAAGTTTTAGCCTTTCGAAGAAATCGGTAGGACTGATTTTCCCAGATCGGAGAGACTGAGTTGCAATGAAGAAAATCTTCTCAACTCAAATAGACAGTAAGTATCCAAAAACTTTGAAAAAGAAATTATCCGAAAAATTTGAAAAATAAATTAGAAAATAGTTTTAGGAAAAATTTATATTAAAATATATATATATATACATATATATGAGAATTGAATGGTTCCAAGAAGGCATGTAAAAAAATAGGAACCATACGAGAATCTTCATGTAGATGTTGGGCGGTGACTAGGTCACCTATATTAGAGTATATTGACTTGAGGAGTCAATCAAGAATGCTCTTGATCATAGGTCATACTCACTGTTAAGCGCAAAACGAGGTTGCCATGTTTTATTAATCATTTTAATGTCTTCATATCACTTAAGTTGCTTTACCTCATGACTTGGTGTAAAGCTTTATCAAGGATATGGGTACAAACCTTCGAATGATGTTGATGACGTGGTATGTAGGTGAACTTGTTGTGGAATGCTCAATGTTGATGAAGATCATCTTGCGTTTGGAGCAAATCTTTCCATTTTAGTTCACTTTTCACCTACATATTACTCATGCAAGGAAGAACATAATATATCGAAATGGCAAGAGTGAACATAATCATCATATAGGTGTCAAGGATATGATTTTGTTGTCTTGTTCCTTCATCTATAAAGATAGGGTTATCGATACTTGGCCATGACAAGATTGCTCTTGATGTGAGTTGATGGCAATATTGTGGAGTGTATTTCTTCCAAGTGCCTAAAAAGGTTAGATGCAATAGAAGGGAGCATAGTTTTCCAAGATATAAGATAGTGTCATATCAATAGCATCATGGAATAATCAAGTAAGCTCATGCCCTTGCATGCATCCGAGTGAGTCTAGCTCAAGTTTGAAGCATCAATGATGTTCAACTCACTCCTAAAATGACAAAATACTTTCTCAACAATTGGCTTGGTAAAAATATCAGCCAATTGTTTATCCGTACGAACATGCTTGAGATTAATATCTCCTTTACCAACATGATCATGACTGAAATGATGTCGCACTTGAATATGTTTGGTTCGAGAATGTTGCAGGGCTTATAGGAAATTTTAATAGCACTTTCATTGTCACACAACAACGGAACATGATTCACATGAATATTGTTGGAAAACATAGTAAACTCAAAATTTTCCTACACCATACAAGGATCTATCTATGGAGAGACCAGCAGCGAGCAAGAGGGAAGAGCATATTCATACCTTTGAAGATCGCTAAGCGGAAGCGTTACTAGAACGTGGTTGATGGAGTCATACTCGTAGCGATTCAGATCATGGTGTGATTCCGATCTACGTGTCGAACCACGGCACCTCCGCGTTCAATACATGTGCAACCCGATGACGTCTCCAACACCTTGAACCAGCATGGAGGAAGGAGAGGTTGAGGGAGAGCTCCGGCAGCATGACAGCATGGTGGCGATGGAGCTACGTGGGACTCCGACAGGGCTTCGCCAAGCACCGCGAAGGATGAGGAAGGAGATAGGTAGGGCTGCACCGAGAGAGAGAGAGGTTTGTGTGTCTCAAAACAGCCCCAACTCATGGGTATATATAGGAGGAGAGGGAGGAGGGGGCTCCACCTCTATGGGGTGGCGGCAGCCCCATCTGGCGCCAGGAGGTGGCGGCCAAGGCAGGGAGAGCGAGGGGTGGCGCGCGAGGTGGGCATGGGTGCTCTCCTGCACTAGGGTTGCCCCCTTCCCTTCTTTGCCACGCCTTGGGCTGGGTGGGAGGCGCGCCAGGTGGGCCTGGACCCCCTCCTGCGCCAGGGTTGCCCCCCTTCCCTCCTTTGCCACGCCTTGGGCTGGGTGGGAGGCGCACCAGCCCACCAAGGGGCTAGTTCCCTCCCACGCTTGGCCCATGTAGCCTCCTGGGGCTGGTGGTCCCTCCCGGTGGTCTCCGTACGTTACCGGTGATGCCCGAAACATTTCCGGTGTCCAAAATCTCACTTCCTATATATAAATATTTTCCTCTGGTCCATTCCGGAGCTCCTAGTGACGTCCAAGATCTCATCCGAGACTCCAAACAACCTTCGGTAACCATGTACAATATTTCCCTATAACCCTAGCGTCATCGAACCTTAAGTGTGTAGACCCTATGGGTTCGGGAGACGTGCAGACATGACCAAGACATCTTTCCGGCCAATAACCAGCAGTGGGGTCTGGATATCCATGTTGGTTCCCACACGTTCCATGATGATCTCATCGGGTGAACCACGATGTCAAGGATTCAATTAATCCCGAATGCAATTCCTTTTGTCTATCGGTATGATACTTGCCCGAGATTCGATCATCAATATCCCTACACTTTGTTCAATCTCGTTACCGGCAAGTCTCTTTACTCGTTCTGTAGCACATCATCCCGTGACTAACTCCTTAGTCACATTGAGCTCATTATGATGATGCTCTACCGAGTGGGCCCAGAGATACCTCTCCGTCACACGGAGTGACAAATCCCGGTCTCGATTCGTACCAACTCAACAGACACTTTCAGAGATACCCGTAGTGCATCTTTATAGTCACCCAGTTACGTTGTGACATTTCATACACCCAAAGCACTTCTACGGTATCCGGGAGTTGCACAATCTCACGGTCCAAGGAAATTATACTTGACATTAGAAAAGCTTTAGCATACGAACAACACGATCTAGTGCTATGCTTAAGATTGGGTCTTGTCCATCACATCATTATCCCAATGATGTGATCCCGTTATCAACGACATCCAATGTCCATGATCAGGAAACCATGATCATCTGTTGATCAATTATCTAGCCAACTAGAGGCTTACTAGGGACACATTGTGATCTATATATTCACACATGTATTACTGTTTTCGGTTAATACAATTATAGCATGAAAAATAGACAATTATCAGGAACTAGGAAATATAATAATAACTACTTTATTATTTCCTCTAGGGCATATTTCCAACAGTCTCCCAATTGCACTAGAGTCAATAATCTAGTTACATTGTGATGAATCGAACACCCATAGCATTCTGGTGTTGATCATGTTTTGCTCGTGGAAGAGGTTTAGTCAACGGGTCTGCAATATTCAGATCCGTATGTACCTTACAAATATCTATTTCTCCTTTCTGGACCTAGTCCTGGATGGAGTTGTAGCGGCGTTTGATATGCTTGGTCATCCTATGAAATATGGGCTCCTTGGCTATGGAAATAGCTCAAGTGTTGTCACAGAAGAGTGTTTTCGGGACTGATGCACTTGGAATTACTCCAAGGTCGGTGATAAACTCCTTCATCCAGATCCCTTCTTGAGCTGCTTCCGAAGCAGCTATGTACTCCGCTTCAAATGTAGATGATGCCATGACATCTTGCTTCTAGCTGCACCGGCTGACTGCCCCACCATTCAAAACATACATGTACCCGGTTTGTGACTTGGAATCATAGGGATCTGTGTCCAAGCTAGCATCGGCGTAACCCTTTATGACGAGCTCTACGTCACCTCCATAAACGAGAAACATCTCCTTAGTCCTTTTCAGGTACTTAAGGACATTCTTGACCGCTGTCCAGTGTTCCATACCGGGATCACTTTGGTACCTCCCTACCAAACTTATGGCAAGGTTCACATGAGGTCTGGTACACAACATGGCATACATAAGAGAACCTACGGTTGAAGCGTAGGGGATGGTACTCATCTTCTCCTTTTCTTCGGCCGTGGTCGGGCATTGAGTCTTACTCAATCTCATACCTTGCAATATAGGCAAGAACCCCTTCTTTGACTTATCCATATTGAACTTCTTCAATATCTTATCAAGGTATGTACTTTGTGAAAGACCTATGAGTCATCTTGATCTGTCTATATAGATCTTGATGCCTAATATATATGCAGCTTCTACAAGGTCCTTCATTGAAAAACATTTGTTCAAGTAGGTCTTTATGCTCTCCAATAACTCTATATCATTTCTCATCAACAATATGTCATCCACATATAGTACGAGAAACGCTAGAGAGCTCCATCTCACTTTCTTGAAAATACATTCTTCTCCATAAACCTGTATAAACCCAAACACTTTAATCAAGTCATTAAAGCGAATATTCCAACTCTGAGATGCTTGCACCAGTCCATAGATGGAGCGTTGTAACTTGCATACTTTGTTATCACTCTTAGTATCGACAAAACCTTCTGGTTGCATCATATACAACTCTTCCTTAAGATATACATCAAGGAATGTTGTTTTGACGTCCATTTGCCAAATTTCATAATCATGAAATGCGGAAATTGCTAACATGATTTGGACTGACTTCACCTTCGCTACGGGAGAGAAAGTCTCATCGTAGTCAATTCCTTGAATTTGTCTAAAACCCTTTGCGACAAGTCGAGCTTTATAGATGGTCACATTACCGTCCACGTCAGTCTTCTTCTTAAAGATCCATTTATTTTATATGGCTCGCCGATCATCGGGCAAGTCCACGAAAGTCCATACTTTGTTATCATACATGTATCCTATCTCGGATTTCATGGCCTCAAGCCATTTGTTGGAATCCAGGCCCGACGTCGCTTCTTCAGAGTTTGAAGGTTCACTATTGTCTAACAATATGATTTCCATGACAGGGTTGTCGTACCACTCTGGTGCAGAGCGTAGCCTTGTCGACCTTCGAGGTTCAATAGCAACTTGATCCGAAGTGTCATGATCATCATCGTTAACTTCATCTCTAGCCTGCGCAGGCGCCTCAGAAACATTTTCTTGCGCTGTGCTACTCTCCGGTTCGAGAGGAGGTACGATTACCTCATCAAGTTCTATTTTCCTCCCACTTACTTATTTCGAGAGAAACTCTTTCTCTAGAAAAGATCTATTCTTAGCAACAAATATCTTGCCTTTGATCTCAGGTAGAAGGTGTACCCAATAGGTTCCTTAGGGTATCCTACGAAGAAGCATTTTTCCGCTTTGGGTTCGAGCTTCTCTGGTTGAAGTTTCTTCACGTAAGCATCGTAGCCCAAACTTTAAGAAACGATGGCTTAGGTTTCTTGCCAAACCATAATTCATACGGTGTCGTCTCAATGGATTTAGACGGTGCCCTATTTATAGTGAATGCTGCGGTTTCCAATGCATATCCCCAAAATGATAGTGGTAAGTCGGTAAGAGACACCATAGATCGCACCATATCCAATAAAGTGCGATTACGATGTTCAGACACACCATTACGCTGCGGTGTGCCACGCGGCGTGCGTTGTCAAACAATTCCACATTTCTGCACGTGTGTGCCAAATTCATGACTCAAATATTATCCTCCACAATCAGACCGTAGAAACTTTATTTTCTTGTCGCGTTGATTTTCCACCTCACTGTGAAATTCCTTGAACTTTTCAAAGGTTTCGGACTTGTGCTTCATCAAGTAGACATATCCATATCTACTTAAATCATCAGTGAGGGTCAGATATAACGATAGCCACCACGAGCTTCACTGCTCATTGGACCGCATACATCGGTAGGTATTATTTCCAACAAGTTGGTTGCTCACTCCATTATTCCGGAGAATGGAGTCTTGGTCATCTTTCCCATGAGGCACGATTCGCATGTTTCAAATGATTCAAAATCAAGTGACTCCAAAAGTCAATCTGTATGGAGTTTCCTCATGCGCTTTACACCGATATGACTAAGGCAGCAATGCCACAAGTATGTGGGACTATCATTATCAACCTTACATGTTTTGGTACTCACACTAGGAATATGTGTATCATCACGATCGAGATTCATAATGAATAAACCATTGACTAGCGGGGCATGACCATAGAACATATCACTCATATAAATAAAACAACAATTATTCTCTCACTTGAATGAGTAGCCATCTCGCATTAAGCAAGATCCCGATACAATGTTCTTGCTCAAAGCTGGTACTAAATAACAATTATTGAGGTTTAAAACTAATACGGAAGGTAGATGTAGAGGTAGCGTGCCGACGGCTATCACATCGACCTTGGAACCATTCGCAACGTGCATTGTCACCTCGTCCTTAGACAGACTTCGCTTATTACGCAGTTCCTGCTTAGAGTTGCAAATGTGAGCAACAACACCGGTATCAAATACCCAGGAACTACTTCGAGCGCTCGTAAGGTACACATCAATAACATGTATATCATATATACCTTTGACATTGCCGGCCTTGTTATCCGTTAAGCATTTGGGGCAGTTCCGCTTCCAGTGACCGGTTCCCTTGCAATAGTAACACTCAGTCTCAGGCTTGGTTCCATTCATGTTCTTCTTCCCGACAACTGGCTTACCGGGCGCGGCAACAGCTTTGCACTCTTTCTTGAAGTTCTTCTTACCCTTGCCTTTCTTGAAACTAGTGGTCCTATTGACCATCAACACTTGACGCTCTTTCTCGATTTCTACCTCTGTAGATTTCAGCATTGAATACAACTCGGGAATGGTCTTCTTCATCCCTTGCATGTTGTAGTTCATCACAAAGCTATTATAGCTAGGTGGAAGCGACTGGAGAATTCAGTTAATGAATGCATCATCAGGAAGTTTGACTCCAAGCTGAGTCAGACGACCGTGCAACCCAGACATTCTGAGTATATGCTCACTGACAGAACCGTTCTCCTCCATCTTACAGCTAAAGAACTTGTCAGAGACTTCATATCTGTCGACCTAGGCAGGGCACTAAAAACTAGTTTCAGCTCCTAGAACATCTCATATGCTCTGTATTGCTCAAAACGCCTTTGGAGCCCCGGTTCTAAACTATATAGCATGTCGCACTGAACGAGAGAGTAGTCATCACTTCGCGACTGCGAGGCGTTCTGAATGTCCTGGGCTGCCGGGGTAGTGGGAGGATCACCTAGACCCGCATCAAGGACATAAGCCTTCTTGTCCACAATAAGGATGAACTTTAAGCTACGAACCCAGTCCGCATAGTTGCTGCCATCATCTTTCAGCTTTGTTTTCTCTAGGAACGCATTGAAATTCCGCTTGACAGATGCGTTGGCCATTGGATCTACAATATTTGTAAAGACAACTTTTAGACTAAGTTCATGATAATCAAGTTCATCTAATAAAATTATGTAATGAACTCCCACTTAAATTGACATCCCTCTAGTCATCTAAGTGTTACATGATCCATGTCGATTAGCCCGTGTCCGATCATCACGTGAGACGGACAAGTCATCAATGGTGAGCATCTCCATGCTAATCGTATCAACCATACGACTCATGTTCGACCTTTCGGTCTCCCGTATTCGAGGCCATGTCTGTACATGCTAGGCTCGTCGAGTCAACCTAAGTTTTTTGCGTGTGTAAACTGGCTTACACCCGTTGTATGCGAACGTTAGAATCTATCACACCCGATCATCACATGGTACTTCGAGACAATGATCCTTCGCAACGGTGCATACTTAGGGAAATACTTTCTTGAAATTTTATGAGGGATCATCTTATTAAGCTATCGTCGTTCTAATCAATAATATGAAAAACATGATAAACATCACATGCAATCATATAGTGACATGATATGGCCATTATCATCTTTGCTCCTTTGATCTCCATCTTCGTGGAATTGCATGATCATCATTGTCACTGGCGTGACACTATGATCTCCATCATCATGATCTCCATCATTGTGTCTCCGTGAAGTTGTCACGCCAACTATTACTTCTACTACTATAGCTAACCGTTAGCAATGAAGTAAAGTAATAAACACATGGCGTTGCATCTCCTACAATAAATTAAGACAACTCATATGGCTCCTTCCGGTTGTCGTACTGATCGACATGCAAGTCGTGAATCCTATAACAAGAACATGATCAATCTCATACATCACACATGTAACATCACATCCTTTGGCCATATCACATCACATAGAAAACCCTGCAAAAACAAGTTAGACGTCATCTAATTGTTGTTGCAAGTTTTACGTGGCTGATTTTGGTTTCTAGCAAGAACGGCTTCTTACCTATGTGACTACCACAACATGGATATGCCAAAGCTATTTACCCTTCATAAGGACCCTTTTCATCGAATCCAATCAGACTAGAGTGGGAGAGACTGACACCCGCTAGCCACCTTATGCACTTAATCCCACAATACCGCCGGAAAAGATAAGACTAGTAACAGCAAGCAACTGCCAAAATCAGCGCCCACAACTTTTGTGTTCTACTCGTGCATAGAATCTACGCATAAAACCTTGGCTTGGATGCCACTATTTGAAAACATAGTAAATTCAAAATTTTCCTACGCCATACAAGGATCTATCTATGGAGAGACCAGCAACGAGCAAGAGGGAAGAGCATCTTCATACCTTTGAAGATCGCTAAGTGGAAGCGTTACTAGAACGCGGTTGATGGAGTCGTACTCGTAATGATTCAGATCGTGGTGTGATTCCGATCTACGTGTCGAACCATGGCACCTCTATGTTCAACACACGTGCAACCCGGTGACGGCTCCAACACCATGAACCAGCAAGAAGGAAGGAGAGGTTGAGGGAGAGCTCCGGCAGCACGACGGCGTGGAGGCGATGGAGCTACATGGGACTCCGAGAGGGCTTCGCCAAGCACCGCGGAGGACGAGGAAGGAGAGAGATAGGGTTCCCCGGAGAGAGAGAGGTTTGTGTGTCTAAAAACAGCCCCAACTCATGGGTATATATAGGAGGAGAGGGAGGAGGGGGCACCACCTCTAGGGTTACCAACCTAGGGGTGGCGGCAGCCCCATCTCGCGCCAGGAGGTGGCGGCCATGTGCTAACGGCAGTCCCCGGCAACGACACTAGAAGAATGTTGTTGACGTGTTCCTGACTTGATGCCTTCGCGACAACGGAGCCAGAACTGCTCCTAGTTGCTCAATAATTAGCAATTGTCTTGCAATGGCCCACGAGCGCGTGGGTTCGCGGCAGTTTTCGAGGGTAGAGTACTCAACCCAAATTTGTTGGTTCGCCAGGCAGGAGGTGAGAGGATACTCTCAAGTATTAGTAGTTGAATGTGTCAGATTCAACCAGACATGAAAGATTAGTATCTGCAAGCAAAGTATCAGCAAAAAAGTAGCATGATAACACAACGGTGTCAAAAATGATCTGTTGACAGCAGACTATTCCTAACTATCGTATCAATGGCGCCAGAAGTTGCCCGTAGACGGAAATAGTCTTTTCCCGTCGACGCCGAGCGAACAAGTATTGTAGCAGGTAGCATCAGTGTAACGAGTAACAGCAGTGGCAAGGAACAGCAGTAGTGACAGCAGTAGCAAGTAGCAACAGTAGCAAGTAACAACAGTAGCAGCAGCAGTGGTAACAGCAGCAGAGAAAAACAAGTAACAGTAGTAACAGCAGCGGAGCAAAACAAGTGACAGCAGCAGTGGGACAAACTCGTAGGCAATGGGTCAGACATTCGTTGGATGACATTCATCATGCAACACTTATAACACAGAGAGATATGTGGCTAGCTCCCGTTCGTTAATGTGATGTAGACATGCATTCCATGTGTAGTCATACGTGCTTAGGGAAAAAAACTTGCATGACATCTATTGTCCATCCCTCCCGTGGCAGCGGGGTCCAAAAGGATACTACGGGATATTAAGGTTCTCCTTTTAATAAAGAACCGGAACAACGCATTAGCACTTGGTGAACACATGAACTCCTCAAACTATGGTCATCACCGGGAGTGGTTCCGGTTGTTGTCACTCCGGGGTTGCCGGGTCATAACACATAGTAGGTAACTAAAACTTGTTAGATCGGATCTAAAACACGCACATATTGGTGACAACATAATAATTTCAGATCTGAATTCATGGAACTCGGGCCCTAGTGACAAGCATTAAGCATGGCAAAGTAGTAGCAATATCAATCTCAGAACATAGTGGATACTAGGGATCAATCCCCGTCAAAACTAACTCGATTACATGATAGATCTCATCCTACTCATCACCGCCCAGTGAGCCTACGAATAGATTACTCACGAACGATGAAGAGCTTCGTGGAATTGGAGAGGGAAGAAGGTTGATGATGACGATGGCGACGATTTCCCCTCTCCAGAGCCCAAAACGGACTCCAGATTTGCCCTCCAGATGAAGAACAGGATGTGGCGACGTCTCCGTATCGCAAACGCGACAAAATCTTCTCTTCTTATTTTTTCTAGGCAAAAGTGAATTTATAGAGCTGAGTTTGGGGGTGGCAGAGCCACGTGGGCCCCACAAGCTTGGTTGCCGCGGCCAGGGGGGTGGCCGCGGCAACAGGGCTTGTGGCCCACTCGCCCATCCCCTCCGGTGGATCTTTGCGCAGGTATTTTCCATATTTTCCAGAAAAATTCTCCGTAAATTTTCAGGACGTTCCGAGAACTTACATTTCTGTACAAAAACAACATCATGGCAATTCTGCTGAAAACAGCGTCAGTCCGGGTTAGTTCCATTCAAATCATGCAAATTAGAGTCCAAAACAAGGGCAAAAAGTTTGGAAAAGTAGATACGATGGAGACGTTTCAACTCCCCCAAGCTTAAAACCTTGCTTGTCCTCAGGCAATTTAGTTGACAAACTGAAAGAGAAAGAAAAACTTTGAGAAACTTTGAGAAACTCTGCTTGATCTGTTTGAGAAACTCATAACCTGAATTTCAGCAAGATCACAAGTTAACCACATAAGCAAGTGACACGAAGGTCTCACGTAAACTAATATCAATGGCATAATCAGCTAGCGGGTAAATAATAATGAGTTTCAGATACCAACAATTCAATCAAAACAGGCATGAAGCAATATGAATAGGTGGTATCTCGCTAGCTCTTTCTGAGACCACAAAACATAAATGCAGAGAAATTTCAAAGATCAAGGGCTGACTAAACATTGTAATTCATAGCAACGGAGATCCAGTCATAGTCATACTCAATATCAATCAAAAGCAAAGCATAAAAATGACAGAGATGCTCTCTAATTGGTGCTTATGTAAGAAGAGGATGACTCAACAGGAAAATAAATAGACAGGCCCTTCGTAGAGGGAATCATTGATTTGCAGAGGTGCCAGAGCTCAAGCTTTGAAAACAGAGATAATAATTTTGGGTGGCATACTTTCATTGTCAACGCAATGAGCAAGAGTTCTCAATATCTTCCACGCTATTCATGCTATAGGAGGTTCCCAAACAGAAAAGTAAAGTTTTAACTCCCCCACCACCAATCAATCACACTCCACGGCTAGCCGAATCCTCGGGTACCGTCCATACTAACATCAATCTGGGGGGAGTCTTGTTTTACAGTTATGTTTTCAATTTAAGCGTGGAACTGGGCATTCCAATTACCGACCCCTTTCTCTTGAATGACAGTGAATAAACACATGTCGAGGATAACACGCCTAACATGGAAGATACCAATAGCCCCCTGTCACCACATGAGCGGTCCGGGCATGCAAAACAGATTATTTCTTGAAGGTTTAGAGAATGGCACATGCAAATTTACTTAGAACGGTAGGTGAATACCGCACATAGGTAGGTATGGTGGACTCTCGTGGAAAAACTTTTGGGTTTATGGAAGTGGATGCACAAGCAGTATTCCGCTTAGTACAAGTGAAGGCTAGCAAAAGACTGGGAAGCGACCAACTAGAGAGCGACAACGGTCATCAAGATGCAATGAGTTTGACTAACATGGAGTGCAAGCATGAACAAGATATAAATCACCATGAACACGAACATCATAGAGGCTATGTTGATTTTGTTTCAACTACATGCATGAACATGCGCCAAGTCAAGCCACTTGAATCATTCAAAGGAGAATACCATCCTATCATACTACATCATAGTCATCTCAAAATCTATGTTGGCATTCAAGACAAACCGTTATAAGCTCTAGCTAAATAAGCATGGCATCAAAAACTATGATATCTAAGTTGTCATTGCAAACATGGTTCTCTCACAACAAAGCTGAATCTGGGACGACAAGCTAGTCATATTTACAAAAACAAAAGAGATAGAGTTCATACCAGCTTTTCCAGTCTCAGTCACTTCATCATATATCATCATCATTGCCTTTCACTTTCACGATCGAACGATGTGAACAATAATAAGAGTGCTCGTGCATTGGACTAAGCTGAAATCTGTAGGCAAACACAAAGGAGAAGACAAAGTAATATGGCTCTTTGAAAGCTAAACACGTATGCATGCAAGAGCCACTAAACATTGTAACCAATATCTTCTTCCTTGACCCAAAGAAAAAGAAAACTATTTACACGGGAAAGCTCCCAACAAGCAAAAGAAGAAAAGAAAAAATTTTGGGTTTTCTCAAAAGGACGCAAAACAAGAAAACAAGAAAACGAAAATAAACTAGCAAGGATAATAAAGTGGCAAAGTGTAAACACCGACTAACAAAGTGAAAGCATAAGCATGAATGTAAGGTCGGTGAGAACACGTACTCCCCCAAGCTTAGGCTTTTGACCTAGCTTGGTCTACTCCCAAGGCGGGAAATAACCAGCTCCGGGGTACTCCGGAGCGGACTATGGATGCCACTATTGTGTGAGCTCCTCTGGCTCCCACTGATAAACTGGCGTCTGGTACTCGACTGGCGGCTCGGGCACGGGCACCTCTGCTTGGGCTAAGCCCCAATATGCGTAGATGTCCAAGGGCATAATAGTGTACCTGCCTGCATGAAGATCGAACAAAGAAGGAGCAGGCAAAGTAATAGTCTCTCGAGTACCCTGACTAAATACCAGGTTATAAATCATCCGTCTACTAGCATCTCTATCCAGAAAATCATGGCGAACCATGCTGTCATAATCCAGATATTTCTCAGGAAGAAGCATCTCTTCTTCCTCGCGAAGTCTAATAGGTATCTCAAAGTGTCTAGCAAGACGATTAGCATAGATACCTCCATAGACGACACCTTTGGAACAGTTTGTGTTCAACCGCTGAGCTACTATAGCACCCATGCTATAAGTCTTAGTGCTATAAAGGCCTTCGCGCAAAACCGCAAGGTCTGGAGATCTAAGTGATCCAGCCTCCCCACGGCCAATCAAACATTTTCCCACAAATAATGAGAAGTACCGAAGCACAGGAAAATGTATGCTAGCAATTCTAGCAGAGATACTCCTCTCTCCTCTCCAACAGCAATAGTACCTATGAAATCCGCCAAGTCCCATGGACGAGGATCATGAATATCCCCAACATAAGGTGTAACATCCCAGAATTATAAATTTTGGAATGTTAATAAAATTATTAGATTGATTGTTTGTTTGTTTGCTGAGTGACCGAAACTGGTGTGAAATTTGAAACTTTTCAAAACTTTTGAATGAGAGGGAATAAAATGACTTTCCCCTTCTCGGTGAATTCAAATTCAAGCTTTTAAAAGCAACGAGAGAAGATGACATGACTTCTTCAACCACAAAGAATTTGAACGGAGATATTTGCATTTGAATTCTTTTGCATTTCCATTCGTTTTTCTTCGTGCAAGAAATGTCGGGGAATACATTTTAAAGAGCGGAGGAACATGACCCTCAAATACCCGGGCAATTTTGAATGTTATTTGCACCCTCAAACTTAGAGGATCATTTGAAAATTATTTGCAAAAAGAAATAATGCTTTTAGGGATTTTTGGAAAAAACATTTTTTTTTAGTTTTTATTTTTGCCGTGGAAAAATGCCCATCATCTATATTTTATTTTTCTGATAACTTTAGTATATAAAAACTCTTTATTCCGAATTGATTTGCTTTTCTTTTTAACGTTTTAGTTTCCTAGTTTGGAAAATAGGAAGGAGATCACTTTTATTAAGAATAGGAGCTCGCCCATTTAAGACACTTTCCAAATTTGGCCCAGGAGATCTTCTTCTTCCTCCTCTCTTCTTCACGTGACAGGAAAAACTTCCATCCATGGAGACAGAGAATCCCCTCCTTCCCAATCTCCCTCCTCCTTCCTTCCGGGCGCCATCCGAGACCGCCTATAAAATCCCACCGCCCCCCTCTCTCCATTTTTCCCGAGAAAACCTCCTCTCCTCGCCTCTAACTCGTGCCCCACCTCGCCGGAGTTGTCACCGGAGAACAACAGAGAACACCTCCACCTCGCCACCCCTGCACCTCCTCCACCTCCACCTTCGGCCCTACCCTCCCTGGAGTCCCCACCTTCGGCCCCCTCCACTTCGGCCTCCCTCCCCTCCCAGGAGAGCCCCCTCCACCCTTCGGTTCCTCCCCTGGGACCAGCAACCAGGAGGCAGCAGCTCTTCCCATGTCAGCCCCCTGCACACTCCCTCCTCCCTTTCGGCCCCCCCTCCACCTCGCCTCCCTCCCCGAGAAGCCCCACCGCCCCCTTCCCCACTCCCGCCGGCCCCTCCCCACCCCACCGGAGCCCCCCCCCTCCACCTCGGCCAGCAGCCAACGAGGAAGAACAGCCCCAGCCGAAGGTAACTCCCTCCTCTTCTCTGTTTTTTTTTCTTTTGTTTTGTAGCCCTTAGATCCTATTTAGATGGTTAGATTAGATCCTAGGATAACTGTTCGGTTAGATTAGAAAAACCAGTGGTTTTTAGTTCCACTTATCTTTTAACCAGCGAGTTTTTTAGCCTCGGCCGTTTGCTCAAAACTTTGCAACAAACACCCCCTTAGCCAATCGGAAGATGCCACATGGACCCCTGTCCATGAAGTAGTTTTTTCCTTTTTCTGTTTTAATTCCAAAACAGAGAGAGTTTCAATTTTCTTTTGATCATAACTTTTGATCCACAACTCCAATGGAGTTGATTCTTTTTCTAGTAGCTCACAAATTTCCTGTAGTTTATAAAGACATATAATTTGTCTATGTTTGAAATTTTCAAATATAAGTTAGATCTGATTTAAACCTTGTTTTGCCTATTCCAGGAGTTTGAAAATATATTTTAATTTGATTCCTTCTGGTACTGATCACTAGTGATCCTATTTATAAGTGGTAAAAATTGCAGATTTGTTTGAGTATTTTAGCTCACTGTTTCATGTGAAACAATTTCTGTTTCACCGCTTTTAGGATTTCGGCTAATTCCTTTTCTATTTTTGTTTTAAAATATTTTCTTTATTATTTCAGAAAGATTATTATTGTTTTGTTTATGTTAGTAAACAGTAGTTTTGCATAGTAGATCACCTTCTTTGCCCAATTTGCATGCTGCCTAGGTACTTGGAAACTTTATTCTAGTTGTAGAATTATGTGGTAGGAACACAACAACCCCGACACTTGGCCCCAGGACGACAATGTTATATTTGCTATGCTTAAGTAGACGGGTTATCGGTTGAGTGTATACCACGAGTGATGCGAGATTGATATAATAATCCAGACCGGACTAAGACAAGATTTTCAAGACCTCGGACGCAATGCAACACTGGGTGAAGGACGGTTGACCGGCTCCCTGGAAAACCCAGTGGATGCCCGGGATGCTGGAGAGGCCATGTCATCCTGCGGAAAGCTTCACCCAGGCTCAAAGAGACGGACGGATATTTTCAAGACCCAAGGCTTACCTGCACAGCCACAAGTCATTATGGACTCTGGCTTGGTTGGACAACGCGGCGACTCTCGACAGGCGGTGCTAGCAGATGTAGACGAACGGTAGGAATGGATGGGCACCGACAGGGATTCAGAGGGACCCGTTGAAAGACCATGTTTTGATCATCCGGTCTTCAAACACCTTCGAGTGCGAGGACATACACGGAGGCGATCAAATCTTGTGGGGAACGTGTGCAAAACTCTGCAGAGTACTCAAACCTAATCGATTAGCCGTGTCCACGGTCATGGACAACTTGAGCCAAAGGAACTGAAGTTCTCTGGATTTCTCAACACCATTAAATATATTTGATGTGGGAATTATTGGCAACTCGGGTACGAGAACTGGTTGGCGGAACCATCTCGTTAACAACAAACCTTGTAGTAACATTTTGCTTTCAACCCCTCTTGTTGTAGGATAAAACTGGCTTTATGCAAAACTTAGCTCCACCGACCAAATATGCATGTAGAGATAGTTGATTATGACTTTACCCCTCTCTTATGTGACTTGCCGGCATATTCAATATGTTGACCTACACGGCTGCAACGTCTTATGTTGCAGATATTTTTCTTCGACGAGTAAGAGTACGATTCAGGGTTACGGTCTACACTCAACTTGTCGTTGGTGTTTATTGGGACTCCACTCCCTTGACTGCTTCCGCTGAAATAATTAAGGTATATATCAGTTTTACGCTATTTACATGTGATTGCACTTTGATATATACATTGATGTACTGTGTGTGCCAGCATACTGATCCAGGGATGGCACAGAAACACAGAGGCTTGACTCGTCTTGAGTCAGGTCGCTACATAACGTAATTTGGATGCATTGCAAAAATCCTGTAGTGTCATGCATTGGGGGATATCGTACAACATGAACTCAACCATGGGAGGATTCTTCCTCGGATAAAAGTTCAAGCTTTGAACGAAAATATTGGTGAGGAGGAGGTATTGTGAGCACTTATCTTCAACGAACGCGGTAAGACCCACGTTCTCCACCAAGTAATAAAAGTCTTCATAAAGCCCGGCGGTGCGCAAAAATTCATCACTTGGCCACTCGCACGCTCGAACTTCTGTGACTCGAGGAACCACGTACTTGGGGGGGTTCTTCTCATCCTCCTTGGGGTTACGGCTTGAAGAGCCTCTCAAGAACCTCCTCATCTTTTTTCCTTTTCTAGCTTTGAAAAATTCTGAAATTTTTAGAGACTTCGAAAGAAAAGTGAGTAAAGATTAACCCAACTCGTAGCAACTACTCCTACCAGAGCCTAGACACCGTATCACGCGCTACAACTACTTGGGACCAGCTAAAATCAACATTTCAAGCTCAAGAACAGGGTCACCAAGGTAGCAAGAATACGCGAAGTATAAAGCACTAGAGCAAAAACTAATTGGACCAATGGAGGAGTCACTTACCAAGGAGCAATTTCCCCAAAACGGTTCGGATAATGATGCTTTGAGCAAGGAAATCAAAAATCACAGCCAAATGAGCAAGAACACGGGTTTGAGCTATGAAACAATTTCTTCTCGAGGAAGAAGAAGAGGATGGGAGCTGGAATGAGTGGAGGGGGTCCCCGTGGGCCCCACAAATTTGCTTGCCGCGGCAAGGGGGGTGTCCGCGGTGACAGGGCTTGTGGCCCACTGGGGTGGCCCCCAGGCCAGCTCTCAGTCCCAGTATTTTTCAAATATTCCAGAAAAAATCATACTAGATTTTCAGGACCATCGGAGAACTTCTATTTTCGGGGTATTTTTCTCTGGGACGCTAAAACAGAAAACAGGGAAAACTAAACTAAACCTATCATTATTCTTCTAAGCAAATGAAAATGAAAGCTTAAAACAGAGGTATGTGACTCTTTGATTCATCCATTTCATGGTCATCGAAAGAAATCCGTCAATGGGTTGATCAAATCCTTATGACAAAACTTTGTCGAATCGCAAAAGAGAACGGAGAATTTTCGAATAGCCACTAAGTTACCTCAATGGGGATGTGGATCTCCCCAACAAGCAAATCATACTTCATCTTGACACGAGGAATAGGGCATTCAAAGCTCGCAATAAGAAACGATGAAGTCTTTTCGATAGCATTGATGCAATGTACTTGATATCGTTTCTTCGGAAAGTGCACGGTGTGCTCATTATCACTGACATGGAAAGTGACATTGCCTTTGTTGCAATCTATAACAGCCCCTGCAGTGTTTAAAAATGGTCTTCCAAGGATGACCGCCATGGCATCGTCCTCGGGAATATCCAAGATAACAAAGTCTGTTAAGATAGTGGTGTTAGCAACCACAACAGGCACATCCTCGCAAATGCCAACAGGGAAAGCAGTTGATTTGTTGGCCATTTGCAGAGAGATTTCAGTCGGTGTCAACTTATCCAGTTCAAGTCTCCGATAAAGAGAGAGCGGCATAACACTAACACCGGCTCCAAGGTCACATAAGGCAGTTCTTACGTAGTTTCCTCTAATGGATCAAGGTATAGTGGGCACTCTGGGATCACAAAGTTTCTTAGGAGTTCCACCTTTGAAAGTGTAATTAGCAAGCATGGTGGAGATCTCAAGATCTGGTATCTTCCATTTATTGGTCACGATATCTTTCATGTACTTGGCATACAGAGACATTTTGAGCATATCAACTAACCGCATCTGCAGAAAGACGGGTCTTATCATTTCAATAAAGCGCTCAAAAACCTCATCATCCTTTTTCTTGGATGGCTTAGGAGGAAAGGGCATAGGTCTCTGAACCCATGGCTCCCTTTCTTTACTATACTTCCTAGTAGTGAAGTCATTCTTATCGTATCTCTTAGGTTGTGGATTATCAGGATTAACCGTGGGTTCAATCTCCACATCCTTATCATTGCTAGGTTGAGCATTATTATGAACATCACTGTCCACATTGTCACCAGGTTCATGTTCATCACCAGATTGTGTTTCTGCATCAGACGCAGAAATATCATTAGGTTCTTCAGGTGTGACAGTATTTGGTGAACTAACATGCAGGTTTCTATCATCCTTCTTCTTCTCCTTAGGATGATTGCGTGCATCTGCATTAATTCCTTGAGAATCTTGATCAATTCTCTTAGGATGACCCTCAGGATACAAAGGTTCCTGAGTCATTTTGCGTCCTCTAGTAATGACTCTGACAGAGTTGTCATTTAATTCATTGAGCAGGTCATTCTGAGCTTTAAGTACTTGTTCTACCTGAGTAGTAATCATAGAGGCATGTTTACTCAGAAGCTTCAGATCATTGACATTTCTGTCTACACGAGCACTTAAACGACTAAGCATACGAGTACTTTGTTCCAAATGTCTGCTGACATAATTATTGAAACTCTGTTGTTTGGCAACAAAGTCGTCAAGTTCATCAAAGCATAGGCTAGCAGGTTTATCAAAAGGAATATCACTCTCATCAAGCCTACGCAGAGAATTTACTTCTACTACCTGTATCGGGTTATCGAGACCATGGATCTCTTCGATAGGTGGTATATTTTTGACATCTTCAGATCTAATGCCTTTCTCTTGCATATATTTCTTGGCTTCTTGCATATCTTCGGGACTGAGGAATAGAATACCTCTTTTCTTTGGAGTTGGCTTAGGAGGTGGTTCGGGAATAGTCCAAGCATAATCGTCGACCAAGATGTTATTCAGTAGAGTCTCAGCTTGTTCTACAGTTCGTTCCCTAAAAACACAACTGGCACAACTATCTAGGTGGTCTCTAGAAGCATCGGTAAGTCCGTTATAGAAGATATCAAGTATCTTGTTCTTCTTAACAGGGTGATCGGGCAAAGCATTCTATAGCTGGACGATCCTCCCCCAAGCTTGTGGGAGACTCTCTTCTTTGAGTTAAGAAAAATTGTATATTTCCTGCAAGGCAGCTTGCTTCTTCTAGGCAGGGAAATATTTCTCATAGAAGTAATAGACCATATCCTGGGGACTACTCACACATCTAGGAGCAAGAGAAGTGAACTAGGCTTTAGCGTCATCCTATAGAGAGAAAGGAAACAGCTTAAGGATCTAGTAGTGGCGGATCTTCTCCTCACTAGTGAAAAGGGTGGCTATATCGTGTCGTTTGGTAAGATGGGCTACGACCGTCTCAGACTCATAACCGTGGAAAGGATCAGATTCGACTAGAGAGATTATCTGAGGATCGACAGAGAATTCATAATCCTTATCGGTGATAAAGATAGGTGAAGTGGCGAACTTCGGGTCGTATTTCATCCTAGCTTTCAAAGATTTTTCCTTCCACTTGACAAGTAATTTCTCAGCGTCGTAGGCATCCTTACACGCAAGAAAATCCTCAGCTATATCTCCCTCCATAACATAACCCTCAGGTATATCAGGCAATTCATATCTAGGAGAGCTAGATCTAGCAGGAGCAAAAGCAGGTTCTATCTCAATAGTATCGGCAGTTTCAGAAGCATCACGAGCATTGGCAGTAACTCTAGAAATATGAGCATCAAGGAATACCCCTAGTGGCACATCAGGCAAAGTAGCTTCTCTAGCAGTATCAAGCATAGCATCATCAGGCAAAGCAGTATCTCTAGCATCATCAGTCAAAGCAGTATCGAGCATAGCATCTCTTGCAGTATTAGGCATAGCATCTCTAGCAGTATCAGGCATAGCAGCATCATCAGCATCATCAAGCACAGGCGACATATCAAGATTTCTAGCAGGAGGTGGTGTCGCAAACTTACTCATAACTGAAGGTGAATCAAGTGCAGAGCTAGATGGCAGTTCCTTACCTCCCCTCGTAGTTGAGGGAAAGACTTTGGTTTTTCGATCTTTCAGATTCTTCATAGTGATCAGCAAATATAAATCCCAAGTGAGTCAGAGAATATAGCAATACCTCCCCGGCAACGGCGCCATAAAAATGCTGCTAACGGCAGTCCCCGGCAACGACACTAGAAGAATGTTGTTGACGTGTTCCTCACTTGATGCCTTCGCGACAACGGAGCTAGAACTGCTCCCAGTTGCTCAACAATTAGCAATTGTCTTGCAATGGCCCACCAGCGCGTGGGTTCGTGGCAGTTTTCGAGGGTAGCGTATTCAACCCAAATTTGTTGGTTCGCCAGGCAGGAGGTGAGAGGATACTCTCAAGTATTAGCAGCTGAATGTGTCACATTCAACCACACCTGAAAGATTAGTATCTGCAAGCAAAGTATCAGCAGCAAAGTAGTATGATCACAACGGTGTCAGAAATGATCTTTTGATGGCAGACTACTCCTAACTATCGTATCAATGGCGCCAGAAGTTGCCCGTAGACGGAAATAGTCTTTTCCCATCGACGCCGAGCGAACGAGTATTGTAGCAGGTAGCAGAAGTGTAACGAGTAACAGCAGTGGCAAGGAACAACAATAGTGATAGCAGTAGCAAGTAGCAACAGTAGCAAGTAACATCAGTAGCAGCAGCAGTGCTAACAGCAGCAGAGCAAAACAAGTAAAAACAGTAACAGCAGCAGAGCAAAACAAGTGACAGTAGCAGTGGGACAAACTCGTAGGCAATGGGTCGGCGATTCGTTGGACGACATTCATCATGCAACAGTTATAATACGGAGAGATATGTGGCTAGCTCCCGTTCATCAATACGATGTAGGCATGCATTCCGTGTGTAGTCATACGTTCTTAGGGAAAAGAACTTGCATGACATCTATTGTCTATCCCTCCCGTGGCAGCGGGGTCCAAAAGGATACTACGGGATATTAAGGTTCTCCTTTTAATAAAAAACCGGAACAATGCATTAGCACTTGGTGAACACATGAGCTCCTCAAACTATGGTCATCACCGGGAGTGGTTCCGGTTATTGTCATTCTGGGGTTGCCGGGTCATAACACATAGTAGGTAACTACAACTTGCAAGATAGAATCTAAAACACACATATATTGGCGACAACATAATAGGTTCAGATCTGAAATCATGGCACTCGGGCCCTAGTGACAAGCATTAAGCATGGCAAAGTAGTAGCAACATCAATATCAGAACATAGTGGATACTACGGATCAATCCCCGTCAAAACTAACTCGATTAAATGGTGGATCTCATCCTACTCATCACCGCCCAGCGAGCCTACGAATAGATTACTCACGAACGATGAAGAGCTTCATGGAATTGGAGAGGCGAGAAGGTCGATGATGACGATGGCGACGATTTCCCCTCTCCGGAGCCCAAAACGGACTTCAGATCTGCCCTCCAGATGAAGAACACTATGTGGCGGCGTCTCCGTATCGCAAACGCGACGAAATCTTCTCTTCTTATTTTTTTTTGGGTGAAAGTGAATTTATAGAGCTAACTTTGGGGGCGGCACAGCCACGTGGGCCCCACAAGCTTGGTTGCCCTGCCAGGGGGGTGGCCGCGGCAACAGGGCTTGTGGCCCACCGGCCCATCCCCTCCGGCGGATCTTTGCGCAGGTATTTTTCATATTTTCCAGAAAAATTCTCCGTAAATTTTTAGGACGTTCCGAGAACTTTCATTTCTGCACAAAAACAACTACATGGAAATTCTGTTGAAAACAGCATCAGTCCGTGTTAGTTCCATTCAAATCATACAAATTAGAGTCCAAAACAAGGGAAAAATATTTTGGAAAAGTATATACGATGGAGACGTATCACCATGGCAGGGAGAGGGAGGGGTGGCGCGTCAGGTGGGCCTCGGCCCCCTCCTGCGCTAGGGTTGCCCCACCCTCTTCCCTCCTTTGCCACGCCTTGGGTTGGGTGGCAGACGATCCAGCCCACCAAGGGGCTGGTTCCCTCCCACATTTGGCCCATGTAGCCTCCCGGGGCTCGTGGTCCCTCCCGGTGGACCCCCGGAACCCTTCCGGTGGTCCATGTACGTTACCGGTGATGCCCGAAACATTTCTGGTATCCAAAACCTCACTTCCTATATATAAATATTTTCCTCCGGACCATTCCGGAGCTCCTCATGACGTCCGGTAACTCATCCGGGACTCCGAACAACCTTTGGTAACCACGTACACTATTTCCCTATAGCCCTAGCGTCATCGAACCTTAAGTGTGTAGACCCTACGGGTTTGGGAGACGTGCAGACATGACCGAGACATCTCTCCGTCCAATAACCAACAGCGGGGTCTGGATATCCATGTTGGTTCCCACACGTTCCACAATGATCTCATCGGATGAACCACGATGTCAAGGATTCAATCAATCCCGTATGCAATTCCCTTTGTTTGTCGGTATGATACTTGCCCAAGATTCGATCGTCCGTATCCCTATACTTTGTTCAATATCGTTACCGACAAGTCTCTTTACTCATTCCGTAGCACATCATCCCGTGACTAACTCCTTAGTTGTACTGAGCTCATTATGATGATGTTCTACTAAGTGGGTCGAGAGATACCTCTCCGTCACACGGAGTGACAAATCCCGGTCTTGATTCGTACCAACTCAACAGACACTTATGGAGATACCTGTAGTGCATCTTTATAGTCAACCAGTTACGTTGTGACGTTTGATACACCCAAAGCACTTCTACAGTATCCGGGAGTTGCACAATCTCACGGTCCAAGGAAATGATACTTGACATTAGAAAAGCTTTAGCAGACGAACAACACGATCTAGTGCTATGCTTAGGATTGGTTATGGTCCATCACATCATTCTCCCAATGATATGATCCCATTATCAACGACATCCAATGTCCATGATCAGGAAACCATGATCATCTGTTGATCAACGAGCTAGCCAACTAGAGGCTTACTAGGGACACATTGTGATCTATATATTCACACATGTATTACTGTTTCCGGTTAATGCAATTATAGCATGAACAATAGACAATTATCATGAACAAGCAAATATAATAATAACTACTTTATTATTGCCTCTAGGGCATATTTCCAACAAATGCCATAATCCTTAAGTGTTCGTGTCATCCACAGTAATTGTGCACAACATGATCCGATGGTAATGTATTCCGCTTCGGTAGTAGAGAAAGATACCGAGTTTTGTTTCTTTGATGACAAAGACACAAGAGATCTCCCAAAAATTGAAATGTACTCGAGCTGGAATTTCTATTAACCTTATCGCCGGCATGTCCGAGTCGGAATAGCAAACAAGATTAAAAGTAGATCCCTTGGGATACCATATGCCAATGTTTGGTGTACGTATCAAGTATCTCACAATTCTTTTCACACCCTTTGATGACACTCCTTAGGTTCCGCTTGATATTGGACACACATGCAAACACTCAACATGATATCGGGACGGCAAGCACATAGATATAGCAATGAACTGATCATTGATCGATAGAAATTTTGATCAACCGGTTTGTCCTCCTTAGTGAGGTCAACATGTCCACTAGTAGGCATGTGAGTTTTCATACCTTTGCATCCTTGCATGTTTAACTTCTTGATCAAGTCATTGGTGTACTTTGTTTGATTTGCAAACCAAGGAAGAATTTCAGCTCACACAACTTGGACATCCCATACATCTGTCACATCAATCTTCCAAACTTCTCACTAAAATGTGGGTTAGTAGATCCAAAGATAATATCATCCACATATATTTGGCACAAAAATAGTTCGCCATTAACTCGCTTATTGAATAAGGTTGTGTCATTTTTACAAATCTCAAAACCATTTTCAATGAGAAACTTCGTTAGGCATTTGTACCAAGCTCGAGGGGCTTGTTTAACACCATATAAAGCTTTACGAAGTTTGTAAACATCATTAGGTTTCTTAGGGTTCACAAAGCTAGGAGGTTGTTTGACATAAACTTCCTCATGAATTTCTTCGTTTATAAACACTTTTGATATCCATTTGGTAAAGAGTAATATCATGGTGATTGCCATAAGCGAGAAGAATGTGAATGACTTCAAGTCTAGAAACGAGGGCATAGGTATCATCGTAGTCCATACCTTTGACTTGCGTGTATCCTTGGGCTACGAGACATGCCTTGTTGCGTACAACTTGATCATCTTCATCTTGTTTGTTCTGAAACACCCATTTTGTACCAGTGATATTGTGCTCGTCCTTGGGCTTTCCTACGGGTATCCAAACTTCATTCCTCTCAAAGTTGTGTAGCTCTTCGTGCATGGCATTCACCCAATTTGGGCCTTGAAGTGCTTCTTCTACCTTCATAGTCTCAATGCTAGAATTAAATGAGTAATTATCACAAATTTTAGCTAAACGAGTTTTAGAGTAAGTGATTATCTCGGGTTGTATGTTACCGAAGATTTTATTCATTGGATGATCCTTGTCCACTCTTTCTCGAACTCGTGATAGATTTTTATTGTTGGATGGTGGAGCTTCCTCGTCATCTTGTTCTTTGTCGTTGTTGAAGGTGTCATCTCCTTGAGATGGTGGTGAAGAAGCTTGAGGTGGATCTTCATGATGTACTTCTTCCTCCTCTTCATCATGTCATGTACCACTTGTGGATTCCTTCATGTCTTTTTGTGGGTCTCCTTGACGCGAAGTGGGGGCTTCCACTTGAGTTGATGAAGTACTTTCCTTCACCTCCAGGGGATGAATCTTACCGATAGGTAGATCTTGGGTGGCTTCCGAAAGTTCCTTATCGCCTACATCATTTTGAAATTATTCGACTTGTGAACAATTAGATTCATCAAAGTTCACATCTACCGCCTCTTCAACTTTTCGAGTGAATTTGTTGTAGACACGGTAAGTGTGAAAGTTTCATCCATAACCAAGTAGGAAACCTTCATGAGTTTTAGGACCAAATTTAGAACAACGATTCATAGAAAGAATGTAGCAATTAGAGCCTAATACTTGAAAGTATCCAACTTGGGGTTTGTTACCGGTGAGTAGCTCACATGCCATTTTCAGAGAAGCTTGTGTAAGTAGAATCGGTTTGTGTTATGACAAGCTGTTTGCACGGCTTCAACCCAAAAGTGTCATGGTGCCTAGTATTCACCAAGCATCATTCTAGCCATCTCTATGAGAGTCCGGTTCTTCCCCTCAACAACTCCATTTTGTTGAGGTGTGTACGTCGCAAAGAACTCATGTGAGATACCTTCTTCATCAAGAAAAGTATCCTCATTTGTGTTCTTGAACTCTGATCCATTGTCGCTCTAAACTTTCTTGATCTTCACTTCAAACTGATTTTGAGATTTTTGAGAAAAGTTCTTGAAGATATGTTGTACCTGCAACTTGTCATCAAGAAAGAATACCCATGTAAATATCAAAAAATCATCAACAATAACTAAACCATAAGAATTTCCAACAAGGCTCTTGTAAGCATCGGGACCAAAGAGATACATGTGAAGCAGCTCGAGTGGCTTCTTGTAGTCATGATGTTCTTCACGGGATGACTTCCACCGACTTGCTTTCCTGCTTGACAAGCACTACAAAGTCTATATTTTTCAAATATAACATCTTTAACACCAATAATATGATCACCTTTGATAATCCTAACAAGATTACGCATACCAACATGTCCTAGCCTTCTATGCCATAACCAACCTCTAGAATATTTTGCAATAAGACATGTACGGGGTTTGGATCTTTCAGTGAAATCGACAATGTATAGATCACCTCTATGAAAACTGGAAAAGACCATGTTATGATTGTCGCTACGAAACACTTGGCAGTCAAGTTCCATAAATAGCAGATTGACGCCAAAGTATGCTAGTCTAGATACGAAAGAATATTGTAGCCAAGGGATACAACTAGCATGACATTTTGAATGGAACTATCATGAGATATGGCCGAGTACCTTACGCTTGGAGTTGTCCCCAAAAGTCACATACCATCGTGGTCCATGGTTTGGTGTAATCTCATGAAATGTGTCTCTATATCTGGTCATCTGATCGGTGCATCCACTTTCAACTATCCACTCCTTTCCTCCGACCATGTAGACTCTAAGGTCTCCCATAAGACCGAGGCTCCTCATGGTCTTCTCATACTCGATGTCAAGAATTTTGTCTTCATTGTCACCGTTAGAGGGGATATCCTTGTCGCAAGAATCAAAAGGTTCATCAAAATTCCATTATGATAGTGTTAATGTTTATGCATGCAAATGGATTCAAGAATGATGTTATTTATGGTAATGAAATCTCCTTTAGAACGCATGAGGTCATGAATCTCAAATAGATATTTATCAAAGCTAGGATCGTTTGGCTTCATAAAAGGCAATAGAATTTTGGAAAATGATATCAAGATTTTTGAAGGAGTAGTGGGGATATCTTTTCTCCAAATCTTTCCACAAAGTATAAGCACATTCAAAGTTCTTCATATGATTAAGAACATTTCTTGGCAATGCTCCAATGATGAGATTAACAATTTTAAGACGACTCTGCATATTAACTTCATCATCATGAGAAGGATGTAAGGGATCAATGGGAGGCACACAAGGATATTCAACATACTTCCACAAATGGAATTCATATAATATATAAAGCATTTCACCTTTCCAATCTCTATAGTACTCCCCATTGAGAACACACACTCTACAACTAAGATTCACCAAATTAGACATACCCATTGATACCTCTCCGTCGTATCTACTTTTCCAAACTCTTTTGCCCTTGTTTTGGACTCTAATTTGCATGATTTGAATGGAACTAACCCGGACTGACGTTGTTTTCAGCAGAATTGCCATGGTGTTGTTTTTGTGCAGAAATAAAAGTTCTCGGAATGACCTGGAAATTTAGGAGGATTTTTTGTGGAATATATAAAAAATACTGGCGAAAGAATTACCTGGAGGAAAGGAGCAAGGATCCCACAAGCCCAGGAGGCGCGCCCCCCTAGCCGCGCCTCGCAGGCATGTGAGGCCCTCGTGGCTCCGCCGCCTCCAACTCCAGCTCTATATAGTCTCTCTCGCCCAGAAAAAATTAAGAGAGAAGATTTCATCGCGTTTTACGACACGGAGCCGCCGCCACCACCTGTTCTCCCTCTGGAGGGCAGATCTGGAGTCCGTTCCGGGCTCCGGAGAGGGGAGATCGACGCCGTCGTCATCATCAACCATCCTTCATCGCTAATTCCATCATGCTCTTCACCGTTCGTGAGTAATCTCACCGTAGGCTTGCTGGACGGTGATGGGTTGGATGAAATCTATCATGTAATCGAGTTAGTTTAGATGGGGATTGATCCCTAGTATCCACTATGTTGTGAGATTGATGTTGCTACTACTTTGCTATGCTTAATGCTTGTCACTAGGGCCCGAGTGCCATGATTTCAGATCTGAACCTATTATGTTTTCATCAATATATGTGTGTTCTTGATCCTATCTTGCAAGTTGTAGTCACCTACTATGTGTTATGACCCGGCAACCCTGGAGTGACAATAGCCGGAACCACTCCCGGAGATGACCATGGTATGAGGAGTTCATGTATTCACTAAGTGCTAATGCTTTGTTCCGGTTATCTATTAAAAGGAGACCCTGAATATCCCTAAGTGTCCATTAGGACCCCGCTGCCACGGGAGGGATCGACAATAGATGTCATGCAAGTTCTTTTCCATAAGCACGTATGACTATATACGGAATACATGCCTACATTACATTGACGAACTGGAGCTAGTTACATATCTCCACATGTTATAACTGTTACATGATGAATGTTATCCGACATAATTATCCATCACCGATCCAATGCCTACAAGCTTTTACTACTGGTCCTTGCTATGTTACTATACCGCTACTGCTGTCACTTCTGCTACTATTACCGCTACTGCTGTCACTACTGCTACTGTTGCCGCTGCTACCGTTACTATCTCGCTACTTTGCTACTGAAACTTTGCTGCACATACTAAGTCTTTAAGGTGTGGTTGAATTGACAACTCAACTGCTAATACTCGAGAATATTTTTTGGCTTCCCCTTGTGTCGAATCAACAAATTTGGGTTGAATACTCTACCCTCGAAAATTGTTGCGATCCCCTATACTTGTGGGTTATCAAGACTATTTTATGGCGCCGTTGCCGGGGAGGCATAGCTCTATTCTCATAATCACTTGGGATTTACGTCTGTTGATCACTATGAGGAATCCGAGAGATCCAAAAACTAAAGTCTTGCCCTCAACTACGAGGACAGGTAAGGAACTGCCATCTAGCTCTGCACTTGATTCACCTTCAGTTATGAGTAAGTTTGTGGCACCACCACCTACTAGAAATTCTGATGTGTCACCTATGCTTGATGATGCTACTTCTGCTATACATGATGCTTATGATGATGCTTTGCTTGATACTGCTTTGCCACTGGGTGCATTCCTTGATGCACAAATTGCTAGAGTTGCTGCTGAATGTGATGATACTTGTGAAACTGCTGAAACTATTAAAGTAGAACCTGTTGTTTCACCTCTTAGAACGAGCTCTCCTAGATATGAATTGCCTGATATACCTGAGGGTTATGTTATGGAGGGAGAGGTATCTGAAGACTTTCTTGCTTGTAAGGATAGCTATGATCTTGAGAATTTATTGCGCAAGTGGAAAGAAAAATCTCTGAATGCTAGAATGAAATACGATCCTAAGTTTGCTACTTCACCCATCTTTGTGACTAATAAGGATTATGAATTCTCTGTTGATCCTGAGTTGATCACTTTGGTTGAATCTGATCCTTTTCATGGTTATGAGTCTGAAACGGTTGTAGCACATCTTACCAAGCTGAATGATATAGCCACCCTATTCATGAGTGAGGAAAAGATTCGCCATTACTATATCCTTAAGTTGTTTCCTTTCTCGCTAAAGGGTGATGCTAAGACTTGGTTTACTTCTCTTGCTCCTGGTTGTTTGCGTAGTCCCCGGGATAAGATATACTACTTCTCTGAGAAATATTTTCCTGCCCATAAGAAACAAGTTGCCTTGCAGGATATATATAACTTTGCGCAAGTTGAAGAAGAGAGTCTCCCACAAGTCTGGGGGAGGCTTGTCCAGTTGCTGGATGCTATGCCTGACCACCCTCTTGAGAAAAATGAAATACTTGATATCTTTTATAATGGACGAACCGATGCTTCTAGGGACCACCTAGATAGTTGTGTTGGTTGTATTTTCAGGGAACGAACTATGGAAGAAGCTGAAATTCTATTGAATAATATCTTGAGCAATGATAATGCTTGGACTATTCCCGAACCACCTCCGAAGCCAACTCCAAAGAAAAGAGGTATTCTATTCCTCAGCCGTGAAGATATGCAAGAAGCCAAGAAATCTATGCAAGAGAAAGGTATTAAATCTGAAGATGTTAAGAATCTACCACCTATCAAAGAGATACATGGTCTTGATAACATGACACAGGAAGTAAAGGTAAATTCTCTTCGTAGATTCAATGAGAGTGATATTCCTTTTGATAAACCTGCTGGCTTATGCTTAGATGAATTTGATAACTTCTTGCCAAACAACAAAGTTTCAATGATTATGTTAGCAGACAATTGGAACAAAATGCTCGCATGATTAATCATTTAAGTGCTTGTGTGGATAGAAATGTCAATGATCTTAAGCTTTTGAGTAAACATACCTCTATGGTCACTACTCAAGTAGAACAAGTACTTAAGGCTCAAAATGACTTGCTCAATGAGTTGAATGAGAATTCTGTTAGAGTCGTCACTAGAGGTGGTAGAATGACTCAGGAACCTTTGTATCCTGAGGGCCATCCTAAGAGCATTGAACAAGATTATCAAGGAGTTAGCACTCAGGCACCTATTCATCCTAGTAAAAGGAAGAAAAATAAAGATGATAGGAACTTGCATGCTAGCAAACCTGCTACTGTTACTCCTGAGAGTCCAAATGATATCTCTGTTTCTGATGCCGAAACACAATCTGGTGATGAACATGAGCCTAGTGATAATATCGATAGTGGTGTTCATGGTGATGCTCAACCTAGTAAAGATAAGGATGTGGAGATTGAACCGAGTGTTGATCTTGATAAGCCACAACCTAAGAACAGGAGATATGATAAGAACGACTTCATTGCTAGGAAGCATGGTAAAGAAAGAGAACCATGGGTTTAGAAACCCATGCCCTTTCCTCCCGAACCATCCAAGAAAAAGGATGATAAAGATTTTGAGCGCTTTGTTGAAATGATTAGACCTGTCTTTCTGCAAATGCATTTGACAGATATGCTCAAAATGTCTCCTTATGATAAGTACATGAAAGATATTGTGACTAATAAAAGGAAGATACATGAAGTTGAGATTTCCACCATGCTTGCTAATTACACCTTCAAGGGTGGAACTCCTAAGAAACTAGGTGACCCCGGAGTGCCCACTATACCTTGCTCCATTAAAGGAAATTATGTTAGAACTGCTTTATGCGACCTTGGAGCTGGTGTTAGTGTTATGCCTCTCTCTCTTTATCGTAGACTTGAATTGGATAAGTTGACACCCACTAAAATGTCCTTGCAAATGGTCGACAAATCAACTTCTTTTCCTATCGGCATTAACGAGGATGTGCCTGTTGTGGTTGCTAATGTTACTATCTTAACGGACTTTGTTATTTTGGATATTCCCGAGGATGATGCCATGGCGGTCATCCTTGGAAGACCCTTTTTAAACACTAGGGGGCTGTTATTGATTGCAACAAAGGCAATGTCACATTCAGTGTTAATGGTAATGAGCACACGGTGCACTTTCCAAAGAAACAATATCCAGTACATTGCATCAATGCTATTGAAAGAACTCATCAATTCTTATTGGAAGCTTTGAATGCCCCATACCTACTGTCAAGATGAAGTATGATTTACTTGTTGGGGATATGCACATCCCCATTGAGGTAACCTAGTCATTATTCAAAAATTCTCTGGTTTTATGCGATTCGAAAAAAGTTTGTCAAGGAGACTTGATCAACCTCATTGACGAATTTCTTTTGATGACCATGAGATGGATGAATCTAGGAGTCACAACCTTCTGTTCCGAACTTTTACTTTCTTAAGCTTAGAAGAAAAATGATAAATTTAGCTATATTTTACTGTCTTCTGCTTTTTGCATCCCTTAGAAAAGTGTCCCGGAAATAAAAGTTCTTCAAATGCCCTGAAATTCAAGTATGATTTTTTTTGGAATATATGAAAATTTCTGAGATAGAGAGCTAGTCAGGGGGATTTACCTGTGGGCCACAATCCCAGGAGGCACGACCACCCCCCTTGCTGCACGTGGCAGGCTTGTGGGTCCCACGTGGCCCCCCTCCAGTTATTCCAGCTCCCATCTCCTTCTTCTACCTCCAGAAAAAATCATTCCACAACTCAAACCCTTGTTCTTGCTCTTCTTGCTGCATTTTTTGATCTTCTTGTGCAAAGCCCCATTCACCAAACTGTTTTGGGGGAATTGTTCCTTGGTATGTGGCTCCTTCATTGGTCCAATTAGTTTTTGCTGTAGGGCTTTATTTGTTGCATATTTTTGCTACCTTGGTGACCCTGTTCTTGAGCTTTGCATGCTAATTTTAGCTGGTCCCAAATGGTTTTGATGCATGATATGGCCTCTAGGAACTTGTAGGAGTAGTTTCTATGAGTTTTTTTGAGCCTTGTTCACTCTTCTTTTGAGTCACTAAATGTTTTAGAAAAGGAAGACGTTCAGGAGAAACTATCATGGTGGTTCCTCAAGCAAAAGGGGTCCCCGTCTCTTGATTCGGGAGCCCAATCCTTATCAGCCGAGGAACGCACAGGTACAACCATGTGAATGGCCTTCCGATGAATTCATGATTGATGCAGGTTTCAAGGATGAGTTTGATACATTTGTTCACAACGCCGGGCTCGAAGAATTCATCTCCAACAAATGTGAACAGTATACTACACTCACTGCCTCTTTTGTTCGTAGATTCAAATTTTTAGTTGGTAGTGACACATCCATACTTTTTGATCTTTATGACAAATCGTATACCATGGATTTAGAGGATTTTTATAGAATTTGCAAGATACCTGATTGGGGTAGTCTCAATGATCCTCCTAAGTCTTCAGTTAGAGATTTTATCTCTAGTATAACTGTTGGAGAAACTAGAGATATTACGCAGGTGCTACTTCTCAAACAACAGCGCCAAAATTTGACACGTTGACGGAGACTTGCTTGTGTTGGTTTTTCCGTTGAAGAGGAAAGGGTGATGCAGCACAGGAGCAGTAAGTATTTCCCTCAGTTTGAGAACCAAGGTATCAATCCAGTAGGAGAATCTGGTCATGTCCAGAGTACCTGCGCAAACACAAAAGAGCTTGCACCCAACGCTATAAAGGGATTGTCAATCCCTTCAAGATTGTCTGCAAAGTGAGATCTGAAGGCAGAAAGTGCAACGAAGTAAAAAGTGTATGGCTGAAAATATGGTGTGGAGTAGACCCTGGGGGCCATAGTGTTCACTAGAGGCTTCTCTCAAAATAGCTAGTATTACGGTGGGTGAAAAAATTGTTGTCGAGCAATTGATAGAACCGCGGAAAGTCATGACGATATCTAAGGCAATGATCATACATATAGGCATCACGTCCGAGACAAGTAGACCGATACTTTATGCATCTACTACTATTACTCCACACATCGACCGCTATCCACCATGCATCTAGTGTATTGAGTTCCTGACGAACAGAGTAACGCCTTAAGCAAGATGACATGATGTAGAGGGATAATCTGAAACCAATGATGAAAACCCCATCTTTTTACCCTTGATGGCAACAACACGATACGTGCCTCGCTACCCCTTCTATCACTGGGTGAGGTCACCGCACGGTATGAACCCAAAACCAAGCACTTCTCCCATTGCAAGAATCATAGATCTAGTTGGCCAGACAAAATCCACAACTCGAAGAGAATTACAAGGATATGAAATCATGCATAAGAGAGATGAGAAGAAACTCAAATAAGATTCATAGATAATCTGATCATAAATCCACAATTCATCGGATCCCGACAAACACACCGCAAAAGAAGATTACATCGGATAGATCTCCATGAAGATCATGGAGAACTTTGTATGGAAGATCCAAGGGAGAGCAGAAGCCATCTAGTTACTAGATATGGACCCGTAGGTCTATGGTGAACTACTCATGCATCATCGGAGAGGTCATGGTGTTGATGAAGAAGCCATGCGTATCCGAATCCCCCTCCGGCAGGACACCAGAACGTGCCCCAGATGGGATCTTGCGGAGGCAGAAGCTTGTGGCGGCGGAAAAGTACTTTCGATGCTCTCCTGATTTTTTGTGGAATTTTTGGGGATATATTGGCGCAAACCCTAGGGCAAAGGAGGTCCACGGGGCCCACAAGCCTGTGGGTCGTGGCCTCCCCCCTGGCCGCGGGGTGAGGGCTTGTGGGGCCCGTGGGCCCCCCTTCCTTGGCTCCCAAGTCTCATGATCTTCTTCTGTTACGGAAAAAATCTTTTCAGGGATTTTATTCCGTTTGGACTCCGTTTCAAAATCTCCTCTGAAAGGGGTCAAAAACATGGAAAAAAACAGGAACTGGCACTTGGCACTGAGTTAATAAGTTAGTCCCATAAAATATATAAAATGCATGCAAAACATCCAAAGTTTGACAAGATAATAGCATGAAACCATCAAAAATTATAGATACGTTAGAGACGTATCAAGCATCCCCAAGCTTAACTCCTGCTCGTCCTCGAGTAGGGAAGTGATAAAGAATGAATTTTTGATGTGGAATGCTACCTAGCATAGTTGTCCTTTGCAACTTCTATCACGTGACATGAATGTTCAGATCCGTAAGATTCGAAACAATAGTTTGCTATTGACATGAAAACAATAATACTTCAAGCAAACTAGCAAGGTAATCATGAACTTTCAAAATAACAAGGCCAAGGAAAGTTATCCCTACAAAATCATATAGTCTGCCCATGCTCCATCATCCTCACACAACTAATGTAAATCATGCACAACCCCGGTATTGGCTAAGTAATTGTTTTCGCACGCTTATTTTCTCAAAAAAATTATAACTATCACGCAATACATGAGCGCGAGCCATGGATATGGCACTATAGGTGGAATAGATTGTGGTGGTGGTTGTGAGACAAAAAGGAGGAGATGGTCACATTGACTCGGCGTATCAAAAGGCTATGGAGATGCCCATTAATAGATATCAATGTGAATGAGTAGGGATTTCCATACAAAGGATGCACTATAGCTATAAGTATGTGAAAGCTTAGAAGTAGAACTAGTGGGTGTGCATCCAACTTGCTTGCTCACGAAGACCTAGGGCAATTTTGAGGAAGCCCATCATTGTAATATACAAGCCAAGTTATATAATGAAGATTCCCACTAGCATATGGTAGTGACAAAGCAAGAAACTCTCAATCATGAAGAACATGGTGCTATTATGAAGCACAAGTGTGGAAAAAGATAGTAGCATTGTCCCTTCTATCTTTTTCTCTCTTTTTTTTATTTGGGCACTTGGGCCTCTTTTTTCTCTTTTCTCCCTTTTTTTATTTGGGCTCTTTGGTCTTTTTTTTCCTCACGTGGGACAATGCTCTAATAATGATGATCATCACACTTTTATTTACTCATAGCTCAAAGCTTAGAACGATGATGACTCTATAGGAAATGCCTCCGGCAGTATACCAGGATGAGCAACGATCTAGCATGGCGTATGACGTGGAAACATCTTGCTAGCTATCTTATGATCATGGAATGGAAATATGAGAGTGACGGCACAAGTCATGAGACGGAACGGTGGAAGTTGCATGGCAATATATCTCGGAATGGCTATGAAAATGCCATAGTAGGTAGGTATGGTGGCTGTTTTGAGGAAGGCATATGATGGGTTTGTGCACTAGCGAGAAATGCGCAGCACTAGAGAGGCTAGCAATGGTGGAAGTTGAAAGTGCATCTATACCATGGACTCACATTAGTCATGAAGAACTCACATACTTGTTGCGAAAGTTTTTATTAGTAATAAAAACAAAGTGCTAAACGCATACTCCGAGGGGAAGGGTTGGTAGGTGTTAACCATCGCGCGATCCCGACCTCAACACAAAGGATGACAATCAATAGATCAATTATGCTCCGACTTCCTAACATAGCGATTCACCATACGTGCATGCTACGAGAATTACTAACTTCAACACAAGTATTTCTAGATTCACAACACCTTACTAACATAACTCTTAATATTACCGAATCCACGTCTCAAAACTAATTGTGAGGAATCAAGACTTCTCTTTCTACTCAATGCACATAAAGATGGAGGTTTTTGTATCCTCTTTGGGTACCTATCACATTTGGGACTACTTTCATAGCATAAGCCAACTACCAAGTCATGCACCGCCATGCTCTAAAAGATATAAGTGAAGCACATAGAGCAAAAGTATCTAGCTCAAAAGATATAAGTGAAGCACTATGAGCATTCTAGCAAAATCACGATGAGTGCATGTCTCTCTCTCTCAAAAAGGTGTGCAGTAAGGATGATTGTGACACAACAAAAAGAAAATACTCCTAAGATACAAGACGCTCCAAGCAAAACACATATCATCTGGTGAATAAAAATATAGCTCCAAGTAATGTTACCGATGGATTGAAGACGAAAGAGGGGATGCCTTCCCGGGGCATCCCCAAGCCTAGGCTTTTTGGTGTCCTTGAATTTGGCTTGGGATGCCTCGGGCATCCCCAAGCTTGAGCTCTTTCCACTCCTTATCTCTTTGTCCATGAGAACATAACCCAAAACTTGAAAACTTCACAACACAAAACTTAAGCAGAAACTCGTGATAACATTAGCACAAGAAAACAAACTACCACCTCTTTTGGTACTGCAGCAAACTTTAGTTCTATCTATATTGGTGTTAGGCTACTGTATTCTCACTTTGCCATGGATAGTACCCCCCGATACTAACCATAGTTTCATCAAAACAAGCAACCAACTCAACAAAAATAGAATGTATCAAAAACAGACCAATCTATAGCAATCTGTATACTTCGTATACTTTTGTTACCTCGAAAAATCTGAAAAACTACGACTGCCTGGGCAAAAAGGCATATCAACCAGCAGAAAAAAGAATCAACTCAAAAGCTCTTTCTGAATAAAAATGAAAAATCATCTTGTGAGCGAAAAGTTTCTGTCTTTTTACAGCAGGATCAAACAACCATGATCGAGACTAGTCATAAAGGTTTTGCTTGGCTCAAACACAAAAAGAGACACAAAAAACACAATCACAACAGAATTATGATGGTGTGGACGCAACAAAACAGAAAGAAAAGAAATAAATTCATTGGGTTGCCTCCCAACAAGCGCTACTGTTTAACGCCCTTAGCTAGGCATTGATAATTCAATGATGCTCACACAAAAGACAAGAATTGAAGCACAACGAGAGCATCATAAAGCATGTGAAAATCACATCTAAGTCTAACATACTTCCTATGCATAGGCATTTTATAGGAAAACAGATTGTCAAGCCAATAGCAAGGAAGAAGAAAGAGACAATAGCAATCTCAACATAACGAGAGGCGATTTAGTTATATGAAAGTTTCTACCACCCTATTTTCCTCTCTCATAATAATTACATGTGGGATCTTATTCGAACTCAACAATGTAACTATCACATAGGATATTCTTTTCATGATCCACATGCATGCAAGGTTGACGCTCTTCAAAAATAGTGGGATTATCATCAACTGAAGTCATAAATTCTCCAAACCCACTTTCAATAATATTGCAAATATCAGATTCATCATGAGGCTTAAACAAATTTTCAAGATCATAAGAAAAATCATCGCCCCACTCATGATCATTGCAACAAGTAGTGGACATAGCAAAACTAGCATCCCCAAGCTTAGGGTTTTGCATATTTTTAGCATGATTGTCACTAATAGAATTTATAGTGAAACCTTTGCAATCATGCTTTTCATCCAAGGAGCCCTCGTGAATCACTTCATAAATTTCTTCCTCACAATTTTCAGATTCACGCATCTCAAGCAAAACTCCATAAAGATAGTCAAGTGCACTCAACTCACTAGCAATTGGATCAACATAATTGGATCTCTTAAAGAGATTAGCAAGTGGATGAGGATCCATATCACTAGATTTTCAGCAAGCAAAGATGCAAGCATATGGAAGGCACATGGCACACAAGTGAACAGAAAGCAAGCGAGAGAAAAGGGCGAACGGAAAAAAGGAAAATGAAAAAGTCAAATTGGTGAAGTGGGGGAGAGGAAAACGAGAGGCAACTGGCAAACAAAGTAAATGCAAGAGATGAGTTTGCGACACCTACTTGGATGAGTTCTTGACTTGATCCTCCCGGGCAATGGCGCTAGAAATCCTTCTGCTACTTCTCAAACAACAGCGCCAAAATTTGACACATTGACGGAGACTTGCATGCGTTGGTTTTTCCCCTTGAAGAGGAAAAGGCGATGCAACACAGGAGCAGTAAGTATTTCCCTCAGTTTGAGAACCAAGGTATCAATCCAGTAGGAGAATCTCGTCAAGTCGAGAGTACCTGCGCAAACACAAAAGAGCCTACACCCAACGCTATAAAGGGGTTGTCAATCCCTTCAAGATTGTTTTCAAAGTGAGATCCGACGGCGGAAAGTGCAACGAAGTAAAAAGTGTAAGGCTGAAAATATGGTGCGGAATAGACCCTAGGGGCCATAGTGTTCACTAGAGGATTCTCTCAAAATAGCTAGTATTACGGTGGGTGAACAAATTACTGTCGAGCAATTGATAGAACCGCGCAAAGTCATGACGATATCTAAGGCAATGATCATACATATAGGCATCACGTCCGAGACAAGTAGACCGATACTTTCTACATCTACTACTATTACTCCATACATCGACTGCTATCCAGCATGCATCTAGTGTATTGAGTTCATGACGAACAGAGTAACGCCATAAGCAAGATGACATGATGTACAGGGATAATCTCAAACCAATGATGAAAACCCCATCTTTTTACCCTTGATGGCAACACCATGATACATGCCTCGCTACCCCTCTTTCACTGGGTGAGGTCACCGCACGGTATGAACCCAAAACCAAGCACTTCTCCCATTGCAAGAATCATAGATCTACTTGGCCATACAAAACCCACAACTCAAAGAGAATTACAAGGATATGAAATCATACATAAGAGAGATCTGAAGAAACTCAAATAAGATTCATAGATAATCTGATCATAAATCCACAATTCATCGGATCTTGAGAAACACACCGCAAAAGTAGGCTACATCGGATAGATCTCCATGAATATCACGGAGAACTTTGTATTGAAGATCCAAGAGAGAGAAGAAGCCATCTAGTTATTAGTTATGGAACCGTAGGTCTATGGTGAACTACTCACGCATCATCAGAGAGGTCATGGTGTTGATGAAGAAGCCCTCTGTATCCGAATCCCCCCTACGGCAGGGCACTAGAACGTGCCCCAGATGGGATCTTGTGGAGACAGAAGCTTGCGGCGACGAAAAAGTATTTTTGATGCTCTCCTGATTTTTTGTGGAATTTTTGGGGATATATAAGCGCAAACCCTAGGGCAAAGGAGGCCTAGGGGGTCCACAAGCCTGTGGGCCGCGGCCTCCCCCCTGGCCGCAGGGTGAGGGCTTGTGGGGCCCCTGGGGCCCCCCTGCCTTGGCTCCCAAGTCTCCTGATCTTCTTCCGTTACGGAAAAAATATTTTCGGGGATTTTATTCCGTTTGGACTCCGTTTCAAAATCTCCTCTCAAAGGGGTCAAAAACATGGAAAAACAGGAACTGGCACTTGGCACTGAGTTAATAAGTTAGTCCCAAAAAATATATAAAATACATGCAAAACATCCAAAGTTTGACAAGATAATAGCATGAAACCATCAAAAATTATAGATACGTTGGAGACGTATGAGTAGGCTGCCATGGGGCGCAGTCATTTTCCTGCCTTACATTACTTTGCCCTCTTGATAGGCAGATGCATTAATGGCAAGATTGAGCATTGTCACCTCTGCGCACCTGACTTGGTATTCTTAAGAGCACAGTAACGGGTGATAGAAATTTCAACATGGGAGCTATAATTGTGAGGAGGCTAAATAATAATGCTAATGAAGGGGATTTCCTTGGTGGGATCTATGCCACTCGCATAACAAATTTTCTTGGAGTACTGTAACATCCCAATTTTCCTAATTGGGAATGTTTTACATTGTAGCTAAGCATCTATGCATATTGATTGAAATAAAGTTGGCATTTGAATTCTTTCGACTTTTGTTTTTGCATTTCTATTTTTCCTCACACGAGAAATGCCGGGAAAATACTCTTTTGCACGCAAGAGAGAGAGCGGAGGAAAATGACCCTCCAAAGTGCGGGCATTTCTGAAATATTTGGAGCCAAGAAATCCAAAGTTTATCGCCGAAAATATTTGCAAAAAGAAAATAAAGCATTTAGGGAATCTCTGAAAAAAACATTTTTTTAAGTTTTTATTTTTTGCTTTGGAAAAATGTTATTCGAGTAGAGGATATGTTTTTGATTTTTTTGGTATATAATACCCCATATTAAATGTTTTATTTGTTTCCTTTTTATTCCCTTTTATTTTCTATTTCGGAAAAATACTAAAACTAGGAAAAAAAATTTAAAAGGAAACCGCGTGAGCGCGTTTTAAGCTGTGGGCCGAATTCCCCACAGCCCGGGATCCCGAATCCCCTAAGTTTCGGCCGACCGACCCCAGCGCCTCTCTCCCCCACTCTCTGGCGCTGGACCCCACCGCCCGATCTCCCCCTCCCCTCGGTCACCTCCCACCTCTCTCCCTTCCAAAAAATACTGAGCCCGAGCCCGAGTCCCAGGTTCACCGGGATCCCCCGCCCCTTCCCTTCCCGAGCCCCCACCCCGCCTATAAAAGCTATCCCGGCCGCCTGCACCCCGTTCCTCGCATCGCCGCACCGTCCCGCCGCCCCCAAGCCCCCTGCCGCAGACCTCCCCGGAGCACCGAAGCTAGGCCAACTTCGGCCGCTCCACTGCACCACCCCGAGCCCCCCCTCGCCTCGCCGACGCCGCCTCTGGACGCGGGACCTTCACCGCCGCCTCCCCAAGCCTTCGGCCGCCGTCGGGACGCACCGGAGCCACCTCCACCACCTTCGGCCGCCGTCAAGCTCCTGCCGGAGTTCATCTCCACGGTGAGCACCCCCATCCCCCTACTCCACCGTTGGATCTAACACGTACGCGTTAGATTAGCTCCTAGATACCCCTTCGGTTTTCTAACAAAACCGCTCGGGTTTTATTTCACTTAACTATTTAGCCAGTGAGTTATTGTTAGGCTTCGGCCGTTTGCTCCTAACACTAGCAAAACACACCCCGCAGCCATTCACAGAGAGCCACGTGTACCCCCTGTCCGTTAGCTATTGCTTTCCTTTTTTTCCTGTTTAGTTCCAAAAACAGAATAGTTTCAGTTTAGTTTTGACCATAGTTTTTGATTCCGAAGTCCAATGATGCTGATTCTTGTTCCAGTAGATCCCAATTTTTCTGTAGTTTTTAAAAACATATAATTTGTCTATGTTTGAAATTTTCAAATATCAAATAGATCAGATTTAGTTTAAACCTTGTTTTGCTTATTCCAGGAGTTTAAAAAATGATTTTGAGTCGATTCTTTTTGCTACTGCTTCCTAGTGACTATATATTACTGTGGCAGAAGTTTCAAAAGTTTCCAAATATTTTTACTTGGGTTTTGAACAGAAACAAGTTTCTGCCTTAGGACGTCTATTAAATTCTTTCACTTAGGCCTTAGCAAACTTTTACTTGTGATGTTATTTTTACTTGTTGCTTGATTGTAGTGCTTATGGTGTGTATTTTTTTTGTATAGGTAGATCACCCGGAGTGCGAAGCTTGTTACTTAGAATCGCTCGATCAAGACAACTATCATCAAGGCAAGTCATTTTGATCATTCTATTTTCCTATGTTTTCGATGCATGGTAGTTTCACCTTTCTTTGCCCAATTGCATGCTGCCTAGGTACTTGGAAATTTTAGTATAGTTTGTAGTATCATGTGGTAGGCACACAACAACCCCGATACTTGGCCCCGGGACGACAAATTTCTTATTGCTATGCTTGAGTAGACGGGTTTTCGGTTGAGTGCATAACACGAGTGATGCGAGGTTGATTAAATAATCAAGACCGATTAACACAAGATTTTCAAGACCTCGGACGCAATGCAACTCTGGGAGAAGGACGGTTGATCGGCTCCCTGGATAACCCAGTGGATGACCCGGGATGCTGGAGAGGCCATGACATCCTGCGGAAAGCTTCACCCAGGCTCGAAGGGACAGACGGAGACTTCAAGACCCAAGGCTTATCTGCACAGCCACAAGTCATTATGGGCTCTGGCTTGGTTGGACAACGCGGCGACTCTGGACAGGCGGTGCTAGCAGATGTAGAAGAACGGTAGGAATGGATGGGCACTGACAGGAATTCAGAGGGACCCGTTGAAAGACCATGTTTTGATCATCCGGTCTTCAAACACTCTGAAGTGCGAGGACATGCACGGAGGCGATCAAATCTTGTGGGAAACGTGTGCAAAACTCTGCAGAGTACTCAAACTTAATCGATTAGCCGTGTCCATGGTCATGGACAACTTGAGCCGAAGGCATTGAAATTCCCCTGAACTCTCGACACAACTTAATAATGATGTGGGTGTTAACAACTATTCGGGTACGAGAATTGGTTGGCGGAACCATCTCGTTAATAACAAACACTGTAGTAACATTTTGCTTCCAGCCCCTCTTGTTGTAGGATAAAATTGGCTTTATGCAAAACTTATAGCCCCACCTGCCAAATATGCATGTAGAGATAGTTGATTATTATTTTTACCCCTCTCTTTGATGACTTGCCGGCATATTCCATATGCTGACCTACACGGCTGCAACGTATCATGTTGCAGAGTACTTTCCCGACCAGGAGTGAGGCTACGATCTACGCTCAGCGACATGCCCTGGAGTCGGATGGACTCGGCTACGTGATGCTTCCGCTAATCTTCGTTAGATATCTCATGAGATGGCCTTCAGCCACTTTATTGTAATCCTTTATTGTAATAAAGTACTCTATATGAGATTTCGATTAATAAAGCTGTGTGATTGAACTCTTGATATATTCATTGTTGTACTGAGTGTGTACCAGCATGATCTTGGGATGGTACGGAAACACCAGAGGTTTGACTCGTCTTGAGTCGGGTCGCTACAGAAATGGTATTCACAGCACACACTGACCATAGGACGTAACCTCTAGGAATGGAAAAGCCTTAGGAAGAAAACTATTTTCTTATGTCTATAAATCCTCTATTTTCTCTTCTGATCATTTCTGACTTCTCTCCGATTTTCCAATGTTTTAGATGGCCACCTTCGTCCCTGTTAAGTTCACGGAGTTTTGCCAGCCCGACGCCACTATGCCTTTCGGAAAGGAGCTGGTACAGATCACCAAGGACTTGAGGATTGCTCTGCCGACTATCACAGGGAAGCCGACTTCGTCTTACCCGGAGGATTCACGATACAGGATCGAGGTGCACGTTCCCGGAAGGACATTCGAGCCGCGCACTGAGCCGGTGGATTTCAAGTTCATCGCACCCAACTGGATTCTCGGAAGGGACATGGCGGTCCATTGTGCACTCGGACGTATCAAGGAAGAGTACAAACGCTGCCCTATTTCACCAGACCTATTCACCGTATCCCGGAGAAGCGAAGACAGAGAAATCATCTCAAGCAAGACCAAGGACGCTCTCGTGTCTTATGCCCAGACCTTGGAGAAGCACAGCGGGACTCTGGAGCATCGTGTGATCAAGGACGCCAGAAATATCAAGCAACTGTCGCTCCGCGAACTCGAACTCGAAGAAGCAGCCCGGGAAGCCCACTATGAGCACGAACTGGAGGTGAAGGACTTTCTGGAGCGGATCGAGAAGCTGAAGACTCGAGTTGCATACTTGGAGGAGGAACTGGACATCGGCGAGAACCTTCATCCCGAAGTTGACGTAGCCCCCTTGATCAGCAACGACAAGGACTATGAAGAAAGCTCCACCGAAGGACCCATCACCATGCTTTTCTGAGGAGGACACTTAGACCAGACCACCAAATTTACTTTATCGTTAAACGCTTAGGCCGATGTTTAGGATTATCGAATTTTGTATCCTCATGTGAACCTTTGTGATGGTATTGAATAAAATGTGTGGTGTGATACTTGTTTGTTGCATTTCATATGGGTAGTATAATTACTCTTAGACCATTGTTCTATGCTAATCCCACCCCTCTACAAACATCAGATGCCTCCGAGACGTGCCCCTACCTCCAACTTCCCGTCGGAACTCACTCAGTTGATCCAGCAACAGAATACCCTGATGCAGCTGATCATCCAGAACCAGAACAATAACAACAACCGTCATCCACCACAGGCCGACAATCTCACCCGTTTCCTGAGGTTGAACCCTCCAATTTTCTCCAACATCATTGAGCCCATTGTGGCAGATGATTGGCTCCGCAAGATGGAACGTGAACTTATCACTTCTGCTTGTACTGAAGCTAAGAAGGTGCGCTTTGCCCCGCATCAACTTGAAGGCTCGACAGCTGCATGGTGGGAGAACTACACCACCACATACCCAATTGCTGGAGTCACTTGGGAGCGGTTCAAGCAAGCTTTCCGTACTGCACATGTCTCAGCTGGTGCAATGAGTCTGATGAAGCGTGAGTTTCGCAACTTACGCCAGGGGAATCGCTCTGTAGCTCAGTATGTCGATGAATTCAGCATGCTCGCCCGTTATGCACCTGGAGATGTAGCCGATGATGCGGCCAAGCAGGAAAAGTTCTTGGAAGGACTCAATGATGAGCTGAGCATTCAGCTCACTGTAGCCACCTTCAACAACTACCAGGAGCTGGTGGATAAGGCCCTCATCTTGGAGGGGAAACACCAGCAGATGGAGAACCGCAAGAGGAAGTATGGGATTGGAAAGTTCAACTCCGGCACTCAGCAGAAGCCTCGCTACACCCCTTATTCAGGGAATACCGGGACTGGATCCGGTAAGTTTGGAGGACACGTCCAACATAACCACCAAGTGCACAACCATGGAGGCCACAACCATGGAGGAAATGGGAATCACCGCAACAACAACAACTTCAAGAATGGTTGTACTGGCACTCAGCAGCATTCAGCTCCAGCTTAGAAGGATCTGAATCACATCACCTGCTTCAAGTGTCAGAAGACGGGACACTATGCCACTGAATGTCCCCAGAACAAGCAGGGAAATGGAAACGACAACGGCAACTCTGCAGCAAAGAAGCCCAATCCTTTTCCTCGAGCTCAGGTGAATCACATTGATGTTGAAGAGGTTTATGACCACCCCGATACTGTGGTTGGTAAGTTTTTGCTAAATTCACGTCCAGTATTGGTACTTTTTGATTCAGGTGCAACGCATTCATTCATATCAAGGGTAGTTGTGGAAAAGTATAGTTTGCCAACTAGAACCCTCAGCCAGCCTATTAAGGTCAGTTCCTCAGGAGGCATGATGACAGCCGGGATAGGATGCCATGCTTTGAGTCTCAACATCGGGAACCATAATTTTCCCACCGACCTCATCGTATTAGAATCCCAGGGATTGGATGTAATACTAGGCATGGATTGGTTGGCCAAGTATGAAGGGAATATTGATTGTGCCCTTAATTCTATTTTTCTCACCACCCCCGAGCAGAAGCGGATTAAGTACGTGTCTCAGCGCTCGACACGGAGTAAGCGAGTAAACTCTCTCATGGGAGTAGTCCAGGAGGAACTACCGATTGTACAGGAGTACCGAGATGTATTTCCGGAGGAATTGCCGGGCATGCCACCTGATAGAGAGATTGAGTTCCTGATTGAGCTATTACCCGGAACAGCCCCGATATCCAAGAGACCCTATCGGATGCCCGCAAATGACTTGGTAGAAATCAAGAAGCAAATTAAGGAGTTGTTGGACAAAGGGTATATTCGCCCAAGTTCTTCACCTTGGGGAGCCCCAGTGCTCTTGGTTGAAAAGAAGGATATGTCCTTGAGAATGGTTGTCAATTATCGTGCATTGAACGAGGTGACCATCAAGAACAAGTACCCCTTGCCAATGATCAATGATCTGTTTGATCAGTTAGTTGGAGCTCGCGTATTCTCAAAGATCGATCTTCGATCCGGGTATCATCAGTTGAAGATTCGTGAACAGGATATACCCAAGACAGCCTTCACCACTAGGTACGGCTTGTATGAGTACACGGTCATGTCATTTGGACTGACTAATGCTCCGGCATATTTTATGAATCTGATGAACAAGGTATTTATGGAATACTTGGACAAGTTTGTCGTGGTGTTCATCGATGACATACTGATATTCTCCAAGAACGAAGAGGAACACAAGGAACATCTGCGTCTAGTTCTGGAGAAGCTTCGAGAGCATAAGCTATATGCAAAGTTTAGCAAATGTGAGTTTTGGTTGAAGGAAGTCGGATTCCTCGGACACGTCATCTCAGGAGAAGGAATAGCAGTGGATCCTGCCAAGGTCGCAGCAGTCACCGAATGGGTAGCACCCACTTCAGTCAAGGAGATCCGCAGTTTCCTCGGACTTGTCGGATATTACCGGAGGTTCATTGAGAATTTCTCAAAGATCGCCAAGCCCATGACAGAGTTATTGAAGAAGGAATCCAAGTATGTTTGGACTGAGGAATGTGAAATCAGTTTTCAAGAGTTGAAGAAACGTCTGGTTACAGCCCCAGTGCTGATATTGCCGAACATTCGGAAGGATTTCCAGGTTTACTGTGACGCTTCTCATCAAGGACTCGGAGGAGTGCTCATGCAAGAAGGTAAAGTTCTAGCCTATGCATCCAGACAGCTCAGACCCCACGAGTTGAATTATGCCACGCATGACTTGGAACTAGCAGCCGTAGTGCACGCTCTCAAGACCTGGAGACATTTCCTGATCAGAAATAGTTGTGATGTTTACACTGATCACAAGAGCCTGAAATATATCTTGACGCAGAAGGAGTTGAACCTCAGATAGAGGCGATGGCTAGAGTTGATCAAAGACTATGACATGAGATTGCATTATCATCCAGGCAAGGCAAATGTTGTAGCCGATGCGTTGAGCCGCAAGAGTTATGTGAACACACTCACAACTGGAGGATTACCCCAGGAGTTAGTCGATGACCTCCGAGAGCTCAAATTGGAAATAGTTCCAAGAGGATTTGTTGCCACACTAGAAATTCAGTCCACTTTGACCGAAAAGATCCGCGAGGCACAGAAATCAGACAAGGAGATAGCTGAGATTAAGCAGAAAATGAAAGACGGGAAGGCTAATGGTTTTCGTGAGGATGAACACGGAACTTTATGGTTTAAGGATCGCATCTATGTGCCCAATGATCCCGAACTCAGGAAGTTGATACTTCAGGAGGCCCATGATTCCCTGTACTCAATACACCCCGGCAACACCAAGATCTATCTAGATCTGAAAGAAAGTTTCTGGTGGACAGGAATGAAGAAAGACATTGCCGAGTTCGTAGCAATATACGATGTTTGTCAGCGAGTAAAAGCCGAGCATCAGAAGCCAGCAGGTTTGCTCCAACCTCTGCCGATACCCGAGTGGAAATGGGAAAAGCTTGGTATGGACTTCATCACAGGATTACCCAGGACCCGTTCTGGCTATGATTCTATTTGGGTTGTGGTCGATCGTTTGACCAAGGTAGCCCACTTCATTCCGGTGAAGACTACTTACACGAGTGCCAAGCTGGCCAAGATATATATGACCAGGATCGTATGTCTGCACGGAGTACCGAAGAGTATTGTGTCAGATAGAGGGACTCAGTTCACATCCAAATTTTGGCACCAACTGCATGAAACCCTGGGAACGAGAAGAGGATCTTCGTCGAGACCATCCGCACCTATTTTCTAGCCAACCCGAATCTGGAGGGCGAGATTCATCTTAAGGTGGGTAGGTTTGTAACATCCCAATTTTCCTAATTGGGAATGTGTTACATTGTAGCTAAGCATCTATGCATATTGATTGAAATAAAGTTGGCATTTGAATTCTTTCGACTTTTGTTTTTGCATTTCTATTTTTCCTCACACGAGAAATGCCGGGAAAATACTCTTTTGCACGCAAGAGAGAGAGCGGAGGAAAATGACCCTCCAAATTGCGGGCATTTCTGAAATATTTGGAGCCAAGAAATCCAAAGTTTATCGCCGAAAATATTTGCAAAAATAAAATAAAGCATTTAGGGAATCTCTGAAAAAAACATTTTTTTGAAGTTTTTATTTTTTGCTTTGGAAAAATGTTATTCGAGTAGAGGATATTTTCCTGATTTTTTTGGTATACAATACTCCATATTAAATGTTTTATTTGTTTCCTTTTTATTCCATTTTATTTTCTGTTTCGGAAAAGACTAAAACTAGGAAAGTTTTTTTTTTAAAGGAATCCGCCTGAGCGCGTTTTAAGCTGTGGGCCGAATTCCCCAGAGCCCGGGATCCCGAATCCCCTAAGTTTCGGCCGACCGACCCCAGCGCCTCTCTCCCCCTCTCTCTGGCGCTGGACCCCACCGCCCGATCTCCCCCTCCCCTCGGTCACCTCCCACCTCTCTCCCTTCCAAAAAATACTGAGCCCGAGCCCGAGTCCCAGGTTCACCGGGATCCACCCGGGATCCCCCGCCCCTTCCCTTCCCGAGCCCCCACCCCGCCTATAAAAGCTGTCCCGGCCGCCCGCACCCCGTTCCTCGCATCGCCGCGCCGTCCCGCCGCCCCCAAGCCCCCTGCCGCAGACCTCCCCGGAGCACCGAAGCTAGGCCAACTTCGGCCGCTCCACTGCACCACCCCGAGCCCCCCCTCGCCTCGCCGACGCCGCCTCTGGACGCGGGACCTTCACTGCCGCCTCCCCAAGCCTTCGGCCGCCGTCGGGACGCACCAGAGCCACCTCCACCACCTTCGGCCGCCGTCAAGCTCCTGCCGGAGTTCATCTCCACGGTGAGCACCCCCATCCCCCTCCTCCACCATTGGATCTAACACGTACGCGTTAGATTAGCTCCTAGATACCCCTTCGGTTTTCTAACAAAATCGCTCGGGTTTTATTTCACTTAACTATTTAGCCAGTGAGTTATTGTTAGGCTTCGGCCGTTTGCTCCTAACACTAGCAACACACACCCCGCAGCCATTTTGAGTCGATTCTTTTTGCTACTGCTTCCTAGTGACTATATCTTACTGTGGTAGAAGTTTCAAAAGTTTCCAAATATTTTTACTTGGGTTTTGAACAGAAACAAGTTTCTGCCTTAGGACGTGTATTAAATTCTTTCACTTAGGCCTTAGCAAACTTTTACTTGTGGTGTTATTTTTACTTGTTGCTTGATTGTAGTGCTTATGGTGTGTATTTTGTTTGTATCGGTAGATCACCCGGAGTGCGAAGCTTGTTACTTAGAAGCGCTCGATCAAGACAACTATCATCAAGGCAAGTCATTTTGATCATTCTATTTTCCTATGTTTTTGATGCATGGTAGTTTCACCTTTCTTTTCCCAATTGCATGCTGCCTAGGTACTTGGAAATTTTAGTATAGTTTGTAGTATCATGTCGTAGGCACACAACAACCCCGATACTTGGCCCCGGGACGACAAATTTCTTATTGCTATGCTTGAGTAGACGGGTTTTCGGTTGAGTGCATAACACGAGTGATGCGAGGTTGATTAAATAATCAAGACCGGTTAACACAAGATTTTCAAGACCTCGGACGCAATGCAACTCTGGGTGAAGGACGGTTGATCGGCTCCCTGGATAACCCAGTGGATGACCCGGGATGCTGGAGAGGCCATGACATCCTGCGGAAAGCTTCACCCAGGCTCGAAGGGACGGACGGAGACTTCAAGACCCAAGGCTTAGCTGCACAGCCACAAGTCATTATGGGCTCTGGCTTGGTTGGACAACACGGCGACTCTGGACAGGCGGTGCTAGCAGATGTAGAAGAATGGTAGGAATGGATGGGCACCGACAGGGATTCAGAGGGACCCGTTGAAAGACCAAGTTTTGATCATCCGGTCTTCAAACACTCTGAAGTGCGAGGACATGCACGGAGGCGATCAAATCTTGTGGGGAACGTGTGCAAAACTCTGCAGAGTACTCAAACTTAATCGATTAGCCGTGTCCACGGTCATGGACAACTTGAGCCAAAGGCATTGAAATTCCCCTGAACTCTCGACACAACTTAATAATGATGTGGGTGTTAACAACTATTCGGGTACGAGAATTGGTTGGCGGAACCATCTCGTTAATAACAAACACTGTAGTAACATTTTGCTTCCAGCCCCTCTTGTTGTACGATAAAATTGGCTTTATGCAAAACTTATAGCCCCACCTGCCAAATATGCATGTAGAGATAGTTGATTATTATTTTTACCCCTCTCTTTGATGACTTGTCGGCATATTCCATATGCTGACCTACACGGCCGCAACGTATCATGTTGCAGAGTACTTTTCCGACCAGGAGTGAGGCTACGATCTACGCTCAGCGACATGCCCTGGAGTCGGATGGACTCGTCTACGTGATGCTTCCGCTAATCTTCGTTAGATATCTCATGAGATGGCCTTCAGCCACTTTATTGTAATAAAGTACTCTATATGAGATTTTGATTAATAAAGCTGTGTGATTGAACTCTTGATATATTCATTGTTGTACTGAGTGTGTACCAGCATGATCTTGGGATGGTACGGAAACACCAGAGGCTTGACTCGTCTTGAGTCGGGTCGCTACAAGTACCCATCCATAAAGGAGATCCCCCGCTCCATACAACTTTCCTTGATCGCGCCGCTATGACACGTTATCAGTTCCATGAGAGGGATAATGAATCCCTCCTATACCGGTTAATATTTAACCATAGCGTGTTTTCCATATTACCCTTCCCGCTCGTGCCTTCTTTGACTTTCAGGTAAAACGGAGATATTACATAACCAGAGGAGAGGCGGAGGAGTATGAGAAGGAGGCAAAGGTTGCTCGCCTCCGTGAGGCAACTATTCAGGCAGTAGCTGCCGCATTCCCGTACAACCCCCATTATGATTTTAGATATCACCCGGAGCAGCCGTGGGAGTAGACCAACTTAGGCCAAAAGCCTAAGCTTGGGGGAGTACATGTTTCTCCCCGACTTTATATTCATGCTCACACTTTCACTTTGATAGTCGGTGTTCACACCTTGCCATTGTATCATCCGTGCTAGTTTATTTATCTTTCTCGCTTTCTTCTCGTGTGTTTGTTTAGATTGATAAAAACAAAAAAAATTAGTTGTAAGTTTACTTTCTAGCTTGCTTAGTTGTTCTTAGAGAGAAAACCCAAAAAGATTTCTCGTTCTTCTTTTGCTTGTTGGGAGATTTCCCGTGTAACTAGTTTTCTTTTTCTTTGGGTCAAGGTAGAACACCATGGTTAAAATGTTTAGTGGCTCTCACATGCGTATTTGTTTATCTGTCAAAGAGCCATATTACTTTGTCTACTCCTCTATGTTTGCTTGTAGATTCTATCTTAGTCCAATGCACGAACACTCTCATTATTATTCACATACTTCGGTCGTGCAAGTGAAAGGCAATAATGACGATATATGATGAAGTGACTGAGCCTGGAAAAGCTGGTATGAACTCGACCTATTTTGTTTTAGTAAATATGACTAGCTCATCGTTCCTAGTTCAGCTTTGTTATGAGAGAAACATTTTTGCAATGACGACTTAGAGATCATAGTTTCTGACGCCATGCTTAATAAGCTAGGAGCTTATAATGGTTTGTCTTGGATGCCAACATGAATTTCAAGATGATTATAATGTAGTATGATAGGATGGTATCCTCCTTTGAATGATTCAAGTGGCTTGACTTGGCACATGTTCACGCATGTAGTTGAAACAAAATCAACATAGCCTCTATGATATTCATGTTTATCGTGATTTATGTCCTACTCATGCTTGCACTCAATGTTGGTTAACTTCAATGCATATTGATGACTGTTGTCGCTCTCTAGTTGGTCGCTTCCCAGTCTTTTGCTAGCCTTCACTTGTACTAAGCGGGAATACTGCTTGTGCATCCACTTCCATAAACCCAAAGTTGTTCCATATTAGTCCACTATACCTACCTATATGTGGTATCTACCTGTCGTTCCAAGTAAATTTGCATGTGCCACTCTCTAAACCTTCAAGTAATAATCTATTTTGCATGCCCGAACTGCTCATGTGGTGACAAGGGGCGATCAGTATCTTCCATGCTAGGCGTGTTATCCTGGATACGTGTTTATTCACTATCACTCATGAGAAAGGGGCCGGTAATTGGAATGCCCAGTTCCATGCTCAAATCGAAAGCGAATTGCAAACAAAACTTCCCCTAGATTGTTGTTGGTATGGACGACACCCGAGGATTCGGCTAGCCGTGGAGTGTGATTGATCGGTTGTGGGGAAGTCAAAACTTTACTTTTCTGTTGGGAACCGCCTATAATATGTGTAGCATGGAAGATGGCGAAAACTCTTGGTCATCGCGTTGACAATGAGAGCATACCACTCAAAATTATTTGTCTCTGTTTTAAAAGCTTGAGCTCTGGCACCTCTGAAAATCAATGCTTCCCTCTGTGAAGGGCCTATCTATTTACATTTCTGTTGAGTCATCCTCTCCTTACAAAGGCACCAATTAGTGAGCACCTCCGTCATTTTTATGCTTTGCTATTAATTGATATTGAGTATGACCGTGACTGGATCTTCTTTGCCATGAATTACAATGTTCAGTCAGCCCTTGGTCTTTGAAGGTGCTCTGCATTTATCTTTTTCGGTCTTAGAAAGAGCTAGCGAGATACCATCTGTTTATATTGCCTCATGATTACTTTGATTGAAGTGTTGACATTTGAAACTTACTATTATTGCTTGCTAGTTGATTATGCCATTGATATGAGTTCATCATGAGACCTAAATGTCAATGCTTACGTGATTAGCTTATGATCTTGCTAAAAATCTGAATATGAGTTAGACATAATTACAACAACAAGATCAAACAGAGTTCGTAAAAGTTTTTCTTTTGTCTCTTTCAGTTTGTCAACTGAATTGCTTGAGGACAAGAAAGGCTTTAAGCTTGGGGGAGTTGATACGTATCCATCGTATCTACTTTTCCAAACTCTTTTGCCCTTGTTTTGGACTCTAATTTGCATGATTTGAATGGAAATAACCCAGACTAACGCTATTTTCAGCAGAATTGCCATGGTGTTGTTTTTGCGCAGATATAAAAGTTCTCGGAATGACCTAGATATTTACGAGGATTTTTTGTGGAACATATAAAAAAATACTGGCGCAAGAATTACCATGAGGGACGGAGCTAGGAGCCCACAAGCCCAAGAGGCGCGCCCCCTGGCCGCGCCTGGCAGGCTTGTGAGGCCCTCGTGGCTCCGCCGCCTCTAACTCCAGCTCTATATAGTCTCTCTCGCCCACAAAAAATTAAGGGAAAAGAGTTCATCGCGTTTTATGACATGGAGCCGCCACCACCACCTGTTCTTCCTCTGGAGGGCAGATCTGGAGTCCGTTCTGGGCTTCGGAGAGGGGAGATCGACGTCGTCGTCATCATCAACCATCCTTCATCGCCAATTCCATGATGTTCTTCACCGTTCGTGAGTAATCTCATCGTAGTATTGCTGGACGGTGAGGGGTTGGATGAGATCTATCATGTAATCGAGTTAGTTTTGATGGGGATTGATCCCTAGTATCCACTATGTTCTGAGATTGATGTTTCTACTACTTTGCTATGCTTAATGCTTCTCACTAGGGCCCGAGTGCCATGATTTCAGATCTGAACCTATTATGTTTTAATCAATATATGTGTGTTCTTGATCCTATCTTGCAAGTTGTAGTCACCTACTATGTGTTATGACCCGGCAACCCCGGAGTGACAATAGCCGGAACCACTCCCAGAGATGACCATGGTATGAGGAGTTCATGTATTCACTAAGTGCTAATGCTTTGTTCCGGTTATCTATTAAAAGGAGACCCTTAATATCCCTAAGTGTCCATTAGGACCCCGCTGCCACGGGAGGGATGGACAATAGATGTGATGCAAGTTCTTTTCCATAAGCACGTATGACTATATACGAAATACATGCCTACATTACATTGACGAACTGGAGCTAGTTACATATCTCCACATGTTATAACTGTTACATGATGAATGTCATCCGACATAATTATCCATCCCCGATCCAATGCCTACGAGCTTTTCCTACTGGTCCTTGCTATGTTACTTTACCGCTACTGTTGTCACTGCCGCTACTGTTACAGCTACTGTTGTCACTACTACTACTGTTGCCGCAGCTACCGTTACTATCTCGCTACTTTGCTACTAAAACTTTGATGCAGATACTAAGTCTTTCAGGTGTGGTTGAATTGACAACTCAACTGCTAATACTCGAGAATATTCTTTGGGTTCCCCTTGTGTCGAATCAACAAATTTGGGTTGAATACTCTACCCTCGAAAACTGTTGCGATCCCCTATACTTGTGGGTTATCACCCATCTTCCTCCAATGGTGAGTAAACCAATGCTATGAAGACAAATGCTCAGATACTAATTGTTGGATCACTAGAAGAGATGTCTAGAGGGGGGCGGTGAATAGACTACTTGGATAAATTAAGTCCTAGCCTTTTCTCAATTTTAATGGTTTGCCGATTTTAGAAATTCTAACAAGTCTAGTGCACCCTACACATGCTAGTCAACATATATGGCAACAGAAAGTAAAGACATTTCACATGTAAGTAAGTAGAGTTTAGGAAAATGAAATGCAAAGATGGACATGGTTATTTTTGGCATGGTTTCGATAGGTGGTGCTATTGTACGTCCATGTTAGTGAAGGATTCAACCCATAGAGGATAACGGCTGCGGGAGTCCATGGAGGGCTCCATTGACAAGGGGTCCACGAAGAAGCAGCATTGTCTATTCCACAATGACTTACGTCCACAAAGGAATAAACACTACAAGAATGAGCTTCTTTGTCGTCTGCCATAGCGGACGACAAAGGACCATTCCACGAATGCAAAGACCTTTGCCATTCGCTGGCGGACGATAAAATTTTCACCGTAGCTAGCATCGGTAAAGACCTTCTGTGTCTTCTGCCGGCTTGCAGCGGACGGCAAAGATCTTTGCTAACGGTCTGCCATGAAAAGCAGACTGCAAAAGGAGCTAGATGGCAGCCGACAAGAACCTACTCTGTTAGATAGCTAACAGAGTCTTTGTCGTCTGTCGGTGGGGGGGCTTTGTTGTCTTCCTTGGGGGGGGGGGCTTTGACATCTGTGTTGGGGGGGGGGCTTTGCGGTCTACCTTTGGGGGGGGGGCTTTGTCGTCTGCCTATGGGGGGAGGGGCTTTGTCGTCTGCTGATGGGGGGTCCTTTTCCGCTTGGGGGTCCTTTGTCCTTCGCTAGGATCACCAGCTGATGGCAAAGTGCGTGTGCCATGTGGCACCTTTGCCATCAGCTGGGAGACGGCAAAGGCCTTCGGCGTTCGCTCGTAGACGGCGACATGCCGCTGTTATCACTTTTTTGTTTGTTTTCAGTTATTTCCCTAAATTTTCAGAATACTTCTATGATATATATAACTTCAAACGTCACATGTAGATTCAGACATCATAGAAGATGCATGGACCATGTATCCAACATCATCGTAAAATATTGAGCAAGACAACAAATATTTTCACATAGTTCATCCATATATACGCATAGTTTGAAACATCACACTGTGCATCCATACAAATAAAAATGAAAAGAAAACAATAGCATCCATCAATTTCACCTTCCTTGAAGTGAACGAAATCTGCAAATTGAGAATAAGATAGTTAGAAGGAGGACAAGAAGAAGAAGACTATAATAATAAGAAGAAGAAGAACAAGAAGAAGAAAGAGAAGGAAAATAAGAAGAAGAAATAAAGAAGAAGATCATTCTTCTTCTTATATTCTTTCTTTTTCTCCTCTTTCCTCTTATATTCTTTTGTTTCCACTTTATGCCATTTTTGAGCTTATTATGTCATTTTGGAGGAACATAAGCTAAGTATATGACATTTATGAGGTAACCAGGGTTCTTATGCTATTTTTGACCTATCTAAGATAATTACGTCATAAATGAACTAAATAAGTTAATTATGTAATTTTGGAGGATAATTAGCTAAGAAGGAGGAGGAGGAGGAGGAGAAGAAGGAGAAGAAGGAGAAGAAGAAGAATAAGAAGGAGAAGAAGAAGAAGGAGGAGGAGGAGGAGGAGGAGGAGGAGGAGGAGAAGAAGAAGAAGAAGAAGAAGAAGAAGAAGAAGAAGAAGAAGAAGGAGAAGAAGAAGGAGGAGGAGGAGGACAAGGAGAAGAAGGAGTAGGAGAAGACGAATAAGAAGGAGAAGGAGACGAAGAAGGAGAAGAAGGAGGAGGGGGAGGAGGAGAAGAAGAGAAAGGAGCAAGAGAACAAGAATGAGCAGAAGGAGAAGAAGAATGAGGAGAAGAAGAAGAAGGAGAAGGAGAAGAAGAAGGAGAAGATGATTAAAATTCTTATATTATTTTGAGCTTATTATGTCATTTAGGAGGAAGATAAGCTAAGTATATGGCATTTATGAGCTAACCAATGTTCTTATGCTATTTTTTAGCTAACTAAGCTAATTATGTCATAAAGGAACTGAATAAGCTAATTGTGTCATTTTGGAGGATAATTAGCTAAGTATGTCTTTCTTGGAGAAAATAAGGTAAGTATGTCGCATAATAGGGCTAACTAGCATGTACGAAGCTAATTATGCATTTTTTAAGTAGAATACTAGAGAAAAATTACACTCGTCATCATCATCAAGGATGTGAATCACCGAGGTTGCTCGGGGTGGGTTCACCTGGAGAAGGTTGCCCTATAGAAGGGTTGTGCGATGTTGCTCGGGAGTTATTCTACACCAAAGATATTTTGCAATTTCTTGTTAGCATGATCACACACAAATTTTAATACTAGTAACTAATGACCATTCAAATGAAACTCACCGTTCCAACCATAGAAATGTGTGGCATCGGCGGAGGGGTCTGACCGGTCTTTTCGCAAATAGACTACATATTTGGTTTTGAAGAGTTAGGCATATTAGTTACTAATGAAATAGATGTTACATGCATGATTTGGCTAATGTGAAAAAGAAACTTACCACAAGGAGCTCGTACATGGCCCGGTGAGCCACCTCATTCCGTGCCCTATCCTCCTCCAACAACTGAGTCGTCTTCTCCTCTGTGACCCAAGCCGTCTCCTCCGCCACCCGGTACCTATCCTGGAGAAGTTCCTGATTAGAAGCCTGGGTTGTCGTTCTCTCTCTCTAAAAAGCATCCTGCAACAGCACTCCTCGTTAGCATTGTAATCATCGATGGCCACACACACATTGTAATGGACAAAAGTTTTCCGAGTCCATATAACTAACCTCGATGGCGAGATTGACTGGCCATGGACAAGACCATATCTTAGGATAGGAGCTCATCTGACGCGCCTTGATCTCCGGGAGAGTGAGAGGACAATGTATCATCCCAACTACAATGACTATCGAGCCATGGAGCCTCCCGCCACCAGATATCATCACCAGCTCTGAGTCCAAAGGTTCCTGGCTCATGTTAATGTCCTCCCCCTCCTCCTTGTATCTCACGAGCTTGTTGTGGGAGATGTTGGTGAACTTCTCTAGATGATCGAGGTCAGACTCAGAGAATGCCTTGACCTTCTTGTAGTAGGAAGTATGGGCCATGCCATAGAGGTCGTACACCTCTGGCACCTCCATGTTATTGTGATGCGCCTAAAAGAGAGAACAAAGTATTAGTAAAGGGCTCAAGATAGCATGAAGAATGAATTGCATGAATCATGAAGAAAACCACATACCTAGTGCCGTCCAAACTTAAATAAGTAACCCTGCCTTGATGGTGTGGCACACAACCATTTGGGCATGCCGTTCCTTCACATTGTCGTGGACGGCTCACCATTGGCGTGTGCACCACTCATCCAACAATGCCTCCCAACAATCCATATTATCCGCACACCATCTCGGGGGCACCTATAAGTTACTAAAGACAAATCAAATCAAGAAAACTAAGTGCAATGCCTTAAGAATAGGTAATTACCTTCATGTACTACTCCTTTTTCAGAAACTTTCCACGGCACTCCGACTTGTCCTTCTTAATACTACGCGATGTGTAGTTGTCTCGAACAGCTTGCGGATGAGCCTCGTGGCGTAAGTTCTGTAATATCTACTTGCACTCGGTCTCAATAACCTTGGTTGCCGCCTCCTCATATCCCTCCTCACACCAGTAGAAGGTCTACAATCAAACGATACAACACTTATTAGTAAACTCACAAGCTATATTGTTAATTTTTCATTTTGTAAAAGGAGAAATTACCCAAAAGATGTTGATCACCACCTCGGCCCTCTTATGGCACAAGACACCATCGATCATCTCCTCCGGTGAGTTCTGGGCAGCCTTGTAGTGCTTCCACCTATATCCTACTGTAGGAACGTCACCCTCACCGGGCAACGTGACAGACCCCGGGAAACTTTGCCGGCAAAGCACACCAAGGATGGTGTTCGGCTTGCAGACTCGAAGGGGGTGATCCTAACCCGTGCAGTATGACAAGGTCAACACATTAGATATTTGAAGAAACTTGAAGGCAAAAGGTTCGAAAAGAGTAAATGCACTTACTTCTCCCCTTCACCCCTAATCACCGGCCTTTGCTTGCAGGTCATCGCCACGACCGAGAGACGTGTACTACCATGCTGGTACACGGTGACCCCCTCAACCACCTTGTCCTCACTATCAGCACACTCATCCCCGCCGTCATCAGCATGGCCACCCGACCCCTCAGTCCAATCCTCCCAAGTACCCCATCCGGACGAAGCCTGTGAGGCGGGAGTCTCCTGGGATGTAGCCTTGGTATAGGTGTCTCGTGGCCCAAAGCCTCTGGAACCGGAGTCTCATGGGCTGAAGGACCGTTGACCTGAGGCTCCTAGTCCGGAGTCCCCATACCATCCACCTCGTAGTCATGTGCTCGGGTGAATGAGCTTGGGGTGGAGGCGAGGACGGTGTAGCAGTCCACCTAACTCTCCCGTGGCCACGTCATGTACCCTTTGCCTTCTTCCCTACCCGACCTCCTCTCTCGATGGGCAACGACGCCGATTAAGAAGCACCCGTGGGTGACCCCAGACTGTGTGCCAACACTCTACGGAGAGATAGGGGTGGAATGGAAGGACCCCTCCCACGGGCCGCCGACAAAGAAGTACCCGCCAAGCAATCTAGACCGGTGCCCACCATCTTTCAACACCTTCCATGAAAAGTATTAAAATAAATTAGTACAGCATAAAAAAATTGAATACCATACATGAATATATGTACATATATAATTTAAGTTGGGTTGCATACAAACTAATAATAGTCTGGATCGTGTATATATGCTCCAGGATCAATAAATGCATCATCATCATCACTATCACATGTGTCGTCATGAATGACGTGCTCATCGGGTTCACTAGCATGAACATATGGAAGGCCTTTTTGTAATCAATCAAGCATTGACAGGTCATCAGCAGCAGTAACCTCTTCTAGTACCGGCTCTGCTGGTTCCAGCTCAGGGGTGAAGTCGGATTCACTACCGTTGTCTACTTCCATGTTCTGGGGTGAAGTAGAGAGGTTCTTTAAACGTTTGTTGGAAATACGTGTTTATTGGAAGAATTCTTTATCATATGTGTCTGGGTTAATGTGAGGTTCATAATCCTATTCGTTTGGGGGAGGTGGTCTAGCATGTGGCGACACTTCATAAACAACGTCCCAACCATTCAGATTCTTCTTAGTTTGGCACGCCCACGATAGATAGAAAACTTGGGTCGCCTGTTGAGTCATAATATAGATATCGGGAACATCTAAATGGGTGCTTTCACTTATTTCAACTAGACCTATATGTTCATGATTCCTTCTAGTCTCCTTCGGCTGGAACCAAAAACATTTGAAGACTACGACGTTCGGTGGGTTTTCATCATATAATTGAAGTTCATAAATTGTGTCAACTCTTCCATAATACTCGGTACCTCTTTCACCGATAGCAGAGACACCACAATTTGTAGACTTCCGGTCGGTCATAGATATCTCTTTGCCAAAGGTACGAAAGTGATACCCATTGATGTTGTATTTCTCAAATGAACGGACCTTATAGTCAAAACCATTAGCAGCTTATCTCAATTCGGCGTCCATAGACCCTGAATTAGCCTACAAGTTTAATACAAAATGATTGTTGCATTAGCCGCAAATTATACCAAGAAATGAAATGGTCCATTATTGATAATTACCGATTGTTTGAACCAAGAGATGAAACCGAGATAGTGGTACGTCCATTTTGCATCATGCTTTCATGTTTTATTGCATTTTGGGCTTTTATATTACCTTGTGGTACCATATTTATGCCTTTTCTCTCTTATTTTGCAAGGTTTATTTGAAGAGGGAGAATTCAGGCAGCTGGAATTCTGGACTAGAAAAGGAGCAAATCTTAGTCCACTATTATGCACATCTCCAAATTCCTTGAAAAGTTACGTGGATTTTTTTGGGATTATATAAAAAATACAGGGCGAAAGAATTACCGGAGGGGGGCTGCCAGGGCGCCACAAGCCCTGCCACTGCCACCACCCCCCTGGTGGCGGAGTGGGGGCTTGTGGGCTCCCTGACGGCCCACTAGCCCCCCTATTTTTCTATATGAAGGGTCTTGGTCTAGAAAAAATCATACAGGAGCTTTTTCGTGGTTTCGCCGCCGCCACGAGGCGGAACTTGAGCAGATCCAGTCTAGAGCTCCGGCAGGACGATCCTGTCGGGGAAACTTCCCTCCCGGAGGTGGAAATTGTCGCCATCGTCATCACCAACACTCCTCTCGTCGGAGGGGAGGCATCTTCATCAGCACCATCTTCTCTCCAATCCCTAGTTCATCTCTTGTAACCAATCTTCGTCTCACGAATCCGATTGGTACTTGTAAGTTACTAGTAGTGTTGATTACTCTTTGTAGTTGATGCTAGTTGGATTACCTTGTGGACGAGTTTATGTTCAGATCCTTGATGCTATTCATTACACCTCTGATCATGATTATGATTATGCTTTGGGAGTAGTTACTTTTGTTTGTGAGGACATGGGATAAGTCATGTTAATAATAGTCATGTGAATTTGATATTCGTTTGGTATTTTCATATGTTGTATGTTGTCTTTTCCTCTAGTGGTGTTATGTGAACGTCGACTACATAACACTTCACCATACTTGGGCCTAGAGGAAGGTATTGGGAAGTAGTAAGTAGATGATGGGTTGCTGGAGTGATAGAAGCTTAAACCGAGTCTATGCGCTGCTTCGTGAGGAGCTGATTTGGATCCACTAGTTTAATGCTATGGTTAGACTTTGTCTTAATTCCTCTTTAGTAGTTGCGGATGCTTGCAAGAGAGGTTAATCATAAGTGGGATGCTTGTCCAAGTAAGTTCAGTACCCAAGCGCCGGTCCACCCACATATCAAACTATCAAAGTAACGAACGCGAATCATATGAACATGATGAAACTAGCATGACAGAAATTCCCGTGTGTCCTCGGGAGCGTTTTTCCTCCTATAAGACTTTGTTCAGGCTTATCCCTTGCTACAAAAGGGATTGGGCCACTTTCTGCACCGTTGCTACTACTTTTTACTTGTTACTTTTTACTTGCTATCTTTCACCTCGTTGCACAATCACTTGTTACCGCTACTTTCAGTGCTTGTAGTTATTACCTTGCTGAAATCCGTTTATCAGAGCCTTCTGCTCCTCGTTGGGTTCGACACTCTTACTTATCGAAAGGACTATGATTGATCCCCTTGTGGGGCATCAAGACTCTTTTCTGGCGCCGTTGCCGGGGAGTGAAGCGCCTTTGGTAAGTGGAAATTGGTAAGGAAACATTTATATACTGTGCTGAAATTTATTGTCACTTGTCACTATGGAAACTGTTCCTTTGAGGAGTTTGTTCGGGGTATCTTCACCACGAACGGAAGCACGAGGAGTTGTTCCTCAACCTGGGGTACCTACTGAAAATATCTTTTATGAAATTCCTTCGGGTATGCTTGAGAAATTGCTGGCTCATCCTTTCACAAGAGATGGATCTTCACATCCAGACTTGCATGTGATCTATGTAGATGAAGTTTGTGGTTTATTTAAGTTTGCAGGTTTTCCCGAGGATGAGGTAAAGAAGAAAGTATTTCCTTTATCTTTAAAGGATAAGGCGTTGACATGGTATAGGCTATGTGATGATACTGGATCATGGGACTACAATCGGTTGAAATTGGAATTTCATCAAAAGTTCTATCCTATGCATTTAGTACATCGTGATCGGAACTTTATTTATAAATTTTGGCCTCGTGACAGGGAAAGCGTAGCTCAAGCTTGGGGGAGGCTTAAATCAATGCTATATTCATGCCCCAATCATGAGCTCTCGAGAGAAATCATCACGCAAAACTTTTATGCTCGACTTTCTCATGAAGATCGTACCATGCTTGACACTTCTTGTACCGGTTCTTTTATGAAGAAGGATATTGATCACAAGTGGAATTTATTGGAAAGAATCAAACGCAACTCTGAAGATTGGGAGTTGGAGGAAGGTAAGGAGTCAGGTATGAATTTCCAGTGTGATTGCGTTAAATCTTTTGTTGAGACAAACACCTCTAGAGATTTTAGCGCTAAGTATGGACTTGACTCTGAGATAGTAGCTTCTCTATGTGAATCTTTTGCTGCTCATGTTGATCTTCCCAAAGAGAAGTGGTTTAAATATCATCCTCCTATAGAAAGCAACATAGCCAAAACCAATCTAGTAGAGGACAAAATCATTGCTTTTAGTGATCCTGTTGTTCCTTGTGCTTAAACTGAGAAACCACCATACTCTGCTAGGATAAAGGAGTATTCTAAAGCTCCAACTGTGATACGTAGGGGTTACATTAGACCACTTGCACCCCCTGAGGAGATTAGAGTTGAACCTAGTGTTGCTATTATCAAAGATCTCTTAGCCGAATACATAGATGGGCATGTTATCAAATTCTGTGAGGACTCCGCTAGAATTGCTAAACCTCATGCGAAAGACAAATACGGACCTGTAGTTGGCCTGCCCGTTGTTTCTGTCAAGATAGGATATCACTGTTACCATGGTTTATGTGATATGGGAGCTAGTGTTAGTGCAATACCCCGTTCTCTATATGATGAAATCAAAGATGAGATTGCAGCTGCTGAGTTAGAACCCATTGATGTCACTATTACGCTAGCTAATAGAGACACTATCTGCCCTCTGGGAATTGTGAGAGACGTAGAAGTCTTGTGTGGTAAGACGAAGTATCGTACTGATTTCCTCGTCCTTGGTACTGCACAAGATAGATTTTGTCCCATCATATTCGGTAGACCCTTTCTCAACACTATCAATTCTCACATTGATTGCACTAAGCAAACCGTCACAGTTAGTTTCGAGGGTGTGTCTCATGAATTTAACTTCTCCAAGTTTGGAAGACAACCCCATGAAAGAGAGTTGTCTGGTAGGGATGAAATCATTGCTCTTGCCTCTATTGCCGTACCTCCTACGGATCCTTTAGAGCAATATCTTCTTGATCATGAAAATGATATGCATATGGAGGACAGAGATGAGATAGGTAAAATTGTCTTAGAACAATATCCTATTCTCAAGAATAATCTGCCTGTTGAACTGCTTGGGGATCCTCCCCCACCAAAGGGTGATCCTATGTTCGAGCTTAAACAGTTGTCTGATACTCTTAAGTATGCCTATCTTGATGAGAAGGAGATATATCTTGTTATTATTAGTGCTCTCCTCTCAGAGCACGAAGAGAAGAAGTTACTAAAAACTTTGAGGAAGCACCGTGCTGCTATTGGATATACTCTTGATGATCTTAAGGGTATTAGTCCTACTCTATGTCAGCACAAGATTAAAACCGATCCTGACTTCAAACCAGTTGTTGATCATCAAAGGAGATTAAATCCTAAGATGAAAGAGGTCGTTAGAAAAGAAATATTAAAGCTTCTGGATGCATGAATCATTTATCATGTTGCTCATAGTGATTGAGTAAGTCCAGTACATTGCGTACCTAAGAAGGGAGGTATCACCGTCGTTCCTAATGATAAGGATGAACTAATCCCACAAAGGATTATTACCGGCTATAGAATGGTGATAGACTTCCGGAAAGTGAACAAGGCAACCAGGAAAGATCATTATCCTTTGTCGTTCGCCGACCAAATGCTAGAAAGGCTATCAAAACACACACACTTCTGCTTTCTAAACTGTTATCCAGGTTTCTCGCAAATACCTGTTGCGCAATCTGATCAGGAGAAAACCACTTTCACCTGCCCCATCGGTACCTTTGCTTATAGACGTATGCCTTTTGTCTTATGCAATGCACCTGCCACCTTTCAAAGATGTATGATGGCTATATTCTCTGACTTTTGTGAAAAGATTGTTGAGGTTTTCAGGGATGACTTCTCCGTTTACGGGTCTTCCTTTGATGATTGCCTCAGCAACCTTGATCGAGTCTTACAGAGATGCGAAGAAACCAACCTCGTCTTGAATTGGGAGAAGTGCCACTTTATGGCTAATGAAGGTATCGTCTTAGGACACAAAATTTCTGAGAGAAGCATTGAAGTTGATAAGGCTAAGGTTGATGCTATTGAGAAAATGCCTTGCCCCACAGATATCAGAGGTATACGAAGTTTCCTAGGTCATGCTGGTTTCTATAGAAGGTTCATTAAAGACTTCTCTAAGATTTCTAGGCCTCTTACCAACCTCTTGAAGAACGATGTTCCTTTTGTTTTTGATGAGGATTGTGAGGAAGCTTTTCGAAATACTTAAGAAGGCTTTGATAACCGCACCTATTGTTCAACCACCTGACTGGAACTTGCCCTTTGAAATCATGTGTGAAGCTAGTGATTATGCTATTGGTGCTGTTCTAGGACAAAGAGTTGACAAGAAGTTGAACGTTATTCACTATGCTAGTACAACTCTAGACAGTGCCCAAAGAAACTATGACACTACAGAAAAGGAGTTTTTAGCAGTCGTGTTTGCATGTGAAAAGTTCAGATCTTACATATTTGACTCCAAAGTGACTATTCACTCTGATCATGCTGCTATTAAGTACCTTATGGAGAAGAAGAACGCTAAGCCTAGGCTGATCAGATCGGTTCTCCTGCTACAGGAATTTGATTTACATGTTGTTGACCGAAAGGGTGCTGATACCCTGTAGGAGATAACTTGTCTAGGCTAGAGAATGTCCTTGATGACCCACTACCTATTGATGACAGCTTTCCTGATGAGCAATTAAATGTCATCCGCACTTCACATAGTGCATCGTGGTATGCCGATTATGCAAACTATATCGTAGCCAAATACATACCACCCAGTTTCACCTATCAGCAAAAGAAGAAATTCTTCTTTGATTTGAGACACTACTTTTGGGATGATCCTCACATTTATAAGGAAGGAATATATGGTGTTATTAGACGTTGTGTGCCTGAACGTGAACAGGTACAGATCCTGAAGAAGTGTCATTCAGAAGCCTACGGAGGACACCATGCTGGAGATAGAACTGCTCATAAGGTATTGCAATCAGGTTTCTATTGGCCCACTCCCTTCAAGGATGCCCGTAAGTTTCTCTTGTCTTGTGACGAATGCCAAAGAATAGGGAACATCAGTAAGCGTTAGGAAATGCCTATGAACTATTCACTTGTCATTGAACCATTTGATGTCTGGGGCTTTGATTATATGGGACCCTTCCCGAGTTCCAATGGGTACACTCACATCTTAGTTGCTGTGGATTACGTTACTAAGTGGGTAAAACCTATCCCCACTAAAAATGCTAATCACCACACCTCTATTAAGATGCTTAAAGAAGTCATATTCCCAAGATTTGGAGTCCCTAGATACTTGATGACTGATGGCGGTTCACACTTCATTCATGGTGTTTTCCGCAAGATGCTAGCTAAGTATGATGTCAACCATAGAGTTGCATCTCCTTATCATCCTCAGTCTAGTGGTCAAGTGGAGTTGAGTAATAGGGAGATCTAGTTGATCTTACAAAAGACCGTCAATAGATCTCGAAAGAACTGGTCTAGAAAACTTGACGATGCACTATGGGCTTATAGGACTCCTTATAAGAATCCCATGGGCATGTCACCGTATAAAATGGTTTACGGTAAGGCCTGTCATTTACCTCTTGAGCTGGAACACAAAGCTTATTGGGCAATCAAAGAGCTCAACTTTGATTTCACACTTGCCAGTGAGAAGCGGTTGTTTGATATCAGCTCGTTAGATGAATGGAGAGCCCAGGCATATGAGAATGCCAGGTTGTTCAAGGAAAAGGTTAAGAGATGGCACGACAAAAGAATATAGAAACGAGAGTTCAATGTAGGTGATTATGACCTGCTATACAATTCCCGTTTGAGATTCTTTGCAGGAAAGCTTCTCTCTAAATGGGAAGGTCCCTATGTTATCGAGGAAGTATATCGTTCCGGTGCCATCAAAATCAATAACACGAAAGTAAATTTTCCTAGAGTGGTAAATGGGCAAAGAATCAGGCATTACATCTCTGGTACTCCCATAAATGTTGAGACCAATATCATCAATGTCATAACTCCAGAGGAGTACATAAGGGATGTTTATCAGCCTGTTCCAGACTCTGAAAACGAAGAGGTATCTGTTTCGGTAAGAAATTGGACTCCGATGCTTTTCCAATAGGAAATTTCTTCCGTTTTGGAATTTTTGGAAAATTAGAAAAATAAAAAGCAGTCCGGAGAGCGAACGAGGCGGCCACAAGCCCTGCCACCGCCCCCTACCCCCTGGTGGCGGAGGGCAAGCTTGCGGGCACCTCGTGTGCCTCCCGGACTCTGTTTTCTTGCGGAGGACTCCTTCTGGCCCAGAAAAAATCAATATATAGTCGCCCGAAGGTTTTGATCTCCATATCGCGCAATTTTCCTCTATTTTCGTTTCGAGCTTGTTCTGCCGCACATCTAGGTCAAGATGTCTTCTCAAGATTCAGAGGGAGAGAGTTATGTGGCTGACTACCTTGCTAACCCCAAGGTCTATGGGGACTTGGAACCATATGGCTGGACCACTGATGAGGAAGAGGACTATGAACCCAAAGGGAAGGAGCAAACGAGTTCCGATGAAGAGGAGGCTCCTCTACCTCAACCTGCAAACACCCATGTGGAGTTCAAGAAGTCAAGCCTCCCTGACCATAGGACGAAGCCTAAGACCTTGTTTATCCCTTCTCGTTTCTTGCCGGAGAGTAAGCAGGAACTTTGCCATAGAGTGTCGAAACTAGAGGAAGAAAATGACGATCTAAGGGAGCGTAACTTTTTGCTCAAGGGTAAATTAGACAAGCTCAAGACTGCTTCAACAACTCCACCACCATCACCACCGAAGGAAGACAACTAAGCATTGGTATGGGCAATCCCCTTGGATTCTTCCAAGCTTGGGGGAGTTGCCCTGGTATCGTATCACCTTTATATCTTTTGCTTTTACCTTCGTTTTAGTTCTTTCCTTTTTAGTTTTTATTTCTTCCCTTAGAGGAATAAGTCTTTAGTTTTTAGTTTGAGTCTTTTGTTTTTGTTTCTCCCCCGATGTATTCGAGCTTAGGAGCTATATAATAAAGAGTGTCTTAGTCAAGGGCTTTGCTTTGTGCCATGATCAAAAGTATGAAAAGAACGGTAGCATGAAAGATCATGAGACGATCTTATGGAAAGTGATAGCTTCACATATGACACGTATGATGATTGAAACTTGTTGAGAATAAATCAACATAGACCTCAGTATTTGTTGCAATTAATAAGAAGTAATAAGGAAAGAGAGGTTCACATCTAAATATATCATCTTAGACACTTTTTACAATTGTGAGCACTCACCAAACTATTACATGCTTAGGAGTAGATGTTGGACAAGGAAGACAACATAATGAATTGTGTTTGCTTGGTTCCAAACAATGTTATATGATTAGAGATCCCTTAGCATGTGACAATTGCTTCCACCTCATATTAGCCAAAACTCCCGCACCAAGTAGAGATACTACTTGTGCATCCATAAACCTCCAACCCAGTTTTGCCATGAGAGTCCACCATACCTACCTATGGATTGAATAAGATCCTTCAAGTAAGTTGTCATCGGTGCAAGCAATAAGAATTGCTCTCTAATATGTATGATCTATTAGTGTGTGGAAAATAAGCTTTGTACGAACCTGTGATGAAGAAGACATAAAAGCGACAGACAGCATAACAAAGTTCTTTATCGCAGGAGGCAATATAAAGTGACGTTCCTTTACACTAAGAGGTCGTATATCCAAACCTCAAAAGTGCATGACAACCTCTGCTTCCCTCTGCGAAGGGCCTATCTTGTACCTTTACTTTTTGCCCTTGTAAGAGTCATGGTGATCTTCACCAATTCCCTATTTTTGCCTTTGTCTTGGCTACCGTCACATGCTTGGGAAAGATCTATACTCATATATCAAGTTGGAGTTGAGTATTCATGCTTCATTATTGTTGACTTTACCCTTGAGGTAAACCATTGGGAGGCAAAACTATAAGCCCCTATCTTCCTCTGTGTCCAGCTGAAACTTTGACAACATGAGTACCACGTGAGTTGTATCAATTGTGGAAAACAAAAGAGATGATTGACTATGTGGGTTTGCCTTACAAGCTCTTATTTGACTCTTTCTGATGTTGTGATAAATTGCAATTGCTTCAATGACTATGGACTATTGTTGGTTACTTCTCGGTAAGGTTTTTGCTTCATACTTTGCTTTGTGAAGGAATTGTTACTTTCCCATAAGAATCTTTATGATGTATTGCCCTCATGTCCGTATTATGTTTTATCGACACCTTTGTCCCTCAACATGTGGACATGTTTATGGAACTTGGTTTTCGCTTGAGGACAAGCGAGGTCTAAGCTTGGGGGAGTTGATACGTCCATTTTGCATCATGCTTTCATGTTGATATTTATTGTTTTTTGGGCTGTTATATTACCTTGTGGTACCATATTTATGCCTTTTCTCTCTTATTTTGCAAGGTTTATTTGAAGAGGGAGAATTCAGGCAGCTGGAATTCTGGACTAGAAAAGGAGCAAATCTTAGTCCACTATTCTGCACATCTCCAAATGCCTTGAAAAGTTACGTGGATTCTTTTGGGATTATATAAAAAATACTGGGTGAAAGAATTACCGGAGGGGGGGCTGCCAGGGCGCCACAAGCCCTGCCACCGCCACCACCCCCCTCGTGGCGGAGTGGGGGCTTGTGGGCTCCCTGACGGCCCACTAGCCCCCCTCTTTTGCTATATGAATGGTTTTGGTCCAGAAAAAATCATACGGGAGCTTTTTCGTGGTTTCGCCGCTGCCACGAGGCGGAACTTGAGCAGATCCAATCTAGAGCTCCGGCACGACGATCCTGCCGGGGAAACTTCCCTCCCGGAGGGGGAAATCGTCGCCATCGTCATCACCAACACTCCTCTCATCGGAGGGGAGGCATCTTCATCAACACCATCTCCTCTCCAATCTCTAGTTCATCTCTTGTAACCAATATTCGTTTCACGACTCCGATTGGTACTTGTAAGGTTACTAGTAGTGTTGATTACTCTTCGTAGTTGATGCTAGTCGGATTACTTGGTGGAAGAGTTGATGTTCAGATCCTTGATGCTATTCATTACACCTCTGATCATGATTATAATTATGCTTTTTGAGTAGTTACTTTTGTTCCCGAGGACATGGCATAAGTCATGTTAATAATAGTCATGTGAATTTGATATTCGTTTGGTATTTTGATATCTTGTATGTAGTCTTTTCCTCTAGTGGTGTTATGTGAACGTCGACTACATAACACTTCACCATACTTGGGCCTAGAGGAAGGCATTGGGAAGTAGTAAGTAGATGATGGGTTGCTGGAGTGACAGAAGCTTAAACCCCAGTCTATGCGTTGCTTCATGAGGGGCTGATTTGGATCCACTAGTTTAATGCTATGGTTAGACTTTGTCTTAATTCTTCTTTTGTAGTTGCAGATGCTTGCGAGAGAGGTTAATCATAAGTGGGACGCTTGTCCAAGTAAGGGCAGTACGCAAGCGCCGGTCCACGCACATATCAAACTATCAAAGTAACGAACGCGAATCATATGAACATGATGAAACTAGCATGACAGAAATTCCCGTGTGTCCTTGGGAGCATTTTTCCTCCTATAAGACTTTGTTCAGGCTTGTCCCTTGATACAAAAGGGATTGGGCCACTTGTTGCACCGTTGCTACTACTTTTACTTGTTACTTTTTGCTTTCTACGTTTCACCTGGCTACATAATCACTTGTTACCGCTACTTTCAGTGCTTGCAGTTATTACCTTGTTGAAATCCATTTATCAGAGCCTTTTGCTCCTCGTTGGGTTCGACACTCTTACTTATCGAAAGGACTACGATTGATCCCCTATACTTGTGGGTCATCAAATAGCCGCATCCATGCTTTGCCACAAGCTCATACTCATCGACAAAATCATTTTGGATCACCGCTCCATCCTAGAATTTGGCGATGTATCAACTGTATCAAATATCCGGGAATAAGAGCGGTTCAAAGGAATTAGAAGTTGCAGAAAAATGTACCGATAACTTAGTCCATGTACGACCGCACTTCTATTAGGTTGTTGAAGATATACAACGAAATGGTCCACCATTATTTGACATCCAACATTATTGGTTTCGAAGCATCGACTGGTGCAAGCTTCCCTTTGGATAGGCTGAGGTTGGATCCACCTTTTTTTAGGGTTGCTATTATTGTACCTAGGATTTGGGTTATGCAAATGACGATTTCTGGCTTCGTAGTGTGTTGTCATGAAGTTTGCCACCTCCTGAGTAATGAATGCCTCGGCCACTGATGCCTCAATTCTATGTTTATTTTTACATTTGATCAAAGCGTCTTCTGCATCCTCTCAGTTGCAAAGTGCCAACAATTTTGCATGGGCCCAACCAACCATTTCTTTTTTTTCTCCTATTCTTCTTGTTCTTCTTCTCCTTATTATTATTATTATTATTATTATTATTATTATTATTATTCTTTCTTCTACTTCTCATCCTCCTCTTCTTCTTCATTCTTTTCCTTTTTTCCTCTTCTTCTTCTCCTCCTCTTCTCTTTTTCTTCTTCTTCTTCTTATTATCTTTTTTTCTTCTCCTGCTCCTCTTCTTATTCTTCTTCTTCTCCTCTTCTCTTCTTTATCTTCTTCTTCTTCTCCACTTCTCTACTTTTTCTTCTTTTCTTTTTTGTCTCTTCTTCTTCTCCTCATCTCCTATTTTTCTTCTTCTTATTATTATTATTATTATTTCTTCTCTTCTTCTTCTTCTTCTTCTTCTTCTCCTTATTTTCCTTCTTCTTCTTTTCCTTCTTATTCTGCTTATTCTTTTCTTATTTTCCTTTTTCCTTTTTTCCTTCTTCTTTTCTTATTTTTTTATTCTAACCTAACTAACTAACCTAACTATCTAACCGAACTAACCTAATAAACTAACCCAATTAATTTAATAGAAATAAAAACACAAATTCTAAAAGAAAAAAAGGGGCGACCGGCGGGGTACTCATGACGGGGGTAGCGTGGGCGGCGAGGACGGCGGGTGGAGGGGTCGACGGGGCGGCGGGGCGGCGGTGGTTGTGGGGCCCCGGGGCGGCAAGGCACTCGGCGCGACGGGGGCGGTTGGTGGGGGTACGGGGGGAGAGCGCGGGAAGGATGCCGGCGCGAGGAGGGGGCCGGCACGGGAAGGTGGCGGGGCAAGGGAGGGTTTCGGTGCGGGGAGGGTGGTAGGGCGGTGTAGTGGTGGTTGTGGAACGGAGAGGGGAGAGAGAGAGGATGGGGAGATGAGGGAGAGAGATGGGGAGATGGGGGTGGGATGGGCAGCGTCGACGGTTATGCGGCTATCAGCAAAGAGGGGGAGGCAGACGGCAAAGAGGGGGCGCGTGGGTTGTTTGCCATCTGCCTGCAGATTCTTTGCCGTTTGTGAGCATATGACAAAGAGGGAGGGCGCCTTTGCTCTTTTCCGTCTGCGTGCGGCATCTTTGCCGTCTTCTCGCAAACGGCAAAGAAAGCACACATGGCAAACAGTTTCTTTGCCATCACCCAGTTCTTTCTCATCTGTTTGTTGGTAGGTGATGGCAAGTTCTTTGTTGTGTGTTTGTTGGTAGCTGATGGCAAATAGTTTGTTTGCCATTACACAACACAGATCAAACATCAGGCTGATGGCAAATTCCCTAATTCCAGTAGTGAGGCTCACTCGGGGTAGATCTTCACGAAGTAGCCGATCACCTTGTTTGTACACACTTTTTGGTTGAACTCCACAACACGAAGTAGGAGGCTCCCAAGAGACACCTAACCATTCTAGGAGGCAGCACCATCCAAATGGTAATAGATACGGTAAAATGATGAACTCTTTGCTCTTGTGCTTCAAAAGATAGTCTCATCAACATTCAATCACTCTCTCAAAGGTATGGCACCGATAGAAGAGATTGATCGGGTGGAAAGCTACTTGGGGAGGCTAGAAATCAAATTTCAAATGGATCGATTGGAATATCTTGATCTCAACACATGAGTAGGTGACTCTCTATGATAAAAATGGATATGACAAGTGTGTGTGTGTTCTGAGTGCTTCCTCTGCGAATGAGAGCTAGTGGAGGGGTATATACAGGCATCTCCAAAAATGCAACCGTTACAACATTATTGCCCAACTCGGTGACACCGACATGAATCTCGGCGGTACCGAGTTGCACTAAATGTGGAAACTTCCGAATTCTCGGTGAGACTGATATGGTAATCTTGGTGGTACCGATATGGTGACATAGGGAAGTCTCAAAATCTCGGTGAGACCGATTTTAAAACTCGGAAATTCTGATTCTTGAAATCGAGAGACCAGAAAGTTGGTAAGTGATTTTCGATGGCACCGAAGTGATAGTTGGTGGTACCGAGATTTTAGGGTTTAGCAAATGTTCTGTGTGTGGAAAATCGGTACGGACGAAATGGAATTCTTGGTGGCACCGATTTTTTGTTATATAGGCTTTGGACATAGATTTTGTAAGAGAATTGCTGAATGTTTTTGGTGGCTATCTCTAACCACTTGAGCAACCAATTCATCATAGATACCTTACCCCCTTTTAATAGTATTGACTTTCCTATGGACTCAAATGTGATTTCTCACAAATATAAAATGCAGAGTCTTGTAGCTTGAAGCTTGTCCAATCCTATTATTTTCCTTCCTCGTGCCTTCTCTACACAATCCTTAGCCAATCATCTGTGTGGACCATATCTGAAATATACTAAGTAAAAGTGTTAGTCCGGGAGACAATGTATGTTGTCATGAATTATCAAAACCACCAAGTGAGCATATGTGCTTTCACATGGATCATCCATGTCTCCAGGATCGCTTGCTTGTCCTCCCGGCAAGGCTCCAGCAGGAAGGTAACGCTGTCCACTTCCAATGTGTCGTGACGCATGACAAGCTCCTTGTGCGCTTGCAGATTGTCCAATTTAATAATATCTTAAGTCTCCTCTCCCTGGGATACATCAAATGTGGATTTATTATGAGTAGGCGCCATCTTCTTGTGGGTAATGTGGGTTCTGCAACCGGTACACCGGATCTCATGGGTGACGCGCCCATCACCAGACCGAGCTCTGCACCTATGACCACGAGGAGTGAACCAGGTGAGGCAGGCGTCAAACTTGTCTAACAGACGGAGATATGTATGGAATCTCGCCGGAGTGGGGTGGGCAGTCGGATATTTGGGATGAAGCGACAGGGTATGTGGTGTTGCGAAAGCTGCCTTGACACAAAACAAATGCTTCACCGTTCTGACAACATTTGTTTAGAGAATTACCATGGGACCTTGCAAATCCGACCCCTCAAACGCTCTAGGACACGCCCGGGAGCGTCCGCGGACACTGATCGGTCACACCTCAAATCTTCTCCTCCACATCGAACTCTCTCATATTTTATTCCTTATATCCATACAAAATCATGCAAAAATATCCTACGTACTACCTAGTGTACTACATTTCTTCGTCGTCGGAGATGGCCTCACCCGCCTACGCCGAAGCCTCACCCGCCAGCGCTGAAGCATGAACCGCGTGCGCCGCCCGCGCTGCCTATTGGGGAACGTTGCATGGGAAACAAAAAATTCCTATGCACACATAATATCCATCCATGGTGCTAACCATCTACGAGAGGACAGATCAGATCCACATACCCTTGTAGATAGCTGATCGGGAAGAGTTAAGAACCGTAGTTGATGTAGTCGAACGTCTTCACGATCAAAATTGCGACCGTCCCGCGATCCAATCATGATCTAGCGCCGAATGGACGGCACCTCCGCATTCAGCACACGTACAACTCATTGACGATCTCGACCTTTTACTCCATCAAGAGGGGCTAAGAAGTAGGTGAATTCTCTGACAACACGACGGCGTGAAGGTGATGTTGGAGGAGCTGATCCGGCAGGGCTACGCCGTGCACTGTCGGACTTGCCTATTGGGTGTCACGAAGTAGTGGGGGAGAGGGGCTGCGTCGTGGCTTGTGCTGCAGCTAGCCTCTCTCCTCCTATATATAGGTGGGATGGAGGAGCGGCGCCCTAGGGAAAAATCCCTAGGGTTGGCCAGCGACGCACAAGGGGGAGGAGTCCTCCTCCAATTCGGTTCGTGGGGGAGGAGTCCTCCTCCTAGTAGGATTGCCCCACCTCCTCTCTATTCGGTACATAGGCCCATGGGGCTGGCTGCCCAGGCCACCAGGGGCTAGTGTGCCACCTCTTGGGTGTATTGGGTCCCCTCCGAGTGGGTGGCCCCTCTCGGTGAACCCCAGAACCCATTCGTCACTCCCGGTACTTTACCAATAATGCCTCAAAACTTTCCATAACCCAAATATATGTTTCCTATATATCAATCTTCATCTCTGGACAATTCCGGAACTCCTCGTGAAATCAAAGATCTCATCCGAGACTCCAAACAACATTCAGTCAACAACATACATAATCCATCAATACCAAAAAGTCACCGAACCTTAAGTGTGCACACCCTGCGAGTTTGAGAACTATGTAGACATGACATGAGATACTCTCCGGTCAATAAGCATTAGCAGGGCCTGGATGTCCATATTGGCTCCTACATATTGGCTCCTACATATTCTAAGAAGATCCTTGACCATCTTTGATCAACGAGCTAATCCATTAGAGGCTTACAAGGGAAAGTGTGTTGTCTATGTATCCACACATGTATTTGAGTTTCCAATCATTACAATTCTAGCATATGGATAATAAATGATTATCTTGAACAAGGAAATATAATAATAACTATTTTATTATTGCGTCTAGGGAATATTTCGAACAGTCTCCCACTTGCACTAGAGTAAATAATCTAGCTCACATCACTATGTGATTTACATTGTAATGGACCTAACACCCATACAGTTCTAGTGTTGATAATGTTTCGCTCGTGGAAGAGGCTTTGTTAACGGGTCTGCAACATTCTGATCCTGTACACTTTGCAAATACTTATGTCCTCCTCCTTGATGTAATCGCGGATGGTATTGAAACGTATCTTTATGTGTCTGGTCCTCTTGTGTAACCTTGGTTCCTTGGCTAGTGCTATGTCACCAGTGTTGTCACAAAACAGAGTCAATGGAACCAGTGCACTCGGTACAACCCCAAGATCTGTCATGAACACCTTCATCCATACACCTTCTTTAGCCGCCTCCGAGGCAGCTATGTACTCTTCTTCGCATGTAGAATTAGCTACCACACTTTGCTTCAAACTGCACCAGCTTACCGCACCCCCATTGAGAATAATTATGTATCCGGTTTGAAACTTAGAGTCATCCGGATCAATGTCAAAGCTTGCATCGACGTGACTCTTTTGACGAGCTCTTTATCACCTCCATACACAAGAAATATTTCCTTAGTCCTTTTCAGGTACTTTAGAATATTCTTGACCATTGTCCGGTGTTCCATTCCTGGATCACTTTGAAACCTTCCAGCCATACTTATGGCAAGGCTGACATGTGGTCTTCTGCACAACATTGCATACATGATAGAGCCTATGGGTGAATCATAGGGGACGACACTCATCTTTTCTCTATCTTCTGTAGTCACTGGGCATTGAGTCTTACTCAACTTCATACCTTGTACCACAGGCAAGAACCCTTTCTTGGACTGTTCATTTTGAACTTCTTCAAAACTTTATAAAGGTATGTGCTCTGTGAAATTCCTATTAAGCGTCTTGATCTATCTCTATAGATCTTAATGCCTAATATGTAAGCAGCTTCTCCTAGGTCCTCCTTTGAATTTTTTTATTCAAATAATCCTTTACGCTTCCCAAAAGTTCTAATCATTTCCAATCAGCAATATGTCATCCACATATAATATTAGAAACTCTATAGAGCTCCCACCCACTTTCTTGTAAATACAAGCTTCTCCCAAAATTTTTATAAACCCAAACACCTTGATTACCACATCAAAGCGCTGATTCCAACTCTGAGATGCTTGCACTAGTCCCTAAATGGATCGTTGGAGTTTGCATACTTTGTCAGCATTCTCTGGATCGACAAAACCTTCTGGATGCATCATATACAACTCTTCCTTAAGGAAACCTTTAAGGAATGTTGTTTTGACATCCATCCGCCAAATTTCATAATCGAAAAATGCAGCTATTGCTAACATGATTCTGACGGACTTAAGCATCGCTACGGGTCGTAGTCAACTCCTTGATCTTGTGAAAATCCCTTTGCCATAAGTCGAGCTTTGTAGACGGTAATATTACCGTTCGCATCCGTTTTCTTCCTAAAGATCCATTTATTTTGAATGGCCTTTATCCCTTCAGGTAATACTTCCAGAATCCACACTTTGTTTTCATACATGGATCCTATCTCGGATTTCATGGCCTCTAACCATTTGTTGGAATCTGGGCCCACCATCGCTTCTCCATAGGTCGGAGGTTCATTGTTGTCCAACAACATGATTTATAAGACAGGGTTACCATACCACTCAAGAGGAGTACCTGCTCTCATCGACCTACGAGGTTCGATAGCAACTTGATCTAATGCAAGCTCCACATAAACCTCTTTCTGTGCTACGCCGCTTGCTGGTTGAAGTAAAAGTTCTATAAAATCATCAAGTTCTATCTTCCTCCCACTCAATTCTTTTGAGAGAAACTGTTTCTCAAGAAAATCTCTGTTTTTAGCGACTAACACTTTGCCTTCGGATCTAAGATAGAATGTGTACCCAACTTTCTCTTTTGGGTATCCTATGAAGACGCATTTCTCCTCTTTGGGTTCTAGCTTTTCACGCTGAAGCTTTTTTACATAAGCATAGCATCCCCAAACTCTAAGAAACGACAACTTTGGTTTCTTGCCAAACCACAATTCATATGGCGTCATCTCAACGGATTTTGATGGTGCCCTATTTAAAGTGAATGTAGCGGTCTCTAATGCATAACCCCAAAATGATAATGGCAAATCGGTAAGAGACATCATAGAATGCACTATATCCAATAAAGTATGATTACGACATTCGAATACACCATTACGCTGTGGTGTGCCACGCGGAGTCAACTGTGAAACAGTTCCACATTGTCTTAAGTGAGTGCCAAACTCATAACTCAGATATTCTCCTCCTTAATCAGATCGTAGTAATTTAATATTCTTGTTACGATGATTCTCAACTTCACTCTGAAATTACTTGAACCTTTCAAACGTTTTAGACTTGTGTTTCATCAAGTAAATATAACTATATCTACTCAAATCATCGGTGAAGGTGAGAAAATAACGATAACTACCGCGCGCCTCTATGCTCATTGGTCCACACACATCAGTATGTATGATCTCCAATAAGTCACTTGCACACTCCATTGTTCCGGAGAACGGAGTCTTAGTCATCTTACACATGAGGCATGGTTCACATGTGCCAAGTGATTCAAAATCAAGTGACTCCAAAAGTCCATCAGCATGGAGTTTCTTCATGCGTTTTATACCAATATGACCTAAACGACAGTGCCACAAGAAAGTGGTACTATTATTATTAAATCTACATCTTTTGGTATCAATTTTATGAATGTGTGTGTCATCACTATCGATATTCAATAAGAACAAACCCTTCACACTAGGTGCATGACCATAAAAGATATTACTCATATAAATAGAACAACCATTATTCTATGATTTAAATGAGTAACCGTCTCGCGATAGACAAGATCTAGATATAATGTTCATGTTTAACGCACGCACTAAATAACAATTATTTAGGTTCATCACTAATCCCGATGGTAATTAAAGTGAGAGCGTGTCGACGACGATCGCATCAACCTTGGAACCATTTCCCACGCGCATCGTCACTTCGTCCTTCGCCAACCTTCATCTATTCCGTAGTTCCTGCTTTGAGTTGCAAATGCGAGCAATCAAACCGGTATCAAATACCCAGGAACTACTATGAGAGTTGTTTAAGTACACATCAATAACATGTATATCATATATACCTTGTTTGGCATTGGCCGCCTTCTTGTCTGCTAGGTACTTGGGGCAGTTCCGCTTTGAATGCCCAGTCCCCTTGCAATGATAGCAGCACTCAGTATCTGGATTTGGTCCAGCCTAGGGTTTCTTCATGGGAGGGGCAACCAATTTTCCACTCTTCTCGGAGTTACCATTCTTGCCCCTCCCATTTTTCTTGAAGCTGGTGGTCTTATTGACCATCAACACTTGATGTTCTTTCTGGATTTTTGACTGAGCGACTTTCAGCATCACAAACAGCTCGACGACTGATTTATTCATCCGTTGCATGTTGTACTTCAACAAAAAGCTTTTATAGCTAGGTGGCAGTGATTGAAGAACTCTATCAGTGATTGCCTTTGGCGGGAGAACAATTCCCAACTCAGCCAGATGGTTAGAGTACCCAGACATTGTGAGCACATGCTCACTGACAGACCCGTTCTCCTCCATTTTGCAATCATAGAACTTATCGGAGGTTTCATACCTCTTGATCTAGAAACTCTTTCTAAATATAAACAACAACTCTTGGAACATCTCATACGCTCCATGACGTTCAAAACGTCTTTGAAGTATCGGTTCTAATCCATACAAAATTGTACATTGAACTACTGAGTAGTCATCCACACACGATTGCCAGATGTTCATAGCATCTTGGGTCACTGGTTGGGGTGGCATGTCACCTAGCGGTGCATCAAAGACATGAGCCTTTTGGGAAACTATGAGAACAATTCTCAGATTTCGAGCCCAGTCTACAAAGTTACTTCCATTATCTTTCAACTTGGCTTTCTCTAGGAACACATTAAAATTCAAGGGTGCTACTGCAGGAGCTATTGATCTACAACATAAATTTGCAAAGATTACTTATACTATAGTTCAAGATAAAGAGTTTAGCTAATCATATTGCTAAAAACTCCCACTCAAATTAACATACCTCGTGTCATTTGAGTGGCACATGATCCAAATTCACCAACCCAAGTCTGATCATCACGTGATATGAGTTGGCTTCAATGGTGAACATCTCTATGTTGATCAAATCTACTATATGACTCATGTTCGACCATTTGGTATCTTGTGTTATGATGCCATATTTGTGCATGCTAGGCTCGTCAAGTTTAACTCCAGTGTTCCGCGTGTGCAAAATTGTCTTACACCCGTTGTATGTGACCGTAGAGTCTATGACACCCGATCATCATGTGGTGTCTCAAAACGACGAACTTTTGCAATGGTGCACACTCGGGGAGAACACAATTTTATCTTGAAAATTTAGTGAGGGGTCACCTTATAATGCTGCCGTCGTCCTAAGCAAAATAAGGTGCATAAAAGGATTAACATCACATGCAAATCAAAAGTGACATGATATGGCCATGATCTTGTGCTTTTGATCTCTCTCTCCAAAGCACCACCATGATCTTCATCGTCACCAGCGCTACACCATGATCTCCATCCTTGTGCTGCCATCTAGGTTGTTGCACCAACTATTTTATTGCTACTAAAGCTACTGAACCAGCAATAAAGCAAAGCATCATCGAGCACCAAAATAAATTAAAGACAACCCTATGGCTCCTGCCGATTGTCGTAGCATCGACATGCAATTCAATATTTAACTATTTCAACATCATCATATCATACATCAAATATATAATGTCATGTATTTGGCCATATCATATCACATCATACCCTGCAAAAACAAGTTAGACGTCCCCTAATTTGTTGTTGCATGTTTTACGTGGCTGCTATGGGTATCTACCAAGAATGATTCTTACCTACAAAAAACCACAATGGTGATATACAAGTTGCTATTTAACCTTCTCCAAGGACCGTATCAGTCAAGTCTGATTCAACTAGAGTAGAAGAAACAGACACCTGCCATCCATCTTTATGCAACAAGTGGCATGTCAGTCGATGGAAACGGTCTCTCATAAGCATACGAGTAAGGTTGGTCCGGGCCGCTTCATCAAAAAATACGGCCAAATCAAGAAAAGACTAAGGAGGGTAGCAATCTCCTTTGTCTTCCACTCGATATGTCATCTACGCATAGACCTAGCTCATGACGCCACTATTGGGGAACGTTGCATGGGAAACAAAAAAATTCCTATGCACACATAAGATCTATCCATGGTGGTGACCATCTATGAGAGGAGAGATCAGATCCACATACCCTTGTAGATCCCTAAGCGAGAAGCATTAATAAATGCGGTTGATGTAGTCAAACGTCTTCATGATCCAAATCGCAAGCCGTCCCGTGATCCAATCACGATCTAGCGCCGAACAGAGGGCACCTCCGCGTTCAGCACACGTACAGCTCGATGACGATCTACGCCTTCTTGGTCTATAAGTAGGGGCGAAGAAGTAGCCGAATTCTCCGACAGCACGACGGCGTGACGATGATGTTGGAGGAGATGATCCGGCAAGGCTACAACATGCACTGCCAAACTAGCCTACGGGGTGTCACGAAGTAGTGGAGGGAGAGAGGCTGCGTCGTGGCTTGTGGTGCAGCTAGCCTCTCCCCTCTCCACTATATATAGATGAGAGGGAGGGGTGGCGCCCTAGGGGAAAACCCTATGGTTGGCCGGCAGCGCACAACGGGGAGGAGTCCTCCAATTTGGTTTGGTGGGGGAGGAGTCCTCCTCCTACTAGGATTGCCCCACCTCCTCTCTATTCGGCGCATAGGCACATGGGGCTAGACGCCCAGCCCACTAGGGGTTGGCCGCCCAGCCCACCAGGGGCTGGTGCGCCACCTCTTGCGTCTATGTGGTCCCCTTCGGGAGGGTGGCCCTTCCCGATGAACCCCCGGAACCCATTCGTCACTCCCGATACTTTACCGGTAATGCCCAAAAACTTTCCGGAACCCGAATACATCTTTCCTATATATAAATCTTCATCTCCAGACCATTTCGGAACTCCACGTGACGTCCGAGATCTCATCCGGTAATCCGAACAACATTCGGTCATCGTCATACATAATCCATATTTACCGAAACTTCACTGAACCTTAAGTGTGCAGACCCTGCAGGTTCGAGAACTATGTTGACATGACCTGAGACACTCTCCGGTCAATAACCAATAGCGGGACCTAGATGTCCATATTGGCTCCAAATAGTCTATGCATATGTTTATCGGTTGAACCTCTATGTCAAGGATTCAGTTAATCCCGTATATTATTCCCTTTGTTCTTCGGTATGTTAATTGCCCGAGATTTGATCATCGGTATCTCTATACCTTGTTCAATCTCATTACTACCAAGTCCCTTTACTTGGTCCGTAATACAAGATCTTGTTACTAACTCTTTGGTCACATTGCTTGCAAGGCTTGTTGTGATGTTGTATTACCGAGTGGGCCCTGAGATACCTCTGCGTCTCACGGAGTGACAAATCCCAGTCTTGATCCATGCTAACTCAATAGACACCTTTGGAGATACCTGTAGAATACCTTTATATTCACCCAGTTACGTTGCCACGTTTGATACACACAAGGTATTCTTCCTGTGTCAGTGAGTTACATGATCTCATGGTCATAGGAACATATACTTGACATGCAGAAAACAGTAGCAATAAACTGACATGATCACATGCTACATTCATAGGTTGGGTCTTGTCCATCCACTAGTACAAAATGGCCCATTTCTCCCAGTTCCACAGGCCCATTAGCCCCAGTTCTGGAACCGGGACTAAAGGGTCGAGACTAAAGCCCAAAACCTTTAGTCCCGGTTCTCTTACCAACCAGGATAGAAGGGCCTCCACGTGACCTCTGCGGGGAGCCCATGCAGGAGGGCCTTTAGTCCCGGTTGGTAACACCAACCGAGACCAAAAGGCATCCATGCGTCAGCATCTGGCATTATACATATAGTGAGAACTCAATGCTAGCTAATAAGAAAATGAGGAAACAATTAATTACACAAGATCGTCATGCTGAACATATATAGAGAGAAGTGACATCTCTTTCTCTCTATATCTACCCGACGCTACTACATATATACAATATAACATCTTTTACAATCCCTAAGAGCATCTCTAGTGGAACGTGTAAATTTTGGACGTGTATATCTTCATATACACGTCCATATACACCTTGCTAAATTTTACACCTCCCAGTTTTTCAGTGGAACGTGTATACAGGACGTGGAAATCAGGACGTGTATATTCCAACGGCTATATTTTCAAATGGCTATATTTCCAAATGTCTTTGTAATGTAGTTCTATCAATAAAATAGGATAAAGCATCAAATAGTTCTTACAACAACTAGGATAAAGCATCAAATAGTTCTTACAACAACTAGGATAAAGCATCAAATAGTTCTTACTCTAGGCGATGAGCAAGGATCTCATTCTGCTTAGCTTGGTAGAACTGCTTTTGCATATCAGTCATACCACTAGTGTCTATGAGCATGACCCTCTCATCTAATTCAAACTGTCTCCTCTTTTCGCAATTCAAATTGCTGTGCATAGCGAGCATTTTTTGCCGCCTCTTTGATGTCATCCTTCTCTTGCTTTGGTGCCCACACAGTTTCTAATGACAACTTGCAAGCACTGTCATCAGCTTTACCTTTCCGCAATTTGTCCTTCTTCACACCATCGGGTCTTTGCTCATGTTCAAGAGCATCCATGTGTATCGAGGTAGCATCAGTGCGTACCGAGGATGCATCAGCTAGATCATTGGTGGATGTGCCCGGACTTGCACCAACGGGCTTCTTTTGTTTCTTACGAGAAGTTTCAAGTTCTTTTGTCTGCCACTTTGGATACTTCGAAAGCTCACATAGCAATGCATCAATGTGAAAGGCTTCTTATTTTTAAGATCCATTTCCTTGAACATAATGTGTGCATCGTTTGTCTGCACATACAAATGTATTGTGAAAATCTGCACATCACATATAGAATATTGCACAACACAAATAGAAGTACAAGATAGACACATATCTTTTCTTCTATAGTCCTTCCGCTTTCTTCCGTATTTAAAATCTGCTGAAGGCAACCACAAAATCTAGCGGTCTCTTTGTTAATCAATGTGTAACGGCAATTGATTGCATTAGCATTACGCTCCGGCCATGATGACATCTTGTGTGAGTTGTAGTACTCTAAAATTCTAGCCCAATAAGCATCTCTATTTTGATCTGTCCAGACACTATCCAAACTTGTATTTCCCCATGCTGCTATCAAAATCTTGTCCTCCTCACTAGACCAATTTTTTCCTTTGTTGGATTTTTCTTTCTCTGTTATTGGTGTTGCTTGATGTTGAGTTGATGGGTTGGTTGCTCTCCAATTGGACTTTCTAGTTGTGTTTGTGTGTAACCAAAATCAATGATGTCCAAGAAGGATTGGTCACCATTCATCTGCAAGCAATAGACAGCTATTTTAGACATCAAATTGACAGCAATGGACAGCAATGAACAACAACAATGGACAGCAATTAACAGTGATTGATTCCCCCCATAATTCACTCCTATTGCATTCTTGAAGCAGCAGCAGCAGCAGCGGGTTCAGCAGCAGCAGCGGGTTCAGCAGCAGCAGCAGCGCCCCGGCCAAAGCACCCAAACAGGTTAAGCAGCAGCAGCGGCGGGTTCAGCTACAGCAGCAGCAGCGCCCCAGCCGCCCCCGCCGCCGCGCGCCCCAGCAGCCCCCACCGCGCGCGCCCCAGCCGCCCCTGCCGCCGCGCGCCGCGTGCCCCAGCCGCCCCTGCCGCCGCGTGCCGCGTTCCCCAGCCGCCCCCGCGGCCGCCGCCCCCGCCACCGCGCGCCCCAGACCTCTCTGGAATGGAAAATAGAAGGGAGGGAGAGAGCTTACCAGAGGGGAGTGGTCGCCGGCGAGCTTTGATGGCCTCTGGACGGAGGCGGGAGCAGGCGGGAGGATGGCGGGAGCAGCTCGTTTCCCTTTCCACGAGCGTGGCCGAGCCGTGTGTATTTGCACGAGAAGTAGCGTCGTGGATGGACGTGTAAAACTTCCACGTCCGTATACACGACCCACTGGGAAGTGTTTTTCAGTTTTCATAGTGTATATTTAGCATCCACCTCCATATACACCATCCACTAGAGATGCTCTAACATCATCAACCTAAGATCCAATCACAAATTCACATGGTATTCTCCATCTTTAGGTATGACGTGGTCAAGAAAGAATCCCGCCAATTCCTCTTGAATTGGTCGTATGTGATCATGTGGTAGGAGTTCATTCCGCATCTGCGAGATCTAATTTAAAGAAGGGTGTCAATACATGCATATATATGAATAAAAGTCAACACAGTTGATTGTAATATATAAAATAAATTTTTGAATATTATTTACATACTTGAAATTATTTCTCGAAGAAGCCCCGCTCAGAGGTCGAGAGGCGAATGAACTCGCATACTTAGTTTGCACATAAAACAGTCCCTTCTTTCTGGTACATGCACTTTACGAGAATAGAGTTCAATCAAATTGATAAGCAAGCATGGTTATGATATATTGATTTAAATTTGAATCAATTAGAGATGCAAGGAACTAGCTAGTACTACTTATGTTGGGGTGCGTAAATCGCAACTCTTTGTTTAGACCGGGAGCCTTTTTGGTGAACTTCTTCCAAACCCTACAGGCAAAGAAAATGATTACTTGATATCAGGAAATTAACGAAAGTTGCATGCCGATATGGTCCCAATATTGACTAAACTTACTTCTTGAGCATAGTCATGTCCGTATAATCCTCGAGTTTTTTAGATCTCAAGTCTACGGCAGTGGTTACTAATGCCGCATCAAGATTAATGGATAGCAGAATAAAGTGGAAACTGCACACGCATATATAACTCATCAATTACATTACTTAACCCCAAGTAAGCAAAACCGAGTATACAGAGAAGACAGCAACACTCACTTGAAGTTGTAAGGAATGACTATTTCCTTTTTGTTTTGATGTAGAAGTAACAACTTTAGCAAGTCCTCATTGGTCGCTTTGGTTGAGCGTCGTACCGTCCATTCATTTACGGCATCTAGGGTAATGAACCCAACGTCGAAGATTCCTTCTTTTTTGAATTTGACGATCTTCAATCTGCAAAATATAGTGAGGATAATTGTATATACATGTAATGAACAAGCTGAGCTAGAGACTTAACTATAGAAGTAACACTTACAGACAATAGGAAGTCATGAGTGTTGGAATTATGCCCTAGAGGCAATAATAAATATAGTTATTATTATAATTCCTGTATCAAGATAATCATTTATTATCCATGCTATAATTGTATTGAATGAAGACTTAAATACATGTGTGGATACATATACAAAACACTGTCCCTAGCAAGCCTCTAGTTGGCTAGCCAGTTGATCAAAGATAGTCAGTGTCTTCTGATTATAAACAAGGTGTTGTTGCTTGATAACTGGATCACGTCATTAGGAGAATCACGTGATGGACTAGATCCAAACTAATAGACGTAGCATGTTGATCGTGTCATTTTGTTGCTACTGTTTTCTGCGTGTCAAGTATTTGTTCCTATGACCATGAGAACATATAACTCACTGACACCGGAGGAATACTTTGTGTGTATCAAGCGTCGCAACGTAACTGGGTGACTATAAAGATGCTCTACAGGTATCTCCGAAGGTGTTCGTTGAGTTAGTATGGATCGAGACTGGGATTTGTCACTCCGTATGACGGAGAGGTATCTCGAGGCCCACTCGATAATACAACATCACACACAAGCCTGCGAGCAATGTGACTTAGTGTAAGTTGCGGGATCTTGTATTACGGAACGAGTAAAGAGACTTGTCGGTAAATGAGATTGAAATAGGTATGCGGATACTGACGATCGAATCTCGGGCAAGTAACATACCGAAGGACAAAGGGAATGACATACGGGATTATATGAATCCTTGGCACTGAGGTTCAAACGATAAGATCTTCATAGAATATGTAGGATCCAATATGGGCATCCAGGTCCCGCTATTGGATATTGACCGAGGAGTCTCTCGGGTTATGTCTACATAGTTCACGAACCCGCAGGGTCTGCACACTTAAGGTTCGACGTTGTTTTATGTGTATTTGAGTTATATGGTTGGTTACCGAATGTTGTTTGGAGTCCCGGATGAGATCACGGACGTCACGAGGGTTTCCAGAATGGTCCGGAAACGAAGATTGATATATAGGATGACCTCATTTGATTACCCGAAGGTTTTCGGAGTTACCGGGAATGTACCGGGAATGACGAATTGGTTCCGGGAGTTCACCGGGGGGCAACCCACCCCGGGGAAGCCCATAGGCCTTGGGGTGGCGCACCAGCCCTTAGTGGGCTGGTGGGACAGCCCAAGAAGGCCCTATGCGCCATAGGAAGAAAATCAAAGAGAAAAGTAAAAAAAAGAGGAGGTGGGAAAAGGGGGAAGGACTCCTCCTTCCAAACCTAGTTGGACTCGGTTTGGAAGGGGAGGGCTGCCCCCCTTGGCTCGGCCGAAGCCCTTAGGGGTCCTCGGACCCCAAGGCAAGGCTCCCCCTCTTCCCCCTATATATACGGAGGTTTTAGGGCTGATTTGAGATAACTTTTCCACGGCAGCCCGACCACATACCTCCATGATTTTTCCTCTAGATCGCGTTTCTGCGGAGCTCGGGCGGAGCCCTGCTGAGATAAGATCACCACCAACCTCCGGAGCGCCGTCACGCTGCCGGAGAACTCTTCTACCTCTCCGTCTCTCTTGCTGGATCAAGAAGGCCGAGATCATCGTCGAGCTGTACGTGTGCTGAACGCGGAGGTGCCGTCCGTTGGGCACTAGATCGTGGGACTGATCGTGGGACGGTTCGCGGGGCGGATCGAGGGACGTGAGGACGTTCCACTACATCAACCGCGTTCACTAACGCTTCTGCTGTACGGTCTACAAGGGTACGTAGATCACACATCCCCTCTCGTAGATGGACATCATCATGATAGGTCTTCGTGCGCGTAGGAAATTTTTTGTTTCCCATGCGACGTTCTCCAACAGTGGTATCAGAGCTAGGTTCATGCGTAGATGTCTTCTCGAGTAGAACACAAAAGTCTTTGTGGGCGGTGATGTGCGTTTTTCTGCCCTCCTTAGTCTTTTCTTGATTCCGCGGTATTGTTGGATTGAAGCGGCTTGGACCGACATTACTCGTACGCTTACGAGAGACTGGTTTCATCGCTACGAGTAACCCCGTTGCTCAAAGATGACTGACAAGTGTCATTTTCTCAAACTTTAGTTGAATCGGATTTGACCGAGGAGGTCCTTGGATGAGGTTAAATAGCAACTCATATATCTCCGTTGTGGTGTTTGCGTAAGTAAGATGCGATCCTACTAGATACCCATGGTCACCACGTAAAACATGCAACAACAAAATTAGAGGACGTCTAACTTGTTTTTGCAGGGTATGCTTGTGATGTGATATGGCCAACGATGTGATGTGATATATTGGATGTATGAGATGATCATGTTGTAATAGATAATATCGACTTGCACGTCGATGGTACGGCAACCGGCAGGAGCCATAGGGTTGTCTTTATACTAACGTTTGTGCTTGCATATGCGTTTACTATTTTGCTAGGATGTAGCTTTAGTGGTAATAGCATGAGTAGCACGACAACCCCGATGGCGACATGTTGATGGAGATCATGGTGTGGCGCCGGTGACAAGAAGATCGTGCCGGTGCTTGGTGATGGAGATTAAGGAGCACGTGATGATGGCCATGTCATGTCACTTATGAATTGCATGTGCTGTTAATCCTTTTATGCACCTTATTTTGCTTAGAACGACGGTAGCATTATGAGGTGATCTCTCACTAAAATTTCAAGAATAAATTGTGTTCTCCCCGACTGTGCACCATTGCTACAGTTCGTCGTATCGAGACACCACGTGATGATCGGGTGTGATAGACTCAACGTTCACATACAACGGGTGCAGAACAGTTGCGCACGCGGAACACTCGGGTTAAGCTTGACGATCCTAGCATGTAACAGACATGGCCTCGGAACACATGAGACCGAAAGGTCGATCATGAATCATATAGATGATATGATTAGCATGGGGATGCTTACCACTGAAACTATGCTCAACTCACGTGATGATCGGACTTGAGCTAGTGTAAGTGGATCATGAACCACTCAAATGACTAGAGAGATGTACTTTTTGAGTGGGAGTTTAGCGAGTAATTTGATTAAGTTAAACTCTAATTATCTTGAACATAGTCTAAGTCCACTTTGAATATATTTGTTTTGTAGATCATGGCTCACACGAGAGTCACCCTGAATTTTAATACGTTCCTAGAGAAAGCTAAGTTGAAAGATGATGGAAGCAACTTTGTAGACTGGGCTCGTAATCTTAAGCTAATCTTACAAGCTGGGAAGAAGGATTATGTCCTTAATGCTGCGCTAGGAGATGAACCACCCGCTACGGCTGATCAGGATGTTAAGAACGCTTGGTTAGCACGTAAGGAGGACTACACAGTAGTTCAATGCGCAGTCTTGTATGGCTTAGAACCGGGACTTCAATGTCGCTTTGAGCGTCATGGAGCATTTGAGATGTTCCAGGAGTTGAAGTTTATCTTCCGGAAGAACGCCCGGATCGAGAGGTATGAGACCTCCGATAAATTCTATGCTTGCAAGATGGAGGAGAACTCGTCTGTCAGTGAACATGTGCTCAAAATGTCTGGGTACTCAAACCGTCTAGCTGAGCTGGGGATTGAACTCCCGCAAGAGGCTATCACTGACAGAATCCTTCAATCACTGCCGCCAAGCTATAAAGGCTTTGTGTTGAACTACAACATGCAAGGGACGAACAAGTCACCCGGTGAGTTGTTTGCGATGCTGAAAGTCACAGAGTCTGAACTCCGTAAAGAACATCAAGTGTTGATGGTGAATAAGACCACTAGTTTCAAGAGAAACGGCAAAGGCAAGAAGGGTAAATCAAAGAAGAGCGGCAAGCCTGTTGCCAATCCAACGAAGAAACCCAAAGCTGAACCTAAGCCTGAAACAGAGTGTTACTATTGCAAGGGTACGGGTCACTGGAAGCGCAATTGCCCCAAGTATCTGGCTGATAAGAAGGCGGCCAAAGAAAAATCAGGTATATTTGATATACATGTTATTGATCTGTACTTAACCGGCTCTCGTAGTAGTGCCTGGGTATTCGATACCGGTTCTGTTGCTCATATTTGCAACTCGAAACAGGAACTGCGGAATAGACGAAGGCTCGTGAAAGATGAAGTGATGATGCGCGTAGGAAATGGTTCCAAGGTTGATGCAATCGCCGTCGGCACAGTTTCACTTCAGTTACCATCAGGATTAGTTATGAACTTGAATCATTGTTATATAGTGCCTGCGTTGAGCATGAACATTATATCTGGATCTTGTTTATTGCGAGACGGTTACTCTTTTAAGTCGGAGAATAATGGTTGTTCTATTTCTATGAGTAACATCTTTTATGGTCATGCACCCAATGTGAGAGGATTGTTCATATTGAATCTTGATAGTGATACACACATACATAACATTGAGACCAAAAGAGTTAGAGTTAACAATGATAGCGCCATATTTTTGTGGCACTGCCGCTTAGGTCATATTGGTGTAAAGCGCATGAAGAAACTCCATGCCGATGGACTTTTGGAGTCACTTGACTTTGATTCACTTGACACGTGTGAACCATGCCTCATGGGCAAGATGACTAAAACTCCATTATTCGGAACAATGGAGCGTGCAAATGACTTGTTGGAAATCATACATACCGATGTGTGTGGTCCGATGAGCGTAGAGGCACGCGGCGAATATCGTTATTTTCTCACCTTCACTGACGATTTGAGTAGATATGGTTATGTCTACTTAATGAAGCACAAGTCTGAAACATTTGAAAAGTTCAAGCAATTTCAGAGTGAAGTTGAAAATCATCGTAATAAGAAGATCAAGTTCCTACGGTCTGATCGTGGGGGTGAATATCTGAGTTTCGAGTTTGTGCTCACTTAAGACAATGTGGAATTGTTTCACAGTTGACACCGCCTGGAACACCACAGCGTAATGGTGTGTCCGAACGTCGTAATCGTACTTTATTAGAGATGGTGCGATCTATGATGTCTCTTACCGATTTGCCGTTATCGTTTTGGGGTTATGCATTAGAAACAGCTGCATTCACTTTAAATAGGGCACCATCAAAATCCGTTGAGACGACACCATACGAACAGTGGTATGGCAAAAGGCCAAAGTTGTCGTTTCTTAAAGTTTGGGGATGTGATGCTTATGTCAAAAAGCTTCAGCCTGAAAAGCTGGAACCCAAAGCGGAAAAGTGCATCTTCATAGGTTACCCAAAAGTGACAGTTGGGTATACCTTCTATCTCAAATCCGAGGGAAAAGTGTTTGTTGCTAAAAACGGAGCTTTTCTCGAGAAAGAGTTTCTCTCGAGAGAATTGAGTGGGAGGAAGATAGAACTTGATGAGGTTGTCGAACCTCTCATCCCTCTGGATGGTGGCGCAGGGCAAGGGGAAACCTCTGTCGTTGCGACGCCGGTTGAGGAGGAAGTTAATGATGATGATCATGAAACTCCGGTTCAAGTTTCTGTCGAATCACGCAGGTTGACGAGACCACGTGCTGCTCCAGAGTGGTACGGTAATCCCGTCTTGTCAATCATGTTGTTAGACAACAATGAACCTGCAAATTATGAAGAAGCAATGGTGGGCCCAGATTCCAACAAATGGCTAGAAGCCATGAAGTCCGAGATAGGATCCATGTATGAGAACAAAGTGTGGACTTTGGAAGTACTACGTGAGGGCCGCAAGGCTACTTAGAACAAATGGATCTTTAAGACGAAGACGGACGCTGACGGCAATTTGACCGTTTATAAAGCTCAACTTGTGGGAAAGGGTTTTTCACAAGTTCAAGGAGTTGACTACGATGAGACATTCTCACCCGTAGCGATGCTTAAGTCCATCAGAATCATGTTAGCAATAGCGGCATTTTTCGATTATGAAATCTGGCAGATGGATGTCAAAACGGCGTTCCTTAACGGTTTCCTTAAGGAAGAGTTGTATATGATGCAACCCGAAGGTTTTGTCGATCCTAAGAATGCTAACAAGGTGTGCAAGCTCCAGCGATCCATTTATGGACTGGTGCAAGCATCTCGGAGTTGGATCAAACGCTTTGATGAGGTGATCAAAGCATTTGGGTTTATACAAGTGGTTGGAGAATCTTGTATTTACAAGAAAGTGAGTGGGAGCTCTGTGGCGTTTCTAATATTATATGTGGATGACATCTTGCTGATTGGAAACAACGTAGAGTTTTTGAAGAGCATAAAGGATTACTTGAATAAAAGTTTCTCTATGAAGGACCTAGGAGAAGCTGCTTACATTCTAGGCATTAAGATCTACAGGGATAGATCAAAGAGCCTGATAGGACTTTCACAAAGCACATACCTTGATAAAGTTTTGAAGAGGTTCAAAATGGAACATTCCAAGAAAGGGTTCTTGCCAGTTTTACAAGGTACGAGATTGAGTTAGACACAGTGCCCAACAACTGATAAAGATAGAGAGCATATGAGCACCGTCCCCTATGCTTCTCGTGTATGGATCACTGGACGGCGGTCAAGAATATCCTGAAGTACCTGAAAAGGACTAAGGAGATGTTTCTCGTGTATGGAGGTGACGAAGAGCTCGCCGTAAAGGGTTACGTCGGTGCAAGCTTTGACACAGATCCGGACGACTCTAAGTCGCAGACCGTATACGTATTTATTCTTAATGGGGGTGCGGTAAGCTGGTGCAGTTCCAAGCAAAGCGTCGTAGTAGATTCTACATGTGAAGCGGAGTACATGGCTACCTCGGAGGCAGCTAAGGAGGGTGTCTGGATGAAGCAGTTCATGACGGATCTTGGAGTGGTGCCAAGTGCACTGAATCCAATAACCTTGTTCTGTGACAACACGGGTGCCATTGCCTTAGCAAAGGAACCACGGTTTCACAAGAAGTCCAGACACATCAAACGACGCTTCAACCTCATCCGCGACTACGTCGAAGGGGAGGACGTGAATATATGCAAAGTGCACACGGATCTGAATGTAGCAGACCCGCTGACTAAACCTCTTCCACGGGCAAAGCATGATCAACACCAGAACTGTATGGGTGTTAGATTTATTACAATGTAATTCGCATGATGATGTGAGGGCTAGATTATTGACTCTAGTGCAAGTGGGAGACTGTTGGAATTATGCCCTAGAGGCAATAATAAATATAGTTATTATTATAATTCCTGTATCAAGATAATCATTTATTATCCATGCTATAATTGTATTGAATGAAGACTTAAATACATGTGTGGATACATATACAAAACACTGTCCCTAGCAAGCCTCTAGTTGGCTAGCCAGTTGATCAAAGATAGTCAGTGTCTTCTGATTATAAACAAGGTGTTGTTGCTTGATAACTGGATCACGTCATTAGGAGAATCACGTGATGGACTAGATCCAAACTAATAGACGTAGCATGTTGATCGTGTCATTTTGTTGCTACTGTTTTCTGCGTGTCAAGTATTTGTTCCTATGACCATGAGAACATATAACTCACTGACACCGGAGGAATACTTTGTGTGTATCAAGCGTCGCAACGTAACTGGGTGACTATAAAGATGCTCTACAGGTATCTCCGAAGGTGTTCGTTGAGTTAGTATGGATCGAGACTGGGATTTGTCACTCCGTATGACGGAGAGGTATCTCGAGGCCCACTCGGTAATACAACATCACACACAAGCCTTGCAAGCAATGTGACTTAGTGTAAGTTGTGGGATCTTGTATTACGGAACGAGTAAAGAGACTTGCGAGTAAACGAGATTGAAATAGGTATGCGGATACTGACGATCGAATCTCGGGCAAGTAACATACCTAAGGACAAAGGGAATGACATACGGGATTATATGAATCCTTGGCACTAAGGTTCAAACGATAAGATCTTCGTAGAATATGTAGGATCCAATATGGGCATCCAGGTCCCGCTATTGGATATTGACCGAGGAGTCTCTCTGGTCATGTCTACATAGTTCTCGAACCCGCAGGGTCTGCACACTTAAGGTTCAACATTGTTTTATGCGTATTTGAGTTATATGGTTGGTTACTGAATGTTGTTCGGAGTCCCGGATGAGATCACGGACGTCATGAGGGTTTTCGTAATGGTCCGGAAACGAAGATTGATATATAGGATGACCTCATTTGATTACCAAAAGGTTTTCGGAGTTACGGGGAATGTACCGGGAATGACGAATGGGTTCCGGGAGTTCACCGGGGGGGCAACCCACCCCGGGGAATCCCATAGGCCTTGGGGGTGGCGCACCAGCCCTTAGTGGGCTGGTGGGACAGCCCAAGAAGGCCCTATGCGCCATAGGAAGAAAATCAAAGAGAAAAGTAAAAAAATAGGAGGTGGGAAAAGGGGGAAGGACTCCTCCTTCCAAACCTAGTTGGACTCGGTTTGGAAGGGGAGGGCTGCCCCCCTTGGCTCGGCCGAAGCCCTTAGGGGTCCTTGGACCCCAAGGCAAGGCTCCCCCTCTTCCCCCTATATATACGGAGGTTTTAGGGCTGATTTGAGACGACTTTTCCACGGCAGCCCGACCACATACCTCCACGGTTTTTCACTAACGCTTCTGCTGTACGGTCTACAAGGGTACGTAGATCACACATCCCCTCTCGTAGATGACATCACCATGATAGGTCTTCGTGCGCGTAGGAAATTTTTTGTTTCCCATGCGACGTTCCCCAACAATGAGTTGTTTGACGAGGGCCAGTTGATTGTATAACTGAAATAACTCCACAAATTCAATAGGCATCACGGGAGATCCAATGAATTCATGCTCTGGTTTTACTGCCACATACATAGTGTCTCTCCCAGACTCCCTTCGGGTTTTCATGTACCACTCATGCAATTTGTGCATCATCGTTGTTAGAGGACGATGATCAGGGGGACGAGAGGCTTCCTGTGCATGTATTTATATTGTTCTTTTGTTACCTCAACCATTTGAAAAAATACAGCATCCCCCAAGTAGTCACCAAGATTGGTACCGGGCACATCCCCGGAGGATTAGCGACGATATCGCTAGACACCTTGAGCGGGGTGGCATGATTGCTTCTCCTGTTCGCCGAGCTGGGGAATTGTATTCCCACTTCTTCGTTTTGCTAACCTTGCTTCAGTGGAAGTACTTCTCGACCGCCGCGCTGTTGCATATGTCTTTTTAATAATGCGGTCATTGTTGGAATCCAGCAGAGGCGGTGGTGGTTGCTTCAGGGCATTGATAGTGTGCTCCACTTTCATCGGATCTAGCTTCTCCTTTGGAGGTGGAGTTTTCTTTGCAAAATTGTCCCTCAATTGGGCACGACATATGTCCTTGTTTTCCCGTGGGGTCCTCTCATATGGTAACTTTTCTAGAGGCTTGAGAGATGATTGTATTTCCTAGCTCTGCTTGTACTGCTAGCCGCCAGAGCGGTGTCGTCTCTCTTCAGTCGTTGCTGACGAGGCGGAGGAGGAGGCAGACTGCTCTGACACGCCGGAGGAGCCGAAGCGGCGGCGTCTGTCTTCCGCCGTTGCCGACGAGGCGAAGGAGGAGGCGGACTGCTCTGATGCGCCGGAGTAGGCAAAGGAGGAGGCGGAGTGCCCTCATGCGTCGGAGGAGGCGGAGAAGGAAGCGGAGTTCCCTGATCACTTGCCGGAGGAGGAGGAGTTCCGTGACTCGCCGGAGGAGGATGAGGAGACGAAGGCGTCCAGTTTGTAAGCTTGATGTACTCCTTCTGCCATAGACATGTACTCCTCACAACACGAACCAGCTGATTCTACCCTTCACCTGTAGGGTGGTCAAGCTCGAGCTCCTCAAATCCCTCCATTACTTGATCCACCATCATAACACCATAAGAATTTGGAATCGGAAGGTAGTGAAAAGTTTCGTTGGGTTGAGGAGGTGCAACAGAACCGACAGCCGCCTTGAAAGTGAGGTTCCGGCATTTCGTCATAAGCTCGCAATGTTGAGCCTCTGTCGTAGTATCCACGGGGTAGCTAGGAGCCATGAAGTCAGGCTGAACGGGCTCCGTGGAAGCCACGCTACTTCTCTGCTGAGATGGCAGGGTACCTTCTGCGGTAGCTTCGTGCCGCTGAGATGGTTGGCCGACAGCTCGCTGGCTCTCAAGTTCCTCTAGCTTTTGTAGTCTTGCATTGATCTTCTGCATGTTGCTCAGCTCCGCTTTCCTCTTTCTCTCCTGGCTTTTGTAACCACATGCGCCGGGAAACCCAACCTTCCACGGAATGGGGTGTGGTGTGCCTCGTGTTCGTCTAGGGTGCTTAGCATTCCCTAGGGCCTCAGTCAACTCGTCCTTCTCTCTGTCGGGAATGAACATCCCTTCCTGCGCTGCGGTGATACACTTCTAAAGCTTGTTGATAGGTATTGCAAGTTGCTCGTCCGTCCAAAGGAACTTCCCTGTTTCAGGGTCCAAAGTTACCCCAACCCCGAAGAACCAAGTCCTTGAACGGTCTGGCCGGTTCAATGTCTGTGGTTCGTCCCCTTTAGCAATCAGGTCATTCTCAGCTTCGTCCAGAACAGTCGGGCCTTGAGGTAGCCACCTAACCCCGCGTGATGGTGATACTGCTTGTTTGCAGCATTGTTCTTGTTTGTCTCTAACATTTTCTTGCTCTTGTCTGATGTCTTGTAGGCCAGAAATGCGGGCTAGTGATCTCTTATCTTCTCAAATCGGCCGATGAATTCTGGAGTCTTCCCTTTGTCGACAAAATTTGATTTTAAATCCTTCTTCCACCTCCTGAATAGATCTGCCATCTTCTTAAGAGCACACGCCTTGACCAGTGGCACTATAATTGGCTTATTTGGATCCTCCTGTGGCGGTAGGGTGAAATTTGCCTTCAGCGCGGTCCAAAATCATATTTCTGTCTATCGGTGATATAATCACCTTCAAGAACGTCGTCGCCCTTAGGATTATTCCATTGCTTGATGCTGATAGGGATGTTGTCCCTAAAAATAGCTCCGCACTGAGCAGAGAATGCGCCCTTTGTCCGCTTGGGTAGAATCGGTAGGCCATCGTCCGCGAGTGTTGTGATCGTGAACCTTTCATCCTTGGACAACCTTCTCTTCGGGCCTCGTCTCGTTACCAAAGTTTGGCTCGATCCGGAGGGCCATAAAAGAAAAAAGAAGAGTTAATATATGTACATACCAACACAATTAATGCATCAATTAGCTAGTCAGCACATGCTTGAGTAATATATATACCTCGTCGGACTTTGCAACAGCTCGCTCCTCCGTTTGGTCACCGGAGCCGTCATCATGGTCTCCTTCTTCCTCCGGCATTCGGTCACTGGAGCCATCATGATCATGTCCTTCCTCCTCCATTGTTCAATCACTCGAGCCATCATCCTCTCCTTCTAGACCATTGATGTCGTTGAGATACGACAAGACATCACCTCCGATGAGGATTATCTCCCCCAACAATTGTTCTTGTTCCAAGTCTCTTTGATCCATAGTTTCTGCAAATATTTTAGCTCCTTGTATGTATAAACGAATTACACAAACTTCTATGTTTTAAACATGCACAAATTTTTTTGAATAGTTCATAGATGTACGTTATGATATATAATGCAATAGATATCAAGAGGCAAAAAGGTTCTCTTTCAGTTACAACCAATAATCAACTTAATACATCTCGAATTTTATCGAATATAATCTCGAATATACATCTCAAACTGATCACCCAAAGAGCTGCTGTTGTACTGAGGCGCGGGCAGTGGAAACCCACAGAGAAGGAACCATAACAGGATCATAGCTCGGGTGAGATCCCTAAAGAAGCTGCCGGGTATTGGAGAACCTGGCGTCAAATGCAACCAAGTAGCAACGGACATGCTCGTCCTCCTCCCTCACATGGCGAAGTACCTCCTCCTCGGGGGTCGGCTGCCTCCGCATCAAAAGTGGCCCACACGAACGCCACCAAAGAAGCCCCGGGTCGACAACGGGAGCCTGATTCCTCACCAAGATGCGCGCCCCACAAGGTAGCACCTCCGAGTGCCAACCCGGCGGAGCCGAGTCCCGCACATGCTCGCGCCTTTCAAGCAGGTGGTCGACACCGAGTCGACGACCAGGATGATTGACGGGCATCGTCGACTTCGAGAATAATTTCAATAGCTATTTAAAGTCCTACTATTTAATTGTTACTGTTTTCGTTCAAAGTTCGCTTTATACAAATACATAGGGTACAAATTACTTCTATACTTACATCTACATAGGTTTATGGTTTTCATTTAAGTATAAGTATAGACATAATAGTTTCATTACTTACATCTACATAGGGTACAAATTACTTCTATACTTAACAACCTATGTACTACTCCCTCCGTTCCTAAGTATACTTCTATACTTCGAGGTGAAAATTCCTAAAATTCCTAATATTCTCAAAAATTTCTGAAATTCCTAAAATTATCAAAAATTCCTAAAATTCCTAAAACAAACAAACAAAGCTATATACTCCCTCTGTGAGACACCACAATTCCTAAAATTCCACATCTACCTTAGTGAGTTGAGACACCACAATTTCAAGTATCTGTGCGTACGTACACACCGGGGGCGTCGACGACGAGGCAAGGCGACGAGGCGACAGGGCGAGGGCGAGGGCGAGGCGACGGGGCGACGGGCGAGGGCGCGGCGAGGCGACGGGGCGATGTCCACGCGAGGCGATGGCGAGGGCGTCGACGGCGAGCTCGAGCAGCCTGGCGGCGTCGATGTGCTCGGCGTCGTCGGAGGGAAACTGAAACTGAAATCTGAAAAGACAAGCTTATTTAAATAGGGCATTTGTCCCGGCTGGTAGCGTCAATCGGTACTAAAGGCCCCCCTTTAGTCCCGGTTGACGCCACAACCGAGACTAAAGGTGAATTTTGCCAGGCGAAAGTGCCGGAAGCCAAGACCTTTAGTCCCGGTTGGTGAGGCCAACCGGGACTAAAAGGGTGGTATTGGTCCGGGTTGGTTCCTCCAATTGGGACTAAAGGGGGTTATTGGTCCCGGTTGGTGGCTCCAACCGGGACTAAAGGGTGATTATCCCGCGGCCAAATTTTCAGTCCGACCTCGCTAGTCGAGGGGGGCTCAGAGTTGTTTATAAGCTTCGCTGCCACTGCCACTTCGAGCTCCTCTCTATTGCAGGTAGTACTTGCCTATCTGACGCTCTCTTAGGCTTGATTGGCCCTCGGGCCTTCATCCTGGCCCATTTACAAATGCGTTTCTAGTCATATGGAGGTTGTGGTTGCCTAGTAGGTGGGCATTTTTTTTTATATTATGAAAACTTTTTTAGTTGATATTTTTTTATTCTTTTAGTTCGTTCTTTTTATTAATTTTTTATTTGATTCTTTTTATTTTATTCTTTTTAGTCCATTTTTTAACAAATAAATGATTTGATAATTTAAATTCTTTGAAATTTGTGTGAATCACTAGTTTGTGAATAACTTTACTTTAAAAATTCATTTTTAGTGATTCTTTTTCTCTTATTTAATATTAGTGTGTTTTATCATTATATTCAATTTGGTAATTTTTAGGTTATTTTAAATGGGTGTTTTAATCAAAAACAGATTTTGTTATTTTAGTTTGCTATTAAAGTTTCTAACAAAAAAAATTACTTTATGAAAATTGTTTTTGCTATTAATGTTTTGAACAAAAAATACTTTGATAATTTTAATTTCATAAATTTTATATAATTTTAATGTCAAAAAATACTAGAGGTTTATAAAAGCTTTTTAGTTGACTCTTCTTGCTATTAGAGTTTTAAAAAGCTTTTTAGTTGATTCTTTTTGCTATTGAAGAATATTATAGTTTTTTTTTAGTTGATCATAACATAATATTTTAATTTATTATTTTTAGTTCATTCTTTTTGCTATTAGAGTTTCATAAAAGTTTTCTAGTTCATTATTTTTATGTTAGTTCATTCTTTGAGCTAAATGACCCTGAAATTGAAAAGCACTACAAATGAACTCTGAAAATGTTGAAAGTTTGCATGGTATCATCATTTCACCCACATAGCATGTGCTAAAAAGTTGAGAGGATTACGACAAAAACTGGATGCACTTCGTGTACAAATCGGACAATCTCTTTCGAAGTATCAGGGTTTCATAAGAAAACTCATCTGTTACAAAGGGATTTCATTTCTTGAACTTATTTGAACTCCAGACTTTTTGTGTGTTCAAAATGCACCATTTAAGGCCACATCGTAAATTTTCAACCCTTTCTGACTTCATTTGGTATTTTCCATGAATTTACTGATTCTTTGAACTAAATGTCCTTGAAATTGAAAAGCACTACAAATGAACTCTGAAAAGGTTGAAAGTTGGCATGGTATGATCATTTCACTCACATAGCATATGCTAAAAAGTTGATAGGGTTACGACAAAAACTTGATGCACTTCGTGTACAAATTGGACAATCTCTTTCGAAGTATCAGGGTTTCATACAAAAACTCATCTGTTACAAAGGGATTTCATTTCTTCACTTTTTCTTCGCTTGTGTCCTTTGCTTATTGCGCCGTAACCATGGATAATCTTCATCATTTTAACAGGGTGCTTGGGTCAGCCTTGATTTTGAAGGGAGGAATTTCATGAAACTTTTCATAATCTTCAGACATGTCTGTCTTGCCCTCCAATCCCATGATGTCTCTTTTTTCCTTAAAGAACTATGTGGCGCTTTGGATCATCGTATGATGTATTCTCTTCCTTATCTTTTATTTTTCTCGGTTTGGTAGACATGTCCTTCACATATAAAACTTGTGCCACATCATTGGCTAGGACGAATGGTTCGTGTGTGTACCCAAGATTGTTCAGATCCACTGTTTCCATTCCGTACTGTGGGTCTACCTGTTCCCAGCCTCCTGACAGATTGACCCATTTGCAATGAAACAAAGGGACCTTGAAATCATGTCCATAGTCAAGTTCACATATGTCCACTATGTAACCATAATATGTGTAGTTTCCCCTCTTGGTTGCTGCATCAAAGCGGACACCGCTATTTTGGTTGGTGCTCTTTTTATCTTGGCCGGTCATGTAAAATGTATTCCCATTTATCTCGTACCCTTGGTAAGTCAATACAGTCGAAATTGGTTCCCTGGCCAACGAGTACAGCTCATCAGAAACAGTGTTGTCACCCATGAGACGTTTTTGCAACCAACTGCCGAAAGTCCTGATGTGTTCATATGTAATCCAATCGTCATACTGCTCCGGGTGTTTGGAGCGCAAAATATTCTTGTGTTCATCGACATACGGGGTCACCAAGGTAGAATTATGTAGAACTGTGTAGTGTGCTTGAGACCAAGAATGCACGTCCATACATATTATTGACTCTGCTCCTAGCGTGCCTTTTCCAGTCAGTCTCCCCTCATACCGTGATTGAGGGAGACCAATCTTCTTAAGGTGAGGAATGAAGTCAACACAAAACCCAATGACATCCTTTGTTTGATGGCCCATGGAGATGCTTCCTTCTGGCCTAGCGCGGTTACGAACATATTTATTTAAGATTCCCATGAACCTCTCAAAGGGAACATATTGTTTAGAAACGCAGGGCCAAGAACGAAAATCTCGTCGACTAGACGAACTAGGACGTGTGTCATGATATTGAAGAAGGATGGTGGGAACACCAGCTCGAAACTAACAAGACATTGCACCAAATCACTCCTTAACCCTGGCATGATTTCTAGATCGATCACCTTCTGAGAGATTGCATTGACGAATGCACATAGCTTCACAATGGCTAATTGAACGTTTTCCGGTAGAATCCCCTTCAATGCAACCGGAAGCATTTGCGTCATAATCACATGACAGTCATGAGACTTTAGGTTCTGGAACTTTTTCTCTGCCATATTTATTATTCCCTTTATATTTGACGAGAAGCCAGATGGGACCTTCATACTGAGCAGGCATTCAAAGAAGATTTCCTTTTCTTCTTTGGTAAGAGCATAGCTGGCAGGACCTTCATACTTATTTGGATGCATGCCGTCTTTTTCATGCACACGTTGATGTTCCTCCCGTGCCCCTGGTGTATATGTTGTCTTCCCATACACTCCCAAGAAGTCTAGTAGGTTCACGCAAAGATTCTTCATCACGTGCATCACGTCGATTGCAGAGCGGACCTCTAGGTCTTTCCAATAGGGTAGGTTCCAATATATAGATTTCTTCTTCCACATGGGTGCGCGTCCCGCATCGTCAATCGGAACAAATAGTCCGCGAGGACCCTTTCCAAATATTACTTGTAGATCATTGACCATATCAAGTATATTATCACCAGTACGGAGGGCGGGCTTCTTCCGGTGATCGGCCTAACCTTTGAAATGCTTTCCTTTCTTTCAATATTGATGGTTGGTCCAAAGAAATCGACGATGCCCCAGGTACACATTCTTCCTACATTTGTCCAAATATATACTGTCGGTGTCATCTAAACAGTGTGTGCATGCGTGGTATCCCTTGTTTGTGTGTCCTGAAAGGTTACTGAGAGCAGGCCAATCGTTGATGGTTACAAACAGCAACACATGTAGGTCAAATTCCTCTTGTTCGTTCTCATCCCACACACGTACGCCTCTTCCATTCCATAGATGTAAAAGTTCATCAATTAATGGCCTTCAGTACACATCAATGTCATTGCCGGGTTGCTTAGGGCCTTGGATGAGCACTGGTATCATAATGAACTTCCGCTTCATGCGCAACCAAGGAGGAAGGTTATACATACATAGAGTCACATGCCATGTGCTTTGCTTGCTGCTCTGCTCCCTAAAAGGATTAATGCCATCTGCACTTAAACCAAACCATGCATACCTTGGGTCACCTGTAAAGTCGCTCCACTTTCTCTCGATCTTTCTCCACTGCGACCCGTCAGCGGGTGCTCTCAACTTCCCGTCTTTCTTACGGTCTTTTATGTGCCATTGCATCAACTCGGCATGCTTTTTGTTTCTGAACAGACGTTTCAACCCTGTTATTATAGGAGCATACCACATCACCTTGGCAGGAACCCTCTTCCGAGTGAGCTGGCTCTCAACATCACCAGGGTCATCTCTTCTCTTCTTATACCGCAATGCACCGCATACCAGGCATGCGTTCAAATCCTCGTACGCACCACGGTAGAGGATGCAGTCATTAGGGCTTGCATGTATCTTTTGCACCTCCAATCCTAGAGGGAATAGAACCTTCTTTGCTTCGTACGTACTGTCGGGCAATTCATTATCCTTTGGAAGCTTCTTCTTCATTATTTTCAGTAGCGAACTAAATTCCTTGTCAGATACACCATTGGCTGCCTTCCATTGCAGCAATTCTAGTGTGGTACCGAGCTTTGTGTTGTTATCTTCGCAATTTTGATACAACCCTTTCTAGTGATCCTCTAACATATGATCGAACTTCAGCTTCTCCCTTTCTCTTTCAAATTCTCTCTGTGCATCAACAATGACCCGACGAAGATCATCATCGGGCACATCGTCTGGTTCCTCTTGATCCCCCATTGCAGCATCACCGTATTCAGGGGGTGGGTAGTTGTCATCATCCTCTTCTTCTTCGTTGTCTTCCATCATAACCCCTCTTTTTCCGTGCTTGGTCCAAACATTATATGTGGCATAAAACCCTTCTCAAGAAGGTGGAAGCGAAGGGTTTTAGATTTGGAGAAAGCCTTCGTATTCCCACAGACAGTACATGGACAATGCATAAAAACATTCTTCTTGTTTGCCTCAGCCGCTTCGAGAAAATTATGCACGCCCTTAATATACTCGAAGGGGCGTCGGTCATCGTACATTCATTGTCGGTTCATCTACACGCGTTATATAATAAAGTGTATTAAAAACCATTACAACATATCATGAATAGAGAAGTGACCAAATTAATAGAAATTCATCGTCACATTAAAGCCAAAGTACAGTAGTGACCAAAATAAATATATAATGTTCATACAAAGTTCTGATTATTGAACAACATATATCATCTAATTAAAACATACATTGAAAGTATAAAATTTAAATGCAACAATAAATGTGATCATAACTGCAACTAAGGTACAAATTGATCCAACGGCATAATGATACCAAGGCTTAGTATGAATGGCATATTTTCTAATCTTTCTAATCTTCAAGAGCATTGCATCCATCTTGATCTTGTGATCGTCGACGACATCGACAACATTCAACTACAATATTATCTTCTTCTCTTCAACTCTTTGTAATTTTTATTTTAATAAATTGTTTTCTTTTTCAACCAAATTTAACTTCTCGACGAGAATTTTTATGTCGGTTGGAATTTCTGGTTCACATACCTCCTAGATTAAAAAAATCTATGTCACGTTGGTCGGCATGATTGTCATAAACACTAAATAAAACAAATAGTTATAAAAGATAATATATACCACATCCAAATCATAGACAGGACGAGGGTCAACGGAGGCGGATACAAAAATCATCGCACTATATAATAACAAACAAAAATAAAAGTAAGAAAATTACACAAGTATGTATCTAAATCAGACAAGTAAGAACTTTTTTCTTCTACAAAGAATATAAGAAGAAGAGGCTAACCACGGTGGTGCCGGCGCCGAGATGGGCGCGGGCAATAGACGGCGGTGAGGATGGGGACGGGACAGGACGAACCGCCAAACCTAGACAAATCTTGAGGAAAATGGAGCTTGCATAAGGAGCTTCGAGAGGAGAAAGCTTAAGTGTGGCTCGGGCATTTCATCGAACACCTCATGTGCATAGGAGGTGAGCTAGAGCACCACAAATCTCTCCCACGACCGGCCAAAAAATTAGAGCAATGCACCACAAAGCTCGCGGGCAGGGGGTATATATAGGCCAACCATTAGTCCCGGTTTGTGGCTGGAATTGGGACTTAAGGGCACCATTTGGTCCCGGTTCCAGACACAAACCGGGACCAATGGTCGTGGGCCAAGAGCGAGGACCATTGGTCCCGGTTCGTGTCTGGAACTGGCACTAAAGGGGTCAGACGAACCGGGACCAATGGTCCACGAGGTCCGGCCGGCGCCATGGCCTCACGAACCGGGACCGATGCCACCATGGGACCCGGTTCGTGATTGAACCGAGACTAATGGGATTTCAGCCCTGGACCGAAGCCCTGCTTTCTACTAGAGAGCACATCGTTCTCCTAATCATGTGATCCCATTATCAACTAACAACTCTTGTCTACGGTTAGGAAACATTGATCATCTTTGATCAATGAGCTAATCCATTAGAGGCTTACTAGGGACAGTGTGTTGTCTATGTATCCACACATGTATTTGAGTTTCCAATCAATACAATTCTAGCATGGACAATGAGCGATTATCTTGAAAAATGAAATATAATAATAACTATTTTATTATTGCATCTAGGGCATATTTCCAACACTACATGCATCTCCTGTTGATGAAGACGCCTGGCCTCCGGAGCCGACTCCGAGCAGACGGAATTGAGGATGGCTAGCTGTTGCGGCCACAGATCCACGACCGGTGACGCCTCTTCCTCCGGCTCCTGCGGCGGCGCCTCCTCATCCGACTCCGACGATTCCTCCTCCGGCGTGTGTGGCTCCTCCTTCGGCACCTACTTTTCAGGCTCCTCCCCCACCTCCCCCTCCTCTAAATCGTCCTTCAATTCTAGAGGTAGTCGCGCTTCCCTCCAGATTCGGACCTGCTGAAGGAGGAAGAGACGATGCCGAATCGTGTAATGCCGGCGGCGTGGTGGCATGGCTGACGGGCTCAGAGAGGGAAGTGCGAGAGGAGGCAGACGGGTTCGGGTGACGGCGCAGAGAGGGAGGAGGCGGATGAGCTAGGGTTGGGGCGTCGGCCGGCTTAAATAGCCGACCCCGACCTCGGGCAGGGAGCCGGAGCGACGCCATGAGACGTTCACCCCGCCCCGATGGTCGAGGCGGTCGTAGGACCGTCGGGTTTCCCGACGAGTCCACATGGGGCCAAGGTGTCACACCAACATGGCGAAAGTGCTCGGGTGCATCAGGGCTCCAATATCCATCCCCGTCATTTGAGACCGGTTTAAGAGATCCGTGTGATCGCTTTTTCATGACCGGTCAATGACCGGACGGGTTGCTCGGGCGTTTGAGTCTAAGAGCCCGAGAAGGAGGTGTCCGGTTGTAGCTCTTAGACTTTCGGAAATGGTAACGCCCACACGTGTCGGCTGAGGCAACATGGTCCACACGCCTTCATAACCATCCATCTTGCCACATCAAATATATCACATCAACATAATCTTTTTGGTTTTTTTAATTTAAAAATATTTTATCTCTTACATGAAAAATCCAACTAAAATTGTGATTTCATCATTGAATTCGTCTCGACGAGATCTTCAAAACTAGATCCCAAGATATGTTTTGACAACTTTTTTGGTGCCACAAGTTGCCACGTGTTTACACTAAAGTTGCCATAGGGTTTACAATAAAGTTGCCACGACATGTTTCATCCAGTTTTTTCTTTTAGATTTAAACGTACCATTGTAGTTTAACTACTTTTCATGGCAATTTTTATTAATTGGCCATGGTAGATTTTGGTAATTAACCACAGAAAATTTAATTCAAGGATCATGGCAGTTTTTAGTAATTCATCATGGCAAACTGAGTTTATAGATCATGGTAATTTTATTATTTTAACCATGACAATTTAAGTACTTTGAACATGAAAAATATTTTTTGTACGAACAATGACAAATTTTAGTGCATGTATTATGGCAAATTTGAGTAATTCATTATGACAATTTTAGTTTATGGTTCATGGCAAATTTGAACCACTTACCATACATTTTTAAAATAATTAATGACATATTTCTTATTTATTTGTGAACCATGTCAAAATTACTTCATGGATATAAATCTTAGTAATTCATCATGGCAAGTTTAGTTTGTTAATTTCCTTTTTTATATTATGTAAAAGTTACTTTCAATGTGCAAGAAAAAGTAGTTGAAATATATACCATGACAACATTAGTGTAATCGTGATAATAATTTATGTGCAATGGACATGACAACTTTTTTCTCAAAAAAAAATCTTCAAAATATATCGATATGAGATTTAGTTTTGAAGATCTTCTCGAGACGCATTTAATGGTGAAAACGATTTTTCACCTGAATTTTTTATTTAAAAAATAAAAAATAAAAAAAAACTGAAAACACAAAAGATTCTAAATGACATCATCAGTTTCGTCACTTGTACATGCATGCGATTGGGCGTGTGGTGTGTTGTTGCCCTTGCCACACGTGTGGTCGTTATGACAACATTGGACTTTTAGGGCTCGATTAGAGATGTTCGAAGATTTGCCGTGTCTGTTCGTGCATACAATTCCTCGTGCTGTGTCCCGGTGGAGACCATCCTCCTCGTGCGTGCCGCACACATGTCTCTGTCCTGATCATTTCCGGTGTGACTTTCATGTGTCATCCACCGTCTCACCGGCCCGTGATAACGCGATGCAACATTGATCGCATAATTTGCCACCCAAGAGCAACATTGGGAGGCCAGAATCCCAAGCAGGCCGGCCGTGTCATCTCTGACGCACACTCCGCTTCTCGGATCATCCGCTGTTCTGTTTGTGCAGGCAGGTCACGCGAAGAGCAAGTGGCGTGGTGTCAAGTGCATGTGTGCGTCTCATACCGTACCCATGAGCGCATGGCGTCTTGGCTAGCTCGACCCTGTTCATAGCCCGGGGTTCGTTTTCTCAACGATTCCTTTCCTCCCGTCATGGTGAAGCAATACGTGACGCCCTTCACTGAAAATATTGGTTGTACTACTGGCCGAGGAATTTGAATAATTAAACGGGTTCGTCCTTTCAACTTGTTTCTCACTGCTAAGTATACATACTCCTTTATGTCACTGTCGTCGGCAAAGCCGTGGTCCAAACGCGGTTGGAGCCGGAGCTGTGCATAAAATAGGACTCGGCGAATGCCTGGTGGTATTGCAGACAGGCACGGATTATAATTGATCTGCTCCAGTAACTTTTCTTCTACAAACTAAGCCCGGTTGAACGTTGCAGTACACGCACCGATTACAACTGGGCACGCCGCTGGCCACCTCTTCCTCCGGCTGCAGGACGGAGCTGGGAGCGAGCCGTTCCGCTGGTTTGTACTCCCTCCGTTTCAAAATATAAGACATTTTAGGGATTTCACTAGGAGACTACATACGAAGCAAAATGAGTGAATCTATACTCTAAAATATGTCTATGTACATCCGTATGTAGTTTATAGTACAATCTCTAAAAGGTCTTATATTTAGGAACGGAGGGAGTAGTTAGGATTTGGATTTATAAGTCGTGGTCCGTCGTTATGATGATGGGAGCTGTGACGAATTTAGGAGGCCCCACGCCCCTCCCTCCCCAGGGCAACACGGGCGACGACCCCGTCCGCCCCGCAGCCGGACTCCCCTTACCAGTGCCTCTCCTCCTCGCCGTCGCGAGTGGCCTCCGGCAGGCAAAGCCTGCGCGGAGCCGGGGGTGGCGGGGTGCTCTCTGGCAGCTGCTCGCGCGGGAGGAGGGGATCTCGCGTGCGGGCGGCGGCTGTACGGCGTCCGGCTCCAGGGAAGCGTCCTTGCTATCGGCGGAGGCGGTCTCCGGTGTACGGCATGGCGCCTCGTCGTGCTGGTGGGCGCACCGTCGCGGTCGTCGGGCCCGTTCGGTCCTGATCCGATCTGGGATCCGCGGGCGGCGGCTAGCGCGGACGGTGCGGACGGTGGTGGGAGGCTCGGCTCCGCTGATGCACGTCCTGGAAGCCTCCTGCATCGTCTTCTCCGGCATGTGCCGTGGTGGTTCGGGCTGGGGTTGCGGCTGGTCAGCTTCCTACCAGGATTAGGATTTGCGGGCGGCGCGAGGGGTGGTGGCGGCCGTCGTGGGTCGCTGCAGGGGTCACGGCTCGTGGAGTCGTTGGCTGTTCTGGGGGCCGGCAGTGGCTGATCCGGTCACTGTCCTCTGGCCCCTAATCGGCGTGCTTCTCTCCTACGAGTTCCTAGCGGTGCCAGCGTGGCCGCAGAAAAAGTTGGTGGAGGAGATTCAGATTGGGGGAAACCCCTTGGTCGGCCCTGGCCGGCCACGCCGACGACGACGCTCAAGGGCGCCATTGTTCTTCTTGGAGACGTCGGTCTACGTCTGCTCCTCCACTTCCTAGCTCACTGCCTCTCGGGTGAAAACCCTAACTCCGGTGGGCGCCGGCGGCGGCGTCCTTGACTCCGTGACCTTCCTAAAGGCGCCGCCTTGAGGGTTGAAGGGTGGTGGGCACTATGTGGGTCCTTGACGGTTGCTGGTGGTGGGCACTGCTTCGGGGAAAACCCTAAGATCTGGCCTTATAGATCGGACAATGGCGGTGCCGTTTCTCCCTTAGGAGCATCGTGTGTGGAGCAGTGCTGGACGACAGAGGCTGCAAATGGAGTGCCATCGTCTTACGCAGAGATTTGGTGGAGCTGTCAAGTCATGCCTGGCCGACAGGTGCTACGCTGAGTCATGCCTGGTTGGCAGGTGCTACGCACGACAGTTCTTCAAGAATCTTCACGTCTGGACGTATGAGCACAGGGCGGTGGTGTTGTTTGGTGCCGTGGTGGCGTCGACGGATGTTCGGACTCGCAAAGATGATACGGGTCTCTCTCCTGAAGATGGGTCAGTGGACCGATGATGATGGTGGCTTCAAACGTGTGCATGTGGTGCGTGCTTTAAGTCTGCTGCACCGACTGTTGGTCCGGATACGTTATGTGGATGGATTGGCGACAACACCGGTTTTAGATATGTGAAGTGAGAGCACTCCACATGATCGAGTCTGTAGGTGTGAATGATGGCTTCGGGTGGTGTGATGTATATTTTTGTCACACCTTCTTGGAATAATTAATAAAGATGGATGTATGCATCGGTTGATGCAGAGGCCGTGGATTGAACCTCCTTTTCTAAAAAAAAAAGCTCTGACGAATTTATTAGGGGCCTTTAACAGGTTTATTAAGCCTCCCCTTAAGTACTGTTAAAATAATTTTTACTACTAGTCTCAAACTCTAATCTAGCCATTTGTTAGCCCAGTCTAATACATATTTGCACCTTCACACACAACTCAACCCCTCACCCCCCACCTTTATTTCTAGATTCATCACTGGGCGGGAGCGATGTCTAGACGAATAAATCTGCCTCAGCTCCACTCCCATACCAACGGTGTCCTACGTGGCGCCGTCTCAGAGTTGATGGCATCGTGTGTTTGTCGATCCTTCAGATCGGCGGCGTTACGATTCACGGATGGTGTCGATGAGGCGGCGGCGGTGACTTCATCATGTGTGTCTCTCTTTTTGCTCTGTCCACGTTGATATGACGTTGTCTCCGATGTCATGGTGAAGCAGTGAGATTTTATCGTCCAGGAGTACGCGCACACGGTTGTCTATGCAAGTAACAGTTGGAAGATGGTGCATCTTCTGTTGGGTATGTGGTTGGTAGCTCACAGCTTTGGTTTCCTTCTTTGACATTATCGTCGTGCGGGGGTATCAGATCTAGATTTTGATAACGTGTTCGGGGACATGTTATCCTGGTCAGATTCTTTTAACAGCAATGATTTTAAAGGTCTGTAAAGGTACAGACCAGTGATAGAGCCCCATCAATGATAACGTGTTCGGGGACATGTTATCACACTTTGATGGTGTCGAAGAAAAGGGGCATGCGATGATATTTTACGTAGGATTATCTTATTTTTTTAATTTTGTAAGATCTGTATTTATGTGCTTTATAACTTAAAACATATTTTATAAATAAGACATGTATTACCTTGTAAAAAAAGGACGTCGTAGTATACAGGCGCACCGCGGAATTGCATAACACTTACCACTCGTTTCTGATAGCAACCTGCTCTGATTCCGATAGGCAGTGACCCGGAACGAGGACGTAAAGCACAGGTTGCACCGCCGTGTTCAACCAAAAACCATTCGTATCCACCTGAAAAAAGAACATTTGTATTGCACGTTTTTCTAAGGCAAGAAACTACTATACTACCATCTGTGAATTTCCTGGATAATATCTCCCTGCACCGAGAGAGTTTTCATCTTTATGAGACATACAGATGTTAAATCTAGGGTTAATCCCACATGGCTTAAAGATACAACCATACTTCTATCCATCCAATTATAAGTTATTTGTCAATTACCCTCACACTTTATTAAAGGCTCATCAGAAATTTAATGGCACGAACACTCATATATGTCGATAACTGTCGGGACCCCGATCCTAAGTCATAGGAATCCAGCCTGTAACACATCGCATCTCTTTGCGGTCTCACGCACGGTTAACTCCACGGCTGCAGCCTTACCTTAGCCGGGACCGTTTGCGTCTTTTGACTCACTTATGCAATAGTGTCGCTAGCATTCCAATGTCAAAGAACCCGGACAAACCAAAGTGGCAGAACACGGCGCAGATCACGACGAAGCTCTGGGCTCAGACCCTTACGGAACCTTGCTTGCTTCTTGGCGTCAGTAGACACCTCCTCTGTTGCATAGCGGGCGAGGTTACCGAACTGGCGGCTATAGGCATCCACAGACAACTTGCCCTGAGTGACGGTACAGAACTCCTCTCTCTTTCTGTCCATCAGGCCCTCTGGAATATGGTGTAGATGAAAGGCTGCACTGAAATCTGCCCATGTGGCTAATGGTTCAGCAGGACGCAGAGCGAATCTTGCGTGAGATGCTGCACAGCCAGTCATCAGCGTTGCGGGGATCGACGGAATGATGAAACTTTGGAGGATTCAGCTTCACAAAGTCATTGAGGGACACTGCAGCATTCCTAGGCTGTCGAGCCGTATTCTGCTCAATACGCTCTAACAGTCGGTTGGTCTCCCTTTTGTTTCTCTCTGCCTCAAGCATCACTTCCGCCAGAGAGGGCGGGTGAGGCAGGTCTTCCTGCGACGCTTGACTACCCTCGCCTTGCTCATGACCAAGGGCACGGTTCAACCTGGTGAACACCATCCTGACAACAAACTCACAGCTTAGACTAATATCATATCAATACTAGCTATGGATTAAGAATGTACTGAATACACGGAATGCAGAAATGAATATCCGAACAGCATGGTAACAAGCAACTGTTATATGTACATCATGGTTCATACACACCCTTACATAGTTCAGTACAACCTTAACCGAAGCATTTGATCCTAATGCAATAAAATAAGTGCAGGAGCAAGAACATGGGATTTATCGGGATGATCAAAATGGTTGCTTGCCTTGTTGCTCAGAGGAGGGACAATATCCGTCAGACGGATATTCGGTGGAATCCGGGGGGAGCGGAGCCTACTGAAATGAATGGCAACAATCAATAACAATCATATTCAAACAAGATGATGCATGAGCATGGCATGAGAATGCAAGGTGATAAACTAATATAGCCAACATGTATTAGGTTTGAAGTTGATTTGAATCAAATTCAAATATCACTTCGAATGAGGTATTCTCAGATACCGATTTAATTGATTCGACCTGATGCTCAGATCAACTTGATGTTAGCATGCATGAGATGTCATGTTAACGTACTGGTTTGTTATTAGAACATTGTTTGATCATATCATTCATAATGAAATTTGAATATTTTCCAAATTCCATTTATAAAATATTTATAAGAATTCACTTATTGATTAATCTACATGTTTGGGTTCTGTAACTTTTTCAAACATGGTTGAAAATAGCATATTCAGATTACTTGAATTTTTCTGATACTTTTTCATATATAAATTATTTTCATTGGAGTTACAAATTAATTTCTATGAATTTTTGAAGTTTTAAACATTTCTGGAATTATTTTTATACTGGAAAATACTTTTACTGCATCAGCATGACATCAGCAGGTCCATCTGGCCGTTGAAAGTCAAACCTGACTAGTGGGACCCACTGGTCAGTGTCTCTGGTCAATTTTAGATTAGGATTAATCTTATTTAGTTAATTAAACTCACTGGACCCACATGTCAGTGTCTTATTAATTTAAGTGATTTATTTTTTATTATCTCTAATCTTGCCAGAGGCTGGCCCCACCAGTCAGTGGCTCAGGCCAGCCGAGATCCACCGGCGGCGAGGTCGTCCTCGTCGGCGGGGAGCCTCCGGCGAGCACCAGAACGTCGGGGGGGCTCGGAAATGACGCACAGAGGGCCAAACTCACGGCTGAGACCATGGGAGGAACGGCCACTTGATGGCGCGCACGATGGAACAAGCCCTAGGGGCTGGGGTGGCCGGGATCAACGCCGGCTAGGAGCTTGGCGGCGACCAAGTTCGGCCATCGTCGAAGCCATCGAATACAGGGGCAAAACGAGCGGGGCTGGGCACTGAACGCATCTACATGATGTCCTGAGGCTGTTGGTGGCCTCAGACTGACCAACCCGTCACCGGAGGGCTACCGGCGACGAGCTGCAGCGGCGGATCTTGTCGGGCTCCGGTGGAACTAGGCCTAGAGGAGGGGATCGACGAGGAGATCTTAGGGGAAATGACCGCATGCTCACGGGGAGTGCAGAGCAGAGCTTAGACGGCTCGGGGAAGGGCTGAGGGCGACGAATCGAGCAGAGCTCGCCGGCGGCGGAAGGTTGAAGACGACGGTGCCGTGGGCGTTGCAGGGCTCGAGGAAGCTTCGGCTTCTGCAGGGAGGACCAGATCGACGAGGCGGAGCTAACGGCGTGCTCAACAAGAGGATCCTATGGCTAGGGGCACGGGGAGCTCGAGCTTTGCTCGGGCTCCAATGGCGGCAGAAGGAGGGAGGAGAGATCCGAGAGGAGGGGGGATGTGGCGCTGGGAATGGATAGGGTCGGCCACGGGGAGCTTATCCCCGTGCTTGCCAGCGTGAAACGGCGGCCAGGAAGCCAGGGAGCTGCGTGGAGGCGCGCGGCGACGCGGCGGCCACCTCCTGCTCCTACTGGCGAGGAGGAAGACGACAGGGGCAGCTGGGCCGGGCCGGCTAGGCGACACGTAATTCCTTTCCCATTTTCTTTCTGTTTTATTTCTGTTTTAATTTCTGACATTGATTTACTATTTATTTCAGTTCCCAAATAAATTGTAAAAAGTATGTTAAGCACCCTAGAATATTTGTTGGAATATTTCCAACCATTCATAAAGTTTTCAACATTTTTGAAAGTTTAAAGTTTCTGATTTCAAATTTAAAACTTGAAGCCAGTAGCTTTTTGCACTTATTTAAAATGCTTATAGTGTCAAGAAAAATGTTTTCTTCATTGCTCATTTACTTTCATGATTTATCAGAAAGTTTGAACTTTTCTTGAGCCATTTTGGGTTCATTGATTTTAACTAGTTGGAGATTTCCTTTATTTAAAGTAGTGGCTAGGGTTTTGAGTTTTTCCTTTACCACTTTCTTGTTCTTGTTGGAAAATTCTTAGATGCAAATGCAAAGAAAAACATGAGCACAAGCTAACTTGCTTAAGGGATCAGGGATGTGACAACTCACCCCCACTCATAGGAATCTCGTCCCGAGATTTAGAAGTCGTCGGGAATAACGCAGGATACTCAAGTCGGAGACGATCCTCTCTTTCCCAAGTTGCCTCCTTTTCAGAATGATTTGACCATTGAACTTTAAGAAACTTGAGGTTTCGACGTCGAGTGGTACGCTCAGCTTGATCGAGAATACGCACGGGGTACCTCGGTATGAAAGGTTGTCTTGGAGATCAAGCGTTTCGTGGTCCACTTCACGGATAGGATCCGAAAAGCAACGCCTGAGTTGCGAGACGTGGAAGACATCATGAACCTTGGAAAGATGCGGAGGAAGTTCCAACTGGTAGGCAACTTCTCCTCGTTTGGCAAGAATGCGAAAAGGACCAATGTAACGAGGAGCCAATTTTCCCTTGATACCAAATCGATGGGTACCCTTCAAAGGTTTAAGCCGAAGGTAAGCCTTCTCGTCAACTTCAAAGGTCACAGCCTTATGATGACGATCATATTGGCTCTTTTGACGAGACTGGGCTGTTTTCAACTTTTCACGAATGATGCGAACCTGCTCTTCTGCATCCTGGATCATATCCGGGCCAAAGAGTTGCCTCTCTCCGGTTTCTGACCAATTAAGAGGTGTTCGACATCTTCGTCCATAGAGAACTTCAAAAGGGGCTTTGCCCAAGCTTGATTGATAACTATTGTTATAAGCGAATTCGGCGAATGGAAGGCACTTCTCCCAATTCATACCGAACGATATAACACAAGCTCGGAGCATATCTTCTAAGATTTGATTCACTCTTTCTACTTGACCACTTGATTGGGGATGGAAAGCAGTGCTAAAAGATAAGTAAGTCCCCATGGCATTCTGAAAACTTTCCCAGAAGCGAGAAGTAAAGATACTCCCACGGTCCGAGTTAATCTCTAGGGGAACACCATGAAGAGACACTATTCGGGAGATATATAACTCTGCTAGCTGGCTAGCTGTTATGCTCTCACGAACAGGAAGAAAATGAGCCACTTTGGAAAGACGGTCAATGACCACAAAGATAGCATTATTTCCTTTCTTGGTCTTGGGAAATCCGGTAATGAAATCCATACTAACTTTATCCCATTTCCATTCAGGAATAGCTAAAGGTTGAAGGGTGCCAGCAGGCCTTTGATGTTCTGCCTTAACTCGACGACAAACGTCGCAGTTGGCAACGAACTCAGCAATTTCTCTCTTCATCCTAGTCCACCAGAACCTCTGGCGTAGGTCCTGATACATCTTAGTACTACCGGGATGAATGGTGAGAGGAGAGTCATCAGCCTCCTTAAGGATTAACTTCCTTAGATGTGGGTTCTTAGGAACCACTAGACGATTCTGGAAGAACACAACACCTTGATCGTTCATGGAAAATTCTTTAGCGTTTCCGCTAAAAATATTCTCCTTGATCCGTGATATACCCTTGTCACGCTTTTGGCCAGCTATAATTTGATCCTTAAGAGTAGGCTTCGCCACCACGGTAGAAAGGAATCCTTGAGGAACAATATGGAGATTCAACTTCCGAAAGTCCTCATGGAGATGTGGTTGACCTTGTTATAGCATCAAATTGTTACAATAAGATTTACGACTTAGTGCATCGGCCATAACATTGGCCTTCCCCGGGATGTAAGTTATCCCTAAGTCATAATCCGAGATCAACTCAACCCACCGTCTTTGCCTGAGATTCAAATCCGGCTGGGTGAAGATATATTTCTGACTTTGATGATCAGTGAATATTTGCAACGATTACCCAAAAGGTAATGTCGCCAGGTTTTTAGTGCATGGACCACAGCTGCAAGCTCAAGGTCATGTGTGGGATAATTATCCTCATGTGGACGCAACTGTCGAGATGCGTATGCGATCACATGACGATTTTGCATGAGAATGCAACCTAATCCTTGTCGCGAGGCGTCGCAATAGATAACAAAGTCCTTAGAAAAATTTGGCGGTAGCAACACAGGTGCGGAAGTCAGGCATCTTTTCAGTTCCTGAAAACTATGCTCACACTGTGGTGTCCACTCGAACTTTTTATCCTTCTTGAGGAGTTCAGTTAGAGGCTTTGCAACCTTGGAGAAATTCTCGACAAAGCGGCGACAATAGCTCGCTAGACCAAGAAAACTCCTAACTTGCTTAACCGATTCAGGTTGAGTCCAATCAAGGACAGCTTGAACTCTCTCGGGATTGAAAGCAATACCCTTACCAGAGATTACGTGACCTAAATAGGTCACTTCTGGTAACCAAAATTCACATTTTGAAAACTTGGCATAAAGGCGATGCTCTCGAAGTTTCATCAATACCAGCCTTAGATGCTCGGCATGTTCTTGTTCGTTCTTCGAATAGATGAGAATATCATCGAGGTATACCACGACGAATTAATCCAAATACTCCATGAAGATTGAATTCATCAGACGAGAGAAGGTGGCTGGGGCATTGGTTAAACCGAAAGACATGACGGTGTACTCGTACTGGCCATAATAAGTAACAAACGCCGTTTTTGGAATGTCCCCGTTCTTAATCTTGATTTGATGGTATCCCAACCTCAAATCCATTTTGGAGAAGACTGGGGATCCAGCAAGCTGAACGTACAGATCGTTGATCCTGGGGAGCGGATACTTGTTCTTTATGGTGACCAGATTAAGTGGTCGGTAATCTACAACCATCCGATCCGTTCTGTCTTTCTTCTTGACGAAGAGGACGGGACAAGCCCAAGGAGAAGAGCTAGGACGAATGAAACCTTTGTTCAAGGCCTCATCTAGTTGCTTCTTAAGTTCGGCTAGCTCCAGGGGTGCCATCTTATATGGTCTTCTGTCTATTGGGACAGTTCCCGGAACAAGATCTATCACAAACTCTACATCTCTGTCAGGTGGAATTCCTGGCAGTTCCTCTGGAAAAACATCCGAGAAGTCACGGACTACCGGAATGTCTCCAAGTTCCGGAAGAGGGTTGGCATTTAAGGAATAGAGTTGGCATTTGGCGACTCGAATAGAGACATTTACTATCTCACCCGAGGGATGGGTAAGTTGGACATTTCTAGAATGGGTATCAATCTTGGCATAGTGAGCTGACATCCAGTCCATGCCCAAGATGATATTAATATCCGAAGATTTCAATGCTATCAATGAGGCTAGAAGAACTAGTCTGTCTACTAGAATTTCATTGTCATAGGTTATCCTAGAGGTTTGCCATTTACTACCAGGAGTTTGGACAACCAATGGGATTGGCATATCACAAAAAGACATGTTATGCATATGTGCATAACTTTCTGAAATGAAGGAATGAGAAGACCCAGTGTCAAAGAGAACGGACGCTGGGTGGTGATTAACAAGAAGCGTACCCAGCATGACGTCGGGATCCTCTGCAGCTTCTTCTGCTGACACATAGTTCACACGGCCACGTGCAGGAGTTAGCTTCACATAGTAAGCTTTGCCCGACTTGGCTTGCCCGACGGACTTTCCGGGTTGCTTGGCACCCACATTCTGAGGACACTCACGGGAATAGTGCCCTGGTTCTCCACACTTGTAGCATATCACTTGGTTGGCACGTGGTGCAGCATTGCTAGCTGGACCACCATAAGCTTTTGCTGGAGGGTTGGCCTGACTCGTCTGAGGCGCCACGTAGGATGGCCTCGGAGTGTATCTTGGCGGCAGAGAACTGTTCGGAACCCACAGCTTGCGTTTGGGAAACGCGGAACCAGAAGAAGAGCCAATGTCACGGGAATGCTTCCTTGTGGCTTCGAAATCAGTATGACCAGTCTCGGCACTGATCGCTTTGTTGACCAGGGCTTGAAAGCTTGCACACTCATGGAGGCGCAGATCACGACGAAGCTCAGGGCTCAGACCCTTACGGAACCTTGCTTGCTTCTTGGCGTCAGTAGACACCTCCTCTGTTGCATAGCGGGCGAGGTTACCAACTCGCGGCTATAGGCATCCACAGAAAACTTGCCCTGAGTGACGGCACAGAACTCCTCTCTCTTTCTGTCCATCAGGCCCTCTGGAATATGGTGTAGACGAAAGGCTGCACTGAAATCTGCCCATGTGGCTACTGGTTCAGCAGGACGCATAGCTTCAAAGTTCTCCCACCACAGATTGGCGGGTCCTTCCTGGAAATACGCCGCAAAGGTTACCTTGTCGGCCTCAGACACATTCGCAGAGCGAATCTTGCATGAGATGCTGCACAGCCAGTCATCAGCGTCGCGGGGATCGACGGAATGATGAAACTTTGGAGGATTCAGCTTCACAAAGTCATTGAGGGACACTGCAGCATTCCTAGGCTGTCGAGCCGTATTCTGCTCAATACGCTCTAACAGTCGGTTGGTCTCCCTTTTGTTTCTCTCTGCCTCAAGCATCACTTCCGCCAGAGAGGGCGGGTGAGACAGGTCTTCCTGCGACGCTTGACTACCCTCGCCTTGCTCATGACCAAGGGCACGGTTCAACCTGGTGAACACCATCCCGACAACAAACTCACAGCTTAGACTAATATCATATCAATACTAGCTATGGATTAAGAATGTAGTGAACACACGGAATGCAGAAATGAATATCCGAATAGCATGGTAACAAGCAACTGCTATATGTACATCATGGTTCATACACACCCTTACATAGTTCAGTACAACCTTAACCGAAGAGCAAATTACTGAAATTATGAAACTACTCATGAGAGGCTTGCAAGCTTCCTATACATTATTTATCTAGGCCTCCGGGATTCATTTCACATCACAGCCATACTTCACAAGTCACGCAGGACTGTGAACGTACGGCTACTACCATACTATCCTTTCGCTCACAACTCATGCGTCCGCATAGAACATCTCATAGATTTTACCTCCATGACCTGGAAGCTCAACCTGCGGATCAGGAAACAATCTAGCCTGAGATCCCTGGGATCCATAAGGACACGGATGTGGCCTTGGTCCCCTGACTGGTGGTAAGAGAGGTCCCCGAAGAGGTGTGACTCCTCCTATAGCTGGCCAGTCAAGGTGAGCCGGAAGATGGGTCCTAACAGGGTTCAGCATCTCCATATCTCCATACCCTGTCTGGACTACCGGTGCCAGCTGCGTCAAAGCCGTCCACAGACGGGCACGGGTAGCATAAAGCTCCATGCGGAGAGCACGAGCATCCCGGTCTCTGTTCTCTAGCATCTCAACAGTGGACTGCAATAGTGGATCCTCCATAGAAGAATCAAAATAGACTCCACTGAGGTATCCCTCTTCACCAGTCTGAGAGGCCGAAACATAGCAGAACTCTGAATTCTGCAGCAGTGCATGTCTCGCTCTCATAATGGTCAGCATTGAATAGGTAGCATCTTGTACTGCCATGTCAACAGTGACTCCCAACCCATAGGACCCATGGATTGGCTTCTCAGCTCCAGGGTAGTCTGGAAATACACTAACAGTGCAGATGTACTGTCTCTGGTTGAAGTCTCGGTACTGTTCCTCCACTGTGTACTCGGGGTACCAGCGGTAACCGCACAGCGACATCACCCTGACCAGCATGGCCGTATGACCCGGCACATCAATGCACCTGGTCAGACGTACCACCTGACGAGAAGGACGGCTAGGCATCTATAAATAGAGAGTAATGCAAAAGCATTAGAGCTCTGAATGCAAAATTGGGCAGCATAACGGCTATAAATGCTCAAAAAGAAATTTTGAGACAACCCAAAATGGAATAGTGTAACCACTCAACTATCAAGCTCCACTCTCTGGTCATCAAACTTACTTCCTTTTTCTTAGGAAAGAAAGAAACCCAATATCTCTTGACACGTAGTCCTATAATCTACCGATCAGAAACACGAGCCTAGAAGAAGATGAGTAGCCTAGTCCTTAATTCCCGCAGAAAAGACAAGGATGACCAGAATAGAATAACTCGAGAAGAGAACAAGAGTCTTACGTTCCCTTCCACAAACAATTCCCTTATATATAACTAAAGCAATTCTAGACTCAACTTCGACCAGTTTGGCTTAGTAATCCTACAGTCAGTCAGGCTCTGATACCAACGCTGTCGAGACCCCGATCCTAAGTCATAGGAATCCAGCCAGTAACACATCGCATCTCTTTGCGGTCTCACGCATGGTTAACTCCACGGCTGCAGCCTTACCTTAGCCGGGACCGTTTGCGTCTTTTGACTCACTTATGCAATAGTGTCGCTAGCATTCCAATGTCAAAGAACCCGGACAAACCAAAGTGGCAGTACCGCACAAGGACAGGCATACATGACCCAACAAAGCAGGTGTCGGTCACCAGCGAGTGTTGACGAGTCGTAGCAAGCTACAAGGACTCCATTACATCGCGTGACATTTCCCCAAAGGGGACAGACACAGCAGTTAAGAAGGGCACATGCCGGTCAACCAATGTGTCCGGAGCAGTAGCGAACTACCAAGGCTCGTTGGATCACAGAGGGGCATTTCCTTGTAAGGAGTGCTACTAAAGTTCATGACTAGGTAATCGAACCCCATACATATCAAGTACGACACACGTACGCATGGCATACCGATATGTATAGATACATCGATGGCATCACAAGATAACCATAAACATACAAGCTTTATTTAAGAGGCTCGGAAGAGCCTCACACATAATATTACACATTAAGGGTCTCACGACCCATAATAGAAGTCATTCAGTTACAAGCCAGCGGAAGAGTTTAAAACTGTCTGAGTACAGACAGGGCAACTAGAAGGCACATGGCCTGACTATACTACAAATCCAACGTAGGGCCAGATCGTAGCTGGGACACCAGCTACTCGTCGTCGTCGATGTCTACGAAGAACCCTCCATTAGGGTCATTAGCAACCTCTACAACATTTATTAAGCAAACATGAGTACGAAGGTACTCAGCAAGACTTTAGGATATCTAACTACTCATGCAAGGTATCAAAAGGGTATTGTGGGGTTTCATGCGGAAAGCCAGCATCTGACTCGTGGCTAAACAACTTGCATTTTTAAATAATTTTGACAACTTGATTTCTCGCACACGAGTCCACTAACACCACAACAATACACTATCGTGGAATCATTCCGTCTCCATACGGAATTGCCGTCCATGACACTCACGCTTATCTTGACAATTTTATGAGTAGCCATTGAAGTTATCTATGCACAACATATGTCTCCAAGTAGTCCATATCCGCGGACGCGGCTATTCGAATAGATCATAACCCTGCAGGGGTGTACTTCGTCACACACGCTCTCGCCACTTATCGCCATGTGCACGTCATGCACCTCGGCAACCTTCAAGCGGAAGCCTAGCGAGGGAGTCGGCCACGACCGTTAACCACATTAGTACCTAGTCCAGTTTTATCGCCTATCTGAGAGTAACCCGTACGGAAGTCCGGCCTCAAACGATGTGCGCAGGGTTCCCAAGCCCACCATCCGGGTGCCACTTGGTACACCGTGCCACTGCCTACCACATCACGGCCCACCTCTCAGGTCAGCACCATGCACGGCCTCCAGCATTACTATAAACACCAGAAACTACTTGCAACTCCTGGACCGAGTACTAAGCGATTGATAGGCCGAGCGGGGTCATATTTCAGGGCCCAGCATGTGGCAGTATCTAGTCTTGGATTACATACACGAAACTCAGTTCCTAAGGACGGTTCCAATGAAACAACCCGCCATGTACTCCTACACAGCCTTTCACCGGTACCTTTACCAAATCAGGTTCAACACACAACCTTTGCTTACCGAACACATTCTCACAATTCTGTTCATCTCCCAGATGACAGACCATACACAACTCTAAGCATAGCATGCATAGCAGGATAAGGCACAACATAGCTCAAGCAACTATCAGGTATGCTAGGTTGCAAGGTTCGGCTATTTACTGTGACAAGGTTAGGTCATGCAAAGGAAGTGGGTTCCACTAACGTGGCAAAAGCATTTGAAGCATTTGATCCTAATGCAATAAATAAGTGCAGGAGCAAGAACATGGGATTTATCGGGATGATCAAAATGGTTGCTTGCCTTGTTGCTCAGAGGAGGGACAATATCCGTCAGACGGATATTCGGTGGAATCCGGGGGAGCGGAGCCTACCGAAATGAATGGCAACAATCAATAACAATCATATGCAAACAAGATGATGCATGAGCATGGCATGAGAATGCAAGGTGATAAACTAATATAGCCAACATGTATTAGGTTTGAAGTTGATTTGAATCAAATTCAAATATCACTTCGAACGAGGTATTCTCAGATACCGATTTAGTTGATTCGACCTGATGCTTAGATCAACTTGATGTTAGCATGCATGAGAAGTCATGTTAAGGTACTGGTTTGTTATTAGAACATTGTTTGATCATATCATTCATAATGAAATTTGAATATTTTCCAAATTCCATTTATAAAATATTTATAAGAATTGACTTATTCATTAATCTACATGTTTGGGTTCTGTAACTTTTTCAAACATGGTGGAAAATAGCATATTCAGATTCCTTGAATTTTTCTGATACTTTTTCATATATAAATTATTTTCATTGGAGTTACAGATTAATTTCTATGAATTTTTGAAGTTTTAAACATTTCTGGAATTATTTTTATACTGGAAAATACTTTTACTGCATCAGCATGACATCAACAGGTCCATCTGGTCGTTGAAAGTCAAACCTGACCAGTGGGACCCACTGGTCAGTGTCTCTGGTCAATTTTAGATTAGGATTAATCTTATTTAGTTAATTAAACTCACTGGACCCACATGTCAGTGTCTTATTAATTTAACTAATTTATTTTTTATTATCTCTAATCTTGCCAGAGGCTGGCCCCACCAGTCAGTGGCTCAGGCCAGCCGAGATCCACCGGCGGCGAGGTCGTCCTCGCCGGCGGGGAGCCTCCGGCTAGCACCAGAACATCGGGGGGGCTCGGAAATGACGCACAGAGGGCCAAACGCACGGTTGAGACCATGGGAGGAACGACCACTCGATGGCGCGCACGATGGAACAAGCCCTAGGGGCTGGGGTGGCCGGGATCAACGCCGGCGACGAGCTTGGCGGCGACCAAGTTCGGCCATCGTCGAAGCCATCGAATACAGGGGAAAAACTCGCGGGGCTGGGCACTGAAAGAATCTACATGATGTCGTGAGGCTGTTGGTGGCCTCAGACTGACCAACCCATCACCGGAGGGCTACCGGCGACGAGCTGCAACGGCGGATCTTGTCGGGCTCCGGTGGAACTAGGCCTAGAGGAGGGGATCGACGGGGACATCTTATGGGAAATGACCGCATGCTCACGGGGAGTGCAGAGCAGAGCTTAGACGGCTCGGGGAAGGGCTGAGGGCGACGGATCGAGCAGAGCTCCCCGGCGGCCGAAGGTTGAAGACGACGGTGTCGTGGGTGTTGCAGGGCTGGGGGAAGCTTCGGCTTCTGCAGGGAGGACCAGATCGACGAGGCGGAGCTAACGACGTGCTCAGCAAGAGGATCCTATGGCTAGGGGCATGGGGAGCTCGAGCTTTGCTCGGGCTCCAATGGCGTCAGAAGGAGGGAGGAGAGATCCGAGAGGAGGGGGGATCTGGCGCTGGGAATGGATAGGGTAAGCCACGGGGAGCTTATCCCCGTGCTTGCCAGCGCGAAACGGCGGCCAGGCAGCCAGGGAGCTGCATGGAGGCGCGCGGCGACGCGGCGGCCACCTCCTGCTCCTACTGGCGAGGAGGAAGACGACAGGGGCAGCTGGGCCGGGCCGGCTAGGCGACAGGTAACTTCTTTCCCATTTTCTTTCTGTTTTCTTTCTGTTTTAATTTCTGACATTGATTTACTATTTATTTCAGTTCCCAAATAAATTGTAAAAACTATGTTAAGCACCCTAGAATATTTGTTAGAATATTTCGAACCATTCATAAAGTTTTCAACATTTTTGAAAGTTTAAAGTTTCTGATTTCAAATTTAAAACTTGAAGCTAGTAGCTTTTTGCACTTATTTAAAATGCTTATAGTGTCAAGAAAATTGTTTTCTTCATTGCTCATTTACTTTCATGATTTATTAGAAAGTTTGAACTTTTCTTGAGGCCATTTTGGGTTCATTGATTTTAACTAGTTGGAGATTTCCTTTATTTAAAGTAGTGGCTAGGGTTTTGAGTTTTTCCTTTACCACTTTCTTGTTCTTGTTGGAAAGTTCTTAGATGCAAATGCAAAGAAAAACATGAGCACAAGCTAACTTGCTTAAGGGGTCAGGGATATGACAACTCACCCCCACTCAAAGGAATCTCGTCCCGAGATTTAGAAGTCGTCGGGAATAACGCATGATACTCAAGTCGGAGACGATCCTCTCTTTCCCAAGTTGCCTCCTTTTCAGAATGATTTGACCATTGAACTTTAAGAAACTTGAGGTTTCGACGTCGAGTGGTACGCTCAGCTTGATCAAGAATACGCACGGGGTACCTCGGTATGAAAGGTTGTCTTGGAGATCAAGCGTTCCGTGGTCCACTTCACGGATAGGATCCGAAAAGCAACACCTGAGTTGCGAGACGTGGAAGACATCATGAACCTTGGAAATATGCGGAGGAAGTTCCAACTGGTAGGCAACTTCTCCTCGTTTGGCAAGAATGCGAAAAGGACCAATGTAACGAGGAGCCAATTTGCCCTTGATACCAAATCGATGGGTACCCTTCAAAGGTGTAACCGAAGGTAAGCCTTCTCGTCAACTTCAAAGGTCACAGCCTTATGATGACGATCATATTGGCTCTTTTTACGAGACTGGGCTGTTTTCAACTGTTCACGAATGATAATAAGTGGAAAAGTCAACTTTCATCAGCAAATAGTATATAAAATAAAGGAATTTGTTATAAGGGTCGATGACAATGTTCCATTTCTATTCATGGGCATATGGTTTAAATAATGTTATATATGTAACTCAGAAATGAAACACATGGTAACCCATGACCTATTATTATTTTATGAGGAATACTTTCGGTATATTAATCAATTGTCAAAGTACAAAGTATATCAGAAGTAAAAATACATTCAGGTCCACAACCCATCTAGTGATACCTACAAGCATTGAAGCAAGCAGAAGACATGCCGCCGTCTTCGTCCCTCTATTATCGAAGCTGAGCAAACCTTATTGTACTAGAGAGTCGGAAAGTCACTAAGCTAAGGCCCCATAGGACCAACGCACCAGAACAATAAGCACCTCTGATGAACAGAAGCGAAGATCGAAAGGATCCATCCTCGAGAGACATGAACACATATGAGCGAAAACAGACACTAACTGAATCATGCGAGGTCCGCTTGTTGGAACGAATTATGTCTACCAAAGAGGGGTGAATGGGAGTTTTAAAAATTCTTTCGGAATCTTCAAAACTCCTAGAACTCGGTAGTGGAGCGAATGAAAATAGAGTACAGTGAGCGTTTGTTAACTAGCAATCAAGAAGTACTACGCATATCGAATGAAGTCACATGACTAAACCATATCATAAAGGGGATGGATGTGACTAGTGAGGCACGATGACGACAAGGAATTTGGTAGACCAGTTCGCCCTTCTAAAAAAGGACTACATCAGGTTGGAGGGATTGTGATTGAACACAGAAGACAAACTATCTTCGCCCTATTCTCCTCGACAATTGATTCCCCAATTAATGTCAACCACTCATGGCAGATACTTGAGTGATCTCCGAACCTTTACAAACTTATTCTTCGAGAACCACAATCACTCTTGGTCTCTGAAGAGATTGACACCAAACCTTCTAGAGAGTTCGCACCTCTCAAGAGTAATAGGTGGAGCGTACTGGACTTAGATTCGAGTGATGCTAAACCGTTATCTAATTTTTGGCCCTCGGTTTTATCTCTCGGTGTATTTTAAACACAAATCATTCATGAGAGAAGGTTTCTCACACAATCTTCTTGAATCACATGGAGCAACCAATGGACAATATGGAGCGGGGTGGCTATTTATAGCCGCAACCTTCGTGGATGGGATATGACCATCTTGGACACGCGGTCCAGCCAATGGCCAACCGACACATTCTCGATGGTCGGATTAGGGAGCAACTACAATATTGCTTGAGGAAGAAGTAATGCTAACTCATCTGTCTTAATCAAGTCACTTGCAACGAAGAAGAACATTGTCTCTTACTAGAGAGAATCAATTCAGAGCAAAAAGAGATTTCTCTCTCCACTCACATAGGAATTGTGTTTAGCATAATCAAACCAAATCATCAAACACTATAACCCTCTTAATAGTGCGGTGGCCCTATGACTCAACAAAGAGAAAAAAGAATGACCAAATAAATGCTACGACTCCACTTTGTCTTAAACTTCTCAGATGCAGACGATTTCTTTGGACACACCGAGCCAAACTTTTTCATCAACAACTTTTTAAGGGTCACTCATACTTAGCCTTCGGTGATAATCCTCGCTGCTATGCAAGAGATTACCTTCAGAGTTTGTATCAAACTCCACATGAATTGTGACAGCCTGAGACCGACGCTCCAGAAGATTCCCCTTTTATTCCGTTGCCGCCGTGCGATTAGATTGTGTGTCCAATTCATCATCGCGTCATGCGCATCATCTGCATTGCATTGGCACTCCCTTGCCGCCAGTTTTCAAACGTGCATCCGTTATTAGTTGCCGGTTCTCTCAGTTATCGTCGTTGACCGTTTTGAGACCAACCACACACGCTCGCCCACGCGACATCGATAAAATATTGTCTTTAAAAAGTGTCTGGTCATAGTCGGTGCATCAGGGGGCACATGTTCTCGGGCCTCGTCATCGAACTGTGGGAGTAGTCGTCGACGCAGGTATTTTTTCTTCTATTCCGACCATTCTGTGTCGTATCCTTCTTCCACCGCTAGGCTTTTGGTCCACCTATTATTGATGGTATCCTGTTCGTCCTGGAGTTGTTGTTGCTTTGCTTTTTAACTTTGGGTGGTGGCTATAAGCTGTTGCGGAAATTGCTCCTAGCGTTCAGGGTCTTCGGGAATTATGAACTCTTCGCTTCAAGGCCGTTGAGGTCGTCAAAGGGAGGGAGGTAATCGTCGTCGTTGTCCGACTTATTGCGGCCGTCGGGATTGTCATTGGTCGGTTCCTCTAGTTCGTGTTCGGGAGCCTCGGAGTTGCCGTGTCCCTTCGGGGTCACGTTTTGCCCAGTGCCGTGTGAAGAGCCCCTTCCCTTGTTTGCCTTCAAGTGCTTACGCGACTTTTGGCATTTTGAGCGATCTTATGTGGGCTTATCATCGTTCTGCTTGGGTGTATCATTATCTAGACCGTGAGGCGTGTCTACCATGTAGATATCGTAAGTTGAAGTTCTAGTCCACTTCCATGTGTTTATGGGGGTGGGGTAGTAGGCCTCTTCGTCCATATCCTCAAGCTCTTCGGAGGCGTAGTCCAGTGCGTCGGTTAGATCTTCGAATGTGGCAATCCAGTGGGTGGTGGATGGGTCCTAAAAGTCCCCATAATCCACCTCGGAACCGATCTTTGAACAAGTCGTACTTGGGTAAGAAAGATTTGAAGCGACTGGATTTGGTCGAGAACCTGTAACAGCCCGAGACCGACCATCCAAAAGATTCCCCTCTTATTCCGTTACTATCGTGTTATTATTTTGTTTGTTGCATTCATCATCGCATCATGTGCATCATCTGCATTGCATTGGCACTCTGTTGCCTCCAATTTTCAAAACTTGCATCCGTTATTAGTTGTCGGTTCCCTCCATTTCCGTCGTTGACCATTTTGAGTCGAACCACACACGCACGCGTCTGCGACATCATTTAAATATCATTTTTAAAGGTGTGTATAAAATATTCTCGGATTGGGTTGAAACTTGGTGTGCGGTCTTACTTTAATGTAGGTAGGCTGCTTGCCAAATTTCATCGCAATCGGAGTCCGTTTGATACCCGAACGGTCGACCATAGCGGCACCGTCATCGGTGTATCGACGGACGTTTTTCGGTGTTTAAAATTTCATTGCCGGGCCACAATCTCCCTCTCATCTTTGCTCAACACCCTCTCTACAAATCCACTACCCCATCTAGTAAACCCCCTCTGATCGGAGACATCGGATTGCGATCCTACGGTCCGAATCGGGCAGAAATCAAGTAACCCTAGCCCTTTGTCTTTAAATAGACACCCAACCTCACTCCCACCTCGGTTCCCATGCCGAAACCCTAGCTGACCCCAGCCTAACTCCGCTCCCACCTCCTCTCTCCTCGAGCGGGCCTACCAAGCCCGGATCTGGCCCTCCCCGGGCCCGGATCAGACCTCGCCCGTGCCACCAGCTCCTCCCGAGCTCCTCCCATGGCATCCGGAGCCCCAAGCCACAGCTCTCACGCAGCAGCCGCGCCACCCCTTGCCAATCCTTGTTTCATTTGCCAGAGCCCGGGTGCCCCCAACCCTGTCGGCCTCCGCCGCTGCATCGCTCCGCTGCCCCGAGCAGTCGGAGCTTCGCCCCCACATCTCGCCGCTGCCCTTGCCGCCTAGCCTCCGGCTCAGTCCGTCCATCCCCTGGACGCCCTCCTCCGGATCTGGTGGATCACGACCACCCCAATGTCAATGCCTAGCCGCCATGGATCCCTTTGCCCCAGCTCTGCCGCGAGCCGTTGTCATCCCTCACTGCCGCTGTCGCCAGCCCTGGTCCGATCGGATCGAGCGGAGCCAATGCCTTCACGCGCCGTCGACAGTCCACCTCGCCCTGGAGTGCCACATGGGCTTGCCCACCCCCACACTGGCACCGAGGCCCAGCTGCAGGTTGGCCAGGCCCAACGCGCCCTCGCGTGCGGGTCATCATCGCCCCTCCACCAGGCTGGCCCAAGAGGCCGAGGTCAACACCCCTTCTGTCTGCCTATTTTGTGCACTATGCGCTAGATAGTTGTATTGCACACCACCGTAGGCCCAACTATAGGACAACTGTAGCAGATTTGGCCCGTTTAGTATCTTTTTAGGTTGTGTGATTTAATTTATTTTCAGCAAATGCATGATTTTAAAACGCTCGTAACTTTTAATCCGTGCGACCGATCGGAACGAGTTATATATGTGAAACGTGTAGAATTTCGTGTAGATTAATATTTTCCAACTCTCATGCATAATGAAATCTGTTAACCTTGTTGTTTGTTTCATTTTGTGTGTTGCCAATGCTAAAAAGGTTTAATACGTAGCTAGTTAAACGTAGCTCCATTGGAGATGAGCTATATATGTAGACTGACTATAATGACGTGTCGTTTCACGTGATCAACTTTATTTTGCCGTTTAACAAACACAAAATGTGTTTAGCACAAATCTGGACAGAATTCAAAAGTAACACATGGGGTCAGTTTGGAGATGCTACAAGTTGTTTCCAACTTCATTTAATATGTTTAGATAGGTAGTTTAATTACGCTTCACCTCCTGCCATGTTTAAGAACATTTAATATTGACGTGTACCTAAACGGGAGTGAACTAAGTAATTCAAATGTGGAGTTTCGTCAATATGCAACTCGTTCCATATTGAGCCTCACTTAATGTGTAGTGTTTGGTTCTTGTGAATTGCCATGCTATGCCTTGCATAATAGAATTGATCATGCAACATATTAGGGTGTGCATCATATCGTGCATGTGCCATGGTGAATATCGTGTGTTGATTCTTGTTTCCGGTTTGCTTCGTCTCGATAGAGTTTCGCAAGCGTTTCAGAATGTGAGGATCTGTTCGACTACGTCGGTTCATGTGCTTCATGGAGTCATTCTTCTTCCAAGCTGGATCACAAGCAAGATGAACATTTCCCTAGATACCATTATAATCATTGCCATGCTAGTTGTCTTGTTTCTTTTGCTATGTCTCGCTGCCTACCACCTGTTAAATATTAGCGTCCAAACATTGCCATGAAAACCTCTAATCTTTCCACTATCCAGCAAACCTTGTCTGGCTATGTTACCGCTTTCTCAGCCTTCTTATAACATTGGTAGTTGCAGGTGTAGTTGCTTCCATGTGAAACATGGGTTCGTTGTGATATCCCCATATAAATTGCTATTTAATTTAATGCACCTATATACTTGGTAAAAGGTGGAAGGCTCGGCCTTTCTAGCCTGGTGTTTTGTTCCACTATTGTTGCCTTAGTTTCGGCTGTCGGTGTTATGTTCCATAAATGAGTGCTCCTAACATGCTTGTGGTTGTTATGGGGACCCCCCTGACTTCTGTTTTGGCATAAAACTGGTCTGGTAAGGCACAACATTGGTACTATATTTGCCCAACATAATAATTCGGTTAATACCGAAAACATAGGGCGTCATGAACCCGATGAGTAATTCAACGTAATAAAGGGGGGCCAATGCTGATGGTGTTGGTCCCAAATAGAGCAGCTTATTAATGCTACCCGCGACAACTCGGCATATGGTGTTCGGCATGGGCATAAAAACCAACGAACCTAAGGCCGAACCGATACCGAAACCGAAATAACCAAATTTTCGGTTTTTTCCACTACTATAGTAAAATTCGGTTTTTGAGTATACTAACCGAATTTAATTCGGACAGTTCGGTTTTACACCGATAACCTGAACTGAAACCGAAGCACAAGCTTGAGCGTGCAATATCCCAGCGCCCAATCATGTGAGTGGCCGCATGTGCGAGTCAGTGACGGCTTTATATCTCTCCTAGGCCTTTCACGTACATGCAATGATGCAGCTAGCCAAGGCCCACACTTTACAGAATAGTACTCTCGGGTAGTACAGTACTACGGTTGCTAAAAAAGGTAGAACGGTACGTCTGTTCCCTTGGATTTGTCCCGCCTCGGCTAGCTACAGGGGATAAGAAAGTGAGCTTGTCTACTTAAGAGGACAGAGTACGATATGTACATCACACACAAAAGTTAGCTCGCGTAGAGGAAATACTTAACCTAGTGTGGCTTTGAGCTTATTGTTTGTACTGTAAAATTATGTTTTTTGTACATGGTCCCTAGTTCGGTTAAAACTGAAACCCGAACCGATAAATCGGTAAACAAAACTTTCGGTTAGTTGATTTCTATGCCTATTTCGGTTTTCACTTTGACTAACCAAATTCATTATAAAATCGAACAGTAGAAACCGAATTTTCGGTTTCTACCGAACGCCCAGGCCTATCTGGCATGGTAACCATCGCTCATCCGTCGTGTCCTAAGAACGAGATATGTGGCTTCTATCGGGATCCTCGACACGTCGGGCGGCCTTGCTGGACTTGTTTTACCTTTCGTGAGCGTCTTGTGCATCGGGATTCCGGTGATGCTTTGGGCTATATCAGAGTTGATGTTTTCCACTAAGGGGTCCGAGGAGATCATGAGAATCGTGGTCGAGGGTTTCTACGTAGCGTGTGGTAGTTTGTGATAGACTAGTTGGAGCACCCTTGCAGGGTTAAATCTTTTGAAAATCCATGCCCGCGGTTATGTGGAAAACTTGGAAACTTTGGTTAACATCCGGTTATAGATAATGTGAAGTAAACTCAATTAAAACTTGCCAACTGTGTGCATAACCGTGATTGCCTCTTCCGTGAGCTCCTTCTCCGATTGAGGACACGGTGGGGTTATGTCTGACGTAAGTAGGTGTTCAGGATCATTCATTTGATCATCAGTAGTTCACGTCCGCTATGCGTACATCATCCCCCTCTTTTATTATTGTACTCGTAAGTTAGCCACCTCAAGTAAATGCTTAGTCGCTTGCTGCAGCCTCACCACTTAACCATACCTCACCCATTAAGCTTTGCTAGACTTGATACCTTCGGAAATGAGATTGTTGAGTCCCTGTGGCTCACAGATTACTACAACAAAAGTTGCAGGTACAGGTAAAGAGTTACTTTGACGTGAGCGCGCTGATTGTGCTATTGGAGTTTCATCTTCTTCATCATCGATCTAGGATGGGTTCCACCCCGGCATCCTAGGATAGCAAGGATGGACCTCGTTATTTTATCGTTTCTTTTCCCCCGTAGTTAGACCCTGCTCTTCTTCATGATGACTGTATATTCTTGTATTGATGTGATCTTGATGTAGCTTGGGGAGAGTGTAAGCCAATCCCATATACTCATCTTTTCAGTACATGTACTTGTAACGATATCCATTCTTGCAAAACGACGATATGCGTTTCTATCCCTATCTATTCCCTCGCGCCAAAATAAGGATAGGACCACATCTTGGACGTTACAAGTTGGTATCAGAGCTGTACCGACCTAGGAGTCCCCTTGATTGATTGAACTTGGCCGAGTCGAGTCTAGTGAAAAATTGCTTTGAGTCTAGTTATATATCGAAGAGTAGGTTTCTTTTTTCTCCTCGTCTATGCTCTGGTGTGGTTCACGACTTGGGAAATTTTGATTCTACTGCTCTTCTCACTCAATTTTTTTAGGATCATGCGGATATTTTTGGAATCTATATAATGTCGATGTGGCAGAGTTCTGACTTGGTACCTCCTGCTGTGTCGATTTTATTACGGGGAGTTGAGCTCCACAGGATTCTTGAGCACATCATTATCATTCAGATTTCTTTGTATCTCAGGACGGAGGATGTTCGAAATTTCTTCAATACTAGTAGAGGCGAGATAATCCTGGCATCCCTAGTACTGGTGCAGAGAGTTCGGGTGTACCACCATAGTTAGTATCGTTCTGATTACGAGGATATGATGTAGATGAGTTTTCGAGATCTCTGGTTATGTGTTGACGGATGTGATACACTAGACAGTGATGGATTTTACTCCTTGTATCCATGGACCCGAATGCATGACTAGAAATTTTCGGGAGTTCTTAGGTGGGAATTCAAGTAGTTACTTATAGGACAATCTTCCAATAGATGCATGATGTAAAGTTGGGGTTTGACATCTAGTGGATTCATTTGTTCACGGTCATCTTACAATGGTTCTCGTTGTGTCTTAAAGAGTCCTTGTATCTTGCTACGAGTCGGGGATGATTCGTATGTCGTGTGCACTACCTTGTACATGATGGCTACTGTAGGATAGAGCCTGTGCGATCCTATCCACGAAAATATCGAATGGAATATCTGTCATGAGTTTGTTGTGGCTTGTGTTGTAAGCCTCATCCTTTGTTTTGTTGGAATATGGTAATTTGAGTTGCTTTGATGTCAAATGGTGATCTCATATCTTTTCTAAGAGGTGTTCTCATATTTTTATGGGAATGCTGATTCTTTTGCTCAATCAAGTTGTCTTATCAATTCTTTTCATCCGGTGTGCTTGTCTTCAAGTGAATTCCATCCTCTCCAATTTTTCAAGATCAATCTCTCATTTCTTTCCGGAGTTCATCTCATCTGTCCCAAGTTGTCTTTTTTTCCCCGCCCTCCCGCCCTTGTCTTCAGAGATTACATTATCATCCTAGTGCCTTCCTTTTCAGTGTTCCTTCTGCTATCTTCTCTTCCGTGTTGTATCCGGTGATTCCTTGTGAAGATTGTTAGGAGTTTCGAGTTCATTATTTTTCATTCTTGTTCTCTTTTCTGGTAAATTCAATTCAAGCTCGTGGTGTTCATCATATCGTTTTCTTCCTATATGATGTCTATGTTGGAAATTCTCATTCAATCCTTTCTTATTCGTTCATGTCTCTCTATTCTATCCGGAGTGTTCAAGATATCTCAAAAGTTTCTTGTTTTCAATGCTTTCAATTATTTTGAGGTTCTCACCTGATCAAGTTTTCTTTTACACTGGTGCAATATCTCTCTTCCTAAGTAATTGTTTCAATGGTGTTTTCTTTTAGTGGGTCCATAACCCATAGGTTTTTTCCCAGAATCTTATCTTAGTCTTGTAATCTTTCTTGGAGATCTCAAGCTCTTTTCATATATGACGTAAGTATGGATTCCATCAATAATATCCCTTCTGGAAGATCGTTTTCAAAAATTATTTTCATCATTGGCTCAACCTTTTCCTTATTCATCATTCCGGAGTGTCTCAGTAATTCTTGGTGATGGTTCTTGCCTTCATTCTCAGCTTGGAAGACCGAAGAGGAGTTTTTCTAAAGTCTTTTCCCATTCTTTGAAGATTGTCATCTCAGCTTCGTCTGATCTTCTCAATTGTTTTCAATCATGAAAGTTCCTTCCATATATGTCCGGTGCATTTCATATTTGTTTTCATTCTCGATACTCCGAAGGCCGTCATTTCACAAGATTTCTTCATTCTTAGCTTTCAGCTTTCATTCTCAATTCATCTCAATTGTTGTCTCTTTGTTCGTCTCTCAATTATTCTGGTGCCTTGTTGAAGTTTTCTGTTAGGAGGGTTATTGTGTATTCATTCTCAATGTGTTCTTCAAGATTCTTGTGGGGGAACCTAAAGTATTCTTTATCTTGCATTTCAAGTGCAATTCTTTCTCCTTTATCCTTGAGGTGGTATTACAGCATTCTTGTTAGTGGAGGAGTCTCGAAGAGAAGTTTTTTCAAGAATGAAATATGTAAACCCACCAATTCCTTCAGTCATGAGATATTTTCAACCCATCATTTCTTCATTGAGCTTTTGATTAAGATTTCACCTAAAGCTTTTTCTAAGGGTTGTTGCTATTATGGTGATTATTGTTGATCCAAGTTCTCAATATATCCTTTTGGTGTAAGAAGTTTTGCATATCTTGTTGCTCCCAAGCAATCTTGTTTCAATTAGTGGCCGGTTGTCACCTCATTATTTTGAAATGGTTTCTGTAAGCCCACTACAACCTTGTATGTTCGGTGTTGCTTTTCCAACAACTCCATTCAATCCTCCATTGTAGTGTGCTTCTTAATTCAATTATGGTAGAAGTTCTCATTTTCTTCTCGATTCCTTCTTCCCAATTATCTAGCTCCTATTCTCTTGTTTCGGGGTTGTTGTGATGTTGCTCTCTTTTATCCATCTTCTTGTTCTACCAAGATCATGTTCTCTCCTTGCTTATTCAATTTAGTTGGTTTGTTGTGAATCTTGTCAAGACCTTTCGATATTATCAAATTTTATCCTGAATTTCCTACCAAAGTGTTGCCGAAATTTTGGTTTGAATTCTTGCTTGTTTCTCATATCATTCTTCATCTCTTTCCAACCTTGAAGGACCGTTGGTTTCACTCGTTGTCAAACAAGCAACTAAGCTTTACCTCTTGCTTTCTCATCCTCTTCCCCTTTTCATTCTTAGATCTTGGGGCGAGATCTCTTGTTAGTGTAGGAGAGTTGTAACAGCCCGAGACTGACGCTTCAAAAGAATCCTCTCTTATTCCGTTGTCGTTGTGTTATTATTTTTTTGTTGCATTCATCATCGCATCATACGCATCATGTGCATTGCATCGGCACTCCGTTGCCGCCAGTTTTCAAAACTTGCATCCGTTATTAGTTGTCGGTTCCCTCTGTTTCCATCGTTGACCGTTTTTAGTCCAACCACACACGCACGCGTCCGCGACATCATTTAAATTTTATTTTTAAAGGTGTGTATAAAATATTCTAGGATTGGGTTGAAACTTGGCGTGCGGTCTTATTTTAATGTAGCTAGGCCGCCTGCCAAATTTCATCGCAATTGGAGTCCGTTTAATACCCGAACGGTCGACCATAGAGGCACCGTCATCGGTTTATCGACGGATGTTTTTCAGTGTTTAAAATCTCATTGTCGGGCCACAATCTCCCCCTCATCTTAGCCCAACACCCTCCGATCAGAGTTGTCTGATAGCGATCCTACGGTCCGAATCAGGCTGAAATCAGGTAACCCTAGCCCTTTGTCTTTAAATAGACAGCCAACCTCTCTCCACTCGGTTCCCGTGCCGAAACCCTAGCTGCCGCCAGCCTAACTCCTATCCCACCTCCTCTCTCCTCGAGCGGCCCCACCAGGACCAGATCCGGCCTTCCCCGGGCCCGGATCGGACCTCCCCCGCACCACAAGCTCCTCCCCGAGCTCCTCCCATGGCAGTCGGAGCCCTGGGTCGTAGATCTCACGTAGCAGCCACGTAGGCCCCAAGCGCCGCCCTTGCTGGTCCTTGTTTCACTGGCCGGAGCCCCGGTGCCCCCCACCGTGCGGGTCGCCGCCGTCGCATCGCCCCGCCGCCCTGAGCAGCCGGAGCTTCGCCCCCTTAGCTCGTCGCCGCCGTTGCCGCCTCGCCACCGGCCTGGTCCGGCCATCCCCAGGCCGCCCTCTTCTGGATCTGGTAGATCCCCATCTCCAGTTCCTAACCACTCCGGACCTCATTGCCCCAGCTGTGCCGTCATCCCTCGTCGCCGTTGTTGCCAGCCCCGATCCGATCATATCGGATCAGAGCTGATGCCTTCGTGCACTGTTGACCGTACGCCTCCCCCGGGAGTTCCAGGTGGGCTGGCCCAGCCCCCGCGCTCGCACCGAGGCCCAGCTGCAGTCTGGCCAGGCCCAACGCGCTCTCACGTGTGGCCCAACATCGCCCCTCCACTAGGCCGGCCCAAGAGGCCGAGGTGAGCACCCCTTGTGCCTGCCCTATTTTGCACACTAGGCACAAGATAGTTGTATTGTGCACCACTGTAGGCCCAACTGTAGCCCAACTGTAGCAGATTCGGCCCGTTTAATATTTTTTTAGGTTTTGTGATTTAATTTTTTTCAGGAAAATGCATGATTTTAAAACGAACATAACTTTTAATCCGTGCGATGGGTCGGAATGAGTTATATATGTAAAACGTGTGGCATTTTGTGTAGATTAATATTATCCAACTCTCATGCATAACTAAAACTATTAACCTTGGTGTTTGCCACGTTATGCATGTTCCCATGCTAAAACGGTTTAATTCATATCTAGTTAATCGTAGCTCCGTTGGAGATGAGCTATATATGTAGACTGACTAGAATGACGTGTCGTTTCATGTGCTCAATTTTATTTTGCTGTTTAATAAACATAAAATGTGTTTAGGACAAATCTGGACAAATTTCGAAAGTAACACATGGGGTCAGTTTGGAGATGCTATAAGTTGTTTCCGGTCTCATTTAATACGCCTAGATAGGTAGTTTAATTACACTTCACCTCCTGCCATGTTTAACAATATTTAATATTGACGTGTACCTAAATGGGAGTGCACTAAGTAATTCAAATATGGAGTTTCGTCAAGATGAAACTCGTTGCATATGAAGCCTCACTTAATGTGCAATGTTTGGTTCTTCTGAATTGCCATGCCATGCCTTACATAAATTGAACCGATCATGCATCATATTAGGGTGTGCATCATATCGTGTATGTGCCGTGGTGAATATCGTGTGTTGATTCTTGTTTCCGGTTTGCTTCGTCTCGATACAGTTCCGCAAGCGTGTCGGAATGTGAGGATCCATTCGACTACGTCGGTTCGTCTGCTTCACGGAGTCGTTCTTCTTCCAAGTGGGATCACATGCAAGATGAACATTTCCCTAGATACCATTACTATCATTGCCATACTAGTTGTCTCGTTTCTTTCGCTATGTCTCGTTGCCTACCACCTGTTAAATATCAGCCTCCCAACATTGCCATGAAAACCTCTAATCTTTCCACTACCCAGCAAACCTTGTTTGGCTATGTTACCGCTTGCTTAGCTTTCTTAGAGTGTTGCTAGTTGCAGGTGTGGTTTCTTTCATGTGAAACTTGGCTTACTTGTTATATCACCATATAAATTGCTATTTCATTTAATGCACCTATATACTTGGTAAAATGTGGAAGGCTCGGCCTTTCTAGCCTGGTGTTTTGTTCCACCTTTGCCGCCTTAGTTTTGCCTCCCGGAGTTATGTTCCATAAATGAGCGCTCCTAACATTCTTGGGATGTTGGAACTATGCCCTAGAGGCAATGATAAATAGTTATTATTATAGTTCTTGTTTAAAGATAATTGTTTATTATCCATGCTATAATATATTGAGTGAAAACATAGATACATGTGTGGATACATAGACAAAACAATGTCCCTAGCAAGCCTCTAGTTGGCTAGCGAGTTGATCAATGATAGTCAAGGTTTTCTGGCTATATGCAAGTGTTGTCACTTGATAACTGGATCACATCATTAGGAGAATCATGTGATGGACTAGACCCAAACTATAAACGTAGGATATTGATCGTGTCCTTTTATTGCTATTGTTTTCTACGTGTCAAGTATTTGTTCCTATGACCATGAGATCATACAACTCACTGGCACCGGAGGAATACCTTGTGTGCATCAAATGTCACAACGTAACTTGGTGACTATAAAGGTGCTCTACAGGTATCTCCGAAGGTGTCAATTGAGTTAGTATGGATCAAGACTGGGATTTGTCACTCCATGTGACGGAGAGGTATCTCGGGGCCCACTCGGTAATACAACATCACATCCAAGCCTTGCAAGCAATGTGACTGAGTGTAAGTCACAGGATCTTGTATTACAGTACAAGTAAAGAGACTTGCCGGTAACGAGAGTGAAATAGGTATGCGGATACCGACGATCGAATCTCGGGCAAGTAACATACCGAAGGACAAAGGGAATGACATACGGGATTATATGAATCCTTGACACTAAGGTTCAACCGATAAGATCTTCGGAGAATATGTAGGATCCAATATGGGCATCCAGGTCCCGCTATTGGATATTGACCGGGGAGTGCCTCGGGCATGTCTACATAGTTCTCGAACCCGCAGGGTCTGCACACTTAAGGTTCAACGATGTTTTAATATATTTGAGTTATATGTGTGGTTAACGAATGTTGTTCGGAGTCCGAGATGAGATCACGGACATCACGAGGGTTTCCCGAATGGCCCGGAAACGAAGATTTATATATAGGATGGTTTCATTTGGTCACAGGAAAGTTTCGGGCAATTCCAACAATGTACCGGGAGTGACGAATGGGTTCTCGGAGTTCACCGGGAGGGGCCCACCCACCCGGGAGTGATCCCAAGGTACCAAGGTGGCGCCACAAGTCCTTAGTGGGCTGGTGGAGTCAGCCCAAGGGGCCCATGGCGCCACATAAGAAAATACAAAAGGAAAATAAATGAAAAAGGGAAAGGGGGAGGTGGGAAGGAAGAGGAGGACTCCTCCTTCCCAAACCGAATTGGAGGAGGAGTCCTCCTCCTCCCTTGGCTGGCGCACCCTTGAGGGCCTTGTCCCTCAAGGCTAACCCTCCCCCTCCCTCCTATATATATTGCTGGTTTAGGGTTGATTTGAGACACAACATTGCCACGTGCAACTCAAACCTATACCACGTAGTTTTACCTCTAGATCGGATTTCTGCGGAGCTCAGGCGGAGCCCTGCAGGAGTAGATCACCACCACCACCGGAGCGCCATCACGCTGCCGGAGAACTCATCTACTTCTCCGTATTGCTTGCTGGATGAAGAAGGCCGAGAGCATCATCGAGCTGTACGTGTGCTGAACGTGGAGGTGCCGTCCGTTCGGCGCTAGATCGGAATGGATCTTGGGACGGATCGAGGGATGGTTCGTGGGACGGTTCGAGGGACGTGAAGACGTTCCACTACATCAACCGCATTTCTTAACGCTTCCTGCTAAGCGATCTACAAGGGTACGTAGATCCAAATCTCCTCTTGTAGATGGATATCACCATGATAGGTCTTCGTGTGCGTAGGAGATTTTTTGTTTCCCATGCAACGTTCCCCATCAGCGGGATAATGAGCTAGGTTCATGCGTAGATGTTATCTCGAGTAGAACACAAAAGGTTTTGTGGACATTGATGTTCGATTTGCTGCCCTCCTTAATCTTTTCTCGATTCGGCGGTATGTTGGATTGAAGCGGCCCGGACCAACATAACTTGTACGCTTACGAGAGACTGGTTTCATCGATTGACATGCAACCTCGTTGCATAAAGATGACTGGCGGGTATCGGTTTCTTCAACTGTAGTTGAATTGGTTTTGACCAAGGCGGTCCTTGGAGAGGTTAAATAGCAATTTGCACATCTCCGTTTAGGTTTTTGCGTAAGTAAGATGCGATCATACTAGATACCCATAGCAGCCACGTAAAACATGCAACAACAAATTAGAGGACGTCTAACTTGTTTTTAGAGGGTATGCTTGTGATAGGATATGGCCAGTGACGTGATGTGATATATTAGATGTATGAGATGATCATGTTGTAATAGTTAATATAGACTTGCACGTCAATGCTACGGCAACCGGCAGGAGCCATAGGGTTGTCTTTAAACTAACGTTTGTGTTTGCAGATGCGTTTACTATATTGCTATCACGTAGCTTTAGTAGTAATAGCATAAGTAGCACGACAACCTGGATGGCCACACATTGATGGAGATCATGATTATGGAGATCATGGTGTGGCGCGGATGATAAGAAGATCGTGTCGGTGCTTTGGTGATGGAGATCAAGAAGCACAAGATGATGGCCATATCATGTCACTTATGAATTGCATGTGCTGTTAATCCTTTTATGCACCTTATTTTTCTTAGAACGACGGTAGCATTATGAGGTGATCTCTCACTAAAATTTCAAGACAAAATTATGTTCTCCCCTACTGTGCACCAATGCTACAGTTCGGCGTTTCGAGACACCACGTGATGATCGGGTGTGATAGACTCAACGTTCACATACAACGGGCGCAAAACAGTTGCACACGCGGAACACTCGGGTTAAGCTTGACGAGCCTAGCATGTGCAGACATGGCCTTGGAACACATGAGACCGAAAGGTCGAGCATGAATCGTATAGTTGATATGATTAGCATAGAGATGCTTACCACTGAAACTATTCTCAACTCACGTGATGATCGGACTTGAGTTAGTGAATTTGGATCATGAACCACTCAAATGACTAGAGCGATGCACTTTTTGAGTGGGAGTTTAGCAAGTAATTTGATTAGTTAAACTCTAATTATCTTGAACATAGTCTAAGTCCACTTTGAAATATTTGTGTTGTAGATCAATGGCTCACACGACAGTCACCCTGAATCTTAATACGTTCCTCGAGAAAGCTAAGTTGAAAGATAATGGAAGCAACTTTGTAGACTCGGCTCATAATCTTAAGTTGCTCCTGCAAGCTGGGAAGAAGGATTATGTCCTTAATGTTGCACTAGGAGATGAACCACCCGCTACGGCTGACTAAGATGTTAAGAACGCTTGGTTAACACGTAAGGAGGACTACTCAGTAGTTCAATGTGCAGTCTTGTATGGCTTCGAGCCGGGACTTCAACGTTGCTTTGAGCGTCATCGAGCATTTGAGATGTTCCAGGAGTTGAAGTTTATCTTTCAGAAGAACACCAGGATCGAGAGGTATGAGACCTCTCATAAATTCTATGCTTGCAAGATGGAGGAGAATTCGTCTGTCAGTGAACATGTGCTCAAAATGTCTGGGTACTCAAACCCTCTAGCTGAGATGGGTATTGAACTCCCGCAAGAGGCTATCACTGACAGAACTCTTCAATCACTGCCACCAAGCAACAAGAGCATTGTGTTGAACTATAACATGCAAGGGATGAACAAGTCACCCGGCGAGTTATTCGCGATGCTGAAAGTCGTAGAGTCAGAACTCCGTAAAGAGCATCAAGTGTTGATGGTGAATAAGACCACTAGTTTCAAGAGAAACGGCAAATGCAAGAAGGGAAATTCCAAGAAGAGCGGCAAACCTGTTGCCAATCTGACGAAGAAACCCAAGGCTGGACCTAAGCCTGAAACGGAGTGTTATTATTGCAAGGGACTGGGTCACTAGAAGCGCAACTGCCCCAAGTATCTGGCTGATAAGAAGGCGGCCAAGGAAAAATCAGGTATATTCGATATACATGTTATTGATGTGTACTTAACCAACTCTCGTAGTAGTGCCTGGGTATTCGATACTCGTTCTGTTGCTCATATTTGCAACTCGAAGCAGGAACTGCGGAATAAACGAAGGTTGGCGAAAGATGAAGTGACGATGCGCGTGGGAAATGGTTCCAAGATTGATGCAATCGCCGTCGGCATAGTTTCACTTCAGTTACCATCAGGATTAGTTATGAACTTAAATAATTGTTATTTAGTGACTCCGTTAAGCATGAACATTATATCTAGATCTTGTTTATTGCGAGATGGTTACTCATTTAAGTCAGAGGATAATGGTTGTTCTATTTCTATGAGTAATATCTTTTATGGTCATGCACCCAAGGTAAGAGGATTGTTCATACTGAATCTTGATAGCGATGATACACATATACATAACAATGAGACCAAAAGAGTAAAAGTTAACAATGATAGAACCATGTTTTTGTGGCACTGCTTCTTAGGTCATATTGGTGTTAAACGCATGAAGAAACTTCATTCCGATGGACTTTTGGAGTCACTTGACTTTGATTCACTTGACACGTGCGAACCATGCCTCATGGGAAAGATGACTAAGACCCCGTTCTCCGGAACAATGGAGCATGGAAGTGACTTGTTGGAAATCATACATACCGATGTGTGCGATCCGATGAGTGTGGAGGCGTGCGGCGGATATCGTTATTTTGTCAACTTCACTGACGATTTGAGTAGATATGGTTATGTATACTTGATGAAGCACAAGTCTGAAACGTTTGAGAAGTTCAAGCAATTTCAGAGTGAAGTCTAAAATCATCGTAGCAAGAAGATCAAGTTCCTACGGTCTGATCGTGGGGGTGAATATCTGAGTTTCGAGTTTGGTGCTCACTTAAGACAATGTGGAATTGTTTCACAATTAATACCATGTGGAACACCAAAGCGTAATGGTGTGTCTCAACATCGTAATCGTACTTTATTAGAGATGGTGCGATCTATGATGTCTCTTACCGATTTGTCGTTATCGTTTTGGGGTTATGCATTAGAGACAGCTGCATTCACTTTAAATAGGGCACCATCAAAATCCGTTGAGACGACACCATACGAATTGTGGTATGGCAAAAGACCAAAGTTGTCGTTTCTTAAAGTTTGGGGATGTGATGCTTATGTCAAAAAGCTTCAGCCTGAAAAGTTGGAACCCAAAGCGGAAAAGTGCGTCTTCATAGGTTACCCAAAAGAGACAGTTGGATATAACTTCTATCTCAAATCCGAGGGCAAAGTATTTGTTGCTAAAAATGGAGCTTTTCTTGAGAAGGAGTTTCTCTCAAAGAATTGAGTGGGAGGAAGATAGAACTTGATGAGGTTGTAGAACCTCTAATCCCTCTAGATGGTGGCGCGGGGCAAGGGGAAACCCCTGTCGTTGCAACATCGGTTGAGGAGGAAGTTGATGATGATGATCATGAAATTTCGGATAAAGTTCCTATCGGACCTCGCAGGTCGATAAGATCACGTACTGCTCCTGAGTGGTACGGTAATCCTTTCTTATCAATTATGTTGTTAGACAACAATGAACCTGCGAATTATGAAGAAGCAATGTTCGGCCCGGATTCCAACAAATGGCTGGAGGCCATGAAGTTCGAGATAGGATCCATGTACGAGAACAAAGTGTGGACTTTAGAAGTACTACCTGAAGGCCGCAAGGCTATCCAGAACAGATGGATCTTTAGGAAGACGGACGCAGACGGTAATGTGACCGTTTATAAAGCTCGACTTGTGGCAAAGGGTATTTCACAAGTTCAAGGAGTTGACTACGATGAGACGTTCTCACCGGTAGCGATGCTTAAGTCCGTCCGGATCATGTTAGCAATAGCTGCATTTTTTAATTATGAAATCTGGCAGATGGATGACAAAACGGTGTTCCTTAACAGTTTTCTTAAGGAAGAGTTGTATATGATGCAACCCGAAGGTTTTGTCAATCCAAAGAATGCTAACAAAGTGTGAAATCTCCAGCAATCCATTTATGGACTGGTGCAAGCATCTCGGAGTTGGAATAAGCACTTTGATAAGGTGATCAAAGCATTTGGGTTTATACAAGTGGTTGGAGAATCTTGTATTTACAAGAATGCGAGTGGGAGCTCTGTGGTGTTTCTAATATTATATGTGGATGACATATTTCTCATTGGAAACAACGTGGAGCTTTTGGAGAGCATAAAGGATTACTTGAATAAAAGTTTCTCTATGAAGGACCTAGGAGAAGCTGCTTACATTCTAGGCATTAAGATCTATAGGGATAGATCGAGACGCCTGATAGGACTTTCACAAAGCACATACCTTGATAAAGTTTTGAAGAAGTTCAAAATGGATCAGTCCAAGAAAGGGTTCTTGCCAGTATTACAAGGTATAAAATTGAGTAAGACTCAGTGCCCAGCAACTCAGGAAGATAGAGAACAAATGAGTTCTGTCCCCTACGCTTCAGCCGTAGGTTCTATCATTTATGCAATGTTGTGCACTAGACCAGACATCAGTTTGGCCATAAGTATGGCACACATGTTTCACAGTAATCCAGGAGTGGATCACTGGACGGCGGTCAAGAATATTCTGAAGTACCTGAAAAGGACTAACGAAACATTTCTCGTTTATGGAGGTGACAAAGAGCTCGTCGTAAAAGGTTACATCGACGCAAGTTTTGACACCAATCCGGATGACTCTAAGTAGCAAACCGGATACGTATTTATTCTTAATGGGGGTGCAGTAAACTGGTGCAGTTCCCAGCAGAGCGCTGTAGCAGATTCTACATGTGAAGCGGAGTACATGGCTGCCTCGGAGGCAACAAAGGAGGGTGTCTGGAAGAAGCAGTTCATGACAGAACTTGGAGTTGTGCCGAGCGCACTAAATCCAATAACTTTGTTATGTGACAACACTGGTGCCATTGCCTTAGCAAAGGAACCAAGGTTTCACAAGAAGACCGGACACATCAAACGATGCTTCAACCTCATCCGCGACTACGCCGAAGGAGAGGATGTGAATATTTGCAAAGTGCACACGGATCTGAATATAGCAGATCCGCTCACTAAACCTCTTCCACGGGCAAAATATGATCAACACCAGAACTGTATGGGTGTTCGATTTATTACAATGTAAATCACATGACGATATGAGGACTAGATTATTGACTCTAGTGCAAGTGGGAGACTGTTGGAAATATGCCCTAGAGGCAATGATAAATAGTTATTATTATATTTCCTGTTTAAAATAATTGTTTATTATCCATGCTATAATTGTATTGAATGAAAACATAGATACATGTGTGGATACATAGACAAAACAATGTCCCTAGCAAGCCTCTAGTTGGCTAGCCAGTTGATCAATGATAGTCAAGGTTTTCTGGCTATATGCAAGTGTTGTCACTTGATAACCGGATCACATCATTAGGAGGACCATGTGATGGACTAGACCCAAACTATGAACGTAGCATATTGATCCTGTCGTTTTATTGCTATTGTTTTCTGCATGTCAAGTATTTGTTCCTATGACCATGAGATCATATAACTCACTGGCACCGGAGGAATACCTTGTGTGCATCAAACGTCACAACGTAGCTGGGTGACTATAAAGGTGCTCTACAGGTATCTCCGAAGGTGTCCATTGAGTTTGTATGGATCAAGACTGGGATTTGTCACTCCGTGTGACGGAGAGGTATCTCGGGGCCCACTCGGTAATACAACATCACACACAAGCCTTGCAAGCAATGTGACTGAGTGTAAGTCACAGGATCTTGTATTACAGAACGAGTAAATAGACTTGTCGGTAATGAGATTGAAATAGGTATGCGGATACCGACGATTGAATCTCGGGCAAGTAACATACCGAAGGACAAAGGGAATGACATACGGGATTATATGAATCCTTGACACTGAGGTTCAACCGATAAGATCTTCGGAGAATATGTAGGATCCAATATGGGCATCCAGGTCCCGCTATTGGATATTGCCCGAGGAGTGCCTCGGGGCATGTCTACATAGTTCTCGAACCCGCAGGGTCTGCACACTTAAGGTTCGATGATGTTTTAGTATAGTTGAGTTATATGTGTGGTTACTGAATGTTGTTAGGCATCCCGGATGAGATCAAAGATGTCACGAGGATTTCCAGAATGGTCCGGAAACAAAGATTGATATACAGGATGGTTTCATTTGGTCACCGAAAAGTTTCAGGCAATTCCGGCAATGTACCAGGAGTGACGAATGGGTTCCGGGAGTTCACCGTGAGAGGCCCACCCACCCGGGAGTGAGCCCAAGGCACCAGGGTGGCGCCACAAGTCCTTAGTGGACTGGTGGAGTCAGCTCAAGGGGCCCATGGCACCACATAAGAAAATACCGAAGGAAAATAAAAGAAAAAGGGAAAGAGGGAGGTGGGAAGGAAGAAGAGGACTCCTCCTTCCCAAACTGAATTGGAGGAGGAGTCCTCCTCCTCCCTTTGCCGACGCACCCTTGAGGGCCTTGTCCCTCAAGGCTAGCCCTCCCCCTCCCTCCTATATATATTGGTGGTTAAGGGTTGATTTGAGACAAAACATTGCCACGTGCATCTCAAACCTATACCACGTAGTTTTACCTCTAGGTCGGATTTCTGCGGAGCTCGGGCGGAGCCCTGCAGGAGTAGATCAACACCACCACCGGAGTGCCGTCACGCTTCCGGAGAACTCATCTACTTCTCCGTCTTGCTTGCTGCATCAAGAAGGCTGAAATCATTGTCGAGTTGTACGTGTGCTGAACGCGGAGGTGCCGTCCCTTCGGTGCTAGATCGGAACGGTCGTGGGACGGATCGAGGGACGGTTTGTTGGACGATTCGAGGGTCGTGAAGACGTTCCACTAAATCAACCTTGTTTCTTAACGCTTTGTGATGAGCGATCTACACTGGTACGTAGATCCAAATCTCTTCTCGTAGATGGACATCACCATGATAGGTCTACGTGTGCGTAGGAATTTTCTTGTTTCCCATGCAACGTTCCCCATCATGGGGTTGTTATGGGGACCCCCTGACTTTCGTTTTAGGATAAAACTGGTCTGGCAAGGCCCAACATTGGTACCATATTTACCCAACATAATAATTATGTTAATACTGAAAACATAGGGCGCCATGAACCCTAGGAGTAATTCAACATAATACAGGGGGCAGTGTTGATGGTGTTGGTCCCAAACAGAGCAGCTTATTAACTCTACCCGGGGCAACTCGATGACTGGGGTGGTAATCATCGCTCATGCGTCTTGTCCTGAGAAAAAGATACACGGCTCCTATCACGATCGTCGACACGCCGGGCGTCCATGCTGGACTTGTTTTACCTTTTCTCGAGTGTCTTGTGCATCTGGTTTCCGGTGATGCTTTGGGCTATCTCTGAGTTGAGGTTTTCCACAAAGGGATCCGAGGAGATCACGAGATTTGTGGTTGAGGGTTTCTACGCAATGTGTGGTAATTTGTGATGGACTAGTTGGAGTACTCCGACAGGGCTAAATCTTTCGGAAAGCCGTGCACGTGGGTATGTGGCAAACTTGGAAACTTTGGTTAACATTCGGTTCTAGATAACGTGAAGGAAATTTAATTCAAACTTTCCAACTGAGTGCGTCACCGTGATTGTGTCTTCCGTTAGCTCATTCTCCGATCGAGGACACAGTGGGGTTATGTCTGACGTAAGTAGGTGTTCAGGATCATTCATTTGATCATAAGTAGTTCATGCCCGCTATGCGTAGATCATCCCCCTCTTTTATTCTTGTACTCGTAAGTTAGCCACCTCAAACAAATGATTAGTCGCTTGCTGCAGCCTCACCACTTAACCATACCTCACCCATTAAGCTTTTTTAGTCTTGATACCTTTGGAAATGAGATTGCCAAGTCCCTGTGGCTCACACATTACTACAACAACAGTTGCAGGTAAAGTTAAATAGTTACTTTGACGTGAGCATGATGATTTTGCTATTGGAGTTTCTTCTTCTTCATCATCATCGATCTAGGATGGGTTCCAAGCTGGCAGCCTGGGATAGCAAGGATGGACGTCGTTCTTTTATCGTTTGTCTTCATCCGTAATCGGACCCTGCTCTTCTTCCTGATGACTGTATATTGTTTTATTGATGTGATCTTGATGTAGCTTGCGGTTAGTGTAAGATAATTCCATAACCTCATATTTTCAATACATGTACTTGTAACGATATCCATTCTTGCAAAACGACGAGATGCGTTTCTATCCCTGTCGAGGCCCTCGCGCCAAAATAAGGATAGGACCGCATCTTGGACGTTACATGACCTGACCAATCCTTTGTATGTTTTTGGAGTTAACCTCCGCAACTTTCGGGAAGGAAACCAATTCGGCAGTAGCCGTTACCCTCTGTCCGGACAGAGTGGTCGGTTCCAAGCTCGAAGCCTTCTCTCCGAGGAGGAGGAGACCAAGACCATGGTCGGATAGGGGGCCCGGAGACAGGGCTTCGAGGTTTTGTTCTTTATCGGCCGAGGTCGTGAGGTTAGCGGGGAATAGATTGCCCCGCGAGTCGGTGGAGACATGGAAATCTCCAAACCTTATCCGTTGACCGGGGACAAAACACCGATCAGGCCAGGATGGCCGGTTAGGTCAGTACTCGACGTGAAGTGGCCGAGCGCAGAGACATGTTCGAGTGCAAAGATGCCCTTGTCGCAGACTCAATCGTTGATGATCAAGCGAGCCATCGATCTTTGCAGCGATCCAACAGCGAAACTCTCAATGAAAGCACCAATGTCGGCGTCAAAATCGCCAGATCTCGCGTAGTGGATGCCGAACTATGGAGCTTAGATTGATGGATTGCAAGAGAGAGGGGGAGACGATGTTTACCCAGGTTCGGGCCATCTTGAGGAGGTAAAACCCTACATCCTACTTGATTATATTGATGGGGAACGATGGTTACAGAGTTGATCTACCTCGACACCGTATGAGCTAACCCTAGATCAGATCTCTCTCATCCGTACGTATAAGGGCCTCTGGTTTATATAGATACCAGGACCCCTAGGGTTACATGTTACCGACATAGATCGGTAGTAGATGGGCCGAAATGGTCATCCTGCCTTGGAGTGCATGCCTGTCTTTGGGGCTTTCCATCTTGATCACGTAGTCGTCACGTAATCCGATTCTTCAATGACATAGACCATATGATCGGCCCATGAGGGATAACCCGACTGCCCGAGGACCCCTTAATCTGGAACTCCCTCAGTGTGAGGGCATTATTATTAATTCAGAGGGGTGTCTATATTAAGAGATCTTAAACTTCTTGTTCATCTAAAAAATTAAAAGGTCATGGTGATGATGTGTGAGCATTTCTATTCCTTGTTGAAATCCTAGTGTTGTTTTGAGTCAAATTCGTGCCATGGTTAATTCCTACCAGCCCTCTCCCTCGGGACATGCGAGTAGTACTTTGATTTGTGATATAACTAATAATTTTTGCAATAGGTACATGAGTTCTTCATGAATAATTTGACACCATGGACATACACAATCTCGCCTCCTCATATTTTCTAGCCTCTTCGGTACTATGCATCGCCCGTTCCCACCTTGAGGATCGATGCAACTTTCGTCGGTGCATCCAAACCCCATGACATGACACGCTCTGTTGCACATAAACCTTTTTATGTCCTCTTCAAAACAACCACCATGCCTACCTATCATGGCATTTCCATAGCCATTTCAAGATATATTGCCATGCAAATGCCATCGTCACTTCACATGACTACTTCGTTCATCATCATAATGCTTTGCATGATCATATAGAGCTGACATAGCTTTTGTCGCAAAGCCACTGTTCATCATATTTTTGATACATGTCAAGCTAGATCTTTGCACATCATGTTACAATTCTAGAGGCATTCATACATAGTCATATCTTCCTATCAGTTTGCATATTGAGTTGTAAGTAAATAAAATTGTGTTGATCATCATTATTAGAGCATTGTCCTAGTCAGTAAATAAAAATGGGGGAGGCCAAATGAGCCCATCATAAAAAAATGAAAAAATTAATGAGAGAAAAAGAGAGAAGGGACTTTTCTACTATCCTTTACCACACTTGTGCCTCAAAGTAGCACCTTGTTCCTCATATAGAGAGTCTCATGTTGTATCATTTATATGCTAGTGGGAATCACTTTTTTGTAAACTTTGTTTGTATACCCCGATAACGGGCTTCCTCAAATGCCCGAGGTCTTCATGAGCAAGCAAATTGTATGAACACCCCACTTAGCTTCAGTGGAGCTTTCATACACTTATAGCTCTAGTGCATCATTTGCATGGCAATCCTTACTCCTTGCATCGATATCTATCGACGGGCATCTCCATAGCAAGTTGGTACGCCTAATTGATGTGAGACTATCTTCTCCACTTTTACCCCTTTGAAACCTACCAACATATTCTATTCCACCTTTATGCTATGTCTAATGGTTTACGCTCATGTATTGTGTGAAGAATAAAAAATTTGATGCATATTGAAAAAGTATGATCCAATTTCCTGACATGGAAACTGTGGTGCTTGACATATCTATTGATGTGGTGAAGATGGAGGAATGCCTTGCTAATATAATAAGATGAATGAGGTAAAACAATCTTTGCGGATTGTATACTTTGAAATATTATTGATTTTGTTGCATGTACCTATAAGTATTGGTGTGTTAAAAAAATTAATTCATCGTTTCTCAATGAGATTATACACATAAGGTTACATCATGGATATCATGTCACATCAAGAATTTTGTTTTTATCATTTACCTACTTGTGGACGAGTGGAATTAAGCTTGGGTATGCCTGATACGTCTCCAACGTATCTATAATTTTTTATTGTTCCATGCTGATATATTATCATCTTATAATACTTTTAGGGTATTTATTTACCTATTTATATTATTTCTGAGCATTAACCAATTAACCCACTGCCCCATGCCAGTTGATGTTTTTTGCATGTTTTTCACTTTTCAGGTTTTCCATACCAAACAAAGCCCAATTGACCTAAAACTTTTAGGTGCTTTTTTTCTGGACCAAAAGAAGACCGAGGAGTATCAGAAGAAGGCTGGAGGCCACGCGAGGGGCCCACAAGCCAACAGGGCGGGGCCTGCGGGGTTGACGGCTTGTGCCTCGTGGCCCTCCCATCTCCGTTCTCTCGCTTCACTAGTAGAAAATAGGTGTTTCATTTAACCCTTTAGTCCTGGTTTGGTTTTGAACCGGGACTAATATGACCATTAGTCCCGGTTCCAATGGTTAGGAGCCATTGGTGGGCACGGGCATCATTAGTCCCGGTTCGATTTGTACCTATAGTCCCGGTTTGTGTCACAAACCGGGACTAAAGGGGTGGTGGCAGTGTTCTCTCAGGCTGGGGCCCCCACTAGCACCTTTAGTCCCGGTTTGTATCACAAACCGGGGCTATATGTGGACCTTTAGTCCCGGTTCATTATACAAACCGGGACTAAAGAATTTCCTATATAAATCCCTTCATCCAGCCCGAGCTCATTGCTCTGTTTTCTCCACTCTCTCCTTTGTTCTTCCCCTTGTTAGAGCTCACCATCCAATTTTCACCAAGATTTGTGAAGATTTGAGGCACCCCATCTCTCCAAGTGTTCACAAAGGTTTGCAACTTTTTCCTTTCATCTCTCATTGCTAGATCGGCTCGTGCAATGCTCTATAAGTATAGTGGTTTGTGGGTTTTAGTTTGGGAGTTTATTTGATTTATATGCAATTCGGGCTCAAATTAACTTCTTAGTTTGCATATGTGTAGGTGTGGTTTACTTAGTGCCTTCCCATCTCCATCCTAACCATCGTCGATCACCCACACCATCCCGTCGCCGGCTCCACCTTGGTGATCCTCTTGTTCTTATCCTTTTGATTCCAAAAAAAATCTTATTTTTGTATGATTTATATAGTTTTCTTACGTGTATGATTTTGTTATACATAGTGTCATGGTCTTGATATCCGTCCCCACCGTCCCTCGTCCGGTTTATGATTCAGATGTGGTATATTCTATTTTATAACTATTTGTTGCATGTCTCGTTTATATGACAATTATGCCCATGAAGTTGACATAGATATTTTTATCTAGGAGGTGTGTGAAGCGGAAATTGCATCCGACCCTCTTGTCGAGAATATAAATTTAGTTGAAAAATAAAATGAGTATTTTAAAGAAAAATTGACAAGGATTGAAGAAGAGAAGATGAGATTGGAGTTGTATGTTGCCGAAGTCATCGATGATGACAAGATCAGTACGGATGCAATGCGCTTGAAGATTAGAAGGATTAGGAATTATGCTCTTAATAAAGAGGCTTGGTTTCACTATGTTGTTGCATCAATTGTTACCTTTGTTGCGATCTTGATCACATTAGTTGTTGCATTTAAATGCTTTAGCTAGAAACTCTTGTATGTTGTTTTATGAGAATAAGTGTGTATGAACCTTATGTGTGAACTTGTTTTAATTTGGTCTTTTTGGTCTTGTGTAATGATGATGAGCCGACAATGGATGTACAAAGACCGATACTCTCCCCACTTCATTAATGGCTTGGAGGGTTTTCTGCGTACGGCTGAGGCAAACAAGCGGGGTGGTTTTATGTGTTGTCCATGTGCTGTCTGTAAGAATGATAAAACTTACTCTAAGTCAAAAGTCATTCACGTCCACCTGTTTACGTCCGGTTTCATGTCCGGCTATAAGTGTTGGACCAAGCACGAAGAAAGAGGGGTTCTAATGGAAGAGAATGAAGAATAGGAGGAGGATGACGGCTATACATCGTCCCCTGAATACGATGGTACTACAATGGGGGAAGAAGCTGATGTAGAGGCACAAGATGAGCCCGCTGATGATCTTGGTCGGGCCATTGCTGATGCAAAGAGAAACTCCGCAAGTGAACAGGAGAAGCTCAAGTTGTAGCGCATGTTAGAGGATGACAAGAAATTGTTGTACCCAAATTGCGAAGATGACAAGAAGAAGCTGGGTACCACAGTGGAATTGCTGCAATGGAAGGTAGAGAATGGTGTATCTGACAAGGGTTTTGAAAAGTTGCTGAAATTGTTAAAGAAGATGCTTCCAAAGGACAACGAATTGCCAGACAGTACGTACGAAGCAAAGAAGACTATGTGCCCCCTAGGATTAGAGGTGCAGAAGATACAAGCATGCCCTAATGACTGCATCATGTACCACGGTGAGGAGTACGAGAATTTTAATTCATGCCCGGTATGCGGTGTCGAGTGCTATAAGATCGGGTGCGATGACCCTGGTGACGATGTTGAGGTCCAGCGCCCCAGGAATAGGATTCCTACCAAGGTGATGTGGTATGCTCCTATAATTCCACGATTGAAACGTTTGTTCCAAAACAATGAGCATGCCAAGTTGATGTGATGGCACAAAGACGAGCGTAAGAAAGACGGGAAGTTGAGAGTACCCGCAAATGGGTCGCAGCGGAGGAAAATCGAGAGAGAGTGGCCGGACATCGCAGATGACCCAACGAAATGTTGGTTTGGTTTAAGTGTAGATGGCATTAATCCTTTGGGGAGCAGATCAGCAATCATAGCACCTAGCCCATGACTCTATGTATCTATAACCTTCCTCCTAGGTTGTGCATGAAGCGGAAGTTCATTATGATGCCAGTTCTCATCGAAGGCCCCAAGCAACCCGGCAACCACATTGATCTGTACCTGAGGCCATTAGTTGAAGAACTTTTACAGCTGTGGGCTATCAAAGGTGTACGTGTGTGGGATGAGCACAAACAGGAGGAATTTGACCTACGAGCATTGTTGTTTGTAACCATCAATGATTGGCCTGCTCTTAGTAACCTTTCAGGACAGACAAATAAGGGATACCACGCATGCACGCACTTTCTAGAACATAGCAAAAGTATATACTTGGATAAATGTAAGAAGAATGTGTGCCTAGGACATCGTCGATTTCTTCCAATCAAGCATCTCTTAAGAAAAGAAGGCAAGCATTTCAAAGGTGAGGCAGATTATCGGAAGAAGCCGGTCCACCATACGAGTGATCATATACTTCATATGGTCAAGGATTTCAAAGTAATTTTTGGAAAGGGTCCTGGTGGACAATCGATTCGGAATGGCGTTGACAAACATGAACCCATGTGGAAGAATAAATCTATATTTTGGGACCTACCTTATTGGAAAGTCCTAGAGGTCCACTCTGCAATAGATGTGATGCACATGGCGAAGAATCTTTGCGTGAACCTGGTAGGCTACTTGGGCGTGTATGGGAAGACAAAAGATACACCGGAGGCACGAGAGGACCAGCAACGTATGCACGAAAAAGACGGCATGCATCCAAAGCAGTATGAAGGTCCTGGAAGCTATCCTCTGATACGTCTCCAACGTATCTATACTTTTTTATGGTTCCATGCTATTATATTATCAACTTGGGATGTCTTATATGCATTTACATGCCATTTTATATCATTTTTGGGACTAACCTATTAACTCAGTGCCTAGTGCCAGTTTCTCTTTTTTCCGTGTTTTTTGACCTTTTTCAGAAAAAGAATATTAAATGGAGTCCAAACAGAATAAAACCTGCGGGATGATTTTTTCCATAACAGAAGATACGCGGGGGACTTGAGAACCAAGGATGGAGGTCTCCGAGGAGGTCACGAACCCCATAGGAGCGCCCTAGGGGGGTCAGACCTAGCAGGCTCGTGGGCCCCCTGTGCCTCCTCTGCCCTACCTCTTTCGCTTATAAATTCTCTAAAATCCCGAAACCAAAGAAGAGAGCCACGAAAATACTTTTACGCTGCCGCAAGCTTCTGTCTCCGCAAGATCCCATCTGGGGACCGTTCTGGTGTCCTGCCGGAGGGGGATTCGGACTCGGAGGGCTTCTTCTTCAACACCATTGCCTCTCCGATGATGCGTGAGTAGTTCACCACAGACCTTCGGGTCCATAGCTAGTAGCTAGATGGCTTCTTCTCTCTATTGGATCTTCAATACAAAGGTCTCCATGATCTTCATGGATATCTATCCTATGTAACCTTCTTTTGCGGTGTGTTTGTCGAGATCCGATGAATTGTGGATTTATGATCAGATTATCTATGAATATTATTTGAGTCTCCTCTGATTTCTTATATGCATGATTTCGTATCCTTGTAATTCTCTTCAAGTAATGGGTTTCGTTTGGCCAACTTGATCTATAACTCTTGCAATGGGAGAAGTGCTTGGTTTTGGGTTCATACCGTGCGGTGTCCTCACCTAGTGATAGAAGGGGTAGCGAGGCACGCATCGTGTTGTTGCCATCAAGGGTAAAAAGATGGGGTTTATATCATATTGCATGAATTTATCCCTCAACATCATGTCATCTTGCTTATGCCATTACTCCATTTGTTATGAACTTAATACACTAGATGCATGCTCGATAGCGGTCGATGTGTGGAGTAATAGTAGTAGATGCAGAAATATCGGTCTACTTGTCTCGGACGTGATGCCTATATGTATGATCATTGCCTTAGATATCGTCATGACTTTGCGCGATTCTATCAATTGCTCGAGAGTAATTCGTTCACCCACCGTAATACTTGCTATCATGAGAGAAGCTTCTAGTGAACACTATGGCCCCCAGGTCTATTTTACACATCATATACTCAGATCTACAAAAACACTAAAAATAGTTTGCTGCACTTTTATTTATTTTCACCTTTTATCACCTTGCAAATAATCGTGAAGGGATTGACAACCCCTTTATCGCGTTGGGTGCAAGTCTGTTTGATTTTGCGCAGGTTCATTGGTGCCTCATCTTGAGACTCCTACTGGATTGATACCTTGGTTCTCAAACTGAGGGAAATAATTATTTCTACTTTGCTGCATCACCCTTTCCTCTTCAAGGGAAAAACCAACGCAAGCTCAAGAAGTAGCAAGAAGAATTTCTAGCGTCGTTGCCGGGGAATATTCAAGTGAAGCATATCTACCAAGTAACAACCGCAAGCTCATCTCTCGCATTTACATTATTTGCCTTTTGCCTCTCGTTTTCCTCTCCCTCACTTCTAAAGAAACAAAATTTACAAAATTATTTTCCTTTTTTGTTCGCCTTTTCTTTCGCTTGCTTTCTGTTTGCTTGTGTTGCCATGTGCCTTCTATTTGCTTGCATCTTCGCTTGCTAAAAATCTATTGATATGGATCCTCATCCACTTGCTAATCTATTCAAAAGACCAAATTATGATGAACAATTTGCTAGTAAGTTGAGTGCACTTGACTATCTCTATGGAGTTTTGTTTGAAAACCATGAATCTGAAAATTTTCATGAAGTGTTGAAAGAAGAAAATTATAAAGTGGTTCATGATATCTGCTTAAATGAAAAACATGATTGCCGTGTTGTTAGTATGAATTCTCTGAATATCTATGATGCTAATGATATGCAAAACCACAAGCTTGGGGATGCTATGCTTGATGAAGATGATATATTTTGTTTCCCAAGTTTTGGTGATGACCCTTATGCTATAATTGATCATGAAAAGAATTCTTTGTGTGATAGTTATATTGTAAGATTCTTTCATGACATTACTGAAAATTACTATGAGAGAGGACAATATGCTTTTACATATTGCAATAATATCAAGCTTCCTCTCTCTATGTGTTCAACGTTTTGAAGTTATGCTTGTTTTGCCTTCCTATGCTAGTTAATTCTTGTTCCCATAAATTGTTTGCTCACAAAATCCCTATGCATAGGAAGTGGGTTAGACTTAAACATGTTTTTTTGCCATTCATGATGCTCTTTTGCATATCTCAACTACTACTTTTTATGTGAGCATCATTGAAAACATGAAGCCTAGCTAAGGGCGCTAAACGATAGCGCTTGTTGGGAGGCAACCCAATGAATAAATTTATTTTTTATTTTCACTTTCTGTTTTGTTGAGTCCACACCATCATAATTCTGTTATGGTTGTGTTTTTATGTTTTAATTAGTGTTTGTGCCAAGTAGAACCTTTATGATTAGTTTTGGTGATAGTTGTTTAATCATGCTAAAAAGGACAGAAACTTTGTGCTCATGAAATTATTTTTAGTTCTTTTCCAGAAAGAGTTTTGAGTTGATTCCTTTTGCTGCTGATTTATATGAAAATTTCCCTAATTTTCATAATTTTTCAGAATTTTTTGGATACCAGAGGTATACGAAATATACAGATTACTACAGAATGTTCTGTTTTTGACAAATTCTGTTTTTGTTGTGTTCATTGCTTATTTTGATGAAACTATGGTTAGTATCGGGGGGTATGAGACATGGAAAAGTGAGAATACAGTAATATAACATCAATCTAAATGGAAATCAAGTTTACTACAGTACCTAAAAGTTGGTGGTTTGTTTTCTTATGCTAATGATATCACGAGTTTCTGTTTAAGTTTTGTGTTGTGAAGTTTTCAAGTTTTGGGTGATGTTCTTATGGACAATGGAACAAAGAGTGGAAAGAGCTTAAGTTTGGGGATGCCCAAAGCCATCCCAAGCCAAATTCAAGGACACCAAAAAGCCTAAGCTTGGGGATGCCCCGGGAAGGCATCCCCTCTTTCATCTTCAATCCATCGGTAACGTTACTTGGAGCTATATTTTTATTCACCACATGATATGTGTTTTGCTTGGAGCTTCGTGTATTATAGGAGTCTTTGTGTTTTGTTTTGTCACATTCATCCTTGCTGCACACCTTTTTGAGAGGTACATGCACTCATCATGAATTTGCTAGAATACTCAATGAGCTTCACTTATATCTTTTGAGCTTGGCAATTTAGCTCGCATGTCCTTCACTTATATCTTTTGAGCTAGATAATTTTGCTCTGGTGCTTCAGTTAAATATTTTTAGAGCATGGCGGTGTCATATTTTGTAGAAATAAAAGCTCTCGATCTTCACTTATATCATTTTGAGAGTGCTCTCTCTAAGTAACTTGGTAATTGGCGTGTGCTATGAAATTAGTCCTAAATATGATAGGCATCCAAAGAGGATATAATAAAAACTTTCATATTCAAGTGCATTGATTAGTAAGAGAAGTTTGATTCCTCACAATTAGTTTTGAGATATAGTTATTGTAATATTAGAGTCATGTTAGTAGGGTGTTGTGAATCTAGAAATACTTGTGTTGAGGTTAGTGATTCCCGTAGCATGCACGTATGGTGAACCGCTATGTTAGGAAGTCGGAGCATAATTGATTTATTGATTGTCATCCTTTGTGTGGCGGTCGGGATCGCTCGATGGTTAACACCTACCAACCCTTCCCCTAGGAGTATGCGTCTAGCACTTTGTTTCGATTACTAATAAAACTTTCACAATAAGTATATGAGTTCTTCATGACTAATGTGAGTCCATGGTATAGATGCACTCTCACCTTCCACCATTGCTAGCCTCTCTAGTGCCGTGCATCTTTCGCCAGTGCACAAACCCAGCATATACCTTCCTCAAAACAGCCACCATACCTACCTATTATGGCATTTTCTGAGCCATTCCGAGATATATTGCCATGCAACTTCCACCGTTCCGTCTCATGACATGTGCCGTCACTTTCATATAGACATTGCATGATTGTAAGATAGCTAGCGAGATGTTTCAACATTATACACTAAGCTAGATCTTTGCTCATCCCAGTACACTGCCGGAGGCAATTCATCTAGAGTCATTATTGTTCTAAGTATTGAGTTGTAAGTAAATGAAAGTGTGATGATCATCATTATTAGAGCCTTGTCCCATGTGAGGAAATAAAAAAAAGGAGGCCAAAGATGCCCACCAAAAAAATGAAAAAAAGGGGAAGATGTCAAAGAGCCCAATTAAAAAAAATGATGAAAGAAAAATAGAGAAGGGACAATGCTACTATCTTTTTCCACACTTGTGCTTCAAAATAGCACCATGTTCTTCATGATAGTGAGTCTCTTGTTTGGTCACTTTCATATACTAGTGGGAATTTTCATTATATAACTTGGCTTCTATATTCCAATGATGGGCTTCCTCAAAATTGCCCTAGGTCTTCGTGAGCAAGCAAGTTGGGTGCACACCCACTAGTTTTCTTTTTGAGCTTTCACACACTTATAGCTCTAGTGCATCCGTTGCATGGAAATCCCTACTCATTCACATTGATATCTATCGATGTGACCATCTCCTCCTTTTTGCCTCACAACCTCCACCACACTCTATTCCACCTATAGTGCTATATCCATGGCTCACGTCATGTATTGCGTGAGAGTTAAAAATGTTTGAGAAAGTAAGAGTGCGAAAACAATTACTTGGCCAATACCAGGGTTGTGCATGATTTAAATTTGTTGTGTGGTGATGATGGACAATAGCCAGACTATGTGATTTTGTAGGGATAACTTTCTTTGGCCTTGTTATTTCAAAAGTTCATGATTTCTATGCTAGTATGCTTGAAGTACTATTGTTTTCATGTCAATATTAAACTATTGTTTTGAATCTTACGGATCTAAACATTCATGCCACAATAAAGAAGTTACAGAGAACAAATATGTTAGGTAGCATTCCACATCAAAAATTCGGTCTTTATCACTTCCTCACTCGAGGACGAGAAGGAGTTAAGCTTGGGGATGCTTGATACGTCTCCAACGTATCTATAATTTTTTATGGTTCCATGCTATTATATTATCAACTTGGGATGTCTTATATGCATTTACATGCCATTTTATATCATTTTTGGGACTAACCTATTAACTCAGTGCCTACTGTCAGTTTCTGTTTTTTCCTTGTTTTTGACCTTTTCAGAAAAGAATATTAAATGGAGTCCAAACGGAATAAAACCTGCGGGATGATTTTTTTCCATAACAGAAGATACGCAGGGGACTTGAGAACCAAGGCAGGAGGTCTCCGGGGAGTTCACGAGCCCCCTAGGCGCGCCCTAGGGGGGGCGCGCCTAGTAGGCTCATGGGCCCCCTATGCCTCCTCTGCCCTACCTCTTTGGCCTGTAAATTCTCTAAAATCCCGAAACCAAAGAAGAGGGCCATGAAAATATTTTTCCGTCGCCGCAAGCTTCTGTCTCCACAAGATCCCATCTGGGGACCGTTCTGGTGCCCTGCCGGAGGGGGATTCGGACACGGAGGGCTTCTTCATCAACACCATTGCCTCTCCGATGAGGCGTGAGTAGTTCACCACAGACCTTCGGGTCCATAGCTAGTAGCTAGATGGCTTCTTCTCTCTCTTGGATCTTCAACACAAAGTTCCCCATGATCTTCATGGAGATCTATCCGATGTAACCTTCTTTTGCGGTGTGTTTGTCGAGATCCGATGAAATGTGGATTTATGATCAGATTATCTATGAATATTATTTGAGTCTCCTTTGATTTCTTATATGCATGATTTCGTATCCTTGTAATTCTCTTAGAGTTATGAGTTTCGTTTGGCCAATTTGATCTATAATTCTTGCAATGGGAGAAGTGCTTGGTTTTGGTTTCATACCGTGCGGTGTCCTCACCTAGTGACAGAAGGGGTAGCGAGGCACGCATCATGTTGTTGCCATCAAGGGTAAAAAGATGGGGTTTATATCATATTGCATGAATTTATCCCTCTACATCATGTCATCTTGCTTAAGGAGTTAGTCCGTTTGTTATGAACTTAATACACTAGATGCATGCTGGATAGCGGTCGATGTGTGGAGTAATAGTAGTAGATGCAGAAAGTATCGGTCTACTTGTCTCAGACGTGATGCCTATATGTATGATCATTGCCTTAGATATCGTCATGACTTTGCGCGATTCTATCAATTGCTCGAGAGTAATTCGTTCACCCACCGTAATACTTGCTATCATGAGAGAAGCCTCTAGTGAACACTATGGCCCCCGGGTCTATTTTACACATCATATACTCAGATCTACAAAAACACCAAAAATACTTTGCTGCACTTTTATTTCTTTTCACCTTTTATCACCTTCAGATCTCACCTTGCAAATAATCGTGAAGGGATTGACAACCCCTTTATCGCGTTGGGTGCAAGTTTGTTTGATTTTGCGCAGGTTCATTGGTGCCTCATCTTGATACTCCTACTGGATTGATACCTTGGTTCTCAAACTGAGGGAAATACTTATTTCTACTTTCCTGCATCACCCTTTCCTCTTCAAGGGGAAAACCAAACAAGCTCAAGAAGTAGCATGCTCTTACCAAAGAAGAGAAGGAAATATTATTTGAATGTATGTGCAGTATGAGGGTCCCGTCTGGCTACTCGTCGAATATAAAGGGAATACTAAATATGGCAGATAAAAAATTCCAGAACCTAAAGTCTCATGACTGCCACGTGATTATGACGCAATTGCTTCCGGTTGCATTGAGGGGGCTTCCATTGGAAAACGTCCGATCAGCCATTGTGAAGTTATGTGCATTCCTCAATGCAATCTCTCCGAAGGTAATCCATCCAGAAATCCTACCAAGGTTACACAATGATTTGGTGCAATATCTTGTCAGTTTCGAGTTGGTGTTCCCACCATCCTTCTTCAATATCAGGACGAACTTGCTAGTTCACCTAGTCGAATAGATTGCCATTCTGGGCCCTGTATTTCTACACAATATATTCCCCTTCAAGAGGTTCATGGGACTCTTAAATAAATATGTAAACAACCGTGCTAAGCCAGAAGGAAGCATCTCGAAGGGCCATGAAACAAAGGAGGTCATCCAGTTTTGGGTTGACTTTATTCCTGATATTAAGTCGATTGGTCTTCCTGAATCGCGGCATGAGGGCAGACTGGGTGGAAAAGGCACGCTAGGAAAGGATTCAGTAATATGTACGTACGAGCATTCTTGGGCGCAAGCACACTACATAGTTCTACAAAATTCCACCTTGGTGGCTTCGTATATCAACGAACATATGGATATTGTACGCTCCAAGAACCCGGAGCAGTTTGATCCCTGGATCAAACATACACACATGGCGTCTTTCAGCGGTTGGTTGCAAACACGTCTCATGCATGACCCTGAAGTTGGCGATGAGATGTACTTGCTGGCCAAGTCACCATCTTCGGCTATATCAACTTTCAAAGGGTACGAGATAAATGGGAATACATTTTACATGATCCCCCAAGATAGAAAGAGCACCAACCAAAACAGCGGTGTCCGCTTTGATGCAGCAAACACCAACAATAGGCCAAAGGACACATATTATGGTTACATAGAGGAGATATGGGAACTTGAATATGGAAACAGTTTGAAGGTCCCTTTGTTTCGGTGCAAGTGGGTCAATCTGAAAGGAGGCGGGTTAACGGAAGACCCACGGTACGGAATGACAACAGTGAATCTCAACAATCTTGGGTACACAGATGAACCATTCGTCCTAGCCAATGATGTGGTGCAGGTTTTCTATGTGAAGGACATGTCTACCAAGCCGAGAAAAAGAAAAGGTAAGGAAGCAAATACATCATACAATGAGCCAAAGCGACACATAGTTCTTTCGGGGAAAAGAAACATCGTGGGAGTGGAGGACAAGACAGACATGTCAGAAGATTATGAAAAGTTTAACGAAATTCCTCCCTTCACAGTGAAGATTTATCCAAGCATCATGTCAAATGATGAAGATTTTCCATTGTTACGGCGCAAAGGAACACACGCGAAGAAAAAGTTTTATACCCCTACATCCCAGTCTCGGATGTGACCGGCTTTGACTGTCATCACTTTCTTCTTAGTGAGTTTCCGGCTATATATGTGTGTGTTATGGCATTTGAAATGCGAAGAAACATTACGTATCTCTTTCATATAAAATGTTGGATGGGTTATGAAAAAAACACAATGCACTTCGTGTATAAACTGGACTATCCCTTTCGAAGTATCAGCGTTCGTGACGAGTACTCGTCTCTTACAAAGCCATTTCATTTTTTAATCTTATTTCAACTCCAGACTTTTTGTGCCCACAATATGCATCATTCAAAGCCACCTCATAAATTTTCCACTGATTATCACCTCATTTGCTATTTTTCATGCATTAAATAATTTTTTAGCTAAATGACCCTGAAATTGAAAAGCGCTACAAATCAACTCCGAAAAGGCTGAAACTTGACATGGTATCATCATTTCACCCACATGGCATGTGCTAAAAAGTTGGAAGGGTTACGGCAAAAACAGGATGCACTTCGTGTACAAACTGGACTATCTCTTTTGAAGTATCAGGGTTCTGGACGAATACTCATCTCTTACAAAGCAATTTCATTTTTTTAATTGTGCCCTCAATATGCATCATTCAAAGCCACCTCATAAATTTTCAACTCTTTCTCACCTCATTTGCTATTTTCCACGCATTAAATGATTTTTTTGAGCTAAATGACCCTGAAATTGAAAAACGCTACAAATCAGCGCGAAAAAGGTTGAAACTTGGCATGGTATCATCATTTCACCCACATGGCATGTGCTAAAAAGTTGGAAAGGTTACGACAAAAACAGGATGCACTTCGTGTACAAACTGGACTATCTGTTTTGAAGTATCACGGTTCTCAACGAATACTCATATCTTAGAGAACCATTTCTTTTTTAATCTTATTTCAACTCCAGACTTTTTGTGCCCTCAATATGCATCGTTCAAAGCCACCTCATAAATTTTCAACCCTTTCTCACCTCATTTGTTATTTTCCAAGCATTAAATGATTTTTTGAGCTAAATGACCGTGAAATTGAAAAGCGCTACAAATCAACTCGAAAAAGGCTGAAACTTGGCATGGTATCATCATTTCACCCACATGGCATGTGCTAAAAAATTGGAAGGGTTACAGCAAAAACAGGATACACTTCATGTACAAACTGGACTATCATTTCACCCTCATGAAAAAAGGCCCACCTACTTGCCACGACGGCCTGCATACGATTAGAAACCCTAGAAATGGGCCAGGATGCAGGCCCGCAGTGGAAGCAGGCCCAATTGGGCGACTAATAGGCATGTACTACCTGGAGTTGAGAGGAGCTCGTGTGGGTGGCGGCAGCATCGGTTATATACCACTCTGAGCCCCTCTCAACTAGCGAGGTGAGACTAAACTTTTGGATGCGCCAGGAATATGGCTATAGTCCCGGTTGGTGGCTCCAACCGGGACTAAAGGGGGACCTTTAGTCCTGGTTGGAGCCACCAACCGGGACTGAAGCCATTTGCTTCCCGCCCTCTCAGCTGCCAAAAATGACCTTTAGTACTGGTTGGTGGCTGGAACTGGGACTATAAAGGGACCTTTAGTACCGGTTGAAGCCACCAACCAAGACTAAAGGTGGGGCTATATAAGTGGCAGTTTGGAAATTTTGATCTCTCCCCCTCTCTCCCTTCGATCCCAACGCCGACGCCGCCCGTGCCCCCGACGCCACCAGGCTGCTGGAGTCGTTGCCGCCCCCGAAGCCGTCCTCGTCGTGGCCGCCACCTTCGTCGGCCGCCTGCGCCTCCTCCCGCTGCCCGCCGACGAGTAGCTGCTGCGCCCCAGACCTCCTCTGCTTCCCAAGGTGAGCTCCGCCACCGCTCCTCCCTCTCCTCCCATAGCTCCGTCTGCCTCCCGTCGGGCTATGCTCCGGCACACCTCCTCTTCCCATGCCGCGCTCAGGTGCCCCCATCCTCTCCCCTCGCCGGTGCCATGCACCCTAGTGCTCAGGCGCCCCCATGAGAAAGGGAATACTCTTCGCAAAATTATTACAAACTGCTCAATTTCTTCAACTCAATTTGCTTGATTCAATAGTAGAATCATTGAGCATTCTATCTAGACCATTCCGCTTATGACTGTGCACAAAAGTAACAAACATGCTACGAAAGGAAACAAAGATATGTACATTTGGAAGTGTGTTACTTTATTTTTGCAAACATTGCTTCCATCTCTATTGCAAAAATTAGTTATGCAAAAATCCTCGATGAGCAGTGCAAAAACTAGTTATGCAAAAAAATAGTTAGAAGTGATGTTAGGGCATATTTCTCTCTAAGTGGTTTTAGTGATTGATGACAATGCATGTGTGGACTAATCGTGTGCATTGAGCGTTTCAGATAATTTATATCTAGGCACAAGACGATTCGATGCCCCTCGGAAACTCTCGAAGATGGTTGCTTTCTACGTTTCTCTTTGGTGGATTTGAGTCGTAGGAAAGCGGTACTATTAAGAGTGGGTCCGTGTCGTAAAGGTTTGGGTGGAATCATCACGTACACATTTAGTGCACCACCTTCCCTTCCTACAATGGAGATCCATCCCTATCTTTGATGCTTATGCAAAAGGGCCAGCGGTAGTAATGCTGGCACAACGGTAGTACTGCTCTATGAGCGGTAGTAATTTTTTACCAGCGCTCCATGAGCGGTACTTTTTTTACTATCTCTCCGACGAACTTTTTTGCATACTGCCCCCCCCCCCACAGTAGTAGGAAAGGTAGTATTTTATTACAACCATGGTTGGTGAGATTCAAAGCGGTAGTACCACTCTTAGGAGTGGTAGTACTGCTTGGCTATTATTGTGGTGGGTGGGTAAAGGTTGGATTTTACCCCCCCCCCCCCACTGTATATAGGTGTCTTCTTCCTCGAGAAGCTTACCTCTTACCTCTCCAAGCTCCATTGTTGCTCCATAAGCTTATTCTTGCCCAATATCTCTCCGTAGCCAATCAAACTTGTTGATTTTCTAGGGATTGCTTGAGAGGGCCTTGATCTACACTTCCACCAAGAGATATTTGATTCCCCCCACTAATCCCTTGCGGATCTTGTTACTCTTGGGTATTTTAGCACCCTAGACGGTTGAGGTCACCTCAGAGCCACATTCCATTGTGGTGAAGCTTCGTGGTCTTGTTGGGAGCCTCCAAGCTTTGTCTGGAGATAGCCCTAACCTTGTTTGTAAATGTACGATCGCCGCCTTCAAGGGCACCAATAGTGGGATCACGGCATCTCGCATTGTGTGAGGACGTGAGGAGAATACGGTGTCGCTAGTGGCTTCTTCGGGAGCATTATGCCTCCACGCCGCTCCAACGGAGGCGTACTTCCTTTCAAAGGGAAGGAACTTCGGTAACACATCATTGTCTCCACCGGTTCACTTGCGGTTATCTCTTACCTTTACTTTGTACTTGTTATTTTTCTGGTGCATTCTTTGCTTGCACTTGTTATCCTTGTAGTTACCATCATATAGGTTTCTCACCTAGTTGTTCATATAGAGAACCTTTTGTTGCTAACCCTAATTTGTTAAGACAAGCTAAAAATGGGTAGTTGCCTATTCACCCCCCCCCTCTAGTCAACGATATCGATCATTTCAATTCGTATGAGAGCCGCGTCTCTTTATTAAGGGTTTCACCGCCCAAAGAGTATGGTTGACGATGGTGAGGTTCGGCCCGAAGGGTCCGAGGCCTAGAGGTGGTTTCGGTCACACGTGATGATTTGAATGAGGACATGGCTTCACTCAAGACGTGTGTGACGACTGAAGTCAAATCCATGCTTAAAGAATTACTTGAGGGGGTGAGGAATTCTCCCGACCCATTGCTTGTGGCTAAACCCACATCATCGGTGTCGGAGGCCAATTCCTACAATGAAGAGGCTAAAGGTACTCAAACTTCCTCCCGTCATGACAATAATGGGACAAGGACTTTTGCCTCGGTTCCCCCTCCCCCGGTCTATGGAGGAACGGTTCCTACAGCGCATATTAATAACCTAGGACCTCCTCCAAAACTTGTTAAAGGTGATTTCACTAATTGGGATATTTTCCATCAAGTCTCATTTGAATCACAGCTCAACAAATCTTTGGAGAATCATTGAGCAAGGCTATTATCCTCATGATCCAAGAAACCTTACTCCAAGAGAAGAGGCGGACAACCAATACAATCACTCCGCATTGTTCATCCTTCAATCCGCAGTTCCACCAGAAGATCTCCCACACCTGCGCCCCTTCACTCGTGCAAAGGATTGTTGGGAGCACATCATGGTGTTGTACAAGGGGAGCTCAAGCATTCAAGAGTCTAACTTTGAAGTGGTCGTTGATCAGGCCGATGAGTTTGTGATGCTAGAAGATGAGGACCCCTGTGATCTCTACCGAAGGGTGACTGCCCTCGCTGTTGCTCTCCAAGACCATGGGAGCAAAGATACGGATGCCACGTGGATCAAGCGCAAGTTTCTCAAGGCCATCACGCCTTTCAACAAAGCCATGTCTTCCGTCATTCGGCAAAGACCAGATTTCCACTCCTTCACCTCACGCAAAATGTAGGATGAGTTCATTGCTACAGATATTATGAACAAGACCGCCGACAATGCCCTTGGTCGTGTTCGGTCAAACACTGCATCACCCAACCTTGCCTTCAAGACCAAGGCCATTGTTGATGAAGAAGGCGAGGAACAAGATGGCTTCCCCTAAGACACTAAATACGCTTATCATGAGCACATGGCTCTTGCTTCAAGGCAGTTTTGGGGAAACAAAAGAAAGTCAAGACCCAACTTCTCCAAGAACAACTCAAGTGGGTCCAAGAACAAACAACGTGTACGGAGATGCTACAACTGCGGCAATGTGAGTCACTTTCACTATAGGAATCAGACTCTTTGCCGCCTGCCATAAGATATGGCAAAGGGGTGTTCCACGGACGGCAAAGGCCTTTGCTGTCAACTTCCTGTCGGCAAAATTTCTGCGACAACTTTCAATGGCAAAGTACCTTCTTTGCCATGTGCTACCACAAAGAGGACGACAAAGATGTTTGTCGTCGGCCACCTGTCAAAGCAGACGGCAAAGACATGTACACGGAAGTCAACATGCAACTACTCCATTAGGTGGCTAAGAGAGTATTTGCCGTCTGCCTCTCTCAGCCTCTTTGTCATCTCCCTCTCTCAGGCTCTTTGTTGTCTGCCTCTCTCAGGCTCCTTGTCGTCTCATTTTTTGCAAGTGTTCGCCGTCTGCCTCTCCCAGATTCTTTGTCGTCGGCCTCTCCCGGACTCTTTGTCGTGTGCTTCATTCTCTTTATCGTCTACCTTCAAAGGCAGCAGACCGGAAAGTAACCATATGGGCCATGTTCCCCAGGTTGCACAGCTGGCTGCCACGTGGCCTCTTTCCCATCGGCTACCTGATGGCAAAGGCCTTTGCCATCAGCTGGCTGACGGCAAAGAGCCTATATTGTCACTGATATGTTATTTCACAGCACACACACACACACACATATATATATATAATATATATATATATATATATATATATATATATTTCACAACACACACATATATATATATATATATTTCACAACACACATATATAGTTCACAACACATATATAATATACATATAAAGTTCGTCAATGTAGTTTGTTCATCAATCACAACCCATATATCGAAAGAACCAACATACAATGTTTTACACTGTTCATCCATATATGCATATACATATAGTTCCACATTATCATCAACTCAAATGAAAGAAAAAACTAAAGCACTCCATCAATGCCAGCTTCCATGTAGTACATCTAATCTGCAAAATGGGAATAAGAAAGCTAGAAGAAGAAGAACAACAATATATGACATTTTTGAGCTTATTATGTCATTTTGGAGGAAAATAAGCTAAGTATATGACCTTTTTGAGCTAACGAAGGTTCGAATGCCTTTTTTGACATAACTAAGCTAATTATGTCATTTTCGAGGAAAACAAGCTAAGTATATAATATTTATGAGCTCACCAAGGTTCTTATGCCATTTTGAGCTTATTATGTCATTTAGGAGGAAGATACGCTAAGTTATGAGCTAACCAAGGTTCTTGTGATGTTTTTTTTACCTAACTAAGCTAATTATGTCATTTTGGAGCTGAAGTAGCTAATTATGTCATTTTGGAGCTAAAGTAGCTAATTATGTCATTTTGGAGCTAAATTAGCTAATTACGTATTTGTTGGGGGAAAATAAGCTAAGTAGAAGATGAAAGAGGAGAAGAAAGAAGAGAAGAAAAAGGAGAAGAAAAGGAGAAGAAGGGGGGGAGGAGGAGGAGGAGGAGAAGGAAAAGAAGGAGGAGGAGGAGAAGAAGCGGAAGAAGAAGAAGAATAAGAAGAGAAGAAGAGAAGAAGAAGAAGAAGAAGAAGAAGAAGAAGAAGAAGGAGAAGAACTTCTCTTCTTCTCTTCTTCTTCTTCCTTCTTTTCATTTTTTCTCTTTCTTCTTCTCCTCTTCTCCTCTTCTTGGAGCTAAATTAGCTAAGTATGTCTTTTTGGAGATAAATTAGCTAATTATGTCATTTTGGAGATAAATTATCTATTCATGTCTTCTTGGAGTTAAACTAGTTAATTATCTCATTGTTGGAGCTAAATTAGCTAATTATGTCATCGTTGGGGAAAATAAGCTAAAGAGAAGATGAAAGAGGAGAAGAAAGAGGAGGAGAAGGATAATAAGAAGGAGGAGGAGGAGGAGAAGGAAGAGAAGAAGAAGGAGAGGAAAAGGATATGGCATTTAGGAGGAAAATCTTATTATATCATTTAGGAGGAAGATACGCTAAGTTATGAGCTAACCAAGGCTCTTGTGATGTTTTTTTACCTAACTAAGCTAATTATGTAATTTTGGAGTGAAATTACCTCATTATGTCATTTTGGAGCTAAATTAGCTAATTATGTTTTTGTTGGGAAAATAAGCTAAGTAGAAGATGAAAGAGGAGAAGAAAGAAGAGAAGAAGAAGGAGAATAAAAAGGAGAAGAATAAGAAAGAGGAGGAGGAGGAGGAGGAGAAGAAGAAGAAAAGAAGAAAAGAAGAAGAGAAAAAGAAGGTTAAGAAGAAGGAGAAGAATAGGAAGGAGAAGGAGGAGGAGGAGGAGGAGAAGAACAAGGAGGAGAAGAAGGAGAAGGAGGAGAAGGAGTCCTCCTCCTTCTCCTTCTTCTTCTCCTTCTTCTTTTTTATTCTCTTCTTCTTCTTCCTTCTTTTCATTTTTCCTCTTTCTTCTCCTCTTCTCCTCTTCATGGAGCTAAATTAGCTAAGTATGTCTTTTTAGAGATAAATTAGCTAATTATGTCATTTTGGAGATAAATTAGCTAAGTATGTCTTCTTGGAGCTAAACTAGCTAATTAGGTCATTTTGGAGCTAAATTACCTAATTATGTCATTGTTGGGGAAAATAAGCTAAGGAGAAGATGAAAGAGGAGAAGAAAGAGGAGGATAAGGATAAGAAGGATGAGGAGGATGAGGAGGAGGAGGAGAAGGAGGAGGAGAAGAAGAAGAAGGAGAGGAAAAGGATATGTCAGTTAGGAGGAAAAGATTATTATGTCATTTAGGAGGAAGATACGCTAAGTTATGCGCTAACAAAGGTTATTGTGATGTTTTTTACCTAACTAAGCTAACTATGTCATTTTGGAGCTAAAGTAGCTAATTATGTCATTTTGGAGCTAAAGTGGCTAATTATGTTATTTTGGAGGATAATTAGCTAAGTATGTCTTTGTTGGGAAAATAAGCTAAGCAGAAGAAGAAAGAGGAGAAATAAGTTAATTACATCATTTTGGAGCTAAATTAGCTAATCACGTCATTTTGGAGCTAAATTAGCTAATTATGTCACAAATTAACTAGAGAAAACTTACCGTTGTGGTCATCTGGGAGAAGCACCAGGGTTGCTCAGGCCGGTTGCGTTTGGAGACGGCTACCATGGAGAAGGGTCGTGCGATGCCGCTCAGAAGTTATTATGCAGAAAAGATATTTTGCAATGTCTCGTTAACATGATGACACTCAAATGTTAATACTAGTTTATAACGACCATTGAAATGAAACTCACTGTGCCAATCAAAGAAAAGACACGCATCGAGGGAGGGGGCTGACCGATCTTCTCGCACATAGACTGCACATTTGGTTTTGAAGAGTCGGTCGTATTAGTTACTAATCAAACCGACATTACACGCAGGATTTGGCTAATGTGAAATAGGAACTTACCACAATAAGCTCATACATGGCAAGGTGACCCGCATCATTCCAGGCCCTCTCCTCCTCCAACAACTAAGCCGTGCTCCGGTCCCTCTCCTCAAGAGCATCCTGAAGAGCAGCATGGTTTGCAACTCTCTCTTTCTCAAAAGCAGCCTGGTTTTCCGCTCTCTCTTTCTGAAGAGCAGCCTGCAACACCATTCCTCGTTACCAATATAATGATCGATGGCCAAACACACAATGAAATGGATAAAAGTTCTCTAAGTCCGTACAACTAACCTCGATGGCGAGATCGACTCGTCGTGGACAACGTGTTATCTCAGGACAGGAGCTCGAATGGCACGCCTTGCTCTCCGGGAGAGTGAGTGGACAACGTATTATCCCATCTCCAATGGCTATCGAGCCATGGGGCCTCCCGCTGCCAGATATCATCACCAGCTCTGGATCCAAAGGTTCATGGCTCGGGTTAAAGTCCTCCCCTTTCCTAGCCTTCCCCACGTCCCTCTATTTCACGAGCTTGTGGTGGGAGGAGATGTTGGTGAACATCTCTGGATGATCCAGGTCAGACTCAGAGAATGCCTTGGCCTTCTTGTAGGAGGAACTATGGGTCATGCCATAAATGGCGCACAACTCTCGCAGCTCCGCCTTATTGTAATGCGCCTAAAAGAGAGGAACAAAGCATTAGTAAAGGGCTCAAGCTAGCATGAAGAATTAATTAAATGAATAAGGAAGAAAACCACGTACCCAGTTCCGTTCGAACTGAATTAAGTTGGCACTGCCTTGATGGTGTGGCACACCAACCATTTGGGCACGCTGCTCCTTCGCATTGTCGTGGACGGCTCGTCGGTTGTGTAAGTGCATCTAGTGCCCCTTAGTGATTTTGGTGGTTTGAATACTTATAGGTTAAGTATCCAATGTGTTTGTGAGTGTACACAGGATCTATAAGTCATTGAGGAGTTTGAGATATTTGAAGAATATCGACCACTAAAAATGTATATCTTCGATTGAAGTAATTGGTCTGAAGCTGAAGAAATGAATTGCGAGGAATCTGTGATGAAATTGATATTCCACATGAAGATACCGATATTGGGGAATCCGGTGTGTCCTGAAGAAAATCACTCTGAAGAATTTGAAGCATGAAGATTTACACTTTCTGTTTTATTTTCTTCGCATTTGAGTAATAGGAACATCGTACTATTAAAGGGGGTCGAAGTTACACTTTGGAATGAATTTCCTCATGATGCTCAACCCAAGCCTAATCCTACCAAAGGCCTCAAGTGAGGAATACGAGTGACATGAGGACTCTCACAGTTGAGGGTTCCGACCGTTTCTATAGCCACGCCAAGTCACTGGTCTTATCCACTCCAACGGTCATATTATTTACGGGCATTAGTGTCAAATCATGTCGGGATGCTACCAGGCTATAAATAGGCACCCCCACAACCACTAGCTGGTTGGCTGCTCCGTTAGAAACTGACACTTGTCATAAGAGCAACCCAATTCCTCAGAGTCTTCGAGAGTAATTCATCAGTGAGGAAATACCCCATACACCGAAACTACAAACCAAACCTAGTGATTGAGCATCACTGAAGAAGTTATTCCTATGTGGGACTGAAGCCTTTTACCTTTGAGGACTGTGCATCCTCCAGACGGTTAGGCGTCATGGTCTAGAGCTTTCCAGCAGTCAATTGTGGATCGCCGGGTGACCAAGTTTGTGAGGGTTTGGAAGTCTGCCCTGACACTTACCACGAGTGTTGGGCGAGGACTGTGTGTCCTTAGCTCAAGGAGAATACGGTAGGGACTGTGTGTCCTTTGGTTTCAATACCAAGCCGCTCGAAACTAGATGTACGACTGTCACAGCAGTTGGAACTGGGTCATCAACGACTGTCTTCACTAAGAAATGGGTTCTAATTCCTCAACTCCTTACTTTCCTTGTATTATGTGTTGATGATTTTCACTGCGACTGTTTGAAGAATTTGCTGAAGACTTTCTCTGAATTTCCTCAACTCCAAATTCTTCACGTCAGTTAATCCTCATCTGTACTCTGCGTGCCTGGTCACTGTGCAATCTGTTTTCACATTCTTCACTCGGAAAAACTGTTGTTGTGAAACTTTGCACTTCTGATCCTTTACTGTTTTCGCTGTAAGTTAGTCATCAGTGAGGAATTTCCTCAAAAGGAATTTCCTCAGTGATGAAATTCTAAAAATCTCCTATTCACCCCCCTCTAGTCGATATAACGCACTTTCAATTGGTATCAGAGCAAGGTACTCCCTTGTTCTATATGATTTTGGTTTAACCACCTAGAGTTTTAGTTATGTCGACTGCGGGCATGTTTAATGTGACTGCAGCATGTCCTACCTACGAAGGAAAGAACTTTCCCTTCTGGAAGAACAAAATGCAAATGCATCTACAAGCTATTGATAATGATCTCTGGTATATTGTGGAACATGGCGTCCCCATCATCTCTGCCAGTGTCTCTGCTGCTGATGTGAAGAAATTCAAGCAACTCGATTCTCAAGCTAAGAACATCATCTGTGGCCATCTGAGCCGAGGCCAGTTTGGAAGAGTAAGTGCTTTCGGCTCTGCAACACTAATCTGGGAGAGACTGTGCAAGGTAAATGAAGGAGTATCAACCCAGCGTGACTCTCGTGTTGATGTTCTTCGCAATCTCTTCAATCGCTTCAAGAGACATCAATATGAAAGCTGCCAAGAAACTTTTGATCGCCTCACTGACATATCAAATGAACTGCAAGCACTGGGAGCTCGAGACATCACTGATCATGAAGTTGTGAAGAAACTGCTGAGATCTTTGGATTCTTCATTTGATACTTTAGTTCTGATGATTCAAGAAAGACCAGACTACAAGATGCTTGATCCAGCTGATATACTTGAAATGCTAAATACTCATGAATTCCAGCTAGAAGAAAAGAAAGATCTATATGGACCAAGATATTCCAGACCACGTGCACTGAAGGCTAGAGCAATTTCCTCATCTGAAGAAGAAGACACAGATGACAGCTTTGGTGACCCTGAAGAATTTGGACAGGAGCTTGCAATGCTCGTGAGGAAATTCCAGAGATTTACACGACGTGGTCAGTTTGGTAAATCTTCAAGAAGAGACATGAAGAAATCAGAATCTTCATCTGAGGACTACAAGAAACGAACCTGCCACAAGTGCAAGAAATCAGGTCATTACATTGCTGATTGTCCCCGTTGGGGAAAGGAATCAAAGAAGAAGAAATACAAGGATGACAGTTTTGATGACTCGAAGAAGAAGAAGAAATCTTCAAAATCCTCATCTTCGAAGCCCTCATCGCACAAGAAGACTAGTTTCAGAAAGGCTCGGGCACTTATTTGCAAGGAAATGGACTCAGAAGCAGAATCAGAGGAAGGTGATGAAGAAGAGGGTTCTGATGAAGACTCAGAATCCGGACAGGCTAGTCTTGCACTGGCAACCACCTTCGTCAGCAAGTCAATATTCAATCTTGAAGAAAATGATATCACCGTCCACACTGATGACTATGCTGATGACTTCGCTCCAACCTACTGCTTCATGGCAAAAGGTTCAAAGGTACCAAATAATGCCTCCTCCTCTGATTCAAGTGACTGTGAACCTGATGATTATAAGAAACCCAGTTACAGTAAACTTGCTATCGTTGCCACTAAAAAACAAACTGCTCTGGCAAAAGCTTCAGAAACTACTAGATAAAAGTGATGATCTGTTGAATGATGAAATGAACCTTACCCAAATCCTCACTAAAGATGTGAAAAGTCTTCAGTGTAGATTTGATAATCTTCAGGATCGTTATGATACACTCCTCACTGATCATGAGAAGCTTTCCTATGAATTTATTCAACGGAAGCTTGATCTTGAGAAGCTGAGGATGTCTCAGGATGATCTTCGCATGGAAAATGATTCATTACTAGCTCAACAGATCAGTGTTGGTCCAGTTGAATTCATTCCTCCATGTCTTAAATGCATTGAATGCGAAACAGCTAATTCCTCACCAGAATCATCAAATGCTACCATTGCTACAAATTCTTCAACTGCACCTGTTGTGTCTATTTCCTCACTTGAGGAAAACACAAATGTTACTGATGAAAATGCAGGGTTGAAGGAATTGTACGTGACAGGCATATACAAAAGTCTCAAAGGACATCAAACCCTTTGTGATGTGCTCAAAAAGAAAATCTTGAACATGAACCCGAGGAAAGACGGAATTGCCTTTGAGAGGAAATTAAATGTTGATGGATCTTATTGGAAACCTGAGCAGTATCCCAAAACCTCATGGGTTGCTGCTACTGGGCCTCCTTTTGATCCATCTAATCTAACTGGCTTTTCATGTGAATTATCCTATTCCTCAGATGAGTCATTTGACTCCAACTATAAAGTGTTCAAAAATCAATCTGGTGAAGTATTTGCTCGATATGTTGGAACTAACTGCAGGAATGGCCCTCCCTTGAGGAAAATCTGGGTTCCCAAAAGCTGTCTTGAAAATCTTCAGGTGAATGTCCTCATGACACCACCACTGAAGAATCGGAACCCCAGATCAAATTCCTCAGGAGGACCAAAGTCTTCAAGAGGATCAAAATCCTCAAGTGGTCAAAACTATGCTCGTACCCGTGCTAATGCATCTTACATGCAGGGAAACTACAAGGAATATAAATATGAGCGTTTCTCCTCAAATCATTATGTTCATAAATCCTCAAACCAGTTTTCTGCATATTCATATGAGTACTTTAATCCCCCTACTATTAAGAGAAGTGCATTGGCCTCAATACCACCGTTCTCATATGGTGCTCGCAGGATGATGAATGCTTTGCCACCCCTTCAGATGTGGGTGGTGAAGAAATCGAACTAATCACTTCTGCAGGTCAGGTCTCCAGATGAAAATCATCATCTGAAGAATTTGCTGGAGACCTAAAGAAATGCTTGATAGGACGCAAGCTAATGATTGATGAAATAGAAATATTTCACACGTCCTTACATTTCTGCTATGATGAAATTAATGATCTAATGAAATTAGTATCATATTCTTCAAATCTGAAGCATATGAGATGGTAAGCTGTACTAATTCATCTGCAGGATGACAAACCCAAGAATACTGAGTGGGTTCTTGATAGTGGATGTACACATCACATGACTGGTGATAAAAGCTTACTGATGAATATGCCACTAACTCCATCACCTCTGAAGGAAATCACATATGCTGACAAAGGTAAAAGCAAGGTATTGGGACTTGGCAAAGTGGATATTTCCAAGGATAAGCATATGGATAAAGTGATGCTTGTTGAATCCCTTGGTTTTAACCTCATGTCAGTCTTGATGCTTTGTGATCTTGATATGATTGTTATCTTTGGTAGATATAGATGTGTAGTCCTCATGGAATCTGACAGATCCAACGTCTTCGAAGGTTTAAGAAGAGGGGATTTGTACATTGTTGATTTCTCTACAGGTCCTCAACCAGCCACTTGCTTACTAGCAAAAACCTCAGAAGGATGGCTATGGCACCGAAGACTAGGTCATGCAGGCATGAGGAATTTGCACACGCTCGCGAAGAAGAAGCATGTCATCGGCATCGAATCAGTCAAATTCCTCAAGGATCATCTCTGCGGTGCTTGTGAATCTGGGAAAATGACCAGATCCAAGCATCCCTCTAAGACAATCATGACCACTACACGTCCATTCGAATTGCTTCATATGGATTTATTTGGACCTACTCACTATGCCACACTAACCAATGCAGCATCTTTATATGGCTTCGTCATAGTTGATAATTATTCCAGATATACTTGGGTGCATATCATAGTGTATAAAACTGAAGTGCAGGAAATCTTCAAACGATTTTCTTCAAGGGCCTCGACGAACTTTGGCATCAAGATCCAACATATCAGGAGTGATAATGGAACCGAGTTCAAAAACACTGGTCTTGATGATTATCTTGATGAACTTGGTATTATTCACGAATTGTCTGCTCCTTATACTCCTCAGCAGAATGGTGTCGTCGAAAGGAAGAACAGGACTCTGGTTGAAATGGCAAGAACCATGCTTGAAGAATATCAGACTCCTCATCGCTTTTGGCCTGAAGCAATCAACACTGCATGCCATATCATCAACAGGGTATATCTTCACAAATTCCTCAAGAAAACCTCATATGAACTCCTCACTGACAAGAAACCCAATGTAAGTTATTTCAAAGTCTTCGGTGCAAAATGCTGGATTAGAGATCCTCACCATAGCTCAAAATTTGCACCTAAGGCACATGAAGGTTTTATGCTCGGTTATGGAAAGGACTCGCACACTTACAGAGTCTTCAACAACTATCACAACAAAGTTGTTGAGACTGTAGATGTGCGGTTCGATGAAACTAATGGCTCGCAAAGAGAGCAAGTGCCTTCTGATCCAGATAAGTTGTCTCATGAGGAAGCAATAAAGCTCAAGCCCACTGAAGACATTGTTCCCACTGAGGAAATTGGTGAAGAATCGATTCCATCACTGATGAAAATCAAGAAGATGCTCCTGAGGAAATTGCACCAGTACCACTTCCTCAGCCCAGACAAAATCCTCAACCAGCTCATCCAAGGATTGCAAAAGAAGTAGAACTTGACAAAATCCTCAACGACATCAACGCGCCAGGTCCTCTCACTCGCTCAAAAGCTTCACACTTAGTTAACTTTTGTGGGCATTTTTCCTTTGTATCCATCACAGAACCCTCAAAAGTTGCTGAGGCTTTTCTGGAACCGGAGTGGATCCAAGCTATGCAAGACGAACTTCTTCAATTCAAGCTGAATGACATATGGGAGCTCTTCAAAGGACCAGATCCTCGCAAGCACAACATCATCGGCACCAAGTGGATTTTCCGAAACAAGCAAGATGAGGACGGTCAAGTGGTGAGGAACAAGGCACGACTTGTAGCCCAAGGCTACACCCAGGTTGAAGGAATAGATTTCGATGAAACTTTTGCACCTGTTGCTAGACTTGAAGCTATTCGAATACTACTTGCTTATGCTAATCATCATAACATCATCTTATATCAAATGGATGTGAAAAGTGCATTCCTCAATGATAAGCTTGAGGAAGAAGTATATGTTGCTCAGCCCCCATGTTTTGAGGATCCAAAGAATCCAGACAAAGTCTTCAGACTCAAAAAGGCTCTTTATGGTCGCCAGCAAGCCCCTCGGGCATGGTATGATACATTGAAGGAATTCCGCATGAAGAAAGGCTTCAAACCTGGTTCACTCGATCCAACTCTCTTCACTAAATACTATGATAATGAGCTATTTGTGTGCCAAATATATGTCGATGATATCATATTTGGTTGTACTGACAAATGATACAGTGATGAATTTGCCTACATGATGAGTGAAGAATATCATATGTCCATGATGGGGGAGCTGAAATTCTTCTTAGGTCTTCAAATTCGTCAACAAAGCAATGGAATCTTCATATCACAGGAGAAATACCTCAAGGATGTTCTGAGGAAATTCGACATGCATGAATGCAAAGGTGCCAAGACTCCAATGCCTACCAACGGTCACCTCGGCACTTATGAAAATGGTAAAGATTTCGATCAGCAGGTATATCGTTCTATGATTGGCTCTTTATTGTATCTATGTGCATCTAGGCCAAATATAATGCTTAGTGTTTGCATGTGTGCACGTTTTCAAGCAAAACCGAAGGAATCACACCATAAGGCTATGAAATATATTCTTCGATACTTAGCTCACACACCAACACTAGGATTATGGCATCCCAAGGGCTCAAATCTTCATCTGGTAGGGTATTCTGATTCTGACTATGCTGGTGACCGTGTGGATCGCAAGTCAACTTCTGGCACATGCCATTTCCTCGGAAGATCACTATTTTGCTGGTCCTCAAAGAAGTAGAACTGCGTATCACTCTCCACTGCCGAAGCTGAGTACATTGTTGCTGGTTCTTGCTGTGCTCAACTACTATGGATGAAGCAAACCCTCAAAGACTACGACATCAACATGAAGAGTGTGCCTCTCTACTGTGACAATGAGAGTGCTATCAAGATTGCATACAACCCAGTACGGCACTCGAAGACCAAGCACATCCAGATTCTTCATCATTTTCTTCGGGACCATGTCCTCAAGGGCAATATCCTCATCGACCATGTGAAGACTGATGATCAACTGGCAGATATCTTCACTAAGCCCATGGATGAGAAAAGGTTATGCAAGTTGCGGTGTGAGATAAATATCTTAGAATCTTCAAATGTTTTGTAAAAACATGCACACATCCTAACACTTATGCAAAATTGATGACTTAGATGTGCAACACATGATGAATCGATATTCTTCAATTGATGAAGAATGTCACTCTGAGTGTGAAGAAATCAACGAAGAAATTGATTCTCAGGGCCCTACGACAATTGTACACGGCGTCTGTAATCAACATTCTTATATGGTGGGTCACGCCACCGCCCAATGTGAAATTCCTCAAGTTGATTTTCTTCAAATGTTCTAATGTGTTTTTCTTCAAAACAGTTGTTCTTCATTGTGACGATTTATCACAAAATCTTCGAAAACACTTGATGACTTTCATTTGACTAGATAGACTGTGATTTCAAGTCCTCAACAGCATTCACTTATTGCTAATTCTTCAAGTTGATATTTCTGCTAAGTGAATGTGATCGGACCCTACTTTCCCTCTATGCTATACTCATCGAGTCTATTCAATTCTTCATATGCGTTCTACTTGAAACTTTGTTCAAAATCCTCATTGCGTCCTTGTCAGCTGATGATTTTGTAACGAAAATCCTCAAATCTTCAAAACTGTTTCTTCAATACACAGTAACTGAACCCCACTTGCCACGATCGGATAACCACGATCTCCACTATCTCCACCGCAGTGTTCGGGAGCTACACATGTCCTGCGGAGACGTAGAGGCAGGGGCTGTTTGGTCCGAAATTTTCGCGCCAACAGTAACTTTTGGCTATAAATATGTCCTTGTCCCCCTTAGCATACTTTTCTTCGCTCCATCGCTCTACTGCCACAACAAACACCACCGAACCCTAGCGCCATCGCTAGAAGTCTCGTCACCGGTGAGGAAGAGCTTCACTGCCTCGACTTCTCCGTCGCCGGAACCACGCCGGAGTCGGACCATCTTCGTCCGCCGCCGCCGTAGACGTCCTCTGTCGCCGAGTTAGGGTGCATTGGACACGCAACCGAAGAGCTTCTCCACACACCTTTCTGTGTTCTTCGTGCGCACCTTCCAGGGTAAATAAATCCCATTTTTACCGCAAGTTAGATCTAAAATTTTACATCTTCCATGTGAAATCTGTTTTTCCTCAAGAATCGATAAGCACTTGATTCCTCAAACACTACCTATCACCACATCATTGATGAACTATGCTAAGCATCTAAGATTTTCACGAGATTCCTCAATTGTGCGAATTTTCGGATCTGTACAACTCTCGAACCCAAGAACAATATGCTTAGGCAAATTCCTCAACCACTGGTTATATTCCTAAACTGCCAAACTTTTTCATTTTCTTCAAATCTGAGAAGGCATATGACCTCTCCAAATTCCTCGCAACTATACTCTGTTCACAGGTACACACATGTCAGCTGATGAATCTCTCGGTTCTCATCACATTAACTCATTTGCAGCGTTTCTGGAAGAAAATCTTCAAGTCTCATCAGAATCCTCAAGAGTTCAATCTCATCAGCAAAATCCTCAACTGAAGAAAATGGAGGATGACAGAAAACAGAAGGGAGGAAAGAAACTTTAGCAAAACACAGTTGTAGATATCCCTGAGGATATTTACTTGGACTATTGCACGCCTGATGAAAATGAGATAATGGCCAAGATAAAAATACGGCTGCAGAAGATAGAACGCCGATGGGCGAAGGAATGGAAGGATTACATGTTTGTGACTCCCAAGTATGCGAAGAAATTCGCTCTGAAGCCCCCTGGCAGACGGGCCCCACTTGAGGATCATCAAGTAGCACATCCCTCAAGCCTCATGACCATTGATGACTATCCATATGAGAAAGAAAAGCATCTGGCTAAGCTCAAGAAGCAGGCAGAAGCTGCAGTGAGGAAATTCAATGAATCCTCAGGTGCTGCCTCAGCTGCTGCTACCTCCTCTACCGCTGAGACTTCTGGTTCAGAAATTCCTCAAATGCAGTCTGTACCGTCAAAGCCAAGGGCTCCAAAGCCTCAAGAGAAGTCTGCTCAGGCTTCAGCCACAAAACCTTCAGCACCAAAACCATCAGCGCCAAAACCCTCAGTGCCAATCTCCTCAGCTCCAAAATCCTCAGCTCCACCTCCAAAGCCTCAAGAGAAACCAGTACCGAAGCAAGTCATGAAGCCTATGACCGCCAGCTCCAGCTCCTCACTCCCAGCTTCAACCAGCTTGGAGACAAAGTCTTCACCACCTCCTGCGAAGACTCGGGTTTCTGCTGAACGTGCACCTCTGCCAAGGCCCAGCAAAATCATCACCGTCCCGTCTGCATCAGAGGGCAGTGATGAATTTGATGATCAAACCCTGCAAGCCATCATCAGAAACAAGCAGGAAAGAGTAGCTCAAGCATCAGGCAGTGCCATTCCTCTGGCAATGGACCCCAAGGTCCTCCTTGACTACATCAACATCTGGTATGAGGACCCAAACACTCCACTTGATGATTTAAAGCTTCCCCCTGGCATCAGCCAGATGGTGACCACTTTGATCAATGAAGCCAAGTGGAAAGAACAGCAGGCCAGGCAGGCCAGAGTTGCAAAGATTAAAAAGGAGAAATTCCTCAAGCAGAATCTCCTCAAATTGACTCCTGATGCACTGGTGTCAACACAGGCAGAGCTGAAGAAATTGACTGACAAGTACTCCAAGCTGTCAGATCATAAAAGTCTCAAGAGCAATTTCATCAAGCTGGCAACTAGTGTTGTTGATGACTACAATAAGAAGGCCGCACCCCCAGCACCAACTTCTCAGCCCTTGATTGAGGAGCCAGCAGATGAATCTCCTCATGATGAGGAAACTCCTCAAGCTGAGGAAGTACACCAAGAGCGCCGTGTGGATGAACTGGCTATTGAAGAAATCATCATGGAAACTCCAACTGATGAATTTGATGCAGCTGATGAGACTGCCCCTGACCCAGCTGCTTCGTCAAAGCAAGCTGATGACTCTGTTCCAGCTGGTTCCTCAATACCAGCTGAAGAATCTGTCAAGAGAACCCCTTCACCAAAAGCTTCAACGGTGAAGAAGATGACTCCGTCTGCATTAGACGTGAAGAAAACCAGGGCTGCTGAGAAGGAAGCCAAAAAGAGAAAGGCCTCCTAAGTAGAAGAAGAAACACAGGCCAAGCGCCTCAAAGCACTTGAAGAAACTGCTCCTCTGGACCCTGTGCCCCTGAATGTCGCTCCTTCCTATGAAATGATCATCATTGATGATCTAGCGAAAAAGGCAGATGAGGAAATGTAGGATGTTGCCTCTGAGGAACACACTGACGAGGAAATTCACATAGACGACAGTCCTCAGCCTTTCATTCCTCAGAAAGACACTGCTCAAGAATCAGCTGCACCAGCTGATGAAACTGCATCTACCACCAAGCTAGCTGAGGAAAAACAAACTGAAAATCCTCAAGCTGATGAAATTCAACGCTCTGAGCAAAATCCTTAAGATGAGGAACAGGCTGACCCAACTCCTCCAACTGAGCAAGAAGAAGCAATTCCTCAGCCTCAAGAACAGCCAGAGCAAGCCCCTCAGCCTGACGCCCAGCAAGCACCATCTCCACAGCCTCAAGTACCAGCTGCTGAAATTCCTCACCCTGAGGAAAATGCTGAGGAAAATGCACCGAACCAAGACAATGCATTCATCGTGCTCAACCCAGAGACTGCCATTGTTGTCTCTCCTCCTGTTCCTCAGCAAAATCTAAAGCCAGTTCAGCATCAGCCATTCTCCAAGCATCGTAAGTTTCAAAAGGAAAATTTCTTTGAAGAACGCATGTACTTCATTGGAGAGAACCCCTATGACAAGCCTCAAATGAGGCATCTGAAGTTTTGGACTAGGACTCAGATGAATTACTATGCCTCTGTGCTATGTGGACGAAACAAGATATTCCAGCACAGGCATATTCCTCATGTTGAACTTGAAGCAATACCGTGCCTGGCGCCAGTCCTCAGTGTACTCCGTGATGCTGGTTTACTCCCTATGTGCTCCGACATCTCTGACTGGAACAGCGAGCTAATTCTTCAGTTCTATGCCACTCTTCACATCTCTGGCAACCCTGAAGACATTAACACTTGGATGTTTGACTGGATGACACAAAACACTCACTACAAGGCGCCTGCTACTGAGCTTCTCCGTGAACTGCCTGTACCAATTCCCTCAGATGAGGCTGTGAAGCTTTATGGTGAGCGTGAGCTACCAAATGGGATGATGGAAGTCCCCATGAAGCCTTTGGCTGAAGGAAAATCTCCGAGAACAACCTTCCTCGTCCACGAGCTCAAGTACACACCCAGATCTGTTTACAGAATCCTCTGCAGTGTGCTCGCGCCGATCAAAGGCCATGATGATGAAGAAGATGTTGTAGGCCTCATGAAGAATATCCTCTTCAACATCATTCATGGTATTCCTATCAACATCCATGATTTCTTCTTGAGGACTTTGGCCGACAATGCTATGTGTCCTTTTGATCACAAGATATATGCCCCATGGATCATGAGATTCATCAAGACAAGGACAGGCATCAACTTTCACGCTAATTTCCAAAACCATGTTGGTTATATGCCTGCTATCCGGGTCAACAAGAATACTTTCGAGTCCATTGAAGGAAAAGGCAAATCTGTGATTGAAGAAGGAAGTAGGCCCCTTGATGGCCAGTTCGGAGAGCCAGAAGCTTATTCTTCATGGGATGATGCTGAGACTCGTTCGGCAAGCCCTGTTCCTCCTCGCGTGATGAATACCAGAGAGCTCCTCCTTAGTCTTCACCTGAAGGTGGATCGCAACCACAAGTGTGTCAAACGCCAGTTTGGTGCCATTGTGAAAACCTTCACAGAAACACAGAACTCTGTGAAGCTCAACCATCACTATCTGCATGAGGTTTTTGATCGCACCTGGGCTACACTTGCACATCTGAAGACTCATACTGAGCTTGAAGAAATGGACTTTGAGCGAGAGTTTGAATGGTCGTGGCCTCCGAAGAAGAAGCTCAGGCCTATTCCAGTTCCAGACCTTGAAGACAGCTCCTTTTCTTCATTCCGCACTGCCGAAACTGATGAAGAACAGCTCGACACTGCTACCGGTCCAAGGAAGAAGACTACTCCCAAGAAGCAGCACGACTCTTCATCAACCTCCAAGAAGTGAAGTCTTCACGGGCGTTAGTCCTCAGTTTGTCCCTTTTTGTCACTTCATGACAAAGGGGGAGAAACTTGAGAGTTAGTCTTCAAGCGGGATATTTTTGGGGCTTATGAACTATATTTAAGTTACAAACTCTTGGCTCTTCTGAAGTTTTTATGTAATGAGTTGTAACTTAAGCCCGATGGTACTCTAACGCTTTTGAACGTTTTTCTTCGCATGCTTATTCCTCAAGTTTTAATGCACGCATGCTGGAATTCATCAGATACCATTTGTCATCATGCATTTTCATTTTCCTCATATGATATATTACATGTATGCACGATTTACAAGACTCAGGGGGAGATCTCCATGATATAAATCATCAATGTGCACTTGCTGTGAAAAGCAAAATCCTCAAGATATGCACATCTTCAGGGGGAGTCTCTCTGAATCTTGATTTCAAATTCCTCAAATGAGTATTTACTCTTCATATTTTTTATCCCTCTTGAGATTGTAAGTGCATCCATTGTCCCTTAGTGATTTTGGTGGTTTGAAGACTTATAGGTTAAGTATCTAATGTGTTTGTGAGTGTACACAGGATCTATAAGTCATTGAGGAGTTTGAGATATTTGAAGAATATCGACCCCTAAAAATGTATATCTTCGGTTGAAGTAATTGGTCTGAAGCTGAAGAAATGAATCGCGAGGAATCTGCGATGAAATTGATATTCCTCATGAAGATACTGATATTGAGGAATCTGGTGTGTCCTGAAGAAAATCACTCTGAAGAATTTGAAGCATGAAGATTTACACTTTCTGTTTTATTTTCTTCGCATTTGAGTAATAGGAACACCGTACTGTTAAAGGGGGTCGAAGTTACACTTTGGAATGAATTTCCTCATGATGCTCAACTCAAGCCTAATCCTACCTAAAGCCTCAAGTGAGGAATACGAGTGACATGAGGACTCTCACAGTTGAGGGTTCCGACCGTTTTGATAGCCACGCCAAGTCACTGGTCTTATCCACTCCAACGGTCATATTATTTAAGGGCATTAGTGTCAAATCATGTCAGGATGCTCCCAGGCTATAAATAGCCACCCCCCACAACCACTAGCTGGTTGGCTGCTCCGTTAGCAACTCACACTTGTCATAAGGGCAACCCAATTCCTCAGAGTCTTCGAGAGTAATTCATCAGTGAGGAAATACCCCATACACCGAAACCACAAACCAAACCTAGTGATTGAGCATCACTGAAGAAGTTGTTCCTGTGTGGGACTGAAGCCTTTTACCTTTGAAGACTGTGCATCCTCCAGACGGTTAGGCGTCATGGTCTAGAGCTTTCCAGCAGTCAATTGGGGATCGCCGGGTGACCAAGTTTGTCAGGGTTTGGAAGTCTGCCCTAAAGACTTACCACGAGTGTTGGGCGAGTACTGTGTGTCCTTAGCTCAAGGAGAATACGGTAGGGACTGTGTGTCCTTTGGTTTCAATACCAAGCCGCTCCAAACTAGATGTACGACTGTCACAGCAGTTGGAACTGGGTCATCAACGACTGTCTTCACTAAGAAACGGGTTCTAATTCCTCAACTCCTTACTTTCCTCGTATTATGTGTTGATGATTTTCACTGCGACTGTTTGAAGAATTTGCTGAAGACTTTCTCTGAATTTCCTCAACTCCAAATTCTTCACGTCACTTGATCCTCATCTGTACTCTGCGTGCCTGCTCACTGTGCAATCTGTTTTCACATTCTTCACTATGAAAAACTGTTGTTGTGAAACTTTGCACTTCTGATCCTTTACTGTTTCCACTGTAAGTTAGTCATCACTGAGGAATTTCCTCAAAAGGAATTTCCTCAGTGATGAAATTCTAAAAATCTCCTATTCACCCCCCTCTAGTCGATAAAACGCACTTTCAGGTTGCCCGTGCACCACTCATCCACCAACGCCTCCCAACAATCCATCTTATCCTCACACCATCTCGGGGGCACCTATAAGTTAGTAAAAAGAATTTTGAGCGCTCCTACGAATCAAATCAAGAAAACTACGTACAAGCCCTTAAGAATGGGTAATTACCTTCATTACTGCTCCTTCTTGAGATACTTCCCGCGGGAGCCATTCTTCTCCTTCTTAACACCAGACGTGGTGTAGTAGTCTTGAATAACCTCCGGCCAAGCCTCGTGGCGCAAGTTATGTAATAGCCTCCTGCACTCGACCTCGAGAACATTGGCCGCCGCCTCCTCATATCCCTCCTCACATGTGTAGAAGGTCTGCAATCAAACGAGACAACACTGATTAGTACAATAATTAGCTATATAGTTAATTTTAGATTGTACAAAAGGAGAATTTACCCACAAGGTGTTGATCACCATCTCGGCCCTCGTGTGGACACCATCTATAATCCACTACAGGGATCAGATACTTTGTCGTCTGCCTTGGCTGGCGGCAAAGGGGAGCACCCCGAACAGCAATGGCCTTTGCCGTCCGTCTACAAACGGCAAACTGGACGGCGAACAAAAATCCGGTGAAGGACCTCTTTGTCGTCTGCATTGGGTCTGCTGACGGAAAAGGATCTTTGTCGTGAGGGGGCAGACGGCAAAGAATATGGGACGGCACATCCGCGGGCACCTCCGTCAAGTGCTAACGGCTGCCTACTTATCCCACAGATTCTTTGTCGTCTGCCCTGCCCCCCTTTGTTGTCTGCCATGCTTGTGGGCTGACAGCAAAGGGTGCCACCCAGCCTCTTTCGTTGGAGCCTTTGTCGTATGCCCTCGAGCCTTTGCCGTCTGCCCTTTGCCCCTTTGCCGGGCACCCAGTTTGCTTCAAGAGGGGCAGTTTGGTCCCTTTGTCATCTGCTGTAGCCCCTTTGCCGTTGGTGGGCAAACAGCAAAGGCTCCCAACTGCCCCTGTTTATTTTATTTTTTATAATATCCAGCATATTTCACACAAATCAGGGATATATATATATTTGACAGTTTCATCCATAATACATAATATATATTTAACAGTTTCATCCATAATCCATAATACATAATATATTTCACACAAACTGCCCCATACTCATAACCATATTAAAATAAGTTTCATTCATAATACATACATATTATGCAAGTTTCATCTGTATCGAACCATATATTACACTAGTTTCATCCATAAATACAAAGTTTCATATCCATATACTACAATGGTTTCAATCCAAGCTTCCGTGAAGCCATTTTAGAAGAAACCATATTTAAGCACTCCATCAATATAATCCAAGCTTCCGTGAAGTTAATGTAATCTGCAAAATGGGAAATAAGTAAGTTAGAAGAAGAAGAAGACTAGATGAAGAAGAGAGGTATAGGTAATTTTGGAGCTAATTTAGCTTACTACATCATTTAGGACGAAACTAAGCTAAGTATATGTCATTTTGGAGCTAATTATGTAAAAATAGGTCATTTTGGAACTAACTATGCTTATTAAGCCATTTTGGAGCTAGCTAAGCTAATTATAAGTCATTTTGGAGCTAACTAATCTAATTATGTCATTTAGGTGGAAGCCAAGCTAAGTATATGTCATTGTGGAGCTAACTTGGGTAAAATTGGTCATTTTGGAGCTAATTATGCTTATTAAGACATTTTGGAGCTAGCTAAGCTAATTATAGGCCATTTTATAGCTAAGTTAGGGGGAATAGGTCATCTTGGAGGTACGTAAGCCTTATTATGTCATTTAGGAGAGAACTTAGCTAAGTATAGGTCATTTTTTATTAAATAGGCCACTTTGGAGCTAAGTAAGCTAATTATGTCATTTAGGTGGAAGGCAAGCTAAGTATAGGTCATTTTGGAGCTAACTTGGGTAAAATTTGTCATTTTGGAGCTAACTATGCTTATTAAGCCATTTTGGAGCTAACTAAGCTAATTATAGGCCATTCTATAGCTAAGTTACGGGGAATAGGTCATCTTGGAGCTACGTAAGCCTTATTATGTTATTTAGGAGAGAACTTAGCTAAGTATAGGTCATTTTTTTATTAAATAGGCCATTTTGGAGCTAACTAACCTAATTATGTTATTTAGGTGGTAGCCAAGCTAAGTATAGGTCATTCTGGAGCTAACTTGGGTAATTTTTGTCATTTTGGAGCTAACTATGCTTATTAAGCCATTTTGGAGCTATCTAAGCAAATTATAGGCCAATATAGAGCTAAGTTAAGGGAATAGGTCATCTTGGAGCTACGTAAGCCTTATTATGTCATTTAGGAGAGAACTTAGCTAAGTATAGGTCATTTTTTATTAAATAGGCCATTCTAGAGCTAACTAAGCTAATTATGTCATTTAGGTGGTAGTCAAGCTAAGTATAGGTCATTCTGGAGCTATCTTGGGTAAAATTTGTCATTTTGGAGCTAACTATGCTTATTAAGCCATTTTGGAGCTAGCTAAGCTAATTATAGGCCATTCTAGAGCTAACCACTGTTATTAAGCCATTTTGGAGCTAGCTAAGCTAATTATAGGTCATTTTACAACTAATTATGCTTATTAAGCCATTTTGGGGCTAGCTAAGCTAATTATAGGTCATTCTAGAGCTAACTATGATTATTAAGCCATTTTGGAGCTAGCTAAGCTAAGTATAGGTCATTCTAGAGCTAACTTGGGTAAAATGTGTCATTTTGGTGCTAAGGTAAGGTAAGTAAAGACCATTATGCGGTTGTTAAGCAAAACACTAGAAAAACATACCATTATCGTCATCACGGCGGTGAAGCACGGTGGCTCTGGCTTGTTACACTTGGAGAACGCTGCCTTGGAGAAGGCTCCACTATAGAAGGGTCGTGCGATGTGTTTCAGGAGATATTCTGCACCAAACATCGTTTGCAATGTGTCGTTAGCATGATGAAATGAAACTCACCGTCCCCGCCATGTTAATGACTGGCATCGCTGGAGGGACGTGGCCGGTCTTCTCGCACAGAGACTGTACATTTGGTTTCGACAAGTCAAACTTTTTAGTTATTAATGAAATGAACATTAAAATATAAGATTTGACAAAATGTGAAGAAGAAACTTACCACGAAGAGCTCATACATGGGCTTGTTAGACGCATCATTCTGTGCCCTCCCCGCCTCCACCAACGCAGCCATCCTCTCCTCCATCTCCTTCATCTCCTTATCCTTCTCTACCAAAAGCGCCTCCATTGCCTCTCTCTCTTTCAGAATAGCAGCTTGCAACACAACTCACTGTTAGCACTGTAATCATATTGGTTCGCATGCACAACGTAATGCGGATACATAGTTGAGTCCATTAAACTAACCTCGATGGCGAGCTCGATTGGCCGTGGACGAGGTGTTATCTCAGGACAAGAGCTTGTTTGGTGTGCCTTTATTTGCCGGAGAGTGCTAGGACAACGTATAAGGCCGTCTCCAATGGCGATCGAGCCATGGGGCCTCCCGTTGCCAGCTATCATCACCAGCTCTAGATCAATTGGCCCCTGGCTCGGGTTAAAGTCCTCCCCTTTCCTCGCCTTTTCGTGATCTCTGTACTTCACGAGCTTGTGGTGGGAGGAGATGTTGGTGAAGTTTTCTGGATGCTCGAGGTCAGAATCAGAGAATGCCTTGACCTTCTTGTACGAGGCAGTATGGGCCATCGCATAGAGGTCGTACATCTGTGGCACCTCCGTCTTATTGTAACGTGCCTGAAAGACAGAGAGAGGAAAAATGTATTAGTAAAGGGCTCAAGCTAGCATTAAGAATGAGTTGCATGAGTCATGAAGCAAACCACATACCCAGTTCTCGCCAAATTAGATTAAGTTGACGCTCCCTTGATGGTGTGACACACCAACCATTTTGCCACGCCTCTCCTTGGCATTGTTGTGGCTGGCCTCCCACGTTTCGGAGCACCATTGATCCACCAAGGCCTCCCAACAATCCATCTTATCCACACACCACTCGGGGGCACCTAAGTTAATAAAGAGAAATTTGAGCGCAACGCGTAAGAATCAAATCAAGGAAACTAACTACAAGGCCTTAATAATATGTAATTACCTTCATGTAATGCTCCTTCTCCATCTTAGAATTGCGGCGCTTCGCCTTTTCCTTCCTAATACGCCGCGAGGCATAGTAGTCTCAAACCGCCTACACCCGAGCCTCGTTCCGAAAGTTTTGAAGTAGGCAGCGGCATCCGGCTTCAATAACCTTTGTCGCGTCCTGCTCGTATCCCTCCTCACACGTGTAGAAGGTCTGCAAACGAGACAACATCGATTAGTAAAATAACTAGCTATGGTTGATTTATAATTGTGTAAAGGAGAAATTACCCAGAATTGTATGATCACCATGTCAGCCCTCGTGTGGCACAAAACACCGTCGATCTCCACCTCCGGCGGGGCTGGGGCACCCAAGTAGTGCTCCCAGGTCATTCCTACCTCTCGCTCCCGACCGAGCAACGTAACAAACCCCAGGAAGTTTTGCTGGCAAAGCACAGCAAGGACGTTGTTGGGCTTGCAGACACCCTTGGCAACAATCCAACCCCTGCAGTATGACAAATTAATGCCAAAACATTAGATATTTGAGAAAACGTCAAGGCAAAAGGTTAAATAAGAGTAAATTAACTTACTTGTCCCCATTTGGCTTAATCGATCACCTCTCCTTGCGGGTCGCCGGCACGAGCAGGAGCCCCGAACTACCACGCTGGTAGACGGTGGCCCCCTCACCCAGCTCCTCGTTGCTACCAGCATGGCCACTTGGCTCAGGCAACCCAGATCAGGCCAGGTATCCCACTAGGTCTCTTGGCAGCATGGCCACTTGGCTCAGGCTAACCCAGATCAGGCCAGGTATCCCACTGGGTCTCTTGGGACGTACCCTCATCCCTGCTTTGCTCCGGAGTCACCTGGAACGAAGCCTGTGGGACACGAGTCTCGTGGGTCAAAGGCTCGTCGACCTGAGGCTTGTGAACCAGAGACCGTGTAGCCTCCACCTCACATGAATCCACCCTAGCAGTCGTGTGCTCAGGTGAATCAGCTTGGGGTGGCGGCGAGGAAAGCATGGCAGCCACCGCCCTACCTCTCTCGCGGACACGTCTACCTTTAGTAGCTCTCGGCTTCCCGAGGGGTCGACCTCCTCTCACGAGGGCTGCGAGAGTCGAAGAAGCGGCCACTCCATGAAGAGTAGAGAGAAACACTCTCCCAAGAGGCGAGGCGGGAATGGAAGCACCCATCCCACCACCCGCCGACGAAGAAGGAGCCGTGGAGTGCTTTCGACCCTTTCCCACCATCTTTGAAGACCTGCCATGACAAAGAGTAAATGAAATTAGTACAACATGAGTACTAAAATGTATATAATTTAAGTGTATTATCATCATAAATACCAACATGACTAATAAAAATTGAATACCTAACATGAACTCAAAATTTCTATATGTATATATAGTAATAGTTGAATACCTGACATGAACTAATAACAATTGTGCTCGTCTATATATGCTTCGGGGTCAATAAATGCATCATGATCATCACTATCATCAATAAGTGCAACATCATCATCACTATCAGGAAGAACATGTGGAAGGCCACCATTATGTAATCAAACAATAAGTAACATGTCATCCGCCGCAGTAACATGTTCTTCTTTCGGCTCTTCTGTTCGGACTCAGGGGTTAAGACGGATTCACTATCGCTGTCTACTTCAGTGCTCTGGGGTGAAGTAGAGCGGTTCTTGAAACGTTTCTTGGACATGTGTGTTTCTTGGAAGAATTCTCCTTCATATGTGTCTGGGTTAATGTGAGGTTTGTAATCCTCTTCATTGAGGGTAGGTGGTCTAAAATATGGTGGCACTTCATAAACGACATCCCAACCTTTCAGATTTGGATCAGTTTGGCACGCCCACGGTAGATAGAAAACTTGTGTCGCCTGTTGAGCCGTAGTATAGACATCGGGAAAATCTAAGTGTGTGTTTTGGTTGATTCCGACTAGTCCTATATGTTCATGAGTCCTTCTAGTCTCCCTCAAATCAAACCAATAACATTTGAAGACTACGACGGTCGGTGGGTTTTCACCATAGCATAGAAGTTCATAAATTTCTTCAACTCTTCCATAATACTAGGTACCTCCTTTGCCGATAGCAGAGACAGAACAATTTGTAGTCTTTAGGTCGGGCATAGATAGCTCTTTGCCAAAGGTACGAAAGTGATACCCGTTGATGTTGTATTTGTCAAATGAACGGACCTTATAGTTAAAACCATTAGCGACTTGTTTCAACTCGGCGTGCATAGACTCTGCATCAGCCTACAAATTTAATACGAAAGAATAGATGCATTAGCCGCAAATTAGACCAACAAATAAAATGGCCCATTAATGGTAATTAATTACCCTTTGTTTGAACCAAGAGATGAAACTGGGATAGCCGCCTCCATGCTTTGCGAGAAGCTCATACTCTTCGATGGTATCATTTTCGATGACCGCTCCATCCAGGAATTCTGCGACGTGTCGACTATATCAAATATCCGGGAATAAGAGCAATTCAAAGGAATTAGAAGTTGCGGAACAATAATTTACCGAGAACTTACTCAATGTACGGCCACACTTTTGTTAGGTTGGTGAAGATATACAATGAAATGGTACGCCATTCTTCGACATCCAACGATTTCCCTTTCGAATCACCGGATGGTGTGAGCTTCCCTTTGAATAGGCTGCGGTTGGATCAACCTTTTTTAGGATCGCCATCATTGTATCGAGGTTTCGTGCTATGCAAATGATGATTTTCGGCTTCGTAGTGTGTTATCATGAAGTTTGCCACCTCCTCAGTAATGAATGCCTCGGCCATCGATGCTTCAATTCTACGTTTATTTTTACATTTAGCTCGAAGCATCTTGTGCATCCTCTCAGTTGAGTAGCACCATCGATTTTGAACGCCCCCCCCCCCCCCCCCCAATCTTGCCTCGGTCGGGAGATGCAAAATCAAATGTTGCATTGGATTAAAGAAGCCCAGTGGAAAGATCTTTTCTAATTTGTAGATCAACTCCGCCACCAACTCTTCCATTTCATCTAGCACACTAGGTGATAGTTCCTTCGCACAAAGAGAACAGAAGAAATAGCTCTGCTCTGCCAGTACTAGCCATTCATCCGCAGGGATAAAGCCACGCAACATCACCGGCATTACCCGCTCAATCCATATGTGCCAATCATGACTCTTGAGACCAAATATTTTCAATTTCTCAAGACTCGCTCCCCTCTTTAGATCCGTAGCATACCCATCAGGGAACATCAACCGCATTTTCACCCACAATAGAATTTCCCTCACAGCTGGCCTTTCAAGATTGAACCATGCCTTTGGCTTCGCTATGCTTTGCTTTGCTTTCTGTTGTCGCAAGTTTTGTAATGGTCTATCACATAGAGCATCCTAGTCGATTCTAGCCTTAGGACTATCTTTTGATTTCCCCTCTATGCCAAAGAATGTACCAAAAATGGCCTCCGCAATATTATTTTCAGTGTGCATCACGTCGATGTTGTGTGGGCAAAGGAGGTCTTTGAAGTAAGGCAGATCCCATAACCATGACTTGTGAGTCCAGGCGTGTTCTGTATTACACCCTTTGAAGTACCCTGGATGCAAAGGATCGGGCTCGAGAGCGTTTAACTGATCGCGAGTCTGTTGGCCTCTCAACGCAGCTGGTGTAGTGTTTTTGACAACTCTACCTTTGATGAAATTATTCTTGTCTTTTCCGAACTTATGGTCAGGATCCAGGAACTGTCTATGCATGTCAAAGAAAGAAAACTTGCGCCCAGCCTGCAGCCAACGAAACTGAAGAGCTGCCTTGCATGTGGTACACGGGAACCTTCCATGCACACACCAGCCAGCGAATAGCACAAACGCCGGATAATCATGCGTCGAGTACATGTACCACACATGCATTTTGAAAAAAAATGGTAGCAGCATCGTATGTCTTGATCCCATTATCCCAGGCTTCTTGCAACTCATCCTTAAGCGGCTGCACGTACACATTCATATTCTTCCCCGGATAGGTTGGCCCTGGTATTATCAACGTCAGGAAAATGTTCTTTCTTTTCATAATCTCTCCGGGTGGGAGATTGAGTGGAATGACAAATACATGCCAACAAATGTATTGTGGAGTCGTCATACCATACGCATTGAACCCATCCGTGATGATGGCAACTCTAGGATGCCTTGGATCTTCCGATTTATCCTTATGTAATGCATCGAAGTGCTTCCACGCAAAACCATCTGAAGTGTGTACCAGCATCTTGTTCCCATCCGCATCTAGTTTGGTTATTTTGCCCAATTTGTGCCATGTCATCTGTCTGGCCGTCTCTTCGACCATGAAAAGACGTTGAAGTCTTGGTACGATTGGTAGATACCGAAGAACACTAATGGGTATTTTGGTCTAATTCTTCTCACCCATATCATTGTCAACCACAATATACCTAATGGGTATTTTGGTCTGATTCTTCTCACCCATACCGTTGTCTACCACAATATACCTGGAAGAATTGCAAATGGGGCAATAGTTCAAGGCCGCATACTCAAGCCTAAATAAGGCACATCCATTCTCACAGGCATGTATCTTCTCATAGGGCATCTTAAGTACACGGATGATTTTCTCTGACTGGTATAGGTTTGCAGGCAGTACATGGCCTTTGGGTAGAAAGCGTCCAAATATCATCATCATCACGTCGTAGCATTCTCTGCCTAGGTTGAACTGAGCCTTTAGATCCATTACTTGCGCGATGGCATCCCGCTGACAAAACTCAGTGTGCTCGTGCAGAGGATGTTTTGAAGACTCCAACATTTATAGAAGGCCTTTGAAGAATCCTCCATCTCATCGTCTGAATCCCGAGCATCATCAAAGTCTTGCACCATGTCATCGATCCCGGTACCATGCTCGTCGGTGCGACGACGAATCACCTCAGCTCTGGCACGTTGGTCAGACTCACCATGAAAAGTCCACACCGTATAATTAGGTGTAAAATCCCACTTCTGCAGGTGTTTACCCATTTCAAGCTCTGTCTGCTTTTTTTAGTTGTTGCAGTTGGGATAGGGGCACCATGTTTTTTGCTGGCCATTTGCAAATGCGGCGCTCACAAACCCCCTGGTTTTTCTTAACCATTCATGGGTCATATCTTTCTGACTAGGGTGACCAGTGTACATCCAAGCATGATCACTCATCTTGCCTAGCTACCTATGGGCACACAAGAAATAAATATATAATTCATCATCTATATTCATCCACTAATCAAGTTTGTCAGTTTTATTAGGTCCATGCAACCTACACGCTAATAAGTAAAGATAGGTCCTAATCCCACCCGAGTATGTGTAGATTTGGTTCGTTTTCCCATGCTCTGCTCCAGATCCGACATAGAATTTCGGCAACACCTCCCCGTTGTTCTCTTGATACACGTCTCGGCAATAAGGAGAGAGGATCTGTACCCAGAGAACAACAGGGAGGCACTAACCAAATTCCGCATCGGATCCGGAGCACGACAAACGGGAAAACGAACCCAATCTACACATACTCAGGTTGTCCATGGATAACGTTGGACAATTCGAAAGGATGGCGGTTATAAATATGCAAAGACATGCATATTTCTAGATGTCTCCCTTTCGAACGGGAGACGCATACTGGTCATGCATACTCATGATGGAAGAAACCTACAGCTAGCAAGTTTCATCGGAACAAAGACAGGAACAGAGCAAATTAAGGGGGTAGGACGAGAAGTCATTTGTGCTCACCAACAACGGAGGGGCGGAGCTCGTCCAACGCACGTGGAAGTCGTCGAACAACTACACATTTAAATTCACCCGATCAACACAAATATGATGTTTTAATAATTAACATAATTGGAAAATATGTGACCTAACTCATAATTTACAAAACTATGACCCCGTCGGCCTCTGGAAGGCCGAAAAGCACCTTCTCGTTCAATAGGAGGCAGAAGAGGTGTCGGGGATCGGGGCTTAGTGGCATCGGGAGTCAGTGCCGTCAAGGGTCGGCGGTGTCGGGTGTCGGTGGCGTCGGGGGTTGGTGGCGTCGGTGGTCGGGGGTCAGTGTCGTTGGGGGTCGAGGGTCGGGGGCCTGGGTTCGGGGGTCGGGAGTCAGGGTTCGGGGGCCAGGGGTCGAGGGCCGGTGATTGGGGGTCACGGGTCAGTGGCGTCGCGTGTCCAGGGTCTGTGGCGTCGGGCGTCGGGGGTCGGGGGTCGGTGGTCGGGGATCGGGGGTCGGTGGCATCGTGGGTCGGGGGTAGGGGGCGAAGGTCAATGGTCTCAGGGGTCGAGGGTCAGTGGCGTCGGGGTCATGGGTCGAGGGTCAGTGTCGGGGTGTCGTGGTTCCTTTTTCCTCTTCTTTCTTCTTCTCCTCTCTCCTCTTTTTCTTCTTCCTCTTCTTCTTTTTCTTCTTCTTGATCATCTTCTTATTATTATTATTCTTCTTTTTTCTCCTCCTCCTCCTCCTCCTCATCTTCTTCTTCTTCTTCTTTATTTTCTCTTTCTCCTCCTCTCCTCTTTCTTCTTCTTCTTTCTTCTAGTTTTTTCTTCTCTTATTTTCTTCTAAGTTTTTTGTTTTATATCTATTTTTTCTTTTCTATCTACTTTTTTCTACCTAATAAACTAACTATATAATTTAATAGAAAAAAGAAAAAACTAACTATCTAATTTAAAAGAATAAATAGAAAATAAAATAACTATCTAATTTAACAGAAAAAACAGAAAATAAACTAACTATTTAAATTAACTATCTAATTTAAAAGAAAAAAATTGAAAAATAGGGGTATCGGAGGCACTCACCGGAGTTGGGGACGGCCAGTGAGGGGAGGGGCGTTGCCGGAAGCCGGTGATGGAAGGGGCGTCAATGGAAGACGGTGAGGGGAGGGGGCGTCGACGGGAGCCGGTAAGGGGAGGGGGTGCGTAGGGAGCCGGTGAGGGGAGGGGCGGCAATGGGATCCGGTGAGGGGAGGGGCGGTGACGGGATCCGGTGAGGGGAGGGGGAGGCGCCCGCAGCCGGTGGAGGTGGTGCGGCGCCGGGAGCCGATGAGGGGAGGGGCGGCACCGGGGGAGGGTGAGGGGAGGGGGCGGCGCCCGCAGCCCTTGAGAGGAGCGGCGGCGCCCGCAGCCGGTGAGAGAAGTGGCAGCGCCCGCAGCTGATGAGAGGAGGGGCGGCGCCGGGAGCCGGTGAGGGGAGGGGGCGGCGCTGGGGCGGGTGAGGGGAGGGGCCGGCGCAGGGGGCGGCACCGGGGGCGGTGGAGGGATGGCCGGCCGCCGGTAGTGCTGGAGCGAGGCGCACACGCGGGTGGAGAGAGAGACGGTGGGGGAGTGGGTTAGTGGAGCGAGGGGTCAGGGGGAACGGCCGTTATAGGCTTGTCCACTTTGTCGTCTGCCCCCGGACGGCAAAGAGCCCCACGGCAGACGGCAAAGAGCCCGTCCGTTGGACCTGGTCAGGCCCAAGGTCTAGTGGGACCACTCTGTCCTCTTTGCCATCTGCCCTAGGTCTCTTTGCCATCCACTCGCACATGGCAAAGGACTGACCAATGGAAAATAGTCTGTGTGCCATCAGTCAGTCGTTTACCGTCTACTTGAAGTCAGCTGATGGCAAAGAGGTTTTTTGCCCTCAGCCAACAGACGGCAAAGAACTGGTTGATCGCAAATTACTGGATTCCAGTAGTGATCTCCTCCGGCAGGGCCTGTGCAGCCTGGTAGTGCTCCCAGGTAAATCCTAGCGTAGGAACGTGACCCTCACCGGGCAACATGACACCCAGGCTTAATCATCAGCCTCTACTCGCGGGTCACCGGTACGACCAGGAGACGTGTACTACCATGTTTGTACACGGTGACCCCGTCCACCACATTGCCCTCACTATCCATAGACTCATCCCCGCCACCAACAGAATGGCCACCCGACCCCTCGGTCCGATCCGGCCAGGCACCCCATCCGGACGTCTCCACATTAGCTAAAGCCTGTGTGGCGGGAGTCTCCTGGAACATAGCATGAGAACCGAAGTCTCATGGGCCGTATGCACGTCGACCCCAGGCTCCTGGACCGGAGTCTCATGGGTCGAATGCTCGTCGACCCGTGGCTCGTGGACTGGAGTCCCCGTAGCATCCACCGCAAACGGGTCAACCATAGTGATCATGTGCTCGGGAGAATGAGCTGGTGGTGGTGGCGAGGACGGCGTAGCAGTCCGCCTACCTCTCCCGCGGCCTCGTCATGTACCTTGTTGGGAAACGTTGCATGGGAAACAAGAATTTTCCTACGCACACGAAGACCTATCATGGTGATGTTCATCTACGAGAGGGATATCGGATCCACATACCCTTGTAGATCGCTAAGCGGGAAGCGTTAAGAAATGCGGTTGATGTAGTGATTCAGCTTCGTGATTCAAATCACCGTCGTCCCAAGATCCATCCCACGATCCGTCCCGGTCTAACACTGAACACACGGCGCCTCCGCGTTCATTACACGTACAGCTCGAATACGATCTCTGCCTTCTTGATCCAGCAAGAGAGACGGGGAAGTAGATGAGTTCTCCGGTAGCGTGATGGTGCGCCGATGATGGTGATGATCTATTTGCACAGGGCTCCGCCCGAGCTCCGCACAAATCCGATCTAGAGGAAGAACTATGTGGTATAGGTTTGAGTTGCACGTGGCAAAGTTGTGTCTCAAAAGCCCTAACACCACCAATATATATAGGAGAAGGGGAGGGGCTAGCCTTGGGGCTCAAGGGAGCCCCAAGGGCGCCGGCCGAGAGGACGAGGTGGACTCCCACCCCAATACGGTTTGGGGGAAGGAGTTCACTCCTTCCTTCCCACCTCCCTCTTTCCTTTTTTTCCTTTGGTTTTTTCTCCTTGTGGCACCATAGCCCACTTGGGCTGGCCTCACAAGCCCACTAAGGGCTGGTGCGCCACCCTAGTGCTATTGGGCTCACTCCTGGGTGGGTGGGCCCCTCCCGGTGAATACCCGGAACCCATTCGTCAGTCTCGGTACACTGCCGGTAATTTCCGTAATCTTTCCGGTGACCAAATGAAACAATCCTATATATTAATCTTCGTTTACAGACTATTCTGGAAACCCTCGTGACGTCTGTGATCTCATCCGGGACTCCGAACAACCTTCGGTCACCAACACATATATCTCAACTATACTAAAACGTCACCGAACCTTAAGTGTGCAGACCCTACAGGTTCGAGAACTATGCAGACATGACCCGAGATACTCCTCGGTCAATATCCAATGGCGGGACCTGGATGTCCATATTGGATCCTACATATTCTACGAAGATCTTATCGGTTGAACCTCTGTGCCAAGGATTTATATAATCTCGTATAGCATTCCATTTGTCCTTCGGTATGATACTTGCCCGAGATTTGATCGTCGGTATCTCTATACCTTATTCAATCTCGTTACCAGCAAGTCTCTTTACTCGTTCGGTAATACAAGATCCCATGACTTACACTTGAGTCACATTGCTTGCAAGGCTTATATGTGATGTTGTATTACCGAGTGGGCCCCGAGATACCTCTCCGTCACACGGAGTGACAAATCCCAGTCTTGATCCATGCTAACTCAACGGACACCTTCGGAGATACCTGTAGAGCATCTTTATAGTCACCCAGTAACGTTGAGATGTTTGATACACACAAGGTATTCCTCCAGGGTCAGTGAGTTACATGATCTCATGGTCATAGGAATGAGTACTTGACACGTAGAAAATAATAGCAATAAAATGACACGATCACATGCTACATTTATAATTTGGATCTTTTCCATCACATCATTCTCCTTATGATGTGATCCATTTATCAAGTGACAACACTTGCATGTGGTCAAAAACCTTAACCATCCTTGATCAACTGGCTAGCCAACTAGAGGCTTACTAGGGACATTGTTTTGTCTATATATCCACACATGTATCTTTGCTTTCATTCAATACAATTATAGCATGGATAACAAACGATTATCTTGAAACAGGAAATATAATAATAACTATTTTATCATTACCTCTAGGGCATATTTCCAACAGTCTCCCACTTGCACTAGAGTCAATAATCTAGTCTCACATTGCTATGCGATTTACATTGGAATGAATCTAACACCCATACAGTTCTGGTGTTGATCATGTGTCACTCATGGAAGAGGTTTAGTCAGCGGATCTGCTACATTCAGATCCGTGTGCACTTTGCAAATATTTAGGTCCTCTCCTTCGACGTAGTCGCGAATGAGGTTGACGCGTCGTTTGTTGTGTCTTGTCTTCTTGTGAAACCTTGGTTCCTTTGCTAAAGCAATGGCACCAGTGTTGTCACATAACAGAGTTATTGGATTTGGTGTGCTTGGCACAACTCCAAGATCCGTCATGAACAGATTCATCCACACACCCTCCTTAGCTGCCTCCGAGGCAGCCATGTACTCCGCCTCACATGTAGAATCTGCTATGACGCTTTGCTTGGAACAGCACCACCTTACCGCACCCCCATTAAGAATAAATACGTATCCGGTTTGAGACTTAGAGTCATCCGGACCAGGGTCAAAGCTTGCATCGACGTAACCCTTTACGATGAGCTCTTCATCACCTCCATAAACGATAAAAATTTCCTTAGTCCTTTTCAGGTAATTCAGAATATTCTTGACCGTCGTCCAGTGATCCTCTCCTGGATTACTTTGAAACCTGCCTGCCATACTTATGGCCAGGCTGACGTCCGGTCTAGTGCACAGCATTTCATACATGATAGACCCTATGGCTGAAGCATAGGGGACGGTACTCATCATTTCTCTATCTTTCGCAGTTACTGGACACTAAGTCTTACTCAACTTTATACCTTGTAATACTCGCAAGAACCCCTTCTTGGACTGTTCCATTTTGAACTTCTTCAAAACTTTATCAAGGTATGTGCTTTGTGAAAGTCCTATTAGGCGTCTCGATCTATCCCTATAGATCTTAATGCCTAATATGTAAGCAGCTTCTCCTAGGTCCTTCATTGAAAAACATTTGTTCAAGTAATCTTTTACGCTCTCTAGAAACTCTACATTGTTTCCAGTCAGCAATATGTCATCCACATATAATATTAGAAACGCTACAGAGCTCCCACTAACTTTCTTGTAAATACAAGACTCTCCAACAACTTGTATAAACCCAAATGCTTTGATCACCTCATCAAAGCGCTTATTCCAACTCCGAGATGCTTGCACCAGTCCATAAATGGATCGCTGGAGTTTGCATACTTTGTTAGCATTCTTTGGATCGACAAAACCTTTGGGTTGCATCATATACAACTCTTCCTTAAGAAAACCGTTAAGGAACGCCATTTTGACATCCATCTGCCAGATTTCATAATCAAAAAATGCAACTATTGCTAACATGATTCGGACGGACTTAAGCATCACTACTGGTCAGAACGTCTCATCGTAGTCAACTCCTTGAACTTGTGAAAAACCCTTTGCCACAAGTCGAGCTTTATAAATGGTCACATTACCGTCCGCGTCCGTGTTCTTCTTAAAGATCCATTTGTTCTAAACAGCCTTGCGACCTTCAGGTAATACTTCCAAAGTCCATGCTTTCTTTTCATACATAGATCCTATCTTGGACTTCACGGCCTCCAGCCATTTGTTCGAATCCGGGCCCACCATTGCTTCTTCATAATTCACAGGTTCATTGTTGTCTAACAACATGATTGATAAGACAGGATTACCGTACCACTCAGGAGCAGTACGTGATCTTGTCGACCTGCGAGGTCCGATACCAACTTGATCCGAAGCTTCATGATCATCATCATTAGCTTCCTCCTCAACCGGCGTCGCTTTGACAGAGGTTTCCCCCTTCCCTGCGCCACCATCTAGAGAGAGTAGAGGTTCTACAACCTCATCAAGTTCTATCTTCCTCCCACTCAATTCTTTCGAGAGAAACTCCTTCTCAAGAAAAGATTTGTTCTTAGCAACAAACACTTTGCCCTCGGATCTCAGATAGAAGGTATACCCAACTGTCTCCTTTGGGTAACCTATGAAGACGCACTTTTCCGCTTTGGGTTCCAGCTTTTCAGGATGAAGTGTTTTGACATAAGCATCACATCCCCAAACTTTAAGAAACGACAACTTTGGCCTTTTGCCATACCATAGCTAATATGGTGTCGTCTCAACGTATTTTGACGGTGCTCTATTTAAAGTGAATGCAGCTATCTCTAATGCATAACCCCAAAACGATAACGGCAAATCGGTAAGAGACATCATAGATCGCACCATATCTAACAAAGTACGATTACGACGTTCGGACACACCATTACGTTGTGGTGTTCGAGGCGGTGTTAACTGTGAAACGATTCCACATTGTCTTAAGTGAGCACCAAACTCGAAACTCAGATATTCGCCCCCTCGATCAGAACACAGGAACTTGATCTTCTTGTTACGTTGATTTTCAACTTCACTCTGAAATTGCTTGAACTTCTCAAATGTTGCAGACTTGTGCTTCATCAAGTAGATATATCCATACCTACTCAAATCATCAGTGAAGGTGAGAAAATAATGATATCTGCCCCGCGCCTCCACACTCATTGGACCGCATACATCGGTATGTATGATCTCCAATAAGTCACTTGCACGCTCCATTGTTCCGGAGAAGGGGGTCTTAGTCATCTTCGCCATGAGGCATGGTTCGCACGTGTCAAGAGATTCAAAATCAAGTGACTCGAGAAACCCATTCGTATGGAGTTTCTTCATGCACTTTACACCAATATGACCTAAGCGGTGGTGCCACAAAAACGTGGCGCTATCATTGTTAACTCTACATCTTTAGGTCTCAATGTTATGTATATGTGTGTCATCACAATCAAGATTCAATATGAACAAACCTCTCACATTGGGTGCATGACCATAAAAGATATTACTCATAAAAATAGAGCAAACATTATTCTCTGACTTAAATGAGAAACCGTCTCGCAATAAACAAGATCCAGATATAATTTTCATGCTTAACGCAGGCACTAAATAACAATTATTTAAGTTCATAACTAATCCTGATGGTAACTGAAGTGAGACTGTGCTGACGGCGATTGCATCAACCTTGGAACCATTTCCCACGCGCATCGTCACTTCATCCTTCATCAACCTTCATTTATTTCGTAGTTCCTGCTTCGAGTTGCAAATATGAGCAACAGAACCGGTATCAAATACCCAGGCACTACTACGAGAGTTGGTTAAGTACACATCAATAACATGTATATCACATATACCTGATTTTTCTTTGGCCGCCTTCTTATCAGCCAAATACTTGGGGTAGTTATGCTTCCAGTGACCCATCCCCTTGCAATAATAGCACTCTGTTTCTGGCTTAGGTCCAGCCTTGGGTTTCTTCATCGGATTGGCCACAGTTTTTTCGATCTTCTTGGAGTTACCCTTCTTGCCTTTGTCGTTTCTCTTGAAACCAGTGGTCTAACTGACCATCAACACTTGATGCTCTTTCCGGAGTACTGACTCTGCAACTTTTAGCATCGCGAATAACTCGTCAGGTGACTTGTTCATCCCTTACATGTTATAGTTCAACACAAAGCTCAGCTAGACAGTTTGAGTACCCACACATTTTGAGCACATGTTCACTGACAGACAAATTCTCCTCCATCTTGGAAGAATAACATTTATCGGAGGTCTCATACCTCTCGATCCGTGTGTTCTTCTGAAAGATAAACTTCAACTCCAGGAACATCTCATATGCTCCATGACGCTCAAAACGTCGTTGAAGTACCGGGTCTAATCCATACAAAACTGCACATTGAACTACTGAGTAGTCCTCCTTACGCGATTGCCAAGCGTTCAAAACATCTTGGTCAGACGTAGCGTGTGGTTCATCTCCTAGCGCAGCATCAAGGACATAATTCTTTTTCCCAGCTTGTAGGATGAGCCTAAGATTACGTGCCCAGTCTACAAAGTTGCTTCCATCTTCTTTCAACTTAGCTTTCTCTAGGAACATATTGAAATTCAGGGTTGCTACTGCGTGAGCCATTGATCTACAACATAAAATATTGCAAAGTGGACTTAGACTATGTTCAAGACAATTAGAGTTTAACTAATCAAATTACTAATAAACTCCCACTCAAATAGACATCCCTCTAGTTACTTGAGTGTGGCATGATCCAAATTCACTAACTCAAGTCCGATCATCACGTGAGTTGAGTATAGTTTCAGTGGTAAACATCTCTATGCTAATCATATCAACTACACGATTCATGCTCGATCTTTCGGTCTCTTGTGTTCTGAGGCCATGTCTGCACATTCTAGGCTCGTCAAGTTTAACCCGAGTGTTCCGCGCGTGCAACTGTTTTGCACCCGTTGTATGTGAACGTTGAGTCTATCACATCCGATCATCACGTGGTGTCTCGAAACGACGAACTGTCGCAACGGTGCATAGTCGGGGAGAACACAATTTTATCTTGATATTTAGTGAAGGGTCACCTTATAATGCTACAGTCGTTCTAAGCAAATTAAGGTGCATATAAGGATTAACATCACATGCAACTCATAAGTGACATGATATGGCCATGATCTTGTGCTTCTTGATATCCATCACCAAAGCACCGGCATGATCTTCTTGTCACCGGCGCCATGATGTCTACTACGCAACCTTCTTCTTTTACACGTTGTTGGGCCTCCAAGTGCAGAGGTTTGTAGGACAGTAGCAATTTTCCCTCAAGTGGGTGACCTAAGGTTTATCAATCCGCAGGAGCCGTAGGATGAAGATGGTCTCTCTCAAGCAACCCTGCAACCAAATAGCAAAGAGTCTCTGTGTCCCCAACACACCCAATACAATGGTAAGTTGTATAGGTGCACTAGTTCGGCAAAGAGATGGTGATACAAGTGCAATATGGATGGTAGATATAGGTTTTTGTAATCTGAAATTACAAAAACAGGAAGGTAACTAGTAACAAAAGTCAGCACGAACGGTATTGCAAAGCGTGGAAACAAGGCCTAGGGTTCATACTTTCACTAGTGAAGTTCTCTCTACAATGATAACATAATTGGATCATATAACTAGCCCTCAACATGCAACAAAGAGTCACTCCAAAGTCACTAATAGTGGAGAACAAACGAAGAGATTATTGTCGAGTACGAAACCACCACAAAGTTATTCTTTCTGATCGATCTATTCAAGAGTCCGTAGTAAAATAACACGAAGCTATTCTTTCCGTTCGATCCATCATAGAGTTCGTACTAGAATAACACCTTAAGATACATATCAACCAAGACCCTAATGTCACCTAGATACTCCATTGTCACCTCAAGTATCCGTGGGCATGATTATATGATATGCATCACACAATCTGAGAATCATCTATTCAACCAACACATAGAACTTCAAAGAGTGCCCCGAAGTTTCTACCGGAGAGTCAAAACGTGTGCCAACCCATATGCATAGGTTCCCAATGTCACTAAACCCGCAAGCTAATCACCAAAACATACATCGATTACTCACATGAATATCCAAACGTGTGCCAACCCATATGCATAGGTTCCCAATGTCACAAACCCGCAAGTTGATCACCACAGATAGACACGTGCAAGACATACATCAAGTGTTCTCATAGACACAATCCGATAAGATAACTTCAAAGGGGAAACTCAATTCATTACAAGAAGGGAGAGGGGGAAGAACATCATAAGATCCAACTATAGTAGCAAAGCCCGCGGTACATCGAGATCAAGACATCTCAAGAACACGAGAGAGAGAGAGAGATCAAACACATAGCTACTGGTACATACCCTCAGCCCCGAGGGAGAACTACTCCCTCCTCATCATGGAGATCGCCGGGATGATGAAGATAGCCACCAAAGATGGAGTCCCCCTCCGGCACGGTGCCGGAACGGGCGCCAGATTGGTTTTTGGTGGCTACAAAGGCTTGCGGCGGCGGAACTCCCGATCTAGGTTTCTTTCTGGGGGTTTCTGAATTTATAGGAATTTATGGCAGTGGAATTACGTCGGTTGGGCCCACGAGGAGGTCACAAGCCTCGTAGGTGCGGCCTAGGGGGGTCGCTCCTCCCGGTCTTGTGACTCCCTCGTGGCTCTTCTGGCCTTCTTCCAAACCTTCGGGGGTCTCTTTTGGTCCAAAAAAAATCATCAGAAAGTTTTATTCCATTTGGACTCCGTCTGAAAAAGGGTCAAAAACACGGAAAAAAAAGAAACTGGCACTTGGCACTCAGTTAATAGGTTAGTCCCAAAAAAAGATATAAAATAGCATGTTCGTGCATATAAAACATCCAAAGTTGACAAGATAATAGCATGGAACCAACAAAAATTATAGATACGTTGGAGACGTATCAAGCATCCCCAAGCTTAACTCCTGCTCGTCCTCGAGTAGGTAAGTGATAAAGAATGAATTTTTGATGTGGAATGCTACCTAACATATTTGTCCTTTGTAACTTCTTTCTTGTGGCATGAATAGTTTACTATTGACATGAAAACAATAATACTTCAAGCATACTAGCAAAGTAATCATGAACTTTTGAAATAACAAGGCCAAAGAAAGTTATCCCTATGAAATCATATAGTCTGGCTATGCTCCATCATCCCCACACAACGAATTTAAATCATGCACAACCCCGGTATTGGTCAAGTAATTGTTTTTTCACTCTTACTTTCTCAAACTTTTTCAACTCTCACGCAATACATGAGCGTGAGCCATGGATATAGCACTATAGGTGGAATAGAGCGTGGTGGAGGTTGTGAGGCAAAAAGGAGGAGATGGTCACCTTGACTCGGTGCATCAATGGGCTATGGAGATGCCCATCAATAGATATCAATGTGAATAAGTAGGGATTGCCATGAAACGGATGCACTAGAGCTATAAGTGTGTGAAAGCTCAAAAAGAAAACTAGTCGGTGTGCACCCAACTTGCTTGCTCACGAAGACTTAGGGCAATTTTGAGGAAGCCCGTCATTGGAATATACAAGCCAAGTTATATAATGAAAATTCCAACTAGTATATGGAAGTGTCAAAACAAGAGACTCTCTATCATGAAGAACATGGTGCTATTTTGAAGCACAAGTGTGGAAAAGGATAGTAGCATTGTCCCTTCTCTCTTTTTCTCTCATTTTTTTGTTTGGGCTCTTTGCCTCTTTTTTTTGGTGGGCATCTTTGGCCTCTTTTTTTCTCACATGGGACAATGCTCTAATACTGATGATCCTCACAGTTTTATTTACTTATAACTCAATACATAGAACAATGATGACTCTATAGGAAATGCCTCCGGCAGTGTACCGGGATGTGCAACAATCTATCTTAGCTTATGACGTTGAAACATCTCGCTAGCTATCTCACGATCATGCAATGGCAATATGAAAGTGACGGCACCTGTCATGAGACGGAACGGTGGGAGTTGCATGGCAATATATCTTGGTATGGCTATGAAAATGCCATAATAGGTTGGTATGGTGGCTGTTTTGAGGAAGGCATATGGTGGGTTTGTGCACCGGCGAAAGTTGCGCGGTACTAGAGAGGCTAGCAATGGTGGAAGGTAAAAGTTCATATATACCATGGACTCACATTAGTCATGAAGAACTCATATACTTATTGCGAAAGTTTTTATTAGTAATCGAAACAAAGTGCTAAACGCATACTCCTAGGGGAAGGGTTGGTAGGTGTTCACCATCGCGCGATCCCGGCCACTACACAAAGGAATATAGTCAATAAATCAATTATGCTCCGACTTCCTAACATAGTGGTTCACCATACGTGCATGCTACTGGAATCACTAAGTTCAACACAAGTATTTCTATATTCACAACACCCTACTAGCATAACTCTAATATTACCATATCCATATATCAAAACCAATTGAGAGGAATCAAACTTCTCTTACTAATCAATGCACATGAATATGAAGGTTTTTATCCTCTTTGGATGCCTATCATATTAGGACTAGATTCATAACCTAAGCAAGGTACCATGCTGTTTAAGACTCTCAAAATGATCTAAGTGAAGCACGAGAGTTCAACTAGTTCTATAAAATAGAACCATTGCAATGCTCTTCAACGATATAAGTGAAGCACTAGAGCAAAAGACAAACTACTCCAAAAGATATAAGTGAAGCTCAATGAGTAGTTGAACAAATATTTGGCTATGTGGAGACTCTCCCATATAATAATTTAAGATCCTAAGTACCTTATTCAAACAAAATAAAATGACGCTCCAAGCAAAACACATATCATGTGGTGAATAAAAATATAGCCCCAAGTAAAGTTACCGATGGATTGAAGACGAAAGAGGGGATGCCTTCCCGGGGCATCCCCAAGCTTAGGCTTTTTGGTATCCTTGAATATGGCTTGGGATGCCTTGGGCATACCCAAGCTTAGACTCTTGCCACTCCTTGTTCCATAGTCCATCGAAACTCTACCCAAAACTTGAGAACTTCACAACACAAAACTTAACGGAACTTCGTGAGATGGGTTAGTATGATAACGAGTAAATCAGTCACTTGGGTACTGTCAAAACAAGACTCATAATTATTTTCACACAATGACTACTGTATCTTACTATTTGCACAATTTATATTACTCAAAATAATCTATGGAAACACCAAAACAAGCAAACTATGTATTGAAAACAGAATATGTCAAAAACAGAACAGTCTCTAATGATATGAATAAGAACCATACTTATGCACCTCCAAAAATTCTGAAACATTACGAAAAATAGGGAAATTTGCGTATCAATCAGCAGCAAAAAGAATCAACTCAAAATCTCTCTCTGGATAGAAACTAAAAATAATTTCGTGAGCAGAAAGTTTCTGTCTTTTTCAGCATGATTAAACAGCTATCACCCAAACTAATCATAAAGGCTTTACTTGGCACAAACACTAATTAAACACAAAAAAATAAATCATAACAGAATTATGATGGTGTGGCCAAAACAAAACAGAGAGCAACAAGCAAAAATAAATTCATTGGGTTGCCTCCCAACAAGCGCTATTGTTTAACGCCCTTAGCTAGGCATGATGATTTCAATGATGCTCACATAAAAGATAAGGATTGAAGCATAACGAGAGCATCATGGAGCATATGGCTAGCACATTTATGTCTAACCCGCTTCCTATGCATAGGGATATTGTGAACAAACAACTTGTTGGAGCAAGAATCAACTAGCATAGGAAGGCAAAACAAGCATAACTTCAAAAATTTCAACACATGGAGAGGAAGCTTGATACTATTGCAATAAGTAGAAGCATATGATCCTCTCTCATAGTAATTTTCAGTAGCATAATGAATGAATTCAACAATATAACCAGAACCTAAGGCTTAATGAATGATCTTCAAGCACAGTTATTTTACTACTCTCCACATAAGGAAATCTATTCTCAAGAATAGTAGTGGGAGTATCGTAAAAGACTTGAGCACTACAAATTATGTCCACAATGAAAAAGCAAGGTTTAGCAAAGGGGTTCTCGAGAGTATGACAAGTTTTCTCATCCCTCTTCTTTATAGCATAAGTATCCTCACAATAATCATCATAGATAGGGGGCATGCTTTCATCAAAATGATTTTGATCATTCAAAGTGGAAGAACTAAAAAGATCATCTTCATCAAATATAGCATCCCAAACTTGTGGCTTTGCATATCATTAGCATCATGGGTATTCAAAGAGTTCATGCTAACAACATTGCAATCATGCTCATCATTCACATATTCTATGCCAAGCATTCTGTGTAATTCTTCTTTCAGCACTTGAGCACAATTTTCCTTCCCATCATGCTCACGAAAGACATTGAAAAGATGGAGCATATGAGGCATACTCAATTCCATTTTATTTTTGTAGTTTTCTAGAGTAAGAACAAGAAACAAAAAGATTCGATTGCAAGATCTAAAGATATACCTTCAAGCGCTAACCTCCCTTGCAAAGGCGCCAGAAAAGAGCTTGATGTCTACTACGCAACCTTCTTCTTGTAGACGTTGTTGGGCCTCCAAGTGCAGAGGTTTGTAGGACAGTAGAAATTTTCCCTCAAGTGGGTGACCTAAGGTTTATCAATCCGCACGAGCCGTAGGATGAAGATGGTCTCTCTCAAGCAACCCTGCAACCAAATAACAAAGAGTCTCTTGTGTCCCCAACACACCCAATACAATGGTAAGTTGTATAGGTGCACTAGTTCGGCGAAGAGATGGTGATACAAGTGCAATATGGATGGTAGATATAGGTTTTTGTAATATGAAATTACAAAAACAGGAAGGTAACTAGTAACAAAAGTGAGCACGAACGATATTGCAACGCGTGGAAACAAGGCCTAGGGTTCATACTTTCACTAGTGAAGTTCTCTCAACAATGATAATATAATTGGATCATATAACTAGCCCTCAAGATGCAACAAAGAGTCACTCCAAAGTCACTAATAGCGGAGAACAAACGAAGAGATTATTGTCGGGTATGAAACCACCACAAAGTTATTCTTTCTGATCGATCTATTCAACAGTCCGTAGTAAAATAACACGAAGCTATTCTTTCCGTTCGATCCATCATAGAGTTCATACTAGAATAACACCTTAAGATACATATAAACCAAGACCCTAATGTCACCTAGATACTCCATTGTCACCTCAAGTATCCGTGGGCATTATTATACGATATGCATCACACAATCTCAGAATCATCTATTCAACCAACACATAGAACTTCAAAGAGTGCCCCAAAGTTTCTACCGGAGAGTCAAAACGTGTGCCAACCCATATGCATAGGTTCCCAATGTCACGAAACCTGTAAGTTAATCACCAAAACATCCATCGAGTACTCACATGAATATCCAAACGTGTGCCAACCCATATGCATAGGTTCCCTATGTCACAAACCCGCAAGTTGATCAGCATAGATAGCCACGTGCAAGACATACATCAAGTGTTCTCAAAGACTCAATCCGATAAGATAACTTCAAAGGGGAAACTCAATTCATTACAAGAAGGGAGAGGGGGAAGAACATCATAAGATCCAACTATAGTAGCAAAGCCCGAGGTACATCGAGATCAAGACATCTCAAGAACACGAGAGAGAGAGATCAAACACATAGCTACTGGTACATACCCTCAGCCCCGAGGGAGAACTACTCCCTCCTCGTCATGGAGATTGCCGGGATGATGAAGATGGCCACCAGAGATGGATTCCCCCTCCGGCAGGGTGCCGGAACGGGCTCCAGATTGGTTTTTGGTGGCTACAAAGGCTTGCGGCGGCGGAACTCCCGATCTAGGTTTCTTTCTGGGGGTTTCTAAATTTATAGGAATTTATGATGCTGGAATTACGTCGGTTGGGCCCATGAGGAGGTCACAAGCATGGTAGGTGCGGCCTAGGGGGGGTCGCGCCTCCCGGGCTTGTGACTCCCTCGTGGCTCTTCTGGCCTTCTTCCAAACCTTTGGGGGTCTCTTTTGGTCCAAAAAAATCATCGCAAAGTTTTATTCCATTTGGACTCCGTCTGAAAAAGGGTCAAAAACACGGAAAAAAACAGAAACTCGCACTTGGCACTGAGTTAATAGGTTAGTCCCAAAAAAGATATAAAATAGCATATTCATGCATATAAAACATCCAAAGTTGACAAGATAATAGCATGGAACCATCGAAAATTATAGATACGTTGGAGACGTATCACGCCACAGCATGATCTCCATCATCGTGCCACCATTGAGGTTGTCGTGCTATCTATGCTATTACTACTAAAGCTACAACCTAGCACTATAGTAAACGCATCTGCAAAGACAAACGTTAGTTTAAAGACATAGTGTTGTCTTTAAACTAACGTTTATCTTTAAACTAACATCATCATGATAGCCTCTTACTTACGCAAAAACCACAACGGAGATGTGCAAATTGCTATTTAACCTCTCTCCAAGGACCGCCTCGGTCAAATCCAATTCAACTAAAGTTGAAGAAACCGACACCCGCCCGTCATCTTTATGCAACGAGTTGCATGTTGGTCGATGAAACCAGTCTCTCGTAAGCGTACGAGTAATGTCGGTCCGGGCCTCTTCAATCCAACAATACTGCCGAATCGATAAAAGACTAAGGAGGGCAGCAAATCGAACATAAATGTCCATAGAAACTTTTGTGTTCTACTCGAGATTACATCTACGCATGAACCTAGCTCATGATGCCACTGTTGGGAAACGTTAAATGGGAAACAAAAAATTTCCTACGCACACAAAGACCTATCATGGTGATGTTCATCTACGAGAGGGAGATCGGATCCACATACCCTTGTAGATCACTAAGCGGGAAGCGTTAAGAAACGCGGTTGATGTAGTGGTATAGCTTCGTGATTCAAATCACCGTCGTCCCATGATCCGTCCCACGATCCGTCCCGATCTAGCACCGAGCGGACGGCACCTCTGCGTTCAGCACACGTATAGCTCCATGACGATCTCCGCCTTCTTGATCCAGCAAGAGAGACGGGGAAGTAGATGAGTTCTCCAGCAGCGTGATGACGTGCCAGTGGTGGTGATGATCTATTCCTGTAGGGCTCCGCCCGAGCTCCGCAGAAATCCGATCTAGAGGAATACTACGTGGTATAGGTTTGAGTTGCACGTGGCAAAGTTGTGTCTCAAAATCCCTAAAACCACCAATATATATAGGAGGAGGGGAGGGGCTAGCCTTGGGGCCCAAGGGAGCCCCAAGGGCGCCGGCCGAGAGAGAGGCCGAGAGGTTTGGGGGAAGGAGTCCACTCCTTCCTTCCCACCTCCCTTTTTCCTTTTTTTACTTTCCTTTGGTTTTTTCTCCTTGTAGCGCCATAGCCCACTTGGGCTGGCCTCACCAGCCAACTAATGGCTGGTGCGCCACCCTAGTGCTATTGGGCTCACTCCCGGGTGGGTGGGCCCCTCCCGGGGAATAGTCGGAACCCATTCGTCACTCCCGGTACATTGCCGATAATGCCCGAAATCTTTCCGGTGACCAAATGAAACCATCCTGTATATAAATCTTCGTTTCCGGACTATTCTTGAAACCCTCGTGACGTCGATGATCTCATCCGGGACTCCGAACAACCTTCGGTCACCAACACATATAACTCAACTATACTAAAACGTCACTGAACCTTAAGTGTGCAGACCCTGCGGGTTCGAGAACTATGCAAACATGACCCGAGATACTCCTCGGTCAATATCCAATAGCGGAACCTGGATGTCCATATTGGATCCTACCTATTATACGAAGATCTTATCGGTTGAACCTCTGAGCCAAGGATTTATATAATCCCGTATAGCATTCCCTTTGTCCTTAGGTGTGTTACTTGCCCGAGATTTGATCGTCGGTATCTCTATACCTATTTCAATCTCATTACCGGCAAGTCTCTTTACTCGTTCTGTAATACAAGATCCGGTGACTTACACTTGAGTCACATTGCTTGCCAGGCTTATATGTGATGTTGTATTACCGAGTGGGCCCCGAGCTTCCTCTCCGTCACACGGAGTGACAAATCCCAATCTTGATCCATGATAACTCAACGGACACCTTCGGAGATACGTGTAGAGCATCTTTATAGTCACCCAGCAACATTGTGACATTTGATACACACAAGGTATTCCTCCGGTGTCAGTGAGTTACATGATCTCATGGTCATAGGAATGAATACTTGACACGCAGAAAACAATAGCAACAAAATGACACGATCACATGCTACATTTATAATTTGGGTCTTGTCCATCACATCATTCTCCTAATGATGTGATCCAGTTATCAAGTGACAACACTTGCATATGGTCAGAAAACCTTAACCATCCTTGATCAACTAGCTAGCCAACTAGAGGTTTACTAGGGACATTGTTTTTTCTATATATCCACACATGTATCTATGCTTTCATTCAATACAATTATATTATGGATAATAAACGGTTATCTTGAAACAGGAAATATAATAATAACTATTTTATCATTGCCTCTAGGGCATATTTCCAACATTCCCTTTCTTCCCTGCCTGACCTCCTCTCGCAGTGGGCAACACAGCCGACGAAGAAGCAGCCGCGGGTGGTGTGATCAGACTGTCCGCCAAGGCTCTACGGAGAGATAGGGGTAGAATGGAAGTACCACCCCTCGCGCGGGCCACCGACGAAGAAGAACCCGCCTAGCGATCTGGACCCGCACCCACCATCATTCAACACTTGCCATGATAAAGAGTAAAAGAAATTAGTACAACATAAAAAATGAATAGCTGACATTAATAAAAATATGTACATATATAATTTAAGTTGGGATGCATACAAATTAATAATACTCTGGATCAATAAATGCATAATCATCATCACTATCATGCGTGTCGTCATGGATGACGTGCTCATCGGGTTCAATGGCATGAACTTGTGGAAGGCCTTTTTATAATCAGTCAAGCATTGACAGGTCATCCGCAGGAGTAACCTCTTCTAGTTTTTTCTCTCCTTGTTCCTGCTCAGGGGTGAAGTCGGATTCACTATAGTTGTCTGCTTCCATGTTCTGGGGTGAAGCACGGCGGTTGAAACGTTTATTGGAAAGACGTGTTTCTTGGAAGAATTCTCCATCATATGTCTCTGGGTTAATGTGAGGTTCATAATCCCCTTCATCTGGGGGAGGTGGTCTAACACGTGGCGGCACTTCATAAACCACATACCAACCATTCAGATTCTTATCAGTTTGGCATGCCCACGGTAGATAGAAAACTTGGGTCGCCTATTGATCCATATTATAGGCATCGGGAACATCTAAATGGGTGCTTGGATTGATTTTGACTAGCCCTATATGTTTATGAGTCCTTCTAATCTCCTTCGGCTAGAACGAGTAACATTTGAAGACCACGACGTTTGGTGGGTTTTCACCATAGAATTGAAGTTCATAAATTGCTTCAGCTCTTCCATAATACTCGATACCACCTTTGCCGGTAGCAAAGACACCACAATTTGTAGATTTCCGGTCCAGCATAGATAGCTCTTTGCCAAAGGTACGAAAGTGATACCCATTGATGTTGTATTTCTCAAATGAACGGACCTTAGTCAAAACCATTAGCGGCTTGTCTCAATTCGGCGTCCATAGACTCTGAATTAGCCAACAAGTTTAATACGAAACGATTGTTGCATTAGCCACAAGTTAGACCAAGGAATGAAATGGTCCATTATTGATAATTATCGTTTGTTTGAACCAAGAGATGAAACCGGGATAGCCACATCCATGCTTTGCAAGAAGTTCATACTCTTCGACGGAATCATTTTGGATCGCCGCTCCATCCGAGAATTTGGCGACATATCGACTGTATCAAATATCCGGGAATAAGAGAAGTTCAAAGGAATTAGAAGTTACGGAAAAATGTGCCGTGAACTTACTCGATGTACAGCCGCACTTCCGTTAGGTTGTTGAAGATATACAATGAAATGTTCCGCCATTCTTCGACATCCAACGTTATTGGTTTCGAAGCACCGGCTGGTGCGAGCTTCCCTTTGAATAGGCTGAGGTTGGATCTACCTTTTTTAGGGTCGGCATCATTGTACCGAGGCTTCAGATTAGGCAAATGACGATTTTTGGCTTCGTAGTGTGCTGTCACAAAGTTAGCCACCTCCTTAGTAATGAATGCCTCGGCCATCGATGCTTCAATTCTACGGTTTTTTTACATTTAGCTCGAAGCATCTTCTGCATCCTCTCAGTTGCATAGCACCAACGATTTTTGCACGGGCCCACCGAATCTTTCCTCGGTCGATAGATGTAAAATCAAATGCTGCATTGGATTAAAGAAGCTCGGCGGAAAGATCTTCTCTAACTTGCAGATCAACTCCGGGGCAAACTCCTCCATGTCATCTACCACGCCAGGCAATAGTTCTTTCGCACAAAGAACACGGAAGAAATAGCTCAACTCCGCCAGTACTAGCCATTCATCCTCACAAATAAAGCCACATAACATCATCGGCATTACCCGCTCAAGCCATATGTACCAATCATGACTCTTGAGACCAAATATTTTTAATTTTTCAAGACTCGCTCCCTTCTTTAGATTTGTTGCATACCCATCGGGGAACATCAAGTGCATTTTGACCCACAAGATAATTTCCCTCATAGCTGGCATTCCAAGATTGAACCAGGCCTTTGGCTTCGACCACTTATGCTTTCCTTTGCCTTCTGGCATGTTTTGTAACGATCTATGACATAGTGTCTCTTGATCGACTCTAGCCTTAGGATTATCCTTTGTCTTCCCATCTATGCTGAACAATATACCAAAAATGGCCTCTCCGATATTCTTTTCAGTGTGCATCATGTCGATGTTGTGTGGAACAGGGAGGTCTTTGAAGCAAGGCAGATCCCAAAAGCATGACTTGTGAGTCCAAGCGTGTTCTGAATTATACCCCTTGAAATATCCTGAATGCTTTGGATCTGGCTCAAGGGCGTCTAACTGATACGGAATCTGTTGGCCTGTCAACGCAGGTGGTGCCAAGGTTTTGACAACTTTACCTTTGGTAAAGTTCTTTTTGTCTTTTCTGAACTGATGGTGAGGATCCAGGAACTGTCTATGCAAGTCCAAGCAAGAATACTTCCCACCCGCCTGCAACCAATGAGACTGAAGAGCTCCCTTGCACAAGGGGCACGGGATCCTTCCATGCACACACCATCCAGAGAATAGCGCATACGCCGGCAAGTCATGCATCGAGTACATGTACCATACATGCATTTTGAAGTTTTCTTTTCTAGCGGCATCGTATATCTTGACCCCATTATCCCAAGCTTCTTGCAATTCATCCTTAAGCGGCTGCATGTACACATTCATATTCTGCCCCAGATAGTTGGGCCTTAGAATTATCAACGTCGGGAATATGTTCTTTCTTTGCATAATATGACCTGGGGGAGATTGAGTGGAATGACAAACACAAGCCAACTACTGTATTGGGTTGCCGTCATGCCGAAGGCATTGAACCCATCCGTGGTGATGCACACTCAAGGATTCCTTGGATTTACCTCTTTATCCAGATGTAATCCATCGAAATGTTTCCACGCTTCCCCATCCGATGTGTGTACCGCCATCTTATTCCCATCTGCATCTAGTTCGGTTCTTTTGCCCAATTTGTGCCATGTCATCTGTCTGGCTGTCTCTTCAACCATGAAAAGACGTTGAAGACTTGGTATGATTGGCATATACCAAAGAATACTAACTGCGATTTTGGTCTGCCTCTTCTCACCCATACCATTGACTACCACAAGATACATGTAAGACTCTCAATTGGGACAATAGTCCAAGTGTGCATACTCCTTCCTAAATAAGACACATCCTTTCTCTCAGGCATCTATCTTCTCATAGGGCATCTTAAGTACACGAAGTATTCTGCCCGACTGGTACAGGTTTGTAGGCATGACATGGCCTTTGGGTAGAAAGCGTCCAAATAGTGTCATCGTCACGTCGTAGCATTCTCTTCCCAAGTTGAACTGAGCCTTCAGAGCCATTACTTGTGCAATGGCAACAAGCTAACAAAGCTCAATGTGCTCATGGAGAGAACGTTTTGAAGGCTCCAACATTTCATAGAAGGCCTTTGCAGATTCCTCCATCTCTTCGTCTGAATCTCGAGCATCATCAAAGTCTTGCACCATGTCTTCGATCCCGGTACCATGCTCGTCGGTGCGACGACAAACCACCTCAGCTCTCGTGCGTTGTATAGACTCACCATGAAATGTCCACACCGTGTAATTAGGCTTAAAACCCCTCCTTTGCAAGCGTTTAATCATTACAACCTTTATCCTCCTTTTATAGTTGTCGCACTGTGGACAGGGGCACCAGTTTGTTTCCTGGCCATTTTCAAATGCAGCTTTAACAAAGTCATTGGTTTTTAGAAACCATTCTTTCGTCATCGCTTTCTGACTAGGGTGACCGGTGTACATCCATGCATGATCACTCATCTTTCCTAGCTACTAAACACACAAGAAATATATATATATATATAATTCAGCATATATGTTAATCAGTTAATCAAGTTTGCCAGTTTTATTATGTCCATGCAACCTAGCTACACGCTAATAGGTAAAGATAGGTCATAATCCCACCCGAGTATATGTAGATTGGGTTCGTTTTCCCATGCTCTGCTCCGGATCCAACACAAAATTTTGGCAGCACCTCCTTGCTATTCTCCTGATACACGTCTCGGCAATAAACAGAGAGGATGTGTATCCGGAGAACAACGGGGAGGCACTGACGAAATTCTGCATCCAATTCGGAACAAAGCATATGGGAAAACAAACCCAATCTACACATACTCGGGCTATCCATGGATAACGTTGGACAATTTGGAAGAATCACGGCTATAAATATATGCAAATTCATGCATATTTATAACTATAACCCTTTCAAACGGTAGACGCATACTGGTCATGCATACTGATAATTTAATGTACCTATATCTAGGAAGTTTCATGTACAGACCGACCCAGAGCTAATTAAGGGGCGAGGAGGAGATGTCATTTGTACTCACCGATGCACGCAGGGGAGCTTGTCGAATGATGGGGAGGTCTTCGAACACAGACGGCACAAATGCACATGTAAATCCATCCGATCAACACAAATATTTTGTGTTCATTAATAAAATCAAAAAATATATGACCTAACACAAATATATGACCTATATAGATGTCATATAGGGTTCCATCAACATTGAGGAACCCCCTAACTCTCTTCTCTGCCTCTCTTATCCTCTCCGATCATTCTCCTAGTGAGGTCCGCGACCGGCGGCCTTTGGAAGGCCGAAGATCACCTTTTCCGTCAACAAGAAGTCGAAGAGGTGTCGGGGTCGGGGGTTGGGTTCAGTGGCGTCGGGGGCGGCGTATTAACAGCTGCGCAGAGTTTTGTGCTGGGGTATCGTCGGGATGTCGTGTCGGGGTGTCGGGCATCGTGTCAGGGTATCCGGGCATCGGGGCATCGTGATGGGGTGTCAGGGCATTGTGTCGGGGTGTCGGGGCGTCGTGTCGGGGTGTTGGGATGTCACCTTCTTCTTCTTCATCATCATCTTCTTCTTCTTCCTTCTTTTCCTTTTTCCTCTTCTTATTCTTCATCTTCTTCTTCCTTCTTTTCCTTTCTCCTCTTCTTTCTTCTTCTCCTCTCTCCTCTTTTTCTTCTTCTTATTATTCTTCTTCTTCTTCTTCTTCTTTCTCCTCCTCCTCCTCCTCTTCTTCTTCTCCTTCTTCTTTTTTTCCTTCTTCTAATTCTTTTCTTCTTTTCTTTTTTCTTTTTCATTTTTCCTTCTTCTTTTCTTCTTTTTTCTTCTAACCTAACTAACTAACCTAATTGACCTAATAAACTAACTTAATAATCTAATAATACTAACCTAATTAGCCTAATAAACTAATAAAACTAACCTAATTATAAACTAACTAAATTAACCGAAATAAAAAACATAAAAATGGAAAAAAGGGGGCGGCCGACGGTGGTACTCATCGGCGGGTGGCGGCGGGGAGGCTTCGGCGGCGGTGGACGGGGGCGGCGCGGGGACGCGGGGGGCGCTCGTGGCGTCCGGGGGCTTCGGGCGGCAGCACGGGCATCGGGGGGTGGTAGGGGCACCGGGGGTGGTGGGGGCACCAGGTGTGGCAGGGGCGCAACGTGGGGGAGGAGGGGTGGGGAGGGGTGGGTGGGTGGGGTGGGGTGGGTGCGGCACAGGGAGGAGGGTCGGCGAGGGGTGGAGTGGGGGAGGGGTCGGGGTTGGGGAGCGGCTCCGGTGGTGCGGCGGTGGCACTGGGGTCGGTAGGGGCAAGAGAGAGAGGGTGCGCATGGGGTAGAGGGAGTGGGGAGCGGGTGGGGCTGGGTACCGTTAGGGGGGCGTCCCATTTGCCGTCTGCAGCGGACAGAAAAGGTTGGGAGGCCGACGGTAAAGGGGTGGGGTGGGGTGGGTGGGTGGGGTGGGCTCCGGCCGTTAGGGCCATCCCCTTTGTCGTCTGCCTTCAGCTTCTGTGTCGTCTGTTGCCAGACAGCAAAGAGGTGGCTGATGGCCAATATGTTTTTTGCCAACAGCCAGCTCTTTGTCGTCTGCGTGCACCTTCTCTGTCGTCTGTTAGCAAACGGCAAAGAGGTGGCTGATGGCAAACATGCTATTTGCCATCAGCCAGATCTTTGCCGTCTGTTTTTTGAAAGTTGACGGCACAGAGGCTCTTTGCCATCAGCCAGTAGACGGCAAAGAACTGGATGATGGAAAATTCCCTGATTCCAGTAGTGTTTGTGAAAGATTGTACTTATGAGAAGAGGGAAGACAACGGGGGCAAGCTCATTCGCAAGGACATGCCCAAGTCTTTCCCTAGCAAGAACACCTTCACCAATAAGACTCATCCAAGGGGCTTGGTGGCCCATGAAGAGTACACCTCCGATGATGACGAAGATGATACAGGTCGTGAGGGGATGGCAACAGCGACCGTCACCATTGCCACTTCCTCCCCTAAGGTATCTCCCTTCGGCGCCACCAACGAGAACCGTATCGCCAAGTGCCTCATGGCAAAAGGTATCAACAAGGTAACCCCCAGCATCAAAACCACTCTCACTACCTATCCTTCCTTGTTAGACCGTGTTGATAATAGTGAGGTAGTGGAACTTGATGAAAATGAGTTTCATAAATTCTTGTGTAAGATCAAAGGTGAAACCAAAAGACACTTTGTTGCTCTTTTGGAACAATTTGGTGAAGCCAATTATCTCATTGAGACTCATGAGGATACTATCTCTAAGATGCAAGAACATAGTCGTGATTACGCTGATGAGATAGCGGAACTATCCATTGCTCTAGAAGAAGAGTGTGGTCTTCGCTTGGCTCTTGAGGAGTCACACAACGTTGATCATGCTAAATTACAAAAAGATCTTGATCATGCTAGTGTTCTTACTCGTGTGCTTAAATCTGAGAAGCTTGCACTTGGGGTTGGCCATGATAGACTCAAGGAAGAATTTCACATACTTGACAAGGCCCACAAGGTCTTGAAAAGTGCTCATTCCTCCCTTAAGGAGTCTCATGATCAACTCCAAGTAAAACTAACCAAGGAGATTTCTACTTGTCCTCCTTTTGTTTTAATTGATAATGCTTGTGCTACTAACCTTTGTTGTGAGCATGTGCATCTTGTGGAGGAGAATGCCAAGTTGAAAGAACAACTTGAAACGGGCCTTGTGACGTGCATCCAAGGCGAGAAAAATCTAAATGATCTTTTGAGTAATCAAAAGGAAGTTGCAGGAAAGAAAGGACTTGGGTTTGCACCCAAGTCTAAGAAGAAAAAGAAAAACAATACCAAGCTATCTTCCTCTCTCAAGGACATCTTTGTCAAAGAGGGTGGGAGTACTCATGAGAAGATGAAGAATAAGAAAGGGTGTGACAATGTAGAGAAGAGCAAGACCACCCCCCACCAACACTACCGGCGATTTTAACCCCTCTTCTGTTTTGTGCCAAACTTTGTTGGTTCTTATTATGAGTACATTGAGTGGGCTATTTGGGTTCCTAAGACCCTTGTATCTAACATCAAAGGACCCATTCAAAAATGGGTACCTAAACCCAAGCATTGATCTCTTGCATAAGTTTGCTTCCGGTGGAGTGTCATGGTTACTCGATAGTGGAGAAACAAATCATATGACTGGGAGCAAGGACTTGGTGGTGGATGTGCATCCAATACCATCTATGCCCACCCATGTCCAATTTGTTGATGCTTCAACATCTAAGGCAATGGGATTTGGTAAGGTGGTCATCTCTCAAGATTTATCTATAGAGAAGGTCATGCTTGTTGAGTCCCTTGCATACAGTTTGCTTTCCGTTTGTCAGCTTGCAATTATGGGCTTTGCCACATTCTTTAATCTTAATACCGTGGCCGTTTTGTGGAGTAAGACTCTTTAATTAGCCTTTGTTGGATATGTCGAGAACGGTCTCTATGTAGTGAACTTTTCAGAGCGACCTACTAAGATCACGACTTGTCTAATGGATAATGTTGATGTGGGGAGGCTATGGCATCGCCAACTAGCCCATGTCATTATGAGGTCTTTGCAAAGTCTCCTCAAAGGGGACCATGTTTGTGGACTAACAAATGTGAGTTTTGCCAGAGATCGTGCTTGTAGTGCTTGTAATGAAGGAAAGCTTCATGAAACAGCTCACCGTCCCACAACTGTCATCTATTCTAAAAGGCCTTTGGAGCTCCTTCACATGGATCTCTTTGGTCCTCATTCTTTTGATAGTCTTGGGGGAAGAAAGTATTGCTTGGTGATTGTGGATGACTACTCAAGATACACTTGGGTATATTTCTTCAAGAGGAAGAGTGAGACTCAACAAGCTGTCATCGACTTTGCTAATGAAGCTCAACATCAACATGAAGCAAAGATATTGATGATTAGAAGTGACAATGGCACTCAGTTCAAGAACTACACCTTAAATGAGTTCCTTAGTGATGAGGGGATCAAGCATCAATATTCAGCACCTTATACCCCCAACAGAACGGTGTTGCTGAAAGGAAGAACCGGACGTTGATGGATGCGGCAAGAACCATGATGGCGGAATTCAAATCTCCGTATAACTTTTGGGTTGAAGCCATTAGCACCGCGTGTCATGCATCCAATTGGCTCTACCTCCACAAAGGCTTGAACAAGACTCCGTATGATATTCTTACTGGGAACAAGCCCAACCTCAAGTACTTCTAGGTGTTCGGTTGTAAGTGTTTCATACTCAAGAAAAGTGTCCGTCTGTCTCAGTTTGAAGCTAGAGCTCAAGAGGGCATATTTGTTGGTTATGCTACAAACTCTCAAGCTTACCGTGTTCTCAACAAGTCCACCAGACTCATTGAGGAGACGTGTAACGTGGAGTTTAATGAGAATAATGGCTTCCAAGTGGAGCAAAATGGTCTTTGTGATGTAGGTGATGAAATTCCTCCTCAAGCCATAAGAAGAATGGGGATTGGTCAAATACTCCCCATTGAGGAACCCCTTATGGCCGAAGGAGAAGGACAATTCTCTACTCAAGTGGAGCCATCAGCCTGGCTAGACCCACACTCTTCCGAAGAACAAAGTGAAGGACCTCAACCAGACGAACTGGATCAAGGAAAAGATCAACCTCATGAAGATGGTGTCGCACCAAATGATGTCCAAGATCATGCTCTAGATTCCGAGCCTGCTCAAGATCAAGTGGAACCCCAAGATCAAGTGCAACCACAAGATCAAGGGCAATCTAGTGAGCAAGCTCAAGATGGTGCCCAAAGTGTTCAAGCAGAAACCCCTCAATTATCAAGCAGGGAAGTCATGAAGCGTCGTGCTACCAGGATAGGCAACAGGCTTCGAGTTTGACAACTTATCTTCAAGAATGTGCTGGGCAGCTTCAATAGAGGGGTAACCACTCGTCAACAATTATCAAACTTTTGTATGCATCACGCGTTTGTTTCGTGTGTTGAACCCCAAAAGGTACATGATTCGCTCGACGATGACGATTGGCTTGAAGCTATACATGATGAACTTAACAACTTCGAGCGCAATCAAATTTCAGAATTAGTGCCAAGGCCAACGGAGGAACATAATGTCATTGGAACCAAATGTATCTTCAAGAACAAGCATGATGCAAATGGTGTTGTCATTCGAAACAAGGCAAGACTGGTGGCGCAAGACTACTCCCAAGTCGAGGGTATCGACTATGGTGAAACCTTTGCTCCTGATGCTCGTCTTGAATCTATTCGCATGTTACTTGCTTTTGCCTCTCATCATGACTTTACATTGCAACAAATGGATGTGAAGAGTGCTTTTCTTAATTGTCCACTAAATGAGTTGGTATATGTTAAACAACCCCCGGGATTCGAGGATTCCAAGTTCCACACTCATGTATACAAACTCAGGAAGGCACTCTACGGTATTAAACAAGCCCCACGTGCGTGGTATGAGTACCTTACTGAGTTGTTGCAAGATCGTGGGTTTGAGATTGGGAAAATTGATCCCACTCTTTTTACCAAGAAGGTCAAACGGTATTTGTTCATATGCCAACAATAATTTGATGATATTATATTTGGTTCTCCTAACAAATCTTTCAATGAAGAGTTTGCTGCACTAATGACCGAGAAGTTTGAGATGTCGATGATGGTAGAATTGAAGTTCTTTCTCGGGTTTGAAATCAAACAAGGAAGAGAAGGAACCTTCATCAAACAAGCTAAGTACACTCAAGACATGCTCAAGAGGTTCGAGATCGAGGACGGCAAGCTAGTCAAGTTTCCCATGCCAATCAAATGCAAGCTCGATAGTGATCCCAATGGTAAAGCCGTGGATCAAAAGGTATATCGCTCCATGATTGTATCATTGCTTTACCTTTGTGCATCTAAACCTGATATCATGTTGAGTGTGGGAATCTGTGCATGGTTTCAACCCGCACCAAAGGAAAGCCGCTATGCAGGAGTCAAACAAATCTTTTGATATTTGGCTCATACCCCAAACTTTGGCTTATGGTACCCCAAAGGAGCAAGCTTTAGTCTAGTAGGTTACTCTGACTAAGAATGGGATGGAGACTGTGTTGGAAGGAAGTCAACCTCTGGAGGATGCCAATTCCTTGGTCGTTCTTTGGTAAGTTGGTCTTCGAAGAAGCAAAATTGTGTGTCCCTTTCTTCCACCAAGGCTGAGTGCGTAGCTGCCGCAAGTTGTTGTTCTTAATTATTATGGATAAGGCAAACTTTAAAGGATTACGGTGTCACTTGTGACAAAGTGCCTCTTTTGTGTGTCAATGAGAGTGCCATCAAGATATCTCTTAATCTGGTGCAACATAGCAAGACCAAGCATATTGATATACGTCATCATTTCATTCGAGATCATATCAAGCAAGGAGATATTGAGGTCCTCTTCATCAACACTCAAGAACAACTTGTAGATATTTTCACCAAACCTCTAGATGAAGCAAGGTTTCGCGAGTTAAGGCATGAGCTAAATATCATTGATTCAAGTAATGTAGATTGAAACCAGGCACACCACACCTCACTCATCATTATATTTGGCTATAGGTGTAGGCATGGATATAGGGGGAGTGTTCTTCTCTCAATGAACTTCTCCTCCCCCTATTATGCATAAATTGATCAAATCTTTCACATTAGCCATTTTTGATGGCACTTGTGCTTCAAAGACGAGCTGTGGTCATGAACCCAAGGATAATTCTTCGCGCTGTCATACCATTTGTCTCAAACATTGGTGGCTTCGGCCAATGCCCACTCTTCGTCAGAAGATTCGGTTATGTGTTCCAGTGTGTACGTGTCTCTTCTTATCTTCATTTGGGTTTTCTATCTTTTTCCTTGTTCACTGGCAAAGTTCAAGTCCATTTTATTGTCGAGGAGAGTAGAGCGAGTTTTCAAGGTTGTTTTGACAACAGGGGCACGGTACTACCGCCCCCAGCACGGTAGTAATTTTTTACTACCGTTGGGCGAGCGGTACTACCGCCCCCAGCACAGTAGTAAATTTTTACTACCGCTGGGAGAGCGGTACTACCACTGGCTAAGCGGTACTACCGCAATGATAGCAGTACTACTGCGCCGCCACGACCCCAGGGGTTATTTTAGGGGAGGGGGCATCTCTTTTCCCCCTTACCCATTCATCATGTGCCCTTCTTCTTTTTCTCTCTCTCCTCACTCAAGTTGCTGCCCAAAAGACTCACCTGATCTCCATGTCCGGCCACCCTTCTCTGATTCTGTTTGGTGGGATCCTCTCCCTCGTTCCATGGACCTCGGTATTGCCCCTCATTCCCTTCATTTTTGCTTCGTTTTTGTTGAATCTAGGGTTAGGGGCATGTATGTGTTCTTTCCTTCATGGCACCATATCCTCTTCCTAGAAGTATTGGGGAGTTCTTAGTGGTATATCTTACATGTAGTAGGGTGACTTGGGTGTTGGGGTGCCCAGCAGTACCATATGTGAGTTTTTGTTTAGTAGGATTGGGGAGTTTTTGTTTCATGGAACTGTCAGATGTGGCACTCTGCCTCCCGTGCGGTACTACTGCTCGAGCAGTGGTACTATCGCTGTGAGAGCGGTACTACCACTGCCAGAGAGGTAGTAAAATTTTACTACCGCTCGAGCAACGGTACTACCGCTGCAAGAGCGATAGTAAAATTTTACTACCGCTCCAGTGGCGGTACTACCGCCCTTCCTTTCACAAACACACATTGTACCCTCTTTTTTGGGATTTATTGTTGCATATTGATCTTTGCCTTGACTTATTGTGTCCTTTGTGTGGTGTTTGCTTTTTGTGTGTCATAGGTGGTGGCTCCAGGCACTCTAACCCACCTCGGGATGCCAGTTCCAAGCGTCCCCGCTCATCATATGTCCCCGAGGGTTCTAAAGTTGCAAAGCGCAATTTCAAGAAGACTACTCAGAAGCCCAAGAACAGTGTTGACTGGGATGCCATGCCACTTGCAGAGCGCATCGAAAAGGTTTGGGTGGAATCATCACGTACGCATTTAGTGCACCACCTTTCCCTTTCTAGAATGGAGCTACATACCTATCTTTGATGCTTATGAAAAAGGGCCAGCGGTAGTACCGCTGGCACAACGGTAGTACTGCTCTAAGAGCGGTAGTAATTTTTTACTACCGCTCCATGAGCGGTACTACCTAGTTTTTTACTACCGCTCCGACGGACTTTTTCGCATACCCCCCCCCCCCCAACAGTAGTAGGCACGATAGTATTTTATTACTACCGTGGTTGGTGAGATGCAGAGCGGTAGTACCGCTTGGCTATTGCTGTGGTGGGTGTGTAACGGTTGGATTTTACCCCCCCCCCACCACCACCATATATAGGTGTCTTCTTCCTTGAGAAGCTTATCTCTTACCTCTCCAAGCTCCATTATTGCTCCATAAGCTTATTCTTGCCCGATCTCTCTCCCTAGCCAATCAAACTTGTTGATTTTCTAGGGATTGCTTGAGAGGGCCTTGATCTACACTTCCATCAAGAGATATTTGATTCCCCCCACTAATCCCTTGCGGATCTTGTTACTCTTGGGCGTTTGAGCATCCTAGACGGTTGAGGTCACCTTGGAGCCACATTCCATTGGGGTGAAGCTTCGTGGTCTTGTTGGGAGCCTTCAAGCTTTGTGTGGAGATAGCCCCAACCTTGTTTGTAAAGGTCCGGTCGCCGCCTTCAAGGGCACCAATAGTGGAATCACGGCATTTCGCATTGTGTGAGGGCATGAGGAGAATACGGTGACCCTAGTGGCTTCTTGGGGAGCATTGTGCCTCCACACCGCTCCAACGGAGACATACTTCCTGTCAAAGGGAAGGAACTTCGGTAACACATCCTCGTCTCCACCGGTTCCACTTGCCGTTATCTCTTACCTTTACTTTGTACTTGTTATTGTTGTGTTGTATTCTTTGCTTGCACTTGTTATCCTTGTAGTTGGCATCATATAGGTCAACTTAAAAAGTACCTGTCCATACCGGACAGTAAGACAGAACGATAGGTCGCACAACATTGCATGTGATGATCTCATGATGACATCAGCTAAAAAATATTGATATTTTCTTTCAACGGGGTATGAAACTACACATGAAAAATAATATATACGCATATACTCTCCCCGTTTCTAAATATAAGTCTTTTAAAGGTTTCATTAAATACTACATACAGATGTATGTAGACAAACTTTAAAATGTTGATTCACTTTTTTGTGTATGTAGTCTTTTAATGAAAATTTAAAAAATATTTATATTTAGGAGTGGAGGGAGTATACATGTATTCAAATCGATGGTAAACTAAAGCCAAACCAATTTCTTATCCAAAAATTGTTTGACCATAGTACTGCATGCATATTGAAACATGTCTTTATCGGACATTTGCTATGATGTCAGCCTTGATATCATCAATATGATGTGAGCCAAAATACTAGCATATACAGGACTAGATACATTTTTTCTGTTCAGTTTTAAATTGTACGGCTAAGTTTTAAATTAAAATATATATTTTTATAATTCATATTACATGTTTTTTTGGCAAGAGAGTACATGTATTTTTTGGTAGGTCGATAGAGTGTAAAACTAAATTACAAATACACATAGTAACACATCCAATTTTTGTGAAGTGGTTAAATTATACACATCAGATTATATCTAAAATTATATATTGAAAATAAAAATAAATGAAGGCTAATATGAAAGTGACCCAGAGAGAAGGTTTCACCAAAAATGTTGTAAGCAACATATTCGGTCATTGCATACAAATTGGGTTCACTTTTTTTTTTATCTGAGTTGTGTTTTTGCATTGAAAGAGCATAGGAATGGTAAAAAAAACAGTACTACACACGAGCTAGTGGGGAAAGTGTTTCGGCGGTATAAAAATATAGGTTTTATATTGATGGTTAGCTGGCACATACAATTAGAATAAGATAGACAGTCCCATAAAAATATGAATATATTGAAAATATAAAAATAAGCCACCACATTCATTCACCGAGGATTAGCTATATTTCACATACGAGTTTCGAAATAACAAAGAAAGGTTACGAACGTGATTTTCGTACCATGTCGTCTCAGGGACTCAATAGCTAATTCTTATAAGCTATAGTTGCAAATAGATGCATCTACCAGCATACAGGGTGTGAATGACACTAGACACAAAAGATCGACGGTTGATATTTGTGCAAGCGCATCTCATTACCATGGATAAATGTTGGAAACACAAATTAGTTTTAATACTAAAATAATTCTTTTCAATATGCTAAATATTAAAACTTGACAAAAATAACATGGACGCAATCTCAAAATGCATTCTACACTGATTGATAGTTTGTGGATAGTGTTGTTGAGAGAATGGGCAACAATTGACGAATACACCATGTTAAAAGGGGTGGATGGTGTGCGGAAGCTTTTAGATGCATGAAACTGTGTAAGGTATGTTGGGAAACGTCGCATGGGAAACAAAAACTTTCCTACGCGCACGAAGACCTATCATGGTGATGTCCATCTACGAGAGGCGATGAGTGATCTACGTACCCTTGTAGATCGTACAGCAGAAGCGTTAGTGAACGCGGTTGATGTAGTGGAACGTCCTCACGTCCCTCGATCCGCCCCGCGAACAATCCCGCGATCAGTCCCACGATCTAGTGCCGAACGGACGGCACCTCCGCGTTCAGCGCACGTACAGCTCGACGATGATATCGGCCTTCTTGATCCAGCAAGAGAGACGGAGAGGTAGAAGAGTTCTCCAGCAGCGTGACGGCGCTCCGGAGGTTGGTGATGACCTTGTCTCAGCAGGGCTCCGCCCGAGCTCCGCAGAAACGTGATCTAGAGGAAAAACCGTGGAGGTATGTGGTCGGGCTGCCGTGGGAAAGTCGTCTCAAATCAGCCCTAAAACCTCCGTCTATATAGGTGGGAGGGAGGGGACCTTGCCTTGGGGCTCAAGGAGCCCCAAGGGGGTCGGCCGAGTCCAAGGGGGGAGGACTCCCCCCCAAACCGAGTTGGACTTGGTTTGGTGGGAGGGAGTCCCCCTTCCTTCCCACCTCCTCCTTTTTTTTCTTTCCTCTTGATTTTCTTCTCCTTGGCGCATAGAGCCCTTTTGGGCTGTCCCACCAGCCCACTAAGGGCTGGTGTGCCACCCTCAAGGCCTATGGGCTTCCCCGGGGTGGGTTGCCCCCCCCCCCCCCGGTGAACTCCCGGAACCCATTCGTCATTCCCGGTACATTCCCGGTAACTCCGAAAACCTTCCGGTAATCAAATGAGGTCATCCTATATATCAATCTCGTTTCCGGACCATTCCGGAAACCCTCGTGACGTCCGTGATCTCATCCGGGACTCCGAACAACATTCGGTAACCAACCATATAACTCAAATACGCATAAAACAACATCGAACCTTAAGTGTGCAGACCCTGCGGGTTCGAGAACTATGTAGACAAGACCCGAGAGACTCCTCGGTCAATATCCAATAGCGGGACCTGGATGCCCATATTGGATCCTACATATTCTACGAAAATCTTATCGTTTGAACCTCAGTGCCAAGGATTCATATAATCCCGTATGTCATTCCCTTTGTCCTTCGGTATGTTACTTGCCCGAGATTCGATCGTCAATATCCGCATACCTATTTCAATCTCATTTGCCGACAAGTCTCTTTACTCGTTCCGTAATACAAGATCCTGCAACTTACACTAAGTTACATTGCTTGCAAGGCTTGTGTGTGATGTTGTATTACCGAGTGGGCCCCGAGATACCTCTCCGTTCACACGGAGTGACAAATCCCAGTCTTGATCCATACTAACTCAACTAACACCTTCGGAGATACCTGTAGAGCATCTTTATAGTCACCCAGTTACGTTGCGACGTTTGATACACACAAAGCATTCCTCCGGTGTCAGTGAGTTATATGATCTCATGGTCATAGGAATAAATACTTGACACGCAGAAAACAGTAGCAACAAAATGACACGATCAACATGCTACGTCTATTAGTTTGGGTCTAGTCCATCACGTGATTCTCCTAATGACGTGATCCAGTTGTCAAGCAACAACACCTTGTTCATAATCAGAAGACACTGACTATCTTTGATCAACTGGCTAGCCAACTAGAGGCTTGCTAGGGACGGTGTTTTGTCTATGTATCCACACATGTAAATGAGTCTTCATTCAATACAATTATAGCATGGATAATAAACGATTATCTTGATACAGGAATTATAATAATAACTATATCTATTATTGCCTCTAGGGCATAATTCCAACAGTCTCCCACTTGCACTAGAGTCAATAATCTAGCCCTCACATCACCATGTGAATTACATTGTAATAAATCTAACACCCATACAGTTGTGGTGTTGATCATGGTTTGGCCGTGGAAGAGGTTGAGTCAGCGGGTCCACTACATTCAGATCCGTGTGCACTTTGCATATATTCACGTCCTCTCCCTCGACGTAGTCGCGGATGAGGTTGAAGCGTCGTTTGATGTGTCTGGTCTTCTTGTGAAACCGTGGTTCCTTTGCTAAGGCAATGGCACCAGTGTTGACACAGAACAAGGTTATTGGATTCAGTGCGCTTGGCACCACTCCAAGATCCGTCATGAACTACTTCATCCAGACACCCTCCTTAGCCGCCTCCGAGGCAGCCATGTACTCCGCTTCACATGTAGAATCTGCTATGACGCTTTGCTTGGAACTGCACCAGCTTACTGCACCCCCATTAAGAATAAATACGTATCCGGTTTGCGACTTAGAGTCGTCCGGATCTGTCAAAGCTTGCATCGACGTAACCTTTTACGGCGAGCTCTTCATCACCTCCATACACGAGAAACATCTCCTTAGTCCTTTTCAGGTACTTCAGGATATTCTTGACCGCTGTCCAGTGATCCACTCCTGGATTACTCTGGAACCTACCTGCCATACTTATGGCTAGGCTAACATCCGGTCTAGTGCACAGCATCGCATACATGATAGAACCTATGGCTGAAGCATAGGGGACGGAGCGCATATGCTCTCTATCTTCATCAGTTGCTGGGCACTGAGTCTTACTCAATCTCGTACCTTGTAGAACTGGCAAGAACCCTTTCTTGGACTATTCCATTTTGAACCTCTTCAAAACTTTATCAAGGTATGTGCTTTGTGAAAGTCCTATCAGGCGTTTTGATCTATCCCTATAGATCTTAATGCCTAGAATGTAAGCAGCTTCTCCTAGGTCCTTCATAGAGAAACTTTTATTCAAGTAATCCTTTATGCTCTCTAAAAACTCTACGTTGTTTCCAATCAGTAATATGTCATCCACATATAATATTAGAAACGCCACAGAGCTCCCACTCACTTTCTTGTAAATACAAGATTCTCCAACCACTTGTATAAACCCAAATGCTTTGATCACCTCATCAAAGCGTTTGTTCCAACTCCGAGATGCTTGCACCAGTCCATAAATGGATCGCTGGAGCTTGCACACCTTGTCAGCATTCTTAGGATCGACAAAACCTTCGGGTTGTATCATATACAATTCTTCCTTAAGGAAACCGTTAAGGAACGCCGTTTTGACATCCATCTGCCAGATTTCATAATCGAAAAATGCAGCTATTGCTAACATGATTCTGACGGACTTAAGCATCGCTACGGGTGAGAAAGTCTCATCATAGTCAACCCCTTAAACTTGTGAAAAACCCTTTGCCACAAGTCGAGCTTTATAAACGGTCACATTACCGTCAGCGTCCGTCTTCCTCTTAAAGATCCATTTGTTCTGAATGGCCTTGCGGCCCTCAGGTAGTACCTACAAAGTCCACACTTTGTTCTCATACATGGATCCTATCTCGGACTTCATGGCTTCCAGCCATTTGTTGGAATCTGGGCCCACCATTGCTTCTTCATAATTCGCAGGTTCATTGTTGTCTAACAACATGATTGACAAGACGGGATTACCGTACCACTCTCGAGCAACACGTGGTCTCGTCGACCTGCGTGGTTCGAGAGAAACTTGAACTGGAGTTTCATGATCATCATCATTAACTTCCTCCTCAACCGGCGTCGCAATGACAGAGGTTTCCCCTTGCCCTGCGCCACCATCCAGAGGGATGAGAGGTTCGACAACCTCGTCAAGTTCTATCTTCCTCCCACTCAATTCTCTCGAGAGAAACTCCTTCTCGAGAAAAGCTCTGTTTTTAGCAACAAACACTTTGCCCTCGGATTTGAGATAGAAGGTGTACCCAACTGTCTCTTTTGGGTAACCTATGAAGACGCACTTTTCCGCTTTGGGTTCCAGCTTTTCAGGCTGAAGCTTTTTGACATAAGCATCACATCCCCAAACTTTAAGAAACGGCAACTTTGGCCTTTTGCCATACCACAGTTCGTATGGTGTCGTCTCAACGGATTTTGATGGTGCCCTATTTAAAGTGAATGCAGCTGTTTCTAATGCATAGCCCCAAAATGATAACGGCAAATCAGTAAGAGACATCATAGATCGCACCATCTCTAATAAAGTACGATTACGACGTTCGGACACACCATTACGCCGTGCTGTTCCAGGCGGTGTTAACTGTGAAACAATTCCACATTGTCTTAAGTGAGCACCAAACTCGAAACTCAGATATTCACCCCCACGATCAGACAGTAGGAACTTGATCTTCTTGTTACGATGATTTTCCACTTCACTCTGAAATTGCTTGAACTTTTCAAATGTTTCAGACTTGTGCTTCATCAAGTAGACATAACCATATCTACTTAAATCGTCAGTGAAGGTGAGAAAATAACGATATCCGCCGCGTGCCTCCACGCTCATCGGACCACACACATCGGTATGTATGATTTCCAACAAGTCACTTGCACGCTCCATTGTTCGTGAGAACGGAGTCTTAGTCATCTTGCCCATGAGGCATGATTCGCACGTGTCAAGTGAATCAAAGTCAAGTGACTCCAAAAGTCCATCAGCATGGAGTTTCTTCATGCGCTTTACACCAATATGACCTAAGCGGCAGTGCCACAAAAATATGGCGCTGTCATTGTTAACTCTAACTCTTTTGGTCTCAATGTTATGTATATGCGTATTGTTATCAAGATTCAATATGAACAATCCTCTCACATTCGGTGCATGACCATAAAAGATGTTACTCATAGAAATAGAACAACCATTATTCTCTGACTTAAAAGAGTAACCGTCTCGCAATAAACAAGATCCAGATATAATGTTCATGCTCAACGCAGGCACTAAATAACAATGATTTAAGTTCATCACTAATCCTGACGGTAACTGAAGTGACACTGCGCCGACGGCGATTGCATCAACCTTGGAACCATTTCCTACGCGCATCGTCACTTCATCTTTCGCCAGCCTTCGCCTATTCCGCAGTTCCTGTTTCGAGTTGCAAATATGAGCAACAGAACCGGTATCGAATACCCATGCACTACTACGAGAGACGGTTAAGTACACATCAATAACATGTATATCAAATATACCTGATTTTTCTTTGCCCGCCTTCTTATCTGCCAGATACTTGGGGCAATTGCGCTTCCAGTGACCCATACCCTTGCAATAGAAACACTCCGTTTCCGGCTTAGGTCCAGCTTTGGGTTTCTTCGTCGGATTGGCAACAGGCTTACCGCTCTTCTTCGAATTGCCTTTCTTGCCTTAGCCGTTTCTCTTGAAACTAGTGGTCTTATTCACCATCAACACTTGATGCTCTTTACGGAGTTCAGACTCTGCGACTTTCAGCATCGCAAACAACTCGCCAGGAGACTTGTTCATCCCTTGCATGTTGTAGTTCAACACAAAGCCTTTATAGCTTGGCGGCAGTGATTGAAGGATTCTGTGAGTGATAGCTTCTTGCGGGAGTTCAATCCCCAGCTCAGCTAGACGGTTTGAGTACCCAGACATTTTGAGCACATGTTCACTAACAGATGAGTTTTCCTCCATCTTGCAAGCATAGAATTTATCGGAGGTCTGATACCTCTCGATCCGGGCGTTCTTCTGAAAGATAAACTCCAACTCCTGGAACATCTCAAATGCTCCATGACGCTCAAAGCGACGTTGAAGTCCCAGTTCTAAGCCATACAAGACTGCACATTGAACTATTGAGTAGTCCTCCTTACGTGCTAACCAAGCGTTCTTAACATCCTGATCAGCCGTAGCGGGTGGTTCATCTCCTAATGCAGCATTAAGGACATAATCCTTCTTCCCAGCTTGTAAGATTAGCTTAAGATTACGAGCCCAGTCTACAAAGTTGCTTCCATCATCTTTCAACTTAGCTTTCTCTAGGAACGTATTAAAATTCAGGATGACTGTCGCGTCAGCCATGATCTACAACACAAATATATTCAAAGTGGACTTAGACTATGTTCAAGATAATTAGAGTTTAACTTAATCAAATTATTTGCTAAACTCCCACTCAAAAAGCACATCTCTCTAGTCATTTGAGTGGTTCATGATCCACTTACACTAGCTCAAGTCCGATCATCACGTGAGTTGAGTATAGTTTCAGTGGTAAGCATCCCTATGCTAATCATATCATCTATATGATTCATGATCGACCTTTCGGTCTCATGTGTTCCGAGGCCATGTCTGCACATGCTAGGCTCGTCAAGCTTAACCCGAGTGTTCCGCGTGCGCAACTGTTTTGCACCCGTTGTATGTGAACGTTGAGTCTATCACACCCGATCATCACGTGGTGTCTCGAAACGACGAACTGTAGCAACGGTGCACAGTCGGGGAGAACACAATTTCGTCTTGAAATTTTAGTGAGAGATCACCTCATAATGCTACCGTCGTTCTAAGCAAAATAAGGTGCATAAAAGGATTAACATCACATGCAATTCATAAGTGACATGATATGGCCATCATCACGTGCTTCTTGATCTCCATCACCAAAGCACCGGCATGATCTTCTTGTCACCGGCGCCACACCATGATCTCCATCAACGTGTTGCCATCGGGGTTGTCGTGCTACTCATGCTATTACTACTAAAGCTACTTCCTAGCAAAATAGTAAACGCATCTGCAAGCACACACGTTAGTATAAAGACAACCCTATGGCTCCTACCGGTTGCCGTACCATCGACGTGCAAGTCGATATTTCAATTACAACATGATCATCTCATACATCCAATATATCATATCACATCATTGGCCATATCACATCACAAGCATACCCTGCAAAAACAAGTTAGACGTCCTCTAATTTTGTTGTTGCATGTTTTACGTGGTGACCATGGGTATCTAGTAGGATCGCATCTTACTTACGCAAACACCACAACGGAGATATATGAGTTACTATTTAACCTCATCCAAGGACCTCCTCGGTTAAATCCGATTCAACTAAAGTTGGAGAAACCGACACTTGCCAGTCATCTTTGAGCAACGGAGTTACTCGTAACGATGAAACCAGTCTCTCGTAAGCGTACGAGTAATGTCGGTCCAAGCCGCTTCAATCCAACAATACCGCGGAATCAAGAAAAGACTAAGGAGGGCAGAAAAACGCACATCACCGCCCACAAAAAATTTTGTGTTCTACTCGAGAAGACATCTACGCATGAACCTAGCTCTGATACCACTGTTGGGGAACGTCGCATGGGAAACAAAAAATTTCCTACGCGCACGAAGACCTATCATGGTGATGTCCATCCACGAGAGGGGATGAGTGATCTACGTACCCTTGTAGATCGTACAGCAGAAGCGTTAGTGAACGCGGTTGATGTAGTGGAACGTCCTCACGTCCCTCGATCCGCCCCGCGAACAATCCCGCGATCAGTCCCACGATCTAGTGCCGAACGGACGGCACCTCCGCGTTCAGCACACGTACAGCTCGACGATGATCTCGGCCTTCTTGATCCAGCAAGAGAGACGGAGAGGTAGAAGAGTTCTCCGGCAGCGTGACGGCGCTCCGGAGGTTGGTGATGACCTTGTCTCAGCAGGGCTCCGCCCGAGCTCCGCAGAAACGCGATCTAGAGGAAAAACCGTGGAGGTATGTGGTCGGGCTGCCGTGGGAAAGTCGTCTCAAATCAGCCCTAAAACCTCCGTATATATAGGTGGGAGGGAGGGGACCTTGCCTTGGGGCTCAAGGAGCCCCAACGGGGTTGGCCGAGTCCAAGGGGGGAGGACTCCCCCCCCAAACCGAGTTGGACTTGGTTTGGTGGGAGGGAGTCCCCCTTCCTTCCCACCTCCTCCTTTTTTTCTTTCCTCTTGATTTTCTTCTCCTTCGCGCATAGAGCCCTTTTGGGCTGTCCCACCAAGCCACTAAGGGCTGGTGTGCCACCCTCAAGGCCTATGGGCTTCCCCGGGGTGGGTTACCCCCCCCCCCCCGGTGAACTCCCGGAACCCATTCGTCATTCCCGGTACATTCCCGGTAACTCCGAAAACCTTCCGGTAATCAAATGAGGTCATCCTATATATCAATCTTCGTTTCCGGACCATTCCGTAAACCCTCGTGACGTCCGTGATCTCATCCGAGACTCCGAACAACATTCGGTAACCAACCATATAACTCAAATACGCATAAAACAACGTCGAACCTTAAGTGTGCAGACCCTGCGGGTTCGAGAACTATGTAGACATGACCCGAGAGACTCCTCGGTCAATATCCAATAGCGGGACCTGGATGCCCATATTGGATCCTACATATTCTACGAAAATCTTATCGTTTGAACCTCAGTGCCAAGGATTCATATAATCCCGTATGTCATTCCCTTTGTCCTTCGGTATCTTACTTGCCCGAGATTCGATCGTCACTATCCGCATACCTATTTCAATCTCGTTTACCGGCAAGTCTCTTTACTCGTTCCGTAATACAAGATCCCGCAACTTACACTAAGTTACATTGCTTGCAAGGCTTGTGTGTGATGTTGTATTACCGAGTGGGCCCCGAGATACCTCTCCGTTCACACGGAGTGACAAATCCCAGTCTTGATCCATACTAACTCAACTAACACCTTCGGAGATACCTGTAGAGCATCTTTATAGTCACCCAGTTACGTTGCGACGTTTGATACACACAAAGCATTCCTCCGGTGTCAGTGAGTTATATGATCTCATGGTCATAGGAATAAATACTTGACACGCAGAAAACAGTAGCAACAAAATGACACGATCAACATGCTACGTCTATTAGTTTGGGTCTAGTCCATCACGTGATTCTCCTAATGACGTGATCCAGTTGTCAAGCAACAACACCTTGTTCATAATCAGAAGACACTGACTATCTTTGATCAACTGGCTAGCCAACTAGAGGCTTGCTAGGGATGGTGTTTTGTCTATGTATCCACACATGTAAATGAGTCTTTATTCAATACAATTATAGCATGGATAATAAACGATTATCTTGATACAGGAATTATAATAATAACTATATTTATTATTGCCTCTAGGGCATAATTCCAACAAGGTATTCATAACAATGTTGCGAGAGGAGACGAATGGACAACGATAAAACAATGTTGTCTTGGTTAAGAAATCTCTAGGATAAATTTTAAAACTATTGTCACAAGAAGTTCAACCTTTAGTGACACTACCATTCCACAATGAACCATATATGACATCTTCGGTTATGAAGAATGTGTGTAAGAAAATTTAAGTATTTATGTAAAAATATGTTGCATGGTTTTATGTAAACATTGTATAGTATTATCTGTGTAAGGTGTTCATAACTTTATATTAGTGCACTCACATAGAAATTTGTGACAAAGTTAAAGGTACACAAGAACCAAGTCATTCTCCGAAGCAACATACATAACATTATATATGAAATCTAAATACATAGCATCAATATAGCCTTCTTAGATCATATGTTTGAATTCAAACAGAGTTTCCTTTTCATGAACATATCTAAATTCCAGATTTATGTTATTGGCACTAGGAGGAGCTACCTTCCGAGGCGCGCATCTTGTGAGGAACCGGGCTCCCGTCGTCGACCCAGAGCTTCTTTGGTGGCGGTCGCGTGGGCCACTTTCAGTGCCGAGGCTGCTAGGCCCCAAGGAGGAGGTACGTCGCCGTGTCAGGGAGGAGGACGAGCACGTCCGTCGCTACATGGAGGCGTTGGAAGCCAGGTTCTCCAATACCTGGCAGGTTCTTCAGGGATCTCACCCAAGAAATGATCCGGTGATGGTTCCTGCTCTTTGGGTGTCCATCGCCCGCGCCTCAGTACAGCGGCAACTCTTTGTTGGTTGATCAGTTCAATATTATTCGAGAGATGTATTAGTGATGTATTCAAGATTATATATTCGATAATATTAAGTGATTATTGGATGATGCATTATTTAAGTGGATTATTCGATGTATTAGTGATATTATATATACATGATGATCTTGCTAGCTAAAGTGAATACTAAACTGTTTTATCTTTAGACCATGATCAACAGGATGTCTTGTACGGTATGATACACTGTGGAAACAAAGAGAATGAAGAAGATGATGATGATTGCACACAATACCTTAACCCATCCGATGAGGGAATTGAGGAAGAACAACCAAGAGGCGAAGGGAACTAGACGACGATGATGCTGAAGAAATTTGTCGGTCATTGATGCGATAACATTAGGTGGAGAACCAACTGATCCCAAAAAGAATGCAAACAAATTTGTCGGTCAATGCGGAGTTATTGTCAGGGACCAAATCCCTATCTCCATTCTAGAATGGTATAGGCCAAAGCAAGATCGAGGAGTTAGTTTTGTGGACGAAAGAGCAAAAAATCTGCTTTGGGATACGCTCATGACACATTTCACCCTACTAGAGCATTTCTCAGATGAAGAACGTGAGGAAGTCAAGAAGTTTGCTCTTAAGAAGATGGCCACCCAATTCTGCAACTGGAAGAAAAGGTTATGGACCGACTTCGGCAAACAAGGCAAGACTCCAGAATTCACTCGACAATACGATAAGATAAAGATCACTGGGACTTATTTGTGGAGTTCAAGCAATGAGAAACAGCTCAGGAGCGGGCGAGGATAAACAAGCAAAATGCTCACAAAAAAGAGCATCACCATTCTCCGGGGCAAGATGGCTACAAGAGTGGCATTCATAAGTGGGATGAACTCGAGCAGAAGATGATTGATGCAGGGATCACTCTGCAAACATCCAATTGGCCTGAAAGGTGCAGGAATTGGTTATTTGGGCATGGGGGAAAGTTGGACCCAAACACAGGGTTGATTGTGGAGCAGGCGCATCTTAAACATGCCTCTCAAGCTATACTTGATGCAATAGAAGATGCTCGAACCGGGGTGTTCCAGCCCGATATAGAGAACAAGAAGCTTACACGCGCCCTCAAGAATCCTGAACACCTGGGACGAACACGAGGCAAAGGCGTTATTCCGTGGATTGAGGGATTTAAGAACTGGGGCGATTACAGAAGCCATGCGAGAAAGAAGAATCAGGAGTCAGCCAGGAAGAAGCAGGATGTTGACCAGCTTGCGGGTTTGGAACGCAAATTCATGCGGCAGCAGGAACAGATCAACACACGTAGCCAGCAAAGGACGCCTCAGCTGCGAGAGCAACGAGCAGATCCATCATTGGATAGTACCGTCCCATCGACGCCGAAAAGCAGCATGGGATCCATGGGGGCCCTTGCTGATGATGCACTGTTGGCTAGCTACCCCGTGGATGAAATCAAAGAGACACAAAGTTGTGAGCTTCACATGAAACTCAAGAACATATCCGTGAAGGCAACGTCGGCTATGCTTTAACAATTCCCCGTGGTGCAACCTTCCATAGCACTCTGATTCCACCTGGCTATGCTCGTGTCTGGGTGGATGAAGTGATGCCGGGATATGAGTCACTACAGCTCGACATTCTTGGAGGTGAAAGGCAGCAGACACTGCAATAAGTCATAGGTGGCCTCTGCTTATGAAGAAAGGACTCCATCACTACAGGAATCACCTTCTTTGCCATTTGCCATCACAGACGGCAAAGACAAATACCCGGACGGCAAAGACAGTACCACAGACGGCAAAGATTGTCACGGCCGGCAAATTTTCTGCGTCAGCCTACGACGGCATAGGACCTTCTTTGCCGTCTGCCCCCCAAAAGCGGACGGCAAAGCTCTTTGCCGTCAGCTTTCCTGAGGAGCAGTCGGCAAAGAGTTTGGGACGGCAGCCGAGAGGCGTTGCCTCCGTTAGGGGTTAACGGAGCCGTTGCCGTCTGCCTGCTCGGCAACCTTTGCCGTCTGCCTCCTCGGCAACCTTTGTCGTCCGCCTCCTCGGCAACCTTTGCCGTCCGCCTCCTCGGCAACCTTTGCCGTCTGCCGTGTCCTCCCCTCCCTCCTCTCTCCACTTTTGTATTCTGCCCCCTCCTCTGTGCCCTCTTCTTTGCCGTCTGCCTACCCAGCAGGCAGACGGCAAAGAGACTATATGGCCAGCTGCTACTGCCCAGGTTGCATAGCTGGGCGCCACGTGGCACCTTTCCCGTCCGCTGGCAGACGGCAAAGGCCTTTGCCATCAGCTGGCAGACGGCAAAGAGCCTATATTGTCTATTTTTTATTTATTTTTTCTATTTCACATCACATATACATATAATTCAGAGCACATATATCATAAATAGATCACAACACATATATGATATACATATAAAGCTCATCAATGCCATTTGTTCATCAACGTACATCCCATATATCAAAAGAACCAACACATACGAAGTTTCATCCATATATACATACATATAGTTGCACATATATTGTTCATCAACACATACAAAGAACCAACACATTGTTCATCAACTCAAATAAAAACGGAAACTAAAGCACTCCAACGCCAGCTTCCATGCATGTAGTACATCCAATCTGCAAAATGGGAATAAGAAAGTAAGTAGAAGAAGAACAACAACATATATATGACAAATAAGCTAAATTGAAGAAGAAAGAGAAGAAGCAATAAGAGAACAAGGAGAAGAAAAACAAGGAGGAGGAGGAGGAGGGGAAGGGGAAGGAGAAGGACAAGGAGAAGAAGAAGGAGAAGAAGGAGGAGAAGGAGGAGAAGAAGGAGAGAAGAATAAGGAGAAGAAGGAGGGCTCCTTCTCCTTCTCCTCCTTCTCTTCTTCTCCTCCTCCTTCTTCTTCTTCTCCTCCTCCTCCTTATTCTTCTCCTTCTCCTTCTATTCTTCTTCTCTTCTTCTTCTTCTTCTTCCTTCTCCTTCCTTTTGAGCTAAATATTCCAATTATGTCATTTTAGAGGAAAACAAGCTAAGTATATAATATTCATGAGCTAACCAAGGTTCTTATGCCATTTTGAGCTTATTATGGTATTTTGGAGCTAAATGGGCTAATTATGTCATTGTTGGGTTAATTAAAGCAAGGATAATATGAAAGAGGAGAAGAAAGAGGAGGAGGAGGAGAAGAAGAAGAAATCAAGAAGAAGGAGGAGGAGGAGGAGAAGGAGGAGGAGGAGAAGGATAGAAGGTCCTTGGCCTTCTCCTCCTCCTCCTCCTCCTCCTCCTCCTCCTCCTCCTCCTTCTCTTCTTCTTCATCTCTTCTTCTTCTTTCTTTTCATTTTGCCTATTTCTTCTCCTCTTCTCCTCTTGTTGGAGCTAAATTACCTAATTATGTCTTTTTTGAGCTAAATATTCCAATTATGTCATTTTAGAGGAAAACAAGCTAAGTATATAATATTCATGAGCTAACCAAGGTTCTTATGCCATTTGAGCTTATTATGGTATTTTGGAGCTAAATGGGCTAATTATGTCATTGTTGGGTTAATTAAAGCAAGGATAATATGAAAGAGGAGAAGAAAGAGGACGAGGAGGAGAAGAAGAAGAAATCAAGAAGAAGGAGGAGGAGGAGGAGAAGGAGGAGCAGGAGAAGGATAGAAGGTCCTTGGCCTTCTCCTCCTCCTCCTCCTCCTCCTCCTCCTCCTCCTCCTCCTTCTCTTCTTCTTCATCTCTTCTTCTTCTTTCTTTTCATTTTGCCTATTTCTTCTCCTCTTCTCCTCTTGTTGGAGCTAAATTACCTAATTATATCTTTTTTGAGCTAAATATTCCAATTATGTCATTTTAGAGGAAAACAAGCTAAGTATATAATATTCATGAGCTAACCAAGGTTCTTATGCCATTTTGAGCTTATTATGGTATTTTGGAGCTAAATGGGTTAATTATGTCATTGTTGGGTTAATTAAAGCAAGGATAATATGAAAGAGGAGAAGAAAGAGGAGGAGGAGGAGAAGAAGAAGAAATCAAGAAGAAGGAGGAGGAGGAGGAGAAGGAGGAGGAGGAGAAGGATAGAAAGGTCCTTGGCCTTCTCCTCCTCCTCCTCCTCCTCCTCCTTTTTCTTCTCTTCTTCTTCATCTCTTCTTCTTCTTCTCCTCTTGTTGGAGCTAAATTACCTAATTATGTCTTTTATCAGCTAAATGGGCTAATTAGGTCATTTTAGAGAAAAACAAGCTAAGTATATAATATTCCTAGGCTAACCAAGGTTCTTATGCCATTTTGAGCTTATTATGGTATTTTGGAGCTAAATGGGCTAATTATGTCATTGTTGGGTTAATTAAAGGAAGGATAATATGAAAGAGGAGAAGAAAGAGGAGGAGGAGGAGGAGAAGAAGAAATCAAGAAGAAGGAGGAGGAGGAGGAGAAGGAGGAGGAGGAGAAGGATAGAAGGAGGAGGAGGAGGAGAAGGATATTATCTTCTGTTCCCCGGCTCTCCAAGGAGCCGGAACCCTAGCCTCCGCCGCACCTAACCCTAGCCGCGACGGCGCCATCTCGCCGGCGCGTCCGCTCCAGCCCTCGCTCCCCTCCTCCCTGCCCTTACAACCTACGCCGGAGGCCCGGTAGGAACCCTAGTCCTACCAATTTGGTATCCAGAGATTCCAGGCTGATCATGTCGCTCCCTCCACCACCGCCGCCGCTCAACACCACCACCGCCCCACTGCCGCAAACCACCACCACCGCCCCGCCGCCGCTGCCGCTCACGTCCGGGACCGCTCCCTCGCCAGTGTCGATCATCACCGCGGAGGAGCCGCTCCCCATACTCTCGCCCGAGGCGATATCGGGCACCCTGCGGGAGCTTGTCCAAGCGGTCCGAGGCATCAGCCTCTACCTCGCTGGGACCCAACCCCCGCCGCCGAGCGTCGCCTAGACTACCTACGGGCCGCCGTCGCTGCCGTGGGCCACCCCGGCCTTCCAGCCACTCCACGGAGGGGCGCCGCCGCCGCCGCCGCAGCTGCTGCTACAGCACTACCACGCCGCGGGCACTCCCTGGCCGGTGTGGCCGGCCACCACTGCGCCGCTGGGGGGGCTGCCCAAATAGTCGCTACCGGCCACCACGGCGCAGGCTCCGGCGCCGCACCAGCAGCCGCCGCCGCCATCGACAGCAGCACCTCCAGCGCCCCGAACCACCGGTCGGCCCCTGCACCAGGTGCAGTTCCCGTCATCGCCATCGCCAATTCCCGCGTGGGCAGCCGGATCATCTTCGGGTCCGATCTATACCCCGGCACCGGAACACTCGGCGCCCTCTCTGCCGTTCGAGCGGTCCTCCAGCTCGGCGCCCTACGGCCCGGAGTTTCCCGACCCGGCATACGCGAGGCAACCGACATCCGCGGCTCCCGGACACGGCGGGCCGACATCTCCTCGGTTCGCTAAGCTGAACTTCACCACTTACGACGGCACGGAAGACCCCCTCAACTAGCTCAACCAGTGCGAGCAGTTCTTTCGGAGGCAGCGGACGCTCGCGTCGGATCGCACCTGGCCGTGGACGACGCGTTATCTCAGGACAATTGCTCGACTGGCCTTGGCCTCCTCCTCCTCCTCCTCTTTATGTCTTTTTTCAGCTAAATTACCTAATTATGTCTTTTTTGAGCTAAATTACCTAATTATGTCTTCTTGGAGCTAAATTGGCTAATTATCTCATTTTAGAGGAAAACAAGCTAAGTTTGGAGGAGAAACTTACCGTAGTGGTCATCAAGGAGGAGAAACACCACGGTTGCTCGCGCCGGCTTCGTTTGGAGACGGTTGCCCTGGAGAAGGGTCGTGCGATGCCGCTCGGGAGTTATTCTGCAGAAAAGATATTTTGCAATGTCTCAGTTAGCATGATGACACTCAATTATTAATACTAGTTTATAATGAAACTCACCGTGCCAATCGAAGAGAAGACGGGCATCGGCGGAGGGACTTGACCGCTCTTCTCGCACAAACCCTGAAGAGTGGGTCGTATTAGTTAGTATTGAAACAGACATTACACACATGATTTGGCTAATGTGAAAAAAACATACCACAAAAAGCTCGTACAGGGCCCGTTGACCCGCCTCATTCCGGGCCCTCTCCTCCTCAAGCAATCGTGCCGTGCTCTGGTCCCTCTCATCAAGAGCAGCCTGAAGAGCAGCCTGGCTTGCCAATCTCTCTTTCTCAAGAGCAGCCTGGTTTGCCGCTCTCTCTTTCTGAACAGCAGCCTGAAAAACCATTCCTCGTTACCACAGTAATGATCTATGGTGACACACATAATGAAATGGATGAAAGTGTTCTTAGTCCGTACAACTAACCTCGATGGCAAGTTCGACTGGCCATGGACGACGCGTTATCTCAGGACAGTTGCTCGACTGGCGCGCCTTGATCTCCGGAAGAGTGAGTGGACAACGTATTATCCCATCTCCAATGGCTATCGAGCCATGGGGCCTCCCGCCACCAGATATCATCACCAGCTATGGATCCAAAGGTTCCTGGCTAGGGTTAAAGTCATCCCCTTCCGTAGCCTTCCCCGCGTCCCTGTATGCCACGAGCTTCTGGTGGGATGATATGTTGGTGAAGTTACTAGGATCATCCAAGTCAGACTCAGAGAATGCCTTCGCCTTCTTGTACGAGGCAGTATGGGCCATGTCATAAACGTCGTACAAGTGTGGCATCTCAGTCTTATTGTGATGCGCCTAAAAGAGAGGAACAAAATATTAGCATAAGAATGAATTGCATGAATCATGAAGCAAATCACATACCCAGTTTCGTCCAAACTGAAGTAAGTTGGCGCTACCTTGATGGTGTGGCACACCAACCATTTGGCTACGCCGATCCTTCGCATTATCGTGGACGGCTCGCCAGCTGCCTGTGCACCACTCATCAACCAACGCCTCCCAACAATCCATCTTATCCGCACACCATCTCGGGGGCACCTGTAAGTTATTAGAAAGAATTTTCAGCGCTATGCCTATGAATGAAATCAAGAAAACTACGTAGAAGGACTTAAGAATAGGTAATTACCTTCATGTATTGCTCCTTCTTCAGAAACTTTCCGCGGCAATCCTTCTTCTCCTTCTTAATACCAAGCGTGGCGTAGTAATCTCGAATAGCCTGCGGCCGAGCCTCGTGGCGCAAGTTCTGTAGTAACCGCCTACACTCGACCTCGAGAACCCTGGCCGCCGCCTCCTCATATCCATCCTCACACCTATAGAAGGTCTGCAATCAAACGTGAAAACACCGATTAGTACAATAATTAGGTATATGCTTAATTTTAGATTCTGTAAAAGGATAATTTACCCAAAAGCTCCTGATCACCATCTCGGCCCTCGTGTGGCACAAGACACCATCTATAATCTCCTCCGGCGGGGCCTGCGCAGCCTGGTAGTGCTCCCAGGTAAATCCTAGTGTAGGAACCTGACCCTCACCAGGCAACGTGACAAACCCCGGGAAATTTGTCCGGCAAAGCACACCAAGGACGGAGTTCGGCCTGCGGACTCCAAGAGGGTGTACCCATCCCCTACAGTATGATAAGGTCAACGCATTAGATATTTGAACAAACTTGAAGGCAAAAGCTAAAAAAAGGGTAAATGTACTTACCTATCTCCTTCAGGTTTTATCACCGGCCTCTGCTCGCGGGTAGCCGGGGCGACCGGGAGACGTGTACTACCACGCTTGTACACGGTAGCCGGGGCCCCGTCCACCTGCACATCGCCCTCGCTATCCGTAAGCTCATCCCCGCCATCCCCGCCCCCTGAGCCACCCGGACCCTCGGTCCAATCCGGCAACTCGGTACGATCCGGCCAAGGCTCCCATCCGGACCTCTCCACGTCGGGTGAAGCCTCCGGAACCGTAGTCTCCTCCGGCTGCTCCTCGGCCGAATGCACCTCGACCCGAGGCTGCTCCTGGACCGGAGTCTCATGGGACGAATGCACGTGAACACCAGGCTCCTGGACCGGAGTCCCCGTAGCCTCCTCCGCAAACGGGTCGACCATACTAGTCCTATGCTCGGGTGAATGAGCTGGTGGTGGTGGCGAGGAAGTCTCAACAGTCCTCCTGGATCTTCCGCGGCCACCACCTCTCCCTGTACCCTTCCCCTTCTTCCCTACCCGACCAGCACCTCTACCAGCGGGCAATGCGGCCGACGAAGAAGAACCCCCGGCTGGTGTCGAAAGACTGTCTGCCAAGGCTCTACGGAGAGATAGGGGTGGAAGGGAAGTACCACCCCTCGTGCGGGGCGCTTGGGAAGAACCCGTCGAGCGCTCTGGACCCGCGCCCACCATCTTTCAACACCTGCCATGATAAAGATTAAAATAAATTAGTACAACATAAAAAAATTGAATGACTGACATGAATAATAATATGTACATGAATAATAAATATTAAAATATATATAATTTAAGTTGTGAATCTTACAAACTAATAATCATCATCAATAAATGCATCATCATCATCACTATCACGCATGTCTTCATGAATGACATGCTCATCGGGTTCAACGGCGTGAAGTTGTGAAAGGCCTTCCTTTAATCGTTGAAGCATTGACAGGTCATCCCCATCAGTAACCTCTACGAGTTCCAGGTCTTGTGGTTCCGGCTCAGGGATGGAGTCGGATTCATTGTCGCTGTCTACTTCCATGTTCTTGGATGAAGCACGGCGGTTCTTGAAACGTTTCTTGGAAAGACGTGCTTCTTGGAAGAATTCTCCATCATATGTGTCTGGGTTAATGTGAGGTTCATAATCCTGTTCATTTGGGAGAGGTGGTCTGACATGTGGCGGCACTTCATAAACAACATACCAACCTTCCAGATTCTTATCCGTTTGGCATGCCCACGGTAGGTAGAAAACTTGGGTCGCCTGTTGAGCCGTAATATAGACATCAGGAACATCTAAATGGGTGTTTGGATTGATTTCGACTAGTCCTATATGTTCATGAGTCCTTCTAGTCTCCTTCGGCTGGAACCAATAACATTTGAAGACTACGACGTTCGGTGGGTTTTCACCATAGAATTGAAGTTCATAAATTGCTTCAACTCTTCCATAATACTCGATAACACCTTCGCCGATAGCAGAGACACCACAATTTGTAGATTTCCGGTCGGGCATAGATAGCTCTTTGCCAAAGGTACGAAAGAGATACCCGTTGATGTTGTATTTCTCAAATGAACGGACCTTATAGTCAAAACCGTTAGCGACTTGTCTCAATTAGGCGTCCATAGACTCTGAATTAGCCTACAAGTTTAATACGAAACGGTTGTTGCATTAGCCGCAAGTTAGACCAAGAATGAAATGGTCCATTATTGATAATTACCGTTTGTTTGAACCAAGAGATGAAACCGGGATAGCCGCCTCCTGTCTTTGAGAGAAGCTCATACTCTTCGACGGAATCATTTTCGATCACCGCTCCATCCGAGAACTTGACGACGTAACGGCTCTTTGAAATATCCGGGAATAAGAGCAGTTCAAATGAATTAGAAGTTAAGGGAAAATGTGTCGAGAACTCACTCGATGTACGGCCGCACTTGTGTTAGGTTGTTGAAGATATACAAAGAAATGTTCCGCCATTCTTCGATATCCAACGTTATTGGTTTCGAAGCACCGGTTGGTGCAAGCTTCCCTTTGAATAGGCTGAGGTTGGACCCACCTTTTTAGGGTCTCCATCATTGTGCCGAGGCTTAGGATTATGCAAATGATGATTTTTGGCTTCGTAGTGTGTTGTCACAAAGTTTGCCACCTCCTCAGTAATGAATGCCTCAGCCATCGATGCTTCAATTCTACGCTTATTTTTACATTTAGCTCGAAGGGTCTTCTGCATCCTCTCAGTTGCATAGCACCAACGATCTTGCACCGGCCCACCCAATCTTGCCTCGGTCGGTAGATGTAAAATCAAATGCTGCATTGGATTAAAGAAGCCCGGTGGAAAGATCTTCTCTAACTTGCACAACAACTCTGGTGCAAACTCCTCCATGTCTTCTACCATGCCAGGCGACAATTCTTTCGCACAAAGAACACGGAAGAAATAGCTCAGCTCCGCCAGTACTAGCCATTCATCCTCAGGAATAAAGCCACGTAACATCACCGGCATTACCCGCTCTAGCCATATGTGCCAATCATGACTCTTGAGACCAAAGATTTTTAATTTTTCAAGACTCGCTCCCCTCTTTAGATTCGCTGCATACCCATCGGGGAACATCAAGTGCATTTTGACCCACAAGATAATTTCCCTCATAGCTGGCCTTCCAAGATTGAACCAGGCCTTTGGCTTCGACCACTTCTGCTTTCCTTTGCCTTCTCGCATGTTTTGTAATGGTCTATGACATAGTGTCTCTTGATCGACTCTAGCCTTAATATTATCCTTTGTCTTCCCATCTATGTCGAACAATGTACCAAAAATAGCCTCTCCGATATTCTTTTCAGTGTGCATCATGTCGATATTGTGTGGAAGAAGGAGGTCTTTGAAGTACGGCAGATCCCAAAAGCATGGCTTGTGAGTCCATGCGTGTTTTGAATTATACCCCTTGAAATACCCTAGATGCTCTGAATCAGGCTCGAGGGCGTTTAACTGATCCAGGATCTGTTGGCCTGTGAACGCATGTGGTGCCAAGTTTTTGACAACTTTACCTTTGGTAAAGTTCTTCTTGTCTTTTCTGAACTGATGGTCAGGATCCAGGAACTGTCTATGCAAGTCAAAGCAAGAATACTTCCGACCCTCCTTCAACCAATGAAACTGAAGAGCTGCCTTGCATTGGGGGCACGGGAACCTTCCATGCACACACCATCTAGAGAATAGCGCATACGCTCGCAAGTCATGCATAGATTACATGTACCACACATGCATTTTGAAGTTTTCTTTTCTAGCGGCATCGTATGTCTTGACCCCATTTTCCCAAGCTTCTTCCAATTCATCCTTAAGCGGTTGCAGGTACACATTCATATTCTTCCCCGGATAATTGGGCCCTGGAATTATCAACGTCAGAAATATGTTCTTTCTTTGCATAATCTGCCCGGGGGGAGATTTAGTGGAATGACAAATACAGGCCAACAACTGTATTGGGTTGCCGTCATGCCGAAGGGATTAAAACCATCCGTGGCGGCGCAGACTCGAGGATTCCTTGGATCTGCCGCTTTATCCTGATGCAATCCATCGAAATGTTTCCACGCTTCCCCATCCGATGTGTGTACCATCATCTTATTCCCATCCGCATCTAGTTCGGTTCTTTTGCCCAATTTGTGCCATGTCATCTGTCTGGCTGTCTCTTCGACCATGAAAAGACGTTGAAGTCTTGGTACGATTGGCATATACCAAAGAACACTAACTGCGATTTTGGTCTGCCTCTTCTCACCCATACCGTTGTCTACCACAAGATACCTACAAGACTCGCAAATGGGACAATAGTCCAAGTGTACATACTCCTTCCTAAATAAGACACATCCTTTCTCACATGCATCTATCTTCTCATAGGGCATCTTAAGTACACGAAGTATTTTGTCCGACTGGTACAGGTTTGCAGGCATGACATGGCCTTTGGGTAGGAAACGTCCAAATAGTGTCATCATCGCGTCGTAGCATTCTCTTGCCAAGTTGAACTGAGCCTTCAGAGCCATTACTTGTGCAATTGCATCCAGCTGACAGAGCTCGGTGTGCTCATGGAGAGGACGTTTTGAAGACTCCAACATTTCATAAAAGGCCTTTGCAGATTCCTCCATCTCATCTTCCGAATCCCGAGCATCATCAAAGTCTTGCACCATGTCTTCGATCCCAGTACCATGCTCGTCCGTGCGACGACGGACCACCTCAGCTCTTGTGCGTTGTATAGACTCACCATGAAATGTCCACACCGTATAATTAGGCTTAAAACCCCTCCTCTGCAGGTGTTTAATCATTACAGCCTCTGTCGTCTTTTTATAGTTGTCGCATCCAGGACAGGGGCAATAGTTTCTTTCCTCGCCATTTGCGAATGCGGCTTTCACAAATTCCTTTGTTTTTAAAAACCATTCTTTCGTCATCTCTTTCTGACTAGGGTGACCGGTATACATCCACGCACGATCACTCATCTTGCGTAGCTACTAAAGACAGAAGAAATATATTTATATATAATTTAGCATTTATATTCATCTTTCGCCATTTTTATTACGTCCAGGCAACCTACACGCTAATAGGTAAAGATAGGTCCTAATCCCACCCGAGTATGTGTAGATTGGGTTCGTTTTCCCATGCTCTGCTCCGGATCCAACGCAAAATTTCGGCAGCACCTCCCCGCTGTTCTCTTGATACACGTCTCCGCAATAAACAGAGAGGATGTGCATCTGGAGAACAACAGGGAGGCACTGACGAAATTCCGCATCGGATCCAGAGCACAGCATACGGGAAAACGAACCCAATCTAAACATACTCGGGCTGTCCATGGATAATGTTGGACAATTCGAAAGGATGGCGGTTATAAATATGCAAAGACATGCATATTTATAGATGTCGCCCTTTCGAACGGGAGACGCATACTGGTCACGCATACTGATAAATTAATTGAATTACCTAAATCTAGAAAGTTGCATCCGGAAACCGAGCCACAGTAAATGAAGGGGCGGGGAGGAGATGAAATTTGTACTGACCCACGAATGCAGGGGCGGAGCTCGTACAACGCACGGGCAGGTCTTCGCACAGCAGAACTCACAGCGACGAGACAACTATCACATGTAAATCCACCCGATCAACACAAATATTCCAATTATGTCATTTTAGAGGAAAACAAGCTAAGTATATAATATTCATGAGCTAACCAAGGTTCTTATGCCATTTTGAGCTTATTATGGTATTTTGGAGCTAAATGGGCTAATTATGTCATTGTTGGGTTAATTAAAGCAAGGATAATATGAAAGAGGAAAAGAAAGAGGAGGAGGAGGAGAAGAAGAAGAAATCAAGAAGAAGAAGGAGGAGGAGGAGAAGGAGGAGGAGGAGAAGGATAGAAGGTCCTTGGCCTTCTCCTCCTCCTCCTCCTCCTCCTCCTCTGTTATGACCGGCTTGGCTCGCAAGTTATCTTAGGTAAATTAATTTAGGAAAGTTATCTTAGGCTCGAGTTATAAATACTAGTTGTAAGACATCAATTGAGATCAAGCAATAAAGATATTATCTTCTGTTGCCCGGCTCTCCAAGGAGCCGGAGCCCTAGCCTCCGCCGCACCTAACCCTAGCCGCGACGGCGCCATCTCGCCGGCGCGTCCGCTCCAGCCCTCGCTCCCCTCCTCCCTGCCCTTACAACCTACGCCGGAGGCCCGGTAGGAACCCTAGTCCTACCAATTTGGTATCCAGAGATTCCAGGCTGATCATGTCACTCCCTCCACCACCGCCGCCGCTCAACACCACCACCGCCCCACTGCCGCAAACCACCACCACCGCCCCGCTGGGACCCAACCCCCCCGTCGAGCGTCGCCCCCACTACCTACGGGCCGCCGTCGCTGCCGTGGGCCACCCCGGCCTTCCAGCCACTCCACCGAGGGGCGCCGCCACCGCCGCCGCAGCTGCTGCTGCAGCACTACCACGCCGCGGGCACTCCCTGGCCGGTGTGGCCGGCCACCACCGCACCGCTGGGGGGGCTGCCCCAACAGTCGCTACCAGCCACCACGGCGCAGGCTTTGGCGCCGCACCAGCAGCCGCCGCCGCCATCGACAGCAGCACCTCCAGCGCCCCGAACCACCGGTCGGCCCCTGCACCAGGTGCAGTTCCCGTCATTGCCATCGCCAATTCCCGCGTGGGCAGCCGGATCATCTTCGGGTCCGATCTATACCCAGGCACAGGCACTGCAGCAACCGCCCGGACGGGGCGGCCGCCAGCTCAGTCGACCCGTGCCGACCCTTCCAGCACCGGGCCGGCCTCCGCCAGCCGCAACGGCCGCACCTCCGGCCGCCACACGGACCTTCCGCAGGTTGTCCCCGGCCGAGCAGCAGGAGCGTCGACGTCAGGGTCTTTGCTTTAACTGCGATGAGCCCTACACGCCGACACATGTCTGCCCCCGCCTCTTCTACTTGGAGACGGTCGACTACACCGAGGCGGACGAGACGAACGACGCACCAGACCCGGCCGCAGATTCTACGGCGACGGCCTACGTCGTCTCTCTCCACGCCCTCGCCGGCATCCGCCATGAGCGGACCATGTTGCTGCCCGTGACGATCCATGGAGAGCAGCTGATCCACTCTTCTTATTTTTTTCTTATTTTCCTTTTGCCTTTTCCTTTTATTCCTTCTTATTTTCCTTCTTCTTCTTCTTCTTCTTTTTATTCTTCTTCTTCTCCTCCTCCTCCACTAGCTCTTCTTCTTCTTCTTCTCCTTTTTTCTTCTTCTACTTATTCTTCTTCTTCTACTTTTTCTTATTTTCTTCTACTAAACAGGAAACTATCTACTAAATCTACTAATTAACTAATAGAAACTACCTACTAAATCTACTTATTTATTCTTCTTCTTCTTCTTCTTCTTATTTTCTTTTTTCTTTTTTCCTCTTATTCTTCTTCTCCTTCTTCTTGTTTTCTTCTTCTTCTCTTCTTCTTCTTCTTCTTCTTCTTCTTCTTATTTTATTTTTTCCTCCTATTCTTCTCTTCCTCTCCTATTTTTCTTCTTCTTCTTCTTGGTTCTTCTCCTTCCCTTCCTTTTCCTTCTTCTTCTTTTCCTTCTTCTTCTTATTTTTTTCTTCTCCTTTCTCCTTCTTCTTCTTCTTCTAAACCTAAACTAACTAAACCTAAACTAAAACTGAAACTAAAACTAAAACTAAACTAAAACCGAAACTAACCTAACTAAAACTGAAACTAACCTAACTAAATCTGAAACTAACCTAACTAAAACTGAAACTAACTAAACTAAAACTGAAACTAACCTAACTAAACCTAAACTAAAACTGAAACTAAAACTAAACTAAAAGTAAGAACTAATTAAACAAAAACTATTAAAAAAGAAGAAACTTACCAGGGGGAGGAGGGCCGCAGGGGGTGGAGGAGGGTGCAGGGCGGCGGTGGGGTGGGGTGGGGAGGTGGGGTGGGGGCGGCGGCGGCGGCAGGGGCGCAGGGAGGAGGAGGAGGGCCGCAGGGGGGGCGCAGGGCGGCGGTGGGGTGGGGAGGTGGGGTGGGGGTGGCGTCGGCGGCGGCGGCGGTGGGGCGGCGGCGGCGCTCGGGGCGCAGGGAGGAGGAGGAGGGCCGCAGGGGGGGCGCAGGGCAGCGGTGGGGTGGGGAGGTGGGGTGGGGGTGGCGTCGGCGGCGGCGGTGGTGGGGCGGCGGCGACGGTGGGGCGGCGGCGGCGCTCGGGGCGCAGGGAGGAGGAGGAGGGCCGCAGGGGGGGGGGCGCACGGCGGCGGTGGGGTGGGAGAGAGAGAGTGCGTGGGAGAGAGGAGAGAGGTGGGGCGCGCGGTGACCGTTAACTTTTGGGGGGTCCATCCCCTTTGCCGTCTGCCACTGATCCCCTTTGCCGTCTGCCACGGACGGCAAAGCTAGTCAGGCAGACGGCAAAGGGGTGGGTGGGAACGGGGTGGGATGGGGAGAGAGGAGGGGTGGGGTGGGATAGCTTTGCCGTCTTCCATCCCCACCTTTGTCGTCTGTTGACAGACGACAAAGAGGTGGCTGATGGCAAATATATATTTTGCCATCAGCCTCCTCTTTACCGTCTGTTTTTTGCCAACACACGGTAAAGAGGTTCTTCGCCGTCCGCTGGCTGATGGCAAAGATTTGGCAGACGGCAAATAAAGGAATTCCAGTAGTGCATCTTTTTTCCAAGGCCACCGACTCCTCCTCCAAGTTCGCCACACCAGCCGACTCCACCCCGCCACCCCGCCACCGAAAAGCCATTTCATTTTCTGTCAAAGAACCAGAGTCCAAAGCGGAATAAGCCTAGGAAGAAACGCACCCCTCCTCCCCCGCCAAAGTTGGCTTACGAGAAGACCATAGAGGAAATGGACGAGACAGTGGCTGCTGAGTTGCAGGCCCATAAAGACAAGAGAAAGTCTGCACCAAAGGATATAACACCTATGGAAGACGTCAAGCGCGTTCTGGCCAATCCTGCGGACCCGCCGCCTCCGAAGATAGTTAAATCATACTATGACCGCTCTATTGCCAAGTCATATCAAAAAGGGCAAACGAAGGCGTCACTCCTTACTAGAAGAAGCAGTAAAACCATTCCCCAGCTGGGAGAACAGCCAGTGCAATCGATCCTGACGCTCAAGGTGGGTTCCGATGAGTTCGTAGTCGATCCCGATGTTGCTCAAAAGATGGCTATGGAGGCCGGTGTCACCGTTGCACAACTCCTAGGCAACAAGAGCATTCCCGCCATGATGGAAGGGAGTAACCAACTAGTATGGACATTTCAATCCAAGAAACCTCTCGTCAGGCCTGAGCTTGTCAAGCAGCTACCAACGAAAATGTACAAATTGCATACCAGGTACATGAAGGAAGAAGAACTTGGGTGTCAGTCCCTAATGGTGAAAGTCAAGCCAGAGCATTTCTTCAATTGCAAAGATTTGTGGATTGAGAATCCAGAATTTTGGCAGTTATACAATCAAGATGCACTGGACAAATCTCTCGTCAATTGCTATTGTTTCTAAGTGATTTCTTTCTATAATTCAAGTCCCTAGCTCATCGGCTCGTTCATTTCCTCTAATTATCCTCACTATATTATTTTGTGTGTGTGGTGTTATCAAGAATGAAGATGCTTGAAATGAAAAGAGATGGACTATATGGCATTGGCTTCATTGACCCAAATACCATTTCTGAAAAGGCGGCATTAGAATACCCAGAAGAGACAGAGGAGTAATTGTTTCGGTTTTTGGAGATACTAAGTCACAATGAAAAAATATGATTTCCTTACAACTTCAAGTGAGTGTTACTTCTGTCTTGTACTATAAATTCTATTTTGCTTACCCGATCGATGTTAAGTTTACTTATAGTTCTTGATGAGTTGCATGCATGCCCGTTTATACAACACATATTCCACTTTATCCTGCTCATCATTACGATTGACCAGGGAAAAGTTCACGTACTCGACTCACTAAGAAAAGACGAAGGCGAGTACATGTCCCTGATGTTGATGTTAAACCGATAATTTCAATCATTATCGCACTATATCGGCCTCTTTAGTTCATTAACTGTTATCAATTAATCAACGACTCCTTTTATTATTTTTCTTTGCCGGGCAGGGTTTGGAGCCGGTTCATCAAGAATGTTCGCGGTGAATGGAAACCAGAGCTGCGATGGACAACGTCCAGGGTAATTAAGTAGTACTAACTACGTCCATGCATCTCTTTAATTCTAGTTTTAATACCATTAAAATGCTTGATTATTATGTGACTTAATTCTATTCTCGTAAAGTTTTACATGTGACAGCAACTGGGGAATAATCTATGTGCGTACTTTGTTTGCAAGAACATTCGCTCCTTTACGACCGAACTGCCCACTAAACCAGGAACTCTTGGGGTACGTAAAAAATATTCACAATTTTTATATTCATGGTCTAATATATATATATGCATATATAAAATATTCATATTGGTCTCCTTCTTTAAAAGATGATGGAGAAGCGGGAGGAACTCCTCTGAACGGAATGCATACGAGCACTTCAAGAGGAATTTGTCGGGTTTTTGCTAGATCAGGTCATAGATCCCAAGGAAGAATATCACTTCACCGATTAATGCATGCATGTAATTGATCTGCAAGGTGTAAGAGAAATTGTATATATATATATATATGCATGTGTGTATGCATATATATATATATATGGTCGTACGAGATATTCTATGATATACGCCCTACAAGAAATTCTATGATATATTTGAAATGAAAAAGAATTAAATGGAAAACAGAAAATGAAAAGCAAAAATAAACAATAAATCCCAAAATCCCAAAACCCCCAAACCCCAAATCACATAATACTTTAGTCCTGGTTGGTGTTATCAACCGGTAATAAAGGTCCCTGCCCCCTGGCACACTACGATAAGCCACGTGGAAGGGATTTAATCCCGGTTTGTGGCAAACTGGGACTAAAGGGGGGCCCTTTAGTCCCAAGTTAATAGTCCCGGATGGTGAACCGGGACTGTAGGCCCTTACCAACCGGTACTATAGCCCCGTTTTCTACTAGTTCTTATAAATTCTCTTATACCCTAAAAACATCAGAAGGAGTCCCGAAACATTTTTTACGCCGCCACAAGTCTCTATTCTCATGGAAGGCGACCTGGAGCTCCGTTCCGGCACCCTGTCGGAGGGGTATCGATCACGGAGGGCCTCTTCATCAACCTTGTTGCCCTCACGATGGTGTGTGAGTAGTTCACCACAAACCTACATGTCCATGGTGAGTACCTAGATGGCAATCTCTCTCTTGGATCTTAAATACAATGATCATGGCATCTTCGCTTTGATCCATATGATGTAATTCCTTTTGTGCTGTGCGTTTCTTGGGATCCAATGAATTGTGGGTCTATGTTCATATTATTCATGATAAAGATTTGAGTCTCATCTGAATACTTATATGATTCTTATGTGCATGCTTATGATAGCTTCGTAATTCTGTGCGATCTATTGAAATAGTTTGGCCAACTAGATCGATATTTCTTCCGCGAGAGAGGTGCGTTGTAGTAGGTTCAACCTGAAGAATTTCTATATCCTAGTGATATAAGGGGAGAAGATGCATCTTTGTGTTGCTACTATTAAGGATAAAACGATGGGGTTTATTCATATTGCTTGAGTTTACTTTGTCTACATCATGTCATTGTTCTTCATGCATTACTTTTTTTAACTTAATATCTAGATGCATGCTGGATAGAAGTCGGTCCGTGGAGTAATAGTAATAGGTGCAGGCAGGAGTCAGCCTATTTTTTTATGGACGTGATGCCTATATACACATGGTCATTGCCGTGAATATTGCATAACTGTCCGCTTTTCTGTCAATTCCCAATAGTAATTTGTTTACCCACCGTATGCTATTTTTTCATGAGAGATGCCATTAGGGAAAACAATGGCCCTGGGGTCTATTCACAACATATTGATCAAACCTTCAATGTCGTGCTGCCATTTACTTGTTTTTATTTTATCTTACTATCTACAATTATCTACACACCTCTCTCACTTGCAAATAACAAGACAAGATGATTGACAACCCTCTTGCCTGCGTTGGGTGCAAGTTGTTTGTTCTGTTGTGTGCAGTCTCTCAAGACGGTTGTGGTTGATATTCCTATTGGTTCGATAAACCTTGGTTTCATAACCGAGGAAAATACTAACCACATTGTGCTGCGATAACCCGTTCCTCTTCACGGTAAACCCAATGCAGATCACAAGTATGAGATACCGAACGATGCCCCATCGAGATTGAAGAAGGCCAAAAGCTCGCTCTACATCTTTCCGAACAGTCTCTTGCTCTTGGAAAAATCTCTTTCTCTTCTCTCCTAGAGGGTTGGAGACTGTCTTCACAAGAGTAGACCATCATGGATAGATACCGTGAGCTAGATAGTATTCATTGGTGTATTGGTGGCCATTGATCTCGACATTGACCTGTGGGCAATTGCCTTCTGCCATCCTAGAAAACATCAGAGACCGCTGGAGCACATTGATATCGTTGTGAGATCTGGCCATGTCGAAGAAAGAGTGCCAAATCAAGAGATCTTGGAAAGCCACGGCCTCAAGTATGATAGCTCAAGCTTGGACATGGCCCTCGGAGATCTTGGGGACGCCGTATCCTAATGACAGAAGTGCATTTCTGGTAAGAGGAGAAGACAATCGTTCCAAGAGCATCCCTCTTGCACTCGAAATAGTTATCGTACTTGACCACCCACTCTTGAATACGGTTGAACACATGCCTAGCCATATGAAAACGACGTCGAAACATGTGATGTTTGAAGAGTGGGTTTGGGGTCTCGGAGTAGTCCTTCCAGAGTAGGAAATGACCACTCTCCCGGTTGTGATTCAGTGACGGCGTGTGCCCTGGTATGGAGCCCCTAAACCGCGTCCGCTCCATACTAAGGTGGTCATGGACGACCAATGCAGCTGCCACGATCTCCTCATCGTCGAATGAAGAATCATCCGAATCACAAAGAACATTGTAGAAAAACACATCGTCGGAGTTCATTCGTACCTTGTGGGCAAAGCGTCGAACAACTTACGTACGTCCTGTAAGAATCCAGTCAATGAGGAGCCTCACACCCCACCGAGACAAAGTAGTGGAGCTAGGCGGCGGTGGGAGATGAGACTGCCGGGAGGGTGAGTCTACGAGCGGTTAGCTGGCGGCGTCGGTGGAAGTGGGCGGCAGGGCGGGAGGGAGCGTTGGAGGGGAAGGGGAAGAGGAGAATGGCATACGTGCCACTACTGGTGGGCCAAAGGGAAGAGAAGGGCGACCGACGCGGGCGTCCGTCCCGTGTCCGAGCCGACGCAAATCCGGCTCAAATTTGAGCGTGTAATGGGTCGCGCGGGGACAAAAAATGAACGCATGTCCGTTTGGGTCGATGCGTTGGGACCTGTTTTTTGTGTGTGACGACCCAAACGAACATGGGCGGCCGAAATGAATCACCCGGTTGGAGTTGGTCTAAAAAATTTACGGGCACGCCTTTTTCACGGATATGATGGGGCCGTTTTTTTGGTCCATCCGTCCGGTATAACACAGCTGACCGAAGTTTTCAGATACATTACTATTAAAACGATTTTATATTATGGGATGGAGGAAGTATGTGCTATTAGGGCTGCAAAGGAGTCGAGTTCGAGCGAGTTGTACTTGGCTCAACTCAACTCATATTGAAATTCAAGCGAGCTCAAACTGAGTGAAGCTCACTGTCGAGCTGTAAAACTTGACCCGTGTTCAACTTGTAACAATCTCGAGTCGATCTCGAGTTAGTTTCGAGCTAAATGGGACAGTAAAAAATATAAATCTTCGAGGATGATTCCAACAAGATAAGGCAAATCAAGACATAAGAAAGCACTACAAATATTATTCCAATCAAGACGATGATAATGTAGCTTATTCAAAGTAGTTCGACTTATTCTTTAATAACCAAAAGTCTAGCATAAACGTAAGATGACAATTCATGACAGATATATAATTGGGAAAACAAATTATTCGTCGAAGATCATAAAAAGTTGTAGTATAGTGTAGACCGTAGATGGTCTTGGAGTTTGTAGAGGTTGCGAGTTCACGCGCCGGTCGATGGTCAGGCATGGTCATGGTGGGAAACTAGGTGAAGGGTTGGAGGCCCACATGTGTTAGACTGATGGATGAGGTTGTGCTGTGAATCTGTAGAGCGGTGACTATACCTAGTAAAATATTTTTCACTTCGGCTAACGGTACTCTCAATCAACTGCATCCTATGCAAGAGTATTTTACATATGAATAGTGCAACTATAACTCGGATCTTGAAAAGAGCAGTAAAACGTATACATATGTCATTCAATGTGAAAATGGAAAAGGGGCCTACTTCGATCGATTATACTACCATCTCGTCGTTCTCATGAGAGCTCATCTTGCAATGTTGCAGCAGGTGATGGTCTTCGTGGAAGAAAGACAGAAAAATGAAAGAGCATATGCTTGGGAATTCTGACCAAAAGCAACAAGATATTAACACACACACAATCATGTACCATAATAAGGCTTAAACTTCCTCTACACTTAATTAAACTTCCATGTTTGCTAATAAACAAAATGAAAAAAAAATCACGGTGATAATAAATTATTCTATTTTCATTCAATATATGACAGGATAATTTAATATAGTTATGATGTTAAGCCGAGCTATCGAGCTAAAATCGAGCGAACGAGTATCGACTCAAGATCGGTTTGTTTCTCGATCGAGCTAAAAAAAAGTCCGTACTTAACTCATTACTTTTCGAGTCGATCTCGAGTCGAGCCAAAGGACGAGTCGATCTTGAACGGATGCAGCCCTATGTGCTAGGGATGCTATAAGACATAGAGTATCATGTATGACACTGGACAGTTGTGCCGGCCCGAAATGTCGCTTCCTACTTTAGGAGCCGAGTCGATTTGATTCTTGCTACTAGTAACAAAACAAAACTGAGAGCGTCATGGATGGAGCGTGACCGCGACTGCGAGCCGTATCTTTACCATCGATGGAATAAATGCGTAAAACGACGGCGAGGCACGGCAGGAAACGCCATGAGGCAAAGGGAGGCGGAGAAACCCGAAGCAAACCATGGAGGCCAGTCAGCGCTTCGGCCGAGCCGCCCAACCACCGCCGGCCACGTAACCGCGCCGAAGGGACAGCTGGGCCAGAAGCTCGAAATACAAGATCGCAAAAATAAGTTTAGCAACTCGTAAAAAGGGAAAAGGAGCAAGCAAGTGGAATGGGATCCCCTTTTAAAACCGCGAGCACGCATCCCCCCTTCGCCTCCTGTCCCCTACGTCAACGGCCAAACTTCCTCCTCCTCCTCTTGGTACAAATTCTCCGGCGACGAATCGGGGGTCCTGTTCCTTCGGGCCGCCCATGGCATTCGCGGCCCAGGCGGCGCGGCTCGCCGCCTCCGCGCTCGTCGCCGGCGTCGTGGTGGCGGTGGTGGTGATGCCGGTGCCGGCGGCCGGAGGGGTGTGCTTTGACAGGATATTCAGCTTTGGGGACTCGCTCACGGACACGGGCAACTTCCTGCTCTCCGTGCCGGACGACTTCCCGGACCCCGCGCGGAGCCTCCCCTACGGCCAGACCTTCTTCGGCCGCCCCTCCGGCCGCTACTCCGACGGCCGCAACCTCCTCGATTTCTTCGGTAAAAACAACAAAGACATAGTTTTCTTTTTTTCAATTGGTTCTGTCGTATGCTCTATCGTTTCATGTCGCCTGCTGCTCGACCTCGACTGGAATCCTCTACTTCATTGCTTCAAAGAGATATTATTGGTTTTTAATGATTGATGCCCAAATTTCCCTACTACTTCCTCTGTACCGTAATATACTTGTAGTTCAGGAACTTGTCGTAGTCCTCCCCAACAACAAGTATTTTTTTATTTTTTTTGAAAAGGAACAACAACTATTTAGGTCGAGAGGGAGTAGCATTTTCATGCGTATATGTGTGGATTTTACTCAACAGTGGCAGAGGTGATTAGTTCCTTTGTCACCTTCCTGAGCACCCGATGTGTGGTGACGGGGAGAATCGCGCTGCGCTCTTGATTTCTCTTCAAGCAACGGATTCATCATCGTTTCTTTTTAGGGGCCGCGGTAAGCGTGCGTGCTGACACTATAATACGCCCATTCCCTGCTACTTGCCCGGCGTCAACAGGGACACATGTGTGCAACTGCAAAGGTTGCCGATTAAATAACTCACATTTCTGCAAACTGTATTTCCGGTTGCAGTTTGGAGAGTTTACAAGCAGCGTACCTTCCATTTTTTTAGTGTAATGCGAAAATGAAGCTGTGGGTTGTAAAGAGGTTGCAAATACCCCATAAGTAAATGCAAATACCAACCTCATACAAGTTGTATCCCCAAAAGTTGCTTACCTTCCCCAGTTCTCCCCAACCACTAGACCATCAATGGCATCATCTCCTTCAAAAGATATACAACTGGCCGCTCCAACCACCTGTCCACCTGTGTATTGTCATTCACATCATCACGTGGTCAACCCTTCCATGTTGGACTTTCAGTGTTTTTGTTTTCATTTACCTTTTGGGGGCTCCTTGATGTTTTCGCATTTTACCAACTTTCCTCAATGGTTTCTGACATGTGCTGGCCTCCTTGTTATGACCAGCTGAAGCATTCCGACTGCCTTTTGTGCCACCCTACCTTGGCGGTGGGGACTTCCTGAATGGCGCTAATTTTGCGGTTGGGGGTGCGACTGCGCTCAACAACTCCTTCTTCCGAGAGCTTGGTGTGGAGCCTACATGGACACCACACTCCCTTGATGAGCAAATGCAGTGGTTCAAGAAACTGCTTCCGTCCATTGCCTCCACAAAGTCTGGTATATATAAATCTTCCACAGTTCCTGTTGCTTCATCTCTGTGTGCAACCATTACCTGTTTAAAGATTTAGGAATAAATGGAAAACAATTGAACTCAACTTGCAGGCCAATTGAGAAGTCAAACAGTGGTACGCATGCTGAAAACCATCCTAGCTTGCCAATCACCGCCCTGAATGTTTAGATTGCTGCAATTGGTGGAAATACGAAAGTTGCCTGTGTTACAACTGATAGTTGTTACACTCTTCTAGTTAACTCGTGAGAGCGAAATTTCAACCAATAAATTGTACCCCAGATGACATGTTTGAGCCTTCTAATGAGGCCATGGGTGTTTTAATCAGCATACACCTTGTTAGAAAATGTGTAGTAACTGTACAAAGTCAACGTGTTTGGCTGTTTTAATCAGCATATGCCATATTACAAAATGTGTACTAACTTTACTGTCTTCATGATTGACTGCAAATTACATGTGTGATAAAGGCTCATAAAACCTATTGGCAAGTTGATACTGGAATTCCAATTTGGTCCATCGCTAGAATTACCACATGAATTCTTGCTTAAATCATGATTATTATTTTCTCTTGTTCAGTTTTATAGTGTAACACTGTATGGCCATTACGGGGAAATTCCAAATTATAAAGTCCACTAAATTTGTACTTCTCTGCAGAACATAGTGATATGATGTCAAAATCACTTTTCCTTGTTGGAGAGGTCGGTGGGAATGATTACAACCATCTAATGGTCAGGGGGAAATCTCTTGATGAGCTACGCAAGCTTGTTCCTCAGGTTGTTGGTGTCATAAGCTTAGCTATCACGGTATGTAGATGCATGTGCCTTTTCTATGAGGTCTTATTGGGAGCCTGTATGTATGTGCACTAACAATTTGTCTTGCAGGAGCTTATAAATCTTGGCGCGAAGAAATTCGTTGTTCCTGGAAATTTCCCGATAGGGTGTGTCCCATTGTATCTCTCAATACTTCCAAGTGAAGAGAAGGGTTACTATAATGAAGAAACAGGGTGCATTGAGTGGCTAAACGAATTTACCGAGTACCACAATCGTTTGCTCCAGGAGGAGCTAGAGAAACTTAGGAATCTTCACCCAGATGTATCTGTCATTTATGCTGATTATTATGGTGCTACACTGAACATATATCGTGCCCCACTGCAGTTTGGTGAGTCCTTCCTCTTAACTAATAGTATTAACCAAACATAAAACCAATTGGTGTTAAGGTTATTTGATATTATGTTGTCAAACAGGGCTTAGTTGACTTACACTGATTTTTTTTTTTGACGTGTTTGTTGACTTACACTGTTACACAGACCTTCAAACGTTCATTACCAAAACTTAACTGCAGTTCATCAACTTTATGAATGAACTTCAATTAGGGAAAACTGTTGATAATAGCATTAGAGGCAAGATATATTTGATTGGATATGACTGTATGCTAGTTATATTAAATCCATGATTATTAACTGGTTATAGTGCCTGTATTGGCATTCAGTGATACACAATCTTACTGATTCTGAGAAATCACGTTTCTAGCCATAGGAATCTGTGAACCCACAGTTATAGACTCTAGATAAACATGTTTTGTAACTCTGTTACCTTAAGCTAAACTGGGGCAGTGGGCAATATATGAAGAAACAACAATAGCTAAATGGTTACTAGTGAGTCTTGGATATGAATGCATATCTTATGGACGAGTACGACACAAGAAGTCAGTCCTTGTTTTATCTTAGGCAGACAATAAGGTGCTTTTACCTATTTGATGTTCCATAGTTTGTCCTTGGATGATAATTATGATCCTGATGACACAACCCATTCTGCATCCCTACAAGCAGAGGTCTACCAGAGTTGCAAAATATTATCTTAAGGTGGTTTCTAATCATCTTAATTCTAATACCCAGTAGTTCATTCAAAATCTGAGCCTGAGCATGATCATCATATCCACATAAATCAGTCACACCAACCTTTTAACTCCATGTATCCTGCGAAGCACAGCTGAGCATTTGTAGGTGTTACAACTTGTACCAAACTCACTGGAGCTCTTTGCCTGACAGAGCAGATGCAACAACATAGAGTACCATACATAGCAATGCAAGAAACTATATTACTCTTGTATCTAACACCTCTTTGTTGTTGTTCCTTCATAATTGTTTGGACTAATCAAAGAACAATGCTACTGCAGGTTTCACTGTCCCATTGAACTCATGCTGCGGAAGCGACGCCCCACATAACTGTTCTCTGTCAGTAATGTGTGGAAACCCTGGATCTTTCGTCTGCCCTGACCCATCAAAGTACATCTCATGGGACGGTTTACACTTCACTGAAGCGACCTACAAAGTTATCATCCAAGGAGTGCTGGGGTCTTATGCTGTTCCTCCTCTTTCGGAAATTTGTCGGGGTGGAGAGTACAAAGTCTCCCAGCTTCATCAATGTACAGACAGCAATCCTACGAACACTGTAACATACGATGCTATGAGCTCTTTTATTTGATAATGTGGGCTCTGCTACACGTAGAATTCCAAGAGGCAATACATAGATAATTGCTTCGTCCTCTTCTCAAAGTCGTGAAGAGAAGTGGTGAGCAAACTCCCATCTCTTTTGCTGGTACACGGAGAAGTTTTTTTTTTCTTTGAGCCAAATGAGAAGTGATTTTGTGAAAATTGCAGCCGATGGTTCCGTTGGTCGGGTCCTTTTATATTAGCAACAGGAAATGTCAGAACACAGTACAGACTATTATCGCACTCTACTCAGGTTGCGATGCTATGTCTTGAGTACCAAGGGCATTTCTAGCCGAACCATCAAAAGATAACCCCTCAAATAAGAGGAGTTAAAAAATACATGAAGCTAGTCAAACCCTCAAATTTAAGTCCTCAAATCCAAATTGTGCACAAACATCTCATTTCAAACTCAATTTTCAAACTATATTAAGACCATATAGTGCATAATTATGCATAGTAATTCATAACACCCACACCATAATTCACAATTAATAACTAAACTAGATAAACACTTACTTTGAGCTAAACTAAAGCTCAAACGAGCTAATTAACCTAAAATGAGCACTAATCCAAGTCGGAATCGAGGTTTGTCACGACCGGCATGGCGGATCCCGACTCCTTGGCGTCGTAGCTGCCCTGCCATGGCAACGACACATCATCGGAGATGTCAGGGGCGAGGCCGTTGCAGATTGTGTCGTGCTTGCGATCCACCTCGGCCATGTACCGACGGTTGGCCTTCGCCCCGATTGTCGGCTATGACCTACAAGAATACTCGGCGGACCACCTCGCCCTGTGCCCCGCGTTTGTCGTTTCGTGCCGGTGTCACCCAATGCCTTTCTTCCTCGAGTAACACGCGTTGGTATTGTCATTCCACCTCTTTCCCCGGGAATAGGATGCGATCATCGTTGCCAACTTCGTCCTCGACTTCATCCGCCGCTAGCCCATCCTTCTTTGCCTTGCCCACTTTCTGCTGCTCTGCGAGCTAAGCTACTCCCTTCTTGTCGTCGGGGTTATCGTTGAGTCGATCTGGATGATGCCCACGACGACGAGACCCCACCTCTCAACCTATGACAGGTGGCCCACCATGGTTATTTGACCGACGGCGATAGCCAAATCAGGCGGGGTGGAGATTTGGGGTGTCCCTCATGGTGATTTGGAATGAAAGGGGACAACTAGGAGGGATTTAGGGTTAGGGTGGGCGTTGGCGCAAATTTTATACCGACGGGGGAGTCCTTTATGGATGCTTGGGCTATTGTTGAAAGTGTTTACGATCATATGCATGAATGGCTAGCGATGCATGCAAAACAACAAATAATCAAGACGTTGACACTGGTCACCGCATGGAATAAGCGGTAGCTATCTGAAAAAACAATCAACAAAAAAGGCGCCGACATTGATCGAGCGTCAGAAACCATCAAAGCACGGTCGGACTAAAGTGAATGCAGACAGAGATGTGTTAAAGATGCAAGATAAAGGGGGAGGTGTGTTGGAAATATGCCCTAGAGGCAATAATAAATTGGTTATTATTATATTTCCTTGTTTATGATAATCGTTTATTATCCATGCTAGAATTGTATTGATTGGAAACTCAAATACATGTGTGCATACATAGACAACACACTGTCCCTAGTGAGCCTCTAGTTGACTAGCTCGTTGATCAAAAATGGTCAAGGTTTCCTGGCCATAGGCAAGTGTTGTCACTTGATAACGAGATCACGTCCTTAGGAGAATGATGTGATGGACAAGACCCAAACTATAAATGTAGCATATGATCGTGTTAGTTTATTGCTACTGTTTTCTTCATGTCAATGTATCTCTTCCTATCACCATGAGATCATGCAACTCGCGGACACCGGAGGAATACCTTGTGTGTAAACGTCGCAACGTTACTGGGTGACTATAAAGGTGCTCTATAGGTATCTCCAAAGGTGTTTGTTGGGTTGCCATGGATCAAGACTGGGATTTGTCACTCCGTGTGATGGAGAGGTATCTCGGGGCCCACTCGATAATACAACGTCACAACAAGCCTTGCAAGCAATGTGACTAAGGAGTTAGTTACGGGATCTTGTATTACGGAACGAGTAAAGAGACTTGCCGGTAACGAGATTGAACTAGGTATGGAGATACCGACGATCGAATATCGGGCAAGTAACATACCGAAGGACAAAGGGAACAACATACGAGATTAAATGAATCCTTGACATAGAGATTCAACCGATAGAGATCTTCGTAGAATATGTAGGAGCCAATATGGACATCCATGTCTCGTTATTTTTTATTGACTGGGGAGTGTCTCAGGTCATGTCTGCATAGTTCTCGAACCCGCAGGGTCTGCACACTTAAGGTTCGGTGACGTTTCAGTATTATTGAGTTATGTGTGTTTGGTAATCTAAAGTTGTTTGGAGTCCTGGATGAGATCCCGGACATCATGAGGAGCTCCGGAATGGTCCGGAGGTAAAGATTGATATATAGGAGAGTGGGTTTTGAACTCCGGAAAAGTTTCGGGCATTTCCAGCAATGTACCGGGAGTGACGAATGGGTTCCGGGGGTCCACCAGGTGGGCCCACCCACCCCAAAGGGTCTTATGGGTTTGGAGGACGTGGACCAGCCCTTAGTGGGCTGGCCAAAGCCTCCACTAAAGCCCAATGCGGATTGGAGGTGGGAAGGAAAGAAACCCAAAGGTGGAAAAGGTGGAAAGGGTTTCCAAGTGGAGAGGAGTAATCCTACTCCTAGTAGGATTGGAGTAGGACTCATCGACCTCCATTTTCGGCCAAACCTTGAGGGTTTGAGGCTTCCTACTCCTCTCCATCCCTCCTATATATATTAGAGGTTTTAGAGGTGAGGGCTAACTGTAATTGCCATGTGCTCCCTCTACTTCTCTCTAGATCTGTTTCTTCTCTAGTCTAGTTCGGCGGTGCTTAGGCGAAGCCCTGCTGGATTAGTTCACCACCACCACCACCATGCCACCATGCTCGAGAACTCATCTAAATCTCCGCCCCTCTTGCTGGATCAACAAGGCAGGGATCGTCATCGAGTTATACGTGTGCTGAACGCGGAGGTGCCGTCCATTCGGCACTAGATCGGGATGGATCGTGATGGGATCACGGGACGGATCGTGATGAGATCGCGGGACGGGCTGCGATTTGGATCGCGAAGATGTTCCACTACATCATCCGCGTTATATACGCTTCCACTTAGCGATCTACAAGGGTATGTAGATTCACTCTCCCCTCTCGTAGATGATCATCACCATGGATAGGTATTGCGTGTGCGTAGGAATTTTTGTGTTTCCCATGCAACGTTCCCCAACGGTGGCATCATGAGCTAGGTTTATGCGTAGATGATATCTCAGGTAGAACACAAAAGAGTTTGTGGGCGTTGATGTTCAATTTGCTTCCCTCCTTAGTATTTTCTTGATTCGGCGTCATTGTTGGATTGAAGCAGCCCAGACCAACTTTACTCGTACGCTTACGAGAGACCGGTTTCATCGACTGACATGCAACTTGTTGCATAAATATGAATGGCGGGTGTCTGCTTCTTCAACTTTAGTTGAATCGTATTTGACCGAGGTGGTCCTTGGAGAAGGCTAAATAGAAATTTTCATATCACCGTTTTGGCTTTGCGTAAGTAAGATGCGATCATACTAGATGCCCATATCATCCACGTAAAACACGCAACAACAAATTAGAGGACGTCTAACTTGTTTTTTTAGGGTATGTTTGTGATGTTATATGGCCAATGACATGATATGATATATTGGATGTATGAGATGATCATGTTGTAATAGTTAAATATCGACTTGCTCGTCGATGCTACGGCAACCGGCAGGAGCCATAGGGTTGTCTTTAAACTAACGTTTGTGCTTGCAGATGCTTTTACTATATCGCTAGGTTTTAGCTTTAGTAGTAATAGCATAGATAGCGCGACAACCTCGATGGCGGCACGATGATGGAGATCATGGTGCGACGCCGGTGACGATGGAGATCATGTCAGTGCTGTAGTGCCCCAGATGTAAACCTTGCCTTATTTGGAACCTGTTGAATGTGGGACCACCTTGTGAGTTTATTGATGATAACAATTGTGCCATGACCTCATGTGGTGTCCCTTGTTTCTTTTCCCTTCCTTCCCATGCATGCATGCATAGCATATCATTGCATGCCCTTGTCTTATGTTGTTGCCTTATGATCTTAGCATTTTATGTGATGTGGTGGTCTTGGGAATAGTTCCTTTGTGATGTTGTGTGCTGTTGAGGTGTTCTATGATGCCATGTGATGATGGTCCCAAATGTAGTGAGCTTGTCTTGTTGCAACCTCTCTCTCTCTTTTAATTCCCCAATTCAAAATTCACTTGTCCCAACCTTGTTTCAAAAATGCCCAGGATTTAGTGTATTTTGTGGAGGATGCCAAGGTGTGTATTTGCTGATTTGTATCTTGGTTTTAAGGGTGCAAATAAATCCAAAACAGTAAATTAATTACTGTTTTGCATTTATTCCAAATTGCTCCAAATATTGTTTTTCTATTTTATTCAAATAGGTCATAATTCCTTATGACCAGGGGCATTTTTGCTTTGATTTTTACACCAACAGCACTGCCAGTGGTTTTAAATCCTTGCCGTGTTTATTTAAAAAGTTCAAACCCCTCTCAGCCCCTCTCCTCTATCTGACGCCAGTGGCAAAGCAACCAGCGCGGCCCAGCCCATCTACTTCCTAGCTCACGCGCGCGGGCGTCGTCCTCCTCCCTTTCTAGCGAGGCAGGCGGCCCCACATGTCAGCCTCTCACCTCGCTCCTCTCTGCTTTCCACCGAAGCTCCCCGCACGCACATCGCTGTGCCGCGTTCCTCACCTCTCCTTCACTCTATTTAATCCATCCTTGGCATTCGTGCCAAGGCTAGGGTTCCTCTTCCCCGCCGCCACTTCCTCCCATCTCCCTCTCTTCTCTATCGACGGCCTCAAGTAAGAGGAGGGTGAGTCCGACATGGCCGAATCGTGAAGGTGCTCGCCGCCGTTGCTGCTGCGCCACTTCTTCCTCTCCAAGGCGACGACGCGCTCGCGGGAACTCGTGGGGATCCATTCCCGCAGCTAGATCACGGCGTCCACCTCTACTTCCCCTACTTCATCAACGTCTCCTTCTGCTCCAGCAAGCTCCTCCGACGCGGCTCCTTCCTCGCTGTCCTCTGCTTCCTCTCCGGTCGGCTCGCGTCCTTCGGCTGTGGGGTGAGGAGATCATCCTTCCCCCTTCCCTGTCTTCGATTTGGCATAGGGATCGCGTAGTTGGACGCCGAGATACTCCCTGTCGTCGGCGCCGCCGCGCACCGTAGATAGGTAGCCGTGGAGCTTCTCGAGCAGGCTTAGCATAGGAAATGGAACCATGGGTGCCTCTGCATCCTTCCATCCACGAGGCGTTGCTCGATTTGCACCATGTCGCCGGCGAGGGCCTTCCCCTGTTTTGGTTTGTCGCCGACAGTAGATCAGCAGAGGAGGCTCCTTCAGATGTTTTGTTGCGTGTATTTGTTCAGACTCCGTAGTGTAGCCCAGTGGTTTGTGTCCTGCTGTGTCTGATGCAAGTGCTGGGTTCGATCCCCCCCGCGGCACCTTTTTTTTCTTTGATTTCTTGGCACAGTACACTGCAGGGGTTGCCTTACCTAGCCTGAACTCTCTGTTCTGTCGATTAGTTGACAGTAGCAGAGTGGTAGGAGATAGTTTGTGGCATCAGAGGGTACTGGGTTAGATTCCCAGGAAGCCGCCCTTTTTGTTTTTCCCTTTTTACTGCAATTTTATTTCCTCTTTACTATTGTTGATCCTGTTACAATCATAGCTGGCCATGTCATCTTGTTTTTATTATTTTTCTTTGCTGTTATAACTATGCTAGGTGACGTAATGGCTTGTGAGAGATGCATGTGTGTGTGAGGCCATACATATATGGAGTTAGCTTTACATGTTGTGTGTGCATGGTGGTGCTTCCTAGTAGTCTATCCTAGGTGGAGCTAGCAAGTGAAGTGGTAGCTTGTGTAGCTCCTTCTTTGTTGTAGGTACTATCATTTGTTGATGCACTAGGTTGTGTGTTTATATATGGAGTTGACCTTGTTCTAGTTGGTTGCTAAGGTAATATGTGTAAGTGTGTGGTGTTGACCTTGAGTATGTTGTGCTTGAGGGTGATGTGGACTAGGAGTATGTGTGAGTAGCATCCCACCTTGGCAAGTAAGCCTTGCACCTCCACATGTCCATATGTGAGAGGGCATATAATGATATTTGTGTGAGAAGCTTAAAAGTGGGGGTTGTAAAGTTGATGTGCATGACACAAACATGGGGTTCAAACCCCCATGTAAATTTGTCATTGTGCACATGAGCTCAACCTTTGTAGTTGTTGTTTTAGTAGGAACTACATGAAATGATGCCCATTCCCTAGGCATGATTTGGAGTAGTTCCCTCTCCCTTAATTTGTGGTCACTTGTTCCAAGTAGATGCCCACATTTTATATATGTTTTTAGGGTAGAAACTCCCAAGGAATCCAGTGGTGAAGTTAGTTTTGCCATTGGGATACTTTATGGAGTGGACATATTCAGATTTGTTGCAAGTTTGATCTTGGTTTCCATGGAATAGGTGGAGCCCAAGGGCATGTGTTTTTATGTGATAGAAGTAGGGGTTTTGCTCTACACCATAGTGGTGTCATTTATCACTTGGTGTTATTTGCATGCAAACTATGCCTAGACAAAGTGGGCATGTGGCTGAAAAAGTCCAGCTTAGTGAAATCTGGAATTTCACTAAGTGTGGGAATTCTGGAAACATTTTCTTCTCCCATAGATGAGGATGTGCTGGTCATTGTCTTGAGAACCAGCCTTAGTTCAGTGTTAGGATTTTGTACCTGATATGTTTGTGAAGCTCCCTGTCAAATTTCATATTATTTGGAGTCCAGTAGGTTGTGTTTTGATTGCTGTCAAAAAGCTTCAGAACAAAGACAGAAATTCAGGTGCAGGAATTTTCACCAAGTCCCTGAGATCTGATGGTTTTGGGAAAGTTTGTGGCCTTGTATCTTCTAGAGTTTAATTCCTTTTGCTGTGATTCTTGCTGGTGCTTGTAGTGTTCTTGGTTGGCTACAGCCACATATATCATTTGTCATATTTGGAGGGCTTTAGCTATGTTGCATGTAGCTCACAAAGAGCTAAGATGCAGATTGGGGCAGATTGAGTTGTATAGCCATTTTGATCATTGTGTGTGCTTAGTGGATGTTGTGGTGTTCTTCCTTGCTCCAATCCATTCATGTTGGATTGTTACATGTCTTGGAAACCTGGGAATACCAGATTTGTGCCAATTGTGAGTGTGGTGTTGATTCTTCCACGTAGAGCTTCATATCTTGTTTCGTTGATTCCCGTTGATCCGTAGCTCCGTTTGCAATGTTCTTTATATGGTTTTGCATCGTTTTCACGAGCCGCATCTGTTCATGCCATCCTCATGCATGTGAAAATAGCTTAGTGTACAGTTCTGTCCAGAAACTTGTAGTAGTTTCTTTTGCTTGTGCTAGTGATAGAAATAGCGGTGCATGCTCATTTATCATCTCATGCATCATGTGATTGTTGCATCTTGTGGTGCTGCTGTTCATTGGTTGTTATTCTTATGTTGGGTAGCACCAGGATCGGAGAACGAATACGTGGAGTCAGGAGAGTACGTGCAGGACGAACCAGAACCATTCCAAGCTGAGGATATCACATGCAAGATGATATGACCTTGATTCCATCTCTAGACTTGTTATGCTAGTTTCGTTTCCATGTCATATTGCTCGCTGCCTACCACTGAATTAAATTGCCTCTTGATATGCCATGAGCGCAAACACCGTTCCCCTTCCTAGCAAACTTGTATGGCTAAGTAGGCTTTGCTCAGCTACTAATGTTAGCGTTGCTAGATGCAGGTGCTTTGACTCATGTGATAACATGAGCTTGATATCATTATCTTAAATTCTGTTATTTAATTAATGCACCTATATACTTGGTAAATGACGGGAGGCCTAGCCTTTTTCCGGGTGCTTTGTTCCGTTATTGCCGCCTTAGTTACCGGTTACCGGTGTTTGATTCCATAATGATCGCTCCTAACACGTTCGGGGTTGTTATGGGGACCCCCTTGATAAATCGCATAGTGCTAAGGCTTGTCCGGCAGGACCCAACATTGGTTTTAATGTGCTAATCACACAATAATCTGCATAGGGAATAGCTACCCCGAGGAATTTAATCAACAACCCGGGCCAGTGCTCCGCATGAGTGTTGGTCCAACATGGACAGACTGCGGGGGCCACTACGGGGAAACTTGGGGGTTTGGCTCCTGTAGGCTTTTCCATCCGTCGTGTCCTGAGACTGAGATAAGCGGCTCTTATCGGGGTCGTCGACACGACGGGAGGTCCTGCTAGCCTTGTCTTACCTTAGCAGTATATCTTGCGTATAGGAATCCCAGTGAAGCTTTGGTTTCCCCCAGAGTTGAGGTTTTCCTCTAAGGAATCCGACGAGATCACGAGATTCGTGATAGAGGATGCCTTTGCGGCCTGTGTTCGTTTGTGATGGACTAGTTGGAGCACCCCTGCAGGGTTTAATCTTTCGGAAAGCCGTTCCCGTGGTTATGTGGCAACTTGGAATATTTTGTTAACATCCGGTATTAGAGAACTTTAACATAAGCTAATAAAATTGCCAACTGTGTGCGTAACCGTGACTGTCCCCCTCGAAGATCTCTCTTCGATCGGGAACACGGTGGGGTTATGAATGCCGTAGGTAGGTGTTCAAGATCACTTAGTGATCAAGTAATCCCGACCGCTAGTGTAGACCTCCTTCACAATTATTTTTGCGTAAGTTAGCCACTAAAGCAAGCTTAGCATGCTGCAGCCTTATACACTTCACCCTTACACTACCTAATAACATGACTAGTTCTGGCACCAAGGTCTTAGATTGCTGAGTCCCCGTGACTCACGGATTCCTCCAAAACTCCCAACAGGTACAGGTACCCCAGAGACAAACGATCCCGACGGCACCCAACTGGCGTGTCAGTACAACGAGGAGACATACCGCCTCTACGTGAACTATCCAGAGGACTGAGGCGTGGTCGTGATCATGGGCCTGCAGGCCAGGTAGCATAGCATTTTCATGTTTTGTAGTCCGTAGCGGAACTACCTTGTTTGTATATGTGTTGTACTCTGAGTTATTAATGAGAAGACAGTTGAATCCCGAATTGTCTACTTTTATTATTATTTGTGCTATGTTACTTGCTTGCGAAATGCTTAGATGCGCTTCTATCCTATTCGGGGGCATCGACCCCTAGATCAGAAAGGACCGCATCTTGGTCGTTACAGATGCTTTGGTGATGGAGATCAAGAAGCACAAGTTCATGGCCATATCATGTCACTTATGATTTGCATGTGATGTTAATCCTTTTATGCACCTTATTTTTCTTAGGATGACCGTAGCATTATAAGGTGATCCCTCTCTTAAATTTCAAGATAAAATTGTGCACTCCCCGATTGTGCACCGTTGAGACAGTTCGTCGTTTCGAGACACCACGTGATGATCGGGTGTGATAGACTCAACGTTCCCATACAACGGGTGCAAAACAGTTGCACATGCGGAACATTCAGGTTAAACTTGACGAGCCTGGCATGTACAGACATGGCCTCGGAACACAAGAGACCGAAAGGTCGAGCATGAATCATATAGTTGATATGATCAACCTGGAGATGTTCACTACTGAAGCTAAACTCAACTCACGTGATGATTGGACTTGAGTTAGTGAATTTGGATCATGCGACACTCAAATGACTAGAGGGATGTCAATTTGAGTGGGAGTTCTTAAGTAATATGATTAATTGAACTCATTATCATGAACATAGTCAAATGGTCTTTGCAAATTATGTTGTAGCTTGCGTTGTTGCTCTACTGTTTTTGATATGTTCCTAGAGAAAACTTAGTTGAAAGATGATAGCAGCAATTATGCAGACTCAGTCTGTAAACAAAGGATTGTCCTCATTGCTGCGTAGAAGGCTTATGTCCTTAATGCATCGCTCGGTGTGCTGAACCCCGAGCATCGTTTGTGGATGTTGCGAACATCTGACATACACGTTTTTGATGACTACATGATAGAATTGAGGCGCTAAAGACGTTTCGAACGTCGCGGGACATACGAGATGTTCCAAGAGATGAAATTGGGATTTCAGCCTCGTACCCTTGTTGAGAGGTATGAGACTTCCGGCAAGATTCTTTATCTACAAAGTAAGGGAGAAAATCTCAATCGTTGAGCATGCGCTCAGATTGTCTGAGTGCTACAATCGCTTGAACCGAGTGGGAGTTGATCTTCCAGATAAGATAGTGATGGTTCTACAAAGTCACTGCCACCAAGCTATTAGAGCTTTGTGATGAACTATAACATATCAAGGATAGATATGATGACCCTTGAGCTATTCGCGATTTTTGACACCGCGAAAGTAGAAATCAAGTAGGAGCATCAATTGTTGATGGTTAGTAAAACCACAAGTTTCAAGAAGGGCAAGGGCAAGAAGGGATACTTCATGAAACGACAAACTAGTTGCTGCTCTAGTGAAGAAACCCAAGGTTCAAACCAAACCCGAGACTAAGTGCTTTTGTAGTGACGGGAACGGTCACTGAAGCGGAACTACCCTAGATACTTGGTAGACGAGAAGGCTGGCAAAGTCGACAAAAGTATATTGGATATACATTATATTGATGTGTACTTTACTAGTACTCCTAGTAGCACCAGGGTATTAGATACCAGTTTGGTTGCTAAGTGTTAGTAGCTCAAAATAAAAGCTTCGGAATAAACGGAGACTAGCTAAAGGCGAGGTGACGATATGTGTTGGAAGTGTTTCCAAGGTTGATGTGATCAAACATCGCACGCTCCCTCTACCATCAGGATTAGTGTTGAATCTAAATAAGTGTTATTTGGTGTTTGCGTTGAGCATGAACATGATTAGATCGTATTTATTGCAATACGATTATTCATTTAAAGAGAATAATGGTTATTATATTTTCTTGAAATAAAACCTTCAATGGTTTATTGAATCTCGATCGTAGTGTTACACATGTTCATAATATTGATGCCAAAAGATACAAAATAGTAATGATAGTACCACTTACTTCTGGCAGTGCCGCTTGAGTCATATTGGTATAAAATGCATGAAGAAGCTCCATACTGATGGATCTTTGGGCTCACTCGATTTTGAAACGTTTGAGACATGCGAACCATGTATATTGGTGTAAACGCATGAAGAAACTCCATGCAGATGGATCATTTAAACTCACTTGATTTTGAATCACTTGAGACATGCAAATCATGCCACATGGGCAAGATGACTGAAGGCATCGTTTTTCCAATGAGATGGAACAAGAAAGTTGCTTATTAGAAGTAATACATTTTGATGTATGCAGTCCAATGAGTGTTGAGGCACGCGGTGGATATCATTATGTTCTTACTTCACAGATGATTTGAGTAGATACTAGTGTATTTGCTTGATGAAACACACGTCTAAATTATTGAAAGGTTCAAATAATTTCAGAGTGAAGTTGAAGATCGTCGTGACAAGAGGATAAAATGTCTACGATATGATCATAGAGATGAAAATCTGAGTTGTGAGTTTGGTACACAATTAAGACAATGTGAAAATTGTTTCACATCTCATGCCACCTGGAACACCATAGTGTGATGGTGTGTCCAAACGTCATAGCCGCACCCTATTTGATATGGTGCATACTATGATGTCTCTTATCGAATTACCACTATCGTTTATGGGTTAGGCATTATATACAACCGCATTCACTTTAAATAGGGCACCACGTAATTCCGTTGAGATGACGCCGTATGAACTGTGGCTTGGAGAAACCTAAGCTGTCGTTTCTTAAAAGTTTGGGGCTACGATGCTTGTGTGAAAAAGTTTCAGCATGATAAGCTCGAACCCAAAGCGGATAAATGCATCTTCATAGGACACCAAAAATAGTTGGGTATACCTCATATCTCAGATCCGGAAGCAAAGTGTTTGTTTCTAGAAACATGTCCTTTCTCGAGGAAAATTTTCTCTCGAAATAATTGAGTGGGAGGATGGTGGAACTTGATGAGGTTATTGAACCGTCACTTCAACCAGTGTGTAGCTGGGCGCAGGAAGTTGTTCCTGTGGCACCTACACCAATTGAAGTGGAAGCTAATGATAATGATCATGAAACTTCAGATCAAGTTACTACAAACCTCGTAGGTCGACAAAGGTCGCGTACTGCTACAGAGTGGTACGATAACCCTGTCTTGGAGGTCATGTTGTTGGACAACAATGAACCTACGAGCTATGGAGAAGCGATGGTGGGCCTGGATTCCCACGAATGGATGGACGCCATGAAATCTGAGGTAGGATCCATGTATGAAAACAAAGTGTAGACTTTGGAAAAACTACTTGATGGTCGTAAGGCTGTTAGGTACAGATGGATTTTTAAAAGAAGACAGACAATGACGTTGAATGTCACCGTCAAGAAAGCTTGACTTGTCGCAAAGATGTTTTCGACAAATTCAAAGAGTTGACTATGATGAGACTTTCTCACTCGTAGTGATGCTAAAAGTATGTTGGAATTATGTTAGCAGTTGCTGCATTATTTATTAAATCTTGCAGATAGGATGTCAAAACATTGTTTCGTCGACGGTTTCCTTGAGGAAAGGTTGTATGTGATACAACCAGAAGGTTTTGTCAATCCTAAGGATGCTAACAAGTATGCAAACTCCAGCGATCCTTGTATGGACTGGAGCAAGCATATCGAAGTCGGAATATACGCTTTGATGAGATGATCAAAGCTTTTGGGTTTATACAAGGTTTATGAGAAACTTGTATTTTTAAAGAAGTGAGTGGGAGCACTATAAAATTTCTGATGGGTATATGTGGTTGACATATTGTTGATCGGAAATAATGTAGAATTTTTGGAAAGCATAAAGGGTTGTTTGAAAGTAGTTTTTCAAAGGAAAACCTAGATTAAGTTACTTGAACATTGAGCATCAAGATCTATACAGATAGATTAAGACGCTTAATAAAACTTTCAATGAAATACATGCCTTGACAATGTTTTTGAAGGTGATCAAAATAGATCGACAAAGAAGGAGTTCTTGGCTGTGTTGAAAGGTGTGAATTTGAGTAAGACTCAAAAGCTTGACCACAGCAGAAGAAAGAGAAAGGACGAAGGTCGTCCCCTATGCTTTAGCCATAGGCTCTATAGAATGCTATGCCGTGTACCACACCTGATGTGGGCCTTGCCATGAAACTGTCAAGGGGTACAAAAGTGATCCACGAATGGATTACTGAACAATGGTCAAAAGTTATCCTTAGTAATTAGTGGACTAAGGAATTTTTATCGATTATGGAGGTGATAAAAAAGTTCTTCGTAAAGGGTTACGTTGATGCAAGCTTTGACACTAATCCGGATGACTCTGAGTAGTAAACCGAATTCGTATAATGGAGCAGTCATTAGGAATAGTTCCAGTTGGCGCGTAGTAGCAGCATCTATAGGATGACATAGAGATTTGTAAAGAACACATTGATCTGAAAGGTTCAGATCAGTTGACTAAAAACCTCTCTCACAAGCAAGACATGATCGAACCCCATAACTGTATGGGTGTTAGATTCATTACAATCACAGAGTGATGTGAACTAGATTATTGACTCTAGTGCAAGTGGGAGACTGTTGGAAATATGCCCTAGAGGCAATAATAAATTGGTTATTATTATATTTCCTTGTTCATGATAATTGTTTATTATCCATGCTAGAATTATATTGATTGGAAACTCAAGTACATGTGTGGATACATAGACAACACACTGTCCCTAGTGAGCCTCTAGTTGACTAGCTCGTTGATCAAAGATGGTCAATGTTTCCTAGCCATAGGCAAGTGTTGTCACTTGATAATGGGATCACATCATTAGGAGAATGATGTGATGGACAAGACCCAAACTATAAACATAGCATATGATCGTGTCAGTTTATTGCTACTGATTTCTGCATGTCAATGTATCTGTTCCTATGACCATGAGATCATGCAACTCCCGGATTCCAGAGGAATACCTTGTGTGTATCAAACGTCGCAATGTTACTGGGTGACTATAAATGTTCTCTACAGGTATCTCCAAAGGTGTCTGTTGGGTTGGCATGGATCAAGACTGGGATTTGTCACTCCGTGTGACAGAGAGGTATCTTGGGGCCCACTCGGTAATACAACATCACAACAAGCCTTGCAAGCAATGTGACTAAGGAGTTAGTTACGTGATCTTGTATTACGAAACGAGTAAAGAGACTTGCCGGTAACGAGATTGAACTAGGTATGGAGATAACGATGATGGAATCTCGGGCAAGTAACATACCGAAGGACAAAGGGAGGAACATATGTGACATAGAGGTTCAACCGATAGAGATCTTCATAGAATATGTAGGAGACAATACAGACATCCTGGTCCCGCAATTGGTTATTGACCGAGGAGTGTCTCAGGTCATGTCTTCATAGTTCCCGAACCCGCAGGGTCTGCACACTTAAGGTTCGGTGACATTTCTGTATTATTGAGTTATGTGTGTTTGGTAACTAAAAGTTGTTCAGAGTCCTGGATGAGACCCCGGACATCACGAGGAGCTCCGGAGGTAAAGATTGATATATAGGAGAGTGGGTTATGAACTCCGGAAAAGTTTCGGGCATTTACGGCAATGTACCGAGAGTGGCGAATGGGTTCCGGGGGTCCTTCAGGTGGGCCCACCCACCCCAAAGAGTCTCATGGGCTGTGGGAGGACGTGGACTAGCCCTTAGTGGGCTGGCCGAAGCCTCTACTAAAGCCCAAGGTGGATTGGAGGTGGGAAGGAAAGAAACCCAAAGGTGGAAAAGGTGGAAAGGGTTTCCAAGTGGAGAGGAGGAATTCTACTCCTAGTAGGATTGGAGTAGGACTCATCCACCTCCAATTTTATCCAAACCTTGAGGGTTTGAGGCTGCCTCCTCCCCTCCCTCCCTCCTATATATACTAGAGGTTTTAAAGGTGAGGGCTAACCCTAATTGGCACGTGCTCCTTCTACTTCTCTCTAGATCTGTTTCTCCTCTAGTCTAATTCGGCGGTGTTTAGGCGAAGCCCTGCTAGATTAGTTCACCACCACCACCACCACGCCGTAGTGCTGGAGAACTCATCTAGCTCTCCGGCCCTCTTGCTGGATCAACAAGGCGGGGATCATCATCGAGCTATATGTGTGCTGAACGCGGAGGTGCCGTCCGTTCGGCACTAGATCAGGATGGATAGTGATGGGATTGCGGGACTAATCGTCATGAGATCGCGGGACGGGCTGTCATTTGGATCGCAAAGATGTTCCACTACATCAACCGCGTTATATACGCTTCCGCTTAGCGATCTACAAGGGTATGTAGATTCACTCTCCCCTCTCATAGATGATCAGCACCATGGATAGATATTGCGTGTGCATAGGAAATTTTGGTTTCCCATGCAACGTTCCCCAGCAAGTTGGTGTGATCCTAAGGGACCATGATTGTTCTCATAGGGGAGGGGATTCAGTGTTATTTCCTAGGACAACATGCCCTGAAATGTCAGAGGTGCAGGCTGCACGGCCAGCAGTGCATATGACGTTGGAGGTGGGTGTTCAGAAGGTACACTTGAATTCGGACAACAATGGATTAGTCTCGATGTAGAATGATCGAAACAAGAATATCCCAGCGGAGGGGCCCTGTATAGAAGATACTAAGGAGATGTTGCGATCTTGACAAGAGTTCAAGGTTACCTGGGTTCAATGTTCAGCTAACTCATCTTAGCAATGAGAATACTGTCTGTTGTCCTGATGTGCCACTAGATTGTATTGTGTTGGCCTGATGTGCCACTGGATTGCATTGTACACATTATAGCAAACGAGGTTCTGAATGTTTCTTAAGTAATAAAGTTGCAAGTACCCCTTGAGGTAGTCCGGGGTTAAGGGGTCCTCGGGTAGTCGGCTTGCTTCCGAGAGGCCAACCTAATGGGCTGTAAAAAATTGGAGGGCAGACTGTGTGGTCATCTCGTATTCAAGGAGGAAAGCACCGAAGACCGGCGTGGCGTCCAAGTAAGGTAGACTAGGTCGATCCAGCCTCCGTTAGCTGGAGATTGGTTGTATGTGACCCTAGATCCCCTGGTGGCTATATAAACCAGGGGTCCTCGTCCGTGTAGGGAAGTTATCTCATCTAGGGTTTAGCTTATACGATCTTGAGGTAGATCCACTCTGTAACCATCATTCCACATCAATATAATCAAGCAGGACATAGGGTATTTCCTCCTCAAGAGGGCCCCAACCTGGGTAAATACTGTCTCCCCTTTGCTCCTGCAACCCATCGATCCAAGGTCCACAGTACGGGACCCCCTACCGGAGATCTGTCGGTTTTGACACCAACATTGGTGCTTTCATTGAGAGTTCCATTGATTGGATCATCGGAAGGATCGATGGCACGCCTAGTCATCAGCGAGGAGATCCTTAACAGGGATGTTTTTGTCCCCGGACAGATCTTCTCATTTGGGAGCATCGTTGTGCACGCCAATCCGGCCGGCCACCTTGGCCAGGTCTGGAATTTTACCCCCGGTCAAGATGTCAGGTTCGGGAGCCTAGAGTTCACCACTGACCCCCAGGGGAGACCATGTGTTAACAAGACTTGTAGGTCCTTTCTAGGAACCCGTGGGTCCCAATGCTTTGACTTCGGAAACCGTGGATCTCACCACTCGGAGGACCTTCAACCCTAGTTTGGCAGAGCCCGACGTGTTCAATACGCCCGAACTCGTCTCAGCCGATTACACCCCAAAGGCGACCTTGAGCGCCGCCGGGGCACCAGTGACACGGGCTGACCCCGAACTTAGAGGTGGCACAAAATCCGCTGAAACCCCAGTACTACATGAACTACTCGACTAGATCCAAGCCATGGGCATGATAAACAATCCGACTACGATCTACAATCAGATCGGGCTGAAGCCCGACGACAGGGAAATTCACGTCCCGCCCATCACGCATATGATCAACATTATCGAGTGCCCGGTAAAGGGCTCCCCACACCAGCTACCGGTGTTAAGAACGGTATACGTCCCGATCACTGATCATTCATTCTTACCCGATAGTCCGGAGTATCTATGTCGCCTTGGCAATATTTCGGGGCCAGTTGCTCATCCGGTGCGCAACCCAGCCGGGGACGCGGCCATCGAGATCTCTAACCCACAACTCACGGGAACTCAAAACCTTTTCTCACCCACCACCCAACTCGAGCATAAAGCGAAAGAGTTCGGTTTATCAGTCCCACGTGAAGTCACGCAACAGCTAGGAGAATCAGTACACCACTTGTGGGCCAGATTCCTCCTCAACAACAAGACCGAGGGTCGCGACGAACAAGAGCTTATTAGCGCCTTCCGACATCATTGCCGTGATGAGGGCATCCTCAATGCCCTCTCCCGTCGCCGAATTCAAACCATCGTCGAGCTATTAAGACTGGTGCTCATATAATGTGCCATGGAAAGCACTTGGCAAATACAAAAAATATGCAATGATCCTAGCCTTACTGAGCAAACCAGAAAAATCCATACAAGATGCACGCACCCACTCACAGGGCCGGTTACGTCCGGACACTCAACAAAGAGAACACGGGCAAGGGCCAGGCCGGTCCTCGACATACTATTGGACAAGCCATGCCCCATACACTCCGCCTAGCCGGAATCAAGCTGTACCCATATCCTTTGAGCATGCTGGGTCGTTAGGCAGTTTATAGAAAGCAGGGAGAGCATCCTCAAGGCAACACCCGCGGAGGTCCAATCAGTAGCGCCGTCGGATAACTGCACAGAAATAATAATGATCTATGAGACATTTACCTTAGAGAATTAGAGAAAGATAGCCTTTCGGGAGCTCCATCAAATCCACCACGTAGTGGCGGCAAACACATGGTCGAACACACCCATTACTTTCGACCAGGGTGACGAGCCGATGACTAGCACATGACGGACAACAGTCGCCTTAGTCCTGAACCCCATACTCGACGACTTCAGACTCAAACAAAGTGTTAATGGATGGGGGCAGCAGCCTCAACCTCATCTATGAGGACACACTTGAAAAAATGCAGTTCAACCAATCTCGAATCGAGCTAAGCACAACCACCTTCGGGGGTATTATCCCCGAGAGAGAGGCCCGCTGCACCGGACGACTAACGCTCGACGTAGTATTCAGTACATCCGAGAACTACCGATACGAAGAGCTCCTCTTGCACATCGTCCCATTTCATAGTGGTTACCATGCCCTATTGGTTCACGAAGCCTTTACAAGATTCCAAACCATACCGCACTATGGGTACATGAAGCTCAAAATGCCACGGCCAAACAACGTGATCACGGTGATCAGTGACCCCAATAGAGCCCTCTGAACTGAAAACAAAGCGACACCCCTAGCCCTGGAGGTACTAGCCGAGACCCTCGCCGCACAGGAACTCACGGGACTACGTGTCGTGGTGGACAAAGACGACGTGATTCTCGGCAAGCGGCCCAAGTCCACATCCTTCAAACCTGCGGACAAGATCGTCAAGTTCCACGTACACCCAACGGACCCTAATTAGACCGCGTTCATCGGAGAACAACTGGAGCCCGCAATCGACGTAGCACTACTCGCCTTCTTGTGCCAAAATTGGGACATATTTTCCTGGCACCCCTCAAACATGCCGGGAATCCCTCGGGGGCTGGTGGAACACAAACTGAACATAATTGCAGGCTTCAAGCGTCTCAAATAGTCCATGCGTCAATTTTCCTAACCAAAGCGTCAAGCTATGGGTGAAGTACTTGCCAAGCTCCTAAAAGCCGGGTTCATCGGAGACATTAAACATCCTGACTGGTTGGCAAACCTGGTCATGGTACCAAAGAAGGACAAAATCTTGGCGGCTATGTGTCGATTTCAAGGACCTAAACAAAGCTTTCCCTAAGGATCCTTTTCCGTTACCTCGAATAAACCAAATTATGAATGCAACAGCCGGACACGACTCCTTGTGTTTCCTCGATGCCTACTCCGGGTACCATCAGATCAAAATGAAGGAATCCGATCAGGCCGCAACCGCCTTTATAACACCCTATGGGCCATTCTTCTTCAGCACAATGTCGTCCGGGTTAAAAAACGTGGGTGTCACTTACCAGCGCATGATCCACACATGCTTGGGGAAACAGATCGACAAAACTGTGGAGGCATACATGTAAGATGTGGTTGTTAAGACCAGACACATCAGCCAGCTGGTAGACGACCTTAGGGAAACCTTCACTGACCTACGGGCATACGATATACGACTTAATATCGATAAGTGTGTCTTCGGAGTCCCAGTCGGCAAACTCCTCAGATTTATAGTGTCGCAAAGAGGAATCGAGGCCAATCCAGTCAAAACTCGAGCATTATCAGAACTCCCCATCCCAACACAGCTACAACACGTCCAAAAGTTGGCACGCTGCATGGCAGCTTTAAGCCGATTTATATCCCGCCTCGGTGAGAAGGCCCTCCTCCTCTATAGGTTGCTGAAGAAAACTAAGAATTTCAAATGGAGCGATGAGGCCACGACCGCTGTGGAGGAAATTAAGGCAATACTGGCCATCAACTCCATCCTAGTAGCAACCTATACAGGGGAGCCGATGTTGCTATACATCTCAACCACCAATCAAGTGGTTAGCACGGTCCTCGTCGTAGAACGAGAAGCTGAGGGTAAACAACTACGAATACAAAGGCCGGTCTATTACGTATCTGAGGTGCCCACCCCATGCAAAACTAGATACCCACACTACCAAAAGATTGCTTACACAGTGTTTATGGCTTCACGCAAACTTAAACACTATTTCTAAGAATGTGCGGTCACTGTGACTTCGGAAGTACCACCGAATGACATCATTAACAATAAGGACGCCACCGGCCGAATTGCCAAATGGGCCATCGAGCTCCTGCCGTTTGATATTACCTACATGCCACAACGAGGTATCAAATCTAAAGTCTTGGTCGACGTCGTCGTTGAATGGACTGAGGCCGAACTCCCTAGAGAGTATATCACTTATGCTCATTGGACCATGTATTTTGACGGGTCCAAAAATCTCGCCGGTCAGGGGGCTGGAGTGATTCTCACATCCCCTACTGGGGATAATATTCGGTACGTGCAACAGATCATGTATGCTGAGTCGAATAACGCAGCAAAGTACGAGGCGCTACCACATGGTCTCCGATGGCATCCTCAATGTGCATAGAACCGCATGAGGTATGAGGAGACTCTAAACTCGCCATCTCACAAATCAACGGCGAGTTTGATGCAAAAAATCCGAAGATGGCAGCATATAGAAATGCCGCCCTCAAGATATCAGCACTATTTGAGGGGTTGGAGTTCCACCACGTCTCAAGAGACAACAACCAAGCCGTAGACATTCTCGACCGCTTAGGCGCAAAACGCGACCCCGTCCCGAGCAACATATTCCTAGAACGGATGTTCAAGCCATCCATAGTATGGCAGGACAAAGTGGGTAGCGTAGGAGCCGATGGTCTAGAGAAGGTTATACCACCTACAGCCGAGCATGATGACCAAATCATCGGTGAAACTTCAATTGAAGAAATGCCCTTGCCCATGAGGTCATGGCAGTAATCGCGCCATGGACCAAACCCTTCCTTGCTTATCTCCTGCGCAAGGAATTCCTCGATGACCAGACCGAGGCGCGAGTATCGTCTCCCGATCAAAGGCTTACAAGGTCCACGAGGGCAAGCTATATAAAAATAGCACCACATGAGTCATCCAACGGTGCATATCCGAGGAGGAGGGAAGGCGGCTTTTGGCCGAAGTACACGCCGGTATGGGCGGTCACCATGCACCAGCTCGGGCCCTAGTCAGCAAGGCTTCCTGAGCTGGTTTCTTCTGGCCGACAGCCCGAGAGGACACCCACGTGCTCGTTTAGCATTGTGCGGGGTGTCAACTCTTCGCGAATCAAAGCCACATGCCCCCAACAGCTCTTCAGACAATCCTGATCACGTGGTCCTTTGCGGTATGGGGTCTAGATATGGTCGGCCCACTTAAAGGGGGGACCAAGAAAAAGAAATACATCCTCGTCATGGTTGACAAATTTACCAAATGGATTGAAGCAAAGCCCGTTAGCTCCGCCAAAGCCAGGCCAGTAATCGACTTCATTTCTCGTGTCGTACACCATTATGGTGTCCCGCATAGCATAGTAACAGACAACGGATCCAATTTCACCGCCCAGGAGGTAAAATATTGGTGCACAAATTTGGGCATCAAGCTCGACTATGCAGCCATATACCACCCGTAGACAAATGGACAAGTCCAAAAAGCTAATGGGCTCATTATGAGCAGTATTAAACTCCGGCTAGTCCATTCCCTTCAAGAATCCGACTGCCAATGGGTGGAGGAGATCGACTCCGTACTATCGGGCTTATGTACCACCCGAATCATTCCAGAGGGTACACACCATTTTTCTTGGTGTACGGGGCTGAAGCGGTCGTCCTGTGCGACATTACCCATGATGCACGTTGGGTGCGTATATACGAGGAAAAACAAGCCGAGTTGGATCAGCAAGACAACTTAGACGCATTGGGGGGCGAGCTCGACATAGCTCAGGGCTGATCTGCTTTCTATCAACAGCAAGCTCGACGCTATTAGAGAAGGGAAGTTCGAGCAAAGAGATACAACATGGGCGAACTGGTCCTACGCCTCCTAGAGAAGCAAAAGCATAAACTTCACCCTAAGTGGGAGGGCTATTTTATAATTGATGAAGTCTTAACAGGAGGACCTTATCGCGTGCGCAACTCCGAGGACAACCGCCTCCAGCCGAACCTGTGGAATGCAACTCGTCTTCGGCGTTTCTAGGCCGGACTGACGTCGTTACCTTCTTTCCATCGTTGACTTTTTATTTTTTCCAATTTTTTTTTCTTTTTCTTTTGTAGGGCTTATTAGATGGTCTCAGGATGTGTTTGGCTCAATCGAACTACTTCTTGCATTTATCAGAACACTCGTGCTAAATGGAATGATCAAATAGTACCTGGGGGCTTCATCAAGAAGTTGTTCAATGTATTCGTCACACCTACTTGTTTATATATACACCTCGACTCAACATCTATTCCCGGCATTATATTCATCAATTGGACTTAAGATCCTTCCAATGTTGGGTTGCCTAGCTCCCGTGCTTACCCTCTACGTTCTCGATATGTTCGGCTAGAGGGTAAAGGGAGCACCGTTGCGATTGTTACGACCGGTTTGCCCGGATACGTACCTCAGACGGGTAAAGCCAAAAGCTAGCGTTTCTTAAGAGACAACTTGGTCGGCTATGAATGATGTCCATCTAATTGGCACTTCTCATCGCATATAACAGCTGTTCGTACTACACGGAGAAACATCTACTCCGACTACAGCCTATGTAGCAACCTGGAAAAAGGAACCCATCGAAGAACTATTTTTTTCGGAAGATGTTTCTTATGTCGCATCATAATATAACACAATCTCCCCGTGTACTCTTTGTATGTTAGCACCACGTGGCCAGATTACCTGGTTAACGGAAATTAATTCTTGATATTATAGGATGCAAAGTACGAAACACAACCTAGTTGTTAACACGGGAGGTAGAAGCCGATGGCCGATTAAAGAGAGAGTTTTCAAAACATGAGGGGAAGTGCCTTAACGTGCAAATATGACATTGCATATGATCACACCCTTGGTGGTTGGTCGAGATGATCTATTATAGCATCTAAAGTGCAGTCGTCTTGCGAAAGGTGTGCAACGGGCATCACTTGATCATACACCAGATGAAGAGAAATTTCTTTCCCGTCCGGCCCTACCGGCCCAACCCGGGCCATGTGCTCGGGATATAGATGGGAAAAGCGGGTCTTCACCATATCCCATGCTTCTCGAGCTCCTTCTTGGCAGGCCAAAGTTTTCCACAGTTCAAAGTGGCATCGGGCTCCTTTAAATAGTTCGACAAGCTCGGTCATCCCTTGCAGAGGGTTTTGGTTTGGCCATAAAGCTCGGACCAAACCCCGTATAGCCTTTCGAGCCCGCCATGCACAACGGATAGTTCCTTCAGTAGCCCCCCAAAAAGAGTTGGCTTCCTCTTCGGGGTGCCCAATTAAGAGACCTATTCAAAAGGAGGCGCACATTTTCATGATCAATGCAATACAACCGTGATCCCTTACAGGTCGGAGTTTTACTTATAGAATATGCCGCCCTTCAATTTCTAATTCTCTTCGCGGTTCTATGCCAATTGAGCATTCAAACTCTCAATTTCCTCAGCTTGTTTTTTACTCTCTTCCTTGAGATTGTTATTTTCCTCACGACATCGCTTCAATACACGATGACCGGCATCAAGCTGAGTTTCGGCGTACCGCTGAGAATCTCGAGATGCATCTAAATCCTTTTGCATTTGGCCTATTAATTCGCCTACTATAACAAAATTCTTGGTTATTAAAAAATAAAAATCCAAGTGAAAGTTAGCATATCAAAAATAATTTCCCTTACCATGTGCTTCTCTAGTGATTTTTTTCACATCCTCTAGTTCGGCCCTTTAGGTTGTAGATCAGCTTGGCTTAGCTGAAAATCTTTGGATATTTTTTCGTTTTCTTGCTTTATAGCCTGCAAATTGGTAGGATGTCATGGCGACCCTTAATTCAGTCGTCTTGCCCAAATTAAGGCTCAGGGGCTACTGGGTCCGAACTTTTGTTCGGTTATAGAGACACCGATGACTCACGTGCAGATTGGCAGATATCTGCCTTGCGACTTATTTAAGGCCGGCTCGTGCAGCTCCAAGGTATGGATCAACCGAGTTGAGAGCATTAAACTATTGCTTGGAAAACACAGGGTGACACAGTAACTCCTTTCGCTGCCGATGATTTATCGCGCTTTCAAATTAAGAGTTAGTCACTCACAACCCTTCAGAACCTTCAGGGTTCAGGCCCGTGTTCGGGACTCCTGCATGAGCCAAAGATCTTGGGTTTGGTTGATTACCCAATACCTTGACGCCGTTCTCAGACGGGGAGGGTAGCGCACGTTTCCTGAATTTGTCAGCTAAGGGTCATGATCATTTAAGAAGACAGTCACTATCGTAAGGAATAAGGATTGATCTGCGTACCTCTTGGTTTAAGGGACAGCTGACATAATTTCCGCCACTGCCTCTTGTTCGGGGATTTTGTTCTCGTTTTACGGGACCCCGGCTGGTACAACCCGAGAAGCAGTCCAACACGTGTTCCGACGACCCTTGGGCATGACCCCTTGCCAGGTAGTCGTCTTCCTCTTGCTCCCTAAAGATGGAAGGTACCGGGGGTTGTCGACTAAAAGGGATACCTTATGCTCATCAACTCTTTCTTGATAAAAATACCCCATCCTCAAAGATAATCGAAATCTCCAAGTACTCATGAAATCGGGGGTCATCGTCTCAGGTGAAGTCCTCGGGCTGGGGTGCAGGATAGTTTACCTTATCGATCCAGCGCCTCCAAGTCTGTGGAGGGGGAGTAGGGGTTATTGGTCAGCAATAACAGACATAAAATATCCAGGTTGTGAATATAAACACCATTACCCATTCGACGGGTTTATATGCCGAAAAGCCTTCCTTGAGGGTGAGGCGGGCGAAATCTTCCTTTCCCCCTTGAAAAGATCGGCTAGAACGGCCACCAAGGCCTCCTAAGTGTGCGATACCAGCTGTCTGGATCGAGTAGATTCGCTTGTCCCGCTGTAGCGCCACAAAGGGTGTGTACGTTGTTGGAGCGGTTGGACGCATCGGGTAATCACCACGGACATTACGTCAATAATGGTCAGCCCACTGTGAGTAACTATCCTAAACTTGGAGGATAGGTGCTTCACTTGGGATCTCTCCTCTTGCAAAGAGCTCTTCGGCTGCCAGCTGAATCACTTCTTTAAAGGGTCCGTGGAGTATTTGGGAAGACCTCTCCGAACTTGTTCGAACAGGGGAACATCCTCGAATAAAGCCACTCTGAGGGCCACTCGTCGATCTCCTTCTTCGATGTCCCGACCGGGTATCCTGTGGTGGCTATACGCCATACTTCAGCTCCACCCACTTCCCGAATTGTCGTTCCTTTAGTTCAGGGAACGATATAGAAGTACTTTCTCCATAGATCGAAGTGGGGCTCGAAACCCACGAAAATCTCACATGAGGCCACAAAGCCTGAGATGTGAAGGATGGATTCGGGGGTGAGATTGTGGAGCTGCAGCCCGTAGAACTCTAACAAACCCCTCAAGAAAGGGTGAATGGGGAATCCCACCCCTTGCAGTAGGAAATAAATGAAGCAGACCCTTTCTCCCCTTTGAGGGGAAGGGAAGTTTTCTGCGAAGGCTTCACCATTGGCACAGGATAGTCCGGCGTGAGTGGGCGCGAGGTCCAATAGGGGAATATATCCTTGAGTTTCGAGTTCATGCAAACGGAGAAGGAAGACGGAGCAAATGGCCCAGTCCCCTGGAAGGGGGGGCGAGGGGGTGAGGAGGAACCTACCATGACTTCGGAGTGCCGGAACCCTAGGGTTTCTTGGTGAGATTAGGACGGTGATGGAGCCCCAGAACAGATTTTTGATTTTTTTATAAAGGGAATTACCCCCTGTGGCTATAGGGAGCAGTTCCATTAGGGACAGATAAAAGTTCTTGCCTTTATTAAATCACGCAAAAATCGAGAATTGTTATTAATCTTTGTGCAGAGTGAAAAGTTATGGGCCTCGTGATGCTTCAGTAACCATGACCTAGCTGGGGACTAAATTATCATTCCATGATCGGAGGAAGCAGGGGAACTCGCCTTGCAAGCTGAACACTCTCGGCGCGAGCATCCGAAGACCATGCACATCGGTATTGAAGGCTAATACGAGGGCTACTGAAGGAGTCCGGGATTAAGGGGTCCTCAGGTAGTCGGCTTGCTGCGTAGAGGCCGACCTAATGGTCCGTATTAATTGGAGGCCAGACTGTGTGGTCATGTGGTATTCAAGGAGGAAAGCATCGAAGACCTGCGTGCCATCCAAGTAAGGTAGTCTAGGTCGGTCGGGCCTCCCTCAGCTGGAGGTTAGTTGTATGTAACCCTAGATCCCCTGGTCGCTATATAAAATAGGGGTCCTTGTCTGTGTAGGGAAGTTATCTCATCTAGGGTTTAGCTCATACGATCTCGAGGTAGATCGACTCTATAATCATCGTTCCACATCAATGTAAACAAGTAGGACATAGGGTTTTACCTCCTCAAGAGGGCCCGAACGTGGGTAAATACTGTCCCCCCTTTCCTCTTGCAACTCATCAATCCAAGGACCACAGTTCGGACCCCCCTACCCGAGATCTGCCAGTTTTCACACCGACACCCATTTCGAGTAAGACGACCACAAAAAATATTTGAGGAGAAGTGGTCTGACTCCCTTAATTTTAAAGGGAAATGGAATCTTCTCGAAGTTAACCCCTTAAATTTTTAGGAGTTAGTTGGTGAAGTCGGGGATTCCATCACGGATTCATGACCGACACCTCCTTTCTCTCCACCACTAAGACGGTGCGACGAGTTGGGGGGGGTGTTCTTTCTAGTGTAGAGCATCAATGACTCTTTAGGTATCAGCGCTACTATGATTGTTGGATATGTGAGGTATTGTTTAACATCCTTGGGTGCCCGATCATCTTTCGTGTTCCACTTACAAGGACCGACTTTTTGCGGAGCTTGGAAAGGGGCGCTTTACAACCCATGAGGCATTCCACACACTTGAGGCGCTCCATTGGTCGCAATAGGTCAATGTCAACAATCTTATTGGGGTTTAAACTTGGTGTGCATGCACTGAGGTTATTTAGAAGTCTCTATGGGGTTTTCGATGTGTGTGGCTTGATCCTTGGTCCTTGTTGCCAAATGTGATTAGCGTTTCCAGTGACTCGAGAGGTCGGGATGCCTTGATGCTCGGAGGTATGGCGTCAATCCCTCGTGCCAATAGCTTGAGCTCTAGCGCAAAGTAGGCATGAAGACACCACCACAAATGCATGTCTCGATCTTGGATACGAAGGGGCCAGGTATGATGCATCGTGGATCCAACCATTGCTATGCCCACAATAGGAATGACACTTGTTCGGATAAAGCCTGGCGCCGCATTCGACTTCATAACTCATGACACAGTCGACGTTGATCATAGGTGAGGTGCATGGAGAGTCGCTTGCTTGTGTCCTCCTTAGAGGAAACAAGCTTATTTTTTGCTATCGAGGACTTCATGAAGGACACTACACTCTAGAATGGGGACAATGATGGTGAGATGAGGATCTTGGAGGTGCCCTTTGACCTGCAAGCATGAGGTTCAACTTTCACAATGGCGAGGAGCCCTTGTTGACACCTGGCAAGACGACACATGCATCGCTGATGTGCGTTGGCGTCTTGGTTCCGGCCAGTGACTGACGACATCTATGATTATGATTATCTCTTGGAGGCAAGACTACAAGGGGAACTCCTCCTTTACCTAAATGGGAGGGTGTTGTAGAAGAACACACATACTTTGTAGTGCAGGAACATGGGTTGCACCCTCCGAAGTTGCTAGAGACACGATGATCAATGGAAGCCCAACGAGGATCGCCCTCCGTGTAGAGTGTCGCTGCCCATGGGAGCCTCGTAAGTTACAATAGAGCAATTTAGTTTCTGCATGGATGAGGAGATGGTCAGATTAGATGATTTGAAAAAGATCTAGAGCCTTAGCCCCATACCTGGCATGGAAAATGTCAACTATGTGTGTGCCAACACGAGGGATCGTGGTTGATGAAGTTGAGGTAGTCCGTATGTTGGCACCTGGTCGTTTGGAGCCCACCCAACTACTCACCTTTGTGGAGCGTGAAGGTTCCGATTTTGTAGCCACCCACTCGCACATGACCACTCGGCAGGTTTCTGTGTGTGACAAGGTCTATGAGATTCTCTTCCAGATAGAGATTTAGAGCTTGCTCAAACATTTGGAGGAGGTTACCCCTTGATTCGAAAAGGCAATTGTGGAGGAGGCTCTCAGGAGCAAAGGAAAGAATAGTGGCACTACAAAAAGGTCGTCTGTACGTTCTTGATGGATGATCATGTAACGCCAAGTTGCGATACTATCCTTATTTTGGCACGAGCGCCTCGACAGCGATAGAAGCACATCTCGTCGTTTCGGAAGAATGGATATCATTACAATTACATGTACTGAAGAGATGACTATATGGAATTGGTTTATACTCGCCACAAGCTAGATCAAGATCACATCAATACAACAACATAGTCAATCATCATGAATAAGAGAAGGGACCGGCTACGAATGAAAACAAATGATAAAAGAACGACGTCCATCCTTGCTATCCCAGGCTGCCGGCCTAGAACCCATCCTAGATCGATGATGAAGAAGAAACTCCAAATAGAACAATCATCACGCTCACGTCAAAGTATCTATTTACCTGCACCTGCAACTGTTGTTGTAGTAATCTGTGAGCCACAGGGACTCAGCAATCTCATTTCCAAAGGTATCAAGACTAGCAAAGCTTAATGGGTGAGGTATGGTTAAGTGGTGAGGCTGCAGCAAGCGACAAAGCATTTATTTGAGGTGGCTAACATACGAGTACAAGAAAAAAAGAGGAGGATGATCTATGCATAGCGGACGTGAACTAATGATGATCAAATGAATGATCCTGAACATCTACTTATGTCAGACATAACCCCATCGTGTCCTCTTCCAGATATAGAACTCATGAGACGAGATAGTCACGATTATGCACACAATTGGCATATTTTAGTTATCTAGAACCGGATGTTAAACAGAGTTTCCAAGTTGCCACATGACCGCGGGCACGACTTTCCGAAAGATTTAACCTTGTAGGGCGATCCAACTAGCCGACACAAACTACCACACCCTACGCCGGAATGACCTCGATTAGGGAAAACCCATGATCTCCTCGGGTTCCTATTGGAAAACCTCAACCTCGAGATAGCCCAAAGTATCCTCACAACACCACGCATGACACGCTCGAGAAAGGTAAAACAAGTCTAGCAAGGCCGCCCGGCGGGTCGACGATCCCAATAGGAGCCGTGTATCTTGTTCTCAGGATACGACAGATAAGCTACGCGTACGAAGGCCGGATAGAAATCCCCGAGTTGCCCCGGGTGGCCCGGCACAATGCTCTGTTTTGGACCAGCACCATCAGCACTGCCCCCTGTATTATGTTGAATTACTCCTCGGGTTCATGATGCCCGCTGTTTTTTAATGGTGTTCAATATTATTATGTTGGACAAATATAGTACCAATTTTGGGCCTTGCCAGACAAGTTCTATCCCAAAACAAAAGTCAAGGGGGTCCCCATAACAACCCCAAGCATGTTAGGAGCGCTCATTTATGGAACATAACACCGGTAGCCAAAACTAAGGTGGAAAAGGTGGAACAAAAGACCAGGCTAGAAGGCCAAGCCTTCCACCATGTACCTACTATATAGGTGCATTAAATTAAATAGCAATTATATGGTGATACAACAGGGAACCCATGTTGGCACATAGAAGCGACTGCACCTGCAACTGGCAATGCTAACAACAGGTTGAGTAAGTGGTATCATAGCCAAACAGTGGTTTGCTGGGTTGTGGAAAAGGTTAGAGGTTTTCATGGCAATGTTGGGAGGCTTATTAAACAAGTGGTAGCGAGAGAGACATAGCGAAAGAAACGTACAACTAGCATGTCATTGATACTAATGGTATCTACGGAAATGGTCATCTTGCCTGTGATCCCGCTTGGAAGAAGAACGACTCCGTGAAGAAGACGAAGCTACGTAGTCGAACGGATCCTCATATTCCGACACGCTTGCGGAACACTATCGAGAAGAAGCCAATCGGAAACAAGAATCAACACACGATATTCTCCACGACACATGCATGATATGATGCACAACCTAATATGATGCATGTCCATTTCAATTATGCAAGGCATGGCATAGTAAATCACAACAATCAAACACTACACATTAAGTGAAGCTCAATATGCAACAAGTTGCATATTGACATATTGACGAAACTCCACATATGAATCATTTAGTTCACTCCCATATAGGTACACAACAATATTAAATGTTGTTTAAACATGGCAAAACGTGAAGCACTAATAAACTACCTATCTAGGCATTTTAAATGAGGTCGAAACATCATATAGCATTTCCGAAATGACCCCACTTGTTAACTTCGAGATCTGTTGAGATCTGTCCTAAACACATTTTATGTTTATTAAACGGAAAAATAAAGTGGTTCACGTGAAACTACATGTCATTCTTGTCGGTTTACATATGTAACTCATTTCCAACGGAGCTACGGTTAACTAGCTACGAATTAAACCGATTTAGCATGGCATCATGAAAAACGAGGCAAACAACAAGGTTAAAAGTTTTAAATATGCATGAGAGTTGGAAAATATTAATCTACATGAAATTCTACACGTTTTACATGTCTAACTTGTTTCGATCCGACGCATGGTTTAGAAGTTACGAGAGTTTTAAAATCAATGTTTTTCCTGAAATTCTGGGAAAATAGAAATATTCGCGTGACTAAAAAAACGACCATGGGCCGAATCTGCTACAATTGGGCGCATAAAACTGATCGCAGGTGTACAATGTTGCGCTTAGGGCGCTGGATAGCGGCTCAGATGCTCACAAGAGCGGGCCATGGCCCAGGTCGGTGGAGATGGGCTCAGGGGAGCTCGGCTGGGCCGACGGACAAGGCGCCTCGGGCCTCGGCGCGCAGAAGGACCACACATGCGCTAGGCACTCGAGGTAGCCTGTACTGGGCCTGCTGGGAGGAGCAGGAGGCCCATACGGGCGGGCGGCTGGTGGCCCTCCTCCTCCTGATCCCAATCACGGGGGAGCAGCGCGGCTGCGGTTGACAGGCGGCGGTGGATCTTGGGGACTCTGACGGGGCCGTTGCAGGGGGCGCTGAGGTAGACAGATCCGGCCGCGAGGGCTACAGACCTACGCAGGGGAGCGATGGTGCATCGGCAGTGGCAGAGCTCCGGCGTGGAGGCAGCCACCATGACTACGAGGCGGAGGCAGGCAGCGCGGCGTCCATGGCGGGAGCATGGAACACCGACGCGATGGCAAAGGGCGAGTGGTATCTCCGATGGCTCCGGCAGGTCACCGACGACGCGCTCCGGCACGGCGTGAGACACCCAGGGACGACGACGGGTGCTGGGTCGAGGAGGAGCATGGGGAATAGCGGGGACTCGGGCTCTCCAGGCTTGCGCGGCGACGACGGCTCCGTTTGGGCTCGGGCGGGCTCAGATCTGGGCTTGCGGGCCCGCATGGTTGGAGGTGGGAGGCCTTGGTAGCTGGGGAGGCTGTTGGCTGCGTGGATTTCGAGGTAGGGTTAGGGTTTCGAGGCTACGGGTCTATTTATAGGAAAATGGGGCTAGGGTTTACAATTTTCGTCCGAATTCGGACACTAGGATCATGATCGGACGACTCCGGCAATGGCTAGTTCTAGGCTATGCTTGTGGGGTGTGTAGAATAGGCTAGGTGGGGACGAGAGGGATGTTTGCGGCCCGAGAACGAAGTTTTAGAACACGGAAAATGTTCGATAATAAACCGATGATGCTGCCGCTATGGTCGACCGTTCGGGTATCAAACGGACACCGATTGCGTCGATATTTGGCACGCGTCCTACCTACACTATAATTGGACTGCACGCCAAGTTTCAACCCAATCCATAAAATTTTTATACAGACTTCTTAAAAGAAATATTTTTTAACGATGTCGCGGGTGCTTGTGGGTGTGGTTGGTCTCGATATGGTCAACGACAAAAGCAGGGAGAACTCGCAACTAATAACGGATGCAAGTTTTGAAAAATGAAGGGAACCGAGTGCCAATGCAATGCAGATGATGCGCATGATGCGATGATGACTGCGCCAAACAATCTAATCACAGGGCGACAACACAATAAAAGGGGAATCTTCTAGAGCGTCGGTCTTGGGCTGTTACAACTCTCCTACACTAACAAGAGATCTCGCCCCGAGATCTAAGAATGAAAAGGGGAATAGGAAGAGAAAGAGCAATAGGTAAAACTTAGTCGCTTCTTTGGCAAATGAGTGAAACCAACAAAACTTAAAGGTTGCAAGGAGATGAAGTATGACATGAGAAACAGGCAAATAATTCACACGAAATTTTGGCAGCACTTCGGTAGGAAATTGAGGCAAAATTTGACGAGATGGGAAGAACTTGACAAGATTAACAACAACCAACGAAACTGATATGCAATGAAAGAATATGAAAGAAGAGACAACACTCCGGTTAAATGAATAACCGAAGAAAGAACATTATCTTGAAAAGATAAAATGATGGATAAAAGAGAGCAACATCACAACAACTCCGGAACAAGAGAATAGAAACTAGATCATTGGGAAGAAAGAATGAAGAAGAAAATGTAAACTTCTACCATAATTGAATTTGGCAAGCATCCTTGCAAGAAGAATTGAACGGAGTTGTTGGAAAACCAACAACGAAAAGATAAAGATTGTTTCGGGCTTATGGAAACCAATTCAAAAATAATGAGGTGACAACCAACCAGTAACAGAAAAAAGGATCGATTGTATGCAACAAGAAAGGAAAAACTTGTTACACCAAGAGGATATATTGAGAACTTGAGTCAACGATAATCACCATAATAGCAACAACCCTTAGGAAAAGCTTTAGGTGAAATCCAAACCAAGCTAGCTCAATGGAAGAAAAGATGGGTTGAAAAAATCTCATGATCAAAGAATTGTGATTTAATTATCTCATTCTTGAAGTAATTTTTCTTCGAGACTCCTCCACTGACAAGAACGCTATAACACCACCTCAAATATAAAGGGGGAAGAATTGCACTTTGACATGCAAGAGAAGGAATACTTGAGGTTCTCCAACAAGAATCTTGAAGAACACTTGAGAATGAATTGAAACCTTGAAGAACCACCATGAAAACCACTTGAAGAACACCGGAATGAAAGGATGATAGAAAAGAATTGAAGGATGAAAGAATAAGATTATGGCATTGCAAAGAATTATATGGAGCTTCACACATAGATACTTGAGAAAACTTGGAACTCCATAAAAGAAAAGATGAAGCACTTTAGATAAAGATTTTGGTATCATGAGCCACTCTGAAAGACAAATTAAAATCACCTTGAAGAAACAAGAATACGAATTATGTAGTGCATATCCTTCATCAAGTTAAATTGATGACAAGCAACTGATTTAGCATATCACTTATTCTTCATGAAAAGATTGGAAAGAGAGAGATAGAGCACAAACTTGAAGAAGTCTTGGAAGAAACACCGGTAAGAATTTGGAATGAAATAGGATAACACAAATGAACTGGGCTACATGAGGACGAGAGCAAGATTCGAATAGAGAATGCTTGAACAAGCCACCGGTAAGAATTCACAAATGAATTGGAATACCATGAATGAATGAAGATACCTGAGAACGAAGAGATCATGATCAACCTGAAGAATTTAGAACAAACGGGGATATTAGAAATGAATGGAAAACATGAGAACGAAGAGATCTTGTTCCGCCTAACAGAAAACTTGTATGAGGCACCAGAATAATTGAGATATGAGCGAACGGACAACAATTGAGAAGAATTTGTGAATGAAAGCTGAAAGCTGAGAACGAAGAAATCTTCTAAAATGATGGCCTTCTGAGGATCAAGAAATGAAAACTACTCAGAAATGCACCAGACAGATATGGAAGGAATTACTCATGATCGAAAACAAATGAGAGGATAACATGAAGCTGAGATGACAATCTTCAAAAGAATGGACAAGATTTAAGAGAAATCCTCCTTGGGTCTTCGAGCTGAGAATGATGACAAGAAACACCACCAAGGATTATTGAGAAACTACGAGATAATGAATAAGGAATGGGTGAACCAGTGATGAGAGATTATTCAGATCGGTCTTGAAGATGGAATATGACTGATGGAAATCTTACTTATGTCACACTTGAAAAGATTAAGAGATCTCTGGAAAAGATTAGAAGATCCAGGTAATGGGAAAACCCGTGGATTATGGGCCCAGTCAAAAGAAACCACCATTGAAACAATTGATTATAAAATAGAGATTGCACCGGTTTAAATGGAAACTTGATGAGATGAGAGCCTTGAAATAATTGAAAGGATTGAAAATAGGAAACTTCTGAGATATCTTCAACACCTCAGATAGAACAGAGATGGATGAATAACAAAAGAGGCTTGAATGAGAATTTGCAACACAGAATCATTAGAGGGAGAAAGGATATGATGAACACCGAAAGCTTTAATTGACTCCACCGGGAAGAAAAAACAAGAATAAAGAATGATGAACTAGCAACTCCAGAGAATCTTCACAATGAATCACCAGATACGATATAGGATAAAAGATAGCGGAGGCATCATGAAAATAAATGCACTTGGATGATAATTTAATACTTCAAGTAAAGGTAGGGAGTGCGGGGAAAACAAAGGCAACTTGGGATATATGACATGAACTCCAGAAAGAAATGAGAGGTTGGTATTGCAAATATATTGTGGAAGATTGAATTAACTTGAAGAGAAGCACTCTTGTTGAAAGAATTAACATGACAAATCCGGTTGACAGGAATTGATAAGACAATTTTATTGAGGAAAAGAATTAGCATTCCCATGAAAATATGAGTACACCACTTAGAAAAGATATGAAATCACCATTTGACATTGAAGCAAATCGAATTACCATACTCCAACAAAACAAAGGATGAGGCTTATGAATCAAACCAAAACAAATCATGACAACTATTTCATCCAATATTTTTGTGGTAAGGTTCGCACAGGCTCGATCGTACATTGGATTGTCATATTGAAATGACACTCGAATATGCTCCCTAGGCATAGCGAACTACAAGGCCTGTCAAAGCATACTGATGACATATATCGAGACTATCCTCTGTAAAAATGATCGTGAACAAACGAATCCCCTAGATGTCAAACCCCAACCTCACATCATGCATTTAATGGAAGATTGTCCTATAGGTAACTAATTGAAGTCCGACCTAAGAACTCTTGAAATTTTCTGGTCATGCAATCAAGTCCACACATACAAGGAGTACAATCCACCACTCAGCTCCTAGCAATAACACTACCCGTCTAGTGTATCACATCCGTTAACACATAACCAGACATGTCGGAAACTCATCTATCTCAGACCCTCGTAATCACAACGATACTAAGTATAGCGGTACGCCTGAACTCTCTGCACCACTACTAGGGATGCCACGCTTATCTCGCCAGTACCAGTATTGAAGCAATTTGGAACATCATCCGCCCTGAGATACTAACAAATATGAATGATAATGATGTGGTCAAGAATCCCCTGGAGCTCAACTCCCCAGAATAAAATCAACACAGCAGGAGGCACCAAGTCAGAACTCCGTCACATCGACATCATATAGATTCTAAAAATATCCGTGTGATCATAATTTTTTTTGAGTGAGAAGAGGAAGAGAATTAAAATTATTACGCCAAGATTCCTCACCAGAGCATAGAAGAGGAGAAAAAAGAATCCTACTCTCCGATATATAACTAGACTCAAATCAGTTTTTTCACTAGACTCGACTCGACCAAGTTCGATCAATCAAGGGGGCTCCTAGGTCGGTACTGCTCTGATACCAACTTATAACGCCCAAGATGCGATCCTATCCTTATTTTGGCACAAGGGCCTCGACAGGGATAGAAGCGCATCTCATCGTTTTGCAAGAATGGATATTGTTACAAGTACATGTACTAAAGAGATGAGTATATGTAATTGGCTTACACTCGCCACAAGGTACATAAAGATTACATCAATACAACAACATAATCAATCATCATGAAGAAGAGTTGGGTCCATCCTTGCTATCCTAGGCCGCGGGCCTGGAACCCATCCTAGATCGAAGAAGAAGAAGAAACTCCAAATAGAACAATCATCGCGCTCACGTCAAAGTAGCGCTTGACCTGTACCTGCAACTGTTGTTGTAGTAATATGTGAGCCACAAGGACTCAACAATATCATTTCCATAGGTATCAAGACTAGCAAAGCTTAATGAGTGAGGTAAGGTTAAGTGATGAGGCTGCAGCAATCGACTAAGCATTTATTTGAGGTGGCTAACTTACGAGTACAAGAATAAAAGAGGGGGATGATCTACACATAGCGGACGTGAACTAATTATGATCAAATGAATGATCCTGAACACCTACTTACGTCAGACATAACCCCACTGTGTCCTCTTCTGGATATAGAACTCACGAGAACAGACAGTAACGGTTACGCACACAGTTGGCATATTTTTCTTAAGTTTACTTCAAGTTACCTAATATTGGATGTTAAACAAAGTTTCCATGTTTCCACGTAATCGCGGTCACGGCTTTCAGAAAGATTTAACCCTGCAGGGGTGCTCCAACTAATCGATCATAAACTACCACACACTACGCCGGTATGACCTCGATCAGGGAAAACCCGTGATCTCCTCGGGTTCCTATTGGAAAACCTGAACCTCAAGATAGCCCAAAGTATCCTCAGAATACCACGCACGAGACACTCGAGAAAGATAAAACAAGTCCAGTGATACGTCTCCGTCGTATCTACTTTTCCGAATTCTTTTGCCCTTGTTTTGGACTCTAATTTGCATGATTTGAATGGAACTAACCCCAACCAACGCTGTTTTCAGCAGAATTGCCATGGTGTTGTTTATGTGTAGAAATAAAAGTTCTCGGAATGTCCTAAAATTTTACGGAGAATTTTTCTAGAATAAAACAAAAATACCTGCGCAAAGATCCACCGGAGGAGGTGGACCAGTGGGCCACAAGCCCCTGGGCCGCGACTAACCCCCTAGGCCGCGCCGTGAGGGCTTGTGGGGCCCACGTGGCACCACCGCCCCCAAAACTCAGCTCTATATCTTCCGTCTCGCCCGGAAAAAAATCAGAGAGAATGTTTTATCGTGTTTTATGATACGGAGGCGCCACTATCTGGAGGGCAGATCTGGAGTCCGTTTTAGGTTCCGGAGAGGGGAAATCGTCGCCATCGTCATCATCAACCTTCCTCTATCGACAATTCCATGATGCTCTTCATCGTTCGTGAGTAATCTCATCGTAGGCTTGCTCGACGGTGATGAGTTGGATGAGATCTATCATGTAATCGAGCTAGTTTTTGACGGGGATTTATCCCTAGTATCCACTATGTTCTAGATTAATGTTGCTACTACTTTGCCATGCTTAATGCTTGCCACTAGGGCCCGAGTGCCATGATTTCAGATCTGAACCTATTATGTTATCACCAATATATGTGTGTTTTAGATCCTATCTTGCAAGTTGTAGTCACCTACTAAGTGTTATGACCCGGCAACCCCGGAGTGACAATAGCCGGAACCACTCCCGGAGATGACCATAGTATGAGGAGTTCATGTATTCACCGCGTGTTAATCCATTGGTCCGGTTCTTTATTAAAAGAAGAACCTTAATATCCCGTAGTTTCCATTAGGACCCCGCTGCCATGGGAGGGATGGACAATAGATGTCATGCAAGTTCTTTTTCCTAAGCACATATGACTACATACGGAATACATGCCTACATTAGATTGACGAACGGGAGCTAGTTACATGTCTCTCCGTGTTAAAGCTGTTACATGATGAATCACATCCGTCATACTCATCCATCAGCGATGCACTGCCTACGAGTATTTCACTACTGGTCCTTGCTACATTACTTTGTCTAGGCTTGTCCCTTGCTACAAAAGGGATTGAGCCACTTGCTACTACTGTTGCTACTGCTATTACTTTGCTGCTGCTGCTACTACTGCTGTTCCTTTCTACTTCGCTGTTACTTGTTGCAAGATCTTTTCCGACACTGTTGTCGGGGAAGAATAGTTACCCGCTCATGTGCAACCTATTGGCGCCATGGATACAACATTTAGGAATGGTCTACCGTCAACAGATCATTTCTGGCACCGTTGCTATCATACCACTTTGCTACTGATACTTTGCTTGCAGACACTAATCTTTCAGGTGTGGTTGAATCTGACAAACTCAGCTGCTAATACTTGAGAATATTCTTTTGATTCCTCTTTGGCGAACCAACAAATTTGGGTTGAATACTCTACCCTCGAAAACTGTTGCGATCCCCTATACTTGCGGGTTATCAAGACATTTTTCTGGAGCCGTTGCCGGGGAGGCATAACTATATTCTCTGAATCACTTGGGATTGACGTATGCTGATCACTATGACGTCTGCTGATCACTACGAGGAGAGGTAAGGAACTGCCATCTAGCTCTGCACTTGATTCACCTTCAGTTATGAGTAAGTTTGCGACATCGCCTCCTGCTAGAAATCTTGATATGTCGCATGTGCTTGATGATGCTACTTCTGCTGCCCATGATGCTTATGATGTCGCTATGCTTGATACTATGCCTGATGATGCTATGCTTGATACTATGCCTGATACGGCTTTGCCACTAGGTGCATTCCTTGATGCACATATTCCTAGAGTTGCTGCTAGACGCGATGATACTTCTGAAACTGCTGATACTATTGAAGTAGAACCTGCTACTATGCCTGAATTGCCTGTTATGCCTGATACGCGCTATGTTATGGAGGGAGAGATAGCTGAGGATTTTCTTGCGTGTAAGGATAGCTATGATGTTGAGAAATTAATGCGCAAGTTGAAAGAAAAATCTTTGAACGCTAGGATGAAATACGACCCGAAGTTTGCCACTTCGCCTATCTTTGTGACCGATAAGGATTATGAATTCTCTGTCGACCCTGAGTTGATCACTCTGGTCGAATATGATCCTTTTCACGGTTATGAGTCTGAAACGGTTGTAGCCCATCTTACCAAACTACACGATATAGCCACCCTATTCACTAGTGAGGAAAAGATCCGCCACTACTACATGCTCAAGCCGTTTCCTTTCTCGCTAAAGGATCATGCTAAGACTTAGTTCACTTCTCTTGCTCCTGGTTGTGTGCGTAGCCCCCAGGATATGGTCTACTACTTCTCTGAAAAATATTTCCCTGCCCATAAGAAGCAAGCTGCCTTGCAGGAAATATACAACTTTGCTCAAGCTCAAGAAGAGAGTCTCCCACAAGCTTGGGGGAGGCTCATCCAGCTACTGAACGCTTTGCGTGATCACCCTCTTGAGAAGAATGAAATACTTGATATCTTCTATAATGGACTTACCGATGCTTCCAAAGACCACCTAGATAGTTGTGCCGGTAGTGTTTTTAGGGAACGAACTGTAGAACAAGCTGAGATCCTACTGAATAACATCTTGTGCAATGAGAATGCTTGGACTATTCCCGAACCACCTCCTAAGCCAACTCCGAAGAAAAGAGGTATTCTATTCCTCAGTCCTAAAGATATGCAAGAAGCCAAGAAATCTATACGAGAGAAAGGCATTAAATCCGAAGATGTCAAAAATCTACCACCTATCGAAGAGATCCATGGTCTCGATAACCCGATACAGGTAGTAGAAGTAAATTCTCTGCGTAGGTTTGATGGGAGTGATATTCCTTTTGATAATCCTGCTAGCTTATGCATGGATGAATTTGATAACTTCTTTGCCAAACAACAAAGTTTCAATGATTATGTTAGCAGACAATTGGAAAAGAATGCTCGTATGCTTAGTCATTTAAGTGCTTGTGTGGACAGAAACGTCAACAATCTTAAGCTTCTGAGTAAACATGCCTCTATGGTTACTACTCAGGTAGAACAAGTACTTAAGGCTCAAAATGACTTGCTCAATGAGTTGAATGATAATTCCGTTAGAGTCGTTACTAGAGGCGGTAGAATGACCCAGGAACCTTTGTATCCTGAGGGTCACCCGAAGAGATTTGAACAAGATTCTCAAGGAGTTAGCACTGATGCACTTAGTCACCTAGAAAGAAGAAGAAAGATGATAGGAACCTGCACGCTAGCAACCCTGTTGCTGCTACACCTGAGAGTCCAAACGATGTCTGTGTCTCTGATGTTGAAACACAATCTGGTGATGAACATGAGCCTAATGATAATATCAATAGTGATGTTCATGAAGATGCTCAACCTAGCAATGAAAAGGATGTGGAGATTGAACCTAGTGTTGATCTTGATAACCCACAACCTAAGAATAAGAGATACGATAAGAATGACTTCGCTGCTAGGAAGCATTGTAAAGAAAGGGAACCATGGGTTCAGAAATCCATGCCCTTTCCTCCCAAACCATCCAAGAAAAAGGATGATGAGGATTTTGAGCGATTTGTTGAAATGATCAAGATGTCTCCGGATGCTAAGTACATGAAAGATATTGTGACTAGTAAGAGGAGGATACCTGAGGTTGAGATTTCCACCATGCTTGCTAATTATACTTTCAAGGGTGGAACTCCTAAGAAACTAGGTGATCCCGGTGTGCCCACTATACCTTGCTCCATTAAAGGTAACTACGTTAGAACTGCGTTATGCGACCTTGGAGCCGGTGTTAGTGTTATGCCTCTCTCTCTTTATCGTAGACTTGAACTGGATAAGTTGACACCCACTGAAATCTCTCTGCAAATGGCCGACAAATCAACTAGTTTCCCTATCGGCATTTGCGAGGATGTGCATGTTGTGGTTGCTAACGTCACTATCTTAACAAACTTTGTTATCTTGGATATTTCTGAGGACGATGCCATGGTGGTCATACTCAGAAGACCCTTTTTAAACACCGCATGGGCTGTTATAGATTGCAACAAAGGCAATGTCACTTTCCATGTCAACGATAATGAGCATACGGTGCACTTTCCGAAGAAACAATATCGAGTACATTGCATCAATGCTATCGAAAAGACTTCATCGATTCTTATTGGGAGCTTTGAATGCCCTATTCCTTGTGTCAAGATGAAGTATGATTTGCTTGTTGGGGAGATACACATCCCCATTGAGGTGACCTAGTGACTATTCGAAATTCTCCGTTCTCTTTTGCGATTTGAAAAGGTTTGTCGAGGAGGCTTGATCAACCTCATTGACGGATTTTCTTGCAATGACCATGAGATGGATGAATCGAGGAGTCACAAACCTCTGTTCCAAGCTTTCACCTTCGGTTGCTTAGAAGAAAAATGATAGATTTAGTTTAGTTTTCCCTATTTTCTGTTTTAGCGTCCGGTAGAAAAGTACCCCGAAAATAAAAGTTCTCCGAACGCCGTGAAAATAAAGTACGATTTTTTCTGGAATTTGTGAAAAATTCTGAGACAAAGAGTTTGTCTGGGGGCTACACCAGTGGGCCACAAGCCCTTGGGGCACGGGCACCCCCTGGCCACGCCACCCAGGCTTGTGGGGCCCACAGGCACCCCCTCCACTCATTCTTGCTCTCATCTGGTTCTCCTACCTCCAGAAAAAATCATTTTGCAGCTCAAACCCGTTTTCTTGCTCCTCTTGCTAGGATTTTCGATCTCTTTGCTCAAAGCACCATTCTCTGAACTGTTTTGGGGAAATTACTCCTTGGTAAGTGACTCCTCCATTGGTCCAATTAGTTTTTGCTCTAGTGCCTTATACTTCGCGTATTTTTGCTGCCTTGGTGACCATGTTCTTGAGCTTTGCATGCTAATTCTAGCTGGTCCCAAGTAGTTTTGATGCGTATTATGGCCTCTAGACACTAGTGGGAGTAGTTGCTACTAGTTTAGTTGAACCTTGCTCACCCTTCCTTTGGGTCACTGAAAATTTCAGAAAGGAAGATGTTTAGGAGAAACTTTCATGGTGGTTCCTCAAGCAAGAGAGGTCCCTGTCTTGCGATTCGGGAGCCTGATCCTTGCCAACCTAGGGACGCGCAGGTACAACCATGTGAATGGCCTTCTGATGAATTTATGATTGAGGCAGGTTCCAAAGATGAGTTTGATGCACTTGTTCACAACATCGGACTCGAAGAATTCATCTCCGATAAATGTGAACAGTATGTTGCTCTCACTGCCTCTTTTGTTCGTAGATTCAAATTTTTAGCTGGCCGTGAGACATCGGTACTATTTGATCTCTATGATAAATCGTACACCATGGATTTAGAGGATTTCAATAGAATTTGCAAAATACCTATTTGGGGTAGCCTCAATGATCCTCCTAAATCTTCGGTTAGAGATTTTTGCTCTGGTATTACTGTTGGAGAAACTAGAGACATTACGCAAGCTACCATCGGGAGTATTCATTTTCCTGCCTTGCATTACTTTGCCCTCTTCATAGGGAGATGCATTAATGACAAGATTGAGCATTGTCACCTCTGCGCACCCGACCTTAGTATCCTTAAGAGCGCAGTGATGGGTAACAAAAGCTTCAACATGGGAGCTATTATAGCAAGGAGGCTGAATAAGAATGCTATTGAAGGGGATTTGTTTGGTGGGATCTATGCCACTCGCATAGCAAATTTTCTTGGAGTACCCATCCGCGAAGGAGATCCCCCGCTCCATACAGCTTTCCTTGACCGCGTCGCTTTGACACGCTACCAGTTCCTTGAGAGGGATGACAAATCCCTCCTATACCGTTTGATATTTAACCGAGAACGTGTTTGCCATATTACCCTTCCTACTCCTGCCTTCTTTGACTTTCAGGTAAAACAGAGATATAACATAACCACAAGAGAGGCACAAGAGTATGAGAGGGAGGCAAAGGCTGCTCGTCTCCGTGAGGCAGCTATTCAGGTAGTGGCTGCAGCGCTCCCGTATAACCCCCATTATGATTTTGGGTTTCTCCAGGACCATCCTTGGGAGTAGACGAACTTAGGCCAAAAGCCTAAGCTTGGGGGAGTATGTGTTCTCACCGACTTTACATTCTTGCTTATGCTTTCACTTTGTTAGCCGGTGTTCACACTTTGCCACTATATCATCCATGTTAGTTTATTTCTTTTTCTCGTTTTCTTTTCGTGTGTCTATCTAGTTTGAGAAAACCCAAAAAGATTTTCTTTTTCTTCTTTTGCTTGTTGGGAGCTTTCCCGTGTAGATAGTTTTCTTTTTCTTTGGGTCAAGGTAGAAGATATTGGTTACATTGTTTAGTGGCTCTTGCATGCATACCTGTTTAGCTTTCAAAGAGCCATATTACTTTTTCTTCTCCTTTGTGTTTGCCTGCAGATTCCAGCTTTAGTCCAATGCACGAGCACTCTTATTATTGTTCACATCGTTCGGTCGTGCAAGTGAAAGGCAATAATGACGATATATGATGAAGTGACTGAGCCTGGAAAAGCTGGTATGATCTCGATCTATTTTGTTTTTTGTAAATATGACTAGCTCATCATGCCTGATTCAACTTTGTTGTGAGAGAAACATGTTTGCAATGACAACTTAGAGATCATAGTTGCTTATGCCATGCTTACTTAGCTAGGAGCTTATAATGGTTTGTCTTGCATGCCCACATGAATGTTGAGATGATTATGATGTGGTATGATAGGATGGTATCCTCCTTTGAATGAGTCAAGTGGCTTGACTTGGCGCATGTTTACGCATGTAGTTGAAACAAAATCAACATAGCCTCTATGATGTTCACGTTCATGGTGATTTATGTCCTACTCATGCTTGCACTCAATGCTAGTTAATCTCAATGCATTTTGATGACTGTTGTCGCTCTCTAGTTGGTCGCTTCCCAGTCTTTTGCTAGCCTTCACTTGTACTAAGTGGGAATACTGCTTGTGCATCCACTCCCATAAACCCAAAGTTGTGCCATATGAGTCCACCATACCTACCGATGTGCGGTATCTACCCACCGTTCCAAGTAAATTTGCATGTGCCACTCTCTAAAACCTTCAAGAAATAATCTGTTTTGCATGCCCGAACCGCTCATGTTGTGACAGGGGGCTATTGGTATCTTCCATGCTAGGAGTGTTATCCTCGATATGTGTTTATTCTCTATCATTCACGAGAAAGGGGCCGATAATTGGAATTCCCAGTTCCATGCTCAAATCGAAAAGATAATTGCAAACAAAACTCCCCCAGGATTGATGTTGGTATGAACGGTACCCGAGGATTCGGCTAGCCGTGGAGTGTGATTGACTGGTGGTGGGGGAGTCAAAACTTTACTTTTCTGTTTGTGAACCGCCTATAGCATGTGGAGCGTGGAAGATGTTGAGAACTCTTAGTCATTGCGTTGACAATGAAAGCATGCCACCTAAATTTATTATCTCTGTTTTCAAAGCTTGAGCTCTGGCACCTCTGCAAATCAATGCTTCCCTCTGCGAAGGGCCTGTCTATTTATGTTCCTGTTGAGTCATCCTCCTCTTATAAAAGCACCAATTAGAGAGCACCTCTGTCATTTTTATTCTTTGCTTTTAACTGTGTTGAGTATGAATGTGACTGGATCTTCATCGCCTTGAATTACAATGTTTAGTCAGCCCTTGGTCTTTGAAGGTTCTCTGCATTTATGTTTTGCGATCTCAGAAAGAGCTAGCGAGATACCATCTATTCGTACTACTTCATGTTGTTTTGATTGAAGTGTTGACATTTGAGGCTTATTATTATTTGCTCGCTAGTTGATTATGCCATTGATATGAGTTTATCATGAGACCTAGATGTCATTTGCTTATGTGGTTTGCTTGTGATCTTGCTGAAATTCTGGTTATGAGTTAGAAATAGTTGCAACAACAAGATCAAACAGAGTTTGTCAAAGTTTATCTTTTGTCTCTTTTTCAGTTTGTCAACTGAATTGCTTGAGGACAAGCAAGGCTTTAAGCTTGGGGGAGTTGATACGTCTCCGTCGTATCTACTTTTCCGAACTCTTTTGCCCTTGTTTTGGACTCTAATTTGCATGATTTGAATGGAACTAACCCCAACTAACGCTGTTTTCAGCAGAATTGCCATGGTGTTGTTTTTGTGCAGAAATAGAAGTTCTCAGAATGTCCTGAAAATTTACGGAGAATGTTTCTGGAATAAAAGAAAAATACCTGCGGAAAGATCCACCGGAGGAGGTGGACCAGTGGGCCACAAGCCCCTGGGCCGGGGCCACCCCCCTAGGCCGCTTCATGAGGGCTTGTGGGGTCCACGTGGCACCACCGCCCCCAAACTGAGCTCTATATCTTCTGTCTCGCCCGAAAAAAATCAGAGAGAAGGTTTCATCGCATTTTACGATACAGAGGCGCCACCACCTCCTGTTCTTCATCTCGAGGGCAGATCTGGAGTCCGTTTTGGGCTCCGGAGAGGGGAAATCGTCGCCATCGTCATCATCAACCTTCCTCCATCGACAATTCCATGATGCTATTCATCGTTCGTGAGTAATCTCATGGTAGGCTTGCTGGACGGTGATGAGTTGGATGAGATCTATCATGTAATCGAGTTAGTTTTGACGGGGATTGATCCCTAGTATCCACTATGTTCTGAGATTGATGTTGCTACTACTTTGCTATGCTTAATGCTTGTCACTAGGGATACGATAAGAATGACTTCGCTGCTAGGAAGCATGGTAAAGAAAGGGAACCATGGGTTCAGAAACCCATGCCCTTTCCTCCCAAACCATCCAAGAAAAAGGATGATGAGGATTTTGAGCGATTTGTTGAAATGATCAAGATGTCTCCGGATGCTAAGTACATGAAAGATATTGTGACTAGTAAGAGGAGGATACCTAAGGTTGAGATTTCCACCATGCTTGCTAATTATACTTTCAAGGGTGGAACTCCTAAGAAACTAGGTGATCCCGGTGTGCCCACTATACCTTGCTCCATTAAAGGTAACTACGTTAGAACTGCGTTATGCGACCTTGGAGCCGGTGTTAGTGTTATGCCTCTCTCTCTTTATCGTAGACTTGAACTGGATAAGTTGACACCCACTGAAATCTCTCTGCAAATGGCCGACAAATCAACTAGTTTCCCTATCGGCATTTGCGAGGACGTGCATGTTGTGGTTGCTAACGTCACTATCTTAACAAACTTTGTTATCTTGGATATTTCTGAGGACGATGCCATGGCGGTCATACTCAGAAGACCCTTTTTAAACACCGCATGGGCTGTTATAGATTGCAACAAAGGCAATGTCACTTTCTGAAATTCTAGGATAATAGACAAATTCGCCCGACTAAAACAAACGACTATGGGCTGAATCTTCTACTATTGGGCCCATAGTTCTGAGCGCAGGTGAAGAATGTTGCGCTTAGGGCGCTGGATAGCGGCTCGGGTGCTCACCAGAGCGGGCCATGGCCCATGTCGGTGGATATGGGCTTGGTGAGCCCGGCTGGGCCGACGGATGAGGCGCCTCGGGCCTCGGTGCCTAGAAGGCCCACGCAGGTGCTAGGCACTCTGGCTGGCCTGGACTGGGCCTGCTAGGAGGAGCGGGAGGCCCATATGGGCACGCGGGTGGTGGCCCTCCTCCTCCTGATCCAGATCAAGGGGGAGCAGCGTGGCTGCGGTTGACAGGTGGCGATGGATCTTGGGGACTCTGACGGGGCGGCTGCAGGAGGCGCCGAGGTAGACGGATCCAACCATGAGGGTTGCGGACATGCACAAGGGAGTAACGGTGCTTCGGCAGTGGCAGAGCTCCGGCGTGGAGGCAGCGACCATGACTACGAGGCGGCGGCGCACAACATAGCGTCCATGGTAGGAGCAGGGTACACCGACGTGATGACACAGGGCAAGGGGCATCTCTGGTGGCTCTGGCGGATTGTCGGTGTCACGCTCCGGCACAATGAGAGACACCCTGGGACGGCGACGGGCGCGGGGTCGAGGAGGAACATGGGGGAGAGCGGGGGCTCGGGCTCCCCAGGCTTGCGCAGTGATGACGACTCCGTTCAGGCTCGGGCAGGCTCAGATATAAGCTCATGGGCCCACGTGGTTGGAGGTGGGAGCCTGTGGCGGCTCGGGAGGCTGCTGGTTGCAGGGATTTCGAGGTAGGGTTAGGGATTTGAGGCTAGGGGTGTATTTATAGGAAAACGGGGCTAGGGTTTGCAATTTTCGTCCGAATTCGGACCGTAAGATCACGATTGGATGACTCCGACGATGGCTAGGGGCTACGCTAAGCTTGTGGGCTGCATAGAATAGGCTAGGTGGGGGAAGAGAGGGAGGTTTGCAGCCCGACAACGAAGTTTTAAAACACAAAAAATGTCCAATAATAAACCGATGACGGTGCCTCTATGGTCGACCGTTTGGGTATCGAACGGACTCCGATTGCAACAAAACTTGCAAGCGTTCTACCTACACTATAATAAGACCGCACACCAAGTTTTAACCCAATCGGAGAAATTTTTATACACACTTTCCAAAAACAATATTTTTAATGATGTTGCGGGCGCGCATGTGTGTGGTTGGTCTCAAAACGGTCAATGACGAAAATAGAGAGAACCGGCACAAATAACGTATGCAAGTTTAAAAAAATGACGGCAACGGAGTGCGATGCAATGTGGATGATGGATGATTAATGCGTCAAACAATTTAATCATACGAAGACAACGGAATAAAAGGGGATTCTTTTGGAGCGTCGGTCTCGGGCTGATACAGATCACTAGTCTCTTCTGTTGTTTTTGGCTAGCTTGTCTTTGTGGATTTCGTGGTCCCCGTCATCTTTGGAAAATTTACTTTCATTTGGGGTGTCTTTACGATGTAGCAGTGTGGGGATTGGTGGTCGTTATGTGTTGGGCATGGTTGTCGAGCTAATCATGTGTTTATGGGGTTGCATGCTTTGTGAGTAGTCCACATGTGGTTGGGTTATATAAGTTTTCACCAGGTTTTCCTCACAATTCCCTTCTTCTTAATTAATCAATGAGGCAAATATTTTGCCTCCTTTTCAAAATACAATAGATCATGGGGATCCCCATTTATTTGTTCAGTTAGGGGCTAAAACACTCTAGAAATCTTCACACAAAGAGGCAAGGTTTTTTACCCAGGTTCAGGTCACTAAGGTGATGTGATACCCTACGTCATGCTCGTAGTTCTTCATCTGTTTGTATGTTTTAGATTACAAGATGAACTCTTCCTCCGTGTTTTTATCTAAGTGTTGGAGACCTAGTACTCCCGCTCTAGCTATCCTTTTTCTAACCAGTATATCCTGCTAGGCTGCGAACCCCTTATATAGGCCCCCAGCATGGATGGGGCATAAGAGCATGTTACCATTCTCGTCACAATCTATCATGTATGGCCTAGCCTGCATGTCCCACTCATGCCGACCAAAGGATAGACCGTGCGAACTTGTGGCATTGATAGGACGAAACCCCTTCAGTAATACATAGCTCATCACGTTCGACCTTCTAGCGAGCGAGCGAGCGAGAGAGAGAGAGAGAGAGAGAGAGAGAGACGCACCACGTCCAGGGTCTTGATATTCATAAATGCGCCATCGTCTTGTCAAATTCCTGATGTCCGATAGAGCGCCTATCCTTGGTTTGGGATAAACTATTTTTTGTTGAAAAGTTCATCATAATCTACAAAGCTGTAAATTAGTTTTCTCTCTAATGGTCCACTGGAAGAATCCTGGTCCTTGAGGAAATGTGGGTGATTCGCGCCGGGGGTGGGGGGTGGGGGTCTCATGTTTGTCGGCATCTCGATGCTCAGGGAGCCTCGAGTACACCGCTTCAATTCTTGGTCCATAAGATATACAAGAAGGCCCATCGCTAACATAGTGTACCCTTTTTCCCGCCATGCTGACACCTAGCTAGAAGGATATCTGGTGTGTGTGTGTGTGATAGAGAGAGAGATCTAGTGAAATAACCAAAGGGATATCAACCAATGTGTGTGTGGATGCGTGCGAAAGAGAGACCTAATTATAGGAGAAGTGACCGAGAGTATATCGACAAAAGTGGGTGAATCAGAAATTCAAATTTGTTTTAGAACTTTGAATGATCTCAAACACTGCAGCAGAAGAAGCAAACAAATTGATAGCTATCGATAGGGATGAAGGAAAATGTTAGAAGTAACATAAAGGGGACACCGAGCAAATTGATCGAGGAAATACTTGATTACTCCTTTAGAATACCAACAAATAATGTTAACATATATGATTGTGGCAGAAGAGTATAGTGTTTCAACTATTATAAGAATGAGTGCATGAAGAGAAGCAGTATATCGGAGTTCTACTGAGCAAAAATAAGAGCGAAGAGCACGACAAAGCGAAATCTATTCAAGCAACACATGTTAACACATCTTAGAGACAAAGCATATCGAGTAATATTTAGAAATGCTAAATGAGTGAAGAAAATGAACCAGTGGTGCTCGATGGAGACATATGATTTTTTGGACCAGTTCACTCTACTACAAAAGAGCTACATCTGGTTGGAGGGACTTGTGATTTAACACATGAGCAAAACTCTCTCTGTCCATTCTCTCTCAACTCGAAGTTGATCAAAATTTAGTTGATTTCACTCATGGTTGATAATTTTAGGCGCTCTCCAAACATTCGACAAACTTTGTCTTCGATGACCACAATCACTCTTGGTCACACCGCGAACCACAACTACCCTTGGTTCCTGAAGACTGACTTGGAGACGACAATTGCTCTACGTCACTCGAGCCTACACCGATTTGTCTAGAGAGCGCGTAGCTCTCAAGATTAATATGCACAATAACACTAACTTAGCTCTATTGTGATGCTCAACTAGTGTCTAAGTTTTGGCTCTTTTTTTTTCTCTGATTGATTTTAAACTCGAATAATTTGGATAGGCGATTCTCAATCAATCTTCTCAGAAATTATAAGCGAAGCAACCGACGATCAACGTTGGTGCAGGGTGGCTATTTGTAGCCACAACCTTCCCTGAAGGGAAAAGACCAAATTGGACATGTTCATGAGCTAATGGCCGAATGCCACAAGTACAATGGTAAGAATATGAGGATAATGGGAACATTCCTTGTTGAGCTAGAAATGCTAACTCTTGTGTCTGAAAGATATCTCCTACAACACCGAAGAACTATGTCTTCTACTGACATGTAATGAGTTGAAGCGTAAAGAGTTTTCTCTCAATCTCGCATGGGTTAAGATTAAACATCACAACAAACTTAAGCTTTGAGAACTTGTACCCCTCTTAATAGTACGGTGGTCCTATGACTCAATGAAAGAGAAAAAGAACAAAGAAACAAATTATACGTCTTCACTTCGTCCTCATCTTCTCGACTTCAATAATTTCTTTCAGGTACACTCAATGAATTGCTTTGCTTTAACAATATTTTAAGGGTCCAATTCCTTCACCATGAGATAATCATCAACAATTCAACGCAAAGAGTAGTTCATTCTTTGTTGGGCAACACTAAGGATTCTGTGAAGTTCCTTGAACTTGATCCGGAATACAATTTTGTTCTCAGAATTGTATGGAGTATTTCTCTGTGCGTATACTTGCAAACATTCCACTCCATGTTTGTTTCTAGCAAAAATTCCCAAAACACAAGGAGGCAAATCATTGCACCAACAATCTCCCCTTTTTATATGATTGTTCGCAAAATAGAGCACATCAAAAGATAGATAAAAGAAGTGGTGGTAAAGCGAAAACAAACTCGTGAAGAATACCACCGAAGGTAGAACACATTCCCCCGAATGTATCCATGTAACATGCAAAAGATTATGGATGCAATCATGGAAAGATAGGAGATCATGTGGGGTGAATGAAATCTTTGAGTGAGTGTCATTGAGGTATAATATCATTCGTCTAGCCAATCAATGCACTCGGAGAGGTCGATGAAATTTCCCGCGACATAATTTCCTGAAACAGATTGGTTAGAAAGTATTGATATTGAAATGATTTGTCGCATAGATAGGCCATGGGGATTTTTATCAAGGCACAAATTTGAAGAGCATGAGAAAGTGAGTATCCTACAAAAGCAATACTATCATAGGATTCTCGAAAATATGTTTCTTAGATAGTTTTCCTGCAAGAAAGATTTGATAAAGGTATTGTTGCATAGGAGAATGCTATTGGAACATATTAAGTGTAATATGTCTGGAGATGTAATTCTATCCAAGACCTTTTCCTCTGCATATTAGAGAGATAAAACGAAAGGGTGGAGAATATGTTCGAATACGAACATGGATCTGAAACTTCCTCGAACTCATGTTATGACTCCTGCATGAAGAGTTAATGACTGAAGTTTAGGAACAATCATAAGCATTCGAGCAAACGCGCAAGCATAAATACTGAACATAATTACAGGGGGGGATTAACATTACATGACGATGAAGGTTACGAAGACCACATGCATTGTTGTTAAAGTTTGAAGACCACATAACAACAATAAAGTCGAGTGCAGAAAGACCACAAAACAACAAAAATGCGAATGCAAAACCCATGCAAATGATCCGCTGATCTATCCACTCGATGTTCTACTCCCCTTTTTTCAATAGGTGTCAAGAAGGACAAGAGAGGACATGTAGATCTACTTGTCCGAAGAGTCCCCAGAGCTCGAGCTATTAGTCGATGGAGAACGAGCAATGGTGGAAGCCGATGCTGGAGTGGAACTCTTGGCTTGAGCTTCAGGATCAGTCGTTGGGACTTGACAACTAGGAGCCACTGGTTTGTAGATCAAAGTGCATGTTGTGTCTTCAATATCATTTCCAAGCTTAACAAATAGCAGATTGGTGGAATCAGACCGCTGAGGTAGAACTAGAGTTTGCCTATGAATGCGAGGCACTTCAAATTACTCGAGATAAATATAGTCCTGCTCAATTCCTTTTGCAAGAAGCTGCTTGCGATCATAATGCTTCTGAAGTAGAGTCCAGGAGCGCTTTTTCTGTTCTTGCTCCCCCAGAAGAGTTTGACGAAGGCAATTGTGCAGCAAATTGATCTCAATCACCATCTCTGTCTTTACCTTGCAGTCAATTTTGATATGGCTCTATAGAGCTTGGTGAGTGCAAAGACAAACATTAGAGCGATGGATTTTTTCCTTAGGAACTTCAATTTTAGCTTTCTTGATACGAGGAGCATGACCCAAGGTAGAAGCAGCAACACCAACATGTGATTTTCCTTTATCGACATTTTGACCAAGCGAAGGGTATATGTCACAAGAGGGGTGAAAAATTTTGGTTTGTGAGGGAAGAAGAAGTCCTTCCTAGTGAGCTTCTCAATAGCAAACCTAATCCACTGTGCAAACGGGTATAAGGCTTGAGCATTTTTAGTGGCATATGCCATGTTTCGGATAAACAAATATGGGAGATCGGAGTTTATCCCAGAGATAATGCCTCAAACACGTTTGCTACAATTCCTCCAATGCTTTCTAGCCTATTTGTTGGAGTGAGGGTATTGCAAAGAATGAAGAACAACAAATTTTTCTCATACGCCAGATTCTTTGGATTCAGTTTGGTGCACGCATCTCGAACAAGATTCGGATCCATGAGAAAATGGATTAGAGAAGAGCTAACTTCCTAGAAGTGCACATGATATTCATCCGGTCAATTAAACTCAAAAGAGAGGGAAATCAAGCAGAGCAAGAATTTATTTTGGCAGAGCATTTGATGTGTTCTTGCTCGGTCATCCATTCGAGTACCCAAGAGGTGACATCCTCAAGATTTCCAAAGACATACAAGGTTGCATAGAATTGAAGAATGACTTCTCTATTCTATCCGTTGTTGAACCTCATGAATCCCTTTAGATAGGTATGTTAAAATAGCTCGATGGTCTTGTGAAAGCACGGAAAATTTCCGGGTTCAGCGAAATGCTGCACCTTATGCTTGCATATGCGATTCTTACAGAACATAATCCTTGCATAATACATATCCTTTTCCTTGGTCTAGAACCTTGGTGACAAGGATGTTCTTTCTCCTTCATAGGGGCTTGTTCCGAAGAATCCAAGTTTTGAGCGATGCAACTGTTCTTTGAATGTTGGGCCATTTGGGCCATCTTTGACAGGAAACAAAGGAAAGGTTTCGCAAGGATTCCTTGGTGTGTTTTCCACGGGTTCATCCTGATATAAGTGATCATCAGGTACATGTACACCTTCTACTATAGGCTTGAGAGGAGCACTTGTTGACCTCTTTCTGTGGGAAGATGACTTTGAGGGACTATAAGAGCCGACACTTTTGCTCTCTAGAACTGCTTTAGCGGCTTGCAGATCATCAGATTTTGAGACCTTACCTTTCTCATCTTCTCGAAAGATATCAAAGGAGTAACATTGTTGGGAACTGGTGAAGCAACAGGTGACACATTTTCTTCATGAGCCATGGGATCCTCCATCTTGTTGTCTTCCTATTCCTTTTGTGTGGCTAAAGAATGAGGAGCAGGATCAACATCAGCGTGGGTAGGGGCACCAGATTGTGGGGACCGCGACTCATAAGTCGTGATCACCGAATGAACGTGTATAGTGATCCCAGAGATCAATGCTCATTGAACACATAGAAACTGAATGACAAGAGTCTTACATCCATTACATACCGTTTAGGTTGGATATAGCCTTTATGGCCAAGTCTTCATATATATGCAGCGGAAAATCTTCATTTATAGTGTTGACCCATGCCATCTGCCTTAACCCTACGTGCATTCTGACTAGGAAGTGTCCTAGCTTGCACGTACGTCACCGAGGTATTCATCATCATATCCCATTCTCTCATGTGTGGCCAATAAAATAAGCAGTGGCAAGGCAATGAGTACTTTGAATGTACTCGCAAGAAACCCATGTTTGGAACAAGGCAATAACAAAGCATGATATAACACTAAGTAGGTAACTTGTAGAAAGCTAATTTTGAGTGCAATGACATGATCAATCCTGTAAAAGAATGCATCAACATGTTGCTGATATCCATATGAACAAGTTATAGATATCATCATAAGCATGGGTTGAACATCCCACGTTCATTTGCCATGTGAAGTCATCTGACTTAACTCAAGTATCATAGTAAGCAGGGGTTGAACGTCCCATGTTCATTCATGATGCCAAGTCGTCTGACTTAGCTCAAGTATCACCTTTCTCATATCATCACCTTTTTCACATACTCTCCCACACACACACTTGGTTTATGCAGAAACATTTGGACGTAGTTTAAGCAGGATTACCCAACTATCCTTGACCATGGACACGGCTATTCGAATAGTTTTGCACTCTACAGAGGTTGCATGCTGTACCCACAAGACTCGGGGAACTTCCATGTCATCCACGACTCGCAGTATATTACATACCCTAGGTAAGATCCCAAACAATGCCTTTCTCCTGACAGTACTAAACAAACAGTCCACTCGACTGGTACCCAACCCTCATGATGTACATCATACGAGCCTCACTCTAGATCGTATCATCCATGAAGGGACCAACGGTGTTCCGGTGCCTATCAAAACAGCTCAGTGTCGCCCAACGTGGCACGACCCCGTCTCGAGAGTGACCATGCCAATCTCGCCACTAGTAATGCGGGCTCTCTCCTAGCATCGACCAAGGTAATCAACAAAGCGCCGTTCCCGTCGCACCTGTAAGGTTGGGACGGTCGACAAATCTTAAATCTAATCCCGTTTCCGAAACCACTAACACAAAACTTTTCTCGGCACACGACTTCTTTCCCAAGTGGTCACCCATCTCAACACTATCTCCCTCGGGCATGAGTGCCACCCAGCGGGGTTTTCTAAAAGCCTTTGAAATCATTCCTTTCATTGTCATCATGCATAGTCCCATCCCGTTTGCATAGCAACTATTAGCAACCTAAGTACTTCCCACCTGCAAAACCTTCATAGGTGGTAGGGTCATGCCCAAGTGCAAGTATCAATGAGGAGTTTCTCAGAGATGACCCACCAAGGTGGTCCAACCCGATCATGATGCAAATGCAACAAAATTTAGTGCTATATGGCATGAAAAATAAATGGTTTCTTAGACATGATGAAAGGGATGCTTGCTTGGCTCAACAAAGTCTTCAAGGTCTTCTCACACTTCTCTTCCAACTTCGAGCACCTCGTCTACTTCGTCATCTATAACCGGAATAACCTCAGTAAGTCACATAACAAGCACAAAAACAAAGTGCTCTATAAATAGGGGTTTTATTTTTCTTGGATGTATCTGGTCATAAGAAAAATCCCTCTTTATCTTCTCGACTGCAATCATTTCCTTTGGACATACCCAATGAATTTCTTTGCTTCAACAATATTTTAAGGGATCAATTCCTTCACCACGAGATAATGATCATCACCTCAACATAAAAATAACTCATTCTTTGTCGGGCAACACTAAGGATTTGATGTAGTTTCTCTAACTTGATCCCAAATAAAGCTTTCTTGTCAGACTTGCATGGCCTATTTCTCTCTGTGTGCACTAACAAACAAATCAGACCATGCCTGTTTGTGGCTACAATCTCCAAAACACAAGGAGGCAGATCATTGCACCAACAGAGTGTGTATGAGAAAAAGGCCTAAAGATACGTTGTGTGTGTGTGTGTGAGGGAGATATACTCATAGTGATCCAAACTATCTAGGGAGTGTGTGTATGCATGTGCGTGAGAGAGAGGGAGAGAGGTGTTGGGCTATGCAGAGTGCAACTGCTACATAATAAAATTTAATCCCACCAAACAGGTCATACAAGAGCTAGCTTACAAGATAGATCACGTGATTACCACTAGACACATAGTCCTCGTAGCGTAGGAACAGTTCGAGCATTAGGTTGTCGGATCTATCTCCATCTCGTAATTGATATCCCTAGAATAGTCGATATTTGAATCACGCAAACAAGCTAGCCAGAGCACAACATCATTGGATATCCTTAAATCATCATGAGCACTTTAAATTTCTTGAAATCTTTCTACATTTTGAGGAATTCAGAACCAAGTTTCTTATTATCAGCTGAAATACCATCGTGATGATAGATGAGTTGATCAAACTTTGACTCAAGAATTTCATATTCATTAGTCAAAGTATGGTTCTTCTCCATTTCCTTGATGAGAAAATTTTCTTGCTTATCAAGAGTATTCACAATCTTTTCATGGAATTTGATTGCTTACTGGAAATTGAGGCAAGTTTATAATAGCTTGGTTTCATTTAATTGAATTCTTCAGAGAAATCATCATCAGTTAAATCAAAGGAATGACCTTTTGAAGATACCTTGGCATCCTTAACTATGAACCAGAGTGGAGGTGCGGCATCTCCATCTCCAATTTCTTCACTTTCTGCATTGAAGAACATGGAGAAAACGACGGGATACACCACACATGTGATGCCATCAATCATGGAGTCTCATTCTTAGAATTTACTTCTTCATGACAAGCTTCCTTTGGTGCTGATACCTTAGAATCCATTTCCTTTCCCAAGTAAGCGCAAGCTTTGTATGATATTTTATTTTTGGATGATGAAGACTTCAATGAGAATTTCTTTGATTTCTTATTATTCTCAGAACTGCCATCCTTTTGTTCTTGCCTTTCGATTCCTTCTTAGCATTGATTTTCCACTGAGGACAATCTCCAATGTAGTGAACAACCTTCTTGCACTTGAAACATGTTCTAGTCTTTGAATCACTTGAAGAATTTGGACACTAGGATTTCTTTGAATCATTCTCAAAGAATTTCTAAATTGATTTTTCAGAGTCAACTTGTTGAATTTCGTCACAAGAAATGTGAGGCATTTTCCAATTAATTCGGGATCATTAGAATGACATGAGAAATGTTCTTCGTTGGATGAAGAATCAACTTCATCCTTTGAAGCTTTGGCATTTAGAGCATGACTCTTGTTAAAACTTAGACCATACAAATCTCTTATTTCTCCTTGTCCTAGCTCATGAGTATTGAGACTTTCGAGAAGATCAGCAAGTTCAAGTTCCTAGAAATTAGGGCGCTTGTGTATCATTAGAGTCAATGTATCAAAGGAGCTATCTGGCGATCTTAGTAGTTTCATTATCACCTCATGATGAGTGATATATCTTGCGCCAAGGGCTTGGAGCTCATTTCATATATCCAAGACGATAATAAGTATCCTGAATAAATTCATTATGAAGCCATCTGAAGCGATTGAAATGGTCATGAAGAACATCAACCCTTGCACCCCTTTGAGTGGAAACACCTTTGATTGACCTTCATTAGCATGCTCCATATTTAATTGGAAGTCCTGGGAGAGATAATGCAGCCATATTTTCCTTAGGTGAGGCAATCGTGGATGAGATCTTTAGCTTGAGCATAAGGCTCTCTGTTTCATTTTTCTTCATGAGTGATGTTAGGATCGAGAATCAACTGTCCTTATTCAATAACTCTCGAGAGGTTTTCATCAAGAGCACTAGGGCGTAGAAGAATCTTATTCTTCCAATAAGAATATTCTGTGCTATCGAAGACTAGACGCTTCATGGAAGCCTTGAGATTTCTTGTAGTTAACATAGCTAAAACTCGATGTGGTTAAACTAAACTAAAAGAATGTTTAGTTGAATATATGGGGTAAATGGTAGATTTTTATCAAATTCTTTGAAAACTATAATTGTTTGATGAATTAATGATCTAAATAGTACAAAAGAAATATAAACTTAAGTAAAACTACTATTAGGATGCAAACTAAGAGACATGACAAGTAAACATGACTAACAAATAGACGGATGCACCATAGAATAACTTCATGGAATACTTAGCTGAATGTGACAAAGTACAGAGAAATAGCAAAGTATTCATAGAGTTTTGATCAAATTCTTTACAACATGCAAATAATAAAAATGTAGGATAAGTGAACAATATGGAACCAGTTGGTCGGAGAAGATAATCGATTTGTTGGACCCATTCAAGTTGTCCTGACAACTCTACATCTAGTTGGAGGGGCTAATACTTAACTCAGAAAACCAAGTCTTCATCTTATTCTCCTTGAGCTAAGATAATTTAGGCAACACTCAATCACTCATGGTAGATCTTCAAGGTAGATCTCCAAACCTTCACATACTTGTTCTTTGACAATTCACAATGAATCTTGGATGCTTTGAAATAATTTCTAACCATTTAAAAGATCGCGGTCTTCAAGATTAATATGTCTTCGTGTCACTCAAATAGATTCTTGAATGATGTTTAATTAGTTTGGCTTTGGTTACTAGGTTTTTTCCTCACTATGATTCACTCAAATGCTTCGAGAGGATGTGTTTCTCAAATAAAACTTGTCTAAATATCACACAACACAACCAACGAACAAATGGTGGAGTGGGTGGCTATTTGTAGCGGTTACAACCCAAGGTCTGATGTGAGAATTGGACAAGAAAGGCTTGCTAACTAGATGTTCCCAGGAAGGCAACGGTCGGATAATTGTGATCTCCAATTCCTTTTTTTGGACAATTGAGAATATAGGAAATGCTCCTAGTGTATGTGTATTAATTACCGAGAGAAAGTATACTATGGGAAAAACTATAGGGGCCCTGGTCTAAGTGATGGCACCAACAATAGGGGCCGCAAGCTACCTTTTGTGAGTAGGCACTCCAAAGCAAATATTAGCAAAATCACTTTTTTAAAGAAATTGTTATTGCGTTCTTTCCAAAGACTCCAAGCTGTAATCCAGGAAGGTATCCATAATCATTTTGCCCCTATGCATCATCTTCATGTGTGCGAGGGTATCAAGTCTATTCCCATGTGAGACCCATGGGATATTTAGAAATTTCCAACAAGCCTTGCTGAAGTTGCAATGAAAGAACAAGCGTTCCACCATTTCTTCAACATGTTCCCCACATAATAAGCAATCCAAGTTATCATCGATGCTCTAGTGCCTCCTCTTAAGCATGTTGTTTGTGTTAAGATGACCAGACAATAGGAACCAACCAAAAACTTTGATCATGAGGATGCATTTGGACTTCCAAAGCCATTTAAAGGCATCATGGGCAATCACTTCTTTGAAGTAGAGGTTGTAGTATGCTGTGGTCTTGAAAGAGGCCGCTCCCCATATGTATGTCCATATATATTTTGATACAAATAGATCAGTAGTGAGGACTTCGTTTTGAATTTGCTTCAACTATTCGTGAGCTTGCATCGAGAAGGGAAGGTGGAAGGCCGAATAAAGGTCTATGGTAGCAAGAAACTTTCTAACACAGGCGTTTTCTATGCTAGTGTAAGAATGTGCTCTCGGGAAAGATTCAACATATATGGATTGGTTCCAATCATCTTTCTAGAACAACGTTGATGTGCCGCAGTTGACCTAAACTCTTGTGATCTCATGATATGTTGGCATGAGTTGGATGAGAACACGCCACCAAAAGTATCCCCATGGGTCAACAACATGTCGGATAGAGTTGTCATAGTATGTGCTCCAAATCATATTTACCCAGGGTACATGTAAAAATTTGAGCAAGAGGGCATTCTGAACTTGCATATTTAATACATCGTCTTTGGCTGGCAAGTCATGTCCCAGGCAGCAAGCGAGTTCCATCCCCCCTTTACATTCTTCTTTCTCCAAACAGAGTTTCTTATTATTTTGTCCAATTGGGCAAGAATTTTGGGTAGAAAGCTAAGGGTACCCATGAAGTATATTGCCAATGATGTAAGGCGGGAGTTCATCAGGGCCACTTGGCCAATGTAGGACATCAGGGACATGTCAACGGTGATTTCTCTTTGTGCCTTGCAAACCAAGGGTGTCATGTCAAGAACATTGGGTCTAGTGGTACCAAGTGTTGGAAATATGTCCTAGAGGCAATAATAAAATAATTATTATTATATTTCCTGTTTCGAGATAATCGTTTATTATCGATGCTATAATTATATTAAATGGAAACATAAATGCATGTGTGGATATATAGACAAAACTATGTCCCTAGTGAGTCTCTCGTTGACTAGCCTGTTGATCAAGGATGGTTAAGGTTTCCTGGCCATAGACATGTGTTGTCACTTGATGACAGGATCACATCATTAGGACAATGATGTGATAGACAAGACCCAAACTACGAACGTAGCATATGATCGTGTCATTTTGTTGCTATTCTTTTTTGCATGTCAAGTATTCATTCCTATGACCATGAGATCATGTAACTCACTGACACCGGAGGAATGCCTTGTGACTATCAAATGTCGCAACATTACTAGGTGACTATAAAGGTACTCTACAGGCATCTCCAAAGGTGTCCGTTGAGTTAGCATGGATCAAGACTGGGATTTGTCACTCTGTGTGACAGAGAGGTTTATCGGGGCCCACTCGGTTAATATAACATCACATACAAGCCTTGCAAGCAATGTGACTAAAGTGTTAGTCACGGGATACGCATTACGGAATGAGTAAAAAGTCTTGCCGGTAACGAGAATGAAATAGGTATGGAGATACTGACGATCGAATCTCGGGCAAGTAACATATCGAAGGACAATGGGAATGGTATATGGGATTATATGAATCCTTGACATAGAGGTTCAACCGATAAGATCTTTATAGAATATGTAGGATCCAAAATGGACATCCAGGTCCCACCATTGGATATTGACCGGAGTGTCTCACGTCAAGATTGCATAGTTCTCGAACCCGCACGGTCTGCACACTTAAGGTTCGATGACGTTTTGGTATAGTTGAGTTATAGGTGCTGGTGACCGAAGTTTTGTTTGGAGTCCCGGATGAGATCCCGTATATCGGAGGAGTTCCGGAATGGTCCGGAAATGAAGATTGATATATAGGAATTTGATATTTGGAATCTGGAAAAATTTCAGGCGTTGTCGGCAGTGTACCGAGAGTGACGAATGGGTACCGGGGGCCCACTAAGTGGGCCCACCACTCCCCAAGAGGTCCACATGGACTTGATGGTGGTGCAATAGCACTTAGTGGGCTGACTAGTCAACCAAAGAAAGCCCATGAGGTAAAAGTGGAAAAACCCAAAAGAGGTGGACAACTTGGGGAGGAGTCCTACTCCAAGTAGGATTGGAGGAGGACTCCTCCTCCCTAGCTTCGGCCGAGCCCAAGGAGGTTCTCCTTGGGGCTCAAGGCTAGCCCCTCCATCCTCCTATATATATACTAGAGGCTTTATGGTCTTTGAGACACAATTTCAGGCACGTGCAACCCTCTCCACTAGATTGTAATTCCTCCTCTAGATCAGATTTTTGCGGTGCTTAGGCGAAGCCGTGTAGGAATAGATCACCACCATCACCAGTGCACCGTCACGCTGCCGGAGAACTCATCTACTTCCCCGTCTCTCTTGCTGGATCAAGAAGGCATAGATCATAATCGAGCTGTACGTGTGCTGAACGCGGAGGTGCTGTTCGTTCGGTGTTAGATCGGGACGGATCGTGGGACATCGTCGATTTGGATCGCGAAGACGTTCCACTACATCAACCACATTTCTTAATGCTTCCCGCTTAGCGATCTACAAGGGTATGTAGATCCGATCTCCCTCTCGTAGATGATCACCACCATGATAGGTCTTCGTGTGCATAGGAAAATTGTTGTTTCCCATGCAACGTTCCCCAACAGTGGCATCATGAGCTTGGTTCATGCGTAGATGAAATCTCGAGTAGAACACAAAAGTTTTTGTGGGCGTTGATGTTCGATTTGCTGCTTTCCATAGTCTTTTCTTGATTTGGCGGTATTGTTGTATTGAAGCGGCCCGGACCAACCTTACTCGTACACTTGAGAGACCAGTTTCATTGACTAACATGCAACTTGTTGTATAAAGATGACTGGCGGGTGTCTGTTTCTTGAACTTTAGTTGAATCAGATTTGACCAAGGTGGTCCTTGTTGAAAGATTAAATAGCAATTTGCATATCACCTTGTGGCTTTGCGTAAGTAAGATGCGATCATACTAGATACCCATAGCAGCCACGTAAAACATGCAACAACAAATTAGAGGACGTCTAACTTGTTTTTGCAGGGTATGCATGCCATGTGATATGGCCAAAGACATGATGTGATATATTGGATGTATGATATGATCATGTTGTAATAGTTAAATATCAACTTGCACGTCGATGCTACGGCAACCGACAGGAGCCATAGGGTAGTCTTTAAACTAACGTTTGTGCTTGGAGATGCGTTTACTATATTTCTAGGTAGTAGCTTTAGTAGTGATAGCATAAATAGCACGACAACCTCGATGGCGGCACAATGATGGAGATCATGATGATGGAGATCATGGTGTGGCGCTGGTGACGATGAAGATCATGCCGGTGCTTTGGTGATGATGATCAAGAAGCACAAGATCATGGCCATATCATGTCACTTATGAATTGCATGTGATGTTAATCCTTTTATGCACCTTATTTTTCTTAGAATGATGGTAGCATTATAAGGTGATCCCTCACTGAATTTCAAGATAAAATTGTGTTTTACCCGACTGTGCACCGTTGCGACAGTTCGTTGTGTCGAGATACCACATGATGATCGGGTGTGATAGACTCAACATTCACATACAACAGGTGCAAAACAGTTGCACACGCGGAACACTCGAGTTAAACTTGACGGGCCTAGTATGTACAAACGTGGCCTCGGAACACAAGAGATCGAAAGGTCGAGCATGAATCATTTAGTAGATATGATCAACATCGAGATGTTCACCACTGGAACTATACTCAACTCACGTGATGATCGGACTTGAGTTAGTGAATTTGGATCATGCGACACTCGAATAACTAGAGGGATGTCGGTGAATACTCACAACATATGCCATGGGTAGGCTAAAGTCGGTGAGAACCAAAGGGACAAAGGTGGGCGCTGGGAACGAGGTTGGTACACGCATGGGACGCACGATGTACCGAGGTTCAGGGCTCTCCGTAGAGATAACACCCCTAATCCTGCTTGTGTGTTTGATGTATGGGAGCAGAGTACAATGTTGCTCCTGGAGCTGTGTTGGGAGGAGGAAGAGGGGAGCAGCCGGCTCGTCTCTACCTCGTTCTCTGTTGGCTCGTGGGGGTGTAGTGTTGAATGACTGGTAAGTGATCGGCCCCTCTGCATGAGGGGGCGACCGGGGGGTTTTATAGACGAACCCACCGTCCTACAATATGGATAAAGGGTAGAAGCATGGGACCCGGTTGGCTGCTTCGCCGGCTGGCCAGGGGCCCACGAGGGTCTTGTCTTGTCGATGAGGGGCCCGCCGGCTGCATGGTCTCGTTTACCTGTGGGACCCACCGGCTGCATGGTCTCGTTTACCTGTGGGACCCGCCGGCTGGCCAATGGGGCTCCCGCATAAGGTTGACGCTGAGCACGCGCTGTACGTCAAGCGTCACCCCGCGAGATTCTTCATGGGAAGGTTGTACGACCGCCTCCACTGTTCCCCACACCGAGTGCAGTATTGGAGTGGGAGTGTGACGGTCCGACATCAGGCTAGGTGATGGATCAGAGCCGGGGTAGGTCAGCGGCGTGGCCGCCGACGCTCGTACCTGCCGGGCGCCCTCATCCAGTACCTTTGCTGACGCGTAGCTACCTTTAACCGTGAGGTCCTTTCCTGACCTACGATCTGATGTGACTGGTGATCCTCGGCCGGCTAGCCTGCTTGGCTAGCCGGCTCATGGGTGGCCGCCTCCTCTCAGTCCGGCTGGCGAGACCAGGCTGGCTCTGAAGGGGAGGTCGTCTGCATTCTAGCTGGCAGGGGATGCCTGGTCGGCCAGAAAGGTGGCCGCCTTGTCGTCGAGCTGGCAGGCGAGGCCTAGCTAGTTACAAGACTTGGGCCTTGGGAATCTCATACCTTCATGTCCATTGGGCCGGAAATGAAGGAGCAGGCTCGATGAGCCTACCCCGGGGTTATCCCCCCCGACAGTAGTCCCCGAAGCTGGCGAGGTCCGCCGCCTGTGGGCGGGCAGCCTCACCGGCTTGTTGTCTTGTCTTGATATTTTGGCTTTTGTTTGCACCGAAGGGCGCCAGCTCCGGAGCCGGGCATCTTCGAAGCGACGCTTCACTCTGGTCGCAACTGGCCTGGAGAATGCCACGTGCCAGGCCCCGCCTGGCGTAATGATGGCGATTACTGCTTGACGGGACCGGGCCCTGGGTCCCGCCACGGCGCACCCTCGGTCTCTGCGCGGGAGATCTTCTGCGGATTTACTCCGCGATGGTTGGGCTTAGGGAGGCGTTACCGCCCGTAATACACGAAATTAATGGGGCCCGACGTGCACCGGATCCCCTCCCCACGATGCTTCGTGGGGGTTTAAATGGGACGCGAGGGTTTCGAGGAGGCCATTCGCCCCCTCTTCTTGCCCTGCTCCGTGCTTTCTTCCTCCTTGCGTCCTGAGAAGAAGAGCTCGCGCCCTTCGTCTCCTTCTTATTCGCCGTCGAGGCCTCCGCCGACCGCTTCGAGCTCTCGCCACCCGCATCCATGGCCAGTGGGTCTTCTTCGAAGAGGTCGTCGGCGCAGCAGGCGTCCTTGGAGGGACCTGGCTGGGCAGCGACGTTGATGAAGAGCTCATCGATGCGCTCCGCCATCATCGACTGCTGCCCCCGGCGCCCCAAGTGTCGGTGCGCCTTCCTGGCTCCGAGGCCTCTCCTGCACCTGTTGCGGGAGAGGTCGTGGTCTTCGCCCAGCACTTCTACTGGGGTTCCGGGCTTCCGGCTAGCTCTTTCTTCGCTGAGTGGCTCCATTTCTTCGGCCTGCAACCGCATCATCTGGCGCCGAACGCCATACTGCAGCTGGCCACCTTCGTGGTCCTGTGCGAGGGCTTCGTGGGGATCGAGCCCCGCGCCGATCTGTGGTGCAGCTTGTTCTTCTTCAAGGAGCAATCCATCGCCATGGAGAAATCCGAGGTGGAGAAGCTCAAGGGGCCGCACCCCATGACGCCGTGCGGGGCCGCGTTGGTGCATCACCGCCCGAAGTCCGGCTTCCTCCGTATGCCTTTGCAAGACTCCATCAAGCATTGGCAGAAGGGGTTCTTCTATGTGAGGAGCCCCGACCCAGCCCAGGACGCCCTCAACATGCCCCCGTTCGCCATCGCCCCTCCGACGCAGCAGAACTGGGACGCGAAGACTCCCAAGCCGCATCCCGAGGTGGCGCTCATTCGCGCCCACCTCGATATCTTGAGGGAGAGCGGCCTCCTCGGCCGCGACCTTCTCACCACCATGGTGGTTCGCCGGATCCTGCCTCTGCAGAGGCGGCCGCATCTGGTCTGCCAGATGAGCGGCCCGCTCGATCCGTGCTGGCTGGCCATCAAGAGGTTCACCCCGGGCGCTGTAGCGCGAAGGGTGAACCTGATCTCCACCGCCCGCATGGATGAGGGCGGGGAATGGACATGGGGGATGTCCCCGTTCAACCGGGCTCATCCGCCTCCGATGGGAGCCTTACTCCCTTCTTTTCTATTGTTTTGTTTTGAAGCCGGCAACGTTTTCTGAACCGGGTTGAATTCCTTTCTTGTAGATGTTCAAGACCCTGCATGGGTCCCTTCCTTAGCCTGCTCCTGACGTGGAGGCGTCCGGCGCCTCCGAGATGGAGGATGAGGATGCGATGGAGCCCCGCTCAGACTCCTTCGCCGGCACGGGAGATCCCCTAGAGTTGGAAGGGACCGAGCCGTCTGGTGAGTACCCGTGGCACGCCCTAGCAGACTGGACGAACGATGATGAGGAGGCCTCTTTCTGCTCTGATGCAGCCTTCGAGGGATACTCCGACGAGGTGGAGGAGGTCACTGGCCCACTACCGTCACGCGACCGGCGTAAGGTGGCGGAGCGACCGGTGCCGACGAGGCAGCCGGGAAGAAGGGCAAGGGTGCCACAACTTCCCAGCCGGCCCCTAAGTGGCCAGCGCCGGGTCCCCTAGCCGGGCAGCGAGCAGGAGGCGCCAAGAGGCGCCGTGGCGGTGGTCGGAGGCAGGTAACGGTAGTTGTCGGGTATGGTTTCCTCCTCTTCTCCCTTCCATATTTTGAGATGAACTTTGTTCCTGAGAAGCTTGGCTTGTCAGGGAGGCGGAGGATGCGGATGAAGACACCGCCTCCGCGGCCGAGCGGGCCGGCTGGGCCGCGGCCGATGCTGCCGATAGGGAGCTGGAGGCAGAGTCCAAGCACCGGTGGGACACGGCTGCGGGGAAGGCCGCCGTGGATGAGCCTTGCCCCAGCCGGGTCCAGAGGCCGACAGAGAAGCGTGCGACTTCTAGACAGGATCCCTCCGCACACGCCCGTGTGGAGGAGCCAGCTAGCGACGCCGCCTCCAGGCCGGTCCCAAGGACCGAAGGGGCCCAGCCGTCTGAACCGGCAGCCCCGGAGCAGGTGGTCCTGGAGACAATCCTGGTTTCTCCTAGGGCCGAAGCGGCTGCTGACGCGCCGACGCTGGATCTGACCACGCCGGACGCGGCCCCTGATGCTCCAGGGGCGACCATGGATGCGCCGGACACGGCTCATCTGCCTCCTGCGGAGGAGGTAGCGCCGGCTGGGACGGCGCCCGAGCCGGCCGTCGAGGCGGCACCAGGAGCCGGCACCATCGTCGTCCCCCAGCGGGGCCCTGTTGCGCCAAGGGCAGGGGGCCGGCCTGGGATCCGGCCCATGAAGTCATGGTGGGCGGTGAACGCGGCCCGCCTGAAAATGCCAGCCAGGACCGTTCTTTCCGGCGTGCCGGAGCTGGTGACGCTGTTTGACAGCGGTCGGACGAAGGTGGAGCAGGCGGCCCGCGTGGTACGCGGCGACATGGAGCGCCTGGAAGCGCGCACCCAGGTAGGCCTTGTCTGTTTTTCTTTGCACTCTTTTATCTTCTGTTGACGTCAGTGGGGGCGCGACAGCGCACCCACTGGGTGTAGCCCCCGAGAATCGGGCGGGTTGATTGCCAACCGGTCCAAATCTCTTGGAGGCCCTTTTCTTCCGCATATTTTTCTTCAGTGGGGGTGCGCAAGCGCACCCACTGGGTGTAGCCCCCGAGAATCGGGCTGGTTATGCTTTTAACCAGGTCGAATCTTAATCCCGTTCCCTTTCTCTCCCCTTTGGCACACACTATACGATGCTCAGGTACAGGCATACAACGAGCTTTGGGACGAGCACCTGGGGGCTGATAGACGGATCACCGAGCTTGAAGTCCGGCTGGGCGAGGCTGCCGCGGAGCGTGAAGCCCTTCGCGAAGCTGACGGCCGGGTCCAAGAGCAGCTGGACCTTCTTCAGGCGGAGAGCTCGAGGCGGTCGGCCGTGTTGAGTTGGAGCGGCTGCGGGCCACGCTGGAGGAGAAGGAGGCCTCCTACTCTGCAGACATGGGCCGCCTTGCGTTGCTTCATCTTGAGGAGGCGAACCTCAAGGACGCCGCCTTGAGGGCGAAGGACGAAGCCCTTACCCAGAAGCAAACACAGCTGGGTAAGGAGCTGGAGTCCGCCGCGACCCTCGAGGAGGAAATCGCCTGCCTCACTCATGTGAGTGAGGTGCGGGAGCGCGAGGTGCTCGAGGTCTTTCATGAGACCGACGACGCCTTCCATCGTAGGTTTCCTTTCCTTGTTTTGCTTTTGGTTTTTTGGCCGTCTCCTCCTCTTGCCGTGTTCTTACATCCTGGCTATCTTTACCCCAGATCTCTTCTCCGAGACCCAGGTCGCAGCCGACACCGCCGTTGAGGTGTGCCGTGAGGAGCGCCGCGCGGCCGGGCAGGAGGTAGATACTACCTCCAGCTGGAGCGTCGAGGAGATCGGCATGGGCCTTCGGGCCCGCATGCACGTCTAGAGCGGGTCGGTGACTCAGCTCCAGGTTGCAGGTTCGTCGATGGTGGCTGCCCTGTGGCCACAGGGCGTGGAGCCGATGACCATGAGTCGGCTTGCCCGCTGGCTCGCAGCGGGTGGAGAGCGCCTGGACGCCTGGCGAGCCTCTGCCGCACGGTCTCGGGCTTATATGGCCCTGCGCTTGGCCAAGTCATGGTATCGCAACCTGAACTTGGGGAAGCTGGCTGCCCAGCGCGACGGCTCAGAGGCGGAGCTGCAAGGCATGGAGGAGGTGTTCCGGGTGAGAGCCAGCGCCGTCGCCGAGTACGCCGCCTGGGATGACTTCGTCTTGGAGCGGGGCGAGAACGGCGGCGTGATCGCTGAGGATCTACACGGCCTTCAGCCCTATGACGTCAATGGCAGCGCCGAGGAGGCGGCCTGGGCTGCGGAATCTGCAGCCGCCTCCAGCAGTGGGGCATATGCCGACTCCGGGATCAGCGGAGCCGGGGGCCGCAACAGGGGAGACGACGCATCTACCTTGGGAGGAGCCGGAGGCGGCGATGCTACCACATCAGGACCGGCAGCCGAGACGACCCCTGAGGTTGCTGTCCTGTAACTAGCGTCCCTTTGTGTTTTTTGTTCTACCCCCGGAGGGATGTAAAGAACGTGGGCCGTGGGCCAATGCTTTTTATGAATGTATATATTCAACATTATATTCGTCACCAAGCGTGTTGTCTTATGACCCTGTCTTTTGATTCCTGGTTGACTTCTCTTATCCGAAGCCATCAAGACGTAAAGAACAAGACATAAGCCAATCAGAGGCCGACTAGAATGAACCAACTCGAGCCGGTCGTCACTAGTATAGCCGTACTTTGCATGTATTCGACCTGACCCGGCGTCATATCGGGACCTGGGCGACCGGAGCCAGCCCGCAGGTTCAAGCGAAGGACCGGGAGTCAGCCGGTACACTATGTGCCCGACTACAAGGATTGACCGTTCGAGCGGCTGGTGAGCCCCCGAGCTTGTTTAAAGCTAGCAAGGGGTCGCGCTGCGTAGCCTCTGGGCTTAAGCAAGCCAGCAAGAGGTGGTACGCAGTGTAGCCCGTACACTGAGTGAAAACTCTTTTAGCAAGAGAAAGCACGGAGCCTGCCTTTTTCTACGTAGCCTCCGGGCTTAAGCAAGCCAGCAAGAGGTGGTACGTGGTGTAGCCCGTACACTGAGCGAAAACTCTTTTAGCAAGAGAAAGCATGGAGCCTGCTTTTTCCACCATATTTGTTGTTCTCGGCAGTCAGAGGCCGTCTTGAGTCTTGAATGAGATCGTATGTATGATCGAGTCAGCCCGAGCCGGTCGTCACTAGTATAGCCGGACTTTGCATGTATTCGACCTGACCCGCGTCATATCGCGAACCAAGCGACCAGAGCCAGCCCGCAGGTTCAAGCGACGGACCGGGAGTCAGCCGGTACACTATGTGCCCGACTACAAGGATTGACCGTTCAGGTGGATCGCGAGCCCCCGAGCTTGTTTAAAGCTAGCAAGGGGCCGCGCTGCGTAGCCTCCAAGCTTAAGCAAGCCAGCAAGAGGTGGTACGCTGTGTAGCCCGTACGCATGAGTGAGAACTCTTTGACAAAAAGAAACATGGAGCATGTCCTTTTTATTGCCTTCTTTGTTCCCTGAAGAGGGAGGAAGATACATGTGTATGCTCTTTCCTTTGTTTGTCTTCCGCCTTTTAGCAATAGAACGGGCAAAGCAACGCCGCGTTCCATGGGCGCTCCGTTTCTTGGCCGGAGTCGTCCCTCTTGCGCTTCCTTGGCTTCTGGGCGTCGATCAGGTAGTAAGAGTTGTTGCGTAACGCCCTACTGATGATGAAGGGTCCCTCCTAGGGGGGTGAGAGCTTGTGCTAGCCGGCAGAGCGCTGGATTCTTCTGAGGACCAAGTCTCCCTCCCTGAAAGAGAGAGGCCTGATCCTTTTGCTGTGGTAGTATCTCAGCTTCTATTGGTAGATGGCCGTCCGACTCAAAGCCAAGTCCCTTGCTTCCTCGAGGAGATCCACATCGTCTTCTCTGGCCTCCTTCGCCTCCGTTTCTGTGTATAGGGTGACCCGAGGTGAGTCGAATTCGACATCCGTGGGGATGATAGCCTGAGACCCGTATACCAGAAAGAATGGAGTGAAGCCGGTCGACTAGTTGGGCGTCTTGCGGAGGCTCCATAGTACAGCCGATAGTTCTTCGATCCAGCAGCCGGCTGACCTGACTAGTGGTGCCACTAGCCTTGGCTTGATGCCGGCTAGGATCAGGCCGTTGGCCCTCTCCGCTTGGCCGTTTGACTGGGGGTGTGCCACTGAGGCTAGGTCGAGCCGGATGCCTACCTTAGAATAGTGGAGCGCCAGGGCGCCCTTGGCGAAGTTGGTACCGTTGTCGGTGATGATGCTGTGGGGAACGCCATATCGGACAGAGATGTCTGTGATAAACCTAATAGCCATGGAGCCGTCAAGCTTCTTGATAGGCCTGGCTTCGATCCCCTTGGTGAACTTGTCGACGGCTACTAGAAGATGCGTCATCCCTCCGCGAGCCGTCTTGAAGGGCCCAACCATGTCCAGTCCCCAGACGGTGAATGGCCATGATAAGGGAATGGTTTTCAGCGCTGAAGGCGGCATATGGCTTTGTGCACTGAAGCGCTGGCAACCTTCACATTTGTCCACCAGATCCACAACCTCCTCGAGGGCCGTGGGCCAGTAGAATCCATTGCGGAATGCTTTGGCCACCAGGGTTTTGGAGGCGGCATGATGCCCGCACTCCCCCTGGTGGATGTCTCTGAGGATCTCCTGCCCTTTTTCTGATTTGACGCAGCGTTGGAACACGCCGGTCGCGCTGCGTCGCACCAGCTCGCGATTGATGATGGCGTAGGCGACGGACCTACGCTGGGTCTGTCTCGCCTCCACCTCGTTCTGAGGAAGTTCGCCGCGAAGAAGGAAAGCCAGAATGGCCTGAGCCCATGATGGAGCCGACGCAAGGGTCGCCTCCGCTTCGTCTTGACTGTTGGGGGCTTCTGCAGCCCCCGAGCCTGATGGCGTCTCCAGTGCTATTGCTGCAGCCGGCTCATCGTCTATCTCCATGACATCCACCCACTGGGAGGATTCGAGTCTGGGCAGAGCCGGGGTTGTCGTTGTTGGAGTCGGGTGGACTAATGGAGCCGGATTAGGATCCGAAGCCGGCGTAGTTGGTGGAGCCAACGACGCTTGCACCGCAGACTCAGTCGGTGCCGTATTTGGAGCTGGTGCCGTCAGTGCAGCCCGCGTGGGGTCCGCAGCCGGCATAACTGGCGGAGCCGGCGGCGCTTGTATCGTGGAGTCAGCCGGTACGAAGATTGATGCCGACTCCGGAGACGGCTTGATAGACGACTTGTGGAGTTGCTCGAGGGAGACGCCGGCTGGGATGGCCTACCTTGTGGAGCCGATCTTTGCCAGCGTATCTGCCGCCTCATTTTCCGCCCTGGGAACATGGTGGAACTCACAACCCTCGAAGGGGCCGCTGAGCTGCTGGATGAGGAAGCGGTAGCTTGCCATGTTGGCGTCCCTGGCTTCCCATTCGCCAGAGACCTGCTGCACCACCAGGTCCGAATCGCCGAAGCATATGAGCCGCCGGATGCCAATCTCCTTGGCCAGCCGGAGGCCGTGAGCCAGTGCTTCGTACTCAGCGACGTTGTTGGAGGCGGCGAAGTGGATCTGGAGAGCGTACTTGAGCTGGTCCCCTTTTGGGGACGTTAAGATAATGCTGGCTCCCAGTCCTGTCCGCATCTTCGAGCCGTCGAAGTGCATCCGCCAATGCGTGGAGTCTGGAGGCGGTGGCTTGAACTGGGTCTTGGCCCAGTCGACTAAGAAGTCGGCCACCACCTGTGATTTGATGGCGGTGCGAGGCTCATACCGAATATCATGGTCCGCCATGGCGATGGATCATTTAGCAATTTTGCCCGTGGCGTCATGGTTGCCTATGATCTCAGAGAGTGGAGCAGTGCTCACCACAGTGATGGAATGCTCTTGGAAGTATTGTTTTAATTTCTTTGCAGCAAGGTAAACAGCATAACACATTTTTTGATAATGAGAGTAGTTCTGCTTAGAGGCGGACAAGACCTCACTAAGGTAGTAGACAGGGCGCTGCATTGGCAAGGCCTTGACTTCCTCTTTGTGCTGAACTACCAACACTATGCTGACCATGCGTGTCATGGGTATAAGTCTGACAGTAGATGTGTAGGGTAGGAAAGGATGGGCAGATCCTTAGCTACGGCGAGGTTGTATGAGTTCAGGCCCCTCTATGGTGGAGGTAAAATCCCTACGTCTCAGTGCTCTTGGGAGCTTAGTGTCGATTGGAATATAGGATTACAATAAATGCCAACCCCTGCACCAGTGGGGAAGGGCGGCTTATATAGAGTGCGCTGCCCTCCACAACGGCCCGGTGGACAGGGGTGAAATAGTGGCGAATGAATGCCTACGTTACAGGTAACGTATGCCTTAAATGCTAATAATGGTGTATGAAAACGTACGACCGTTGCCCTCCTGGGAGGTTACGATGTAGAGAGTGGAATTCAGTCGGTACGATAATTACGCTCCGAATGCTCGTCACCGACTGGATGATGGGGGTCCTTAGTTCAGTCAGAACTGTCTAAGGGCCTTGCCTTCTATGAAGGGTAGTCCTTGGGTAGGACCTATAGGGCAGGCCTATGACCCTACCCTGGGACTATAACCACATCATTAGTCCCCGAATGGATCGGGGTTGGAATGATGAAGTGATGCGTGGAGTACGGATCCGACTGGTATGGATGTGACTTTGATGTTGTTTGCCTCGATCCATTTTATCCTTTCAACCAGTGATCCGAGTGAATATACCAGTGAAACGAACCGTCAGGGACCGAGTGCTTCCGCGGTATCTTTCGATGTGACCGGTCAAACTGACAGCGGCGGATTTTCTGGGATCCTCAAATTTTGGTTGCGCCGCACTCAGCGGGGATGTCGACATCACCATCGAGTAGTTTCTGCCGCCTCGATTACCGCACCGTTATCTTCTCCACTAACATCGCAGCTGCCGGTCCGGGGATAAGATTTCTGGGCCACCTGTTAGTGACCCAGTCGGAAGCTTATTTAAGCCTCTCCGGCGGGGGTTTCTTGTTGCGCTGCCCTTGTTACTCGCATTCACTCTTCTCTTCCCGTAGCTCCCTGCGCGCTCCAAGCCTCCTCCTTCCTCTCTTCCTCGCCGGATCTGTCGCCTTCACCATGACGAAGGGACAGACTAGCAAGCTCGAGTCGCAGAAGAAGAAGAAGAAGGGGGCGGCCCCTGCTTAGCGGCGATAGCGGGCACTGGCGGCGGGTTGGATCTAGGGGGATTTCCTTCCTTCCACGGTGACGGCGGATGACTTGCTGGAGCTGGTGGAGCACGACATGATCGCCAACAAGTCGTGGAGGCTGCCGGCGGAGGGCTAGACGGAGCCGGCGCCGTAGGAGGGGGAGCGCGTCTTGCTGCTCAGCCACGTGTTCAGGGGCTTCTCCTTGCCTCCCCACCCCTTCTTTAGAGGTATTATGAATCACTTCGGGGCGCAGCTCCATCATTTTCCTCCAAACGCGATAGCCCATATCTCTGCATTCGTCACCCTTTGCGAGTGCTTTATTGGATGTCCCCCCTTTTGGGGGCTCTTTAAGTACATCTTCTCCGCTAGGTCCCAGACTGTCAAAAAACTTAGCCAGTCGGACGATAAAACTCATCTCCTCCAGCTCAGCGGGGGCTTAGGCTTCCAGAAGAAAACGAAGAGTAGCTACCCCCCTCTCCAGTTGTCCGAGTCAGTTAGGAACTGGCAGTTGACCTGGTTCTACTGCCAGGACATAGCTTGTCCGAATGCCGCGACTGGGTTGCCGCCCTTTAGCCTACACCGTCCGGCCCCTCCCAGGCAACTTGCGCTCTCAAAGTTGGAAAAGATCCAGATCCAACCTCTGGTCGACACGCTGATAGCTGTCGTCCGCAAGGGAGTCACTGGCACTGATTTGCTGGATACTTTTCTGGGTCGGCGCATCCAGCCGCTGCAAGCCCAACACCACGCCATGTGGCACTACGCGGGGCCTGAGGATTCCACTCGGACCCATCCAGAATGCGTGACCGGGGAGGTTGTGACAGAGTGGGTCCGCGGCATCACAGGCGCATGCGACAACCCCAGAGGAGCCCGTCGGGTGAAGCCCTTCCGCGCCGATAATCCTCCTCCGGATGAGGTGAGCACCTCTTGTCGAGTGCTTTCAATCTTCTTAGATTTATCGCTTTTCTTGTGTCGCCGCCTGATGTCTCACGTTGTCGACTGTATTTTGTGTAGGAGTGGACCAACTGGAATTCTCCCGTCTCCAACGGGAATCCCGCTGAGGAAGCGGAGGGCAGCCAGGAGGGCAGCGTGGTTAGCGCCGAGTATGCCTCCGACAGTGGGGAGGCGGAGGAGGAGACTGAAGAGGAGGAGGGAGAGGTTGGGGAGCAGAGCTCGCCAGCTCCACCATCAGAGCCTCGAACTAAGCGTCCTCACGAACCTGCGGCTCCGCTGGCTCCTCCAGCGGCCCCGAGTGCTCCGCCAGCCTCTCCCGTGGCTCCGAGTGCTCGGAGCGTGAAGAGGACTAGGGACGCTGCTGCCGAGCCCACGGAACAACCATCCAAGGTGGAAAAACCTAGCGGGCCCAAGCCTCGGAAAGCTTTGCCTCGGATGAGGATCCCTGTTCCAGTCAACTCAGCGTAAGTGTCTTGTTCTACCATCTTGCTTCAGTATCTAGTTGAACTCATGCTTATCCGTCGAGTGGATTGTACTCGACAGAGCTGCTACCTCCGCCACCTCTCTGCCGCGCCAAGGCGATGATCCCATGGACACGGATAACGCTGCCACATCCCAGCAAGTTACGTTGTGACGACTCCGAGAGTTTGCATTATTGTTTCGCGAGTGCTGTCTTTAATATTGCCCTTTTTCTGTAATCTCATGTTGTTCAGTCGGGCTTCCTTCGGAGGTGATTCATCTAGAGGAGGACGACCAAAGGGGATCAGGGCTAACTTTGGTGCATGTCCTTGAGGTTGTTCCATCTGCTGCTGCTCCCACCATGGACGCGCCGCCGACCGAGACGATGCCGTTGACTGAGGCAGTGCCCCTCGTGGCGGAACCGACTGGAGCGGGACTTGGGATGCCCAAGGAGTCTTCTGTCGTGCCAGGTCCGTCGATCGTCCAGTACGACGCCCGACAACTTCCGGAAGACCAAGTGGGAGCCGCCAAGGAGGCCATGGTGCAGGTGGAGTTGATGGTGGATGATGCCAAGGGAGCGTACGACTCCATCGCGTCTTTGTACAAGAGAAGCTTGGAGCTCCTGGACGATATCCGAGTAAGTGCGCTAGTAAATGTTTACTTTCCTCTTGTAACCCACTGGAGGTTTAAGTGATATACCCGGATACAGTAGGATTATTTTTGCATTGGGTTCACTCCGAGTGAACCCGGTGGGTGTAGTCCCCGAGACTTCTGTCAAGTGCTTGCACCGGCAGTTGTCTTTATATGCATTTTCCATGACCTGATCAGATCCGAGCTGATTTGCCGAATGGTACAAGGGGGGGCACTCCGAGTGCACCCACTGGGTGTAGTCCCCGAGAGTAGTGTTACTCAGGTCGGGTAATAGTAGTCTCATAGACTTGTCTCTTTGTTATGTAGCTCAATAGGGCCGGCCTGTTCGAGCTTCATGCCAGTGGGGTCACTCTTAGTGAACCCACTGGGTGTAGTCCCCGAGACCGCTGTCGATTTCTTGCATCGGCAGGGGTCTGAAGAACTTTGAGCTTTGTTTGTTTTCCTTGTAGAATGTGTCTGATCTTCCCTTTGCGCTGATTTGGCAGAAGACATGCGAAATGGGATCCGCGTACAATGCTCTGAAGGCTGAAAAGATTCAGCTTGCTGCGGAATTGGAGGCGGCTGTGAATGACTTGGCTGGTGTGAAGGGGGCTCTTGCTGACTGGGAGAAGTCTTTGGAGGAGTCCCGGGAGACCAACAAGGCATTGGTGGCCGAAATTGAGAAAATGGGCAAGCAAAGAACTGAACTGATGGGTCAGATGAAGTTGATGAACAGTCGGTGCATTTCGCAGGAGAAGTACGTGAGCGACTGGGCAAGGAAGATGATTGCACTTCTCGGTGGTAAGCTTTTTGCCGAGTGCTTCTTGTCTTTGGAGTTTATTCTGCGCTTACTTTCTGCTTGTCTTTTCTTGGCAGAGTTTTGTCTGGACGCTGAGGCTGAAGCAACCGACATTGAACGGTCGGTTGTTCCGAACGTTCCACTCGGCGACGAAGCCAATCGGGACATGCTCCAAGCACATATTCACCTTGGCAGAGTGGGACCTTTCATCGGCCGCCTGAGAGAAGTCATCGGCCGGATCGACAAGGAGCTGTGGCCCGAAGATGATTCCCGGCAGGAAATAGAAGGGTTGATGACTCGGCTGGAGGACGTCCCGAACCGAGTGCAGGCATGGAAGAAGTCTGCCGCTCGTTGTGGTGCGGACGTGGCGCTATCTCTCGTCCGAGTGCACTGCGAAGAAGCTCGCGAAGAAAAGCTGAAGGCGTTGCAGGTCGCCAACACCAAGAAGCTGCCATTCGAAGATTTCATGGAGACCTTCATCGACACAGCCACTCGCATTGCAGACGGGATCGACCTTGACACCTTTGTGGAGCCTGCCAGTCCTGGTGACGCTTGAAAAACTTTATGGTGAATGCACTTTTGCCTCGGAATGCCGAGTGTTATCTGTATCAAACTTTGGCCACTGCTGTTGGCCGTCACATTTGTGGTTCGGTGTGGATAAGATTGATCCACACCGAGCCGATCCAACTTTGAATTCGAATTGAATATTTTTCTCTTCTTTCGCCAAGTTTTTTATGACACGATTTTGGCTCGTGGTTTTTGTTTGGCGTTTCTTGGTGAAGCCAATGGCAAACATGCGGAGCATGTAATTGTCAGTTGTCTATGAGGGTCTGCTAAGCCTCCGAGTGGATCTCGAGGATACACTCGAAGGAAGCTTTTTTACTTAGGCGATTCTGGATCGCAGCTAAGTCCCCGAGTGCGGCATCTCGTGCGCACTCGGAGTGAGTTGATACTCATGTAGTTGTCAGTTGTCTTCACATCCACATGAGCCTCAATGAGGGTCTGCTAAGCCTCCGAGTGGATCTCGAGGATACACTCGAAGGAAGCTTTTTACTTAGGCGATTCTGGATCACAGCTAAGTCCCCGAGTGCGGCTTTTAGTGCGCACTCGGAGCGAGTTTGAACTCATGTAGTTGTCAGTTGTCTTCACATCCACATGAGCCTCAATGAGGGTCTGGTAAGCCTCCGAGTGGATCTCGAGGATACACTCGAAGGAAGCTTTTTACTTAGGCGATTCTGGATCGCACCTAAGTCCCCGAGTGCGGCTTTTGGTGCGCACTCGGAGCGAGTTTGTACTTAGGCCATTCTGGGTCGCAACTAAGTCCCCGAGTGCGGCTTTTGGTGCGCACTCGGAGCGAGTTTGTACTTAGGCGATTCTGGGTCGCAGCTAAGTCCCCGAGTGCGACTTTTAGTGCGCACTCGGAGCGAGTTTTTTACTTAGGCGACTCTGGTTCGCACCTAAGTCCCCGAGTGCGACTTTTAGTGCACACTCGGAGAGAAAGTTTGTACTTAGGCGATTCTTGGTCGCAGCTAAGTCCCCGAGTGCGCCTTTTAGTGCACACTCGGAGAGAAAGTTTGTACTTAGGCAATTCTGGGTCGCAGCTAAGTCCCCTAGTGCGGCTGGTAGTGCACACTCGGAGCGAGTTTGTACTTAGGCGATTCTGGATCGCAGCTATGTCCCCGAGTGCGGCTGTTAGTGCACACTCGGAGCGAGTTTGTACTTAGGCGATTCTGGATCGCAGCTAAGCTTCCGAGTGGGACTTCTAGTGCACACTCGGAGAGAGTTTTTAGACCGGAGTCTGTGAACGCGGAAGAATTTTGGACCTGCAAAAAATCAGTCTGCTTTGTATTACTTCAATGATACTTGTTCTTTACATTGCCTCCGTCGGCGGTCACGTGTAGAAGCGCTCCAGGAGATCTCCGTTCCATGCGCGCGGCTCGTCTGTTTCCCTGTCGAGGTTGTAGAGTTGATATGCTCTGTTTTTCAGCACCTTAGAGATGATGAAGGGTCCTTCCCAGGCGGGAGCCAACTTGTGAGGCCTTTGCTAGTCCACTCGGAGCACCAGGTCGCCTGCTTGGAATGTGTGACTCCTCACGTGCCGCGCGTGAAATCGCCGCAGATCTTGTTGATAAATTGTTGAGCGAGTCAGTGCCATCTCGCGCTCTTCTTCTAGTAGATCCACTCCGTCTTGCCTGGATTGTTCTGCTTCAGCTTCGGAGAAGAGTTCGACTCGTGGAGAGTTGTGAAGCAAGTCACTCGGAAGGACCGCCTCTGCTCCATAAACGAGGAAGAACGGGGATCGCCCTGTAGATCTATTCGGAGTTGTGCGGAGGCCCCACAACACTGAAGGCAACTCGGCGACCCATGCGCCGGCGGCATGTCCAACTTCTCACAGGAGTCGAGGCTTCAACCCTTGAAGAATAAGTCCATTCGCCCGCTCTGCTTGCCCGTTTGTTTGGGGATGCGCCACAGATGCAAAATCCACTCGGATACCTTGGCCTGTGCAAAAACCTTTGAATCTGTCCGAGTCAAAGTTTGTGCCATTCTCAGTGATTATGCTGTGCGGAACCCCGAATCTGGCGATGATGTCTGTGACAAACTTGATGGCCGTAAAGGCGTCAAGCTTCTTGATGGGCTTCGCTTCGATCCACTTGGTGAACTTGTCGACTGCTACCAACAAATGAGTGAATCCCCCTTGGCCTGTTCTGAATGGACCGACAGTATCTAATCCCCACACTGCGAACGGCCAAACAAGAGGGATTGTCTTCAGCGCAGACGTTGGCTTCTGGGACTTGTTCGAATAGAACTGACAGCCTTCGCATCGGTCGACCATATCCTTTGCCATTTCATTTGCCTACAACCAGAAGAAGCCAGCTCTGAATGCTTTGGCGACGATTGCTCTTGAGGAGGCATGATGGCCGCATGTTCCCAAGTGAATTTCTTCCAGTATTAACTGTCCCTCCTCAGGGGAGATGCATCGCTGAAGGACTCCTGAAACACTTTCCTTGTACAACTGGTCATCAATGACGGTGAAGGACTTCGACCTGCGGACGATCTGCCTCGCTTGGACTTCGTCTTCTGGTAATTCTTGCCTCAGGATGTATCCAATGAACGACAGAGTCCAATCGGGGATGAGAGCAAGAATCTCCATGATTAGATCCACCACAGCGGGGACCTCGACTTCAGTCGGGTCTGTTGAGCTCTTCGGTTGTACCGGTTCTTCTGTAAAAGGATCTTCTTTCACCGAAGGGAGATGTAGGTTCTCAAGGCAGACATCACTCGGGACTGGTCTCCGAGTGGATCCGAGTTTTGCCAACTCATCAGCTGCTTGGTTTTTCAGTCGCGGAACGTGGTGGAGTTCCAGACCTTCAAACTTCTTCTCGAGCTTCCTTACTGCGTTGCAGTATGTAGTCATGGTGGGGTTCCTGACATCCCACTCCTTCATCACTTGATTAACCACCAAGTCTGAATCGCCATAGACCATCATGCGACGGACGCCGAGTGTGATGGCCATGCGCAATTCATAAAGGAGAGCTTCATACTCTGCCTCATTGTTGGAAGAATCGAAATGTATCTGCAACACATACTTAAGTTTATCACCTTTTGGCGATATGATCACTACGCCAGCGCCGGAGCCATTCAACATCTTGGACCCATCGAAGAACATAGTCCAATGAGCCGAGTAGATGTGAGTCGGTTGCTTTTGTTCTACCCATTCTGCTATGAAGTCAGCCAGAGCTTGAGACTTTATAGCCTTCTTGGCTTCGAACTTGATGTCGCAGTATAACATCTCCATAGCCCACTTTGCCACTCGGCCTGATGCGTCTCGATTGTGGAGGATTTCCGACAACGGAGCATCAAAAACAACAGACACCGAGTGGTCTTGGAAATAATGAGCCACCTTCTTTGCAGTCATGTAGATCCCATAAATAAGCTTTTCGTAATGGGGATACCTCTACTTGGAAGGAGTCAGGACTTCGGAGACATAATATACTGGCCGCTGAACCATGTACGCTTTGCCTTCTTCTTCGCGTTCGACTGTGAGAACAGTGCTGACAACTTGATTTGTAGCCGTGATGTACAGAAGAAGGGGTTCTTTACTGAGCGGGGCAGTAAGAACCGGCTGGGTGGAAAGCAGGGATTTGAGGTCGTCGAATGCAATTTGGGCTTCGTCTGTCCACTCGAAAGTATCTGATTTCTTCATGAGTCGGTACAGAGGTAACGCCTTCTCGCCGAGTCGAGCGATAAACCTGCTCAAAGCCGCTAGGCAACCTGTGTGCCTTTGAACATCATGTATTCTGACCGGCCGCTCCATTCGGACGATGGTCTCGATCTTTTTGGAAACGAAGAAACCGAGCAACTTTCCGCTGGGAACACCGAATGAAGACTTGGCAGGGTTGAGCTTGATATCGTACCTATGAAGGTTGGCGAATGTTTCTGCCAAGTCAGTCAGCAGGTCGGAACCTTTGCGTGACTTGACTACGATATCGTCCATATATGCCTCCACATTTCGACCAATCTGGTCAAGGAGGCATTTTTAGATCATGCGCATAAAGGTTGCTCCTGCATTCTTCAAACCGAATGGCATAGTGATGTAGCAGAAACACCCGAATGGGGTGATGAAGGCTGTTTTTAATTCATCCGGACCATACAGACGGATCTGATGATAGCCCGAATAGGCATCAAGGAATTATAAACGCTCGCAGCCTGCAGTCGAATCAACAATTTGATCAATGAGGGGGAGCGGGAAATGATCTTTCGGGCAGACCTTATTGAGATGGTTGAAGTCGATGCACATATTGAGACCTTATTGAGACTTGTCCTTCTTAGGCACCATGACAACATTGGCGAGCCCCTCGGAGTGGTGTACCTCGCGAATGAAGTTGGCTGCCAAAAGTTTAGCCACCTCCTCTCCGATTGCCTTCCTTTTGTACGCGGCGGACCGACACATGCGTTCTCAGACGGGCCGAGCAACAGGATCCACATGCAGTCGGTGCTCAGCCAACTCCCTGGGTACACCTGGCATGTCAGCGGGCTTCCATGCGAAAATGTACCAGTTCTGAGGGAGGAATTGGATGAGCTCGGCTTCCTATTTTGGATCAAGGGTGGTGGAGATGTTCGTCGGGGCGAAGGTGTCATCCGTCGGGTGGATGCTGACTTTCTTCGTGTCGCCCGCTGACTGGAATGCGGACTCCGAAGCTGGCTTCTTCGAACGCGTCAAGTCAGCGGGGTCGGCTGTCTTCTTGTACTCATCCAGCTCGAGGATAGCCATCTGCTGATCGGCAATCCTCGACCCCTGCTGCAGACACTCCTCGGCCCGCTGCCGATTGCCCGTGATCGTGATCACACCCTTGGGACCCGGCTTCTTCAGCTTCAAATACACGTAACATGGACGGGCCATGAAACGTGCATACGCCGGACGGCCCAGAATTGCATGGTATGCACTCTGGAAGTCCACCACCTCGAATGTCAGCTTTTCCTTGCGGAAGTTCTTGTCGGAGCCGAAAACGACGTCCAACGCGATCTGGCCGAGTGACTTGGCCTTTCGTCCTGGGACGACTCCGTGGAACTGCATGCTGCTCTCGCTAAGTTTGGACATCGGAATGCCCATCCCCTTGAGAGTGTCGGCGTACATGATGTTCAAGCCGCTGCCGCCGTTCATGAGGACTTTGAGCAGTCGGACTCCTTCCACCACCGGGTAGACGACCAGAGCCTGCCTCCATGGGGTGGGCACATGTGCTGGATGATCCGATTGGTCAAAGGTGATCGCAGTCTGAGACCATTTGAGTACGTGGGGTTGGTTGGTGTTGCCATGTTCACCTCCCTGTTCACCAGCTTCAGTCGACTCTTGCTTTCCACATCAGCAAAAATCATCAATGTTGCATGGACTTGGGGGAACGGATCCTCCTTATCCTCATCATCCTGCTCGTTGTCCTTTTCACTCGGCTGCCCTTCGCCGAACCCTTGGATCAGGAGGCGACATTGCCGAGTGGTGTTCTTCGGGAATATGGCGTTGCCTTCTTCGTCCATCTTCGTGTGGATTGGACATGGCTGATCGAGGATGGAGTTCCTGAACTGCTTCTTCTTGGGGGTGTACTGAGCTTTCCCCTTGCCCTTGAACTTGGCATTGGTAACGGCTGCTGCCTCTACCTGCGGAGTGGTCGGAGCTTTCTGCTTTTGCTTCCGATTGCTGTTCCCATCTCCGTCGGCGACTGCCTTGTGCTTGCCGCTACATATGCGATCCTCTTCTTCGCCATTTGCATAGCATGCGGCTATCTCCATCATCTTGCTCATGGAGATGTCGCCTGTCCGACCGAACTTCAGGTACAGATCTCTGTACCGCACGCCTGCCTTGAAGGCGTAGACTGCTTGGTGCTCTGTGACATTCTCCACCTTGTGGTAGAGGGTCGTCCAGCGCTAGATGAAATTGCGCAGGGGCTCATTCTGCTTCTGGACGCAGTGCTGGAGCTCCACGAGACTAGCAGGGCGTTTGCACATGCCCTTGAAGGTCCTGATGAAGACTCGGGACAGATCTGCCCAGCTGTAGATGCTTGATGGAGCCAACTGGTTCAGCCACGCTCGTGCCGAGTCGTCGAGCATCAGGGAGAGATGTTTCATGGCAACCTGGTCATCTCCGCCACCGATCTGGACCGCCACTCGGTAATCGTCCAGCCACGTTTCTGGCTTGGATTCTCCTCTGAACTTGCTGATCCCCGTCGCCAATCGGAAGTTGGGAGGGATGTCAGCTGAATGGATGGCTCGACTGAAGCACTCGGGGCCAGAGACGATGGTCCTGCTTCCACTCGGACAGTCTCTATTGTGACCATCACGGTGGGCTCGACTCCTGTCGACCTTCCTCTGGGCGATGTACCCTCTTGCGTCGGTCCTTGGATCATACGTGTCACCGACTGAACGCCGATGATCGTGATGTCAGGGCCCGTAAGGCCCACCCCGCGGAGGGGTGCGTGAACGGCGACGATCTTCGGGATCCATCGAATGGCTGCCCCCTCTGCGTCGCTGATGAGAGTTGGGGCTGAAAACCGACCGATGTGTGTTCGCGTGAACAGAACTGTTGTGGATCCTGTTGTGCGACTGGGAGACCGCCGAATTCTGCTGCTGCGCCGTGTGCAACAGGGCACAAATCTGCTCGATCTCTCTACCAGCCTCTGAATCAGTCGGTTGGAGGGAATCGGCTATCTTGGCAGCGGCAGCCAGGTTGAGGACGGGTGTGCGGAACACCTCTACGTTGCTCTGACGAGTGCGTCGACTGGCAGAACGGTGGTGTTGACGACGAGCGCCGGATGATTCGCCGACCTCGTGCTCGTTCCGACCAGTCCGGTGGGGACTTTCATGGGAATTGGCCATGAGAACTTCGGCTGTAGGCCCCCGACCCAAGTACTCGGAAGGTAACTCAGTCGAAACTGAGTCCAAGCACGGGGACGGCGGCGTGACCACAACCGACTCGAGGACCGCCACTTGAGAAGACGCGCTCTGTCGCGCCTGGGCGTGTTGCACCCAACGCTGAAGCCGCGGATGGCGTGACCGCTTGTTGCGGCGCGTGACGGGGGCGAAGATCGACACCGGGGCCCATTGCTGGAGAAGAAGGACGCCGCGGGCACCGGCACGGAAGTGCGTATCCCCGCGACCGGGGAGTGCCTCGACGTCGAGAGACGCATCCTGAAGCCATGCCGAATCGTCGACGATGAAGGAGAGTGCGCCAAAGAGGATCTTACGACCCATGCATAAATCTCCGCCGAACGACATGATGAAAAGATGAAGTTGCAAACTCGCCGGAAGTCGCTTAGACGCCTGCCCCACGGTGGGCGCCAATTGCATGTGTATAAGTCTGACAGTAGATGTGTAGGATACGAAAGGATGGGCAGAGCCTTAGCTATGGCGAGGTTGCATGAGTTCAGGCCCCTCTACGGTGGAGGTAAAAGCCCTACGTCTCAGTGCTCTTGGGAGCTTAGTGTCGAGTGGAATATAGGATTACAGTAAATGCCAACCCCTGCACCAGTGGGGAAGGGCGACTTATATAGAGTGCGCTGCCCACCACAACGGCCCGGTGGACAGGGCTGGAATAGTGGCGAATAAATGCCTACGTTACAGGTAACGTATGCCTTAAATGCTAATAATGGTGTATGAAAACGTATGACCGTTGCCCTCCTGGGAGGTTACGATGTATAGAGTGGAATTCAGTCGCTACGATAAATACGCTCCGAATGCTCGTCACCGACTGGATGATGGGGGTTCCTTAGTTCAGTCGGAACTGGCTAAGGGCCTTGCCCTCTATGAAGGGTAGTCCTTGGGTAGGACCTATAGGGCAGGCCTATGACCCTACCCTGGGACTATAACCCCATCAACGCGAGTGGTCGCCGCGATGTATATGAGTATGGGTTCCCTTTCAGATGGGGCTGACAAGATTGGCAGGCTCGAGATTACCCGCTTGAGGTCGTGGAAGGCTTCGTCCACCTGGTCGTTCCACTCGAACTTCGTCGTCTTCTTCATGAGTTGGTAGAGTGGAAGGGCCTTCTCACCAAGCCGTCTGACGAACCGGCCGATGGATGCCAAGCAGCCGGCGAACTTCTGGACGTCGAGGATCCGAGCCGGCCGCACCATCCGCTCGATGGTGCTGATTTTCTCAGGGTCCGCTTCGATGCCGCGGACGGATACAAAGAACCTCAAGAGTTTGCCGCCTGGGACCCCGAAGACGCACTTCTCCGGATTAAGCCGGATCTTGTATTCGCGCAGATTGGCGAATGTCTCTCGCAAGTCGTCGAGGCGGCTGAAGTGCTGCTTCGTCTTGACGACAATGTCATCCACATAGACGTGGATGTTTCTGCCAATCTGAGGCAGTAGGCACTTCTGCATGCAGCGTTGGAATGTCGAACCTGCGTTCTTCAGACTGAACGTCATGGTGGTGTAGTAGTAGGCCCCGAAGGGCGTGATGAAGGAGGTCTTCAGGCGATCAGCTGGATCCAGCTTGATTTGATGGTAGCCTGAATAAGCATCCAAAAATGACAGCAGTTCGCAGCCTGCAGTGGAGTCGATCACTTGATCTATCCTAGGCAATGCGAAAGGGTCTTTCGGACAGGCCTTATTTAGGCTAGTGTAGTCGGTGCACATTCACAATGTGTTGTTCTTCTTCAGCACCAGGACTGGGTTCGCGAGCCAGTCCGGGTGGAAAACCTCCATGATGAAGCCGGTTGCAAGGAGCCGGGTGATCTCTTCTCCGATTGTGCGCTGCTTCCCCTCGGCAAAGCGGCGCAAAGGTTGTTTCACCGGCTTTGCATCCGGTTGCACGTGAAGTTTGTGCTCGACGTACTTCCTCGGAACACCCGGCATGTCCTTGGGGGACCATGCAAAGATGTCCCGATTCTCACGGAGGAAGTCGACGAGCTCGCCTTCCTATTTGGGACTGAGGCCAGCCCCGATGGTGATGCACTGCTTCGGGTTGGCATGGTCGAGTGGGACCTGCTTGGTCTCTTTAGCCAGCTTGAAAGAGCCCTCGCCGGCCGATTGGGACGGAGGAGAAGGAATCGCCGGCTGCTCGGTAGCCTGGGCCATGAGCCGGTCGATCTGCCGCTTCTCCTCGGCAATCACCAAGGCATCGGCGAGGCGGCTGCTATCTTGGGCGCACTCGAGCGACTTCTTGTAGTCACCAACAACAGTGTTGATGCCCTTGGGACCCGGCATATTCATCTTCAGGTAGGCGTAATGCGGAATAGCCATGAATTTGGCCAGAGCCGGTCTCCCCAGCAGCACGTGATACGGGCTACTGAGGTCCACCACCTCGAACCATATGGAGTCACGGCGGAAGTGGGCCTTGTCGCCGAAGAGGACGTCCAGTTAGATCTTGGCGATGGGCGAGCACGACTGCCCAGGCAGGATGCTGTGGAAGACAATGCTGGTTGGCAGGACGTCCGTCTCCTAGAGCCCGAGCTTGCGGAGAGTGTCGAGGTAGAGGATGTTGATGTTGCTGCCGCCATCGACCAGCACCCGGGAGAATCGGCAGGTGAGCCTCTTGGAGGCGAAGGTGGGGTCGAGGACGAGTGCGTTTGACCCCGGGTTGGGCATCACCGCAGGGTGGTCCAGCCGGCTCCATGTAATTGGTTTGTCGGACCAATGCATGTACTGGGGAACCGGGGGGACAGTGGCGTTTACCTCGCGCCACCTTTGGCGCAGGCTGTGCTTGTCGTCGCCTTCACTGGTGAAGACGACGAACGCTCCATCTTGATGCGGGTAGTCGTCAGGGTGTGGGCCCTAATCGCGAGGCGGCGGCGGCGGAAGCGGAGCATGATGGGGAGCCGGTGCGCGGGGCGCCACCTGCGCACCCGGAGGAGCCGGCAGGCCCTCCCCTTGCGACAGCCGGCATGCAATGCTGCACTATCGAAGGGTATGGGTAGACGGCGCCGCCACCGAATTTATCTTGCAGGGGGCGTCGAGCATCTGCTCGAGAGACTGCCTGGGCTGCCAGTTGGGGTTGCCCTGATTGCGACGCTTTCGTGGGGGCCGGCTTGGGAAGCCGACGTCTCGCCCTCCACGTTGGCCACAAGCTTGTTGTTGGCCATCTGATCCGCCTTGCACTTGTAGTTGTTCTGGCCGCCTCGGTTGTCCCTAGCCGGCTTGGGAGTAGCCGGCGCAGGCACGACCTTGTTTGAGGCGGTCACCTTAATGCGCATTGCGGAGTCCGCCGTGGCGTACTTGTCCGCCTTGGCCATGAGCACCGCCAAGGAGGTGGGCTCGGCGCACATGAGCTTGTGCTTGAGGAGGGTGCCGTCTCGGCATCCGTCGATGAAGTACTGTATGGCTTGTACCTCATGCACCCCCTCACAGGAGTTGCGGAGCTCAGTCCACTGGGTGACGTAGTCGCGGAGGGGTTCGTCGGCCTTCTGGACGCACATGGCCTGCTCGCGAGGCCGACCAGGGCGCTTGTAGGTGCCGGTGAAGTTGCGGACGAACGACTCCTCGAAATCCACCCAGGAGTTGACGCTGCCGGCCGAGAGGCTGTTAAGCCACGTCCGGGACGAGCCGGACAACATCAGTGGCACGTAGCGAACCGCTACACGCGTATTGCCCCTGGCAATGCCTACGGCCGTGGTGTAGTCGATCAACCAGTCTTATGGCTTGGCCGTGCCGTTATATTTCGGCGTATCCCTAGGCAGGGTGAAGCCTCGGGGGAACGGCTCCCCTCGGATCCGGGGGCCGAAGCATGCAGGACCGCTGGGTCCGTCTTCCTCTAGGAGGGCTGAATGGGCCAGGGCGATGATACGCCGGCGAGCATCCCGCTCGTCCTCGGAGGCGGGGGCGCCAATCCTGGTGGCGAGAGGGGAGGCTCCTGGGGAGCCGGATGCGTGAGTTCTTCGCGGGGAAAGATCCCTGTACTCCGAGTCGCCCTCGTCGCCGCCGCGACATAGGCCCGAAGTGTGCTCGCTCTGGTGCTGCGAGCGCCGACCTTGGCTTCCCTCGCCCCTCCAGCTGGAAGGGCGATGCGAGGAAGATCCTTCGGCGTGGTGCTGGCCGCTAGGGTCGCGGCGAGCCCCCGAGTTCGGCCCCGGGGACTCTGAATGAGCCTGGCCGGGGTCGAACCGAGCGTGTTGCTGGTTAGCGGCGTCAAGGAGATCCTTGACGCACTTCTCCTGGAAGGCGCGCTCCTCGCCTTCCAGGCTGACCATCTCCTCCATGGCCGCCTGCGCCGCTCGCATGTTGGCCGCCGGAGTCTCGTAGGTGGGCAAGTCCCCGCCTAGAAGCTCGGCGACGAACCGTCCGTGGCTGCGGACCGGTCCAAGCCAACTGGGGGCCTCAGAAATCGGAGTAAGACCGTATGCGGAGTTGTACTCACGATGTGTAGCCTCCAACCGATGTTTCGCCGAGGCCACGCCGATGCCCTCCTCCAAGATGCGCTTGCGAGCCTCCTCCAGTGAGGCCCGAGCGTCTGCAGGGTCGGCAGAAGCAGTGACCGGTGTCTTCAGGCCGGCGATGGCGTCCAGAAGAGTGTCGGCAGCGGCCGCAGCGGGCTCGCCAGCGCCTGCGGAGGCCTTGCCGGGAGCCGTGCTGGTGCCGGCGCCGATAACCATCACCTCCACGGTGTTGGAGACAACAACGACGTGGTATGGGGGGAAGAACCCCACCGACGGTGGAGGGCTGTTGAAGATGAGGACGTTACTGGGGTAAACATCGTGGGCAGGCGTCTCAGCGATAGAGAGCCTGCTGAAGTTGGCGCAGAGCGCCTCAATGTCGTAGTCCTCGCCGAAGTAGCGTGGGCCATCGTTGAGGCGAAGGTCGCTGAAGAGAACGCTGAGGTTCTCCATGGCAGCGATGACGACGCTAGGAAGCGCCTCGTCGTCAGAATCTTCGTCCGAATCCGCATGGCGGACGAGGACGTCGATAATCATGGGCGTCGCCTCGTCGAAAGCGAGCTCGACGGGCATGCAAACTGATCCGGACGCGATGCATCCGGTGTTGTATGTGCGGGGCCCCGCCCAGTGCGTGACGCCAGCTGATGCCGCGATCAGCCCCACGGTGGGTGCCAAATGTCGGTGAATACTCACAACATATGCCATGGGTAGGCTAAAGTCGGTGAGAACCGAAGGGACAAAGGTGCGCGCTGGGAACGAGGTTGGTACACGCATGGGACGCATGAAGTACCCAGGTTCAGGGCTCTCCGTAGAGATAACACCCCTAATCCTGCTTGTGTGTTTGATGTATGGGAGCAGAGTACAATGTTGCTCCTGGAGCTGTGTTGGGAGGAGGAAGAGGGGAGCAGCCGGCTCGTCTCTACCTCGCTCTCTGTTGGCTGGTGGGGGCGTAGTGTTAAATGACTGGTAAGTGATCGGCCCCTCTGCATGGGGGGCGACCGGGGGGTTTTATAGACGAACCCGCCGGCCTACAATATGGATAAAGGGTACAAGCGTGGGACCCGGCTGGCCGCTTCGCCGGCTGGCCAGGGGCCCACGAGGGTCTTGTCTTGTCGATGAGGGGTCCGCCGGCTGCATGGTCTCGTTTACCTGTGGGACCCACCGGCTGGCCAATGGGGCTCCCGCGTAAGGTTGACGTTGAGCACGCGCTGTACGTCAAGCGTCGCCCCACGAGATTCTTCATGGGCAGGCTGTACGACCGCCTCCACTGTTCCCCACGCCGAGTGCAGTAATGGAGTGGGAGTGTGACGGTCCGACATCAGGCTAGGTGATGGATCAGAGCCGGGGTAGGTCAGCGGCGTGGCCGCCGATGCTCGTACCTGTCGGGCGCCCCGATCCATTACCTTTGTTTGACGCGTAGCTACCTTTAATCGCGAGGTCCTTTCCTGAGCTACGATCTGATGTGACTGGTGATCCTCGGCCGGCTAGCCTGCTTGGCTAGCCGGCTCGTGGGTGGCCGCCTCCTCCCCAGTCCGGCTGGCGAGACCAGGCCGGCTCTGAAGGGGAGGCCGCCTGCATTCTAGCCGACAGGGGATGCCTGGACGGCCAGAAAGGTGGCCACCTTGTCGTCCAGCCGGCAGGCGAGGCCTAGCCGGTCAGAAGACTTGGGCCTTGGGAATCTCCATACCTTCATGTCCATTGGGCTGGAAATGAAGGAGCATGCTCGATGGGCCTGGGGTTATCCCCCCGACAAGGGATGTCTATTTGAGTTGGAGTTTATAAGTAATATGATTAGCTAAAATCAATTGTCTTGAACATAGTCTAAGTAATCTTTGCAAAATTTTATGTTGTAGATCAATGGCTCGCGCAGTAGCAACCCTGAATCTCAATACGTTCCTAGAGGAAGCTAAGCTGAAAGATGATGGTAGCAACTTTGTAGACTGGGCTCGAAATCTGAGGCTTATCCTTCAAGATGGGCAAAATAATTATGTCCTTGATGCAGCGCTAGGAGATGAACCACCCGCTATGGCCGAACAAGATGTTTTGAATGCTTGGCAAGATCGATAGGATGACTACTCACTAGTTCAATGTGCAGTTTTGTATGGCTTAGAACCGGGACTTCAACTATTCTCTGAATGTCATGGAGCATATGAGATGTTCGAGGAGTTGAAGTTTATATTTGAAAAAAATGCCCGGATCGAGAGGTATGAGACCTCCGATAAATTCTATTCTTGCAAAATGGAGGAGAATTCGTTTGTGAGTGAACAGGTGCTCAAAATGTCTGGGTACTCAAACCGTCTAGCTGAGCTGGGGATCGATCTCCCGCAAGAAGCTATCAATGACAAAATTCTTCAATCACTGTCACCTAGCTACAAGAGCTTTGTGTTGAACTATAACATGCACGGGATGAATAAGTCACCCGACGAGTTATTTGTGATGCTGAAAGTCCCTAAGTCAGAAACCCGAAAAGAACATCAAGTATTGATGGTCAATAAGACCACTAGTTACAAGAAGAACGGCAAAGGCAGGAAGGGTAACTCCAAGAAGTGTGGCAAAACTGTTGCCCCTCCTACGAAGAAACCCAAGGCTGGGCCTAAGCCGGAAATTGAGTGATATTATTGCAAAGGGACTGGTCACTGGAAGCACAACTGCCCCAAGTATCTGGCTGATATACATGTTATTGATGTGTACCTCACCAACTCTCGTAGTAGTGCCTGGGTATTTGATATCGGTTCTGTTGCTCACATTTGCAACTCGAAGCATGAACTGTGGGATAAGTGAAGGCTAGCGAATGATGAAGTGACGATGCACGTGGGAAATGGTTCCAAGGTTGATGTGATCGCCGTCGGCACGGACTCACATCAGTTACCATCATGATTAGTTATGAACTTAAATAATTGTTGTTTAGTGCCTGCGTTAAGCATGAACATTATATCTGGATCTTGTTTATTGCGAGACAGTTACCCATTTAAGTGTGAGAATAATGGTTGTCCTGTTTATATGGGTAATATCTTTTATGGTCATGCACACAATTTGAGGGGTTTGTTCATATTAAATCTCAATTGTGATGATACTCACATCCATAACATTGAGACCAAAAGATGTAGAGTTAACAATGATAACGCTACTTTCTTGTGGCACTGCCGCTTATGTCATATTGGTGTTAAGCGCATGAAGAACCTCCATGCTGATGGAGTTTTGGAGTCACTTGATTTTGAATCACTTGACACGTGCGAACCAAGCCTCATGGGCAAGATGACTAAGACTCCGTTCTCTGGAACAATGGAGCGTGCAAGTGACTTATTGGAGATTATACATACTTATGTGTGCGGACCAATGAGCATAGAGGCACGCGATGGATATCGTTATTTTCTCACCTTCACTGACGATTTGAGTAGGTATGGCTATATCTACTTGATGAAGCACAAGTCCGAAATATTTGAAAAGTTTAAGCAATTTCTGTGTGAAGTTGAAAATCATCGTAGCAAGAAGATCAAGTTCCTACGATCTGATCGAGGAGGAGAGTATCTGAGTTACGAGTTTGGTGCTCACTTAAGACAATGTGGAATTCTTTCACAGTTGACACCACCTGGAACTCCACAACGTAATGGTGTGTCCGAACGTCATAATCATACTTTGTTAGGTATGGTCCGATCTATGATGTCTCTTACCGATTTGCCATTATCGTTTTGGGGCTATGCATTAGAGACAGCTGCATTCACTTTAAATAGGGCACCATAAAAATCAGTTGAGACGACACCATATGAGCTATGGTATGGCAAGAAGCCAAAGTTGTCGTTTCTTAAAGTTTAGGGATGCGATGCTTATGTCAAAAAGCTTCAACCTGAAAAGCTAGAACCCAAAGCAAAAAAGTGCGTCTTCATTGGTTACCCAAAAGAGACAGTTGGGTATACCTTCTATCTCAGATCCGAGGGCAAAGTGTTTGTCGCTAAGAATGGAGCTTTTCTTGAGAAAGAGTTTCTCTTGAAAGAATTGAGTGGGAGGAAGATAGAACTTGATGAGGTTACAAAACTTCTACTTCAACAATATGGTGACGCAAGGCAAAAAGTAATTTTTGTCAAGGCAACACGAGTTGAAGAGGAAGCTAGTGATGATGATCAAGAAGTTTCAGATCAAGTTACAGTCGGACCTCGCAGGTCGACAAGAGCACGTGTTGCTCCCGAGTGGTACGGAATCCTGTCTTGTCTATTATGTTGTTAGACAACAATGAGCCTGCGAGTTATGGAGAAGCAATTGTGGGCCAAGATTCCAACAAATGGTTAGAAGACATGAAATCCGAGATAGGATCTCTGTATGAAAGCAAAGTGTGGACTTTGGAAGTATTACCTGAAGGTCGCAAGGCTATTTAGAACAAATGGATCTTTAAGAAGAAGACACACGCGGATGGTAATGTGACCGTTTATAAAGCCCGACTTGTGGCAAAGTGTTTTTCACAAGTTCAAGGAGTTGACTATGATGAGACATTCTCACCCGTAGCGATGCTTAAGTCCGTTCGAATCATGTTAGAAATAGCTGCATTTTTCGATTATGAAATCTGACAAATGGATGTCAAAACAGTGTTCCTTAATGGATTTCTTAAGGAAGAGTTGTATATGATACAACCCGAAGGTTTTGTCGATCCAGAGAATGCTGACAAGGTGTGCAAGGTCCAGCGATCCATTTATGGACTGGTGCAAGCATCTCGGAGTTGGAATCGACGCTTTGATGAGGTGATCAAGGCGTTTGGGTTTATACAAGTTTTTGGAGAAGCTTGTATTTACAATAAAGTGAGTGGGACATCTATAGCGTTTCTAATATTATATGTGGATGACATATTTCTGATTGGAAACAATGTGGAGTTTTTGGAAAGCGTAAAAGATTACTTGAATAAAAGTTTTTCAATGAAAGACCTAGGAGAAGGTGCTTACATATTGGGGCATAAAGATCTATAGAGATAGGTCGAGGCGCCTGATAGCTCTTTCACAAAGCACATACCTTGATAAAGTTTTGAAGAAATTCAAAATGCAAAAATCCAAGAAGGGGTTCTTGCCTGTGTTACAAGGTATAAAGTTGAGTAAGACTCAATGTCCAGTAACTGCAGAAGATAGAGAAAAGATGAGTGACGTCCCCTATGCTTCAGCCAAAGGGTGCATGATGTATGCAATGCTGTGCACAAGACCGGATGTCAACCTCGCCATAAGTATGGCCGGCAGGTTCCAAAGTGATCAAGTAGTGGAACACTGGCGGCGGTCTAGAATATTCTGAAGTACCTAAAAAGGAATAAGGAAATGTTTCTCGTTTATGGGGGTGACGGAGAGCTCATCATAAAGGGTTACGTAGACGCAAGCTTTGACACCGATCCGGATGACTCTAAGTTGCAAACCAAATACATATTTGTTCTTAACGGGGGTGCAGTAAGTTGGTGCAGTTCCAAGCAAAGCGTCGTAGCTAATTCTACATGCGAAGCGGAGTACATAGCTGCCTCACAGGCGGCCAAGGAGGGTGTCTGGATGAAGCAGTTCATGTCAGATCTTGGAGTAGTGCCAAGTGCTATGGATCCAATCAATTTGTTCTGTCAGAACACTAGTGCCATTGCTCTAGCAAAGGAACCAAGGTTTCACAAGGACCACACACATAAAGCGACGCTTCAACGCCATCCGCGATTACATCAAGGAGGAAGACATAAATATTTTCAAAGTGCACAAGAATCTGAATGTTGCAGATCCGCTGACTAAACATCTACCACGAACGAAGCATGAACAACACCAGAAGTGTATGGGTGTTAGAGTCATTACATTGTAAATCACATGAAGATGTGAGACTAGATTACTGACTCTAGTGCAAGTGGGAGACTGTTGGAAATATTCCCTAGAGGCAATAATAAAATAGTCATTATTATATTTCCTGTTTCGAGATAATCATTTATTATCCATGCTATAACTGTATTAAATGGAAACATAAATGCATGTGTGGATATATAGACAAAACTATGTCCCTAGTGAGTCTCTAGTTGACTAGCATGTTGATCAAGGATAGTTAAGGTTTCCTGGCCATAGACAAGTGTTGTCACTTGATGACGGGATCACATCATTAGGAGAATGATGTGATGGACAAGACCCAAACTATGAACGTAGCATATGATCGTGTCATTTTATTGCTATTGTTTTCTGGATGTCAAGTATTCATTCCTATGACCATGAGATCATGTAACTCACTCACAACGGAGGAATGCCTTGTGTGTATCAAATGTTGCAACATTACTTGGTGACTATAAAGGTACTCTGCATGCATCTCCAAAGGTGTCCGTTGAGTTAGCATGGATCAAGACTGAGATTTGTTACTTCGTGTGATGGAGAGGTATCTCGGGGCCCACACAATAATACAACATCACATATAAGCCTTGCGAGCAATGTGACTAAAGAGTTAGTCACGAGATCTTGTATTACGGAACGAGTAAAGAGACTTGGCAGTAACGATATTGAAATAGGTATGGAGATACCGACGATCGAATCTCGGGCAAGTAACATACCGAAGGACAAAGGGAATTGTATACAGGATTATATGAATCCTTGACATAGAGGTTGAACCGATAAGATCTTTGTAGAATATGTTGGATCCAATATGGACATCCAGGTCCCGCTATTGGATATTGATCGAAGAGTGTCTTAGGTCATGAGTGCATAGTTCTCGAACCCGCAGGGTCTGCACACTTTCGGTGATGTTTCAATATAGTTGAGTTATAGGTGTTGGTGACCAAAGTTTTGTTTGGAGTCCCGGATGAGATCCGTACGTCACGAGGAGTTACAGAATGGTCCGTAAATGAAGATTGATATATAGGAAGTTGATATTTGGATTTCGAAAGAATTTCCGGCATTGCCGACAGTGTACTGGGAGTGACGAATGGGTACGGGGGGCCCACTAGGTGGGCCCACCACTCCCCAAGAGGGCCACATGGACTTGATGGTGGCGCAATAGATCTTAGTGGGCTGACTAGTCAACCAAAGAAAGCCCATGAGGTAAAAGTGGATAAAACGAAAAGAGGTGGACAACTTGGGGAGGAGTCCTACTCCATGTAGGATTGGAGGTGGACTCCTCCTCCCTAGCTTCATCCGAGCAAAAGAAGGTTCTCCTTGGGGCTCAAGGCTAGCACCTCCCTCCTCCTATATATACTAGAGGTTTTAGGATTTTTGAGACACAATTTCAGCCACGTGCAACCCTCTCCTCTAGTTTGTAGTTCCTCCTCTAGATCAGATTTCTGCGGTGCTTAGGCGAAGCCCTACAGGAATAGATCACCACCATCATCGGCGCGCCGTCACGCTGCCGGAGAACTCATCTACTTCCCCATCTCTCTTTCTGGATCAAGAAGGCGGAGATCATCATCGAGCTGTGCTGAGCGCGGAGGTGCCGTCCGTTCGGTGCTAGATCGGGACAGATCGTGGAATGGCGGCGATTTGGATCGCGAAGACGTTTCACTACATCAACCATGTTTCTGAACGCTTCCCGCTTAGCGATCTACAAGGGTATGTAAATCCGATCTCGCTCTCATAGATGATCATCACCATCATAGGTCTTCGTGTGCGTAGGAATTTTTTTGTTTCCCATGCAACGTTCCCCAACACCAAGGGGGTTACAGTAGGTGAAACGCATACCGGTCATTCTGTAGCCAAACTTAGTGGCGATGTTGTTGTATTTGTCGGGCAGGGAGTTGGTTGGCACCAAAGTTGACTTGTGGAAGTTGATTTTGAGCCTGATTGATAGAGCATAGTAAAGAAGGATCTTCTTCATCATAGTAGCTTGTGTGGGGGCATGCTGGCATTACAATGATTGTATCGTCCGCATATTGTATGATTGGATAGTTCTCATTATTTGTGTTTGGATGGGATGTTGCACGAGATTATTCGCAAGGGTCTCGTTGATGGTAGTCTAGAGAATATCGACATACAAAACAAAAATCAAAGGCGACAAGGCCCCCTGCTGAACACCATACTTGAAGTGTAATTGTCTAACATGAACTCCATTTATGAGGATGAATGATTCACCCGAGAAGAAAATGCACTTGATCCATTTGATCCATTTGCCATTGAAACCTATATTTTTCATAACTTGAAGCATGGCAGGATGTTCAATAATATCAAATGCTTTGGCAAAATCCAGTTTCAAAAGCATTATCTCTCTCTTGGATGCATGCCACTAGTGAATGTACTCGAATGCCCAAGCAAGAGTGTCAAGTATCGATCTCCCTTGTAAGAATCCATACTGATTATGATTTGCAATTTTTAAGATGATCTTCTGGAGCTGGTTACCCAGTATCTTCTTGTCGGATTCCAGGCTCCGCAAAATCCTAAAGATTCAAGCTCAGGGGTGTGTATGAAGATCTCTCTCAGGCCCGCCTCGCTTAGCTCGCTACTCGATGGGGATGGCAAAGAACTCACTCGATGGTGAAGAAGACACAGAACACGTCAGTTTACCCAGGTTCGTGCCGCTGAGAAGCGTAATACCCTACTCCTGCTTTGGTGGATTGCCTCTCATGGAGGTTGGTGGATGAACTAGTACAATGTTCGAGGGCTGTGTGGCCTTTGTGTGGTGTGGGTGCCTGAATTAATGAATCAGTGATCCCTTCTATGAAGTAACCTATCCTCTATATATAACGGTGGCCCGGGTCTTCTTCCGTTATCGCAAGGGCGGGAAGGGATCCCACAATGGACAATTTTTGAAGGCGAACATGTGAACATGCTCCCCTGCCCAAAGGTAGTCTTCGCGTGCAAAGTGGCTGCCACCGCTACAGGGACGGGTCCAGGGGTAATGTCTGTCCTGTTGGCAGACGAAGATGGCCTTGTTGCACAAGAAAGGAAACCTTTGGAAGATGCCTTGGGAACGCGCGTACGGCCTTCCCTCCTTTGCCCGAAAGAGGAAACTGCACCATCCTGCAATCCGCTGCTCACCCGTCCTTTCCGCACGTCATCCTTGACTCCTGAGGCCGGGCCTTGCCTCAGAACCTCCGCCGCTCCGGCGTGGTCCTGAGGAGGCTCCCCGTGGGTTGTCGTGCTGCTCCTCCTCGCGAGGCACGGGCACTCGCAAGGGGCTTTCCCTGAGTGGTGCCATGCCTGGTTGTGCTTGCTTTATGAAGTGGGACAGCCATGGGCCACAGGCAGGTAGGTCTGGGTACCCCTATTCCCAGAAAGCGGACAGTATCCCCCGGTCCCAGGACGCGCTCGGGTTGGCTTCTCGGCAAAGCCTCGGGGATGGCCTGAGGCCCCGCGGGCCCTAAATTCCCATGGGCCAGGATGGTGCGCGTCACGTGGTTGATGTCGGGTGTCCCTTTCCTTCTGTCTCCACCCGAGCTATTAGGAACTTGACTCATTGCGTTGGTCCATTATTGCTTTCCCTGCAATGCACATCGTGCCTCGTGGAGGCGTCAAACTCATTTGTGTTTTCAAGAACTTGTTAAGGCTTGTAATAACTGGTTGACTGCATGAATGTTCTCTTCGCCTCGTTTCTTTCATGCTTGATTTGATACTCTACGTCGGCAGGGCCCGCCCCACAAGTACCTTTGCCGCCAGTGGACCGACCGGATACCAAGACGACCCAAAGGGGTGAGGGGCTACGAGCACAGTTAGGCCCCTCAGTCACGATGCTCAGGAGCCCCCCTTGACGTGCGAGCAGCCCTCATGACGGGAACGCGGCGATATTTTGAAACTTCAGAACACCTTCAACACTCTGCGTCGGCAGGGCCCGCCCCGCGCGTAGCTGTGCCACCGTTGGACCGCGTGGGCAACCCAAGAGGGAAGGGGCTATGGGCGCAGTTCAGGCTCTTGAGTCACGATGCTTAGGAGTCCCCCTTGATGTGCGAGTGACTCCAATGTCCCTCCTAAGAAACTGAAAATTTGACACTCCTGAACTCTTTCAGCACTCTTCGTCGGCAGGTGATACGTCTCCAACGTATCTATAATTTTTGATGGTTTCATGCTATTATCTTGTCAAACCTTGGATGTTTTGTATGCATTTTATATATTTTTTGGGAATAACACTCAGTGCCAAGGGCCAGTTCCTTTTTTTCCATGTTTTTGACCCCTTTCAGAGGAGGATTTTGAACGGAGTCCAAACGGAATGAAAATGCCAAAAAGATTTTTTTCCGAAACATAAAAAGATTGGGAAGCCGGAGAATCAGGGCAGGGGGCCTGCAGGGACCCCACAAGCCCTCATGGCGCGGCCAGGGGGCCCGCGCTACCCTGGCTTGTGGGCTCCCTGGGCCACCTCTGCCCTAGGTTTTGCGCCTATATATTCTCTAAAATCCCAGAAAAAATCAGGAGATTATCGGAAGTACTTTTCCACCGCTGCAAGCTTCTCTCTCCGCAAGATCCCATCTAGGGCACGTTCTGGTGCCCTACCGGAGGGGGGATTCGGACACGGAGGGCTTCTTCATCAACACCATGACCTCTCCGATGACGAGTGAGTAGTTCACCATAGACCTATGGGTCCATAGCTAGTAGCTAGATGGCTTCTTCTCTCTCTCTTGGATCTTCAATACAAAGTTCTCTATGATCTTCATGGAGATCTATCCGATGTAATCCTCTTTTGCGGTGTGTTGGTCGAGATCTGATGAATTGTGGATTTATGATCAGATTATCTATGAATCTTATTTGAGTTGCTTCTGATCTCTCTTATGCATGATTTCATATCCTTGTAATCCGCTTCGAGTTGTGGGTTTTGTTTGGCCAACTAGATCAATGATTCTTGCAATGGGAGAAGTGCTTGGTTTTGGGTTCATACCGTGCGGTGACCTCACCCAGTGACAGAAGGGGTAGCGAGGCACGCATGATGTTGTTGCCATCAAGGGTAAAAAGATGGGGTTTTCATCATTGGTTTGAGATTATCCCTCTACATCATGTCATCTTGCTTAAGGCGTTACTCTGTTCGTCATGAACTTAATACACTAGATGCATGCTGGATAGCGGTCGATGTGTGGAGTAATAGTAGTAGATGCAGAAAGTATCAGTCTACTTGTCTCGGACGTGATGCATATATGTATGATCATTGCCTTAGATATCATCATGACTTTGTGCGGTTCTATCAATTGCTCGAGAGTAATTTTTTCACCCACCGTAATACTTGCTATTTCGAGAGAAGCCACTAGCTAACACTATGGCCCCGGGGTCTACTCCACACCATATTTTCAGCCATACACTTTTTAGTTCGTTGCACTTTCCGCCTCCAGATCTCACTTTGCAATCAATCTTTAAGGGATTGACAACCCCTTTAAAGCATTGGGTGCAAGCTCTTTTGTGTTTGAGTAGGTGCTCTGGACTTGACGAGAGTCTCCTACTGGATTGATACCTTGGTTGTCAAACTGCGGGAAATACTTACTGCTCCTGTGCTGCATCACCCTTTCCTCTTCAAGGGAAAAACCAACGCAAGCCCATTCTCCGTCAACGTGTCAATTTCTGGCTCTGTTGTCTGTTGCCGTAGCTGCAGGGCCCGCCCCGCGCGTACCTTCGCCGCCGTTGGACCGCCTAGGCGGCCCAAGAGGGAAGGGGCTACAAGAGTAGTTCAGGCTCCCGAGGCGCGATGCTCTGGAGTCCCCTTGACGTACGAGTGACTCCAGCATTCTCCCTAAGAGATTTTAAGTGGCTTGTTGAGCGCACAAGGCTCTGCATCGACAGGGCCTGCCCTACGTGTACGTCCATCGCCTTCAACGGACTGGATTCCAGGACGACCCAAGAGGGAACGGGCTATGGGCGCAGTTAGGATCCTGAGTCGTGATGCTCAGGGGTCCCCCTTGACGTACGAGCGGCTCTGTACCTCCGGTTGTCTGTCCCCCGCACTGGGCGTGGGCGTAGTCGCAGGTGGATTAGGTTGAGTCCTTGGCCAGCCGTGGGCATAGTCATTGGTGGACTGTGTTGATTTCCTTGCCAGCTGCGGGCGTAGTCATTGGCGGACTGAGTTGATTTCCTTGCCAGCTGTGGGCATAGTCATTGGCAGACTGAGTTGATTGACTCTGTCTTCTCCCCATCGCAGAGCGTAGGTCTTCCACTAGGCATGGGAGGGACCCCTCTGTGTCCTTAGGGACCCCCAGACGTATACAACCTTGGCTCCTTATTACGTGAGTGTCACGGTCGGGGTGTATCGGGGAGGTCGCGAGGAAGCTTTGGCATCGCGAGTGTCCCTACCCCTGAGGCATAGGCGCCTGATTCCTTTTTGGTCTTCACCGAGCACAGAGCATAGGTCATCCACTCGGCGTGGGAGGGACCCCTCCACGTCCTCGGGAGGGGGGGGGGCGTATACAGCGTCAGCTTGTTATTACGTGAGAGTGTCATGGTGGAGGTGTATCTAGGAGGTTGCGAGGACGCTTTGGCCTCGCGAGTGTCCCTACCCCTGAGGCATTAGGCGCCTGATTCCTTTTGGGTCATTGGTAAACCCCGCTGACTTCTTCTTCTTCGGGAGTGAGGTTGGGTGTCTGGCAGGAGCCAACAAAAAGTCACCTGACGGCCATGTCGCTAAAGTGCCGAGGGCGCCGTCGTCGCCTGATCTCCTGCTCCCACGATCACGACTCTCAGGGGTCCCCCATCTCCCGAGGCTCGGAACCTTAGCTTGGCCCAAGCATCTCCTCCTCTTCCTCACCATGCCCCAGTAGGCAAGGCATGAGCATGGCCTGCTGGAGCCACCGGTAGGTAGCAGTCGTGTTCCCCTGCCCGAAGGGCATGAGGGTGCCGGCGCCTGGGCACACCCACCGATGGTCAGCTCGCGCATGCCAGAAGGGGCCTTGAGCCGGGGCTCTGTCGATTGCGTGCGTGTTGATGTAGATGCGGGGCCGATCGACCGTGCCGACGACGGCGACTGCGATTGGTGATGCAGGGAAGTTCCCGCCTCGCATAGCCTGGGCTTCTCGACGTTCTTGGATCGCTCTGATGTTAGATTCACGCGCGCCGGAGTGCGCCCTTCGGTTGTGCTCGAGCGCCACCCTAACCTCACTGGTCAATCCGGGAACCTCCCCGGTGGGAGCCCGCAGGCCTGACACAAAAGGGGAGTCGAGCACGCCTTCCTATGCGATGGGAGTTATGACCCCATCCCCGGGCACGGAGGCCGAAGTCCCAGGGTGCTCCATGGGGTGGAGCTGCTTCTTCTTCTTGTGTGGATCCTCGTGAGGTGGCTCATCTTCTTCGTCGTCGGGCATTCCGCCACCGCGGCGCGGTAGGCGCGCTCGAGTGTACATACGACATCCTTCTCATCGCACACGATGGTGATGACACCGCCGCTCCATGGCATGTTGAGGACGTTGTATCCATGGTAGGTCACGGCCATGAACTTGGCGAGAGACGGGTACCCAAGGATCGCTTTGTACGGCAGGTGGATGTGTGCGATGTCGAAGACGATGATTCCAGTGTGGTAGTTCTTGCGCTCGCCAAAGGCTACTGGCAAACGCACGTGCCCGATGGGCATGGTGGACCCTTCCGTGACTCGTGAGAAGGGCTTGGTCGGCATGAGTTGTTCGTATGGCAGGTTGAGTGTCTCAAAGGTCTCGACCGACAGGACATTGAGCCCCGCTCCACTATCGATAAGGGTCTTGGTGACGAGGACGTTGCTGATGGTCGGGGTGCACATCATGGGGAGCTTGCCGGCCATGAACGAGCATGTGAGCTGATCACTTGGGTCGAAGGTGATGGTGGTCTGGGACCAATTGAGGGGGCGCATCGCTTTAGGCTTCGGGAGAGCGGCGTTCACCTCCGAGGCGAACTGCTTGAAGGCGTGTTTCGAGGCTGGGGTCTAGGCGCCGCCCAGGATCGAGGACACCACCCTGACCTCCTGGAAGCCCCCAACTCCATCATTCTGCCTGTCTTCATCCCTCCTTCTGGGCGGTGGATGCAACAAAGGCAACCCAGCCTCACGAGGGCGGACCTCACGAGGCTTACCGTGTCGGTTCCCGTCTTAAAGTCATCGCGCCAGTGGCCCTCCTGAGGCTGGCCGCGCCAACGGTCCTCCCGAGGCTGGCCGCACCAACGGTCTTCACTAGGCTATTCATGCCACCCCTCACGCGGTTCCCAGTCATCCCAGCGGCCTCCACTACGACCACCGCCTTGTGCGGGGCCTCTGTCTCCCCGCACGGGGCGCCTGCTAAAGTGCTTGGCACAGACCAGTCAGAGCTCTTGGCACTCGGAGGTATCATGGCCGCTGGTGCCGTGGAAGACGCACGTTTCACCCCTTCTGACGGACCCTCTCCCCCTCGGTCGTGCTTCGCCTTAGGCTCAGCTCCGAGCACTCCAGAGCCTTGCGCTTCTTCTCCTTGGCCTTGGTCTTCTTCTCTTCTGGTTCCGCCGCGTGAGGTCCGAGGAGTGACAGGCGACCTTCTTCAGCCCTGGCACACTTGTTTTCCAGGTTGAACATCTCCAGTGCAGTTCTCATTTCGTCGCTCATGTCGAGCTCCTCCTTCATATTGAGGTCGGTGAATCCGTCGGAGAAGGCTGAGATGACAGCCTCATCCGACGCCTTAAAGATCTTGAGGCACATAGCCGTGAAGCACTGTATGAACTTGTGCAGGGTCTCCCCCTCCCACTGCTTGATGCGCCGCAGGTCGTTCATGGTGGGAGCATGGTCGCGGGTGTCCTGGAAGTTGGCGATGGAGTGTTCGCGTAGATCATCCCAAGAGGTGATGGACGCCCTTGGGAGGTGGAGGAGGCAAGAGAGCACGCCGCCCTTGAGCTCCATGGGGAACCAACACGCCATGACCTTGTCACCCCTCCTACCGCCCTAATACTCAGCGTATAGAGTTGCAGGAACTCGGCCGGGTCCAGGGTGCCGTCGTAGCACGGGGTAAGTCGGGCTTGAACTTGCAGGGCCACTTAGTTGGGTAGAGCTCAGGGGCGATGGTGAGGCACCCCACTGGCCCCACGGGTGCAGTGCGCATGGGGGCGAGTTGGTCCCGGTGCTCCAATGGGTCTGCTTCGAGCAGGGCACGCTCGCGACGCGGGACTTGCAGCACAGGGAGCGTGCGCGCATCGATGCGTGGCCGAGGAACCACCTGAAAACTTGCTTCATCTCCTGGCCCCACCATGGGTTCGCGGGGCCGGTCGCGGGGACGCCCTTCCTGCGTGGGCTCGGGGCGTGCGCCGCACTGCGGAGGTGGGATTGGTGCGTCTTGCTCCTCGTCGTTCGCCTCGAACGATTGGGGTCAAAACAAGCAGGAGAACGCCGCGGTATCACCGGAAGCGGCGACGAGGTCCTTGATTTGCTGGAGCCAGTCGTCATAGCGGTCAGGGGCGGGCCGATAACGGAGCACCTTGGTGGCCATGGCAAGTGCGCGCCGGCCATGTGGCATCTCCAGCCGGGCGCATGAGGCCGACCCGGAAGCTCGGACGAGCGACGGAGTAGAGGTGCGGCCGTCGGGTTGCTCGGTAGCCGCCTGGGAGGAACCCTGCTATTCTTCAGCGTCGGGGCCCGTGGCGGCGATCGCCATGGGCGATGGTGACCGGCGCGTGCCGGCGGGGCCTATAAACGCTGTCTGAGCAACGCGGGTGGCACGACGCTCGGCGCGAGCTCGGCCAGCGTTAGCCATCGGAGCAGCGAAGCTTGGTGAAGGCGGAGCTTGGAGGAAACCTTGACACGCCCCCTCCCTGGCACGCCAAATGTCGGATTTCGGGATCCACAAAACCCTGAAGATTCAAACTCAGTGGCGTGTACGAAGATCTCACTCGGACCTGCCTCGCCGAGCTCGCTTCTCGATGGAGATGGGAGAGAACGCACTCGATGGTGAAGAAGACACAGAACACGACATTTTACCTAGGTTCGGGCCACTGAGAAGAGTAATACTCTTCTCCTGCTCTGGTGGTTAGCCTCTCGTGGAGGTTGGTGGGTGAACTAGTAAAGTGTTCGAGGGCCTCCGGAGCTGTGTGCCCTTTGTGTGGTGTGGGCGTCCGAATGAAAGGATCATGGATCCCCTCTACGAAGTAATCTATTCTCTATATATAGCGGCGGCCTAGATCCTCTTCCCTTATCGCAAGGGCGGGAAGGGATCCCACAATGGACAATTTTTGAAGGCGGACAGGGGAACATGCTCCCCTGCCCAAAAGGTGGTCTTCGCGTGCAAAGTGGCTGCCAGCGCTGCAGGGACGGGTCCAGGGGTGACGAATGTCCTGCTGGCAGGGGCGATGGCCTTGTTGCACAAGAAAGGAAACCTTTGGTTGATTCCTTGGGAACCCGCATACGTCCTTCCCTCCTTTGCACGAAAGGTAAACTGCACCATCCTGCAATCCGCTGCTCGCCTGTCCTTTCCCCACGTCATCCTTGACTCCAGAGGCCGGGCCCTGACTCGAAATCTCCGTCGCTCCGGAGGGGTCCTGAGGAGGCTCCCCGCGGGTCTTGGTGCTGCTCCTCCTCTTGAGGCCCGGGCCCTCGCTAGGGCCTTGCCCTGAGTGGTGCCATGCGTGGTTGTGCTTGCTTGATGAAGTGGGCCAGCCCTGGGCCGCACGCAGGCAGGTATCGGTACCCCCATTCCTAGATTGCCGACACTTCTGGAGCCGGTTAGCAAGCTTTCAGAAAAGCTCCATTAAATACATCAGGGGCAGGGGCACGATGAGGATGCATCTCTTTCACAAGGCCATCCATTTCATCATGTGTTAAAGTCGTAGTAAGGCTTTAAAAGTCCACATCAGATCGTAGCAGTTTTGAGAGATTAAATCCTATATGTTGCGGATTTGACTTCCCATGCAGTCTTTATATGGTTACGAAAGGAACGATTCTTTTCTAGCATGGTTGTCCACAGTTACACCTTCACTAGTTTTCAAGATAGATATGCAATTTATTTTCTATCTTTCTGTTGCTACTACTTGAAAGAATTTTGAATTCTTGTCTCCAAACTAAATCCATCTGATCATGGAACTTTTTTCCCAATAATCTTCCAGGTATTGCAACAACCCGATGAGGTGTTTTTTGAGTATGTTCCGAAAGTTTCCCTTTGGCACAGTTAGATTTCTGCGTCTTCAATGTTGTCAAGTTCTAAGAGTTCTTTGTTAGTGTTTTAAATGGGAATTTTGAAACATGTAAGCTTCTTACTCTATTGACTGAGGGCATGACGAACTCCTTTAAGATTTTGGCATAAAATGGACGCCGAATTAGATCTATTACAGTGCTTGATGGGCCTATCCCAAGCTTGAGAAACTACATCCATGAAGCCAAGATGGAAAATACAATATATTTCATACTTGAACAACTTGCACTTTGGGATCGTAGTTTGGATGATAACCGAATATAGTATGTGGTTAGATATCGGACATGCAAGAGGGTTTACTAGCATGTTATGTAACAAACATGTCCAATTTAAAGACGTGAAAAACCAGTCTAATTGCTGTAAGAGGGGGCATGTCGGACCAGGTGTTAGCTCTCCTTCTGATAGGAAGTTCAGTAAGGTTCTGTTCATGGATGAAATCATTGAACGTACACATATCATTTATATATCCACCCGTCTTGTTATGGTTATCAGGTGGTCATATATAGTTAAAATCTCCAAGGAGTAACCAATCTTCTATGGACGGGATATCAATGTCAAACAACCATTTGGTCTCGTTGTCATGGGCCGTATGTATTAGTCAATTTCCAGTTATGGAATGATTCTATGGAAGTGACATCAATACTCAGGGTGGAAGATTCAGAGAGGAACACACTGCCGATGGAAATGCCACTGTTCCAGTTGTTATTATACCCCCGATGGGCCTAGAGAAGGGATGAATGAAGACTTGTCAAATCGTTTGGAGAAAATGGCATTGAGGGTGGAGGCATCAAACATCTGCATTTTAGATTCTTGCAAACATATAATAGAGCAACCACTAGCGTTGATCATATTTGAAAGAGCTAAATGTTTACCAAGGGAATTAAGACCACAAATGTTCCAACATAACACATTCAAATTATGAAAAAGTACCATGAACTAAAAATATAACGCAAGTGATTAGTATGAATAGGTGGAGCCCTCCTTCTCCTTGGTGAGCACAACAATAGATAGTTCCTCCACTGAGATATCACAAAGTTGTATGCCAATGGTCTGCATTGAAATGATTGGAGTAGGAGGAGGGACAATAATTTCTTGAGCTTCATTGTCCCGATCTTCAAAAATAAACTAGGAGTAGTAGCACCAGTTGGCACCATGCGGGGCTTCACCCGGTTCCCGCGTGTGAGGTTGAGGTATCTATAGGGTCCTCCATTTTTTCCTTTGCGCTACCTCTGGATAACATTTTCAATTGTCAGACTATCCGAAATAGTGTTCTCGGTTTATAGTATGCTATCCTGAATATCCATATCAAAGATGACAATATAAGTAGCTAATGCTTCAAATCCAAATACAGCCAGCTGAGTGCTGGTCTCTTCGACGGCCATAAAGGTGTTAGCTACGTGCATTGGGTTAACAGAAAGCTCCATATTTAGGCATATCAGTGATCATCGTGGTCATGATAGTGTGAGTGTCAGAGGTTGTCAATGAAGCATTGGTTTCATTTTTAGATACCTCATTGATGAACATTGACAATCTAACACTCAGAGTGGGTCCATGTCTAGCAAGTTGTTTGAACTGCAGTCCCTTAGTGCTAATAGTAATCTGGAATTCAACCTCAAGGTTATCGTGCATCATACCATAACCACTGCTCCATGAACCCATCAAGGCTAGAACGGGGCGTATTTACAAGAATAGAGTGTTGTTAAGCTATTGAAGAGGGATTGGTTCGATAGTAAGAGCGACATGCGCATATCGCCTTCGGCTGATAGTCCAAAGCGTATCCCTTGGCTGTGCAATTCAATAGACACAAATATCATTTCTTCAGAGGTGATGGGATAACTGGGTCTTGAGCTTGATCTTCAAGAATTATCATAGCTAGTGTAGATTTCTCTGAACTCGCATCATCAGATACTGTAATGGAATCGTTCCAAGCTTGTGATGCATGGTAACCCACAAGTATACGAGATTGCAATAGTCTTCACGTGTAGTATTACACCCTAATTTATTGATTTGACACAAGGGGAGACAAAGAATATTTATTGGTCTTATCAGTTCAGTTGTCAATTCAACCACACTAGGGCTATCTCTGTGTAGCAAAAGTTTTAGTACCACAAGAAAAGAGTAGTAGCAACAATAAACTTAACAACATCAGTTTTGTAGTGATGTAACAGTAGCAGCAGCAATAGTAACTTAGCAAGATTCAGTATAGAAAAAGTGTAGGCATTTGGATCGGTGATGGATAAGCATATTGATGGGATAACATTCATCATGTAACTGTTACATACTAGAGCGACACACAACTAGTTCCAATTCATCAATGTAATGTAGGCATGTATTATGTATATGCTCATACATGCTTATAATAAGAACTTCCATGACATCTTTTCCCCTACCTCCCATGGCAGCGAGGTCCATAAGGAAACTAAGGGATATTAATGCCTACTTTTAATAAAGAACCAAAACAAAGCTTTAACACATAATGAATACATGAACTCCTCAAACAATGACAATCCCCAAAGATAATCTCAATTATTGTCACCTTGGGGTATGCGGATCATGACACGTAATTGGTGTATACAACTTGCAAGAGAGGATCCGGAAAACTCTCATATTAATGAAAACATAATAGGTTCAGGTCTGAAATCATGGCACTCGAGCCCTAGTGAAAATCATAAAGGATAGCAAAGTCATAGAAACATCAATCTTAGAACATAGTGGATACTCGAGATTTAGCCCTATCAGAATAACTTGATTACATGACAAATCTCATCCAAGCGAATTTATGTCTACTACCAACTTTATTCTCGTAGACGTTGTTGGGACTCCAAGTGCAGAGTTTTCTAGGACAACATCAAATTTCTTTCAAGTGGATGACCTAAGGTTTATCAATCTGTCGGAGATGTAGGATAAAGATGGTCTCTCTCAATCAACCCTCCAATCAAATGCAACAAATCTCTTGTGTCCCAACACACCCAACACAATAGCAAATTGTATAAGTGCACTAGTTCAGCGAAGAGATAGTGATACAAGTGTAGTATGGATAGTAGAAATATATTTTTACAATCCTAATAAATAAAAACAAAAAAGTAATATGTAGTAAATAACGAGCAAACACTATATAAATGCTTGGAAATAAGGCGTATGGTTCATGCTTTCACTACTGCAATCTCTCAACAATTGTAACATAGTAGAATCATATGGTCCTCCCTCAACGTGCGATAAAGAATCACTCCAACGTTCATAAGGAGCGGAGAACATTAGATGAAATTGTTGTAGTTAGTAGAACCACCTCAGATTTATTCTTTCTGACCTATTTATTGGGCTATTCCTATAAGTGTCACAAACAGCCCTAGAGTTCATAGTAAAAAACACCAATGATACATATCAATCAACCCTAATGTCACCTAGACACTCCAATGTCACCTCAAGTATCTGTGGGTAAATGATACGACAAACATCAACCAATTTCAAATTCATCATATTCAATCCAACACAAAGTACTTCAAAGATTACTCAACCCTAATGTCACCTAGACACTCCAATGTCACCTCAAGTATCTGTGGGTAAATGATACGACAAGCATCAACCAATTTCAAATTCATCATATTCAATCCAACACAAATAACTTCAAAGATTACCTTAAGATTTCTATCGGAGAACGTAGTATGAAAACATGCAATCAACCCCTACGCATAGATCCCCAAGGTCACCGGAATCCGCAAGTTGATGCCATAACATATATCAAGTGAATCACTAGAATACCCCATTGTTGTTCGGGAACGTCGCATGGGAAACAAAATTTTTCCTACGCGCACGAAGATCTATCATGGTGATGTCCATCTACGAGAGGGGATTTCCGATCTACGTACCCTTGTAGATCGCACAGGAGAAGCGTTAGTGAGTGCGGTTGATGTAGTGGAACGTACTCACGTCCCTCGATCCGCCCCGCGAACCGTCCCACGAACCGTCCCACGATCCGTCCCACAATCTAGTGCCGAACGGACGGCACCTCCGCATTCAGCACACGTACAGCTCGACGATGATCTCAGCCTTCTTGATCCAGCAAGAGAGACAGAGAGGTAGATGAGTTCTCCGGCAGCGTAACGGCACTCCGGAGGTTGGTGGTGATCTAATCTCAGTAGGGCTCCGCCCGAGCTCCGCAGAAACGCGATCTAGAGGAAAAACCGTGGAGGCATGTGGTCGGGCTGCCATGGCAAAAGTTGTCTCAAATCAGCCCTAAAACCCCACTATATATAGGAGGGAGGGAAGGGGAGGCTTGCCTTGAGGCTCAAGGAGCCCCAAGGGCTGCGCCACCAAGGGGAGGAGGAGTCCTCCTCCAATCCTAGTCCAACTAGGATTGAAGGTGGAGTCCTCCTCTCCTTTCCCACCTCCTTTTTTTCTTTTCTCTTTGATTTTCTATCTATGGCGCATAGGGCCTTCTTGGGCTGTCCCGCCAGCCCACCAAGGACTGGTGCGCCACCCGCAAGGCCAATGGGCTTCCCCGGGGTGAGCTTCCCCCCCGGTGAACATGCGGAACCCATTGGTCATTCCCAGTACATTCCCGGTAACTCCGAAAACCTTCCGGTAATCAAATGAGGTCATCCTATATATTAATCTTTGTTTTCGGACCATTCCGGAAACCCTCGTGACGTCTGTGATCTCATACGGGACTCTGAACAACATTCGGTAACCAACCATATAACTCGAATACGCATAAAACAACGTCGAACCTTAAGTGTGCAGACCCTGCGGGTTCGAGAACTATGTAGACATGACCCGAGTGACCCCTCGGTCAATATGCAATAGCGGGACCTGGATGCCCATATTGGATCCTACATATTCTACGAAGATCTTATCGTTTGAACCTTAGTGCCAAGGATTCATATAATCCCGTATGTCATTCCCTTTGTCCTTCGGTATGTTACTTGCCCGAGATTCGATCGTCAGTATCCGCATACCTATTTCAATCTCGTTTACCGGCAAGTCTCTTTACTCGTTCTGTAATACAAGATCCCGCAACTTACACTAAGTCACATTGCTTTCAAGGCTTGTGTGTGATGTTGTATTACCGAGTGGGCCCCGAGATACCTCTCCGTCATACGGAGTGACAAATCCCAGTCTCGATCCATACTAACTCAACGAACACCTTTGGAGATACCTGTAGAGCATCTCTATAGTCACCCAGTTACGTTACGACGTTTGATACACACAAAGCATTCCTCCGGTGTCAGTGAGTTATATGATCTCATGGTCATAGGAACAAATACTTGACACGCGGAAAACAGTAGCAACAAAATGACACGATCAACATGCTGCGTCTATTAGTTTGGGTCTAGTCCATCACATGATTCTCCTAATGATGTGATCCCGTTATCAAGTAACAACACTTGCCTATGGCCAGGAAACCTTGACCATCTTTGATCAACGAGCTAGTCAACTAGAGGCTTACTAGGGACAGTGTTTTGTCTATGTATCCACACAAGTATTGTGTTTCCAATCAATACAATTGTAGCATGGATAAGAAACGATTATCATGAACAAAGAAATATAATAATAACTAATTATTATTGCCTCTAGGGCATATTTCCAACAGTCTCCCACTTGCACTAGAGTCAATAATCTAGTCCACATCACCATGTGATTTCAACGAATCCAACACCCATATAGTTCTGGGGTCTGATCACGTCTTGCTCGTGAGAGAGGTTTTAGTCAACGGTTCTGAAACTTTCAGATCCGTGCGTTCTTTACAAATCTTTATGTCATCTTATAGATGCTGCTACTACGTGCTATTCGGAAATGCTCCAAATATCTACTCTACTATACGAATCCGTTTCACTACTCATAGTTATTCGGATTAGTGTCAAAGCTTGCACCAACGTAACCCTTTACGAAGAACTATTTAACCACCTCCATAATCGAGAAAAAATCCTTAGTCTATTTAGTTAATAAGGATAACTTTGACCGTTGATCAGTGATTCAATCCTGGATCACTCTGTGTACCTCTTAACAGACTTGCTGCAAGGCACACATCAGGTGCGGTACTCAGCATGGCATACTTTAGAGTCTACGACTAAGGCATAGAAGACGACCTTCCTCTATTCTCTTTATTCTGCCATGGTCGGGTTTTGAGTCTTACTCAAATTCACACCTCACAACGCAACCAAGAACTCCTTCTTTGCTGATCTATTTTGAACTCCTTCAAAAACTTGTCAAGGCATGCATCTTGTTGAAACTTCTATTAAGCTCTTTCGATCTATCTCCATAGATCTTTGATGCTCAATGTTCAAGTAGCGTAATCCGGGCATTCCTTTGAAAACTCCTTTCAAACAACCTTGTATGCTTTACAGAAATTCTACATTACTTCTGATCCACAATATGTCAACCACATATACTTATCAGAAATTCTATAGTGCTCCCACTCACTTCTTTGGAAATACAAGTTTCTCATAAACCTTGTACAAACCCAAAATCTTTGATCATCTCATCAAAGTGTATATTCCAACTCCGAGATGCTTGCACCAGTCCATTGAAGGATCGTTGGAGCTTGCATACTTGTTAGTATCTTTAGGATCGACAAAACCTTCTGGTTGTATCACATACAATGTTTGCTCAAGGAAACCGTCGAGGAAACAATGTTTTGACATCCTATGTGCAATATTTCAAAAATAATGCAACAACTACTAATATAATTCTAATAGACTTTTAGCATCGCTACGAGTGAGAAAGTCTCATCATAGTCAACTGTTTGATCTTGTCGGAAACATCTTTGCGACAAGTCGAGCTTTTCTTAATAGTGACTTATCACCATCATCGTCTGTCTTCCTTTTAAAGATCCATCTTTACTCAATAGTCATATGACCATCAAGTAGTTGTTCCAAAGTCTACACTTTGTTTTCATACATGGATCCTCTCTCGGATTTCATGGCCTCCAGCCATTTGTCGGAATCCGGGCCCACCATTGCTTTCTGCATAACTCGTAGGTTCACTGTTGCTCAACAACATGACTTCCAAGACAGGGTTACTGTACCACTCTGCAGTAGTATGCGACCTTGTCAACCTACGAGGCTTGTAGTAACTTGATCTGATGCTCGATGATCACCATCATCAGCTTTCACTTCAATTGGTGTAGGCGCCACAGGAACAACTTCCTGCGCCCTGCTACACACTGGTTGAAGTGATGGTTCAATAACCTCATCGAGTTCTACCACCCTCCCACTCAATTCTTTCGAGAGAAACCTTTCCTCGAGAAAGGATCCGTTTCTAGAAACAAACACTTTGCTTTTGGATCTGAGATAGGAGACGTACCCAACTGTTTTGGATATCCTATGAAGATGCATTTATCCGCTTTGGGTTCGAGCTTATCAGAATGAAACTTTTTCACATAAGTGTCGAAGCCCCAAACTTTCAAGAAACGACAGTTTAGATTTCTCTAAACATCAGTCTATACTGTGTCATCTCAACGGAAATACACGGTGCCCTATTTAAAGTGAATGCGGTTGTCTCTAATGCATAACCCATAAACGATAGTGGTAATTCGATAAGAGACATCATAGCATGCACCATACCGAATAATGCGTGGCTATGACGTTCAGACACAACATCACACTATGATGTTCCAGGTGGCATGAACTGCGAAACAATTTCCACATTGTCTTAACTGCGTACCAAAACTCATAACTCAGATATTCATTTCTATGATCATATCATAGATAGTTTATCCTCTTGTTACGACGAACTTCACTCCGAAACAGAATTGAACTTTTCCATATTTCAGACTTGTGATTCATTAAGTAAATACTCTTGTATCTACTTAAATCGTCATTGAAGTAAGAACATAATGACATCCACTGCGTGCCTCAGCACCCATTGGACTGCATACATCAAAATGTATCACTTCCAACAAGTTACTATCTTGTTTCATCTCAATGAAAACAAGGCCTTGCTCATGTGGTATGATTTGCATGTCACTAGTGATTCAAAATCAAGTTAGTATAAAGATCCATCAGCATGGAGCCTCTTCATGCAATTTATACCAACATGACTCAAGCGGCACTGCCACAAGTAAGTGGTACTATCATCATTACCTCGTATCTTTTGGCACCAATATCATGGACATGTGTAACACTACGATCGTGATTCAATAAACCATTGAAGGTGATTATTCAAGCAAATAGAGTAACCATTATTCTCTTTAAATGAATAATCGTATTGCAATAAACACGATCCAATCATGTTCATGCTTAACGCAAGCACCAAATAACAATTATTTAGGTTTAACACCAATCCCGATGGCAGAGGGAGCGTGCGACGTTTGATCATATCAACCTTGGAAACACTTCCAACACGTATCGTCACCTCGCCTTTAGCTAGTCCGCGTTTATGCCGTAGCTTTCATTTAGTGTTACTAATAACTTAGCAACCGAACCGGTATCCAATACCCTCGTGCTACTAGGAGTACTAGTAAAGTACACATCAACATCATGTATATCAAATATACTTCTTTCAACTTTTGCCAACCTTCTTTATCTACCAAGCATCTAGAGTTTCTCCGCCTCAGTGACCGTTCCCCTCACAACAGAAGCACTTAGTCCCGGGCTTGGGTTTAATCTCGGGTCTCTTCATTAGTGCAGCAACTGCTTTGCCGTTTCACGAAGTATCCCTTCTAGCTCTAGCCTTTCTCGAAACTCAGTGGTTTTACTAACCATCAACTATTGATGCTCCTTCTTGATTTCTACTTTCGCAGTGTCAAACCTCGCAATCGCTCAAGGATCATTGTATCTATCCTTGATATGTTATAGTCCATCATGAAGCTCTCACAGCTTGGTGGCAATGACTTTTGAGAACCATCACTATCTCTTCTGGAAGATCAACTCCCACTTGATTCAAGCGATTGTCGTACTCAGATAATCTAAGCACATGCTCAACGATTGAGATTTTCTCCTTTACTTCGTGGACAAAGAATCTTGTCGGAGGTCTCATACCTCTTAACAAGGGCACAAGCATGAAATCACAATTTCATCTCTTTAGAACATCTCTTATGTTCCGTGACATTTCAAAACGCATTCGGCGCTTTGCTTCTAAGACAATACGTATTTTGTACTGAACTATCGTGTAGTCATCAGAAACGTGTATGTCGGATGTTCACAACATCTACAGACGACGCTCGAGGTGCAGCACACCGAGTGGTGCATTAAGGACATAAGCCTTCTGCATAGCAACGAGGACAATCCTCGGTTTTACAGACTGAGTCTGCAAAGATTGCTACTATCAACTTTCAACTAAATTTTCTCTAGGAACATATAAAAACAGTAGAGCTATAGCGCAAGCTACATTGTAATTCACAAAGACCATTAGACTATGTTCATGAGAATTAGTTCAATTAATCATATTACTTAAGAACTCCTACTCAAAAAGTACATCTCTCTAGTCATTTGAGTGATACATGGTCCAAATCCACTATCTCAAGTCCGAACATCACGTGAGTCGAGAATAGTTTCACTGGTAAGCATCTCTATGCTAATCATATCAACTATACGATTCATGCTCGACCTTTCGGTCTCATGTGTTCCGAGGCCATGTCTGCACATGCTAGGCTCGTCAAAGGTAACCCGAGTGTTCCGCGTGTGCAACTGTTTTGCACCCGTTGTATGCGAACGTTGAGTCTATCACACCCGATCATCACGTGGTGATTCGAAACGAAGAACTGTCGCAACGGTGCACAGTCGGGAGAACACAATTTCGTCTTGAAATTTTAGTGAGAGATCACCTCATAATGCTACCGTCGTTCTAAGCAAGATAAGGTGCATAAAGGATTAACATCACATGCAATTCATAAGTGACATGATATGGCCATCATCATGTGCTTCTTGATCTCCATCACCAAAGCACCGGCACGATCTTCTTGTCACCGGCATCACACCATGATCTCCATCAACGTGTCGCCATCGGGGTTGTCGTGCTACTCATGCTATTACTACTAAAGCTACGTCCTAGCAATATAGTAAACGCATCTGCAAGCACAAACGTTAGTTTAAAGACAACCCTATGGCTCCTGCCGGTTGTCGTACCATCGACGTGCAAGTCGATATTAACTATTACAACATGATCATCTCATACATCCAATATATCACATCACATCGTTGGCCATATCACATCACAAGCATACCCTGCAAAAACAAGTTAGACGTCCTCTAATTGTTGTTGCATGTTTTACGTGGTGACCATGGGTATCTAGTAGGATCGCATCTTACTTACGCAAACACCACAACGAAGATATATGAATTGCTATTTAACCTCCTCGAAGGACCTCCTCGGTCAAATCCGATTCAACTAAAGTTGGAGAAACCCACACTCGCCGGTCATCTTTGAGCAACGGAGTTACTCATAGCGATGAAACCAGTCTCTCGTAAGCGTACGAGTAATGTCGGTCTGAGCCGCTTCGATCCAACAATACAGCGGAATCAAGAAAAGACTAAGGAGGGCAGCAAAACGCACATCACCGCCCACAAAAACTTTTGTGTTCTACTCGAGATTACATCTACGCATGAACCTTGCTCATGATGCCACTGTTGGGGAACGTCGCATGGGAAACAAAAAATTTCATACGCGCACGAAGACCTATCATGGTGATGTCCATCTACGAGAGGGGATTTCCGTTCTACGTACCCTTGTAGATCGCACAGCAGAAGCGTTAGTGAACGCGGTTGATGTAGTGGAACGTCCTCACGTCCCTCGATCCGCCTCGCGAACCGTCCCACGAAACATCCCGCGATCCGTCCCACGATCTAGTGCTGAACGGACGGCACCTCCGCGTTCAGCACACGTACAACTCGACGATGATCTCGGCCTTCTTGATCCAGCAAGAGAGACGGAGAGGTAGATGAGTTCTCCGGCAGCGCGACGTCTCTCCGGAGGTTGGTGGTGATCTAATCTCAGCAGGGCTCCGCCCAAGCTCCGCAGAAACGCGATCTAGAGGAAAAACCGTGGAGGTATGTGGTCGGGCTTCCGTGGCAAAAGTTGTCTCAAATCATCCCTAAAACCCCACTATATATAGGAGGGAGGGAAGGGAAGGCTTGGCTTGAGGCTCAAGGAGCCCCAAGGGCTGCGCCACCAAGGGGAGGTGGAGTCCTCCTCCAATCCTAGTCCAACTAGGATTGGAAGGTGGAGTCCTTCTCTCCTTTCCCACCTCTTTTTTTTTCTTTTCTCTTTGCTTTTCTATCTATGGAGCATAGGGCCTTCTTGGGCTGTCCCACCAGCCCACCAAGGGCTGCTGCGCCACCCCCAAGGCCTATGGGCTTCCTCGGGTGAGCTGCCCCCCGGTGAACATCCGGAACCCATTTGTCATTCCCGGTACATTCCCGGTAACTCCGAAAACCTTCCGGTAATCAAATGAGGTCATCTTATATATCAATCTTCGTTTGCAGACCATTCCGGAAACCCTCGTGACGTCCGTGATCTCATCCGGGACTCCGAACAACATTCGGTAACCAACCATATAACTCAAATACACATCAAACAACGTCGAACCTTAAGTGTGCAGACCCTGCGGGTTCGAGAACTATGTAGACATGACCCACTAAATCCTCGGTCAATATCCAATAGCGGGACCTGGATGCCCATATTGGATCCTACATATTCTACGAAGATCTTATCGTTTGAACCTCAGTGCCCAGGATTCATATAATCCCGTATGTCATTCCCTTTGTCCTTCGATATGTTACTTGCCCAAGATTCGATCGTCAGTATCCGCATACCTATTTCAATCTCGTTTACCCGCAAGTCTCTTTACTCATTCCGTAATACAAGATCCCGCAACTTACACTAAGTCACATTGCTTGCAAGGCTTGTGTGTGATGTTGTATTACCGAGTGGGCCCCGAGATACCTCTCCGTCATACGGAGTGACAAATCCCAGTCTGGATCCATACTAACTCAACGAACACCTTCGGAGATACCTGTAGAGCATATTTATAGTCACCCAATTACGTTGCAAAGTTTGATACACACAAAGCATTCCTCCGGTGTCAGTGAGTTATATGATCTCACGGTCATAGGAACAAATACTTGACACGCAGAAAACAGTAGCAACAAAATGACACGATCAACATGATGCGCCTACTAGTTTGGGTCTAGTCTATCAAATAATTTTCCTAATGATGTGATCTCGTTATCAAGTAACAACACTTGCCTATGGCCAGGAAACCTTGACCATATTTGATCAACGAGCTAGTCAACTAGAGGCTTACTAGGGACAGTGTCTTGTCTATGTATCCAGACAAGTATTGTGTTTCCAATCAATACAATTATAGCATGGATAATAAACGATTATCATGAACAAAGAAATATAATAATAATTAATTATTATTGCCTCTAGGGCATATTTCCAACAGTTGTCACTATGGGTATCCGAATGCAAGATATACAATAAGTGCTCTCAAACCAAAACATTCAATTCAACATAATGAGATCTCAAAGGGAAAGATTTAATTCATCACAACAAGATAGCAAGGGAACAACATGATGTGATCCAACTATATTGACAAAGCCCGTCATAGACCACTAGTAGGAGAAAGCCTAGTAGTAGCGCGTTTTAGCCATACCAGTAGCGCTGGTGGTAGCGCTAATGCTAACGCGCTACAGCTAACCTTGTAGAAGTAGCACTGAAATTCCAGAGCTACTGGTATGTACGTTCGTAGTAGCACTCAAATATATAGAGCGCTGCTGCTAAACCAGCGCTACTGCTAATATTCTTTCCTTCAAGAATTTAATTCCCGTCTACGTATTTATGCCCCCTTTATGTATTTGTGCCTGCTCCATACAGTAGGTTTTCATCATATCATAATAAACATACATTATTCTCATCATATCATACACATAAAGTAGTCTCGTCATTTATACCATCATCATCATTATCCAACACAAATATCATCAAATCTCAAAAATAACGATACACAAGTCATGGCACACCCACAAGTTTCATCATCCCTATCTAAACCATGATGTAGAAGAGAAGGGCGATCATCATGATCAAGAGCACGACTAGTAGTACTTCTTGAGGCACCGGTTTCGCTCTGTCTCTTGCCGTAGCATCCACCTCAAGTAACTCTTTTCCGCTTCAGCTCTCCTGCCGAATCTCTGTGGCTAGCGCCTGGGTACCTGTCCACCTGGGCTTGAGCGTCTGGCCAGTGGTCGTACACTCCTAGAACCCTCCCAATGAATACGACGTCGTAGTCCTTTGCCATCTACGACCTATGTAACTTCATCATAAGTTGATGAATTGAACGATATATAATATGCAACATAATGTACTTGAGAAACACAAAGAGGCGTAGTTAGCAGAATACAAGAAACCTGTAGTAAACATAAAGAACGAAGTTCCTCGTACACAAACTAATTAACTAGAGTGATGTACGCTAGTTCATAGAAAGACAATAGTACTAATTAATTATGAACAAACATTGTCACTGTTAATCACTACTCCATCTCGACGCTCCAATCTTCATATTCAGGAATGAAGGACCCGAGCGTCTTGAAAGGATTCAGGTCCAGATGCTGAGTGAGTAGCAGCTCTCGGACATTCTCCCGCCTCATTGTCCCATGGAAGAACATCCCTCCTTGTTCGATGACCTGCTTCATTATCACCTGGGCAAGTTCACACTCGATGTGATAAAAGTCAGCTCGGATTCGATGATGTGGTGTGCTTCCTATGCTTGTGGCCCAGTTGAAAATCTCGGCATCACCGGAATTTGCTGACATGCGAAGGCGTTGTCTATCTCTTATGGACTCGATCATGTGATGCATGAGGTAGAATCTATCAGGCTTACTATGGTTCGGTTGCTGGATGCAGCAAAAGTAGGTCTTATGTCATAAATCCGGCGCTTTATTCCTGTACTTTTTCACCTCGATAAATCCACCAGTAAGGCTGAAGCTAAAAATGGCACTATCGAGAACACTCTATGTGCGTGTAATCCTTTTTCTTGATGTTCTTCGCTGAGTCCAAGTACAGAGCATGGTAGTATATTGGGTACAAACAGATGAGGATGGTGCCCCCCACTGCCAAAATAAGTACACCTCAAATTCGCGTCCATGCTTGCAAAGGAATGATCAAAACATACGAAAGGATATCCGCAGATAACTTATGTGGGATGATAAGGCACGAGAATCGTTTCCTTGTCCTTATTAGCGATCATGAAGTCGCTCACGTACTTGCTCGCAGAGTCACGGTGCTCTTTGCACGCTGCCAAGAAGCTCTCGCGCATATAGTAGGGGTCCGTGATGCAGATATATTCTATACTCTTGTGCCTGATGATGTAGTTGAGATAGAGCGCATACAGGCGAATGAACTAAAAAGCCAGCCTGGTCATGTGGAACAGTCAAGTCGCATGATGAACTTCTCCGCGGGCCATGTGTAGATGTATGAGCTCGCACCCGGAACCTGAACCGCGTAAAGCGGATATCCTGGTTTTTTCCGAGCTGAGAAGTCTTTTCTCTGTGGCCAACACATTGATACGTCTCCAATGTATCTATAATTTTTGATGGTTCCATGCTATTATCTTGTCAACTTTGGATGTTTCATATGGATGAATATGCTATTTTATATATTTTTTGGGACTAACCTATTAACTAAATGCCAAGTGCCAGTTTCTATTTTTTATGTGTTTTGACCTTTTCCATATAAGAATATTAAACGGTGTCCAAACGGAATAAAACTTGCGGGATGATTTTTCCATAACAGAAGATACGCTGGGGACTTGAGAACCAAGGCAGGAGACCTTGGGGGAGATCACCAGCCCCTTAGCCGCGGCCTGGGGGGGGGGGGGTGGCCGCGCCTGGCAGGCTTGTGGGCCCCATGTGGCTCCTTTGCCCTACCTCTTTCGCCTATAAAATCTCTAAAATCCCAAAACCAAAGAAGAGAGCCACGAAAATACTTTTCTGCCACGGCAAGCTTCTGTCTCCGCAAGATCCCATCTGGGATCCGTTGTGGTGCCCTACCGGAGGGGGATTCAGACACGAAGGGCTTCTTCATCAACACCATTGCCTCTCCGATGATGCGTGAGTAGTTCACCACCGACCTTAGGGTCCATAGCTAGTAGCTAGATGGATTCGTCTCTCTTTTGGATATTCAATACAAAGTTCTCCATGATCTTCATGGAGATCTATCCGATGTAACCTTCTTTTGCGGTGTGTTTCTCGAGACCCGATGAATTGTGGATTTATGATCAAATTATCTATGAATATTATTTGAGTCTCCTCTCATCTATTATATGCATGATTTCGTATCCTTGTAATTATCTTTGAGTTGTGGGTTTCGTTTGGCCAACTTGATCTATAATTCTTGCAATGGGAGTAGTGCTTGGTTTTGGGTTCATACCGTGCGGTGTCCTCATCTAGTGATAGAAGGGGTAGCGAGGCACGCATCGTGTTGTTGTCATCAAGGGTAAAAAGATGGGGTTTATATCATATTGCGTGAATTTATCCCTCTACATCATGTCATCTTGCTTAAGGCGTTACTCTATTTGTTATGAACTCAATACACTAGATGCATGGTGGATAGCGGTCGATGTGTGGAGTAATAGTAGTAGATGTAGAAAGTATCGGTCTACTTGTCTCGGACGTGATGCCTATACGTTTGATCATTGCCTTAGATATCGTCTTGATTTTGCGTGATTCTATCAATTGCTGGACAGTAATTCGTTCACCCACCGCAATACTTTCTATCATGAGAGAAGCCTCTAGTGAACACTATGGCCCCCGGGTCTACTTCACATCATATATTCAGATCTACAAAATTATTTGTTGCACTTCTCACCTTCAGATCTCACCTTGCAAATAATCGTGAAGGGATTGACAACCCCTTTATAGCGTTGGGTGCAAGTTTGTTTGTTTTTGCGCAGGTACATTGGTGCCTCATCTTGATACTCCTACTGGATTGATACCTTGGTTCTCAAACTGTGGGAAATACTTATCGCTACTGTCTTGCATCACCCTTTCGTCTTCAAGGGAAAAACCAACGCAAGCTCAAGAGGTAGCAAGAAGGATTTATGGCACCGTTGCCAGGGAGTATTCAAGTGAAGCATATCCAAGTAACTATCGCAAACTCATCTCTTGCATTTACATTATTTGCCTTTTGCCTCTCGTTTTCCTCTCCCCCACTTCTGAAAAAAAATTACAAAAATATTTGCCTTTTTCATTCGCCCTTTCTTTCGCTTGCTTTTTGTTTGCTTGTGTGGGTTGGTCTACCTATCCTTATGGTTAGTCCTATCAATTTGAATATTACTCCCGAGAGCGAAGTTCTTAATTTAAAACAAAATCAGGGAGAAAACTTAAAGGATGCTTGGTATATAATTTGCAATGCTCAGAATAGATCTACTCGTAAGCAATGTACTACCGTTCTACTTCGCAACTTTTATGTGGGTATTTCCCCTTGGAATAGGTATGTTCTTGACACCATCGTAGGCGGAAATTTCTTGGGTAACCATACCGTCGATTCTTACGGTGCTTTAATAAATTTGGTATGCTCACCCTCACTCATGGTTAATGGAACTACCTTAACTTTGGAACATGTGATGCGTAGGCTAGATATCATTGAAAATAAAGTTGCTACGATAGAACTCATTGAAAATTTGGATAAAAAGATCCACAATCATATCACTCAGTATGGATCCAAGGTGGGAATGACTTTGAAAAATTTAAAGGAGAAGGAACCCACAGTTAACGAAAAACTAGGTCATGATTCCGCTAGAATTGGCAAACTAGAGGATGTTATAACCAACTTGGGTTCCGCTTTTTCCGCTGTTCAGAACGCTCCAAATTTTACCCACAATAAGGCCACTAAGTTTGTTTTTGTTCCTAAGAACAGTGGTGAAACATCTAGTAAGAGAGATGAAGATCTTAAAATATTGAGTGCTCACCCTACGAGTGGTTTGAGCACTAAAGACGACGATACTTGATTCTATCGCCTTATGCCTAGCTAAGGGCGTTAAACGATAGCGGTTGTTGGGAGGCAACCCAATGAATAAATTTATTTTTGCTTTTTGATTTCTGTTTTGTTGTGTCCACACCATCATAATTCTGTTATGATTGTGTTTTGGATGTTTCTTATAGTGTTTGTGCCAAGTAGAACCTTTATGATCAGTTTTGGTGATGGTTGTTTGATCTTGCTGAAAAAGACAGAAACTTTATGCTCACGAAATTATTTTTAATTCCTATCCATAAAGAGATTTTGAGTTGATTCGTTTTGCTTCTGGTTTATATGAGAATTTATCTAATTCTCATATTTTTTCAGAATTTTTGGGATACCAGAGGTATAAGAAGTATACAGATTTCTACATACTGGTCTCTTTTTGACAGATTCTGTTTGTGTTGTGTTGATTGCTTATTTTGATAAAACTATGGATAGTATCGGGGGGGTACTAGACATGGAAAAGTGAGAATAGAGTAATATAACATCAATGTAAATATAAATCAAGTTTACTATAGTACCTGAAGAGTGGTGGTTTGTTTTCTTATGCTAATGATATCACGAGTTTCTGTTTAAGTTTTGTGTTATGAAGTTCTCAAGTTTTGGGTGATGCTCTCATGGACAATGGAATAAAGAGCGGAAAGAGCTTAAGCTTGGGGATGCCCAAGACATCCCATGCCAAATTCAAGGACACCAAAAAGCCTAAGCTTCGGGATGCCCCGGGAAGGCATCCCCTCTTTCGTCTTCAATCCATCGGTAACGTTATATGGAGCTACGTTTTTATTCACCACATGATATGTGTTTTGCTTGGAGCGTCGTGTATTATAGGAGTATTTTCTTTTTGTTTTGTCACAATCATCCTTGCTGCACACCTTTTTGAGAGGGACATGCACTCATCGTGAAATTCTTACAATACTCATTGTGCTTCACTTATATCTTTTGAGCTAGATAATTTTGCTCTAGTGCTTCATTTCAATCTTTGTAGAGCACGGCGGTGCCATACTTTGAAGAAATAAAAACTCTCGATCTTCACTTATATCTTTTTGAGAGTGCTCTCTCTAAGTAACTTGGTAATTGGCGTGTGCTATGAAATTAGTCCTAAAGATGATAGGCTTCCAAAGAGGATATAATAAAAACTTCCATATTCAAGTGCATTGATTAGTACGAGAAGTTTGATTCCTCGCAATTAGTTTTGAGATATGGATATGTTAATATTAGAGTCATGTTAGTAGGGTGTTGTGAATCTAGAAATACCTGTGTTGAGGTTAGTGATTCCCGTAGGATGCACGTATGGTGAACCGCTATGTTAGGAAGTTGGAGCATAATTGATTTATTGATTTTCATCCTTTGTGTGGCGGTCGGGATCGCGTGATGGTTAACAACTACCAACCCTTCCCCTAGGAGTATGCGTTTAGCACTTTGTTTTGATTACTAATAAAAACTTTCGCAATAAGTATATGAGTTCTTCATGATTAAAGTGAGTCCATGGTATAGATGCACTTTTACCTTCCACCATTGCTAGCGTCTCTAGTGCCGCGCAACTTTCGCTGGTGCACAAACTCACCATATACCTTCCTCGAAACAGCCACCATACCTACGTATTATGGCATTTTCATAGCCATTCTGAGATATATTGCCATGTAACTCCCACTGTTCCGTCTCATGACATGTGCCGTCACTTTCATATTGCCATTGCATGATCGTAAGATAGCTAGTGAGATGTTTCAACGTCATACGCTAAGCTAGATCGTTGCACATCCCGGTACACTGCCGGAGGCATTTCCTATAGAGTCATCATTGTTCTAAGTATTGAGTTGTAAGTAAATAAAAGTGTGATGATCATCATTATTAGAGAATTGTCCCATGTGAAGAAATAAAAAAAGAGGCCAAAGATGCCTAGCAATAAAATGAAAAAAAGAGGCCAAAGAGCCCAAACAAAAAAAGGAGAGAAAAAGAGAGAAGGGACAATGATACTATCTTTTCCACACTCGTGCTGCAAAATAGCACCAGGCTCTTCATGATAGAGAGTCTCTTGTTTTGTCACTTCCATATACTAGTGGGAATCTTCATTATATAACTTGGATTGTATATTCCAATGATGGGCTTCCTCAAAATTGCCCTAGGTCTTCGTGAGCAAGCAAGTTGGGTGCACACCAACTAGTTTTCTTTTTGAGCTTTCATACACTTATAGCTCTAGTGCATCCATTGCATGGTAATCTCTACTCATTCACATTGATATCTATTGATGGGCATCTCCATAGACCATTGATACGCCGAGTCGATGTGACCATATCTTCCTTTTTTGCCTCACAACCTCCACCACACTCTATTTCACCTATAGTGCTTTATGCATGGCTCACGCTCATGTATTGTGCGAGAGTTGAAAAAGTTTCAGAAAGTAAGAGTGCGAAAACAATTACTTGGCCAATACCGGGGATGTGCATGATTTAAATTCATTGTGTGCGGATGATGGAGCATAGCCAGACTATATGATTTTGTAGGGATAACTTTCTTTGGTCTTATTATTTCAAAAGTTCATGATCACTTTGCTAATATGCTTGAAGTATTATTGTTTTCATGTCAATAGTAAACTATTGTCTTGAATCTTACGGATCTGAACATTCATGCGATAAGAAAGAAGTTACAAAGAACAAATATGTTAGGTAGCATTCCAGATCAAAAATTGGGTCTTTATCACTTCCCTACACGAGGACGAGCAGGAGTTCAGCTTGGGGATGCTGGATACGTCTCCAACGTATCTATAATTTTTGATGGTTCCATGCTATTATCTTGTCAACTTTGGATGTTTCATATGCATGAATATGCTATTTTATATCTTTTTTGGGACTAACCTATTAACTTAGTGCCAAGTGCCAGTTTTTGTTTTTTCGGTGTTTTTGACCTTTTCCAGAGAAGAATACTAAATGGAGCCCAAACGGAATAAAACCTGCATAATGATTTTCCCATAACAGAAGATACGCAGGGGACTTGAGAACCAAGGCAGGAGACCTCGGGGGAGATCACAAGCCCCCTAGCTGCGACCCGGGGGTGGCCGCGCCTGGCAGGCTTGTGGGCCCCACATGGATCCTTTGCCCTACCTCTTTCTCCTATAAATTCCCTAAAATCCTGAAACCAAAGAAGAGAGCCACGAAAATACTTTTCTGCCGCCGCAAGCTTCTGTCTCCGCAAGATCCGATTTGGGGACCATTCTGGTGCCCTGCCGGAGGGGGATTCGGACACGGAGGGCTTCTTCATCAACACCATTGCCTCTCCGATGATGCGTGAGTAGTTCACCATAGACCTTCGGGTCCATAGCTAGTAGCTAGATGGCTTCTTCTCTCTCTTGGATCTTCAATACAAAGTTCTCCATGATCTTCATGGAGATCTATCCGATGTAACCTTCTTTTGCGGTGTGTTTGTCGAGATCCGATGAATTGTGGATTTATGATCAGATTATCTAAGAATATTATTTGAGTCTCCTCTGATCTCTTATATGCATGATTTCGTATCCTTGTAATTCTCTTCGCGTTGTGGGTTTCGTTTGGCCGACTTGATCTATAATTCTTGCAATGGGAGAAGTGCTTGGCTTTGGGTTCGTACCGTGCGGTGTCCTCGCCTAGTGACAGAAGGGGTAGCGAGGCATGCATCGTGTTGTTGCCATCAAGGGTAAAAAGATGGGGTTTATATCATATTGCATGAGTTTATCCCTCTACATCATGTCATCTTGCTTAAGGTGTTACTCTATTTGTTATGAACTCAATACACTAGATGCATGCTGGATAGCGGTCGATGTGTGGAGTAATAGTAGTAGATGTAGAAAGTATCGGTCTACTTGTCTCGGATGTGATGCCTATATGTTTGATCATTGCCTTAGATATCGTCATGACTTTGCGAGATTCTATCAATTGCTCGACAGTAATTCGTTCACCCACCGTAATACTTGCTATCATGAGAGAAGCCTCTAGTGAACACTATGACCCCTGGGTCTACTTCACATCATATATTGAGATCTACAAAATTACTTTGTTGCACATTACACCTTCAGATCTCACCTTGCAAATAATCGTGAAGGGATTGACAACCCCTTTATAGCATTAGGTGCAAGTTTATTTGTTTTTGCGCAGGTACATTGGTGCCTCATCTTGATACTCCTACTAGATTGATACCTTGGTTCTCAAACTGAGGGTAATACTTATTGCTACTGTGCTGCATCACCCTTTCCTTTTCAAGGGAAAAACCAACGCAAGCTCAAGAGGTAGCACACATCATGATGAAGTCTACTTAGATCATTGTTCATTATGTTCTTTAGCGGTTTCTGAGGTAGGATCAGGTGGCTAGTGACATGGAAATGCTGTGCACCTATGACAGATATTTTGTCTATCTCCCGGGGCTTCAGACGCGGCTAGCTTCTTGAAGCAGCTCTGGCACCTTTAGAGCATTTCCTGTCCGGTCTCCTCCTTTGCTTCTTGGTGGGTGGCCGTAGTGAGCCCGCCATACCTTCCCTAACCACCACCCCAGCATCATCGAGCTAATTATTAGTGGATGGCCCCTGTGTTGTTCTTGCTGGGTAGAGGCGGCATCTGGAGGTGTCTCCTGCGAGGATCGCTTGAAGAGAGACTTTTTGCTATTAGTCATCGAAAGTTCCGGCTCCGGCAAATCAGGCATCATCAAGTCATCTCCATGCTCATAGCTTGAGTCATAGCCCCAAGCATCATCACAGCCGGTATTGATATACTGGTTAGGGTCATCAGCATCGTCCTCCATGACATCATCAACATTTGCTTGTTCGACGGGGGCGACGTCATCTGGCAGTAATGGAGGCTCTCCCTCGCCACATCGTCCACTATCACCCGCCACGACAGGTGCAGGTAATTGGGTAGGCGGGTTGGTGTCCATACCTTGTTGAGGAGTTGCCGTTGGTGTTCTACCGGGCGCCTCGACACGAAGGTGAGTCTTCGACCAAGGAAAGAACCAGTTCTTGCCTTTGCCAATCCGTTTCTGGGTCTCATCATCATTGACTAGTGCTGGAAGAGGCAAATCCTCGAAGCCCGCTTTGACACTAGCCACACAAACTTTGAAGATGCCATGGGGCATCTGTCAGTTGTGGAGCATGCGGTGCTTCGGCTTCATGATCGTTGCCTTTCTCACATACACCTTCTGGCCGTTGATATCATACAGTAGGGCGCACGGGGTTTCGTCGGCCTGCGAAGACAAGACTACGACGTCAGACATCCGAAAGGCAACTGAAACGGAAGATTATATAGATATCCTGGTGAAGAGTGTATGACACGTAATTACCGTGATGGCGTCAAGCTCAGCCAAAGACGAAGCCCCACCGAGCATGCCAGAGACGGAGGACGAGCTGGTATGAACCGGAGCGAGACCAGGTACGGGAGCATGTGCGGTTGCGTGAGAAGGTGCTGATGGTGCGATGTTCGCCGAATTGCTCCGAACAAAGCTGAGAAGGGGAAAGTCCTCTGGCCGGTTTTCTGGATTCCTCTTCACAAAATAAAAAACTGCGGGAACCAATTGTCCCAAGGAAGTTTCCATACCTGCATTTACCTTATCGTCGAGTACCTTGACCTGCTCTTCTTCGGTCTCAGCTTTGCTCTGATCGACCGCCCACGCGACCTTCTCGCTGATGGTCAGTTGAGTAAGCTCCCGTCTCTTCTTTTTATCCTCTGTCTTCTCGTGGTACCAGTCCAGCGCTACTGCTAACTGGTATACGCCATATATCCATAGCGCTAGTTTTGTACCAGCGCTACTGCTAACTTAGCAGTACAGCTGGAACAAATCCACCGCTACTGCTAACTTTATTTTCTTTATTTTCTATATTACTTTCTTTTTATTATTTTTGTTTTGTTTTTATTATTTTCCTTTACTTTTCTGTTTACTTTTCTATTTCTTTTGTATTTCTTTCTCCCTTTTTTTTTCTTTTTATCCCGACGACCTCTTGCATGGAGTCGACGACGGGAACGTCTCCCTCCCACACTGCGCGAATATTACCGAAACCATGTGTAGTTTCGTACACAAAATACATACATATATATAAATGATTGTTTGTGAGCTGCGTCGAAGACGTTTCACATTGAGCTTATTTCCTTTATTTTTTGTTGTCTTGAGTCTTCTTTTCCGGCACCATGGAGTACGATCTTTCTTAGGTAATGCAGTCTTGACTGTTCTTTTCACTATGCTTCATCGTTATCATCATCTTGTTGCCTTATTGGTCGTAGTATTCCTCGTTGGAGACTCCATCCATTCCAATGATGTTCCTTTTACCTCCCCTCATGACAACACGGCTGGGATTTGTCGGGTCAGTTATGAAGAATCATTGTGTCACGTGCTTAGCGTGTATCCATGGCTTAGTTTTGGCGATGACATTAACATTCACAGTAGCACTCTTTGCGTCGGGTATAGACATGGTAGTGAAATACCTGTTTTCTCTTAGGACGGGCTTAGCCCACTGACACGGAACATTGTCGCATCATGCCTTCCAGCATAGTTTAGCTCCCAGATCTCTCCAATCCTTCCGTAGAATCTTTCAGTTGTGCCGTTGGAGTCGGTCACGCATTCAATCGTCACCCCTGAGTTCCGGTAATCACTGTCCATGTCTTTGTCCTCCGTGTAGAACATGTAGCCGTTGATATCGTATGCCTCATAGGACACGAGTTTAGGCGCGGGGCCATGTGCTAAGACGTGCATGAGAAAACCGTCTGCACTGCCCTCTTCCGGGGGATTAGCACGAACTTGCTCTTTGAACCAACGCAAGAAAGTGGCATTGTGCTCTACAGTAATTCGTTGTCCGTATTGTGCATCCCCTGATCATGGTACTTCTTTGCGATGATTTATTTGTGCAGTGTCACATAATCATCTACCACATCTAGGTGTAGTAGCACTACTAAGTTAGTCCTGTCGAAGTCGGCTCGTCGATCCGAGTAGTCCACGTGCAATTCCCTCTAGCCGTTGTTGTGACCTTCTCATCCGAGCCTCCCATGGTGCTTGTTGACGGGCAAACCAACAACAGGGTCTTATTTGCCTATATAATTCTCGCAAAAGGAGATACGCTCTAGGGTCGGATACCCCTGGACGATGCTCCCCTCGGGACGGGACATGTTACGAACGAATCCTTTGATGACCCCGTTCATCCTCCCGAACGGTCCGAGGTCGATGATGTCATCGATGTGGAAACAAAGATGCACCATGACATCAAAGAACATGGGCAGGAAGTACATCTCAAGCTCACATAGTATGATAACGATCTCTTCCTCTAGCCTTCGGAGCTACTTCACACTAATGGACATTCGAGAGATAACGTCGAAGAAGTTGCAGAGACTAGTAAGCGTCTCATGGACGTGCTTGTCCATTATCCCTCTAATGGAAACTGAGAGTATCACATGATAGTCATGAGACTTCATCCTGCTGAACCTTTTCTTCTTGGTGTCTACAAATCTTTTTATCTTTCTACAGTAACGGAACTGACTTTGATTCCCATAAGGCACTTCAGGAATTGATCGATCTCCTTCGCACTTCAGGTGAAGCAAGAAGGGGGAAACAATTCTCCTCCTTCTTGTTAACTTTTCTTCCCATTGGCCCCGTCGCCGTCTCTGTCTTCGTCTCCTCCGTCGACTATTTACGGGGCATGTGGAGATCCCCCTGATCTCCAAATCTTCCAAGTCTTTCCTTGCCTTTGGACCATGCTTGGTCTTCTCCGGCATGTTCATCACTCTGCCAAGAAAGCTCTCGAGGAAATTCTTCGTGATATGCATTTGATCAAGGCAATGAGGCATGTCATGATTGGACCTGTACTCCAAGTCCCAGGAAACATACCTCGTTTTCTATACCTTCAGCAGCGGCCCCGACGCCTTTTCCATCTTTCCCTGCGTGGGGCACTGTTTCCAGTTATTCAACAGCTCGTTGATTTTGGCGCCGCTCCTCTTACGTGGAGGTCCTCGATGCTCAGCCCAAACATTGAATAGATCTCTATATTTTTTCCCTGGATCATCCTTTTTGAGCCATCTACGATGCCCCATGTACACGATTTTCCCAGACCCACCATCTTTTGTTGATGTAAGCTGCTGAAATGTTGTATCATCCATGCACCTCGTGCATCCTCAGTATCCGTGGCACACCTGGCCTGAGGTGTACCCGTAACCAACATAGTCGTGCACCATCGTCATCAGTGAAACTCTCATATAGAAATAATCTCTTGTGCTAGTGTCCCATGTCTTGACCGGCGATTTCCATAACGTTCTAGCTCCTCTTTCAGCAGCCCCATATACAAGTTAATATTATTTCCCGGTTGTTTCGGACCATGAATCAGCATGCTGATGTGTATGTACTTTGTCTTCATGCACTTCCATGGGGGGAGGTTGTACATCCGTACAAGGACGGGCCATGTGATGTGGTTGGTGCTATGATTTCCAAACGGATTCATGCCATCGGTACTTGTACCAAGCACGAGGTTCCTTGCATCTTCTCCGAAAAATCCATATTCGGCGTTGAATGCTCTCCACTGGCTAGCATCTGCGAGGTGTCTCACCTTCGGATCATCTCTATCATCGGGCTTCTTCCTCTCCGCGTGCCAGCACATGAGCTTTGCTTCCTTAGGATCTACGAAATACCGCTGCAGACGGGGAGTGATCATAAAGTACCATACAACTTTCCGAGGAGCTTTCTTTCTTGCCTTGTTGAACCGAGAAGCATTGCACGTTGGACACCTGGTTTTCTCTACGCGCTCCCCGATAAATGATGCAATAGTTGATGCATGCGAGGTATCTAATGTGCGGCAGATCAAGAGGGCAAACGATTTTCTTGGCCTCATCGACACTAGTAGGACACACATTCCCCTCGGGAAGAACTTTATTATGTATATACTTCAAATGCTCATCGAGCCTTTTAATTGTCCATTTTTTTTTGGCCTTCGTCTTTAGAAGTTCGAGCGTGAAACTCAAGCGGGTAACCTCGGGATCGTAACCGTCATATAATGGAGTGTTCAAGTCTACTTCAAGTTGTGCCAGCTTGGCCTCCTCTCTAGAGGCAACTCTATCACTAGTCGTACTCTTGCGAAAGAGGTGTGGAACATGAGGGTCCTGCATGACTAAACTTAGTAGCGTCGAAGACTGCGGCGTGTCCGTCGCCTCTTCTCCGCCATATCCGGACTCTGCCCTGCCGCCGTGTCCGGAATCTTCCCCACCGCCATGTCCGGACTCTTCCCTTCCGCCGTGTCCAGACTCTTCCTCGCCGCCGTGTTCGGATTCTTCCCCATCGCCGTGTCTGACGCCATCGTCTCCGTGTCTATCGATCATCTCTTCATGTAGTCTCACATCGTTATTCCCTACCATGTGGATGTCCTCATCATCATATTCACTTATCCACCGAGTATAGCCATCCATGAAACCATTGATTAGAAAGTGGGCCTTCAAACTACCACCAACAAAAGGGTCCAAAATTACTCATCTTTGCATCCTGTACACGGACATCTAATTCAAGTCTGTTTATTTGCATAGATGTCCATCACCGCGGATTGCAAGTTTCGCTCCACCTTCCTTCCACTCACCTTCATGACAGCATGGTATAACAAGCGAAAGGGTGATAAACAAAATTCGTGCATGCATCAAAGTCATATAGAAATTTGGCATGACCTTGCCTAAAAATAGGTGATATCGAGTTTGCTCGAAATTCGCCAAAACGGAAATAAATCGACATTTCGGCAAAACAGAAGCAATTCACGGGGCATGTCACTCACACAAATCCCTTCATATCGCAAGCATACATATTCCCATTATTGAAATACAAAACTTTTTACTGACATGTATCCCAAGAGAGAATATGTATGGTAGAGTTAGAAGAGGCCATTTATGGACGAGAATTAGGGTGGAGGGGGCATTAATGGGGAGAGAAGAGAGTTATAAGGAAGAGAGAAGAAGGACAAAAATGGTGGAGAAGTAACTTAGAGAGAGGAGAGGAGAAAGGAGGGGAGAGGGAATAGGGGGGAGGAAGGGGGAGAGAGGGGGTGTGTGGGTGAAAAGCTGCCACTAGCCACGTGTAGTAGTAGCACTTTTTCGAAAGAAGCACTACTTCTATTCTACTTAGTAGTAGCGCTTTTTTGAAGCAGCACGACTGCTAAGTGGGACCCAATAGCAGTAGCGCTGATTCCCCAAGAGAGCTACTCCTATTCTACTTAGTAGTAGCGTGTTTCACAAGCGTGCGCTGCTACTACTAGTACCGTCGGTCGGCTTGTTGGGCCCCGTTCAATAGTAGCGCTTTTTACATGTCCAATGCTACTGCTAAGGCCTTAGCAATAGCACTGGGCCAAGCCAGCGCTACTGCTAAGTAGCAGGAGCGTGTAATATATTCCAGCGTTACTAATAGGGTCCTACCTATAAGGGTTTTCCTACTAGTGCATCAAGATCGTGCTATCCCAAGAACACGAGAGAGAGAGAGAGAGAGAGAGAGAGAGAGATTGAACACATAGCTACTGGTACATACCTTGAGCCCCGATGGTGAACTACTCCCTCTAAGTCATGGCCTTGGCCAAGATGATGAAGATGGCCACGAGAGATGATTTCCCCTCCCCGACAGGGTACTTGAAAGGCTCCACATGGGTTCTTCGTCGATACAGAGAGTTGCAATAGCGGAGCAGAAGTTCTCTCTTTATTTCTAAGGGTTTTGGTATATATATATATATATATATATGTATATATATATATATATATGTATATATATATATATATGTATATATATATACATATATATATATATGTATATATATATATATGTATATATATATACATATATATATATATATATGTATATATATATATATGTATATATATATATATATGACTTGTCAACGTTGGGATCACGCCAAACGGAGCCATGTGGGTCCCAAAAGCCATCATGGCACGATCTGGGGGAGCCCTGTTTTCTTGTGGCCCACATGTGGCTCCCCTTGGGTGGTTCATTGGTCCAATATTTGTTATTTTCTCCAGAAAAAATATAAAAAAGTTTCAGGCGATTTCGAGGACTTCCATTTTGTGCACAAAAACAACACCTTGGTAATTCTACTGAAAACAACGTCAGTCCGGGTTTGTTCTAAATAAATCATATGAAGTTCATCAAACCCATATAAATGTATTGCAAACATAGGCAAAAATGACAGGAATACTTCATAAATTATCGATAAGTTGGAGACAAATCACCATCCCCATGCTTAATTCCTACCCGTCCTCAAGTAGGTAAATGATAAAAGAAATAATTTATGAAGTGTGAATGATAGAACAGTATATAAGTATATTCAATGATAATTCCAATCACTTTTTCTAGCATCATAACCAACAACTTTTTCAAAAAAAATCATCATGGTTGAGTAGCAACCAATTCACATGTCATGGTTCAAACAATGCATTGTGATGAAACTCAACAATCCATGTTCTTAGTCACCAAATAACTTTAATGCATTATCAAGTCCGAGTAAGAGGAGCACATAGTCAATTATCATATAGTCTTCTATGATTGGTAACAATCAAAGAATATTTTTAGGAAAAATAACATCCATCGAACACAGAGAAAGATAGGGGCTTAATGTTTCGTCTCCCAACATAATTATAATAAAGATAATGTCAACAATAATGAGTCATGATCAAATATATCTGACTAGATGTATGTGTTAGAAATATGCCCTAGAGGCAATAATAAAACAATTATTATTATATTTCCTATTTCAAGATAATCGTTTATTATCCAATCTATAATTGTATTGAATTGAAACATAAATGCATGTGTGGATATATAGACAAAACAATGTCCCTAGTGAGCCTCTAGTTGACTAGCCTATTGGTTAAGGATGATTAAGATTTCCTAGCCATAGACAAGTGTTGTCACTTGATGACGGGATCACATCATTAGGAGAACGATGTGATGGAAAAGAACCAAACTATAAACGTAGCTTATGATCTGTCATTTTGTTGCTATTGTTTTCTGCATGTCAAGTATACATTCCTATGACCATCAGATCATGTAACTCAATGACACCGGAGGAATTCCTTGTGTGTATCAAACATTGCAACGTTACTAAGTGACTATAAAGGTACTCTACAGGCATCTCCGAAGGTGTCCGGTGAGTTGGCATGGATCAAGACTGGGATTTGTCACTCCGTATGAGGGAGAGGTATCTCGGGGCCCACTCGGTAATTCAACATCACAAACAAGCCTTGCAAGCAATGTGACTAAAGAGTTAGCCACGGGATCTTGTATTACGGAACGAGTAAAGAGACCTGCCGGTAACGAGATTGAAATAGGTATGGCGATACTGATGATCGAATCTCGGGCAAGTAACATACCGAAGGACAAAGGGAATGGTATACGGGATTGTGTGAATTCTTGACATTGAGGTTCAACCAATAAGATCTTTGTAGAATATGTAGGATCCAATATGGACGTCCAGGTCCCGCTATTGGATATTGACGGGAGAGTGTCTCGGTCATGTCTACCTAGTTCTCGAACCCGCAGGGTCTGCACACTTAAGGTTCGGTGACGTTTTCAGTATAGTTGAATTATTGATATTGGTAACCAAATGTTGTTTGCAGTCCAGGATGAGATCCCGGATGTCACGAGTGTCTCCGAAATGGTCCGTAAACGAAGATTGATATATAGGATTGTTGAATTTGGCTTCCAGAAAGATTTTGGGCATTACGGGTAAAGTACCGGGAGTGACGAATGGGTTCTGGGGTTTTACGGGAGGGGCCACCAACCCTAGAGAGAACCAAATAGGACCATGGGTGGTACACCATGCCTTAGTGGGTTGGTGAGGCCATCCAATAAGGCTATTTTGGCTAAAGCAGTAATTAAGAAGGAAAAGGAAAAAAGGAGGAGGTGGACAAGCTAGGAAGGAGTCCTCCACCAAACCAAATTGGAGGAGGACTCATACCTCCTTGCCTTGACCGAAGGCTCCTCCTTCGAGTAGGAGGCAAGCCAACCACCCCTTGGTTCCTCCTATATATAGTGGAGGGTTTTAGGGTTTTTGCAACTCAAACCTTTGTGCAGCCTTCTCTCCCTCCACTACTTTGTGACACCTCGTAGCTAGATCGGTACGGCACGGCAAAGCCCTGCCAGATTAGCCCCACCTTCATCATCGCAACACCATCGTGGTGCCAGAGAATTCAGCTACCTCTTCGTCTCTCTTGCTGGATCAAGAAGGAGGAGATCGTCATCGAGTTGTACGTGTGCTGAACGCGGAGGTGCCGTTGGTTCGGCACTACATCGGGACAGATCGTGGGACGGTGGTGATTTGGATCGCGAAGACGTTCCACTACATTAATCGCGTTTCTTAACGCTTCCCGCTTAGCGATCTACAAGGGTATGTGGATCCGATCTCCCTCTCGTAGATGATCATCACCATGATAGGTCTTTGTGTGCGTAGGAATTTTTTTGTTTCCCATGAAGCGTTCTCCAGCAGTGGTATCAGAGCCAGTACATGCGTAGATGATATCTCGAGTAGAACACAAAAGAGTTTGTGGGTGTTGATGTTCAATTTGCTACCCTCCTTAGTCTTTTCTTGATTCGGCGGTATTGTTGGATTGAAGCGGTCCGGACCAACTTTAGTCGTACGCTTACGAGATACCGGTTTCATAGATTGACATGCAACTTGTTGCATAAATAAGACTGGCGGGTGTCTGTTTCTTCAACTTTAGTTGAATCGGATTGACCGAGGCGGTCCTTGGAGAAGGTTAAATAGCAAATTGCATATCACCGCTGTGGCTTTGCGTAAGTAAGATGAGATCATACTAGATACCCATAGCAGCCACGTAAAACGTGCAACAACAAATTAGAGGACGTCTAACTTGTATTTGCATGGTATACATGTGATGTGATATGGCCAAAGACATGATATGATATATTGGATGTATGAGATGATCATGTTGTAATAGTTAAATATAGACTTGCACGTCGATGCTACGGCAACCGGCAGGAGCCATAGGGTTGTCTTTAAACTAGTGTTTGTGCTTGCATATGCTTTTACTATATCGCTAGGTTGTAGCTTTAGTAGTAATAGCGTAGATAGAGCGACAGCCTTGATGGCGGCACGATGATGGAGATCATGGTGCGGCGCCGGTGATGATGGAGATCATGCCAGTGCTTTGGTGACAGAGATCAAGAAGCACAAGTTCATGGCCATATCATTTCGCGTATGATTTGCATGTGATGTTAATCCTTTTGTGCACCTTATTTTCCTTAGAACGACAGTATCATTATAAGGTGACCCCTCACTAAAATTTCAAGATAAATTGTGTTCTCCCCGACTTTGCACAATTGCGACAGTTCGTCGTTTCGAGACACCACATGATGATCAGGTGTGATAGACTCAACGTTCACATAGAACGGGTGCAAACCAGTTGCACACGCGAAACTCTCGGGTTAAACTTGACGAGCCTAGAATGTACACACATAGCCTCGGAACTCTAGAGACCGAAAGGTTGAGCATGATTCATATAGTTGATATGATCAACATGGAGAGGTTGACCACTGAAACTATACTCAACTCACGTGATGATGGGACTTGAGTTAGTGAATTAGGATCATGCGAAACTCGAATGACTAGAGGGATGTCTATTTGAGTGGAAGTTTATTAGTAATATGATTAGCTAAACTCAATTGTCTTGAACATAGTCTAAGAAATCTTTGAAAACATTTATGTTGTAGATCAATGGCTCGCGTAGTAGCAACCCTGAATTTTAATATGTTCCTAGAGAAAGCTAAGCTGAAAGATGATGGAAGCAACTTTGTTGACTGGGCTCAAAATCTGAGGCTCATCCTCCAAGCTAGCCAAAAGCAATATGTGCTTGATGTTGTGCTAGGTAATGCACCACATGCTATGGCAACCCAAGATGTTTTGAACGCTTGGCAAGCATGTAAGGATGACTACTCACTAGTTCAATGTGCAGTTTTGTATGGCTTAGAACCGGAACTGCAAAGACATTTTGAATGTCATGGAGCATATGAGATGTTCCAGGAGTTGAAGTTTATATTGGAGAAGAATGCCCGGATCGAGAGGTATGAGACCTCTGGTAAGTTCTATGCTTGCAAAATGGAGGTGAATCCATGTGTCAGTGAACACGTGCTCAGAATGTTTGGGTACTCTAACCGTCTAGCTGAGCTGGGGATTGAACTCCTGCAAGAAGCTATCGCTAACAGAATTCTTTAGTCACTGCCACCTAGCTATAAGAGCTTCGTGTTGAACTATAACATGCAAGGGATGAATAAGTCACCCGGCGAGTTATTTGTGATGCTGAAAGTCGGTGAGTCAGAAATCCAGAAAGAACATCAAGTGTTGATGGTCAATAAAACCACTAGTTTCAATAAAAACGGCAAAGGCAAGAAGGGTAACTCCAAGAAGAGTCGCAAAGTTGTCGCCCCTCCGACCAAGAAACCAAAGTCTGGACCTAAGATGGAAACTGAGTGCTATTATTGCAAGGGGACTGGTCACTGGAAGCGCAACTGCCCCAAGTATCTTGCCAATAAGAAGGGAGCCAACGCCAAACAAGGTATATATGATATACATGTTATTGATGTGTACCTCACGAGCTCTCTAGTAGTGCCTGGGTATTTGACACTGGTTTTGTTGCTCACATTTGCAACTCAAAACAGGAACTGCAGAATAAACGAAGGCTGGCGAAGGATGAAGTGACGATGCATGTGGGAAATGGTTCCAAGGTTGATGCGATCGCCGTCGGCACGGTCTAACTTCAGTTACCATCGGCATTAGTGATGAACTTAAATAATTGTTATTTAGTGCCCGTGTTGAGGATGGACATTATATCTGGATCTTGTTTATTGCGAGACGGTTACTCATTTAAGTCACAGAATAATGGTTCTTCTATTTCTATGTGTAATATCTTTTATGGTCATGCACCCAATGTGAGGGGTTTGTTCATATTGAATACCGATTGTGATGACACTCATATCCATACTATTGAGACCATAAGATGTAGAGTTAACAATGATAGCGCTACTTTCTTGTGGCACTGCCTCTTAGGTCATATTGGTGTTAAGCGCATGAAGAAACTCCATGCTGATGGACTTTTGGAGTCACTTGATTTTGAATCACTTGACACATGCGGACCATGTCTCATGGGCAAGATGACTAAGACTCCGTTCTCTAGAACAATGGAGCGTGCGAATGACTTGTTGGAGATCCTACATACTGATGTGTGGGACCAATGAGCATAGAAGCACGCGACGGATATCGTTATTTTCTCACCTTCACTCACGATTTGAGTAGGTATGGCTATATCTACTTGATGAGCACAAGTCTGAAATGTTTGAAAAATTCAAACAATTTCAGAGTGAAGTTGAAAATCAATGTAGCAAGAAGATCAAGTTTCTACGATCTGATCGAGGAGGTGAATATCTGAGTTATGAGTTTGGTGCTCACTTAAGACAATGTGGAATTGTTTCACAGTTGACTCTGCCTCGAACACCATAGGGTAATGGTGTGTCCGAACGTCGTAATCGTACTTTATTAGATATGGCGCATTTTATGATGTATCTTACCGATTTGCCATTATCATTCTGGTTATTGGAGACATCTGCATTCACTTTAAATACGGCACCACTAAAATCCGTTAAGACGACACCATATGAGCTATGGTATGGCAAGAAGCCAAAGTTGTCATTTCTTAAAGTTTGGGGATGTGATACTTATGTCAAAAAGCTTTAGCCTGAAAAGTTGGAACACAAAGCGAAAAAGTGCATCTTCATAGGTTACCCAAAAGAGACAGTTGGTATACCTCCTATCTCAGATCCGAGGGCAAAGTGTTTGTCGCTAAGAACGAAGCTTTTCTTGAGAAAGAGTTCCTCTCGAAAGAATTTAGTGAGAGGAAGATAGAACTTGATGAGGTTGCGAAACTTCTGCTTCAACAAGATGGTGGCGCAGGGCAGAAAAAAATTCCGTCGAGGCAACACCAGTTGAAGAGGATGGTGATGATGATGAGCATGAAACTTTAGATCAAGTTACTTTCGGACCTCGCAGGTCGACAAGAGCACATACTGCTCTAGAGTGGTACGGATATCCTGTCTTGTCAATCATGTTGTTGGACAATAATGAGCCTGCGAATTATGGAGAAGCAATGGTGGGCCCAGATTCCAACAGATGGTTGGAAGCCATGAAATCCGAGATAGGAGCTATGTATGAAAACAAAGTATGGACTTTGGAAGCATTACCTGAAGGTCGCAAGGCTATTCAGAACAAATGGATCTTTAACAAGAAGACGAACGCGACCGGTAATGCGACCATTTATAAAGCTCGACTTGTGGCAAAGGGTTTTTGCACAAGTTCAAGGAATTGACTACAATGAGACATTCTCACCCGTAGCGATGCTTAAGTCCGTCCGAATCATGTTAGCAATAGCTACATTTCTTGATTGTGAAATCTGGTAGATGGATGTCAAAACGGCGTTCCTTAACGGGTTTCTTAAGGAAGAGTTGTATATGATGCAACCAGAAGGTTTTGTCGATCCAGAGAATGCTGAAAAAGTGTGCAAGCTCCAGCGATCCATTTATGGACTAGTGCAAGCATCTCAGAGTTGGAATCAGTGCTTTGATGAGGTGATCAAGGCGTTTGGGTTTATACAAGTTTTTGGAGAAGCTTGTATTTACAAGAAAGTGAGTGGGAGATCTATAGCGTTTCTAATGTTATATGTGGATGACATATTGCTGATTGGAAACAACGTAGAGTTTCTGGAAAGCGTAAAGGATTACTTGAACAAAAGTTTTTCAATGAAGAACCTAGGAGAAGCTGCTTACATATTGGGCATAATGATCTATAGAGATAGGTCAAGGCGCCTAATAGCTCTTTCACAAAGCACATACCTTGATAAAGTTTTGAAAAAGTTCAAAATGGAACAATCCAAGAAGGGGTTCTTGATTGTGTTACAAGGTATAAAGTTGAGTAAGACTCAATGTCCAGTAAGTGCAGATGATATAGAAAAGATGAGTGTCGTCCCCTATGCTTCAGCCATAGGGTGTATCATGTATGCAATGTTGTGCACAAGACCGGATGCCAGCCTGGCCATAAGTATGGCAGGCAAGTTTCAAAGTGATCCAGGAGTGGAACACTGGGCAGCGGTCAAGAATATTCTAAAATACCTGAAAAGGACTAAGGAAATGTTTCTCATTTATGGAGGTGACAAAGAGCTCGTCGTAAAGGGTTATGTCGATGCAAGCTTTGACACTGATACAGATGACTCTAAGTCTCAAACCGGATATGTATTTATTCTTAACGGGGCTGTGGTAAGCTGGTGCAGTTCCAAGGAAAGCGTCGTAGCTGATTCTACATGCGAAGAGGAGTACATAGCTTCCTGTGAGGCGGCTAAGGAGGGTGTCTGGATGAAGCAGTTCATGTCAGATCTTGGAGTAGTGCCAAGTGCACTGGAGCCAATCAATATATTCTGTGACAACACTAGTGCCATTGCTCTAGCCAAGGAACCAAGGTTTCACAAAAGGACCAGACACATAAAGCGACACTTCAATTCCATCCGCGGTTACATCATGGAGGAGGACATAAATATGTGCAAAGTGCACATGGATCTGAATGTTGCAGTTCCGCTGACTAAACCTCTTCCACGAGGAAAGCATAATCAACACCAGAACTGTATGGATGTTAGATTCATTACATTGAAAATCATGTAGAGATGTGAAGCATGATTATTGACTATAGTGCAAGTGGGAGACTATTGGAAATATGACCTAGACACTACTGGAATCTGCTAGTTTGCCGACAGCTTTATGCTTTGCCGTCAGCAATTTCACGGGGCTGAGGGCAAAGAGACTTTGCCCTCAGCCAAAATAAAAGCTGACGGCATAGGAGGGGCTGACGGCAAATAAAATATCTGCCGTCCGCTTTATCTAAGCCGGTAGCCAGCTGACGGCAAAGGACAAAAAAGCTGTCGGCATAGAAAGGCTGACGACATAGGGGCTAACACAGTTGCCGCCTCGACCAGAAAAAAAAAACGGGGGCTCTCTTTGCCGACAGCCAGCTGAGGGCAAAGACTAACGGCTGTCTTTGCCGACAGCTGGCTGAGGGCAAAGAAAAAAAAACTGCCTTATCCCCCGTGCCTACCTCTTCTCTCTCTCTCACCGTTCTCTCTCTCACCCTCCCACACGCATACAGCTGCTCTCTCCCGCACTGCGCCGCCCCGGCCCCCGCCGCCGGAGTCCCCTCCTCCTCCTCCGGCTCGGGCCCCCGCCGCCCCGGCCCCCGCCGCCCCCCCGCCGCCGGAGTCCCCTCCTCCTCCTCCGGCTCGGCCCGCCGCCGCCCCGGCCCCCGCCGCCCCCCCGCCGCCGCCCCGCCGCCGCCCCGGCCCCCGCCGCCGGAGTCCCCATCCTCCTTCTCCGGCTCGGGCCCCCGCCGCCCCCCCGCCGCCAGCCGCCGGACCACGAGGCGCCGCCCGCCTCGGCCCCCGCCGCCACCCCCGCCCGACGGCGCCGGAGTCGCCTCCTCCTCCTCCGGCTCGGGCCCCCGCCGCCCGCCCCCCGCCGACAGCCGCCGGACGGATTAATCGGGTCAGGCCCCTACTCGTTCGCCCTTGTCTCTGCCCGTGCATGGAAGAAAAAGCATCCCGGGTCACAAGAGGAGAGAAAAATCAACTAGTTTACCACTGTTAAGATTACCTTATCTTTGCTACTTAGGGTGCGTTTGGAAGCTAAGTATTTTTAAGATTTTCTAGGAATACTGTGTTTATGAAAAAACTTCAGTATTAAATACTTTAAGGTGTTTGAATTAAAAAAATACTGCAGCCTAACAAACCATAGTATCTCTAAAACTATGGTATTATTGTAGTATTTGAAAAAGAGGTCGGGACCTCTTTTTTTAAAACTGAGAAACGCTGGCTCATTGGTCTCTCTAAATCCATCAACTTATGACCAATAGTTGCTAGACGATAGATCTATCTGGCCAGTCAGGCAAGATCGAGGTGTGCATACTGCATAGATGTACGTATGACTTAGCACCGGCCGGAAACAAGTGCACGCGGAGGCGATTCTTACAGGGGTGTGTTGCTTCTGATCACTTCTAGACGCACGAGCTGCAGCTTCAGTGCCTGTCACAACGCTCCGCCTTTGATGCATCACAAGAGATAACTCGACTATGTATTCTAGCACTACAGAGAGAACCTGCTCATGCCCAACATGCATACGGTGCCTATTAGCACGAGTTGATCCGGCCGTGAGTACAACTGAGTTAGGTTTGGCTATAGTTATCGTCAAGATTATCCATGCAGCGACAGAACAATCTTTCAAAATTAGAGAAACTTACTAAAAATTGCCATTTGCCAAACGCCTCCACAGTTTTACCAAAACCGAGAAAAAAACTACGCTTTTTAGAAACCAAAAGTATTTATTGCCCACACACGAAAATACTGAGGTTTTGTAATACTATTGTTTTGAAAAAACCGCGTTACCAAACTAGGCCTTAGTTTTTTTAATTTACTTACTCGTAGTTTTTTTAATTTACCACTGTTCAGCAAAAATACACTCACAAAATAATCAAGATATTTTCCAATTCATTGATTTATCAGCCAATGTATTGCTTATCAGTGGGTGATCATGCTAAGATTACCTTATCTTTGCTACTTATCATTTGGGTCAATTTATTGTTGTGACAAGTGATTAATCGGGTCAGGCCCCTCTGATTCATTTTTGAAAAACAACAGTACTTCACCATGACCCAGTGAAAAGATCATCAGTAATTGGCCCGTGAAAATTAAATAAATAAGAATAACGTATGAGCAAGATTTTGCCATCTCTAGTTGGGATCATTCTAGATTTTTAAACTACATGAGCAAGATTATACCATCAACAACTGAGTGAAGCTAAGGTTGGTCTTGTAACCTTTAGGCTCCTTGGCATTATCCCTATAAACTCTATCATTTGCAGCTTCTGCACCACCACCACCTGCCACTCCCCCCGTCTCTTGTTTGTATACCTTTTCCTAACCTCAAAGCCATTCTGCCCACCGTAGCTAAGCCAATATGACCAAGCCTCGTCTGAGCTTCTAAATTCCATGCCAACATAAGGTACCAAACTAGGCAATACAACTCTGCAAAGTAGAACGTGGTGCAGTTGTAAAAAACTTGGACTATATGTTAAGAGAGAGAGATACGTTAGAGATATTATTTTTTGAGATAGAGATACGTGAGGGATGCGTAACTAACAAAAACGGATATGTGAGAGACTGAATTGGAAATATATGGTATTTCCATAGTATAAAAATAACATAATATATATTGCAAACTTCATATTATATAGAGTAATCTACACCGTAAAGATATGGACATTCAGAGTTTTAGAAAAATGCATTTAAATGATAGATGTTAGTATTAGTTAGCTTAATTACCGCGAGTGCGTATTTGTGTTGATTGAGTGCATTTAAATGTGCAGTAGCTTCTCCGTGAGGGATTGGTTTTCGACGACCTCCCCTGCATTCGAAAGTGAGCACATTTGTTAACTCCTCCTCCACCCCCTTTATTTTGCTCTGTTCCGGCCTTCGTGCTGATGACACTATCTAGCTAGGTATTTTTAGTATTAAAATGCAAAGGTGTTGCGTAACCAATATGCGTCTCCCGTTCGAAAGGGTTCCTGTCATAAATATGCATGCATTTGCATATTTATAACGATGATTCTTTCGAATTGTCCAACGTTATCCATGGACAGCCCGGGTATGTGTAGATTGGGTCGTTTCCCACACTTTGCTCCGGATCCCATGCAGAGTTTCGACAGCTCCTCCTTGTTGTTCTCCGGGTACACATCCTCTCGGTTAGTTGCCGAGACGTGTATCAGGAGAACAGCGGGGAGGTGCTACCGAAATTTTGCGTTGGGTCGGGAGCAGAGCAGTGGGAAATGACCCAATCTACACATACTCGGGTAGGTGTGCATGCCGTGCATCCCAATGTATTAACCATGATTAAAAAATGGCCATAATTAATTTAACATACTTGATGAATTGATATTTTATATTGTTTTATATGTGGATACTATGTAGCTAGGTTGCCAGAATGACTGATCGTGAATGGATGTACACCGGTCACCATAGTCAGAGAGATATGACCGATGAATGGTTGAGCAAAACCTATGAATTCGTGGAAACGGCGTTTTATTCTGAGGTGGTCAAACAGCCGTCGGCGTACACAAGCCTGTCCGCCTACAGCAAGATGACGTCTTATTCTGAGGTGGTCAAACAGCTGCGCGGGCCTGACTTTGACCCGAGCCAGAATCCTATCGATCCAGAGGCGTTAATGATCTCTGGTGGCGGTAAGAGTCATGGCACGCTGGCAATGTGTGATGGCTTCGTCCCTATCACTGAGACTCTATCTCAGATCAAGTCGAGGCAAACGAGCTCGGCTCCTGCAATACGGCAACGCGCGAGGCCAGTTGATCTTGCCATCGAGGTTAGTTTTCTTCATTAGTTCTTTCGTTCTTTTGTCCCTGGATGGATGATGAAAATTCCTTTTGAGGAGTGGTTGCAGGCCGCACTTATGAAGGAGAGGGAGGCCACCAGGCTCTTGTTGGAGGAGAGGGACCGGAATACGCAGAGGTTGCTTGACGAGGAGAGGGCCAATAATGCCCATGCGAAGGCCACGCACGACTTCGTTGCGGTAAGTCAGTTGTGTGAGAAGCAAGGCCATGTGTGAGACGCAACAAGGCTATTTCTTTGACTCCTCGAAAACTAATTTGCAGGCTATGTGTGAGAAGCAAGGTTTGCCGCCCCCTCCGCCGATGCCTTCTCCGGTGGGAACGGTGAGGTTCCTTTCAATGACCGACCTTGCACGGTCTTATAACATTGTCTGTTGCCGTGCTAACCACATATTTTAACTCTTGCCTTGTTGCAGCATCATTCAAGAGTTGAATCCCACGATCCCTTTGCTTCTCCTGGTGAGAGCCCTAGCAATCCAGCGACCAACGGAGATGCAGCTTCTCCTTCGTTTCCTGGCATTTCGTAAGTTATTCCTCTCCTTCTTATTCTTCTTATTGTTTAGATCAACTTAGATTATGCCAGGCTTTAATTAGCTTAGTAAATTCTAGTTGATATTAGCCATGGTTTAGTTAGCTTAGTAAATTCTAGTTGATATTAGAGCTCAAAAATGACATAATTAGTTTAGAAAGTTTTAAAAGAAACCAGAAGAGAAGAACAAACAAGAGATGAAGAAATAAGAGAAGAAGAAAGAGGAGAAAAAGATAACTTCTCTTCTTTCTTTTTCTCTATCTTCTTCTTCTTCTTCCACTTCTTCCACTTCTTCTTGTTCTTCTTCTTCTTCTTCCCCTTCTTCTTCTAATTGCTTAGCTTAATTTAGGTAACTTCTTTCTTATTGTATTCTTCTTCTAAATTCTTTCTCATTATGCAGATTTTGATAAAGCAGCATGGCATATGGATAGATGCTCGAGACTTTTTAATGCACTTGTGTAGTCCTAGATGAACTTTGTAATGCAATTGTATTTGTGGATGCACTTGTGATGCTTTGTAATACTTTGTGATCTTGTTTGCACTTTAATGACATATATTCGTGTTGTTTGCACTTGTGTTGTGCTGTCCGTACTTTGTGATGCACTTGTGGTGCTGTTTAGGGGCAGATTCAATATATATATATGTTGCTGTTTGTATCTATGTTTTGCAAATGCAGGGAATTAACAGAAAACAAATATGCAAAAAAAAGCAAAGAGGGTCTTTGCCGACAGCTCACTGACGGCAACGCCTTTGCCATCGGTGGGCTGTCGGCAAAGAGGACACGTGGCGGCAGCCTGTGCATTCTGGTAACTCTGGGCATCACAATTTTTCGGCTTTGCCGTCAGCTGGGACAAAGCTGTCGGCAAAGAGGCGGCCAAGGGGACTCAGGGGTAGGCTTTTCCGTCAGCTGGGACAAAGTTGTCGGCAAAGAGGCGGCCAAGGGGACTCAGTGGTAGGCTTTGCCGTCAGCTGGGCTCTAGCTGTCGGCAAAGAGGCGGCCAAGGGGACCCAGGTGTTTGGGCTTTGCCGTCAGCTCTGCTGCGGCTGTGGGCAAAGAGGGGAGGCTTTGCCGTCAGCTTTGCTACGGCTGTGGGCAAAGCCTACCGTTAACCTTCTAACGGAGCTCGGCCTGCGCCGTTGCCGTCACTTCTCTTTGCCGTCAGCCCGTGCCACAAGGCTGATGGCAAAGTCTTTGCCGTCGGTGGAGCTCTGGCTGTCGGCAAAGAAGGTGATTCCCGATAAAATCTTGGCCGACACCTTTGCCGACAGCTCACTGACGGCAAAGCCTTTGCCATCAGTTAAACTGTCCTTTGCCGTCAGCTCTGGCTCTCGGCAAACCAGCAGATTCCAGTAGTGAGAGGAAAGAATAAAATAGTTATTATTATATTTCCTGTTTCAAGATAATCATTTATTATCCATGTTGTATTTGTATTGAATGGAAACATAAATTCATGTGTGGATATATAGAAAATACAATGTCGCTAGTGAGCCTCTAGTTTCCTAGCCTGTTGGTCAAGGATGATTAAGATTTCCTAGCCATAGACAAGTGTTGTCACTTGATGACGGGATCACATCATTAGGAGAATGATGTGATGGACAAGACACAAACTGTAAACGTAGCATATGATCGTGTCATTTTGTTGTTATTATTTTCTTCATGTCAAGTATACATTCCTATGACCATGAGATCATGTCACTCACTGACACCGGAGGAATGCCTTGTGTGTATCAAACATCGCAACGTTATTGGGTGACTGTAAAGGAACTCTACAGGCATCTCCGAAGGTGTCCGTTGGGTTGGCATGGATCAAGACTGGGATTTGTCACTCCGTATGACGGAGAGGTATCTCGGGGCCCACTCGTTAATACAACATCACAAACAAGCTTTGCAAGCAATATGACTAAAGAGTTAGCCACGGGATCTTGTATTATGGAACCAGTAAAGAGATTTTCCGGTAATGACATTTAAATAGGTATGGCGATACTGACGATCGAATCTGGACCAAGTAACATACCGAAGGACAAAGGGAATGTTATACATGATTGTGTGAATCCTTGACATAGAGGTTCAACCGATAAGATCTTTGTAGAATATGTAGGATCCAATATGGACGTCCAGGTCCCGCTATTGGATATTGACCGGAGAGTGTCTCGGTCATGTCTACATAGTTCTCAAACCCGCAGGGTCTGCACACTTTAGGTTCGGTGGCCTTTTCGGTATAGTTGAATTATTGATTTTGGTCACTGGATGTTGTTCGAACTTCTGGATGAGATCCTTAATGTCACGAGTGTCTCCGGAATGGTCCGGAAATGAACATTGATATATAGGATTGTTGCGTTTGGCTTCCGGAAAGATTTCGGGCATTACCCGTAAAGTACCGGGTGTGACAAATGGGTTCTGGGGTTTTACTGGGAGGGGCTACCCACCAGGGAGAGAACCAAATAGGCCCATGGGTGGCGCACCACCCCAATAAGGCTATTGTTGACACACGAACACGTCACGTGTACCCTCGACGCCGGGGGTGATGCACCGCAACTCACATCGAAGGAGACCCGACCGACAGCGCGATACGCAAGACAATCGGCGGGTGCTTTTGCAGACCCGAAGCTCCACATGCTCGGGAGGGACCCCGCCAGGGAGTGCAGCGGCTATGGGCTGCCCTAGGTTGGTCTGACTGCCCCTAAGACCTCTTGGACCGCTGTACTACAAAGGAAGAACGAACGAAGAACGAGGAAGAAGAAGAACAAGGGAGAGAGATAACGGTAAAGGTAAAAAGTAGTAGATTGATTTTTTAGATTGTGTTTATTTCAATCGGTCATCACCTCCAACATATATAAGAGGCGTCTGGACTTCCCATACAATTAAAAGATTCATCTAGGCTTTCCTTACAAGAAAATTACAACAAATCACGTCCGAGAGTCCTAATTGTAGTCCAACTCGGATATAATACGAATCTTGCACAAACTTCTGTCTTGCTCTTTGCGCGGGACAGATAATTTGCATACAACCTTCAATTGAAACGACTTATATATAAAAATTGACCGCCTCGATGATACGAACAACTCTTATGTTGATCACTTTTGCAACTAAGGTCATATTGAGTACTCCACGAGATCATCTTTAACTCCCTGTCGGATTCGGCTAGTCGGCTGACTGTAATGTCTGAATCTTGTACAGTTTCTACAGGCTGTATACCATCTCGGATGACGATGACTCCAAGTGAAAAGTTAACCGCCTTTATGATACCCACAACTTTCATGTTAAACACTTCTCCATACAAAGTCATCTAGACAACTCTTTGCGCTCATCTTTCATCTTGTGATTGAATTTTGGCCAACGTCATTCGGCTTCAAACCTTTTCAATCGGATGTTTAGGATTCTTCACTCGGATGGCAAATTTTCCTCTCGGATGGAACTTCACTCGGATGAAAAATTCCACTCACATGGAAAACTCCACTCGGATGGCAAATTCCACTCGGATGGCAAATTTCACTCGGATGGCAAACTTTTCACTCGGATTCCCGAGTGAAACTTCAGCCTGATATTGTTTTGTCCCTTCAGGTCGCACACGAAGTCAGATTGAGACAAAATATATATCAAAATAGATCGTCTCAACGGGGCGAACACAATTCCAGTTGAACATTTTTCCACATGAGGCTGTTGTGTTGGCTTAATAGGCCGAATAGTACTCTGAATATGAAATCTTCGCACTTCGAACACAGTTTCGGCCTTCAAGATCAGATGGGATAGCGATGGCCCAAACTTCAAAAATACTCATGTCAAAACCACAAAACTTTACATATGGAGCACTTCTTCATTGGAATCCATCTTAATAAGATTTCTTCCGTGCCAAAATCTGGTGTCAACACATGCCCCCTGTTTTTCGGCAAAGCTTGTGTGTCGAAAAATAACTTGCACACGTTTGTTCTCAGGACAATGTCAACACTCCATCGTCGATTTACATGGTTAGGGCACCCTAACCTTATACAGACAAGTTCCTCAGACTGTTTGTCATCTAGGTAGGGCCTCTTCAAATATTTATTGTCTTGATAACACAAGTGCCTTGATGGATGCATCCCTTGGTGCAACCTACATGACCTCTTAACTCGAGTCCTGCAAATAAGGAAACTATGTTTCTTTCAGTTGGCCACCTTGTGCACTAGATAATTGTTAGTGCCTGGCTCTAGTGAAGTAGTCCTCACATGTATTGATAAAACTGATCATCGGCTATCAGGTATGAAATAAACCGTGAACAACACCATTAACCAGATGCCAGCTTCGCCAACATGATGCAATCTCAGGACGATATGGAAATATTGGCCGTGTGTCCTCATCTTAAAGGACCTGGAGAACCCTCCCACCAAAGCGTGAATAGGCGAAATAAATTAGATGTTTCGGCTGGAGATAAATTACAAAGCATCGGCTTTGATGGTACGGTTGAAGGACATGGATGATGCACCACATGGAGTCTCCTATAGTGAGATGAAAATTGCTGGGTTTGCGTGCTGGCTTTTTTCTTGTCGTCTTTTACTCCTTCCAGTTTTGCAAGAGAAGCTGGTGCAGCCTTCTTGGCATGATAGTTTTGCTTGAGGATCCACGCCATGTTCCTCTTCTCTAACTCTCCAGTGCTTAGTTGTTTCAGCTGCCACACTTGATAATGTGATAACCGAGGGGGCATCACGGGTGTGATCTTATTTTATACATGCTCTTTCATAACTTTAGGCACTTCCATCTTGACCTTCCCATACTTGATGACTGGGTCTTTGAAAGTTACCCGCTTCACTTTCTTTCCCTTTGTAGCCAACATGAACTCAGCTGGCTTTTGGTTACTTTGAGTTGGGTTCGAAACATCATCCTTGCGGCCATCTCTTTTCAGTTGGTAGACCTTCTTGACAACCTCCTTCCTCCTCCATGAGCTCCTCACCAACCTATGATTGAGTCGGTATTTGACATATGGTTGCGAGCTTGATTCTCTTGGAGCTGCATAAACTTGGTGAGGCGAATTAGCATAAGACCAATGGTGTTTTCGTGAATTATACCTGTCTCGTGATTCATATGAACATAAGCTGAGATGGGAAGGCATGTATGCGTTTGGCATGAGTGGCCCAAAAGAAGTTCACGGAGTCGGCATGTTTAGCTTCTTCTTTCGCCAATCTGGGTCATCAGATATACGCCTTGGGGTGACCTCGATGCTTTTACCCGAGCTGGCTGATAAGCACTCTTTTCCTCACCCATTTTTTGATATTTATCTAGTAATTGAGCTAAGGTAACTTTTGGCTTTTTACCTTTGTTCTAACCATGGTATTTGCTTTGTTTGGTCTTGCCTGCATCGGTCTTTGAATTTTCTTGTTGCCCCCCAGAGCTAGATGTCTGTGATGTAGCTTTGATCGAATTCCCTTCTTCAGGATTGCCGGCTTCAATAATTTCTTTACGCGATGAATTGGCCACATCATCTTCAGCGTGCACTCGTTCGTGTTGGGAGGAGTAGGCTTGCAGACGAGTGAACACATGATCTTCATCAAGATTACTGATAGACGGCTCACCATCATCTTCTGTTCCATCACTTTCCAATCGTCCTTTGACGGCCGATTGTGTTGCTTTATGAAGCAGGTCATGGTTTCTGATTTTCTGCTCGAACGAATTGAGCATTCGCTCTTGTCTTGACGGCTTACTATGGTGATCTTCTATGATAATTGGATTAGCCCGCGATGCACCAACAATGTGATCACCTACGTCCAAAATGATGGGGCACTGTTCATCCCTTGGCTGATATTGGGATACTGTATTTGGAATTAAGAAACCGAGTGGTGTCGGCTTAACATCATCCAACTCGGCTACGCATCATTTTTTGTCCTCCTTTTCTGATTTTCCAGAATCGTCAATCTTGAAGGACTTTGAATCAGGCTTTTTGTTCCTCTAACTAAAATAGTTAAAAAATATATGTCTCATTTGAGACCACATGTTAGCGAGGAATGAAACAATCAAAGTTGTCCATATGAAAATAAAGCTTAGCCGATATGACAGTGACAACTTTGGCTGGAACAGATTGCGACTATTAGCTCCTACGAAAGGTAGAACATGTAGACTGACATAATTTGTGACAAGATTATTCCTAGTAAAGAAATTACTTATCTCGACTGGTCTTTCAACATTAATTAGAATTGTACTACAAGATGCATCGATAGTATAATTTTGACCGAATCGAAGGACAAGTAAACTATCGGCTAGGCGAACCTCTTCGAAGACGTCGGGAGCATATGCAATGTTGACACAATAGGAACAATGCTTTGACATGCCTCTGGATAACTCTCCAACGCTTCGACTTCCTCTTCTGACTCTTGTGCCGCATCACTTGGATGCTCCTTGTCAACCAAACATTCTTCGGCTTTACTTTCTCGCACTTGATGTTCATCTTTAACCGAATTTTGTTCTGTCATCTCTTCTTCTTGATGCTCATCATATTTGGCACGGAACTCATCTGGCATTATGTAAGCTCCCTTACATCCAGAAAAATCAAGCACGTCCGATTTGATGTGTTTGTTGTTCCTTTGCTCGGTGAATCTTGCATCTTATATTTTGGTACACCTATCAATAATTTGATTGATGCACTCGACATTAGCTAACGATGTAATTGAATGGATCCATGCACTCTGCTGGCACGATGTACTCAACTGGTTCGATGCACTCGACTGACTTGTTGCACTCGGTCTTAACTGGCTCGATCCACTCGACTGACTTGTTGCACTCGGTCTTAACTGGCTCAATGCACTCGAGTGACTTGTTGCACTCGGTCTTAACTGGCTCGATGCACTCGGTCTTGAATCTCTGCACTCGGCCTTAACCATCTCGGTGCTCAATTCGGTTTCATCCGAATCCTCCATTGTCTTGGCTTTAAAGGAATTGTTGGACTCGGCTATAGATGACTTAGTAACATTTGACTTGGGTTCAACCAGATCCATCATGCTAGCTGAGTGAATCTGTTTTTTCTGATCTGTTTGGAAAGCTTCTTTTTTATCTTGTTGTAACATCACAGAAGGGCCAACATGGTTGCTTCATGGAGGAAGGCACTTGACATATTGTTGTAAAGCTTCTTCTTCACGCTTCTTCTTGAGTGCTTCGTAAGCATGTCGATATTCTGCTGTTAATTCCACAAGAGTCGGTGTAGTAAAATTGTTGATGCAATCTCCTTTGAGGTTTGGCTTGATCTCATCCATTCGGGCCACATGTTTTTCTTCAAATTCGTCTATGCATGGTATGGCTTACCCCCAATGCTTTTAGGATCTTTTAGCACTGAACTGATGGTGCTGAAATTTTATAATTGTACAAAGGGTGTATAACATGCAACAATGATAAGTGAAGAGACATGCACTTTTGTTGAATATTTCCTCTTGATAATTTGATCAACTAGCAACACTTCGTATTCTTTCAAAACCCTATCTCTTATTGCCTCATAATTAGGAACCAACCCCTTATCATGTTGGTCATGGAAAATAGCATTGATCTTCTTATTTTGGGCTAAATATTTTATTGCAGCCAGATCCACCTCATCTCCTGCAACATCAGGCACATATGCTCCTGTAGAACCTCGAGTCACTCGGACATAACCATGAAGGTGAGCCGAGTCATGAATATTTTTAGTCGCATATGCCGCTGAACAATTAATCTCATGAGGTATAGCATATGATGATTGGGGATAACCGGCCAAATAGCTATGGGAAGCATGGCCAATTCTCCCATCCATCGGCATGTTTGGGGATGAACCCGCATATTGCGGGCTGGCTGCCGATGGATAAAATTGTGGGAGACACTCCTGTACACGAGGTGTCCTATATTCATCACTCAAACTCATTGTGTTATTCACCGGCATATTGAAAGGTGTTGTCGATGCACGAAAGTTTGGATCCAAAAGTTACATGTCGCGATTATGTAAATTCCAAGTTTCTCCAACAGAATAACTAGTCGGACTTTGCTCGTTTGGGCTAGCCGACATGACATGTCCATTGAAAGATCTAGCAACACCAACATGATGGTTTCTTGCATCTACGTAAGGGGATTAACGGTACATGTTACCTCGTAGATTGCAGCCGCTTGATGACGCTCTCCTCGTAGCAAGAGTAGGCTAGAGACCGTTCAACGCTTCGTCTCGAGCGGAGTCGCCAAAAAGTGTGTTGACACACGAACACGTCACGTGTACCCTCGACGCGGGGGGTGATGCACCGTAGCTCACGTCGAAGGAGACCCAACCGATAGCGCGATACACAAGAAAGTCGCCGGGTGCTTTTGAAGACCCGAAGCCCCACACGCCCGGGAGGGACCCCGTCAGGGAGTGCGGCGGCTATGGTCTACGCTAGGTTGGCCTGACCGCCCCTAGGGCCTCGTGGATCATTGTCCTCCAAACGAAGAACGAGGAAGAAGAAGAACAAGGCAGAGAGATAAAGATAAAGGTAAAAAAGTAGTAGATTGATTTGTTCGATTATGTGTTGTTTCAATCGGCCATCACCTCCAACATATATAAGAGGCGGCTGGACTTCTCGTACAAGTAAATGATTCATCTAGGCTTTCCTTACAAGAAAATTACAGCAAATCACGTCCCAGAGTCCTAATTCTAGTCCAACTCAGATTTAATCTGAATCTTGCACACACTCCTGTCTTGCTCTTTGCGCGGGCCACGGAATCTGCATACGACCACCAATTTAAACGACTGATGTATCAAAATTTACAGTCTCGACGATACAAACAACTCTTTTGTTGATCACTTTTCCAAATAATGTCATATTGAGTACTCCACGAGATCATCTTTAACTCCCAGTCGGATTCGGCTACTCGGCTGACTGTACTGTCCAAACCTTGTACCATTTTTACAGGCTGCATACCATCTCAGATGATGATCACTCCAAAATAAAAGTTAACCGCCTTGATGATACCCACAACTTTCATGTTAAAAATGTTTCCATACAAAGTCATCTAGACAACTCTTTGCGCTCATCTTTCATCTTCCGATTGAATATTGGTCAACGTCACTCGGCTTCAAACCTTTTCAACCGGATGTTTAGGATTCTTCACTCGGATGGCAAACTTTCCACTTGGATGGCACTTCACTTGGACGGGAAATTCTACTCGGATGGCAAACTCCACTCGGATGACAAATTTCACTCAGATGGCACTCCACTCGGATGGCAAACTTTTCACTCGGATTCCCGAGTGAAACTTCAGCCTGATCATGTTTTGTCCCTTCAGGTCGCACACGAACTTGGATTGAGACAAAATATATATCAAAATCGATCGACTCGACGAGGCGAACATAATTCCTTTTGAACATTTTCCATATGAGGCTATCTTTTTGGCTTAATAGGCCAAAAAGTACTCTGAATATGAAATCTCAGCACTTGGAACATAGTTTCGGCCTTCAAGATCAGATCGGACAGTGATGGTCCCAACTTAAAAAATATTAATGTCAATGCCACAAAAATTTTCATGTGGAGCCCTTCTTCATTTCAATCCATCTTAATAAGATTTTCTTCCGTGCCAAAATATGGTGTCGACAGCTATTTCGTCCAAAGCAATAATATAGAAGGAAAAGGAAAAGAAGGAGGAGGTGGACAAGATAGGAAGGAGTCCTCCACCAAACCGAATTGGAGGAGGACTACTCCCTCCTTTCCTAGACCTAAGGCTCCTCCTTGGAGTAGGAGGCAAGCCAACCACCCCTTGGTTCCTCCTATATATAGTGGAGGGTTTTAGGGTTTTCGCAACTCAAGCCTTTTTGCAGCCCTCTCTCCCCTCCACTACTTCATGACACCTCATAGCTAGATTGGTACGGGAAGGCGAAGCCCTACCAGAGTAGCTCCACCATCATCACCGCCACGCTGTCGTGGTTGCTGGAGAATTCAGCTACCTCTTAGTCTCTCTTGCTGGATCAAGAAGGCGGAGATCGTCATCGAGCTTTACGTGTGCTGAACGCGGATGTGCCATCCGGTCGGCGCTAGATCGGGACGGGTCGTGGGACAGCGGCGATTTGGATCGCAAAGATGTTCCACTACATCAACCACGTTTCTTAATGCTTCTCGCTTAGCGATGTACAAGGGTATGTGGATCCGATCTCCCTCTCGTAGATGATCATCACCATGATAGGTCTTCGTGTGCGTAGGAATATTTTTGTTTCCCATGCAATGTTCCCCAACAATATGTGTTTGGATCTTCCCCACCAAATGGTGCTAGCCAACTAATAGATTGATGATGGAATAGGAAGTTGACTCAACATCAAAGTAAATATATTGTCCCTCCCTAGAGGGAAGCATGGATTTGCAGAGGTGTCATAGTTGATTGTATTAAAAGAAAGATGAATATGTAATTTTGGAGGGTGTGCCTTTCCTTTCAATGTTACGACATGAATTTTCATTACCTTCCATGGTAATCACATTATTGGTGGTTCCCAATACAGAATTAAAATTTTACCCCCTCCACCATTCAAATACTTTCCTTGGCTAGTCGTATCCACGGGTGTGATCCAAACATTCAAATTTCTAGGGGAGTTCTTGTTTATATAATTTTGTGTTATGCTGAACTGGGAATACTTTTCACCATCCTCTCTAGTGAAATTACAAGTGAATAAACACTCATCCTGAGAATAGCCTGTTTAGCATGGAACATAATGACTGCCCAGTCACTCCATGAGCTGCACGAGCACACAAAACGGATGTTTATTTGAATGTTTAGAGCTGACACATGCTGATTTACATGGAATGGCAGTGAAATACCATATATAGGTAGGTATGGTGGACTCTCATGGAAGAAACTTGGCTCAAGGATTTGGATGCACAAGTAGTATCTCTACTTTGTGTGATGTTTTGGCTAGCAAAAGGTTCTAAACAAGCACCACACGTTGGAGGATCCATAAAAATATAAATTGTATGCAAATATACCCTAACATAACCATTATTTTTTCTTCCTTGTCCAACTTCAACTATTTGATCAATTTTGAAAATAATTAATGGGTATTCACAATCATAAAAGATGTCCAAGATAATACAGTTGTATGTGAAAGTTTCCTTTCTTATACTAATAATTCATGAATTGCTTGTATGACCAATATTGTGATTGAACTTCAATAGATTTACTTTCAAAATCAAAATGTGGAACTACTGCTAAGAATATACTCCCGCCGTCACAAAATGACTGTCTCAAGCTTAATACAACTTTGTATTAGAGCTAGTACAAATTGAGACACTTATTTTGGGACGGAGGGAGTAGCACATTGATAATTTCATATCTATGCTATTTCATTGATTCCCAATTTACTCTTAGGATATAAGTGAAGCACAAGAGTTAACATCAAACTACTCTCAAAAGATATAAGTGAAGATCAATGAATAGTTAAACAATTAGGTAGCTATGTGAGGACTCTCTCTCAATAAATATTTTAAGATCTGATAATTTTATTCAAACATCGAACTAAAAAACATGCAGTACAAGAATATCACAAATCATGTGGACAAATAAAAACTTAAGCTCAACATAGGCTAACCGATATTTGTTGACGAAGAGAGGCGGGATGCATAGCATCCCCAAGCTTAAATGCTTGATACTTCTTGTAGTTTATTACTGGGGGTGCGAGGTTTTGTATCTCTTCCAATCCTCTCATATCCCGGTTTCACCTAAGTCTCAAAAAATTCATCCACACAAAACATGAAAATAACTCGTGGGATAGGTCAGTACACATAAGAATAAATCAACACTTCATGTACTTCCAAGACAAGTTGCATAATAATTTTAAAACATTAGGCACTGTATACTTTCATTTACATGATTTATATCCATCAATATAACCTATGAAAACCATAGGATCAGTAGATAACAAAACTATGACATCCATTTGTCCAAACAGAACAATCAGTAGAAATCTATTTAAGTAATATATTTCTTTAACTGCAAAAATTCTGAAAATTTTGGAAAGGAAAAAGAATTTTTATGAAAGTACTATGTATAAAATTCAGAAACTTAACACATTCCAGTAAAATCTCATTATTCAAATACTATAGAAAAAGTTTATGTTTTTGTACAGCACACATCCCACATGCAATTCAAGCATTCTAAAGACAATCCTTGGAAATTTTTATTGAAAATCAACGGTATAAATAACATATAACATAGAAAAAAATTACACTCCAAGAAAAACACATATCATGTGACGAATAAAAATATAGGTCCTAGTAAGATATATAGAGGATGTTGGAGACAAAAGAGGGGATGCCTGCATCCCCAAACTTAGACGCTTGATTCCTCCTTGGATATTACCTTGGGGTGCCTAGGGCATCCCCAAGCTTAGATAATTTCTGATCCTTATTCACCTCATATAGGTATCTCACCCAAAACTTCAAAACTTCAATCACAGAAAACTTAACGAAACTTCGTGAGATGGGTTTGTATAATAAAGATAGATAATTCACTTAGCTACTGTCAAGAAAAGTTTCATAATTGTATTCACATAATACCTACTATAATATAACATTAAAATAATTTATATCACTCAATATAAGCTATAGAAACACTTAAATCAAGCAACCTATGCATGCAAAAAACAGAACACTGTGTGAAGATCTGAACGAAAACCATAATTCCCTCACTCTAATTTTTTTGAAAAATTAGGACAACGCACAGAATTTGCATATAAATAATTTGTAAAAATTTAAGAATTATTTTACTCTCCAGTAAAACCATAGAAATTATGCCCTGGACATAATTTTTTTGTTTTTCTACAGAAACATACTAACAAGTTTTCACACTATCCCAAAGGCTTTACTTGGCACTTTATTGAAAGAAAAGACACAAAATATGATTAATACAATAGCTTAATAATATGAACACATAAATACAGAAAGTAAAAGTGTTGGGTTGTCTCCCAACAAGCACTTTTCTGTAATGCCTTTTAGCTAGGCATGATGATTTCAATGATGCTCACATAAAGTAAAGAATTGAAATATAATGTGAGCATCATGAAGCATATGACAAGCACATTTAAGTCTAGCCCACTTTATATTCATAGGGATTTTGTGAGAAATAATTTATGGGAGCAAGAATCAACTAGCATAGGAAGGCAAAACAAGCATGACTTCAAAACTTTGAACACATAGGGAGGAAAGTTGGTATTATTGCAATCCATACAAGCGTAAGTTCCTCCCTCATAATAGTTTTCAATAGAGTCATGAAGGAACTCAACAATATAACTATCACGTAAAGCATTATACTCAAGATCCACAAGCATAGAATTTTTCTTACTACCCACACAAGCAAAATTCTACCCATTCAAAGTAGTGGGAGCTAACTCAACAAAATAACTATCATGAGATACTTGATTGATATAATAGAAATGAAAATTAAAATCATGATGACAAGTTTCATGGTTATCATTATTCGGTATAGCATACATTTCATCACAATAATTATCATACATAGTAAATTAGTTGTCATAGTCAATTGAAACCTCTTCCAAAATGGTGGACTCGTCACTAAATAAACTCACGACCTCTCCAAATCCACTTTTATCATTATGAAAAGATTAAACACCCTCCAAAAAGGGGGATCACTACTTCCTAGAGTTGATACTCTTCCAAACACACTTTAATCAATATAATCATCATAAACAGAAGGCATGCTTTCATAATAACATATTTGATCATTCAAAGTAGGGGGACTAAAAAGATCATCTTCATTAAGCATAGCATCCCAAACCTTGGAGCGCCCATAAATTGCAGCAAATATATTCTCAAATACGTCATTCTCATCAAGCATAGCATCCCCAAGCTTGTGGGTTTCCATATCATTGGCATAATCATCAATAGAATGAATAGCACCAATAGTGTAGGAATTATCATCATAGTTTTCCAAGTTGGTGCCAAAAATATTTTCAATATTATAAGGCGTATCATTATCTTCCCAATCATCCTCATCACAACAAGTAGTAGGCATAACAAAATAATCATCAAGTGTATCATCATACACACTACTTTCATATTCATTTTCAATGATTATACGACCAACATTATTTGGGAGAGATACCTTTTTACCTTTACTTCTCTTTCTTTTCTTCTTATTCACCACCTTATGTGTGGGTTTAAGTGATTATTTTGAGCTTCTTATTGAAGAGATTGGTTCTACGGAAAGCTCTTCGTTGCAACCTGATTCATCACGAGAAACAATATGAGGGTATTGGGATACCTTTACCCTTTCATCTGTATTCCTTTTATATTCTATTAGTTGGCAATATAAGCATACTCATTGCAATTCATTATGGAAAACAAATAGATTTCTTTTAGATGAGTTTCATTATCATTAGTGACAAGGAATATATCAAACCAATCGTTTTTATGTGATAATTATTCACGCCCTAAAAATGAACAAAGTTTATTATAGAGTTCATCGAAGATCAAATTATCACAATATTTGGAGATGGTTTGATCATGAAAATGCATGCATCGGAAATTAATATGACCAACCCAACTGCAAACTTCACAAGTAATGGGATAAAGAGAGAATAATCTTGTGGCAAATTCATCTAGCACCTGAAGCCACCAATTGGTTTATCATGTTTATGCTTATTACAAAATCTATCATCCCTATATGGCATGTCTTAACATATTTTATTCAGTCTAAAAAAATTGACATGCTTACATGAAATCTTTTTATCACGACTAGTCCAATCATCATTAGCATCATGGATATTTAGAGAATTCATACTAACTATATTGCTACCATGCTCATCATTCAAGGAATTCTCATTAATTATTTTCAGAAATTCTTCCTCTAGCAATTGAGCACAATTTTCTAAACCATCATTTTCACGAAATACATTAAAAAGACGAAGCAATTGAGGCAATCTAAACTCCATTTTTTTGTAGTTTTGTTTTATAAAATCAAACTAGTGAAAAACAAGAAACTAAAATATTTAACTACGAGATCTGAAGATATACCTTCAAGCACTCACCTCCCCGACAGTAGTGCCAGAAAAGAGCTTGATGTCCATTACGCAACTTTATTCTTGTAGACATGCTGGGCCTCCAAGTGTAGAGTTTTGAAGGACATGAGCAAATTTCCCTCAAGTGCATGACCTAAGGTTTATCAATCTGTGGGAGATGTAGGATGAAGATGGTCTCTCTCAAGCAACCCTGCAATCAAAGACGCGTCCTCAACACATCCAATACAATAGGAAATTGCATAGGTGCACTATTTCAGCGAAAAGATGGTGATACAAGTGTTGTATGGATAGTAGAAATACATTTTTATAATCTTAATAAATAAAAACAGCAATCAAATATTTAGTAAACAACAAACAAACGTTACATAAATGCTTGGTAATAAGGCTTAGGGTTCATACTTCCATGAGTGCAATCTCTCAGCAATGCTAACATACTAGAATCATATAATCATACCTCCACGTGCGGCAAATAATCACTCCAAAGTTCATAAGTAGCGCTGAACATAAGATGTAATTGTTGTAGGTAGTGGAATCACCTCAAAGTTATTCTTTCTGATCAATCTATTGGGCTATTCCTATAAGTGTCACAAACAACCCTAGTCTTCGTAGTAAAATAACACCAATGATACATATCAATCAACCCTAATGTCACCTAGACACTCGAATGTCACCTCAAGTATCTGTGGGTAAACTGTACGACATGCATCAAACAATTTCAGATTCATTATATTCAATCCAACACAAAGAACTTCAAAGATTACCTTAAGATTTCTATCAGAGGAAGTAGTATGAAAACATGCAATCAACCCCTATGCATAGACCCCCTAGGTCACCAGAATCCGTAAGTTGATGCCTTAACATATATCAAGTGAATAGAATAGCCCATTGACACTACGGGTATCCACATGCAAGACATAATGAAGTGTTCTCAAACCTAAATAGTCAATCCAACATCAGGAGATCTCAAAGGGAAAGATTCAATTCATCACAACGAGATAACAAGGGAAGAACACCATATGATCCAACTATATTAACAAAACCCGTGATACATCAAGATTGTGCCATCTCAAGAGCACGAGATAGAGAAAGAGAGAGATTGAATACAAAGCTACTGGTACTTACCCTTAGCCCCGAGGAGGAACTACCCGCTCTTCGTCATGACCTCCGTCGGGATGATTAAGATGGCCACCGGTGATGATTTCCCTCTCCCGCAGGATACTAGAAAAGCTCCACTTGGGTTTTTCGTCGATACAGAAAGATGCGGCAGCAGAGTGGGAGTTCTCTTTATTTCAGAGGGTTTTGGTATATATAGGATTTTCCAGCGTTGGAATCACGCACAAAGAAGCCATGTGGGCCCCACAAGCCATCATGGCACGACCAGGGGTGCCGTGTTGGCTTGTGGCTGATAACCCACAAGTGTAGGGGATCGTTTGTAGCCTTTTTCGATAAGTAAGAGTGTTGAACCCAATGAGGAGCTAAAGGCAGAATTAATATTTGTCAAGTTCTATTGGCCACGGATACAAATCTATGCACGTTAACGCTTACTTTAACTAGAACAAGTATGAAACTACTTTGCGGGAAAGAAACTAGAAGTACTTAGTAGGTGTAATGGATAGTTTTGCAAGATAATAAAGAACAGTAAAACAAAGTTAGGTACTAGTTTTAGATATATATTAATTTACTTAGTTGTTAAGTAGAAAGATTTTTGTGTAAGGCAAGAGAAAGATTGTCCATAAGCAATTGAATATAACATGATTGATACTTATCATATGCAATGAGGGAGAGGCATATGCTAACACTATTTCCATACTTGGATCATACGAACTTATGATTGGACCTCTAGCAAGCATCTCCAACTGCTAGAAATCATTGAGGTAAACCCAATCATAGCATTAAACATCAAGTCCTATTTACTCCCATACGCAAACAACTCCCTTACTAGCGTGTAAGCTTCTATCACTCTACCCACCCACTATAAGAAAATTACGAACATTTTGCAAACCATCCAGCGGGATTACTTCACGTATGCGCCTCACGAAAGGCACCTTAGGACAGCACCATATCAACATACAACTCATATCAATAACATCATACCACAATTAACACGTAGGACAAAATAAATATACTCAAACATCGTAGGATAACTACACAACATTGGATAATAATATATAGCATTAAGCACCATGTTTAAGTAGAGATTACATGATGGAGAAGAGGGTTTACACCACTGCATAGAGGGGGTGGGAGTTGGTGGTGACAGTGGCAAAGTTGTTGTTGTATATCGCCATCATGAGGGTTGCCCCGGCGTTGCTCCGGCGCCACTGTGATGAGGGGGAGAGAGCCCGCGTCCTCCTTCTTCTTCCTTTGGCTCGTCCCGAGGTGGGAGGAGGGTTTCCCCTCTGGTCCAAGCCCGCCATGGCTCACAGAGGGCAGCAGCCCATCCGAGATTGCATCTCTCTCTCAATTTCTCTCCTATTTTCTCTTATGTTTTCTTGTCCTTCACCCTTTCTTAAATATCCGGAGACCTGTAACTCCGATCGGGATGAAATTTTGAGGGGATCTATATCGGGAAAATGTCTTCCTGGCGACAGATGGAGATCGACAACCGACTTACGGGGTGGGCACAAGCCATCAGGGCGCCCCCCAGGCCGCGCCCTTTTGGCTTGTGCCTCCCTCGGGCACCGTCTTGCGTTGATTCTGACTCCCAAAATTCACATATATTCCAAAAAAATCTCCAATTTTTTTTTCGCGTTTGGACATTGTTTGATATGGATTTTCCGCGAAACAAAAAACACACAAAAACAGGAACTGGCACTAGGTACTCGTTCAATAGGTTAGTGTTCAAAAATAATATAAATTGGTAAATAATTACTGAAAAATTATCCTAGAACGATAATATAATAGAATGGAACAATAAAAAATTATAGATTCCTTGGACACGTATCAAGCATCAGGAAGCTTAATTCATGCTCATCCTCGAGTAGGTAAATGATAAAAACAAATTTTTTGATGTGACATGCTACCCAGTATGTAATCTTTTGCATGTATGCTCATTGAGAAACGATGAATTAACAAACATTGACATAGTAATACTTATAAGCACAAGTAACAAAATCATCAATCTTTCAAAGTATAGGATCCTCAAAGAATGTTTAACCCCATTCATCTTATTATATTAACAAGGCATGGCCTCATCTTCACCACATTAATACAAATGTTAAGCACCGCGGTGTCCAAGTCACGCAATTGGATCGTACATATTCAATATGCATCAACTTTTTATTCTTCACGCAATACATGAGTGTGAACCAATGGACATATCATATAGGTGGAATAGAATATGGTGGTAGTTTCAAAGGGGTAAAAAGTATAGAAGATAGTCTCACATCAACTAGGCATACCAATGGGCTATGGAGATGCCCGTTGATAGATATCAATGCGAGGTGTAGGGATTGCCATACAACAGATGCACTAGAGCTATAAGTCTATGAAAGCTCAAGTGAAGCTAAGTGGGTGTGCATCCAACTTGCTTTCTCATGAAGACCACGGGAATTTGAGGACGCTCGTCATCAGAACATACAAGCCAAGTTCTATAATGAAAATTTTCCACTAGCATATGTAAGTGACAAAAGAAGAGACTCTCTATATGAAGAACATGGTGCCACTTTGAGTCACAAGTGTGGTAAAGTATAGTAGCAAAGTCCCCTCTCTCTTTTCTCTCATTTTTTTCATGGTGGCCTTTTCTCTTCTTTTTCCGCCTCCCCCTATTTATGTTGGTGGGCTCATTTGGCTCCCCCAATTTTATTGCTAACTGGGACAATGCTCTAATAATAATGATCATCACATTTTTATTTATTTACAACTCAATATGAAAAACTGATAGCATGTTATGACTCTATATGAATGCATGTGTTAGTGTATGAGGATGTGCAACGATATAGCGTAGAAAAATATATTAAAAAATGGACAAGCCATGTACATATTATGCTAGATATGTTACTGTAATGCCCATGATGCGATCCTATCCTTATTTTGGCTCGAGGGCCTCGACTGGGATACTAGCGCATCTCGTCATCCTGCAAGAATGGATATTGTTACAAGTACTGAAAGATGAGTATATGGAATTGGCTTACACTCCCCACAAGGTACATCAAGATCACATAAGTACAACAACATACAATCATCATGTAGAAGAGCAGGGTCCGACTACGGACAAAAAACAACGACGTCCATCCTTTCTATCCGAGGCTGCCGGCCTGGAACCCTTCCTAAATCGATGAAGAAGAAGAAACTCCAAATAGAACAATCATCACACTCACGTCAAGGTATCACTTTACATGTATCTTCAACTGTTGTTGTAGTAATCTGTGAGGCACATGTATTCAACAATCTTATTTCCAAAGGTATCAAGACTAGCAAAGCTTAATGGGTGAGGTATTGTTAAGTGGTGAGGCTGCAACAAGAGACTAAGCATTTATTTGAGGTGGCTAATTTATGAGTACAAGAATAAAGACGTATGATCTACGCATATTCGGACGGGAACTAAGGATGATCAAATGAAGGATCGTGAACACGTACTTACGTCAAACATAACCCCATCGTGTCCTCAGTCGGAGAAGGAGCTCGCGAAAGAGACGGTCATGGTTAGGCACACAGTTGGCAAGTTTTTAATTAAGTTTACTTCAAGTTATCTAGAACCGGATGTTAAACAAAGTTTCCAAGTTTGCCACATAACCGCGGGCATGGCTTTCTGAAATATTTAACCCTGCAGGGGTGCTCCAAATAATGCATCACAAATTACCACAAGTTGCATACAAAGCCTCGATCACGAAACTTGTGATCTCCTCGAATTGCATAGTGGGAAACCTGAACTCTGATATATCCCAAAGCATCACCGGAATCCCGATGCACAAGATATTTCTTCAAAGGTAAAACGACTCCAGCAAGGCCACCCGGTGAGCCAGATCCGCATATAGAGGCGCGCGCTCTCTACCTATGGGCATCAACCGCCTATGCAAAGTTGACGATAGTCAGACGCCTTGAGTTGCCCCAAGGTGGCACCATCGACTGCTAGGTGGTTGGACCAACAGTCATGAGGAGAACTGGCCCGGGTTGTTGATTAAGTTTCCTCGTGTTAATTACTCCTGATGCGGTTCATTAGTTATTAGGAAAATAGTACCAAAGTTGGGCCTTGCCAGACTAGATTTAAACTAAAATGAATTATCAAGCAGGTCCCCATAATAACCCCGAGCGTGTTAGGAGCGCTCACTTATGGAACAAAACACTGGTAGCCGAAACTAAGGCGACAAAGATGAAACAAAACACTAGGCTAGAGGGCCAGGCCTTCCACCTTTTACCAACTATATGGGTGCATTAAATTAAATTGAAATTATATGGTGATATATCCAGGACCCATGTTGGCACATGGAAGGAACTGCACCTGCAACTAGCAATGCTATCAAAAGGCCGAGCAAGCAGTAGCATTGCCAAATAGTGGTTTGCTGGGTTGTGGAAAGGTTAGGGGTTTTCATGGCAATGTTGGGAGGCTCACAGATACGTGGTAGGCGGCAATACCTAGCGGTAGAAATGAAACAACTAGCATGGCAATGATAGTAATGGTATCTAGGGAAATGATAATCTTTCCTGTGATCCCTCTTGGAAGAAGAACGACTCTATGAAGCAGTCGAACCGACGTAGTCGAACGGATCCCCACATTCCGACATGCTTGCGGAACTCTAATGAGAAGAAGAAAACCAGAAACAAGAATCAACACACGATATTCACCATGGCGCATGCACGAAATGATGCACAACACATATGATGCATGATCGGATTGATTATGCATGACACGACATGGCAATTCACAACAATCAAACACTACGCATTAAGTGAAGCTCAATATGCAACGATTTGCATATTGACGAAAGTCCACATATGAATTATTTAGTTCACTCCCGTTTAGGTACACGAAAATATTAGATGTTGTTTAAACATGGCAAGAGGTGAAGCACAAATAAACTACCTACCTAGGCATTTTAAGTGAGATCGGAAACGACATATAGCATTTCCGAAATGACCCCACATGTTAACTTCGAAATCTATCTAGATCTTTCCTAAACACTTTTTATGTTCGTTAAACAGTAAAGTAAAGTGGATCACATGAAACTACACGTCATTCTAGTCGGTTTACATATATGGCTCATCTCCAACGGAGCTATAGTTAACTAGCTATGAATTAAATAATTTTTACATGGTATCACGCAAAACGAATGCAAACACCACATTTAATTACTTTTAGAATGCATGAAAGTTGGAAAATATTAATCTACATGAAATTCTACATGTTTTACATATATAACTTATTTCGATCCGACGCATGGTTTAAAAGATATACGCGTTTTAAAATCAATTGTTTTTCTCAAGCTAGAAAATTCGCAGGTTAACTAAAAATAACTACGGGCCGGATCTAAGAGCTGATGGGCCAACACCAGCATACGGACGCAACATAACAACAAACGCACACGGGCACATGTTAGCTAGGGTTGAAGCTCACCGAGCGGATGGGCTGCCCTGGCTGCTCGGCCTGGCAGTCTGGGCTGACTAGACCTTGCACGTCGCACGCGGGAGGTGGCGGCCCAAAGCGAGGCCTGCTCGGGGCGAAGCGACATCGACTCCCCCGCATGCACTGTAGGGAGGCAACCTCCGGCGTTGGGACGACGAGGGGCGCAGGGCAAGGGGGAACCAGCGGATCTCGCCGGATCCGACCGGGACAGACCCATTCCCGGCGGCAGAAGGAGCTTGGGGTGGTGGCCGCGCTCCATGGCGGGGACGAGCTCGGGGCTCTCTCCCTCGACCGAAATCGGATCGGAGAGGAGCTCGCTCTTGGCGGCTGCGTGGGATGGGCCTGAGAGGGTCTGCTGCAGGCCTGAGCGGGCTTGGCGGCTGGGAGGATAGAGGACGTGGGAGATGGCGGCTCAGGCGCAAATTTCGAGGCAAAGCTAGGGTTAGGCCAATTTGAGCAGGGGGCTGCTTAAATAGGAAAGGGGGCTAGGGTTAGGGATTTTCCATCCGGTTTCAATCGCACGATCGCGATCGGACGGTCTCGGCTGCGCCCTAGGCTAGGTGGCCTAGTGGGTTGTGTAGAGTGGTGGTGGACTAAGAAAATAGGGAGGTTTGCAGCCCATGAACGAGATTTTTAAACACCAAAAAATGTCTGATTATAAACCTATGACGGTGTCGCTACGGTCGACCGTTCGGGTATCAAACCGACTCCGATTGCAACGAAATTTGGCAAGCAGCCTACCTACATTAAAATAAGACTGCACGCCAAGTTTCAACCCAATCTGAGAAAGTTTTATACATAGTTTTAAAAATAATATTTTCATGATGCCCCGGCGCGTGCGTGTGTGGTTGGTCTCGAAATGGTCAACGACAAAACAGAGAGAACCGACAACTAATAACAGATGCAAGTTTTCAAAACAAACGGCAATAGAGTGTCGATGCATTGCGGATGATGCAAATGATGCAATGATGAATTTGACAAAAAAATAATCACAAGGTGACAAAGGGATAAAAGGGGAATCTTCTGGAGCATCGGTCTCGGGGTGTTACACTTACAATCATGTAAAGCAATATGACAATGGAAGTACAAGTCATATGAAGTGACGGTGGAACTTGCGTGGAAATATATCTCAGATTGGCTATGTACATGTCTTGATAGGTAGGTATGATGGATGTTTTGAGGAACATATAATTAGGGTTATGTGCAACAGAGCGTATCATGTCATGGGGTTTAGATGCACCAGCAAAAGTTGCACCGATCCTCGAGGTGAGAATGGGTAATCTACAGTACCAAAGAGGCTAGCAAATGTGTAGAGGTGGCAGTGGGTATATCCATGAATTCACATTAGTCATAAAGAACTCATATACTTATTGTAGTTTTTATTAGTTTTATCACAAACCAAAGTACTACTCGCATGCCCCGAGGGAGAGTTTTGGGAGGAATTAACCATCACACGACTTTGACTCGAATAAACACTGGGATTTCAACGAGGAACAGAAATGCTCACACATCAGCACCATGCCCTCTTAATTTTTAGAAAAACAAGAAGTTCACCTCTTAATACCGACACTTATATGAATCAACAATGATGCATGCACACCCTTTCACCTTACCACACCAATATTATTAACCCACAATTTCTCTTTAATTTGCTACATGAAGGTTTTGATTATCACTCGTTGAATACCTATTATTTTTGGGCTAGTCTCATAACCCACGCAAATTACTCTCAAACAAATATAAGTGAAGAATGGGAGTTTAATTCTTGCTACAAAACACCATGACCAAATACATGTAAGTGAAGCAAAAGAGCATTCTACAAGTTACGGTTTTCTATATGTAGAGAAACATGAACCCAACTTCAAATAATATAAGTGAAGCACATGAAGCATTCTATAAATCAACTCAAAAGATATAAGTGAAGTGAAAAGAGCATTCTATAAATCAACCATGGACAACCATGGACATTCCCAACCCAGCATGGTCCATATCTAAGACGAAAATAAAAGGAACACGACACTCCAAGAATTTACGCATATCATGTGAAAAAAACAAAAACCGAAACATGCCGGTAGTTGTTGAAGAAGAAAGATGGGATGCCTTCCGGGGCATCCCCAAGCTTAGGCGCTTGAGTCTCCTTGAATATTTACTTGGTGTCGGGGAAAACCAACACCTATGGGAAACTCGAGGAGTCCCTTCATCGTTTGGCGGGGAGAGGGAGGTATGGCGTCGAGAGCTGAACTAGCGATCAACACCTGCAAGGTTCTTTTTTCCCAGGTTCGGGCCGCTTGGCGCGTAAAACCCTACTCCTGCTTAGTTCGTATTGTGGGCTTACTATAGGTTGATTTTGCTACAGTAACTTAGTAGATGCTTAGGGAGTCTCTGATCCCCAAAAGGTCCAACCACTAAGAATGAGCATTGGGCTTCCTTTTATAGGCAAAGGGGTCACCAACAGTGTGCTCACAGGTGGTACAGTGAACAATGTTCACCGCTCTACTTCTTCGGTGGTGTCAGGGGAAGTAAATGCCTTGTCTGGCCCCTGACCTGCCGCAAGATGGTTGCGACACGTACCCAGGTGAATCGACACCTAGGCCTTCCGCTGGCACACGAGAGATGTGATGGAACGGTTGGATTGTGGTAGAAACTGGTGGGGACACCTGGCGAGCGAATAGGGGCTGGCTGGCATGGAGCCTCCTTCGGGTGACTTGGTCACCTCCTCGGCAAGGAAGGCTTGTCGGGGGCCTTGAACACTTCCCTATAAAGGAGGGCTTGCCGGGGGGCCTCGCCAGTATGTGCGAGTCTTCCTGGCAAAGGAAACTTGCCAGAGTCTTGCTAATCTTTGTGGTAGTCTTCTCGGCGAAGCAGTCTTTCCGGGGCCTTGGGAATCTTTCCGGCAAGGACGGCTTGCCGGGGCCTTGCGTCCGGAGCCTTTGTATCCCACGCCCCTAGAGAAAGGGGAAGGGTGTGGTCTTGGACTGCCTTGGGTTGTTTTCCTGCTGCTCTACCCGACACGCTACTGTCGGGGACGTTGCCAATGCCCGTGCACATGTCTCGGCACAAGGGATCCCAATCTCTAGTGCACCAACAGGAGCCCCCGGATCTGGGCCATGCACGTGCGCGGGGCGTTGCTGGGCCAGGCCCGGAGTAGTGCACGGGCTTCCCTAGCAGGGAACTCTATAGTCTTGGAGCCGTTGCAGGCGGCCCTTCCCCACGTCACGCATCACAAGCGCAAGGTGGAGAAGTGCACACATAGTAGCCTCCCCACCTCGTGACGCGTTGCTTCCATGCATGAAGCATGCCCAGTAAAGGTTGGGCAAGTAGCATTCGTCGCCATAATGGCCGCAGTTGTGGCAGGTCCTTCCCCCGCATGCATTGGTGCAGCACGGCGGTTCCCTGTTCGCCCGTGGTCATGGGTGATTGGGCGGAAGGGGTTGCGGTTTCTGGAGTGAGGGGTGTTAGCCCCCGTGCCTTGCCCTATAAATTAGGGAGTTTGCGAGGGGGTTTTGGTCATCCATCAGCTCCTGGAACATCACCACCCCTAGATTTGGATGTGTAGAATCTTTTCTAACTCCACGTGGCACTCGCCCCTAACCATGGCTAGGGGATGAGGTAGGCCACCATCGGCCGCCAGGGCGGCAAGGGGATCCCACTCGGATCATGCCACAACTTCAAGTAGTGCAGCTGCGGAGGGCGGCACGAGCGTTCGTGGTGGTGGAGGGGCGAGAAGCCGTGGTCGCCGTGGAGGCAGTTGCCGGGGTGGAGTGCTACTCCACCACCTCCGTCATCTCCCGTGCTTGGCGGGCACTCGGATGGGACGGCGCTGGAGTTCGTCGTGGAACTGCACGGTGTCCCGCGGGGCCATTTGCATCTCCCTCGCCCCTTTGCTAGGGTGATGGAGGCCGCCAAGCCTCATGTCTTGTCGTTGCAGGTGTACGGTTGCTCCCACGGTGCTATGCAAGTGCACGTGGAGTACCCGAAGCACCACTCCATATTGCTCGGGCGGGGTTGGAAAGGCTTCTCCCGTGCCCACAACCTCGAGGATGAGCATATCCTCCACTTCAAGCTAGTGGAGTATAATATGCTATCCGTCAAGTTTTATGGGCGCTGTCTTGGCTGCTGCGAAGAGAACTCGAGCGGCGCCAAATATCCCTCCTCGAGCGATAGCGAAGAGAAGGACAGTGGCGGCAGTGGCGCTCTTGGCAGGTCAGGATCTCGGGGGGTCAAGTCGGAGTATGACTCCCCGAGCTCTGACTGAACGCCCGCCCTGCCACCGAGGCCCGCTCACGCCTCTCCCCCTCCCGGCGGGGTTATCTTGTTGGAGTTGGTGTCGGTGCCTCGTGTTCGAGCAGGAGGCACCTCCACAAACTCTAACTTCTCCAGCCTCCCTGCTTGGGCCACCTCACTGGAGTGGGGGCTGGCTCTCCCGCCCTGGGAGGAGGCGCACTCGCTGGCTCCGGATCCTTCGCCCCTTCCTGTGCCCTACCCTCTGGTATCAAGCCAGAAAGGGTAGGGTAGTGCTTGTCGGGGCTGGTCCCGTTCTCGTCGGCACAGTGCTGGTCCCGGGGGAGCCAGCCCTGACCGTGCCATGAGCTCCACCTTTTTGTCTTCTTGAACTTCTATCTCGCTAATATGTCCCTTGCCAAAAGATAGTGTAATAGGTTAATGCCTGAGTTTGTTTCAAACAAATGAATGAAATGTTGTTTCCCCTACTTCTGATACTTCTCCTTGAATGATACGCCTTTTGCATTTTCCGGAAGCTTGCCGGTGTGACTAGTCCTGCCGCTAGTGCTTTGAGGAACGGATCCTTACTAGTTCTCTTAAGGGGTCATTACCGACAAGGCTCCTTGTCGCACTCAGTGCCACCATTAGATTGTCGAGCGTGGCTCGAGGCGAAATAAGGTGCTATGTAGCCACTTAGACTGTTGAACCGGTTCGAAACAGTGAGAAGGAGCTCTGTGGCCGTTCAGGTTGTTGAATTAGTTCGAAACAGAACTAAGGCGCACTGATCCTGACAAGGTTCCATCTACGCGCAGGTTTCTCAAACAAGGTTTGGGATCTTCCACAAAGGGAACAACCTATCTGCTCTGAAATCTCATCTGGAATATTTATCACTTATCTATTGTGCCGTGGCACTTTTCCCCGCGGAGCTTGGGTCCTTTGCCGGGGCCTCAGACTCTAGGCAACCAGGAGACTATACTCTTCCGGGAACTTCCCCTCCGGCAAGGTATTTGTCGACAGTTTCTCGACTGCCGCCTAGAAGGGGGGTTGCCGGAGTATAACTCCTTTTCCTGTTTTGCCTGGCCGTGCTGGCGGATCCCCCAAGCGCATGTTTGGCGAAGACATGATGCTTCCGTGGGGAAAGCGTTCGGCTGGAGTGCGCGCTTGGGTTCCGGGGCCCATAGGCGTATCATCGACGGTTATGCACCTCTCCGTGGAGGTGCGTCGGCCGGAGTATGTGCCGAAGGCCTCACCGGAGCCCCCAGGCACACCCTCAATAGCAGCGCACTGTGCCGGAGCGGTAGTCAGCCTGATGCCTTCGGGCTCGAGGTCTCCGCCCTCCCTAGCCTACGTTCGCGCAACGGGGCAGGCGTCAGGAGGCTATGTCAAAGTAGAGAAACCATCGTTGCGCCCTGCTTCGAGGGTCCACAGTGGTGTGCTCCACCTCCCAAGATCTGACGCGAAACTTGCTTGAATCCGTGAAGAAGCTCTCAACCATAGACCCCCCTACCCGGCGTGCCAAAGATGTCAGGGAAAACCAACACCTATGGGAAACTCGAGGAGTCCCTTGATCGTTTGGCGCGGAGAGGGAGGTATGGCGTCGAGAGCAGAACTAGCTATCAACACTGGCGAGGTTCTTTATACCCAGGTTCGGGCCGCTTGCCGCGTAAAACCCTACTGCTGCTTAGTTCGTATTGTGGGCTTACTATAAGCTAATTTTGTTATAGTAACTTAGTAAATAATTAGGGAGTCTCTGATCTCCAAAAGTTCCAAGCACTAAGAATAAGCTTTGGGCCTCCTTTTATAGGCAAAGGGATCACCAAGAGTGTGCTCACAGGTGGTACAGTGAACAGTGTTCACCGCTCTACTTCTTCGGTGGTGTCAGGGGCAGTAAATGCCTTGTCTGACCCCTAACATGCCGCAAGATGGTTGCGACACGTACCAAGGTGAATCGACACCTGGGCCATGCACTGGCACACGAGAGATGTGCTGGAGCAGTCGGATTGTGGTAGAAACTAGTGGGGACACCTGGCGAGCGAACAGGGGCTTGCTGGCCTGGAGCGTCCTTCGGGTGACTTGGTCACCTCCCTGGCAAGGAAGGCTTGCCGGGGGCCTTGAACACTTCCCCATCAAGGAGGGCTTTTCGGGGGGCGTCGCCAATCTGTGTGAGTCTTCCCGGCAAGGGAAGCTTGCCGGGGTCTTGCTAATCTTTGTGGTAGTCTTCCCGGCGAAGTGGTCTTGCGAGGGCCTTGTGACCAGAGCCTTTGTATCCCACGCCCCTGGAGGAAGGGGAAGGGCATGGTATTGGACTGCCTTGGGTTGTTTTCATGCTGCTCTTCCCGGCACGCTGCCGTCGTGGACGTTGTCGATGCCAGTGCAAAACTATGGGGCACAAAGGGACCCCAGTCTCTAGTGCACTGACATTTGGGGTACCTTGCTCATCCCCAATCTTGAACTCTTGTCTCTCCTTATTCTTTTCATATCAATACCTCCTCGATCTTCGACACTTCATCCACCCAAAACTTAAGAGAACTTTCATTAGATAGGTTAGTTCATATAAAATCAAATCTCATCATGTCCTTCCATAACATTATTGCATAATTATAATCTAACATTACCCACTGTATTCTATCACAATTCTATGGATCCCAAGTCAATGGTGCTCAACAAGAATTCAAAGATAAGCATGCAAATCAACTATGACATCAATCTCTGAAAAACAGGACAGTTTGTAAAGATGCAGATGAAATGTATACTTCTTTAACTTAGAAAATTCTAAAAAATTACAACATGGTACGTAATTTACGTAATAGTATTGTAAAAAATTCATAAACTTTTGATGTTTCAGTAAAATATGAGAAATCAAACACTACAACCAAAGTTTCTGTTTTTACACAACACATATCAAACAAGCAATTTAAACATCCAAAAGGTAAATCTTGGAACATTATTTTTATAACACAATGGATTTGCAGAAGGGGATAATTATTTTTGTTGAGAATTCTATGATCAAGATCCGCAAAGTTTCCATGGGCATGAACAAAGTTCCAGGCTAGCCCCCACTTCAACGGTGCTCGGCCTTCTCACTTTCACTTTTCTTTTTGAAAATGTTTTAGGTTCCCCACTTAACTTTTTGTTTTTCATTATTTTAAAAGCACACAACAGAAATAAATGACTCTCTAAAACTCCCGGGTTGTCTCCCTCGCAGCGCTTTCTTTAAATCCATTAAGCTAGGCATATAATGCTCAAATAATTGATCCACCCGGATCCCAAGGTATATCTAAGGTAATTATAATTAACGATGATTTGTAGTTAAGTAGTGAGCACAAACTGATATATATCACGTGAAAACAAAGTCTAACTCTCTTCCTATGCATTGGCATGTCATAAAAGAATAATTTATTCACACTAAGTAAAGGCCAATACATAGCATAGGTGGTTTCTTGCAATATTATCATATTGGAAACATAGAGAGGTGAAGATTTGGTTCCTCTCTCACAATAATTGCAAGTAGGAGCATCAATCACATGCATTAAAAGAATAATTTATTCACACTAAGTAAAGGCCAATCATGTGTAGTGCTAAAATGCAACCCATCAATATAATCCTTAATAGGTGCAAACTTCTCTGATATGGTGTAGTTGGGTGAATTCAAAAATACAATAGGACTATCATGTATGGGTGCAATAGCAAGAATTTCATGCTTAACTTAAGGAACTACATAAATTTCAACTCCATAAGCATAATTCATATTGGCATCATAGCAACAAGCATAGCAAGCATCAAGTTCATCAAAAAGGGATATTTCCAATGAATCCAAGGGATCATAGCAAACATCATAGCTTTCATCCTTCGGTATGTGCGAAGGGGAATAAAACAATGTATGAGTTGAAGAGTTTCTCCCATTAGAAGGTGGGAATGGGTAGCTAATCCGGTCTTCCTCCTTTTGTTCTTCGCTCTCCTCCTCATCTTTTTCATCTAATGAGCTCACAGTTTCACCAATTTCTTCTTCCATAGATTCCTGCGAAATATTATTCTCTTCCAAGGCATGAGTCATTCTTTAAATAAATTATTTAACATAAGTATTAGAAGCATAGTTTTCACTGCAATATTTAAGTGCGGAATTTTTCTCACATTTGTAAAGAGTAGCATCATACTTTTCAATCAAAGTAGCAATTTCATAAGCACCCTTAAAAGCAATAAATTCGTTAATTTGTTCAACATCATAATAACAATAGGCCTCCTAATATTGGGAAGGAAGATGTTTTTCAATTTCTTCAAAACAACATCATAATATTTCAGTGTCATTAAATACACATTGGGAAGGAAGGTGTTTTTTAGTTTCTTGACAACACCAAGTAAAATCATATATTTTGCACGAATTCCAATCATAGCAACACAAAGTATTAATTTTATGCCACAAGAGTTTCCCTTTTTGACATATGTGGTGTCACACATAATAAGTATGCTCATCTAATGATTTTCCCTCATCTAAGTTAGTTGGGTTTTCAAAACGAACACAAAGGAATCGAGGGTGATCCAAGTAATATTCTTTGGTAGTACGGAACACTAGTAGTTCCTCAACTTTTGGAGCAGCAAGTACAACTATTTTTTTGGTGTTTTGCATTTCCTACCCATATCTAAAGATACAAAACAAGTAATAACATAAAATAAAAATTACTTAATGATAAAGAAAACAAGCACACACAAGAATATCAACCACTATGTTGTTGCTCCTCGGCAACGGCACCAGAAAAAGGTCTTGATAACCCACAAGTGTAGGGGATCGTTTGTAGCCTTTTTCGACAAGTAAGAGTGTTGAACCAACGAGGAGCTAAATGTAGAATTAATATTCTCTCAAGTTCTATCGACCACAGATACAGCTCTATGCACGTTATCAATTACTTTAACTAGAACAAGTATGGAACCACTTTGTGGAAAAAGAACTAGAAGTACTTAGTAGGTGTAATAGATAGTTTTGGAAAATAATAAAGAACACTAAAATAAAGTTAGGTACTGGTTTAGATAAATATTAGTTTACTTATTTGTTTAGTAGAAAGCTTTTTGTGTAACGCAAGAGAAAGATTGTCCATAGGCATTTCAATATAACATGATTGATCTTATCATATGCAATGAGGGAGAGGCATACGCTAAGACACTTTCCGTACTTGGATCATATAAACTTATGTTGGACCTCTAGGTAGCATCCACATGTACTAGAAATCATTAACGTAAACACAACCATAGCATTGAACATGAAGTCCTCTTTACTCCCATACGCAAACAACTCCCTTACTTGGGTGTAACCTTCTCTCACTCTATCCACCCACTATAAGAGAATTACGAACATATTGCAAACGCTCCTACGTGTTCCTTCACGTGTGCGCCTCACGGAAGGAACCTTAGGATAGCACCATATCAACATACAACTTATATCGATGAAATCATACCACAATTAACTCGTGGGACAAAACAAATCTATTCAAACATCATAGGATAGCTACACATCACATTTAAGTAGAAATTAAATCAGCACGAAGAGGGTTTACACTGCTGCATAGAGGGGGCAAGAGTTGTTGGTGACGACGGCGAAGTTGTTGGTGTAGATCACCGTCACGAGGGTTGCCCCGGCGGCGTGTTAGCGCCACCAGGAGAGAGGGGGAGAGAGCCCCCTCCTTCTTCTTATTCCTTGGCCTCCTCCCTAGGTGGGAAGAGGGTTTACCCTGTGGTACATGGTCACCATGGCCCCCGCAGGGCAGCATCCCCTCCGATATTGCATCTCTCTCTCTTTTTCTCTCCTATTTTTTCTTATGTTTTCTGGCCCTTCGCCGTTTCTTAAATATCCGGTGATCCGTAACTCCGACTGGGAAGAAATTTTGAGGGGATTTATACCGCAAAAATAAGTTCCTTGCAGTAGAAGAAGAGCCTCAACAGACTTAAGGGGTGAGCACAAGCCATCAGGGTGCCCCCAGGACCAAAATTCACATATATTCCTAAAACAATCTCCATAAATTTTTATCGTGTTTGGACTTCGTTTGATATGGATTTCCTATGAAACAAAAAACATACAAATAGCAAGAACTGCCACTCGGTAGTGGGTAAATAGGTTAGTGGTCATAAATAATATAAATTGGTAAATAATTACTCAAAAAGTATCCTAGAATGATAATATAATAGCATGGAACAATAAAAAATTATAGATCCATTGGAGATAAATCAGTGGCCCACAGGTGGCTCCCCTCTGATTGTTCTTCACTCCAATATTGCTTTTTTACTCCAAAAATATATAAAAAAGTTTCGGGCAATTCCGAGAATTTTCATTTTGTGCACAAAAATAACACAATGGTAATTTTTCTGAAAATAGTGTCACTCTAGGTTAGTTCTAAATAGATCATATAAAGTCCATCAAAACCATATAAAAGTATTGTAAACATAGAAAAAAAAGTTCATAAATTATTGATAACCCACAAGTATAGGGGACCAATTGTAACCTTTCTCGATAAGTAAGAGTGTCGAACCCAATGAGGAGCTAAAGGTAGGACAAATATTCCCTCAACTTCTATCGACCATCGATACAACTCTATGCACACTTTACGTTCCCTTTACCTAGAACAAGTATGAAACTAGAAGTACTTTGTAGGAGTGATGGGATAGGTTAGCAAGAAAATAAAGAAGACGTAAATAAAAACTAGGGGCTGGTTAGATAAAGAAACAATTACGTTAGTTTGACGAGTGTGGAAGAGTGGTGGTAGGAGTTGCGGAATTGTCCCTAAGCAATTGACTACGTTACTACACACCGATAGCAAGTTTTATGTGGGAGAGGCCACTGCTAGCATGTCATCCCTTACTTGGAATTCTATGCACTTATGATTGGAACTATTAGCAAGCATCCGCAACTATTAACGTTCATTAAGGTAAAACCCAACCATAGCAATAAGATATATTGGTCCCCCTTCAATCCCGTGTGTATCAATTTCTAAGTTAGGTTGAAGCTTCTGTCACCCTTGCCCTCGAATACATAGTCCTATCAACATACTACTAACCCTATGGTGCGATCCACGCGCGCGCTCATATGATGGGCACCAAAGGACAGGAACATAACCACAAGCAAATTAAACCAATCATAGCAATTCATCAATCACCAATAGGACAACGAAAATCTACTCACACATCATAGGATGGCAACACATCATTGGATAATAATATGAAGCATAAAGCGTCATGTTCAAGTAGAGGGTTCAGAGGGTTGCGGGAGAGTGAACCGCTGAATATAGATGGGGGGAGGTGATGGAGGTGTTGGTGAAGATGATGGAGGTGTTGGTGTAGATCGCCATCACACGATGATGTCCCGGGCGGCGTTGTGGCGCCGCCGAGACAGAGGGGGAGAGAGTCCCCCTTCTTCTTCTTCTTCCTTGACCTCCTCCCTAGATGGGAGAAGGGTTTCCCCTCTGGTCCATGGTCTCCATGGCGGCGGAGGGGAGAGAGCCCCTCCGAGATTGGATCTCTCTCTGTGTGTCCTTCTGTTCCTACGCTCCCAGATTCTGCCTTTCACCGTTTCTTAAATTCCCGGAGAACCGTAACTCCGATTGGGCTGATATTTTAATACGATTTTCTTCCGGATATTATCTTTCTTGCGGTGAAAGAAGGGCCCCAACCGCCTTAGGGATTGGTCACAAGCCTGCCAGCCGCGGCCTAGGGGGGTCGCGCCTCTTTGGCTTATGACCCCCTCGGGCATCGTTTCACGTTGATTCTTCTTCCCAAAAATCATAAATATACCATAAGAAATCACGTAGGTTTTTTATTGCGTTTGGACTTCGTATGGCATGGATATTCTGCGAAACAAAAATCATGCAACAAACTGGAACTGGCACTGCGTACTGGATCAATATGTTAGCCCCAAAAATAGTATAAAAAGTTGCCAAAAGTATATGAAAGTTGTAGAATATTGGCATGAAACAATCAAAAATTATAGATACGACGGAGAAATATCAACAACCCAAGCTTAATTCCTGCTCGTCCTCGAGTAGGTAAATGATAAAAAAGATAATTTTTGATGTGGAATGCTACCTAGCATAATCTTGATCATATAATCTAATCATGGCATGAATACTAAAACACGAGTGACTCGAAGCAATGGTCTATCATTTGACATAAAGACAATAATATTTCAAGCACACTAACAAAGAAATCATGTCTTCTCAAAATATCATGGCCAAAGAAAGTTATCCCTACAAAATAATATAGTCTGGCTATGCTCCATCTTCCCCACACAATGTATTTAAATCATGCACAACCCCGGTTTTAGCCAAGCAATTGTTTCATACTTTAGTGTTCTCAAACTTTTTCAACTTTCACGCAATACATGAGCATGAGGCATGGACATATCACTATAGCTGGAATAGAATATGTTGGTTGTGGAGAAGACAAAAAGCAGGAGATAGTCTCACATCAACTAGGCGTATCAACGGGCTATGGAGATGCCCGTCAATAGATATCAACGTGAATGAGTAGGGATTTCCATGCAACAGATGCACAAGAGTTATAATTGTATGAAAGTTCAAAAAGAAACTACTGGGTGTGCATCCAACTCGCTTGCTCACGAAGACCTAGGGAAATTTGAGGAAGCCCATCATTGGAATATACAAGCCAAGTTCTATAATGAAAATTTCCCACTAGTATATGAAAGTGACAACATAGGAGACTCTCTATCATGAAGATCATGGTGCTACTTTGAAGCACAAGTGTGGTAAAGGATAGTAGCATTGTCCCTTCTCTCTTTTCTCTCATTTTTTTTATTATTATTTTTTCTCCCTTTTTTTGGGTGGGCTTCTTTGGCCTCTTTGTTTTTATTTGGGCTTCATTGGACTCTTTTATTACTTCCTCACATGGGACAATGCTCTAATAATGATGATCATCACACTTTTATTTACTTACAGTTCGATATTTAGAACGAAATATGACTTTATATGAATGCCTCCCGCGGTGTACCGGGATGCGCAATGATCTAGCGTAGCAATGACATCAAAAAACGGACAAGCCATGAAAACATCATGCTAGCTATCTTACGATCATGCAAAACAATATGACAATGATGGTGCGTGTTATAATAAACGGAACGATAGAAGTTGCATGAAAATATATCTCAGAATGGCTATGGAAATGCCATAATAGGTAGGTATGGTGGCTGTTTTGAGGAAGGGTATATGGTGGGCGTAATGCACCGGCGAAAGTTGCGCGGTACTAGAGAGGCTAGCAATGGTGGAAGGGTGAGAGTGCTTATAATCCATGGACTCAACATTAGTCGTAAAGAACTCACCTACTTATTGGAAAAGTCTATTAGTCATCGAAACAAGGTACTACACGCATGCTCCTAAGGGAAGGGTTGGTAGGAGTTAACCATCGCGCGACCCCAACTTCGACACAAAGGATGACAATCAATAAATAAATCATGCTCCGAGTTCATCACATAACGGTTCACCATACGTGCATGCTACGGGAATCACAAACCTTAGCACTAGTATTTCTAGGAATACACAATTACTCACTAGCATGACTCTAATATCACATCTTCATGTCGCAAAACTATTGCAAGGAATCAAACATATCATATTCAGTGATCTACAAGTTTTATGTAGGATTTTATGACTAACCATGTGAATGACCAACTCCTGTTAACTCTCTAAATAGGTATAAGTGAAGCATGAGAGTTTAATTATTTATACAAAAGATATGCCCCTCTCTAACAAATATAAGTGAAGAAAAAGAGCATTCTACAAATGGTGGTTTTCTATGTGTAGGGAAACAGGCAATCCAAACTTCAAATGATAATAGTGAAGCACATGAAGCATTCTATAAAGCCATACTCAAAAGATATAAGTGAAGTGCAAAGAGCATTCTATAAATCAACCAAGTACTATCTCATACCAGCTTGGTTCATAAAAGAAAAAGTAAAAATAAACACAAAAAACGCTCCAAGCATTTCGACATATCATGTGACGAATAAAATATAGCTCTGAGTAAAATTACCGATATATTGTAGACGAAAGAGGGGATGCCTTCCGGGGCATCCCCAAGCTTAGACGCTTGAGTCTTACTTGAATATTACCTTGGGGTGCCTCAGGCCTCCCCAAGCTTAGCCTCTTGCCTCTCCTTATTCCTTCATCCATCGTGGTCTCACCCAAAACTTGAAAACATCAATCACACAAAACTCAAGAAAACCTTCGTGAGATCCGTTAGTATAATAAAGTAAATCACCAGTTTAAGTACTGTTGTGAACTCATTCCAAATTCATATTAGGATTATATCTACTGTAATCCAACTTCACTACGGTTCATACCCCCCGATACTTGCCATAATTTCATCAAAATAAGAGAATAATGCATAGAAACAAAATCTATCAAAAACAGAACAGTTTATAGTAATCTGAACATTTACCATACTTATGGTACTCCAAATATTCTGAACAATTATGACAATTAGGGAAATTTGCATATGAATCAGCAGCAAAAAGAATCAACTCAATAGCGCTCTCTGTATAGAAATAAGAAATGATTTCAGGAGTGCAAAGTTTCTGTCTTTTTCAGCATGATCAAATAACTATCACCCAAAACTAATCATAAAGGCTTTACTTGGCACATTATTTTTATAATACAATGGAATTGTACAAGGGGATAATTATTTTTGCAAGAAACTTCCATGAAAAATTCTACATTGTTTCCATGAGAATGAACACAAGTGTTCAAGGTCGACCCTCACTTCTGCAATGCATCACCTTTCAATCGCTTCTATTTTTGAAAAAGTTTTAGGTTCCCCTCTATATTTTTTTAAACTAAATAAAAGCACTCAACAGAAATAAATGACTCTCTAAAACTTCCGGGTAGTCTCCCAGGCAGCGCTTTCTTTAAAGCCATTAAGCTAGGCATAAAGTGCTCAAGTAATGGATCCACCCGGATCCCAAGGTATATCAAAGCCTATTTTAATTAACAATGATTTTTCATCTAGTAGTGAGCACAAGGTAACATATATCATGCAATTATGAAGTCTAAATCTCTTCTATGCATTGGCATGTCATAAAAGAACAATTCATGCACATCAAGTAAAGGCCAATACATAGCATAAGAAGTTTCTTGCAATTTTACCGTATTGGAAACATAGAGAGGTGGAGATGTAGTTCCTCTCTCATAATAATTGCAAGTAGGAGAAGCAAGCACATGCATATTATATTCATAAAAATCATCATGTGTAATAGTAGAAGGCAACCCATCTATGTAATCCCTAATAAGAGCAAACTTCTCCAATATAGTGTAGTTGGGAGAGTTCAAAAAGATAATAGGACTATCATAAGTGGGTGCGATAGCAACAATTTCATGTTTAACATAAGGAACTATAGCAAGTTCATCTTCATAAACATCATTCATATTGGCATCATGGCCACAAGCATAGCAAGCATCAAGTTCCTCAAAAAGGGATATTTCAAACGAATCCAAGGGATCGTAGCAATCAACATAGCATTCATCCTTTGGTAAGAACGAAGGGAAATTAAACAATGTATGAGTTGAAGAGTTACTCTCATTAGAAGGTGGACGCGGGTATCTATTCCGCTCTTCCTCCTTTTGTTCTTCGCTCTCCTCGTCATCTTTTTCATCTAATGAGCTCACAGTTTCAACATTTTCTTCTTCCATAGTTTCCTGCAAAATGTTAGTCTCTTCTTGGGCAGTGTAGAATTTCTCCATAAATCGATAATATGGGCATTATATTCATTACGAGTATACCAATAACGAAGCATAACCAAATTTTCAGATCGGTAAGCAGCATCATCATTATCATCACACCCTTTAAATAGAGTATCAATTTCATAAGCACCCATAAAAGCAACAAACTCTTCTATTTGTTCCACATCATAGTAATCATATATACCATTAGCATAAGAAGCCAAGGTTTCATTAGCATTAAATTTACAAGAAAAGGGAAGGTGTTTAGACTTCATCCTAGAGCAACAAGTAATATCATATCTCGAGCATAGCTCCCAAGCATACCATTTCAACATATGAATTTGATCCCATAATAGTTTCCCTTTTTGAGTCAAGAGATAATCCCTAAAGTATTCACGTTGATCCAACGTGTATCCCATTATATAATTTAATGGGGTTTTCTTAGGATTATTAAAGAAGAGCATAATATTTTCCACATATCGAGCATCGAGGGTTTTAGGAGGTTCCCCATCTCCATGAGTAGCAAGTACGCCTAATGTTTTTGGTATTTCTTGTTCCATATCCATAACTAAAGATAGAGAACAACTTAGAACAACAAATAAATCTACTTAGTGATAAAGAAAACAAGCACACACGAGAATATTCACCCCACGCTATTGCTCCCATCAACGGCGCCAGAAAAAGGTCTTGATAACCCACAAGTATAGGGGATCAATTGTAGCCTTTCTCGATAAGTAAGAGTGTCGAACCCAACGAGGAGCTAAAGGTAGGACAAATACTCCCTCAAGTTCTGTCTACCACTGATACAACTCTACGCACACTTTACGTTCTCTTTACCTAGAACAAGTATGAAACTAGAAGTACTTTGTAGGAGGGATAGGATAGGTTAGCTAGAAAAGAAAGAACACGTAAATAAAAACTAGGGGCTGGTTAGATAAAGAAACAATTACGTTAGTTTGACGAGTGTGGAAGAGTGGTGGTAGGAGCTGCGGAATTTTCCCAAAGAAATTGACTATGTTACTAGACCGATAGCAAGTTTTATGTGGGAGAGGCCACTGCTAGCATGTCATCCCTTACTTGGAGTTCTATGCACTTATGATTGGAACTATTAGCAAGCATCCGCAACTACTAACGTTCATTAAGGTAAAACCCAACCATAGCAATAAGTTATACTGGTCCCCCTTCAATCCCGTATGCATCAATTTCTATGCTAGGATGAAGCTTCTGTCACCCTTTTCCTCCAATACATAGTCCTATCAACATACTACTAACCCTATGGTGTGATCCACGCGCGAGCTCATATGATGGGCACGAAAGGACAGTAACATAACCACAAGAAAATTAAACCAATCATAGCAATTCATCAATCATCGATAGGACAACGAAAATCTATTCACACATCATAGGATGGAAACACATCATTGGATAATAATATGAAGCATAAAGCACCATGTTCAAGTAGAGGGTACAGCGGGTTGCGGGAGAGTGGACCGCTGAATATAGACGGGGGAAGGTGATGGAGGTGTTGGTGAAGATGACGGAGGTGTTGGTGTAGATCATCGTCACACGATGATGTACCGGGCGGCGTTCCGGCACCGCCGGGACACAGGGGGAGAGAGCCCCCCTTCTTCTTCTTCTTACTTGACCTCCTCCCTAGATGGGAGAAGGGTTTCCCCTCTGGTCCATGGTCTCCATGGTGGCGAAGGGCTGATAGCCCCTCCGAGATTGAATCTCTCTCTCTGTGTCCTTCTGTTTCAACGCTCCCAGATTATCCCTTTCACCGTTTCTTAAATTCCCGGAGATCCATAACTCTGATTGGGCTGAATTTTTAACACGACTTTCTTCCGGATATTAGATTTCTTGCGGCGAAAGAAGGGCCCCAACCTCCTTAGGGATTGGTCACAAGCCTAGCAGCCGCAGCCTAGGGGCACCTCCTCGGCTTGTGACCCCCTCGGGCATCGTTTCGTGTTGATTCTTCTTCCCAAAAATCATAAATATTCCATAAAAAATCACCGTAGGTTTTTTATTGCGTTTGGACTTCGTTTGGTATGAATTTTATACGAAACAAAAAACATGCAAAAAACAGGAACTGGCACTGGGCACTGATGACCCACAAGTATAGGGGATCTATCGTAGTCCTTTCAATAAGTAAGAGTGTCGAACCCAAAGAGGAGCTGAAGGATGTGACAAGTGGTTTTCAGCAAGGTAAAATCTGCAGGCACTGAAATTATCAGTAACAAGTAGTTGTGTGGTGAGATGATTCGTAGCAAGCAACAAGTAACAAAAGTTGCAATGTTGCAACAAAGTGGCCCAATCCCTTTTGTAGCAAGGGACAAGCCTGGACAAAGTCATATAGGAGGAAAAACACTCCCGAGGACACATGGGAAGTTTGGTCATGCTAGTTTTCATCATGTTCATATGATTCGCGTTCGTTACTTTGATAGTTTGATATGTGGCTGGACCGGCGCTTGGATACTGCCCTTACTTGGAAAAGCATCCCACTTATGATTAACCCCTCTCGCAAGCATCCACAACTACGAAAGAAGAAGTAAGACAAAGTCTAACCATAGCATTAAACTAGTGGATCCAAATCAGCCCCTTACGAAGCAATGCATAAACTAGGGTTTAAGCTTCTGTCACTCTAGCAACCCATCATCTACTTACTACTTTTCAATGCCTTCCTCTAGGCCCAAATAAAGGGAAGTGTTATGTAGTTGACGTTCACATAACACCACTAGAGGAAAAACAACATACAACACATCAAAATATCGAACGAATACCAAATTCACATGACTACTATTAGCATGACGTATCCCATGTCCTCAGGAACAAAAGTAACTACTCACAAAGCATAAACATATTCATGACCAGAGAGGTAATGAGTAGCATCAAGGATCTGAACATAAACTCTTCCACCAAGTAATCCAACTAGTATCAACTACAAAGAGTAATTAACACTACTAGCAACCTTACAGGTACCAATCGGAGTCGTGAGACGGAGATTGGTTACAAGTGATGAACTAGGGTTTGGAGATGAGATGGTGCTGATGAAGATGTTGATGGTGATGAGTCCCCTCCGACGAGAGGAGCATTGGTGATGACGATGGCGATGATTTCCCCCTCCGGGAGGGAAGTTTCCCCGGCAGGATCGTCCTGCCAGAGCTCTATATTGGTTCTCCTCAAGTTCCGCCTCGTGGTGGCGGCGAATCCTCCGGAAAGCCCCCCTCTGATTTTTTTCCGGACGAAACCCTTCATATAGCAAAAGATGAGCGCCGGTGGGGCAACAGGGGGCCCACAAGCCCCCCAGGCCCGGCCAGGGGGGTAGGTCGGGCCTGGCAGGCTTGTGGCCTCGACGTGGCGCCCCTCTGGTACTTCTTCCACCCAGTATTTTTTATATATGCCCAAAAAATTCCACGTTGATTTTCACGGCTTTTGGAGTTGCGCAGAATAGGCATCTCAAACTTGCTCCTTTTTCAGGCCAGAATTCCAGCTGTCGGCATTCTCCCTCTTCATGTAAACCTTGCAAAATAAGAGAGAAAAGGCATAAGTATTGTACCGTGAAGTGAAATAACAGCCCAAAAAGCAATAAATATCAACATGAAACCATGATGCAAAATGGACGTATCAACTCCCCCAAGCTTAGACATCACTTGTCCTCAAGCGAAAGCCTGGATCAATAAACATGACCACATGTTTAGGGAGAGAGGTGTCGACAAAACAAGATACGAACATGCAGGCATCGTGATCATGAGTAGAACAGCAATACCAACATATAATCTCTCATGCTAAAGTGACAATTCCTTCACAAAGTAAAGTATGGATCAAGAACCTTACCGAGAAGTAACAACCGATAGCTTGTAGTCATTGAAGGAATTGCAATTTATCACAACATCAGAAAGAGTCAAATAAGAGCTTGTAAAACAAATCGACATACTCAATCATCTTTTCGTTCTCTACAATTGCTACAACTCACGTGGTACTCATGAGATCAAAGTTTCAGCTGAACACAGAGAACGATAGGGGCTTATAGTTTTGCCTCCCAACTTCTTACCTCAAGGGTAATGTCAACAATAATAATTCATGAATACTTACCTCCAAGTTGACATATGAATATAGATCTTTCCCTAGCATATGGCGTTAGCCAAGATAAAGGTGAAACAAGAAATTGGTGAAGATCACCATGAATCTTTCAAGGGCAAAAACTAAAGGTACAAGATAGGCCCTTCGTAGAGGGAATCAGAGGTTGTCATGCGCTTTTGAGGTTTGGATGCGTGTCCTCTTAGTGTGGAGGAACATCACTTTATATTGCCTCCTGTGATAAAGAACTTTATTATGCAGTCTGTCGCTTTTATGTCTTCCTCACCACAGGTTCGTACAAAGCTTATTTTCCACACACTAATAGATCATACATATTAAGGAGCAATTTTTATTGCTTGTACCGATGACAACTTACTTGAGGGATCTTATTCAATCCATAGGTAGGTATGGTGGACACTCATGGCAAAACTGGGTTGAAGGTTTATGGATGCACAAGTAGTATCTCTATTTGGTGCGGGAGTTTTGGCTAATATGAGGTGGAAGCAATCGTCACATGCTAAGGGATCTCTAATCATATAACATTGTTCAGAACCAAGCAAACACAATTCATTATGTTGTCTTCCTTGTCCAACATCTACTTCTAGGCATGTAATACTTTAGTGAGTGTTCACAATCATAGATGGTGTCAAGGATGATGTATTTATATGTGAACCTCTCCTTCTTTATCACTTCCTATTAATTGCAACAATGACCAAGGTGTACATTTGTCTACCCTCAACAAGTTTCAATCATCGTCCTTTTTATATGTGAAGCCATCACTTCCATAAGATCACAAAATGATCTTTCATGCTTTTGTTGTTTCTCGATCTTTTGATCATGGCAAGAGGCAAAGCCCTTCAACTAAGACACTCTTTATTATATGGCTCACGAGCTCGAATATATCGGGGGTGACACAAAGCCAAACTCAAGCCTAAAACACTAAGACTTTTATTCTCCTAGAGAAAGAGAAAACTGAAAAGGAACAAACTAAAACAAAGGTAAAGGCAAAAGATGTGATGGTGATACTATACCGGGGCAACTCCCCCAAGCTTGGCACAAGCCAAGGGGATTGCCCATACCCATGCTCAGTTGTCTTCCTTTGGAGGTGATGGTGGTGTAGTTGTTGCAATCTTTGATTCCAAGAGGGCCATTAATCTTTGATTTATGCCTTGGAGATCTGTGATATGTTTCTCCAGCAAAACAACTTCACGAGTGAGATAAGTATTACGAGCACGAGTTGTTTCACAAAACCTCAAGAGTTCAATCAAGGATGGAGACAGTAGGTGGAGGTAGGGTTGGAGGAAATCCACTTCTTCAACTTCTTCCTTGTTGAGCACAGATTGCACTTCGTCCCATGCCTGACTCTTCTCCTTTGTTTTGCCCTTGGTTTCTTTAGGTAGCCTTTCCCTGGCCTCCATGGCTTCCATCCTTTTTAGATCACCATATACTTCTCCATAGACTTGAGGGAGATTGTTCTCCCCCACAAATTCCTGAGACGACATCTTGCTCTAAATCTGCAGCAGAAAACAAGATCGAAACGAAAACAGAGGAAATCTGCGTAATACACAGGTCAGACCTTTCGGGAGAATATATAATGATTTTTTCCAGACCAGAAGGAGTACTCCACACAAAAACGGAGTCCGGGAGGCGCACGAGGTGGCCACAAGCCCTCCAGGCCCGGCCAGGGGGTAGGCCAGGCCTAGCAGGCTTGTCGCCTCCTCATGCACTTTCCGGACTACTTTAAAATTTTCTATTTTTTCAAAAAATCCAAAACGGAGGAAAATTGCTACACGAAAGGTGTTGGAGTCGTTTTACTTACCGAATCACATACCTCTTCATTTTCGGAGTCTGAAACAGGCTGATAAATATCCCTTGTGTACTCCTCCGGTGTTATGGTATTGATTATATTACTTTCAACATTTATTGGAGTACCTGAGATATAATGCTTGATTCTGTGCCCATTTACAACTCTCGGGCAATTACCTTCCGTGTTGTTGACCTTGATAGCACCAGAACGATATACTTCCTCAACAATGTAGGGACCTTCCCATTTAGAGAGAAGCTTGCCTGCAAAGAATCTTAAACGAGAGTTATATAGCAGGACATAATCACCTACATTGAACTCGCACTTTTGTATCCTCTTATCATGCCACCTCTTTACCTTTTCTTTGAACAACTTGGCATTTTCATAGGCCTGAGTTCTCCATTCATCAAGCGAGCTAATGTCAAATAACCTCTTCTCACCAGCAAGTTTGAAATCAAAGTTGAGCTCTTTGATTGCCCAATTAGCTTTATGCTCTAGCTCAATAGGTAGATGACATGCTTTACCGTACACCATTTTGTACGGAGACATGCCCATGGGATTCTTATAGGCAGCTCTATAAGCCCACAACGCATCATCGAGCTTCTTAGACCAATTCTTTCTAGACCTGTTGACAGTCTTTTGCAGAATCAGTTTCATCTCTCTATTGCTTAGCTCTACTTGACCACTGGACTGAGGGTGATAGGGAGACGCAATTCTATGGATGACATCGTACTTAGCAAGCGCTTTACGGAAAGCACCGTGAATGAAATGTGAACCACCGTCCGTCATTAGATATCTAGGGACTCCAAATCTTGGGAAGATAACCTCCTTAAGCATCCTGATAGAGGTGTTGTGATCAGCACTACTAGTGGGGATAGCTTCTACCCACTTATTCACATAATCTATAACAACTAGGATATGAGTACACCCGTTGGATTTTGGAAAAGGTCCCATGTAATCAAAGCCCCAGACATCAAATGGTTCAATGACAAGTGAATAGTTCATAGGCATTTCATGATGTTTACTAATATTACCTATTCGTTGACATTCGTCACAAGACAAGACAAACTTACAGGCATCCTTGAAGAGAGTGGGCCAATAGAAACCTGATTGCAATACCTTGTGTGCAGTTCTATCTCCCGCATGGTGTGCTCCGTAGGCCTCGGAGTGACACTTCTGTAGGATCTGTCCCTGTTCATGTTCAGGTACACAACGTCTAATAACACCATCTACTCCTTCCTTATAAAGGTGAGGATCATCCCAAAAGTAATATCTCAAGTCAAAGAAGAATTTCTTCTTTTGGTGGTACGTGAAACTAGGTGATATATATTTGGCAACGATATAGTTTGTATAATCAGCATACCACGGTGCACTTCGTGAAGCATTGATGACATTCAGTTTCTCATCGAGAAAGCTATCATCAATAGGTTGTGGGTCATCAAGAACGTTCTCTAACCTAGACAATTTTCTGCTACGGGGTTATCAACACCCTTCCTGTCGACAACGTGCAAATCAAATTATTGTAGCAAGAGAACCCATCTGATAAGTCTAGGTTTAGCGTCCTTCTTCTCCATGAGGTACTTAATAGCAGCGTGATCAGTGTGAGTAGTGAATTTGGAATCAACTATGTAAGACCTGAACTTTTCACATGCAAACACGACTGCTAAAAATTCCTTTTCCGTAGTAGCGTAGTTTCTTTGGGCACTGTCTAGAGTTTTACTAGCATAGTGAATAACATTCAACTTCTTATCAACTCTTTGCCCTAGGACAACACCAACAACATAATCACTAGCATCACACATAATTTCAAAAGGTAAGTTCCAATCAGGTGGGTGAACAATAGGTGCAGTTATCAAAGCCTTCTTAAATATTTCAAAGGCTTCCTCACAATCATCGTCAAAAACAAAATGGATATCCTTTTGCAAGAGATTGGTAAGAGGCCTAGAAATCTTAGAGAAGTCTTTAATAAACCTTCTATAGAAACCAGCATGACCAAGGAAACTTCTTATACCTTTGATATCTGTAGGGTATGGCATTTTCTCGATTGCATCAACCTTAGCCTTATCGACTTCAATACCTCTTTCAGAAATTTTATGTCCTAAGATGATTCCTTCATTAACCATAAAGTGGCACTTCTCGCAATTCAAGACAAGATTGGTGTGAGAACCTGTAATTTACTTCCAGACCCTCCTGTGTATATTTGTCAACCCCAGGATCATTGTTGACAACACAGTGAAATGGTATCATTGCACGATACGTAAAATTATTTTTAATACAAATTGCCACAAGGCATACATTGACAAATCTCTCATGACATTTATTACAATCAGAAAACAACGGAAAATACAATGCGTAGAGACTCCATCTCACCCATCGGTAGTCGATGTAGTCCACGTGACCTCACTCCTACGGATCACCATAGTAGTCGTAGTCATCACCTCCATCTTCATATAACTCTGTTGTCAACAAAAGTATTGCCATGAGTACATTACGTACTCAACATGCCTCCCTCGGAGAAGGTCCTAATAGCTACATGTGGCTTCAAAGGAAGGCTATATGGCTCATTTGCATAAATGCTAATTTTATTTCAAAACAATAGCATTTGGATAAAAGCAGTTTTTGATGAGAACATGTTTATATCCAAAGTAACTTTCATCAAAGTGAGGATCCTCGATCAACTCACACTCATAATAGGTTCCAATACTTGGGGCAAAGAGGGAATAAGCAAGACAGGTCCTGTATGTCAAGAAAGATTCATGTGTCGACCATGACCGTGGACACGGCTATTCCAATAGTTTTTACACTCTGCAGAGGTTATACACTTTACCCACACGACACAATCTCGTCTTGATGTCACCAGTGGCCGCTGGTCTAGTACACCATTTGGTATACCGGCAGGGAGATTGTGACGAGGTCTTTAGACTAGATTCCCCAAAGATGTGACATGCCCACCGGGTCTGACTAGCTTACTTGACCAAGCCAGTGCCCATATAGCATGTGGTTGTACTGTTTACACAATCTTCAAATCCAAAACTTATTAGGCCTCATGCGGCACGGATATTGCTCCCTTCACCTTGGGCAGCCAATCGCTCCTTCAATCCTTGATTCAGTTGTCGCTCGCGCCAGTATTCAGATGGTAATTTTCACCCAGAGTAGAAGAGGATAGAGAAGGTCAACAAGGCCAACTGGCCAGCTCAGTTAGAAGTTTCAAGTGTCAATGACTCAAAGGTCATTCAACAAAGCACCTATAGGTAATAAGCATGGCTAAGCATTTCTACTCTATCGGAATATTATATAGTTCTACTCAGGTGTCAAATGGATAGGCGACAAGCAGATCAAGGTAATGTGGCAATCGAGACGCTGGCTACAAGATTAAGAACATGCGTATTGTAACCATAAAACTCAATGCAATTTATAAAACATAGGATAAGTATGATCAAAGAAGGAGGCATGCCTTTGTTGTTGAGTCCTTCTTCAATAACCTATTGGTGTCCATGTCCAACATCGTCACTCCCTACTCGTTGTAAGGATAGCAAAAGACAAACAATAAATACCAAAGCAATAAATTCTAAATAGCATCCAAAACAACAATAAGAGTGGATGGGTAGCAAGATATTGATCAAGATGGATATTTCGATATGAGGTAGCACGATAGGAAGTTAAGAGATAGGATTCAACAAAGGGAAATGGTTAGGTTGACACGACTAACGAAGTCTTGGAGATAAGGACTAACGTTCCGATACGAATTATGCTACTAGCACTAGGAAACTGCCATATAGTAATCACAATGGCAAGAACAAACATGGAATGGAACCACCCTATGCATTTAAGCACACAATCACAACATGACATGATAATGTAAAAGTTGAACTCAAATAAATACAATTCATGATTGTTAAAGCATCCTAACATTTGCATTACCTATATAATCATTCAAAAGAAAGTAATCTATATGACAACCAAATCAACATTATAAATTATGCTAGTTAAGCAATCAAACATCATTCAATAACATGAATTGAAATGATCTAGGTCTAGCCCTAACCATACTAAACCATATATCTCCAATATGACAAACCAAACATATGTTGACTACTATAACAAGTTAAACAACACATATGATCAAAGCACAACTCTACTAACATGACATATGACTCGTCCTAAGCGTACGATGAGTCATAACAACATGTACACGCATAAAACTAGCATGAGATGAAATTTAACATATGAAAGCAACAAGTACTAGGCAACTATAACACATTGATCATCATAAAACAAGAAATATGTCTTGCATGGATGATGGTTATACATGCAATAATAGATACACATGTATAACTCTAAGCATGGATGATTATCACACGATATGCTAAACTATGATACTAGTAGAATACAACTCTCAACAATGAGATACCTTAGTTGATATCACCTAACATGATGATCAGGTAAGGAACTATCACCAACCCTACATACTACTTATGACATGTACAAACATGGAAGCATGCAATTAGCACATGACAATAGCATGCTAGTTATGACATATAACAATACGACATCTCATACTATGCATGTAGGGAGGTTCAACAATTGAATCATGCCACCAACAATATGAGGAAGTATACTATCATAACATAAGTAACAAGATGACATGAATTTCTATGTAGTACAACCTAAACATGTGAATACATAGATAAACAACTTAAGATTGATCTAATACATGAAATAAAAAATCATGGCAAGATTGTAAATATATGTGATCATAAACTATTATCATGTAAATCTACAAAGTGAAGCCTAACCTCATAATATAGTATAAACTAGCTATTTAAAGACATGAAATAATACAACTAACCTATACTAGACATGCACGACTAAATGTTAGCCGACCAATATAAATATATAGATAACTCTAAATATTTATAAAGATTGAATGGCAATTAACTATATGCAACAACCAATGATTAACCTTGGCTTCGTTTAGCTTATAGTAACTCTAAAACAATATCAACTTACTCAAAAATCTAATATAACATAACATGCTCATGATAACTAGTAAATAAAAAATTAAATATATAACACATATGATTAGATAAGCGCTAACCTACAACATGCCATGACTTCACACATAAACAATCACATAAGCAACATGATTGAGACAGAATATATGGAACAATCTAATATATTCGCCATGTTAAACAAAAATAAATTAAATCAAAAGATAAATTATTCTAGCGATTAAACAAAGGAAACAATGAAAATTCTATGCAACTATAAGCATGACGAACATTATCAAAGTTGTGTGCGCATGCACAAGAGAGGACTATAAAACTAAAATAAATAAGTAAATTATATCCTTACAAACATGGTAATAATTCACAACACATGTACGTGTTTATATCCTACGACTACTTACAGCATCAAAGAAAAATAACACATGAAATAATATATTCAAAAACTTTCAAAAACTATAACCCATAAAAATAAATAAATCTAGCAAGTCACTTGCCACATCAAAAGTTATGAGAGCCATATCACGAACACATGAATTATAACATATTACAGCAAAATTCACCCCTAAACTACCACACATGTGATAATTCATAATACCTATCACAAACATATATCACACTATTTAGTAGATCAAACGGAATATAAGCTAAATATACAAAATACTAAACATGCCAAAAATTCATAAAAGAAACTACACAAGCATAAGACACGAGTATATGTTGTAACACAAATTATCGATCAATACGTACAACTATTTTCAAATAACTACAACCAGTAAAAAATTCTACAAGTCACTTGCTACAAAAATAATAACGTAAAACATTTCGTAAAATAAAATAATATACTCACAAGTGAATTTTACCGAATTCAAAACACCCTGTGATATTCGGCGTAATCGACTAAAATAAAATGTACGCTAAACTGAATTGTTCAAACAAGTAATCTAACGCCTCCACTCGGTTTCTATGGTCATAGAAAGGATTTCATATGTTGGACATGAATTCATATGACGAGTAGAAACTAAAGAAACTTCATGATGTCATGGCATGGCACCAATTTGGATGCGCACGGACAACTAGAGATATAGACCCAATTATGATGTCTAGGAGATACACTCTGTGATGTTGAGAAGGCGTGCAAGAGGAATTGGATAGAGACTCAACGAGCATGAAGATACAAAGCGATGAACTCGATGAACAGTGTACGCGTACATGCAGAATTCTTCATGTGTGGTGGACGGATCGCGTTATTTCTTCTCTGAATGGAGCTGCCACATGGAGGAGAATGTTTTGGCGCAAGGGCATGGATGGGGATGGCCTCCTTCATCGGGATCGAGTACAAGCGTCCATAAAGCAGCAGTAGTTCAAGGAGAGATGATGGGAGAACGAGGAAGGGAGAGGCAGAGGTTGGTGCGGGAATTGGAAGAGGAGCTCGGGGCACACATATATATAATCACAGGTTGTGAAATGCTTGAGATCCATGGAAGTTATAAGAGTGCACGAGAGTGGTTGTACGTTCCTCTTCTCTGTACGTAGATGTGTGTGACAGCCCGAGACCGACGTTCCAGAAGATTCCCTTTCCTTTCCGTTTTCGTCATGTGATTAGTTTTATTTGTCGCATCATCATCGCATCATGCGCATCATCCGCATTGCATCGGCATCTCCGTTGCCGTCAGTTTTCAAAAGTTGCATCCGTTGTTAGTTGCCGGTTTTCGTCGTTGTTCCTTCTGAGCCCGACCACATATGCACACGCCCGCGGCACCGTCGTAACCCTGTTTTTAAAGCGTGTATAAAACTTTCTCCGATTGAGCTGGAATTTGTCGTGCGGTATTATTTTTATATAGGTAGGCCGCCTGTCAAGTTTCGTCGCAATCGGAGACCGTCTGGTACCCGAACGGTCGACCGTAGCGGCACCGTATTCGGTCTACCGTCGGACGTTTGTCGGTGTTTTATAATTCGTTGCCGCGCCGCCGGTTCTCCGACTTGTCTCCGGTAAACCACCCTACACGGCCACGTACCCATTCCCATGTTCGGAATTATCCGATTCCGACTGCGCGGTTGGATCCGGAACGCGATTCCGGGTAACCTAGCCCCTTTTTCTCTATAAATACGCCCCTCCTAATTTTAGACAGCCTCCCTCAAATCCCTCCTTATTTTCCGCGCCCACCTACCCCTAACCCTAATTTTCCCACCTCTCTCTCCTGCCCCACCGCCGGGCCCGCCTGAGCCCGCGCGCGGCCCGCCCGAGGCCCATCTGCGCGCCGCCTCCCCGCTGCTCCTCCTCGCAACAGCCCATGCCTCCTTGCCGCCGGGGCTCGTCCCTCCATCGCCGGTAGCTCGCCAGAGCCCCGCGCCGTCCTCTGCGAGGGCCGCCTGTCGGAGTCCCTACTCCCGTCGAGCCCCCCACTCCTGCCCGAAGTTCCTGAGGCCTGCAACCGCGAGCCGCCGGACCGAGCCGCTCCTTGCGCCGCCGTCTGAGCGCCGGCCGCCTTGTGCCCGCCGTCCCCGCCGCCGGGAACGGGTCCCCGGTGCCCGGATCCGCTCAAGGCCGGCCGGATCTGGCCTCCCTCACTGGCGCGAGCCCCCGCGCCAGATCCCTGAGCCGCGCCGCCTCGTGCCCAGATCGGGAGCAGAGGAGGATGATGACCCCAGGCGCAGCGCTCGCCAACACCACGTGGGCCGGCCTCCCGCGCCAGCGCCGCCTCGGCCTAGCTCGGCCTACCCCGCGTGACCGGCCCGCTCCAACCACCGACCAGGCCGGCCTCCTCCCCAAGCCCATCAACGGCCGGTCCATGTGGCCACGTGGGTCAGTCCTATTCCCCGTCGCCGGCGTCTATTAGTGCTTTAGCGCATGCCTCTGTTTCGGCCCGTTAGCTAGTTAGGGCACGTAGCTGTTTTTTTTTCGTCGAGCGTTTATTCTTTTCCAGAAACTATGCTTGTTTTTCAAACGCCCGTAGTTTATTAACCGTTAGTCGGATCGAGGTGTATTTCATATGGTTTTGGGGTAGCTTCGCAGGTAGAACACGATTTCACAACTTGCATATTTGTTTGACGCTGTTTGATGTGTCGTATGCCTAGATTTACGTGCTGACCCAATAGTATATTGCCCGTGTTTAGTTTTCGTGCGTGTCCGGATAGCCTGTATGCCTTAGATTAAATGCCTATGCTTTAGGAACTATTTTTCCGTGTATTTTAGAGCGGTCACTCGTATTTTTTGCGTGTAGGGATTGCCGCTAGATTATTTTCCCGTATATAGGTTACTTTCTCGCATTTTCGTGTGGCTTTATTTTGTTGTGCAACCCCACTTATTTTATATGTTTCCGGGGTAGAAAAACCCATTGGACTTTTCTGTGCAATTAGTTTTAGTTTTTGAGGAAGTTAGTTCGCGAGATATTTCGCTAAGTTGCCTTTTGTTTAATTCGTAGGATTTATTCCGTGCCTCGTTTGAATTAGTTGTCAACTAGGGAGTTATTCTTAGATGCTTTGTCTAGTCCCTGGTATTTAGTTGCAATAGAAATGTATGTTTAGGGGTGGTTTGATTGCTCTCAAGTTGCTAGAAATAGTGCTGATTTGGAGGAGCTGAAATATTTCTAAGTCTGAAATCTGTTATATTTTGTTGCTGTCTTGTCTTGCTTGCATCTTGTGTTCTGTAGCTCTTTTGAGGTTGGTCCAATGCAGTTAGTTGTACCCCTTGTGTTTCTCTAGCATGCTGTAAATTTTCATGTCATTTGGTGTCATGTAGCTATAGGTTTTGCTGCTGTCAATATTGCTTCAGATCGAAAACTGCACTTTCATGAGGTGTAATTTTCACTAAGTCTGAAATGGTGTGTGAGATGCCATTTTGTGTCTTCTTTTCCTAGTGCTCCTTGCTACCGTGTTAGTTGTTGTTAGTTGTTTGTAGTAGTGCGTCTTGCCCTCTTTCGTTCCATGCCTTGCTTGAGTTTATCGGAGTTGTGTAGCTCGTAGTTGTGGGGCGTAGAATATGCTATGTGGCTGATTTTGGTAGATTGTAGTCATTTCTTGCTTTGCTCGTAGTTTTTGAACCGTAGCTCCGATTTGATCGTGTCCTACATGAATCTTGCTTAGAATCTCGTGTAGTTTCATTTTCTCTTGCTGGTTGTTTGTTTTGAAGTGCTCGTGACCGCGGTTGCACACATATTGCACACATGCCATCATATCTTGCGGTGCTTGTAACTTTTGATCCATAGCTCCGTTGGAGATGATCTCTATGTGTAGATTGCTTGAAATGACGCGTAGAACCACGAGAACCTATTTGTTTTTCTGTTTAACAACTAATTAAATGTGTTAACTCAGATCTGGACAGAATTGTAAATTAACATGTGAGGTCGTCTCGGAGATGCTATATGTCATTTCCGACCTCACTTAAAATGTCTAGATAGGTAGTTTAATTTCCGCTTCACCTCTTGCATGTTTGAAAACATTAATATTGCCGTGTAGATAACCGGGAGTGAACTAAATAATTCCTATGTGGAGTTTCGTCAATATGCAACCCGTTGCATATTGAACTTCACTTAATGTGTAGTGTTTGATTGTGTGAAGTGGCATGCCGTGTCTTGCATGTATTCAGCTGCTCATGCATCATATGTGTTGTGCATCATGTGGTGAACATCGTGTGTTGATTTGTGTTTCCGGTTGGCTTCGTCTCGGTAGAGTTCCGCAAGCGTGTCGGATGTGAGGACCCGTTCGACTACGTCGATTCGTCTGCTTCACGGAGGCATTCTTCTTCCAAGCGGGATCTCAGGAAAGATAATCATTTCCCCGGATACCATTACTATCATTTCCATGCTAGTTTCTCGCTTCTGTCGTTATGTCTCGTTGCCTACCACATGTTAAATATCAGCCTCTCAACAATGCCATGAATCATTCAACCTGTTCAACCTAGCAAACCACTGATTGGCTATGTTACTGCTTGCTTAACCCTGTGTTAGAGTTGCTAGTTGCAGGTGCAGTTGATTCCATGTGAAAGCATGGGTTCCTCGTTATATCACCATATTAATGCTATTTAATTTAATGGACCTATATACTTGGTAAAAGGTGGAAGGCTCGGCCTTTCTAGCCTGGTGTTTTGTTCCACCTTTGCCCCCTTAGTTTCGGCTACCGGTGTTATGTTCCATAAATGAGCGCTCCTAACACGATCGGGGTTGTTATGGGGACCCCTTGATAATTCGTTTTAGATTAAAGCTGGTCTGGCAAGGCCCAACTTTGGTACTACATTTGCCTAAACACCTAATAAAATTGCATAGGGACTTTCCGGACCCCGAGGATAATTCAATCAACCCCCGGGCCAGTGCTCCGCATGAGTGTTGGTCCAAATTGGCAGACTACGGGGCCACCGCGGGGCAACCCGAGGTTTGGTTCTCCTAGTGTGACCCATCCGTCGTGTCCTGAGAACGAGATACGCGGCTCCTATCGAAATCGTCGACACGTCGGGCGGCCTTGCTGGATTAGTTTTACCTTTGACGGAATATCTTGTGCATCGGGATTCCGGTGATGCTTTGGGTAATCTCAGAGTTGACGTTTTCCACTAGGTAATCCGACGAGATCGCGAGCTTCGTGATTGAGGATTTCTATGCGGCTTGTGGTAATTTGTGATGGACTAGTTGGAGCACCCCTGCAGGGTTAAATCTTTTCGGAAAGCCGTGCCCACGGTTATGTGCCAACGTGGAAGCTTTGTTTAACACTGGTTCTAGATAACTTGAAGTTAATTTAATTAAAATATTCCAACTGTGTGCGTAACCGTGACTGTCTCTTTCGTGAGCTCCTTCTCCGATCGAGGACACGGTGTGGTTATGTCTGACGTAGGTAGGTGTTTAGGATCATTCATTTGATCATCAGTAGATCGCGTTCTCTATGCGTAGATCTTTCCCCTCTTATTTTCTTGTACTCGTAAGTTTAGCCACCAAATATATGCTTAGCCGCTGCTGCAACCTCACCACTTAACCATGAGATACCCATTAAGCTTTGCTAGTCTTGATGCCTTTGGAAATGAGATTGCTGAGTCCCCTGTGGCTCACAGATTACTACAACACAAGTTGCAGGTACAGATAAACGTTACTTGATGCGAGCGCGTTGATTGTTCATTTGGAGTTGCTTCTTCTTCTTCTTCATCATCGATCTAGGATGGGTTCTAGGCCGGCAGCCTGGGATAGCAAGGATGGATGTCGTTCTTATTTTCCTCGTTTGTTTTCGTCCGTAGTCGGACCCTGCTCTTACTCTTGATGAATATGTAATGTACTGATGTGACTCTGATGTAGCTTGTGGCGAGTGTAAGCCAACTCTGTATACATATCTCTTCTTTTCAGTACATGTACTTGTAACGATATCCATTCTTGCGACACGACGAGATGCGCTTCTTTCCCTGACGAGGCCTTCATGCCAAATTGAGGATAGGGTCGCATCTTGGGCGTGACAATGTGCGTGTACGTTTCTTCTTCTTGCATTTTAGAGTGACTGGATGAAGGAGATGAAGTGCCAGGGGCTGGCGTTGGGGATGTGCAAAAGAAGATAGATAGACAGAGAGAGAGAGAGGGAAGTAAAGGAGGAGGCAGTGATGAGTGTGACCGTTCCATATGTGTGCGTGTGCGTGTGCGTGTGCATGAGGTTTCTGTGCATACGTGAGGAAGAAGAAAGGTTCAGCCAATGCTTGAAGGAAATGGGGTAAGGGCCTAGGTGAAAAGGAAAATAGAGAAGGAGGAGGAAAAAAAATAGGCCTAAGCCCATTCAGATTGGAAAAGAGGAAATACTAGAAACAGAGGTAGGCTTCTCACACGAATACGCAGAAATGATGTTGTGTTAGGGGTTTTGGTCCATGGAGTGAGCGATGGAAAAAATTATATTTCCTTTTAGGGAAATATATAAAATGAATAAATTCTTAATAAAACTCCAATGTACTTAGAAAAACAAGAAAAGGCAAAGGCACACAAATTAATATGCCGAAGAAGAGAAATAAAGCACGATAAAAAAATAAACCTAAATTTTAATTTAGGTTCGCATTAGTTCAAATTATAACATCCAAATCATAAATACACAATTTAAGCTTTTGCATTCACTAAAATAAACGAAATTTTCTCGCCCTCATATTTGGAAAACTTTTTCTCAAACATTCCCAGAATCGGGATGTTACAGATCTACCCCCCTTAAAACAAATCTCGTCCCCGAGATTTAGGCTGACTAAACAGAATGGGTTTGGATAATGTTCGTCTTCGACACGGTCCTTCTCACAAGATTCTGGAATCACAGTTCATTTTGATCTTGGTTAGAGCAACTTCAGGATCTTGATTGGGATACTTCTCTCGTCGAAGTCCATTCTAGCATGATCAAGGTTTGCAAATAGTCCTTCCATCTTGGAGCCGGTGATGCCATAGCTTTTCTGATTGGTTGATCACTCTTCGATCAAGTTATTCTTCTTTGGGTCAAGATTTGGTGCGGATAAACTCATTGCTTCTTCCTTCAGATTAAACTTGATGGTAGGTGTACTAAAGGTCTTCAAATCTTCATCTTCGTTCCAAATGAAGGTTTTCAATCTTTGACCATGACACAATCACCCTCTACTACCCCCCTTAAAATAGGTTTTCCATTGGTTCATTTAGCTAGCCAACCTCCAAACTGGTTGATGCAACTTTTCTCACATTGGTTTATTTTGCTAACCAACCTCCAAGCTGGTTGATGCAACTTTGCTCATCTCAGGGTTACCTCCAGGGTTTGTAGAGAAGAGGGAAAGAGCATAAGATGAGTAATAGAATCCTAGCAAAGTGGAGATACCCCAGAAGAAAAACAAAACACCAAGATAACCATGAAGATGTCCAAATAAAATTCAAAAGCAAATGATTTTTGCAAATACGGTTTTAGTAAGTCTGCACACGAAAACATCAAAAGAAAATATGCAGACAATACACACACAAAAAGGTTTTGCGTCTACAAGCTACGAGTTTATCACTACAAGTGTGTTAACCAACCTAAGCCTATATGGAAGGTCACATCATAACTTGGGGTAGATCATCAACGTTGACGATTGAAGCATCTTGGACCGTTGTTGACTTCTTGAGTTCTCGATGTACCTTCTCTTGGCAATATGTTGCTACTCGAAGCTTTAGGGGTTGAAGTTGTGTTAAAATTCTTGGCACGTCTTGTGGAGCTTCTGACATTTCAACACCATGGACAGGGAAAAGGTTTCACATACTATAAAGAAGATGGTAGAGAAGTAGAGTTTAAAATTCAAATAAGTAAGATGAGATGAGAAGAGCAATAGTGAAGAAGAAGAGTATGAAAATATTTCTTTTGAAAATAGTTTCTTATGAAATTATTTTCTAAGGCTTTCCATTTCTTATGAAATAACTACATTGACTTCTAAAGGAGGAGGATATTTAAACCTCTTCTCTTTGGTGAGATCAACATGAGCAGAAAATGATTCACACAATGAAGCTACTATCTCAGAGTCAAGTCCATACTTAGCGCTAAAGTCACAAAAAGTATTTGTTTCAACAAAGGATTTAATGCAATCAAACTGGAAATTAATACTTGACTCCTTACCTTTTTCAAGATCCCAATCTTCAGAGTTCTGTTTAATTCTCTCCAATAAATTCCATTTGAAGTCAATATCTCTCTTCATAAAAGAACCGGTACAAGAAGTGTCAAGCATGGTGCGATCATCATGAGAAAGCCGAGCATAGATGTTCTGAATGATAATTTCTCTCGAGAGCTCATGGTTGGGGCATGAATATAACATTGATTTAAGCCTCCCCCAAGCTTGAGTGATGCTTTCTCTGTCACAAGGCCAAAAATTATAAATATAATTCCGACCACGATGTACTAAATGCATAGGATAAAACTTTTGATGAAATTTCAATTTCAACCGATTGTAGTCCCATGATACAGTATCATCACATAGCCTATACCATGTCAATGCCTTATCCTTCAAAGATAAAGGAAAGAACTTCTTCTTGACCTCATCCTCGGGCAAACCTGCAAGCTTAAATAAACCACAAACTTCATCTACATAGATTTGATGCAAGTCTGGATGTGATGTTCCATCTCCTGTAAAAGGATTAGCCAGCAGTTTCTGAAGCATACCCGAAGGAAATTCAAAGCAAATATTTTCAGTAGGTGCAGCAGGTTGAGGGGCAACTATTTTTGCTTCCATTTGAGGTGAAGATACCCCGAACAAGCCCCTCAAAGGATTAGTATCCATAGTGACAAGTGACAATAAATTTCAGCACACTATATGAATGTTTCCTTACCAAGTTCCACTTACCAAAGGCGGTTCACTCCCCAGCAACGACGCCATAAAAGAGTCTTGATGACCCACAAGTATAGGGGATCTATCATAGTCCTTTATATGAGTAAGAGTGTCGAACCCAACGAGGAGCAGAAGGATCTGACAAGTTGTTTTCAGCAAGGTAAAATCTGCAGGCACTGAAATTATCTGTAACAAGTAGTTGTGTGGTGAGATGATTCGTAGCAAGCAACAAGTAACAAAATTAGCAACGGTGCAGAAAAGTGGCCCAATCCCTTTTGTAGCAAGGGACAAGCCTGGACAAAGTCTTATAGGAGGAAAAACGCTCCCGAGGACACACGAGAATTTCTGTCATGCTAGTTTTCATCACGTTCATATGATTCGCGTTCGTTACTTTGATAGTTTGATATGTGGGTGGACCGGCTCTTGGGTACTGCCCTTACTTGGACAAGCATCCCACTTATGATTAACCCCTCTCGCAAGCATCCTCAACTACGAAAGAAGAACTAAGACAAAGTCTAACCATAGCATTAAACTAGTGGATCCAAATGAGCCCCTTACGAAGCAACACATAGACTAGGGTTTAAGCGTCTGTCACTCTAGCAGCCCATCATCTACTTACTACTTCCCAATGCCTTCCTCTAGGCCCAAATAATGGTGAAGTGTTATGTAGTCGACGTTCACATAACACCACTAGAGGAAAAACAACATACAACACATCAAAATATCGAACGAATACTAAATTTACATGACTACTATTAGCATGACTTATCCCATGTCCTCAGGAACAAAAGTAACTACTCACAAAGCATAATCATATTCATGACCAGAGAGGTAATGAGTAGCATCAAGGATCTGAACATAAACTCTTCCACCAAGTAATCCAACTAGCATCAACTACAAATATTAATTAACACTACTAGCAACCTTATAGGTACCAATCGAAGTCGTGAGACGGAGATTGGTTACAAGTGATGAACTAGGGGTTGGCGATGAGATGGTGCTGATGAAGATGTTGATGGTGATGAGTCCCCTCCAACAAGAGGAGCGTTGGTGATGAAGATGGTGACAATTTCCCCCTCCGAGAGGGAAGTTTCCCCGGCAGGATCGTCCTGCCAGAGCTCTAGATTGATTCTGCTCAAGTTCCGCCTCGTGGCGGCGGCGAATCCTCCAAAAAGCTCCCCTTTGATTTTTTTTTCCAGAAGAAACCCTTCATATAGCAAAATATTAGCGCCGGAGGGGCAATAGGGGGCCCACAAGCCCCCTTGGCCCGGTCAAGGAGGTAGGCCGGGCCTGGCAGGCTTGTGGCCTCCAAGTGGCGCCCCTCTCGTACTTCTTCCGCCCAGTATTTTTTATATATTCCCAAGAAATTCCACGTTGATTTTCATGGATTTTGGAGTTGCGCAGAATAGGCATCTCAAACTTGCTCCTTTTTCAGGCCAGAATTCCAGCTGCCGGCATTCTCCCTCTTCATGTAAACCTTGCAAAATAAGAGAGAAAAGGCATAAGTATTGTATCGCGAAGTGAAATAACAGCCGAGATAGCAATAAATATCAAAATGAAAGCATGATGCAAAATGGACGTATTAGGCACTGGATCAATATGTTAGAACCAAAAATAGTATAAAGAGTTGCCAAAAGTATATGAAAGTTGTAGAATATTGGCATGAAACAATAAAAAATTATAGATACGACGGAGACGTATCAATTATCAATACGTTGGAAACGTATCACCAATCACCATCCAGCAAGCCTTCAAAGGAATTACTCACTCCCGGTGGTGATCATCATGATGGTGTTCATGGAGAAGGGTTGGTGATGATGACGTCGAGGAACCCCCCTCTCCGGAGCCCTAAATAGACTCCAGATAAGCCCTCTCGAGGGAGAACATGATATGGCAACGGCTCCATCTCGTAAAGCATGATGAAAACTTCTCTCCAATTATTTTCTGTGGCATAGGAATTTATAGGACTGAAATTACGGTTTACGAAGCCACGAGGTGGACCCAAGCCATCAGGGCACGCCTAGGGGGTGGGCGTGCCATGGTGGCTTGGCAGCGATAGGTTCCCCTCTGTGGTGGATTGGAATTAGGGTTTCATCTAATTTCAAGAACTTTTTTCTGCACACAGTAAAGCAACACCATGGTAGTGTTGTGAATATGCCCTAGAGGCAATAATAAAATATTTATTATTATATTTCCTATTTCAAGATAATCGTTTATTATCCATGCTAGAATTGTATTGAATGAAAACACAAATACATGTGTGGATATATAGACAAAACAATGTCCCTAGTGAGCCTCTAGTTGACTAGCTCGTTGATCAAAGATGGTTAAGGTTTCCTAGCCATATACAAGTGTTTTCACTTGATATCAGGATCACATCATTAGGAGAATGATGTGATGGAGAAGACCCAAATTATTAACGTAGCATATGATCGTGTTATTTTGTTGCTATTGTTTTCTGCATGTCAAGTATACATTCCTTTGACCATGAGATCTTGTAACTCACTGACACCAGAGGAATGCCTTGTGTGTATCAAACGTCGCAACATAACTGGGTGACTATAAAGGTGGTCTACAGGTATCTCCGAGGGTTTCCATTGAGTTATCATGGATCAAGACTGCGATTTGTCACTCCGTATGACAGAGAGGAATCTCGGGGCCCACTCGGTAATACAGTATCACAAACAAGCCTTGCAAGCACTGTGACTAAAGAGTTAGCCACGAGATCTTGTATTACGAAACTAGTAAAGAGACTTGCGAGTAACTAGATTCAAATAGGAATGGAGATACCGACGATCAAATCTCGGGAAACTAACATAGTGAAGGACAAAGGGAATGGTATACGGGATTAACTTAGTCCTTGACATAGAGGTTCAAGCGATAAGATCTTCGTCGAATATATATGATCCAATATGGAATCCATGTCCCGCTATTGGATATTGACCGGAGAGTGTCTCGGTCATGTCTACATAGTTTTCGAACCCGCATGGTCTGCACACTTAAGGTTCAGTGGCATTTCAATATAGTTGAATTATTGATGTTGGTAACCGAATGTTGTTCGGAATCCCATATGAGATCTCGGATTTCACGAGGGTTTCCGGAATGGCTCGGAGACGAAGATTGATATATAAAAAGTATCTGTTTGGCTTCTCGAAGGTTTTCGGGCATTACCGGTAAAGTACCGGGAGTTCCATCGGGAGGGGCCACCCACCTGGGAGAGAACCAAAGAGGCCCAAGGGTGGTGGACCAGCTCTTAGTGGGCTGGTGGCAAGCCCAAGAAGAGCCACTTCGGCAGAAGAAGTAGAAAAGGAAAGGAGAGGTGGGAAAACCAAATTGGGGAAGGAGGACACCACCTTCCAAGTTGTGTTGCAGGACTCCTCCCTATCCTCTTGCGCCGGCCGAACCCTAGGGATTTTCCCTAGGGCGCCACCCCACCCTCCCACCTGTATAGAGTGGATGTGAGAGAGGCTTTTGGCACCACCAACCCATAGTGCAGCCCGCTCTCCCTCCACCACTTCCTGACAACCCGTAGCTAGTTCGGTACGGCATGACGAAGCCGTACCGGAGTAGCTTCACCAACATCACCGCCACGCCGTCGTGTTGCCGGAGAATTCAGCCACCTCTTCGTCTCTCTTTCTGGATCATGAAGGTGGAGATCATCATCGAGCTGTACGTGTGCTGAACGCGGAGGTGCCGCCCGTTCGGTACTAGATCAGGATGTTGTTCGTGGGACGCTTGCGATTCGGATCGCAAAGACGTTCGAGTACATTAACCATGTTTCTTAACTCTTCCCTCTTAGCGATCTACAAGGGTATGTGGATGCGATCTCTTCTGTCGTCAATGATCATCACCATGATAGGTCTTGCGTGTGCATAGGAAATTTTTTGTTTCCCATACGACGTTCCCCAAAAGTGGCATCATGAGCTAGGTTCATGCGTAGATGATATGTCGAGTAGAACACAAAAGAGTTTGTGGGTGTTGATGTCAAATTAGCTTCCCTCCTTAGTCTTTTCTTGATTCAACGATATTGTTGGATTGAAGCGGCCCAGATCAATATTACTCGTACGCTTGAGAGAGACCGGTTTCGTCGACTAACATGCAACTTGTCGAATAAACATGACTCGAGGGTGTCTGTTTCTTCAACTTTAGTTGAATTGGATTTGACAGAGGCGGTCCTTGGAGAAGGTTAAATAGCAGTTTTCATATCACCATTGTGGCTTTGCGTAAGTAAGATGCGATCATACTAGATACCGATAGCTGCCACGTAAATTTTGCAACAACAAATTAGAGGACGTCTATCTTGTTTTTGTAGGGTATGCATGTGATGTGATATGGCCATAGACATGATATGATATATTGGATCTATGAGACGATCATGTTGTAATAGTTGAAATACCGACTTGCACGTCGATGCTACGGCAACTGGCAGGAGCCATAGGGTTGTCTTTATTTATTTTGGGCTTGGTGATGCTTTGCTTTATCGCTAGTAGTAGCTTTAGTAGTAACAACATAGTTAGCGTGACAACCTCGATGGAAACACGATGATGGAGATCATGATCATGGAGATCATGGTGTGGTGCCAGTGACGATGGAGATCATGCCGGTGCTTTGCTGACGGAGATCAAAAATCACAAGTTCATGGCCATATCATGTCACTTATGATTTGCATGTGGTGTTAATCCTTTTATGCACCTTATTTTGCTTAGGACGACGGTAGCATTATAAGGTGATCCCTCACTGAAATTTCCAGATAAAATTGTGTTCTCCCCGACTGTTCATCCTTGTGATAGTTCATCATTTCGAGACACCACGGGATGATCAGGCTTGATAGACTCCACGTTCACATAAACGGGTACAAAACAATTGCACACGTGGAACAGTCAGGTTAAACTTGACGAGCCTAGCATGTTCAGACATGTCTTCGAAACACAAGAGACCGAAAGGTCGAGCATGAATCATATAGTTGATATGATCAACATGGAGATGTTCACCATTGAAAGTAAATTCAACTCATGTGATGATCAGACTTAAGTTAGTGAATTTGGATCATGCGGCACTCGAATGACTAGAGGGATTTCACTTTGAGTGGGTGTTTATTAGTAATATGATTAGCTAAACTCAATTATCTTGAACATAGTCTAAGTAATCTTTGCAAAATTTTATGTTGTAGATCAATGGCTCGCGCATTAGCAACCCGGAATTTTAATGTTGTCCTAGAGAAAGCTAAGCTGAAAGAAGATGGAAGCAACTTTGTTGATTGGGCCCGTAATCTGAGGTTTCTCCTCATGGCTACTCAAAAAAAATATGTCCTTGATGCGGCGCTAGGTGATACACCACCCAAAACAGACACTCAAAACATTATGAACTTTTGGCAGTCACGTAAGGATGACTACTCATTAGTTCAATGTGCAATGTTGGATGGCTTAGAACCGGGACATCAAAGACATTTTGAATGTTGTGGAGCATATGAGATGTTCTAGTAATTGAAGTTTATATTTGAGAAGAATGCCCGGATCGAGAGGTATGTAACCTCCAATATGCTTGCAAAATGGAGGAGAATGGGTCTGTCAGTGAACACATACTTAGAATGTATGTGTACTCTAACCGTCTAGCTGAGTTGGAGATTCCTCTCCCGCAAGAGTCTATCACTGACAGAGTTCTTCAGTCACTGCCACCTAGCTATAAGAGCTGCGTGTTGAACTGTAACATGCAAGGGATGAATAAGTCAGTCGCCGAGCTGTTTGCGATGCTGAAAGTCACTGAGTCAAAAATCCAGAAAGAACATCAAGTGTTGATGGTCAATAAGACCACTAGTTTCAAGAAAAACAACAAGGGCTAGAAGGGTAACTCCAAGAAAGTAGCAAGCCTGTTGCCCCTCCAACAAAGAAACCCAAGGCTAGACCCAAGCTGGAAACTGAGTGTTATTATTGCAAGGGGACTCGTCACTCAAAGCGAAACTGTCCCAAGTATCTGGACGATAAGAAGGCGGCCAACGCCAAACAAGGTATATTTGATATACATGTTATTCATGTGTACCTCACCAGATCTCGTAGTAGTGCGTGGGTATTTGATATCGGTTTTGTTGCTCACATTTGCAACTCGAAACAGGACTTGTTGAATAAATGAAGGATGGCGCAGGATGAAGTGACGATGCATGTGGGAAATGGTTCCAAGGTTTATGCAATCGCCGACGACATGATCTCACTTCAGTTACCATCGGGATTAGTGATGAATCTAAACAAATGTTATTTAGCCCTGCATTAAGCATGAACATTATATCTGGATCTTGTTTATTGCGAGACGGTTACTCATTTATGTCAGAGAATAATGGTTGTTCTATTTATATGAGTAATATATTTTATGTTCATGCACCCAATGTGAGGGGTTTATTCATGTTGAATCTCGATAGTGATGATAGACATATAGATAACATTGAGACCAAAAGATGTAGAGTTGATAATAATGGCGCCACTTTCTTGTGGCACTGCCGCTTAGGTCATATTGGTGTAAAATGCATGAAGAAACTCCATGCTATTGGTATTTCGAAGTCACTTGATTTTGAATCACTTGACACATGCGAACCATGTCTCCTGTGCAACAAGACTAAGACTCCGTTCTCCAGAACAATAGAGCGTGCAAGTGACTTCTTGGAGATCATACATACTGATGTGTGCGGACCGATGAGCATAGAGGCACGCAGTGGATACCGTTATTTTCTCACCTTCACTAATGATTTGAGTAGATATGGTTATACTTACTTAATGAAGCACACAAGTCCGAAATGTTTGAAAAGTTCAAACAATTTCAGAGTGAAGTTGAAAATGATCGTGACAAGAAGATCAAATTCCTACGATCTGATCGAGGAGGTGAGTATCTGAGTTACGAGTTTGGTGCTCACTTAAGACAATGTGGAATTGTTTCACAGTTGACACCACCTGGAACACCACAGCGTAATGATGTGTCTGAACGTCGTAATCGTACTTCATTAGATACGGTGTGTTCTATGATGTCTCTTACCAATTTGTCGTTATCATTTTGGGGCTATGCATTGGAGACAACTGCATTCACTTTAAATAGGGCACCATCAAAATCCATTGAGACGACACCATATGAAGCGTGGTATGGCAAGAAGCCAAAGCTGTCGTTTCTTAAAGTTTGGGGATGTGATGCTTATGTCAAAAAGCTTCAGCCTGAAAAGATGGAACCGAAAGCAGAAAAGTGCGTCTTCATAGGTTACCCAAAAGAGACAGTTGGGTATACCTTCTATCTCAAATCCGAGGGCAAAGTGTTTGTTGCTAAGAACAATGCTTTTCTTGAGAAAGAGTTTCTCTTGAAAGAATTGAGTCGGAGGAAGATAGAACCTGATGAGGTTGTAGAACCTTTGCTTCAACCAGATGGTGGCGCAGGACATATAGAAGTTTCTATCAAGGCTACACCAGTTGAAGAGGAAGCTAATGATTATGATCATGAAACTTAAGATCAAGTTGCTATCGGACCTCGTAGGTCGACAAGGGCACGTACTGCTCCCGAGTGGTACGAGAATCCTATCTTATTAATCATGTTGTTAGACAACAATGAACCTATGAGCTATGGAGAAGCAAGGGTGGGCCCAGATTCCAACAAATGATTAGAGGCCATGAAATCCGAGCTAGGATCTATGTATGAAAACAAAGTATGGAGTTTGAAAGTATCCTGAAGGCCGAAAGGCCATTCGGAACAAATGGATCTTCAAGAAGAAGACGGATGCGGATGGTAATGTAACCGTCTATAAAGCTTGACTTGTGGCAAAGGGATTTTCACAAGTTCAAGGAGTGGACTATGATGAGTCTTTCTCACCAGTAGCGATGCTTAAGTCCGTCAGAATCTTGTTAGCAATAGCTGCATTTTTTTATTATGAAATTTGGCAGATGGATGTCAAAACAGCGTTCCTTAACGGGTTTCTTAAGGAAGAGTTGTATATGATGCAACCGGAAGGTTTTGTCGATCCAGAGAATGCTGACAAAGTGTGAAAGCTGCAGCGATCCCTTTATGGACTAGTGCAAGCATCTCGGAGTTAGAATCAACACTTTGATGAGGTGATCAAGGCGTTCGGGTTTATACAAGTTTTTGGAGAAGCTTGTATGTCCAAGAAAGTGAGTGGGAGATCTATAGCGTTTCTAATATTATATGTGGATGACATATTGCTGATTGGAAACAATGTAGAACTTTTGGGAAGCGTAAAGTATTACTTGAATAAAAGTTTTCCAATGAAGGACCTCGGAGAAGATGCTTACATATTAAGCATTAAGATCTATATAGATAGATCAAGACGCCTAATAGGACTTTCAAAAAGCACATACCTTGATAAGATTTGGAAGAAGTTCAAAATGGAACAATCCAAGAAGGGGTTCTTGTCTGTGTTTCAAGGTATAAAGTTGAGTAAGACTCAATGCCCAATGACTGTGGAAGATAGAGAAACGATGAGTGTCATCCCCTATGCTACAGCCACAGGGTCTACCATGTATGCAATGTTGTGCACTAGACTGGATGTGAGCCTTGACATAAGTTTGGCAGGCGGGTTTCAAAGTAATCTAGGAATGGAGCACCGGAAAACTATCAAGAATATTCCGAAGTAGCTGAAAAGGACTAAGGAAATGTTTCTCATTTATGGAGGTGATGAAGAGCTCGTAGTAAAGCGTTACGTCCATGCAAGCTTCGACACTAATCTGGATGACTCTAAGTCACAAACCGGATACGTATTTATTCTTAATGGGGGTGCGGTAAAATGGTGCAGTTCCAAGCAACGCGTCGTAGCTGATTCTACATGCGAAGCGGAGTACATAGCTGCCTCGGAGGCGGCTAAGGAGGGTGTCTGAATGAAGCAGTTCATGACAGATCTTGGAGCTGTGGAAAGTGCACTGGATCCAATAAATATGTTTTGTGACAACACTGGTGCCATTGCTCTAGCCAAGGAACCAAGGTTTCAGAAGAGAACCAGACACATAAAGCGACGTTTCAATGCCATCCTCGATTACATCAAGGAGGAGTACATAAATATTTGCAAAGTCCACTCGGATCTGAATGTTGCAGATCCGCTCACTAAGCCTCTTCCATGAGCAAAACATGATCAACACCATATTTGTATGGGTGTTAGATTCGTTACATTGTAAATCACATAGAGATGTGAAGCTAGATTATATACTCTAGTGCAAGTGGGAGACTGTTAGAATTATGCCCTAGAGGCAATAATAAAATATTTATTATTATATTTCCTGTTTCACGATAATCGTTTATTGTCCATGCTAGAATTGTATTGAAAGAAAATAGAAATACATGTGTGGATATATTGACAAAACAATGTCCCTAGTGATCCTCTAGTTGACTAGCTCGCTGATTGAAGATGGATAAGGTTTCCTAGCCATAGACAAGTGTTGTCAGTTCATAATGGGATCACATCATTAGGAGAATGATGTGATGGACAAGACACAAACTACTAACATAGCATATGATCATGTTATTCTGTTGCTATTGTTTTCTGCATGTCAAGTATGCATTCCTTTGACCATGAGATCATGTAACTCACTAACACCGGAGGAGTGCCTTGTGTGTATCAAACGTCCCAACATAACTGGGTGACTATAAAGGTTCTCTACAGGTATGTTCTAAGGTGTCAGATGAATTAGCATGGATCAAGACTGGGATTTGTTACTCCGTATGACAGAGAGGTAACTCGGGGCCCACTCGACAATACAATATCACAAACAAGCCTTACAAGCAATGTGACTAAAGATTTAGCCACGTGATCTTGTATTACATAACAAGTAAAGAGACTTGCCGGTCACGAGATTGAAATATGTATGGAGATACCGACGATCGAATCATGGGCAAGTAACATACCGAAGGACAAAGGGAATGGTATATGGGATTAATAGAATCCTTACCCTAGAGGTTCAACCGATAAGATCTTCATAGAATATGTAGGATCCAATATGGGCATCCAGGTCCTGCTATTGGATATTGACCGGAGAGAGTCTCGGTCATGTCTACATAGTTCTCGAACCCGTAGGGTGTGCACGCTGAAGGTTCGGTGACGTTTCGGTATACTTGAATTATTGATATTGGTAACCGAATGTTGTTCGGATTGATATATAGGAAGTATCCATTTGGCTTCTAGAAGGTTTTTGTGCATTACCTGTAAAGTACCGGGAGTAACAAATGGGTTCCGGAGTTCCACCAAGAGGTGCCACCCACCCAAGAAAGAACCAAAGAGTCCCAAGGGCCGCGCACCAGCCCTTAGTGGGCTGGTGGCCAACCCAAGAAGGGCCACTTCGGCCGAAGAAGGAGAAAAGGAAAGGAGAGGTGGGCAAACCGAATTGGGGAAGGAGGACTCCACCTTGCAAGTTGTGTTGGATAAGGACTCCTCCCTCTCCTATTGCTCCGGCCGAACCCTATGGATTTTCCCCTAGGGCGCCACCCGTCCCTCCCACCTATATATAATGGAGGTGAGAGAAGCTTTTGGCACCCCCAAGCCGTAGTGCAGCCCTCTCTCTCTCCACCAGTTCATGACACCCCATAGCTAGTTCGGTACGACATGGCGAAGCCCTGTCGGAGTAGCTTCACCACCATCACCGCCACATCGTCGTGCTACCGGAAAATTCAGCCACCTCTCCTCGTCTCTCTTGCGGGATCAAGAAGGAGGATATCGTCATCGAGCTGTACGTGTGCTGAACGCGGAGGTGCCATCCGTTCAGTACTAGATCGGGATGAAGTTCGTGCGATTCTTGCGATTCGGATCGTGAAGACGTTCGACTACATCAACCGCGTTTCTTAATGCTTCCCGCTTAGTGATCTACGAGGGTATGTGGATCCGATCTCCCCTCTCGTAGATGATCATCACCATGATAGGTCTTGCGTGTGCGTAGGATTTTTTTGTTTCAAATGCGACGTTCCCCAACAGGTAGTTCTGCTGAAAACAGCGGCAATAACGGACTAGTTTTATTCAAATTATGCAAATTAGAGTCCAAAATAAGATCAAAAGTGTTAGATACGTTGGCGACGTATCAACTCCTCGAACTTAACTCATTGCTTGTCCTCAAGAAATTCAGTTGACAAACTGAAAGTGATAAAGATAACTTCTACAAACTCTTTTATTCTTGTTGATGTATATATACTTAGCTAGTGTTCAGGTTTTCAGCATAGATCATAAATAATAATATCATTGACAACAATTAAACATCATATTCACTCATGGAAAGAACATAACCAACTAGCAAGAATAATAGAATATCTCATATACCAACAATTTGTGAAAACAATCATGATATAATATGATGATATGGTATCTTGCTAGCCCTTTCTGAGACAGCAAAACATAAATGCAGAGCACCTCGGAGGATCAAACATTGAGTATTTTTTATAATTCAGAGTAGAAAAGATCCAATCATGCACATATCCAACATTAACTAGAATCAATGCATAAGAATGACAATAGTGCTCTCAGGTCTGGTGCTTTTAGTAAGAAGATGATAACTCAAATAAAAGGAAATAGCAAGAAAGTAAATAACATAGAATTAAATAAAAAGGCCCTTCGTAGTATGAGGACTTGCGAAGGTGACAAAGCTCATGTTTTAAAACTGTGATGAACTTGTAATTTTGGGTGGTGTTGGGGATGTACCCCACAGATAACCCGCCATGTAGGTTGAAGTCGGTAGGTGCCAATGGCGGCCTGATAGAGATGAAAGCAGTGGCCTGATGGAACCTGCAAATGAAGATCCCAGGAGCCTTAGGCGCCGAAGGCGAGTTATCCTAAAGACTGGCTCATGGGCTGGACTTAGTTGGCTGGCTCAAGTGCTTGTAGGAGAAGACAAGTAGGAATTAGAGTGTGTCACGAGTCATGGTACAACTTGGACTCTATTGTATCCTCGGGGCCTCCACCTATATATAAAGGAGAGCACCTGAGGGGAAAGATCAGGTAAGAAAAAAAACCTTGAGAGATAGGATAGCGATTCCGCACCTTTGTAATCGAGATAATCATCAATACACACAAAGCAAGACATAGACTTTTACCTCCATTAGAGGGGCCAAACCTGGGTAAACCCTTGTCACTCATTTCCTTATCAACCCCTTCAAGTTGCCACCTAGTTTCCATGGCCTCACACCTAAGTTCTCGCACAAGGATCCGTTGTGACAAAACCATGATAGTTGACACCCACTGTGGGGCTAGCGCACGATGGAGTTGAGTTCTTGGAGGGAGCTCTAGCATGGTTTGAGGGATATGCAGTTGGGCGGATGACGAAGGGTGGACGCAGCAAGCTCTATATCGATAAATCGTATTAGGATCATAAGGCCGGCTCAATCGAGTACTCGTACCGGGTCCCCTTCGGCAAGATACACGTTTTCATAGGGAAGTTCTGTGAATCTAGGCTCGAGAAGGACATCTGCACCGACGTTGTCAAGCCGGCTCGACGCACCCTATCAGCTAGGGCTAAAACCAGCCAGAACCATGTCTTTGTCGGCTTCACTCAAGGGGTCGACCTAGCCGGTGATTCACCAACCAATGAGGACACTCTCGTCTTTTCCAACGGCGAGTCATCGGTAGGTGACATAGAGTCAATTTGGCCGCTTCCTGATGGAAGGGTTGGGGGTACCCCAGCGGTGAGATGACTCAAGAGTCGTTTGAGCCACCCCGTCTGGCTGCCATCTACATGGCAGGGACTACGGAGGTTCAAGATTCCACGACGGCTGGGGCAGCAAATGGTCTTGGCGGCTCGACATCGGCTCCGAACGCAGTCGGGTCAAGCAAAATGTCGGCTGAGGCCATGATGGACAGATGGCTGAGATGGCAAATCTCTTAGGAATAGCGGTGACCATGGAGAATCAAGAAGAGCGCAACATAGAGTTAACCGAACTCCACGAGAAGATGGCCAAGCTCTAGGAGCAAATTGACGCCGGAAATGCTCGGATGACAGAGTTGCAGGCTCGTATTCACAATGAGTCAGAATGCTTGAAGGTCGAGGCTTGGCAGTTGAGGCTTCAACAAGATGCTTCTGAAGCAGTTGAACAAAGGAGGCACCAGAGCCGACTGCCCCTGAACCTTGAGCCATCATGCCTATTCGGCACCCCGCAGCACACAACACGGACTGGACAACCACGCATGGTCCCGCGTCATCAGCCAAACTAGCATAATGGGCTGGCTCAACCCTCACCGGCTCAGTCGTCACTTAGATGTTTCCACACACCGACGGGTCATTTTTCGAATCCTCTCAACAACATGTTGTTGGGGAACGTCGCATGGGAAACAAAAAATTTCATACGCTTACCAAGATCTATCGATGAAGACTAACATCTACGAGAGGGGGAGTGCATCTACATACCCTTGTAGATCACTAAGCATAAGCATATATAAAGTGGTTGATGTTGTTGTACGTCTTCGCCATCCAAATCACAATACATCCCGTGATCCCATCGCGATCCGTCCCACGATCCCATCATGATCCGTCCCGATCTAGTGTCGAACGAACCGCACCTCCGCATTCACCACACGTACAACTCAACTATGTTCTCCACCTCCTTGATCCAGCAAGCAAGGCTGGAGAGGTAGATGAGTTCTCCTCCAGCACAACGGCGTGGTCACGGCGGTGGTGGTGCGATCTCAGCAGGGCTTCACCACGCGCTGCCGCACATGCATTCCGGATGAGAAATTGATCTAGGGAGAGAGGTAAGGCTGCACCTATGTATTGGGTGTCTCTGCCCTCTCTCTCCATCTCTATATATAGGAGGAGGGGGTAGATAGGGGGCAGCCTTGGCCCCTCCTCCAAGGAGGTCTAGGCGGCAGAGTGGGGAGGAGTTCACCTCCAACAAGGGAGGTGGGCGCCCAAGGGGAGGAGTCCCTCCTCCTCAAGACACCTCCCCACCAACCACTTGGATGCGTGGGCCTCTTTGGGGTCACCTTCCCAGCCCACCAGGGGCTGGCACGCCACCCCTTAGGCCCATGTGTCCCCTCGGGGTGGGTGAGCCCCTCACGTTGGACCCGCGGAACCCTGTCGGCACTCCTGGTACAATAACGAAAACACCCGAAACTATTCCAGAACTTGAATACCACCTTCCTATATATAAATCTTTACCTTCAGACCATTCCAGAGCTCCTCGTTGCGTTTGGGATCTCATCTGTGTCTCCGAACAACTTTTGGTTACCATTCTACATAAATCATTAATACAAAATCGTCACCAAACCTTAAGTGTGCAGAGTCTGCGGGTTCGAGAACTGTGCATACATGACCAATATACTCTATGTTCAGTAACCAATAGTGGGACCTGGATGCCCATATTGGCTCCTACATATTCTACGAAGATCTTTATCGGTTGAACCATGACGTCAAGGATTCAATCAATCCCGTATGTTGTTCCCTTTATCCATCGGTATGTTACTTGCCAGATATTCGATCGTCGGTATCTCTATACCTAGTTCAATCTCGTTACTGGCAAGTCTCATTACTCGTTCTGTAATACAAGATCCTGTGACTAACTCCTTAGTCACATTGCCTACAAGGTAATTGATATGCCTCCATCCTATCTATAATTTTTGATTGTTTCATGCCAATATTCTACAACTCTCATATACTTTTGGCAACTTTTTATACTATTTTTGGGACTAACATATTGAACCAGTGCCTGGTGCCAGTTCCTGTTTGTTGCATGTTTTTTGTTTCGCAGAATATCCATATCAAACGAAGTCCAAATGGGATAAAAACTTACGGATATTTTTTTGAATATATGTGAATTTTGGGAAGTGGAACCAACACAAGGCGGTGCCCGAGGGGCCCACAAGCTAGAGGGGCAAGGCATGTGGGGTAGGGCGCGTCACGCTATTTTGTTGCCACCCTGTAAGGCGGTTGGTGCCATTCTTTTGCCGCAAGAAAGCTAATATCCGAAAAAAAACTATTTTAAAATTTAAGCCCAATCGGAGTTACGGATCTCCGGTAATATAAGAAAGGTGAAAAGCCAAAATGTGGAACACGAAAAAACGCAGAAACAGAAAGAAACACAGATAGAGTTCGAATCTTGGAGGGGCTCTCGCCCCTCCGCTGCAATGTGTTGGGGAACATCGCATGGGAAACAAAAAATTTCCTACGCGCACGAAGACCTATCATGGTGATGTCCATCTATGAGAGGGGATGTGTGATCTACGTACCCTTGTAGACCGTACAGCAGAAGCGTTAGTGAACGCGGTTGATGTAGTGGAACGTCCTCACGTCCCTCGATCCGCCCCGTGAACCGTCCCGCGATCTAGTGCCGAACGGACGGCACCTCCGCGTTCAGCACACGTACAGCTCGACGATGATCTCGGACTTCCTGATCTAGCAAGAGAGACGGAGAGGTAGAAGAGTTCTCTGGCAGCGTGACGGCGCTCAGGAGGTTGGTGATGATCTTGTCTCAGCAGGGCTCCGCCCGAGCTCCACAGAAACGCGATCTAGAGGAAAAAGCGTGGAGGTATGTGGTCGGGCTGCCGTGGAAAAGTTGTCTCAAATCAGCCCTAAAACCTCCTTATATATAGGTGGGAGAGGGGGGCCTTGTCTTGGGGCTCAAGGAGCCCCAAGGGGGTCGGCCGAGCCAAAGGGGGGAAGGTCTCCCCTCCCAAACCGAGTCCAACTTGGTTTGGTGGGTGGAGTCCTTCTTTCCTTTCCCACCTCCTCCTTTTTTTTCTCTTTGATTTTCTTCCTATGGCGCATAGGGCCTTCTTGGGCTGTCCCACCAGCCCACTAAGGGCTGGTGTGCCACCCCCAAGGCCTATGGGCTTCCCCGAGGTGGGTTTCCCCCCCGGTCAACACCCGGAACCCATTCGTCATTCCCGGTACATTCCCGGTAACTCCGAAACCTTCCGGTAATCAAATGAGGTCATACTATATATCAATCTTCGTTTCCGGACCATTCTGGAAACCCTCGTGACGTCCGTGATCTCATCCGGGACTCCGAACAACATTCGGTAACCAACCATATAACTCAAATACGCATAAAACAACGTCGAACCTTAAGTGTGCAGACCCTGCGGGTTCGAGAACTATGCAGAAATGACCCGAGTGACTTCTCGGTCCATATCCAATAGCGGGACCTGGATGCCCATATTGGATCCCACATATTCTACGAAGATCTTATCGTTTGAACCTCAGTGCCAAGGATTCATATAATCCCGTATGTCATTCCCTATGTCCTTCGGTATGTTACTTGCCCGAGATTCGATCGTCTGTATCCGCATACCTATTTCAATCTCGTTTACCAGCAAGTCTCTTTACTCGTTCCGTAATACAAGATCCCGCAACTTACATTAAGTCACATTGCTTGCAAGGCTTGTGTGTGATGTTGTATTACCGAGTGTGCCCTGAGATACCTCTCCGTCACAGGGAGTGACAAATCCCAGTCTCGATCCATACTAACTCAACTAACACCTTTGGAGATACCTGTAGAGCATCTTTATAGTCACCCAGTTACATTGCGATATTTGATACACACAAAGCATTCCTCCGGTGTCAGTGAGTTATATGATCTCATGGTCATAGGAACAACTACTTGACACGCAGAAAACAGTAGCAACAAAATGACACGATCAACATGCTACGTCTATTAGTTTGGGTCTTGTCCATCACATGATTCTCCTAATGATGTGATCCCGTTATCAAGTAACAACACTTGCCTATGGCCAGGAAACCTTGGCCATCTTTGATCAACGAGCTAGTCAACTAGAGGCTTACTAGGGACAGTGTTTTGTCTATGTATCCACACAAGTATTGTGTTTCCAATCAATACAATTATAGCATGGATAATAAACGATTATCATGAACAAAGAAATATAATAATAACTAATTTATTATTGCCTCTAGGGCATATTTCCAACAGTCTCCCACTTGCACTAGAGTCAATAATCTAGTTCACATCACCATTTGATTTCAACGAATCCAACACCCATATAGTTATGGGGTCTGATCACGTCTTGCTCGTGAGAGAGGTTTTAGTCAACGGTTCTGGAAATTTCAGATCCGTGCGTTCTTTACAAATCTTTATGTCATCTTATAGATGCTGCTACTACGTGCTATTCGGAAATGCTCCAAATATCTACTCTACTATACGAATCCGTTTCACTACTCATAGTTACTCGGATTAGTGTCAAAGCTTGCATCGACGTAACCCTTTACGACGAACTCTTTAACCACCTCCATAATCAAGAAAAATTTCTTAGTCCATTTAGTTACTAAGGATAACTTTGACCGCTGCTAGTGATTCAATCATGGATCACTCTCTATACCTCTCAACAGACTTTGAGTCAAGGCACACATCAGGTGCGGTACACAGCATGGCATACTTTAGATTCTACGGCTAAGGCATAGAAGACGACCTTCGTCTATTCTCTTTATTCTGCCGTGGTCGGGTTTTGAGTCTTACTCAAATTCACACCTCACAATGCAACCAAGAACTCCTTCTTTGCTGATCTATTTTGAACTCCTTCAAAAACTTGTCAAGGCATGCATCTTGTTGAAACTTCCATTAAGCGCTTTTGATCTATCTCCATAGATCTTTGATTCTCAATGTTCAAGTAGCGCAATCCAGGTATTCCTTTGAAAACTCCTTTCAAACAACCTTGTATGCTTTACAGAAATTCTACATTACTTCTGATCCACAATATGTCAACCACAGATACTTATCAGAAATTCCATAGTGCTCCCACTCACTTTTTTGGAAATACAAGTTTCTCATAAACCTTGTACAAACCCAAAATCTTTGATCATCTCATCAAAGTGTATATTCCAACTCTGAGATGCTTGCACCAGTCCATTGAAGGATCACTGGAGCTTGCATACTTGCTAGTATCTTTAGGATTGACAAAACCTCCTGGTTGTATAACATACAATGTTTGCTCAAGGAAACCGTCGAGGAAACAATGTTTTGACATCCTATGTGCAATATTTCATAAATAATGCAGCAACTACTAACATAATTCTAACAGACTTTCAGCATCGCTACGAGTGAGAAAGTCTCATCATAGTCAACTATTTGATCTTGTCAGAAACATCTTTGCAACAAGTCGAGCTTTAATAGTGACTTATCACTATCATCGTCTGTCTTCCTTTTAAAGATCCATCTTTACTCAATAGTCCTATGACCATCAAGTAGTTCTTCCAAAGTCTACACTTTGTTTTCATACATGGATCCTCTCTCGGATTTCATGGCTTCCAGCCATTGGTCGGAATCTGGGCCCACCATTTCTTTCTCCATAACTCGTAGGTTCACTGTTGCTCAACAACATGACCTCCAAGACAGGGTTATCGTACCACTCTGTAGTAGTACGCGGCCTTGTCAACCTACGAGGCTTGTAGTAACTTGATCCGATGCTCGATGATCACCATCATCAGCTTTCACTTCAATTGGTGTAGGCGCCACAGAAACAACTTCCTGCGCCCTGCTACACACTGGTCGAAGTGATGGTTCAATAACCTCATCAAGTTCTACCACCCTCCCACTCAATTCTTTCGAGAGAAACCTTTCCTCGAGAAAGGATCCGTTTCTAGAAACAAACACTTTGCTTTCGGATCTGAGATAGGAGATGTACCCAACTGTTTTGGATATCCTATGAAGATGCATTTATCCGCTTTGGGTTCGAGCTTATCAGACTGAAACTTTTTCACATAAGTGTCGAAACCCCAAACTTTCAAGAAACGACAGTTTAGATTTCTCTAAACCTCAGTCTATACTTTGTCATCTCAACAGAAATATGTGGTGCCCTATTTAAAGTGAATGTGGTTGTCTCTAATGCTTAACCCATAAACGATAGTGGTAATTCGATAAGAGACATCATAGCATGCACCATACCAAATAGTGTGTGGCTATGACGTTCAGACACATCATCACACTATGATGTTCTAGGTGGCATGAACCGCGAAACAATTTCCACATTGTCTTAACTGCGTACCAAAACTCGTAACTCGGATATTCATTTCTATGATCATATCGTAGACAGTTTATCCTCTTGTTACGACGAACTTCACTCCGAAACAGAATTGAACTTTTCAATATTTCAGACTTGTGATTTCTTAAGCAAATACTCTAGTATCTACTCAAATCGTCGTTGAAGTAAGAACATAATGATATCCACTGCGTGCCTCAGCACCCATTGGACTGCATACATCAAAATGTATCACTTCCAACAAGTTACTATCTTATTTCATCTCAATGAAAACAAGGCCTTGCTCATGTGGTATGATTTGCATGTCACTAGTGATTCAAAATCAAGTGATTATAAAGATCCATCAGCATGGAGCCTCTTCATGCAATTTATACCAACATGACTCAAGCGGCAATGCCACAAGTAAGTAGTACTATCATCATTACCTCGTATCTTTTGGCACCAATATCATGAACATGTTTAACACTACGATCGAGATTCAATAAACCATTGAAGGTGATTATTCAAGAAAATAGAGTAACCATTATTCTCTTTAAATGAATAATCGTATTGCAATAAACACGATCCAATCATGTTCATGCTTAACGCAAGCACCAAATAACAATTATTTAGGTTTAACACCAATCCCGATGGTAGAGGGAGCGTGCGACGTTTGATCATATCAACCTTGGAAACACTTCCAACACGTATCGTCACCTCGCCTTTAGCTAGTCTCCGTTTATGCCGTAGCTTTCATTTCGTGTTACTAATCACTTAGCAACCGAACCGGTATCCAATACCCTCATGCTTCTAGCAGTACTAGTAAAGTACACATCATGTATATCAAATATACTTCTTTCGACTTTTGCCAGCCTTCTTATCTACCAAGTATCTAGAGTTGCTCCGCCTCAGTGACTGTTCCCCTCATTACAGAAGCACTTAGTCTCGGGTTTGGGTGTAATCTTGGGTCTCTTCATTAGTGCAGCAACTGTTTTGCCGTTTCACGGAGTATCCCTTCTAGCCCTTGCCTTTCTTGAAACTTAGTGGTTTTACAAACCATCAACTATTGATGCTCCTTGATTTCTACTTTCGCAGTGTCAAACATCGCGAATCGCTCAAGGATCATTGTATCTATCCTTGATATGTTATAGTTCATCACGAAGCTCTCATAGCTTGGTGGCAGTGACCTTGGAGAACCATCACCATCTCATCTGGAAGATTAACTCCCACTTGATTCAAGTGATTGTCGTACTCAGACAATCTGACCACATGCTCAACGATTGAGCTTTTCTCCTTTACTTTGTGGACAAAGAATCTTGTTGGAGGTCTTGTACCTCTTAACAAGGGCACAAGCATGAAATCACAATTTCATCTCTTTAGAACATCATTTATGTTCCGCGACGTTTCAAAACGTCTTTGGCGCCTTGCTTCTAAGCCATTAAGTATTTTGCACTGAACTATCGTGTAGTCATCAGAAACATGTATGTCGGATGTTCACAGCATCCACAGACGACGCTCGAGGTGCAGCACACCGAGTGGTGCATTAAGGACATAAGCCTTCTGCGCAGCAACGAGGACAATCCTCGGTTTTACAGACTCAGTTTGCAAAGTTTGCTACTATCAATTTTCAACTAAATTTTCTCTAGGAACATATAAAAAATAGTAGAGCTATAGCGCAAGCTACATCGTAATTCGCAAAGACCATTAGACTATGTTCATGATAATTAGTTCAATTAATCACATTACTTAAGAACTCCCACTCAAAAAGTACATCTCTCTAGTCATTTGAGTGGTACATGATCCAAATCCACTATCTCAAGTCCGATCATCACATGAGTCGAGAATAGTTTCAGTGGTAAGCATCTCTATGCTAATCATATCAACTATACGATTCATGCTCGACCTTTCGGTCTCATGTGTTCCGAGGCCATGTCTGCACATGCTAGGCTCGTCAAGCTTAACCCGAGTGTTCCGCGTGTGCAACTGTTTTGCACCCGTTGTATGTGAACGTTGAGTCTATCACACCCGATCATCATGTGGTGTCTCGAAACGAAGAACTGTCGCAACAGTGCACAGTCGGGGAGAACACAATTTTGTCTTGAAATTTTAGTGAGAGATCACCTCATAATGCTACCGTCGTTCTAAGCAAGATAAGGTGCAAAAAGGATTAACATCACACGCAATTCATAAGTGACATGATATGGCCATCATCATGCGCTTCTTGATCTCCATCACCAAAGCACCGGCATGATCTTCTTGTCACCGGCGTCACACCATGATCTCCATCATCATGATCTCCATCAACGTGTCTCCATCGGGGTTGTCGTGCTACTCATGCTATTACTACTAAAGCTACGTCCTAGCAATATAGTAAACGCATCTGCAAGCACAAACGTTAGTTTAAAGACAACCCTATGGCTCCTGCCGGTTGCCGTACCATCGACGTGCAAGTCGATATTAACTATTACAACATGATCATCTCATACATCCAATATATCACATCACATTGTTGGCCATATCACATCACAAGCATACCCTGCAAAAACAAGTTAGACGTCCTCTAATTTTGTTGTTGCATGTTTTACGCGGTGACCATGGGTATCTAGTAGGATCGCATCTTACTTACGCAAACACCACCACAGAGATATATGAGTTGCTATTTAACCTCATCCAAGGACCTCCTCGGTCAAATCCGATTCAACTAAAGTTGGAGAAACTGACACTTGCCAGTCATCTTTGAGCAACGGGGTTACTTGTAGCGATGAAACCAGTCTCTCGTAAGCGTACGAGTAATGTCGGTCCAAGCCGCTTCAATCCAACAATACCGCGGAATCAAGAAAAGACTAAGGAGGGCAGCAAAACGCACATCACCGCCCACAAAAACTTTTGTGTTCTACTCGAGAAGACATCTACGCATGAACCTAGCTCATGATGCCACTGTTGGGGAACGTCACATGGGAAACAAAAAAATTCCTACGCGCACGAAGACCTATCATGGTGATGTCCATCTACGAGAGAGGATGTGTGATCTACGTACCCTTGTAGACCATATAGCAGAAGCGTTAGTGAACGCGGTTGATGTACTGGAACGTCCTCACGTCCCTCGATCCGCCCCGCGAACCGTCCCGCGATCAGTCCCACGATCTAGTGCCGAACGGACGTCACCTCCGCGTTCAGCACACGTATAGCTCGACGATGATCTCGGCCTTCTTGATCCAGCAAGAGAGACGGAGAGGTAGAAGAGTTCTCCGGCAGCGTGACGGCGCTCCGGAGGTTGGTGATGATCTTGTCTCAGCAGGGCTCCGCCCGAGCTCCGCAGAAACGCGATCTAAAGGAAAAACCGTGGAGGTATGTGGTTGGGGTGCCGTGGAAAAGTCGTCTCAAATCAGCCCTAAAACCTCCGTATATATAGGTGGGAGAGGGGGGCCTTGCCTTGGGGCTCAAGGAGCCCCAAGGGGGTCGGCCGAGCCAAAGGGGGGAAGGTCTCCCCTCCCAAACCGAGTCCAACTTGGTTTGGTGGGTGGAGTCCTTCTTTCCTTTCCCACCTCCTCCTTTTTTTTCTTTTGTCTTTGATTTTCTTCATATGGTGCATAGGGCCTTCTTGGGCTGTCCCACCAGCCCACTAAGGGCTGGTGTGCCACCCCCAAGGCCTATGGGCTTCCCCGAGGTGGGTTGCCCCCCCCGGTGAACACCCGGAACCCATTCGTCATTCCCGGTACATTCCCGGTAACTCCGAAAACCTTCCGGTAATCAAATGAGGTCATCCTATATATCAATCTTCGTTTCCGGACCATTCCGGAAACCCTCGTGACGTCCGTGATCTCATCCGGGACTCCAAACAACATTCGGTAACCAACCATATAACTTAAAAATGCATAAAACAACATCGAACCTTAAGTGTGCAGACCCTGCGGGTTCGAGAACTATGCAGACATGACCCGAGTGACTTCTCGGTCAATATCCAATAGCGGGACCTGGATGCCCATATTGGATCCCACATATTCTACGAAGATCTTATCGTTTGAACCTCAGTGCCAAGGGTTCATATAATCCCGTATGTCATTCCCTTTGTCCTTCGGTATGTTACTTGCCCGAGATTCGATCGTCAGTATCCGCATACCTATTTGAATCTCGTTTACCGGCAAGTCTCTTTACTCGTTCCGTAATACAATATCCCGCAACTTACATTAAGTCACATTGCTTGCAAGGCTTGTGTGTGATGTTGTATTACCGTGTGGGCCCCGAGATACCTCTCCGTCAGACGGAGTGACAAATCCCAGTCTCGATCCATACTAACTCAACTAACACCTTCGGAGATACCTGTAGAGCATCTTTATAGTCACCCAGTTACGTTGCGACGTTTGATACACACAAAGCATTCCTCCGGTGTCAGTGAGTTATATGATCTCATGGTCATAGGAACAAATACTTGACACGCAGAAAACAGTAGCAACAAAATGACACGATCAACATGCTACGTCTATTAGTTTGGGTCTAGTCCATCACATGATTCTCCTAATGATGTGATCCCGTTATCAAGTAACAACACTTGCCTATGGCCGGGAAACCTTGGCCATCTTTGATCAATGAGCTAGTCAACTAGAGGCTTACTAGGGACAGTGTTTTGTCTATGTATCCACACAAGTATTGTGTTTCCAATCAATCCAATTATAGCATGGATAATAAACAATTATCATGAACAAAGAAATATAATAATAACTAATTTATTATTGCCTCTAGGGCATATTTCCAACACAATGCAGTCCAAGGACTAGAGGGGAAACCCTCCTCCCATTTAGGAGGAGGCCAAGGAAGAAGTAGAAGGAGGGTGGCTCTCTCCCTCTCTCTCCCGATGACACCGGAACGCCGCCAGGGCCATCATCGTGACGACAATCTACACCAACAACTTTGCCGCCGTCCTTACCAACTCTCTCTGCTTCTATGCAGCGGTTTAACACCTATTCTCACTGGTGTAATCTCTACTTAAACATAGTGCTCAACACTATATATTATTTCCCAATTATGTATGGCTATCCTATGATGTTTGAGTAGATCCGTTTTGTCCTATGGGTTGATTGATGATCATGATTGGTTTGAGTTGCATGTTTTATTATTGGTGCTATCCAATAGTGCTCTCTGTATCGCGCAAGCGTGAGGGATCCTCGCTGTAGGGTGTTGCAATGTGTTCATGATTTGTCTATGGTGGGTTGCTTGAGTGACAGAACCATAAACACGAGTAGGTGGGTTGTTGCATATGGGAGTAAAGAGGACTTGATAACTTATAATGCTATGGTTGGGTTTTACCTTAATGATCTTTAATAGTTGCAGATGCTTGCTAGAGTTCCAATCAAACGTGCATATGATCCAAGTAGAGAAAGTATGTTATCTTATGCCTCTCCCTCATATAAAATTGCAATAATGATTACCGGTCTGTTTATCGATTGCCAAGGGACAAATAACCTTCTTGTGACAAAAAGATCCATACTAACACCAACTTAGTTGTTTCCTTTTCTTGGCTGCCCCTAGTTTTTATTTACGTGTTGTTTCTTTTCTTGCAAACCTATCCTATCACGCTTGCAAAGTACTTCTAGTTTCATACTTGTTTTAGGTAAAGCGAACGTTAAGCATGCGTAGAGTTGTATCGGTGGTCGATAGAACTTGAGAGAATATTTGTTCTACCTTTAGATCCTCGTTGGGTTCGACGCTCTTACTTATCGAGAAAGGATACAACTGATTCCCTATACTTGTGGGTTATCAAGACCTTTTTCTGGCGCCAGGCTTCCCGCCACAGGCCCCCGATCCATCCACGATCTCAAGTCCTGCACTGGTGGAGACTTCGGCATCAAAGCTCTCCCCCTCCACGGCTATCCTGGTACGGCACACCCTCGGCGGATTGATGTACCGACCCTCGCCGACGCGAATATACTCGCTGGCCGGCGGGGGCCTGGGCAGACGAGGTTGGTCGCCACCAACACCCTCACTCGCTGGCAGAGGCCCTGGTGCGGGAGGCTGGTCTTCACCGGCATATTCGTCGACAAGGGGGGATCTTCATCCAGCGCTGCCCCCAAACCTTGAATGACAAGAGGATCAACACTACGCGCCCTAGGACCGTCGGTGAACTCCTCTATTGGTTCCCAGGTGGCCCGATCCCGCACCTCCGGAGCGGACTTGCTCGCGGAAACCTCATTGGACTCAGCGGCCGGTCCCACGCGGTCTCCTCGATGACGAAGTCGACATTCATCTCTTCTGCCGAGTAGAAGCCTGTGGTATAACATAAAGAAAAATGTTAGAACGAGGCAAGCATCCGAGAAGACGGGTGGAGAAGCTACCGGGCGTCCTCTACTAGGACACTCACTCTCGTCAAGCTGGTGAGTGGCAGCCGTCCCCTCTTCGGCGACATTGGTTGCCGGGGGATCGTCCTCGGGCGCCGAAGGCCTTGGTGACTCCTGCTAGGGGCTCTGCCGGGAGCCGGACGCCGTAGCGGTGTGAGCTGCCGTTGGGACCCCTGAGGTGCTCGTTGAAGGACCGCCGCCTGCCGACACCCTGACCCTCTTCACCATCCTCTGGGCCAACGTCTCCGTGTCCCTGAGAAGGAGAACTGGCACTCGATGAGTAAGAGCACAAGATGAGGGGTTTCGAAGGGGGCAAAAGTAAAACACTTACTCCTCCTCCCCCGGTGAAGGAAGAAAAATCAAAGTCCATGTCCTCCTCGCCATCCACCGGGGGAGACACGGATCTGGGACGCTTGGCAGGTGCCGCAGGCTGGGTTTGTCGGATGGGGGTCTTGGAGCCAGCTTGTCGAAGCACTCGCCTGGGCCTCTGCCGAGCTAGAAGCTCCTCCTCTTCCTCCTCGCCTCCTCGACATCGGGCGCCCGCCCATTCGAAGGGCCTCCGGCCACCAAGCTGCTGGGTTCTCCAGCAAGATGCTCGTCCTGCAGTGCCCCCTCATCGGGCTCCGCCGCATCATAGAAGTCGACTCTCCCTCCCGCCTCGGCAAGGGCCCGCTCCTCGGCCCGGCTGGTGATATACGCCACCTCCTCATCGGTGGTCTCGCGAACGAGGCCAGTCTCCTCTTTGATGGGCTTCTTAGACAAGTAGTCGAAGAAGGACAAGACATCCTCCTCCCTAGGCTCGATCCAAGTCGCAACCATGCCGTGAGCATTACACTCTGGCAACATTGACACGAGCGAACTCAGGGCAGAATTGTTGCACAAGGGAACGACGCCATGCGGCAGCTGAGGCCCCAGGTCCGACTTGAACAGCTTCTGGAAGATGGAGGCATGCCCCATCACCGTCAGTTTGTTGTTGTAGCCGGTCCATAGTCGCATGATGTCCGCAACATTCACGTAGGCCGAGGCTGGCCTTCCTCCCCTATACTGGAGGGGGGCGATGCGCCTGCGGATAAAATCGGCACCCACCATCTCTATTGTCAGCCCAGCGGCCCGGAGACGCAGGATCCTGTTGACAGCGACAGTCAACTTCTTATCATCAGGGTCGAGGTCGCTCAAATTCTTGTCGTGGGAGTCGATCTTGTGGTCCTGGGCTCACAGAAGGGCAGATCCTTCTCCTCGCGGATCCAGCACCACCTCCCGCGCAATTCCTCCCACTTCTCCTGAAGGGCACCATCCATATACATCTCCTTGCATCCGGTCCTCGGAATCCAAGTGATGGAGCCCGAAAGAGCGTCCCCTCCCTAGATGCGGCCTATGAAATAGTGGCGGAAGAGGGCAGTATAGGGGGTGATCCCGACAAAATTCTCGCAGAGATGCGTGAATATGGACATGCATGTCACCGCATTCAGCGTAAAATCCAGAAGATGGAAGCCATAGGTGTGCATGATGGCAATGCAGAACTTAAAGAAGGGCGGACAGAGCTCGCAATAAAAGTAATCAACGAAGAAGGGATACTTGTCTGGGGCACCGCCAGCTTCTCGCCGGGTCACTTGGGTGGCCGGATGCGCTTTCATCTCGGCCACCCACATCGCCTGAAAGCGCTCCTTCAGGAAGAACGCATCGGGCCCCGGGGGAAAATAGGCAAGAACCTTCCGCATCTTCACCAACTCCTTCTCCGCGACGACAATTCTCCCCTTCTTGCCTTTTGATCCCTTGTGCGCCATTGCTTCCGACCGTCCAAAGCGCGGCCTCGGGGGCAAGACTGTAGGTGGGGGGGACTTTTGCTGGAAGAGGAAGGCGGTGGTGTTTTCGAGATTGAAAAGAACTGGGAAGGAACGAAGGGCTTCTGCGGTTGCGTTTCCTGTTCTTACGAGAAGAAACGTAGGCGCGGCGGCCGACCCTAGCGTTCCCAACAAACAGCTCAGCGCGCGTGTGTCCACCTTGGCCACTGTGCGCACGCCTCTCCACTTCTAGCGATCAATGCGCGACGTGGGGAAGGGCCGCCTGCAACGGTTCCAAGACTAGAGAGTTCCCTGCTAAGGAAGCCCGTGCACTACTTTGGGCCTGGCCCAGCAACGCCCCACGCGCATGTGTGGCCCAGGCCCGAGGGCTCCTGTCGGTGCACCGGAGACTGGGGTCCCTTGTGCCCCAGACTTGTGCACGTGCATCAGTAACGCCCCCGATGGCAGTGTGCGAGGAAGAGCAGTAGGAAAGCAACCCAAGGCAGTCCAGGACCACGGCCTTCCCCTTTCTCCACGGGCGTGGGAAACAAAGGTTCCAAAAGCAAGGCGCCAACAAGCCCTCCTTGTCGGGAAGATTCCCAAAGCCCCGACAGGCATGCTTTGTCGGGAAGATGACCCGAAGAATAGCAACACCCCGGCAAGTTTCCCTTGCCGGGAAGACTCGCACGGACTAGCAAAGTATTCAAGCCCCCGGAAAGCCTTCCTTACCGGGAAGGTGACCAAGTCACCCGATGGAAACTCCAGGCCATCAAGTCTATGTTCGCCCGCCAGTTGTCCCCACCACTTCCGACTACAATCCGACCTCTCCAGCACATCCCCCGTGTGCCAGCACAAGGCCCAGGTGTCGATTCACCTGGATACATGTCGCAACCATCTTGCAGCAGGTCAGTGGTCAGACAAGGCATTTACTGCCCCTAACACCACCAAAGAAGTAGAGCGGTGAACAATATTCACTGTACCTCCCGTGAGCACATTGTTGGTGACCCCTTTGCCTATAAAAGTAGGCCCGAAGCTCATTCTTAGGGGTTGGACCTTTTGGGGATCAGAGACTCCCTAATCACCTACTAATTTACTATAGCAAAACCACCCTAAAGTAAGCCCACAATACAAACAAAGCAGGAGTAGGTTTTTACGCGCCAAGCGGCCCGAACGTGGGTAAAAGGATTTGGCCGGTGTTAATCGCTAGTTCCGCTCTCGATGCCATACCTCCCTCTCCCCGCCAAACGATCAAGGGACTCCTCGAGCTTCCCATATGTGTTGGTTTTTCCCCGACAAGGAAGAAGAAGAATAATAAGAAGAAGAAGAAAATAAGAAGAAGAAAAGAAGAAGAAGAAAAGAAGAAGAAGAAGAAGAAGAAGACGAAGAAGAAGAAGAAAAGGAAGAAAAGGAACAAGAAGAAGAAGAAGAAGAGGAAGAAAAGGAAGAAGAGGAAAAAAGAAGAGCGGGAAGAATAAAACGACACCCTGACACCCATGAGATTATGGTTCTTGAGGGTACGTCCCAGGAGACTCCCGCCACAGAGGCTTCGGCTAACGTGGAGATGTACAGATGGGGTGCCTGGCTGGATCAAACTAAGGGGCCGGGTGGCCATTCTATTTGTGGCGGGGATGAGTCTACGGATAGTGAGGGCGACATGGTGGATGGGGTCACCGTGTACAAGCGTGGTAGTACACGTCTCCCGGTCGTACCGACCACCCGCGAGAAGAGGCCAGTGATTAAGCCTGAAGGGGAGAGGTAAGTGCATTTACTCTTTTTTTTACCTTTTGCCTTCAAGTTTCTTCCAATATGTAATGCGTGGACCGAGTCATACCATAGGGTTTGGACAAATTTCCCGGGGTTTGTCACGTTGCCCGGTGAGGGTCAGGTTCCTACACTAGGATTTACCTGGGAGCACTACCAGGCTGCACAGGCCCCGCCGGAGGAGATTATAGATTGTGTCTCGTGCCACACGAGGGCCGAGATGGTGATCAACACCTTTTGTATAAATTCTCCTTTTACACAATCTAAAATTAACAATATAGCTAATTATTGTACTAATAGGTGTTGTCTCGTTTGATTGCATACATTCTACAGGTGTGAGGAGGGATATGAGGAGTCAACGACTAATGTTCTCGAGGTCGAGTGCAAGCGGCTATTACAGAACTTGCAACACCAGGCAAACCAGGATACTCTTGATAAAGAGAGAGTAGAAAACCAGGCTGCTATTCAGGTCATTCTGGAGGAGAGGGACGGGACCACGACTTGGTTGTTGGAGGAGTAGAGGGACCAGACCACGGCTCGGTTGTTGGAGGAGGAGAGGGCCCGAAATGATGCGGGTGACCTGGCCATGTACGAGCTTATTGTGGTAAGTTTCTTTTTCACATTAGCCAAATCATGTGTGTAATGTCTATTTCATTACAAACTAATACAACCGAGTCTTCAAAACAAAATGTGGAGTCTATGTGCGAGAAGTCCGGTCAGCCCCCTCCGCCGATGACGGTCGTTTCTGTGATTGGCACCATGCGTTTCATTTCAATGGTCATTATAAACTAGTATTGACATTTGAGTGTCATCATGCTAACAAGATATTGCAAAATATCTTTTGTGCAGAATAACTCCCGAACGGTATCGCATGACCCTTCTCTAGGGCAACCGTCTCCATACGCACCCGGCTAGAGCAACAGTGGTGCTTCTGCTTAATGACCACGGTGGTAAGTTTTATCTAGTTCATTTATGACATAGTAGCTTATTTAGTGCATTTACGACATAATTAGCTAATTTTGTTCATTTATGACATAATTAGCTTAGTTAGGTAAAAACATCACAAGAACCTTGGTTAGCTCATAACTTAGCATATCTTCCTCCTAATGGACATAATAAGCTCAAAATAAGAAAAGTATTGTAATCATCCTCTTCCTCTCCTTCTTCTTCTTCTTCTTATTTTCCTCCTCCTCCTTCTTCTACTAATTCTTCATCTTCTTCTTCTCCTCCTCCTTCTTATCATTCTTCTCCTTCTTCTTCTTCTGCTCCTCCTCCTCCTCCTCCTCCTCCTTCTTCTTCTTCTTCTTCTTCTCCTTCTTCTTCTCCTTCCCCTCCTCCTCCTCCTCCTTCTTCTTCTTCTTCCTCTTCTTCCTCTTCTTTTTCTTCTCCTTCTTCTCCTTCTTCTTCTTCTTCTTCTTCTTCTGCTGCTGCTACTGCTTCTTCTCCTCCTCCTCCTTCTTCTCCTTCTTCTCCTCCTCCTCCTCCTCCTCCTTCTTCTTCTCCTCCTCTTTCTTCTCCTCTTTCTTCTTCTCCTTAGATTATTTTTCCCCAAGAAAGACATACTTAGCTAATTATCCTCCAAAATGACATAATTAGCTAATTTAGTTCATCTACGACATAACTGGCTTATTTAGGTAAAAAAACATCACAAGAACCTTGGTTAGCTCATAACTTAGCGTATCTTCCTCCTAAATGACATCATAAGCTCAAAATAAGAAAAGTATTGTAGATATCCTCTTCCTCTCCTCCTCCTTCTCCTTCTTATTCTTCTTTCTTCTTCTTCTTCTTCTTCTTCTTCTCCTTCTCCTCCTCCTCCTCCTTCTTCTTCTTCTTCTTCTTCTCCTCTTTCTTCTTCTCCTTAGCTTATTTTTCCCAAGAAATACATGCTTAGCCAATTATCCTCCAAAATGACATAATTATCTAATTTAGTTCATTTATGACATAATTATCTTAGTTAGGTAAAAACATCACAAGAACCTTGTTTAGCTCATAACTTGGCGTATCTTCCTCCTAAATTACATAATAAGATCAATATAAGAAAAGTATTGTAATTATCCTCTTCCTCTCCTTCTCCTTCCTCTTCTTCTTCTTCTCCTCCTTCTTCTCCTCCTCCTCCTCCTTCTTCTTCTTCTTATTCTTCTTCTTCTTCTCCTCCTCCTTCTCCTCCTTCTTCTTTTTCTTCTTATTTTTCTTCTTCTTCTTATTCTTCTTCTTCTTCTTCTTCTTCTCATTCTTCTTCTTCTTCTTCTTCTCCTCCTCCTCCTCCTCCTTATTCTTCTTCTTCTCCTCCTCCTCTTTCTTCTCCTCTTTCTTCTTCTCCTTGGTTTATTTTCCCTAAGAAAGACATACCTAGCTAATTATCCTCCAAAATGACATAATTAGCTAATTTAGTTCATTTATGACATAATTAGCTTAGTTAGGTAAAAAACATCACAAGAACCTTGGTTAGCTCATAACTTAGTGTATCTTCCTCCTAAATGACATAATAAGCTCAAAATAATAAAAGTATTGTATTCATCCTCTTCCTCCTCCTCCTCGTCCTCCTCTTCTTCTTCTTATTATTATTGTCCTCCTCCTCCTTCTCCTTCTTCTTCTTCTTCTTCTCCTCCTCCTCCTGCTCCTCCTCCTTCTTCTTCTTCTTGTTCTTCTTCTCCTCCTTCTCCTCCCTCTTCTTCTCCTCCTCCTCCTCCTCCTCCTTCTTCTTCTTCTTCTCCTTCTCCTTCTCCTCCTCCTCCTCCTCCCTTTTCTTCTTCTTCTTCTTCTTCTTCTTCTTCTTCTTCTTCTCCTCATCCTCCTCCTCCTTCTTCTTCTTCTCTTTCTTCTTCTTCTTCTCCTCTTTTTCTCCTTCTTCTAGTCTTCTTCTTCTTGTTCTTCTTAGCTAATTAACCTCCAAAATGACCCAAGTTGCTTATGTAGTTCATTTATGACATAATTTTCTTACTTAGGTCAAAAATGGCATAAGAACCTTGGTTAGCTCATAAATGTTATATACTTAGCTTGCTTTCTTCTAAAATGACATAATTAGCTTAGTTAGGACAAAAATGGCATAATTACCTTCGTTACCTCATAAATGTCTCATAGTTAGCTTATTTTCATCCAAATTGACATAATTAGCTTAGTTAGGTCAAAAACGGCATAATAACCTTGGTTAGTTCAAAAAGGTCACATACTTAGCTTATTTTCCTCCAAAATGACATAATAAGCTCAAAAATGTCATATATTGTTGTTCTTCTTCTAACTTTCTTATTCCCATTTTGCAGATTAGATTTACTACATGGAAGCTGGCATTGATGGAGTGCTTTAGTTTTTGTTTTAATTTGTGTTGATAAACAATGTGGAACTAAATGTATGTGTATATGGATGAATAGTGTAAAACTTTGTATGTTGGTTCTTTCGATCTATGTGTTGTGATTAATGAATAACTCGCATTGATATACTTTATATGTTTATCATATATGTGTTGTGAACTATATATATGTGGTGTGAACTATGTATATGTGTTGTGAACTATATATCATATGTGTGTAAAACATTAGAGGGAAATAACATAAAATAATCAAAACAGTGACAATATGGGTACTTTGCCGTCTGCCAGCTGATGGGAAAGGTCTTTGTCGTCAGCTAGCAGACGGCAAAGGGGACACATGGCGCCCACATGTGCAAACCTTGATTGTAAACCTTAGTGCTTCCCATTGTTTCCCTGCAACTCAGATAAGGTAGTTATTGGTCAGGTTAAGTGAGGGTTGGCATGCTATGAGTAAAATATGTTGATGAAAACTAATCACATTGGAGATTCAGCAGATTAATTCGAACCACATGGAAAAACCATTTATCCAAACCAAGCATGATTAAGAACAAGGAAATATAGAAATTGTATCTGTTTCTCATGTATTAATGTTGGAAATATACCCTAGAGGCAATAATAAATTGGTTATTATTATATTTCCTTGGTCATGATAATCGTTTATTATCCATGCTAGAATTGTATTGATTGGAAACTCAAATACATGTGTGGATACATAGACAAAACAATGTCCCTAGTGAGACTCTAGTTGACTAGCTCGTTGATCAAAGATGGTCAAGGTTTCCTGACCATAGACAAGTGTTTTCACTTGATAACGGGATCACATCATTAGGAGAATGATGAGATGAACAAGACCCAAACTATGAACGTAGCATATGATCGTGCCAGTTTATTGCTACTATTTTCAGCATGTCAATGTATCTGTTTCTATGACCATGAGATCATGCAACTCACGGACATCGGAGAAACCTTGTGTGTATCAAACATCGCAACGTAACTAGGTGACTTGAAAGGTGCTCTACAGGTATCTCCGAAGGTGTTTGTTGGGTTGGCATGGATCAAGACTAGGCTTTGTCACTCTGTGTGATGGAGAGGTATCTTGGGGCCGACTCGGTAATACAACATCACAATAAGCCTTGCAAGCAATGTGACTAAGGAGTTAGTCACGGGATGTTGTGTTATAGAACGAGTAAAGAGACTAACCGATAACGGGATTGAACTAGGTATGGAGATACCGACGATCGAATCTCGGGCAAGTAACATACTGAAGGACAAAGGGAACAACATGTCCTTGACACAGAGGTTCCACCGATAAAGATCTTCATAGAATATGTAGGAGCCAATATAGGCATCCTGGTCCCGCTATTGTTTATTGACCGGAGAATGTCTCATGTCATGTCTACATAGTTCTCGAACCCGCACGGTCTGCACACTTAAGGTTCGGGGACGTTTCGGTATAGTTGAGTTATAGGTGTTGGTGACCGAAGGTTGTTCGGAGTCCCGGATGAGATCCTGCACGTCATGAGGAGTTACAGAATGGTCCGGAGGTAAATATTGATATATACGAAGTCCTATTTTGGTCTCCAGAAAGGTTTTGGGCTCATCGGTAGTGTACCCGGAGTGCCGGAGGGTACAGGGGGACCACCGGGACGGGTGTGACGAGACAAAGGCTTCATAGGCTGTGAGAGGAGGTAGACCAGCCCCTGGTGGGCTGGTCTAGCCTCCCCTAAAGGCCCATGCAGCTGGAGTGAAGGAACAAGGCAAAAATCCAAAGGTGGAAAGAGTTTCCAAGTGGGAAGGAAGGAGTCATAATCCTACTAGGATTGGAGGACTCCTCCTCTCCTCCTCACTACGGCTGACCCAAAGGGCAAGCCCTAGGGCGCCGGCCTCCATCCTCTCCTTCTATATATACTAGAGGTTTTATAGGTGAGGGTTAACCCTAATTTCCACGTGCTCCCTCTACATCATCTAGATTGTAGTTCTTCCTCTAGTCTAGTTTGGCGGTGCTTAGGCGAAGCCCTGCTGGATTAGTTCATCACCACCATCACCATGCCACCGTGCTGGAGAATTCATCTACCTCTCTGCCCATCTTGATGGATCAAGAAGGCGGTGATCGTCATCGAGTTGTACGTGTGCTGAACACAGAGGTGCCATCCGTTCGGCACTAGATCGGGATGGATCGTGATGGGATTGCATGACGGATCGTGATGAGATCACGGGACTGGCTGCGATTTGGATTGCAAAGATGTTCCAGTACATCAACCGCGTTATATATGCTTCCGCTTAGCGTTCTACAAGGGTATGTATATTCACTCTCCCCTCTCATAGATGATGATCACCATGGATAGGTATTGTGTGTGCGTAGGAATTTTTTTGTTTCCCATGCAACGTTTCCCAATAATTAAGTGCAACCAAATTAAATTTATTCCTCACATGCATAACAATAAAATATTGTACACACACCAGTTGGACATCGCATTGCATAATTGAACCAAGCAGTTAACGAAACACCACAACAAATGAACCAAACATTAACGAAGCACCACATTGCACGATATAACATACTCCTAACAGAAGATGAGACAGTTAACCAAACCAAGCATGCTTAACAACTTGGAAATATAGCAATTGAATTTGTTTCTCATGTATTTAGTACAACCAAATTCGATTTATTTCTCACATGGGAGAAAATAAAAAATTGCACCGAGAAGATTTGAACATCACATTATAGAATTGAACCAAACAGTTAACTAAACACACAGCAACTTAACCAAACAGTTGATAAGTGAGCACCATATTTCATGACATATACAACATATACCCTAGAGGATCAGATTTCATGGTAAAAGTACATAGGACAATTCACTAGAATTTGTTAAGGAAAGGAAGGAGCAACACATGTAATGGGTACACCAAACATGATTAATCGACATAGCTAGCTAACTAAACATAGGTCCTTATAGTGAGCTAATAAGACAAGCTACTCCTCAACTCGGATACATCGATGATGATTGTCTCCTTGGACATGGAAGAGGGCATGGATTCCACATCTCGGGTGCCCTCCTCATAGTGGTGAGTTGTCTGAGTCGCTTCAGGCACCAACCTGGTGACTCTCGAGTTGAGGTAAGCACGGGCATGCTGACAAAACACCTTGTAGTCTTCGTCGAAGGAAACGACGAAGACCTCAAGAAAACTCCACGAGCATTTGTTTAGAGCAGCCAACCGCATCGTGGCGTCGGCGCGCGAAGCGTTGACAGTGGCCTCGACGGCGAGGTGCCTCTCCAAGATCTGGGGGTTGGCACGAATGGTAGCCTCCACGACCTCATCCGCGTGTGCGAATGCGATTTGCTTCTCCGCTGCCAAATGCTCCTTGAGCTCCTCGATATATTGCGTGCACCATGGCTCAGGGCAGTGCTTATTTGGAGTAGGGGTTTGTGATTTGGGTGGAAGGTGTCGTGTCGACGGCCGGGGCATGTGGGATGTAGAAGGAGGAGGAGGATGGGGTTCGGGTGTGGATTACCTGCCTGGATCGACGAGGCTGAGCAGCGTCAAGGAGGGTCGCCGACGAGGAGGTGGTGCTGCAAGCATGGAGTGAAGGTTTGTATTTGGAAAGGAAGTCGGAAAAAGGGGAAATGTGGCTTTTGTTAAGGGGGAGGGGCGGGGAGGTAGATATTTCCGCGGAAGCCAGAAATTTTGGCTCGGTGAAGAAAAAACTAGCGCGCAAAGTGTCATCAAACACGATACTATGGACGATATCTGAACATCACAAACAATTCATATAGCTTACCCCGTGTATGATGAGTTTGAACGTGCAAATTTTGGTCTAAATTTCCCTGGTTACAGTGGTCATCCACATCATTGCATAATTTGGGTACACAAAAGAGCCTACAAAACAGACACACTTCTTAATCGAGCAAGTTCATTAATTAAACACAGCTAGCTAAGAGAAACATTGGAATTATTGAGGGTTCGTTTGAACATGTTTATATATTAACTTGGATTTCTAGGAATTTCAGGTGCACAATTCAAAATTAAACTACATGCACATGCTCTGGTGCACCAAAATGGGTTGTAAAATCATATATGTGCACATGGGTTAATGTTATGTCCCATGCAAGAAATGGGGATGAATTTCAAAGACATCGGCATTGTGGCTCGCCAGCAAACGTTGAGATATTTGGTTTTCAAATACTAGTAAATCCAAAACTCGTCTGAAATTCTTGAACCTTGGCATGCTATCATGTAATGGCATCAACATGCCCTGGTAAAATAAATTGTCTCATTTGGGGCAGGTTTTGGTATAAGCTTCTAACAAACGAAAGCTTCTCACACGAAGCCTCATGGTTTCGGTAGGGAACGTGTCACCTTTGTGGACGAAAGGATATTCGTTGTCTCTACTTGCTGTCAATTTTTTTCTGGTGTCAACATAGAACAACAGGAGTTTCATGTTAAATTTTGTATTTTTCGGGGTTCATTTCGATATGTTTATACATTATAACTAAGTTTCTAGTCATTTTTGTGCATAATTCAAATTTGAACTATAGACATATGCTCCTATGCTTAAAATGGATTCAAAAAATCAAATGTGGGTCCTTGGATGCATGCTTAGGTCCCATGCAAGAAATGAGAATGAATGTCAAACACGTCGGCACCATCGCTTGGCCGCAAATGTTGAGATACATGGTTTTAAATTCAAGTAAATTCAAAACTCGTGTGAAAGTTTTGAAACTAGGCATTCTAACATGGTACGACATCAACATGTTGTGCTAAAAAAGTGTCCCATTTGGGGCAGGTTTGGGTATAAGCTTCCCACAAACTAGACCTTCTCACAACAAGCCTCATGATTCTGGTAGGGAACGTGTCACCTTTGTGGACAAAATGATATTCATTGGCTCTTCTTGCTTTCAATTTTTTTGTAGTGTCAACATAGAACAACATGAGTGTTGTGTTACATTCTGTAATTTTTGGGGTTCGTTTGGACATTTTTCTTCTATCAAAGTAGACAAGGGCATCTAATTAGGATCAACATGAGTGTTTTTATTAGCAACCAAGCTCATAAGAGCATCCACCTTCTTACTCAAGGTAGCGATTTCCTCAATAGAATTTACCTTGTTACTAGTTGGAGCTCTCTCGGTATGCCATTGAGAGTAGTTGGCCATGATGGTATCCAAAAGTTTCGCAGACTATCCTAAGGTCACCTCCATGAAGGTACCACCTGCGGCACAATCTAGAATATTTCTAGACACAAAGTTTAGTCCATCATAGAAATTTTGCATAATCATCCACAAGTTTAGACCATGAGTTGGGCAATTTCTTAGCATGAACTTCATCCTCTCCCAATCTTGTGCAACATGTTCATGATCTTGCTACTTAAAAGGGAGATGATCTTAGGAGGAGGAAAGTACTTGGCAATAAAAGCAACTTTACACTTATCCCATGTTCCAATACTATTACATGGTAAAGATGAAAACCAAGCTTTAGCATTCTCTCTTAGTGAAAAAGGGAACAATTTTAGTATCACAATACCATTATTCATGTCCTTTTTGTTTTCAATATCACAAAGTTCAACAAAGTTATTGTGATTTGAAGCAGGATCCTCATTAGGACTTCTCGAAAATTTCTCTTTCATGACAATATTCAATAATGCAACATTAATATCAAAAGCATATGCACTAGTGGCGTGTGGTATAGGAGTACTAATAAAATCATTGCTATTAGTATTTGAGTAATCACACAACTTAGTAGTATATTGAGACATGGTGATTGAGCAAGCAAAGTAACAAGCAAGACAAGCAAACTAGATAGCGAAGATGCAATCTAGTGACAAGCTAAGCAAGCAAAGATAAATATTTTTGTATTTTTATTTTTTGATTGAGACAAACTAAATATACAAGAAAACAAAAAGAGGAACAGGTGAATGGAATTTTATGTGGAGTTACTTGGTAGTTGGTGATGATATTCCCCGGTAATGGCGCTAGAAATCCTTCTTGATACTCGTGATCTGCGTTGGGTTTCCCGTGAAGAGGAACCTGTTATCGCAGAACAAAGTGGGTAAGTACTTCCCTCAGTTATCAAACCAAGTTTATCGAACCAATAGTAATATCAACCACAATCGTCTTCAATGGATGCACAGAAAGGAACAAAAAACTTGCACCCAACGTGGTCAAGAATGTTGGCAATCCTCTTGTCTTTATTATTTGCAAGAATATGTGGTGTGTAGATAATTGTAGATAGCAAGATAAAACAAAAACTAGTAGATGGCCGAAAGGTAATGAATGTTTTATAAATATGTTGTGAATAGACCCAGGGCCATTGCTTTCCCTAGTGGCATATCTCATAGATAAATAGCATACGATGGGTAAACAAATTACCGTGGGGCAATTTGATAGAAAAGTGGATAGTTATGCAATATTCACGACAATGATCATGTGTATATAGGCATCACATCCATAAACAAATAGGCTGACTCCTCCCTGCACCTACTACTAGTAGTTCACTTCAAGAGCTCTTATATGCTTGCCTCTCTACGTATTAAGTTCATGACAAACAAAGTAACGCATGGAGTAAGATGACATGATGTAGACAAAGTTAACTCAAGAAATATGGATAAACTCAACCGTTTTATCCTTAGTAGCAGCAAAACAAAGACGCATCTTGTACACTTCTGCCATTGGGATATAAAAATTCACCGAGTTAAACTTACTACAACGCACCTCTCTCACCGAAGAAATATCAGTCTAGTTAGCCAAACTATTTCAATAGATCAGAGATAATTACGAAGCTATCATAATCATGCACATATGAATCATATAAGTGTTGAGAGGTGACTCAAATATTTATCATGAATAATATGAACATAAACCCACAATTCATCGGATCCCAACAAACAAATTGCACAAAAATTGAATTGCATCACGTGCATCAAAGCAAAGATGTGATGATCATTGTATTGAAGATCAAAAGAGAGAGAAATCGATTGCCATCTAGGTAATGCCGTGGCCCAATAGATCTATGGTCAACTACTCACACATCATTCTGAGGGCAGCAAGGTTGATGAATAGGCCCTCCCTGATTGATCTCCCCTCTCGTAGGGTGCTAGAACGGAGCTCTAGATGGCGTCCTATCCGAACAGGGACTTTCTGTGGCATAAAAAGTGTTTCATGACTCCCTCTGGTGTTTTTAGGATAGATGGCAATTTATAGGCCAAAGAATGGTGTCGGGAGGGCCACGAGGGAGCCACAAGCTATCAGGGCGCCCCCTAGGTCCCACCATCTTAGCTTGTGGGACCCTTGTGAGGCCTCCAGCCTTCTTCCGATGGTCGTTGGTCTTCTTTTTGTCCAGAAAAAATAACCAAAAAAATTCAGGGCAATTGTATCTCGTTTGGTATGGAAAACATCCAAAGTGAAAAACACATAGAAAACAACAACTGGCACTAGGCACTGGTTCAATAGGTTAGTTCTCAAAAATAATATCAAATGGTAAATAAATACCCCAAAAGCGTACTAGAATGATAATACATCACCATGGAAAAATCAAAAATTATAGATACATTGGAGACGTATCATTTTCTCATAGCTGAGGCGGCCGCGACAGCCTCTGCTCGCGCCCCGCCGCATGCTCTCTACTCTCGTGTCCCTCCATGTGCTTTGTCCGTGTCCCTCCAAGCACGGTGCCGGTGTTTGGGGCCGGCGCATGATCACGTATGTTTGTGTTGCCATTATGCATGCGGCTGCGTTGGGCGCGGCGCCAAGATGAAGTTACCCGCTGCAAAAGCTGCCATGCGGACATGTCGAGAATCCAGGCCGCCCATCCACCATTTACTCCTGCATCCATTTACCTTCATCTCTTGCGCCACACAACACAATAAGCAGACCAATGATGACACATACATAGAGGATATCTAGCAGTTCCAATGGCGCTCCCAGTGGCTGCCGATGACAATGGGGGAGGGGAGTTCAGCGTGCATCATGTAGTGGACGCCCATTAGATAGGGTAGGACCTCTCGATGGTGTACATGAATGAGCCCGTCTAGGTGTGGAGCTCCATCCAAACTATGGGGTAGTTGCTTGATGAGGACAAGTACTAAGTGGTCGACTTTGACCTCGAGTTCACGAGTGGTCATTCCCGACAAGATCAGAAGGTTGTCGTCTCCCAGTTGTGCATGCGACATGACGTCCTCATCTACCACTACCACCTAGCCACAAGGCCTTGCGAGCATTTTGCCAGGTTTATAGACATCCCCTACTACAGTTTCGCTACGGTGGACACCACCAATGATCTAAAAGTGCTCGATTTTTTGGGCCTGGTTTGCCAGAATCTTGTCAACATCCCGTGACCACTAAAAGGTCTGGGCCAACACCCAAAACAAACATAGCTCCCTAGTTGACCTCCCCTCAACCTCCATAGATGCCTACTACATGAAGATGAAGGATGGGACCAAGAAGGACAAGAATGCCTAGCACAGTGTCTAGGATCACAGACTGAATGAAGAACACATTAAGTACACACGCTATGAGATGAACAGGCGGATCGTTGACATGAGGAAGTGTATTCGTCCTGCCCCATATGAGGAATCGAGCCATAGAGCAGTGGTGGGAGCGTCCCAAGAAGTAGATAACTAGATGATTGTTCATCCTAGTTTAGAATGCATGCAATTGTTTGTTGAGGTGTGTGCGAATGATTTCTATAGTCACTTATGTAATTGGATGTTCATTAGTTATATATATGTTCTTCTTTTGTAGATAGATAAAATCCCATGTCTTATTAGCAGTAATTGTCTATGTTATTATCAGTCTCCGCACAAATTTCTGACTATAGACCTGTTTGCACCGTATCACACACATCTTGTTGAGTTGAACTGTTTCTGTTGTCTTGGATCATCGCAAAGAACTCATCTGACTGAGCTGTATGCCCTCCATCGCATAGACCATGATCTCGCTGAACGTTTCTGTTGTGTTCCCAAATCACAAATAGTACATCCCAGTGAACTGAACCATACATCTCACACACCCTCATGTGGCTGGCCATTTATATTGTTCTGTATAATCGCAAATAGTTCATATGGATTAACCATTTTCCACGCATAGCACACAGAAATCCAATCTAAATCATGTTTGATTTTCGCGCCATCGAAACAGTTCGTATCATTTTTTATGGTTTTCTTACAACATTGGTTGCGATTAATGCATGACATACAGTTTCATAAAAGGGTCTCTCATTGTAGTGTTGCGTTTGGACCATCCTGCAATAGTGCATGTTGTGCGTACATGTGATGTCCATTGGTATGTGTGGGATTCGACACCTAGTTGTGTGCCTTTAGTAGCCCTCTTTACAAGGAAATGCCTCTTTGTGCTTCCACGAAGCCATGGTAGCTTACTAGTTCTCCGTAGTCCATACACATTGATTGAGAGACATGTATCATTCTTCGATGATATGTTTGTCCCTATGGGGAGATGCTAGCAATGTAATGGAGTCCATGTAGCCTGTTATGACTCTTCTACACGCAGTTGATGACAGAAATGTCTAATGTAATGGAGTCCGTGTTGCTTGCTATGACTCGTCCAAACACACTGATGACCAACACACGCATTGCTGGGTTACGTATGCATGTTCCTCTATGGATGTGCCACTTGGTTCTATAACTAGTCATGTCGACCCGGGTACTGTGATGTATGATTGCTAGCGACATATTCATATACGTGAGCCAAAAGAAGCAAACGGTCCCTGCTACCTCTTGAGCTTGCGTTGGTTTTCCCTTGAAGAGGAAAGGGTGATGCAACGAAGTAGATAAGTATTTCCCTCAGTTTGTTGAGAACCAAGGTATCAATCGAGTAGGAGAAACAAGCAAGGCCCCAATAGTAGTACCTACACAAAGAATCAAACACTTGCACCCAACGCTATAAAGGGGTTGGAAATCCCTTCCGAGTTATTTGCAAGGATAAGATCTGATAGAGATATATACAAAGATTGCGGAAACAAAAGTAAATAAATTGCAGCAAAGTATTTTTGGTATTTTTGGTTTATAGATTTGAAAGTATAATGTGGAAAATAGACCCGGGAGCCATAGGTTTCACTAGAGGCTTCTCTCATAAACGAAATAATATGGTGGGTGAACAAATTACTATCGAGCAATTGATAGAAAAGCGAATAATTATGAAGATATCCAAGGCAATGATTATGCATATAGGCATCACGTCCCTGTCAAGTAGGTCGAAACGACTCTGCATCTACTACTATTACTCCACACATCGACCGACTCCTGCCTCCACCTAGAGTATTAAGTTCATGAAGAACAAAGTAATGCATTAAGTAAGATGACATGATGTAGAGGGATAAACTCAAGAAATACGATGAAAACCCCGTCTTTTTATCCTTGATGGCAACCAGACAATACGTGCCTTGCTACCCCTACTTTGTCACAGGGTGAGGACACCACAAGATTGAACCCAAAACTAAGCACTTCTCACATTGCAAGAATTACCAATCTAGTTGGCGAAACCAAACCAATAACTCGAAGAGACTTGCAAAGATATGAAATCATGCATATAAGAATTTAGAAGAGACTCAAATAATATTCATAGATAATCTGATCATAATTTCACAATTCATCGGATCTCGACAAACACACCACAAAAGAGTATTACATCGGACAGATCTCCATGAGGATCGTGAAGAACATGGTATTGAAGATCAAAGAGAGAGAAGAATCCATCTAGCTACTAGCTATGGACCCATAGGACTGTGGTGAACTACTCATGCTTCATCGGAGGGGCAATGGAGTTGGTGTAGATGCCCTCCGTGATCAATTCCCTCTCCGACAGATTACCGGAAAAGGCTCCCAGATTGGATCTCGCGAGAATAGACGCTCCCAACGGCAGCAATGTATTTGTGTGTCTCTTTTTTGGCGATACGACAATATTTGGGAATTTATAGGCCAATGAATAGGGCTAGGAGACCTGCAAGGGTCACAAGCCAGGGGGCACGGCCACCTCCCTAGGGCACGCCATGCTGGCTTGTGGCCTCCCGGCAGATGCCCTACCCCCTACTCCAAGTTTGTTGGATGTCTTCTGGTCCAAGAAAAATATTTCCCGAGATTTTGTTCCGTTTGGACTCCGTTTAATATTCTTTATCTGCAATACTCAAAAACGTGGAAAAAACGGAAACTGACACTAGGCTCTAGATTAATATGTTAGTCCCAGAAATAATATCAAACAACATATTAATGCATGTAAAACATCCAAAATAGATAATATAATAGCATGGAACAATCAAAAATTATAGATACGTTGGAGATGTATCAAGCATCCCCAAGCTTAATTCCTGCTCGTCCTCGAGTAGGTAAATGGTAAAAACAGAATTTTTGATGTGGAATGCTCCCTAACATATTTATCCATGTAATATTCTCTATTGTGGCATGAATATTAAGATCAATAAGACTCAAAACAAAAGTCTAATATTGACATAAAAACAATAATATTTCAAGCATACTAATAAGGCAATTGCTTCCTTTCAAAATTACATGGTGAAAGTGCGTTATATCGACTAGAGGGTGGATGAATAGGAGATTTTTAGAATTTCATTGCTGAGGAAATTCCTTGCGGGGAAATTCCTCAATGATGAATTAAGTGCAGTGGAAATAGCGCAGGCTCAGAAGTGCAAACACTACTACAACAGATTACTTGGTGAATAGTATGAGAATCGGTTTGCACAGTACACAGGTACAGAGAACGAATGTGAAGATTAACTTGAGTGAAGAATTTGAGGTTGAGGAAATTAAGAGAAAGTCTTTTGACAAATTCTTCAAACAGCACAGATGAATGTCTTCAACATACAATTTCGAGGAAATGAAAGAGTTGAAGAAATAGAACCCGTATCGCGATGAAGACAGTTGTTGATGACCCAGTTCCAACTGCTGTGACAGTTGTACGTTTGGTTTGGAGCGGCTTGGTATTGAAACCAAAGGACACACAGTCCCTACGTATTCTCCTTGAGCTAAGGACACACAGTCCTCGCTCAGCACTCGTGGTAAGTCTTCAGGGCAGACTTCCAAACCCTCACAAACTCGGTCACCCGACAATACAAAATTGACTGCTGGATGCTCTAGACCATGACGCCTAACCGTTTGGAGGATGCACAGTCCTCAAATGTAAAAGTATTCATTTCTACACAGGAACAAATTCTTCAGTGATGCTCAATCACTTGGTTTTTGGTTTGGGGTTTGGTGTTTGGGGTATTTCCTCACTTGATGATTTACTCTCGAAGACTCTGAGGAATTTGGGTTGCTCTAGATGCCAATTGTCAGTTTCTCTTGGAGCAGACAACCAACTAGTGGGTGTGGGGGCGGCTATTTATAGCGTGGGAGCATCTCGACATGATTTGACATAAATGCCCTTAACTATTGTGACCGTTGGGTGGATAAGAACAGTGAGGTGGCGCGTGTCGCATCAATGGTAGGAACTTTCAACTGTGAAAGTCCTCATGTCTCTCATATTCCTTTCTTGAGGCTTTTCTAGGTTTAGGCTTGGGTTGAGCATCATGAAGAAATTTATTCCGTAGTGTTACTTCAACCCCCTTTAACAATACGGTGTTCCTATGACTCAAGAGTAAAGAAAAATGAAACAGAAAGAGTAAGCCTTCACACTTTGAATTGTTCAGGTAGTTTTTCTTCAGGACACACCAAATTTCTCATCTTCAATATCTTCATGAGGAATATCAATTTCATCGCAATTTCTTCGCGATCAAAGTCTTCAAGGGTAATACCAATTTCTTCACCCGAAGGTATTCATTTTTAGGGGTCGATATTCATCGTATAGCTCAAACTCCTGAGCGACTTATAGACGTGTGTACACTTACAAACACATTAGTCCCTTAACTTATAAGTCTTCAAACAACCAAAATTACTAAGGGCACTAGATGCACTTACAATCTCCCCCTATTTGTTGGTTGATGGCAATTAGGTTAAGTTTTCAACATGGATAAAAATATGAAATGTAAATACTGAGTTTGGGGAATTTGAAATCAAGATACTAAGAGACTCCCCCTGAAGATGTGCATATTTTGAGAAATTTGCTTTGCACAGCAGATGCACATTGATGATTTATATCATGGAGATCTCCCCTGTATGTTGTAAATCATGCATACATTTGACATATAATATGATGAATTTGAAAATGCATGATGAAAAATGGTGCCTGGCGAATTTGAGCATGCGTGCATTAATAGACTTTGATGAATAAGCATGCGAAGAAAAATGTTCAAAAGAGTCAGACCACCATCGGGCTTAAGTTACAACTCATTACATCAAAGCACTTGAGAAGAATCAAGAGTTTGCAACTTAATAATGTTTATATGCCCCAAAATAGATCACGTTTGAAGACTAACTCTCAGATTTCTCCCCCTTTGTCATCAAGTGACGAAAAGGGAAAAACTGAGGACTAACGCCCTTTGAAGAAATACACTTCTTGGCTGATGAAGAGGCGTGAGGATTCTTGGAGACAGGCTTGTTCCTTGGACCAGTTGCAGTGTCTTCTGGTTCTTCATCTGACTCGGTAGTGCGGAATGAAGAAAAAGAACTGTCCTCCAGGTTAGGAACTGGAATTGGCTTGAATTTCTTCTGATGAGCCACAACCAGTCGAAGTCTTGAGTAAACTCCAATTCCTCAAGTTCCTCTTGAGTCTTTACATGAGCCAATGTGGCCCAAGTTCGATCAAACACCTCATGAAGATAATAGTGATTTTTCTTCACAGCATTTTGAGTTTCATTGAGGGTTTTAACAATGGCACTGAATTGACGTTTGACCCACTTGTGATTGCGATCGACCTTCTAATGAAGACTGAGGAGTAGCTCTCTGTTATTCATCACTCTGGGGGTAGCTGGGCTTGGAGGATCGTGGGTAGGAGTGTCATCATATGAAGAATATGAATCTGCCTTGCGAAATTGGCCATCAAGGAGCCGATTTCTTTCATCAATGACGGAGTTGCCTTTTCCTTCAACAGGCTCAAATGATTTCTTGATGACTTTGATCGAAGGCAGATATCTGAGGTGATTCTGAAAATCATCTTGGTAGTTGATGCCAGACCTTTTTTTGATGAATCTCATAATCCACGGCACATAAATCTTCAATTCAAATGGCGACAGGGCATTGTGAGCCAAAGTCCTCAAGAAGAAATCATGAACATTCATAGGTATGTCATGGATGACATTGAACATGATATTCTTTATAATGCGTATGAGATATTCTTCATCATCATGCCCTTTGATAGGAGCAATGGCATAACACAAGATTCCGTAGACTCTTCTTGGCTCATATTTCAAGTCTTGTACCAGAAAGCGAGTCCTTGGAGGTTGGTCCTTGGCCAAAGGCTTCATGAGGACTTCCATCAGTCTGTTGGGTAGTTCACGTTCATCATACATCAGAACTGCGTCCTCTGAGGGAATTGAGATTGGAAGAGCTCGAAGCAATTCAGTGGCAGGCGCTTTGTAGTGCGTGTGCTGAGTCATCCAGTCCAAAACCCAAGTGTTGACATCCTTTGGGTCGCCAGAGATGTGCAGAGTTGCGTAGAACTGAAAAATGATGTTAGTGTTCCAATCGCCGATGTCAGTGCAGAAAGGTAGTAATCCAGCTTCGTGAATAACTTTGAGGACTCGAGCAAAGCAAGGTATTTCTTCCATATCACAGTGAGGAATATGGGTATGCTGAAATATCTTGTTCCTTCCACAGAGCACTGAAGCATAGTAGTTGAGTTGATTCCTTGTCCAAAACTTCCTGTGCCTGATGCGAAGCTTATCATATGGATTCTCACCGGTGAAGTACATGCGTTCTTCATAGATTGCCTCCTTTTGAAACTTTGGCCTTTTGGAGAAAGGCTGATTCTGTTGTGGTTGAAGATTATGCTGTTGTTCTTGAGGAGTAGCCACTATCATTGTTGTTTCTGTGTTTACCACAACAAAAGTAGTTTCAGTGTTCGACACAGTAGAATTTTCTTCAGTCTGAGCATTTTCCTCAGTTTGAGGATTTTCCTCAGCTTGAGGAATTTGCTTGTTGTAGGAGGGACTTGCAGTATTTGTCGCTGCATTGTCTTCAGCTGATGTAGTTGATTCTTGAGCAGATTCCTCACGAAAGATTTTTCCCGTCAGAACCTGGGAGGATTTCAGTTGCAGCAGGAGTCGGAGGAATTTGAGTTGACCTGGGTGAGCGAGGATGAGTCTCTTCCCAGAAATCATCATGAATCACTGGAGTGCTGCACCCAGTTTCATCATCACCCACTTGTTCTTCAGTGGTCTTTTGAGGAATGGTGGACAGAGGAATATCGTCTATCTGTATTTCCTCATCCATTATTTCATTATCTTCAACCTCGTCCATTTATTCATCTTCTTCAGGAATGACACAGTCAACTCCGAAGGGAACGATCATGTATGATGGTGCTACATTCAGAGGGGTAGCATCCACCAGGGCAGTTGAAGACTCTGACTGAGTGACGTTCACGCGTTTGGCCTCTGAGGTTTCTGAGGTCATTGAAGATTTTCTCTTCTTTTGCTTCTTTCTCAGCCTCTTTAGTCTTCTTCACGTCTGATGCAGACAGAGTCACTTTCTTCACCTTGGAGGGGTGTGGTGAAAGAGCAGTTTCATCACGCACCAGTGCAGAGTCACGCTTGGCAGTTTCGTCAGCTCGAGCATTTTCTTCAGTTAGAATATCTTGAGGAATTTGCTCAGTGGCTGGTTCATCAGTTTCATATTCCTCAGTCAACTGAACAGTGTAGCTTGCCTGAGGTGTTGTTTGCTGCTTTGGAGGGGTCGTTCTCTTGTTGTATTCATCAACAGTAGCTGGTGCAGCCTTGATGAAATTTACCTTGACTCCTTCACGATCAGTGTGAAGACTTGTATACTTATCTGATAGAGTTTTAAGTTCAGCCTGAGTTGATACAAGTGCTTCAGACGTCATCTTGAGGAGATTCTAGTTGAGGAATTTCTCCTTCTTGAGTTTTGCAGCCTTTGCTTGCTTGGCTTGCTTCTCTTTCCACTTTGCCTCATTGATGAAAGTGGCTACCCTGTGGCTTACACCAGGGGGAAGCTTTAAATCATCAACATGAGTGTTTGGATCTTCATACCAAAGGTCGATGAAATCCAGCAAAACCTTCGGGTCCATGGCTAGAGGAACAGAGCTGCCCGAGGCTTGTGCAACTCGTTCCTGCTTTGTTTCTGATGATAGCTTGGAGTGTTTCCTCATCAAATTCTTGACTTCCTTCTGATGCAGAAGGAAAGTTGATGACTTTCCTAGGACTAGTCCCGATGCTTCTTCCAGCAATCATTTTAGTCTTCAATAAAGGTTGTGAGGACTTTGCAGCAGAGCTCGTGGAAGACTGCATGGAGGAACTTGATTGAGCAGGCTGATGCTTAATGAGCTACTTCTGTTGAGGTTGTTAAGACTGTGGTGATGTTGAGGATTTTGCTATCGTAGCATCCTTATGAGGTATTTGCTCTTTTGGCACTAAGGTTTTGGGCTTCTTCAACACATTCTTCTTCCGGGGAATTGCTGTAGCAGAGGCCTCAGCAGCTGAAGAGGTGGCGGCAGTGGTGGAAGCAACAGAGTCATCATTGAATGTCTTCACAACTGCTTATGTGCTTTTATTTAACTTAGACAAATATTTGCTCTTCTCATTAGGATAATCCTCAATGGTTTCAACGCTTGAGGGATGAGCAGCTTGTTGATCACCCTGAGGAGGCCTCTTGCACAGTGGCTTGAGGGCGAATTTCTTCGCATACTTAGGAGTAACATATCTTTACTCCTTCCACTCCTTAGCCCACCTGCGTTCGACATATTTAGGCCATATCTTGCGCTTCAGCATGGTTTCTTTGCCATGAATTACCTCATCTGGAGTGAAGTAGTCAGCATATATGTCTTCTGGTATTTCAAAAGTTGCGTTCTGTTCAAGCTTCTTTCCCCCCTTCTGCTTTCGGTCATCCTCCATTTTCTTCAACTTAAGCTTTTGCTGAGGAATATGAACTCTTGAAGATTCTGATGACACAGGTAAAGTTTCTTCCAGGAATGCTGCAAATGAGTTAAGCTGATGAGAACCTAGAGATTCATCAGCTGACATTTTTGTACATGTCAACAGAGTATAGGTGCGAAGAATTTGGAGAGGTCATATGCGTTCTCAGATTTGAAGAAATTGAAAAAATATTAGTTGCGGAATTTGACTACGCATTATGATCTTGGGTTCCAGAGTTGTGCAGATTCGAGAATTTACACAATTGAGGAATCTCATGAAGAATTTGAGTGGCTTAGTGAAATTCATCAAGTGTTTGAGGAATGAGTGTGCATGGCTGACAGACACTCTGAGGAAAAAAAGATTTTGCGAGTCTAAAGTAAATTAATGGATCAATAGAGGCAGTAAAATAGGATTTGAATTACCCAGAGCGAAGAATACGAAGAACTAGAGCAGTAAAACAGGGAAGTTCCTCGGTTCAGATCTTCAGCGCCCTAACTTGGCAACTGAAGTCAGCTACAACGGCAGCGGAAGGCAATTTTCGGCACCCGTCGAGAGTCCAGTGACGGTGAGGGCAAGGCAGCAAAGCTTTTCCTCACCGGTGACGAGATTGCTAGCGGTGGCGCTAGGGTTGAGCTCGAGCGGAGAAGACGAGAGGACGAAGAGTTTTGACTGAGGGGGGTAAGGGCCTATTTATAGCTCAGGTGAAAAATTGTTTGGCCGAAACTTTCGGATCGAACTTCCCTTGCCTATTCGTCTCCACATGACACGTGGAGCTAACAATTGAAGAGGTGGAGTTTGTGGTTATCCGATCGTAAGAACTGGGTCCGGTTACTGTGTGACGTTATAAAAATGATTTTTGAATCTTTGAGGATTTCGTTGCAAAGTCCTCAGCTGACAAGGATACAGTGACGATTTTGAACAAGTGTCAAGTAGAACGCATATGAAGACATGAATAGACTGGGTTGATCTTAGCATAGAGGGGAGTCGGGTCCAATGACATTCACTTAGATGAAATATCAAATTGAAGACTAGGCTATAAGTGAATGTTGTTGAAGTGCTGAGGACTTTGAAATCTGAGTGTGTGTGTGTGTGTGTCTATATATATATATGCGAATGAAAGTCATCTAACGTTTTTGAAGAATTTGAAGATTTTAAAGATTTTGAAAAACTTGAGGATTTTGTGACAAGGTGTGAGATTAATGAATTTCAACTTTGAAGAAAAACAGCTTGAAGAATTTCAAAGTTGGGTGTTGGTGTGCCCCACCATATAAGAATGGTGTTTTCAGGCGCCGCGTACAATTATCATAGGGCCCTGAGAACCAAATTATTCATTAACTTCGTCACACTAAGAGTGATATTCTTCATTGATTGAAGAAAATCAATTCTTCGTGTGTTGCACATCTAAGTCATCAATTTTGCATAAGTGTTAGGATGTGTGCATGTTTTCACAAAATATTTGAAGACTCTAGGATATTTAGCTCATAATGCAACTTGCAAAACCTTATCTCATCCAAGGGCTTAGTGAAAATATCAGCTAGTTGATCGTCAGTCTTCACATAATCGATGATGATATTGCCCTTGAGGACATGGTCTCGAACAAAATGATGACAAATCTGGATGTGCTTAATCTTCAAGTGTTGTATTGGGTTGTAGGCGATCTTGATTGCACTCTTATTGTCAAAGTAGAGGGGCACATTATTCATGTTGGTGCCATAGTCTCTGAGGGTTTGCTTCATCCATAGAAGTTGAGCACAACAGGATCCAGCAACAATGTACTTAACTTCGGCATTGGAGAGAAACATAGTGCTACTTCTTTGAGGACCAGCAAACTAATGATCTTCCAAGGAAATGGCAAGTGCCAGAAGTTGACTTGCGATCCACACAGTCACCAGCATAATCAGAATCATAATATCCAACAAGATGAAGATTTGAGCCCTTGGGGTACCATAATCCTAGTGTTGGTGTGTGAGATAAGTTTCGAAGAATATGCTTCACAGCCATATGGTGCGATTCCTTTTGTTTTGATTGAAAATGAGCACACATGAAAACACTAAGCATTATGTGTGGCCTAGATGCACATAGGTACAATAAAGAGCCAATCATCGAGCGATATACCTGCTGATCGAAATCTTCACCATTTTCGTCAGTGCAGAGGTGGCCGTTGGTAGTCATAGGCATCTTGGCACCTTTTCGTTCATGCATGTTGAATTTCTTCAAAACATCCTTGAGGTATTTCTCCTCTGACATGAAAATGACATTCCGTTGTTGACGAATTTGAAGAGCTAAGAAGAATTTCAGCTCTCCCATCATAGACATATGATACTCTTCACTCATCATGTAAGCAAATTCATCACTGTAACGTTTATCAGTACTACCAAAGATAATGCCATCGACATATATTTGGCACACAAATAGTTCGTTGTCATAATATTTTGTGAAAAGAGTTGGATCGAGTGAACCAGGTTTGAAGCCTTTTTTCGTGAGGAATTCCATCAATGTGTCATACCACGCCCGAGGGGCTTGCTTGAGGCCATAAAGTGCCTTGTTGAGTTTGAAGACTTTGTCTGGATACTTAGGATCCTCAAAACCTGGGGGCTGAGCAACATATACTTCTTCCTCAAGTTTAGCATTGAGGAATGCACTTTTCACATCCATTTGATATAGAGTAATATTATGATGATAAGCATAAGCAAGTAGTATTCGAATAGCTTCAATTCTAGCAACAGGTGCAAAAGTTTCATTGAAATCAATTCCTTCAACCTGTGTGTAGCCTTGGGATACAAGCCGTGCCTTATTCCTCACCACTTGACCATCGTCATCTTGCTTGTTTCACAAAATCCACTTGGTGCCGATGATATTGTGCTTGCGAGGATCTGGTCGTTAGATGAGTTCCCACACGTCACTTAGCTTGAATTGAAGAAGTTCATCATGCATGGCTTGAATCCACTCAGGTTCCATGAAGGCTTTAGAAAATTTTGATGGTTATGTTATAGACACAAAAGAGGAATGCCCACAAAATTTAACTAAATGTGAAGCTTTTGAGCGAGTGAGAGGACGTGGTACATTGATGTCATCAACGATTTTGTCAACTTCTACTTCATTTGCAATCTGTGGATGAGCTGGTTGAGGATTTTGTCTGGGCTGAGGAATTTGATCTGGAGCAATTTCCTCAGGTGCACTGTCTTGAATTTCATTAGTCCTAGGGATGATATTTTCAGCAAGTTCCTCAGTAGGAACGATGTATTTAGTTGCTTTGAAGTTGATAGCTTCCTCAGGAGATAACTTGTCTGGAACAGGAGGAAATTGCTCTCTTTGCAAGCCATTAGTTTCGTCAAACCTCACATCCACAGTTTCAACAACCTTGTTGTGATTGGTGTTGAAGACTCTGTAGGTGTGCAGGTCCTTTCCATAACCAAGCATAAAACCCTCATGTGCTTTAGGTGCAAATTTCGAGCTATGGTGAGGATCTCTGATCCAACATTTTGCACCGAAGACTTTGAAATAACGTACATTGGGTTTCTTGTTAGTGAGGAGTTCATATGAGGTTTTCTTGAGGAATTTGTGAAGATATACCATGTTGATGATGTGGGAAGCAGTGTTGATTGCTTCAGGCCAGAAACGACGAGGAGTCTGATATTCTTCAAGCATAGTCCATTCCATTTCAACCAGAGTCATGTTCTTGCGTTCAACGACGCCATTCTGTTGAAGAGTATAAGGAGTAGATAATTCGTGAGTAATACCAAGTTCATCAAGACCAGTGTTTTTGAATTCTGTCCCATTGTCACTCCTGATGTGTTTGATCTTGACAACGAAGTTCGTTGAGGCCCTTAAGGAAAATCGTTTGAAGACGTCCTGCACTTCAGTTTTATACAAAATGATATGTACCCAAGTATATCGAGCATAGTCATCAACGATGAAAAAGCCATATAAGGATGCTGCATTGGTTAGAGTAGTATAATGAGTAAGTACAAAAAGATCCATGTGAAGCAATTCAAATGGACGAGTAGTAGTCATGATAGTCTTTGAGGGGTGTATGGATCTGGTCATTTTTCCAGACTCACAAGCACCACAGAGATGGTCCTTGAGGAATTTGACTGATTCGATGCCAATGACATGCTTCTTCTTCGCTAGCATTTGCAAATTCCTCATGCCTGCATGAGCAAGTCTTCGATCCCATAGCCAGCCTTCTAAGGTTTTTGCTAGTAATCATGTGGCTGGTTGAGGACCTGTGGAAAAATCAACAATGTACAAATCTCCTCTCCTAAAGCCTTCGAAGACTTTGGATCTGTCAGATTCCATGATGACTACACATCTATATTTTCCAAAGATAACAACCATATCAAGATCACAAAGCATTGAGACTGACATGAGGTTAAACCCAAGGGATTCGACAAGCATGACTTTGTCCATGTGCCTGTCCTTGGAAATAGCCACTTTGCCAAGTCCCAATACCTAGCTTTTACCTTTGTCAACATAAGTGATTTGCTTCAGAGGTGATGGAGTTAGTGGCATATTCATCAACAAGCTTTTATCACCAATCATGTGGTTTGTGCAACCACTATCAAGAACCCACTCAGTACTCTTGGGTTTGTCATCCTGTAGATGAATTAGTACAACTTACCATCTCATATGCTTCAGACTTGAAGAATATGATTTCGTTTTCATCAGATAGGAATTTCATCATAAACAGTAAATTTTAGGACGTGTGAAATGTCATCATTTCATCAATTTTAGCTTGCGTCCAATCAAGCATTTTCCACAGGTCTCCAGCAAATTCTTGAGATGATGATTTTCATCTGGAGACCTGACCTGCAGAAGTGATTATTTCAATTTATTCACCTCCCACATCTCACGGGTTGCCAAAGAGTTCATCATCCTGAGAGCACCATATGAGAAAGGGGGCATTCAAGCTAATGCACTTCTTTTCCTAGTAGGGGGTTAGTGTACTCAAATGAATAGGCAGAGAAGTTATTTGAGGATTTATGAATATAATGGTTTGAGGTATAATTCTCATATTCATATCCCTTGTAATTTCCTGACATATCGCAAGCATTAGCGCTAGTATGATCATAGTTTTGACCAGTTGAGGATTCTGATCCTCTTGAAGACTTTGGTCCACCTGCGGAATAGGATCTAGGGTTCAGGTTCTTCAAAGGTGGTGTCATGAGGACATTCTCCTGAAGATGTTCCAAGAAACTTTTGGGGACCAAAATTTTCCTCAAGGGTGGTCCATTCCTGTAGTTAGTTCCAATATATCGAGCAAATACTTCACCAGATTTATTTTGAATAGTTTATAGTTGGAGTTAAATGACTCCTCTGAGGAATAGGATAATTCACATCAAAAGTCAGTTAAAGTAGATGGATCAACAGAAGGTCCTTTAGCAGCAACCCATGAGGTTTTGGGGTACTGCTCAGGTTTCCATTATGATCCATCAACATTCAATTCCCTCTCGAAGGCAATTCCTTCTATCCTCGGGTTCCTGTTCAAAATCTTCTTTTTGAGCACATTGCAAAGGGTTTGATGCCCTTTGAGACTTTTGTATATGCCTATCACATACAATTCCTTCAGCCCTGCATTTTCTTTAGTAACATTTGTGGTTTCCTCAAGTGAGGAATTTGATACCACAGGAGCAGTTGAAGAATTTGTAGCAATAGAAGCATTTGATGATTCTGGTGAAGAATTGGCAGTTTCACGCTCGATGCATTTGAGACATGGTGGAGTGAATTCAACCTGAGCGACACTGGTCTGTTGAGCAAGCAATGAATCATTTTCCATTCGAAGATCATCATGAGACATCTTCAACTTCTCAATATTAAGTTTCCTTTGAACAAATTCATAGGAAAGTTTCTCATGATCAGCCAAGAGTGTGCCATAACGGTCTTGAAGACTATCAAATCTAGACTGAAGACTTTTCAAGTCTTCAATGAGGATTTGAGTATGATTCATTTCCTCATTCAATAGATCATCGCTTCTGTCTTGGAGTTTTTGAAGCTTTTCGATGGCACTTTGTTGTTTAGTTGCAATGTTGGCAAGTTTACTATAACTGGGTTTTTTCTAATCATCAGGTTCACAGTCACTTGACTCAGAGGAGGAAGTGTCATTCGTTACATTTGAACCTTTTTCCATGAAGCAATAGGTTGGACCGAAGTCATCAGCATAGTCATCAGTGTAGATAGTCTTTTCATTTTCTTCAAGGTTGAAGATTGACTTGCTGACGAATGTGGTAGCCTGTGCAAGACTTGCCACACCAGAGTCTGAGTCTTCTTCAGAACCTTCCTCTTCATCACATTCCTCACATTCTTCGTCAGAATCCATTTCCTTGCCAATGATGTGCCCGAGCCTTTCTGAAACTAGTCTTCTTGTGCGATGAGGACTTTGAGGATGAGTATTTTGAAGATTTATTCTTTTTCTTCGAGTTATCAAAACTTTCATCCTTGTATTTCGTCTTCTTTGATTCCTTCACCCAGCGAGGACAGTAAGCAATATAGTGACCAGATTTCTTGCATTTGTGGCAGGTTCTTTTCTTGTATTCATTAGATGAAGATTTTGATTTCCTCATATCTCTTCTTGAAGATTTACCAAACTGGCCACACCTTGTAAACTTCTGGAATTTCCACACGAGAATTTCAAGCTCCTGTCCAAGTTCTTCAGGATCACCAATGCTGCAATCTGAGTCTCCTTCTTGAGATGAGGAAATTGCTTTGGCCTTCAGCGCACGAGGTCTTGAGTAACTTGGTCCATATAGATCTCTCTTTTCTTCCTATTGGAATTCATGAGTATTGAGTATTTCAAGTATATCAGCAGGATCAAGCATCTTATAGTCTTCTCCTTCTTGAATCAACAGAACCAATGTATCAAATGATGGATCCAGGGATCTTAGCAGTTTCTTCACAACTTCATCGTGAGTGATGTCTCGAGCTCCCAGTGCTTGCACTTCATTTGAGATGTCAGTGAGGCGATCAAAGGTATCTTGTCAGCTTTCATTGGAAAGCCTCTTGAAGCGATTGAAGAGATTGTGAAGAACATCAACACGAGAGTCATGTTGATTTGAAATTCCATCATTAACTTTGGACAGCCTATCCCAGATAAGCTTAGTTGTGCCCAAAGCACTCACTCTGCCATACTGACCTTTGCTCAGATGGTCACATATGATATTCTTCGCTTAAATTTCTTCACATCCGCGGCAGAGATAGTAGCAGTGATGGAGGGAATACCATGTTCCACAATGTACCAGAGATCATTGTCAATAGCCTAAGGATGCATCTGCATCTTAGTCTTCCAGTAGGTAAAGTCCTTTCCTTCAAAGGTAGGACATCCTGCAGTAACCTTGATCATACCTGTAGTCGACATAACTAAAACTCCAGGTGATTAAACCAAAATCACATAGAACAAGGGAGTACCTTGCTCTAATACCAATATAAAGTGTGTTATATCGACTAGAGGGGGGGTGAATAGGCGATTTTTAGAATTTCTTCACTGAGGAAATTCCTTGTGAAGAAATTCCTCAATTGTGAAATAAGTGCAACGGAAATAGCGCAGGATCAGAAGTGCAAAGACTACTACGACATATTACTTGGTGAAGATTATAAGAATCGGTTTGCGTAGTACGCAGGTACAGAGAACGCATGTGAAGATTAACTCGAGTGAAGAATTTGAGGTTGAGGACATTCAGAGAAAGTCTTCTGATAAATTCTTCAAACAACACATATGAGAGTCTTCAACATACAATTTTAAGGAAATGAAAGAGTTGAAGAAATAGAACCCATATCACGATGAAGGCAGTTGTTGATGACCCAGTTCCAACTGATGTGACAGTTGTACGTCAGGTTTGTAGCGGCTTGGTATTGAAACCAAAGGACACACAGTCCCTACCGTATTCTCCTTGATATAAGGACACACAGTCCTCGCCCAACACTCGTGGTAAGTCTTCAGGGCAGACTTCCAAACCCTCACAAACTCGGTCACTCGGCGATCCACAATTGACTACTGGATGCTCTAGACCATGACGCCTAACCACTTGGAGGATGCATAGTCCTCAACGGTAAAAGGCTTCAGTTCCACACAGGAACAAATTCTTCAGTGATGCTCAATCACTTGGTTTTTGGTTTGGGGTTTGGTGTTTGGAGTATTTCCTCACTTGATGATTTACTCTCGAAGACTCAAAGGAATTTGTGTTTCTCTAGATGACAAGTGTCAATTTCTCTTGGAGCAGCCAACAAGCTAGTGGTTGTGGGGGCGGCTATTTATAGACTAAGAGCATCCTGACATGATTTGACATAAATTCCCTTAACTATTGTGACCGTTGGGTGGATAAGATCAGTGAGGTGGCGCGTGTCGCGGCAACGGTCGGGACTTTCAACTATGAAAGTACTGATGTCTCTCATATTCCTCACTTGAGGCTTTTGTAGGTTTAGGCTTGGGTTGAGCATCATGAGGAAATTCATTCCGTAGTATTGCTTCGACCCCCTTTAATAGTACGGTGTTCCTATGACTCAAGAGTAAAGAAAAACAAAACAAAAAGTGTAAGTCTTCACGCTTCGAAGTCTTTAGGCAGTTTTTCTTCAGGACACACCGAATTCCTCATCTTCAATATCTTCATGAGGAATATCAATTTCATCGCAATTTCTTTGCGATCGAAGTCTTCGAGGTAATACCAATTTCTTCAACCAAAGATATTCATTTTTAGTGGTCGATATTCATCGTATAACTCAAACATCTCAGCAACTTATAGAGCATGTGTACACTTACAAACACATTAGTCCCTTAACCTATAAGTCTTCAAACCACCAAAATCACTAAGGGCACAAGATGCACTTACACATGGTCTTAGAAAGTTATCCCTACAAAATCATATGGTCTGGCTATGCTCCATCTTCACCACACAATGTATGAAAATCATGCACAACCGTGATGAAAATCAATCAATTGTTTCACACTTTTTATGTTCTCAAAACTTTTTGACTCTCACACAATACATGAGCGCGAGCCATGGATATAGCACCATAGGTGAAATAGAGTGTGGTGGAGGTTGCAGAAAAAAGGAGAAGATAGTCTCACATCAACTAGGCATTTCAACGGGCTATGGAGATGCACATCAATAGATATTAATGTGAGTGAGTAGGGATTGCCATGCAACAAATGCACTAGAGCTATAAGTGTATGAAAGCTCAAAAATTAAAACTAAGTGGTTGTGCAAAAGATGTAAATCCACTAGTTATATGAAAGTGACAAAATAGGAGACTCTCTATGAACATAGTTCTACTTTGGAGCACAAGTGTGGAAATAGATAGTAACATTGTCCCTTCTCTCTTTATCTCCCTTTTTTACTTCTTTATTTTTTTATTTTTTTGGATGGGCTTCTTTTGCCTCTTTTATTTTTTATGGGCTTCGCTGGCCTATTTTATTTTTTTGTATAGTTCGGAGACTCATCCCAACTTGTGAGGGAATCATAGCTTCGATCATCCTTTTATCACACAAGACAATGCTCTAATATTGCAAAATGATCACACTTTTATTTACTTACAACTCAAAGATTACAACTCAATTTATGTAACAAATTATGACTCTATAAGCAATATGGAAGTGATGGTGTGTGTCATTAAAATGAGACGTTGGTGTTGCGTGGCAATATATCTCGGAATGGCTATGAAAATGCCATAATAGGTAGATATGGTGGTGGTTTTGAGGAAAATATATGGTGGATATTTTTAGGAAGGTGGGTTTAATGTACCGGCAAAAGTTGCGTGGTACTAGAGAGGCTAGCAAAGGTGGAAGGGTGAGAGTGTGTATAATCCATGAACTCAACATTAGTCATAAAGAACTAACATAATTATTGTGAAAGCCTATTAGGTATCGAAGCAAAGTATTAGACGCATGCTCCTAGGGTAAGGGTTGGTAGGAGTTAACCATCGCGTGATCCCGACCTCCAGACAAAGGTTCACAATCATTAAACAAATCATGCTCCGACTTCATCACATAGCGGTTCACCATACATGCATGCTACGGGAATCACAAGCTTTAACGAAAGTGTTTCCTCTAATTCACAATTGCTTACTAGCATGACTCTCATATTACATCTTCACATCTCAAAACTATATGCAATGAATCAAACTTCTCATCATATTCAATGCGCTTAATATGAAAGTTTTTATTATATCCCTCTTGGATGCCTATTATATTAGGACTAAATTCACAAACTAAAACAATTACCATGCTGTTTAAAGAACTCTCAAAATAATATAAGTGAGGTATGAGAGTTTAATAGTTCGTATAAAACACAACACCGCCGTTCTCTAAAAGATATAAGTGAAGTACTAAAGCAACATTGGCTAGCTCGAAAGATATAAGTGGAGCACAAAGAGTATTCTAATAAATTCACGATTCAGATTGTCTCTCTCTCTCTCTCAAAATATGTGTAAAGCAAGGATTATTGTGGAAAACTAAGAAGTATAGACTCATATCGTACAAGACGCTCCAAGCAAAACACATATCATGTGGTGAATACAAATATAGCATCAAGCAAATTTATCGATGGATTGAAGACAAAAGAGGGGATGCCTTCCGGGGGATCCCCAAGCTTAGCCTCTTTGGTATCCTTGAATATGACTTGGGCAGCCTTGGGCATCCCCAATATTAGGCTCTTGCCAATCCTTATTCCATAGTCCATCAAATCTTTACCCAAAACTTTAAAACTTCACAACACAAAACTCAACAAAAAACTCATGAGATCCGTTAGTATAAGAAAAATAAATCACCACTTTAGGTACTGTTGTGAACTAATTATTTATTTATATTGATGTAATATTTACTCTATTCCAACTTCTACATGGTTCATACCCCCCAATACAACGCATAGATTCATCAAAATAAGCAAACAACACAAAGAAAACATAATCTGTCAAAAACAGAATAGTCTGTAGTAATCTGTTTACTTCGAATACTTCTGTAACTCTAAAAATTGTGAAAAATTCAGAAGATCTGGGAAGTTTATAAATTAATCTAGTGTAGAAAAATCCAGATCCAAAGCACGTTCCAGTGAATTTATAAAATTCCTGAACTGAGAGCTAAAGTTTCTGTTTTTTAGCAAAATCAACTAGCAAACACTGTAGACTATCGCAAAGATCTTACTTGGCTCAAACACTAATTGAAACAAGAAAACACAATTATTACAGAGACAATAATGTGTGAAACACTCAAAAACATAATAAAAAACAAAATAAAAACAAATAAATTTTGGTTGCCTCTAACAAGCGCTATTGTTTAACGCCCATAGCTAGGCATAGATAATTTTAATGATGCTCTCACGGAAGACAAGAATTGAAGCACAAAGAGAGCATCATAAAGCATGTCAAAATCCCATTTTAAGTCTAACATACTTCCTATTCATAGGCATTTTTAAGAAAATAAATTATCAAGGTAAGCAAAAACTAGCATATGTAAGGGGGAAGAATAAAGCATTGACAATCTCAACATAATGAGAGGTAAATTAGTAATATGAAAATTTCTAGGAATATATTTTCCTCTCTCACAATAATTGCATGTAAGATCATACTCGAATTCAACAATATAGATTTCACATAAAATTTTCTCTTCAAGATCTACACGCATGCAAAGTTGACACTCTTCCAAAATAGTGGGATTATCATCAAATAAAGTCATGACCTCTCCAAACCCACTTTTATCTAAAATTTCATAAGATTGAACATTCTCCAAATGTGTGGGATCTAAAGTTGACACTCTTCCAAACCCACTTTCATTATTATTGCAAACACTATTATCGAGATCACATTCATCATGAGGCTTAAATAATTTTTCCAAACCATAAGAACAATCACCCCAATCATGATCATTGCAATAAGTAGTGCACACAGCAAATTTAGAATCCCCAAGCTTGGGTTTTACATATTATTAGCACAATTGACATTAATAGAATTTATAGTAAAATCATTGTAATCATGCTTTTTAATCAAGGAGCTATTACGAATCACTTTATAAATTTCTTCTTTCAACACTTCATCAAAAATTTCAGATTTATGATTTTCAAACAAAACTTAATAGAGATAACCAAGTGCACTCAACTCACTAGCAGTTGGTTCATCATAATTTGGCCTTTTTGAAAATATTAGCAACTGGATGATGATTCATATCAATATATTCTTAGAAAAGTGAAGTTGCAAGCAAATAGAAGGCACATGGTAACACAAGTAGACAAAAAGAGATCCGACGAGGAAAATGCCAATAAAACGACATATATTTTTGGTATTTTCTGAAAATCGTTTTAGAAGTGGGGGAGAGGAAAACGAGAGGCAAATGGCAAATAAAGTGAATGAAGAATATGAGTTTGTGATGGGTACTTGGTAGGCTTGATCTTGCTATGCATCCTCTTCGAAAACGGCGCGAGAAATTGGCACGTTGACAGGAGACTATCTTTACTTGACCCTCCCCGGCAACGGCGCCGGAAATCCTTGTTGCTACCTCTTGAGCTTGCCTTCTTTTACCCTTGAAGAGGAAAGGGCGATGCAGCAAAGTAGATAAGTATTTCCCTGAATTTTTTGAGAACCAAGGTATCAATCCAGTAGGAGGAACAAGCAAGGCCCCAATAGTAGTACCTACACATAGAATCAAACACTTGCACCCAACGCTATAAAGGGGTTGTCAATCCCTTCAGAGTTATTTGCAAGGATAAGATCTGATAGAGATAGATGTAAAGATTGCGGAAACAAAAGTAAATAAATTGCAGCAAGGTATTTTTGGTTTATAGATCTGAGAGTATAATATGGAAAATAGACCCGGGGGCCATAGGTTTCACTAGAGGCTTCTCTTGTAAAGGAAATTAATACGGTGGGTGAACCAATTATTGTCGAGAAATTGATAGAAAAGAGAATAACTATGAAGATATCCAAGGAAATGATTATGCATATAGGCATCACGTCCGTGTCAACTAGACCGAAACAATTCTGCATCTACTACTATTACTCCACACATCGACCGACTCCTACCTGCATCTGGAGTATTAAGTTCATGAAGAACAGTGTAACGCATTAACTAAGATGACATGATGTAGAGGGATAAACTCAAGCAATATGATGAAGACCCCGTGTTTTTATCCTCGATGGCAACAATACAATACGTGCCTCGCGACCCTTACTTTGTCACTTGGTGAGGACACCGCAAGATTATCCCCAAAACTAAGCATTTCTCCCATTGCAAGAATTACCAATCTAGTTGGTCAAACCAAACCAATAACTCGAAGAGACTTGCAAAGATATGAAATCATGCATATAAGAATTCAGAAGAGACTCAAATAATGTTCATAGATAATATGAACATACACTCACAATTCATAGGATCTCGACAAACACATCGCAAAAGAGTATTACATCGGATAGATCTCCATGAGGATCGTGAAGAACATGGTATTGAAGATCAAAGAGAGACAAGAAGTCATCTAGATACTAGCTATGGACCCGTAGGTCTATGGTGAACTACTCATGCTTCATTGGAGGGGCAATGGAGTTGATGTAGATACCCTCCTTGATCAATTCCCACTCCGACAGATTATCGAAAAAGGCTCCCAGATTGGATCTCACGGGAACAGTCGTTCCCGGCGGCGGAAAAGTATTTGCGTGGCTCTTTTCTGTCGATACGGGAATATTTGGGAATTTATAGGCCAATGAATAGTGTTAGGAGACCTGTAGGGGGGCCACAAGCCAGGGGCGTGGCTACCCACTAGGGCGCACCCTGTAGGCTTGTGGCCTCCCGACAGATGCCCTGCCCCCTACTCCAAATCTGCTGGGGTGTCTTCTGGTCCAAGAAAAACCTTTCCGGATATTTTGTTCCGTTTGGACTCCATTTAATATTCCTTATCTGCAATACTCAAAAAATGAAAAAATAGAAATTGGTACTAGGCTCTAGATTAATAGGTTAGTCCCAAAAATAATATAAAACAACATATTAATGCATATAAAACATCCAAAACAGATAATATAATAACATGGAACAATCAAAAATTATTGATATGATGGAGACGTATGAGTCCCGGCCAAGCTAAGGTGGCAGCCGTGGGGATTGCTGTGTGCGAGGCCTAAAATTGATGTGATATGTTACATTGTGGATTCATATGACTTGGGATCAGTGTCCCGACAGGTATATAGGCACCACTTCCATCACTAAATAGGCTATCTCCTATCTGCACCTATTACTATTACTCCACCCATCGACCGCTATCCAAAATACATTTAGAGTACTAAGTAAAATAGAGTAATGCTTGGAGAACTATGACATGATGTAGACAAACAGAATTCAATTAATATGAACTAACCCCATTGTTTTATCCTTAGTGAAAACAATACAAAGACATATCTTGTCCCCTTCTGTCACTAGGATACAGAAACCCGTCATATTGAACCCACTATAATGCACTCCCCTCACCGAAGATAGATCAATCTACCAAGACAAAGCAAATCAGTAGATCAAAGAGATTTACGGAGCTATGATTATCACGCACATAAGAATCATAACTGATTTAAGAGAAGACTCAAATAATTTTCATGAATAATCTGAACATAAATACATAATTCATCTTATCCCCACAAACGCACCGCACAAAAGAATTACATCAGATAGACCAAAGAAAAGAAGTGATGATGATTGTTTTGAAGATCAAGAGAGAGAGAGAGAGCCATCTAGGTACTAACTACAGAACCGTAGGTCTATGGGGAACTACTCACACATCACCATGGGAGCAGCAAGGATGATGTAGAGGCCCTCTCTTGTCGGAATGACCCTGAAAATAGTACCTAGAGGTACGAACAAGGGGGCGAAGTCTAACTAGGTGAAGTGGATACACTCAGATGTACTAGTCCAGGCCCCCCTCGGAAGTGGTAACACCCCTACGTCTCGAGGCTTGAAGCTGATGTTTGCTTATGGGGTATGAAAGAATACAAGGTGTAGAACCCTTGCGCATGAGCCCGGGAGTGGCTTATATAGAGTGCGTCATGACTAGCCGAGCTCCATTACAAGGTTAATTTATGCTAATAACTACGGAAGTTACTAGAAACGACAGATATAACTCTCAGCATTACTTGTAACGCGGGCCTTCACTGCACTTCATGTGGTGGACTGAGTCTTTCGCCATTGCAGCCTCTTTGGTGCCTTCGCCTTGCTGTGGTCCGAGTGCCAGGAAGCATCCGACTTATACAAGGTGATCCGAGTAACTCTAGGCAGGCTCAGAGAAGGTATGCAGTACCGACTGAGGTTGAGGCTACACCGGTGACATTAAGGACACTGATGTCCGTGAGGGGTCCTAGGTGGGCCTAGGGAAGTAGGTCCATAAGCCTACTCCTAATGTATAACCCCATCAGTATCCCCGAAAATAGTTGAGGTATTGCAGACCGAGTGAATGATTTCCTTCAATGTCTCCAGCACTTTGGAGATTCTTGGGATGCAGCTCGGGGCTGCATCATCTAGACTCTCGGCATACCTCCATAGATTCAAGAGTGACGAATTCTGACTGCTTGGTCTTACACGCATGCTTGTCATTGGTAGTGATCGACTATCTTTCGAGAAGATAGATTCCACGAGTTGTGCGAACGAGAGTTTTGAACTCTGCGCGCTAAATCGACGAGTTGGGATGGATTCCCACTTGTATTGAGGTGAAGACGAGCAGGCTATCCTCATTGGTTTACCGAATGATCTGGGTCCCACAGGGGGACGAGCGAAAAGAGCATTCGGCCCACCTCGTCACATGTTGTGGATACGGAATCCATTCGAGATATGAGGAGGGAAGGTTTTTTCTGCAAATTTAGAATTGAGGGAGCGTGCGCGGGGGCGGCAGTTTTGGCGGATATGCTGGTAGTGGCATTAGTGAGGTGACGCCCCCATTTCCGCGCCTTTGATGTTGCTGTCATTCTACAATGCGCGCCATCCTCGGGATACTACGATCTCCCTCGGGCCGGTAGTGTACTGAATGGGGAATCCCTTCGTTAGGTATTTAAGGCGTGAGGTGGAAAGGAGAGGAGACTATGCCTCAGAATCTGGGCCTTTCCGTCTCCGGTTCCTCCTCTCGCCACCTAAAGGAAAATCCATCGGTTGCTTCCGTCCTTTCCCGGCCCTGACCTCTCTGTCGCCCAGCATGGTGAAGGGAGCGATGTCGAGGGGTGAGCGAGCCAAGAAAGGGTCGTGTGGATCCTCCTCGAGTGCCGGAGCGCTCCCGCGCGGATGGATCCAGAGCGACTAGATGGCGTCCAGAGTTTCAGAGGGGCGATTGCTGGATCTACATAGTGAAGGTCTCGTCACCCAGGGGAGCTGGCGACTGCCAGGGGATAGAAAGCTAGAGCAAGCGCCCTAGCGTGATGAGAAAGTGCTCCTGGTCGTCCACATCTAGAGAGTTTTTTCTCTGCCTCTGCATCCCTTTTTCCAAGTGTTTCTAGCTTTCTTCGGGGCTCAGCTTTACCACCTGCCCCCACTGATGTCTCGTATCTAGCCGCATTTGTGCCTCTGTGTGAGAATTTCCTCGGGTGTCACCCGCACTAGGATTTGTTCAAGCGTTTGTTCATGTGTCGAGTGATGATCATGAAGAAGTCTTCCTCCTCGGGAGGAAAAACCAACGTAGCGCATCATTGTGGTGGCTTAGGCATCCAACTCGGGGGAAAGAGTATCTTCCCGCAGATGAGTTTCCCGGACTCGGTGAAGAACTGGCAGGACTCTTTGTTTTATTGCTGAGACGTCCCAGTCAGTGAGGGTCACTCGGGCCTCCCGCCCTATACTATTGATAGGATTCACCCGGCCCCCACCTTGACCTTGTCCAAGGAGGAGAAGACTGATGCAGATATGTTGATGATAGCGGTGGTTTCCTTGATCTGGAAGGGTCTGAACCGAATCGACATCCTCAAGGTCTTCTTCCAGCGTAGGATCCAGCCTCTTCAGGCTAGAGTCCATCCAATGTGGAAGTATGAAGGGTCGGATGATCTGACTCGAGTCCATCCTGAGGAGCTAGGGGAAGAGGCAGTGGAGAATAAGCTCAAGGCCATTACCCCAGTTAGAGATAACCCCAAGGGCTCCAGGAAGGTGCTCCCTTTCACGACGGATCATCAACCTAACGAGGTAAGTAATCGAGCATCTGTACCGAGTGAATTTCTTTGTTGTTTCGACTCCCATTTGTGATTTTCTTTCTTCCTTCGACAAGCTTTCACAGGGCTTCTCAGTTCCATACCGGCGGTCGACCGCTCGCCCATTGACGTGGAGAGGGACACCGAAAACCAAGACACCAAGCTCCCGGCGGGCTCGGAGGACTACAAAGACAATGAAGGTGACGATGAGGAGACGGTGGAGGGCGAGGAGGAGCGTGCAGACGAAACGGAGTCTTATCCATCCGACGAAGTCCAGGTCGAGACCCGTTCCAAGGCGCGCCAGGACCCTAGAGGTTGTACAGGATCCCCAAAGACTTCGTTGATGATGAAGTCGAGTGCATGGGCCATGCCGACTCGCAGCTCCCAGCAGGGTAGGAGTGAGCCCGAGGCTCTGTCAGAATAGGCCGCCAAGCAACCCAAGATCTCAAGCTCCAAGCCTCGCAAGTCCGTTCTACTGTGCATCAAGGTAGACGTGCATGTGGCTTCGGCATAAGTATTTCCAACGAGTGGTTTATCCCCTTTTGAGTAATGTCTTACGAGTGATGATAGAACTTTTTTTGGATTTCGGGCTCCACAAACCCCTATAGATTCGAACTCAGGGGCGTGTATGAATATCTCTCGCGGCTCATGTCACCTAACTTACTACTCACTGGGGACGACAGAGAACTCACTCGATGGTGAGGAAAACACAGAACACGGCAGTTTACCCAGGTTCAGGCCGCTAAGAAGCGTAATACCCTACTCCTGCTTTGGTGGGTTGCCTCTTGTGGAGGTTGGTGGATGAACTAGTACAATGCTCGAGGGCCTCCGGAGGCTGGGTGGCCTTTGCGTGGTGCTGGTGGGTGAATGAATGCATTGGATCCCCGCCCTACGAAATAACCTATCCTCTATATATAGCGGCGGACCGGGTCCTCTTCCCTTATCACAAGAGCGGGAAGGGATCCCACAATGGTCGATCTTCCTGGGGGACACGGGAACATGCTTCCCTTGTCCAAAAGTTGTCTTCGCCTGCAAAGTGGCTGTCAGCGTAGGAGGGACGGGTCCAGGGATGATGTCCGTCCTGCTGGCGGGTGGTGGTGGCTTTGTTACACCCGAAAGGAAACCTTTGGCAGATGCCTTGGGAACCCGCGTATATTCTTCCCTCCTTTGCACGTAAGGGGAAACTGCACCATCCTGCAATCTGCTGCTCGCCTGTCATTCCCCGCATCATCCTTGACTCCGGAGGTTGGGTCTCGCCTCAGAATATCCACCGCTCTGGAGGGGTCCTGAGGAGGCCCCCTATGAGTCTTGATGTTGTTCCTCCTCGCGAGGCTTGGCCCCTCGCGAGGGCCTTGCCTTGAGTGGTGCTGGGCCTGTTGGCTTTTCTTGATGAAGTGGGACTGCCCTGGGCCACAAGCAGGCAGGTCTGGGTACCCCCATTCCCAGAACGCCGACAGTAGCCCCCGGGCCCAAGGCACGCCTGTGCTGGCTTCTTGGCGAGGCCTTGAGGGCGGCCCGAAGCGTCGCGGGCCCTAATTGCATGCGGGCTAGGCACCACACGTGTCCAGGAGCTGTGCGGCTATGCTCTTGCTCCTCGAGGTGTCCGGGGCACAGCAGACCACGACGGCACGATCTCCAACAAACGTGTTGGCCAACATTGTTACTCATTGAATGTCATCGGCGTGGCCTGCCCACGCCCAATGGCCCTTACGGACGTGACCGCTCGGCTGACAAGTGAGGCGACGTGGGCGGCAATGCACTTGTCGGCCCACCTCGCGGCACCTGAGGGGCATGCAATGCTCGCGCTCCCACTACGCTTGGTGGCCGCAGCTCGCCTTTAAATCTGCCCCGCCCCGGGCAAGGGGGAGGCACTGCGATCTTGAGCTCCCTCTTTGCTCCCTTTGCTCCGCCGAGAAAGACCTCTTCTCCCCTTCGTTTCTTCGTCTTCCATGGCATCCCCAGGAGGCGATTCTAGCAGGGGAAACACGCGGCTCTGCCCGCACCCTCGTCCGCCCCCGGGAGCAGCGGTGGAGGGCCCTGAGGGTCGCCTCGTGTCCGCCGCCGCTGGGGTTTGTCTGATGAGTAAGTTCGTCGATTGCACTCCCTTTCCTTGTTGTCCCGTCCGCTGCTTGGAGGTTGATCTCACCTTTTCTCCAGAGGGCCCGCAGCCAAGAAGCTCAAGCGCGAAGAGCTTCAGGAGGAGGGGGATTGGCTGCGGGATTAGCTCGAGAGTGCCGAGGCCGCCCTCCAAGCCACCTGCAAGGGCGAAGCGGACGCCAAGGCGAAGCTGGCATCACTGCAGAGGCAGGTACAGGAGGCGGCCGACGTCGTTCGGGCCGCCCAGGACGAGGCAGGGTATGCCCGGATGATGGACTCCCAACGTGCCAAGCTGTTTGCGAGCATCGCAGGCCAGGCGGCATGCGAGACGCGCCGATTTTGGGGTATGACCCGGCGCTACCAAGGGTGAGCAGTGACGGGGGCTACCTCGCCTTCTTCTAGAAGGTGGTGGAGATGCTAGAGGCCGACATCTCCCACGTGGAGGAGGACAACGGGTTCGACGCGCGCGAGCTTCTGGTCCTTCCATTGACGCTCGTCTTCTCCAACCTACGCTGGCTCATCCCGCAGCTAGATCTCTAGCGTGTCGTCGAGCCGGTGCCCGCTGAGTCCCTGCGTCTTCTTCGGGACGAAGTGTGCCTGCGTGTGGACGCCCTGGTGGAGCAGTACGTCCGGGTGCCCGTCTCCAGTGAGGAGGAGGGTTCCGACGCCGAGCCTGCCGGCGCCAAGGGTGGTGTCAGCGGCCTCTCCCCCTAGGTGTCCCCCAGCTTCTGTTTTCCTGCCTCTGTAATGTTGGACCATGAACTCTGCCCTGGCGGGTGGTAGACTTTTGTATGTTACCTTCGCCGTTATCCCTTTTTTCTTTCTGCCTTCAGGCGATGGCTTGCTCGCTGGTAGTGGTTGCGGCTTGGCTTCCTAGCATAGGGCCCGTCGATGACCCACCCGTTGCTCATGGGCATCGGCGGCCAGGGACGTCAGGAGGTCCCATCCTTCGGATGCATTGTTTGTGCCGCCGCACGCTTGGTCGATGGCCTCGTTCCTCGCTGCAGCTTAGTCCTTAGGCCCTGCATCCTTTCATTAGTATGCGTGCTTCTAATTTGTTCTTAGTTCGTCACGAAACCAGATGGCCCTGTCCGGGCCTGCGGGATACTTAGCTCGTGGGTTTGCGCCGCTTCTTTTGCAGCTCCTCCTGAGTAGCTTCTGTTTTGTCGGTAGTACGGGGTGGAGACCCTTTCAGCACTCTATGTCTGTGGATCCTGGTCCTGCTCATTTCCCTGCCACCATGAGGCGCAACCCTTTACCAAGGTTGTTGCTCACCGGGCAAAGCCCGGACGCCCTGGGTGCCGACATGGGCGACACCTGGGTGGCCGAGTGGCTTTGCGACCAGTAAGGCCCCAGAGGCATGTTTCTCAGGAGCCCCCTTGACACTTAAGCCGCTCTACGTCGACCGTCCCCAGTCCCGCACCTTTCCCCATCGCCATTCGGTTCGACGCACTTCACGGGGTGGGCCCCCGCCGCCCCCGACACCGACATGAGCTCCAGGACGGCGCCAAGGGTGGCGAGTGGCATTATGACCGATAAGTTTCCTGAAGCGATGCCCAGGAGCCCCCTTTGGCGCTGGAGTGATTCCCATTCCGTCCATTTGGTCACCGCCCTAGGGCGCCTGAGGCTTCCTGAGACTCTTTGTGGTGGTATCGCGCTCCGATCCGAGCCCCCAAGCGGGGGTCGACCGATCAAAATGCTTGCCCTGGGACGGCAAGTCCTTGATTTCATGCCCCGTGTCACCTAGGGGTGGTGAGGAGCGTTCAACTCCTCAGAAAATGTCATCCAGAAAAGGAGGCTTCAAAGCCGACGAAACGAGAAAGCGCAAGAGAAAGTTCCCTCCCATTTTGTTTTTCAAAAATCAACTTCCCAAGTCGACAAATTTAAGTCCAACAGAGGATAATTCAAGCTCCAGGAAGAACCAAGCAAACGTCGCGTCCGGCACCTAGGCTAATCTCCACCGCCATCTCCCTCCAGCTCCGGGCATAGTCATTGGAGGACTAAGTTGATTGCCTCTGTCTTCTCCCCATAGTGTAGGGCTATCACTAGGCGTGGGAGGGACCCCTCCGCGTCCTCTGGGGGGGGCGTATACAGCCTCGGCTCGTTATTACGTGAGAGTGTCACAGTGGGGGTGTATCTGGGAGGTCGCGAGGATGCTTTGGCCTCGCGAGTGTTCCTACCCCCAAGGCATAGGCGCCTGATTCCTTTTGAGTCAGCTGTGAGCATAGTCATTGGTGGACTGCGTCGATTGCCTTCGCCTTCACCTAGCACAGAGCATAGGTCATCAACTCGGCATGGTATGGACCCCTTCCGCGTCCTCGGGGGGCCCTGGGCGTATACAGCCTTCGCTCGCTATTACGAGAGAGTGCCACGGGATGAAGTAGGTTCTGGAAGGATTGAAGGACGATGCAGAGGTGCCATAGGTTGATACAGGTCCGATGGGGACTGTAGGGCCCACACGATGGCGCTCCGGCCTCGCGATGTTTCCTCCTTGGGGGCGGTTTGCCCCTTCTCCTAAGACTGGTTGGGGGCTTTTCTACTGCTCTACAGCGACAGGACCCAGTCCCACACATTTCCCTGCCGTCATGAGGCGCCTCACGGGGCAAGGCCCTGACACCCGTGATACCGACCGAATGTGCCTGGACGACACCAGGGTGGCCAAGTAGCTTTGTGACTGGTAAGGCTCCTGAGATGCGATACTCAGGAGCCCCCTTTGACATTCAAGCGGATCTACGTCGCCAAGACCCGCTCCCACACATTTCCCAACCGCCACTTCTTGTGACCAAATCGACGAACGCAGCTACGGGGTTAAGCTCTTCCAGCCCTGATAATGACCAAATGTCCGTGGACGGCATCAAGGGTGGTGGGTGGCCTTATGACCGGTAAGGCCCCTGAGGCTCGATGCTCACGAGCCCCCTTTTGACGCTCAAGTGGCCCCCATTTCATCCTGTTGATTGTGGCCTTGGGGAGCTGTGGGGACTATCCAGGTCCTGCGACGGGGCGGCGCGCACCGGCCAGAGCCCCTGAGCGCGGGGGGTGGGGGGATCGCCCAAAGATGCAAGCCATGTAAGATGTCAGGTTGCCGAATGGATGGAGCAGAAGTTATGGAAGCATGCGTAAATGATACGATGGGCAGAGGTGTGCCATGAACACTTGAAGTTCATGTCGCCAGCAGACACCCCCTAGAGCAGTGAGCCAAAAAATTACCTCACATAGGTTCTTCGCGCCTAAGGGGCGCCTCGTGAGGCCCAACCCTTGCCGCCCACACCAGCACCGTAGTCACCACGGGTGACCCATGCCACTTGCGTCTCGTTTCTTTCTCCGACTCATCCTCCTAAGGCCGGGGACCTGGTTCTTCGCATTTTCTCCGCGGGGGCGGCTGCTAGCGTCATGCCCCGCGGCTTGGGGGCGCCTCCCTGCCCGTGCCTCTTGGGCCCAGTGCTCCGCCAGTGGGATCCCTGTGGTCCGGCAAGCGGGACCCCCAGAGTGTTCCTTACCCCCGAGGAGGACTGACGCCTGGGGTGGACGCTTGAGGCTCTTCCTCGATGGGAGGATCACGTGGTGTTACATAAAACGATACGTAAGGCTCCACGTAGGTGTTCGGTCGACCTCCAAGTCCGTTCCACAGTTCGACGGTGGCGGTCGCTCTTTGTGGTGGGGGGAGGTCCATCCACCCGCGTTGCTCGGAGATCTTCTTGCGATGGGCCTCCGCACGAAGTCGCTTTCTCCAGTTGCAATCATTGGGTGGTCCCGTCATGGCCTCGTGCAGACTCCCCCTTGGTAACCCGGCGTGTCTCCGTTGCCGTAGTTCGCCGGCGTCGACGCCTCCGCTTCCCACTGTTGGTTGCGCCTGAGGGAGCGCTCCCGCCTGGCCGCCCCGGGTTGTCGGGGGCCAGCCTGGTCCTGGTGATGCGCGCCAGTGTGTGCATCGAACGTCCTGCGGTTCTCTTCGTGCCCCTGGTGGTTGCCGGCATGCTGCGCTTCGAGGCTGTTCACCGAAATCTGGAGGAGGAGGAGGGCAGCATGCGACGCGTCTCTGTCAACCCCGCCCATCGTGGGAAGGGCCCCTGGCACCTGTGGCCCTTGTTTGATTTCGGGCTCCGCAAAACCCTAGGTATTCGAACTCAGGGGCTCGCGAGAGGCCACTCAACAGATTCGGTTTTTTGGACTCACTACACATTGCACAAGGCTAAGAAGTCACGCGATGCCGAGGAGAACTCAGAACATAGTGGTTTACCCAGGTTTGCGCCGCTGCAAAGCGTAAAACGCTACTCCTGCTTCTAGTGGATTGCCTTTGTCGGAGGTGGATAAACGAGATAGTACAATGCTCTTGAGCCTCCGGAGGCCAAGTGGCTAGGTGTGTTGCTCAAAGGGTGCCCTTCCCTTATCAATTTATAGTGGAGTCCAGGGTCCTCTTCCATTATCGTATGCGGGAAGGAAACCCACAACAGCCAGTTTGGTGGGAGACAAGGGAACATGCTTCCCCTATCAAAAGTACTCTTCGCTTGCAAAGTAACTGTCCGCGCTGCAAGGAAAGGCCCGCGGTGACCTCTGCCCTACTTACGGGCGGTGGAGGCTTCGTTGCACCAGAAGGGAAACCTTCGGGAGATGCCTTTGGGGCCTATGTACGCTCCTGCCTTCTTTGCACCAAAGGGGGAACTGCACTTCTCTACCATCTGCGGGTCCTGTGTCCACCTTCTGCGTCATCCTTGACTCCTGAGGCTGGTCCTTCCCTCGGAATGTTCGCCACTCCGAAGGGGTCCTAAGGGGGCCCCTGCGGGTCTTGATTCCATTCCTGCTGGTGAGGCTTGGCCCCTCACGAGGGCCTTGCCGAGCCTTCTAGTGTTTGATCGATGGAGTGGGTCAACCATGGGCCGCAGACAGGCAAGTCTGGTTACCCCCATTCCCAATACACCGACAGTAGCCCCCAGGCCCCAGGCGCGCCTAGGCTGGCTTCATTGCGAAGCCTTGGAGGCAGCCTGAAGCGTCCCGGGCCCTAAATGTATGCGGGCCTGGCTTCACACGCGTCGCGGAGCGCAGCTTAAACATTCCAGTTCCCGAAGCACCTGGAGGCGCGCCTGGTCAAACTGATGTGGCGCCTGGATGCTGCACCGGCCATAATTGCTCCCTGGGGCCGGCGCATGTACACACGCCACGCGGTCGCATCCCCTTAGGAATTGCGTGGGCTCGGGAACGCGAAGTGACGCGTACCTGCTCTGGACTGCCTATTTAACCCGGCGAGGGCGATAAGGTTTGTGTCACCTCAGTCTTCTTCGCCTTCCACCTTCATCCCTCCATTCTCACAGCATGGCACCGGTGAGGAGATTCTCTGCTACCTACAAGGGGAAGGCCCCTGGCGAAGGTCTTGCTGCACCAACTACTAGGAGGGGACGAGGCCGCCCTCGGAAGTACGTGGCGGCGCCGACAGCGGCCTCCGGCGGGCGCGGCCGTGGTTCCGCATGCCCAGGGATCACCATTGGCAGCCATGGCGGGGCATCGAGTGGCGCGGGCGCCGATGGCAGCCGAAATGGGAGGTCGGTCCTGGCCACCCGGCCGCCTCACCCGCGGCTCCACTCGGCTGATACGACGATGGAGTTCATGACGTGGGTGGACATGCTGGCGATCGCCTCGCTCCAGCTCCCAAGCCTCTTCACGAAGGTGCTTCCGGCCGGCGGGCTCTCGGGCCTTTCGCGGCAGGCCTATGGCTGCTGCGGTGGGGCGTCCTGGGTCGAGGTCGAGGTCACCCCCTACTGCTACGTGTATCTGAACCGTGGGTGGCAGGCGTTCGCCTGCGCCCGAGACTTTAAGGGGAGGTGCTACCTCCACTTCAAGTTTGACGAGGAGGCGATGCTCTTTGTCAAGATCTTCGGTGTCGAGGGCGATCGTCTAGGTTGCTGCCCGGAGGACGGCGACCGTGGCGGTCCTGTGGATGAGTCCGTCTCTGGCGGTGGGCGCCACGCCTCCAGCAGGAGTGACACCCACTTCGGGGGAAGCCCGAGCGAAAGCAGCTATGACTAGCCGCCTTGCCGTCGTGCCCAAGCCTCGGGGGGAAGCCCCCAAGCGTGGCGACGCCCATCTGCTCCTGCGGCGCCTGTGAAGAAGGAGGAGGACACGGACTGAGTGTCGGTGTGCAGGTGCCGGGCCCTCCTTCGAGATCTCCATCATTAGTTGTCTTCTCCTTGCTCTCGACCCTGCATCCACACGGACAGGGGTTGACTCTTCGGGTATGTAATGGATTATGGCGGCTGCCCCCTTTTGTTAGTGATGTTGTTTCTCTGTTAGTTTAGATACTTAGCTTCGTATGATTGCGGGGGGCTGGTTTGTTGCGATGCATGACTCTCGTGTTCGAGGGGGGCTAGTTAGTTCGTTGGTCTTTTCCTTGCTGCAGGTGAAGTGGGTCGATGCTCTACGTCAGGTGGCCCCGGTCCCGCACATTTCCATGCTGCCGTGGAGTGCGACCCGTTACCCAGGTCGCTCCTCATGAGGCAAAGCCCTGGCATCGGGGAACTAAGTGGCTTTGTGACCGGTAAGGCTCATGTGGCGTTGTGCTCAGGATCCCCCTTAGATATTCAAGCGGCTCTACATCGACAGGGCCCAGTCCTGCATGTTTCCCTACCTTGAGGCGCGACTTGAAGGTCGCCCCTCGTGGAACAAGGCCCCGGCACCCATGTACCAGGTGTCTTTGTGAATAGTAAGGTTCTTGAGGTGCGATGCTCAGGATCCCCGTTAGACGTTCAAAAGGCCCTCGCGGGTTCTGTTTTTGGAGGTCCCTAATCTTCATTTAGGAAGCTCTACGTCGGGAGGTCCCAGTCCTGCACATTTCCCCGCCGTCATGAGGCGCAACCCATTACCAAGGTGGTTCCTCACGGGGCCGGGCCCCGGCACCAGGGTGCCAGGTGGCTTTCTGACTGGTAAGGCTCCTGAGGCGTTATGTTCAGGAGCCCCCTTAGGCGCTCAAACTATCACAAGATAAACAGCTGTTGTGAGGAAAAACCAAATGTTGTTCCCTCTCCAGAGTGGTCCACCGAGCCGTGATTAGGCCTTGTGAGCGAGTGCTAGTTGGCATGAGTCTGCCGACTCGTCAGTGAGTACCACACGTGTATTCCGGTGCCAAGGTCTTGGCGAGGTGCCGTCATCGTACCCCCATCCCCTGCTCGCGGTGTACGAGAGGGTGAGGGTAGACGGATGCACGACTTAGAGGAAAAGAGCACACTACGAAAAGTTGTAGGGAAAATGAGTTTTTGCAGAAAGCTTCATTTGGAAAGGCCCCCGAGTTTGACTTCAAAAATACCAATAAATCCATGCCAGAAAAAAGCAAATGCAAGCCGCGTCCGACACCTAATCTATTCTCCGCGTCCATCGCCACCCAGCGTGGAGCTAAGGTCTTCTACTAGGAGTGGGGTGGACCCCTTTCGCGTCCTCGTGGGGGCCTGGGCGTATAGAGCCTCGGCTTGTTATTACGTGAGACTGTCATGGTGGGGGTGTATCTGGGAGGTCGCGAGGACGCTTTGGCCTCGCGAGTGTCCCTACCCTGACGTATTAGGCGTCTGAATCCAGAAGCCATTGGTGGACTATGTTGATATCCTTCGTCTTCCACATCAGCGTGGGATGGACCCCTTCCACGTCCTCAGGGGGGCCTGGGCATATACAGCCTCGGCTCGTTATTACGTGAGAGTGTCACAGGATAAAGTAGGTTCCGAAAGAATTGACGGACGATGTACGGTCGATGCAGAGGCGGTGCAGAGACAGTGCAAGGGCGGTGCAGAGTCCTCATGGGTAGAACTTGCGGAGGTGCTGGATGTTCTAGGCATACTGAATGGGGACTCCATCTTGAGTCCCCAGACGCACGGAGCCAGGCCTGGAGACCTGGACGGCCTTGAAAGGGCCTTCTCACATGGGCGAAAGCGTATGCAAGCCTTCCCTGGATTGGACCCCCCTCAGGAGGAGGTCGCCGACTTCGAGGGTCGTGGAGCAGATGTTGCGGCAGTGGTAGCGCCGCAAGGCCTGCTGGGACCTCGCGGCTCGGAGAGAGGCCCGGTGGCGCACCTCCTCTCCGAGTATGAGGCTCGTCCCCCGCGCAGCCTCCTGGCGCTCCTCATCGAACTCCAGGACCCGCGGGGAGCGGTAATTGATTTCGTGGGGAAGAACCGCCTCTGCTCTGTAGACGAGGAAGAACGGGGTCTCGCCGGTGGGCTTGGTTGCAGTGGTGCGGATGGACCACAATACCGACGGGAGCTCATCGACCCAGCCTCGGCCGCAAGCCTCGAGCTTCTTCTTGAAACTCCTCACTTTGATACCCCGCAGGACCTCCGCATTGGCGTGCTCTGCCTGGCCCTTGCTCCAAGGATGGGCCACCAATGCATAGCATATCTGTGTGCCGAGGTTAGCACAGTAAATCTTGAAGAGCTGACTGGTGAACTGCAAACCGTGATCCATGATGATGGGGTTGGGGACGCCGAAGCGGCTCACGAGGCCCTTGATGAACTTGACGGCAGACCCGGCCAGGATGGTGCACACGGGCTCCACCTCCGCCCACTTGGTGAATTTGTCGATGGCGACGTAGAGGTAGCGGAAGCCCCCCGTGGCCCGGGGGAAAGGCCCCAATATGTCCAGTCCCCGGAGCGCAAGGTGCGAGGTGAGCGGGATGGTCTGGAGGCCCTGCACGAGCTGATGGATCTGCTTGGCATGGAACTGGCAGGCCTCACAAGACCTGAGCAGCTTGGTAGCATCGTCTAGAGTTTTGGGCTAGTAGAAACCTGACGTAAAGGCCTTACCTACGAGCGTGCGCGAGGAAGAGTGATGCCCGCAGTCCCCTCCGTGAATGTCGGCCAGTAGCTCGCGTCCCTGCTCCCTGGAAATGCACCGTAGCTTGACGTCGTTCGGGCAACTGCGGTACAAGGCGTCGTCTCGCACGCACTAAGCTGAGGCTTGTTGTACTATGTGCTCCGCATCCTCCTCCTTCTCCGACAATGCGCCACGGAGCATATATGCTCCGAGTTCCTACATCCAGCCATCATCTTGAGCCTCTATGGCCGGGAGCAGTCGAGCCCCCGAGGCCTGACCATAGTCCAGAGCCCCCGGGGGTGGTGCTTGGGGGAGCTCCTTTTCGCCTGGTGCCAGGTCCTCAGGTGACAGTGTCGCGGAGGGCTTGAAGATTCTCTCCTCAAAAACGCCTGGCTCCTGAGACTTGCGATGCGAGGCTCTTTTGGCGATGTCATCCGCCTCCTTGTTTTCGTCCCGCGGAACATGCTGTAGCTCCAGGCCTTGAAAACGTTTCTCAATCTTACGTACCTCCTGTAGATACGCCTCCATATGCTCTTCCTTGGGTGTGTACTCCTTGTTGGAGAAGTTGACGAGGAGGTGAGAGTCGCCCATCACGGTGAGGTGCTGGACCCCCAAGGCCGCCGCTGCCTTGAGGCCGGTGATGAGGCCCTCGTACTCCACTATGTTGTTGGTGACCTTCTCCCCCCTTTGGAAGCATAGCTGCACGGCATAGCGAAGCTTGTCTCCCATCACGGAACTGAGGAGGACGCCAGCCCCTGCTCCCATTCGCGCGAAGGCTCTGTCTAAGTGCATTGTCCATCCCTCGGGTGCCTCTTCTCCGATGGCAAGGGATTGGTTCCCTTCCAGCCCCTGGTCAGGCGCGTCCGTCCATTCCACCATGAAGTCGGCCAAGGCTGCTTCTTTGATGACCCTGGTCATGCTGAATTCGTTGTTGAAGGCATGAAGTTCGATGTTCCACTAAGCAACTCTTCATGTCGCGTTTGGGTTGTGCAAATCTTCTCTAAGGGGTAAGAGGAGATGACCTTGATCGGGTGTCCTTGGAAGTACAGACGCAGCTTGCGCGAGGCGAGGAGGAGCGCCAGAAGGAGTTTATGCTACATGGGGTAGCGCGAGCGGGCGTCCGGCAGCACCGTGCTGACGAAGTGGACGGGGTGCTCGACGAGGACGCGACCGCTCGTGGCGTCGTGATCCTTGGTGGCTTCGGGAGGTTGGGATGCTTCGTTGTCTGGATGGAAGGTCGGGGCCTCAGGAGGACAGGCTCTTCAAGTCTTGATTTGCCAGTCTAGACCTAGGGTCCCTCCACTCAAGAGGGAGTTGGAGCTTGCGGGTCACGCGGGACCTCTGCAGCATCGGATGAGGGCCCGCTTTGGCTTCCCAAAGTAGCGCCCTTTCCGGCTCGCTCCTCCCTTACTGCCACCATAGCGGCACTGGCCGAGTGTGGGGTGGCAGCAAGGTACAGAAGCAGGGGCTCCCGAGGGCGAGTCCCCACCATAACTGGCTGGCTTGTGAGGTAACGCTTGAGCTCTTCGAAGGCAGCGTCGTCCTCTGCGGTCCACTCGAAGGGCCCCTTCCTTTTCATGATCTTGAAGAAGGGCAGTGCCCACTCACCAAGCTTGGAGATGAAACGTCCCAAGGAAGTGACACACCCTGCCAGCTTTTGCATTTCCTTGAGGGTTGTGGGCGTGCTCATCTTGTTTATGGTATTTACCTTTACTGGGTTAGCCTCGATCCCTCGGTGCGACACAAGGAAACCAAGTAGCTTGCCTGATGGGACTCCGAAGACACGTTTCTCGGGATTGAGCTTCAGGTTCACCTCCCGCAAGCTGGCGAAGGTCTCTTCCAAATCCTCCACCACGGTTTTAGCTTGCCTTGACTTGACCACGATGTCGTCGACTAAGGCTTCCGCATTCCTCCTGAGCTGCGGCCCCAAGGCAATGTGCATCAACCACTAGAAGGTCGCCCCGGCGTTCCGCAGCCCAAAAGGCATACCCTCATAGCATTACACGCTGCATGGAGAGAGGAAGACCGTCTTCTCAATGTCCTCCACCGCCATCTTGATCTGGTGTTAGCCCGAGAAGGCGTCCAAGAAGCACAGAAGGTCGCACTCTGTAGTGCAGTCCATGATCTGGTGGGTGCGCGGCAACGGGAATGGGTACTGAGGGCAAGCCTTGTTGAGGTTCATGAAGTCGACGCACATGCGCTCGGTCCCACACTTCAAGATAACCACCGGGTTTACCACCAACTCCGGGTAGCGCACCTCCCTTATGACCCTTGCTTCCTTTAGCTTACACACCTCCTGAGCTATGAAGTCATGTTTATTCGGAGCCTGCCTCCTTGCCTTCTGCTTCACCGGACGCGCGTTTGGTAATACCATGAGGTGGTGCTCGATGACGTCCCTCAGGACCCCCACAAGGTCGGAAGCGCTCCAGGCGAATGCGCTGTTGTTCGCCCTGAGAAAATCCACCAGTGCCTTCTCTTGTTCTTGGGGAAGATTCGTGACGATGGGGAAGGCAGGGGTCAGGCTCCCTTTGTCCACCGGCCCTTGCTTCGTCTCCGCCTGGTCCTAGGAAAACAACTACTTCTTCTTCACGGGCTCGATGTCGAGGGTGTCTCCTGGGTCCCCCGCGGCGCACGCCTTGCTCTTGGAGTCGGCACACGCTACGGCCGCGGCCTTGCGGGATAACCCGAGCACCTGTAAGGCGTCCTTGATGTCCCCCACGACGGTAAGCACGCCGCCAATCCCTGGCATCTTGACGATGTTATAGCCCGGGTGTGTTGCTGCCATGAACTGGGCGAGGGCGGGGTAGCCGAGTATGGTATTGTATGGCAGGTGGATGTGAGAGACGTCGAAGTTGATCTGCTCGGTGCGGAAGTTAGAGTGGGTGCCGAACGTGATGGGACGACGGATCCCGCCATGATCCCAGAGAAGGGCTTCGAGGCCGCGAGCTGCTCTCGGGGCAATCGCAGCACGTCGAAGGCCTCCTTTGACTTGATGTTGAGGCCCGCGCCGCCATTGATGAGAGTCTTGGAGACAGCCACGCCGTAGATGGTCGGCGCGCACAGCATCGGGAGCGCCCCGATAATCGTTGTGGCTTTAGCGTGGTTGTCGGGGCCGGAGGTGATGTCGACCTCCGGCCACACGTGTGTTCCGGGGGCTCGGCACTGATAGGTCTCCGTCGTATCTACTTTTCCGAACTCTTTTGCCCTTGTTTTGGACTCTAATTTGCATGATTTGAATAGAACTAACCCGGGCTGACGCTGTTTTCAGCAGAATTGCCATGGTGTTGTTTTTGTGCAGAAATAAAAGTTCTCGGAATGTCCTGAAAATTTATGGAGATTTTTTTCTTGAATAAAAGAAAAATACCTGTGCAAAGATCCACCGGAGGAGGTGGACCAGTGGGCCACAAGCCCACAGGCCGCGGCCACCCCCCCTGGTCGCGCCATGAGGGCTTGTGGGGCCCATGTGACTTCACCGCCCCCAAACTCAGCTCTATATCTTCCGTCTCGCCCGGAAAGAAATCAGAGAGAAGGTTTCATCGCGTTTTACGATACGGAGGCGCTGCCACATCCTCTTCATCATCTGGAGGGCAGATCTGGAGTCCGTTTCGGTCTCCGGAGAGGGGAAATCGTCGCCATCTTCATCATCAACCTTCCTCCATCGACAATTCCATGATGCTCTTCATCGTTTGTGAGTAATCTCATCATAGGCTTGCTGGACGGTGATGAGTTGGATGAGATCTATCATGTAATCGAGGTAGTTTTTGACGGGGATTGATCCCTAGGATCCACTATGTTCTAGATTGATGTTGCTACTACTTGGCTATGCTTAATGCTTGTCACTAGGGCCCGAGTGCCATTATTTCAGATCTGAACCTATTATGTTGTCGCCAATATATGTGTGTTTTAGATCCTATCTTGCAAGTTGTAGTCACCTACTATGTGTTATGACCCGGCAACCCCGGAGTGACAATATCCGGAACCACTCCCGGAGATGACCATAGTATGAGGAGTTCATGTATTCACCACGTGTTAATGTGTTGGTACAGTTCTTTATTAAAAGGAGAACCTTAATATCCCGTAGTTTCCATTATGACCCCGCTGCCACGGGAGGGATGGACAATAGATGTCATGCAAGTTCTTTTCCCTAAGCACGTATGACTACATACGGAATACATGCCTACATTAGATTGACGATCGGGAGCTAGTTACATATCTCTCCATGTTATAGCTGTTACATGATGAATCACATCCGTCATACTCATCCATCACCGATCCACTGCCTACGAGTCTTTTACTACTGGTCCTTGCTATGTTTCTTTGTCTAGGCTTGTCCCTTGCTACAAAAGGGATTGGGCCACTTTGCTGCTACTGTTGCTATTGCTGTCACTACTGTTGTTACTTGCTGCTGCTGCTACTTTGCTGTTACTTGTCGCAAGACTTTTCTAGAGCCATTGCTAGGGAAGAATAGTCCCCCGTCAACGTGTTATTTACTGGCGCCATTGATACAATAGTTAGGAATAGTCTGCCGTCAACAGATCGTTTCTGGACCCGTTGCTATCATACTACTTTGCTACTGATACTTTGCTTGCAGACTCTAATCTTTCAGGTGTGCTTGAATCTGAAAAACTCAGCTGCTAATACTTGAGAATATTCTTTCGCTTCCCCTTGTGCGAACCAACAAATTTGGGTTGAATACTCTATCCTCGAAAACAGTTACGATCCCCTATACTTGTGGGTTATCAAGACCTTTTTCTGGCGCCGTTGCCGGGGAAGCACAGCTACATTCTCTGAGTCACTTGGGATTGACGTCTGCTGATCACTATGAGGAATCCGAAAGATCCAAGAACTAAAATTTTGCCTTCCACTACGAGGAGAGGTAAGGAACTGCCATCTAGCTCTGCACTTGATTCACCTTCAGTTATGAGTAAGTTTGTGACATCACCTCCTGCTAGATGTCTTGATATGTTGCATGTGCTTGATGATGCTATGCTTGATACTATGCCTGATGATGCTATGCTTGATACTATGCCTGATGATGCTATGCCTAATACTGTTGTGCCACTAGGTGCCCTTGATGCACAAATTGCTAGAACTGCTGCTAGACGTGATGATACTTCTGAAACTGCTGATACTATTGAAGTAGAACCTGCTACTATGCCTGAATTGCCTGTTATGCCTGATATGCGCTATGTTATGGAGGGAGAGATAGCTGAGGATTTTCTTGCGTGTAAGGATAGCTATGATGTTGAGAAATTACTATGCAAGTGGAAAGAAAAATCTATGAACGCTAGGATGAAATACGACCCGAAGTTTGCTACTTCACCTATCTTTGTGACCGATAAGGATTATGAATTCTCTGTCTGCCCTGAGTTAGTCACTCTGGTCGAATCTGATCCTTTTCACGGTTATGAGTCTGAAACGGTTGTAGCCCATCTTACTAAACTGCATGATATAGCCACCCTACTCACTAGTGAGGAAAAAATCCGCCACTACTACATGCTCAAGCTGTTTCCTTTCTCGCTAAAGGATGATGCTAAGACTTGGTTCACTTCTCTTGCTCCTGGTTGTGTGAGTAGCCCCCAGGATATGGTCTACTACTTCTCTGAAAAATATTTCCCTGCCCATAAGAAGCAAGCTGCCTTGCAGGAAATATACAACTTTGCTCAAGCTGAAGAAGAGAGTCTCCCACAAGCTTGGCGGAGGCTCATCCAGCTACTGAATGCTTTGCCTGATCACCCTCTTGAGAAGAATGAAATACTTGACATCTTCTATAATGGACTTACCGATGCTTCCAAAGACCACCTAGATAGTTGTGCCGGTAGTGTTTTTAGGGAATGAACTGTGGAACAAGCTGAGATTCTACTGAATAACATCTTCTGCAATGTGAATGCTTGGACTATTCCTGAACCACCTCCTAAGCCAACTCCGAAGAAAAGAGGTATTCTATTCCTCAGTCCCGAAGATATGCAAGAAGCCAAGAAATCTATGCGAGAGAAAGGCATTAAATATGAAGATGTCAAAAATCTACCACCTATCGAAGAGATCCATGGTCTCGATAAACTGATACAGGTAGTAGAAGTAAATTATCTATGTAGGTTTGATGAGAGTGATATTCCTTTTGATAAACCTGCTAGCCTATGCATGGAAGAATTTGATAACTTTGTTGCCAAACAACAGAGTTTCAACGATTATGTTGGCAGACAATTGGAACAAAATGCTCGTATGCTTAGTCATTTAAGTGCTTGTGTGGACAGAAATGTCAATGATCTTAAACTTCTGAGTAAACATGCCTCTATGATTACCACTCAGGTAGAACAAGTACTTAAAGCTCAAAATGACTTGCTCAATGAGTTGAGTGACAATTCTGTTAGAGTCGTCACTGTAGGCGGTAGAATGACCCAGGAACCTTTGTATCCTGAGGGTCATCCGCAGAGAATTGAACAAGATTCTCAAGGAGTTAGCACTGACGCACCTAGTCATCCTAGAAAGAAGAAGAAAGATGATAGGAACCTGCATGTTAGCAACCCTGTTGCTGCTACACCTGAGAGTCCAAACGATGTCTCTGTCTCTGATGCTGAAACACAATGTGGTGATGAACATGAGCCTGATGATAATATCAATAGTGATGTTCATGAAGATGCTCAACCTAGCAATGATAAGGATGTGGAGATTGAACCTGTTGATCTTGATAACCCACAGCCTAAGACTAAGAGATACGATAAAAATGACTTCACTGCTAGGAAGCATGGTAAAGAAAGGGAGCCATGGGTTCAGAAACCTATGCCCTTTCCTCCGAAACCATCCAAGAAAAAGGATGATGAGGATTTTGAGCGCTTCGTTGAAATGATGAGACTTGTCTTTCTGCAAATGTGTTTGATGGATATGCTCAAGACGTCTCTGTATGATAAGTACATGAAATATATTGTGACTAATAAGAGGAGGATACCTGAGGTTGAGATTTCCACCATGCTTGCTAATTATACCTTCAAGGGTGGAACTCCTAAGAAACTAGGTGATCCCGGTGTGCCCACTATACCTTGCTCCATTAAAGGCAACTACGTGAAAACTGTGTTATGCGACCTTGGAGCCGGTGTTAGTGTTATGCCTCTCTCTCTTTATCGTAGACTTGAACTGGATAAGTTGACACCCACTAAAATCTCTCTGCAAATGTCCGACAAATCAAATGCTTTCCCTCTCGGCATTTGTGAGGATGTGCCTGTTGTGGTTGCTAACACCACTATCTTAACAGACTTTGTTATCTTGGATATTCCCGAGGACGATGCCATGGCTATCATCCTCGGAAGACCCTTTCTAAACACAACAGGGGCTTTTATAGATTGCAAAAAAGGCAATATCACCTTCCATGTCAACGATAACGAGCATACGGTGCACTTTCCGAAGAAACAATATCGAGTACATTGCATTAATGCTGTCGAAAAGACTTCATCAATTCTTATTGGGAGCTTTGAATGCCCTATTCCTCGTGTCAAGATGAAGTATGATTTGCTTGTTGGGGAAATACACATCCCCATTGAGGTGACCTAGTGACTATTCGAAAATTCTCCGTTCTCTTCTCTGATTCGAAAGGGTTTGTCAAAGAGTCTTGATCAACCTCATTGCCGGGTTTTCTTTCGATGACCATGAGATGGATGAATCGAGGAGTCACAAACCTGTGTTCCAAGCTTTCACCTTCGGTTGCTTAGAAGAAAAATGATAGATTTAGTTTAGTTATCCCTGTTTTCTGTTTTAGCGTCCGGTAGAAAAGTACCCCGAAAATAGAAGTTCTCCGAACGTCCTGAAAATCAAGTATGATTTTTTCTGGAATTTTTGAAAATTTCTGAGACAAAGAGCTTGTCTGGAGCCACACCAGTGGGCCACAAGCCCTTGGGGCGCGGGCACCCCTCCTGGCCGCGCCACCCAGGCTTGTGGGGCCCACAGGCACGCGCTCCACTCATTCTTGCTCTCATCTAGTTCTCCTACCTCCAGAAAAATCGTTTCGCAGCTCAAACCCGTGTTCTTGCTCCTCTTGCTGGGATTTTCGATCTCTTTGCTCAAATCACCATTCTCTGAACTGTTTTGGGGAAATTACTCCTTGGTAAGTGACTCCTCCATTAGTCCAATTAGTTTTTGCTCTAGTGCCTTATACTCCGCGTATTTTTCCTGCCTTGGTGACCATGCTCTTGAGCTTTGCATGCTGATTTTAGCTGGTCTCAAGTAGTTTTGATGCGTAATATGGCCTCTAGGAACTCGTTGGAGTAGTTGCTACAAGTTTAGTTGAACCTTGTTCAGCTTTCCTTTGGTTCACTGAAAATTTCAGAAAAGGAAGATGTTCAGGAGAAACTTTCATGGTGGTTCCTCAAGCAAGAGAGGTCCCCGTCTTGCGATTCGGGAGCCTGATCCTTACCAACCTAGGGACGCGCAGGTACAACCATGTGAATGGCCTTCTGATGAATTTATGATTGAGGCAGGTTTCAAAGATGAGTTTGATGCACTTGTTCACAACGTTAGACTCGAAGAATTCATATCCGATAAATGTGAACAGTATGTTGCTCTCACTACTTCTTTTATTCGTGGACTCAAATTTTCAGCTGGCCGTGAGACATCGGTACTATTTGATCTGTATGATAAATCGTATACCATGGATTTAGAGGATTTCAATAGAATTTGCAAAATACCTATTTGGGGTAGCCTCAATGATCCTCCTAAATCTTCGGTTAGAGATTTTTGCTCTCGTATTATTGTTGGAGAAACTAGAGACATTACGCAAGCTACCATGGGGAGTATTCATTTTCCTGCCTTGCATTACTTTGCCGTCTTCATAGGCAGATGCATTAATGGCAAGATTGAGCATTGTCACATCTGCGCACCCGACCTTAGTATCCTTAAGAGCGCAGTGACGGGTGACAAAAGCTTCAACATGGCAGTTATAATAGCAAGGAGGCTGAATTAGAATGCTAATGAAGGGGATTTTTTTGGTGGGATCTATGCCGCTCGCATAGCAAATTTTCTTGGAGTACCCATCCGCGAAGGAGATCCCCCGCTCCATACAGTTTTCCTTGACCGCGTCGCTTTGACACGCTACCAGTTCCTTGAGAGGGATGACGAATCCCTCCTATACCGATTGATATTTAACCGGTAGTGTGTTTTCCATATTACTCTTCCTGCTCCTGCCTTCTTTGACTTTCAGGTAAAACGGAGATATTGCATAACCAGAGGAGAGGCAGAGGAGTATGAGAGGGAGGCCAAGGCTGCTCGTCTCCGTGAGGCAGCTATTTAGGCAGTGGCTGCAGCGCTCCCGTATAACCCCCATTATGATTTTGGGTTTCGCCAGGACCATCCTTGGGAGTAGACCAAGTTAGGCCAAAAGCCTAAGCTTGGGGGAGTACGTGTTCTCACCGACTTTACATTCTTGCTTATGCCTTCACTTTGTTAGCCAGTGTTCACACTTTCCCACTGTATCATCCATGCTGGTTTATTTTCTTTTTATCGTTTTCATTTTGTGTGTGTGTCTAGTTTGAAAAAAAACCAAAAAGATTTTCTTTTTCTTCTTTTGTTTGTTGGGAGCTTTCCCGTGTAGATAGTTTTCTTTTTCTTTGGGTCAAGGTAGAAGATATTGGTTACAATGTTTAGTGGCTCTTGCATGCATACCTGTTTAGCTTTCAAAGAGCCATATTAGTTTGTCTTCTCCTTTGTGTTTGCCTGCAGATTCCAGCGTAGTCCAATGCACGAGCACTCTTATTATTGTTCACAACATTCGGTCGTGCAAGTGAAAGGCAATAATGATGATATAGGATGAAGTGAGTGAGCCTGTAAAAGCTGGTATGAACTCGATCTATTTTGTTTTTGTAAATATGACTAGCTCATCATGCCTGATTCAGCTTGGTTGTGAGAGAAACATGTTTGCAATGACAACTTAGAGATCATAGTTGCTTATGCCATGCTTACTTAGCTAGGAGCTTATAATGGTTTGTCTTGGATGCCCACATGAATGTTGAGATGACTGTGTTCTAGTATGATAGGATGGTATCCTCCTTTGAATGATTCAGGTGGCTTGACTTGGCGCATGTTCACGCATGTAGTTGAAACAAAATCAACATAGCCTCTATGATGTTCATGTTCATGGTGATTTATGTCCTACTCATGCTTGCACTCAATGTTAGTTAATCTCAATGCATTTTGATGACTGTTGTTGCCCTCTAGTTGGTCGCTTCCCAATCTTTTACTAGCCTTCACTTGTACTAAGCGGGAATACTGCTTGTGCATCCACTTCCATAAACCCAAATTTGTTCCATATGAGTCCACCATACCTACCTATGTGCGGTATCTACCTGCCGTTCCAAGTAAATCTGCATGTGCCACTCTCTAAACCTTCAAGAAATAATATGTTTTGCATGCCCAAACCGCTCATGTGGTGACAGGGGGCTATTGGTATCTTCCATGCTAGGCGTGTTATCCTCGATATGGGTTTATTCACTATCATTCACGAGAAAGGGTCCGGTAATTGGAATTCCCAGTTAGATGCTCAAATCGAAAAGATAATTACAAACAAAACTCCCCCAGGATTGATGTTGGTATGGATGGTACCCGAGGGTTCGACTAGCCGTGGAGTGTGATTGATTGGTGGTGGGGGAGTCAAAACTTTACCTTTCAGTTTGGGAACCGCCTATAGCATGTGTAGCGTGGAAGATGTTGAGAACTCTTAGTCATTGCGTTGACAATGAAAGCATGCCACCCAAAATTATTATCTCTGTTTTCAAAGCTTGAGCTGTGGCACCACTGCAAATCAATGCTTCCCTCTGCGAAGGGCATGTCTATTTATGTTCCTTTTGAGTCATCCTCCTCTTACAAAAGCACCAATTAGAGAGCACCTCTGTCATTTTTATGCTTTGCTTTTAACTGTGTTGAGTATGACTGTGATTGGATCTTCATTGCCATGAATTACAATGTTTAGTCAGCCCTTGGTCTTTGAAGGTGCTCTGCATTTATGTTTTGGGGTCTCAGAAAGAGCTAGTGAGATACTATATATTCGTACTGCTTCATGTTGTTTTGATTGAAGTGTTGACGTTTGAGACTTATTATTATTTGCTCGCAAGTTGATTATGCCATTGATATGAGTTTACCGTGAGACCTAGATGTCATTTGCTTATGTGGTTTGTTTGTGATCTTGCTGAAATTTTGGTTATGAGTTAGACATAGTTGCAACAACAAGATCAAACAGAGTTCATCAAAGTTTTTCTTTTGTCTCTTTCAGTTTGTCAACTGAATTGCTTGAGGACAAGCATGGCTTTAAGCTTGGGGGAGTTCATACGTCTCCGTCGTATCTACTTTTCCGAACTCTTTTGCCCTTGTTCCGGACTCTAATTTGCATGATTTGAATGGAACTAACCCGTAATGACGCTATTTTCAGTAGAATTGCCATGGTGTTGTTTTTGTGCAGAAACAAAATTCTCGGAAGGTCCTGAAAATTTACGGAGATTTTTTTCGGGAGTAAAAGAAAAATACCTGCGCAAAGATCCATCGGAGGAGGTGGACCAGTGGGCCACAAGCCCACAGGCCGCGGCCACCCCCCTTGGTCGCGCCGTGAGGGATTGTGGGGCCCATGTGGCTCCACCGCCCCCAAACTCAGCTCTATATCTTCCGTCTCGCCCGGAAAAAAATCAGAGAGAAGGTTTCATCGCGTTTGAGGATACGGAGGCGCCGTCACATCCTGTTCTTCATCTCGTGGGCAGATCTGGAGTCCGTTTCGGGCTCCGGAGAGGGGAAATCATCGCCATCTTCATCATCAACCTTCCATCATCGACAATTCCATGATGCTCTTCATCGTTCGTGAGTAATCTCATCATAGGCTTGCTGGACGGTGATGAGTTGGATGAGATCTATCCTGTAATCGAGTTAGTTTTTGACGGGGATTGATCCCTAGTATCCACTATGTTCTAGATTGATGTTGCTACTACTTGGCTATGCTTAATGCTTTTCACTAGGGCCCGAGTGCCATGATTTCAGATATGAACCTATTATGTTGTCGCCAATATATGTGTGTTTTAGATCCTATCTTGCAAGTTGTAGTCACCTACTATGTGTTATGACCCGGCAACCCTGGAGTGACAATAGCCGGAACCACTCTCGGAGATGACCATAGTATGAGGAGTTCATGTATTCACCACGTGTTAATGCTTTGGTACGGTTCTTTGTTAAAAGGAGAACCTTAATATCCCGCAGTTTCCATTAGGACCCCGTTGTCACGGGAGGGATGGACAATAGATGTCATGCAAGTTCTTTTCCCTAAGCACGTATGACTACATGCGGAATACATGCCTACATTAGATTGACGAAGGGGAGCTAGTTACATATCTCTCCGTGTTATAGCTGTTACATGATGAATCACATCCGTCATACTCATCCATCACCGATCCACTGCCTACGAGTCTTTTACTACTAGTCCTTGCTACGTTACTTTGTCTAGGCTTGTCCCTTGCTACAAAAGGGATTGGGCCACTTTGCTGCTACTGTTGCTATTGCTGTCACTACTGCTGTTACATGCTGCTGCTGCTACTTTGCTATTACTTGTCGATTACTTTTCTGGAGCCGTTGCTAGGGAAGAATAGTCCCCCGTCAACGTGCTATTTACTGGCGTCATTGATACAACAGTTAGGAATAGTCTGCCGTCAACAGATCGTTTCTGGCACCGTTGCTATCATACTACTTTGTTACTAATACTTTGCTTGCACACACTAATCTTTCAGGTGTGGTTGAATCTGACAAACTCAGATGCTAATACTTGAGAATATTCTTTCGCTTCCCCTTGTGCGAACCAACAAATTTGGGTTGAATACTCTACCCTTGAAAACTGTTGCGATCCCCTATACTTGTGGGTTATCAGGAACTCAGGCATGTCATCCCCCCATGATGTAGGAAAGATTTGACGTGGTGGCTGGAGGGTGGCCCATGCAATCCGCCAAGAAAACAGGCGACTGCAGGGGCATCCCTACATGCTCGGACACCGTCCGCCGCTGTGGGCCGGTGGTTGTTGAGGATTGCACTTGCCATGGTGCTGCCGAGCCAATATTTGGTTTCTGCTGTTGGTGTGGAGGCTCCGACACGCGCCCCCTAACTGGCACGCCAAATTTTGGATTTTGTTCTCCGCAAAACCCTAGGGATTCGAACTCAGGGGCGCGCAGAGACCACTCAACAGATTCGGTTTTTCGGACTCACTACACGTTGGTCATGGCTAAGAACTCACGCCATGCTGAGGAGAACTCAAAACACAGTGGTATACCCAGGTTCGGGCCGCTGTGAAGCGTAAAACCCTACTCCTGCTTTTGGTGGATTACCTCTCTCGGAAGTGGATGAGGGAGATAGTACAATGCTCTTGAGCCTCCGGATGCCAAGTGGCTAGGTGTGTTGCTCTAAGGTTGCGATGATCCGTCCCCCTCTCAGATATCCCACCCTTTCTATTTATAGTGGAGGCCAGGGTCATCTTCCCTTATCGTAGGCGGGAAGGAAAACCACAACGACCAGTTTTGGTGGGAGACTAGGGAACATCCTTCCCCTGTCAAAAGTGGTCTTCGCCTGCAAAGTAACTGTCCACGTTGCAGGGAAAGGCCCGCTGTGACGTCTGCCCTACTGACAGGCGGCGATGGCTTTGTTGCACTAGAAAGGAAACCTTTGGGAGATGCCTTTGGGGCCCATGTACGCTCCTGCCCTCTTTGCACCAAAGGGGGAACTCCACTGCTCTGCAATCTGCGGGTCGCCTGTCCACCTTCTACGTCATCCTTGACTCTTGAGGCCGGGCCTTGACTCGGACTTTCCGCTGCTCCAGAGGGGTCTTGAGGAGGCCCCTGCGGGTCTTGATTCCATTCCTCCTCGTGAGGCTTGGCCCCTCATGAGGGCCTTGCTGAGCCTGCTGGTGTTTGCTCGATGGAATGGGCCAGCCCTGGGCCACAAACAGGCAAGTCTGGGTACCCCCGTTCCGAGGATGCCAACAACCCTAAAGAAGAGTGGGGTCGAATGGCCTTCTAGGCGATGGCGATTAGTTCTTTGATGAGGTCCGCCCAGGCTTCGAAATACCCTTGCGTCGGTCGTTGGCGGAGCATATCGGTCGCCATCTGCAGCGCGTCGTGTGCACCGAGGTCCCCCAAGTTAATGCGGCGTGTCCTAGATGCCGGGGGTGCCTCCCAGCCACCTTGCGCCTGTGTGGCGCCGGTGGTTGCAACGGTGCAGACGATGTTAACGATCTGGTATGAGCTGCCTGGTACCATAACGCCGGTACACGTGCTTCCGGATGCTGTGGTTTGACGGTTGGAAGCCAGCACGACGAGGCTCGAAGAAGCTTGTTGGGCGCCGGCCATCAGAGCAGCAGGGCTTAGGGAAGACGAAGCTTGGAGAAGACCTTGACACGGCCCCTACCTCGCGTGCCAAATGTCAGATTTCGGGCTCCCCAAAACCCTAAAGATTCGAACTCAGGGGTGTGTATGAATATCTCTCACGGCTTGTCTCACCTAACTCGCTACTCACTAGGGACGGCAGATAACTCACTCTATGGTGAGGAAAATACAAAACACGGCAGTTTACCCAGGTTCGGGCCGCTGAGAAGCGTAATACCCTACTCCTGCTTTGGTGGATTGCCTCTCGTGGAGGCTGGTGGATGAACTAGTACGGTGCCCGAGGGCCTCTGGAGGTTGGGTGTCCTTTGTGTGGTGCCGGTGGGTGATTGAATGGATAGGATCCCCGCCCTATGAAGTAATCTATCCTCTATATATAGCGGCGTCCCGGGTCCTCTTCCTTTATCGCAAGGGCGGGAAGGGATCCCACAACGGCCGATCTTCATTGGGGACATGGGAACATGCTTCCCCTGTCCAAAAGTAGTCTTCGCCTGCAAAGTGGTTGTCAGCGCAGCAGGGACGGGTCAAGGGATGACGTCCATCCTGCTGGAGGCGGTGGTGGCGTTTTTACACCAGAAAGGAAACCTTTGGAAGATGACTTGGTAACCACGTATGCCATCCCCTCCTTTGCACGAAAGGGGAAACTACACCATACTGCAATCTGCTGCTCGCCTGTCCTTCCCCGCGTCATCCTTGACTCGTGAGAATATCCACCGCTCCGGGGGGGTTCCTGAGGAGGACCCCTGCGGGTCTTGATGTTGTTCCCCCTCGCGAGGCTTGGCCCCTCGTGAGGGCCTTGCCTTGAATCGTGTTGGGCCTGTTGGGTTTGCTTGATGAAGTGGGCCAGCCCTGGGCCACAGGAAGGCAGGTCTGGGTACCCCCATTCCCAGAACACCGACGGCTTTGTTGTTTCTGATGTAGGCATGATACTTCGACTGCTTCACTGGACCCCAAGGCCTCTGACAAAGGTAGAGCCAACGTTGATGTAGGCCCGATACTTTGAATGTATGGATGTATTTGTTTTTGAATCTGGTCCTTAGTAGGAATCCAGAGTGGCATGCCCATTGGGTGTTAGCGGGAGCATGTTGAGTGAATTGACGGTAGTCTTTCTTCATTGTATGTTTGACCCATTCCGGTAGGGGCGGAGTCCTTTTATTTCTTCCATATTTCGAGTGGGGGCGTGCTGAGCGCACCCACTAGGTGTAGTCCCCGAGGCTACTGTGTACTCGAGCAGTCGACAATAGTCTTAGGTTCTTTGTTTTTATTTTTGATTTATAGAGACCGGTCGTGTGCGGATCCCTTATACTCTATCATTCCAGTGGGGTGCGAGAGCGTACCCACTGGGTGTAGTCCCTAAGGCTACCGTCGACTGAGGCGGTCAGCCATAGTCTTAGAGTCGTGACATAATGTTATGCCTTTCTTGTATTTGTTGATTGCAGAACGCTTGTGGGCCCGTGGGCCGTGATGACGCCATGGAAAAAGAGTTGCAGGGACTCCGACTGAGCCTTCATGCGGGGAAATCTAAGAGCAAGCGACTGCAGCAGGAAAAGCAAACATTGAAGGTATGTCCTTGTTATTCGACTGATACTCCATTATGTTGTCTTTTCTTATTCAATTGACGTTGTCTTGTCATATCGCCTTTCTGAGAGGTTGAAGAATTCCATTTCTCTAGTGACCATGAAGTAAGCCCTCGATAAGAGGGATGAAGAACTCACATCTGCTTGTAAGGATGTCAAGCAGAAAACCCTCGCAACTGAGGCCAAGCTCAAGACGGTTGGCACTTTGGAGGAAGAGAATCAGCTTGTGAAAGCCGGTGTTGAGAAGACGACGGCGCAGCTTGCCGAGATGAAGAAGCATTACGTCAAGTGGGAAACCAATCTCGAGAAAGCCATTGCCAAGAAAGCTGAGCTGGAGAAGTTCGTAAAGGACTTATGTGTGGAGATTTGTGAGAAGCTCAAAGGTATGTCGAGCGCCCGAATACTTCCCCATGATCATACTGAAGTTTCCGAGTGACGTTTCTCATCCTCCATTTTCCATTGAGAGTAGCCTTTGCTGCCAATGTTGAAGAAGAGACGACGTGAATAGAGAAGGAGCTCGATCCCAAGAGAGGGCTTCTGAAGGACAGCGATGCCTTGTCTTTCCTTAGGCTGGAGGATCACGTCAATTATGTGATGGCTTGCTTCAAGCTGCTTTAGTCGGCTGTTGGAGAGATTGACCAGGAGAAAGTGGCCGAAGATCCTCTCATGAAGGATGCACAATCCGTTCTGAACCGCGTGAAGGCCATTCCCAATGAACTCAAGTCATGGAAGAAGTCATCAGCAAGGGTTGGAGCTGACATTGCCCTTTCACTCCTTCGTATCCATTGCAAGGGGGTGGATGAAGAGAAGCTGAAAAATCTTTGGGTCGTCAACCGCAAAAGCACCAAGTTTGAGGACTTCATGGAGACGTTCATGGCTTTAATTTTTGGACGAAAAACACTTAAGCTTTAATTTTCCTCGGGATGCCGAGTGATTTTATGTAACCTCAATCTTCGAGTAGACTCCAGGCCCTCTCTTTTACGTACCTTTAACTAAACTTGATCATGTTTATCCACAATTGATTTTGCATTTTTTTTTCTTGGTCGTCTTTATTTGGGGTTGTTTATACTCGGCCGAAAGCTGGTTCGCGTCCGAGTCCCCGAGTGAGGAAGTTGTCCTCACTCGGGACCATTTTTGACTTATGCGAAAACTGGTTCGCGGCTAAGCCCCCGAGTGTGGAGATCATCCTCACTCGGGATCGGTTATGACTTAGGTGAAATATGGTTTGCGGCTATGCCCCAGAGTGTGGAGGTTGTCCTCACTCGGGATCGTTTGTGACTTAGGCGAAAGCTGGTTTGTGGCTAAGCTTGGGAAGATTGTCCTGTTCATCTTGGCGCCTGAATGAAAGTCTTGCATCCATTCGGGACCGCTTTAACTTAGGCGAAAGATGGTTCGCAGCTAAGCCCCCGAGCGTGGAGGCTGTCCTCACTCGAGGAAAGGTCTACCTTAGGCGAAAACACGTTCGCTAGCGAGATGATAGTTCTTACGAAGTCGTTGATGGTCATGTCCATTAAGGTATTGGAATGACGATCATGTCCTCATTTAGAACCGTTTTGACTTAGGCGAAAGCTGGTCCCCAGCTAAACCCCCGAGTGTGGATGTTATCCCTAGTTGGGGTGGGATTTACCCTAGGAGAAAATGAATTCGCTGCTAAGAAATGATTGTCCTTTTCATCTTGGCGTCCAAATGAAAATCTTGGCTCCATTCGGGACAACTTTAACTTAGGCAAAAGATGGTTCGTAGGTAAGCCCCCAAGCGTGGAGGCTGTCCTCACTCACGGAAGGGTCTACCTTTGGCAAAAACAGATTCGCTACTGAGATAATAGTTCTTTTGAACTCGTTGATTGTCATGTCCATCTAGGTATTCAAATGACGATCATGTCCTCATTCGAAACCGTTTTGACTTAGCCAAAAGCTGGTCCGCAGCTAAGCCCTCGAGTGTGGATGTTATCCCGACTCGGGGCAGCATTTACTCTAGGCGAAAATGAATTCCCTACCAAGGAATTATTGTCCTATTCATCTTGGTGCGTGAATTAAAGTCATGCCTCCATTCGAGACCACTTTAAATTAGGGGAAACTAGTTCGTAGCTAAGCTCCCGAGCGTGGAGGTTGTCTTCACTCGGGGAAGGGTCTTCGTTAGGCAAAAACAGGTTCGCTACCAATATGGTTTTGTTCTTGCGAACATGGTTTAGGTGAAAACTGGTTCGTAGCTAAGCCCCTGAGTGAGGATATTCACTCGAGGCAGGTTTCACCTTAATCGAAGACAGGTTCACAGTTAAGGATTTTCCACCCACTCGGGTTTCATTCGGGACCACTTTAACTTATGCAAAAGATGGTTCGCAGCTAATCCCCCGAGCGTGTAGGTTGTCCTCACTCGGGGAAGGTTCTACCTTAGGTGAAAACAGGTTCGCTACTAAGATGATAGTTCTTGCAAAGTCGTTGATGGTCCTATCCATGAAGGTATCTGAATGATGATCATGTCCTCATTCAGAAACATTTTGACTTAGGCGAAAGCTGGTCCGCAGCTAAGCCCTTGAGTGTGGACGTTATCCCTACTCGAGGCAGAATTTACCATAGGCGGAAATGAATTCACTGCTAAGGAATGATAGTTTTGTTCATCTTGGCGTCCGAATGAAAGTCTTGCCTCCATTTGGGACAACTTTAACTTAGGCGAAAGATGGTTCGCAGCTAAGCCCCCAAGCATGGAGGCTGTCCTCACTCGGTAAAGGGTCTTCCTTAGGAAAAAATAGGTTCGCTACCAAGATGGTTTTGTTCTTGCAAACATGCCTTAGGCGAAAACTGGTTTGCAGTTAAGGCCCCGAGTGAGGAGATTCACTCGAGACAGGTTTTACGTTGAGCGAAGACATGTTCGCAGTTAAGGATTTTCCACCCACTTTGAGTGTGTTTCACCGGAATGAAGTGTGTGTAGGTAGTTGAAGAAAGTAAACACTTTATTCTTCTAGTCATTTGGATTCACTACAGGAATAAAAAAGGGAGAGTTCTCTGTGTAGAACTTGCGGAGCAGGTCCGCGTTCCAGGTTGTGGGTTCCTCCATGTTGCTATCCATGTTGTACATTTGATAAGCTCCGTTGTGCATGACATTGGAGATGGCGAATGGCCCTTGCCACGGGAGCGCCAGCTTGTGGGGTTTCTGTTGGTCCAGTCGGAGGACCAAATCCCCCTCTTTAAACGCTTGGCCCCTGACTTGTTTGTCATGGTAGGGTTGAAGGTCTTGCTGGTACACCATGGACCGAATGAGGGAAAGCTCTCTGTCTTCCTCGAGAAGATCCAAATTGTCTTGGCGTGCTGCTTCAGGTTCGGCTTCGTTGTACTGCTCCACTCGAGGAGAGTTGTGACGTAAGTTACTCGGCAGGATAGCTTCCGGCCCATACACCATGAAGAACTGAGTACACATGGTTGAACGATTCGGAGTCGTTCGCATACCCCACAGGACGGATGGTAATTCTTCGACCCAAGCGCTAGTGGCATATTTGAGGTCTCTCATCAGCCGGGCTTCAATCCCAAGTATCATGCAATTCGCCCGTTCTGCCTGCCCATTCGACTATGGGTGCACCACGGAGGCGTAGTTAACCTGAGTGCCCTGTGAGTGGTAGAACTCGCGGAACTCATCTGGGACGAACTTGGTTCTGTTGTCGGTGATGATGTCGTTAGGGACTACGAATCTGAAGATAATCTGCCAAACGAAGCTCACGATAGTCGCCGCATCCAAGTTTTTGATGGGTTTAGCTTCGACCCACTTGGTGAACTTATCCACGAAGACTAGCAGGTGGGTGAATCCGCTCGACCCGGTGCATGAAGGGCCGACAATGTTGAGGCCCCATACGACGAATGGACAAGTGAACAGAATCATCTTCAGCGTGGATGCATGGTTGTGCGACTGATTCTTGTAGAACTGGTACCCGACACACACGTCCACCAAGTCCCTTGTTTCCTTATTGGCTCAGGGCCAATAAAAACCTTCTTGGAAGGCCTTGGCCACCAGGGTCCGAGAGGACACATGGTGTCCGTAGGTTCTCGAGTGGAACTCGTGCAGGATTTGTAGTTCTTCCTCCAGAGAGATGCACCTTTGGCTAACTCATGTAAATCTTTTCTTGTACAATTTGTCTCCGAGTACTTCGAAAGCTTTAGACAGCTGAACGATTTGACGGGCTTCCTATTCGTTCTTGGGAACCTCTTGTCGGAACAAGTAAGCTAGATAAGTTTGTTTCCATTTAGGAGTGAGGACCACGATCTCGTGGACGAGGTCAACCACGGCTGGGATGTCGATCTCAGTCGGATTAGACAGACTGATTTCTTGTGGGGGCTCTTCAGTGAAGGGATCTTCTTTGACAGAGGGGGCGCGTAGGTGCTTGAGGACCACGCCCCTCGGAATGATCTTCCGAGTTGATGTGATCTTTGCCAAGTCGTCGGCCGCTTGGTTTTTGGCTCGAGGCACATGATGTAGTTCCAACCCTTCGAATTTCTTCTCCAGTTTTCTGACTGTGTTGTAGTAGACTATCATTACTGGGCTTCGGATGTCCGATTCTTTCTGTACTTGGTTGACAACAAGATCTGAGTCACCATAAGCCATCAATTGGCGGATACCGAGTGACACGACCATGCGGAGCCCGTATAGGAGGGCCTCGTACTCGGCCTCATTGTTGGAAAAATCGTAGTGGACTTGGAGCACGTACCTCAGTCGATCTCCCTTGGGGGAAACGAGGACCACTCCGGCCCCCGAGTCGTGGAGCATTTTGGATCCATCGAAGAACATGGTACTATGCTCGGGAACGACTGGAGCCGACTGCTCTTGCTCTACCTACTCGGCAATAAAGTCTGCCACGGCTTGAGACTTGATTGCTTTCTTAGCATGAAACTTGATTTCCAGCGGTAGGAGCTCAATCGCCCATTTGGCCACTCGGCCAGTTGCATCCCGATTGTGCAGAATTTCCGCCAGGGGCGCGTCCCTGATGACAGTTTGCGAGTGATCTTGAAAATAGTGGACCACCTTCTTCACAGTCAGGTAGATCCCATACACCATCTTATGGTAGTGTGGATACCTTTGTTTTGAAGGGGTCAGCACTTCCAAAATGTAGTAGATGGGCCTTTGTACCTTCCACGCTTTGCCCGCTTCTTCATGCTCTACAATAAGTACGGTGCTAAGACTTGGCTAGTGGTAGGGATGTATAGGAGCAAGGGCTCCCGGCTGCTCGGAGCAACCAACACCGGTCGGGTGGAAAGTAGAACGTTAAGCTGGTCAAATGCGACCTTGCTTCATAGGTCCACTCGAAACTGTGGGATTTCTTTATCAATCGATAAAGAGGTAGGTCCTTCTCACCGAATCTTGAGATGAAGCAGCTCAGGGCCGCGAGGTAGCCCTTAAGCCTCTACACATCATGGATGTGCTCCGGCCGTCTCATATGGACGATGGATCTGATCTTGTTAGGATTGGCATCGATATCTCGTTCGAAAACAAGGAAACCGATAAGCTTACCAGCCGGTACACCGAAGGTTCATTTGTCCGGATTGAGCTTAATCCCAAAGCATCGAAGGTTTGCGAAGGTTTCAGCGAGGTTAGCCAGGAGGTCGGAACCTTTCCTGGACTTGACAACAATGTCATCCATGTATGCTTCGACATTTTGTCTGATCTGTTTCTGCAGACATTTTTGAATTATGCGCTGAAAGGTAGCCCCAGCGTTTTTGAGACCGAATGGCATCGTGATGTAACAAAAACACCTGAATGGCTTGACGAAGGCTGTTTTTATTTTTTCAGGTCCATACATTCGCATCTGGTGGTACCCGGAGTACGCATGCAGGAACGACATGCATTCACATCCGGTAGTCGAATCTATGATTTATCTATGCGGGGCAGAGGGAAGTGGTCCTTCGGGCAGGCCCAATTGAGGTGCTTGGACTCAATACACATTCGGAGTAAAAAAATTCTTTGGCGCCAGGACCACGTTCGCCAACCACTCGGAGTGGTAGACCGCGGCTAGGAGCCCAGTGATCTCCTCGCCGATTGCCTTACGCTTATCCACAGAGGAGTGGCGCAGGTGTTCCTTTATGGGCTTAACCTTCGGATCCACTCGGAGGCCATGGTCATCTAGCTTCCTGGGAACCCCCGGCATGTCAGACGGCTTCCATGCGAAGATATCCGAGTTCTCACGAAGCAACTGGATGAGATCGTCTTCCTATTTCTCTCCGAGTGAGGTGGAGATTTTTGTCTCAGAAGCACTTGGATCGGTGGGGTGGATGTGGACCTGCTTTGTCTCACCAGCCAACGGAAAAGAAGATTTAGTAGCCGACCGCTTCGACTTGAGCAGATCTGCGGTGTCCACTGCCTTCTTTTACCCATCAAGCTCGGCTGCAAGGACCTGCTCGTTGGCGATCCTAGAGCCTTGCTGGAGGCACTCCTCGGCAACCTCCGATTGCTAGTCACCGTGATCATGCCTTTTGCCCCTCACATCTTAAGCTTAAGATAGACATAACATGGGCGGGCCATGAAACATTCGTAGGCGGGCCTACCAAGGATGGCGTGATAGGTGGTGTGGAAATCAACAACTTCAAAGGTCAGCCTCTCCTTGCGAAAAAAATTCTCGCATCCGGATACGACGCTCAAGGTGATCTCGCCGAGTGATTTGGCCTTCTTCTCGGGGATGACCTCATGAAATTACATGTTACTCATACTCAGCCGGGACAACAGGATGTCCATGGCTTTGAGAGTGTCCACGTAGATGATGTTGAGGCCGCTACCTCTGTCCATGAGAACTTTTCATAGTCGGAACTCATTGACTGCAGGATCAACCACCAACGCCTGCCTTCCAAGGATGGCTATGTTGGCTGGGTGATCCGATTGGTCGAATGTGACAAGCGTCTTCGCCCAGTCGACATACTTTGTGACAGTCGGGGCTGCCATGTTCACCTCCCAGTTGATAACTTTCAACCGGATCTTGCTCTCGACGTGAGAGAACTTCATGAGGGTCGCCTCAATGTTCGGATACCCGAAGGCGTCCGCTGGGATGTCCTCTTCTTCCTTGTCCTCGGAAGGCTCTCCTCCCATCTCCTTCTGGAGCAGACAATAGTCACGAGCTGTGTGCTTGGCGGGGATGGTCTCCCCCTCCTCGTCCTTACGAGAATGAATCGTACATGGCAGGTCCGATAGGCTACTTTTCGACTCGGCTTTCTTGCCAGCCCGGTCCTTCTTCTTATTCTTGTATTTATTTTGGCTCTGCCCTCGGACAACAACTACTTCGGCTTTGCCTGACGGGTCGCCTTTTCGCTTCCGCTTATCTCCAGCGTTGCCCGATTGAGCGGCTTTGTTGGCTCGGCCTTTGCCGCTGCGCAGGCGGTCTTCCTCTTCACCATTCGCGTACCGATTGGCGATTTCCATTTCCCAACTAAGGGACATGTCCCATGATCGGCCGAACTTGAGAATCACAACTTTGAAGGCGCACACGGCCTGGTTCTCAGTGACATTCTCAACGGCGCTGTGAAGTGTGGTCCACCGCTGGATGTACTCCCAAAGAGTCTCATTGCTCTATTGGACACAATGCGGCAGCTCTCTCAAGCCGCCTAGGCGCTCGTATGTGCCCTCGAAGGTCTCAACGAACACTCGAGCGAGATCGCCGAAGCTGTGGATGCTACTGGAGCGCTGCTGATTGAGCCATGCCTCGCGGTCCCCTCCAACATGAGGGTCAAATGCTTCATAGAGACGTAATCATCGCCGCCGCCGATCAGGACGGTCACTCGGTAGTCTTCCAGCCAGGTCTCTAGCTTCGACTCGCCATTGAACTTTTTGATCCCCATGGCCAACCTGTAGTTGGAGGGGATTTTGCTTCGCAGATGTGTCGCCCGAAGCACTCGAGGCCGGACACCCCCCCGGCCATCACACGATCGATTAACCAAATGTTGCATGATTATAGACTGAGCATTGCACTCGGGGGCCCGATAGTCGTCGCCCTCATTACCCCGATGCCGATTGGGGCATGCCTTGCGTCATGAGGAACACGACCGAGTGAACCACACCCGTGGGGACGTGACCTGCTTCGGTCCCGATGACCTTTCCTTCAGTCTTCATGCGGGCCTCTCAAAAGAGGAGGAGACCCTTGTCGCTGTCTATGCACGTGCGGGCTATGAGCCGACTACATGGTGTCCGCCTAGATGGACTTGCTGTGAATGCAATGCCACGATTGCGACACTGCGGAATTCTCTTGTATGGCAGTCTTCTACAGAGCCTGGATCTATCGAATACCTTCCCCGGCTGCGCTGTCACTCGGCTGAATAGAATCAACAATCCGAGTGGCTATGGCCAGGTTCAGTAGAGGTATCCGCATCACCCCGATGTGCCATGGGCGGTCATTCGGAAACAACTGCATGCGACTATGACTGGAGCTCGGCGGATCCCTCGCGGCCCGAGCGTCAAGCGATCACTGGAGTCGCTCTAGTTGCTCGCGCTGAACCATATTGGCCAGACGTGTGTTCTCCAATGCAATCTCCTCTGGGGTGTTCCTGGTTGATGGGGGTGGGAAGAGCTTGATCGCTCCTCCGCCAAAGTTCCTCCTGCTACTGCGCCGTGAGCGGCTGTGGAACGTGGTGGTTGCCATCGCCGTGGGGACGCTTTCCATCGTCACGCACGGGAGAATTCTCCAGGGCGACACTTGTGTTGCCTCCCTTGTTGGTGTCGGCCATCAAGATCTCGGAGGCACCCCTGTTGCTTTTGCTGTCGGAGTCACTGAGTGACCCCTCGCTTGATGATGGGAAGAGGCTAACGGTGGGCTCATCGGAGCTGAGCATGGCCACCTGCCCGGAAATGGCCTGATTTGGTATGACATGCTTGATCCACCGTTGCATCCGCGAGTGTTCGGAGCGCTTGCGGCGAATAGCAGCAGAGCACGGGGGTGCCGAGTGATACGACACCGACGGCTGCTGGATCAGGTCTCTATGTGCAGCTGAGCTGAAATGTGGCATACCTCCTGTAGGGAGGGCGTAGATGTCTAGTGGCGCATCATGCAGCCATGCTGAGTCGTTGACGATGAACCTGAGGGAACCGAATAGGATCTCTCCACCGAGTGTCATCATGCTGACGAATAATGCGATAAATCTCCAACTGCACTGGATTTGCTAGACGTGCAGCCCCACGGTGAGCTGCAACTGTTGTGGGAATGACCCTGGCAATAGTCCCTCGAGGTACGAACAAGGGGGCGAAGTCTAACTAGGCGAAGTGGATACACTCAGATGTATGAGTTCAGGCCCCACTCGGAAGTTGTAGTAGCCCTACGTCTCGAGCCCTGAGGCTAATGTTTGCTTATGGGCTATGAAAGAATACAAGGTGTTGAACCCTTGAGCAGGAGCTCGAGAGTGGCTTATATAGAGTGCGCCATGACTAGCCGAGCTCCACTTCGAGGGGAATTAATGCTAATAACTACGGAAGCTACTAGAAACGACAACTATAACTCTCGGCGTTACTCGTAACGCGGGCCTTCACTTCACTTCACGTGATGGATTAAGTCTTTTGCCGTTGCAGCCTCTTCGGTGCCTTCGCCTTGTTCTGGTCTGAGTGCTAGGAAGCATCCGACTGATAGAAGGTCATCCGAGTGACTCTAGGCAGGCCGAGAGACAGTATGCAGTACCGAGTGAGGTTGAGGCTACGTCGGTGACTTTAAGGACACTGATGTCTGTGAGGGGTCCTTGGTGGGCATAGGGAAGCAAGTCCGTAGGCCTACCCCTAATGTACAACCCCATCACCCTCCATGATCAATCCCCCTCAAGCACGACACCAGAACAAGGTTGTAGATGGGCAAAAGATGGAACAGAGACTTGCGGGAGCAGAAAAGGTGTTTCGGGAGGCTCTCTAGGGTTTTTGGAATATATGTGAATTTATAGGCTAGAGAGAGGAACAGGGAGGCGCCCGAGGGGCACGAGTTAACAGGGTGTGGCCTACCCCACCACGACACGCCATGTTGGCTCGTGCCTCCCTTCTGAGGCATATGGTCTCCTCCCAGATCTACTAGTTCTTATTTTGGTCCAGAGAAAATCATATTAAAGTTTTGTAGAAATTGGACTTCGTTTGGTACTGTAAACTTGAAAATCAAAAACATGCAGAAAATAGCAACTGACACTAGGCATTGGGTTAATAGGTTAGTGTTAAAGAATAATATTAATTGGTAAATAAACACCCAAAAAGTATCCTAGAATGACAATATAATAGCATGGAACAATAAAAAATTATAGATATGTTGGAGACGTGTGACCATCTCCCCAAGCGTAATTCCTTCTCATCCTCGAGTAAGTAAATGATAAAAACAGAATTTTTGATGGGACATGCTACCCAACATGTTATCTATTGCCGGTTTATTCATTGATAAATGATTAATTAATAAACATCAACATAGTAATATTCATAAACATACGCAACACAATAATCAAGTTTCAAAGCATACCATCCTTAAAGAATGTTCACCCTCTATTCATTTTATCATACAAATATAGCATGGAGCCGTCCTCACCACATAAATACAAATGTTAAGCACCATGGTGTCAATTCAGGGAATTGGATCATACTTTTTAATGTGCTTCAGCTTTATATTACTTGTCTAATATATGAGCGTGAACCATGGACGTACCATGAACGTGGAATAGAATATGGTGGTAGGTTTCAAAGGGGTGAAAGTGGAGAAAAAAGTCTTGCATCGACAAGGCAAATCAACGGGCTATGGATATGCCCATCAATAGATATCAATGTGAGGAGTAGGGGTTGCCATGAAACGGATGCACTAGATCTATAAGTGTATGAAAGCTCAACTGAAGCTAAGCGGGTGGCATCTAACTTGCTTGCTAATGAAAATCTCGGGCATTTGAAGAAGCCCATCAACGGAATATACAAGCGAAGTTCAATAATGAAAACTCCCACAAGCATATGGAAGTGACAAAACAAGAGACTCTCTATATGAAGAGCATGGTGCCACTTTGATGCACAAGTGTGGAATATGAGGTAGTATCACTGTCCCTTCTATCTTTTCTCACATTTATTAATATTTATCTTTTTTTTCTTTTTTCTTTCTCTTCCTTTTTGTCTTTTTTTCGTGCGGATTATCTTCCCGACTTGTCGGGGATTCATTCACTCCATCATACTTTCCTCAATGAGACAGTGTCCTAAATAATAATGATAATCACACTTTTATTTACTTACAACTCGATATGAAAAATTATAAGATGATATGACTCTATATGAATGCCTCCGGCATTGTACCAGGATGTCCAATGATCAAGCGTAACATGTATGAAAAATGATGAATGATGGCTTTGACACAAATAATATGTCAGATTATATGATCATGCAAAGCAATATGACAATGGAAGTATAAGTCATATTTTTTGACAGTGGAAGTTGCATGGCAATATATCTCGGAATGGCTATTGAAATGCCGTGATAGGTAAGTATAGTGGCAGTTTTGAGGAATATATAATGAGGTTTATGTGAAATAGAGTGTATCATGTCACGGGGTTTGCATGCACCAGTAAAAGATGCACCGATCCTCTAGGTGAGAATAGGCAATGCACAGTACTGAAGAGACTAGCAAATATGTGTAGGTGAGAGGGCGTATATCCATGGATTCACATAGTCATGAAGAACTCACCTACTTATTGCAAGATTTTATTAGATCTCTTGAACCAAAGAGCTATTCGCATGCCCCTAGGGAAGAGGTTGGTAGGAGTTAACCATCGCGTGCCCCCGACCTAAACAACACTAGGATTTCGACAAGGAGTAAGTATCCTAACACATCATCACCATGCCATAAAAATATTTGGATGAACAGTAACTTAACAACCACTAATTCATGATACTCTTATTAACCAATGATCATTAATATCGTTAACCATGATTTCTCTTTTATGTGCTACATATGGTTTTAATTATGCACTCATTGAATACCTATTATTTTTGGACTAGTCTTATAACCCATGCAAATTAATGTCAATATTTATTAGCTCTCAAAAAAATATAAGTGAATAGCAAGAGTGCAATTATTTCTATAAAATCTATACACCACCGTGCTCTAAAATCTATAAGTGAAGTACTAGAGCAACTGCTAAGCTCAAAAGATATAAGTGAAGCACATAGAGTATTCTAACAAATCGTCGTGATAGTGTGTTTCTCTCAAATAGGTGTGTCCAGCAAACAATGATTGTGGTAAACTAAAAATAAAAAGCAAACGACACTCCAAGAAAAAACGTGTATTATGTAATGAATAAAAATATAGCTCCAACTGACATACTGATGGATTGAGTCGAAAGAGAGGATGCCTTCCACGGCATCCCCAAGCTTAGACGCTTGAGGCTTCCTAGAATATTACCTTGGGGTGCCTCGTGCATCCCCATGATTAGGCTCTACCCGCTCCTTATTCCTTCATCCTTCGCAATAACAACCAAAACTTGAAAACTTCATAACACAACACTCAATGGAAAATTCGTGAGATCCGTTAGTATAATAAACATATTGAAGACTTTCGGTACTATTATAAATTGATCCATATTTTATTATTGTGTAAGGTACTGTTTTCTAAATTCTCCATGACTTATACCCCCTCATATAATCCATAGCATCATCAAAACAAGGAAACTATGCAAGCAAAAATAGAATATGTCTAAAACAGAACACTCTGTAAAGATATAGTAAAGTACGAGATTTCCTTAACTCCAAAAATTATGAAAAAATAGTAAAACATGATAAATTTGTATATAAATATTGTGTAAACATTTCAGATCAAAAAGAAATCATGTAAAATAAGAGAAAATCTACACATGGTCACTATAACAGAAACACAAGACATCTAGTAAAATTATGAAAAAATAGTAAAACATGAGAAATTTGTACTCATCATGCAAGTCATCCCAAAGGCTTTACTTGGCACAAACACAAATAAAAATCATGTTATTAGACACAAACAGGAAATAAAAAAGAAAAACCTAAGATAAGTATTGGGTTGCCTCCCAACTAGCGCTATTGTTTCATGCCCCTAGCTAGGCATAATGCATATCATGAAGTGTTGTCATCTTTGACACTCAACCCATAAGTAGCGCCCTCATGATAGAATAATAAGGTGATTTGATTCTCTTTCGTGGGAAGTGTTCCATCCCTTTCTTTAATGGGAATTGGAACCGTATGTTTCCCTCTTTCATATCAATTAATGCACCTATAGTTTGTACAACAGGTCTCCCAAGTATTATTGGACAAGATGGGTTCCATTCAATATCAAGAACTATAAAATCTACAAGAACATAATTTCTATTAGAAATTATGATAACATCATTTATTCTTCCCAAATATTTCTTAGTAGTAGAGTCCAAAAATCTAGATTAAGGGAACACTCATGAATATTAGTGAGACCAAGCACAACACATAAAGATTTAGGTATAGTTGAAATACTAGCACCTAGGTCACACAACGCATTGAATTCATATTCGTTGATCTTAATTTTAATAGTTGGTTCCCATTCATCATGCAACTTTATAGGAATAGAGACTTCTAACTAAAGATTTTCATCATAGGCTTTTACCATAGCTTCTACTATATGTTGCGTAAAAGCTTTATTTTGTTCATAAGAATTTTGTGAGATAATAATGGATTGCAAGAATGGAATACATTCTAGTGAATAACAATTACCATATTTGAAATCCTTGTGATCCAAGATAGTGGGCACATCACTAGTTAAAGTTTTAACCTCTCCAAACCCACTTTTTCCAGTTTTATCTCTATAGTCATCACCCTCCAAGCAATTGGTACGCTCTCTAACTAGAGTTGACTAGTATCTAGTAACTTTATCATTTATTTTCAGAGAAGTAAATAAATATTCAATAGGAGAAGTACCAAGTACTTTAAGATCTTCATAATGATTTTGGTAAAAAACGGGTGGGAGAGCTTTTTCTAGGAATTCCCGCTTAGCTTTCAACTTGGCGTCCCTCTCCCTACTTTTATTCATAGATATTTGGATAGATTTAATAGTCTCATTAAATTAATTCTTTGGTGGCAAAGTTTTTCTCTTTATAGTCTCTACATCAAGAGCAATCATATCCATGTTTCTATCCAAAACATCAATTTTATGCAACTTTTCTCTACTATAGTACTGAAAACTTTTGGATAACTAATGAATTATTTAATGGTGTTTTCAAGAACACATGATAACTTATTATTATTTGTTGAAGGATTTCCATAAGAATTTCCACAAGAGTTGCCATAACAATTACAGGAGTTACAAGGATATGGTCTAGCATTGAAATTACCCCTATAGGCATTGTTATTAAAATTGTGTCGCGAGATAAAATTCACATCAATGGAATTATCAATTTTCTCAATCGAATTAAACAAGGGCATTTTATTAGGATCAACATGAGCATTTTTATTAGCAGCCAAATTCATATGAGCATCAACTTTTTCACTCAAAGTTGTGATTTCCTTGACAGAGTTTACCTTCTTACCAGTTGGAGTTCTTTCTGTGTGCCATTGAGAGTAGTTTGTCATGATGTTATCCAGATGTTTGGTGGCCACTCCTAAGGTCACCTCGATGAAGGTACCACCTGCAGCAGAATCTCGAAGATTTCTACATACAAGGTTTAGTCCAACAAAGAAATTTTGGATAATCATCCACAAGTTTAAACCATGAGTAGGGCAATTTATAATCATCAATTTCATACTCTCCCAAGCTGGTGCAACATGGTCATGATCATTTTGTTTAAAAATCATTATTTTATTTCTAAGGAAGATGATCTTTGGAGGAGGAAAATACTTGGTAATAAAAGCATCTTTACACATCTCCCATGTTCCAATACTATTACGTGGTAAAGATGAGAACCAAGATTTTGATTATCTCATAGTGAAGAAGGAAATAACTTTCGTTTCACAATGTCATTATCCATGTCCCTTTTCTATTGAATATCACAAAGTTCAACAGATGTATTAAGATGAGCAACGGGATCCTCATTAGGATTTCCAAAAATTGTTCTTTCATGGCAAGATTCACCAATGCAGCATTTATACCATAAGCCTCCGCACTAGTGGCGGGTGATATTGGAATACTAATAAAATCATTGTTATTAGTGTTTGATAAGTCATGCAACTTAGTAGTATCTTGAGATATGGTGACCGAGCGAGCGAAGTAACCAGCAGGACAAGTAAACCAGCAAGTATGACAAGCAAAGAAGTAAACTAGCAACTAGCAAAGATAAATATTTTTGTATTTCTTGTTTTTATGAAGCAAGAAAAAAAAGAACAAGTGAATGATAATATGTGTAAAGTTACTTGATAGTAGGTTGATGATACTTTCCACCAATGGCGCCAGAAATCTTTCCTCATACTTGTGATCTCCGTTGGGTTTTCCATGAAGAGGAACTGGTGATGCAACAGAATATAGGTAAGTATTTCCCTAAGTAGAGAATGAAGGTTTATCGAATCAATAGCAGTAAGTAATAACCAGCATCTTCGGCGGCTACACACAAAAGAGCACACACTTGCACCCAACGCGGGCGAGAGGGTTGGCAATCCCCTTGGACACAATATTTGTAAGCTTGTAAGTAGTGTGGTTGGTAGTAGATAATTATAAATTGCAAAATAAAATAAAAATAAAATAATGACAACAAGTTATTATAGTGTTTTTAAACTTATAAGTGAATAGACCCGGGGGACGTAGTTTTCCCTAGTGGCATCTCTCATGAAAGTAAGCATACGATGGGTAATCAGATTACTGTTGGGAAATTGATAGAAAAGCGCATAGTTATGTGATATTCAAGGAAATGATCATGTATATATAGGAATCACATCCATAAGCAAATAGGCTGTCTTCTGCCTGCACCTATTACTATTACTCCACCCATCGACCATTATCCAACATGCATCTAGAGTATTAAGTAAAACAGAGTAATACTTCAAGAACAATCACATGATGTAGACAAAGAGAATTCGATTAATATGAAATAAACCCATCGTTTTGTCCTTAGTGGAATCAGTACAAAGACGTATCTTGTCCCCTTCTATCACTGGGATATAGAAACCCGTCGAATTGAACCCACTATAACGCACCCCCTATCTGAAGAAAGATCGATCTACTTGGCCAAAGCAAACCAATAGATCAGATAGATTTAAGAATCTATGATGATCATGCACATAAGAATCATAATAGATGTCAGAGAAGACTCAATTTTTAATGTATAATTTAAACGTAAACACACAATTCATCGGATCCCAACAAAAGCACCGCATAAAAGGATTACATAGGATAGATCAAAGCGAAGATGGGTAATCATTCTATTGAAGATCAAGAGAGAGAGAGATAACCATCTAAGTACTAACTACAGACTTGTAGGTCTATGGGGAAATACACACACATCACCATGGGATCAACAAGGATGAAGTACATGCCCTCTATGACCGATCGCCCCTTCGGCAAGGCACCAAAACAGGGCTCTGGATGGGCACAGAGCGGAACAGAGGCTTGCAGCGACGGAAAACGTGTTTTGGGAGTACCTCTAAGGTTTTTGGAATATATGTGAATTTATGTAGCGACCCGACTCAAAACGAGTCAAGCCTCTGTGTATCTGTGCCATCCCTGGATTAGTATGCTGGCACACACAGTACATCAATGTATATATCAAAGTGCAATCACATGTAAATAGCGTAAAACTAATATATACCTTAAATATCTTAGCGGAAGCAGTCAAGGGAGTGGAGTCCCAATAAACACCAACGACAAGTTGAGTGTAGACCGTAACCCTGAATCGTACTCTTACTCGTCGAAGAAAAATATCTGCAACATAAGACGTTGCAGCCGTGTAGGTCAGCATATTGAATATGCCGGCAAGTCACATATGAGAGGGGGTAAAATGTCATCTATACTATATGCATATATGGCTGGTGGGGCTATAAGTTTTTACCGAAAAGCAAGTTTTCTCCTACATCAAGAGAGGGCTAAAAGCAAAATGTTACTACGTTGTTTGTTGTTAACGAGATGGTTCCGCCAACCAATTCTCGTACCCGAGTTGTCAATAATTCCCACATCAATATTATTATTTGTGTTGAGAATTTCAGATAACTTCAGTTCCTTTGGCTCAAGTTGTCCATGACCGTGGACACGGCTAATCGATTAGGTTTGAGTACTCTGCAGAGTTTTGCACACGTTCCCCACAAGATTTGATCACCTCCGAGTATGTCCTCGCACTTCAGGGTATTTGAAGACCAGATGATCAAAACATGGTCTTTCAACGGGTCCCTCTGAATCCCTGTCGGTGCCAATCCATTCCTACCGTTCGTCTACATCTGCTAGCACCGCCTATCCAGAGTCGCCGCGTTGTCCAACCAAGCCAGAGCCCATAATGACTTGTGGCTATGCAGGTAAGCCTTGGGTCTTGAAAATATCCGTCCGTCTCTTTGAGCCTGGGTGAAGCTTTCCGCAGGATGTCATGGCCGTCCCGAGCATCCCGGGCATCCACTGGGTTCTCCAGGGAGCCGATCAACCGTCCTTCACCCAGAGTTGCATTGCGTCCGAGGTCTTGAAAATCTTGTCTTAACCGGTCTTGATTATTTAATCAACCTCGCATCACTCGTGTTATGGACTCAACCGAAATCTCGTCTACTCAAGCATAGCAATATGAAATTTGTCGTCCCGGGCCAAGTATCGGGGTTGTTGTGTGCCTAGCACATGATACTACAATATATACTAAAATTTCGAAGTACCTAAGCAGCATGCAATTTGGGCATAGGATGGTAGAACTACGATGCATAAAACATAGGTGATAGTATGATCAAAGTGACTTGCCTGGTGATGTTGACGAAGAAGAATTTCTCGAGAAAATAACTTGATAGACTACTCGTCACTCTCCGATGAAATACATATAACAAACATATCATTCACATAAGCACTCATACTAGCAATCATTCTAGCAATCAAAACAAAAGAGAGAGCGAAAAAGAATCCGAAAGAAACTTCAAATAAAACAAGGGAGTCTTCTACTACATCAACACTAAATAGTTTTTGTCTAACAGAAAATAAAATACTTAAATAACAGGGAACTAAGATATAAATTTAACTAAGATAAAATAAAGTATTTTTTTCACAAAACAATTTGGAATTATTTCCAAATGGGATTTGAAACCATGGAGAAACCAATTGCAAGTTATTAGAGAACTAGAATTGATTTCATGACAACATATAAAAATAAAAATCAAAACTTGTTGCAAACCTACTGTTATCTAACAGAAAACCAAATATAAACTTTCTCAAATATAAAAGAAACTAATTTAAAAACAAATATAGAAAAAGAAATAGCTATAATCCTAAAAGAACTAAAACAGAATCTGTTTTGGTAAAAAAAAAATTAAAAATATTTTAAAAAAATTGAAACTTAAACTACTGAAAGATATTATCAATAGGAAGCAGCAGCAAAAAGAATCAAATTAAAAGCTATTTTTAAACTCCCGGAATAAGCAAAACAAGCTTTAATTCAAATCTGATCTAACTCAATTTTTATAAACATCCAAACATAGACAAATTATATATCTACAGAAACTACATAAAATTTGTGATCCAACACAAAAAGAATCACCTAATTCGGAGCTATAGACTAATAGATATGAATTTTCTAAGATTGCAATTTTCTGAAAAAACTGCAATACGGGATTTCGTGAATCTCACCATGGGTGACAGAGAGGAAGAACTCCGGCGAGGTAGCTGCTCCGGCGAGGTGGGGAGGTCGCCGCCGGGGAGGGGGAACGGCGGAGGGGGTCCCGGAGGCGAGGAAGGGGGCGTTAGGTGCTCCTGGGCGTTCTTCTGTTCGGCTCCTTGCAGGAACAACAATGGTGGGGGCGTCGTGGCTACGGGCAGGGAGAGGACGAGCTGATGGGGAAAATGGAACGAAGAGAGGAGGGGCGTTCTTATAGGGGTGGGGGGAGGCTCGGAAGGAAGTGTAGCCCGCGAATCGGGGGAGGGAAGCTCCCTGGGAAGCTTCTGCCATGGCCACACAAGGAAGCTCGTGAGGAGGAAGAAGAAGGTGGGATTGGGCTAGATTGGTTTCCTAACGTGGCCCAAGTACATTCCTAAAATAAGAGATCTCTTTCCCTTTTTATTAAAACAGGAATTAATACGATTAAAAGGAAATAGAATATCCTCGGAATATAGGGGTAATATATAGTAAAATTTTCAGAAAAATAAATCCAAAAAGATGGGCATTTTTCCACTACCAAAATAAATACTTCAAAAAATGTTTTTTTAGAAAATCCCTAAATTGGTTTATTTTCTTTTTGCAAATATTTTTCAAATAAACCTTGGGTTTTATGGTCCAAATAATTCAAAGGAATATCCCCGGTTTGGAGGGTCATGTTCCTCCTCTCTTTCTTGCTTGGCAAGGATTATTTTCGGGGTATTTCTTGGGGAAGAAAATATAGAAGCAAGGGCAAATATTTGAAAGAATTCAAATGCAAAACTCCGTTCAAATACTTTATAGTTGAAGAAGTCATGTCATCTTCTCTCTTTGCTTTTAAAAGATTGAATTTGAATTCATCGGAGATGGGGAAAGTCATTTTTATTCCCTCTCATTCAAAAGTTTTTGAAAAGTTTCAAATTTCACTCAAGTTTCAATCACTCAAGCAAACAAACAAACAATATAATAATTATATTAACATTCCAAAATTTGGGATGTTACAAACCTACCACACTTAAAATGAATCTCGTCCTCGAGATTCGAAGAGGCTAGAAAGAAAGGTTAGGGTTTGGAGGTCTTCTAACAAATCCAATCTCCGGCAAGGTGGGATGCTACCACACTTAAAATGAGAGATACTGGTCCCTTAAGATTTTAACAATCCTGTGGGGTTTTGGCATCTGACTCCTCACAGTCTTCATATTAAATCCTTTGGTGATGCTCTCCCATTATATTCATAACGTTTTCCATCAAAATCGAGTGCTCTTCCGTTGATATAAGCTTCTTCCATTACTGGGTCTTCTTAACTGACACTCTCGTGATCAACTCTAAATATCCTATCGATGATTCTCATGGTGGTCTACCATTTGTGGTTATCCTGCAGAGAGAGGGGTCTTGTCTTCATCCTCACCGTAAAATTTCCTACGCGTGACAACAAGTGTCATGTACATGGGCTTTTCTTATACCATTCTAAGGCTTAAACAAAAGCTTCAAAGAACGTCGTCTCTCACTATGGGTAAGTCTCTCAGATTTACCATTCCGAATAGCAAGAGAATGATAATAGTAAGTCGTCATGGTGGCCAAACCATGTCGCACTGAAATCATTACCTTGTATAAAGTTTAGTGAATCTCATATTCTAACACTTGGGCATCCTCACAAGCGTTGCAGAATTTCTCTTGTCCACGAACGAAGTTCAGATAAACCATTGGTTCTGCAAGCTGAACAAAACATCTATCGTATCTTCACAACTCTCTGGCTTTCGTATGTTCCTAAGAAAACGTTTGCTGATCCATCATAGCTTCTTCCATAAATCATATTCATTTCATAATCAATCCTTTATTACATCCTTGCTTTCTTCAAAATTCTAACTCAAAAGTAATTTATTACAAATGCTGCCATCCACATTGTTCGGTATGGTCAAGCATTTCTGCCAACTTTATTCATATGTCTCTCTTGGAGGTACTTTAGTTCCACTCGAACTTTCCGAGGTGCTCCTTGAAATCATCGATCTTTCGCTTCATCATGGTGGTCATGAGCTTCATCTCCATCATCTCCGCAAGTACCTCACTCAGGTATGCCTGGGTATGACGGAGTCTTGCTTCAAGTATTTCTCCGATCTGACGTATGGCTTCCATGGCAGCTTCATGAACAGCATCAAAGAAGGTTGCTCGTGGTACACGTGAAATGAAAAAGTATTGCCCCATAGTCTTTGGACAAACTCCTTTCACATGGTGGAGGTGTACTTCCACATACCAAAGTTCTACTCCACTTTCCATGAATGGTTAGCCTTTGTAGACTGCATCTCCTTCAAGATGAATGTGCTTCATCATGTCCTTCAGGATTTTCGGGTAATCATGATCACTGGTCTGGGTCATGATCGTTTCTGGGCCCTTGAGGAATGACTCGTAGAGAGTTGTCATCTGCAGGTGTCAGTAAATAGGTACTCAGAGGAATGTATGTGTCTCCTTGGTAATCATGGTACACTCCTACTCAATGGATCCTGTGGGTTTACCGATTACTGCCACACTTAAATGAATTATACTCATGCCTGCATAGACCATATTTTCTCATATCTTCATAATGTTCAGAGATCTTTGCTCGTAGAGAACAAACGCATACAGTTTCAACATAGGCAATCATGAGACAATAAATTCCATTTATTCATGATGTTATTACAATCTCAGGGACTTCTGTTACAAAAAATTTACTCCATGAACTCAAGAAAAACAAGAGTCCTTCAGATCACACTTATTGCCCTGGTCAAAACTTATCTACTCCATTCTAGCTTTCTTCCTTTGCGGACAATCGCTAGCAAAATGTCCTGCTTCCTTGCAACGAAAGCAAATGAGTTCTGACAAGTCTCGAGGCTTGTTAGCTTTTGCTTTTGCTCCTTGGATTTCCGGCTTCCTTCCTGAGCATATGTATTTGTGGTGGCCAAATTCCATACACTTGTAACATCTGACATGACTCAGGTCTATGTCTGCAGAGATTTGGTTCTTCCGAGGGTACTTTTTCTTCTTTCCGGACTCCTCTATTTTGGCCAGTTCTTCTATTTCAAGTGGATCAAACTCCACTTTTTCTGTCGGGAAGTTTCCCAGATACTCTTGGCTTCTCTTCGTGCAATCCTGTGAATAATTTCCTTCTTCTCCACATGAGTAGCATGCATTGGAGAAAAATCTGGTCAGACCTTGTCCATCAGGGTCTTCAATATTTTCGTTCATCACCAGTTCTTCTAGAATCTTCTTCTTGAGTGTTTCCTTCACTGCATCTTTCTTCTTCTTGACAACTTGTTGCACCTTGGGGTAAATCTGACACTCGGCTGGGTAGTGGTTGGTTCCTTCACAAAGGAAACAAGTCACCTGACTACTTGGGCACTCCTCAGCTGGGTGATTTTCTTCACAATGAGTGCATCCATCCTTGTGTTCTTCCTGGGTGTGTCCTATTTCTCCACAGATCTTTCATGCACAAGTCTTCTCCTTCGGATTTTCATAGTACTTCTGAATAAGTCGGGATCTTAAAAAAGTCTTCTTGAATTCGTCCCAGGTTTCTGCTCCACTAGATCCTTGTATGGCATTGTGCATTTTCCACCAGATAGCAGCACTTTGTGTAAAGTACTGAAGAGCGTGTTCCACTTCATACTTCCTTGAGATCAAGTTGCTCCCGAAGTGGTTCTCCATGTTCTGAATCCATATTTCAGCTTCCAGCTGCGTCATTGGTCCAGAGACTACAAGTCCAGCTTCATACTCCATCTGGTAGGGTGGAGGTTTTGGGGATGAGACGGGTAAGAGAGGGAGGGAGATACACACAATACAAACAATATTTTTGAGAATGGGTTTGATTTGTGGCCGTCGGAAAACACACACCAATGACGGCTCACAAATCATTGTATCTACCGTGGGTATATAAAAGGGGTTTGGACTTCTAATGCTCATATAATTATTCGAACACTTCAGGGTCTTCGAGTTCTTCGGGTCTTGAGAGTCTTCTGTTGGTGTAACTTCAATTCTTCAAACGCGTGGTAAAATCCTCTTTACTTTGAAGTAGAACTCTGTTGATTCTTCATGAGGTCAAAGGGGTAAGGGAATTGTGTAACTATTTGAGGTGAGAGAGAACATTTGATGAAATCAGAAGAGATGAGGAGTGAAAGGTGTTCTCGAAAATAAGTTTTTTGAGAGATCCTATCCTAAGAAGTTTCCAGTTTCTAGGGTCACGTCCTACAGTCAACATGTGCTGTGATACCATTTCTGTAGCGACCCGACTCAAAACGAGTCAAGACTATGTGTATCTGTGCCATCCCTGGATCAGTATGCTGGCACACATAGTACATCAATGTATATATCAAAGTGCAATCACATGCAAATAGCGTAAAACTGATATATACCTTAAATATCTCAGCGGAAGCAGTCAAGGGAGTGGAGTCCCAATAAACACCAACGGCAAGTTGAGTGTAGACCGTAACCCTGAATCGTACTCTTACTCGTCGAAGAAAAATATCTGCAACATAAGACGTTGCAGCCGTGTAGGTCAGCATATTGAATATGCCGGCAAGTCACATATGAGAGGGGGTAAAATGTCATCTATACTATATGCATATATGGCTGGTGGGGCTATAAGTTTTTACCGAAAAGCAAGTTTTCTCCTACATCAAGAGAGGGCTAAAAGCAAAATGTTACTACGTTGTTTGTTGTTAACGAGATGGTTCCGCCAACCAATTCTCGTACCCGAGTTGTCAATAATTCCCACATCAATATTATTATTTGTGTTGAGAATTTCAGATAACTTCAGTTCCTTTGGCTCAAGTTGTCCATGACCGTGGACACGGCTAATCGATTAGGTTTGAGTACTCTGCAGAGTTTTGCACACGTTCCCCACAAGATTTGATCACCTCCGAGTATGTCCTCGCACTTCAGGGTATTTGAAGACCGGATGATCAAAACATGTTCTTTCAACGGGTCCCTCTGAATCCCTGTCGGTGCCCATCCATTCCTACCGTTCGTCTACATCTGCTAGCACCGCAAGTCCAGAGTCGCCGCGTTGTCCAACCAAGCCAGAGCCCATAATGACTCGTGGCTGTGCAGGTAAGCCTTGGGTCTTGAAAATATCCGTCCGTCTCTTTGAGCCTGGGTGAAGCTTTCCACAGGATGTCATGGCCGTCCCCAGCATCCCGGGCATCCACTGGGTTCTCCAGGGAGCCGATCAACCGTCCTTCACCCAGAGTTGCATTGCGTCCGAGGTCTTGAAAATCTTGTCTTAACCGGTCTTGATTATTTAATCAACCTCGCATCACTCGTGTTATGCACTCAACCGAAATCCCGTCTACTCAAGCATAGCAATATGAAATTTGTCGTCCCGGGCCAAGTATCGGGGTTGTTGTGTGCCTAGCACATGATACTACAATATATACTAAAATTTCCAAGTACCTAAGCAGCATGCAATTTGGGCATAGGATGGTAGAACTACGATGCATAAAACATAGGTGATAGTATGATCAAAGTGACTTGCCTGGTGATGTTGACGAAGAAGAATTTCTCGAGAAAATAACTTGATAGACTACTCGTCACTCTCCGATGAAATCTATATAACAAACATATCATTCACATAAGCACTCATACTAGCAATCATTCTATCAATCAAAACAAAAGAGAGAGCGAAAAAGAATCCGAAAGAAACTTCAAATAAAACAAGGGAGTCTTCTACTACATCAACACTAAATAGTTTTTGTCTAACAGAAAATAAAATACTTAAATAACAGGGAACTAAGATATAAATTTAACTAAGATAAAATAAAGTATTGTTTTCACAAAACTATATGAAAGTATTTCCAAACGGGATTTGAAACCGTGGAGAAACCAATTGCAAGTTATTAGAGAACTAGAATTGATTTCATGACAACATATAAAAATAAAAATCAAAACTTGTTGCAAACCTACTATTATCTAAAAGAAAACTAAATATAAACTTTCTCAAATATAAAAGAAACTAATTTAAAAACAAATATAGAAAAAGAAATAGCTATAATCCTAAAAGAACTAAAACAGAATCTGTTTTGGTAAAAAAAACCAATTAAATATATTTTAAAAAAATTGAAACTTAAACTACTGAAAGATATGATCAATAGGAAGCAGCAGCAAAAAGAATCAAATTAAAAGCTATTTAAACTCCCGGAATAAGCAAAACAAGCTTTAATTCAAATCTGATCTAACTCAATTTTTATAAAAATCGAAACATAGACAAATTATATATCTACAGAAACTACATACAATTTGTGATCCAACGCAAAAAGAATCACTTAATTCGGAGTTATAGACTAATAGATATGAATTTTCTAAGATTGCAATTTTCTCAAAAACTGCAATACGGGATTTCGTGAATCTCACCATGGGTGACAGAGAGGAAGAACTCCGGCGAGGTAGCTGCTCCGGCGAGGTGGGGAGGTCACCGGCGGGGAGCGGGAACGGCGGAGGGGGTCCCGGAGGCGAGGAAGGGGGCGTCAGGTGCTCCTGGGCGTTCTTCTGTTCGGCTCCTTGCAGGAACAACAATGGTGGGGGCGTCGTGGCTACGGGCAGGGAGAGGACGAGCTGATGGGGAAAATGGAACGAGGAGAGGAGGGGCGTTCTTATAGGGGTGGTGGGAGGCTTGGGAAGGAAGTGTAGCCCGCGAATCGGGGGAGGGAAGCTTCCTGGGAAGCTTCTGCCATGGCCACACAAGGAAGCTCGTGAGGAGGAAGAAGAAGGTGGGATTGGGCCAGATTGGTTTCCTAACGTGGCCCAAGTACATTCCTAAAATAAGAGATATCTTTCCCTTTTTATTAAAACAGGAATTAATACGATTAAAAGGAAATAGAATATCCTCGGAATATAGGGGTAATATATAGTAAAATTTTCAGAAAAATAAATCCAAAAAGATGCGCATTTTTCCACTACCAAAATAAATACTTCAAAAAATGTTTTTTTTAGAAAATCCCTAAATTGGTTTATTTTCTTTTTGCAAATATTTTCAAATAAACCTTGGGTTTTATGGTCCAAATATTTCAAAGGAATATCGCCGGTTTGGAGGGTCATGTACCTCCTCTCTTTCTTGCTTGGCAAGGATTATTTTCGGGGTATTTCTTGGGGAAGAAAAATATAGAAGCAAGGGCAAATATTTGAAAGAATTCAAATGCAAAACTCTGTTCAAATACTTTATAGTTGAAGAAGTCATGTCATCTTCTCTCTTTGCTTTTAAAAGATTGAATTTGCATTCATCGGAGATGGGGAAAGTCAATTTTATTCCCTCTCATTCAAAAGTTTTTGAAAAGTTTCAAATTTCACTCAAGTTTCAATCACTCAAGCAAACAAACAAACAATATAATAATTATATTAACATTCCAAAATTTGGGGTGTTACAATTTATAGGCTATAGATGGGCATCGGGAGGTGCCTAAGGGGGGCATGAGGCAATATGGCATGACCTACCCCCAAGGGCACACCCTATTGGCTCGTTCCTCCCTCGTGTGGCATGTGGTCTCCTCCCGAAGATTCCATGTATTCTTTTGGTCCACAAATAATCATACTAATGTTTCGTAGCAATTGGACTTCGTTTGGTATTGTAAACCTTAAAACCCAAAAGCATGTAGAAAACAACAAGTGGCACTGGCATTGTGTTAATAGGTTAGTGCTCAAAAATAATATTAATTGGTAAATAAACACCCAATAAAGTATCCTAGAATCATAATATAATACCATTTAACAATCAAAAATTATATATGGTTCCTTAATATCTTTGCAATGTTGAGGAGAGTGGAGTTACACCAGCTAGAATAAAAAGTATTCAATTCTCCTCTATTCTCTACTTTGCATTGTTTAATACATTTCCCATTAAAAAGTGCAAAGTAGCGAATAGAGGGGAATTGAATACTTTTTATTCTAGCTTGTGTGACTCCTCTATCCTCAACATTTCAAAGATATTAAGGAACATATGATAATCAGAGTTTTGCGGTAAGTTAAGTGAACCCCAACATGGGATTTTGCATGCATCACAAAATTCTTCTAGAGACATACCATAAGATTTATCATAAAGATGAAACCGAACTCTAGAACTTCGAGAGTGATACTCAAACCTTTCTGTAAACGAGTGGGTGAGGTTGTAATGTTGAGTGCACTTATGTGTGAGAAAAGCGGTGAGGTCGGTATTGCAAATGTATTGATAAAATTCTTCCTTAATACCGACACCCATCGTGAGCTCGTCACAAGGCCACCGACATGATTTAGCGTTGCCATCCACACTGAACTTGTCCAACTTTATTAGATTGATATCAACTACTTAGATGGATGTATAGAAGCTATATCAAGCATTCAACACAACATGGAACTAAATGGATTCAACATGCAAGCACATTTCCAGTAGCACCAAGAGCGGCAAAATATGCAAAATATAATCCACTAAAGCAAAAAACTAATTGGAGCAATGGAGGAGTCACATACCAAGGAGCAATCCCTCAAAACAGTATTAGAAACAGAACTCTGAGCAAATCTCAAGTTTGGGAGCAAGAACACAAGGAACATAGCAACGAGGCATTTTTTCTAGAGGTAAGAAATGAAGAGGGCTGAATGGGTAAGTCAAAGGGTCCTTGTGGGACTCCCATGGCATCTTGGCGTGCCCTCGGGGGTGTTCGCGCCATGTTTCCTTCGCAGCAACTCGTGCACCTCCTAGGGTGTTATCAGCTCCAAAAGTTCTTGAATATTCCAGAAAAATTAATGTAATTTTTCTGCGACATTCTCGACACTTCTCTTTTTGGGACATTTTCGATTATGCAGATTATTCAGGAAACATGATAATCATGGCGTATTATTTTATTAAACTATAAATATCACAGAGTAAACTATGAGTACATAAAGTTTTTCTTACTAAATTCATTGATCACATGCCTCTCAAAAACGATCCATTAATAAGGTTGATCAAGTCTTGTTAACAACCGATTTCGATTGAAATGAAACCAAAGTACTTTTATATAACACTAAATTACCTCAATGGGGATTTGCATATCCCCAACAATAAGAATACCATATTTATTCTTGGCGGCAGGAAAAGGAAATTTAAAAACTCGAATAGTAATTGTGGCAACTTGCTCTATGGTATTAACATTATTCATTGAAGATTGTTTCTTTAGAATGTGCATTGTAAGTTGTTTACCATTCACATGAAAAGTAACTTTGCTTTGGTTGTCATCAATAACATCCTATGAAGTATTTAGAAAGGGTCTACCAAGGATGAGAATAACAAAATTCATTAAGATAGTAACATTTGCAACCACAACAGGGACATCCTAAAAAAATTCCAATAGGTATAGCAGTTGATTTATCATACTTCGCAAAGATATTTCAGTAGGTGTAAACTTATTCAAATCAAATCTTTTATATAAATAGAAATGCATAACACTAACATCGACTCCTAGATCACTTAAAGCAGTTTTAACATAACTTCTTTTAATGGCGCAAGGTATCGTGAGTATATGAGGTTCCCCAACTTCTTAGGCACTCCACCATAAAAATAATAATTATGAAGCACCGTGGAAATTTCAGTTTTCGGTATCTTTGTTTTATTGGTAATAATATATTTCATATACTTTTCATATGGAGGCATCTTCAAAATATCAGTCAAGCGAGCAAAGCACTCAAAATGATCCTCTCGTCCTTTCTCTTAGAAGGATTACGAGGGAATGGCATGGGTTTCTGAACCCATGGCTCTCTTTATCTATCATGTTTTCTTGCAACAAAGTCCCTATTATCATAACATTTATTTTTGGGATGTGTGTTATTAAGATCTTCCACAGGTTCTATTTCCACATCATTATCAGGTTCTTTATCATTATCTGGTTGAGCATCTGCATGAACATCACTATTATCATTGTCATTATAAGTAGGTGAATATTCACTAGCAAGTTGTGTCCCAAGATAAGAAATAGAAACATCATTATGATCCTTAGTAGATTTTTCTCTAACAGGTTCACCAGAAGCATGCAAATTCCTATCATTTTTCTATTTCTTTTTTCAGATGGACTAGGTGCGTCATTATGAATTCTCTGAGAATCTTGTTCAATTGCTTTAGGGTGACCTTCATGATAGAGAGGTTCTTGAGTCATTCTACCCCCTCTACTCATTACTCTAACACCATGATCATTCAGGTTATCATTTATTTTAGCAAGCATATCATTTTGTGACTTAGCAACTTGGTATGGTTGAGTATGAACCATGGAAGCATGTTTACCTAGACCTTTAACATCATTAGCAAATCTGAAAATTAAGTCACTTAAGCGATCAATCATGATTGCATTTCATTATAGATGATCCTTAACATAATTATTAAAATGTTCTTCCTTAACAATGCAACTATTCATCCATGCATTGACTAGGAGTTTTAGTGTAAGGTATAACATTTTTATCAAATCTACGGAGATAATTTACCTCTACTACCTGTGTAGGGATATCAAGTCCATGTACTTTTCAATAGGTGGTAAATTCTTGACATCTTCAGATTTAATACATTTTCCTTCATAGAATTTTTGGCTTCTTGCATATCTTCTAGACTAAGGAATAGAATACCTCTCTTCTTTTGGATAGGTTCCAATGGTGGTTCAGGAAGTGTCCAATCATCAGCATTCTTCAATATATTATTCAATAGCTCTTCAACTTGTCCAAAAGTTTGTTCCTGAAAAACAACCAGCGCAACTATCTAGGTAGTACCTAGAAGCATCAGTTAGTCCAATGTAAAAGATATCAAGTATTTCACTTTTTTAAGAGGATGATGAGGTAAATCTTTAAGTAGAAGGAGAAGCCTCCCCCAAGCTTGAGGGAGATTCTCTTCTCCGATTTACACAAAGTTAAATATTTCATGTAAAGCATCTTGTTTCTTATGAGCAGGAAAATATTTTTCAGAGAAGTAAAGTATCATATCCTGGGTGCTACGCACACAACCAGGAGCAAGACTATGAAACCATTTCTTAGGATCACCTTTTAGTGGGAAAGGAAAAGCTTTTAGTATACAACAATAGTGCGTCTTTTCCTCATGAGAAAATAAGGTGTCAATATCGTGTAACTTGGTAGGGTGTGCCACAATAGTTCCAGCCACATAACCATGACAAGGATCAGATTATAATAAGGTTATTAACTCAGGATCAACAGAGAATTCATAATCCTTATCACTAAACATATAGGAGAAGTACAAATTTTAGGACATGTTCCATTTTTTGCGTCCTCATTTTTGCTTTAAGTTTACATTGCAATTTTCTCAAATCATCTGTACTATTAAAGCAATAAAGTCTCTAGCTATCTCCCCATACATAACATAACCCTCGGCTACATCAAGCAAATCATATATAGTAGGGGAGCTAGGCATAATAGGTGAATTTTCAATTTCAGCATTTTCAATTTCTGAAGATCTAACAATATGAGCATCAAGTAATTCACCAAGTGGCACAATTTCAGTTTTATGAAGCATACAAGAAGCATCATCATACACATCCTACATAGTAGAAGCAGTATCTGATTGAATAACAGGTGGAGGGGTCATAAGCTGGTTCATAACAGTAGGTGAATCAAAAGTTGAGCCAAATGGCAGTTCCCTACCTCCCCTCGTCTTAGAAGGAATGATCTTGGTTGTGGTATCTTTAAGATTCTTTATAGCTACTATTGGATATACTCAAGTGAACACAATAAATAGAGCTATACTCCCCGGCAACGATGCGAAAAAATAGTCTTGATAACCCACAAGTGTAGGGGATCGCAACAGTCTTCACGGGTAGTATTACACCCTAATTTATTGATTCGACACAAGGGAGCCAGAGAACATTTATTAGTCTTATAATTTGAGTTGTCAATTCAACCATACATGGGATTTCCTATAACAACAAAAGTTAGTAGCACGACAAAATAGTAGTAGCAACAATAACAGTAACAACAAAAGCTTCGTAATGATGTAACAGTGGCAGCAGCAATAGTAACTTAGCAAGGATCAATATACGAAAAGTGTAGGCATTTGGATCGGTGATGAATAAGTATGTTGGATAACATTCATCATGTATAAGTTACACACTAGAGCGACATAGAACTAGCTCCAATTCATCAATGTAATGTAGGCATGTATTATGTATATAGTCATACATGCTTTTAGTAATTACTTGCATAACATCTTTTCTCCTACCCTCCCATGGAAGTGGTGTCCACAAGGAAACTAAGGGATATTAAGGCCTCCTTTTAATAGAGATCCGGAACAAAGCATTTACACATAGTGAATAGACTTCTCAAACTACCATAATAACCAAAAAGAATCCCAATTGTTGTCACCTTGGGGTATGCGGATCATGACACGTAATAGGTGCATACAACTTGCAAGACTGGATCCAAAACATTGTCATATTCATGGAAACATAATATGTTCAGATCCGAAATCAAGGCACTCTGTCCCTGGTGACAAACATTAAGCATAGCAAAGTCATAGCAACATCTATCTCAGAGCATAGTGGATACTAGGTATCAAGCCATATCAAAATAACTCGATTACATGATAAATATCATCCAATGCCATCACTGTATAACAAGTCTACAAAGGAGTTGTTGATGGAGAAGGGTTGTTGATGACGACGGCGACAAATCCCCTTCTTCGGAGCCCCAAATGTACTCCAGATCAGCCCTCACGAAGAAGAACTGGTGGTGGCAGCGGCTCCGTCTGGTAAAACATGATGAAAACTTCTCTCTCATTATTTTCTCAGGAAATGGGAATTTATAGGCTTGGAATTATGGTTAGTGGAGCCACATGGGCCTCCCAAGGTAACATGGCACGCCCTAGGGGGTGGGCGCACCCTGTAGCCTTGGCAGCAGCTAGTGCCCCCCGCTCTGGTGGATCTTTGCTCATGTATTTATTATATATACCGAAAAAAATCTCGAAAAAGTTTCCTCCAGCTTTGAGAACTTTTAGTTCTAAAAAAACAACAGGATGGTAGTAATGTGGAAAACAATGTTAGACTGATTAGTTTCATTCAAATTATGCAAATTAGAGTCCAAAACATGAGCAAAATTGTTTGGAAAAGGAGCTACGTTGGATACGTATCAGTATTGAACACCAGGGTCATAATTGTTGATCGATTCCAACCATCTCCTTTTTTTCATGATCAATTCCTTTTGAGTGAAGATATACTTCAAACTCTTGTGATATGTATATATCTCACATAGCTTCCCTAAGAGGTAATGTCACCTTGCTTCCAAGGATGAACTATAGATGTTAACTCAAGGTCATGAGTATTGTAGATGTCTTTGTGAGGTCATAGTTGTCTGTACAAATAAGCTACAAGTCTACCTTCGTGCATCAAAACGCTTGCAAGCCCAATTCTTGATGCATCACAATATGACACGAGTTCCTTTTGAATACCAGGGGTGGCCAAAACTAGGGCAGTTGTCAATCTTTTCTTGAGATCTTGGAATCTTTCTTCGCACTTTGGCGTTTACTTGAACTTCTTGTCCTTCTTCAAGAGTTGAGTCATGGGTGGGGCAATGCTTGATGAACCTTCGACAAATTTACGATAATATCCTGCAAGTCCGAGTAAGCTTCTAAGTTCTTTCACATTGCCTTGGGATTGCCATTCATTCATGCCTTCAATCTTGGTGGGGTCCATGGACAATGCTTCTGCAGTCAAAACATGACCCAGGAATCAAACTTTTCTTAGCCAAAATTAGCACTTGCTGAACTTGGTGTACAATTGGTGTTCTCGAATCTTATCAAGGACCATCCTCAAGTGATGCTCATGCTCTTCTTCTGTTTCGAGTAGACGGGTACGACATCAATGAATATGATGACAAACTTGTCCAATACTCCATGAATACTTTATTCATGAGGTACATGAAACAGGCTGGTGAATTGGTTAACCCAAATGACATGACCATGTATTCATACATGTCATACCAAGTTATGAATGTCGTCTCGGGAATGTCTTGTGGTCCGATCTTCTATTGATAATAGCAAGACCTACAATCAATCTTTGAAAACACCTTGGGTCCATTTAGTTGATCTAACATGTATTGAATCTTGGGGAGTTGGTACTAGTTCTTGATTATGAATTCATTAAGGGATCGATAGTCGATACATAGCGGGATAGTACCATACCTTACCACAAATAGAACACGTGATCCCCAATGAGAGGCGCTAGGGCAGATAAATCCTTTCCTTAGTTGTACAGCTAGTTGCTTCTTCAATTCATCCAACTCTTCCAATCCCATTCTATATGGCTTCTTATAGATGGGTACTACTCCAGGCATTAGTTCTATGATGAACTCAATGTCACGGTCACGAGGCATTCTGGGCAACTCATCAGGAAAGACAACGGGGTATTCATACACCACTAGCACTTGGTCCAACTCAACTCCTGACAGACAATTGACTTGGCCGACTTGAGTAGAGGAAGGGTTGGGGACATACTTGACTTCAACTCACTGACTATTGGTTAGGGTGATAATTCGCTTGGTATAATATAGCAAGGCTTGGTGATTGGTTAACAAATCCGTGCCTAATATCATATCCAAGCCTTGCGATCTGAAGATGATTAGCTCTGCTAGAGATTGCACCCCATTGATGATAATCTCAACTGCTCTACACCCTACATTGGTTTTCATCTTCGATCCTGAGGTTTGCACCACCACGGGGCTAATGAAGGGTGTGTCATTCATACCACTTTGTAGAGCAAACTTCTGAGTAACAAAAGAATGTGAAGCTCGACAATCAAACAAGATAGTTGCAGGTACGAATTGACAAGGAACATATCCAATATGATATCCGGGTCTTCCTAGGCTTCTTCTGTGATGACATGCTTCACGTAGCCTCTTCCACTGTTGGGTTGGTTGTGGGGAGCTTGATTCTTTGGTGATGCCCCATGGCCTTGTCCTTGGTTATGTCCATTGGGGAGCGGAGAATCAAGTTTCTTGTAGGGGCATTGCCTTGAGATGTGTCCAGGCTAACAACATCAAACGCATGTGACATGACATGAGTTGTTGCTTTTGCCACCATTTTTATTATTGGGGTTTTTGTAGGCACGCCTCGGGTTCACATATTACTGAGATTGGTAGTTGGTGCGAGGTGCCGGAGCTCTAGGTTGTTGAGGATGATATGTTGGCTTGGCCGGGGATGACTACCATGGGTGAGGCTTCTGATTGCTAGAACTACCCTTGCTGAACAGCTTGCGCTTGCGAGTCTCTTCCATAGCAAGAATCTTGTCCTCAAGCATAACTGCCTTGTTCAGCAGATCAAAGAAGGTCGGGTAGTCGCGGACAATAAGATGATAGTGCAGGGCTGGGTCAAGGCTGATACTTGTAAACTGTGTTGGGATTTTCCCCTAAGAGTAGGGGATAATGCAGCATAATAAATTTACCTTAGTGAGAACCAAGGTTATCAAATGAATAGGAGAATCACTCAACTTCCCGTCTTAACCACCTACACACAAAAGAGTACACACTTGCACCCAACACGAGCAAGAGGGTTGTCAATCCCCTTGAACTCATTACTTGCAAGCGATAAGTAGTGATAGATAAACAGTTTGATAAATAAAAATAGAAAATAAAAATAATGTAAATAATAACATCAAAGTATTATTAACTTCTGTAAATAAATTTGGGATGAGACCCGAGGGCCATAGTTTTCGCTAGAGGATTTTCTCTCGAAGAAGGCATATTGTGGGTAAACAAATTATCGTACGACAATTGATAGAAAAGCGCATAGTTATGCAATATTTATTCATGTATATTATCACACATATAGGAATCACGTCTGTAAGCAAGTAGACCGACTCCTCCTAGATCTACTACTATTACTCCACTCATCGACCGATATCCAACATGCATCTAGAGTATTAAGTAAAGACAGAGTAATGCTTGGGGGATGATGAGATGATGTAGACAAAGTAAATCCAATTAATATGAACAAACCCTGTTGATTTACCCTTAGCGGTAGCAATACAATACGTGTCATGTCCCTTTCTTTCACTTTAATTGTGCACCACAAGATTGAACCCACTACAATGCACCTCTCCCACTGAAGAGAAGTTAATCTAGTTGGACAAACCAAACCGTTAGATCGCAGAGAATTACGAAGCTATCATAATCATGCATATATATGAAAGACTAGCAAGAAACACAATATAATCTCATGAATAATCTGAACATAAACCCATAGTTCTTCGAATCCCAACAAACGCACCACACAAGAGTGATTGCATAAGATAGATCATCGCGGTAATCATGGTGATCTTGGCAATGAAGAACACACATAGAGATATAACCATCTAGTTACTAACTACGAACGTATAGGTCTATGGTGAACTACTCACACATCAACATGGGAGCAACAAGGTTGGTGTACAGGCCCTGCGTGATTGACCCCCCTCTGGGGGGCACCATAATAGGGCTCTAAATGGGCACACGGCGGAACAGAAGCTTGCGGCGGCGGACAAAGTGTTCCGGGAGGCTCTCTAGGGGTTTTGGGATATATGTGAATTTATAGCAAAGAGGTTAGGGCGAGGAGAGCTAGGACATGGCCCCAAGCCATCACAGTGCGGCCACCCCCCTAGCCGGACCCTGTTGGCTTGGGGGTACCTCATCTGCCCTCCGGTCTTACTCCAAAGCTTCTAGGTGTTATTTTCGTCCAGAAAAAATCATCAAAAAGTTTTGGGGTATTTGGACTTGGAACAATATTCCTGGAAAGCCAAAAAAATGCACAAAACAACAACTGGCACTTGGCACTCGGTTAATAGGTTAAGGCTGAAAACTAATATGAATCACAAATATGCTTAAAAAGTATCCTAGAATGATAATATAATAGCATGGACCCAACAAAAATTATAGATACATTGGAGACGTATCAACGTCCCTAAGCTTAATTCATGCTCGTCCTCTATAAGATAAATGATAAAAGCGGAATTTTTGATGTGACACGCTACCCAACACATAATCTCTTTCAAGTACTATCACTCAGAGATGATGAATTAACAAACATTAACATAGTAATATCCACAAACATAAGTAAAATAATCATCAACTTTCAGAAATATACGATCCTTAAAGAATCCTTACACCCATTCATTTTATCATATTAGCATGGAAGGGCTCCATCTTTACCACAAAAATACAAATGTCAAGCACGATGGTGTTAAGACAAGCAATTGGATCATACTTTTTAAGGCACTTCGGCATTTTATAGCTCACTCAATACATGTGTGTGAACCATGGACATAGCATATAGGTGGAATAGAATATGGTGGTAGGTTTCAAAGGGGTAAAAGTGGAGAAGAAAGTCTCGCAACAACTAGGCCGTTCAATGGGCAATGGAGATGCCCATCAATCGATGTCAATGCAAGGAGTAGGGATTGCCATACAACGGATGACTAGAGCTATAAGTGTATGAAAGCTCAACTAAAACTAAGTGGGTGTGCCTCCAACTTGCTTGCACATGAAGACTCGGGCATTTGACGAAGCCCGTCATCAGAATATACAAGCCAGGTTCTATGATGAAAAATTCCTACTAGCATATGAAAATGACAAAATATGAGACTCTATATGAAAAATATGGTGCTACTTTGAAGCACAAGTGTGGAAAAGGAGGTAGTAGCAGTTTCCCTTCTCTATTTTTTCTCTTTTTTCTTTTCTTCCTTTTTATTCTTTCTTTTTTCTTTCTTTGCCATTTTGATCTTCTTTTCGTCCGAAGTCTCATCCCGACTTGTGGGGGAATCATTATCTCCATCATCCATTCCTCGCTGAGATAGTGCTCTAATAATGAGAAACATCACACTTTTATCTACTTACAACTCGAGATGAAAAAATACTAAACAACATGACTCTATATGAATGCCTCTCATAGTGTACGAGGATGTGCAATGATCTAGCGTAACATGTAAACAATTATGAATGGTGGCTTTGCCACAAATAATATGTTAGCTATATGATCATGCAAAGCAAGATGACAATGTGTGCACAAGTCATGAGACATAGCGGTGGAAGTAGCTTCGCAATATATCGTGGTATGTTGGCTGTTTTGAGGAAGATATAAGGTGGTTTATGTGCAACAAAGTGTATCATGACACGGGGTTTGGATGCACCGACGAAGTTTTCACCGATCTTCGAGGTGAGAATGGGCAATGCACGGTACAGAAGACGCTAGGAAATATGAGGAGGTGAGAGTGCGTACATCCATGGATTCACATTAGTCATAAAGAACCCACATTCTTATTGCAAATCTTTATTAGCTCCCTCGAAGCAAAGTACTACTCACATGCCCCTAGGGAGGAGGTTGGTAGGAGTTAAGAATTGCGCACCCTCGACGTAAACAACACTAGGATTTCAACAAGGAATAAGAATGCTCAATCATCATCACCATGCCATAACCAATATTTATGCGAACAACAAATTAACACCCCTCAACTATAGATATTTCTACTAAGCAACAACCATGCACTCACGTCCTTTCATATTACCGCATCAATATCATTAACCCATAATTTCTCTTTTATGTGCTACATGAAGGTATTGATTATGCACTCCTTGAATACCTATTATTTTTGGACTAATTTAACTACTCATGAAAATTATCGTCACTATTTATTAAACTCTCAATAAAATTTAAGTGAAGAATGAGAGTGCAATTATTTCTACAAAATCTCTATGTCACCTTGCTCTACAAGATATATAAGTGAAGCACTAGAGCAACTGCTTAGCGTATTCTAGCAAATCATGGGGAACATGTGTCTCTATCAAGTGGGTATGTCCAGCAACCAATGATTGTGGAAAACTAAAATAAAATCAAACTATAATATATGACTCTCCAAGGAAAACTCATATCATGTGTTGAATAAAAATGTAGCTCCAAGTGAAATTACGATGGACTGAGACGAAACAGGGGTTGATTCTTCCTAGAATTTACCTTGGGGTGCCTTGTGCATCCAAAATCCTAGGCTCTTTGTCGATTCTTATTACTTCATCCATCATGATAGCACCAAAAACTTGAAAACTTGAGCACATAAAACTTAACACAAAATTCATGAGATTCGTTAGTACAATAGGGTGAACCATAAACTTTAGGTTCTGTTATAAACTAATTCTTATTTTATTATTACATAAGGTATTGTATTCTAACTTATCCATGACTTATATCCCCCCTCTATAAATATAATCCATAGCATCATAAAAAAACCATGCAAGCAAAAACAGAAACAGTCTAAAACAGAATAGTCTGTAGTGATCAGCACTTAAACCATGCTTCTATAACTCCAATTTTTTAAAACATTAGGACAACCTGAGAAATGTGTACACAAATACTGTGTAACTAATTCAAATCAAAATAGGTTCTAGTAAAATTAGAGAAATTCTCCACTCGATGTATGTAACACTCGAGTGTCATTCTACACTGACCTCCACAAATTGTGCCATGTCATCAATTTTTACTAAGACATATTGTCCCTTGATAAAAATCCAAGTCAAATTCAAAATTCAATTTCCAAGTGAAAATTTAAATTCACAAACATGCAAACAAAAATGTTCTTAATATTGCAAAAAATCACTAATGAATATGGAAAGGCACGGTTGTACCTATGACCAGTGGGGTCGGCACACGTGATTATGGACAGGTTTAGGATTAGGTTAAGGTTTAGTTAGTATAGTAAATGAAGTGTGGGACCCCCTGTTAAACGATGTTTTAGTTAAGCCATAGACTAGGACATGTGGTCCCGGTTGACTTTTACGACCAGTTAACTGACCAACAGTTGACCTGCTGAGTCAGCCTCTCGGCCCACGTGTTGGCCACAGATGCGCATTTGTGGGTATACTCCATGTGTACCCATAGCACCTATATTTATGTAGTTTCGAATTAATAATAATTCCTAAAAATCATTTAAACTGTGATTTTTTTATAACATAAACCATAACTCAGATGAAAAGAATTTATCCACATACGTGTCACATGCCTCCAACACTGCAAACATGGAACCTTACCCTTCGTTTCATCTCTCCGATAACTGCCTCACACTCGGAAAACGTTCCCACATGTTTTCCCAGTCCATTTGTGACGTGTAGCACTGCGTTAGGTCACCCTTAGCACCGCATATTTACGTGTCGTGCATGTGATTCCTTTGATTGTTTTGTATTTATTGTTTCTTCCCCCTCTTATCTACGGTAGACCCCGAGACCGATGCTACTCCCGGGTACGAATACACACCTGAAAACCAATCCCTTTCAAGAGATCTTCCAAGCAAGCAAAACCCCCTTGATCATTCCTATATCACCCATTCCTTCTCTCTCGTGCTTGCATTAGAATTTGCTACTGTAATTGATTGCTCCTATTCCCATCCATAGCCTACTTTAGTAACCTGCTATTATACCTACCTACTTACTCTATATGCTTAGTATAGGTTGGTTAGTGATCCACCACTCACCCATCACCTTGTCCCTATTGCCCCGCTTCTTCATGGATGACTCGACCAACGTGATCGCCATCCAGAGCCCAACACATCACCGACAACCCCTTAGTTGTATGACTTTATAGAGTTCTATTGAGTGCCAAGGGTGATACCTTGTAATTCACACCTGATGATAACTCTTTAGTGTAGCTAACCGGTCGTGGATTACAGAGGGTGATTACTCCTTCACCACTCCCGATAATGAATCTGTCGTGCAACACCTCAAGTGTGAATCCTTCGAGGGTGATTCCTCCAAGGTCACTTTGATGGTTACATCAAGTGGAATCCATCGAGGGTGATTCCTCATATTCCCTACCTAATGTTATGGATGCACGGTTACTTTGACTTTATCCAAAAACCATGTTGAAGTCGGGTTGACCTAGAGGGTCCCCGTGAGATAATTACGCGGCACGGCCGGTCATTCTTAGCCCTTGACATAAGTCTGCGAGAGAGAGCGACGGGAGCATAGATCATGGATCATTGATCGACTTTGCATGTTGCCAAGACACTAACGGTATGGATAGGTGATCCAATTAGTCATTTGGCCTTTTTTGCATTGACCACCACGAGGGAATAAGTATGGCCACTCTGCATTGTATGATGCTCTCGAAATCTCTTCAGATATCACAGTGTGCCCCACGCGCTCGGGTGTCCCGGGTAAGGACCTTCTTTGTATAAAGAGGTAGCTACGACTGACCACTACGTCCTTGCAATGCGCATGATAACTTCCCATGAGTCTCTGATCTTGTGTTCAAACCTTCGTGGCCCTATTTGTAATATGAAGCTTTATGTTTGAATTTGTGTCTCGAGTTGTGTTGTGATAACTTCCCATGAGTCTCTGATCTTGATCGTGCACATTTGCGGGTATGATTAGTGCACAATTAATATGCGCGCATCACAAGTTGGTATTAGAGCTGACTTCCTGTAGGAAGCCCCTTTCCAACTCCTTGGCCGAAGTTGAGTCTAGTATTTAAAAAAATATTTTACTAACATTTTTTTGTGGCTTACATCCCTCTTCTTTACTCTAGGATTTAGTGACTTAGATCCCTCTTCTTTACTAACATCTTTTATTCCTCCTCTTTACTCTAGGATTTAGATCCCTCTTCTTTTCGGGTTAAATATTTTGCTAACTCTAACATAGGATTCTCGTAAATACTTCCTCCCAATGAGCCCCTCATTTCAGATGATGTCTTGATTCATCAGAAGACTCCGAAGATACTCCCAATGTTCTCCCGAGAACTTGTGCTGATCACTTTGGCGATTCCCTTCCACAGTCAACCCGTATGCAGAACTATATACAATTGTCGTTCATACTTTCATTCCTAGTTGCTCATGTTATTACAAGATACATCAAAGTATTCTCCAACTTTTCAAGAATCCCTTATGCCACTACTTAGCAGTTCTGGTCGCACGAATACACTTACGAAAAATTCTTTACACTTGTCGGGGATTCGTTAATCCTTAGTTGTCATGTGTTCCACAAATTTTTTTGAAATGCTATTCGATCTTCCAAAATCCTCAATAGCCTATTTCTCTTGACCTTTGTTACCTGCTTCCATCATGACTTATTCCATATATCTAGCAATATTCATTCCAATCATTTGTGATTGTCATTCTGATCTTATTGATTCAGTATGTGTGTGAATGCACACAATGATTAGGTCATCCTTATAAATTATCTTTCCTGCTCAGATGTCTTTCCAAACATGAGCTGGTTCTTGGCAAATCAAACCATAATTAATTGTCCATCTAAGTACATTGAACTTACTTGTATTTGATCGAAGCATCTGATTCTAACACACCAACCTGGAAATCATAATTCCTTTGTTATTTAAGCATCAAAGTATTCACTGTTAGGACCCCAATTCTAAGCCATATGAATCTAGCATGTAACACATCATTTCACTTTGTGTCATCACGCAAGGTAACTCGGCTACCACCTTACCTTGGCTAGGACTGTTTGCGTCTTTTGGCTCACGTATATGACTATGTCACTAGCAGTCATATGTCAGAGAACCCGGGTCGACATGGCTAGTTATAAACCCAAGTGGCACATCCATGTAGGGCAGACGTAACCTTGCAATACAGGTTTCGGTCAACAACTGCATGTAGACGAGTCATAGCAAGCTACATGGACTCCATTACACTATGAGACATATCTGTCATCAACTGGGTGTAGACGAGTCGTCGTTCACTACATCGACCCCATTACATCGTGTGACATTTCCCCGTAGGGACAGACACAACAACAAAGAAAGATACATGCCGGTCAATCAATGCGTCCAGAGCAATAGTAAGCTACTATGGCTCGATGGAATCACAAAGAGGAATTCCGTGTAAAGAGGGATACTAAAGGCACACAACTAGGTGTCTAATCCCACACATACAATGCATTTCAAATCATACACGCAATATGCACGATATGTGTAGATAAAACATGGCATCACAACACAACTATATGACTCAAAGTGTTATTAAGGACCCATAAGAGCCAACATAGTGTGATATTACAAACATGAGTCACATGACCCAACACTCAAGTCATACAAGCAACAGGCCGAAGCAAAACATGTCTGGGTTCAGACATCTACTTAAAGTGGCTGGAGGAGCCTGAGAATCTACAACGACCCTACCAAAGGAGCCAGACCTCTATTTGGGATTCCCAAGCTAATCAGATCAACTTCGAACTTCACGTAGAAAACCAATAGTGAGACTAAGGTCCCCTCTGCAAAAACATAAATTAAGCAACCGCGAGTAAAAAGGAACCCACAAGACTTACATCAAAACTAACTACATATGCATCATTATCAACAATAGGGTTGTGGGGTTTATTGCAGCAAGCCAGTTTGACTCTTGGCTAACATATACTACGACTACAAGTAATTCCTTTCAGGTGGGATAGCGCACACGAGTCAACATATTCACCACATCAATACACCACTATGGATCCACTTTTGTCGCCCTACGAGAAGTCCATCCATAGCACTGACACTTATCTTGCACATTTTAGAGTATCCATGTCAATTGTCTATGTACCACATAAATTTTCCAAGTAGTCCATATCCGAGGACGCGGCTATTCGAATAGATGAATTAACCCTGCAGAGGTATACTTCTTCACACATGCTCTCACCACTTATCACCATATGCACATCATGCATCTCGGCAACCTTCAAGGGGAAGCGCTAGCGTGGGTGTCGGACACGGCCTCACTAACCACACAAGACTCTAGTACAGGTTTATCGCCTATTTGAGACTGGATCCGCAAGGAAGTCCGAACGAAGTTTCCATGATGGCCCCAAACGATGTGTACGTGGTTCCCAAGACCACCTCGACGGATAGTTCTACGCTTGGTACACCCAACCACAGATGCATCTACCTCGCCATAGCCTACCCCTTCAGTCAGCGCTATACACTGCCGCCAACACATCCTACAAACACCAGAAACTAGTTGCAACTCTTGGAGAGAGATCAAGGCGATTAATAAGCCGAGAGATTCAATTAAGGATCCCAATGTGTGGTAGTATCTTGTCCTGGATAACATACACAAAAGTCAGTTCTTAAGGACGGTCCCAATGAGACAACCCACAATGTACTCCTACATGGCCTCTTATCAGTACCTTTACCAAATAGGATACACACACTTAGCTGTCACACAGCAGGACATGTTCACACCCATTCAATTCATCGCCCAGATGGATCAGACCCGACATGATTCCTAGCATAGTAGACACAATAAGCAAGCATGGACGAGTAAGGACAACAAGGCTCAAGAAGTTGCTACTCATGCTAAGTGGTTTCAACTATTTGCGATGCCAAGGAAAGGTCAGGCAAAAGAATGGGTTCAACTCCAGAGAACAAGTAACAGTTGAATCATTGTTATCCTAATGGAGGAAATGAGAGCACGAGCGAGAGAGTGGGTTTATATCAGTATGCTCAAGGGGGTTGCTTGCCTCGAACTTCTAAAGATAGTACCTCTCTTCATCAGTGACATCGATCATAACTTCGGAACAACGTCTACCGAGAGGGAACAACACCAACGAACAGAAAAGAAACCACATTCAATTCATGCAATGCACAATCATGATGCATGACATGTCATGTCTAACATTGAATTAACCTAATGCAATAGATAGTCATCTTAAGTGATGTGGAATTCAAATATATATTAAATTCCAACTCCAACATTATTTATCAAATTGTCCTAACCATCACTTTCCCTACTTGGTGATGTTAACTTGTTCAAGCATGCATGAACATTGCATAAACAGATTCTTCTTATTTTTCTTATCATTTTTCATATATAATTTATTTTCATCTAAGTTATAGATATTTAGTATGAATTTTAGAAGTTTTAATCATTTTTAGAAATTATTAAATCATTTCTATTTATTTTAAATACAAAAAGCATTACTCTGTCAGCCATACGTCATGATGACCTCAGCAGGTCAACTCACCTAGTCCAGGTCGAACTGACAATTGCGACCCACTTGTTAGTGTCTCATTTATTTAACCAGAGCTTACTTATCTTAACTAAGTGCTCAACCTAATTAAGGTGGCTGGCCCCATCTATCATTGACTTGGGCAGTCAAATCCTGGTCAGTCGGGGTCAAACTCATCGGAGTTGACCTGTAGCTCGTTGCCGGCAAGGCCACAGACGATGGAGGGCATCGGGTTTTGTCTACAAGCAACGGTTTCGAGAGCAGCTCGGTTCTACGGACCGCTGGGACCGAGATGCTTCTACCGCTGGTGGATCTGGACCAAATTGTCGCCAGAGTCATGGCCGACAATGAGGTAACAGTGGCTAGAGTTTGGCTGATGACGGGAACTTCGATGCGGTGACCAAAACGAGCAACGGCTAGCACCTACGGGGCCTAATGGTGCTTACTAACCTAATTGACACACGCACGGGAGCAGAGGGTCATCAGAGTTGTGTCGACGGCGAGCTTAAGTGGTGGCAAGCTTGGTCAGCAAGGGTTCATCGGCTAGAGCTTAAAATTGAAGTCGCCTGGAGGTCTCTACGAGTTGGCGGAGGCGTCGAAGGTGACGAACGGGCTCTAGCGATCTCAGGCGTCCAAGGATGAACAATATGAAGATGTCGGCGTTGCAGGACGTCTGGCTAGAGTTGGCTTGGTGGGGACAACGAAGACGATGTTGCGGAGCTGCTGGTCACAACTACGAGGCGAGGGTGCGGCTATGGCTATGACGACAGTGAGCAGCGGCGACGACAGTTCTTGGTCATTGCGGGAAGAGCGAGAGGGAGGCGAGGGAGAGAAAAGAGAGTGGAGAGAGTTGGGCTTGATGCATACGGCTCTGGCGAGGTTATCTACCCAGGGTGAGGCCTCTAGGAAGCAGGAGGTAGCACGGCGCATACCAACGTGTCGTGGCCACACGCTCCATCCTTCTGGCTGAAGGTCGGAGATGACTGGCGCTGCCAGTTGGCTGGGCTAGCAACTATATTGCTCAGCCACAGTGCGAGATAAGTGGCCAATGTACTATAACTATCTCTTTCTCTCTTATTTATTGTTTCTGTTTTCTATTGTTTGCCTCTATTTTTTGATTCACTTTAGGCAATAAATCATTTTATAAATATATGTATTTTTTTATGGCAACAAAATGAATTATTCTCGAAGCCATGACCATATTTCAAATTTAGTGGAGATATTGAATTATATATATCATTTAATACTTTCAATTAAAATACTTGTTGAGTTAATTCAACAATAAAAATTGACATGAAAAAATATGCATCACCTCTTTTTGATGTTACACCTTCCAGAAATCATGAACATTTTTAAGGCCATTTTGAAATCATTGAAAATTTATTTTAGTTGAAGCTAATTGAATTTCATCTGGTGCTAGGGTTTATCAGTCCCCATTTGAACTGAGTTTGAAATTAACATGATGCAAGCTGATGATGCAAATAATTGCAAGCAATTATTCTAGGGTTGTGACAACTCACCCCCACTAAAATAAGAATCTCATCCCGAGATTCAGGCATAGAGTTGTGGGACAGAGGGAGACTAGCTATCATAATCTTCATTATCCAATTCCCTTCTCCAAGAAGTTGATTCATTGCACCACTTTGATCTTGACATATTTACCACTAGGTCTTTATACAAAATCAATGACAAATGGAATGGAAAACTCTGCAAGAATCGGTATTCTCAATGATCGAGCAACTCACGATTAACTCATGGAGTGAGAAATCCAAACATCTCTTGAGCTGAGACACAAGCACATATCAGGGATATCGAATGTGACAGAAATGATGGTTCAATTTTGTAGGCAACAATTCCACGCTTTAAGTAGATGATGCATGGGTTTCAAAGTAGTGAGGAAATAATTGCCATAATACAATCATGGTGCACCTTAGGAGAGGTGACTCATATAATTATTTCCTTAAGTGGCTAAAAGAATTACTTTTGATAGAAAGATCATTGAAACTCTTCATAGCATGCTAAGGTAATTCACAAACGATCGTTTGAAGGAATTCAAAAGAATCACATACTCAGTTTAGATGGAAACTAGAGTTATAGGACAACTCAGCAAACGGAAGGCACATTCCATTTGATACCTAGGATATAACGTAATGTATGAGCGTGCTCTCAAGAACTTGAGCATTTCCATATTCATCAGGGTTTTACCAACATCCATGCCAAGGATCCTGTCAACACATCATACTACCGTGATGAATAGTGATGGAGGATGCTGATGCAAAGGAAGGGCCCGTTCGGCAGCCCTCCGCTCCTCCTAATCCGGTCGCTCTGCTCCAGGCGAGTGAGGAGCCGCTCCCTTGATCGCTAGATTGAGCGCGGAACCGTTCGGTAGCGATCCGTGACTCTGTTTCATGTGTAGTTGGGCTGCCGGCCCATTTCTTGTGGATGCAGCCTGCTAATAGCAGGAAGATGGATTCAGATTCTCTAAAAAAATCAAAACAGATCTAGCACGTGGAGAGGTGTATGTTTGCTGGGGGTGGACTGAAATTCGGTGTCTCGTGATCCAGTTTTGATGGAGGAGAGCTCAATTCAGACGGCAACACGCTTCGATCGATGTGGAGGTGTAGGGTTTGGGCGCCATGGCGAGGAGCTCGAACGGGAGAGAAAAGACACGAGAGAGATTCTACAGCGTTGTACCTGTTCGTTATTACTTATTGGTGGCATCCACACGTAATTTCATGCCGCTCCTGATTTTCTATCTTCGTGGAGCGGGACCAGGCTAGCTCTGCAAAATCAGCCTAATCGATGGAGGGCTCCATCTTTGTCGATCCCCGGAGCGCGACTGTTTGGAACAACTCCGTGGGCTCCGGCTGCGAAGCGAGGAGCTGGAGCGTTGCCGAACGGGCCCGAAGAAAACACTTTCTCAGATTTCACCTTAGGTATGCCAAGGTAGATCGTCTACCAAATTTTGTCGCATTCGGAGGTTGTTTGATACCCCAACAGATAAACCTATAGCGACACTATAGGCGGTTTCATTGTCGGGTGTTTTACTGTTTTAAAAATCTTGCCACGGGTTGTCATCTTCCCTCTCTTCTCAGCCCAACTCCCTCTAGACACCCCAAAACAACCCACCACACATTCCCTCTGATTGCCATCAGATCATGACCGTAGGGTCGAAAACACCCCAAAACCCCTCAAACCCTAACCCTGCCTATATAAGGAAGGCTAGGCCCTTCCAAATCTGGCTCCTCCCCTCTCCTCCTCAAATTCCACGCTGCCCAACCCTAGCGCTACCACTTGTCGTCGGACCAATGGCCGCACCACCACATGTGCCACCCCACCAGCCTCTCTCGCGTCACCACACGTCCCCCAGTCTGCCCCCAACCACTAGGGTTTGAAGCAAGCCCGCACCGGGTCAAACCGGACCCGAGGGAAGCCGCCACCGCCCGCAGTTGAGTTGCCCTTCCCGTGCGAGCTCTACCCCCCGCGCTAGCATCTACACCACCCCGAGCCCATGGCCTCCCGATGCCCTCCGGTGACCCGCCGCCTCTTCGGCCATCGGAGCTCCACGCCACGCCCTCCTGCGAGACGTATTGGCCCCAACGACCTGTCCCCGCGCCCGGCGTCATCCCACGTCCTTGGGCAGGAGCTCCATGACGCGCACAAAGCCCGCCGTCGCCACCGCGTGGAACTGGCCGATTCCCCATGTTTTTTTTCCAGATCTGGCATCCTTGGCCCTAGATCCGTCCGTTCCCGTGGGCTGCTGGCGCCCCCTCCGCATCGTCTGTCGCGTTGACCTGCCATGGATGGCTTCCTCCTCCAATATCGTGCGCCTAAACGAGGGAGATGAGGCAGCAGCGGCCAGCATCGCCATGCAAGGCCTGCAGCAGCCGTCGGCCTAGATGTCCCTCGCTATCGGCCCCCAGCTTCCCCCAGCCAACCCAGCCCGCATGGCACACGCTGCCGACACCAACCCAACTTCAACCGAGGCCCAGGCGCCTCCTCACCGACCGACCTGTGGTCCAAGGTGAGCGATCTCTCGCTATTCTTTGCCATGCGCGTTATATGATATCCTGCGCTCAACTCTGTTTCACACCCTATTGCACTTTCGTTCCCATCCATGTTTTATTAGCGTCTGCTATTTTAGCAAATTCTCGGGGACATTCTATTAATTACAGAAAATGCATGTTTGTTGGGGATATTGCCTGCTGTTGTGACCCGCCAAATATGGGTCGGGTTACTGTTAAGGCGATTCGTCCTTTAAGGCTAGTTGGGCCTCTTGCCGGGCGGTTCGAAGTTGCAGGATGATTATGATTTATGGAAGGACTCTGGGTTCGACAAGACGGTGACTTAGAGACCGCGGTGGTCACGATTTGTAAAAAGGAAGGGACTCTTGTAAACCCTAAGGCTTCGACCTATATATAAAGGCGAGTCTGGAGGGGGAGAGGCAGGTTAGAAATCATCGAGTGCTAGGTTAGGGCGAGTTACGCCTTCCTTGTAATCGAATCCACATCAATACACACAAAGCAGGACGTAGGCTATTACCTCTTCTCGAGGGGCCGAACCTGGGTAAATCGCTGTGTCTCTCCCGCTTAACCCCTTAGAGTCGCCACCAAGGTGCGATGGCTCCAGTACTAAGTCCTTTCACGAGGACATCTGCCGTGACAAAACCACGACAGTTGGCGCCCACCGTGGGGCCTGCGCACGGTGGAGTTAAGTTCTCAAAGGGAGCCCTACCAGGGTCTGGGAGTTATGCGGCGGCGCTCATGACTCGGAGCCGACGCGGCATAGCCTACATCGACAACAGGCGATGGGGACCTGAAGCAAATTCTCTTGAATCAGGCTACAGGGTCCCCTTCGGCAAGATCAACGTCTTCATCGGCATGATCGGGTCACCCGTTCCTGAGCCGGACACCTCCTCCGACATCGTCGAGCCGGCCAGGTACGTTCATCCAGTCATAACCCGGAATCTGACCCGCCCGGTCTTTGTGGGTTTCACACAGGGATCGGAGGAACTAGAGCGCGCGGCGGCTCAGGAGGTCACCCCCGTCAACTCTGACGACGAGTCATCCATGGGCGATTCCAATTCCATCCGGTCCCTCCACGGAGACGGTCTTGGGGGCTTGTCATTAGCCATGGATCCGGAAATCCTCGATCGAACTCGCCGCCAGATCGCCATCTACATGGCCGGGGCGATTCAACCCGCACCGAACCCCGCCGGGGGCGATGGAGCCGGCGGGACGCCCAGAAGTGCGTCAGCAGTCCTAGTGGATTTAGCGGCGGAAATCACAAGACTAATGTCAACCCCCCTCACACCAGAGAACCAAGGAGAGATAAATGCGGAGATAGCAAAGCTGACGGAGGCGGTGGCAAAGGCCCATCAGGATGCTGAGACGGAGTCCGCCAGGATGGAAACTCGACAGGCCCAGATTACGGCCGAAAGGATGCGGTTGAACACCGACAATTGGCGGCTCGAAAGACAGCAGCGCGCATCCGACGCCGTCCATCAGCGGAGGCACAAGGGACGCCTGCCCCATGATCTCAATCCGACTCTCCTGTTCGACACTCCCCAAACGCCCGGGATGGGAGCCGCCCCAGCAGGAGGGATGGGCCGCCCTCCTAACCCACCGATCCAGCCGACTGAGGGTCAAATCCCTCGTTTCCGTACCCCCCGAGGCCACTTCTCTAACCCGGTGGATAACGTGCTTGCCGCAACTCGCCATCTGGAGTCCCTCCCGATCCACGGCAACACCCCAGCTGAGATCGAAGCAAGGAACGCCATTGAGATGTTGAAAACGGCGGTGGTCCAAAACGCGCTGTTCTCGCACAGCCCCGAACGGCTACACTCCACCCCCCAGGCGAGCTATACCAGGGGTTGGCCGGAGGATCAGCCAGCCGTAAACAGCGCCCCGCGACACCTCCCGCAGGACAACCCGCCCGAGCGGGACCCGCCGGGCGGAGGTCCACCCAACACTCAAGAGGCTCAGACTCCTCCCGCGGGGACCGGAGGGCGAGTTGGGGTGCCCTGCTTGTCCCTGGCCCTTCGAAACGAAAGAATGCCCAAGGACTTCAAAGAACCAAGAAAGGTGCCTAATCACACACCAGACCTAGAACCAACATCTTGGATCGAGGGCTATGAGATCTCCATGGACATGCTCGATGTAAATGAGGCGGTTTGCGCCAGATACTTCACCATGATGCTCGAGGGATCGGCACGCACTTGGTTGAAGAATTTACCCCCCAATTCTATCCAGTCCTGGGCCGAGTTAAAGGAACGTTTCATCAAAAACTTCCAGGGAACCTGCAAACGACCGATGACAATCGTCGACTTACAACACTGCGTGCAACGCCCGGACGAGTCGGCGCACCATTGGTCGCGGCGGGTCGCGGAAATTATCCATTTATCGGATGGCATCACGGCAGCGCAAGCTGTGCTTATCCTCGAGCACAACTGCCACTACGAACCTCTGGTCCAGAAGCTGGGGCGACTCAAACGGAAAGTTCAGGATATGGGCGAGCTGATGGACACCCTCACTAGGTACGCCGAAGCCGATGATCACGGCGAGGATGGTAAGGGTAACTCGCCCAAGAAGGGCGATTCAACGAATAAGCATACCCGCCTCCAAGGCCGCAACCATCATAACCAGGGGACCAACGGCAAGCGTAGGCCACATTAGGAGCCCTTGGATCTGGTTGCCAACACCAACGCCAATGACGGCAAAAAGAAGAATCGAGGCTTCAGCGGGAAAAGACCGCGTAACTACGAAGAGCTGCTCAAAGGCCCTTGCCCGCACCACGCCACGGCCGACGGCCCGGCGGGCCATTCCTGGGAGAACTGCTTCGTGATGCAGGAATTTCGGGCCGAGGCAATCAAGAAGAGCCAGAGCGAAGACCCGAACCGTCGCCAAGACCAACTCGCCGCGCCCAACCAAAGGCACAACCCCTTCGACGGTTTTCCCGAACAAGAGGCTCAGGGGGGGCCGCAGCCAGGTGGCGGCCAATACCCGGTGCACCACCACCGACGGTACAACACGCCAGGAGTCTTCCAGCAGCCGCCTCCGCAGGGGGCTCCGCAGGACCAGGATGACCATGGGGGCTTCCGCAACGATCCTAAACAACTAAGTAATGGGCAATACCATGTTTTCACCTCTAATGCCTGCAGACGTGATAAAAAGGTAAATCACCGGGCGTACAACGTAATTGAGCCGGCAGTTCCCAGATATCTCCACTGGTCCGAACAGACCATAACATGGAGCAGAGAGGATCACCCGCCGAGAATAGATAATCCGGGCGACCTGGCCTTGGTCGTGGCTCCCCAAGTGGCAGGCTACACTCTATCGAAAGTACTAATGGATGGCGGCAGCAGCATTAATATCCTATACTTCGACACCTTCCGGAGGATGAATCTATTAGAGAAAGACTTGATGCCTTCAACCATAGTTTTCCACGGCATCGTCCCGGGCAAATCCGCTTATCCGATTGGCCGGGTCAGGCTCTCAGTAGGGTTTGGAACTGCACAGAACTACAAGTCGGAGTCTCTGGTCATCGAGGTGGTCAAATTAAAAAGCCCGTACCATGCGCTATTCGGACGACCGGCTTACGCTCGCTTCATGGCCCGCCCGTGCTACGTCTACCTCAAGCTCAAAATGCCTGGTCCTAAAGGGCCCATCACGGTCGACGGAGATAGAAAGATTGCAAAGGAGTGTGAGGAAGGAGACGCGGCCTACGTGGAAGTCGCCTGCGCGGCGGAAGAGCTCAAAAACCACCGGGCCAATGTTGACCTGGCGGACATGAGACCACTCAAGACACCGACTACAGATTCCGAGTCGCCCCTCAAGTTCAAACCAACGGATGACACGAAGACAGTCGACTTCGTCCCTGGCGATTCATCCAAGCAGTTTACCATTGGGACGGGTCTGGACCCCAAATAGGAAAGCGCGCTCATCGAATTCATCCGTGAGAATCGGGACATCTTCGCATGGAAACCCTCTGACATGCCGGGTGTACCGAGAGAATTCGCTGAGCACCATCTTAATATTGACCCAAAATGCAAACCTGTCCAACAATACCTCGGCAGGTTTAACGAGGAGCGACGGAAGGCGATTGGAGAGGAAGTCGCCCGTCTTTTAGCCGCCGGGATCATCGTGGAAGTCTTTCACCCCAAATGGCTAGCTAACCCGGTGTTAGTACTCAAGAAGAATGGCACTATCCGTATGTGTATTGACTATACGGACCTCAACAGAGCTTGCCCCAAGGATCCTTTCGCTCTTCCCCGCATCGACCAAATTATTGACTCGGTGGCGGGATGCGAACGATTGTGCTTTCTGGACGCTTACTCAGGTTATCATCAGATCAAAATGGCTGTGGAAGATCAAGAAAAGACTGCTTTCATAACCCCCTTCGGGGCCTTTTGCTATGTGTCCATGCCGTTCGGGCTCAAGAGCGCAGGGGCGACTTACCAACGTTGCATCCAGAATTGTCTTCACAGCCAAATTGGCCGCAACGTCCATGCTTATGTGGACGACATTGTAATCAAGACCCGCCGGGAGGAGACACTTCTGGAAGACCTTAAGGAAACCTTTGATAATTTATGGGTATATCAGATGAAGCTAAATCTTACCAAGTGCGTTTTCGGCGTACCTGCGGGAAAACTACTGGGTTTCTTGGTATCGGAGCGCGGCATCGAGGCTAACCCAGACAAAATTGAAGCGGTTGCCTCCCTCGGCAGGCCGACGAATGTTAACCAAGTTCAGCGATTGGCGGGTCGTATTGCGGCTCTCAGTCGTTTTGTAAGCCGCCTCGGAGAAAAGGCGATTCCGCTTTATCAATTGTTGAGGAAGTCTGACCGATTCGTGTGGACAGAGGAAGCCGACGAGGCACTTCAGGCCTTGAAACACCAACTGGTTAACCCGCCGGTCCTGGCGGCCCCGACTGAAAAGGAGCCTATGCTCCTGTATATCGCCGCGGATTCCAAAGCGGTCAGCGTGGCTGTGGTCGTCGAAAGAAAGGAGGAAGGAAAGGAATACCCGGTACAACGCCCGGTGTACTTTATCAGTGAGGTGTGAACTCTCTCCAAACAACGATACCCCCATTGGCAAAAACTGGTCTATGGGGTGTTCATGGCGAGTCGGAAGCTTAAACATTATTTCCAAGAACACCCAATCACCATGGTCAGTTCCGCGCCCCTCGGCGACGTCATCCAAAACCGCGAGGCAACAGGGCGAATCGCCAAATGGGCGATAGAACTTGGGTCACATCACATTCAGTATACCCCCCGCACGGCCATCAAGTCCCAGGAACTAGTTGATTTCGTCAATGATTGGACGGAGCTTCAGGCTCCGGAAGATCGCCCTGACCTTACCTATTGGACTATTTATTTTGATGGATCCAGGCAGTTGGAGGGCTCGGGGGCTGGTGTGGTGTTGATATCCCCTCAAGGAGATAAGTTCTGCTATGTCCTCCGGCTCATGTTCCCTTGTACAAATAATGCGGCAGAGTATGAAGCTCTGCTCCACGGTTTGCGACTAGCAAAAGAGATGAACCTAACCCGAGTCAGATGTTTTGGGGACTCAGATCTGGTGGCGCAACAGGTTTCGGGCACCTGGGACTCTCGAGATCCTGTGATGGCGGCTTACAGGCGAGCCGTATCTGACGTGGCGGGCTATTTTCATGGATACCAGGTTGATCACGTTGATTGGCGACTCAACGAAGCAGCTGATGCCCTCTCGCGACTCGGCTCACAGAGAAAACATGTCCCCCCTAATGTCTTCTTGGATATCTTGCACAAACCGTCCGTGACTGTTCCCACGGAGGAGGAATTGGCGATACCAGATCCCGAGTCTCAGCTTGTGGCGGCTCTCCATATCGCTCCGGATTGGGCTCTTCCTTATATAGCTTACCTTGCCCGTGGCGAGTTACGCACTGACGAAGTTTTGGCTCGCCAGATTGTTCGGCGTAGCAAGTCCATGGTCATCATTAATGGCGAGCTATATAAACGAAGTGCTTCAGGGGTCTTTCAGCGGTGCGTCTCCTCCGAGGAAGGATGCACGATCCTTAATGACATCCATTCTGGAGACTGCGGACATCACGCCGGGTCACGTTCTTTGGTATCAAAAGCCTTTCGACACGGTTTCTTCTGGTTGACGGCTCACGCAGATGCAGAAGATATAGTACGGCGATGCGAGGGGTGCCAACGATACGGGAGACAGGCTCATGTGCCGGCTCAAGAATTGAGGATGATCCCCATTACTTGGCCTTTCGCGGTCTGGGGCTGGACATGGTCGGCCCCTTTAAGATGTCCTCCAACAAGAAAACTCACTTATTGGTGGCGGTTGATAAATTCACTAAGTGGATTGAGGCGGAGCCAGTTGGGGCTTGCGACGCGGAAACTGCGGTAAAATTTCTGAAGAAGCTGATTTTCCGTTTTGGATATCCGCACAGTATCATCACAGACAATGGTACTAACTTGTCCCAAGGAGCGATGCTGGATTTCTGTCGCCGTGAACATATCCGGCTTGATATCTCTGCGGTTGCTCACCCGCAGTCAAACGGACAGGCCGAGCAGGCGAATCAGGAAGTTTTGCGAGGGATCAAACCTCGGCTCATAATTCCCCTGGAAAGAACTCCAGGATGTTGGGTGGAGGAGTTACCTTCGGTATTATGGAGCATCCGAACCACCTCGAATCGCTCCACGGGGTTCACCCCTTTCTTCTTGGTCTATGGTGCAGAGGCCGTCCTCCCTACTGACATAAGGCATGACTCTCTTAGAGTCGCCGCATATGTGGAGGAGGACAACGAGCTGGCGCGTCAGGACTCTTTGGACGCCTTGGAAGAGGCACGTGACTTAGCAGCGGCTTGTTCGGCGATCTATCAGCAAGATCTGCGGCGTTATCATAGTCGCCGGGTGAAGAGTCGGACCTTCCAGGAAGGCGATTTGGTGCTTCGACTGATACTAGATCGGGCAGGCATGCACAAGCTTTCGCCCCCTTGGGAGGGACCTTTCGTTGTCAGCAAGAACCTCCGCAATGGTTCTTACTACTTGATGGATCTTCGGTCTGATCGACCGACTACGGGGGCTGAGTCAACTCGCCCTTGGAATATTACCCATTTGCGGCCTTATTACACTGGAGTTCTTAAAACTCCATGCTTTGTAAGTTTTTCAGTTTTTCATTATGAAATAATATAATGTTTCCCTAACTCGGGGGGCTTCTTCTTTAAGAAAAAGAAAGAGCAATTTCATGACATCCTGTTGCGACCTTCTGAGCCGACAGAACATGCATTAAGGGTGGGTGCACGAGCTTTCTGACTCGCCTCCCCCTGTCGCGACCTTACGAGCCGACGAAACCTGCATTAAGGGTGGGTGCACGAGCTTTCTGACTCGCCTCCCCCTATCGCGACCTTATGAGCCGACGAAACCTGCATTAAGGGTGGGTGCACGAGCTTTCTGACTCGCCTCCCCCTGTCGCGACCTTATGAGCCGACGAAACCTGCATTAAGGGTGGGTGCACGAGCTTTCTGACTCGCCTCCCCCTGTCGCGACCTTATGAGCCGACGAAACCTGCATTAAGGGTGGGTGCACGAGCTTTCTGACTCGCCTCCCCCTGTCGCGACCTTATGTGCCGACGAAACCTGCATTAAGGGTGGGTGCACGAGCTTTCTGACTCGCCTCCCCCTCTCGCGACCTTATGAGCCGACGAAACCTGCATTAAGGGTGGGTGCACGAGCTTTCTGACTCGCCTCCCCCTGTCGCGACCTTAGGAGCCGATGAAACCTGCATTAAGGGTGGGTGCACGAGCTTTCTGACTCGCCTCCCCCTGTCGCGACCTTACGAGCCGACGAAACCTAAATTAAGGGTGGGTGCAAGAGCTTTCTGACTCACCTCCCCCTGTCGCGACCTTACGAGCCGACGAAACCTGCATTAAGGGTGGGTGCACGAGCTTTCTGACTCGCCTCCCCCTGTCGCGACCTTATGAGCCGACGAAACCTGCATTAAGGGTGGGTGCACGAGCTTTCTGACTCGCCTCCCCCTGTCGCGACCTTATGAGCCGACGAAACCTGCATTAAGGGTGGGTGCACGAGCTTTCTGACTCGCCTCCCCCTGTCGCGACCTTATGAGCCGACGAAACCTGCATTAAGGGTGGGTGCACGAGCTTTCTGACTCGCCTCCCCCTGTCGCGACCTTATGAGCCGACGAAACCTGCATTAAGGGTGGGTGCACGAGCTTTCTGACTCGCCTCCCCCTGTCGCGACCTTATGAGCCGACGAAACCTGCATTAAGGGTGGGTGCACGAGCTTTCTGACTCGCCTCCCCCTGTCGTGACCTTATGAGCCGAAGAAACCTGCATTAAGGGTGGGTGCACGAGCTTTCTGACTCGCCTCCCCCTGTCACGACCTTATGAGCCGACGAAACCTGCATTAAGGGTGGGTGCGCGAGCTTTTTGACTCGCCCCCCCTCCCTGTCGCGATCATATGAGCCAACAAAATTGCTCGTGTTATGATTTGACTTTGGAAATTTTTTCCTCACTGCTTACTCGTTGAAAATGTTTGTGATTCTTTTATTTTCACAGATAATGTGCTCAAGGTTTTCATCCTTGGCGGGTTGAGCATTTCAGGCGATTCTGATAAAGGTTAACCAAATATTTTAAACCGCCACAAAAACGGTATAAGGGTTTTTTGCAGAAGATGTCATCAAAAGATAGTACTGACTATTACATGGCTCTTGGGCCAAATTCAAGGAAAACCTATTCCGCTAAGTTCTGGCATGAGCTCTGACCAGCTTCGATTTGTAAATCGCCCAAGACCCAATTGCATCTGGACAAAGAGGCGAAATCGTCTTCATCGGTCAAGATTGATGCCAGGTCTGTTTCCCAGTCAAAGGGATTCTTGGGTCGCCGAGGGATAAGGTTGGTCACCACGAAGGTTGGCGGGCTGATTTTCTTGTTCTTTTCATCGTAAGCCGCCTGATATTTTGTCAAGTCAAGGCTGGCGGCGAGTTGAGTCGCGGCGAGTCGAGAATCCTTGACAACCTTCTGGTAGTCTTCTTCCACGAACTCCGAGCCGTCATCTTTAAGCTGAGGGAAGCCGGCAGCTACTTCTTCCAAATTAATTTCTGGAGTATACGCCAGGCAGCGACTCAGAGCCGTCAGGACACCCTTCCTGGCGGCTGATCGGGTTAACTCGCCGATCTGGGGAGGCGGTGTGGATAGATATCCAAGCACCTTTTTGATAGAAGTTATGGGCTCCTTTGCACCGATCACAGCTTTGACGGTCAGCACACTGCCTGTTTACAGTTGTTCCGTTAGTGTATAGATCGCCTTCAGCACCAACACGCTGTCGTCTTGCAGATTGGCGACTCTCGAGCCTGTGATCAAATAACCGGTAAGTTAAACATTAAGGAATTCCTCCAAGGAAGAGGATAGGATTGGCGAGTTAGGTAAAACTTACCAAAGATGGCTTGTGTCATGTTGGAAATATGGCGCTTTAAGCCGGATAGCTCCTGCTGCACAGTTGCCAGCTTTGCTTCTGCTTTTTCGGCTCTCGTCAAAACCGCGCTGCGGTCAGCCTAAGTTCTTTCTAACTCGACTTTGAGCTTTTCCAGTTCAGCCAGAGCCAGCTTATATTTGTCTTCCGACTGAGCTTGGGCATCTTGTTGGTCAGCCAAGTTTTTCCTTAAGTCGCCCAGGACCAGTTCGGTCTGGGTAAGGCTTTCCTGTTCAAAATTTAAAAACAGAGACAAGTCTCAGAATTATTGCAAGGCAATACCCCTGACACTTGGGGGCTAATGTATAATTTCTAAAGGGAAATTATACAGAAATCAAACCCGGCTCATCATTTTACTGATGACTCGGCCCTTGGGGGTTACTGGTCGCAAAGCTTTTAAAAGACCCGGCTCATCATTTTACTGATGACCCGGCCCTTGGGGGCTGCTGAGAATAATATAGAGTATGAAGACCTCATGTTTGTTATTTAACATCTTCAGCAGATTCTTTTCCATCTCTTAACTCGCTTCCAGGCGACTTGCGAAGCCAGAACTGAGTTCTTTAAACTCCAGACCTGCATAGTCAGAAAGTTTCGCCTTGGAAGGCCCAGACTCGAGAATTGATGGAGAAGGGGATGCTGTATGCTAGGAAAGGATTGTATCTGCCGGCTTGGAGAAACCAAAACCAGTAATGACCACAGCATCTGGGTCATCAGTTGTCGCCATTACGACTGGTGATCTAGGGACATCCGTTGATCCTTTGGGCGACTCGGGAGGGTTTGCTTGAGTTGTCGGCTCGTTTTGACTCGGATCCTCTTGAGTCAGAGTAGCTTTCCTTGGAGGTTCAGGAGTGGCGTCAGGGTTTGATCCACTGGTCTTCCTCTTTTTGGCTTGCGCCCTAATAAATCAGAGACAGGCGTATTAAAAAATATATATTAAAAAGAGTATTATTCTCAAGGATCAGGACAAGGAACTTACCCCGGGACTCAGATCATTGGTGGAAGGGTCGACATCACTGAGTCGCCAGAAGTGGGGGGAGAATCCTGCAGAATTGGCACATCGATAATACTGGCGGGTTAGGACTCTGATCCAAAGCAGCACGAACAATGGTTGCTCAAATAAGAAAAGGAGGTACCTCGCTTGGTTTTCTTTTGTTCCTTGTTGGCAAGCCAGGTGTCAGGTCGCCAGAATGACTTCGCGTTTTCCGTTTTGAGGCGTGCTGCGTTTTCTTCAGTAATAAATTTGGGTCCAAATGGGCATTTGGATGTGAGAGAGGTACTTTCCCACATATTCGCCGGGCCGGCTTAGGTGGAGAAGGAGATGAATCGAAAGAGACGGAAATTACCTCGACAGAGTCTTCCTGGCTCTCGTTATCTTCATTCTGTTATAAAAGGAGCAAGAGATAAGTAAAGTTAAAAAGGTGATGAGTGGCGAGTGAAAATGAGGACGAATTGGTACCTCTGAGAGTGCGTCGCCAGCTTGAGATTCGTCGACTTCAGATGGCTCGGCCGCAGCCGATTTCCCTTTGCCTTTGTTTTTCTTGGAAGGCGGCTTAGCACTTTTCATGGCTTGTTTCTTAGGTCTCCTAGACCAGAACTTGTCGCCTTTCTGGAAAGGGATATGGCATGAAGTCATGATGACAGTAAACCAGATGAAATAAAAGTTGTTAGCGAGTTAGCTTTGGTTACCTTGGGTGCCGGGTTAATCTTGCAGAAGGCCTTAAGGCCGATTTGGCCGCATTTCGCTGCAGGTTCGCCGGTCAGCTTCCTGATGATGGTGACTATGTCTTTTTCCGTTAATGCTGTGTGGAAGTAGCATTGGGGATGATCCAGAGTACCATCAAAATCGCACATCAGGCTGTCTCGGCGGCTCAGAGGAAGGATCCGCCATTCGACCCACCAGGGAATCAAGTCAACCCCGGTGAGACCGTTGTTCGTCAAGGATCTCAGTTCGGACAGAATTGGGACGAATTCCGACTCTTCTTCCTCGGTGAGCTTGTCAGGGAGCTTGAAGTTGACTGGGAGGCGGCTTGGCTTGTAACCCTGAAGTTTGTTTTCGCCGGCAGGGGATGTTTCCTTGCAGTAGAACCAAGATTCACCCCAGCCGTTGGGATGGCTAGGCATAGTGAGTGCAGGGAACGGACTGTCCCTGCAACGCTGGACGTTGACCCCGCCGAGTTCCAAACTGGGGCCATTGTGGAATTCCGTCTGGCGTTTCAAGTGGAAGAAGTACCAAAACAGAGGGACGGAAGGCTCGATCCGTAAATAAGCTTCGCAAAGGACTTGGAATTGACTCAGGTTGCTTATGGAATTGGGTCCCAGATCCTGGAGTCGGACGTTCATAAAATTCAGGGCGTCTCTAAGGAATTTAGATCCGGGCGGTTTAAAACCCCATTCTAAGTGTTCCACAAAAACTACTATCTCTCCTTCCTTAGGGTTGGGTAGGTCTTCTCCTAACCCGGTGCGCCATCCAATGACGTCTTGAGGATCCAAGCAGCCCGCTTTCACGTAATTCGCCAAAACAGCGTCGTCAACTTTGGTGGTGAGCCAATCGCTCTTGAAAACGGCACCCATGCTACAAATAGGCAAGAAAATGGTATTACGTGTCTCGAGCATTTATTATGTGAGTCGGGACTAGCTTCTGCTTAACCCGCCGGATTGGGAGGCCGGGTTGGACTGATGTGGCGACCTATCGGAGCGGGGCTATTCTCAGAAGCGATGCTACTGTGGGTGTTAAAATTTATTCTTTCCGAAACACTAAGGGAAGGACGAGGTTTCCAAACAGTTTTTTGCAAACAATGAAAGAGGAATGGATCTATCCAACAGATATAAAAGCTTACGGGCGTGGCTAAAACATGAACGGTGTGTGATCAGGATGGTGCCTCATGTTTAAAAAGACTAGTCTGTTGCGAAAATTCGCAAGGGCACAGATGGATAGCATTGTCCGAAACGCTAGGTGCCCTAATGGCGCTCGGACTAATCAGTTCAACAGTTGAGATGGTGGCAAACATAGAGCTTCGGAGCTATGGCAACGGCGGCGGCAAGAACAAGAACTAAATCTATCCTTAAAAAAGGAAGCAGTGGCCTAACCTGAAGATCTTGGTCGAAGAAGATTGCTGACGATGAAGCCTAGCGACGGCGACGACGTGCGGGCGGCGCTGGAGTTCCTCGAACGGTGCCGGAGCTCTTCGAACGGCAGCGGCTTGCAGGCGGCGCCGGAGCTCTTCGAACGGCAGCGGCTTGCGGGTGGCGCTGGAGCTCCTCGAACGGCGATGGTTTGCGGGCGGCGCCGGAGCTTCTCGGACGGCAAAGGCCTGCAGGCAGCCCTGGAGTTCTTCGGACGAAGCTGGAGTTCGCGGCTGGCGGCGAAGCCTTCGGGATGCGGAGCGTTTTCTTCTCGCTGAGATGATGGTGAAGGGATTGATGGGACTGGTAGGTGGCCGGTGTCAGCCCTGTCCCTTCCGCCTATTTATCAGGACGGGCGCGGAGATCGAGGCGCTATGAGCGGGAACTGTCGAGGAAGGAAAGATTCGCTATGATGGCGCCCGAAAATTTCGGGATAATGACGCACCAAAAGATCCGTTGAGATTGTGTTGGAGTTCCCGAAAATCGAGGGCTAAGGAGAGTACTGATGGGAAATGCGTTGGCGGCTCAGAGACTTTTTCCGGCACCAATTGGCGAGTTAAGATTTCTGGTGCAAGGGGGAACACAGAAGAGTGAATCGCCTTCGACTAAAATGGAGACATTGGCATGAAGATTCAAGTCAATTTGGGGCCTAATGTTGGGGATATTGCCTGCTGTTGTGACCCGCCAAATATGGGCCGGGTTACTGTTAAGGCGATTCGTCCTTTAAGGCTAGTTGGGCCTCTGGCCGGGCGGTTCGAAGTTGCAGGATGATTATGATTTATGGAAGGACTCTGGGTTCAACAAGACGGCGACTTAGAGACCGCAGTGGTCACGATTTGTAAAAAGGAAGGGACTCTTGTAAACCCTAAGGCTTCGACCTATATATAAAGGCGAGTCTGGAGGGGGAGAGGCAGGTTAGAAATCATCGAGTGCTAGGTTAGGGCGAGTTACGCCTTCCTTGTAATCGAATCCACATCAATACACACAAAGCAGGACGTAGGCTATTACCTCTTCTCGAGGGGCCGAACCTGGGTAAATCGTCGTGTCTCTCCCGCTTAACCCCTTTGAGTCGCCACCAAGGTGCGATGGCTCCAGTACTAAGTCCTTGCACGAGGACATCTGCCGTGACAAAACCACGACAATGTTTTTAAAACGATAATAAATAATTAACCGTGCTAGAATGATTCCTATTTGTAAAATGTTAAGAATTTTGTGTAGATTTGTAATTTGCAACTTCGACACATGATAAAAATGTTTAACTGTTGTTTTCATTTAATTTGCATTAATGTCTTTATTAACGTCATGTTAAAAAGATTTATTGCATAACTAAATAACTGCAGCTGTGATTAAAATGTTTCATATATGAAACTTGACTAGAATTATGTGTAGACAACATGGTGGCATTTGTTTTGCTGTTCAACAACTTCAAAATTGTGTTATAGGCAGAATAGTGCCAAAATCTTAATTTGCATATCGGGACTTTTAGAAATTGTTATTCATTGTTCCGACCTGATTTAAACTTTCCTAGAATTTCATGTAGTTTCATAATATCTTGTTGCATCCATGCTTTAACATGTTTATTTTTTTCATTTGCATGCATTTTGCATCCATGTCATATTACCTTGTGTTGGTCATATCTTTTAGACCGTAACTCCGTTTTAGATGATACATAGATGTAAATCGACTAGAATCACATTAGAATCAAGTGGTTGACTTTAATTTTCTGTTTAATAAATATAAAACATGATTAGTTCATATCTGGACCGATTTCTAAATTAACTTGTGGTGTCGTTTCGGTAATACTATAATTTGTGGTGTCGTTTTAATATGCCTAGATAGGTAGTTTTTTATGCTTAACCTCTTGTCATGCTTAATAAACATTTAAACTTGTCGAGTAAATAAACTAGAGTGAAATAAATGATTTGAATGTGGAGTTTTGTTAATATGCAACTCGTTCCATATTGAGATTCACTTAATGTGTAGAAGTTGATTGTGGTGCTTTGTCATGCCTTGCATAATAAAAGCGGACATGCATCATATGGGTTTTGTGCATAGTGGCTTGCATATGTTGTGGTATTTATAGTGTTATGATTGTTTGTTTCCGGATTGTTTCTTCTCGATAGAGTTCCGAACCGCTTCAGAGTGTGAGGATTCGTTCCACTATGTTGGTTCGTCTACTTCATGGATTCATTCTTCTTCCAAGCTGGATCTTAGGCAATATGATCATTTCCGTTGATACCACTACTATCATTGTCATGCTAGTTGTCTCGTTTCTTTCGCTACGTCTTGCTACCTACCACCTATTTAACAAGCCTCCCAATATTAACATGAAACACCTCTAACTCCCTTCACATCCCAGCAAACCTTTGTTTGGCTATGTTACCGCTTGCTCATCCCTTCTTATAGCGTTGCTAGTTGCCGTTGGAAGTTGCTTCCCATGTGACAACATGAATTGTTTGTTATTTCACAATATAATAGCTATTTAATTTAATGCACCTATACTCTTGGTAAAAGGTGGAAGGCTTGGCCTTCTAGCTCGGTGTTTTGTTCCACCTTTGCCGCCCTAGATACTTGTGTGTCAGTGTTATGTTCTATATTGAGCGCTGCAAACATGCTTGGGGTTGTTATGGGGACCCCTTGATTTTTGTTTCGGGATAAAACTCTTCCAGCAAGGCCCAACAAAGGTACTATATTGTCCCAACATAATAATACCGAACATCGTTATTAAAGCATAGGGCATCATGAACCCGAGGAGTAATTCAACATAATACAGCGAGGGCCAGTGCTGATGGTGCTGGTCCTGAACAGAGCACTATGTGGGGCTACCTCGGGGCAACTCGGGTGATTTCTATCAAGCCACCGCACGCGTCGCTCATCCCGTAGTGCCCTGAGAAAGAGATACGCGTGGCTCCTATTAGGATCTGGCCTGTCGGGTAGTGTTGCTCTATTTGTTTTATCCTTTTTGAACGTCTTCTGCAGTGAATATCTAAGATACCTCGGGCTATCTCGAGGTTGAGGTATTCTCTCCAGGGCAGCTTATGGTAGTTTGTTATGGACTAGTTGGAGCACCCCTGTAGGATTAAATCTTTCGGAAAGCTGGCCCGCGACTATCTGGCAAATTGGAAACTTTGTTTAACACCTGGTCATAGCAAACTTGAAGTGCACTTAATTAAAATATGACAACTGTGTGTGTAACCGTGACTGTCCCATCTCGTGAGCCCTGCATCCGAGAGAGGACACGGTGGGGTTATGTTTGACTCATAAGTAGGTGTTCAGGATCATTTCTTGATCATTATTTGTTCACGTCCGTTTATGCATAGATCAACCCCCTCTTATTCTTTTATTCGTAAGTTAGCCACTCAAATAAATGGTTAGTGCTTGCTGTAGCCTTACCACTTAACCACACCTCACCCATTAATCTTTGCTAGTCTTGATATCTTTGGAAATGAGATTGTTGAGTCCCTCTGTCTCACGGATTACTACAACCACAATTGTAGGTACATGTAAAGTGATATTTTGATGTTACCGTGATGATTGTTCTATTTGGAGTTTCTTCTTCTTCCTCCTCTTTATCGATCATAGGATGGGTTCCAGGCCGGCATCGTGTGATAGCAAGCATGGACGTCATTTTCTCGTTTGATTTCGTGTGTAGTCCGACCCTGCACTTCTACATGATGATTTAATGTATTGTTGTATTGTGATGTTCATGTTGTAGATTGTGGGGAGTGTAAGCCAATTCCTTATACTCGTCTCTTATGTACATGTACTTATAACGATTTTTTTTGCAAAACAACGAGATTTGCTTCTATCCCTGTCGAGGCCCTCGAGCCAAAATAAGGTTAGGATCACATCTTGGGCGTTACAAGTTGGTATCAGAGCAGTACTGACCCAGGAGCCCCCTTGATTGATTGAACTTGTCCGAGTCAAGTCTAGCGAAAAAACTACTTTGAGCCTTGTTATATATCGATGATTAGGAATCTTTTTACTCGTCTTCTATGTTTTCCTAAGGAATCTTTACGTGGGAATTTTAATTCTACCCCTCTTCAACCTCAATTTTTTAGGATCCCACGGGTATTTTGGAATCTCTATGATGTCGATGTGATGGAATTCTGTACTTGGTGTCTCCTGTCTAAATTGACTTTATTTCGGGGAGTTGAGGTCCAAGGGGTTCTTGACACATTGCTATCGTTCAGTTTCCTTAGTATCTCAGGACGAAGGATGTTCGAAATTGTTTGAATACTCTTTGTCGCGAGAGGAGTTTGGAATCACCCAGTAATGGGGAAAGTGTCCTGATGTACTGCCATAATTGGTATCATTGTGATTACGAGGGTATGAGGTAGAAGAGTTTCCTAGACTCTGGTTATGTGTTGATGGATGTGTTACATTGGAGCATAGTATCATGTTAGGAGTTCTGTCAGGTTTTGCTCCTTGTATCCGTAGACCCGATTGCATAAATGTAAGGGTTTATAAGTTCTTAGGTGGAATTCAAGTAGTTACGTAGGCTATATTTCCACCAAATGCATCATGTGAGTTTGGGGTTCGACATCTAGTGGTTCTCTTGTTCACGGTCTTTCTTACAGCGATTTCGTTGTGTCTTAAAGAGTCCTTGTAGCTTGCTACGACCCAGGGATGCTTCGTATGTCGTGTGCGCTGGCTTGTACATGATGTCTATTGTAAGATCGGGCCTGTGCGAACTTTACCATGAATATATCGAACGGAATCTTTGTAGGGATTTGTTTCTGGCTTAATTCACAAGAGTCATCCTTTGTTTTGATGGAGTATGGTAATTTGAGTTGCTTCAATGTCAAGTGGTGAATTCATATCTTTTCCAAGTGTTGTTCTCATATTTCCATGTGAATTCCTAATCCTTTTTGTCAACCAAAGTTTTCATGAAATTCTTTGAACCGATGTGCTTCTCTTCAAGTCAACTCAATCTTGTCAAATATTTCGAAGATCAATCCTCATATTTCATCCAGAGTACGTTCATCCGTCCCAAGTTGTTTTTGTTTTCCCCACCCTCCCGCCCTTTTTCTTCAATGATTAATTATCATCCAAGTGCCTATCTTTTCATTAATGCTTCCGCTATCTTTTCTTCTGTATTTTATCCGGTAATTCATTGTGAAGGTTCTCAAGTGATATGAATTCATCATTCTTCATTCTTGTTTTCTTCTCTGGTGGATTAAATTCAAGCTCTCGATGTTCATCATTTCCTTTTAATTCATTAAATGATTTGCCAAGTTGGAATTAATTATACAAGCCTCTCTCTTTTATTTATCCCTCTTTTTATATCGGAGTGCTAAGAATATCTCAAAATAATCGTGTTTTCATTCAATCCTTTCAATTATTTTGAGGGTCCCGCTTCATCAAGTTTTCATTGTATCAGTGCAATCTCTATTCCTAAGTAATCATTTCAATGCTGTTTTATTTTGAGTGAGCCCATAACCCACAGGTTTTCCCATGACCTTACCTGGCTCTTCTAATCATTTCCCGAGATCTCTCATTCTTTTCAAGTCTGACGTAAGTATGCATTCCATCAGTCATATTCCTTCTCCGATATCGCTTCGAATTATTTTCATCGTTGGCTCAACTTTTCCTTATTATGTGTGCTGAAGTGTCTCGATAATTCTTAATGGTGTTTCTTGCCATCATTCTCAGCCTAGAAGATTGAAGGAGAGTTTCTTCGAAATCTTGGTCCATTCTCGTGATGATCCATGGTCTCAGTTTCGTGCTATCCTCTCAATTGTTTCCGATCATGAGTAATTCCTTCGATATCTATCCGGTGCATTTTAGAGTTGTTTTCATTTTGTGATCCTCCGAAGTCCATCATTTCATAAGATTTCTTCGTTCTCATCTTTCGGCTTTCATTCTCAAATCCTTCTCAATTGTAGTCCCTTTGTTCGTATCTCAATTATTCTCGTGCCTCATTCAAGTTCACTACTAGGCGGATCATGATCTGTTTGTTCTCATGTATCTCCATTCATTCATTGTATCCCCATTCATTTCAAATTCTTACCGGTGTTTCGGTCAATACTTCTTCAAGTTTGTGCTCTATCCTCTCTTCAATCTTTTTTCAAGAAGAATAAGTGGTATGCTAAATCTGTTGCTTGTCGTCAATTTAATTTGATGAAGGATGAGCATAATATAATTCTTATTCTTGTTTCATCAAGTGATTTCAATCCTTCTTTCGGAGTTGTTCATGATATCAACTTATTCGTCCCAAGTGCTTCATCTTTCCTTTTCCAGACGTTCAAGTCTTCTCAAGTATCTCCTCACGAAGTTCCATCTAAATCTTTGCAAGGCTATAATCTTATTATTTTCCTTCTTCATTTCTTTTCATCATTATTTTGTACAAGGGGGTTCTTCATGGTGGTTTGTTAAGGATGTAATTCATTCTCAAGGTGTTCTTCAAGATTCTTGTGGTAGTGCCTCAAGTATTCATTCTCTTCTATCTCAAAGTGCAATTCATTCTCCTTATATATGGATATGGTGTTATAGCATTACTGGTTCATGAGGAGTCTTGAATAGAGTTTGTTTCAAGAATGATATAATCAAACCCTCTTTTTCTTCATTGGATTTATCTTGGACTGCATTTCACCTAAAGCTTTTTGAAAGCACAATTTCTCCCTAAGGTAGTTTTGGTAATTTAACACAAGATATGTATAATTGAACTAATGATCTTATCCAAGTATATTTCAAAAAAGTTCAAAGATGCATTGGCTAAAGGATTGTGAGGAGAAACCCCTTGATGTAAGGAAAGTAATATTATTGGCTCAAGCTTCAAGCAAGAGGACTCTACATTTTACTTTTGTGCAAAATCACTTTTGAGACTATAGGAAATCCAATACTATTAAAAGGAGGTTATGTATTATGATGTATTGGTTGCTCAAGTGCTTAGAGATGGCCAGCAAAAATATATGCCCACTCTCCCACAAAATATCTTTCTGCAAAGCCAAATCAGGAATATCGGTGCCACCAACTTTTCCCACTCGGCTATACCGATTTTCCGGAAGACAAATCCTATGCCAAAGTGTAATCTCTTGGTACTACCAACTTCCATATCGGTGCCACCAATATCAGTGACCAACTCTGTGATGTCCCAAGTTCCAAGAATCAAAATGTCCGAGATTGGAATCGGTCTCACCGGGTTTGCAAACTGCTCTAGGTCATCGTATGGGTAACACCAAGATTCATATATCGGTCTCACCGAGAATTCCAACGTTGCCACATTTAGTGCAACTAGGTACCACCGAGATTTATTTCGGTGTCACCAAGTTGGGCAATAATGTTGTAACGGTTGGATTTTGGGGGTATGCCTATATACCCCTCCATCTCCTCTCATTCGTAGAGGAAGCACTCAGAACACACACACACACACACTTGCCAGATCCATTTTCTAAGAGAGAGCCACCTGCTCATGTGTTAAGATCAGGAGATTCCAATCCAACCATTTGAAACTTAATCTCTAGCCTCCCCCAAGTTGCTTTCCACAAATCAATCTCTCCTATCCATGCCAAAAACTATATATGCATGTGTAGGGTGAACTTGACTAGTCATAATTGCTAAAACTAGACCACAAAAAAAATTGGGAAAAGGATAAGTTCTATTTTGTCGAGTAGTCTAATCACACCCCTCTTGACATACTTTAGATCCAACAAGTGGTATTACATCTTTCGTCTCCATTGCATTGGTTCCCACACCTAGGAGAGTATGGTGTCTAGTGAGGGAAATTATCACCGTAGAGGTCCATATTTTAATAGTAAAAACTTTACTAGTTGGAAGAATAAGATGAAAATGCATATTCTTGGTCATAACCCCACTGTTTGGTCTGTTGTTCGTGTTGGTGTCCAAGGTAGCTTCTTCGGAGAAGGAAGAGAACCGGATCGCGATGCGACAACAGAAGAATTGAAGATGTTGAAATATAATGCTCAAGCTTGCGACACTCTTTTCAAGTGCTTGTGCCCCGAAGAATTCAACAAAATCAGCCGTCTTGAGAATGCAAAATAAACTTGGGATACTTTGGTTGATATGCACGAAGGTAGGGAGAATCTAAGTTGGATGTGCTTCAAAGTGAGCTTGACAAGTTCAAGATGAAGGATGGTGAAGGACTCGCTGAAATGTACTCTATGCTACCTCTCATCACAAATGAGATTGCCGGCTTAGGAAGCGAAGAGATGACCAAAAAATTCTTCATCAAGTAGATACTTAGAGCCTTGGATGGAAGATATGACACCATGTGGACATTAATCCAAATGATGCCAAACTACAAGCATCTCAAGCCAACAGAAGTCATTGGAATGATTTTTGCTCATGAAATGTCACTGAAGGACAAGGATGAGTTGCACAACAAGTCAAGCGGTGCTTACAAAGCCTCAAGTGATACTCCCGCTACATCAAATGACAATCTTGTTACAAATGAAGAGATAAGCCTCATGGTCAGAAAATTCAACTAGTTCTACAAGAGTAGAGGCAAAGAGAGAAGCTCAAGCTCAAGATATGACGAGAATCATTCATCTAGTCACGATCGAAACTGCTACAACTATGGAAAGCCCGGACACTTTCCAAATGAGTGCTCGGATCCCTACAAATGAAGAGAAGAGTCACCTAGAAGGCGAATCTCAAGAGATGAGTCGCCTTGCAGAGAGAGAAGGAGTAGAGAAGATCGTTATGAGCAAACACACTCCAAGAGAAGCAAGAAATCGGAGAAGAAGGACATGTACACCAAGAGAAGCTCAAGAATAAGATATCAAGCTCACGTTGGTGAATAGGTTTCCGGCTCCGAGTCTGACGACCAATCCGAGAGGAGCTACCACTCCAACTCCGACTAGAGTCAATATGAAGCTGTTGTCGGTATTGCAGTCGTTTCCTCCAACTCCTACGACTTATTTGATTCACCAAATGAAGGGATTGGAAACTTCTCCATGGGAAAAGGCCCCATGGTATCACACCCCGAGTATTTTAATTTTGATAGTGATGAGAATGACTTATTAGTAGAAGATGACTTGCTCTTTGATAGGACTATTGATAACATTGAAAATGAACTTGATAATAATCATGCTAGTCAAGTGAATTCGAATGATGATGATAATAAAGAGATTGAATGACTAACTAAAGAATTAAAGACTCTTAAGTTAGCTCATGAAACTATTCTAGAAGATCACAGAGAGCTTGCAAAAACTCATGAGAAGCTACACTTCGAGAAGCTGAATTTAGAGCAAGAGCATGAGTTCCTAAAAGCAATCAATGATGATCTTCAAAAGAAGAGTTCTTCTTATCTAGCCAAACGATTACTCTTGTCTACTTTTGTTCCACAAGTTAAACCTAAGAACACTAGTAACAAAGGCAAGAAAGTTTCTTCATCTAGTAATAACAATGCTAGAGTTAAATCAATTGATGGTGTTGCTAGTAGAGCTCTTGATTCCACTAATGATTCTCTTAGCCAAGTTACACTTGAGCAAGAAAACCATTTATTGAAAGGAATTATGGAGAGAGGCGTCTTCAATAGTCTTGCCGGAAGTAAGCAATTCGAGGAAATTGTGCACAAGTAAGGATGACATGGGAAGAAGCATGTTGTTGGCTACTTGAATGAAAATGGAATTGAATGGGAAGAAGGTCCATATCCCATCCCAAAGGTTCTTCCCCAAAAGGAGAAGTATGATTCTTCTCCTCCAGAGGGAACAAGCTCTCAAGATGACCTTCTACCACAAGACCACAAGGGTAAGGGCAAGCTTCAAGAGGATATTGACTCATTTGAGAAAGAGTCGCAAGCCAAGGTGAAGTGGATTCCCAAGGACACTACTAGCACTACTTAATCTAGTGCTACCACAACTCCAAGGATCTTCATCAAGTTGATGTGGGTCCCCAACAGGAGAAAGGGAGAAGTTCTTGAGGGGTGACCCCACCAATGAGATTCACTCTTATTCACTTTTCCAAGTACTATATGCAATCAACTCCAACCATATGCCTTAGTTCAAGGACTCACACATTCCGTCAAAGGTAACAAGGGACAAGGTAATTAATGTATCTTTGGACATCATCTCACATGTATTTCATTCCATGTCCATAGATATACTTGCATATGTTCCTTGTGCTTTGGGACTAACCCATGTAGGCGAGAAGAGTAAGAAACATGTCACACCCTGTTTCCACATCACTTTTTCTCTATTGTCTTTCTTTCAAAATTTGGTATGAATTAAAACTTTTTAATTAAATGTCATGGGTGCCTTGATTGTCATTATTTTTATGTGGGCTTGTGAGTAGAACTCTAAAAATAGTTTTTATAAAATATTATATCCATATAAATCATTTTTAATTATTTTGGTAAACCAAAACCTTGCTTTGGGATGCACTACAAGTCCTTGAATTTAAGGGAGTGCCTTCACCCAAAGGTTGTATTCTGATTCTAATAATAACATAACTCTTCAAAACCATAAAATAATTATTTTTAAAGCCATTTTTCTATTTTATTTATGTATCCATTCCTAAGGCCAGAAATGATATTTCTAGGTGAGACATTATTTTTAAAAATCAACATGCATCAAACACCTTCTGTCAGATTTAAAAATCAACATCTACCACCCTCCACACTTACTCCCTTCACTCGAAACTCATGACACAGACTGCATGTGCCTGTCCTCAACTGCAGACGAAAGGCTCAGCACTGGTTCAATGAGAGGGAGCCAAAATATCCTTTTTAGCTCCTGAATCAAGGCCGACAACATCACTTTACCTCTCTCCCCTTGGCCAGCTTGATTCCTCTTGGTCCCTAGCATCCAAGGAGAATCTACCCCATCTCCTAGATACCACAGGCACAGACAAGACGCGCTAGCGGGCGCCAGCATGCGGTGGAATGCCAAAGCTGTGCTCTGGATGCGCTACAGGGTGCACCCGAGACCAAGGGAGGCAGCGCCGGCCAGTTCCTGCCTCCTCCCGTTGCCCCTCTTTGACCACATCGACCACCGAGTCGAGGGCAGCGTCGGGCCCCTCTTCTTCCCCTCTCCTCTGCCCCTGGCGACACGTGCCCGCACTCGGCTGTAGAGGCCAGAAGAACCCCGACATCTCGACACATCAAGAGACTGCCCCCGCTCCGCATGAAGATGTTGCATGGTCCTATATTGTGTCCGCAATACCACTGTTTTACTCCCGAGCTCTCTCTCCCTCTCCTACCACCGCAGCAAAACCACCAGCGCGCCACCGTTCAGTGACTCGTCGCCCGCCTATTTAAAGCCTCCCCCGCACTCCCTCGCACCAGGAGAACCTCCCTCTCCTGTCCAATCAACCACCTCGAGTACCCCCTTGAGCTAATAGAGCCCCGGTACTCGAGATCGACCGAGGCTCCGCCGCATCAGGGCTCCGTCGATCTCGGCCCACAGGCATGTGACAGCCCGAGACCGACGTTCCAGAAGATTCCCCTTCTATTCCGTTTTTGACGTGTGTTTATTTTTATTTGACGCATCATCTGCATTGCATCGACACCCCGTTGCCACCAGTTTTAAAAACTTGCATCCGTTGTTAGTTGCCGGTTCTCGTCGTTGTTAGTTGCCGGTTCTCGTCGCTGTCCGTTCTGAGCCCGACCACACACGCACGCGCCCGCGACATCATCTAAATCTTGTTTTCAAAAGTGTGTTTTAAACTTTCTCTGATTGGGTTGGAACTTGGCGTGCGGTCTTAATTAGTTGTAGCTAGGACGCCTGTCATGTTTCATCGCAATCGGAGTCTGTCTGATACCCGAACGATTGACCGTAGCGGCACCGTATTCGGTCTATCGTCAGACGTTTTCCGGTATTTTAAATCTCGTTGCCGGGATGCCCGTTTTCCCTCTCATCTCCGCCTAGCCCCTCTGCACAGTGCACCGACCCTACACGCAACCTAGTCCGAAAATCTCCCGGGACCCGAACCGGGCGGACGTGACCGTTGGATCCGGATCAACCCCGTTTTACCGCAAATCGTCATCCGTTTGTCCTTTGAACTCTCCTAACCTATTTCTCGACCGTCCGATCAAAATCAGAGGGTCCGAACCAAACCCGCTTTTCCTATTTAAAGGCCACCCCTAACCAAATTTAGTCCAACCCTAATTCCTAGGCATCTTGTCCCATCGTTGCCGCCGCCAGCGACCTCACTTTCCCCACAGGACCAACCAGAGCCGAGCTCCCTCCGATCCAGCCGCCGCCGCGCACTACCTGATCTCTCCTCGCTTTCAACATCGATCAATCCTCATGGAGGAAACCATCCATCCATCTAGCCTCGCAGCCCCGCAAACATCCAACTACCAACACCATCATCTGTGGATACGTCCATCCGTCCTCGTCGGATCGAGCCCGACCGGCGCCGCCCCTCGCCCGCGACCCCACACCAGCGTGGCGTCCTGCTCGAGCACGCCGCCACACGCAAGGCCCCGACCAGCTCTGTTGGAACCTGGAGCTCCCCTGCGCCGTACCAGGTGCACGCGGCCACTGCGGTGCGCCTGCTACGCCTGGGCGTGTCCAGTACCTGCAGAGGCAGCCGCTTGAACAACTTCTGCTCCTCTACCTAGAGCTGGAGCTTTCCCCTTGTCTCTAGCGCTCCGTGCCCTGCTGCCGCATCCCCAGCTCGCCGGTCAACATCAGCAGGTCCCTGCTCCTTCCTCTTGCTATTCTCTTTCTCCTTCCCTCTTACATCTCTTCTCCCTGCCGTGTGTGAGCCATGGACAGGAAGAAGCAGTGCCATGGCCTGCTCCAACCCCGACGAGCCCCACTGCCACCGGAAATGGAGAAGGTGCTCCCGGATCTGCCCATCCTATCGGCGCCCCGCTGAAGCGAGCAATCAACCCGAGACCACCCAGACCTGCATCCCCGATCTGGCACACACATCATCTCTGTTTGTGTTTTTAGTTTGGTCAGATTCGCGCCATGGTATGGTTCATCTCTCTTTAATCCCATGCTTTGTCATAAGTTGTTTGCTAGTCGGGCTGGTAGTTCCCGTGTGCAGTCCTCAAGAGGTGCAGAGTTCGAATCCCACTTGCCCCTGTTTTATGTTTTCTATTTTGTTATGTGTAGGTTGTTGTTCGCTCTCCGTTTAGTTTCATCTAGTGCAACGCTTTTAGTTTGGACACAAACACTTCGCGAGCACACTGGCATGTGCATTGCAGTGAGACACAAGGCTCCTGGGATCGAATCCCAGCTTTGCCCCATATTTGTTTCTCCTCTCATTTCTTGTTTTTTTTGCTGCACTAGGATTTTGTGAATTTTAGAAAAAGGCATCGATTTTCAAACACCCGTAGCTTTTAGACCGTGCACCGGATCGAGACAAGTTTTATATGAAACTTGACTAGAATTTCGCGTAGATTAATAATTTCCAACTCTCATGCATGTTTAAGGCTGTTAACGTGCTGTTTGTGTCGGTTTGTGTGTCAACGCAATAGAAACGGTTTAGGTCGTAACTATTCATCTGTAGCTCCGTTGGAGATGAGCCATATATGTAAATGGAGTAGAACGACGAGTAGAATCACGTGAACCACTTTGTTTTGCCATTTAACAAACCTAAAATGTGATTAGGACAAATCTGGACAGAATTAAGATTTAACAAGTGGGGTCATTTCGGAGATGCTATATGTCGTTTCCGGTCTCATTTAAAATGTCTAGCCAGATAGATTAATTTGTGCTTCACCCCCTTGCCATGTTAACAACATTTTAATATTGTCGCGTTATTAAACGGGTGTGAACTAATAATCAAACGTGGAGTTTCGTCGAAATGCAACTCGTTGCATATCGAGCTTCACTTAATGTGTAGTGTTTGATTGTTGTGTTTGTCATGCCTTGCATTAGACCATTCCTGCATCATATGTGTCTTGCATCGTGTGGTGTATATCTGTGTTCATGATTGTTTCCGGTTTCCTCCGTCTCGATAGAGTTCCGCAAGCATGTCGTAATGTGAGGACCCGTTTGACTACATTGGTTCGCCGACTTCACGGAGGCATTCTTCTTCCAAGCGGGATCTCAGGCAAGATGACCATTTCCTCAGATACCATTACTATCATTGCCATGCTAGTTTTACCATTTCTACCGTTCATGTCTCGTTGCCTACCACATGTTAAATATCAGCCTCTCAATAATGCCATGAAACCTTCAACCTGTTCAACCTAGCAAACCACTGATTGGCTATGTTACTGCTTGCTTAACCCTGTGTTAGCGTTGCTAGTTGCAGGTGCATTGCTTCCATGTGAAAGCATGGGTACCTTGTCATATCACCATATTAATGCTATTTAATTTAATGCACCTATATACTTGGTAAAAGGTGGAAGGCTCGGCCTTTCTAGCCTGGTGTTTTGTTCCCCCTTTGCCCCCTTAGTTTTCGGCTACCGGTGTTAAGTTCCATAATTGAGCGCTCCTAACACGATCAGGGTTGTTATGGGGACCCCCTTGATAATTCGTTTTAGATTAAAGCTGGTCCGGCAAGGCCCAACATTGGTACTACATTTCCCCAACATAATAACTTGTTAACACTGAAAGCATAGGGCATCATGAACCCGAGGAGTAATTTCACATAATACAGGGAGGGCCAGTGCTGATGGTGCTGGTCCAAAACAGAGCAGCTTACTAACGCTACCCGGGGCAACTCGGTGTTTGTCGTGGTAACCATCGCTCATCCGTCGTGTCCTGAGAACGAGATACGCGGCTCCTATCGGGATCGTCGACACGCCGGGCGGCCTTGCTGGATTAGTTTTACCTTGCACGAGATATTTTGTGCATCGGGATCCCGGTGATGCTTTGGGTAATCTCAGAGTTGAGGTTTTCCACTAGGTAATCCGACGAGATTGCGAGCTTCGTGATTGAGGATTTTTATGCGGCTTGTGGTAATTTGTGATGGACTAGTTGGAGCACCCCTGCAGGGTTAAATCTTTTCGGAAAGCCGTGCCCATGGTTATGTGGCAACGTGGAAACTTTGTTTAACACTTGTTCTAGATAACTTGAAGTTAACTTAATTAACACTTGCCAACTGTGTGCGTAACCGTGAATGTCTCTTTCGTGAATTCCTTCTCCGATCGAGGACACGGTGGGGTTATGTCTGACGTAGGTAGGTGTTCAGGATCATTCTTTTGATCATCAGTAGTTCACGTCCGTTATGCGTAGATCTTCCCCCTCTTATTTCTGGTACTCGTAAGTTTAGCCACCAAATATATGCTTAGCCGCTGCTGCAACCTCACCACTTAACAATATCTCACCCATTAAGCTTTGCTAGTTTTGGTACCTTTGGAAATGAGATTGCTGAGTCCCCTGTGGCTCACAGATTACTACAACACCAGTTGCATGTATAAGTAAAGGTTACTTGACGCGAGCACGTTGATTGTTCATTTGGAGTTGCTTCTTCTTCTTCTTCATCAATCTAGGAAGGGTTCCAGGCCGGTAGCCTGGGATAGCAAGGATGGACGTTGTTTCATTTTCCCGTTTGTTTTCGTCCGTAGTCGGACCCTGCTCTTACTCTTGATGATTATGTAATGTACTGATGTGACTCTGATGTAGCTTGTGGCGAGTGTAAGCCAAGTCTATATATCTCTTCTTCTGAGTACATGTACTTGTAACGATATCCATTCTTGCGACACGAGATGCGCTTCTATCCCTGACGAGGCCCTCGTGCCAAATTGAGGATAGGGTCGCATCTTGGGCGTGACAAGGCATGCTCCAGAGCTCCTTTCACTTCCCTGTGACCGCAAAGACCTCCCGAACATTCTCCCCCACTCCCTCGTCTTTCTTCCCGCTCGGAGCACCATTCCCAACACCTTCCCGAAAGGTCTCTGTCACGGCTTCGTCGTCTCCGGCGACTCAGGCCACTTCTGTCGTCCCCTCGACCCCCATGTGGTAGGTGGAAGTGCCACGAGCCCATTCCCGTGCTCGCCTGGCCTCAAGAACCCCAGAGTTGCTGCCGAGGAGCCGCCCCTCCTCTCTGTCCAGAGGTAGGAGACGACCCCAACAGGAGGGTCCCACTTGTCATCGACCTATCTCTCCGCTCTCTCTCCTCTGTGTCGCTGGCCGTAGGGGCCCGCGTGTCAGGTTTGAACGTGACGGCGCGTGCGCCTCGGCTCTTTGGTTGGCTGTCCTGTCGGTCAGCTGGGCCGGCCCAACTGCTGGCCGAGCGAGGCCAGGGATCTGGTCCTTTTCCTTAATTTTTTTGTTTTCTTAAATATAATCCACGAGATTAATTCCTTATCCAAACTTAAATATTTTTTCACCATAATTCTTGTAAAATTATGTAGTATTTAACAGTAATGCTTGTGGAATTTTTATGAAAACTTTTATGCACGTGTTTATTTTAAAACCTAGTTTAAGTATTTTTAACTTCTGTTAAAAAGACTTTAAAAATACTTCTCTTTCCAAAACCAGAACAAATACTTTGATAAATAATAATAGGATTTTATAGAATAGGGTAACATTTTTGATGTGAGTTTGTACTATGGTTTTGGTTGTGGTCGTCCTTATTATTATTATTGCTATTACGACGATAGGTCACGCGTTTGACGAAGGACTTGGACCCGAAGACCTCGAAGACCCTGGATACCTAGCTGATCAAGGCAAGCATCCCTTTGACCATGTGTGAGAAAATATTTTCATGCATGCCATGTTGATTATTTTATCGTGATGCATATGATCATGATTAATCGGCAAACCCTCAAAATGGAGTTACCGATTGCTCCTCGGAGCACTTGTGTTTGAGCATAACCTTACCATCTATGAGGGTCACGCTAATAAAAAGTTGACAAGCAGATAGTAGTGCTACACATAGGATGAGCATATGGATGGTGATGGTAACACAAAGGTGATATCAAAGGTTTTTTAAAACCCCCGCCGGGTGCCACTAATGCCCGAGGGTGATGATTTTGAGCTGGATGACCACTTGAGAAAGAAGTGGTGTACAAAGAAATGTTTTGTGTGATTGGCTTCCGAAATGGGATTAGATTTAAGATTTGTCGACCGTCCCAACCATACATGTGCGACCACGATACCCCTTTATGGGACGCGGTTGTGTTGATTACTCTGGTCGTGCTAGCAAGCATCCCGTTTTACTAGTGGCGGGAGCGATATGGCCACTCTCGTGACGGGGTCGTGCCAGGTCGGGGGACTATGTCGTTTTTACCTGTTCCGGGCACACCGTTTGTCCCTGCATGGATGATACGGTCTAGAGTTGGTGCTCATAATACGTAGATCATGTGGGCTGGGTACCAATCGAGTGGACACTTTTTCTAGTGTCGTTAGGGGAAAGGCATTGATCGGGTACTTACCTCGGCTATGTTATATACCACGAGTTGTGGATGACACGGAAGTTTACCGGATCTCGTGGGTACAACACGCAACCTTTGCAGAGTGTAAAACTATTTGAATAGCTGTGTCCACGGTCAAGGATAGTTGGGTCTTGCTGCTTAAACTACATCGAGTAGTTGTTGCATAAACCAAGTGTGCGTGAGTATAAAGGCCTAACGCAAGAAAAGAATACTGGGGTCAAGTCTGGTGACTTGACATGGAGGGTGAACATGAGGTGTCCAGCCCTTTGAATATTTATGTTGAAATCTGTAACATGTTCTTACGGTTAAGATTTACCTAGTGGTGCATGACCATCTAAACACTTGACCATGTTTATGTATTTATAAAAAAACTACTTTTTTGGAAAGGCTGCATTATACTTCGTATTGCACTCGATTACATATTACGCGTCATGGGCTATTTGCGATTACATTCAAAGTACTCATTGGCTTGCGACTGGTTATTTTATTGATCAGACATGGAGGAACCGAAATATGGAGAAGAATTCATCGTGGGAGACAGACACGCGAACTAGGATGCTTCCCAGTCAGAATGCATGTTGGTTAAGGTCGATGGCATGGGTTCACGTTTACTACCAATATTTCCGCTAGTAGTTGAGTTGGTGTGCTTCGCCTTCATGGCCCTATCTATGTAATACGTGACTATAAAGGTCATTATTTGTATCACACATTATTCATGGATGTAAGACTCTTGTTATTTAGTATTTGTGTGTTCAGTGAGCATTGATCTCTGGAATCAATGTACACGTTCATTCGGTGGTCTTGACTCGTAAATCGGGGTCCCCACAGAGCTGGTATCAGAGCCGTCCTGACTGTAGGAAGCCTTAGCTAGCATGGACGTTAGCTGGGACGAATAGCACACTATGTCCTTAAACTGGGGTTTTATACACCCTTACTACCTTTCTATACCATTCACAACTTTCTGACCCCTCTCCTAAAACCTTGTAGATGGTCGTCGTACCTGAGACACTCTTGGAAACTGGCTTTCCCCTCCTTTTCGGGGACAGCTTGGTGAAGTGTCAAGTACGCTGAACGCCCGTTTACCTCTACCACGAGCACTCGGTCAATGTCAGCACAAAATAATACCACGTGGACGTGATTGTGAAGGCAAATGACTCTCCAACTAGTTGGTTCTTTGAAGGGCCACAGATGGAGACTGGTATTTGCAGTTGACACGACACCACGAGAAGCGCCCGTTCACCTCCGTGACTTCCTTCGAGAGATGGACGATGAGCCAGCTACCCGCCACCTGCCTTTTGTTAAGGACGAGGATGACGGGTGTTGGACGTTAAACTCATCCGTGGAGGAAGGGATGCCACTCGGGTTTCAGACCTACTTTAGCCTCTTTGCCGACAACCTAGCTTGCAACCTGATTAAGGAGTCACTGATGCTTCGCCCAAAACTACATTATGTCCAAGAGCTACTCCGCCATTAAAAGATGAAGGCGAGCAAGATCAAGAAGGAAGGAGCACTCGGAGGACAGCCTGTTGTCGCATAGAGAGGAGGAATACCACCACATAAGGTCACCCCTATTTGGAGTCGCCGCATGACTGCCGAGAAGTGTACATAACTCCACACCGCTTCTCCGACGAAGCGTCGTCGTGATGGATCTCTTCCTTCCCCCACGCCCATGATGCGAGATGATGCCCGCACAAATGATAACAAGGAGGAAGACCCCGAGGAGCGTGGGTATGAGAACGAGCATTCCACCACTTAGGATTGACGTTTTAGGGCAAGCTAGGAGTCCCCATGCAAAGTTGAGTCCGTGTAATTGTTGATATGAAACCGTGTATGCTTGTAGTGTGTGCTTTCTGTTTTGCCTCGATGCAAGCCGTGCTTTTTCCCTAGGCAACATGTCAGCGACTACAGTCGGCATTCTTGGAATGGCGGTACCCAACCCTGCCTCCCTGCGGCCCATGGCTGGCCCACTTCATCCAGCAAGCACAATCGGGCGCGGCACCACTCAAGGCAAGGTCCTCGCGAGGGGACTAGCCTCGCGAGGAGGAACAACATCAATACCCGCAAGGTGCCTCATAAGGATCCCTCCGGAGCGGCGGATATTCCAAGGCGAGACCCGGCCTCAAGGGTCAAGGATAACGTGGAGGAAGGACAGGCGAGCAGCAGACAGCAGGGCGGAGCAGTTTCCCCTTTAGTGAAAAGGGGGCAAGGACGAACCGGGGTTCCCAAGGCATCTCCCAAGGGTTTCCTTTCTGGTTCGACAAGAACATCACCGCCCACCAGCAGGACAAACGTCATCCCTACACCTGTCCCTGCAGCGCTGGCAGCCACTTTGCAGGCGGAGACTACTTTTTGACACGGGGAAGCATGTTCCCTTGTCCCCCCTTGATTATTGGCCATTGTGGGATCCCTTCCCGCCGAAACGATAAGGGAAGAGGACTTGGGCCGCCACCATATATATAGAGGGTAGGTTACTTCATAGGGGGGACCCATTCATTTTCGCCCACCTACACCACACAAAGGCCACCTCGCCTCTGGAGGCCCTCGAACTCTATACTAGTTCATCCACCAACCTCCACCAAAGCAAGAGTAGGGTATTATGTTTCTCAGCGGCCTGAACCTGGGTAAACTGCCATGTTGTGTGTCTTCCTCACCATCGAGTGAGTTCTCTGCCATCCCTAGTGAGTAGCAAGTTAGGTGAGGCGAGCCTGCGAGAGATCTTCATACACGCCCCTGAGCTGGAATCCTTAGGGTTTCGCGGAGCCCGAAATCCGACATTTGGCCCGCCAGGTAGGGGATTTGTCAAGGTCTCCCCCAGGGCTCGGTCCACTGAAGCTGGTCGCACTCATGGTAGGGAGACGGCGAATCCATGCGGAGAGGTGGGCAACTTGCGTGGTGTGGCCTGCGCAGGCGGGCCAGGACGCCCTACAATTCTCCGCCACCCCGTCAGCCGATGTTCTCACCGGACGGGCTTCCAACGAGCGGCGGGGGCTGCCGCCTTCACCAACCACATGTCATCCCCCCATCGTCCCGGCCCTTCCACCCGCCCAAGCTGTTCATTCCCCCTTCTAAGTCTGTCAGCACCCGACGCACAGACATGTCGCGCTCCTGGTGGCGCATGAGCTCTGGCGCCAACAAGCCGCCCGCCGCCACCGCGTCGGCGGGCGCAGGCGCGCTCTTGGGTGTGACGTCGCCTGCGACACCCAAGCGCGCCCTCGTGGGAAACGCGCTCGTCAGCATCCATCGCCGGGGGCTACAACGAGGGAACCACGCGGGCGCGTCCCAAACATCCACTCAGGCTTGCCCCCACTAGGGATTCGGCGGGAGCTGCTGGAGGCACGGAATTTGGCTGCGCTCGGGAGGCGTCGTCTAGCGTCCCCCGGTGTGCTTCACGAAACGAGGAGGGAGTACTAGAGGCCCGACAACATCAACCCCTGGTGGCGTGCGCAGTTCGACGACGACCGCGTCGGCACACGTCCGGGCTACGGAGGAAGCAGCGCAGACCAGCACTACGACAGGAGTCACGCATGCGACCCCGCGGGTAGCCCCCGTGCAAACTTGCATGAACAACACCACGGGGTGGTTTCGCGGGGACGCCCAGCGCGCGTTTCCTCGTGGGGCACACCTGCTGGCCGGGAGCTGCTTCTGGCAGACGTTTGGGTCTGGGGATCCGGGACCTCTCGCCTGGGACAGGGTGGACGCACCCTTGTATCCAAGCTGAGAGGCCCCTACCTGGGAATGGAGGGTGGAGCACACGCCCATGTTCCCGGGCCAGATGATCCTAACCTGGAGGCCGGTGGTGGTATATCCGCCCCCAGCTCTGGGCGCGCGACGCCCGCCTGGGGACGAAGGGTGGAACACACGCCCATGTCGCTAGTGCAGGCTTCGTTCGATCGCCAGCGGGTGTTCGGGTACACGCCATTGCCCTCAGGTTCGGCTAGCCCGGCATGGGGGCATAGCCCTGGGTACCAACGTGGGAACCTGGGGGGCCCCAGCGAGGCGCGTTGGGGCAACGCCCCGGGGACTCAGGTCCAACCGTCTGGGCGAGCTCTCCGCCAACGAGCGCTGGGGGCTCCTCCCACGCTCGTGGGCTTGTTCAAGGCGGACCATGCCACGCCGCTACGAGCCCGGGGACCACAAGCGGGGCACACGCCTGTGAGGCATGGGGCTCCCGGAGCGGCCCCGGGACCTACATCGACCTATGACGTCTCTGCATCGTCCTCCAATCCTTCTGGAACCTACTTCATCCCGTGACACTCTCACATAATAACGAGCTGCGATTGTATACGCCCAGGCCCCCCCTGAGAACGAGGAGGGGTCCCTCCCATGCAGAGTGGATGGCCTATTGTCCGCACTGGGTGAAGACCGTGACACTCTGCCTCACTCCCGAAGAAGAATAAGTCAGCACGGTTTACCAATGACCCCAAAGGAATCGAGCGCCTATGCCTCGGGAGTAGGGACACTCGCGAGGCCAAAGCGTCCTCGCGACCTCCCATATACACCCCCCATGACACTATCACGTAATAACAGTTGCGGTTGTATACGTCCAGGGCCCCCCGAGGATGCGGAGGGGTCCCTCCGACGCCGCGTGGAAAGACTATGCTCTACGCTGGGGGAGACGGAGGCGGAGAATAGCTTAGGGGCCGAACGCGGCTGTTTTCTCGTTCCTTTCTTGTGTTTCAAGTTGTGACCCTCAAGGGCCTCCCCTTTTGGTATTTTGAGCTATCAAAGGCTCGGAGATCTCTTTGCTTAATATTTTGAAAATAAAAGAAGGGCGGGGATTTCTTCTCTATGTTCTCTCATTTTACGAACCTCAAGTTCTCTTTCTCGTTTTGTTTTGATTGGTGCTTCGCGGAAACCTCAGGAGACCACCGGGCCTCCCAAGGCAACCACAAGAGGGGCGGAATGGGGAATCGCTCGAGCGCCAAAGGGGACTACTGAGGCGCGACCCAGGAGCCTTACCGGTCATAAGACCACTTGCCCTCTTTGATGTCATCCTGTAATTTTGGTCGGTATCAGGGGAGGCAGGGTCCCGCCCCTTAGACGCGCCTTTCGTGCCCGTACCTAATGGTGGTGGGGAAATGTGCAGAACTGGGACTTGTCGATGTAGAGCGGTTTGAGTATCAAGGGGGCCTCCTGAACAACATGCCTGAGGAGCCTTACCGGTCGCAAGGTCACTCGGCCACCCAGGTGCCACCCATGTCGGCACCCAGGCCGTCAGAGCTTTGCCCCCATGATGAATAACCTTGGTAACGGGTTGCGCCTCACGGCGACATGGAAATGTGCGGGACCGGGACCTGCAGACACAGAGTCCCGAAAGGGTCCTCAAACCGCCCCACAAGCAGGGAGGAAGCGCCACGAACGGAGCCATGTTCGCGGGCTAGACGGTCAGCATCGCGACAACTGGGGGCTGGCTACGGCCACGGCTAGGAGGAAAGTATTGTGCACACCTCGTCTTCAGAGAACGCATTCAAAGGTAGCCTCCAGATACATCAAAGTTGTTGTTAAACTTAGTACGTAACCCTACCAGGAGAACAAGGTGGGAGATCAGGAGGATGCATCGTCACCAGAGCTCACGCCGCAGCCTTCAGGAGCAAGCCTTGTCACCAGGTCTTCCTCGTGGACCTCGACACATTCGGACAGGGCGGCGCGGATCGTCTCTCGCACCGGATCCAACACAGCTGCAAAGTCAAATTATGGGTCGAGGCGAAGGAGGTGGCTGGAGACTTCCGAGACCGCTTGGCCCAAGAGGACATGACTCTACTCCTCTGCGAGCGCGTGGGCCTTCTCGGCACCCGCCTCAAGACATTCCAAACACAGAAGAAGAAGCCCAAGTACCTAGCATCGTCGGGGGCCAGGAGGCGTGAGACACCCTCGCCACAGATTTTGCTCAAAGCCCGGGAGTCTCTTCTCTTGAGGGATTGGAACGTCCAGGAGCGTTCAAGCTGGAGGCCGCGAGCATGGATCGCCTCTTTGGAGGCCTCTCCAACCAGGTAAGCTGCGCCTTTCACCTATTTGTAAATAAGAGACAGTTTACCTTCGGTGGTAGCCTGGGCATCTAGTGTGACCTCCCGACGTTTCACTTCCTGATCCAACCTTTTTCGGACGGCATCGACATCGTTTTTAAGGTGGCAGCGGCGCTCGCGGAACCGGGACTCTTGGAGCCTCAGCTTCATGCGATAGTCAAGAAGAAGGGAACGCTGAGCCTCCAACACCCCCCTGTCGATTTCCTCCTGAAGCTTGGCCTCACTAGAGGCAAGGGATTCCTCAGCAAGCGACACCTGGCGCTCCCTCACCTCCATACGCTCCTGCTACAGGCTCTGTTCCATCTCTACAAGCGCCTGCGAATGGGCGGATGCCCGAAAGCTCACGCCGGCAGGGAAGACCTTAGCAAACGGACCCCCTAGGGTGGCCCTCAGCTCAACCTGCTCTTCAATATCGACATTGAGGGTGCAAAGCTCCCCGTGGCGATCCTCGGAGGCCATGCGCCGGCAATCAGCCTCCTGAGCCTCGGAGAGAGCACGCTCACGGGCTTTCGCAGCCGTGGCAAGGGACCCCTCTACCTCCCCGCGGGCGCGCTCACGCTGCAGATGACCAAGGTTCACGGCAACTTCAAGCTCGCGCACCCTGACGCAAGGTGCCGATGCTCACCTTCTAGGTGGGATTCGTTGCTGGCAAGCCCCGCCACCAGACGTTGAAACGCGTCCGCCATGGTGCCGAGCAAGCCCCACGACACGGCACGTGAACCTTCAACAGGTTCTAGCGGCCGGCGAGAGCTCTCGCCTTCCTCATGGTGGACAGGAGAAGGACACGAGAGGCCCCGCAACCCGGTTATAAGATCGGGCGCCGGGGGCTCCCGCGCAGGTGCTGCGTTGGAGGGAAGCGCCCCCTGAGGCCCCACATCACCAGGCAGGATGGGGGAGGAAGGGGCACAACATGGCTCTAGGAGGGGCCACAAGCGAGGGGAACGACCCCTTCCCGGGGAGCCTCGAGCCAGGGGCGAAGAAGATCGCGGCAGGCTCATGCGCCGGGGGCTTGGGAGGAAGGACCCCGCGCAGTACGAAGGAAGAAACCATGGGACGCTTGACGAACATAGGGGCGGGCAGTGCTAACTCACCTCTCCTGTCGCCAGTAGGGATCCTATAGAACAAAGGCTCAGGAGGGAGGTGCTGAAAGAAAGACGAAAAATGGGCTCGATCGCTTACTCCTCAACGACGACTCATTTCCTCGACACCGGGGCCCATCGCGTCGAAGGACGACCGTCCTCGGGTGACCTCCTCTTTCGGCCGACATGAGGGACCTCGCGCGGAGGCCCAACAACTTGCGACCGAATCTTGGAGATGAGGACAACAACTTCCGCCGTCAGCCGATCGCCACCGCAGGCCCCGGCTTGACCCGGAGCAGGATTCGGGGAGGCGGGCGGCAAAACACCACTCGCCCTGGCCGCCAAAGGAGCAGCGTGACTGGAGCTCCCGAATTCTTGAACCCCACAGGTCGGGGCCCCTCGGGGGCACGTATCCCTCCCAGGGAGGAACCCCCATTCGTCGAAGAGCGGCATCTCCATGACCAGGGCTTCCGGGGGCTTGTACTTGTATAAAGGAAGGTTGTTCAGGGGAATCTTGTCGGGATCGCCGCCCGTCAGCCGGTGGAGGAGCTCGCGCAAGACGTCACAAGGATGTGGCAAAACTTGGATCCTCATTGGGTTCTGAGGTTCCCTGAAGGTCCACATGGGACGGGAGTGGCGCTGGAGGGGAGCAATCCGCTGATAGATAAACTCCCGCACCATCATCGCCATTGTCACCCCCGACCACTTCAACTCCTCCAGCCGAGTCAGGAGCGGCGTGAATCGAGAGTCGCTGAGCTCCCAGTGCATCCACCACTGATTCGGCGTTGCGATGGTCGATGGAGGTTAGAACAGAGCTCCTGCCTCGGCCGCTTTGACCAGTACTGACTACCGCCGGAACCCTTCCGCCCTGGGCAGGAGCGCGGTGTCGAGAACCCCTGGAGCTAATGCGTCGGCTGCCTTCAATGACAGGCACCCGGATCATTGCTATTTAGAAACCAGTTCAAGAGAAAAGAAGTGGCGAAGCAATGCCATGGAAGGGGTAACGCCAACAAAAGCCTCACACAAAAATGCAAAGGCCGAGAGGGAACAAAAGACCTGGGGTCAAGGTGGAGCGCACGTATCTGGTAATGCGAGAGCACTGCGACGAGGAAGCACGAGAATGGCGGCAGTACCCCAGCGAGAAGAGCATGGATGTGAAGGGGAATCACCGGGGCCGCCATCTCGCCTCGAGGCTATGATCCTGGCCAGATCCAGGTATCCCCCCACTCGTTGGAGCCGGCAACGACTACCATGCGAACCTTCTCTAACCCCTTGTAGTTCACTACCGTCGGTTGGCCCAGCGCGGGCTGAGGCACCGTCGGATTGATCGGATCCCGCGGACCCCCTTTTTTTACCTTTACAGGCATGGCGAGGAGGACGGAGGAAAAAAATGACACGGCGCAAGGCTCAGAGTGGGGAGCGGGGACCGAACAGGAGGAAGAACCGGCGGCGAAATTGATAGGAGGCGGAGGCGGCTTCAAGACGCGGGTTGGGAGGTTCTGCGCGGAGAAGACGGGTCCGCCGTTTAAAAGGTCTGGCCCGCAGGAATTTGTAGCCGCGACGCTTCAGGCCGCCCTCAAGGATTCGTCGATAAGCCTGCCCAAGTGCGCCTTGAGCCTGGGGGCTACTGTCGGCGAACTGGGAATAAGAGTACCCAGACCTGCTTGCGTGTGGACCAGGGCTGGCCCACTTCATCCATCAAGCACAATCCGGCACGGCACCACTCAAGGCAAGGTCCTCACATGGGGCCTAGCCTCGCGAGGAGAAACAACATCAAGACCCGCACGGGGCCTCATCTGGATCCCTCCGGAGCGGTGGAAATTCCGAGGCGAGACCCGGCCTCACGATTTAAGGATGACGCGGAGGAAGGACATGCGAGCAGCAGACAGCAGGGCAGAGCACCTTCCCCTTTAGTGAAAAGTGGGTTAGGATGAACCGGGGTTCCCAAGGCTTCTCGCAAAGGTTTCCTTTCTGGTGCAACAAGGCCATCGCCGCCCGCCAACAGGACATACGTCATCCCTGGACCCGTCCGTGCAGCGCTGACAGCCACTTTGCAGGTGAAGACTACTTTTGGAAAACGGAAGCATGTTCCCCTATCCCCCCTTGAAAATTTGCCGTTGTGGGATCCGTTCCCGCCGAAACGGTAAGGGAAGAGGACCGGGGCCGCCACCATATATATAGACATTAGGTTACTCATAGGGGGGAGCCATTCATTTCGCCCACCTGCACCACACAAAGGCCACCCATCCTCTGGAGACCCTCGAACACTGTACTAGTTCATCCACCAACCTCCACGAGAGGCAATCCACCAAAGCAGGAGGAGGGTATTACGCTTCTCAGCGGCCCGAACCTAGGTAAACTGTTGTGTTCTCTATCTTCCTCACCATCGAGTGAGTTCTCTGCCATCCCTAGCGAGTAGCAAGTTAGGTGAGGCGAGCCCGCGAGAGATCTTCGTACACGCCGCTGAGTTCGAATCCTAAGGGTTTTGCGGAGCCCGAATTCCGACAGCTACATCCCCTATCTTAATTAATGCAATTTCATAGGGTTCTCTGACCCTTCTTTTTTGACACACTTCCACCATACCAAAACCCCCTAATGTAGACACGTTTCTCCCTTATGCTTTTCCCTCGACCATTTTGGGATATTGACCAGACAACTCCAAACAGGATGGTGATTGCTACTCGCACCAGTACCTTCGGCCACCACATCACTGGCGAATCTAGCCAGCAGCCAGGAGCTGGTGGGTCTGCACAACACGGAGTTCACCAGGAGCAGCCGCAAGGTGACATTGCCCCACCGCCGCCTCCTTCGGAGAACCTTAATGTGGCTCAGTTCCTCCAGGCTCTTCGAGAGGAACTCCAAGCCAACAACGCCGCTATCCAGCAGATAGCTCAGGCCTTAGTAAACAACCCGCCGCAGGGCGGAAATGGCAATGGTCGCTCCACTCTGTCGGATTCATGAGGACTACGCCTCCAATATTCACTGAGACAACTCAGCCGCTGGATGCCGATGACTAGATCCACACCATTGAAGACCTCCTCGCACTGGTTAAGTGCACCAACGACCATGAAAAGGTTCTCTATGCCTCTCACTATCTCGGAGACACTGCCAGGGTTTGGTGGGACGGGTTCCAGATCATGCAAGGCGCGCAGGTTATCACTTGGGGTGCCTTCAAGGATGGGTGCCGCGCTGCTCACATTCCCCCGGGAATGATGACTATCAAGAAGCGGGAGTTCCGTGCACAGAAGCAAGGTAGCGACACAGTCCAGGAGTACCTACAAAAGTTTAACCTCTTGTCGAGGTATGCGCCTCATGATGTCAGCACTGAAGCCGGTAAGGTGAAACGCTTCATGGAAGGGCGTCAGCAGTCGTTGCAATATCAACTTGTTGTCTGTGACTGCCGGACCTTCTGTGATCTAGTGAATAAGGCTCTCATGCTCGAAGACAAGCATTGTGCTATGGATGATACTCGCAAACGCAAGCTGATGGGCAATGGTATTTCCAGCAACTAGAAGGCTCTTCCGTGGCAGACAACCCCAACAAGGCCTAACTATCAGCAAGAGCAGTAAAAGACTCCTGCACATCGCCCAAGCTTTCAGCCTCAACAGTATGCCAACCCCAAGCCGGCGTACAACCCGCCCAGCAACAGAAGGGGCAAGCCCAACAACCAGGGGAAGATCACTTGCTTTGGGTGTGGACAGCCTCGACACTACTCAGACAATGCCCCAACAAGAAGCCCGATGCACTGCGCCCCAATGCACCGAATCAAGGACAAGGTCATGGAGCACCAAACAAGAATCAGGCTTCCCACAACTAGCAATACCACAATGGGGGGCACGTGAACCACATATCCGTAGAGGAAGCCCAGGAAGACTGGACTTCATACTAGGTACGTTCCTCCTCAACTCTACTCCAGCAACAGAATTGTTTGATTGTGGTGCTTCACATTCTTTTGTCACCCAAAACTCTGCTACGAAGAGTGGTTTGAAACCTACATTCCTCAATGGTCAAATGGCGGTACAGACCCCAGGTGCATTATTAAGGACCAACATAGGATGTAGGGAAGTTGGGATCAGCATCAAGGGAGTAAACTTCGTAGCAGATCTCATCGTTCTTAAGTCACATGGCTTGGACGTGATCCCTCATATGGACTGGTTGGCCAAGCACGAGAGCATACTGGACCGTGCCAATAGGGATAACACCATGACCAATCACCAGGGAATCAAAGTCAAATATGTTCCCGAGCCTGCCTCCGCTCAAGTTCCTCAGGTTAACTGCCTTTCGGAAAATGAGTTGGACCAAGTGCCAGTGGTATGCGAATATCTGGATGTCTTTCCTGATGAGCTGCCTGGGATGCCTCCTAATTGAGACATCGAGTTTATCATTGAACTCATGCCCGAATCGAGGCCTATCTATAAGAAGGCCTATAGGATGGGATCCGAGTAATTGGCGGAGTTGAAGAAACAGCTAGCCGAGCAACTCGGGAAGGGACTCATTCGTCCTAGTGCCTCTCCTTGGGAATCACATGTTCTATTCGTGTCCAAGAAGGATGGGACTATCAGGCTCTGCGTTGATTACCGTTCCCTAAAAGAAGTCATGATAAATAACAAGTAACCACTCCCCAAGAGTGAAGACCTATTCGACCAATTGAATGGTGCCAAGGTATTCTCCGAGATCAAACTCAGATCTGGGTACTACCAACTAAAGATTCGGCCCAAAGACATACCAAAGACGACATTCGTTACTAGGTATAGCCTGTACGAGTGCACGGTCATGTCATTTGGGTTGACGAATGCCCCAACCTACTTCATGTCCCTCATTAACAAAGTCTTCATGGAATACCTGGTCAAGTTTTTCATTGTCTTCATTAACGACATACTCATATTCTCCAAATCCTAAGAAGAGCATGAGCAACACTTGAGGATGGTGTTGGAAAAACTTCGAGAGCGTCAACTTTATGCCAAATTCAGCAAGTGTGAATTTTAGCTACACGAAGTTGGATTTGGTTCATACCATGACGACAGATGGATTGGCAGTCGATCCCGACAAGATTACTATGGTAACAAACTCGGAGTTGCCAATCGATGTGAAGGAAGTAGAAGCTTCCCCAGACTCGCGGGATATTACCACAATCTCATGGAAGGATTCTCCCGCATCGCTCATACAATGACTTAGCTTCTGAAGAAGGGCAAAAAGTTCAAATGGACACCCGAGTGTGAAGAAAGCTTCCAGGAACTGAAGAAGAGATTAACCACCGCCCAGTGCTGGCCACTCTATATATCAACAAAGAGTTTGTGATATACTGCAATGCATCAAGAATCGGGCTCGGTGGCATTCTGATGCAAGACGACAGGGTCGTGGCTTATTTGTCGTGGCAACTACGCCCTCATGAAGAGAACTATGCCAGACATGACCTCGCGTTGGCGGACATACTTCATGCCTTCAAGACATGGCGACATTACCTTTTGGGGAAGTGATGCAAAATATACACTGACCACAAGAGTGTGAAATATATTTTTACCTAGAAGGAATTGAATATGAGGCAGCAAAGATGGTTGTAGTTGATTAAAGACTACGACCTCAACATTCAATACCATCCCAGTAAGGTCAACGTGTAGCAGACGCCTTGAGCTGAAAGGCTTGCACCTTGAATTCTATGATCAAGGAAAGGCTACCCTCTGTATATGAGGAGGTGGAAAGCTTCGGGTTGGAGCTAGTCGAATAAGGATTCCTAGCAAACCTCGAAGCCAAACCCATGCTGCTGAACGACATTAAAGAGGCCCAAAAGGGACACGAGAGCATCGAAATATTAAGAGGAACATCAAGGATGGCAAAGCCCAGGATTCTCAGTGGATGAACACGGAGTTGTGTGGTTTGGGAATCGCATATGCGTACCCAACAAGGCTGAACTCAAGAATCTCAACTTGGAAGAAGCCCACTACTCTCCATACTGAATTCACCCTGGTGGGACCAAGATCTATCAAGACCTGAGAGAAAGATTCTAGTGGCATGACATGAAGAGGGAAATAGCTTCATATGTCGCCAAATGCGACATATGCCAACGGGTCAAAGCTGAGCACCAGCGACCTGCTGGGATGCTACAACCTCTCCAGGTGCCTGAATGGAAGTGGGATAAAGTCGGTATGGACTTCATCACCGGTCTGCCTAAGTCAGGCAAGGGGCACGACTCCATATGGGTCATTGTGGACCATCGGACCAAGGTGGCCCACTTCATTCCTCTCAACACCAGTACGATGATAGCCAGCTGGCCAATCTGTACATCCATCGTATCGTGAGTCTTCATGGGTTCCCAAAGAGATTGTGTCCGACCGAGGCACGCAATTCACCTCAATATTGTGGAAGAAATTCCAAGAAGCTCTCGGAACCAAACTCTCATTCAACACCGCCTTCCACCCATAGACCGACGGGCAGATGGAACGAGTAAATCAGATACTTGAGGATATGCTCCGCGCTTGTGTCTTGGCACACGGAACCAAATGGGAAGACTGTCTGCCTTTCGCTAAGTTCGCTTACAACAACAACTATTAGTCCAGCCACCAGATGGCCCCATTGGAGGTATTGTACGGACGTAAGTGCCGCACTCCCCTCAACTAGTCCGATAATGGTGAAGGGCTGAATTTCTGGCGAGACATCCACCGTGAAGCTGAGTAGAAGGTGCAACTCGTCAGGGAGCACCTCAAGGCTGCCAAGTCGCGACAAAAGAGATACACGGATTCACACCATGGAGAAGTGGAACTCAACCCAGGAGATCACTTGTACGTCTGCGTCACGCCTCTCAAGGGAACCAAGCGTTTCCATGTCAAGGCAAAGCTTGCTCCAAGGTACATTGGACCTTTTAAGATCACCGCAAGGCATGGACAAGTTGCTTACAAGTTGGAGCTACCTCCAGAACTTTCGGGTATGCGCAATGTCTTCCACATGTCACAACTTTAGAAGTGCCTTCAAGCACCAAGCCATCCAGATCCATATAAGGACATCGATCATCAAGTTATTGACCTTCAGCCAGACCTCACTTATCGCGAGAGACCGATCGGCATTCTTGACGAAGCCGAGCGTTGTACGTGAAGCTGTACCATCAAATCTTCAAGGTCTAGTGGAGTAACCACACCGACGCAGAAGCAACATGGGAGCGCGAAGACTATCTTAGATCCGAGTTTCAGTACATGTTAGCACCTAGCTTAGGAATCTCGGTGACGAGGTTCTTGTAAGGGGGATAGGTCTGTCACACCCTATTTTCACATCACTTTGTTTGTGGTTTCTTTCTTTCAAAATTTGGTATAAATTAAAACTTTTTAAATAAATGTCATGACTGCCTTGATTGTCATTGTTTGTATGTGTGCTTCTGTAGATCTCTAAAAACGATTTTTATAAAATATTATTTCCATATAAATCCTTTTTAATTATTTTGGTAAAGCAAAACCTTGTTTTGGGGTAGCACTACAAGTCCCTGAATTTAAGGGCGTGCCTTGAACAAAATTATTATATTATGATTCTAATATTAATAAAATTCTTCAAAACCATACAATAATTATTTTTAAAGTAATTTTTATACTTTATTTATTTGTCCTCTTGTAAGGCCAGAAATGATATTTCTAGTTGAGAAATTATTTTTCTACCTTAAAAAAATCGGAGAAAATTTAGGAGTACTAAGAAGACATATATTTTCCATACATAAGAGTTTCAACCCCTAGTCATGTTCAAAATATTAGAGCAAACCTTTGAAAACCAATTCTGTATCTTTTGATCTTTTCAAATATTTCCAAAGGAAATATTCTCAATAAATTTCCAGAAAATTCTAGCTTGTCCCACATGCTATATTCAATGATCATGCCAAGCTTCACCTCCATCCAAGGTGATTTGATTAACCAAATAATTCACAAACCCTTTCTGTCCAGAATGAAGTTGGAGCAACTCTACATTGCCAAGATTGTCCATTTGGTCTCAAACTTTGGAGGAGTGCTCAGTACCCCAAATGAGGAGATCATGCCAAGATTTGGATTTATGGGAATTGACTTGCTCACATGTTTTCACAAGATTGAAGATCTGCCCATTTGTTGGTATTTTCATGTTTTGATTGTCAAACTTGTCCAACGGAGCTCAAAATTGGTAGAGCCTTCTAATTATATCCAAAACCAAATCATGTTAACTTTCAATGCATTTGGAGGAGGTTAACTCCCCCAAACATGCATTGATGGGGTTATAGTCCTAGGATAGGGTCATAGGCCTGCCCTGTAGGTCCTACCCAAGGACTACCCCTCACAAAGGACAAGGCCCTTAGTCAGCTCCGACTGAATTAAGGAGTCCCCATCATCCAGTCGGTAACAGGTCCTCGATCATCCAGTCGGAGACTAGCATTTGGAGGATATCAAGCTAACCGACTGGATACCACTCGGTACATCGTAACCCCCCTGGAGGGAAACGGTCGTACATTGCCAGGTGCATTTATTAGCATTTAGGGCGTACGTTACCTGTAACATACGCATTCAATCGCCACTACTCCACCCCTGTACGGGAATCGTTGTGGAGGGCAGCGCACTCTATATAAGCCACCCTCCCCCGCTGGTAGAGGGGTTGGCAACTCATTGTATTCCATATTTCCACTCGACAACAAGCTCCCTGAGCACTGAGACGTAGGGCTATTACCTCCACCGCAGAGGGGCCTGAACTCATACAACCTCGCCGTAGCTAAGGCTCTGCCCATCCTTTTCGTACCCTACACATCTACTGTCAGGCTTATACCGACGACAGTTGGCGCCCACCTTGGGGCAGGCGTCTAAGCGACTTCCGGCGAGTTTGCGACTACTTCCTTTCGTCATGTCGTCCGGTGGAGGTTCGTGCATGGGTCACCAGATCTTCTTCGGCGCTCTCTCCTTCATCATCGACGATTCGGCGTGGCTTCGGGATGCTCCTCTCGACGTCGAGGCGCTTCCCCGTCGTGGGGCTACGCACTTCCGTGCCAGCGCCCGCGGCATTCTTCTTCTCCAACAGTCGGCTCCGGTGTCGACCTGCACCGCCGTCACGCGCCGCAACAAGCGGTCTCGCCGTCTGCGGCTCCAGCGTTGGGTGCAAAACGCCCAGGCGCGCCAGAAAGCGTCGTCACAAGTGGCGGTTCTAGAGTCCGTTGTGGTTGCCCCGCTGCCCAGCACTCGGACTCGGTTCCGACCGAGTTTCCCTCCGAGTATGCGGGTCGCGGGCCCGCAACAGAAGTACACATGGCCAACTCCCATGAAGATCCCCGTCAAGCTGGCCGGAGCGAGCGCGAGGTCGGCGAAACGTCCGGCGCGCGCCGTCCACCTCGCCGTTCTGCCAGTCGGCACACTCGGCGGAGCAACGTAGAGTTGTTCCGCACACCCCTCCTCAACTTGGCTGCGGCTGCCAAGATAGCCGATTCCCTCCAGCCGACTGATTCAGAGGCTGGTAGAGGGATCGAGCAGATCCGAGCCCTGTTGCACACGGCGCAGCAGCACAATTCGGCGGTCTCCCAGTCGCACAACAGGATCCATAATAGTTATGTTCATGCGAATAAGCATCGGTCGGTTCACAGCCCTGGTTCCCATCAGCGGCATAGGGGAGGCAGCCGTTCCATGAATCACGAAGATCACCGTCGTTCACGCACCCCTCCGCGGGGTGGGCCCTATGGGTCCCGACATCATGATGATCGGCGTTCAGTCGGAGACACTTACGACCCAAGGCCCGACGCAAGAGGGCGTATCGCCCAGCGAAGGGTCGACTGGGGTCGAGCCCACCGCGATGGTCACGATATGGACCGTCCAAGTGGAAGCAGGACCATCGTGTCTGGTCCCGAGTGTTTTAGTCGAGCCATCCGCTCGGCTGACATCCCGCCCAACTTCCGATTGGCGATGGGAATCAACTAGTTTATAGGAGAGTCCAAGCCGGAAACATGGCTAGATGACTACCGAGTGGCAGTCCAGATCGGAGGAGGGGACGACCATGTCGCCATGAAGCACCTCCCTCTGATGCTCGATGGCTCTGCTCGAGCGTGGCTGAACCAGTTGGCCCCCTCAAGCATCTACAGCTGGGCAGATCTGGCCCGGGTGTTCATCAGGACCTTCGAAGGGACGTGCAAGCGCCCTGCTGGCCTCGTGGAGCTCCAACACTACGTCCAGAAGCAGAATGAGCCCCTGCGAGACTTCATCCAGCGTTGGACAACTCTCTACCACACGATGGAGAACGTCACCGAGCATCAAGCAGTCTGCGCCTTCAAGGTAGGCGTGCGGTACAGAGATCTATATCTGAAATTCGGCCGAACAGGCGACATCTCCATGAGCAATATGATGGAAATAGCGACGCGCTATGCTAATGGCGAAGAAGAAGACCGCATCCGAAGCGGCAAGCACAAAACAGTCGCTGATGGAGATGGAGGCAACACTCGGAAGCAGAAGTAGAAAACCCCGACTGCTCCGCAAGCAGAAGTCGCAGCCGTAACCAATGCCAAGTTCAAGGGCAAAGGGAAGGCTCAGTTCACCCCCAAGAAGAAGGGGAAGGCGTTGACACCCGTGGCGCACCCGCAGTCCAATGGACAAGCAGAGTGGGCAAACGGACATATTTTGCAAGGTTTGAAGCCCCGACTCATGCGAGAGATAGGACATGCCGCTGGCGCTTGGGTCACCGAGCTGCCTTCAGTGCTTTGGGGTCTTCGCACAACCCCGAACAGATCTACAGGGCGATCACCGTTCTTCCTCGTCTACGGAGCAGAAGCAGTCCTTCCGAGTGATTACTTCACAATGCTCCACGAGTCAAACTCTTCTCAGAAGCTGAAGCAGAACAAGCAAGGCAAGACGGAGTGGACCTTCTAGAGGAGGAGCGCGAGATGGCACTGACTCGCTCAACCATTTATCAACAAGATCTGCGGCGTTTTCACGCGCGACACGTCAGGAGTCGTATGTTCCAAGCAAGCGACCTGGTGCTCCCAGTGGATCAGCAAAGACCTCACAAGTTGGCTCCTGCCTGGGACGGACCCTTCATCATTTCAAAGGTGCTGAACAATGGAGCATACAGACTCTACAACGTCGACAGGGAGATAGACGAGCCGCGGGCATGGAACGGAGATCTCCTGAAGCGCTTCTACACGTGACCGTCGACTGAAGCAATGTAAAGAACAAGTATTGGTGAAATAATGTAAAGCAGATTGAGTTTTTTGCAGGTTCAAAGTTCTTCCGCGGTCGTAGACTCCGGTCTCAAAAAAAACTTAGCTGCGATCTAGAATCGCCTAAGTATGAACTTTCTCCGAGTGTGCACTTAACGTCACACTCGGGGACTTAGCTGCGATCCAGAATCGCTTAAGTATGAACTTTCTCTGAGTGTGCACTTAACGTCACACTCGGGGACTTAGCTGCGATCCAGAATCGCCTAAGTATGAACTTTCTCCGAGTGTGCACTTAACGTCTCACTCGGGGACTTAACTGCGATCCAGAATCGCCTAAGTATGAACTTTCTCTGAGTGTGCACTGAACGTCACACTCGGGGACTTACCTGCGATCCAGAATCGCCTAAGTATGAACTTTCTCCGAGTGTGCACTTAACGTCACACTCGGGGACTTAGCTGTGATCCAGAATCGCCTAAGTATGAACTTTCTCCGAGTGTGCATTTAACGTCACACTCGGGGACTTAGCTGCGATCCAGAATCGCCTAAGTATGAACTTTCTCCGAGTGAGCACTTAACGTCTCACTCGGGGACTTAGCTGCGATCCAGAATCGCCTATGTATGAACTTTCTCCGAGTGTGCACTTAACGTCACACTCGGGGACTTAGCTGCGATCCAGAATCGCCTAAGTATGAACTTTCTCCGAGTGTGCACTTAACGTCACACTCGGGGACTTAGCTGCGATGCAGAATCGCCTAAGTATGAACTTTCTCCGAGTGTGCACTTAACATCACACTCGGGGACTTAGCGGCGATCCAGAATCGCCTAAGTATGAACTTTCTCCGGGTGTGCTCTTAACGTCACACTCGGGGACTTAGCGGCGATCCAGAATCGCCTAAGTATGAAATTTCTCCGGGTGTGCTCTTAACGTCACACTCGGGGACTTAGCCGCGATCCAGAATCGCCTAAGTATGAACTTTCTCCGAGTGTGCACTTAACGTCACACTCGGGGACTTAGCTGCGATCCAGAGTCGCCTAAGTATGACCTTTCTCCGAGTGTGCACTTAATGTCTCACTCGGGGACTTAGCTGCGATCCAGAATCGCCTAAGTATGAACTTTCTCCAAGTGTGCACTTAACGTCACACTCGGGGACTTAGCTGCGATCCAGAATCGCCTAAGTATGAACTTTCTCCGAGTGTGCACTTAACGTCTCACTCGGGGACTTAGCTGCGATCCAGAATCGCCTAAGTATGAACTTTCTCCGAGTGTGCAGTTAACGTCACACTCAGGGACTTAGCTGTGATCCAGAATCGCCTAAGTACGAACTTTCTCCGAGTGTGCACTTAACGCCACACTCGAGGACTTAGCTGCGATCCAGAATCGCCTAAGTATGAACTTTCTCCGAGTGTGCACTTAACGTCCCACTCAGGGACTTAGCTGCGATCCAGATTCGCCTAAGTATGAACTTCCTCCGAGTGTGCACTTAGCGCCACACTCGAGGACTTAGCTGCGATCCAGAATCGCCTAAGTTTTCACTTCCTCCGAGTGTGCACTTCACGCCACACTCGGAGACTTAGGTGCGATCCAGAATCGCCTAAGTATGAACTTTGTCCGAGTGTGCACTTAACGTCACACTCGGGGACTTAGCTGCGATCCAGAATCGCCTAAGTATGAACTTTTTCCGAGTGTGCACTTAACGTCACACTCGGGGACTTAGCTGCGATCACGAATTGCCTAAGTATTAACTTTCTTCGAGTGTGCACTTAACGCCACACTCGGGGACTTAGATGCGATGCAGAATCGCCTAAGCACCCACATGCCTTCGACTGTGTCCTATAGGTACACTCGGGGTAAACAACTGACATCTACATGAGTTGCAGACCCGCATTGAAGCTCATGTGGATGTCAATACAACTGACAACTACATGAGTTGCAGACCCTCATTGAGGCTCACGTGGAGGTCAAAACAACTGACATCTACATGAGTTGCAGACCCTCATTGAGGCTCATATGGATGTCAAAACAACTGACAACTACATGAGTTGCAGACCCTCATTGAGGCTCATGTGGAGGTCATAACAACTGACAACTACATGAGTTGCAGACCCTCATTGAGGTTCATGTGGATGTCAAAACAACTGACAACTACATCAGTACCAACTCGCCCGGAGTGCGACCTGATAGTCGCACTCGACAACCTAGCGGCGATCCTACCGATCCACTCGGTGACAATACAGATCCAATCGGAAATTCCACGGACCCTCAATGAGGCTCATGCAGATGTCAAGACAACTGACATGTTCCGAATGTTTGCCTTTGGCTTCACCAAGAAACGCCAAACAAAAACTCGAGTCAAAATTGCAACAGAAGAGCAAAATATTCGATTCAAAGTTCAACCAAAGATAGTGCCTCGGTGTGGATCAAGCTTACCTACACCGAAACAAGAATGTGACGGCCAACAACAGTGGCCAAAGTTTCTTACAAATCAACACTCGACATACCGAGGATCAAGTTTTCTTACGCGTCGTCTGGAGTAGTGCCAGGACTGGAGGGCTCTACGAAGGTGTCCAGGTCGATTCCGTCGGCGACGCGGGTGGCACTTTCAAGGAAGGTTTCCATGAAGTCTTCGAATCGAAGTTTCTTCGTGTTGGCGACCTTCAACGCTTTCAGCTTCTCCTCGCGCACCTCCTTACAATGCACTCGGACCAAGGACAGAGCAACATCTGCACCACAACGAGCCGCCGATTTCTTCCATGACTGCACTCGGTTGGGGACCTCCTCCAGTCGACTCATCAAGTTCTCCATCTCCTGCCGCGACTCATCTTCCGGCCAAAGCTCCTTGTCGATCCGGCCGATGACTTCTCTCAGTCGACCGATGAAAGGACCAACTTTGCCCACACGAATGTGTGCTGCGAGCAGATCTCGATTGGCGTCCTCGCCGAGTGGAACGTTCTCACGAATCGACCGCTCCACATTAGCTGCTTCAGCTTCAGCGTCAATGCAAAAATCTGCAACAACAGGACAAGCAAACAATAAACGCCGAGTGTGGCGCACATACCACAACCACTCGGAAAAAGCAGGACTTACCAGCCAGACGCGTCATCATCTGCCGAGCCCAGTCACTGACGTATTTCTCCTGCGCTCTGCACCGTTTGTTCAGCACGTCCATTTGTCCCATCAGAGTAGTCCGTTGTTTCCCCATCTTCTCAACTTCCTCAGTCAGCACTTTGTTCGCTTCACGAGCCTCCTCCAACGACTTCTCTCGCTCCGCCAGAACCACCTTCATACCATCCATTGCAAGCAGTGCCGCATCCCGCTCACCAGCAAACTGAATCTTCTCCGCCCTCAGAGTCTCATATGTTGTTCCCATTTCACAAGTTTTTTGCCAGCCAGCACCAAGAGACAATCAGATAATTCAACAATAGAAGTCTAAGTTCTTCAGACCCCTGCCGACGCAAGCAGTCGACAGCGGTCTCGGGAACTACACCCAGTGGGTTCACTGAGAGTGACCCCACTGGCATGCAACTCAAGCAGGCCCGCCCTATTGAGATACACGTTACCACCCACGCCTACAAGGCTAATACTACCCGACCAGAGTACAAATTACTCTCGGGGACTCTTACAGTAAGTGCACTCCGAGTGCCACAACTGCTCGCAGTCGGTCATATTATTTACAGACCTGACCAAAGCAAAGACAATATGTATAAAGACAACTGCCGGTGCAAGCACTCGGCAGAAGTCTCGGGGACTACACCCACTGGGTTCACTCAGAGTGAACCCATTGGAAACAACAGATGCTATCCAAGAACACCCATCGGGTTACAAGAGAAAAGTAAATACTTACTAGCCCACTTACTCGGATATCATCCCGCAGCTCCAAGCTCCGCTGGTACAAGGATGCGACGGAGTCGTAGGCCCTCTTGGCTTCTCCAGCCATCAGCTCCGCCTGCACCATGGCTCCCTTGGCCGCTCCTACCTGCTCCTCCAGGAGACGCTGGATGTTGAACTCCACATTCGACGATCCTGGCATCGTCAGAAGTTCTTGAGGCATCCCAAGGTCCGCTCCAGTCGGCTCTTCAACCACCAGCGCCGGTTCAGTCGGCGGCAGTGCCTTAGTCGGCAGCACGTCGGCGGCGAGAACGGCAACAGGCGGAGCAGCCTCAAGAACAGGCTCCGCAGCTTGTTCAGCTCTCCCCTGATCACCCTCGTCCATGCGAATCGCCCCTGATAGACCGAATGGCGCGAGATCTCAGAAAAAGAAAGAGGCAGAACCTATGATGGAATTCGAGATGTGATAGTATAAAACACTCGGAGTAACTACAACGCACCTGGCTGGGACGAGACGACGTTGTCTGAGTCCATGGGGTCATCCTCCTGGCGCGCCAGAGAGGTCGCAGAAGTAGCGAATCTGTCGAGTGAAATCCATTCGACCAATAAACAGGAGTTCACTCGGATATCAGAAGAAATTAGAAGATCGATACACTTACGTGGAGGTGACGGGGACAGCGACCCTCATCCGCGGCAGAGCCTTCTGAGGTTTGGGCCCACTCGGTTTGGCCACCTTGGAAGACTGACCCGCAGGCTCAGCGGCAGCATCCCTAGCCCTCTTGGTGGTCCGAGCACTCAGGACCGCTGGGGCGGTGGGCGGAGCACTCGAAGATGCCGGAGGGACCGAGGGAACGGCAGGCTCATGTCGGCGCTTGGTCCGATGCTCTAATTGCGGAGGCGGCGAGTCCTGCTCTTCGTCTTCCTCCTCTTCCTCGCTAGTCTCTTCCTCCGACTACCCGCTGTTGGAGACATACTCAGCGCTCTCCACGCTGCCTTCCTCCTCCTCCTCGGTCGGGTTCCCGTTCGAGACAGGAGAGAACCAGTTGGTCCACTTCTGCGTGAAATACAGTCGGCGAAATCAAGCGACAAGAAGAGATTCAAGAAAGCGATAAAACTAAAACAGATACATGCACTCGACACATGGTACTCACCTGATTCGGAGGAGGATTGTCCGCGCTGAAAGCCCTCACTCGCCGAGACCCTCTGGGGTTCTCGCAGGCGCCTGTGATCTGGAGCACCCATGACGCCACCTTCTCCTCGGTCACGCTCAAGACGTTAGTCCGAGTGCAGTCCTCGGTCCCCGAGTAGTGCCACATGGCGTGGTCGCGAGCCTGCAGTGGTTGTATGCGCCGACCAAGGAAAGTTTCCAGCAAATCCATGCCGGTGACTCCCCTCCTGACGACGTCTATGAGTGTGTTGACCAAGGGCTGGATGTCGAGCTTCTCCGCCTTCGTGAGCGCGAGCTGCTTAGGTGTAGCGGGACGATCAAGGCTAAAAGGGGGCAACCCTGAAGAGGCGTTCGGACAGGCAACGTCTTGGCAGTAGAACCACGTCGACTGCCAGTTCCTGACCGACTCGCTCACCTGAAGAGCAGGATGACTACTCCCACTCTTTTTCTGGAAACCTAAACCTCCGCAGAGTTGGAGAAGATGCGTTTTATCATCCGACGGGCTGAGTCGTTTGATAGTCTGAGATCTAGCAGAGAATATATGTTTGAACAACCCCCAATGGGGGGGGCAGCCGATGAAACACTCGCACATAACGATGAAAGCAGAGAGATGGGCAATAGCATTCGGAGGAAAGTGGTGAAGTTGTGCCCCGAAGTGGTTCATGATGCCCTTAAAGAAAGGATGCGGGGGCGGGGAGAAACCTCGGTAGACATGGCTGAGCAGCAAGACGCGCTCCCCCTCCCGGGGTGCCGGCTCGACCTCGTTCTCAGCCGGCAGCCTCCAAGACTTGTGGACGATCATCCCGTCCTCCACCAGCTGCGGAAGATCCCCCTCCGTCACAGTAGAGGGGAGGAAGTCGCCTTGAATCCACCCCGCCGGCAACGACCGTTGCCGCCGCTGAGCAGGAGCCGCTGGCTTCCCCTTCTTCTTCCTTGCCTCCATCTTGCTGGTTTGACCCTTGGTCATGGCGGAAGTTGCGAGTTCGCGGAGAGAGAGGAGGAGTGGGGAAGTTAGGTGCGCTGGAGGAGGCGAGGAGGACGAAGCAATGGCAAAAGATCCGGCGGGCGTAACGAAAAACCCTTGCCGCCGGGATTTAAGTAAGGTTCCGACTGGGTCGCTGGCAGGTGGCCCCGAAACCTTATCCCCCGACCGGCCGCGGCGATATCAGTGGAGGATTTGAAGGCGCGAGAATCGAGGCGTCAGACGCTAATCGAGCGCGCTGGCGTCATCCCCGCTGAGCGCGCAGAAACCAAAATTTGAAGATCCCGGAAAATCCGCTGCTGTCAGTTGACGGGTCGCGTCAAGTGATACCCTAAATACACTCGGTTTCTGACAGTTTGTTCCACGGAGATTTCCACTCGGATCGTTGGTCAGAAAAGATAAAATGGATCGAGGCAAGCAACACCCAAGCCAATCCGCTCCAGTCGGATCCAAACTTCAAACATCGCTTCGTCGTTCCAACCCCAATACATTCGGGGACTAATGATGGGGTTATAGTCCTAGGGTAGGGTCATAGGCCTGCCCTGTAGGTCCTACCCAAGGACTACCCCTCACAAAGGACAAGGCCCTTAGTCAGCTCCGACTGAATTAAGGAGTCCCCATCATCCAGTCGGTAACAGGTCCTCGATCATCCTGTCGGAGACTAGCATTCGGAGGATATCAAGCTAACCGACTGGATACCACTCGGTACATCGTAACCCCCCTGGAGGGAAACGGTCGTACGTTTCCAGGTGAATTTATTAGCATTTAGATCGTACGTTACCTGTAACGTACGCATTCAATCGCCACTACTCCACCCCTGTACCGGAACCGTTGTGGAGGGCAGCGCACTCTATATAAGCCACCCTCCCCCGCTAGTAGAGGGGTTAGCAACTCATTGTATTCCATATTTCCACTCGACAACAAGCTCCCTGAGCACTGAGACGTAGGGATATTAACTCCACCGCAGAGGGGCCTGAACTCATACAACCTCGCCGTAGCTAAGGCTCTGCCCATCCTTTTCGTACCCTACACATCTACTGTCAGGCTTATACCCACGACATGCATCAAACACCTTCTGCAAGATTTGAAAATTAGCATCTGGCACCCTCCACACTTACTCCCTTCACTCCAAACTCATGACACAAACTGCATGTGCCTCTCCTCAACTGCACACGAAAGGACCACCATTAGTTCAATGAGAGGGAGCCCAAATCTCCATTTTAGCTCCTGAATTAAGGCTGACAACAGCACTTTACCTCTATCCCCTTGGCCAGCTTGATTCCTCTCGGTCCCTAGCATCCAAGGAGCATTTACCAAATCTACCAGACACCCCAGGCATAGCCAAGACGCGCCAAAGCGCGCCAGCATGCCGTGGCATGGGAAAGCTGCGCTCTGGAAGCGCTATAGGGCGCACCCAAGCGCAAGGGGGCAAGCGTCGGCCAGTTCCTGCCTCCTCTCGTGGCCACTCTTTAACCACACACTACTGGAATTGAGATATTTGCCATCTACCATGGCTTTGCCGTCTGCAGACGCATGGCAAAGATACACTTTGCCGTGAGTTGGCACAAAGCTGACGACAAAAGAGGTGGCTGGTGGCAAAGGTTCTATTTGCCGTCTGCCAGCAGACGGCAAAGTTCCAAAGGCGGATGACAAACTGTGGGCAGACGGCAAAGCCCCCCCAAACGGCCGAAACCCACCCCACCCACCCCACCCCTTTGCGGTCTGCTACCCGGCCTTTGCACACAGCAAAGGGGATGTTTCCCTAACGGCTCGCCCTGCCCCCGCCTGCTCCCCTAACTGCTCGCCCTACCCACCCTCTCACTCTCTCTCCGTGCCCAACCCCTCTCTCTCATCTCGCCCCTACCCACCCGTCGTCGCCGCCGCCGCCTGAGCTACTCTGGCCCACCACCCCGCCTCGGCGCGCCCCATCCATAGTCGCCCCTGACGCAACCCCCTCCTCCGCCTCGACGCGCCCCATCCACAGCCGCCCCTGCCGCACCTCCACCTCGGCGCGCCGCCTCCGCAGCCGCCCGTGTCGCACCTCCCTCGGTGCGCCCCCTCCACAGCTACCCCCGTCATCGACCCCCTCTCCTCCGCACCGGCCGTCGACCCCCTCTCCTCCACCGCCACCGCAACCGGCGTCCTGCCCCTGCCAGACGCTCCTGCCGGCCCCGACGCCACACTGGCCAGGCCCCCACCGCCCACTGCCCGTGCAAGTAACTTTTTTTCCTTTTTGGCTTTATTTCCTTTTTTTTCTTTTAAATTAGATAGTTATTTTATTTTCTATTTTTTCTGTTAAAATGGATAGTTAGTTTTTTATGTTTTTATGTCAAATTAGATAGTTATTTTATTAGGTAGAAATAGTAGATAGAAAAGAAAAAAATAGATAGAAAAAAAACTTAGAATAAAATAAGAGATTGTAAACTAGAAGAAAAAAGAAGAAGAAGAAGAAGAAGAAGAAGAGGAGAAAGAGAAAAGAAAGAAGAAGAAGAAGAGGAGGAGGAGGAGAAAAGAAGAAGAAGAAGAAGAAGAAGAATATGATCAAGAAGAATAAAAAGAGGAGAGAGGAGAAGAAGAAAGAAGAGGACCCCGACCCCCGACCCTCGACCCCCGACCCCCGACGCCAATGACACCCGACTACCGACCACCGACTCCCGACACCACAGACGCCCGACGCCCGATGCCTGACGCCACTGACAGCCGACTCCAGACCCTCGACCCTCGACCCTCGACGCCACTAACCCCCAACTCCCGACGCCACTGACCCTCAACTCCCGACGACACTAACGCTCGACCCCCGACCCCAACGCCACTCACCCATGACTCCCGACGCCACTGACCCTCGACCCCCGACCACCGACGCCCGACCATCGACGCCACTGAACCCCTACCCCCGAACCCCGACGCCACTGACCCCCAACCCCCCGACCCCCGACACCTCTTCGGCCTCTTGTTGACTGAAAAGCCCCAACCCCCAACGCCAGTGACCCTCGACCCCCGACGACACTGACCCCCGACCAGCGATGCAACTAACCCCCGACCCCCGACGCCACCGACACCACCGACCCTCCACGCCAATAAGCCCCGACCGCCAACACCTCTTCTACCTACTGTTGAACAAGAAGGTGCTTTTCAGCCTTCTAGAGGCCGACGGGGTCTTAGTTTTGTGAATTATGAGTTAGGTCACATATTTTCTGATTGTGTTAATTATAAAACATCATATTTGTGTTGATCGGGTGAATTTCAATGTGTAGTTGTTCGACGACCTCCACGTGCGTTGGACGAGCTCCGCCCCTGGGTTTGTTGGTGAGCACAAATGACTTCTCCTCCTACCCCCTTTATTTGCTCTGTTCCGATCTTCTTGCCAATGAAACTTGTTAGCTATAGGTTTCTTCAATCATGAGTATGCGTGACCGGTATGCGTCTCTCGTTCGAAAGGGCGACATCTATAAATATGCATGTCTCCCGTATGCTGTGCTCCGGATACGATGCTGAATTTCGTCAGTGCCTCCCTGTTGTTCTCCGGGTACATATCCTCTCTGCTTATTTCCGAGACGTGTATCAGAAGAACAGTGGGGAGGTGCTATTGAAATTCTGCATCGCATCTGGAGCAGAGCATGGGAAAACGAACCCAATCTACACATACTCGGGTGGGATTAGGACCTATCTTTACCTATTAGCGTGTAGGTTGCATGGATGTAATAAAACTGACAAACTTGCTTAGGGGATGAATATAGATGATGAGTTATATATTTATTTCTTGTGCGTCCATAGGTAGCTAGGCAACATGAGTGATCGTGCTTGGATGTACACTTGTCACCATAGTCAGAAAGACATGACCCATGAATTGTTAACAAAAACCACGGGGTTTGCGAGAGCTGCATTTGCAAATGGCCAGCAAAAAACATGGTGCCCCTGTCCCAACTGCGACAACTGGAAAAAGAAGACAGAGTCTGAAATGGGAAAACACCTGCAGAAGTGGGGTTTTACGCCTCATTATATGTTGTGGACTTTTCATGGTGAGTCTGACCAATGTGCCAGAGCTGAGGTGATTCGTCGTCGCACCCACGAGCATGATACCGGGATTGAAGACATGGTGCAAGACTTTGATGATGCTCGGGATTCGGACGATGAGATGGAGGAATCTGCAAAGGCCTGCTATGAAATGTTGGGGTCTTCAAAACGTCCTCTCCACGAGCAGACTGAGCTTTGTCAGTTGGACGCCATCGGGCAAGTAATGGCTCTGAAGGTTCAATTCAACCTAGGAAGAGAATGCTACGACGCAATAATGACGATATTTGGCCGCTTTCTACCCAAAGGCCATGTACTGCCTGGAAACCTGTAGCAGTCAGAGAAAAATCCTCCGTGTACTTAAGATGCCCTGTGAGAAGACACACGCCTGCGAGAATGGATGTGCCTTATTTAGGCTTGAGTATGCGGCCTTTAACTATTGCCCCATTTGCAATTCTTCCAGGTATATTGTGGTAGACAACGGTATAGGTGGGAAGAATCAGACCAAAATCCCCATTAGTGTTCTTCGGTATATGCCAATCGTACCAAGACTTCAACGTCTTTTCATGGTCGAAGAGACGACCAAACAGATGACATGGCACCAATTGGGCAAAAGAACCGAACTAGATGCGGATGGGATCAAGATGCTGGTACACAGTTCAGATGGTTTTGCGTGGAGGCACTTAGATGCATTACATGACGGTGAATCGGAAGATCCAAGGCATCCTAGAGTTGCCATCAGCATGGATGGGTTCAATGTGTATGGTATGATGGGAGCACAATACAACTGTTGGCCTATATTTGTCATTCCACTCAATCTCCCACCCGGAGAGATTATGAAAATAAAGAATATTTTCTTGACGTTGATAATTCCAAGGCCCAACTATCCGGGGAAGAATATGAATGTGTACATGCAGCCGCTTAAGGATGAGGTGCAAGAAGCCTGGGATAATGGGATCAAGACCTACGACGCCGCTACCAAAACAAATTTCAAAATGCATGTGTGGTACATGTACTGGACGCATGATTATCCGAAGTTTGCGCTATTCGCTGGTTGGTATGTGCATGGAAGGTTCTCGTGCACCACATGCAAGGAAGCTCTTCAGTTCCGTTGGCTGCAGGCTGGTCGCAAATTTTCTTGCTTCGGCATGCATATACAATTCCTGGATCCTGACCATAAGTTCAGAAAAGACAAGAAGAATTTCATCAAAGGTAGAGTTGTCAAAAACACTGCACCACCTGTGTTTACAGGCCAACAGACCCTTGATGAGTTAAATGCTCTCAAGCCTGATCCCTTGCGTCCAGGGTACTTCAAAGGGTATAATAGAGAACACGCCTGGACTCACAAGTCATGCTTATGGGATATGCCTTATTTCAAAGACCTCCTTTGCCCACGCAACATCGACATGATGCACACTGAAAAGAATATTGCGGAGGCCATTTTTCGTACATTGTTTGGCATAGAGGGGAAGTCAAAAGTTAATTGTAAGGCTAGAATCGACCTGGAGGCTCTATGTGATAGACCGTTACAAAACTTGCAACAATGGAAAGGAATGGAAAGCATAGCGAAGCCATGAGGGAAATGCTATTGTGGGTGAAAATGCGGTTGATGTTCCCCGATGGGTATGCTGCAAATCTAAAGAGGGGAGCGAGTCTTGAGAAATTGAAAATATTTTGTCTCAAGAATCATGATTGGCACATATGGATTGAGGAGGTAATGCTGGTTATGTTGCGTGGCATTATCCCTGAGGATGAATGGCTAGTACTGGCAGGGCTGAGCTATTTCTTCCGTTCTCTTTGTGTGAAAGAATTATCGTGTGGCGTGCTAGATGAAATGGAAGAGTTGGCGGCGGAGTTGATCTGCAAATTAGAAATGATCTTTCCACTGGGCTTCTTTAATTCAATGCAGCATTTGATTTTGCATCTCCCGACCGAGGCAATATTGGGGGGCCCGTTCAAAATCGATGGTGCTACTCAACTGAGAGGATGTAGAAGACGCTTTGAGTTAAGTGTAAAAATAAACGAAGAATTGAAGCATCCATGGCCGAGGCATTCATTACTGAGGAGGTGGCAAACTTCGTGACAACACACTACGAAGCCAAAAATCATCATGATGGCGATCCAAAAAAAGGTCGATCCAACGTCATCCTATTCAAAGGGAAGCTCACACAATCCGGTGCTTCGAAAGGGAAATCGTTGGATGTCGAAGAATGGCGGACCATTTCATTGTATATCTTCACCAACCTAACAGAAGTACGGCCGTACATCGAGTAAGTTCTCGGTAAATTATTGTTCCGCAACTTCTAATTCCTTTCAACTACTCTTATTCTCGGATATTTGATATAGTCGATACATCGCCGAATTCTCGGATGGAGCGGTCATCGAAAAGGATTCCGTCGAAGAGTATGAGCTTCTCGCAAAGCATGGAGGCGACTATCCTGGTTTCATCTCCTGCTTCAAACAAAGGCTAATTAATTACCATTAATGGGCCATTTGATTTCTTGGTCTAATTTGCGGCTAATGCATCCATTCTTTTGTATTAAACTTGTAAAGTGATGCAAAGTCTATGGACGCCGAGTTGAGACAAGTCCCTAATGGTTTTGACTATAAGGTTCGTTCATTTGACAAATACAACATCGACGGGTATCACTTTTGTACCTTTGGCAAAGAGCTATCTATGCCCGACCTAAAGACTACAAATTGTTTTGTCTCTGCTATCGACGAAGGAGGCACCGAGTATTATGGAAGAGTTAAAGAAATTTATGCGCCCCCGCATCGTCCGTCGCATTGTCCTTCCATGGGCTCCTACCTCATTCTGCATTGTGCGCCTGCACGAGGGAGACGAGGCAGCAGCACCCAACATTGCCTCGCAAGGCCTGCAGCTGCCGCCAGCCTAGCTCTCCCCACAACTAGCACAGCCTCGCCCAACCAACCGCGCCCTCGTGGGCCAAGCCGCCGACCCCGGCCCAGCTTCAACCGAAGCCTGAGCGCCTCCACATAGACCGACCTGTGGCCCAAGGTGAGCGATGCCTTGCTATTATTCTCCATGCGCGTTATATGCTATCCTGTACTCATCTTTGTTTCGGGAACTATTGCACTTTCGGCCCATGAATGTTTTGTCAGCGTTTGTCATTTTAGCTAATTCTCGGGGATATTCTTTTAATTATAGAAAAATGCATGTTTTAAAAATGTTAATAATGAATTAACCATGTATCAAATTAAAATAATTTATATTTGTAAAATGTTGAGAATTTTATGTAGATTAATAATTTGCAACTTTCACACATGATAAAAATGTTTAACTTGTTGTTCTCATTTAATTTGCATTAATGCCATGTTAAAATGATTTATTGTGTAACTAAACAACCGTAGCTCCTATTAAAATGTTTCATATATGGAACTTGACTATAAAAAAGTGTAGAATAACATGATAGACTTTATTTGTTGTTTAACAACTCTAAAATTGTGTTATATGCAGAACAGTACCGAAATATTAATTTGGATATGAGGACTTTCCGGAATTGTTATTCATTGATCCAACCTCATTTAAACCTGTCTAGAATTTCATGTAGTTCCATAATATTTTGTTGCATCCATGCTTTAACTTGTTTGTTTTGTTGTTTGCATGAATTTTGCATCCATGCCATATTATCTTGTGTCGGTCATATGTTTTAGACCGTAACTCTGTTTTAGATGATCCATATATGTAAATCGATTGCAATGACATATAAATCACATGGTCCACTTTATTTTTCTGGTTAATCAATATATAACATGATTAGTTCCGATGTGGCCGAATTTCTAAATTAACTTGTGGGGTCGTTTAGGAAATACTATAAGTTGTTTCTGACCTAATTTAATATGCCTAGATAGGTAGTTTATTTATGCTTCACCTCTTGCCATGTTTAATAAACATTTAAACTTGTCGGGTAAATAAACGAGAGTGAACTAAATGATTCGAATTTGGATTTTCGTCAATATGCAACTCCACTACTGCAATCCAAAAATTTGTCGTCTGCCATGCCTTTGGCGTCCGCTGACACATGGCAAAGATCCTCTTTGCCATTAGCTGACACAAAGCTGACCACAAACAGACGGCTGATGGCAAAGGTGTTGTTTGCGGTCAGCCTGGCCTTTGCCGTTTGCCAGCAGACGGCAAAGGCACCAAAGGCGGACGACAAAGGAGAGGAAGACGGCAAAGGGGGCGCCACCCTAACGGCCGAAGCCCACCCCACCCCACCCACCCCTTTGTCGCTTGCCTTTGAGCCTTTGCAGACGACAAAGGGGACGCCACCCTAATGACACTCAACCCCACCCCCGCTCCCCAAACGGCACTCAGCCCACCCCTCTCTATCTCTCTCTCTCTCACGCGCCCTACCCACCCCACCGCCACCGCCACCACCACCGGAGCCGCTCCGGCCCACCACCGCCACCCTTGGTCGGAGCTCGCCCTCCCCTCCTCCTCGCGCTCCTCCTCCCTGCGTCGTCGGAGCTCGCCCTCCCCACCTCCCCATGCCGCCGGAGCTCGCCCTCCACCACCACCGGCCCGGTCCCCCACCACATCGACCGCCCCACCGCCCGGCTTCCTCTGCCATCCTCTCCGGTTCAAGCTAGGTGAGTTTGTTTTTTGTTATTTGATTAGATTAAGGTAGTTGATTTAGTTAAATAGTAGATTTAGTTAAATAGTAGATTTAGTCCTAGGTTTAGTTAATTAGTGCTAGGTTTTTTGTAATTCATTAATTTAGAGGTAGATTATGTTTTGTTAATTAGTGGTAGATTCTTTTTTAGTTAATGATTGGTAGATTCCGTTTTTGTTATTTTTTTGCTGTTTAGTTCTATATATGTTTAGCGATAGGTGTAGTGCTAGGTTTAGTTACATAGTGATAATTGAAATAAGTAGAAAAAAGATGAAGAATAAAAGAAGAATAAGTAGATAAGGGAAGAAAAATAAGAAGAAGAAGAAGAGGAGGAGGAGGAGAAAAAAATAAGAACAAGAAAAGGAGGAGAGAGTAGAAGAATAAAGAAGAGGAAAAAGGAAAAGAAGGAAGAAGAAGAAGAAGAAGAAGAAGAAGAGGAAAAAGGAAAATAAGGAAGAAGAAGAACAAGAAAAAGAAGAAGAAGAAGAAGAAGAAGAAGAAGAAGAAGAAGAAGAAAAGGAAGGAAGGAAGAAGAAGAAGAAGAAAAGGAAGAAGAGGGAAAAAAGAAGATGAAGGAAAAGAAAATGACACCCTAACACCCCGACACGATGCCCTCAAACCCCGACACGACGCCCCGACACGACATCCTGACGACACCCCGGCAGAAAACTCCACGCAGTTCTTAATACGCTGCCCCCGACGCCACTGACCCCTAACCCCTAACCCCCGAAACCTCTTCGGCCTCTTGTTGACCGAAAAGGCACCCGACCTGTGACAGCCCGATGCCGACGTTACAGAAGATTCCCCCTTCTTTCTGTTTTCGTCGTGTGTCTATTTTTATTTGTCGCATCATCATCGCATCATGCACATCATCAGCATTGCATCGGCGTCTTCGTTGCTGCCAGTTTTCAAAACGTGCATCCGTTGTTAGTTGCCGGTTATCGTCGTTGTTCGTTCCGAGCCTGACCGCACTCGCACGCGCCCGCGACACCGTCGTAACCCTGTTTTTAAAGCGTGTATAATACTTTCTCCAATTGAGCTGGAATTTGTCGTGCGATATTATTTATATATAGCTAGGCCGCCTGTCGAGTTTCGTCGCTTTCGGAGACCGTCTGGTACCGGAACGGTCGTCTGTAGCGGCACCGTATTCGGTCTACCGTCGGACGTCTGTCGGTGTTTTAGAAATCGTTGCCGCGCCGCCCGTTCTCCCTCTCGTCTCCGGATATCCCCTCTACACGGCCGCGTACCCATACCCGCGTTCGGACTCGTCCAAATGCGACCCCACGGTTGGATCCGGAACGCGATTCCTGTTAACCGAGCCCCTCTTTTCTCTATAAATACCCGCCTCCATCATATTTTTTGGACAGCCCCGTCCTCCACCTCGAGATCCGTGCAAAACCTAACCCAACCGCCGCCAACCCACCTCCTCTCTCCTCCCTGGCACCGCCGGCCCGCCAGGACCATATCGGGCCTGGCCGAGCCCATCCGGCGCGCCGCCGCCCAACCGCCGCCTCCCGTGCTCCCGTGCGCCCCGCGCCTCCTGCCGGCAGCCCCACCGCCGCCACCGGAGCACCTCGCCCCCCTGCCTACTCGTCGTGCCCGTCGCCCCCACAGGAGTTTCCCTGCCGGCCGAGCCCGTGGCTGCCCCGCCAGCAACCGCCGGCCTTGCTGCCTGTGCCCTGTCGGCGGCCAGATCCGGCGAGGTCCGGCCAGATCCAGCCGGATCCGCCCCCTCCCGACCGCCTCTGCCCTGTAGCCGGCGCCCTCCAACGGCTCCTGGTCGGCGCGCCATGCCCTCGTGCGCACGGCCAGTGGAGGACGACGAGGTCCTGTGCCTCGCCCTCCCGTGGCACGTGGGCCGGCCTCCCACGCGGCCTCGCACGACCCACCTCGTCCAGACCGACCCCAGGCCCACCTCGAGCCGGCCCAAGTGGCCTTGCCCAGGTGAGAACTCCCTGTTGAGTCCCTCTATTCCTCGCCCCAGACGTGTGAATGCCATGTTGCACCCCAGTTCGGCCCATTAGGCAATTTAGGATGTTTTAGGAATTAAAATTCCAGAAAAATTGTTAGATTTTAAAATGACCGTAGTTTCTAAACTGTATATCGGATCGCGACGAGTAGCATATGTATCTGGTGTAAATTTTCGCGTAGAATCCGATTTTATAACTTGCATAACTATTTGAGGTCATTTAGCGTGCCGTATGCCTAGAAACACGTGCTGTCCTATTATGTTTCCGGCCCGTATAATTTCTCGTGCGTGTCCGGACTGCCCGTATACCGTAGATTAAATGCCCAAGTTTTAGGAACCTATTTTCCATGTATTTTAGAGCGTTCGTTGGTATTTTTGCGCGTAGGGATTTGCCGGTAGTTTATTTTCCCGTGTATAGGTTATTTTCTCGCATTTTCGTGTGGCATTATTTTGTTGCGCAACCCCACATATTTTATATGTTTTCGGGGTAGAAAAATCCATTGGATTTTTCTGTGAAGTTAGTTTTAGCTTTTGAGCAAATTAGTTCATGCGATATTTTGCCATGTTGCCCTTTTGTTTAATTCGTAGATTTTATTCCGTGCTTCGTTTGAAGGAGTTGTCAACTAGGGAGTTGTTCTTGGGTGTTAGGAGTAGCCCCTGGTATTTCTGGTTGTAATAGAAATGCATGTTTAGGTGTGGTTTGATTGTTCTCAAGTTGCTAGAAATAGTGCTGATTTGGACGTGCTGAAATAATTCTAAGTCTGGAATCTGTTATATTTTGTTGCTGTCTTGTCTTGCTTGCATCTTGTGATCTGTAGCTCTTTTGAGGTTGGTCCAATGGAGTTAGTTGTACCCCTTGTGTTTCTCTAGCATGCTGTAAATTTTCATGCCATTTGGAGTCCTGTAGCTATAGATTTTTCTGCTGTCAATATTGCTTCAGATAAAAAACTGCACTCTCATGAGGTGTAATTTTCACTAAGTCTGAAATACTGCGTGAAATGTCATTTTGTGTCTTCTTTGCCTAGTGCTCTTTGCTACCATGCTAGTTGTTGTTAGTTGTTTGTAGTAGTGCGTCTTGCCCTCTTTCATGCCATGCCTTGCTTGAGTTTATCGGAGTTGTGTAGCTCGTAGTTGTGGGGTGTAGAATATGCTATGTGGCTGATTTTGGCAGATTGTAGTGTTTTATTGTTTTTCTTGTAGTTGTTGAACCGTAGCTCCGATTTGATCGTGTCCTACATGAAACTTGCTTAGAATCTCGTGTAGTTTCATTTTATTTTGCTGGTTGTATGATTTGAAGTGCTCGTGACCGCCGTTGCACACATATTGCATTCATGCTATCATATCTTGCGGTGCTTGTATCTTTTGATCCGTAGCTCGGTTGGAGCTGTTCTTTATGTGTAGATTGCTTGAAATGACGCGTAGAATCACGTGAACATATTTTTTTGCTGTTTAACAACTAATTGAAGGTGTTAATTCAGATCTGGACAGTATTGTAAATTAACATGTGAGGTCAACTCGGAGGTGCTATGTGTCATTTCCGACCACATTTAAAATGCGTAGATAGTTAGTTTAATTATGCTTCACCTCTTGCCATGTTTAACCACATTTAATATTGCCGTGTACCTAATCGGGATAGGACTAAATAATAAACGTGGAGTTTCGTCAATATGCAACTCGTTGCATATTGAACTCCACTTAATGTGTAGTGTTTGATTGTGTGAATTGTCATGCCGTGACTTGCATGTATTAGGCTGCTCATGCATCATTTGTATTGTGCATCGTGTGGTGAATTCCATGTGTTGATTTGTGTTTCTGGTTTGCTTCGTCTCAATAGAGTTCCACAAGCGTGTCGGATTGTGAGGATCCGTTCGACTACGTCGGTTCTTCTGCTTCACGGAGTCATTCTTCTTCCAAGCGGGATCTCAGGCAAGATGACCATTTCCCCAGATACCATTACTATCATTGCCATGCTAGTTTTATCGCTTCTACCGTTTATGTCTCGTTGCCTACCACATGTTAAATATCAGCCTCTCAACAATGCCATGAAACCTTCAACCTGTTCAACCTAGCAAACCACTGATTGGCTAGGTTACCGCTTGCTTAACCCTGTGTTAGCGTTGCTAGTTGCAGGTGCAGTTGCTTCCATGTGTTAACATGGGTTCCTTGTTATATCACCCTATCAATGTTATTTAATTCAATGCACCTATATACTTGGTAAAAGGTGGAAGCTCGGCCTTTCTAGCCTGGTGTTTTGTTCCACCTTTGCCCCCTTAGTTTTCGGCTACCCGTGTTATGTTCCATAATTGAGCGCGCCTAACACGATCGGGGTTGTTATCGGGACCCCCTTGATAATTCGTTTTAGATTAAAACTGGTCTCGCAAAGCCCAACTTTGGTACTACATTTGCCTAATAACCTAATAATAATGCATAGGAACCCGCCGTCACCCGCGGACTATTTTAATCAACCCCCGGGCCAGTGCTCCTCATGAGTGTTGGTCCAAAACAGAGCAGCTTATTATCGCTACCCGGGGCAACTCGGCGTTTGGCGAGGTAACCATCGCTCATCCGTCGTGTCCTGAGAACGAGGTACGCGACTCCTATCGGGATCGTCGACACGTCGGGCGGCCTTGCTGGATTTGTTTTACCTTTGACGAGATATCTTGTGCATCGGGATTCCGGTGATGCTTTGGGTATTCTCAGAGTTGAGGTTTTCCACTAGGGAATCCGACGAGATCGCGAGCTTCGTGATTGAGGATTTCTATGCGGCTTGTGGTAATTTGTGATGGACTAGTTGGAGCACCCCTGCAGGGTTAAATCTTTTCGAAAAGCCGTGCCCGCGGTTATGTGGCAACGTGGAAACTTTGTTTAACACTGGTCCTAGATAACTTGAAGTTAATTAATTAAAAACATGCCTACTGTGTGCGTAACCGTGACTATCTCTTTCGTGAGTTCCTTCTCCGATCGAGGACACGGTGGGGTTATGTGTGACGTAGGTAGGTGTTCTGGATCATTCATTTGATCAACATTAGTTCACGTCCGCTATGCGTAGATCTTCCCCCTCTTATTTCTGGTACTTGTAAGTTTAGCCACCAAATATATGCTTAGCCGCTGCTGCAACCTCACCAATTAACCATGCCTCACCCATTAAGATTTGCTAGTCTTGATACCTTTGGAAATGAGATTGTTGAGTCCCCTGTGGCTCACAGATTACTACAACACCAGTTGCAGGTACAGGTAAAGTTTATTTGACGCGAGCGCGTTGATTGTTCATTTGGAGTTGCTTCTTCTTCTTCTTCTTCATCAATCTAGGATGGGTTCCAGGCGGGCAGCGTGGGATAGCAAGGACGGACGTCGTTCTTCTTTTGTCGTTTATTTTCGTCCGTAGTCGGACCCTGCTCTTACTCTTGATGATTATGTAATGTACTGATGTGACTCTGATGTAGCTTGTGGCGAGTGTAAGCCAATTCTTTATATATCTCTTCTTTTCAGTACATGTACTTGTAACGATATCCATTCTTGCGACACGACGAGATGCGCTTCTATCCCTGACGAGGCCCCCGTGCCAAATTGAGGATAGGGTCGCATCTTGGGCGTGACACGACCCCCGACCCCACCCGCCATTGACCCTCAACTCCCGCTGACACTGACCCCCGACCACCGACGCCACTATCCCCTGACCCCCGACGCCACCGACACCCGACACCATCGACCCTTGACGACACTGACTCCCGACGCCACTGACCCTCGACCCCCGACGACACTGACCCCTGGCCATTTGTGCATTTGTTGGTGAACACAAATGACTTCTCCTCCAACCCCCTTAATTTGCTATGTTTCGGTCTTCGTGCCGATGAAACTTGCTAGCTATAGGTTTCTTCAATCATCAGTATGCGTGACCAGTATGCGTCTCCCATTCGAAAGGGCGGCATCTATAAACTTGCATGTCTTTGCATATTTATAACCACCATCCTTTCGAATTGTCCAATGTTATCCATGGACAGCCCGAGTATGTGTAGATTGGGTTCGCTTTCCCGTATGCTCTGCGCCGGATCCGATCCGGAATTTCGTCAGTGCCTCCCTGTTGTTCTTCAGGTACACATCCTCTCTGCTTATTGTCGAGACATGTATCAGGAGAACAGCGGGGAGGTGCTGCCAAACTTCTGTGTCGGATCTGGAGCAAAGCATGGGAAAATGAACCCAATATACACATACTCGGGTGGGATTCAGACCTATCTTTACCTATTAGCGTGTAGGTTGCATGGACGTAATAAAACTGACAAACTTGATTAGCGGATGAATATAGATGATGAATTATATATATATATATATTTGTGGTCTGCCCATAGGTAGCTAGGAAAGATGAGTGATCGTGCTTGGATGTACACTGGTCACCCTAGGCAGAAAGACATGACCAATGAATGGTTAATAAAAACCAGGGGGTTTGTGAGAGCGGCATTTGAAAATGGCCAGCAAAAAACATGGTGCCCCTGTCCCAACTGTGACAACTGGAAAAAGCAGACAGAGCTTGAAATGGGTAAACACCTGCAGAAGTGGGGTTTTACGCCTAATTATATGGTGTGGACTTTTCATGGTTAGTCTGACCAACGTGCCAGAGTTGAGGTGATTCTTCATTGCACCGACGAGCATGGTACCGGGATTGAAGACATGGTGCAAGACTTTGATTATGCTCAGGATTCGGGCGATGAGAGGAAGGAATCTACAAAGGCCTTCTATGAAATGTTGGAGTCTTCAAAATGTCCTCTCCACGTGCACACTGAGCTTTGTCAGTTGGATGCCATCTCGCAAGTAATGGCTCTGAAGGCTCAATTCAGCCTAGGCAGAGAATGCGGCGACACGATGATGATAATATTTGGACGCTTTCTACCCAAAGGCAATGTACTGCCTGCAAACCTGTACCAGTCAGAGAAAATCCTCCATGTACTTAAGATACCCTATGAGAAGATACATGTATGTGAGAATGGATGTGCCTTATTTAGGCTTGAGTATGCGGCCTTGAACTATTTCCCCATTTGCAATTCTTCCAAGTATATTGTGGTAGACAACGGTATGGGTGAGAAGATTCAGACCAAAATCCCCGTTAATATTCTTCGGTATCTGCCAATCGTACCAAGACTTCAACGTCTTTTCATGGTCGAAGAGACGGACAAATAGATGACATGGCACAAATTGGGCAAAAGAACCAAACTAGATGCGTATGGGAACAAGATGTTGTTACACACTTTAGATACTTTTGCGCGGAAGCACTTCGATGCATTACATAAGGATAATGTGTATGGTATGACAGCAGCACAATACAGTTGTTGGCCTATATTTGTCATTCCACTTAATCTCCCCCCGGAGAGATTATGAAAAGAAAGAACATTTTCCTGACGTTGATAATTCCAGGGCCCAACTATCTGGGGAAGAATATGAATGTGTACATGCAGCCGCTTAAGGATGAATGGAAAGAAGCCTGTGATAACGGGATCAAGACATATGACGCTGCTACCAAAAAAAACTTCAAAATGCATGTGTGGTACATGTACTCGACGCATTACTATCTCGCGTATGCGCTATTCGTTGGCTGGTGTGTGCATGGAAGGTTCCCGTGCACCACATGCACGGCAGCTCTTCAGCTCTGTTGGATGCTGGCGGGTCGCAAGATTTCTTGCTTCGATGTGCATAGACAATTCCTGGATCCTGACCATAAGTTCAGAAAACAAAATAAGAATCTCATCAAAGGTAGAGTTGTCAAAAACACTTCACCAACTGCTTTGACAGGCCAACATACACTTGATCAGTTAAAGGCTCTCGAGCCTGATCCTTTGCGTCCAGGGTATTTCAAATGGTGTAATACGGAACATGCCTGGGCTCACAAGTCGTGCTTATGGGATCTGCCTTACTTCAAAGACCTCATTTGCCCATACAACATCGGCGTGATGCACACAAAAAAGAATATTGCGGAGGCCATTTTTGGTACATCGTTCGGCATAGAGGGGAAGTCAAAGGGTAATCCTAAAGCTAGAATCGACCAGGAGGCTCTATGTTATAGACCATTAAAAAACTTGCGACTACGGAAAGGAAAGCAAAGCGTAGCGAAGCCAAAGGCATGGTTCAATCTTGAAAGGCCAACTATGAGGGAAATGCTATTGTATGAGAAAATGCAGTTTATGTTCCCCGATGGGTATGCTGTGAATCTAAAGAGGGGAGCGAGTCTTGAGAAATTGAAAATGTTTGGTCTCAAGAGTCATGATTGGGACATATGGATTGAGCGGGTAATGTCGGTGATATTGTGTCACGCCCAAGATGCGACCCTATCCTCAATTTGGCACGAAGGCCTCGTCAGGGATAGAAGCGCATCTCGTCGTGCCGCAAGAATGGATATCGTTACAAGTACATGTACTGAAAAGAAGAGGTATATATTCAGAGTTGGCTTACACTCGCCACAAGCTACATCAGAGTCACATCAGTACATTATATAATCATCAAGAGTAAGAGCAGGGTCCGACTACGGACGAAAACAAACGACAAAAGAAGAACGACGTCCGTCCTTGCTATCCCAGGCTGCCAGCCTGGAACCCATCCTAGATCGATGAAGAAGAAGAAGAAGAAGAAGAAGAAGCTCCAAATGAACAATCAACGCGCTCGCGTCAAGTAACCTTTACCTGTACCTGCAACTGGTGTTGTAGTAATCTGTGAGCCACAGGGGACTCAGCAATTTCATTTCCAAAGGTATCAAGACTAGCAAAGATTAATGGTGAGGCATGGTTAAGTGGCGAGGTTGCAGCAGCGGCTAAGCATATATTTGGTGGCTAACTTACGAGTACAAGAAACAAGAGGGGGAAGATCTACGCATAATGGACGTGAAATACTGATGATCAAATGAATGATCCTGAACACCTACCTACGTCAGGCATAACCCCACCGTGTCCTCGATCGGAGAAGGAACTCACGAAAGAGACAGTCACGGTTACGCACACAGTTGGCATATTTTAATTAAGTTAACTTCAAGTTATCTAGAACCAGTGTTAAACAAAGCTTCCACGTTACCACATAACCGTGGGCACGACTTTTCGAAAAGATTTAACCCTGCAGGGGTGCTCCAACTAGTCCATCACAAATTACCACAAGCCACATAGAAATCCTCAATCACGAAGCTCGCGATCTCGTCGGATTCCCTAGTGGAAAACCTCAACTCTGAGATTACCCAAAGCATCACCGGAATCCCGATGCACAAGATATCTCGTCAAAGGTAAAACTAATCCAGCAAGGCCACCCGGTGTGTCGACGAACTCGATAGGAGCCGCGTATCTCGTTCTCAGGACACACCGTCTATGCAAAGTGGACGGGAACCAAACCTCGAGTTGCCCCGTCGTGGCACCGCCGACTGCTAGGTGGGTGGACCAACACTCATGAGGAGCACTGGCCCGGGGGTTGATTAAATATCCTCGGGTTAATTACTCCCTATGCAGTTCATTAGTGATTAGGCAAATGTAGTACCAAAATTGGGCCTTGCCAGACCACCTTTAATCCAAAACAAATTATCAAGGGGGTCCCCATAACAACCCCGATCGTGTTAGGAGCGCTCAAATATGGAACATAACACCGGTAGCCGGAAACTAATGGGGCAAAGGTGGAACAAAACACCAGACTAGAAAGGCCCGAGCCTTCCACCTTTTACCAAGTATATAGGTGCATTAAATTAAATAGCATTTAATATGGTGATATAACAAGGAACCCATGTTTTCACATGGAAGCAACTACACCTGCAACTAGCAACGCTAACACAGGGTTAAGCAAGCAGTAACATAGCCAATCAGTGGTTTGCTAGGTTGAACAGGTTGGAGGTTTCATGGCATTGTTGAGAGGCTCATATATAACATGTAGTAGGCAACGAGACGTAAACGGTAGCAACGGTAAAACTAGCATGGCAATGATAGTAATGGTATCTCGGGAAATGGTCATCTTGCCTGAGATCCCGCTTGGAAGAAGAATGCCTCCGTGAAGTAGACGAACCGACGTAGTCGAACGGGTCCTCACAATCCGGCACGCTGCGGAACTCTATCGAGGCGAAGCAAACTGGAAACACAAATCAACACACGGAATTCACCACACGATGCACAACACAAATGATGCATGAGCAGCTGAAAACATGCAAGTCACAACATGACAACCCACACAATCAAACACTACACATTAAGTGAAGCTCGATATGCAACGAGTTGCATATCGATGAAACTCCACGTCTAATTATTTAGTTCACTCTCGTTCAGGTACACGGATATATTAAATGTTGTTAAACATGGCACGAGGGTGAAGCACAAATTAATCTACCTAGCTAGTCATTTTAAATGAGACCGGAAACGACATAGAGCATCTCCGAAATGACCCCATGTGTTAAATCTTAATTCTGTCCAGATTTGTCCTAATCACATTTTTAGGTTTGTTAAACGGAAAAACAAAGTGGTTCTCGTGTTTCTACTCGTCGTACTGGCCCATTTACATATATGGCACAACTCCAACGGAGCTACGGTTAAATAGTTACGACCTAAACCGTTTTCAACACGTCGACACGCAAATCGATGCAAACAGCCACTAAATAGTTCTAAATATGCATGAGAGTTGGAAAATATTACTCTACGAAAAATTCTAGCCAAGTTACATTTATAATTCATCGCAATCCGAAGCACGGAATAGAATCTACGTGGCGTTTGAAAAAAATACTTATATCCTCGTATAGCAAAAATCCTAGCGTATAAAAAAACGACAAGGGAAAAATAATATGGGAAACAACTGGGATTTGAACCCCAAATCCCTTGGATGGACACTGGTAGCCCTACCACTGGACTAATCAGTAGTTGTGACCAAAATTAGACTAAACAACAAGTATAAGAAACATGGAAAAGATGATGCGTTGGAGAGGCAAAAATCCAAAAAAAATAATACGCATTGAAGGGGATTTGATCCCTGGACCTCGAGGATTCAAACCAAACAACTAACCCGCTCGGCTGGGTACTGGAGTGTTAGCAAACAGGGCTCGAATTTACTAAGGCAAAGACAGAAGCTAAATCGTGAGAGAAGGAAAAGAAAGCCTAAAAATATAATGCAACAACGGGGACTCGAACCCTTGATCTCGTAATTCCAGAACAACACGCTGACCACTCTACTACGCAGAAGATTACGAAAATATAACGGGTTCTTCCCTACATGAGCCATACCGTCACGCTGGGCTGACAAAACTGAAAACGAAGACAGATATGTTCTATCTGGCAGAACGGGGATGCAGGTCGGGGCGGTTGCAGGTTGACCGCTGGCTTCGGCGGGGCGTCAACGGGATGGGCGGATCCGATAGAGGGGGTCCCGTTCCTAGGGCTGGAGAAGCTTCCGGCGGCTCGGGATCCATCGGTGACAGCCATCCATGGCGTCCCTAGGGCTGCTCCTCCTGGTTCAGACAAGTACAGAGAAAAAGGTTAGAGAGAGAGAGGGAATCAACAGGAGGAGGAAGGAGAGCAGGAAGGAGAGGGGAACGGGAGAGGTTATGGCCTGGAGCGGCTTCTGGCAGCGCGGGGTCGCCGATTCCGACCTCCGGCGAGGGCACGAGGTGGCGGTGCTACGGGGCTCATGCACGGATGGCTCAGATCGAGGCACATGAGGCAGCTCGGGGTGGGCTCGCTTGCTGAAGAAGGAGCTGTTCCTGCAAGCCACACCGGCGCAGAGCAGTGGGCTCGCGCGGGCGGACGCGACTAGGCGCGCAGGGGAAGGAGGAGCTCTTAGCGCAGCTGGTTCCCTAGAGAGAGAGGGATTAGGGAGAGAAGAGAGGAAATAAACAGAGGAAGAAGACCGGGCATGGCATGGACCTGCGGCGCGGCTTCCATGGGCGCCGGATGCTGCTTCTCCTGCTCCATGCTTGAGACGGCGCTGCAGCTGGAGGGGCTCCTCGTACACGGGGTAGGGGTCGATCTGGAACCGACCATGGCGAGGACGAAGGAGGCAGGGGCGCTCCGACAGAGCTCGCCGGATGCGGGCGAAGGCGGGGCTCCAGCATCGTGGCTCGAGCGAGGCTCGGGCGCATGGGTGCTGCCAGGCGCGGGGCATGGCTCCGATGGCTCGGCATGGAGGATGGCTTGGCTGCATCTGGGGATCCCGAGGTAGAAGACAGCAGGTGGCGACGCGGCGCTGATGCGAGATGGAGGGGATTGGCTCGGTGGGGAAACTGAGAGAGGAGGAGACCAAGTGGTGTGCGGCGGCGGCGGATGGGACAGGGGAATTTGTCCCTAAATTTTAGGGTTGGCACGGTTGATCTATATATATATATATATAACTAGCTCAGGACCCTTCGATTTAATTAGACGGTCGGAAATAGGCAGGTTAGGGAGTCTAGTGGACAAATCGATGACGATTTGCGGTAAGACGGGGTTGACCCAGATCCAACGGTCACGACCGCCCAGTTCGGGTCCCGAGAGGTTTTCGGACTAGGCCGCGCGCAGGTCGGTGCACTATGCAGAGGGGCCAGGCGGAGATGAGAGCGGAAACAGGCAGCCCGACATCGGGGTTTAAAACAACGAAAACGTCGGATGGTAACCGAATACGGTGCCGCTACGGCACGACCGTTCTGGTACCGTCGACATCCGATAGCGATGAAAATTGGCATACGGCCTACCTATATTAAAATAAGACCGCACACCAAGTTTCGACCCTATCAGAGAAAGTTTTATACACAATTTTAAAAAACAAGGATTTAGACGATGCCACGGGCGCGTGCGAGTGCGGACGGGCTCGGAATGGACAACGACGCGAACCGGCAACTAACAATGGATGCAAGTTTGAAAACTGGCGGCAACGGAGATGCCGATGCAATGCAGATGATGCGCATGATGCAATGATGATGCGACAAAAGAAAATAGACACACGACGAAAATGGAATAGAAGGGGAATCTTTTGGGACGTCGGCATCGGGCTATCACATATTGTCTGGCTTTATCCCTGAGGATAAATGGCTAGTACGAGGTGAGCTGAGCTATTTCTTTTGTTCTCTGTGCAAAAGAACTATCGTCTGGCATGCTAGATGAAATGGAAGAGTTGGCGGCGGAATTGATCTGCAAATTAGAAAGGATCTTTCCACCGGGCTTCTTTAATCCAATGAAGCATTTCATTTTGCATCTCCTGACCGAGGCAAGATTGGGGGGCGGGTCATTTAAAATAGATGGTGCTTATCAACTAAGAGGATGCAGAAGACCCTTCGAGCTCAATGTAAAAATAAACGTAGAATTGAAGCATTGATGGCCGAGGCATTCATTACTGAGGAGGCGACAAACTTCATGACAGCACACTATGAAGCAAAAAAACATCATTTGCATAACCCGAAGCCTCGGTACAATGATGCCGATCCTAAAAAAGGTCGATTCAACCTCAGCCTGTTCAAAGGGAAGCTCGCACCAGCAGGTGCTTCGAAAGGGAAATCATTGGATGTCGAAGATTGGCGGACCATTTCATTGTATATCTTCAACAACCTAACAGAAGTTCCACCGTACATCGAGTAAATTCTCGGTGAATTATTGTTCCGCAACTTCTAATTCCTTTGAACTGCTCTTATTCCCGGATATTTGATATAGTCGATACGTCGCCAAATTCTCGAATGGAGCGGTCATCGAAAAGGATTCCGTCAAAGAGTATGAGTTTCTGGCAAAGCATGGAGGCGACTATCTCGGTTTCATCTCTTGGTTGAAACAAACGATAATGAATTACCATTAATTGGCCATTTGATTTCTTGGTCTAACTTGCGGCTAATGCATCCATTCTCCCATATTAAACTTGTAGGCTGATGCAGAGTCTATGGACGCCGAGTTGAGACAAGTCGCTAATGGTTTTGACTATAAGGTCCTTTCATTTGATTAATACAACATCAACAAGTATCACTTTCATACCTTTGGCAAAGAGCTATCTATGCCCGACCTAAGGATTACAAATTTTTCTATCTCTGCTATCGGCGAAGGATGTACCGAGTATTTTGGAAGAGTTGAAGCAATTTATGAACATCTATTCTATGGTGAAAACCCACCGACTGTCGTAGTCTTCAAATGTTATATATTGGTCTGAGTCGAGGGAGACTAGAAGGACTCATGAACATATATACTAGTCGAAATCAACCAAAACACCCACTTAGATGTTCCCGATGTCTATATTACGGCTCAACACGCGACACAAGTTTTCTATCTACCGTGGGCCTGCCAAACTGATCCAAATCTGAAAGGTTGGGATGTCGTTTATGAAGTGCCGCCATGTTTAAGACCACCTACCCTCCATTAAGAGGATTACGAACCTCACATTAACCGAGACACACAGGAAGGAGAATTCTTCCAAGAAACACGTATGTCCAAGAAACGTTTCAAGGACCGCTCTACTTCACCCCAGAACATTGAAGTAGACAGCGACACTGAATCCGTCTTAACCCCTCAGCCGGAACAGGAAGAGCCGGAAGAAGAAGAGGTTACTGTTGCGGATGACCTATCACTTCTTGACCGATTACATATTGGTGGCCATCCACATGTTCTTCCTGATAGTGATGATGATGCTGCATTTATTGATGATAGTGATGATCATGATGCATTTATTGACCGCGAAGTATATATAGATGAGCAAGATTGTTATTAGTTCACGTCAGGTATTCAACTATTACTATATATACATATATAAATTTTTAGTTCATGTTAGGTATTCAATTTTTATTAGTCATGTTGGTATTTATGTTGTAATATTATCAATTTTTATTAGTCATGTTGGTATTTATGATGGTGATACACTTACATTATATACATTTTATTACTCATGTTGGTATTTATGTTGTAATATTATCATTTACTCTTTCTCATGGCAGGTGTTGAAAGATGGTGGGAAAGGACCGAAAGCACTCTGCGGCTCCTTCATCGGCGGGTGGTGGGATGGGTACTTCCATTCCGGCCTTGCCTCTTGGAGAGCATTGCTCTCTACTCTGAATGGAGAGGCTGCTTCTTCGACTCTCGCGGCCCCCATGAGAGGAGGTGGACCACCCGCAAAGCCGATATCTACTAAAGGTACACGTGGCCACGGGAGAGGTAGGGTGGCTGCCACGCCTTCTTTGTCGCCACCCAAAGCTGATTCACCTGAGAACATGGCTGCTAGGGTGGATTCGTCTGAGGTGGAGGCTACACGGTCTTCGGTTCACGAGCCTCGAGCCGACGAGCCTTTGACCCATGAGACTCGTGTCCCAGAGGCTTCGTTCCAGGAGACTCCGGAGCAAAGCAGGGATGAGGGTACGTCCCAAGAGACCCAGTGGGATACCTGGCCTGATCTGGGTCAGCCTGAGCCAAGTGGCCATGCTGATAGCAACGAGGAGCTGGGTGAGGGGGCCACCGTCTACCAGCGTGGTAGTACGGGGCTCCCGCTCGTGCCGGCAACCCACGAGCAGAGGTGGTCGATTAAGCCAAATGGGGACAAGTAAGTTAATTTACTATTATTTAACCTTTTGCCTTCACGTTTCCTCAAATATATAATGTTTTGGTTTTAATTTGTTATACTATAGGGGTTGGATTGTTGCCAAGGGTATCTGCAAGCCCAACAACATCCTTGGTGTGCTTTGCCAGTAAAAATTCCCGGGGTTTGCTACGTTGCCCGGTTGCGTCGAGAGGTAGGAATGACCTAGGAGCACTACTTGGGTGCCGCGGTCCCGCCGGAGCAGGATATCGACGTGTTTTGTGCCACACGAGGGCCAACATGGTGATCAGACAGTTCTGGGTGATTTCTCCTTTACAAATTTAAAAATCAACAATAGCTAGTTATTGTACTAATCAGTGTTGTCTCATTTGCAGACCTTCTACAGGTGTGAGGAGGGATACGAGGAGGACGCGGCAAAGGTTATCGAAACCGAATGCCGCCGCCTACTTAAAAACTTTCGGCATGCGGCTCGGGTGCAGGTTGTTAGAGACTACTATGCCTCATGGCGTATTAAGAAGGAACATGTGAAGTGTCATAATTCTAAGATGGAGAAGGAGCATTACATGAAGGTAATTACATATTATTAAGGCCTTGTAGTTAACTTCCTTTATTTGATTCTTACGCGTAGCGCACAAATTTCTCATTATTAACTTAGGTGCCCCCAAGATGGTGTGTGGATAAGATGGATTGTTGGGAGGCTTTGGTGGATCAGTGGTGCTCCGAAAAGTGGGAGGCCAGACACAACAACGCCAAGGAGAGGTGTGGCAAAATGGTTGGTGTGCCACACCATCAAGGGAGCGTCAACTTAATCCAATTTGGTGAGAACTGGGTATGTGATTAGCTTCATGACTCATGAAATTCATTCCCAATGCTAGGTTGAACCCTTTAGTAATACATTTTTCCTCTCTCCCTATTTTAGGCGCGTCACAATAAGACGGAGGTGCCACAGATGTACGACCTCTATGTGATGGCCCATACTGCCTCGTACAAGAACGTCAAGGCATTCTCTGAGTCTTACTTCGAGCATCCTGGAAACTTGACTGGCCGTGGAAACTTCACCAACATCTCCTCCCACCACAAGCTCGTGAAGTACAGATATCACGGGAAGGCGAGGAAAGGGGAGGACTTTAACCTGAGCAAGGGGCCTATTGATCCAGAGCTGGTGATGATACCTGACAACGGGATGCCCCCTGGCTTGATCGCCATTGGAGATAGCGTTATACGTTATCCTAGCACTCTCCGACAGAAAAAGGCATGCCAAATGAGCTCCTGTCCTGAGATAACACCTTGTCCACGGCCAGTCAAGCTCGTTGATACGTCCCAAACGTATCTATAATTCAGCTTGTTCCATGATCTTTTGGGTGACATTGTTAGTAGTTTTGCTACCCTTTTATATCTTTTTACACATATTTGGACCAACCTAGTAACTCAGTGCACCCAGTGCCAGTTTCTGTGTGCTGATGCCTTTTGCAGGGGCTTTTATCCAAATTTCAAGAGCCCCAAAAATCCTGAGAAAAATATATAAAAATCAGCGTGACGGAAGCTTCCAGATCACTGAAGATGGAGGAGAGGAGAGCCAGGGGCTGCCCAGGCGACCTCCTGGCATGGCCTGCCCCCCTGGCCATGTCCACAGGCCGCCTGGGTGGGCCCCACCTCTTATGATGCCCTCCTTTGGCCTATATTTACCACTCCGATCGGAAACCCTTCCAACATATCCAGAATCACGAATTTCTCCATCGTTCTGCCACCGCAACGCTTCCGAGATCTGGAGTGTCAAGAGACCTCTTCCCGGCACCCGGCCGAAGGGAGGATTGACCTCCGGGAGCTTCTCCACCGCCATGGACGCTTCCCCAACGTGTCGCGAGTAGTCCTCCTTGGACCCTGAGTCCATGACCAGTAACTATGTGATGTCTTCTCTCCAATCTTGTGCTTCCATGATAAGCCCTTGTGAGCTGCCCTACATGATCAAGGTACCTATGTAATTTTCCTTCTATTGCTATGATCGGTTCGTTGGGATCGGATTGATTATGAAATTATGTTCAGATTGTTATGAGTTATATATTTGATTATCCTTTTATATTATGTTCTTTAGTGATTCATGCATGTTCTTCGTTGCTCTTTATTGCTTTTGCCGAGTAGTATATTGTAACTCCAAGAGGGAGCATTATGCATGATTGTGGATTCATGCCCCCCTGATGTCTAGCTTGAGTGATAGAAACATGAGACTACGGGATGCGTTGTTGCCACCAGGGAGAAAACAATGGTGCTTGAGGCCACGGTTGCAAGGATTATTTACCTTACACATAGTTCGTTAATGTAGTTGTCCGTTGCTTTGAGTTTACACTTCGGGTGGGGCTCGCAACTTAATACCAGTGAGATGTTCTGGATAGATATCTCAAGGTGGATGATTAGTAAGTAGATGCTGATGAATAAATGATTTACTTGTCTTCGCATACTGCCCATTACTATTGAGACTCTAACTTTCAAGTAGCATAATTAGCATGGGGTGCGTTCATAATTCTATCAATTGCCCAGCTGTAATTTGGTTACCCAAGCATATTTGTTTGTAGTCTTTTGGGAGAGAGACATCACTAGTGAACATCATGTGACTCAGGTCCATATCACCACCATTGCTTACACCTCCATCATTTACTGCTTTCATTTACTTTTCCGTTGCAATCACTATCACTATTCCCGCTTGTGTTTTGATCCTTTGCAAACTACAAGGCCGAAGAGATTGAAAACCTCTCTGTACTCGTTGGGAGCAAAGTTATTTGTTGTGTGTGCAGGTCCACTTCTTCTGCTAGCGCCAGGGCAACAGACACCTACTTGTTGATCCTCAGAGTCCTCCTGGTTCGATAAACCTTATAGTTTCCGTGTAAGCGAAACTTGCTGCTGACTACATCACCACCTTCCACTTGGGGTAACCAACGAGGGGCGAGAAGTATATTCATCAACTCGTCATCAAGCAAGTTTCTGGCGCCGTTGCCGGGGACACCAGTCTTCAAGATAGGGGAGTTGCACACTATCTTTTACCTTTGCTTTTGTTCCTATAAGTGTTGCCACTAAGCCTCTCTTTGAGAGTCCTCTTAAGATTAGTTGTACTATTGAAGTGCTTTTTGATGATCTTTGTGATGGTCCAATTGATACAACTTGATCTTTTGCATCATGCCTAGCTCAAAGGCATAAAAGAAGGCGCTTGTTGGGAGACAACCCAATTTTTAGCCTCCAATTGTATCTTTCAGTTTTAGTGGTCTTGATGCTTGTTACTGCTGTATCAACATAATTGTATCTTTATTTTCAAGGTTTGTGCCAAGTTTTAGCCTCCAATTGCAAGAAAGTTCAAAAGTTGTGACATGTTGTCCAGAAACAGATTCTGTCTGCTTGACGGAACAATTCGCCAAAAATCACCAGATCATGTTTTTGATATGAATTTGTTTGATAACATGCACTTTATGATTGTCTTTCTCATATCTCTTCCGAGTTTTCTGATTTGACTTACAGAAGTTCCCGGAAAAAATTATTTACTACCCGTTGTTCTGTTTTTCACAGATTCTGTCACGTTTTGCGTTTTCATCATTTTGCAAATCTTAAGATTGTTTTTCCTTTGAAAAACCTTTTGGCAATCATGAGAAACAGTAGCTTTTCAAGAAAATATTTATTTCCAGTAGGTAATGAATTATTTTATCATTGGTACTAACCACTCTAATCATCTTATGATGAGTTTCTTATGAAAGGAGTTTTCAAGTATGCAATGGAGGATGATGAAAGAAGATCCAGGAGTGTCAAGCGCTCAAGCTTGGGGATGCCCCATGTACCCCCAAGAAATATTCAAGGAGACTCAAGTGTCTAAGCTTGGGGATGCCCCCGTGCATCCCCTTCTCTATCAACATTCATCAGTTTGTCCATCTCCATGCTATATTTTTATCACTGCATATGTTATGTGCTATGCTTGGACCGTCCCGCTCTTTAATATTTAGATTATTTTAGTTTTGCTTGCTGGTCATAACAATTCGGAACCTAGCCTTCCTTGTTTGGGAGAGAAACACGCTCCATTCCACTCTAGAACACAACATAGGTTTTCATGCTTATCTTTTTGTGTGTTCTTTATCTTTACTTAGCTGCTGTCATGCTTAGCTCTTAGTTTTCATGCTATATCTTTTTAAGAGCATTTATTTATGTATCTTTTGGAACTCTCTTGAGCTATCATGCTTATCTTGTTTAGAGAGTTGGCTTGTTGCACTGAGTTGTGTGTCTTGCATGAGTAGGTAGTTGAGGTTGCTATTTAAGTATAGTAGTAACTTGCAATACTTTTGAGGTATTTATTTGTGTAATGTTTGGACTATTGGTGCCAAGATCTTGAGCCTATTAGTCATAGGTGTCGTATTTTGGGAAATCTGTGTGTTTTGCAAAAACTAAAAATTAGTTGAGAACTCTAGCTACTAGATTGATCGCTAACCTCTAGAGGGGTTGGAATATATAGAGTACCCTCATGTTACCATGGGTCGAGGATGCGCAAGGATAACCGAACCCCCAAACGCTCCTCCTCGGGGTACTTGTCTCTTTGTGAATCTCCTAACTAGATAGAGAGTTACCGATAATAAGTGTATGAGTTCTTCAGACTAATGCGAGTATTCGATTGTTGGCACTTCCACCATCCATATTTTGCTAGCCTCTTCGATACCGTGCATTTCCCTTTCTCATCTTGAGAGTTGGTGCAAACTCCGCCGGTGCATCCAAACCCTTGGCATGACGCGCTCTGTCATCATAAGCCTCATTATATCTTTCCTCAAAACAGCCACCATACCTACCTATTAAGGCATTTCCATAGCCTTTCCGAGATGCATTGCCATGCAATATCCACCATCTCATGACTTGATCTTCATTTCATACATGCTTTTGCTTAATGGAGGAGCCGCATGCTAGTTGGGCCTTGCCCTTATTATTGCTACATGACAGGCTAGTTTCATTGCATATCCTGCTACACTAGGAGAGGCATACATTTGCATACATCTTGATAGTTTTCACTTGTCTTTATGTTGAGTACTTCTTATAAAGTGTGATGATCTTCTTTTTATTCTTGTAGAACATAGAGTGTTGCCCTTAAGTGAGGAAAAGATCCCAAAGAGGAAAAATTAAGAGATCCCAAAGAGGACAAATGAGAGATAAATAGAAAGAGCCAAAGAGGCCACACAAAAATAAAAAAGAAATAAAAAGAGAGAAGGGGCAACACTACTATTCCTTTTGAAAGATCCACACTCGTACTCCATTGTTATATTTGTACTCCATAGAGATTATCATTTATGCATAACTATGTGGGGAGCCTTACACTATAGAACTTGGCTTGTATGTTCCAATGATGAGCCTCCTCAAATGAGCTCTAGGTCTTCATGAGCAAGCAAGTTGGATGCACCCCCACTAGTTCCATTGAAGAGCTTACCTTAGCTCATACGTACATCCGTTGCATTGCAATCCCTACTCCTCACATCATATCTATCATTTGCCTTTCTCTCGCCTATGGTTGTCCTCATTGATGCGAGCCTTTCATACCATTTTGTCTTCCTTCCCCATCATTATTCTATTTGCCATCCTAAGTGCCAACATATCTTGCTTGCGCTCATCCATTGCATGAGTGCTCAAAGTCGAAAGGGAGAGGATCATTTTGACTTGTGCCTGACTAGTGGTTTGGGGATGAGTCAAAATAAGATTCCGAAGGAGACCAAGTGTGATTTTTAGTGGATTGAGTTCTCAATTAAAAAACTATTTTATGCTCTAAACCCATCTCCCATTTCTTGCACGCAAACACCATTTGGAGACATTCGAGTCACGAACAGCGAGAGCTCTTGCACCTTTATGTTCTTACTTTGCTAAACTCAATACTAAATATATACTCTTCCTTGTATTGTCTTGACTTGAATTGCATATCTTACTTACTTTACTTTGAAGTTCTAATATGTGTGTTAGCATGTCACCACAGAAATTATTTGTGTTATCATTTACCTCCTCGAGGACGAGCATGACTTAATCTTGTGGGTGTTGATACGTCCCAAACGTATCTATAATTTATGTTTGTTCCATGATCTTTTGGGTGACATTGTTATATGTTTTGCTACACTTTTATATATTTTTACACATATTTGGACTAACCTGCTAACTCAGTGCAACTAGTGCCAGTTTCTGTCTGCTGATGTATTTTTTGCAGGAGCTTTTATCCAAATTTCCATAGCCCGAAAAGTCACGAGAAAATATATAAAAATCAACATGACGAAAGTTTCCAGATCACCGAAGATGGCCCAGAGGGGAGCCAGGGGCTGCCCAGGCGACCTCCCGACGCGGCCTGGCCCTTGGCTGCACCCACATGCCGCTTGGTTGGGCCCCACCTCTTCTCACGCCCTCCTTTGGCCTATATTTACCCCTCTGATCGGAAACCCTTCCAGCATATCCAGAATCGCGTATTTCTCCACGTTCTGCCGGCGCAGCGCTTCCGAGATCGGGAGCGTCAGGAGACCTCTTCCCGGCACCGTGTTAGAGGGAGGATTAACCTCCGGGAACTTCTCCACCGCCATGGACGCTTCCCGGACGTGCCGTGAGTAGTCCTCCTTGGACTACGAGTCCTTGACCAGTAGCTATGTGATGTCTTCTCTCCAATCTTGTCCGTCCATGATTAGCCCTTCTGAGCTACCCTACATGATCAAGGCACCTATGTAATTTTCTTGCTATTGCTATACTCGATTTGTTGGGATCCGATTGATTATGAGATTATGTTCAGATTGTTATGAGTTATATATTTGATTGTCCTTTTATATTATGTTCTTTAGTGATTAATGAATGTTCTCCGTTACTCTTTATTGCTTTGGCCGAGTAGTAGATTGTAACTCCAAGAGGGAGCGTTATGCATGATTGTGGGTTCATGCCCCTAATGTGTAGCTTGAGTGACACAGACATGAGACTAGGGGATGTGCTATTGCCACCAGGGAGAAAACAACGGTGCTTGTGACCACGGTTGCAAGGATTGTTTACCTTACGCATAGTTCGTTAATGCAGTTGTCCGTTGCTTTGAGTTTACACTTTGGCTGGGGCTCGCAACTTAATACGAGCGAGATATTCTGGGTAGATATCTCAAGGTGGATGATTAGTAAGTAGATGCTGATGAATAAACGGTCTACTTGTCTTTGCGTACTGCCCATTACTATTGAGCCCCTAACTTTCGAGTAGCATAATTACATTGCGGTGCGTTCATAATTCTTTCAATTGCCCAGATCTAATTTGTTTACCCAAGCATAGTTGTTTATATTCTTTTGGGAGAGAGACATCACTAGTGAACATCATGTGACTCAAGTCCATATCACCACCATTGCTTACACCTCCATCATTTAATACTTTCATTTACTTTTTCGTTGCAATCACTATCACTATTCCCGCTTGTGTTTTGATCCTTTGCAAACTACAAGGCGGGAGATATTGACAACCTCTTTGTACTCGTTGGGAGCGAAGTTATTTGTTGTGTGTGCAGGTCCACATCTTCTGCTAGCGCCAGGGCAGCGGACACCTACTTGTTGATCCTCGAGTCCTCCTGGTTCGATAAACCTTACAGTCTCCGTGTAAGGGAAACTTGTTGCTGAGTACATCTCCACCTTCCACTTGGGGTAACCAACGAGGGGTGAGAAGTATATTCATCAACTAGTCATCACTCGCCATCGAGGTTAGTTTAATGGACTCAACTATCTTTCCGCATTACGTTGTCTGTGCGAACCAATATGATTACAGTGCTAACACTGAGTTGTGTTGCAGGCTGCGATTCTGAAAGAGAGAGAGGCAATGCAGGCGCTTTTGGCGGAGAAGGATAAGGAGATGAAGGAGCTAGAGGAGAGGACGGCTGCGTTGGTGGAGGTGGAGAGAGCACGGAATGATGCGTCTAACAAGGCCATGTACGAGCTCTTCGTGGTAAGTTTCGTCTTCATATTTGTCAAATCTTGCATTTTAACGTTCGTTTCATTAATAAATAAAAAGTTTGACTTGTCGAAACCAAATGTACAGTCTATGTGCGAGTAGACCAGTCACGTCGCTCCGGCGATGCGAGTCATTAACATGGCGGGGACGGTGAGTTTCATTTCAATGCACTGATCTTTTGAGTGTCATCATGCTAACGACACATTGCAAACAATGTTTGGTGCAGAATATCTCCCGAAACGCATCGCACGACTCTTCTACAACGCAGCCTTCTCCACGGTAGTCTTCTCCAGGTGAAACAAGCCAGAGCCACCGTGCTTCAGTGCCGTGATGACGAGAATGGTATGTTTTTATAGTGTTTTGCTTAACAACCACATAATGATGTTTACTTACCTTACCTTAACTAAAAAATGACATATTTTACACAAGTTAGCTCTAGAATGACCTATACTTAGCTTAGTTTCCTCATAAACGACATAATTAGCTCCAAAATGGCTTTATAAGCATAGTTAGCTCCTAAATGACCTATTTTTACCTAAGTAGTTCCAAAATGACATATACTTAGCTTAGTTTCCTCTTAGATGACCTAGTAAGCTTAATTAGCTCTGAAATGGCCTATTTAATAAAAATAACCTATACTTAGCTAAGTTCTATCCTAAATGACATAATATGCTTATGTAGCTCCAAGATGACCTATTTTACCTAACTTAGCTATTAAATGGCCTATAGTTAGCTTAGTTAGCTCCAAAATGGCTTAATAAGCGTAGCTAGCTCCTAAATGACCTATTTTTACCTAAGTAGCTCCAAAATGACATATACTTAGCTTAGTTTCCTCCTAGATAACGTAGTAAGCTAAATTAACCCCGAAATGGCCTATTTAATTAAAAATGACCTATACTTAGCTAAGTTCTCTCCTAAATCACATAATATGCATACCTAGCTCCAAGATGACCAATTTTACATAACATAGCTTAGTTAGCTCCAAAATGGCATAATAAGCATAGTTAGCTCCTAAATGACCTATTATTACTAAGTAACTCCAAAATGACATATACTTAGCTTAGTTTCCTCCTAGATGAAGTAGTAAGCTAAATTAGCTCCGGAATGGCATATTTAATAAAAAAGACGTATACTTAGCTAAGTTCTCTCTTAAATGACGTAATATGCTTATGTAGCTCCAAGATGACCTATTTTACCTAACTTAGCTATTAAATGGCATATAGTTAGCTTAGTTAGCTACAAAATGGCATAATAAGCATAGTTAGCTCCTAAATGACCTATTTTACCTATGTAGCTCCAAAATGACATATACTTAGCTTAGTTTCCTCCTAGATAACGTAGTAAGCTAAATTACCTTCGAAATGGCATATTTAATAAAAATGACCTATACTTAGCTAATTTCTCTCCTAAATGACATAATATGCTTATGTAGCTCCAAGATGACCTATTTGACCTAACTTAGGTATTAAATGGCCTATAGTTAGCTTAGTTAGCTCCAAAATGGCTTAATAAGCATAGTTAGCTCCTAAATGACTTATTATTACCTAAGTAGCTCCAAAATGACATATACTTAGCTTAGTTTCCTCCTAGATGACGTAGTAAGCTAAATTAGCTCCGAAATGACCTATTTAATAAAAAATGACCTATACTTAGCTAAGTTCTCTCCCAAATGACATAATATGCATATGTAGCTCCAAGATGACCTATTTAACCTAACTTAGCTATTAAATGGCCTATAGTTAGCTTAGTTAGCTCCAAAATGGCATAATAAGCATAGTTAGCTCCTAAATGACCTATGCTTACCTAAGTAGCTCCAAACTGAGATATACTTAGCTTAGTTTCCTCCTAGATCACGTTGTAAGCTTAATTAGCTCTGAAATGGCCTATTTAATAGAAAAATGACCTATACTTAGCTAAGTTCTCTCCTAAATGACATAATATGCTTACGTAGCTACAAAATGATTTTTTTTACCTAACTTAGCTATTAAATGGCCTATGTTATCTTAGTTTGCTCCAAAATGTCTTAATAAGTATAGTTAGATCCTAAATGACCTGTTTTTTACCTGAGTTGCTCGAAAATGACATATACATACCTAAGTTTCCTCCTAGATGATGTAGTAAGCTAAATTAGCTCCGAAATGGCCTATTTAATAAAAAATGACCTATACTTAGCTAAGTTCTCTCCTAAATGACATAATTTGCTTATGTAGCTCCAAGATGACCTATTTTACCTAACTTAGCTATTAAATGCCCTATAATTAGCTAAGTTAGCTCCAAAATGGTATAATAAGCATAGTTAGGTCCAAAATGACCTATTTTTACCTAATTAGCTCCAAAATGACATATACTTAGCTTAGTTTCCTCCTAGATGACGTAGTAAGCTAAATTAGCTCTGAAATAGCCTATTTAATAAAAAATGACCTATACTTAGCTAAGTTCTCTCCTAAATGATATAATATGCTTATGTAGCTCCAAGTTGACCTATTTTACCTAACTTAGCTATTAAAGGGCCTATAGTTAGCTTAGTTAGCTCCAATAATAAGCATAGTTAGCCTATGTAGCTCCAAAATGACATATACTTAGCTTAGTTTCCTCCTCGATGACGTACTAAGCTTAATTATATCCGAAATGGCCTATTTGATCAAAAATGACCCATACTTAGCTAAGTTCTCTCATAAATGACATATATGCTTACGTAGGTACAAAATGACCTGTTTTTACCTAAGTAGCCCCAAAATGACATATACTTAGCTTAGTTTCCTCCTAATGATGAAGTAAGTAAAATTAGCTGTGAAATGGCCTATGTAATAAAAAATGACCTATATTTAGCTAAGTTCTCTCCTAAATGACATAATATGCTTACGTAGCTACAAAATGACCGATTTTACCTAACTTTGCTATTTAATGGCCTATAATTAGCTTAGTTAGCTCCAAAATGGCAAAATAAGCATAGTTAGCTCCTAAATGACCTATTTTTACCTAAGTAGCTCCCAAATGACATATACTTAGCTTAGTTTTCTCCTAAATGACGAACTAAGCAAAATTAGCTCTGAAATGACCTATACTTCTCTTCTTCATCTAGTCTTCTTCTTCTAACTTTCTTATTTCCCATTTTGCAGATTACATTCACTTCATGGAAGCTTGGATTGATGGAGTGCTTGGGTTACTTGTATTTTTTTGGATAATATGTATGGATGAAACTATTGTAATATATGGATACGAAACTTTGTATGTATGGATGAAACTATTGTAATATATGGTTTGGTACGGATGAAACTTGCATAATATGTATGTATGTATGGATGAAACTTATTTTAATATGGTTATTAGTATGGCAACAACATTATTTTTGTCAAATATATATATATATATATATATCCCTAATTCCTTTGAGAATTGTTGGATATAATAAAAAATAAAATAAACAGGGGCATTTTGGAGCCTTTGCCGTCCGCCCACCGATGACAAAGGGGTTGTAGCACACGAAAAAGGTGTTGCCGTAGGCGGCAAAGGCTCTACAGGCCTGGGCTGCAGAAGACTGGATGCCACCTTTGCCATCCGCCCACAGAGATGGCAGACGGCAAAGGGGGCCTAGGGCAGACGGCAAAGGTTGCCGAGGGCAGACCGTAAAGGAGCGGTGGGCCCAGCAGACGGCAAAGGCTGCCGTTAACACTTGACGGCTATGTCCCGCGGATCTGCCGTCCATGGTCTTTGCCGTCTGCGCCCCCACGGCAAAGTTTCTTTGTCATCCGCATGCCCAATGCAGACGGCAAAGAGACCCTTTACCGAATTTTTCTTTGCCGTCCAGTTTGTCGTCTGCAGACGGACGACAAAGGCCTTTGCCGTCCGGGGTGCTCCCCTTTGCCGTCCGGAATGCTTCAACACCAGCTCCACAACTCAGAACCAGAGAGGAGTAGATGTCATTTCTTGTCAGCACCATCCAAGGGATGGAGAAGAACATTACTGAGATTGTGCTTAACTAGAAGAGCATAAAGAGGATTGTGGAAACCGAATCCCATGATCCAGATGTTAAAGTAACTGAGTTGACTACAAGTGTTGAGCACCTCAAGCATGAAGTTCATGTCGCCCACACACCTCACTCTATCAATGATGATGATGAGTCGCCTCCTTCCACAACTACTCAGTTCAGTACCAAGCCTAGGTTTGTAGTTGTGCCACTGACGGGAGGAAGACAGAGTTCATCAGCTCAAGCGTTCGCTCGAGCTCCTGCACCTCTAGTGTCAATACCTCCAGCTTAGGGGACATCTGCAGAAGAATTCGTCAACTCTTTCCTATCCACTCCAACGTCTACTACCGGAGGAGATCGAGCCCACAGAGACGATTAGTTCTAGACCTTCGAATTTTTTGGTAACTTGTTGCCAAAGGGGAAGAAGTGTACAGATGAATTAGGGCTTCGAGAGAGAGATAGATTTTCTTTTGATTTGCTCTCGTTTGGTTTCACAAACATTTGGTCTTTTGGATGACTTTATCTCTTGGGATAAGTGTTTTATCATACACTTTGATTCATTGATTCCACTATGTTATTACTTTTGAGCTATCTACATGATGATCATTCACTTATTGGTTTGGTGTTATGTACATTACTATTCATTCATTTCATTTATGCGCACTAATACGTCCATTTTGCATCATGCTTTCATGTTGATATTTATCACTTTATGGGCTATTATTACACTTCACGGTACTATACTTATGCCTTTTCTCTCTTATTTTGCAAGGTTTACATGAAGAGGGAGAATGCCGACAGCTGGAATTCTTGCCTGAAAAAGGACCAAGTTTGAGATACTTATTCTGCGCAACTCCAAAAGCCGTGAAAATCAACGAGGATTTATTTTGTAATTTATAAAAACATTGGGCCGAAGAAATACCAAAGGCGAGCTAGGAGGAGGCCACAGGCCTGCTAGGCGCGGCGTCCCCGTGGCCGCGCCTAGGGGGCTTGTGGGATCCCTGGTGGCCCTATGGCCTCCCTCTTTTGCTAAAATGAGGGTTTCATTCCAAAAAAAATCGAGAGGAGGCTTTCGGGAGGAATCGCCGCCGCCACGAGGCGGAACTTGAGCAACACCAATCTAGAGCTCCGGTAGGACGATCCTGCCGGGGAAACTTCCCTCCCGGAGGGGGAAATCGTCGCCATCGTCATCACCAACACTCCTCTCATCGGAGGGCACTCATCACCATCAACATCTTCATCAGCACCATCTCATCTCCAAACCTTAGTTCATCTCTTCTAACCAATCTCCGTCTCACAACTCTGATTGGTACCTGTAAGGTTGGTAGTAGTGTTAATTACTCTTTGTAGTTCATGCTAGTTGGATTACATGGTGGAAGATTATATGTTCAGATCTTTGATGCTACTCATTACCTCTTTGGTAATGAATATGATTATGCTTTGTGAGTAGTTACTTTTCTTCCTGAGGACATGGGATAAGTCTTGCTATACGTAGTCATGTGAATTTGGTATTTGTTCGATATTTTGATGTGTTGTATGTTGTTTTTCCTCTAGTGCTGTTATGTGAACGTCGACTACATAACACTTCACCATTATTTGGGCCTAGAGGAAGGCATTGGGAAGTAGTAAGTAGATGATGGGTTGCTAGAGTGACAGAAGCTTAAACCCTAGTTTATGCGTTGCTTCGTAAGGGGCTGATTTGGATCCATTAGTTTAATGCTATGGTTAGACTTTGTCTTAATTCTTCTTTCCTAGTTTCGGATGCTTGCGAGAGGGGTTAATCATAAGTGGGATGCTTGGCCAAGTAAGGGCAGTACCCAAGTTCCGGTCCACCCACATATCAAACTATCAAAGTAGTGAACGCGAATCATATGAACATGATGAAAACTAGCTTGATAGAAATTCCCATGTGTCCTCGGGAGCGTTTTACCTCCTATAAGAGTTTGTTCAGTCTTGTCCCTTGCTACAAAAGGGATTGGGACACTTTGCTGCACCGTTGTTACTTTTGTTACTTGCTACTTGCTACGAATCATCTTGTCACACAACTACTTGTTACCGATAATTTTAGTGCTTGCAGAGAATACCTTGCTGAAAACCACTTGTTAGATCCTTCTGCTCCATGTTGGGTTCGACACACTTACTTATCTAAAGGACTACGATAGATCCCATATACTTGTGGGTCATCAAGACTCTTTTCTGGCGCCATTGCCGGGGAGTGAAGCGCCTTTGGTAAGTGGAAATTGGTAAGGAAACATTTATATAGTGTGCTGAAATTTATTGTCACTTGTCACTATGGAAACTAATCCTTTGAGGGGCTTGTTCGGGGTATCTTCACCTTGAACGGAAGCAAAAAGAGTTGCTCCTCAACCTTCTGCACCTACTAAAAATATTTTCTATGAATTTCCTTCGAGTATTCTTGAGAAAATGCTGGCTAATCCTTTTACACGAGATGGAACATCACATCCAGACTTGCATCTAATCTATGTAGATGAAGTTTGTGGTTTATTTAAGCTTGCAGGTTTGCCCGAGGATGAGTTCAAGAAGAAGTTCTTTCCCTTATCTTTGAGGGATAAGGCGTTCACATGGTATAGGCTATGTGTTGATACTGGATCATGGAACTATAATCGGTTGAAATTGGAATTTCATCAAAAGTTTTATCCTATGCATCTAGTACATCGGGATCAAAATTATATTTATAATTTTTGGCCTCGTGACAGAGAAAGCATCGCTCAAGCTTGGGGAGGCTTCAATCAATGTTATATTCATTCCCCAACCATGAGATCTCGAGAGAAATTACTATTTAGAACTTCTACGCTCGACTTTCTCATAATGATCGCACCATGCTTGATACTTCTTGTACCGGTTCTTTTATGAAGAGAGATGTTGACTTCAAATGGAATTTATTGGAAAGAATTAAATGCAACTCTGAAGATTGGGAGCTTGATGAAGGTAAGGAGTCAGGTATGAATTTCAAGTTTGACTGCGTTAAATCCTTTGTTGAAACAAATACTTTTTGTGATTTTAGCGCTAAGTATGGACTTGACTCTGAGATAGTAGCTTCATTGTGTGAATCATTTGCTGCTCATATTGATCTCCCCAAAGAGAAGTGGTTTAAATATCATCCTCCCTTATAAGTCAATGTAGTTAAACCCAATCCAGTTGAAGAGAGAGTCATTGCCTAGAATGATCCTCTTGTCCCAGTGCTTACATTGAGAAACCACCTTTCCCTGTTAGGATAAATGATTATTCTAAAGCTTCAACTGTGATACGTAGGGGCTACATTAGAACACCTACACCCCCTGAGAAAATTAGAGTTGAACCTAGCATTGCTATTATCAAAGACCTCCTGTCCGACAATGTTGATGGCCATGATATTCACTTCTGTGAAGATGCTGCTAGAATTGCTAAACCCCATGCTAGAGACAAACATAGGCCTGTTGTTGGCACGCCTGTTGTTTCTGTTAAATAGGAGATCATTGTTATCATGGTTTATGTGACGTGGGTGCTAGTGTTAGTGCAATAACTCCATCCTTATATGATGAAATCAAAGACGAGATTGCACCTGTCGAAATAGAACCCATTGATCTCACTATTTAGCTCGCCAATAGAGATACTATCTGCCCTGTGGGAATTGTTAGGGATGTTGAAGTCTTGTGTGGTAAAATGAAGTATCCTGCTGATTTCCTCGTTCTTGCTACCACACAAGATAGCTTTTGTCCCATCATATTTGGCAGACCCTTCCTCAATACCGTCAATGCTCATATTGACTGTGAGAAGCAAACTATCACTGTTGGCTTTGAAGGTGTGTCACATGAGTTCAGTTTCTCCAAGTTTTGTAGACAACCTCATGAAAGAGAGTTGCCTAGTAAGGATGAAACTATTGCCCTAGCTTCTATTGACGTGCCTCCTACTGATCCTTTAGAGCAATACTTGCTTGAGCATGAAAATGATATACATATGGATGAAAGGGATGAGATAGATAGAGTTATCTTTGAACAATATCCTATCCTTAAGAATAATTTGGCTGTTGAACTGCTTGGAGAACCACCCCCACCAAAGGGTGATCCTGTGTTCGAGCTTAAACAGTTGCTTGATACTCTTAAGTATGCTTATCTCGATGAAAAAGAGATATATCATGTTATTATTAGTGCTAGCCTCTCAGAGCATGAAGAAAAGAAGTTACTAAAAACTCTGAGGAAGCACCGTGCTGCTATTGGATATACTCTTGATGATCTTAAGGGCATTAGTCCCACTCTATGCCAGCACAAGATTAAAACCGATCTTGATTCCAAACTAGTCGCTGATCATCAATGGAGATTAAATCCTAAGATGAAAGAGGTAGTAAGAAAAGAAATACTAAAGCTCCTGGAAGCAGATATTATTTATCCTGGTGCTCATAGCGATTGGGTGAGTCCGGTGCATTGCGTCCCTAAGAAGGGAGGTATTACTGTTGTCCCATAATGATAAGGATGAATTGATCCCACAGAGGATTGTTACTGGCTATAGGATGGTGATCGATTTTAGGAAATTGAATAAGGCCACTAGTAAAGATAATTACCCTTTTCCTTTTATCTACCAAATGCTAGAAAGACTATCTAAACACACACACTTCTGCTTTCTAGATGGTTATTCTGGTTTCTCCCAAATACGAGTTGCACAAGCTAATCAGGACAAAACCACTTTCACCTGCCCTTTTCGGTACCTTTGCTTACAGACGTATGCCTTTTGGCTTATGTAATGCACCAGCCACCTTTCAAAGATGTATGATGGCTATATTCTCTAACTTTTGCGAAAATATTGTTGAGGTTTTCATGGATGACTTCTTCGTTTACGGGTCTTTTTTTGATGATTGCCTCAGCAATCTTGATCGAGTCTTGCAGAGATGTAAAGACACCAACCTTGTCTTGAATTGGGAGAAGTGCCACTTTATGGTTAATCAAGGCATTGTCTTAGGACACAAAATCTCTGAAAGAGATATTGAAGTCGATAAGGCTAAGGTTGATGCAATCGAGAAAATGCCATGCCCCATAGATATCAAAGGTATAAGAAGTTTCCTTGGTCATGCTGGTTTCTATAGAAGGTTCATTAAAGACTTCTCTAAGATTTCTAGGCCTCTTACCAATCTCTTGCAAAAGGATATTCCTTTTGTTTTTGATGAAGATTGTGAGGAAGCCTTTGAAATACATAAGAAGGCCTTGATAACTGCACCTATTGTTCAACCACCTAATTGGAACTTACCTTTTGAAATCATGTGTGATGCTAGTGATTATGCTGTTGGCGCTGTCCTAGGACAAAGAGTTGATAAGAAGTTGAATGTTATTCACTATGCTAGTAAAACTCTAGACAGTGCCCTAAGAAACTATGCTACTACTGAAAAGGAATTTTTAGCAGTCGTGTTTGCATGTGAAAAGTTCAGATCTTACATTGTTGATTCCAAAGTCACTATTCACACTGGTCACGCTGCTATTAAGTACCGCATGGAGAAGAAAGACGCTAAACCTAGACTTATCAAATGGGTTCTCTTTCCACAAGAATTTGATTTGCATGTTGTCGACAGGAAGGGTGCTGAGAACCCCGTAGCAGATAACTTGTCCAGATTGGAGAATGTTCTTGATGACCCACAACCTATTGATGATATCTTTCCTGGTGAGAAATTGAATGTCATCAATACTTCCCGTAGTACACCGTGGTATGCTGATTATGCAAACTATATCGTTGCCAAATATATACCACCTAGTTTCACATACCAGAAAAAGAAGAAATTCTTCTTAGATTTGAGACATTACTTTTGGAATGATCCTCACCTTTATAAGGAAGGCGTAGATGGTGTTATTAGATGTTGTGTACCTGAACATGAACTGGGACAGATCCTACAGAAGTGTCACTCCGAGGCCTACGGGCGACACCATGTGGGAGATAGAACTGCACACAAGGTATTGCAATCAGGTTTCTATTGGCCCACTCTCTTCAAGGATGCTCGTAAGTTTGTCTTGTCTTGTGACGAATGTCAAATAATAGGTAATATCGGTAAACGTCAGGAAATGCCTATGAATTATTCACTTGTCATTGAACCATTTGATGTTTGGGGCTTTGATTATATGGGACCTTTTCCAAAATCCAACGGGTATACTCATATCCTAGTTGATGTTGATTACGTTACTAAGTGGGTAGAAGCTATCCCAACTAGTAGTGCTGATCACAACACTTCTATCAGGATGCTTCAAGAAGTTATTTTCCCTAGATTTGGAGTCTCTAGATATCTAATGACTGACAGTGGTTCACATTTCATTCATGGTGATTTCCATAAAACGCTTGCTAAGTACGATGTGAATCATAGAATTGCATCTCCCTATCACCCTTAGTCCGGTGGTCAAGTAGAGCTAAGCCATAGAGAGATTAAACTAATTCTGCAAAAGACTGTCAATAGGCCTAGAAAGAATTGGTCTAAGAAGCTCGATGATGAACTGTGGGCTTATAGAACTGCCTATAAGAATCCCATGGGCATGTCTCCGTACAAAATGGTTTACGGCAAAGCATGCCATTTACCTCTTGAGCTAGAGCATAAGGCTTATTGGGTAATCAAAGAGCTCAACTTTGATTTCAAACTTGCTGGTGAGAAGAGGTTATTTGATATTAGCTCGCTTGATGAATGGAGAACTCACGCATATGAAAATGCCAAGTTGTTCAAAGAAAAGGTTAAGAGGTGGCATGATAAAAGGATACAAAAACGTGAGTTCAATGTAGGTGATTATGTCTTGCTATATAATTCTCGTTTAGGATTTTTTGCAGGCAAGCTTCTCTCTACATGGGAAGGTCCTTACATTGTTGAGGAAGTATATCGTTCCGGTGCTATCAAGATCAACAACACGGAAGGTAATTTTCTGAGAGCGGTAAATGGGCAGAGAATCAAGCATTATATCCCAGGTACTCCCATAAATGTTGAAAGAAATATTATTAATACCATAACTTCGGAGGAGTACATAAGGGATATTTATCACCCTGTTTCAGACTCCGAAAAGGAAGAGGTATGTGATTTGGTAAGTCAAAAGACTCCAAAATTTTTCCAGTAGGAATTTTTCTCCGTTTTGGAATTTTTTTAAAAATAGAAAAATTTAAAGCAGTTTGTAAAGCGCACGAGGAGGCGACAAGCCTGCCAGGCGCGGGCCACCCCCTGGCCATGCTTGGGGGGCTTGTGGCCACCTCGTGTGCCTCCGGGACTCCGTTTTCTTGCGGAGTACTCCTTCTGGTCTGGAAAAAATCATTATATATTCTCCCGGTAGGTCTGACACTCGTATCACGCAATTTTCCTCTGTTTTCGTTTCGAGTCTGTTTTCGGCCGCAGATTTAGAGCAAGATGTCGTCTCAGGAATCTGTGGGGGAGAATGATCTCCCTCAAGTCTACGGAGAAGTAGATGTTGATTTGAAAAGAATGGAGGTCATGGAGGCCAAGGAAAGGCTACCTAAAGAAACCAAGGGTAAAACTAAGGAGGAGAATCAGGCGTGGGAAGAGGGGCAATCTGTGTTCAACAGGGAAGAAGTTGAAGAAGTGGATTTCCTTCAACCCTACCTCCACCTACTGTCTCCATCCTTGATTGAACTCTTAAGGTTTTGTGAAACAACTCGTGTTTGCAATACTTTTCTTACTAGTGAAGTTGTTTTCTGGAGAAACATATCACAGAGCTCCAAGGTATAACTCAAAGATTGATGGCCCTCTTGGAATCAAAGGACAAAACAACTCCACCACCATCACCTCCAAAGGAAGACAACTAAGCATGGGTATGGGCAATCCCCTTGGCTTGTGCAAAGCTTGGGGGAGTTGCCCCGGTATCGTATCACCATCACATCTTTTGCCTTTACCTTTTCTTAGTTTGTTCCTTTTTGGTTTTATCTTTCTCTTGTAGAATAAAGTTCTTAGTGTTTTAGGCTTGAGTTTTCTTTGTGTCACCCCCAATGTATTCGAGTTCGTGAGTCATATAATAAAGAGGGTCTTAGTTAAGGGTCTTGCCTCATGCCATGATCAAGAGAATGAGAAAAGAACAAAAGCATGAAAGATCATGTAATGATCTTATGGGAAGTGATGGCTTCACATATAAAAAGAATGATGATTGAAACTTGTTGAGGGTAGACAAACGTAGACCTTGGTCATTGTTGCAATTAATAGGAAGTGATAAAGAAGGAGAGGTTCACATATAAATATATCATCTTTAACACCATCTATGATTGTGAACACTCACTAAACTATTACATGCTTAGAAGTAGATGTTGGACAAGGAAGACAACGTAATGAATTGTGTTTGCTTGGTTCCGAAACATGTTATATAACTAGAGATCCCTTAGCATGTGACGATTGCTTCCACCTCATATCAGCCAAAACTTCTGTACTAAGTAGAGATACTACTTGTGCATCCATAAACCTTCAAACCCAGTTTTGCCATGAGAGTCCACCATACCTACCTATAGATTGAATAAGATTCTTCAAGTAAGTTGTCATCGGTGCAAGCAATAAAAATTGCTCCCTAAATTTGTATGATCTATCAGTGTGTGGAAAATAAGCTTTGTACGAACCTGTGATGAGGAAGACATAAAAGCGACGGACTGCATAATAAAGTTCTTTATCACAGGAGGCAATATAAAGTGACGTTCCTTCACACTAAGAGGTCGCACATACAAACCTCAAAAGTGCATGACAACCTCTGCTTCCCTCTGCGAAGGGACTATCTTGTACCTTTTCTTTTTGCCCTTGAAAGAGTCATGGTGATCTACACCAATTCCTGATTTTGCCTTTATCTTGGCTAACGTCATATGCTAGGGAAAGATCTATATTCATATGTCAAGTTGGAAGTAAGTATTCATGAATATTTATTGTTTACATTACCCTTGAGATAAGTAGTTGGGAGGCGAAACTATAAGCCCCTATCTTTCTCTGTGTGCGACTGAAACTTTGATCTCATGAGTACCACGTGAGTTGTAGCAATTGTAGAATACGAAAGGATCATTGAGTATGTGAATTTGCTGTACAAGCTCTTATTTGACTCTTTCTGATGTTATGATAAATTGCAATTGCTTCAATGACTATAGGCTATTGGTTGTTAATTTTGAGTAAGGTTCTTGATCCTTACTTTACTTTGTGAAGGAATTATCACTTTAGCATCAGAGATTATATGATGATATTGTTGTTCTCATTATGATCATGATGCTTGCATGTCCGTATCTTATTTTGTCGACACCTCTCTCTCTCTAAAGATGTGGGCATATTTATTGATCTCGGCTTTCGCTTGAGGGCAAGCGAGGTCTATGCTTGGGGGAGTTGATACGTCCATTTTGCATCATGCTTTCATGTTGATATTTATCGCTTTATGGGCTGTTATTACACTTCACGGTACTATACTTATGCCTTTTCTCTCTTATTTTGCAAGGTTTACATGAAGAGGGAGAATGCCGTCACCTGGAATTCTGGCGTAAAAATGAGCAATTTTCAGATACCTATTCTACGCAACTCCAAAAGCCGTGAAAATCAACGAGGATTTATTCTGGAATAAATAAAAAATACTGGGCCAAAGAATTACCAAAGGGGAGCCAGCAGGAGGCCACAAGCCTGCTAGGCGCGGCCTCCCGCTGGCCACGCCTAGGGGCTTGTGGGATCCCTGGTGGCCCTATGGCCTCCCTCTTTTGCTACAAGAAGGGTTTCGTTCCAGAAAAAAATCGAGAGGAGGCTTTCGGGAGGAATCGCCACCGCCACGAGGCGGAACTTGAGCAGCAACCAATCTAGAGCTTCGACAGGACAATCCTGCCGGGGAAACTTCCCTCCCGGAGGGGGAAATCATCACCATCGTCATCACCAACACTCCTCTCATCAGAGGGGACTCGTCACCATCAACATCTTCATCAGCACCATCTCATCTCCAAACCCTAGTTCATATCTTGTAACCATTCTTCGTCTCATGACTCCGATTGGTACCTGTAAGGTTGCTAGTATTGTTAATTACTCTGTGTAGTTGATGCTAGTTGGATTACTTGGTGGAAGATTATATGTTCAGATCTTTGATGCTACTCATTACCTCTCCGGTCATGAATATGATTATGCTTTGTGAGTATTTACTTTTGTGCCCGAGGACATGGGATAAGTCTTGCCATACGTAGTCATGTGAATTTGGTATTCGTTTGATATTTTGATGTGTTGTATGTTGTTTTTCCTCTAGTGGTGTTATGTGAACATCGACTACATAACATTTCACCATTATTTGGGCCTAGGGGAAGGCATTGGGAAGTAGTAAGTAGATGATGGGTTGCTAGAGTGACAGAAGCTTAAACCCTAGTTTATGCGTTGCTTCGTAAGGGGCTGATTTGGATCCATTAGTTTAATGCTATGGTTAGACTTTGTCTTAAGTCTTCTTTCGTAGTTGAAGATGCTTGCGAGAGGGGTTAATCATAAGTGGGATGCTTGTCCAAGTAAGGGAAGTACCCAAGCGCCAGTCCACCCACATATCAAACTATCAAGGTAGCGAACGCGAATCATATGAACATGATGAAAACTAGCTGGACAGAAATTCCCATGTGTCCTCGGGAGCATTTTACCTCCTATAAGAGTTTGTTTAGGCTTGTCCCTTGCTACAAAAGGGATTGGGCCACTTTGCTTCACCGTTGTTACTTTTTTTACTTGCTACTTGCTACGAATCATCTTGTCACACAACTACTTGTTACCGATAATTTCAGTGCTTGCAGAGAATACCTTCCTGAAAACCACTTGTCAGATCCTTCCGCTCCTCGTTGGGTTCGACACTCTTACTTATCGAAAGGACTATGATAGACACCCTATACTTGTGGGTCATCACGCACCACCAATATGTATGGGACATGGAAGAGTGACCCATGATCCTAATCAATTGTGCATTTGCATTTAAACGAAACTGAAAATAGTGCACAAATTATGGGGGAGCTCTTATTTTTCACATACTTCTCAATGCGTCGATGCTAATCATTGATTATATCTTTTGTTGAAGCTTTGTTCTATATGTTATCATGAATTACCAAAAAGGGGGAGATTGAAATCACAGTTCATCCCTAAGGTGGTTTTGGTAATTTATCACAACATATGTATCATTGAACTAATGATCTTATCCAATTATATTTTAGAAAAGTTCAAAGATGCATTGGCTAAAGGATTGTGAGGAGAAACCCCTTGATGCAAGGAAAGGAGTAGGATTGGCTCAAGCTTGAAGAAAGAGGACTCTAAATTTTACTTTTGTGAGAAATCACTTTTGAGTCCATAGGAAACCTGATACTATTAAAAGGGGGTGAGGTATTATGATGAATTGGTTGCTCAAGTGCTTTGAGATAGCCACCAAAAATCTTCACCCATTCTCACACAAAATATCTCTATCCAAAGCCAAATCACCAAAATCCGTGCCACCAACTTTTCCCACTCAGCCATACCGATTTTCCACCACACATATCCTATGCCAAACCCTAATCTATCGGTACCACCAACTTTCATATTGGTTCCACTGAGATTAGTGACCAACTCTGTGGTGTCTCAAGTTCCAAGAATCAGAATTTCTGAGATTGGAATCAGCCTCACCGAGATTTGGAAACTGCTCTAGATCATCGTATCAGTACCACCGAGAATTCAAAAGTTGCCACATTTAGTGCAACTTTGTACCATCGAAATTTATTTTGGTGTAACCGAGTTGGGAAATAATGTTATAACGGTTGGATTTTCGGGGATGCCTATATATACCCCTCCACCTCTTCTCATTCGTAGAGGAAGCACTTAGTACACACACACACTCACACACTTGCCAGATCCATTTTTCTGGGAGAGAGCCACCTACTCATGTGTTGAGATGAAGAGATTCCAGTCCAACCATTTTATACTCGATGTCTAGCCACCCCAAGTTTCTTTCCACAAAATCAATTTATCTCCTACACATGCCAAATATTTGAGAGAGTGATTGAGTGTTGAGGAGACTATATTTTGAAGTACAAGAACAGGGAGTTCATCGTTCTACCGCATATATTACCTTTTGGAGGGTGGCGCCTCCTAGATTCTCTAGGTGTCGCTTGGGTGCCTCCCACTTCATGTTGTGGAGTTGAACCAAGAAGTTTCTATGGGCAAGGAGATTGCCTACTTCGTGAAGATCCACCGTGAGTGAGGCTAGTCCTTCGTGGACATAAGCCATGGTGGAATAGACAAGGGCGCTTCTTCGTGGAACCCTTGTGGGTGGAGCCATCCGTGGACTCCCGCAGTCGTTACCATCGGTGTGTTCAAGTCTCTCTTAACGTGGATGTTAGATAGCACCACCTATCGGAACCACGCCAAAAATCACAGTGTCAACCTTTGTGTTTGATCTTCCTTCCCTACCCTCTACATTACATTTGCATGTCTTTACTTTCCGCTGCTATACTCTTTGATATGCATGTGTAGGGTGAACTGGACTAGTCATTATTGCTAAAACTGGCCCACAACTAAAATTGGAACAAGGATAAGTTTTATTTTGTCAAGTAGTCTAATCACCCCCCTTAGACATACTTCGGGTCCTACACTTTTCCCTAAGGATTGTTGTTATTATTGTGATTGTCGTTGATCTAAATTCTCAATGTGTCCTCTTGGTGAAAGAAGTTTCACATATCTTGTTTCTGTTAGTCGCTTGTTGTCACCTCATAATATTGGAATGGTTTCCATAAGTCCACCACAAGCTTATTCTTATCGTTGTTGATTTTCCAACAACTCCATTTAATCATTCTTAGTAAGGATGCTTCTCAACTCAATTGTGGTAGGAATTTTTATTTTATTCTCCATTCTCTTCTCTCCAAAGATCTACATTCTATTCTTTTGTTCCACAGGTATTGTGACGTTGATTTCTTTGAACCATCTTCTCGTTTCGTCAAGATCAAGTTCTTTCCTTGTTTGTTCATTTAACCGGAGTGTTGGATCCTTGTTTTAGATCTTCCATCTTATCAAGTTTTGCCTCTATTTCCATCAAAGTGTTTCCCAAATTTCTTTTGAATTTTTGCTAGTGCGTTGTTTCATTCTTCATCTCTTGCATCCTTCAAGCTTCCTTGGTTTCACTCATTTGTCAAAGAAGCAATGCGTGAACAAGAGGAATAGAAGGAAGAGGTAAACCTTTGATAAATCAAGGAAGAGGAATAGAAGGAAGAGGTAAAACTTTGACAAATCAAGTAAGGTTTATCTCTTCCTTCAAATCGGAGGTCGTTTGATACTCCAACGGATAAACCTATAGCGGCACTATAACCGGTTTAATAGTCGGTGTTTTAGTGTTTTAAAAATCTTGCCATGGGCTACCATCTTCCCTCTCTTCTCATCCCAACTCCCTCTACACATACGAAGATAACCCACCAAACCTGCCCCACGCTCGAAGCCATCGAATCACGATCTTAGGATCGAAAACCACCCCAAAACCCCTCAAACCCTAACTCTGCCTATATAAGGAATTTTGGGCCCTCCCAAATCTGGCTCCTCCCCTCTCAAATTCTGCGCTGCACAACCCTAGTGCCGCCACTTGTCGCCACACCAATTGCCGCGACACCACTTGTGCCTCCCCACCAACATCTCCTACGTTGCCACACATCCCCTAGGCTGCCCCGAGCCGCCATGGCCCGACGGGGCCCGAAGCAGGCCCGCCTAGGCCGAACCGGCCACGAGGGAAGGCACCGGCGCCTGTAGTTGAGCTGCCCCGCCCGTGCAAGCTCTGCCATACATGCCAGCAGCTCCGCTGCCCCGAGTCCATCGCCTCCCCGCACCCTCCCGTGACCCGTCGCCTCTTCGGCCACCAGAGCTCCTTGACGTGCCCTCTTGCGAGCCGGCTCGGCCCAGACGACCTCGCCCCATGCCAGGCGTCCTCCCGAGTCCTCGGGCAGGAGATCCATGGCGCACCCAAAGCCCTCCCGTCGCCACCATGTGGAACTGTCCGGATCCGCCATGTTTCGCCCAGATCTGGCATCCTTGGCACCAGATCCGTCCGTTCTCGTGGCCTGCCAACACCCCCCGCATCGTCTATCGCGTTGTCCTTCCATGGGCGCCTCCCTCATTCTGCATCGTGCACCTACATGAGGGAGACGTGGCAGCAGTAGCCAACATCGCCTCGCAAGGCCTGTAGCTGCCGCTGGCCCAGCTCCCCCCACAACTAGCACAACCTCGCCCAGCCAACCACGCCCTCGTGGGCCAAGCCGTCGACGCCGGCCCAGCTTCAACCGAGGCCTGAGTGAATCCTCACGGACCAACCTGTGGCCCAAGGTGAGTGATGCCGTGCTATTGTTATCCCTGCGCCTTATATGATATCCTACACCCAGCTCTGTTTTGGGCTCTATTACACTTCCGGCCCATGAATGTTTTTCAGCTTTTGTGATTTTAGCTAATTATCGGGGATATTATTTTAATTATAGAAAAATGCATGTTTTTAAAATGCTAATAATTAATTAACCATGTATCAAATTAAAATGATTTATATATGTAAAATGTTGAGAATTTTATGTAGATTAATAATTTGCAACTTTCACACATGATAAAAATGATTAACTTGTTGTTCTCATTTAATTTGCATTAATGTCATGTTAAAAAGATTAATTGCATAACTGAATAACCGTAGCTTCGACTAAAATGTTTCATATATGGAACTTGACTATAAAAAAGTGTAGAATAGCATGATAGCATTTATTTTGCTGTTTGACAACTCTAAAATTGTGTTGTATGCAGAACAGTACCGAAATCTTAATTTGCATATGAGGACTTTCCGGAATTGTTATTCATTGTTCCAAGTTCATTTAAACTTGTCTAGAATTTCATGTAGTTCCATAATATTTTGTTGCATCCATGCTTTAACATGTTTGTTTTGTTATTTGCATGAATTTTGCATCCATGCCATATTATCTTGTGTCGGTCATATATTTTAGACCGTAACTCCGTTTTAGATGATCCATATATGTAAATCGATTAAAATGACATGTAAATCATATGGTCCACTTTATTTTTCTGGTTAACAAATATATAACATGATTAATTTAGATCTGGACGAATTTCTAAATTAAATTGTGGGGTCGTTTAGGAAATACTATAAGTTGTTTCTGACCTGATTTAATATGCCTAGATAGGTAGTTTATTTATGCTTCACCTCTTTCCATGTTTAATAAACATTTAAACTTGCTGGGTAAATAAAGGAGAGTGAACTAAATGATTCGAATGTGGATTAAGCCTCACTTTACGTGTAGAAGTTGATTTTGATGATTTGTCATGCCTTGTATAATTAAACCGAACATGCATTATATGAGTTTTGTGCATCATATCTTGCATATGTTGTGGTGTTTATCGTGTGTTGATTGTTTGTTTCCGGATTTTTTCTTCTTGATAGAGTTCCAAGCCACTTCAGAGTGTGAGGATTCGTTCGACTATGTTGGTTCGTCTAGTTCACGGATTCATTTTTCTTCCAAGCGGGATCTATCACTATTATTGACATGCTAGTTGTCTCGTTTCTATCACTATGTCTCGTTTCCTACCACCTATTTAACAAGACTCCCAACATTTCCATGAAAAGCCTCTAACACCCTCCACATCCTAACAAACCTTTGTTTGACTATGTTACCGCTTGCTCAGCCCTTATTATAGGGTAGCTAGTTGCACGTGCAAGTTGATTACCGTGTGACAACATGGATTCCTTGTTATATCACAATGTTGTTGTTATTTAATTTAATGCACCTATATACTTGATAAAAGGTGGAAGACTTGGCCTTCTAGCTCAGTGTTTTGTTCCACCTTTGTCTCCCTAGATACTTGTGTGTCGGTCTTATCTTCCATATTCACTACTAGAAAAACCTAATTTGCCGACAGCTTTTGGCTTTGCCGTCAGCATTTTCACGGGGCTGACGGCATAGAGGCTTTACCCTGAGCCGAAAATAATGCTGACGGCATAGAAACTCTATGCCGTCCGCTCTATCTAAGTCGTCAGCCAGCTGACGGCAAAGGAGCAAAAGACTGACGGCAAAGGGCGGCTAACGGCATAGGGAGGTTCTTGGTCCCACGTTCGGCCACGGCTTAACGGGAGCCGTCTATGCCGACAGCCAGCTGACGGCAAAGCCTAACGTCTGTCTTTGCCGAAAGCCAGCTGACAGCATAGTCGGGTGGTTATCCCCCCTGTGCAGGCCACGACCTAACCCCTCTTCTCTCTCACCTCTCCCACCCTGCTCTCCCGACCCGCCGCCGTCGTCAACCCACGCCCGAGACATCGGCCCCCGCGCCAGCCCCGCCCTGCGCCGCCCCGCGCCAGCCCCGCCATCGCCCCGCCCCGAGGCATCGGCCCCCGCGCCGCCCCACGCCCGCCCGTACTCACCGGCGCCGCCCCGCGCCGCCCCTACTCGCCTCTGCCCCGCGCACGCCCTACCCGCCTCTGCCCCGCACCGCCCCCACTGGCCTCCGCCCCGCGCCAGCCCCGCCCCGACTTGCCGGTGAGCTCCTCCCCCCCCCCTTTTTCTTTTTTAGTTTATTTTTTCTATGTTAGGGCCTCTTTGATTTCCAGGATCGCAAAAACATAGGAATAGGAAAAATGTAGGAAAACAATCGGAATGCATGTGTAAAACTGAGGATTGAAAAACAGAGGAAAAGTACAGGAATATGAAACAAATGAAACGTTTGAAATGCAGGAACTGAAAACAGAGGAATGCATTGTTTAGTAATGAAATCATGCACCGCCCCAAACTGGGCTAGACACAAACCATGCACCGTACTCACACATGCTCTGTATTTGCACATGCCTTTTCATTAGAACGTGCTCGAGGAAAGCATTGCTTTAGTCACAAGAGCAATCTGACATGCAGCTTTGTCCGTCTTGCCTCGGTCTTCGTGTAAAAAAGAGGTCCGGCTCAATGCTCCACTTCCTCCAAAATCATAGGAAACCAACAGTGTTCCTCTGGAACGCAACAGTATTCCTCCGGACTGGTTCCTGCAAATCAAATGACGCTACAGTAGCAAATCCTATGGAATTTGCATTCCTACATTTTTACTATGAAAAATCCTTCAAATCAAAGGAGGCCTTAGTTAGATCTGTTAGTAGTGGATTTTTAGTTAAATTTAGTTAGCAATTTCTTAGTGGTAGATTTTTAGTTAGATTTAGTTAGCAATAGATGTTAGTACATGTAAGTATTAGTTAGCTAGCTGTTAGTATTAGTTAGCTAGCTGTTAGTATTAGTTAGCTAGCTGTTAGCAATAGAAAGAAGATAATAAGAAGAAAAGAAATAGAAGAAGAGAAGAGTAACAAAACTTGAATAATAAATTATTAAGAATAGATGTTAGTATTAGTTAGCTTAATTACCGCGAGTGCGTATTTGTATTGATTGAGTGCATTCAAATGTGCAGTAGCTTCTCCGCGAGGGTTTGGTTTTTGACGACCTCCCTTGCATTCGAAAGTGAGCACATTTGTTAAATCCTCCTCCACCCCCTTTATTTTGCTCTGTTCCGGCCTTCGTGATGATGACACTATCTAGCTAGGTTTTTTAGTATTAAAATGCAAAGTTGTTTCTTAACCAATATGCGTCTCCCGTTCGAAAGGGTTCCTATCATAAATATGCATGCATTTGCATATTTATAACGGTGATTCGTTTGAATTGTCCAACGCTATCCATGGACAACCCGGGTATGTGTAGATTGGGTCGTTTCCCACACTTTTGCTCCGGATCCCATGCAGAGTTTCGACAGCTCCTCCTTGTTGTTCTCCGGGTACACATCCTCTCGGTTAGTTGCTGAGACGTGTATCAGGAGAACAACGGGGAGGTGCTGCCGAAATTTTGCGTTGGGTCGGGAGCAGAGCATGGGGAAATGACCCAATCTACACATACTCGGGTGTGATTAGGACCCATCTTTACCTAGTAGCTAGTAGGTGTGCTTGCCGTGCATCCCAATGTATTAACCATGATTAAAAAATGGCCATAATTAATTTAACATACTTGATGAAGTGATAATTTATATTGTTTTATATGTGGATACTATGTAGCTAGCTTGCCAGAATGACTGATCGTGAATGGATGTACACCGGTCACCATAGTCAGAGAGATATGACCGATGAATGGTTGAGCAAAACCTATGAATTCGTGGAAACGACATTTTCTCAAGGCCATCCAAAAACATGGTGCCCCTGCACTAAGTGCAAGAATTAATCGCGACAGACAAAGGATGTAATGGGTAAACACCTGGAGATGCGTGGTTTTACTCCCGGCTATACCTTGTGGATATTTCATGGTGAGTCGGCCCAACGTAACAGAGACAAGGTGTTGCGTCGGCGCCCCGATGATTATGGTACATGGATTGAGGACATGGTGAATGACTTTGATGATGCTCGGAACAAGGACGAAGAGATGGAGGAATCCACGAAAGCCTTCTATGCCATGTTGGAGTCTTCAAAACGTCCTCTTCACGAGCACACTAAGATTTCTCAGCTAGATGCCATCGCACAAGTAATGGCTCTGAAAGCCAATTCAACATTGGAAGAGACCTGTTTGACTCAGTGATGACCCTATTTGGGCGCTTTCTACCAGAAGGTCATATTATGCCTTCAAACCTATATGAGTCAGACAAAATCCTTAGTGCACTCAAGATGCCGTATGAGCAGATACATGCTTGTGAGAAAGGATGTGCCTTATTTAGGAAAGAGTATGCGGACAAAACATATTGTCCATTTTGCAAGTCCTTGAGATATGTTGAGGTAGAAAACGGTGAAGGTGAGAAGAAGCAGAGCAAAATCCCCGTGAGTGTCCTACGGTATCTGCCGATCCTACCAAGACTTCAACGACTTTACATGCTCGAAGAAACAGCAAAACAGATGACATGGCACAAACATGGAATTAGGAAAGAATTAGATGAACACGGAGTTCCGATGTTGGTACACCCTTCAGATCGTGACGCATGGAAGGCATTCGATAGTATACATAAGGAAAAAGCTAAAGAACCAAGGAATTGTTGAGGTACGAGGCACGAAGACAAAGACTGAATGTCGAAAGATTTACCTTTTAGGCTATTCAGGCTGTTCGAGATTGGTACGCCAAGCAAGGGGAGCCGAAGACAAAGACTGAATGTCAAAAGATTTACCTTGATAAGACCGAGTACATGGAGGTATGTACACTCCAAAGATCAATTCTTAGGGCTAGTTAGGTCTATTTAGTTATAATACTTAGTTTCATTCTTCATTAACTTACATTCATAGGTGCCCCCGAGATGGTTGGCCGATAAGATGGATTGTTGGGAGATGATAGTGGAAAGGTGGTGCACAGAGGCTTGGTTGAGCACCCACACTATGGCCAAGGACCGTCGTGCTCAATTGGTTTGTGTGCCACACCACCAAGGCAATGCCAACATCAAGCAATACACCAAAAAATGGGTATGTGTGCCTTGTTTTGTTTCATCAATAATTCATTCTTTCATGATTTTTGTTGTACTAATTCTTTGTCTTTTCGTGTAGGCCAAACACAATAACCACCCCGAGCCTCAGGGATACGTCGCGTTTAGCATGGCCCATAAGGGCTTGTACAAGACGGCGAAGGCATATTCTGAGGGGGACGGGCCGTCGGCGTACACAAACCTGTCCGCCTACAACAAGATGACGTCTTATTCTGAGGTGGTCAAACAGCTGCGCGGGCCGGACTTTGACCCGAGATAGAATCCTGTCGATCCAGAGGCGTTGATGATCTCTGGTGGCGGTAAGAGTCATGGCACGCTGGCCATGTGTGATGGCTTCGTCCCTATCACCGAGATTCTATCTCAGATCAAGGCGAGGAAAACGAGCTCCGCTCCTGTAATACGGCAACGCGCGAGGCGAGTTGATCTTGCCATCGAGGTTAGTTTTCTTCATTATTTCTTTCGTTCTTTTGTTGGAGGAGAGGGACCGGATGGATGATGAAAATTCCTTTTGAGGAGTGGTTGCAGGCCGCACTTATGAAGGAGAGGGAGGCCACCAGGCTCTTGTTGGAGGAGAGGGACCGGAATACGCAAATGTTGCTTGAGGAGGAGAGGGCACGCAATAATGCCCATGCGAAGACCATGCACGACTTCGTTGCGGTAACTCAGTTGTGTGAGAAGCAAGGCTATGTGTGAGACGCAACAAGGCTATTTCTTTGACTCCTCGAAAACTAATTTGCAGGCTATGTGTGAGAAGCAAGGTTTGCCGCCCCCTCCGCGGATGCCTTCTCCGGTGGGAACGCTGAGTTCCCTTTCAATGACCAACCTTGCACGGTCTTATACCATTGTCTGTCGCCGTGCTAACCACATATTTTAACTCTTGCCTTGTTCCAGCATCATTCTAGAGTTGAATCCCCCGATCCCTTTACTTCTCCTGGCGAGAGCCCTAGCAACCCAGCGACCAATGGAGATGGAGCTTCTCCTCCGTTTCTTGGCATTCGGTAAGTTATTCATCTCCTTCTTATTCTTCTTATTGTTTAGATCAACTTAGATTATGCCATGCTTTAGTTAGCTTAGTAAATTCTAGTTGATATTAGCCATGCTTTAGTTAGCTTAGTAAATTCTAGTTGATATTAGAGCTCAAAAATGACATAATTAGTTTAGAAAGTTTTAAAAGAAACCAGAAGAGAAGAACAAACAAGAGATGAAGAAATAAGAGAAGAATAAAGAGGAGAAAAAGATAACTTCTCTTCTTTCTTTTTCTCCATCTTCTTCTTCTTCTTCTTCTTCTTCTTCTTCTTCTTCTTGTTCTTCTTCTTCTTCCACTTCGTGTTCTTGTTCTTGTTCTTCTTGTTCTTGTTCTTCTTCTCCTCCACCTTCTTCTTCTTCTTCTTCTTCCACTTCTTCTTCTAATTGTTTAGCTTAATTTAGATAACTTCTTTCTTATTGTATTCTTCTTCTAACTTCGTTCTCATTATGCAGATTTTGATAAAGCAGCATGGCATATGGATGGATGCTCGAGGGACTTTGTAATGCACTTGTGTAGTATTAGATGAACTTTGTAATGCACTTGTATTTGCTGATGCACTTGTGATGCTTTGTAATACTTTGTGATCTTGTTTGCACTTTAATTACATATATTCGTGTTTTTGCACTTTGTGATGCGCTTGTGTTGTGCTGTTTGCACTTTGTGATGCACTTGTGGTGCTGTTTAGGGGATGGGAATATACATATATGTTGTTGTTTGTATCTATGTTTTGCAAATGTAGGGACTTAACAGAAAACAAATATGAAAAAAGCAGAGAGGGTCTTTGCCTACATCTTACTGACGGCAACGGCTTTGCCGTCGGTGGACTGACGGCTTGAAGTCACGTGGCGGCAGTCTGTGTATCATGGCAACTCTGGGAATACCAAATTTTCCCAGATTTTCGGCCTTGCCGTCAGCTGTACTCCAGCTATCGGCAAAGAGGGGACCAAGGGGACCCAGGTTTTCGACGTTGCCGTCAGCTTTGCTACGGCTATGGGCAAAGAGGGGACCCAGGGGACCCAGGGTTTCGGCTTTGCTGTTAGTTTTGCTACGGCTATGGGCAAAGCCTGCCGTTAACCTTCTAACGGGGCTCGGCCTGCGCCGTTGCTGCCATTGCTCTTTGCCGTCAGCCCGTGCCACAAAGCTGATGGCAAAGTCTTTGCCGTCGGTCGACCTTCAGCTGACGGTAAAGAAGGTGATTGCCGATAAAATCTTGGCCGGTTCCTTTGCCAATAACACACTAATGGCAAAGCCTTTGCCATGCGTTAAACTGTCCTTTGCCGTCAGCTCTGGCTGTCGGCAAACCAGCAGATTCCAGTAGTGATTGAGCAATGCTAACATGCTTGGGGTTGTAATGGGGACCCCCTTGATTTTTTGTTTTGGGATAAAACTCTTCCAACAAGGCCCAACATTGGTACTATATTTTCCCAACATAATAATACTGAACACCATTATTAAAGCATAGGGCATCATGAACCCAAGGAGTAATTCAACATAATACAGGGAGGGCCAATGCTGATGGTGCTAGTCCTAAACAGAGCAATGCGTGAGGCCACCCTGGGGAAACTCGGGTGATTTCTATTAAGCCACAGTATGCGTCGCTCATCCTGTAGTGCCCTGAGAAAGAGATACGCGCGACTCCTATTGGGATCTGGTGTGTCGGGCGGTCTTACTGGATTTGTTTTACCTTTTTCAAGCGTCTTGTGCAATGGGATATCTAGGATTCCTGGGCTATCTGGAGGTTGATGTATTCTCTCCAGGGCAACTTGTGGTAGTTTGTGATGTACTAGTTGGAGCACCCCTGAAGGGTTAAATCTTTCGAAAAACCATGCGCATGGTTATGTGGCAACTTGGAAACTTTGTTTAACACCCGGTCATAGCAAACTTTAAGTAAACTTAATTAAAATATGTCAATTGTGTGCGTAACTATGACTGTCTCTTCTCGTGACTTCTACAATGAGAGAGGACACATGGGGGTTATGTTTCACTCATAAGTAGGTGTTCCGGATCATTTCTTGATCATTATTAGTTCATGTCTGTTTATGCGTAGATCAACCCACTCTTATTCTTGTACTCATAAGTTAGCCACTCAAATAAATGCTTAGTGCTTGTTGTTGCCTCACCACTTAACCATACCACACCCATTAAGCTTTACTAGTGTTGATACCTTTGGAAATGAGATTGTTTGGTCCCTATGGGTCATACATTACTACAACAATAGTCGCACGTACAGGTAAAGGGATACTTTGACGTGAGTGCTATGACTGTTCTATTTGGAGTTTCTTCTTCTTCTTCCGCTTCATATATCATAGGATGGGTTCCAGGCTGGTAGCCTGGGATAGCAAGGATGTACGTCGTCTTCTCGTTTGATTTCGTTTATAGTCGGACCCTGCTCTTCTACATGATCATTGAATGTATTGCTGTATTGTGATGTTCATGTTGTAGCTTGTGGCGAGTGTTAGCCAATTCCATATACTCATCTCTTCTGTACATGTACTTGTAATGATATCCATTCTTGCAAAATGAAAGGATGCAATTCTATCCCTATCGAGGCCCTCGAGCCAAAATAAGGATAGGATTACATCTTGGGCGTTATAGTACTAGCGTAACCAATTAAAGGTAATATTTGGTATCTAGAACATCAAGTATAGGTCATACTTCGGGAGCATGATAGGCTCCACACGGAACAACTTCTTAAATAAGTCATACCGAGTCCTCATGGGGAAGTTGTTAATTTTGCTGACATAAGAAGTTACAGCAATAGGTCTTCCGGTTGGGCGTGTTAGCCACAAAAGAACATACCAGGTTACACAGATAGCAACAATATAATTCTTGGGAAACGTTCTAACCATTATATCTGATTGAGATTCAGATTTGGTTGGGGACATGATGTTCCAGACTCAGCATGTTTGGAAGGGAAAGGTTGCAACACAAATCAATGAGATGACATTGCAGGATTCTTGGGAAATGAACTACGGAAGGCAACTCCAAAACATGAGCTGGATTAGAAGATTCACGTGGACACACTATCCAAGACAGTCATGTCCACATGGAATTCTTAAAATAAACATCACCGAGTTCTAGTTAGGAACCATCATTGAAGGTAACGAAGTTTTTACGTAAGTCATATGATTAGCTCTTAAGAAAGAACTTCTTCGCCTTGAACAAAACAATTGGTGGCTTGGTGTGCTAAGAGATACATATGGAATGGAGGTAGCGAGCCTATCAAACCATAGAATACTTCGCACGTGGAAGACTGAGTGGGGATGATTCCAAAGAGAGCAAAACAACATTTCTCGAATTCATGGCGACAACTTGCATCAAATGCACATGAATTTAATGAAGTCACTTCTTACACCTAACATATACTTCATGTACGGAACAAGAAGATATTGCCTATAAATTTTCCAACGCTAGCTTAATGAACAACATGAATCATGGAACAGATGAAAATGTCACCGATGGGATCAACAACAATTCCTCGAGGTTTCCATGAAAATGGAAGTCCATAACTATATGAACAAGCTAATAGCATTGGTCAGACCAAAAGATATAATGGTGCATGCTCAAGGAAACATCCACGAGTAAGACAACATAACAAATATCTTTGTTCCAATTTTGATTTGACAATAACCCATACTCAAATCACATATTGGTCAAGACAATATATGCAACAATTGGTCACAGGGATCAATCAATGAGGTTATCCTCTCTCTTCAACACAACACAAACACACACACACACACACACACAAAGATATCCCTTTGTACTGAACTAAGTTAGGTAAGATTTTATCTTCCAACTCTTCAAGTTGTTGTTGAGCTTAATCCAACTAGTTCATGGGTATCCAACATAGATTCTTGGAGAAAGGGTGGACTATAACAAACCAACTTGATCACGAACTCAACACAACGGTCAGGGGACAACCTGGTAATACTTCCAAGAAGATATTCGGAAAATCATGAACCACTGATATGTTACTGAGCTCAAGAACAATCTCGCTTTTCGGGGAAAGACGATATGATCAAAAGAGCAAGGAATTGACACAATCTAAATCATTGACAGAAGAGCGCAGCAGGGAAAACGGACTAGGTAGCACAATCAATCTCAAAATGTTGAGTCGGTAACCAACACACTAAGAATAAAATTGTTGTCCATTAACTACCAAGCAATAGGATTGCTAGGAGTATTGATTTCACACATCAAGATTCATTTGTTGGTATTCTGGTTACAACAAACACAAAGACCGAGGAATAAATAATGATGGCGATAAGTACCATCGTATCAAGAATCCATAAGAGGTTTTGCAATTCTCATGACATTCCCGACATAAAGAGGGTAATACTTCAAGATAGAACAGAGCAAAAGCTGGATTGGCATTTTGACCTGTGAAATACAACTGCTTTGACCAAATCCAAGAAATGGATGAGGCATTCGAGTTTGTTTCTCCTAGTGACTCTGAAATAGAATGACTTGACACACCACAAGAATAATAGGCATCGATGACACGAATGCAAAACTACTCTTGACTATCTAACAAATAGAAGTGGGAATACAAGTGAGGAGGGGAAACTCAAGACCACAAGATTTTTATGAGTTGTAGATGCATAGGTTAGCATGTCAAACGAGCTCAACATAATTCTTACGGATAAACCATGCTGAAAGGTAGGATTGGCAGAGTCACCCTTAGAATGGAGAACTCGTCGAGCACTCTTATTGTGATCATTTGGTTCACGGAGAACTTCTGCCATGACAGTTCATGGTATTGGAAGAATGATATACCACAGACCTCGAGGACTAGAACAAAGTTACAAATCATCCTAATGGAACAAGCAAACATTATCAACAATAGTGAGCATAATGAATCTTGGGTTCAAGAACCCAGAGGTAGATTACCTACTAACTAAATAACATCGTGTGATGCTTTTGATTATGAAGGCTAGAATTATTACATGGAGATCACAAACCATGACTAGATTACTGGGTGGTTCTTTGGAACAACATCGTTTCCTAACAGTTTCAACAAATATGTTGAGGTAATAGAGTACCTCAATACAAAAAAATAGTGTGCTTTGTGTGGCCCAAAATACGTTAACTCGGGATGAAAGTATTTGCAAATGCACCAGATTATTCGTAAATCTTGGATAAGTCGGACAACATAACGGTTGTAAGGGCATGAAATATCAAGCACCTTCATGAAAGCTGACGACATAACAATGGAATTCTTGCGGAGACACTGATCCAAGAAGACAACAATTTTCCTATAGGTCTCTAGCATAGTAACTCGTCATCCTGATAGATAGATAAGAAAGCCTAGCTCTTAAACCCTGTAGAAAACAAGAGGGTGACTCATAATAAAAATGAAATGAGAAGAGGAGTAAAAAGAATCTTAGGTTCCCTTCCATAATCAATTCCCTTGTATAACTAAAGACTTGCTAGACTCAACATCGACCAGTTGGCTTGGTAATAATAGAGGCAGTCAAGCTCCGATACCAATGCTGTCAGGACCCTCATACCTAGCCATACGAATCTAGCATTTAACACATCATATCACTTTGCGGCCACATGCATGGTAACTCCACGACTGACACCTTACCTTGGCGAGGACCATTTGCGTCTTTTGACTCACGTATATGAATATGTCATTAGCAATCATATGTCAGAGAACCCGGGTCGACATGGCTAGTTATAAACCTGAGTGGCACATCCATACAAGGATATGCATACGTAACCCAGTAATGCAAGTGTCAGTTAGCAACTACGTGTAGACGAGTTATAGCAAGCTACATGCACTCGATTACACCGTGAGACATTTTTGTCATCAATTGCGTGTAGGCGAGTCGTAGCAGGCGACATGAACTCCGTTACACCGTGTGACATTTCCCCGTGGGGACATACACAACAGCAAACGAGGTTACATGCCGGTCAATCTATGTGCCCGGAGCAGTAGCAAGCTACCATGGCTCGATGGAAGAACAAAGAGGCATTTCCCTTTAAAGATGGCTACTAAAGGCACACAACTAGGTGTCGAATCCCACACATACAATGCATTTCAAAACATACACACAATATTCACAATATGTGTAGATACAACATGGCATCACAACCCAACTCTATGACTCAAAGTGTTATTAAAGACCTATAAGAGCAAACATAGTGTGATATTACAAAAAAGGGTCAGATGACCCAATACTCAAGTCATACAAGCAACAAGCGGAAGCAAAACTTGTCTGGGTAAAGACATCTACTAAAATTGGCTGGAGGAGCCTGAGAATCTACAACAACCCTACCAAAGGAGCCACACATGTGTCTGGGACTCCCAAGCTAATCCGTTCAACATCAAATTTCACGCAGAAAACCAATAGTTAGACTAAGGTCTCCTCTTCAAAAACATAAATTAAGAAACTATGAGTACAAAGGTACTCAGCAAGACTTATATTAGAACTAACTAAATATGCATCAGTATCAACAAGAGGGTTACGGGGTTTATTGCAGCAAGCCAGTTTGACTCTTGGCTAACCTGTACTATGACTATAAGTACTTTCTTTGAGGTGGGATAGCACACACGAGTCCACGTATTCACCACATCAATACACCACTATGGATCCAACTTCGTCTCCCTACGAGAAGGCCATCCATAGCACTCACACTTATCTTGCACATTTTAGAGTATCCATTTCAATTTTCGATGTACCACATAAGTTTTCCAAGTAGTCCCTATCCAAGGACGCGGATATTTGAATAGATGAATTAACACTACAAGGGTATACTTATTTACACATGCTCTCACCACTTATCACCATATGCACGTCATGCATCTCGGCAACCTTCAAGGGGAAGTACTGGCGTGGGTGTTGGCCACGACCTGACTACCCACACAATACTCCAGTCCAGGTTTATTGCCTATTTGTGACTGAACCCGCAAGGAAGTCCGGCCGAAGTTTCCATTATGTGTAGAGGGTTCCCAAGCCCACCTCAACGGATGGTCCTACGCTTGGTACACCTGGCCACAGATGCATCCTCTTGTCAGCGCATATGCACGACCACGAGCACATCCTACAAAAATCAGAAACTAGTTGCAACTCTTGGACAAAGATCAAGGCGATTAGTAAGCCGAGAGAGTCAATTAAGGATCCCAATGTGTAGTTCTATCTTGTCTTCGATAACATACACATAACTCAGTTCTTAAGATAGGTCCCAACTAGATAACCCACTATGAACTCCTACATGGCCTCTCATCGCTACCTTTACCAAATCGGACACACACACTTAGCTCACACATAGCAGGACATGTTCACAACCATTCCGGTTCATTTCCTAGATGGATCATACCCGACATGACTCTAAGCATAGCAGGAACAAGAAGCGAGCCTGGAAGAGTTTGCTCAATAAGGCTCAAGCAGTTGCTACTCCTGCTAAGTGGTTTCAACTACTTATCGTGACAAGGACATGTCATGCAAAGGAATGGGTTCAACTACCGAGAACAAGTAATAGTTGAATCATTCTTGCCCTAATGTACTAAAAGAGAGCAGGAGAGAGAGTGTGAGTTTATACCAGTATGCTCAAGGGGGAGGGTGCTTGCCTGGCACTTCTGAAGATAGTACCTATCTTCATCAGTGACATCGATCATAACATCGGAACAACATCTATCGAGAGAGAACAACACCGACAAACATAAAATAAACTACATTTGATTCATGCAATGCACAATCATGATGCATGACATATGAAAGCATTGAATTAACCTAATGCAATAGATAGTCATATTAACTGAAGTGGAATTCGAATATATATTAAATTCCAGCTCCAACATTATTTATCAAATTGTCCTAACCATAACTTTCCCTAGTTGGTGATTTTAACTGGTTCAAACATGCATGAACATGGCATAAACAGAGCCTTCATATTTTTCTGCTCATTTTTCATATATAATTTATTTTCAACCGAGTTATAGATAATTGTATATGAAATTTAGAAGTTTTAAACATTTTCTGAAAGTATTAAATCATTTGTATTTATTTTAAATATAGAAAAGAATTACTGTGTCAGCCATACGTCATGATGACCTCAGGAGGTTAACTAACCTGGTCCAACTCAAAACTGACCTGGTCCAAGACAATACGTCATGATGACCTCAGCTGATCGATTACATCTTCATGAACCCTCTCAACAAAATGTGTCATAATCATCGTCAACAATTTGACTTCTTCTAAGATATGAATCAAATTCATGACTCTTTCTTGCTATCTAGCTTATCTTATATTCTACCTTGGAGTATTGGCATCTTTATGTCAAGAATGTTGCTAGTATTCACTAGTGTGCAGTAACGTGCTATACAAATGGTTTTTAACCCCTTTCCGCAACAGAATTTTAATAGTTTCCTAGTGAGTGTGGGTGATAGGGGGTACTTCCCGCATGACCCAAAAACCGCTGTGGATAGGTCCACTGGTAACACACGATGCGCAAAATGAGCTCGTGTGCGATCGGCCTAGCCATCGCATACAATTATACATGCCCAATCGTTTTCTTTTGTATGTACATACCACACAGTCAATCCTAGAAGAACATTTCCATTCGTATGTACATCCCACACGATGAATCTTAGACAAACGTTTCTGTTCGCACACACATCACACACAATTTTCACCATCAAATCATTTGTGATAGCGTTGCCATTGCAGACGATATTAAGAATTTCATCATTTGCTTTCTTGAATGCATCACACATGGTGCATCAAATAAACTGTGTGGCATAGGTTGTCCATCACACACAGTTTTTATGTGGAAAACATTTGCGGAAGGTGTCCTAACGCAAGAAGTTTCCAGAGGAAGTCGTGTGTGATTGTTCATTGATCCAACACATTTTCGTTCTAGAAACTGTGTGCGCTTTCTTAGGCCATCACCCACGGTGTTTTCTCAATAAATGTTTGCAATATAAAATCCCAATTAGCAGGCTAATTGGAATATTATTAATTAATGAAATTGACATTTCATATTAAGCACACAATATATTTCATCGTATTATGGAACCAGAATTTCGTAGTTGAAATACATCAGAGTACAACATCATGTTGCTTCAGCACTCAGTTACACCATATAGGCATATAGCTTGCTACCCCATTACACAACTGCACCAGCACCAAGTTTCACATGCAATATCTCTAACCTTTGGAAATTAGCATCATAGACGTTAGATAGACACATGAATCTCATATGGAAAACTGCTGAAGCGGAAGGCGAATATTGAGCCTTCATTGATGTTGCAGGTCTTTGCAACTTTAGGCCAGTGCCTCTGGATGATTGATAGTACATCCCTCTTCCTCTTCAGGAAGACTTCAAGATTGTACCGTGGGTGTTGTACCTATACCTTCCTCGCCTCCTGACGATACAGGAGGTTTGAGAGGTAATCATCAATGAACTGCCTTGGAAAGGCCTAAAAACAAGGATATGCATAAATATCTTCTCTAGATTTGAAATGGCGCAAAGTAATAAAAAATACAACGTATAATAGTCAATACCATCTTGTAGTGCACTGATGTCTTCTTCATTGCGGAGACAAAGATCTTCTTGTTTTTTTGTAGCTAGTTTCTTTATCCTAACAATCTTTCTCAGTTTCTTGACTTGACTAATATTCATGGACAACACATTTCCCCATATGCAAAAGGGTCGAATAGTGGGTCAAAGCCTCTAATAGCAAGACCAAATTGTTAAAAACCTAAATATTACAATGGTTCCTGCAATTGCACAATAATGTCGTACTATTAGACAAAGGACCATGCATGTGCGAACCTCGATTGTAGACCTGAGAGTTTCCCATTGTTTCCCTGCAACACATTTAAGGTAGTTATTGATCACGTTAAGTGAGGGTTGGCATGATATTAGTAAAGTATGTTGATGAAAATAAACACATTGCATATTAAACAGATTAATTCAAGCCACATGGAAAACCCATTTGTCCAAACCAAGCATGATTAAGAACTAGGAAATATATATATTGTATATGTTTCTTGTGCATTAAGTACAGCTGAATTCAATTTAGTCCTCACATTCCTAACAATACAAAATTGTACCCATAACAATTGGATATCGCATTGCAGAATTTGACCAAGCTGTTAACTAAACACCACAACAAATGAACCAAACATTAACTAACCACCACATTGCACAATATAACATACTCCTAATAGAAGATCAAACAGTTAACCAAACCAAGCATGCTTAACAACTTGGAAATACAGAAAATGTATTTTCTTATCATGTATTTAGTATAGCCAAATTCGATTTATTTCTCACATGGTAGACAATAAAAAAATGCACCAACAACAATTGAATATCTCATTGAATGATTGAAACAAACAGTTAAGTAAACTTCAGAACAAATGAATCAAACATTACCTGAGCACCACATTGCACAATATATAACATACTTGGAGATCACACAGTTAACCAAACCAAGCACGCTTGATAACTTGGAAATACAGCAATTGTATTTTTTTCTCCTGTATTTTGTACATCCAGATTCGATTTATTTCTCACATGGAAGACAATAAAAAATTGTACCCAGAATAATTGAACTTCATATTGCAGAATTGAACCAAACAGTTAAGTAAACATGAGAACGAATTAACCAAACAGTAACTAAGTGAGCACCACATTTCACGACATATAGAACATATACACTAGATGATCAGATTGCATGGTAAAAGTACACATGACAATTCACTAGATTTAGGTCAGGAAAGACAAGAGCAGCACATGCAACGGGTAAACCGAACATGATTTACCGGCGCAGCTAGCTAACTGAATATAGGTCCTCATAGTGAGATAATAAGACAAACTACTCCTCATCGTAAGATAAATCAATGATGATTGGCTCCTTCGACATGGAAGAGGGTGAGGCCTCCACATTGTGGGTGCCCTCGTCTTAATGGTGAGCTTCCCGAGCCGCTCCAAGCACCAACCGATTGGCTCTCGAGTTGAGGTAAGCACACGCACGTTGAGAAAACACCTTGTAGTCTTTGTCGAAGGCACAAATGGTGTCCTAGAGAAAACACCATGAGCTGTCATTTAAAGTAGCCAACCGCATCACGGTGTTGGAGTGCAAGGCGTCGACGGTGGCCTCGACGGCGATGTGCTCCTCCAAGATTTGGGGGTCGACATGAATGGCAGCCAACGCGACCTCATCTGCATGTGCGACTGCGATTTGCTTCTCCCCTACCAAATCCTCCTTGAGCTCTTGGCTATATTGCATGCACTATGGCTTAGGGTGGCGCTTATTTGTAGTAGGATCCGGTGATTTGGGTGGAAGGTGATGCGCCAGCGGTCGGTGCATGTGGGATGTAGAAGGAGGAGGAGGTTGGGGTCAGGTGTGGATTACCTGCCTCGATCGACGAGGCTAAGCAGTGTGAAGGAGGGTGGACGACGAGGAGGTGGCGCTACAAGCATGGAGTGAAGGTTTGAACTTGTAAAGGAAGGCAAAAACAGGGGAAGTGTGGCTTTTGGTAAGGGGAGGGTCGGGGAGGTACATATTTCCACAGAAGCCGAAAATTTTGGCTCGGTGAAGCGAAAAAACCCGTGCTGAAAGAGTCATCAGACACGGTACTCTGGATGATATGTAAGCATCACAAACGATTCATATAGCTTACCCCGGTTGTGATGAGCTTGAACATGCAAATTTTGTCCAAATTTCCCTGGTTACAGCGGTCTTCCACATTTTTATACATTAACTTGGTTTTCTAGGCATATTAGGTGCATAATTCAAAATTAAACTACATGCAGATGCTCCGGTGCACCAAAATGGATTGTAAAAACATATATGTATCCATGGGTTAATGCTTATGTCCCACGCAAGAAATGGGGATGATTTTCAAACACCTCGGCATCGTGGCTCACTAGCAAACGTTGAGATACTTGGTTTTGAAATTTTCGTAAATCCAAAACTCAACTAAAATTCATGAACCTTGGCATGCTATCATGGAATGGCATCAACGTGTTGTGGTAAAAAAATATGTCCCATTTGGGGCCGGTTTTGGTATAAGCTTCTAACAAACCAGAGTTTCTCACAAGAAGCCTCATGGTTCTGGTAGGCAACGTGTCACCTTTGTGGATGAAACGATATTCGTTGCCTCTTCTTGCTTTCAAATTTTTTCTGGTGTCAACATTGAGCAATAGGGTGTCATGTTAAATTTTGGAACTTTTCGAGGTTCATATCGACATTTTTATACATTAATGGAGTTTCTAGTCATTTATGTGCATAATTAAAATTTGAACTATAGGCACATGCTCTTGTCCATAAAAATGGGTTAAAAATCAAATGTAGGTCCTTTGTTGCATGCTTAGGTCCCATGCAAGAAACGGGAATGGATGTCAAACACCTCGGCACCGTTGCTTGGTCGCAAACATTTAGATACATGGTTTTAAAATTCAAGTAAATCCAAACCTCGTCTAAAATTCATGAAACTTCGCATGCTATCATGGAACAACATGAACATGTCGTAGTAAAAAATTGTCCCATTTGGGGCACGTTTGGGTATCAGCTTCCCACAAACGAGAGATTCTCACAACAAGCCTCATGGTTCTGGTAGGGAACGTGTCACCTTTGTGGACGAAACAATATTCGTTTCCTCTTCTTGCTTTCAATTTTTTTCTAGTGTCAACATAGAACAACAGGAGTGGTGTGCTAAATTTTGGATTTTTTGGGGTTCGTTTAGACATTTTTATACATTAACTACGTTTTCTATGAATTTATGTGCATATAAATGTGTTGAAAAATCAAATGTGTGTTCCTGGTTGGATGCTTATTAGGTACCATGCAAGAAATGGGAATTAACTTCAAACACCTCGGCCGCGAACATTGAGATACATGGTTTTAAAATTCTAGTAAATCCAAAACTCGTCTAAAATCATGAAACTTGGCATGCTATCATGGAATGAAATCAACATGTTATGGTAAAAAGTTTGTCCCATTTGGGGTAGGTTTGGGTATAAGCTTCTCACAACCAAGAGCTTCTCACAACAAGCTTCATGGTTCCGATATGAAATGTGCCTCCTTCGTGGATGAACAATATTCGTTGCCTCTTCTTGATTTCAATTTTTTTCACAGTGGCAACATAGAGTAACACGAGTGTCTTGTTAAAACTTGGAATTTTTTGGGATTCGTTTGTAAATATTTATACATTAACTAAGTTTTCTAGGAATTTTATGTGCATAATTCAAATTTTAACTATAGGCACAAGCTCGAGTGCAGAAAAATGGGTTAAAAAATCAAATGTGTGTTCTTGCGTGCATGCTTAGGTCCCATGCAAGAAATGAGAATGAAGTTCAAACACTTCGGTATCGTGCGCCGCCGCAAACATTGAGATACTTGGTTTTAAAATTCTAGTAAATCCGAAACTCATTTAAAATTGATGAAACTTGGCATGCTATCATTGGATGGCATCAACTTGTTGTGGTAAAAAAGTTTGGGTATAAGCTTCTCACACACCAGAGCTTCTCACAACAAGCCTCATGGTTCCGGTAGAGATTGTGCCTCCTCCGTGGATTAAACGATATTCGTTGCCTCTTCTTGCTGTCAAGTTTTTTCCTAGTGGAAACATGGAGAAACATGAGTGTCTTATTCAAATATGGATTTTTTTGTATTTATTTGGACATTTTTATATATTAACTGAGTTTTCTAGGCATTTTGTGTGCATAATTCAAATTTGAACTACATGCACATGCTCAAGTGTATATAAATGGGTTGAAAAATCAAATGCATGTCCCTCGATGCATGCTTGGGTCCCATGCAATAAATGGGAATAAACTTCAAACACCTCGGCATCGTGCCTGTGCCGCAAACATTGGATACTTGGTTTTAAAATTCCAGTAAATGCAAAACTCGTCTGAAATTTATGAAACTTGGCATGCTGTCGTAGAATGGCACCCAACATGCTGTGGTATTTTTTGTGTCCAATTTGAGAGTAAGTGCACTTGGATTAATAGCCAACAAAGGCGCTTTGAAATGAATAGCTGCCACCTTATCATATCAGACGTTTGTGTATTTTAAATCGTGTGCTTCTGTTAACCATTCATGTGACGCCAGGCATCATACTTTTAATGGATATGAGGTGTCGTGCGGATAACGACATGAGTAGACGGGAGGAGTGTGAGGGAAAATGCGCCGTGCAGGATTTGTGCAACTCTTCATCCCAAAAGTTTTAGCTAAAACACCCGTATGCAAAGAGAGAGCTATGGTCCTTCCCAAGTAAGACAACCTAAAATTTACCGCACGGGATTTGTGCATCGGTTCTTTCCAAGTAAGCTATGGTCCTTCATTGCAAATACTTCAGATTGAAGATGGAATGCAAAGCGGGAGCTATGGTTCCTTCTCCGCTAAGCGAACGGAAAATCTGGCACGCAGGATTTGTACACCCCTTCAACGCAAACGATTTGTTTGGATGACCAGTGTGCAACCACATATACACAATTTGGTAAGATTTGCATATGTCATATTGGGTATATTGCCATTTGTGAAACTGGAAAGATTAAAATTTGTCGATCTAGTAGCAGCGCCCTTTGTCAACCTTGTAACACTACCATTTGTTAAAATTTCCAGTTAAAGATCACTAGCACAATCTAATTTTTGCAACTAAAATTCAGTAAGCATAGATTTAATTCATAGATTAAGCAGTCGTTATTTATACAAATAATTCAACTTGACAGCTAAACCAACCAAACTTTCCCCAATTGTTGCCAATCACGTACTGAAATAGCTAGTTCAACTATATATATACTAGCTAATTTTAACTATATATATCTATAGTTACATGAAATGAACAAAATAGCCTTTAAATACTACTACTATGGAGGGGCTTTGTACTACTTCCGGCAGCCTCTCCTCTGTTGAGCATGCTCAATAAGAGGCAGAGGAGGAGGAGCTACCGACGAGCTAGACAACTCGAATACGGTGCCTGCGTTGCTGCACCTTTAGCGAAGCTTACCTCGAATGCCCTCTGCAGCTCCACACAACCTATCTCGAAGCGGAGGGACTCTTCGTAGATCTCCTCATTCCGCGCATCTACGGCGACGTGTGCTGCGGCCACAGCAGCGGTAAGACTCTTCGAATGCTCGACCTGGCGCTCCTCCTCCTCCAGCAAGAACCCGATGTAGCATGCAAGGTCGCTGACGCGCATGTGGGGCTCCACCTCCCTCCTTTAGGCGGCTGTGGCATGGTGGGTGATGACCCAGCTGTCGACGATGGGCCGGCATCCATGGTGGCCGACGGTGGGTAATGTCCATGGTGGCCGACGGTGGGTAATGGCCATGGTGGCCGAGAGAGGTGTGGCGACCATGACGACCACCTCCTGCCTTCGGGCTGCGATGGAACAGCGGGCGATTGCCCTGGCTTCTGATGGTGGTGTAGTGGCCACGGTGGCAGATGGTGGGGTGGTGGCAATGATGGTCGGCAACAGTTGCCGATGGGAAGCGGCGCTGGAGCATGTGGTCGGTGTTGCATGCACACCCAACATGGACGCCACACGCAGTACACTACGCCGGGGACTGCGCCGCCGCCGTGGTGTAGCCTCCCAGCTGGAGGTGTCCTCTTTTTGATTTAGTGACCTACTACCTCTGTCCTAGTTTGTAAGGCCTTTAGTTTTGTGCCAAATTTTGACTAGAGATTTAAGTAATAAAATACGAATGCATGTCGCAAAATATTATAGCGTTGGATTCTTATTTGAACATAGTTTCCAATTATATTATTTTTATAACATGCGTTAACATTCTGTTATTTAAATTTAAGGTCAAAATATGGCACGAAATATAAAGGGATCTAATAGGCCAAGACAGAGGTAGGAGCACAAGTCCGCACTCTATGCAGCGCAGATGATTGTTCGAGCATCGTGTGATGTGGAATGCGGCATAGTTTCACATCATGCTGCTGGCTCGCAATTGCGGGCCGACTTGTAGACGACCATTCCCTACGTGTTCAACTGCTCCATGCGTGTGGTTGCTCACGGTTGAGGCAGTCGCGGTGCGCTCTGCTCGCGTCCTGTCGTGCACGCTCTGCTCCCACATCCCTCCATGCGCTCTTCCCATGTCCCTCCACGCGCGCTACCGGTGTTTGGGGTTGGCAGATGATCACTTACGTTCGTGCTGCCATTATGCATGTGGTTGCACCGCGCGCAACACACCGATATAGTTACCCACTGCAAAAAGTGCCATGCATACATGCCGAGAATGTAGGCCGCCCGGCCCTCATTTATTCCCGCATCCATTTACCTTCATCTCTCGCACAACATGACACAATAAGTACACCCATGAGGACACATAGAGAGAGGATATGCAGCGGTTCCAATGGCACTCCCAGTAGCTCCAATGGAGCTCCCAGAGGCCGCCAATGACAACGGGGGCAGTTCACCATGCATCGTGTAGGGGACAACAATGTGAGGGGGAAGGACCTCTCGGTGGTGTATATGAACGAGCCGGTCTCGGTGGAGAGCTACATCCAAACTATGGAGCAGTTGCTTGCTGAGGACAAGTACCAAGTGGTCGGCTTTGACCTCAAGTTCACGGACAGTCGTGTCAGGCTGGTGATAACCCACAAGTGTAGGGAATCATTTGCAACTTTTTCGATAAGTAAGAGTATTGAACCCAACGAGGGGCTAAAGGTATAATAAATATTCCCTCATGTTGTATCGACAACCTATACAACTCTATGCACACTTAACGTTTGCTTTACCTAAATCAAGAATAAAACTAGAAGTACTTAGTGAGAAAATAAAGAGTAAGTAAATAAAACTTAGGAGTTGTTTAGTAGGAAGCCTTTTGTGTAATGCAAGAGAAAGATTGTCCGTAGGCAATTAAATATAACATGATAGATATTTATCATGTGCAATGAGGGTGAGGCATACGCTAACACACTTTTCGTAATTGGGTCATATGCACTTATGATTGGACCTCTAGCAAGCATTCGTAACTATTATAGATCATTAAGATAAACCCAACCATAGCATTAGACACCAAGTCTTCTTTACTCCCATACGTGCACAACTCCCTTACTCGGTTGTAAGTTTCTGCCACTCTCGCCACCCACTGTAAGCGAATCATTAACATGTTGAAAACTCTTCAGCGTGTATCCTTCACGTGTGCGCCTCACGGAAGGCACCTTAGGACGGCACCATATCAACACACAACTCATATCAATAACATCATATCTCAATTAATATGTAGGACAAAGCAGATCTACTCAAACATCATAGGGTAACCATATATCATTGGAAAATAGTATGTAGTGTTGAGCACCATGTCTAAGTTGAGAGTTACAGCAGAAAAGAGGTGCTACACTGCTGAATAGAGGGGGAGAGAGTTGGTGTTGACGGCGGCAAGATTGATAATGTAAATCGTCGTCACGGTCCTTGCCCTGGCGGCACTCCGGCGCCACCGGGTAGAGAGGGGGAGAGCCCTCCTCCTTGTTCTTCTTCCTTGGCCTCCCCCTAGATGGGAGGAGAGATCCCCCTCTAGTCCATGGTCTCCATGGCGGTGGAGGGGCAGGAACCCCTCCGAGATTGGATCCCCCTCTCTGTTTCGTGTTCCTGCTTTCTGGCCCTTCACCGTTTCTTAAATTCCTGGTAATCCGTAACTATGATCGGGCTAAAACTTTGAGGGGGTTTTATCCTTGAATTAGCTTTCTTGCACCCTAAGAAGAGTCCCAACGGACTTACGAGGTGGCCACTACGAACCACAGGGTGACAGGGGGTATGGGACGCGCCCTCATGCCTAGTGGAGGTAGTGGGCCTCCATTTGCATGGATTCCACCTCCAAAAAATCACATATATTCTAAAATAATTCTCCGTAAAGTTTTATCGTGTTTGAACTTCGTTTGATATGGATATTCTGGGAAATGAAAAACATGCAACAAACAAGAACTCACATTTGGCACTGGATCAATATGTTAGTCCAATAAATCATATAATATATTGCAAAAAATATGTGAAAGTTGTATAATATTGGCATGGAACAATCATAAATTATAGATATGATGGGGACGTATCAGCATACCCAAGCTTAATTCCTACTCGCCCTCGAGTAGGTAAATGATAAAAAAGATAATTTTTGATGTGGAATGCTACCTAGCATAATCTTGATAATATATCTAATCTTGGCATGAATATTTAGATATGAGTGATTCAAAGCAATAGTCTATAATTTTACAAAAAGACGTCCATACTCACGATTACTAGCAAACAATCATGTCCTTTCAAAGTAGGGATTTTTATGTTCATACCCCTTGTTCCGTAGTTGTGCTCACTTTGCCCCACACACTCATTTTGACTAAGTTTTGAGCCTTTTTTGCGGGGGAAAAGTGAGCAAAATGTGAAAGCAAAATTATAGATCATGGGGAAAAGTGAGCAAAAACTAAGGAAATGGGGGAAAACTGAGTACGACTAAGGAACTAGGGGCATCCGAATAAAAAGCCCTTCAAAATAACAATCCTTGGAGAATGTTCTGCCTACAAAATCATATAGCCTGACTTTTTAACACCCAAGCTTGGAGAACTAGGGTCTTCCTAGCATAATGTATAAATCATGAGCACCCCGGTGTCAAATCAAGCAATTGGATCATACTTTTTAACACGCTTTAGCTTTTTATTCCTCACTCAATGCATGAGTGTGAACCATCGATATAGCATAAAGGTGGAACATAATATGGTGGTAGGTTTCAAAGGGGTAAAAGTGAATAAGAAAGTCTCACATCAACTCGGCATATCAACGGGCTATGGAGATGCCTATCAATAGACATCAATACGAGGAGTGGGGATTGTCATGCAACGGATGTACTAAGAGCTATAAGTGTATGAAAGCTCAACATGAAAACTAAGTGGGCATGCATCAAACTCTATAATGAAAAATTCCCACTAGTATATGGAAGTGACAAGACAAGAGACTCTCTATATGAAGAACATGGTGCTACATTGAAGCACAAGTGTGGAATTAGCATGCCCCTTCTCTCTTTTCTCTCATTTTTTTTTTCTTTTTTTTCCTTTTTTCCTTTTTCTCTTTCTATTTTTTCTTTTTTTCTGGAGTATCAACCTTTCCTCATTGGTACAATGCTCTAATAATGAATAATGATGATCATCACACTTCTATTTACTTACAACTCAATATTACAAATCGATACCTAGAACAAAGTATGTCCCTATATAAATGCCTCTAGCAGTATACGAGGATGTGCAATGATCTAGCGTAGCACTGACATTAAAACACAGAATAGCCATGGAAATATCAGTCTAGCTATCTTACAATCATGCAAAGCAATATGACAATGAATCCTCAAGTTATCAAAACGGAAGCGGTGGAGGTTGCATGGCAATATATCTCGGAATGGCTATGAAAATGCCATTATGGGTAGGTATGGTGGCTGTTTTGAGGAAGATATAATAAGGCTTATGTGTGATAGAGCGTATCATATCACAAGGTTTGGATGCACCTGCGAAGTTTGCACCGATTCTCGAGGGGAGAAAGGGCAATGCACACTACTGTAGAGGCTAGCAAATTGCGGAAAGTTAAGAGTGTGTATAATCCATGGATTCACATTAGTCATCAAGAACTCACAATCTTATTGCAAGATTTTATTAGCTCTCTCGAACAAAGCACTACCCGCATGCCCCTAGGGATAAGGTTGGGAGGAGTTAACCATAGCGCAACTCCGATTATAACAACACAAATGATTTCAATCAAGGATAAATTATGCTCCAACTTCACCGCATAACCAGAGACTATACGTGCATGCTTCGGGAATCACAAACCTTAACATCAATATGCTTACTAATCCACAATCATCAACTAGTGCACTCACATATTATTATCTTAATGTCGCAAAACTATTGCAAGGAATTAAACATATAATACTTAGTGATCTACAAGTTTTATTTAGGATTTTATGACTAACCATGTAAAATACCAATTCCTGTTGACTATCTAAATAGGTATAAGTGAATCATGAGAGTTTAATTCTTTCTAAAAAATACCGTGCTCCAATAAATATAAGTGAAGAAAAAGAGCACTCTTCAAATAATGGCTTTCTATGTGAGGAGAAACACGCAATCCAAACTTCAAATGATATAAGTGAAGCACATGAAGCATTCTATAAAGCCATACCCAAAACATATAAGTGAAGTGCAATGAGCATTATATAAATCAACCATGAACTATCTCGTACCAGCATGGTGCAAAAAATAAAAGTGAAAAGTAAAAGAAAAGACACTCCAAGATTTACTTATATCACGTGAACGAAACAAAGACGAGAACATACTCATACTTGTTAAAGAAAGATGGGATGCCTTCCAAGGCATCCCCAAGATTAGACGCTTGAGTCTCCTTGGATATGTACTTGGGGTGCCTTGGTCATCCCAAATATTGAACTCTTTCATATCCTCCTCGTCATGTCGAGACCTCCTCGATCTTCGAACACTTCATCCACACAAAAGTTAATAGAAAACTCGTGAGATGCATTAGTATAATAATGCAAATTACTACCTTAAGTAATGTTGCAACACATTCATGTTTTTTTGAATTATAGCTACTTTAATATAACTTCTCCATGGCTTATACCATCGATACAATTGATAGTTTCATCAAAACGAGCAAAACAATGCATCAAAAACAAAATCAGTCAAAAACAGGATAGTCTCTATAGTATTCAGAACATTGACCATACTTCTGTAACTTTAAAAATTCTGAAAAATTAGGACATGATAAAAACTTTGCATACCATTGTTGTGTAAAAAGTTTAGAAACTTCCGAAGTTCCAGTAAAAAAATGTAAATTCGCGCACTACAGCCAACGTTTATGTTTTTTCACTTCACATACCAAGAAGCAATCTAACCATCCTAAAGGCAAATCTTGGCACATTATTTTTATTATACAATGTGTTTGTACAAGGGGTAATTTTTTTAAGAAACTCATGGAAAATTCCACATTGTTTCCATGAGCATGAACCCAAGTGTTCAAGGTTGACTCTCACTTCGCCAATGCATAACCTTCCAATCGCTTCTCTTTTTTGAAAAAGTTTTAAGTTCCCCTGTATAATTTTTATTTTTAAACCTTTTAAAATCACTCAACAGAAACAAATGACTCTCTAAAACTTCCTGGTTGTCTTCCTGGTAGGGCTTTCTTTAAAACCATTAAGCTAGGCATAAAGTGCTCAAGTAATGGATCCACCCGGATCCCAACGTATATGGAAGCCAATTTCACTTAACAATGGTTTGTAATTTAGTAGTGAGCAGGAAGAAACATATATCCTGCAATGAAGAAGTCTAACTCTCTTCCTATGCATCAGCATGTCGTAAAAGAACAATTCATGCACATCAAGTAAAGGCCAGTACATAGCATAATTAGTTTCTTGCAATTTTATCGTGTTGGAAACATACAGAGGTGGAGATGTAGTTCCTCTCTCATAATAATTGCAAGTAGGAGCAGCAAGCACATGCATCTTATGTCCATTAAAATCATCATGTGTAATGGTAGAACGCAACCCATCAATATAATCCTTAATAAGAGCAAACTTCGCCGATATAGTGTAGTTGGGAGAATTCAAATAGACAATAGGACTATCATGTGTGGATGAAATAGCAACAATTTCATTCTTAACATAAGGAACTATAGCAAGTTCGTCTTCACAAGCATAATTTACATTGGCATCTTGGTCACACGCATAGCAAGCATTAATTTCATCAAAAAGGGATATTTCAAAAGAATCAACGGGATCATAGCAGTTATCATAGCATTCATCCTTCAATAAGCACGAAGGAAAATTAAACAATGTATGAGCTAAAGATTTACTCTCATCAGAAGGTGCGCACGGGTAGCTAATCCGTTCTTCCTCCTTTTGTTCTTCGCTCTCTTCACCACCTTTTGAATCCAATGAGCACATAGTTTCATCAATTTCTTCTTCCATAGACTCCTACAAAATGTTAGTCTCTTCTTGGACAACAGAGACTTTCTCAAGAAATGCATCAATATCGTAATTGTATTCATAATTATCATAGCAATATTTGAGTACAACAAAAAGTTCGGGTCTGTAAACACCATCATTATAATTTTCATACTTTTGAAAGAAAGATTCAATTTTATAAGCACCCTTAAAACCAAAAAATTCTTACATTCGTTCCACATCATAGTAATCATATATACCATTAGCATAAGAAGCTAAGGTTTCATTATCATTAAATTCACATGAAAAGTGAAGGTGTCGAGCCTTCATCCTAGAGCAACAAGTATAATCGTATATGTGGCATAAATTCCAAGCATACCAATGCAACATATGAATTTGATCCCATAACAGTTTCCCTTTTTGAGTCAAGCGATAATCCCTAAAGTATTCACATCGATCCAACATTACTCCAATTATAAAGTTGAATGGGGTTTTCTCGGGATTATTAAAGTAGTGCTTAATATTTTCCACATAACGAGGATTGAAGGTTTTAGGAGATTCCCCATCTCCATGAGTAGATGGTACACCTAATTTTTATGGTATTTCATGTTCCATATTCATAACTAAAGATGGAGGACAACTTAGAACGGAAAATAAGAACTACTTAGTGATAAAGCAAACAAGCACACACGAGAACATTCACCCCACGCTATTTCTCCCCAGCAATGGTGCCAGGAAAAGGTCTTTATAACCCACAAGTGTAGGGGATCGTTTGGAGCCTTTTTCAATAAGTAAGAGTGTCAAACCCAACGAGGAGCTAAATGTAGAATAAATATTCCCTCAAGTTCTGTAGACCATTGATACAACTCTACACACATTTAACGTTTGCTTTACCTAAAAAAAACTAGAAGTACTTTGCAAGAAAATAAAGAGTAAGTAAATAAAACTTATGGAATGTTTACTAGAAAGCCTTTTGTGTAATGCAAGAGAAAGATTGTACATAGGTAATTGAATATAACATGATAGATACTTATCATGTGCAATGAGGGAGCGGCATACGCTAACACACTTTTCGTACTTGGATCATATGCACTTATGATTGGAACTCTATTTAGAATGCGCAACTACTAGTAATCATTAAGGTAAACCCAACCATAGCATTAAACATCAAGTCCTCTTTACTACCATGCGCGCACAACTCCCTTACTCTGGTGTAAGTTTCTGTCACTCTCGCCACCCACTATAAGAAAATCATGAACATATTGCAAACCCTCCAGTGTGTATGCTTCATGTGTGCCCTTCACGGAAGGCACCTTAGGACAACACCATATCAACATAGAAATCGTATCAATAAAATCTTATCACAATTAACCCGTAGGACAAAACATATCTACTCAAACATCATAGGATAACCACATATCATTGGAAAATAGTATGTAATGTTGAGCACCATGTGTAAGTAGAGAGTTACAGCGGGAAAAGAGGTGCTACACCACTGCATAGAGGGGGGAGAGTTGGCGTTTACGGCATCAAGATTTTTGATGTAGATTGTCGTCATGCTCCTTGCCCCGGCGACACTACGACGCCACCGGGAGAGAGGGGGAGAGAGCACCCCTCCTTATTCTTCTTCATTTGCCTCCCCCTATATGGGAGAAGAGTTCACCCTCCGGTACATGGCCTCCATGGAGGCGGAGGGGCAGCAGCCCCTCCAAGATAGGATCTCTCTCTCTATTCTCTTCCGTTTCGCATTCCTGTTTTCTATCGCTTCACCATTTCTTAAATTCTCGGAGAACCGTAACTCCGACCGGGCTGAAATTTTGAGGGTATTTTATCAATAAATTAGATTTCTTGCTCCCGAAGAAGATCCCCAACCAATTTACGGGGTATCCACTAGGCACCACCACGCGCTAGGGGGTTTGGGTCGTGCCCTGGTGCCCAGTGGAGGTTGTGGGCCTCCGTTGGTGTTGATTCCACCTCCCAAAAATCACATATATCCCAAAATAATTCTCCATAAATTTTTATTGCGTTTGCAATTTGTTTGATATGGATATTCTGCGGAAAACAAAACATGCAATAAACTGGAACTGACACTTGGCACTGGATCAATACGTCAGTCCAATAAATCATATAAAATGTTGCCAAAAATATGTGAAGGTTGTGTACTGTTGGCATGGAACAATAAAAATTATACATACGACGGAGACGTATCAACAGGATTAGAAGGTTGTCGTCGCCGAGTTGTGCATGCGACATGACATCCTCGTCTACCACTACGACCTCGCTGCAAGGCCTTGCGAGCGTTTCGCCAGGTTTACAATAGCCCCGACTATAGTTTCGCTATGGTGGACACCAGCAACGATCTAAAAGCGCTCGATGTTTCGGGCTTGACCTACCAGAATCTTGTCAACATCTCTGACCACTACAAGGTCTGGGGCAACACTAATAACAAACAGAACTCCCTGGTTGACCTCGCCTCGGCCATCATCAACCCCTACTACACGAAGATGAAGGATGAGGTCTAGAAGGACAATAACTCCTCTCACAATGCTTGGGATCACAGAATGGATGAAGAACACGTCAAGTACGCGGCCAAGGACACGTACAAAAGGTACGATATGTACAGGAGGATCGTTGACATGAGGAAGTGTGTTCGTCCTGCGCTAGATGAGGGATCGAGCCACACAACAATGGAGGGAGCTTCACAAGAACTACATGACTAGATGATTGTTTCTCATAGTTTAGAATGCATGCAATTGTTTGTTGAGGTGTGTGCCAACGATTTGTATAGTCACTTATGTAATTGGATGTTTATTTTAGTTATATACATGTGTGTGTCTGTGTTCTTCTTTTTTAGACAGAGAAAATCACACGACTTATTAGCAGTAATCGTCTCTATTATTATCGGTCTTCACACACATTTCTGATTACGGACCTTTTTGCCGCGTATCACACACATCTTGTTCAGCTGAATCCTTTCAGTTATCTTGGATCATCAAAAAAAGTTCATTCGAGTGAAATGTATGCCCTCCATCACACACACCTTGATCTGGCTGACCATTTATGTTATGTTGCCTAATCACAGACAGTTCATCCCAGCGAACTGTATGCCGTATATCGCAGACACCCTCATGTGGCTTACCGTTTCTGGTGTTCTGAATCGTCGAAAATAGTTATATGGATTAACCATATGCCACGCATTGGACACGTAGCTTTGATATGAATCGTGTTTAATGTCTGTGTCATCGCAAAAAGGTTGTATCATTATTTACGGTTTTGTTACAGCATCGTTTGCGATTAATGCATCACACACAGTTTCGTCGAAGGGTATCTCACTGTAATGTAGCATTTGGACCATTTTGCAGTAGTGATCGTACCATCTCTTATGAATTCTTCACACAGTGATGCTTCTCGCCATCATCATCCATTTCTTGGTCCTCGTATTGCTTCAGCCGGAATACCGACCAGTGAACTATGATGTGTGAATTCAAAACTTCTAGCAACCCTATTGCATTGAAGTTAATGAACAATAATATCCCTTGTAGTGCTCGTTGTTGGATCGTCATTCTAAGATTGGGCATGCTGCTTAGTTCATGTTTTCGGGTGCACTTCTCGATTAATCTTTACTTATGGATGTTTTCCTCGAGCATACATCGTTAAATCATTTGGTATGGCCAATGCTATCACCTCGTTCACATAATGATGGAAATATCTACCTTTAAGGAAATCTCGATGAATTGTTGATGAGCCCATTAGCCACATCCTCATCTTCTGTGTGGTTCATGATGAGCATGTAAGCTAATGTTTGGAAACTTCTGAAAGCACTATCATTGAGCCTAACTCATGAAGTATATGTTTGATGCAATAAGTATATTCTTTAAGTTCGCGTGCATTGCATGCAAGTTACTGTTGTGAATATGAGAAAAGTTGTTTCACTTACTCTAGAATCATCGCAATTCATTGATGCATGTGCTAAGCATGCTATGGTTTGATAGATTTTCTACCTTCACTACATATAAATTACCTATCAAGTTCTTCGTAAGAGCTAATCCAGACTGACATGAGTACTTTGATATGATCGATGCTGGTTCCCAAACTTAACTCGGTTATATTTGGTTGTAAGACTTGCATGTGGCCACGATTGTGTGGGACAGTGTGTTCACATGTGTCTTGTAATCTAGCTCTATGTGTCGAAGATCACTTCCGTATTCCATGCATTTAGAATCTTTTAATGTCGTCTCATTGATTTAGTTGCACCCCTTTCTTTCCCAGACATCGTGAATCTAAGGTATCCTGACACCAACCATATATGAATCTCGGGAAAATATGATGGTTGTGACTCCTTACAAGAATTATAACATTGGTCTTTATGCAACCCGGTAAGGTGATGATATGCCTAGCCCACCAGGCCGAGGATCTATTGTTATAGTATCTTGTTCAGCAAAATTAGCTATTCGTCAATGAGGAAATTGTATGACTTATTTTATAAGTTGTCCCTAATGGATCCTTTCTATATCCAAAGTCTGACCTTTACCTATTGACTAGGACAATGCCATCCCGAAGCATGTGTGTGGTACTCGAGTCATCAACAAGACCATTGGAAGCACAATGCTAAATATTCTTAATGAATTATCCAAACACCGTTGTATGGCTAAACATCATAAATTCCTTGCTTCTTTGTCTAAATGGTTACATACTCGTTGTCCTGTCATGGTTATCCCCTCTTCTTGAGATTAGGAAGGATATACAATTAATGCTCGTGTATACACATTTTCCTTTCCATTGGTGTGTTTCAATCCGATAATCACATTTTCCTTTCCATTGGTTTGTTTAACCTTTCTTGTGATCTATATGATATAAGCAGTAATAAATCCGTGCTTAAGTAAGCACCTCAATGTACAAATATGTCAGTAAGACCTTGTTACTATTGTTGATGATAGACAATAACCACCGGTGGATGATAACTTTGCATATCGACCCACCTTCTTTCAGCAAGGAGGAAAATGGTTCTCTTCGTCCCCCTCCCTTGGTACAGACATTGTGCCGACATAGCTAACAGGTTGTCCTCTCACAAACCTTGTATTGTGATCACACAATATGCCACCGCCATTCTTATTCATCATGGTGATAAGTATGTTGATCACTTCGATTATGATCATCCTAATGATTCAGAAATACTCAAGTCTTAGATACATACTAGTGCAGTATGCCTCTCCTGCTTTCTGTAGCACTTGCAACTGTATAATATAGTTGCCCATGTGATCGATTATCATTCTACCTCGAGCCTTTCATTCTAATGAATCCCTTACGGAAACTCTCTCATTACTTGGGAAGTTTCATTTAAATGACTATGTGATCCCTATATCCAAAATGACCCTTGCATTCGGCTTCGTACATATTTCACAAGCTACCTTGCCTCACTTGTTCTATTCTAGCATGAGACGCAATAATTATTCACGTTGTTCTGAAACCCATTCACATTCTGGGTAGGGCATTGAATGACTGCTTACCCACTCGAAACTTCTTATTTGTACCTTCTTACCTTGCTCTTAATGTTTTTTCTTGAATTCAACTTGAGAGATCCATCCATGCCTCATTCACTGAGATAGCCCCCAAGTACTTGACATGTGTTCAGTTGCGTCCTTCCCGAGTTTTGCCCTCTTGACCCATTCATAAGTACGATGGAGATTCTTAAGAAAGGATGATGACTTCATCATGATGCCTTGATGCAACAAATTGAATACGTCAATATAATGCATCAACCTCTTCGATGAGAGCAACAAGAATAAGAAGATTCATCATAATTTTGTAACCAAACTTTTCCCCCTTACTCCACCTCTTAAATCTCGGGACGAGAATTCTTGTAGTGGAGGAGATTTGTAACACCCCCACTATCATGCTATAGTGTCCTCACAATAATGGTGCCATGTCATCAGCTTTTAGTAATCCAAATTGCCCCTTCATAAAAAACGAAGTCAAATTCAAAATCCAAATTGCAACTAGGGATTTAAATTGACAAACATGGAAACAAAAATGTTCTTAATATTGCAAATAATCCTTGAGTATTTCTCATGGAGAAACAAACATTTTATATAGTAATTAAATGGCTTAACGCATTTAAAACAATGGCAAAACATAAAGTGAAATGCTTTTCTAATTTATGAGAAATCGAAACTAACTTATATGAATCCCAAACTTTTTGTGGTTGTGCTCAATATTCCCTAGTATTTGTTTTGACTAGCTCCACATTTTGGCTAAAAATAAATGCAAACATCTGCTGCAAAAAGAAAAAATAAAATAAAAAAGGAGAAAAAAATACATGTCGTTGTGCATTGTACCAAATGCATAGTACCTGGCCCAAGTCGATCCATCCCACCCCTCAGTCACCCCCAACATCGCTACACGAGGAGACGACCGAGGAACGCGCCCATCGCATGTCCCCTCTGGACCCCCTTGCTGGCTCCGCCACTTCACCATTGGGATTGCTTGTATCTGTGTTGGTTTTTCCCCGAATAGGAGAGCATGTGCACCACAACAAAGGTAAGTATTTTCCTCAGTATGAAACCAAGTTATCAATCGAGTAGGAGAACCAAGCAACACTATGTAAACAACACCTGCACACAAACAACAAAAACTTGCAACCCAACTTGTAAGGGGGGTTGTCAGTCGCTCCACGGTATTGAGATATATAAATTTGTATAAGTTTTGGTAAACAAATCTACCAAAAACACAAAATAAAATAAATAAATAAAAATTGCAGCAAGGTATCTTTGGTTTAATATGATAGGAAAATAGACTCGGGGGCCGTAGTTTTCACTAGAGGCTTTTGTCAAGAAAATAACATATGGTGGGTAAACAAATTACTGTTGGGAAATTGATAGAAAAGAGAATAATCATGAAGATATCCAAGGAAATGATCGTGCATATAGACATCACATCCAGGATTAGTAGACCGAGTCCTGCATGCATCTATGACTATCACTACTGGAATTCAGAAATTTGCCGTCAGCCTTGCCTTTGCCGTCTGCTGACACATGGCAAAGAGCTTCTTCGCCGTCAGTTGGTACAAAGTAGACGGCAAACACAACACCTAAGGCAAAAATTTTGTTTGTCGTCGGCCTTCCCTTTGCCGTCGACGAACGGACGACAAAGGAGCCAAAGGCTGACGGCAATGGGGTGCCACCTTAACGGCCGGAGCCCACACCCAACCCTACCCATCCCTTTGCCGTTTGCCACCCAGCCTTTGCAGATGGCAAAGGGGCTCCCTCTCTAACGGCACACAGACCCCCAGCCCCTCCCCTAACGGCTATCGCACCCAACCTACCCGCTCTCCCTCTCTCTCACCCTGCCCTCTCTCTCGCCTGCCCACCCGCTGCCGCCGCAGCCCCCGTCGGAGCCGCTCTGGCCCACCACCCCGCGCCGGTCGCCATAGCAGCCCCGGCCACCCCAGCCCACTCCGACCCTCGTGGCGCCCCTACCGCCCCCCTGTTGACGCTGACGTCGCCCCCTTGTCGTGCGCCCCCTGCCGTCGTCCTTCGCCGCCGATGCCGCCCCCTGCCCTCGTCCACCGCCGCCCATGCCACCCCGCCACCTACTACTGGTGAGTTCTTCTTCTTTTTCTTTTTTTTTAAGTTAATTACTTTAGTTAGTTTATTTGGTTAGTTTTTTGTTATAGGTTAATTTAGTTAGTTTATTAGGTTAGATTATTAGGCTAATTAGGTTAGTTAGTTAGGTTAGAAGAAAAAAGAGGAAAATAAGAAGGAAAAAATGAAAACGAAAAAAGGAAAAGAAGAAAATCATTAGAAGAAGAAGGAAAAGAAGAAGGAGAAGAACAAGAAGAATAAGAAGAAGAAGAAGAAGAGGAGGAGGAGGATAAAAAATAATAATAATAATAAGAAGAAGAAGAAGAAGAAGAGGAGGAGCAGGAGAAAGAAAAAGAAGAAGAAGAAGAAGAAGAAGAGGAAGAAGAAGAAGAAGAAGAAGAAGAAGAAGACGAAGAGGAGGAGGAGGAGGAGGAGAAAGAAGAAGAAGAAGAAGAAGAAGAAGAAGAAGTGTCGGTGAATAATCACAACATATGCCATGGGTAGGCTAAAGTCGGTGAGAACCGAAGGGACAAAGGAGGGCGCTGGGAACGAGGTTGGTACAAGCATGGAACGCACGATGTACCCAGGTTCGGGGCTCTCCGTAGAGATAAGACCCCTAGTCCTGCCGGAGTGTTTGATGTGTATGGATGGATTACAAGGTTGCTCCTGGAGCTGGGTTGGGAGGAGGAAGAGGGGAGCAGCCGGCTCATCTCTGCCTCTCTCTATGTGGTTGGTGGATGTGAAATGTTCTTCTACCGACCCTCTGCATGGAGGGTGACCGTGGGGTTTTATAGACGAACCCGCCGGCCTACAATATGGATAAAAGGTACAAGAGTGGGACCCAGCTGGCAGCCTCGCTGGCTGACCAGTGGCCCACGAGGGTCTTGTCTTGTCGCTTGAGCGACCCGCCGGCTGCATGGTCTCTTCTGCCAGTGGGACCCGACTGCTGGCCAATGAAGCTCTCACGTAAGGTTGACGCCGAGGACGCGTTGTACGTCGAGCGTCGTCCAGCGAGATTTGTCATGGGAGGATAGTACGACCGCCTCCACGGTTCCCCACGCCGAGTGCAGTAATGGAGTGGGAGTGTGACGGTCCGACACTATGCTAGGTTATGGATCAGAGCCGGGGTAGGTCAGCGGCGTGGCCACCGACGCCCGTACCTGCCGGACACTCCGATCCAGTACCTTTGCTGACGCATAGCCACCTTTAATCATCAGGTCTCATCCTGACCTACGATCTGATGTGACTTGAGATCCCCGACCAGCTAGCCTCCTTGGCTAGCCGGCTTGGGCACGACCGCCTCGTTCCTGGTCGGTTGGCTTCGCCAAGACGGTTGGGAAGAGGTTGTCGTCTCGCCTCTAGCCGGCAGGGGTTTCCTCGCCGGCCAGAGAGTTGGCCACCTCGTCCTCCGGCCGGCAGGCGCAGCCTAGCCGTCTAGAGGACTTGGGCCTTGGGAAACTCTATTTGTTTATATCCTTTGGGCAGGAAATGAAGGAGCACGCTTGATAAGCCTACCCCAGGGTTATCCCCCCGACAGTAGTCCCCGAAGCTGGAGAGGCTTACCGGCTGCAGACGGGCGGCCTCACCGGCTTGTTTGTCTTGGTATTTCAGCTGCCATCCGCGTTAGGCACGCCGGCTCCAAAACCGGCTGGCTTCGAAGCGACGTCTCGGCTTCGTCGTAGGTCACTCAGAAGGCGCCACGTGCCAGGCCCCGCCTAACGTAATGATGGTGATTACTGGTGAAGGGACCGGCCCTGGGCCCTGGTTCCCGCCATGACGCCCCCTCGGCCTCCGAGCGAGAGATCCTCTGTGGATTTACTCCGCGACGGTTGAGCTTAGGGAAGCACTATCGTCCGTAATACACGGGGTTAGCGGGGGTCCCGCGCGCACCGGATCCCCTCGCCACGATGCTTCGTGGGGTTTAAATGGGATGCGGCGGTTCAGAGGAGGCCATTCGCCCCCCATTCTCGCCCCGCATCGACGCTCTCCTCCTCCCTGAGCCTAGAGAGAAAGAGCCCGTCCTCTTCGTCTTCATCGACTTCGTCGCCATTGAGCCACCAGCCCTTTCAAGCTCTAGCCGCCCGCAGCCATGGCCGGTGGCGCCACCTCGAAAAAGTCCTCGTCGCAGAAGCCCTCGTCGCAGTGAGCCTGGCTAGGCAGTGAGATATGCGAAAAATCCACATCGAGGCGCTCCACCATCACCGGCTGCTGCCCCGGGCATCCCCGGTGTTGGTGCGAATCCCAGGCGCCGAGACCGCTCCCACACCTGCCGTGAGAGAGGTCGTTGTCTTCAACGAGCACTTCTACCGGGGCTTCGGGCTGCTGGTGAGCGCCTTCTTCTCTGAGTGGCTCCACTTCTCCGGCTCGCAGCCGTATCACGTGGCGCCGAACACCATATTGCAGCTGTCGGCCTTCATGGTCTTGTGCGAGGGTTTCCTCGGGATCGAGCCCCGCGTCGATCTTTGCCGCAACTTGTTCTTCTTCAAGCAGCAGTCCATCGCGATGGAGAAGGCCGAGGTAGAGAAGCTCGCTAGACCGCGCCCGATGACACCATGCGGAGCCGCACTGGTGCATCATCGCTCGAAGTGCGGCTTCCCCCAGCTGCCGCTGCAGGAGTCCATCAAGCAGTGGTACAGGGGCTTCTTCGACGTGAAGAACGCCGACCCTACCTAGGACGCCCTCAACATGCCCCCGTTCAACATCGATCCGCCGACAAAGTTGAACTGGTCGGCAAAGACCCCCAAGCCGAATTCTCGAGGTGGCGCAGATCGGCGCCTACCTTGAGATTCTGGAGCAGGGCGGCCTCCTTGGCCGTGACCTGCTCACCACCATGGTGACCCGCAGAATCCTGCCACTACACAGGTGGCCACATCTGGTCGGCCATATGAGCGGCCGGCATGACCCCTGCAGGACGTCCACCAAGAGTTTCACCCCCGGCGCGGTGGCGCGAAGGGTGAACCTCATTTCCACCGCCCGCATGGATGACCGCCTCCGGTGGTAAGTGTTATCTTTGTTATTTTCTGTTTGTCTTGCGATTGGCCGTCTCGCTGAGCCGGTTGTCGAATCCTTTTTCGTAGATGTTCGAGAGGCTGCACACATCCCCTGTGTATCCGCATGGTCGGAAACACGCTGGAGTTGGAAGGGACGGAGCCGTAAGGTGAGTATCCACGGCCCTCCTTCGTAGATTAGATGGATGACGATGAGATTTCCTCATTCCCCTGTGATGCAGCCTTCGAGGAAGACTCTGACAGAGTGCAGGAGGTCACCAGCCCGCCATTGACGCGCGGTCCGCGTCAAAGGACCGGGGCGATCGCTACTGACGAGGTAGCCGGGAAGAAGGGCAAGGGTGCCACAGCATCCAGGCCGGCTCCTAAGCGCCTGGCGTCGGGTCCTCCAGCCGGGGCACGGGCAGGCGGTGTCAAGAAGCACCGTGGTGCCGGCAGAAGCCAGGTGCCCATGGTCGCAGGGTAAGATTTCTTCCCCCTTTTGCTCGTTTGTCTTGTAGGAAGCTTTATTCCTTAATAATATCGCTCGACAGGGAGGCGGAGGATGTGGAGGAAGACACCGCCTTCGCAGCCAAGCGGGCCGGCTGGGCAGTAGCCGATGCTGCCCAGCGGGAGCTTGAGGAGCAATCCAAGCGCCGGTGGGACGAGGTCGCGGGGGAGTAGGCCAAGGGCCAGTCTCGCCCCAGCCGGGCCAAAAAGCCGGCGGAGAAGCGTACGAAGGCTCGACATGACCCCTCCGGCATGCTCGCGTGGAGGAGCCAGCTAGCGAGGCGGCTCCGAGGCACGCCTCAAGGGCTGATGGGGCCTAGCCCTCCGAGTCGGACGTTTCTGCACTGGTGGACTTGGAGACGATCCCTGACTCCCCCAGGGCTGAGGCGGCGCCCGAAGCGCAGGAACTGATCCTGGACGTGCCAGACGTGGCCCCAGATGCGCCAGGGGTGACCATGAATGCACCGGATGCGGCCCATCCACCTCCCGTTGAGGAGGCAGCGTCGGCCGGGATATCGGCGAAGCCGGCCGCCGCGCCGGCTCATGGAGCCGGCACCATCGTCGTTCCCCACCAAGGTCCAGCTGCGCCGGGAGCTAGTGGCCGGGTTGAGAGCTGGCCCATGAGGTCGTGGCGGGCGGCCAACTCGACGCGCGCGCGACTGCTTGCCGACACTGCGCTCACCGGTGTCCCGGAGCTGGTGTCGCTGTTTTCCAGCAGCCGGTCCAAGTTGGAGCATTCGGCCCGCGTGGTCGCCAGCGACTTGGAGCGCTTGGAAGCCCGCACCAGGGTAAGTGCTTTTATCTTGGTCTTGATTTTTTTCTCTTTCTTGTTCTTGTGTCAGTGGGGGCGCGACAGCGCACCGACTGGGTGTAGCCCCCGAGAATCGGGCCGGCTGAGCATCGACCAGGCCGATTCTCTTTTGAGCCTCTCTTCTTGTTCTGCTTCTTTAGTGGGAGCGCGCTAGCGCACCCACTGAGTGTAGCCCCCGAGAATCGGGTTGGTTATGACATAACCAGGCCAAATCTTACTTCTGCTTCTTCTTTGCTTTGAGAGGATATTTATGATGCCCAGGTGCAGGCTTACAACGAGCTGCGGGCTCAACACCAGGCGGCCGATGGCCAGGTTGCCGGGCTCCAAGCCCGGCTGGGTGAAGTCGCCGTGGAGCGGGATGCCCTGCGTGACGCACGCGACCGGCTCCAGGAGCAGTTGGCTCTTCTCCAGACGGAGAAGAAGGAGCTCGAGGCGGCCAGCTGGGTCGAGCTGGAGCAGTTGCGTGGCACGCTGCAGGAGAAGGAAGCCTCCCATTCTGCCGACGTGGAACGCCTCGCGTCGGCTCATCTCGAGCAGATGAAGCTCAAGGACGCCACCTTGAGGGAGAAGGAGGAGGCCCTTGTCCAGAAGCATACACAACTGGCCAAGGCCCTGGAATGTGCGGCGACCCTCCAGGAGGAAGTTCCCCGCCTGACTCACGCGAGCAAGGTGCGGGAGCTCGAGGTCCTGGAGAGCGCCCATGAGACTGATGGCGCCTTCCATCGTGAGTCTTTCTTTTTTGTTTTGTCTTGAACTTTCTTGGCCGTCTCCTCTTCTTACTTGTTTCTGCACTCCTTTTCCTGTCTCAGGCCTCTTTCCTACGACCCACAGCGCAGCCGACACGGCCGTCGAGGTGAGCCGTGAGGAGCGCCGCGCGGCTGGGCAAGAGGTAGATGCTATCTCCGGCTGGAGCGTGGAGGAGATCGGAGTGGGCCTTAGGGCCCGCCTGCACGCCCTGGGCGAGTCTGTGGCTCGGCTACAGGCCACAGGTTCGTCGATGGTGGCGGCCCTGTGGCCGAATGGCATGGAGCCGGCGTCGATAAGCCGGCTTGCCCACTAGCTTGCAGCTGGCAAGGATCGCCTTGACGGCTGGCGCGCCTCGGCCGCGCGCGTTGGAGCCTACATGGCCATGCGCTTGGCCAAGTCCTGGTATCGGATCCTGGACTTGGGCAAGCTCGTCGCTCAGCGCAACGACTCGGAGGTGGAGCTACAGGCTGTGGAGGAGGCGCTACTCGTGAGGGCCAGCGGCATCGCTGAGTACGCCGCTTGGGACGAACTCGTTTCGGAGCAGGGTGAAGGCGGCAATGTGATCCCTAAAGATGTACACGGCCTTCAGCCCTATGACCCCGATGGCAGCTCCGACGAGACGGCCCACGGTGTGGATACTGCTGCCGCCTCCAGTGGTGCAGCGTACGCCGACTCCGGTGTGGATGGAGCCGGGAGCCCTCGCGAAGGATACGACGCAACAGCCTCGGGAGCAGCCGGGGATGGTGAAGCCACTACTTCACGAGCAGCAGCCGGGGCGACCGATGAGGCCGCAGCCCCGTATCCGGTGTCCTATTTTTGTTGTGTGCAATTTTCTTGTCAGTCCAACAGTTCCACCCACTTGGGGGTGTAATGAACCTCGGCCGTGGGCCAATGCATTTTGAATGTATGTATTCAGCATTATATTTGTATTACCATGTGTGTTGTTTTATATCTTTATCTTTTGATTCCTGGTTGACTTCTTTTTCTCCCATCCCTGTGTTCCCAAGTTTCCACCCCGCCAGCCCAACAGCCGGGAGCCAGTCTCTGACTCGGTCGAGGTTTCTGGCCTTAGAACATAGGACTTAGATTTTTCGAAGCCATCAAGACTTAAATATTTAGACATAAACTAGCAGAGGCCGGCCTGAATGAGATCGTCAAATTGATCGATCCAACCCGAGATGGAAACCTTTTTGTAGTCGAACTTTGCATGCATCTGGCCTTACCGGGCGTCGCCTGCTAGCCGGACGGCCGGAGCTGGTCTGCAAGATGATACGAGGTGACCAGGGATCGGTCCGGCGTACACTATGTGTTCTTCTACAACATAAGGTAGGCGTCCGGGCGGCTGGCGAGCCCCCGAGCTTATTAGAGCGAGCAAGGGGCGTCGCAGAGTGAGCACTCTAGATATGAATTCTAAAAAGAAGCATGAGACATGCTCTTTCTATTGCATTCATTGGGGATCCCTGAAAAGGGAGAAAGATACATATGTGCATGCTCTTTCCATGTTTGATACTTTCCTTCTAGCAGTAGAATGGGCGAAGCAACGCCGCGTTCCATGGATGTTCCGTCTCCTGGCCGGAGTCGTCCCTCTTGCGCTTTCTTGGCTTTTGGGCATCGATCAAGTAGTAAGCGTTGTTGTGCAACGCCCTACTGATGATGAAGGGTCCCTCCCATGGGGATGAGAGCTTGTGCTGGCCGGCAGTGCGCTGGATTCTTCTGAGGACCAAGTCTCCCTGTCTGAAATAGAGATCTTGATATTTTTGCTGTGGTAGTATCTCAACTTCTAGTGATAGATGGTCGTCCGGCTCAAGGCCAGGTCCCTTGCTTCTTCGAGGAGATCCACACCGTCTTCTCTTGCCTCCTTCGCCTCCGTTTCCGTGTATAGGGTGACCGGAGGCAAGTCGAACTTGATATCCGTAGGAATAATAGCCTCGGACCCATATACGAGGAAGAACGGAGTGATGTCGGTCGACCGATTGGGCGTGGTGCGGAGGCTCCATAATACAGTCGGCAGTTCTTCGATCCAGCAGCCGGCCGACCTGACAAGTGGTGCCACCAGTCTTGGCTTGATGCCGGCCAGGATCAGGCCGTTGGCCCTCTCCGCTTGGCCATTCGACTGGGGGTGTGCCACTGATGCCAAGTCGAGCCGAATGCCTACCTTGGAGCAGTAGAGCACCAGAGCGCCTTTGGCGAAGTTGGTGCAGTTGTCGGTGATGATGCTGTGGGGGACGCCATATCGAACAGAGATGTCCGTGATGAACATGATGGCCGTGGGGCCATCAAGCTTCTTGATAGGTCTGGCCTCGATCCACTTGGTGAATTTGTCAACGGCTACCAAGAGATGGGTCATGCCACCACGAGCCGTCTTGAAGGGACCTACCATGTCCAGTCCCCAGACGGCGAACGGCCATGACAGGGGGATTGTTTTGAGGGCCGAAGGCGGCATGTGGCTCTTTGCGCTGAAGAACTGGCAACCTTTGCATTTGTCGACCAGATCCACGGCCTCCTCGAGGGCCATGCGCCAGTAGAATCCGTGGCAAAACGCCTTGGCCACCAGGGTTCTAGAGGCGGCATGATGCCCGCACTCCCCCTGGTGAATGTCTCTGAGGATCTCCTGTCCCTTTTCTGATTCGACGTAGCGCTGGAACACTCGAGTCACGCTGCGCCGTACCAGCTCGCGATTGATGATGGCATAGGCTGCAGACCTGTGCTGGATCTGCCTCGCCTTCGCTTCGTCTTGAGGAAGCTCGCCGCGAAGGAGGAAGTCCAGGATAGGTTGAACCCATGACGGAGGCGACACAAGGGCTGGCTCCACCTCGACCTGACTGTTAGGGGCTTCTACAGCCCCCTCGCTTGGTGGAGTAGAGGTCGTGGACCCGAGACGAGGTGTCTCTGGTGCTGCTGTGGCAGCTGGCTCTCCATCTACCTCCATGACGTCCACCCACTCGGTGTCGAGACGACATGGTTCGAGGCAGGGCGGAGCCGTAGTTGTTGTTGTAGCCGGTGCCGCTATTGGAGCCGGCATGGCCAGCGTAGCCGGCACAGGAGTTGTAGCCGGCACAGCTGGTGGAGCCGACGACGCTTGCACCGTAGATTCCACCGGTGCCTGATGCCAACTATTCTTCCCCTTTGCAACGGCACCAGAAGAATGTTGTTAGGACTCTCCGGTAATCGAAACTAGAAGAATGTTGTTGACGGCCCACAAGTGCATGGGATCGCAGCAGTTTTCGAGGGTAGAGTATTCGACCCAATTTGTTGGTTTACCAGACAGCAGGTGAGACGATACTCTCAAGTATTAGCACCTGAATATGTCAGATTCAACCACACCTGAAAGATTAGTATCTGCAAGCACAGTAGTAACAACAAAGTAATATGATAACAACGGTGTCAGAACTGATCTGTTGACAGCAGACTATTCCTAACGATTGTATCAATGGCGCCAAGTTGCCCGTCGACGGAAATTATCAGTTCCCGTCAATGTCCAGCGAAAGAGTATTGTAGCAGGTAGAAGCAGTGTAACGAGCAATAGCAGCGGCAAGGAAAAGTAGTAGTGACAGCAGTAGCAAGTAGCAAGAGTAGCAAGCGACAGTAGTAGCAACAGTAGCAGCAGAGCAAGACAAGTAACAGCAATAGCAACAATAGTAGCAGCAGCAGAGCAAAACAAGTAACAGCAGTAGCAACAGTAGTAGCAGCCGCAGAGCAAAACAAGTAACAGCGGTAGCAACAGTAGGAGCAGCAGCAGAACAAAACAAGTAACAGCAGTAGGACAAACTCGTAGGCACTGGGTCGGTGATTTGTTTGGATGATATTCATCATGCAACAGTTATAACATGGAGAGATATGTGGCTAGCTCCCGTTCGTCAATGTGATGTAGGCATGCATTCCGTGTGTCATCATACGTGCTTAGGGAAAAGAACTTGCATGACATCTATTGTCCATCCCTCCCGTGGTAGCAGGGTCCAAAAGGAAACTACGAGATATTAAAATTCTCCTTTTAATAAAGAACCGGGCCAACGCGTTAGCACTTGGTGAACACATAAACTCCTCAAACTATGGTCATCACCGGGAGTGGATCCGGTTATTGTCACTCCGCGGTTGCCGGATCATAACACATAGTAGGTAACTACAACTTGCAAGATCGGATCTAAAACACACATATATTGGTGACAACATAATAATTTCAGATCTGAAATCATGGCACTCGGGCCCTAGTGACAAGCATTAAGCATGGCAAAGTAGTAGCAACATGAATCTCAGAACATAGTGGATACTAGGGATCAATCCCCTTCAAAACTAACTCGATTTCATGATAGATCTTATCCTACTCATCACCGCCCAGCGAGCCTACGAATAGATTACTCACGAGCGACGAAGAGCTTCATGGAATTGGAGAGGGAAGAAGGTTGATGATGACGATGGCGACGATTTCCCCTCTCCGGAGCCTAAGACGGACTCCAGATCTGCCCTCCAGATGAAGAACAGGTGGTGGCGGCGCCTCCGTATCGTAAACGCAGCAAAAACTTCTCTTTTTATTTTTTCAAGGACGAAAGGGATCTTATAGAGCTAGAATTGGGGGCGGCAGAGCCATGTGGGCCCCACAATCCTGTCCACTGCCACCAGGGGGGTGGTGGCAGAGCCAGGGCTTGTGGCCCACTGGCCCACCCCCTCAGGTGGAACTTTGGCAAATATTTTTCTTATTTTCCAAAACTGCTCCCCGTAAATTTTCAAGACGTTTGGAGAACTTTGATTTTTGCACAAATAACACCAAGGCAATTCCGCTGAAAACAGCGTCGGTCCAGGTTAGTTCCATTCAAATCATGCAAATTCTAGTCCAAAACAAGGGCAAAAGAGTTTGGAAAAGTATATACGATGGGGACGTATCAACTCCCCCAAGCTTAAAACCTTGCTTGTCCTCAAGCAACTCAGTTGACAAACTAAGAGAGAAAGAAAAACTTTGACAAACTCTGTTTGATCTTGTTGTTGCAACTATGTCTAACTCATAACCAGAATTTCAGCAAGATCACAAGTTAACCACATAAGCAAATGACACAAAGGTCTCACGGTAAACTAATATCAATGGCATAATCAGCTAACGAGCAAATAATAATTAGTTTCGAATACCAACACTTCAATCAAAACAAGCATGAAGCAATATGAATAGGTGGTATCTCGCTAGCTCTTTCTGAGACCGCAAAACATAAATGCAGAGCACTTTCAAAGATCAAGGGCTAACTAAACATTCTAATTCATAGCACCGAAGATCCAGTCATAGTCATACTCAATATCAATCAAAAGCAAAGCATAAAAATGACAGAGGTGCTCTCTAATTGGTGCTTATACAAGAGGAGGATGACTCAACATGAAAATAAATAGACATGCCCTTCAGAGAGGGAAGCGTTGATTTGCAGAGGTGCCAGAGCTCAAGATTTGAAAGCAGAGATAATAATTTTGGGTGGCATTCTTTCATTGTCAACGCAATGACCAAGAGTTCTCAATATCTTCCATGCTACTCATGCTATAGGCGGTTCCCAAATATAAAAGTAAAGTTTTAACTCCCCCACCACCAATCAATCACACTCCACGGCTAGCCGAATCCTCGGGTACCGTCCATACTAACATCAATCCGGGGGGAGTCTTGTTTTACAGTTATGTTTTCCATTTAAGCATGGAACTGGGCATTCCAATTACCGGCCCCTTTCCCGTGAATGACAGTGAATAAACACATGTCGAGGATAACACTCCTAGCATGGAAGATACGAATAGCCCTCTTTCACCACATGAGCGGTTCGGGCATGCAAAACAGATTATTTCTTGGAGGTTTAGAGAATGGCACATGCAAATTTACTTGGAACAGCAGGTAGATACTGCAAATAGGTAGGTATGGTGGACTCTCATGGAAAAACTTTTGGGTTTATGGAAGTGGATGCACAAGCATTATTACGCTTAGTACAAGTGAAGGCTAGCAAAAGACTGGGAATCGACCAACTAGAGAGCGACAACAGTCATCAAGATGCAATGAGTTTGACTAACATTGAATGCAAGCATGACTAGGATATAAATCACCATGAACACAAACATCATAGAGGCTATGTTGATTTTGTTTCAACTACATGCATTTACATGTGCCAAGTCAAGCCACTTGAAACATTCAAAGGAGAATACCATCCTATCATACTACATCATAGTCATCTCCAAATCTATGTTGCCATTCAAGACATACCATTATAAGCTCTCAGCTAAATAAGCATGGCATCAGAAACTATGACCTCTAAGTTGTCATCACAAACATGGTTCTCTCACAACAAAGCTGAATGTGGGTCGACAAGCTAGTCATATTTGCAAAAACAAAATAGATAGAGTTCATACCAGCTTTTCAGTCTAAGTCACTTCATCATATATCATCATTGTTGCCTTTCATTTGCACGATCGAACGATGTGAACAATAATAAGAGCATTGGACTAAGCTGAATTTGCAGGCAAACACAAAGGAGAAGACAAAATAATATGGCTCTTTGAAAAGCTAAACAGGTAAGCATGCAAGAACCAAAAAACATTGTAACCAATATCTTCTACCTTGACACAAAGAAAAAAATCTATTTACACAGGGAAACTCCCAACAAGCAAAAGAAGAAAGAAAAATCTTTTTGGGTTTTCTCAAAAGGACACAAAACAAGAAAACAAGAAAAAGAAAATAAACTAGCATGGATAATATAGTGGCAAAGTGTGAACACCGGCTAACAAGGTGAAAGCATAAGCATGAATGTAAAGTCGGTGAGAACAGGTACTCCCCCAAGCTTGGGCTTTTGGCCTAGCTTGGTCTACTCCCAAGGTGGGAAATAACCAACTCCGGGATACTCTGGAGCATACTGTGGATGCCACTGATGTGTGAGCTCCTCTGGCTCCCACTGATAAATTGGCGTCTGGTACTCGACTGGCGGCTCGGGCACGGGTGCCTGTGGTTGGGCCAAGCCCCAAAATGCGTAGATGTCCACGGGCATAATAGTGTACCTGCCTGCATGAAGATCAAACAAAGAAGGAGCAGGCAAAGTAATAGTCTCTCGAGTACCCTGACTAAACACCATGTTATAAATCATCCGTCTACTAGCATCTCTATCCAGAAAATCATGGCGAACCATGCTGTCATAATCCAGATATCTCTCAGGGAGAAGCATCTCTCCTTCCTCTCCCAGTCTAATGGGTATCTCAAAGTGTCTGGCAAGACGGGTAGCATAGATACCTCCATAGACGACACCCTTGGAACGGTTCAGGTTCAACCGTTGAGCTACTATAGCGCCCAAACTATAAGTCTTATCGTTATAAAGGCCTTCGCACAAAACAGCAAGGTTTGGAGAACTAAGTGATCCAGCCTCCCCACAACCAATCAAACATTTTTCCACAAATAGTGAGAAGTACCGAAGCACAGGAAAATGTATGCTAGCAATTCTAGCACGAGACACTTCTCTCTCCTCTCCAACAGCAATAGAACCAATGAAATCCTCCAAGTCCCATGGACGAGGGTCACGGATATCCCCAACATAAGGTAATTCGCATACATTGCAAATTTCCTACAGCGTCATGCACTGGGGGACATCGTATATCATGAACTCAACCATAGGAGGATTGTTCCTCGGATAAAAGTTGAAGATTTGAACGAAAATATTGGTGAGGAGGAGGTATTGTGGGCACTTATCTTCAACGAACGGAGTAAGACCTGCGTTCTCCACAAAGTAATAAAAGTCTTCATAAAGTCCGGCGGCACGCAAAAATTCATCACTTGGCCACTCGCACGCCCGAACTTCCGTGACTCGAGGGACTACGTACTTGGGGTGGTTCTTCTGGTCCTCCTTGGGGTTATGGCTTGAAGAGCCTCTCAAGAACCTCCTCATCTTTTCCCTTTTCTAGCTCTGAAAAATTCTGAAATTTTTAGAGACTTCGAAAGAAAAGTGAATAAGGATTAACCCAACTTGTAGCAACTACTCCTACTAGTGCCTAGAGACCGTATCACGCGCTAAAACTACTTGGGACCAGCTAAATCAACATTTCTAGCTCAAGAACAGAGTCACCAAGGTAGCAAGAATACGCGAAGGATAACGCACTAGAGCAAAAACTAGTTGGACCAATGGAGGTGTCACTTACCAAGGAGTAATTTCCCCAAAACGGTTCGGAGAATGGTGCTTTGAGCAAGGAGATCGAAAATAACAGTTAATGAGCAAGAATACGGGTTTGAGCTGCGAAACAATTTTTTCTGGAGGTGGAAGAAGAGGCTGAGAGCTGGAGTGAGTGGAGGGGGTGCCTGTGGGCCCCACAAGCTTGCACCCTGCCACCAGGGGGTAGGTGGTGGTGGCAGGGCTTGTGGCCCACTAGTCTGGGCCCCAGGCCAGCTCTCAGGTCCAGAAATTTTCAAAAATTCCAGAAAAAATCATACTAGATTTTCAGGACCATCGGAGAAGTTTTATTTTTGAGGTATTTTTCTTCGGGACTCTAAAACAGAAAACAGGAAAAACTAAACTAATTCTATCATTTTTCTTCTAAGCAACATAAAATGAAAGCTCAAAACAGAGGTATGTGACTCTTTGATTCATCCGTTTCATGGTCACCGAAAGAAATCCGTCAATGGGATTGATCAAGTCCTTATGAAAAAACCTTCTCGAATCGCAAGAGAGAATGGAGAAATTTTCGAATAGACACTAAGTCACCTCAATGGGGATATGTATCTCCGCAACAAGCAAATCATACTTCATCTTGACACGAGGAATAGGGCATTCAAAGGTCCCAATGAGAATTGATGAAGTCTTTTCGATAGCATTGATGCAATGTACTTGATATCGTTTCTTCGGAATGTGCACGGTGTGCTCATTACCGTTGACATGGAAAGTGACATTGCCTTCGTTGCAATCTATAACAGCCCCTGCAGTGTTTAAAAAGGGTCTTCCGAGGATGACAGCCATGGTATCGTCCTCGGGAATATCCAAGATAACAAAGTCTGTTAAGATAGTGGTGTTAGCAACCACAACAGGCACATCCTCGCAAATGCCGATAGGGAAAGCAGTTGATTTGTCGGTCATTTGCAGAGAAATTTCAGTGGGTGTCAACTTATCCAGTTCAAGTCTACGATAAAGAGAGAGCGGCATAACACTAACACTGGCTCGAAGGTCAGATAAAGCAGTTCCTACGTAGTTTCCTTTAATGGACCAAGGTATAGTGGGCACTCCGGGATCACCAAGTTTCTTAGGAGTTCCACCTTTGAAAGTATAATTGGCAAGCATGGTGGAGATCTCAAGATCTGGTATCTTCCGTTTATTAGTCATAATATCTTTCATGTACTTGGCATATGGAGACATCCTGAGCATATCAGTTAACCGCATCTGCGGAAAGACGGGTCTTATCATCTCAACGATGTGCCCAAAATCCTCATCATCCTTTTACTTGGATGGCTTAGGAGGAAAGGGCATAGGTCTCTAAACCCATGGTTCCCTTTCTTTACCATGCTTCCTAGCAGTGAAGTCGTTCTTATCGTACTTCTTAGGTTGTGAGTGATACGTCTCAAACGTATCTATAATTTTTGATGGTTTCACGCTGTTATCTTGTCTTCTTTGGTTGTTTTATGTACCTTTTATTTCTTTTTTGGGACTAACTTATTAATTCAGTGCCAAGTGCGAGTTCCTGTTTTTTCCGTGTTTTTGACGCTTTTCAGATCTGATTTTGGAACGGAGTCCAAACGGAAGAAAAACCCCGAAATGATTTTTTCCCGAACGGAAGAAGATTAGGGGGCCTTTGGGCCAAGCCAGGTGGGCTCCAGGGAGCCCACAAGCCCCCACTCCACCACCGGGGGGGAGGCGGCGGTGGGCAGGCTTGTGGCCTCCCTGGCCGCCCCCTGACCTAGATCCTTGGCCTATATATTCCGAAATATTGTGCAAAAAATTAGGGGAGCCTCGAAAATACTTTTCCGCCGCCGCAAGCTTCCGTTTCCGCGAGATCTCATCTAAAGACCCTTCCCGGGGCCCTGCCGGAGGGGACTTTGGAGTTGGAGGGCTTCTTCATCATCATCATCGCCCCTCCAATGACTCGTGAGTAGTTCACTTCAGACCTACGGGTCTGTAGTTAGTAGCTAGATGGCTTCTTCTCTCTCTTGGATATTCAATACAAAGTTCTCCATGATCTTCATGGAGATCTATCCGATGTAATCTTCTTTGGCGGTGTGTTTGTCGAGATCCGATGAATTGTGGATTTGTGATCAGATTATCTATGATATATATTTGAGTCTTTGCTGATTTCTTATATGCATGATTTGATATCCTTGTAAGTATCTCCGAGTCTTGGGTTTTGTTTGGCCAACTAGATCTATGATTCTTGCAATGGGAGAAGTGCTTGGTTTTGGGTTCTACCATGTGGTGACCTTTCCCAGTGACAGTAGGGGCAGCAAGGCACACATCAAGTAGTTGCCATCAAGGGTAAAAAGATGGGGTTTTTATCATTGGTTTGAGATTATCCCTCTACATCATGTCATCTTGCTTAAGCCATTACTCTGTTCTTATGGACTTAATACACTAGATGCATGCTGGATAGCGGTTGACGTGTGGAGTAATAGTAGTAGATGCAGAAAGTATCGGTCTACTTGTTTTGGACGTGATGCCTATAGATATAATCATTGCATAGATATCGGCACGACTTTGCGCGGTTCTATCAATTGCTCGATAGTAATTTGTTCACCCTCCATCTACTTGCTTTCATGAGAGAAGCCACTAGTAAACACTACGACCCCCGGGTCTATTCACATCCATCGTTTACACCTCCGCTTTTACTTTGCTTTGTTACTTTGTTGCTTTTAGTTCTTACTTGGCAAACAATCTATAAGGGATTGACAACCCCTTCATAGCGTTGGGAGCAAGCTTTTGTGTTCGTGAAGGATCTTGTGATACTCCTCCACTGGATTGATACCTTGGTTCTCAAACTGAGGGAAATACTTACCGTCGCTGTGCTACATCACCCTTTCCGCTTCAAGTGAACACCAATGCAAGGCTCCAAGGCCACGTGGGTAATCCTTTTCATACTTGCCTAAGAAGTCCCTTATGGTGTAGCCGCAGCTGAAGGATTCCTGGTGCCGTCGACACACCTTTTTCTAGTGCCATTGGAAGGACTTTTGTGCATTAGCATAGTTGACATCAGAAGCATTTCTGGCGCCGTTGCCGGGGAGGAGCACGTCAAGATAATTTCCCGACAACGTGCCTATTTCTGGCGCCATTGCCGGGGAGGAGAAATCAAGATCTATCCAAGTAGGTCTCACAAACTCTTCTCTTGCATTTACTTTTGTTGCCAGTTGCCTCTCGTTTTCCTCTCCCCCACTTCACATTTGCCATTTTCATTTGCCTTTCTCCTTCGCCGTTTTCTTTTGCCTTTGCCATTTTCCTTTGTCGGTTATCTTGCTTTCTTGTGTGCTTGTTTGTTTGTTGAAGTCATCATGGCTGAAAACACCAAACTTTGCGACTTCTCGAGCACTAATAATAATGATTTTATTAGTACTCCGATTGCTCCCGCCACTAGTGCGGAATCGTATGAAATCAACGCAGCTTTGCTGAGTCTTGTTATGAAAGAGCAATTCTCTGGCCTTCCTAGTGAAGATGCTGCATCCCATCTTCATACCTTCATCGAGCTTTGTGATATGCAAAATAAAAGAGATGTGGATAATAACGTGATTACGTTGAAACTTTTTCCTTTCTCGTTGCGAGATCGCGCAAAAACATGGTTTTCTTCTTTGCCTAAAAATAGTATCGATTCTTGGGATAAGTGCAAAGATGCTTACATATCCAAGTATTTTCCGCCGGCTAAGATCATCTTCTTACGTAACGATATCATGAATTTCAAGCAACTTGATCATCAACACGTTGCACAATCTTGGGAGAGGATGAAGCTTGTGATTAGAAATTGTCCCGCTCATGGCTTGAGTTTGTGGATGATTATACAAATCTTTTACGCTGGCTTGAACTTCGCTTCTCGCAATATCTTGGACTATGCCTCAGGTGGAACGTTCATGGAAATCACGTTAGGAGACACTACAAAACTCCTAGACAATATCATGACCAACTACTCTCAGTGCCACACTGAAAGGTCGCCTGCTAGCAAAAAGGTGCACACTATAGAAGAGATTAACTCGCTTAGTGCTAAGATGGACGAGTTGATGAATTTGGTTGCTAGTAGAAACGCTACCGTAGATCCTAATGACATGCCACTATCTTCTTTGATTGAGAGTAGCAACGCTAGTTTGGACGTGAATTTTGTTGGTAGGAACAATTTTGGCGACAACAATGCTTTTAGAGGAAACAATGTTCCTAGGCCTTTTCCTAGTAACTCCTCTAACAATTATGGAAATTCCTACAACAATACTTATGGAAATCACAACAAATTACCATCTCATCTAGAGAGTAATATGAAAGAGTTCATCAACTCCCAAAAGATTTTCAATGCGTCCATAGAGGAAAAACTACTCAAAATAGACGATTTGGCTAAGAGCGTTGATAGGATGTCTTGTGATATTGATGCTTTGAAAGTTAGATGCGCTCCTCCCAAGGTCAACTTGGATGAAACTTTGAAAGCTATGTGTATCTCCATGAATGAGAGGAAAGAAAGAACCACCCAAATTCGCGCTAGACATGAATGGTTTAAAAGGGTGCGTTCTAGTGATGCAAATACGAAGATCTTAAAGTGCTTGGTGTGTCTCCTCTTGAATATTTGTTTTCGCGTGTCAAACCTACTTATGGAGGGGCTGAATATGAATCCACTTTCGTTGAAAAACGCCCCAATGATTCGGAGTCCACCTATCTTGATGATAAAGGTGTGGAGAGAGGAGTAAAAGAAGTCAAAGTTTTGGGTAGTAATGAAACTCCCACTTTAGATTTCAAGGAATTCAATTATGACAATTCCTCCTTGTTTGAATGCATTTCTTTGATGCAATCCATTGCAAACTCTCCACATGCTTATAGCCAAAGTAAAGCCTTTACCGCGCATATCGTAGATGCTATGATGAAATTCTTGAAGAGAAGCTCGAACTAGAAGTCTCTATACCTAGAAAACTTCATGATGAGTGGGAACCTACTATCAAAATCAAGATAAAAAACTATGAGTGCAATGCTTTGTGTGATTTGGGTGCTAGTGTTTCCGCGATTCCAAAGTCTTTATGTGATATTCTTGGTTTTCATGAGATTGAAGAGTGTTCTCTTAATTTGCATCTTGCGGATTCTACTGTCAAGAAACCCATGGGGAGGATCGATGATGTTCTTATTGTTGCAAATAAGAACTATGTACCCGTGGATTTCATTGTACTTGACATAGATTGCAATCCTTCATGTCCCATTATTCTTGGTAGACCTTTCCTAAGGACTATTGGTGCTATCACCGACATGAAGGAAGGGAATATTAGATTTTAATTTCCTTTAAAGAAGGGCATGGAGCACTTTCATAGTAATAAAATAAGATTGCCTTATGAATCTATGATGAGAGCTACCTATGGTTTGAGCACCAAAGATGACTATACGTGAATTCATCACCTTTCGCCTAGCTAAGGGCGTTAAACAAAAGCGCTTATTGGGAGGCAACCCAACGAATCTATCCTTTTTATTTCTGTTTTGTGTTTTCCATACTTTCATAATTCTGTTATGATTGTGTTTTTTGTGTTTCTTTTTGCGTTTGTGCCAAGAAAAACCGTTATGATTAGTCTTGGGGATGATCGTTTGGTCATGCTGGAAAAGACAGAAACTTTCTGCTCACGAAAATAATTTTCATTTTTCTTTCTGTAAGATATTTTGAGTTGATTCTTTTTGCTGCTGATTTCTATGCAAATTCTTCAGACAGTCATAATTTTTCAAAAAAATTGAATTACCAGAGGTATACGAAATATACAGATTTCTACAGACTGCTCTGCTGTTAACAGATTCTGTTTTTTGTTGTGTTGGTTGCTTATTTTGATGACATTATGGATAGTATCGGGGGGGGGGGGTATTAGCGATGGAAGATTTAAAGTACAGTAACCCAACATCAGCACAAGTAGAATTTAAGTTTGCTACAGTACCTAATGGAGTGGTGGTTTGCTTTCTTGTACTAATGTTATCACGAGTTTCTGTTTAAGTTTCGTGTTGTGAAGTTTTCATGTTTTGGGTGAAGTTCTTATAGACAAAGAGGTAATGAGTGGCAAGATCTCAAGCTTGGGGATGCCCAAGGCACCCCAAGAGATTCAAGGATGCCGTAAAAGCCTAAGCTTGGGGATGCCCCGGGAAGGCATCCCCTCTCTCGTCTTCAATCCATCGGTGACGTTACTTGGGGCTATATTTTTATTCACCACATGTTATGTGTTTTTGCTTGGAGCGCCTTGTATCGTAGGAGTCTTTTATTTTTGTTGTGTCACAATCATCCTTGCTACACACCTATATAGAGAGACATGCACACACTGTGATTTTGTCGAGCTTCACTTATATCTTTTGGTAGACAATTCAGCTCACATGTGCTTCACTTATATCTTTTAAGCTAGATACTTTTGTTCTACGTGCTTCACTTATATCTTTTAGAGTACAACGGTGTGTGTCTTGGTAGTTGATATATTCTTTTAAAGTAGTCTCAAAAGGGGTAGATATCCAAAGGGATACAAAAACTTCCACCTTCATGTGCATTGAATAGTTAGAGAAGTTTGATTCATGTCAATTAGTTTTGAGTTGTGGTTATGGTAATATTGAAGTCATGCTAGTAAGGTGTTGTGGATCTAGAAATACTTGTGTTGAAGTTTGTCATTCCCGTAGCATGCACGTATGGTGAACCACTATGTGATGAAATCTGAGCACGATTAGTATATTGACTTTCATCCTTTGCGTGGCGGTCGGGATCGCGTGATGGTTTATACCTACTAACCCTTCCCCTAGGAGTATGCGTTGAATGCTTTGTTTCGATTAATAATAAAACTTTTGCAACAAGTATATGAGTTCTTCATGACTAATGTTGAGTCGATGGTTTAGATGCACTTTCACCTTCCACCATCACTATCTTCTTAGTGCCGTGCAACTTTCGCCAGTGCACAAAACCCACCATTAGCCTCCCTCAAAACAGCCACCATACCTACCTATTATGGCTTTTTCAACGTCATTCCGAGATATATTGCCATGCAACTACCACCATGACATGTGCCACCACGTCTACATTGCCATTTCATGATCGTAAGATAGCTAGCATGATGTTTCCATTGATGTCTATGCCATGCTAGATCATTGCCACAGTACACTACCGAAGGCATTCCATATAGAGTCATAGTTTCTCTTAGTTTTGAGTTGAAAGTGTGATGATCATCATTAATGGAGCATTATCCCATGTGAGGAAATAAAAGAGGGCAAAGAAGCCCACCAAAAAAAGAGAGGCCAAAGAGCCCACCAAAACAAATGAGAGAAAAAGAGAGAAGGGACAATGCTACCAGTTTTTCCACACTTGTGCATATTAAGCACCATGATCTTCATGATTGAGAGTCTCTCGTTTTGTCACCACCATATAGCTAGTGGGAAATTTTCATTATATAACTTGGCTTGTATAATCCAATGATAGGCTTCCTCAGAATTGCCTTAGGTCTTCATGAGCAAGGAAGTTGGATGCACACCCACTAATTTTCTTTAAGAGCTTTCACATTTTCAAAGATCTAGTGCATCATTTGTATGGCATTCCCTACTCATTCACATTGATATCTATTGATGAGGATCTCCACAGCTCATTGATATGCCTAGTTAATGTGATTATATTCTCCTTTTTTATTTTGCAACCTCCACCACATTCCACACCATCTATAGTGCTATAACCATGGCTCACGCTCATGTATTGCATGAGAGTTGAAAAGGTTTGAGAAAGTAAAGGTGTGAAACAATTACTTGGCCAATACTGGGGTTGTGCATGATTTAAATTTGTTGTGCAATGATGATAGAGCATAGCCAGACTATATGCTTTTGTAGGGATAACTTTCTTTTGGACTTGTTATTTTCAAAGTTCATGATTACCTTGCTAGTTTGCTTGAATTATTATTGTTTCCACGTCAATAGCAAACTATTGTTTTGAATCTAATGGATCTGAACATTCACGTCACATAAGAGGAATTACAAACGACACCTATGCTAGGTAGCATGAAAGCATCACGAGCATTGGCAGTAACTTTAGCAATATGAGCATCAAGGAATACCCCTAGTGGAACATCATGCAAAGGAGTATCTCTAGCAGTATCAAGCATATCATCATCAAGCATAGCATCTCTAGCATCATCAAGCAAAACAGTATCAAGCATAGCATCTCTAGCAGTATAAGGCATAGTATCAAGCATAGTATCATCAGGCAAAATAGCATCTCTAGCATCATCAGGCAAAGCAGTATCAAGCATAGTATCAAGCATAGCATCTGTAGCATCATCAGACAAAGCAGTATCAAGCATAGCATCTGTAGCATCATCAGGCAAAGCAGTATCAAGCATAGGCGACATATCAAGATTTCTAGCAAGAGGTGATGTCGCAAACTTACTCATAACTGAAGGTGAATCAAGTGCAGAGCTAGATGGAATTCCTTACCTCCCCTCGTAGTTGAGGGCAAGACTTTGGTCTTCGAATCCTTCACATTCTTCATAGTGATCAACAGATATAAATCCCAAGTAACTCAGAGAATATAGCAATACCTCATCGGCAACGGCGCCAGGAAAATGCTTGATGCCAACTGTTCTTCCCCTTTGCAACGGCACCAGAAGAATGTTGTGAGCACTCTCCGGTAATCGAAACTAGAAGAATGTTGTTGACGGCCCACAAGCGCATGGGATCGCAGTAGTTTTCGAGGGTAGAGTATTCAACCCAATTTGTTGGTTTACCAGACAGGAGGTGAGAGGATACTCTCAAGTATTAGCAGCTGAATATGTCAGATTCAATCACAACTGAAAGATTAGTATCTGCAAGCACAATAGTAACAGCAAAGTAATATGATAACAACGGTGTCAGAAACGATCTGTTGACGGCAGACTATTCCTAACGATTGTATCAATGGCACCAAGTTGCCCGTCGACGGAAATTGTCAGTTCTCGTCAACGTCCAGCGAAATAGTATTGTAGCAGGTAGCAGCAGTGTAACGAGCAATAGCAGCGGCAAGGAAAAGTAGTAGTGACAGCAGTAGCAACTAGCAACAGTAGCAAGCGACAGTAGTAGCAACAGTAGCACCAGAGCAAGACAAGTAACATCAGTAGCAGCAGCAGAGCAAAACGAGTAACAGCAGTAGCAACAATAGTTGCAGCAGCAGAGCAAAACAAGTAACAACAGTAGCAACAGTAGGAGCAGCAGCAGAGCAAAACAAGTAACTGCAGTAGGACAAACTCGTAGGCACTGGGTCGGTGATTGTTTGGATGATATTCATCATGCAACAGTTATAACACAGAGAGATATGTGGCTAGCTCCCATTCGTCAATGTGATGTAGTAATGCATTTCGTGTGTCGTCATACATGCTTAGGGAAAAGAACTTGCATAACATCTATTGTCCATCCCTCCCGTGGCAGCGGGGTCCAAAAGGAAACTACGGGATATTAAGGTTCTGCTTTTAATAAAGAACCGGACCAACGCATTAGCACTTGGTGAACACATGAACTCCTCAAACTATGGTCATCCCTGGGAGTGGTTCCGGTTATTGTCACTCCGGGGTTGTCGGATCATAAGACATAGTAGGTAACTACAACTTGCAAGATCGGATCTAAAACACGCATATATTGGTGATACCATAATAATTTCAGATCTGAAATCATGGCACTGGGGCCCTAGCGACAAGCATTAAGCATGGCAAAGTAGTAGCAACATCAATCTCAGAACATAGTGGATACTAGGGATCAATCCCCATCGAAACTAACTCGATTACATGATAGATCTCATCCTACTCATCACCGCCCAGCAAGCCTACGAATAGATTACTCACGAACGACAAAGAGCTTCATGGAATTGGAGAGGGAAGAAGGTTGATGATGACGATGGCGACGATTTCGCCTCTCCGGAGCCCAAGACGTACTCCAGTTCTACCCTCCAGATGAAGAACAGTTGGTGGCGGCGCCTCCGTATTGTAAACGCAGCGAAAACTTCTCTTTTTATTTTTTCTGGGACAAAAGTTGTCTTATAGAGCTGGAATTGGGGGCGGCAGAGCCGTGTGGGCCACACAAGCCTGCCCACCGCACCAGGGGGGTGGTGGCGGAGCCAGGGCTTGTGGCCCACTGGCCCACCCCCTGAGGTGGAAGTTGGCGCAGATATTTTTCTTATTTTCCAAATCTGCTCCCCGTAAATTTTCAGGACGTTTGGAGAACTTTGATTTCTGCACAAAAATAACACCAAGGCAATTCTGCTGAAAACAGCGTCAGTCCAGGTTAGTTCCATTCAAATCATGCAAATTAGAGTCCAAAACAAGGGCAAAAGAGTTTGGAAAAGTAGATACGATGGAGACGTATTAGTGCCGCTATTGGAGTTGGCATGGCCAGCGCAGCCGGCACAGGAGTTGTAGCCGGCGTAGCTAGTGGAGCCGACGGCACTTGCACCGTAGATTCAGCCGGCACGAATATCGACGCCGACTCTCGAGACGGCCTGATAGACGTTTTATGGAGTTGCTTGAGGGATACGCCGGCTGGGATAGCCTGTTTAATGGAGCCAATTTTGGCCAGTGTATCTGCCGCCTCATTGTCTGCTCTGGGAACATGGTCGAACTCGCAGCCCTCGAAGGGGCCGCTAAGTTGCTGGATGAGGAAGCGATAGTTTACCATGTTAGCGTCCCTGGCGTCCCATTCACCAGAAACTTGCTACACCACAAAGTCTGAGTCGCCAAAGCATATGAGCCGCCGGATGCCAATCTCCTTGGCGAGCCGGAGGCCATGAGCGAGTGCTTCGTACTCGGCGACGTTGTTGGAGGCGGCGAAGTGGATCTGGAGAGCATATTTGAGTTGGTCTCCTTTCGGAGACGTCAAGATAATGCCGACTCCCAGACCGGTCCGCATCTTTGAGCCGTCGAAGTGCATCCGCCAATGCATAGAGTCTGGAGGCGGTGGTTCGAACTGGGTTTCAGCCCAGTCGACTAAGAAGTCGGCCACCACCTGAGATTTGATGGTGGTGCGGGGCTCGTAGCAAATATCATGGTCCGCCTTGGTGATGGACGACTTGGCAATCCTGCCCGTTGCATCACGGTTGCCCATGATCACTGAAAGTGGAGCAGTGCTCACCACAGTGATGACATGCTCTTGCAAGTACTGCTTCAACTTCTTTGCAGCAAGGTAAACACCATAACACATTTTTTGGTAATGGGGATACTTCTGCTTGGAGGCAGACAAGACCTCGCTGAGGTAGTAGACAGGATGCTGCACTAACAATACCTTGCCCTCGTCCTTGCCCTGAACTACCAACACTACACTAAACACGCGAGTGGTCGGGGCAATGTATATGAGTATGGGTTCCCTTTCAGCCTACGCTGCCAAGATTGGCAGACTCGAAATGACCCGCTTGACCCGCCTAGTCGTTCCACTCGAATATCGTCGTATTCTTCATGAGCTGGTAGAGTGGAAGGGCCTTCTCGCCAAGCCAGCTGACGAACCGGCTAAGGGACGCGAGGCAGCCGGCAAACTTCTGGACGTCTAGGATTTGAGCCGGCCGCACCATCCGCTCAATGGTGCCGATCTTCTCAGGGTTCGCCTCGATGCCACGAGCGGACACGAAGAACCCAAGAGCTTGCCGCCTAGAACCCCGAAAACGCACTTCTCCGGGTTGAGCCGGATCTTGTATTCGCGTAGGTTGGCAAACGTCTCTCGCAGGTCGTCGAGTGATATGTCTCCAACGTATCTACTTTTCCAAATCTTTTGCCCTTGCTTTGGACACTAATTTGCATGATTTGAATGGAACTAACCTGGACTGACGCTGTTTTTAGCAGAATTGCCTTGGTGTTATTTTTTTTTGCAGAAATCAAAGTTCTCCAAGCGTCCAGAAAATTTACGGGGAGCAGTTTTGGAAAATATCAAAAATACCTGCGCCAGAATCCACCTGAGGGGGTGGGCTAGTGGGCCACAAGCCCCTGCTCCGCCACCACCACCCTGATGGCGGTGTGCAGGCTTGTGGGGCCCACATGCCTCTGCCGCCCCCAACTCCAGCTCTATAAGTTGTCTTTCGTCCCAGAAAAAATAGAAAGAGAAGTTTTCGTCGCGTTTTCGATACGGAGGCGCCGCCACCACCTGTTCTTCATCTGGAGGGCAGTTGTGGAGTCCGTCTTGGGCTCCGGAGAGGGGAAATTGTAGCCATCGTCATGATCAACCTTCCTCCCTCTCCAATTCCATGAAGCTCTTCGTCGTTCGTGAGTATTCTATTCGTAGGCTCGCTGGGCGGTGATGAGTAGGATGAGATTTATCATGTAATCGATTTAGTTTTGATGGGGATTGATCCCTAGTATCCACTATGTTCTGTGATTTGATGTTGCTACTACTTTGCCATACTTAATGCTTGTCACTAGGGCCCGAGTGCCATGATTTCAGATCGGAAATTATTATGTTGTCCCCAATATATGTGTGTTATAGATCCGATCTTGCAAGTTGTAGTTACCTACTATGTGTTATGATCCGGCAACACCGAAGTGACAATAACCGGAACCACTCTCGGTGATGACCATAGTTTGAGGAGTTAATGTGTACACCAAGTGCTAATGCGTTGGTCCGGTTCCTTATTAAAGGAGAACCTTAATATCCCGTAGTTTCCTTTTGGACCCCGCTGCAATGGGAGGGATGGACAATAGATGTCATGCAAGTTTGTTTCCTTAAGCACGTATGACGACAGACGGAATGCATGCCTACATCACATTGACGAACGGGAGCTAGCCACTTATCTCTCCGTGTTATAGTTGTTGCATTATGAATATCATCCAAACAAATCACCGACCCAATGCCTACGAGTTTGTCCTACTATTGCTACTACTGTCGCTTGCTACTGTTGCTACTTGCTACTGCTGTCACCACTTCTGTTCCATGCCACTGCTATTGCTCATTACACTGCCGATACCCGCTACTTCACTGTTACTACTTCGTTGTTACTATTGTGCTTGCAGATACTAACTTTCAGGTGTGGTTGAATCTGACAAATTCAGCTACTAATACTTGAGAGTATACTCTCACCTCCTGTCTGGCGTACCTACAAATTTGGGTCGAATACTCTACCCTCGAAAACTGCTGCGAACCCACGGGCTGGTGGGCCATAAACAACATTCTTCCAGTTTCATTATCGGGGAGTGCTATCAGCATTCTTCTGGTGCTGTTGCAGGAGAAGGTTAGTTGTTATAAGCATTCGTCTAGCTAACACTAGAGATTGCAGGATCAACACTTTTCTGGAGCCATTGCCAGAGAAGCACGACTGACGTCAGCATTTTTCTGGTGCCGTTGCCGGGGAGGTATTGCTATATTCTCTAAGTTACTTGGGATTTATATCTGCTGATCACTATGAAGAATCTGAAGGATCCGAAGACCAAAGTCTTGCCCTCAACTACGAGGGGAGGTAAGGAATTGCCATCTAGCTCTGCACTTGATTCACCTTCTCTTATGATTAAGTTCGCGACATCACCTCCTGCTAGAAATCTTGATATGTTGCCTGTGCTTCATGATGCTTGTGATACTACTGCTAGAGATGCTATGCGTGATACTGCTTTGCCTGATGATGCTAGAAATGCTATTATGCCTGATGATGCTATGCTTGATGCTGCTAGAGATACTCCTTTGCCTGATGTTCCACTAGGAGCGTTCCTTGATGCTCATATTGCTAGAGTTACTGCCAATGCTCGTGATGCTTCTGATATTGCCAATGCTATTGAGATAGAACATGCTTTTGCTCCTATTAGACCTAGCTCTCCTATATATGAATTGCATGTTATACCTGAGTGTTACGTTATGGAGGGAGAGATAGCTCAGGATTTTCTTCCGTGTAAGGATGCCTATGACACTGAGAAATTAGTTCTCAAGTGGAAGGAAAAATCTTAGGAAGTAAGACGAGAAATGTTCCGAAGTTTGCCACTTCGCCTATCTTTGTCACCGATAAGGATTATGAATTCTCTGTCGACCCTGAGATAATCTCTAGTCGAATCAGATCATTTTCACGGTTATGAGTCTGAGACGGTCATAGCCCGTCTTGCCAAACTATCCGAAATAGCCAACCTTTTCACTAGTGAGGAGAAGATCCGCCACTACTATATCCTTAAGCTGTTTCCTTTCTCTCTAATGGATGATGCTAAAGCCTGGTTTACCTCTCTTGCTCCTGGATGTGTGTAGTCCCGAGGAGATGGTCTATTACTTCTGTGAGAAATATTTCCCTGCCCATAAGAAGCAAGCTGCCTTGCAGGAAATATACAACTTTGCTTAGCTCCAAGAAGAGAGTCTTCCACAAGCTTGGGGGAGGCATGTCCAGCTACAGAATGCTTTTCCTGATCACCCTCTTAAGAAGAACGAGATACTTGATATCCTCTATAACGGACTTACCGATGCCTCTAGAGACTACCTAGATAGTTGTGCCGGTTGTGTTTTTAGGAAACGAACTGTAGAACAAGCTGAGACTCTGTTGAATAATCTCTTGATCAACGATAATGCTTGGACTATTCCCGAATTACCTCCTAAGCCAACTCCTAGGAAAAGAGGTATTCTATTCCTCAGTCCCGAAGATATGCAAGAAGCCAAGAAATCTATGCACGAGAAAGGCCTTAGATCTGAAGATGTAAAAAATCTACCACCTATCGAAGAGATCCACGGTCTCGATAACCCGGTACAGGTAGTACAAGTGAATTCTCTGCGTAGGTTTGACGAAAGTGATATTTCTTTTGATAAACCTGCTAGCCTATGCTTTGATGAATTTGACAACTTTGTTGCCAAACAACAGTGTTTCAATGATTATGTTAGCAGAAATTTGGAACAAAGTGCTCGTATGCTTAGCCATTTAAGTGCTTGTGTAGACAGAAATGTCAATGCCTTGAAGCTTCTGAGTAAACATGCCTCTATGATTACTACTCAGGTAGAACAAGTACTTAAATCTCAGAACGACTTGCTCAATGAATTAAGTGACAACTCTGTCAAAGTCATTACTAGAGGAGGCAAAATGACTCACGAACCTTTGTATCCCGAAGGTCATCCTAAGAGAATTTATCAAGACTCTTAAGGAAACAATGCTGATACACCTAGTCATCCTAATGAGAAGAAGAAGGATGATAGAAACCTGCACGCCAGTTCACCAAATACTATCACACCTGAAGAACCTAATGATATTTCTGCATCTGATGCAGAAACACAATCTGGTGATGAACATGAACCTGGTGACAATATGGATAGTGATGTTCATAATAATGCTCAACCTAGCCATGATGAGGATGTGGAGATTGAACCTACGATTAATCCTGATAATCCACAACCTAAGAGACGCGATAAGAATGACTTCACTACTAGGAAGCATGGTAAAGAAAGAGAGCCATGGGTTCAGAGACCTACGCCCTTTCCTCCTAAGCCATCCAAGAAAAAGGATGATGAGGATTTTGAGCACTTCGTTGAGATGATAAGACCCATCTTTCTGCAGATGCGGTTAACTGATATGCTCAAGATGTCTCTGTATGCCAAGTACGTGAAAGATGTCGTGACTAATAAATGGAAGATGCCAGATCTTGAGATCTCCACCATGCTTGCCAATTACACTTTCAAGGGTGGAACTCCTAAGAAACTTGGTGATCCCAGAGTGCCCACTATACCTTGCTCCATTAAAGGAAACTACGTAAGAACTGCCTTATGTGACCTTGGAGCCGGTGTTAGTGTTATGCCGCTCTCTCTTTATCGTAGACTTGAGTTGGATAAGTTGACACCCACTGAAATTTCTCTGCAAATGGCTGAAAAATCAACTGCTTTCCCTATTGGCATTTGCGAGGATGTGCCTGTTGTGGTTGCTAATACCACTATCTTAACAGACTTTGTTATCTTGGATATTCCCGAGGACGATGCCATGGCTATCATCCTCGGAAGACCCTTTTTAAACACTACAAGGGATGTATTAGATTGCAACAAAGGCAATGTCACTTTCCATGTCAACGGTAACGAGCACACAGTGCACTTTCCGAAGAAACGATATCCAGTACATTGCATCAATGCTATTGAAAATACTTCATCGATTCTCACTGGGAGCTTTGAATGCCCTATTCCTCGTGTCAAGATGAAGTATGATTTGCTTGTTGGGGAGATTCATATCCCCATTGAGGTGACTTAGTGGCTATTCGAAAATTCTCCGTTCTCTCTTGCAATTCGAGAAGGTTTTGTCATCAGGACTTGATCAACCCCATTGACGGATTTTTTCCGATGACCATGAAACGGATGAATCAGAGACTCACATACCTCTGTTTTGAGTCTTCATTTTCTGTTGCTTAGAAGAAAAATGATGGAATTAGTTTAGCTTTTCCTGTTTTCTGTTTTAGCATCCCGGAGAAAAATACCTCGAAAATAAGAGTTCTCCGATGGTCCTGAAAATTTAGTATGATTTTTTCTGGAATTTTTGAAAATTTATGGGCCTGAGAGCTGGTAAGGGGGCCTGACTAGTGGGCCACAAGCCCCCCCACCGCCACCTACCCCCTGGTGGCGGGGTGCAAGCTTGTGGGGCCCACAGGCACCCCCTCCACTCATTCCAGCTCCCAGCCTCTTCTTCCACCTCCAGAAAAAATTGTTTCGCAGCTCAAACCCGTGTTCTTGCTCATTTGGCTATGATTTTCGATCTCCTTGCTCAAAGCACCATTCTCCGAACTGTTCTGGGGAAATTTCTCCTTGGTAAGTGACTCCTCCATTGGTCCAATTAGTTTTTGCTCTAGTGCTTTATCCTTCGCGAATTCTTGCTACCTTGGTGACCCTGTTCTTGAGCTATAAAAGTTGATTTTAGCTGGTCCCAAGTAGTTTTAGCGCGTGATACGGTCTCTAGGCACTAGTAGGAGTAGTTGCTACAAAGTATAGTTGGTCCTCATTCACTTTGCTCTTGAACTTCAAAAATTTCAGCATAAGGAAATTATGTTCAGGAGGAAGTTTCATGGAGGTTCCTTAAGTAAGAACGGTCCTCGTCTCTCCTTTCGGGAGCCCGAACCTTTTCAACTAAGGGACGCATAGGTGCAACCATGTGAATGGCCTTCCCATGAGTTCATGATCGAAACAAGCTTCAAGGATGAGTTTGATGCACTTGTCCGCAATGCCGGGTTAGAAGAATTCCTCTCAGATAAATGTGAATAGTATGCTATGCTCACTGCCTCTTTCGTGCGTAGATTTAAATTTTTAGCTGGGCATGAATCATCCATACTGTTTGATCTGTACGATAAATACTATACCGTGGGTCTGGAGGATTTCAATTGGATTTGCAAGATACCCGATGGAGGTAGTGTTATTGATCCTCCTAAGTCTTCGGTCAGAGACTTTGTCTCCAGTATTACTGTTGGAGAAACCAGAGATATCACGCAAGTCACCATAGGAAGCATCCATTTCCCTGCCTTGCACTACCTTGCCCTCTTCATAGGTAGGTGCATTAACGGCAAGGGTGCACATTGTCACCTACGCGCTTTCGACCTTAGTATCCTTAAGAGCGCAGTAACAGGTGACAGGAGCTTCAATATGGGAGCTATTATAGCAAGGAGGCTGAATAAAAATGCCAGTGTGGGGGATTTATTTGGCGGAGTTTATGCTACACGCTTAGCAAATTTTCTTGGAGTATCCATCCGTCCAGAAGACCCTCCTCTCCGTACAGCCTACCTTGATCGCGTCGCTCTAACACGCTACCAGTTCCTTGAGAGAGATAATGGATCTCTTCTATACTGCTTGATATTTAACTGGCAGCGTGTTTTCCATATTACCCTTCCTGCTCCTGCTTTCTTTGACTTTCAGATTAAACGAAGATACTACATAACCATAGGAGAAGCAGAGGAGTATGAGAGGGAGGCGACGGCTCCTCGACTCCGCGAGACAGCTATTCAGGCAGTGGCTGCAGCACTCCTGTATAACACTCATTATGACTTTGGGTTTCGCCAGGATCATCCTTGGGAGTAGACCAAGCTAGGCCAAAAGCCTAAGCTTGGGGGTGTACGTGTTCTCACCGACTTTACATTCATGCTTATGCTCTCGCTTTGTTAGCCGGTGTTTACACTTTGCCACTTTATTATCCATGCTAGTTTATTTTATTTTTCTTGTTTTCTTGTTTTGTGTCCTTTTGAGAAAACCCAAAAATATTTTTGTTTCTTCTTTTGCTTGTTGGGAGCTTTCCCGTGTAAATAGTTTTATTTTTCTTTGGGTCAAGGTAGAAGATATTGGTTACAATGCTTAGTGGTTCTTACATGCTTACCTGTTTAGCTTTCAAAGAGCCATATTATCTTGTCTTCTCCTTTGTGTTTGCCTGCAGATTCAACTTAGTCCAATGCACTTATTATCGTTTTCATCGTTCGATCGTGCAAATGAAAGGCAACAATGATGATATATGATGAACTGACTGAGACTGAAAAGCTGGTATGAACTCTATCTATTTTGTTTTTGTAAATATGACTAGCTTGTCAACCTAGATTTAGCTTTGTTGTGAGAGAACCATGTTTGCAATGACAACTTACATATCGTAGTTTCTGATGCCATGCTTATTTAGCTGAGAGCTTATAATGGTTTCTCTTGATTGCCAACATAGATTTTGAGATGACTATGATGTAGTATGATAGGATTGTATTCTCCTCTGAATGTTTCAAGTGGCTTGACTTGGCGCATGTTCATGCATGTAGTTGAAACAAAATCAACATAGCCTCTATGATGTTCGTGTTCATGGTGATTGATATCTTGTTCATGCTTGCATTCAATGATAGTCAAACTCATTGCATCTTGATGAATGTTGTCGCTCTCTAGATTGTCTCTTCCCAGTCTTTTGCTAGCCTTCACTTGTACTAAGCGGGAATACTGCTTGTGCATCCACCTCCATAAACCCAAAAGTTGTGCCATATGAGTCCACCATACGTAGCTATTTGCGGTATCTACCTGCCGTTCCAAGTAAATTTGCATGTGCCATGCTCTAAACCTTCAAGAAACTAATCTGTTTTGCATGCCCGAACTGCTCATGTGGTCACAGAGGGCTATTGGTATCTTCCATGCTAGGAGTGTTATCCTTGACATGTGTTTATTCACAGTCCTTCACGAGAAAGGGGCCGGTATTTGGGATGCCCAGTCATGCTTAAATCGAAAACATAACTGTAAAACAAGACTCCCCCCGGATTGATGTTAGTATGGACGGTACCCGAGGATTCGGCTAGCCGTGGAGTGTGATTGATTGGTGGTTAGGGGAGTTAAAACTTTACTTTTCTGTTTGGGAACCGCTTATAGCATGAGTAGCATGGAAGATATTGAGAACTCTTGGTCATTGCGTTGACAATGAAAGCATGCCACCCAAAATTATTATCTCTGTTTTCAAATCTTGATCTTTGGCACCTCTACAAATCAATGCTTCCCTCTGCGAAGGGCCTGTCTATTTATTTTCCTGTCGAGTCATCCTCGTCTTATATAAGCACCAATTAGAGAGCAGCTCTGTCATTTTTATGCTTTGCTTTTGATTGATATTGAGTATGACTACGACTGGATCTTCGTTGCTATGAATTACAATGTTTAGTAAGCCCTTGATCTTTGAAAGTGATGTGCATTTATGTCTTGCGGTCTCAGAAAGAGCTAGTGAGATACCACCTATTCATATTGCTTCATGCTTGTTTTGATTGAAGTGTTGGTATTTGAAACTCATTATTATTTTCGCTTTAGCAGATTATGCCATTGATATTAGTTTACCGTGAGACCTTTGTGTCATTTGCTTATGTGGTTAACTTGTGATCTTGCTAAAATTCTGGTTATGAGTTAGACATAGTTGCAACAACAAGATCAAACAGAGTTTGTCAAAGTTTTTCTTTCTCTCTCAGTTTGTCAACTGAGTTGCTTGAGGACAAGCAAGGTTTTAAGCTTGGGGGAGTTGATACGTCTCCAACGTATCTACTTTTCCAAACTCTTTTGCCCTTGTTTTGGACTCTAATTTGCATGATTTGAATGGAACTAACCTGGACTGACGCTGTTTTCAGCAGAATCGCCTTGGTGTTATTTTTGTGCAGAAATCAAAGTTCTCCAAACGTCCTGAAAATTTACGGGGAGCAGTTTTGGAAAATATCAAAAATACGTGCGCCAGAATCCACCTGAGGGGGTGGGCCAGTGGGCCACAAGCCCCTGCTCCGCCACCACCCCCCTGGTGGCGGTGGGCAGGCTTGTGGGGCCCACAGGCCTCTACCGCCCCCAACTCCAGCTCTATAAGTTGTCTTTCGTCCCAGAAAAAATAGAAAGAGAAGTTTTCGTCGCGTTTTCGATACGGAGGTGCCGCCACCACCTGTTCTTCATCTGGAGGGCAGATCTGGAGTCCGTCTTGGGCTCCAGAGAGGGAAAATCGTCGTCATCGTCGTCATCAACCTTCTTCCCTTTCCAATTCCATGAAGCTCTTCGTAGTTCGTGAGTAATCTATTTGTAGACTCGCTGGGCGGTGATGAGTAGGATGAGATCTATCATGTAATCGAGTTAGTTTTGATGGGGATTGATCCCTAGTATCCACTATGTTGTCAGATTTGATGTTGGTACTACTTTTCCATGCTTAATGCTTGTCACTAGGGCCCGAGTGCCATGATTTCACATCTGAAATTATTATGTTGTCACCAATATATGTGTGTTTTAGATCCGATCTTGCAAGTTGTAGTTACCTACTATGTGTTATGATTCGGTAACCCCGGAGTGACAATAACCGGAACCACTCTCGGTGATGACCATAGTTTGAGGAGTTCGTGTGTTCACCAAGTGCTAATGCGTTGGTCCGGTTCTTTATTAAAAGGAGAACCTTAATATCCCGTAGTTTCCTTTTGGACCCCGCTGCCACGGGAGGGATGGACAATAGATGTCATGCAAGTTCTTTTCCTTAAGCACGTATGACGACACACAGAATGCATGCCTACATCACATTGACGAATGGGAGCTAGCCACTTATCTCTCCATGTTATAGCTGTTGCATGATGAATATCATCCAAACAAATCACCGACCCACTGTTGCTACTACTGTCGCTTGCTACTGTTGCTACTTGCTACTCCTGTCACCACTGTTGTTCCTTGCCACTGCTATTCCTCGTTACATTGCCGATACCCGCTACTTCGCTGTTACTATTGTGCTTGTAGATACTAATCTTTCAGGTGTGGTTGAATCTGATAAATTCATCTGCTAATACTTGAGAGTATACTCTCACCTCCTGTCTGGCGTACTTACAAATATGGGTCGAATACTCTACCCCCGAAAATTGCTGCGAACCTACGCGCTGGTGGGCCATCAACAACATTCTCTAGTTTCATTGCTGGGGAGTGCTACCAGCATTCTTCTAGTGCCGTTGCAGGAGAAGGTTAGTTGTTATAAGCATTCGTCTAGCTAACACTAGAGATTGAAGGATCATCGAGGAGGCTAAAGTGCTGCTTCGTCTTGACGACGATGTCATCCACATAGACATGGATGTTTCTGCCGATCTGTGGCAGTAGGCACTGCTGCATGCAGCGTTGGAACGTCGCACCAACGTTCTTCAAACTGAACGTCATAGTGGTGTAGCAGTACTCCCCAATGGGCGTGATGAAGGAGGTCTTCAGGTGATCAGCTGGATCCAGCTTAATTTGATGGTAGCTTGAATAAGCATCCAGAAACGACAGCAGCTCGCAACTTGTAGTGGAGTCGATCACTTGATCTATCCTAGGCAACGCGAAAGGGTCTTTCGGACAGGCCTTATTCAGGATAGTGTAGTTGATACACATTCGCTAGGTGTTATTCTTTTTTAGCACTAGGACTGGATTTGCTAACCAGTCCTGGTGGAAAACCTCCATGATGAAGTCGGCTGCAAGGAGTCGGGTGATCTCTTCTCCAATTGTGCGTCGCTTCCCCTCGGCGAAGCGGCGCAAAGGTTGTTTCACTGGGTTTGCATTCGGTCGCACGTGAAGTTTGTGCTCGGCGTACTTCCTCGGAACACCCGACATGTCTTTGGGAGACCATGCAAAGATGTCCCGATTCTCATGGAGGAAGTCGACGAGCTCGCCTTCCTATTTGGGGTTGAGGCCAGCCCCGATGGTGACGCATTGCTTGGGGTTGGCAGGGTCGAGTGGGACCTGCTTGGTTTCTTTGGCCGGCTTGGTAGAGCCCTCGCCGTCCTACTGGGACGGAGGAGAAGGAATCGTCGGCTGCTCGTTAGCCTGGGCCACGAGCCGGTCGATCTGCTGCTTCTCCTCAGCGATCACCAGGGTGTCGGCGAGACGGCTGCTATCTTGGGCGCACTCAAGCGACTTCTTGTAGTCGCCAGCAACAGTGATGATGCCCTTTGAACCCGGCATCTTCATCTTTAGGTAGGCATAGTGCGGAATAGCCATGAATTTGGCCAGAGCCGGTCTGCCCAGCAGCGCGTGATACGGGCTGCTGAGGTCCACTACCTCGAAAGATATGGACTCTCGGCGGAAGTGAGCCTTATCGCCGAAGAGGCCGTCCAGCTGGATTTTGCCAATAGGCGAGCAGGACTGCCCAGACACGATGCCATGGAAGACAGTTCTGGTCGACAGGACGTCCGTCTCCTTGAGCCCGAGCTTGAGAAGAGTGTCGGGGTAGAGGATGTTGATGCTGCTGCCGCCGTCGACCAGCACCCGGGGGAAACGACAGGTGAGCCTCTTGGAGGCGAAGGTGGGGTGGAGGACAAGCGCGTATGAGCCCGGGTTGGGCATCACCGCAGGGTGGTCTACCTGGCTCCATGTGATTGGTCGGTCAGACCAATGCATGTACTGGGGAATCGGGGGAACCGTAGCATTCACCTCGCGCCGTCTCTGGCGCAGGCTATGCTTGTCATCGCCTTCACTGGTGAAGACGATGAATGCTCCATCTTGATGAGGGTAGTCGTCGTGGAGGAGGCCGTCTTCGCGAGGTGGCGGCGGTGGAGCCGGAGCAGGACCAGGAGCCGGTGCATGAGGCGCGGCCTACGCACCTGGGGGAGCCGGCAAGCCATCTCCTTGCGACAGCCGGCGTGCGAAGCTGCACTATCGAAGGGTGTGGTTAGACGGCTGCGCCCCAGAATGTATCTTTCAGGGGGCATCAAGCAGTTGCTCGAAGGACTGCTTCGGCAGCCAATTGGCATTGTTCCTGTTGGAACGCTTCCGCGGAGGGCCGGCTTGAGGAGCCAACATCTCGCCCTCCACGCTGGCTACCAACTTGTTGTTGGAGTGCGAAACCATCTGATCCGCCTTGCGCTTGTTGTTGTTCTGGCCGCCTCGACCATCTCCAGCCGTCTTGGGAGTAGCCGGCGTGCGAACAACCTTGTCCGAGGCGGTCACGTTGACGCGCACCGCCGAGTCGGCTGTGTCGTACTTGTCCACCTTGGCCATGAGCACCACCAGAGAGGTGGGCTCGGAGCACATGAGCTTGTGCTTGAGGAGGGTGCCGTCTCGGCAACCGTCGATGAAGTACTGGATGGCTTGTACCTCATGCACCCCCTCACAAGAGTTTAGGAGCTCCGTCCACCGGGTGACATAGTCGCGAAGAGGTTCGTCGGGCCTCTCGACGCACATGGCCAGCTCGCGGGGCCGGCCAGGGCGCTTGTAGGTGCCAGTGAAGTTGCAGACGAACGCCTCCTCAAAATCCACCCAGGAGTTGACGCTGCCGACCGGAAGGCTATTAAGCCAAGTCCAAGCCGATTCGGCCAACATGAGTGGCACGTAGCGGACCACTACGCGCTTTTTGCCCCTAGCAATGCCGACGGCTGTGGTGTAGTCGATCAGCCAGTCCTCTAGCTTGGTAGTGCCATTGTACTTGGGCGTGTCTCGAGGCAAAGTGAAGCCTCAGGGGAATGATTCCCCTCGGATCCGGAGGCCGAAGCAGGCCGGACCGATGGGACCGTCCTCCTCTAGGAGTGCTGACTGGGCCAGGACGATGAGACGCCTGCGGGCGTCCTGGTCACCCTGGGGAGTGCGAGGGCCAATACGAGCGGGGAGAGGACAGACACCTCGCGAACCGGAGACATGGGTCCTGCCCGGACGAGGAACATCACACGCCGAATCGCTCTGGCGCTGGGAGCGCCAGTCTTGACTTCCCTCGCCCCTCCGGCTGGAGGTGCGATGCGAGGAAGATCCCTCTGCGTGATGCTCACTGCTAGGGTTGCGGTGAGCTCCGGGGTTGGGTCCCAGAGATTCTGACTGGGCCTAACCGGGGTCAAGCCGTGTTTGCTGCTCGTTAGCGGCGTCAAGGAGATCCTTGACCCGCTTCTCTTGGAAGGCGCGCTCCTCGCCCTCCAAGCTTGTTATCTCTTCAATGGCCGCCTACGCTGCCGCAAGTTAGCCGTAGGGGTCTCGTAGGTGCGCTGGTTGCCGCCTAGGATCTCAGCGATTGACCGGCCGCGGCCGCGGACCGATCCAAGTTAGCTAGGTGCCTCGGAAATCGGAGTGAGGCCGTATGCGGAGTTATACTCGTGCTGCGTGGCCTCCATCCGACGCTTTGCCGAGGCGACGGCAATGCCCTCCTCCAAGATATGCATGCAAGCCTCCTCTATTGAGGCTCGGGCATCGTTAGGGTTTGCGGAAGCAGTGATGGGTGTCTTCAGGCCGGCGATAACATCTTGAAGAGTATTAGCGGTGGCAGCAGCGGGCTCACCAACGTCTGCTGATGCCTTGCCATGAGCCGCGCTGGTGCTAGCGCCGATAACCATGGTATGGGGTGAAGAACCCCACCGACGGTGGAGGGCCTTCGAAGATGAGTACATTGCTGGGGTACACGTTGTGTGCAGGCGTCTCAGCGATAGAGAGCCTGCTGAAGCTGGCGCATAGCGCCTCCACGTCGAAATCCTCGCCGAAGTAGCGAGGACCGTCGTTGAGACGTATATTGCTAAAGAGAACCCTGAGGTTCTCCATAGCAGCGACGACAACGCTCGGAAGCGCCTCGTCATCGGAGTCTTGCTCCGAATCCGCATGGCGGACGAGGACGTCGATCATCATCGGTGTTGCCTTGTCGAAAGAGGCTCCACGGCCATGCAGACCGATCCGGACGCGTTGCATCCGGTGCGGTAGGTGCTGGGCCCCGCCCAACGCGTAAAGCCAGTCGATGCCGCGATCGGCCCCACGGTGGGCGCCAAATGTCGGTGAATACTCACAACATATGCCATGGGTAGGCTAAAGTTGGTGAGAACCGAAGGGACAAAGGAGGGCGCTCGGAACAAGGTTGGTACAAGCATGGAACGCACGATGTACCCAGGTTCAGGGCTTTCCGTAGAGATAAGACCCCTAGTCCTACCGGAGTGTTTGATGTGTATGGATGGATTACAAGGTTCCTCGTGGTGCTGTGTTGGAAGGAGGAAGAGGGGAGCAGCCGGCTCGTCTCTGCCTCTCTCTAAGTGGTTGGTGGATGTGAAGTGTTGTTCGACCGACCCTCTGCATGGAGGGTGACCGGTGGGTTTTATAGACGAACCCGCCGGCCTACAATATGGATAAAAGTTACAAGAGTGGGACCCGGCTGGCAGCCTCGCCGGCTGACCAGGGGCCCACGAGGGTCTTGTCTTCTCGTTTAGGGGCCCACCGGCTGCATGGTCTCGTTTGCTAGTGGGACCCGGCTGCTGGCCAATGAATCTCTCGTGTAAGTTTGACACCGAGAACTCGATGTACGTCGAGCGTCGTCTAGCGAGATTCGTCATGGGCGGATAGTACGACCGCCTCTACTGTTCCCCACGCCGAGTGTAGTAATGGAGTGGGACTGTGACGGTCCGACACTATGCTAGGTGAGGGATCACAGCTGGGGTAGGTCAGCGGCGTGGCCGCCGACGCTCGTACCTGTCGGACACTCCGATCCAGTACCTTTGCTCACGCGTAGCCACCTTTAATCATAAGGTCTCGTCCTGACCCACGATCTGATGTGACTTGAGATCCCTGACCGGCTGATTTTCGGACCAGAAGTTTTGCCCAGGGAAGAAGAGAAGGTGCAACTAGTCCAAGAAAATCTGAAAGCAGCCAAGTCGCAACAAAAGAGTTATGCGCACCCTCGCCGCAGGAATGTGGAGTTCATTCCCGGAGATCTGGTGTACCTCAGTGTCTCACCTCTCAAGGGAGCCAAGCGTTTCCACGTTAAGGGGAAAATCGCTCCGAGGTTCATTGGGCCATTTAAGATCACGGCAAGGCATGGAGAGGTCGCTTATCACTCGGAGTTACCTCCCGAACTTTCGGGTGTGCACAACGTTTTCCACGTGTCATAGCTTCGGAAGTGTCTCCAAACGCCAAGTCGTTCTGATCCTTACAAGGGCATTAACCACCAAGCCATTGACCTTCAGCCAGATCTCATCTACCACAAGAGGCCAATCTGCATTCTGGATGAAGCAAAGAGATGCACCCGAAGTCGCACCATCAAGTATTTCAAGGTTCAATGGAGCAACCACACCGAAGCCGAAGCTACATGGGAGCGTGAAGACTATCTCCGATCTGAGTTTCCAGTCCTTTTTAGCACCTAGCTTAGGAATCTTGGGGACGAGATTCTTGTAAGGGGGATAGGTCTGTCACACCCTGTTTTTGCTATCACTTGTCTGTATTGTAAAATTCTGAGCTTGTTAAAACTTTTTCAAAACAAATGTTGTGAGTGCCACGATTGACATTGTATGCTTGTATGCTTGATCATGTGATGATTTAAAACCCTAAATTCCTTGGTATTATACTGATTTCCAAAAACCTTTGCTTATTGCAGACCAAAGTAAATCCACCTTGAGTTGCACTACATGTCCTTGATAGCAAGCAGTACGTCTACTCATATTTGGTAATCTGATTTTTACCTATCTTTATATTTCAAAACCACAAAAATAATTATTTTTGTGATTATTTTCCTAATTAAATAACCTGTCCATTTCTAATGTTAGAATTGGTATTCCAACATGGAAAAATACTTTTCTGCTTTGGAAAAATTTATTTAAATTTAGAGATGATCACAAGGACATATATTTTCCATACATAGGATTTTAAACCCCATTTTATATTATATTTATTCTTTAAAACTATAAAACCTATTTCTGTCTGTTTTGTTATTTTGAAATATTTCCAAAGTAAATATTCTCAATGAACTCCTAGAAAATTCCAGTGATATCCCTAAGCCTTGTTTGGTGTCCACATAAAGTTTCACCTTGATCAAAGGAGGATAAGGACCCCAAAGAACCCTAAAACCCTGTTTGTCCAGAATCAAGTTAGAACAACTCTACATAGCAAAGTTTGTCCAATGATGCTAAAATTTTGTAGGAGTGCCTAATACCTCAAATGAGGGTTCCACACCAAAAATGGGATTTGTGGGAGTTAGTTTGCCCACACTCCCTTTGGAAGGAACATATCTGGTAATATTGTAGTGTTTTCAAGTTTACAAAGCTAAACTTGTCCTTTGGAGCTCAAATTTGGTGAAACTCCATGGTTTACCACCAAACCCAATGCTGTTAAGTTGCAGCACCAGTGGTGGAGTGCAATCCCCCAAACCCACTGTCGAACACCTTCTGACAGATAGGAAAAAGCCACCTTAGCCACAGCTAAACCAAACTCCTTTGCTGCCAACTCTTAGATTAAGTGGCCAGTACCTGTGTCTAACCCAAGTCAACTGGCCCCCTCACTGGTACAAAGTGGAAAGGCCAAAAACCCCAATTTAGATCTCAGTTCATGACTGACAGCACCAGTATTTCTTGCCTCCCTTGACCAGCCGAAGCTCCCACAAGAACAAAACGGCTAGCCACACCCCCAGCCAGTGCCAGGACATACTGGACACGTCCAAAGTGCCTTAGAGCGCACTAGCATGCCGTGGCATGCCAAAAATGTGCTCTGGACGCGCTACAGGGAGTCACCAAGGTGGGGGCGACGCCCTCGGCCAGTTCCAGCCTCCCCCGAGATGTCCAACCTCTTCCCCGACAAGCCTTCTGCGTCGAGAATGCTTTAGGGCCCCTCCTCTCCCGTGCTAGAGCTCGCGCGACGTGTGCCCGCGCGCACCAGAACTGACCAAGGTTGCGCGACCACGAATGCTCGACTTCCCTTTCTCTCTCTCTGCTGCAGATGGTTCGGGCGGTCCAAAACCACGTCCTCAGACCGTGGTTTCAACCCCAACCTCTCTCTGCGCCCCCATACGCGCAACAGTGAGTCACCGGCGCTCCCGAATCTGCTCACCGTCGCGGCCCTATAAATAGCCCCCCTCGCTCCAACACCCCTCGGACAGCTTCACCACGATCACTAGTGCCTCCCTAGCCACCCCACCAAAGATGCAGAGCCTCGGTACACGAGATCGACCAAGGCCCCTCCGCCTCGGAGCTCCGGTCGATCTCCGGCTACACGACGGCTCCTGCGCCCCTCGACCCACCAAACTGACCCCCTCGATCCCAGGAAGCTTTCCCCCAACTCGCCCGAGCTTTCCCGTGTTTCTAGCCACCCCCTCGACCACCTCCCGAAATTCCTCCGCCCCGGCCTCCTCGTCCCCGGTGAACCCCTGCCTCCCTGTCGTTGTTTCGACCACCAGCAGGTAGGCGACGGTCAGGCGAACCCATTCCCGTGTTCTTTGGGGCATGAGCACGTCGGCAACCTTGTCGGCGTCCTCCTCCTCCTCTCTGGTCGGAGGTAGGAGACGACCCCGGCAGGTGTGCCCCACCTGTTAGTGGCCCAGCCTCCTCCCCCACGCTGGCCTCGACCACTGACCGCAGAGCCCCGCAAGTCAGGTCCAAACCTGACGGCACGCGTGCCTGGGCACGCTGTCGGCTAGCCATGGGCCAGCTCAACTCTGGGCCGAGCCAGGCCGGGGGTTAGCCTGTTTTTCTTTTTATTTTAAACCTTGGTTTCTAAGATTTTATAATACCATTTAACCAGTGTAAAAATATAACTCTTCCACTTTTATTCTTCTAAAAATATGTAGTATTTAATGGTATCCTTAGGTGAATTTTTCCAACAACTATTCTATTTTATATTAATAAAAATGACTAAAATGGAATAGTTTTGCTTCTGTTCGGTTGTTTTCAAAAATATTCCTTCAAGGAAAACTAAGGCAAATATTTTTAAAATGATATCTTAAATTTATTAGTAATAGAGAACATTTTAAAAATAACTTTGTGGACTGTTTCTGTGTGAGCTATTTCTTATTTATTGTTTTATCGACGATAGAAAATCCGTCTGACGAGGGAACCGGAGCGGAAGTCCTCGAAGACCTCGGATACTTAGCTGACCAAGGCAAGCAGACCTTTGACCATGACTGAGCATATGTTACTTTGCATCTTAAATAGCAAGTATACCCGTTGCATATGATCATAAGTGCCGGTAATCATTTGATATGATTTACCGAAGGCTCCTCCGGAGCATTTACATTGAGCTTGACTCTACCCCTTCAGGGTCATGCTAATACCATATTGACAAGTAAAGATAGCAGTAGTATTTATCATGAGCATGATGTTGTCATAAAGCAAGAGTTTATGAAAATCCCGTCGGGTGCCACTAATGCCCGAGGGTGATGATGAGTTAGGTGGTCACTTTTGGTGAAGTGATGCACCCGGTATTTGCGTGAGTATGGTTTCGGAAATGGGATTACATTTATGATGTGTCGACCGTCCCAACCCTACCAGTACGACCACGTTCACCCTTATGGGACGGGCTATGTTAATTACTTTGGTCGGTGCTAGCAAAGAGCCACATTACTAGTGGCGGGAGTGATGTGTGGTCACTCTCGTGATGGGGTCGTGCCGGGTAGGACGACTATGCCATTTTTATGAGTTCCAATCACACCGTTGGTCCCCGCATGGTTGCTACTATCCAGAGTTGGTGCTCGTAAGACGTACAACATGTGGGCTGGGTACCAATCGAGTGGACCTCTATGTCTATTATCGTCAGGGGAAAGGCAATGATCGGGTACTTACCTCAGGTATGTGATATACCGCGAGTCGTCGATAACACGGAAGTTTCCCGGATCTCGTGGGTCCAGCGTACTACCTCTCTGAGTGTAAAATATTCGAATAGTCGTGTCCACCGTCAAGGACAGTTGGGTAATCCTTCTTAAACTACGTCCTGATAGTTCCGCATAAACCAAGTGTGCGTGAGTGTGTGTGTGTGTGGTGATGAGAAAGGTGTTGCTATGATAGCAATGACCAAGTTCGGTGAATTGACATATAAGGTGAACCCGGATGGTTCAGCCCTCGGCAGATATATTGATATCTGTAACCTGTCCTTCAAGAGTAATTCTTTAACTTGATGCATATTCATGATCATTCCACCCAGATAAGTTACACTAGAGATGCATGATATTGTTATCCTTCACTTTTGTTGATTATATCGTGGGCTGTTTGTGAGTACATTCAAAGTACTCATTGTCTTGCAACTGGTTATGTTATTGACCAGGCATGGAAGGACCGGAGTTTGGAGATGAGTACGTCTTCGGAGACACCCCTGCGAACTAGGATGCTTCCGAGTCAGAATGCCTGTCGGTGTAGGCTTGATGGCATGGGCACCTCTTAGCCCCTTTGTTTTCCACTATTAGTGTACTCGTGTGATTTGGCCTTAGGCCCTATCGTGTGAACTTGACCCTTCGGTCACGTGTTTGAATAATCGGTACTTGGATCTAAGACTCTTTATTCAGTATCTGTGTTCGGTGAGCATTGATCTTTGGGATCACTAAGCACGGCGATTCTCGACTAGTAAGTCGGGGTCCCCACATAACAACTCGTCCATGGCCAGTTGAGCTCGCCATCGAGGTTAGTTTAATGCACTCAACTATCTTTCCGCATTATGTTGTGCGTGGGAACCAATATGATTACAATGCTAACAACGAGTTGTGTTGCAGGCTGCTATTCTGAAAGAGAGAGAGGCAATGCAGGCGCTTTTGGCGGAGAAGGATAAGGATATGAAGGAGATGGAGGAGAGGACAGCTGCATTGGTGGAGGCGGAGAGGGCACGGAATGATGCGCCTAACAGGGCCATGTACGAGCTCTTCGTGGTAAGTTTCTTCTTCATATTATTTCAAATCTTGCATTTTAATGTTTGTTTCATTAATAACTAAAAAGTTTGACTTGTCAAAACCAAATGTAAAGTCTATGTGCGAGAAGACCAGCGACGTCCCTCCGGCGATGCGAGTCATTAACATGGCGGGGACGGTGAGTCACTAGTAGAAAAAGGGCCTTTTGTCCCGGTTCATAAGGACCTTCTGTCCCGGTTTCGGAACCGGGACAAAAAGGTCGTTACTAATGCCCTTTGCCTTTAGTCCCGGTTCTTACTCGAACTGAGACAGATGGGCCTCCACGTGGCCGCTGCGGCTGGGCCAGGCAGGGGGGCCTTTAGTCCCGGTTGATGACACCAACCGGGACCAAAATGCATCCACGCGTCAGCACCTGGCTGGAGCTGAGGTTTTTTTAAAGGGGCTGGTTTAGGGGTTAATTTAGGTTGTTATTAGCTAGCTAATAGAGGAAAGTTTCCTCTCTTATATATCTTCGTGCTTGGTCATCCGTCGTGCTTTGTCGAACATATTTACAAAATGTAGACACGAGTTACATGCACATATATGCATCTTTTTTACACTATATCATTTCATATCATTTTCGTCGAATGGCAATAGTATTCTAATCGATCATCTAACAACTCATCATCAACTTAATCATATACCAAGTTATCATATGATACACATAAAATAAAACAGAGAAACATCATAATATGTATATAGTCATCATATGCATCATGCATCCTAATTAATCGATCATGTCAAGTAATAATATAAACTAGAAGAAGTTGTCTCTCATAAGACCTAGTCCTCGCTCTTAGATATAATGTCATAAAACAGAATAAGACCTATGGCTCCATGATGAATCACAGAGATCCAACGGTCTCCATCTTGTGGCTTGCGAACCTTCTTTATTTCTCACCATGCTTCAATTTGGAGTCTTTTTTATCTTGATTTTAAGTTAATCAAGTACGGAGCATAGAACTCAGCCCTCAACGGGCTTCTAATTCTCATTTGACCTTCTGGGTCGATTAGCGGAGGCACTACATCATGTGGCAGTTGTTGTTGAAGAACATAAGAATAACCTAGTTAGCAATGTAATCAACACCATTTATGCAATAGTGGAGCGTACTTAATTTGGAAACTCTTACCAAGACATTTCGGCGAATATCATCTGGACTCAACCTATGCACTAGTGGCATGTAAAATGAATAATTTTGGCCAATTCCAAAATGATACGGGAAGGTATCCCTAGAAGCTAGAACACGAGCAACAAGAAAGTGGAGAAGATCATCCTTCTCCTCCCAAGTTAGATGTTATCCATACGTGTAGTGTGTCGTGTCAATTAATTTTTGTAATTCAGTCGAAGCAACGAAATAAGCTGTAAATTATAATTTAACAAATTTAGTATATAGATGGAAACCAACTATTTCTAAATATAAATGCAAATTACTTCACATGGAGGTAAAACAGGAAGCATATCATCGACATACACCCAAATTTTGTAATAATTTAATGTTTCAAAAATACTTAGAAATTTTGTAATTGTCCACAAGATGTGGGCATTATATAAACCATTCAAAACGACCACATGTGCTACGATCATTCAAAGGACAATTTGGGTTGTTGTTGTTGTTTGTACAACAAGTAGCATGATATAATTATAACTATGGCCCAATAACTAGGAACCTGCAACGTGTGGCCAAAGTTTTAATAGACGATGAACACCACATGACATGTAAATTGCGAGAGGAAAACAGGTTGACTACACCAACTATTTATAAATATAAATGCAAATTACTTGACAAATATGGTTGAGAAACTCACATGGAGGTAAAACAGGAAGCATATCATCGACAACCACCCAAATGTCGATGTTGTCTGGCATATTATCTTCAGGACGAAGATCGAAGGTGATTTCCATTCCCTTCTGAAATCCATATGCCTTGCAAAGATCTTCCCACTTTGGGCACCCAAATTCTGTTTGAAAAACTGAATTAAATACTTGGATAACAAATGTGTGACCATGTATAGTCCTCAGCTTAGCGCTCCTCCTCTCAATTCTCTCGTGGTCTTCGAAATCGAGCCTCTCCAACACATATCTTCTTGCATGGCAAGGGAGGTACATATCGCCGTCCTCGTCAAGCTTCATGCTGAAGAACCTATCATCTCGCAGGTGAGGCATGTCGCACATACCCCGAGAGTCGCCGCATATTCACACTCGCAATATCCGTCGTCAGACATTTCTTGTTTTAATGTGGTAAATGTGTTAAACAACAATATAATCGTGGCACACTATATATATCGAAAGAATTGAACATCTATATATAATAACTCTTCATGCTCGCATCATGCATCATCATATATAACAACAAGTCCTACTAATTAATCATCATCATTAATAGTTAAATAAAGTGTGTCACGATTATATATAACAAGTCGACGTCGATGCGGGAACTACTTCTATATATAGTTAAATAAAGTAGTTTTATTAATAAAATCAACTAGGTCAACTACTAAGCACTTACTATAAATAAATAAAGTAGTACTTACTAAAAACAAACTACTTCAATATATAGTAAAATAAAGTAGTTTATTATATCACCTAGCTAGTTCAACTATATATGAAGCACTTACTATAAATAAAACAAAGTAGTACTTACTAAAAATAAACTAGTTTAACTGTAGTTCTATTATTTTTCTAACTAATTATATTAAACACTTTCTCTTCTTATTTTCCTTTTTCCTCTATTCTAAATATGAACATATTCATAAATGACTTTGATCGTGCACAATTTTCCTATACATACACAATATGAACATATACATAAATTGACAAAGAAAATACTATGAACAAAACAATAAATAAAATTCTATAAACAAAATTACAACAGAAAAAATCATAAAAATTCTATGATCAGAAAAAAATCATAAAAATTTGACATATTCGATCTTTGCATATATATGAACATACAAACACGCATATTCAACAATAATATCACCAAAAAAATCTTTTAACAGAAAAAAAATCTTTGCTCACGTCGACGGTGTCGGGGACGGCGACGGCAAGGTGCGGCGCGGGGCCGGGCGGCGCGGCGACGGGCAGGCGCCGGCGGCATCGCGGGTCGTGGGGCGCGGGGCGGGGGTGGGGGACGGCCTCGGGGCGGTGCGGGGCGACGACGGCGACGGCGAGGCGGAGACGGACGGGCAGCCTGGCGGCGTCGGGCGGCGGGGAAGAACGAACTAAACAAAATTTTTGCGAGTGCTGCTTATATAGGCAGAGCATTGGTCCCGGTTCATGGCACCAACCGGGACCAAAGGCCTCTTTTCAGCAGCCCAAAGGGCGGGAAACAAAGTCCTTTGGTCCTGGTTGGTGGCACCAACCGGGACCAAAGGCCTCTTTTCAGCAGCCCAAAGGGCAGAAAATAGTGACCTTTGGTCCCGGTTGGTGCCACCAACCGGTACCAATGCACCCCTTTAGTCCCGGTTGGTGGCACCAACCGGGACCAAAGGCGTGTGCTGGCACGGTGCGGTGCTATGTTTAGTCCCACCTCGCTAGCCGAGAGGGGCTCGAAGTAGTGTATAAGCCCTGCCGAACCAACCACTTCGAGCTCCTCTCTACTGCAGGCTTACGGGCCTAAAATCACTCTCTGTGCTTGTGGGCCTATTGGGCCTATTGCGGGGCTGCATCTTGGCCCTAGTAATGGGTTTCTAGTCTTATGCAGGCCATGGTGGCCCTGTAGGTGGCACTGTTTTTAAACTTTTTTCCTGTTTCTTGCTTTCTTTTTTGCTTCTAATTACTTATTTATTTTGTTTTACGATAATTCTTTTTGCTACTAAAGTTTGTAATAAAATTCTAATTACTTATTTATTTTCTTTTGTGATAATTCTTTTTGCTTTTAATGTTTTGAACAAAATTCTAATTACTTATTTATTTTCTTTTATGATAATTGTTTTTGCTATTAAAGTTTGTAACAAAATTCTGTATAATTTTAGTTTCAATAATACTAGAGGTTTATAAAAGCTTTTTAGTTGATTCCTTTAGTACCAGTTCTAAGGCTGTTACAAAGGCATTTTATTTGGTACAGGTTTTAAGGCTGGGGCCCCACGAGCGACTTACAGTACTGGTTCGTGGCATGAACCGGTAAAAGAGTTTTTGAGTTGATTCTTTGTGCAGCTGTTTTTAGTCCCACCTCGCCAAGCGAGAGGCACTCGCAGCGGTTTATAAGCCCTGAGTGTAGAGACGATGAAGGGAGAAGCGTAGTGCTCACCTGCACGTTGGCCTGAAGCTAAGCAACGTGCAGGTGAGCATTGCGCCTCTCTTTTATTTTGGCATGGTATCATCATTTCATCCACATAGCATATGAAAGAAAGTTGAGAGGGTTACGGCAAAAACTGGATGCACTTCGTGTACAAAACGGACAATCTCTTTCGAAGTATCAGGATTTCATATGGAAACTTGTCTGTTAGAACATGCATTTCAAATGAACTACAAAAAGGTTGAAAGTTGGCATGGTATCATCATAATAGTTGTGGAGAAAGTCTTCACTTTTTCTTCGCTTGTGTCCTTTCCTTATTGCGCCGTAACCATGGATAATCTTCATCATTTATCAGGATGCTTGGGCCAGCCTTGACTTTGAAGGGAGGAATTTCATGAAACTTCTCATAATCTTCGGACACGTCTGTCTTGCCCTCCACTCCCACGATGTCCCTTTTTCCTGAAAGAACTATGTGGCGCTTTGGCTCGTGTAAAATGTATTCCCATTTATCTCGTATCCTTTCCAAATTGTAACAGTCGAAGATGGTCCCCTGGACAACGAGTACAGCTCATCACAAACAGTGTTTTCATCTCTGAGATGTGTTTCCAACCGACTGCTGAAAGTCCTGATGTGTTCACATGTAATCCAGTCGTCGCACTGCTCCGGGTGTTTGGAGCGTAGACTGTTCTTGCGTTCATCGACATAAGGGGTCACCAAGGTAGAGTTCTGTAGAACCGTGCAGTGTGCTTGAGACCAAGAATATCTGTCCCTGCATATTATTGTCTCCCCTCCAAGCGTGCCTTTTCCAGTCAGTCTCCCCCCATACTACGATTTAGGGAGGCCTATCTTCTTAAGGTCAGGAATGAAGTCAACACAAAACCCAATCACATCCTCTGTTTGATGGCCCATGGAGATGCTTCCTTCTGGCCTAGTGCGGTTACGAACATATTTCTTTAGGTCTCCCATGAAACTCTCAAAGGGGTACATATTGTGTAGAAATACGGGGCGCTGAATGACAATCTCGTCAACTAGATGAACTAGGACGTGCGTCATGATATTGAAGAAGGATGGTGGGAACACCAGCTCGAAACTGATAAGACATTGCACCACATCACTCCTTAGCCTTGGTATGATTTCTGGATCGATCACCTTTTGAGAGATTCCATTGAGGAATGCACATAGCTTCACAATGGCTAATCCGACGTATTTTGTTAGAAGCCCCCTCAATGCAACCGGAAGCAGCTGCGTCATAATCACATGGCACTCATGAGACTTCAGGTTCTGAAACTTTTTCTCTGCCATATTTATTATTCCCTTTATATTCGACGAGAAGCCAGTCGGGACCTTCATACTAAGGAGGCATTCAAAGAAGATTTCCTTCTCTTCTTTGGTAAGAGCGTAGCTGGCAGGACCTTCATACTGCTTTGGAGGCATGCCGTCTTTTTCGTGCAAACGTTGCAGGTCCTCCCGTGCCTCAGCTCTATCTTTTGTCTTCCCATACACGCCCAAGAAGCCTAGCAGGTTGACGCAAAGGTTCTTTGTCACGTGCATCACGTCTATCGAAGAACGGACCTCTAGGTCTTTCTAGTAGTGTAGGTTCCAAAATATAGATTTCTTCTTCCACATGGGAAGTATCAGGGTTTCATACGGAAACTCGTATGTTACAAAGGGATTTCATTTTTTGAAGTTATTTGAACTCCATATTTTTTTTGTGTTCGAAATGCACCATTCAAAGCCACATCATCAAAATACAACCCTTTCTAACTTCATTTGTTATTTTTCATGCATTTACTGATTATTTTGAGCTATAAGACCATGAAATTGAAAAGCATTTGAAATGAACTCTGAAAAAGGTTCCAAGTTGGCATGGTATCATCATTTCACCCACATAGCATGTGCGAGAAAGTTGAGAGGGTTACGGCAAAAACTGGATGCACTTCGTGTACAAAACGGACAATCTCTTGCGAAGTATCACGGTTTCATACGAAAACTCGTCTGTTACAAAGGGATTTCATTTTTTGAACTTATTTGAACTCCATAGTTTTTCTGTGTTCCAAATGCACCATTCAAAGCCACATCATCAAAATACAACCCTTTCCGACTTCATTTGTTATTTTTCATGCATTTACTGATTATTTTGAGCTATAAGACCATGAAATTGAAAAGCATTTGAAATGAACTCTGAAAAGGTTCCAAGTTGGCATGGTATCATCATTTCACCCACATAGCATGTGCGAGAAAGTTGAGAGGGTTACGACAAAAACTGGATGCACTTCGTGTACAAAACAGACAATCTCTTTCGAAGTATGAGGGTTCCATACGGAAACTCGTCTGTTACAAAGGGATTTCATTTTTTTGAACTTATTTGAACTCCATAGTTTTTCTGTGTTCAAAATGCACCATTCAAAGCCACATCATCAATTTACAACCCTTTCTGACTTCATTTGTTATTTTTCATGCATTTACTGATTATTTTGAGCTATAAGACCATGAAATTGAAAAGCATTTGAAATGAACTCTGAAAAGGTTCAAAGTTGGCGTGGTATCATCATTTCACCCACATAGCATGTGCGAGAAAGTTGAGAGGGTTACGGCAAAAACTGGATGCACTTCCTGTACCAGACGGACAATCTCTTTTGAAGTATCAGGGTTTCATACGAAAACTCGTCTATTACAAAGGGATTTCATTTTTTGAACTTATTTGAACTCCATAGTTTTTCTGTGTTCAAAATGTACCATTGAAAGCCACATCAACAATTTACAACCCTTTCTGACATCATTTGTTATTTATCATGCTTTTACTAATTATTTTGAGCTATAAGACCATAAAATTGAAAAGCATTTGAAATGAACTCTGAAAAGGTTCCAAGTTGGCAGTGGTGACAATTTTCACACAACACATGATATCCATTACATCTAGGGCACAACATTACATTTGTTCAAGTGCACAACAGTGCACAAATCATAGAATTACATCTAGGGCACAACACACTAGCAGAATCATAACACACACACTGCCACTTAATTGGTTTGCTTAGATCAAATAGAAACTAAACTAGCCACAATGATGATGCCAAGAACAAAGAGAAAACCCATTGTTTCCATGAGCTCATTCCTTTTCTGCAACTTCAATTGCATTTTCTTGTTTGCATTGTTCAGATCCATAACCTTCTTCTCCATCCTACTAGCTTTGATCCAACTACGTTCAAGTCCACCATGGAACTCCTCAAATGCTTGCCCCACTAGCTCAGTGGGAGGGGGGTCAATCCAAACAACCCAATCGCACTCATCAGGAAGTTGTTAAATCAGAGTTCACATAATTAGGTGAAATTCATAACTTTGCAATAAATCAATGAAAACAGAGTATCAAATGATGTTTTGAGGAATTACATTGAGTGGACAACCCAAAAACCTTCTTCCCGTGCTTGCTCCACCCCAAGAAACACGGCGAGCAGGAATTAGCCCATGCCCCGGGCAACGGTGATTCGAGCGCTCCTCAAGGCCGTAGAAACTTGGATTGGGAATGAAAAATTCGGATTGGAACTGCACAATCCCGCAACCATCCACCTACGAACCAGAAAGGCGCATATTACGGCCCATCCCGCGAAACCCTTGATGAGAAATCCCCAAATCCAATATCAACCGAAAATCCAAATCGAGTTACCTCACTGTCTGCGGAGGAGCTTGCACACGACATTGAGGACGTACACATGGACGTGCCCAAGCGGTGAAAACGGGGACGGGGCGTGACGGACCGCTAAATCTAGACAAATCTCGGGAAAAATGGAGCTCCGAGGTCGAGCTTCGAGAGGAGAAAGCTTAACTAGTGTGGCTCGGGCATTTCATCGAACACCTCATGTGCATAGGAGGTAAGCTAGAGCACCCAAATGCCCTCCCCTTGACGGCCAGAAAAAAACAGAGTGCTCTGCCGCGACGATGGGTATATATAGGAAAATTATTTGTCCCGGTTCGTGGCATAAACCGGGGCTAAAGCCCCCCTTCTAAACCGGTTCAAGGCATGAACCGGTACCAATGGATGTGGGCCAGGAGCGCGGCCGATTTGTCCCGATTCGTGCCTAGAACCGGGACAAATGGGTCCACACGAACAGGGACCAATGCCCACGAGACCCCGGCCGGCCCCCTAGGCTCATGAACCGGGACTAATGCCCCCCATGGGTCCCGGTTTATGAAGAACTGGGACTAATGGGCTGGCCAGGCCCGAACCGAAGCCCTATTTTCTACTAGTGAGTTTCATTTCAATGAAGTGATCTCAAGAGTGTCATCATGCTAATGACACATTGCAAACAATGTTTGGTGCAGAATATCTCCCGAAACGCATCGCACGACCCTTCTAAAGTGGAGCCTTCTCCAGGGCAGCCTTCTCCAGGTGAAACAAGCAAGAGCCACCATGCTTCACTGCCGTGATGACGATAATGGTAAGTTATTTCTAGTGTTTTGCTGAACAACCGCATAATGGTCCAATATGTCTTAATAAGCATAGTTAGCTCCAAAATGACATATTTAACCCAAGTTAGCTCCAAAACGACATATAGTTAGCTTGGCTTCCACCTAAATGACATAATTAGCTTAGTTAGCTCCAAAATGACCTATTTAATAAAAAATGACCTATACTTAGCTAAGTTCTCTCCTAAATGACATAATAAGGCTTACATAGCTCCAAGATGACCTATTCCCCCTAACTTAGGTATTAAATGGCCTATAATTAGCTTAGCTAGCTCCAAAATGGCTTAATAAGCATAGTTTGCTCAGAAATGATCTATTTTACCCAAGTTAGCTCCAAAATGACCTATAGTTAGCTAGGCTTCCACCTAAATGACATAATTAGCTTAGTTAGCTCCAATATGGTCTATTTAATAAAAATGACCTATACTTAGCTAATTATCCTCGAAATGACATAATTAGCTCCAAAAAGGCATACTTAGCTAATTTAGCTCGAAGAAGAGGACAAGAGGAGAAGAAAGAGGAAAAATGAAAAGAATGAACAACAAGAAGAAGAAGAGAAGAAGGATAAGGAGGACAAGGATCCCTCCTTCTTCTCCTTCTTCTTCTCTCCTCCTTCTTCTCCTTCTTCTCCTCCTTCTTCTCCTCCTCCTCCTCCTTCTCCTTCTCCTTCTTCTCCTCCTCCTCCTTCTTCTTCTTTTTCTTTCTCCTTCTTCTTCTCTTCTTGATTATTCTCTTTCTTCTTCTATGTAGCTTATTTTCCCCAACAAAGACATACTTAGCTAATTATCCTCCAAAATGACATAATTAGCTTAGTTAGCTCCAAAATGGTCTATTTAATAAAAAATGACCTATACTTAGCTAATTATGCTCCAAAATGAACTAATTAGCTAATTTAGCTCGAAGAAGAGGAAAGAGGAGAAGAAAGAGGAAAATTGAAAAGAAGGAAGAATAAGAAGAAGAGAAGAAGAAGGAGAAGGAGAAGGAGGAGAAGAAGGAGAAGGATACCTCCTTCTTCACCTTCTTCTTCTCCTTCTTCTTCTCTCCTCCTTCTTCTCCTTCTTCTTCTCCTTATTCTTCTCTTCTTCTTTTATTATTCTTCTCCTCACTACTGGAATCAGAGAATTTGCCATCTGCTGCTTCTTTGTCGTCTGCTGCCTGATGGCAAAGACACTCTTTGCCATCAGCTACCCAAAACCTGACGGCAAAGAGCAGGCTGATGGCAAAGAGTGTCTTTGCCATCTGCTGCCTCTTTGCCGTCTGCCAGCTGACGGCAAAGCACATGCAGGCAGACGGTAAAGAACCCACCCCACACCGCCCTCTAACCCATAACGGGCCACCTCTTTGCCATCAGCATGTTACCCCTTTGCCGTCGGGGGCACACGGCAAAGCGCCCACTAGACCTAACGTCGTCAACCCCCACCCCACCCCCTCTCTCCCCTCGTAACGGCACACCACAGCCCATGACTCTCTCCCTGCACCGCCGACGGACCTCGTCCTCCCTCCTCCCTCCTCCCCACGACCCACCGCCGGAGCTCGCCCCTCCTCCTCCCTACGACCCCCTCCTCCACCATCGTACCCCTGCTCCACCATCGCCCCCTCCTCTCCGTTCCCCTGCTCCACCATCGCCCCCGATTCTCTCCATGCACCGCCGCCGGAGCTCGTCCTCCCGCCTCCCTCCTCCCCGCGACCCGCCGCCGGAGCTCGCCCGTCCTCCTCCGTGCGACCCCCTCCTCCACCATCGTGCCCCTGCTCCACCACCGCCCCCTCCTCTCCGTTCCCCTGCTCCACCAGCGCCCCCTCTTCCCTGCGACCCCCTGCTCCACCGCCGCCCCCTTCTCTCAGTGCCGCTGGTCCACCTTGCCGCCGGCATTTCCCCCGAGCTCCACCTCGTCGCTGACGTCTCCCCTAGCCACTTGTAAGTCCTCCGGCCCTCCTTTCCTCTCTTTGCCTCTTTGCTAAGGGTAATTTAATTAAGTTTAGTGACTTAGGTTAATTTACTTAGGTTATTGTTATTATGTTCTTGTTGCTATTACGTTCTTACTTTCAGTTGTTTAGGTTAATTTAGTTAAGTTACTTAGGTTAATTTACTTAGGTTAATTTTTATTAGGTTCTTAGGTTAAGTTACTTAGGTTAATTCTTATAAGGTTGCAAATTTTTCTTCATGTTTCATATAGGCTATTTAAAGAAAAAAACAGAATTGATTACCACTATTTCCAAATATTACGAAGAAAAAAGACTCTAGCATTTTGCTTCAAGTTCTATATTTTTCTTCCTACTATATGAGAATTTGAAGTGGACATGTCATATGTGGACATGTGATTTGGACACGTGATATTTCGAATTGGGACATGTCATGCCAAAATTTCCCGTGAAAGAAGAAGAAGAGGAGAGGAGGAGGATAAAAGGAGAGGAGGAGGAGGAGGAGAAGAGGAGAGGAGGAGGAGGAGGATGAGAAGAACAAGAAGAGGAGAGGAGGAGGAGGAGGAGAAAAGGAGAGGAGGAGGAGGAGGAGAAGAGGAGAGGAGGAGGAGAAGGAGGAGGAGGAGGAGGAGGAGAAGGCTAAGGACCTTCTAGTCCTTCTCCTCCTCCTCCTTCTCCACCTTCTCCTCCTTCTTCTTGATTTCTTCTTCTTCTCCTCCTCCTCCTCTTTCTTCTCCTCTTTCATATTATCCTTGCTTTAATTTCCCCAACAATGACATAATTAGCCCATTTAGCTCCAAAATACCATAATAAGCTCAAACTTGCATAAGAACCTTGTTAGCTCATGAATATTATATACTTAGCTTGTTTTCCTCTAAAATGGGATAATTATCCCATTTAGCTCCAAAAAGACATAATTAGGTAATTTAGCTCCAACAAGAGGAGAAGAAATAGGCAAAATGAAAAGAAAGAAGAAGAAGAAGAAGAAGAAGAAGAAGAAGAGATGAAGGAGAAGGAGGAGGAGGAGGAGGAGGAGAAGGCCAAGGACCTTCTAGTCCTTCCCCTCCTCCTCCTTCTCCTCCTTCTTGATTTCTTCTTATTCTCCTCCTCCTCCTCTTTCATATTATCCTTGCTTTAATTAACCCAACAATGACATAATTAGCCCATTTAGCTCCAAAATACCATAATAAGCTCAAAATGGCATAAGGACCTTGGTTAGCTCATGAATATTATATACTTAGCTTGTTTTCCTCTAAAATGGGATAATTAGCACATTTAGCTCCAAAAAGACATAATTAGGTAATTTAGCTCCAACAAGAGGAGAAGAGGAGAAGAAATAGGCAAAATGAAAAGAAAGAACAAGAAGAAGAAGAAGAGAAGAAGAAGGAGAAGGAGGAGAAGGCCAAGGACCTTCTAGTCCTTCTCCTCCTCCTCCTTCTCCTCCTTCTTGATTTATTCTTCTTCTCATACTCCTCCTCTTTCTTCTACTCTTTCATATTATCCTTGCTTTAATTAACCCAACAATGACATAATTAGCCCATTTAGCTCCAAAATACCATAATAAGCTCAAAATGGCATAAGAACCTTGGTTAGCTCATGAATAATATATACTTAGCTTGTTTTCCTCTAAAATGGGATAATTAGCCCATTTAGCTCGAAAAAGACATAATTAGGTAATTTAGCTCCAACAAGAGGAGAAGAGGAGAAGAAATAGGCAAAATGAAAAGAAAGAAGAAGAAGAAGAAGAAGAAGAGAAGAAGGAGAAGGAGGAGAAGGAGGAGGAGGAGAAGGAGAAGGCCAAGGACCTTCTAGTCCTTCTCCTCCTCCTCCTTCTCCTCCTTCTACTCCTTCTTCTTGATTTCTTCTTCTTCTCCTCCTCCTTCTCTTTATTCTCCTCTTTCATACTATCCTTGCTTTAATTAAACCATTTAGCTCCAAAGTGCCATAATAAGCTAAAAATGGTATAAGAACCTTGGTTAGCTCATGAATATTATATTCTTAGCTTGTTTTCCGCTAAAAATGATATAATTAGCTGAAAAACATCATATTTTGTTCTTCTTCTGACTTTCTTATTCACATTTTTGCAGATTGGATATACTACATGCGTGGAAGTTTGCATTCATGGAGTTGAACAATGTCGATGGATGAACTTTATATGTATATCATCTAGTTTTCATTTGAGTTGATGAACAATGTCGAACTATATGTATATGTATATATGGATAAACAGTGCAATACTTTGTATGTTGGTTCTTTCGATATATGGGGATGTACATTGATTTATATGTATATCATACATGTGTGGTGAATTACATATATGTGTTGGCAAGTATATGTGTGGTGAACTATATATCATATATGTGTGGTGAATTATATAAATGTGTTGTCAAATATATATATATATATGTGCTGTGAAATAATATAAAACAAAAAAAGGTACTATATGGGCTCTTTGCCGTCTGCCAGCTGATGGCAAAGACCTGTGCCATCAGCTGGCAGATGGCAAAGGTGGCACATGGCACCCAGCTGTGCATCCTTGGGTGTCTATATAGGCTCTTTGCCGTCATCCTCCAGGGTGCGCAGACGGCTAAGAAGAGGGCACAAAGGAGGGGGGAGGAGGAGGAGGCAGACGGCAAAGAGTGGAGGGGGGAGAGGCAGACGACAAAGAGTGGAGGGGGGAGGGGAGGAGTAGGCAGACTACAAAGATGGAGGGGGAGGCAGACGACAAAGAGTGGAGGGGGGGAGGAGGAGGAGGCGGACAGCAAAGATAAAGGGGGAGGCAGACGGCAAAGATAAAGGGAGAGGCAGACGACAAAGCCTCCGTTAACCCCTAATGGAGGCAACGCCTGTCGGTTGCCGTCTCGAGCACTTTGCCGTCCGCTTTGGGGGGGCAGACGGCAAAGAAGGTCCTATGCCGTCGTAGGCTGACGTAGAAATTTTCCGGCCATGAGAATCTTTGCCATCTGCTGTTTTGTCTTTGTCGTCCGGGATTTTGTCTTTGCCGTCTGTGATGGCAGACGACAAAGGAGCTGATTCCTATAGTGCCTCATCCTTCTCCTTCTCCTTCTCCTTCTCCTCCTCCTCCTTCTTCTTCTTCTTCTTTTTCTTCTCCTTCTTCTCTTCTTGCTTCTTCTCTTTCTTCTTCTACGTAGCTTATTTTACCCAACAAAGACATACTTTGATAATTATCCTCCAAAATGAAATAAATAGCTTAGTTAGGAAAAATCATCATAAGAACCTTTGTTAGCTCATTAAAATGACTAATTTAGCTCCAAAGTGACATAATAAGCTCAAAATGGCATAAGAACCTTGGTTAGCTCATGAATATTATATATTTAGCTTGTTTTCCTCTACAATGACATAATTAGCCCATTTATCTCCAAAAAAGACATACTTAGCTAATTTAGCTCCAAGAAGAGGAGAAAGGAAAATAAGGAAGAAGAAGAACAAGAGAAGAAGAAGAGAAGGAGAAGGATAATAAGAAGGAGGAGAAGAACTTCCTCCTTCTTCTCCTTCTTCTTCTCCTTCTACTTCTCCTTCTTCTTCTTCTTCTTCTTCTTCTTCTCTTCTACTCTTCTTCTGCTTCTTCCTTCTTTTCATTTCTCCTCTTCTTGGAGCTAAATTAGCTAAGTATGTCTTTTTGGAGCTAAATGGATATGAAACTTACTTATTTCTTCTCCTCTTCATCTAGTCTTCTTCTTCTAACTTACTTATTTCCCATTTTGCAGATTACATTCACTTAACGGAAGCTTGGATTATATTGATGGAGTGCTTCAATATGGTTTCTTATAAAATGGCTTCACGGAAGCCTGGATTCAAACTATTGTAGTAAATGGATTTGAAACTTTGTATGTGTGGATGAAACTAGTGTAGTATATGGTTTGGTACGGATGAAACTTGCATAATATGTATGTATTATGGATGAGACTTATTTTAATATGGTTATGAGTATGGGGCAGTCTGTGTGAAATATATTATGTATTATGGATTATGGATGAAACTGTCAAATATATATATATTCCTAATTTGTGTGAAAATTGTTGGATATTATTAAAAATAAAATAAATAGTGGCAGTTTGAACTCTTTGCCGTCTGCCCACCGACAGTAAAGGGGTTATAGTAGACGACAAAGGGACTAGATGGGCTGTCGAAGCAAACTGGGTGCAGGGTTTGCCATTTGCCCACAAGGATGGCAGATGGCAAAGGGTCCAAGGGCATACGTCAAAGGGGCAAACTAGAGGGGCTTTGGTGGAACCTTTGCCGTCAGCCCACAAGGATGGCGGACGGCAAAGGGTCCATGGTAGACAGCAAAGGATCTATGGGCCGAGCAGGCTACCGTTAGCACTTGACGGAGGTGCCCGTAGATGTGTCGTCCCATATTCTTTGTCGTCTGCCCCTCACGACAAACGACCTTTGCCGTCAGTTGTCCCAATGCAGACGGCAAAGAGGCCCTTCAGCGGATTTTTGTTTGCCGTCCAGTTTGCGTCTGCTGACGGACAGCAAAGGCCTTTTCCATCCGGGGTGTCCCCCTTTGTCGTCCGCCATGACAGACGACAAATTTCTGAATTTCAGTAGTGTATGAATCCACACATCGACCGCTATCCAGCATGCATCTAGTGTATTATGTTCATGAAAAATGGATAATGCAATAAAAACGATGACATGATGTAGACGAGATAAACTCACCTATGAATAAACCCCATCGTGATACCCTCAATACCAATGATACATGGATGTCATTTCTGTTTCTGTCATTGAGATTGAGCACCGCAAGATCAAGTCCATTACAAAGCACCTCTTCCCATGGCAAGAAAAATCAATCTAGTTGGCCAAACGAAACCAAAATTTTGGAAAAGAATTACGAGGCAATAACAATCATGCATATCATATTTCAGCAAAGACTCCCATAATATTCATGTATATAACTGATCATAAACTCACAATTCATTGAATCCCATTAAACACACCGCAAAAAAGAGTTACATCAAATAGGTCTCCAAGAACATCAAGGAGAACGTTGTATTATAGATGATAAAGAGAGAAGAAGCCATCTAGGTAGTAGCTACGAACCCGTAGGTCTGTGGTAAACTCCCCACACATCATCGGAGGGGCAACAAGGATGACGATGAACACCTCCGTGATTGTTTCCCCCTTCGACAGAGGGCCAAAAAAGGGCTCTAGATTGGATCTCGTGCTTTTGGAACTTGTGGCACGAAAACTGTATTTCCTCAACTCCCCTAGGGATTTGGGGATTTTAGAGTATTTATGGAGGTGGAGGTAGGTCAAGAAGCTTCCCGTGGTCTCCACTACCCACCAAGGCACCCCTAGGGCTTCTAGCATGCCTTGGTGCCTAGTGGTCCCCACGGGCCTCCTCCAATGTGCTCCTTTGGCTCCCTGGTATCTTATGGGAAGAAAACAATCTACCAAAAGTTTCATGGGATTTGGACTCCGTTTGGTATTGATATTCTGCAACATAGAAAACAAGCAAAAAAACAAAAACTCGCAGTGGGCGATATGTCAATAGGTTAGTCCCAAAAAATGATGTAAAGTTGCTAGTAAATGTATATAAAACATCAAAGATTGATAATATAATAGCATGGAAAAATAAAAAATTATAGATACGTTGGAGACATATCAGCATCCCAAGTTTAATTCCTTCTCGTTCTAAAGTTGGTAAATGATAAAAACATTTTTTATGTGGAATGTTGCCTAACATGTTCATCACATATTCTTTTGTTTTGTAGCATGGACATTTGGACTTTTAGATGATTCAAAGCAATAGTCCATAAATGACATGAGGACATCAATACTAAAGCATATCATCAAGCAAGCATGTCTTTCAAAATATCAACAATAAATAAATCTATCCCTAGCCCATTATGCTCAATCATTGACCCATTCATGAAACACACTGAAATATTAGCTATATCCAATGCACAAATATAATAATAGTGTTCCCTTGTTGGTGCTTTATAGAGAAGATGGAGGCTCAATAAAAATAAAAATTTCATAAAGTAAATAGATAGGCACTTCTCAGAGGGAAGCAAAGATTTGTAGAGGTGCCAGCGCTCATGATTTGCTTATCAACGAAAACGACCAAGAATTCCCAATACTTTCCATGCTAGATAAATCATAGGCGGTGCCCAAACATTAAATAAAGTTTATTTCCTTTTCCACCATTCTTTCACAACCCATGGCTAGTCGTATCCATGGGTGCCTTCCATACCAATACTTTCCAAGGAAGTTATTATTGGGAACAAATAATATTTCTTTTCATTTCGAGACTGGGCATCCCTATTACGTTCCACACTCTCATACAATGACAAGTGAATACACATTCATCTTGAGAATAACCTATCTAGCATGGAAAATATGGGCCACCCCCGCTGCTTCATGAGCAGTACGACACACAAAAAGAAAATTCATTTTGAAAATTACAGTCGACACATACAAATTTACCTAGAATGGAACGGAAATAGCTCATATATGTAGGTATGGTGGACTCTTTTGGCACAAGTTTGGGTATAAGGAGTTGGATGCACAAGCAGTTTTCCCGCTTAGTACATATGAAGGCTATCAAATAGATTGAGAAGCGACCAACCAAGAGACAAAATCTATGATAAACGAGCATTAAATATAACTAACATCGAATAATGCACAACAACTAGGATATAACATTATGGCATAACTATTGACTTTCGTGCTTGCATAGGGAATCACAAACCTTAACACCAATATCTTACTAAGCATAATTACTCACCAACATGACTTACATATTACAATATCTATATCTCAGAACTATTAAAAGGAAAAAAGTTTGTAATATGCGATGATCTTCATGAAAGTTTTCATTATACCCCCCTTGAATATCTATCATTTCGGGACTAAATTTATATATTACAATTGCTACTTTTCGAGCTCTCCAATAAATTTAAGTGAAGCATGAGAGCATAAATATTTCTTCAAAAAATTTAACTCTCAAAATAATATAAGCTAAGCATGAGACGATTTATTCAAAATTTACTAACTCTCAAATTAATATAAGTGAAGCATGAGAGTATTTCTTCAAAAATTAAACTACCACCGTGCTCAAAAAGATATAAGTGAAGTGCTAGAGCAATTCTAACAAATCATAACATCATTATGGATCTATCAAATAGGTGTGTCCACCAAGGATAATTGTGACAAACTAAAAAGCAAAACAAGTAAAGACTCATACAATACAAGACGCTCCAAGCAAAACTCATGATATCTTACAAATAAAAATATAGCTCCAAGTAAAATTAACAATGGTCGTTAGAAGAAAGAGGGGATTCCATCGAAGCATCCCTCAGCTTAGTTGCTTGGTACTCCTTGAATATTACCTTGGAATTCCATGGGCATACCCAATCTTAGGATCTTTTCAGTCCTTATTACTTCATCCATCATGATCTCACCCAAAATTTCGAAACTTCAATCACACAAAACTTAACAAAACCTTCACGAGATCCGTTAGTATAAGAAAGGAAATCACCACTCTAAGTATTGTTGTAAACCCATACATATTTTAATATTTCATAATACCTACTGTATTCCAACTTTAACATGGCTTATACCCCCCCGAAACAATCCATAGATTCATCCAAATAAGCACATAATGCAACAAAAATAGAATCTGTCAAAAACATAACAGTCTGTAGTAATATGAACTTTGACCCTACTTCTGTAACTCTAAAAATTCTGAAACATAAGGAAAATGTGGGCAATTTGTATATAAATCATGTGTAAAAAAATCATAGCAAAAGCACGAATTTGCAAAATTCCAGAACTTGGTGCAGAAGTTTCTGTTTTTCAACAGTATCAAATCAACTATCATCCAACACAATCCGAAAGTCTTTACTTGGCACAAACACTAACTAAACATACAAACAAAATCATAACAGTACAAATAATCATGTTATCAGAAACAAACATAACGTATTGGGTTGTTTCCCAACAAGCTCTGAATTTATAACCATTAAGATAGGCTTTATATTTCAATGATGCTCACATAATAGACAATAACTGAAGCACAAAGAGAGCATCATAAAGCATGTGAATAGCAAATCTAAGCCTCACATATTTCATATGCATAGGCATTTTATAGGAAAATAATTCTCAAGTCAAGTGAAATCTAGCATATGCAAATAGGAAGAGTGAAGCATTAACAAAATAAAATAAAGGAAAATCGCAGGAAGGTATCTTTGGTTTAATATGATAGGAAAATAGACCCGGAGGCCGTAGTTTTCACTTGAGGCTTCTCTCAAGAAAATAGCATCTGGTGGGTAAACAAATTATTGTTGGGCAATTGATAGAAAAGAAAATACCATATGAAGATATCCAAGGAAAGATAGTTGCCCTTTTTTACGAGTACTCACAGTTGCTTAGCTCCCCTTTTTCACTTGATACGATTGCTGCAGTCAAATGATGGAGCACAAAATCCAGTTGATCCCGCCGATGACTACTATTACCCCGACAGAGCCTACTACTACATGGAGGTTGGTGATGACCAAGAGTAGGCAAGCGGCTCCCAGGCAAGAGGCTAGCACATTTTCTATCTAGATGTCATTGTTTTGCTCACCCTTCTTAAACCAAACTTGTTTAATTATGTATGTACTCAGATAACCCGGCTTCCGTTGACTTATGTATTCGAGATTTCATGTCCCTGTTTGTAATATAAAGATTTATGTTTGAATTTGTATCTAAATTTGTGTTGTGAAATCCTCCCATAAGTCTCTGATCTTGATCATGCACATTTGTGTGTATGATTAGTGCATGATTAAGACGGGGGCGTCACAATGTAAAAGTTTCTGCTTTTGCATCGTATCAATTCTACTTATCATTCAAATCATGCCACAGGATTTACTTGGCACAAACACTAAGTTGAACATAAAATCACAATCATTACAATATAAATAATCATGTTAATTAACACAAACGTAAAGTAGAACAAGAAAAGTAACATAACTATTGGGTTGCCTCCCAATAAGCGCTATCGTTTTATGCCCCTAGCTAGACGTATTGCATAGTTTCAAGTGATATAATCTTTGACATTCTTTCCATAATTATCCCTCATGATATACCCATAAGGTGGTTTAATTCTCTTCCTAGGGAAGTGTTCCATGCCTTCCATTAAAGTGAATTGGAATCTTATGTTACCCTCTTTCATATCAATAATAACACATATAGTTTGTAACACAGGTCTTCCAAGTATAATTGGACAAGATGGATTGCGTTCAATGTTAACCACAATGAAATATATAGGCACATAATTTATATTAGCAAGAATAATCACATCATTTATTCTACCCAAAGGTTTACTAATGGTAAAATCCGCAAAATGCAAGTTAAGGGAAAAATCTTGTATATCGGTGAGACCAAGTTCCCTTTCATCATGCCAATTTCTAGGAATAGAATCTTCTAACTCAAGTTTCTCATCATAAGCTTTTATCAACGCTTTTACTATATGTTTAGTAAAAGCTTTATTTTTGTCATATGAATTGGGTGAGCTAATAATGGATTGCAGCAAGAAAACACATTCTGCTAAAGAAAAATTCTCATTATTCAATTCCTTGTAATCGAAGATATTGGGCATCTCACTAGTTAAAGTTTTAAACTCTCCAAACCCACTTTTTCTTTTTTATCATTAAGATCATCACCCTACGAACAAACGGGATGCCTTATAGCTAAAGTTGACTCACCTCTAGTCCCTTTATTATGTATTTTCATGATGTGGACAAGATAAAATCATGTATGAATAAACCCCATATTGTTACCTATAATAGCAACGACAAATGCATGTCATGATTCTTTCTATCGCTGAGATTGGGCACCGCAAGATGGAACTTGTCACAAAGCACCTCTTCCCATGGAAAGAAAAATCAATCTAGTTGGCCAAACAAAACCAAAATTTCGAAGAAGAAGTATGAGTCTATAACAATCATGCATATAAGAGTTCATCAAAGACTCGAATAATATTCCTGAATAGAATTGAATAATAACTCACAATTCATTAGATCCCAACAAACACACCGAAAACTGAGTTACATCAAATAGATCTCCAAGAACATCGAGGAGAACATTGTATTGAATATCAAAAAGAGATAAAAAGCCATCTAGATACTAGCTACGTACCCGTAGGTTTGTGGTAAACTATTCACACATCATAAGAGGGGAAGCAAGGATGATGAAGAACCCCTCTCTGATCATTGCCTTCTCCGGCACAGTGCCGGAAAAAGGCTCTAGATGGTGTCTTGTAGTTCTGGAACTTGCGGCGGCGGAAATTGTAATTACTCGACTCCTCTAGGGTTTTAGGGATTTTAGAGTATTTATAGAGGTGGGGGTAGGTCAGGAAGCTTCCCGTGGGCTCCACTACCTACCAAGACGCGCTTGGGGCCTCTACGTGCCCTGGTGCATAGTGGGCCCCACGGTCCTCCTCCATTGTGCTCCTTTGGCTCCCTCGATTTCTTCTTGGTAGAAAACAATCTCCAAAACATTTTGTGGCATTTCGACTCTGTTTGGTATCGATATTCTGCAAAGTAAAAAAACAAGCAAAAAACAGCAACTAGCACTAGGCACTATGCTAATAGGTTAGTCAAAAATGTTGCTAGCAAATGTATATAAAACATTCAAGATTGATAATATAACGGCATGGAACAATAAAAAATTATAGATACGTTGGATACATATCACACCGTAGGGGTGGATAAGACCACCCCCATTCGTCCCCCTCTCTCCACTGCAACCCTAGACCCCTCACTTTCACCCTAGCTCTCTCCCCCGGTGAATCTTTCCGCAACTACAACTTCCACCACCATGGCCTTCGCCCTTCGCGTGCCCCCAGTCACCCCAGAGCCTGAGGCCATGTCCACGAGTTCTTCCTGCCTCCACCGCTTCTTCCTCGTCCATGAATTCAAGCCCGGAGTCGCTGCATCGTGTGGATCAAAGTCTTCTTCCACCTCAGGCGACCACGACTACATCGTCGATCCCGTCACCACCCTGTGATCCCGCCCCTCATCGAGCCTTTCGTGTGCTCCCTCGTGAGATCCTATCTTGAATCACCCCATTTTCCCGTGCAATCTTAGGCTATAGGTTGTTTGCTACACTGTGCATGTAGCTCTATGCCCACAGCCATGTCCAGCCGCCCATGGCCATACCTCAGGCCTCGCCCTTGCCCGCGTGCGCTCTGTGGCCGCATAGAGGCACGCACCCACTATCTCCTACACCTCCGACTGCCTCGCTGCTCCCCTTGCACGCGCGCGAGCAGCCGTTTGATGTCGTTGCTGCTTGCTGTTGCGATGTAATGTTCCGGTTGCTACTCATCATTTGCTGCTAATGCGGCTGCCACTAGTGTTTCTTGTTGTTGTTGCCTCTGCTGGCCGCCACTAGTGTTGCTCGCCGCTTCTTCTACTTTGCTTTCTGTTGCACTCCCACTTTTCTAGCCGTTGTTGCCTACCTGCTTCTGTGGTGCTTGTATCGCTATTGTTGCTACTGGTGGTTCTGCTACTATTGCCACTCCCCTCTCGCTTCTTGCCGCACATGCCCAGCCGCCTATGGCCACGCTTTTGCCCGTCCGCGTGCGCACGCCACATCTGCAGCCGCTTCCGTCATTGCTCCCACTTGTGACCCTGCGCTTGCCCACGGTCACCCACGCCTCCCGCGCTTCCCACATGGCGCCCACCACTGCTCCCGACACTGCCGCTATCTCCTGTTGCCGTTTCTTGTGGCCGTCGGTGCACCTATGCCCAACTACTCGAATGGCACAGTATTTGATTGCTCCTATTCTGATGCATAGGCTTACTCGTTCTCTCTCATGCTTGCATTGGAATTTGCTATTTTATTTGATTGCTCCTATTCTGATGCATAGCTTGATTTGGTAACCTTTTATTGTACCTACTTGCTTATCCTATATGCTTAGTATTGGTGGGTTAGTGATCCACCAGTGACCCCTCACCTTGTTCCTGTTGCCTTGCCTCTTCACCGATGACTCCACTAACATGATCGACGTCCAGAGCCCGACACATCATCGACAAACCCTTAGTTGTATGACTCTGAAGAGTTACTATCGAGTACCGAGGGTGATACCTCATAACGCACTCCTGATAGTAACTCTCTATTGTAGCTAATCGGTTGTGGATTACATAGGGTTATTCCTCCTTCACCACTCGTGAGAATGACTATGTCGTACAATACCGCAAGTGTGAACCCTGCGAGGTTTATTCCTCTAAGGTCACCTTGATGGTTATATCGTGTGGAATCCACCGAGGGTGATTCCTCTGATTCCCTCATTGATGTTTTGGACACACAGTTACTTTGACTTTATCCTAGAACCATGTTGAAGTCAGGTTGGCCTGGAGGGTACCTCAAGATAATTATGCGGCACGGCCACGCATTCTTAGCCCTTTCCGTATGTCTACGAGATGGGGTGATGGTACCATAGATCATGGATCATTGATCGTCTCCCTGTGCTCCCAATACACTAACGGTTTGGATAGGTGATCCATGTAGGCCTCTGGCCTTTTTGCACTAACTATCATGCGGGAATAAATGTGGGATCTCTGCATCATACGATTCTCTCGAAATCTATTCAGACATCACAGTGAGTGGCCCGCGCCCGGGTGGCCTGTGTAAGGACCTGCTTTGTATAAAGCGGTAGCTAGGACTGATACTGTTCGTCCTTGTAACTCACAGGAGTGCAAAGCGCAATGGTCCCAAGACCCTTTATCGCTTAGGATTTAGACCGGTGAGCTGGCCTCTCTATCGAATATAGCTAGGACTACAACGTGCCAATTAGACGAGGTCGGGCATGACGTGGAAAGTGTGTCCAGCCAGAGTTAATTTTGTGCACCCATGCAGGGAAGTATATCTATTCGAATAGCCGTGTCCATATGAACATACGCTCAGAGAGTATCTTGATCTACTAGAGCTGGATACTTGTGACACTAAATTGGAATGATGGCTCGTTGCAAGATGCTAGTCCTTGATAGGCTAGGCCTTCCCTACTATTCTGGCATTTCTGTAGTATAAGCGACAGATACAGCCCCTTACCCTTGATACTAATGAATATTTGGCATAGATCTTATGTAAGTCTTGCAAGTACTTTTTACGAGTATTCACAGTTGCTTAGCTCCCCTTTTTCACTTGATATGATTGCTGCGGTCAGATGATGGAGCACAGAAGCCAGTTGATCCCGCTGACGACTACTATTACCCCGACAGAGCCTACTACTACATGGAGGTCGGTGATGACCAAGAGTAGGCAAGAGGCTCCCAGGCAAGAGGCTAGCACACTTTCTATCTAGATGTCGTTGTTTTGCTCAGCCTTCTTAAACCAAACTTGTTTAATTATGTATGTACTCAGATATTCCGGCTTCCGTTGACTTATGTATTCGAGCTTTCATGTCCCTGTTTGTAATATAAAGATTTATGTTTGAATTTGTATCTAAATTTGTGTTGTGATATCCTCCCATAAGTCTCTGATCTTGATCGTGCACATTTGTGTGTATGATTAGTGCATGATTAAGACGGGGGCGTCACAACGTAAAATTTTCTGCTTTTACATCGTATCAATTCTACTTATCATTCCAATCATGCCACAGGATTTACTTGGCACAAATACTAATTTGAACATAAAATCACAATCATTACAATATAAATAATCATGTTAATTAACACAAACGTAAAGTAGAACAAGAAAAGTAACATAACTATTGGGTTGCCTCCCAATAAGCGCTATCGTTTTATGCCCCTAGCTAGACGTATTGCATAGTTTCAAGTGGTATAATCGTTGACATTCAGTCCATAATTATCCCTCATGATATACCCATAAGGTGGTTTAATTCTCTTCCCAGGGAAGTGTTCCATGCCTTCCCTTAATGTGAATTGCAATCTTATGTTTCCCTCTTTCATATCAATAATAACACATATAGTTTGTAAGACACGTCTTCCAAGTATAATTGGACAAGATGGATTGCATTCAATGTTAACAACAATGAAATATATAGGCACATAATTTATATTAGCAAGAATAATCACATCATTTATTCTACCCAAAGGTTTATTAATTGTAAAATCCGCAAAATGCAAGTTAAGGGAAAAATCTTGTATCTCTGTGAGACCAAGTTCCCTTTCATCATGCAAATTTCTAGGAATAGAATCTTCTAACTCAAGTTTCTCATCATAAGCTTTTATCATCGCTTTTACTATATGTTTAGTAAAAGCTTTATTTTTGTCATATGAATTGGGTGAGCTAATAATGGATTGCAGCAAGAAAACACATTCTACTAAACAAAAATACTCATCATTCAATTCCTTGTAATCAGTTCGACCATATCCTGAAACTCCTCCGCCGTGGCCACCTCGTTGCCGGCGACTGCAAGCCTCTCCAGCGCTGTCCCGACCACCTGCAGGTAGGCGGAGGCATGCTGAACCCATTCCTGCCCTTAGCTTGGCCCATGGATGACGGTAGCCTCACCCGCGTTCATCTCCTCCTCTCTGGCTGGAGGTAGGGGAAGAACCCGACAGGCGGGCTCCACCTGTCGGCGTCCTGGAGCTGCCCCGCGCGCAGCCACTACCGCTGACTCCAGGGGCCCGCGCGTCAGGTTCAAACCTAGCGCGCGCGCGTGGCAGCCTGCTCGCTGGCTGGGCCGGCCTGCTTCCCAGGCCAGGCTTTGGCCTTTTCTTTTATTTTTTAAACCTAATACTAAATGATTTTTGTAAAACGAACTATCCAGAGAAAAATATGATTCTTCCACTGATATTTTTCTAAAAATGAGTAGTATTTGATTCTGCCATTCATGGCATTTTTCAAAAATAGAATCTTTCTTATAATAAAATAAAGGCATTAAAAGCAATAGTTTGCTCCTGTTTTGTATTTATTAAAAATGCTTTGCTAGTAAAAACAAAGAGAAGGTAATTTTCAAAGTAACAACCTGATTTTTACCAAGTTTTGCAACATTTTTAAAAGTAGTTTGTGATCTGTTTTTGTGTGAGCTATTTCTTATTTATTCTATTCTCGACGATAGAATTACCGAGTGATGAAGGATTCGGAGCGGAAGACCTCGAAGACCCAGGATACCTAGCTGACCAAGGAAACCAGCCCTTTGACCATGACTTGAGCACATACATTGATGCATGCTAGTATAGCAAGTACTTTTCCGTTGCATGTGATCACAGTGCCGGTTCATCATTGGTGTGATGGTACCGAAGGCTTCTTCAAAGCGACTGCGTGATAGTGATGTTATACATATCGCTCCTCGGAGCACAAGCATGATGAGATTGACCGTACCATCTATGAGGATCATGCTACTGTCATGTTGACTAGTAGAGTCAGAGATCCATTGCATTGAGCTTGACCCTACCCCATGAGGGTCATGCTAATACCATGTTGACAAGTAAAGATAGAGCATATTATCATGAGCATGATGATGTGTTAAATCAAGAGTTTATGAAAACCCCGTCGGGTACCACTAATGCCCGAGGGTGATGATGAGTTGGTGATCACTTTTGGTGAAGTGATGCACCGGTGTTTTTGCGTGAGTATGGTTTCGGAAATGGGATTAGATTTCTGATGTGTCGACCGTCCCAACCTTACCAGTACGACCACGATACCCCTTTATGGGACGGGGCTTTGTTGATTACTCTGGTCGGTACTAGCAAAGAGCCATATTACTAGTGGCGGGAGTGATTGTCGTCACTCTCGTGATGGGGTCATGCCAGGTAGGATGACTATGCCATTATTATGAGTTCCAGGCACACTGTTCGTCCCCGCATGGTTGATACTATCCAGAGTCGGTGCTCGTAAGACGTACAACATGTGGGCTGGGTACCAATCAAGTGGACCTCACTACAAGGAATTTCTTCAACCATGACGCCCCATTTTGGTCACCGGAAGGTCATTGTTATTGTTTTATGACCTTGTTATGACCAAATATGGAAGGCCAACAGTTGGCCGTCAAGAATGTTGAAACCTGACCTTTATGATATTTTGGTCATTAGATCTACGACGAAAATGTTTTGGTCGTTAAATGTGTGACCAAAATTTTGGTCATGGCCATGTGCCTAAACCACGTAGGATCTTACATGGCAAGACGACGTGGCACAAGTGAACCACGTATGATCTGACGTGGCATGCTGAAGTGTCGCTTGTGGTGACATGGAATCCATATGGCATGATTTTCCCGATCAGTTCTACATGGGCCAAGCCTAATAGTTTGGCCCATTTATTTTTAAGGCCATAATCATTTCGGCCCAATGATTAGGTTCGAGCCCATTTATTTTTATGGAAATAATCTGTTCAACGCAATTATTTGGTCAAATAGTGTCCATAATCTATTCGGACAAATAATTTAGTTTAAATAGTCTAGTTGAATTAGTTCTAGGCCTTAATTTGCAAAGTTCTGGTGCACAAAAGCATGTTTCTAAGATAGGCCGATCAATCAATTATTTATGCACAAAAATAAAATAATTTACAATTACATCGTATCAGAAAAAATACAATAATTTACAATCATCTTGGCATGTCCCAATGATCATATTCTTGGTGAAATAACGGTGTCCAAGAGCATTAATGACTCCACAGGAGTACTTGGTGGTCTTGAAACTTCTAGGAGTATTTGGAGCTGCCGGACCTAACAACTACCTGCACAAACCAAATTAAGGGTGCTGAAAAGAGCTAACAAAATTCAATACTAATGACTGAATTATAATGATAATTTAAAATAATAACAAATATAAACCATTGGTAATTAAACAATCTAGTATACAACGGTTGAAAGTCAAGCAGGACTAAAACATGAAACTAAATAACACATAAAAACTAGAGTAATTCGTGCGATTCTCAACCTAGTCAAAACAAAGAGAACTGATAATTCAATTCAACTTTTTTAGATTTAATTTTCTTAAATGATAGATTAAATGTTGAAAATCAAGTAGTGAATTAGAATGACCTGTAGAAATAGATCTACATCCAAATTTGTTTTATTATAGACTATTAATAAGTATATGCAGACTATTATTAACTATATAGATATACTATGGTAATTTTATTGATGCCCAGGTTTGTAATTTTATTAGACCTATTTCTTAACTCGTGTCGACTCATCGCATGTCAACTCATCAACCACGAGTCTTCAGTAATCACGACGAATGAAGAGTCGCTACCCCAGTACGACTCGTCGACTAAAAAACCTTGAGTCTAGGTGAGGCTATTAGCAGTTAGCTGGGAACGAAGAACACAAAAATCTGAATAGAAGTTAGCTGGCAACAAAGAAATGTGAGAAATGGCAGAAAAGAACACAAAATGAGCTAGTTATTTTTACATAGGAATGCTACACACAGTTCTTGGGAAGGACTGGTATTGTCCGTTAGGTATTAATTGGGCATTACTTGGTAAAATTGAGTGTCTTTGAATGAAGTAACAAAGAAAATATTTGATCCGTCTAATTGAATTATTTGGCCACACTGTTTTTTCACTGAAATTAATTGTTGTATAAATAAATATGAGTGACACGTAACTACAGATGTTGTCATACATAAATCCAACTGAAATAACGGATGCCTACAGAGATTTTGACATACATAAAACTTGTTGTCGCATGTAACTACAATCAGATATGTATAAACAACATAATGAATTTTTTTTCTTGATCTGCTAGTCAGCACGTCAATCTTCAGCAAGAGTTCTACAAGACGACACTTAAATATCTTGTCTTGAAGGACTTCTATAGTAATGCAAGGTGTTTGTTAGTAGATCAACAAAATTTTGGAGACATTCTAAAACCAATCTAGTAACTAAACTAACATACAAGTGCAAATCAGTGTTACTTGGCGAAATATAATGAGCAGTACTACTTGAAAAAGTCTATAACTTTTGCACGAGACCAACCAGAAGAACACATATTTTAGTCATGTAATTTATTAATCGATCACAAAGCTTTCTAGGGGAAAACAACAATTTTCATTGATTAAGATAGACAAAGTTCGGCATACTAAATCCAGACTATTGCTGGCTCAACCAGACTCATCCTCCGGCAACAAAAAAATTGAAATCTCCATTCTACATAAATAAATGGGATGATAGTGTAGAGTCGCAACATTTTATACAAGCAAGCTAGATGTGTTCGTTGTTGGTGCCAAATACCTGCAGGTAAGGGGCTAGACGTGTGAAAGTCAATGTACTTGCTACTCGAATAGAATGGTAAGCCTAAAATGGGTGGTAGGCTGTCGTCGCTTCCGCATAGCGCCCAATCTATCCCTTTCCCTTCTCACCAGCTTCATCAACCTCTTGTGGCTCTGACACATTTGCTGCGCACAACAAGATATAAAAACAGAATGGTAAGCCTAAAATGCAGAGCCAAGCAGACTAACATGATAGATCAACAAATACTAAAGCATAGCTTCTACTCCCTTTGTAAAACGTCTCATATATGTTTACAAAGGAAGTATACATCAAGCCACATAAATTCTAAAAATAGCAGAAAATCAAGCAATGTACAGATAGAAGTATAACATGAAACACATGAATGATTTAGGTGGTCAACTGCTATTGTAGAACAAAAGTAAATCGATTGTATTAATAATATCGAAGAATAAGAACAAACATATATTTCCCAATGTTGTCCTCCTAATCAGAATGCATTTGTTAAAGTTATAGTTACCTAGAGCCAAATTCATATCCAATTATGAAAAAATCACAACAACTCAATTTACAAAATCATAGTTTAAGAACTAAATAGAAAACAAGAACATGTGGCAGATTTCCTAATTGAGAACTAAATTAAATTAAATTGCCTCATAGGCAGCAAAGAATGAAGTGGCGAATTTCCTAATGGAGTCCCCTCAACTATGAGGATTCAAATGGAAACATGTTCTGGTAATAACTACATACTTTATTTATTGGTCTCTACTAGGATGGGCAAGACATCCATGAGAAAAGAACACATCCAAGTACTAATATCTTGGATAATACAGAGCCTAGCATTGATTGATGAACGACGTGAATCATTCCATTGTCCGGTGCATATATCAATAATCCTCCTTCTCGCTATTCGAAAAGTAACATTCAGAAGTCCCCTCAACTGCATTATTTGGCAAAGGTCATTTATTTCCTGATATGCTGAACTCCATATATGAATTGGGAAGCTATGCTGATATGAAACCAATACACTACTTGTTGGACCAGTGTAGCACGCAATAAGCCTCCACAAAACAAGGCAACATCCGTTAGAACATACAGAAGCCAACTCATGTAGAATATGGAAAATCAGATATATGTGTCATCTTGATGTAATACATCACTTATATGCAGTACTGCTTATATGAGCATTCAATATTATTTTTCTTTGCGGCACACAGTATTGCCCACATTGTCTTTTCTCCTGTTGATGTAAAAAGTTCGACGGAAAAGCTCAATACGAGTACAGTGAAATAAACTTGCACATGCAGGCAAGACACCAACTCCTATATTATTTGAAGAGGGTATTTCGCACATATTCAGGCAAGACACATGCAGGCAAGACCCACGGATTCAGAGACCCACGCGATTTTAATCCTATGTAATATCGCTAAGCAAAAGCTGGTATAGTGGTATACTCCTTCTCATAAGTAATGTTAACTGTTAATATTAATATCTTAGTGTGGTGGTATCAGCCAGGAGCAACCTAGCAAGCTCCTGGGTCTAGACATGGCCAACACAGGTTAACAAAAGCAATTGAGGCCCACGTACAAAAAAATATACTATTCAGATAAAACTACTTCCACAAAATGAAATGCTAGGAACGGAAGAAAGAAGCGCGGTAGAAATTGGATACAGAATGAAATTTTAATTACCATATGTGAACGATGTGGCAGGGATGTTGACCACGCCACCTAATTATCATTAATGAATTGACCTGATTGATAAACTGGACAGTGTAAATAGTTGGAGGTTCAAATTCAAATGGTGTTTAATAGGTCAGGTTTGATAAGTGGTCCTTTTTCATTTGATAAACATTATTGTGAGTTGCCACGACAAGAACTATTTGCATATGCTGGAAAGTAACAACTAACTTGAACAAATATATTGTCTCTTGAAAAGAAAGGGACTAAATGAATATCTCTATGCAGTGGACTTTCCAAGGGTATCACATGAGGCTTCTCCCGCTATGAAGATTTGGGAGGGTATTCCAACACAAATGGAGCTCACAAAGATGGGTTTAGCAAGCTTCATGGTGAATACCTTAAACACACACCAATAAGAAATTCACCTCTTTCAGATTTGCCATCCTTCTGTCGCATGATTTCCCAAATTCACTACTGTTGTCTCAGTGTATCACTTCATTTTACTTCTCCAGGCTCAGAAAAAAAAACACCGTCACAAGTTCTTGACAGGGACATCTACTATTCGACCTACCACACTACCCTAGAGAGGAGGAAGTTTAGGAAAGAGGAATAGGAAGCATTCACCAAAGAAGAAACAAGAAAGGGTATGCAACAGTTACTGTCCTCGCCAAATTTCAACAGGTGGGCGCTTGCCAATGCGGACAGGATATTAGTGACTCCAGTAGGATGTGGACACAACAGCAGCCAGGAGCGACATCGTTTCTTTGGATGGTTTTAAATTGTGTATGGTTACAGATTTATCAGTTACTCGTGTCTCAAGTGCTTGCAGCAACATGTGTGGTTCAGTGATTCTATGAAGGCTAGGATATGATAGTAGCTGAATGTTACCAGTGTTTTTAGTGGCGACAGCAACATGTGTGGTTCAGTGATTTAGAGACCCACGCGAGGGGGAAAGAACGAAGGGAGTTGCTCACTTATTGTATCCAAGGATGGTGCCGCAGACGTAGAGCCGCACGCGCTAGCCGGTGGCACTCCTCCACGCGGACGTGTCTGGCCCAATCTATCATCTCCTTCCTGGTGAGGGCCAACAGGCGACGACGGCGGCACACACACCAAGCGGCGGCGAGACGAGTCCATGGAGCGGCGAGGCGAGTCCAGGTGGCCGTGATGGAGAAGGAGCTCCATCTCCATGGAGGCGGCCCATCGCATGGAGGTTCGCCCCTCCTTCCATCATTTTCATCCCGTCCAAAACCATGGCGACCTGCCAAAAGGGAAGACAAGAGAAGGTGAGATGGGGCGGATCGATTGCGCGAAGAAGGAGGGGAGGGGCTTACTGGTGCCAGATCCGGCCACCTCTGGACTCACCATCGCCGGATGTGGCAGATCCCGACGAAGCTAGGGGTGGAGGCCAAAACCCTAGCCATGGGTGAGTGTTGCGGGAGAGCACTAGAGGGATCGGGAGATGCATCTAACGGGAGGGGGGTAAAGAGCGGCGCTACGAGAGCCCGGGGAGTAAAGAGCTGCGCGCCGGCGAGAGCCGCCTCAACACACCAGAATCGAGTGGCAGAGGTGGCGGCGGCGGAGGATCACGTGAGGGGAGAGAGAGACACATAGAGAACGCGAGGGAGAAGGGCCTCTCTCTCTCTTTTTTCCCATTCCAATTATTCCAAGAGAGGTGAATGAGAGACGTTAGATCGGTAAGACGTGCACGGCTCAGATTGGCTACACGGGGTGATCCGTGGGAAAAGTTTTCTGCGTCCTGATTGGTTCGAGATTTAACATGTACATAGACAGATGCATACCAAGTTTGTTTATTCATATTTCCTCTTAAAATAAAAAAATCGTCATGCACATGTACGTGAACGGCAAGCAGATATTGATTTTTGGAAAGGATATTCATGTGTAGCATACGACCTCTGGAACCTTTTTCGATTTGAATGTATCTCGTAGTACTGCGGATTCATGTGTCACTAGGAAACCAATCTACATGTGTATTATCATAGGTAGGGTAGGTGGGTGAGAGACGTTGGATACGTATCGCGTGAACGGCTCACATGGCATGTAGTGGTGTGATCCGAGGGAGAGGGATTCTGCGTCCTGATTGGTTAGAGAAAGGTGCTATCTAAAATAATTTCTAAGTGCTAAAAATAGAAGGGGTTTGTGAAAAATATACCAAAAATATTTTCCCAAATGACATCACTAAATGTTTCACTCAAGAATACCACATTTAATGGACGAAAACCAACTTAATCATTTTTGATATTTAAAGCTATTTTTTCCATTTAAACGGTTTTCTGTCGAATAAGAAGGAAATCAGATGGAATTGTAAGAAAATCGGTCGAACAATTTTGCACAAGGGTGCATCTTGGAATGGCAAACAATGTTGCTAAAGGGATTTTTCATTTTCTTTGGACGTAAAATTCATTTTTCATTTGTAGCCTTGCCGACACCTATACAAGACACGTAGGTGAAATTGTTGAGTTTTTGGCCCAGCCACCTCTATATAAGCCTAGGACCTTCTTAATTTTTTCATGGAGGACCTACAATGCGGGCACAAATAGAGCCACACATGCCAGTGACCATTTTAGGCAATGGGGTTATGACCTTCTTCATAGAGATGGTCAAAATTTTCTACGGTTTGGACCCTCTTAGACACCTCATGACCTTTTTGTAGATTGTAGTCATAGATCTATGACCAATAAAACCGCCGTCATTATTTATTGTCACAAACGAGCTTATTTCTTGTAGTGCCTCTTTGTCTAGTATCATCATGGGAAAGATGATGATCGGGACTTACCTCGGGTATATGTGATATACCGCGAGGCGTGGATGACACGGGAGTTTCCCGTTTCTCGTGGGTCCAGCATACTACCTCTGCAGAGTGTAAACTATTCGAATAGCCATGTCCACGGTCAAGGACGGTTGGGTAATCCTGCTTAAACCAAGTGTGAGTGAGTGTGTGTGTGTGGTGTTAAAAAGGTGTTGTTATAAAGAGAATAATATGACCAAGTTCGGTGACTTGGCATATCGGGTAAACCCGGATGGTTTAGCCCTTAGCTGATACATTGAGGTTATGACAAGTCCGATGACTTGGCATATAGGGTGAACCCGGATGGTTCAACCCTTAGGAGATATTGTTGGGTAACGTAGCATAAATTCAAAAAATTTCCTACGCATGTTCAGATCTTCCTATGGAGAGACCAGCAACGAGAGAGGGGTAAGAGCATCTTCATACCTTTGAAGATCGCTAAGCGGAAGCATTTGCTATAACGCGGTTGATGGAGTCGTACTCGCGGTGATTCCGATCTAGTGCCGAACAACGGCACCTCCGCGTTCAACACACGTGCAGCCCGGTGACGTCTCCCGCACCTTGATCCAGCAAGGAGGAGGGAGAGGTTGGGGAAGAAGACCAGCAACACGACGGCGTGGTGTTGGTGGAGAGACGAGGTCTCCCGGCAGGGCTTCGCCAAGCGCCGGCAGAGAGGAGGAGGGAGAAGTGCAGGGCTGCGCCGAGGGAGAGGGAAAACTGTGTCCTCCAAAGGCCAAAAGTGCCCACTATATATAGGGGAAGGGGAGAGGGGGTGCCACCCCTAGGGTTCCCACCCTAGGGGATGCGGAAGCCCTCCTAGATGGGGTTTGTGGCGGCCAGATGGGGAGGAGGGGTGGCGCACCCCTCTGGTGGGCCTAAGGCCCACCTAAGTTAGGGTTCCCCCCCTCTTTTTTCTTTCCCCTGCGCCATGGGCTGAGTGGGGAGGCGTACCAGCCCAACTAGGGGCTGGTTCCCACCCCCACTTAGCCCATCTTACCTCTTGGGGTCGCAGCCCCCCTTCGGTGGTCCCCCGGGACCACCTCCGGTGGTCCCGGTGGTCCCGGTACGTTACCGGTGATGCCCGAAACACTTCCGGTGTCCGAAACCATCCGTCCTATATATCAATCTTTACCTCCGGACCATTCCGGAGCTCCTCGTGACGTCCTGGATCTCATCCGGGACTCCGAACAACTTTCGGTAATCTCGTATAACAATTCCCTATAACCCTAGCGTCATCGAACCTTAAGTGTGTAGACCCTACGGGTTCGGGAGACAGGCAGACATGACCGAAACACCTCTCTGGCCAATAACCATCAGCGGGGTCTGGATACCCATGGTGGCTCCCACTAGCTCCACGATGATCTCATCGGATGAACCACGATGTCAAGGATTCAATCAATCCCGTATACGATTCCCTTTGTCTGTCGGTATAGAACTTGCCCGAGATTCGATCGTCGGTATACCTATACCTTGTTCAATCTCGTTACCGGTAAGTCTCTTTACTCGTTCCGTAGTTCATCATCGTGTGACTAACTCCTTAGTCACATTGAGCTCATGATGATGTTCTACCGAGTGGGCCCAGAGATACCTCTCCGTCACATGGAGTGACAAATCCCGATCTCGATTCGTGCCAACCCAACAGACACTTTCGGAGGTACCCGTAGTGCACCTTTATAGACACCCAGTTACGTTGTGACGTTTGATACACCCAAAGCACTCCTACGGTATCCGGGAGTTGCACAATCTCACGGTCGAAGGAAAAGATACTTGACATTAGAAAAGCATTAGCATACGAACAATACGATCTAGTGCTACGCTTAGGATTGGGTCTTGTCCACCACATCATTCTCCCAATGATGTGATCCCGCTATCAATGACATCCAAATGTCCATGATCAGGAAACCATGATCATCTATTGACCAATGAGCTAGCCAACTAGAGGCTTGCTAGGGACACATTGTGATCTATTCATTCACACATGTATTACTGTTTCCTGTTAATACAATTATAGCATGAACGATAGACGATTATCATGAACAAGGAAATATGATAATAACCATTTTATTATTGCCTCTAGGGCATATTTCCAACAGTCTCCCACTTGCACTAGAGTCAATAATCTAGTTACATTGTGATGTATCGGACACCCATAGCATTATGGTGTTGATCATGTTTTGCTCGTGGAAGAGGTTTAGTCAACGGGTCTGCAATATTCAGATCCGTGTGTACTTTACAAATATCTATCACTCCAGTTTGGACATGGTCCTGGATGGAGTTGTAGCGGCGCTTGATGTGCTTCGTCTTCCGGTGAAACCTGGGCTCCTTGGCTATGGCAATGGCTCCAGTGTTGTCACAGAAGAGTGTCATAGGACCCGACGCGCTTGGAACCACTCCAAGGTCGGTGATGAGCTCCTTCATCCAAATTCCTTCATGAGCCGCTTCTGAAGCAGCTATGTACTCCGCTGCACATGTAGATGCTGCCACGACTTCTTGCTTGCTGCTGCACCAGCTCACTGCCCCACCATTCAACACATATACGTATCCGGTTTGTGACTTAGAGTCATCCGGATCTGTGTCGAAGCTAGCGTCGACGTAACCCTTTACGACGAGCTCTTCGTCACCTCCATAAACGAGAAACATTTCCTTAGTCCTTTTCAGGTACTTCAGGATATTCTTGACCGTTGTCCAGTGTTCTGCACCGGGATTACTTTGGTACCTCCCTACCAAGCTTATCGCGAGGTTTATATCAGGTCTGGTACACAGCATGGCATACATTAGAGAGCCCACGGCTGAAGCGTAGGGGACAGAACTCATCTTCTCTCTATCTGTTGCCGTGGTCGGCGACTGAGTCTTACTCAATCTCATACCTTGCAAAACTGGCAAGAACCCTTTCTTTGAGTTTTCCATATTGAACTTCTTCAGTATCTTGTCAAGGTATGTGCTTTGCGAAAGACCTATGAGGCGTCTCGATCTATCTCTATAAATCTTGATGCCTAATATGTATGCAGCTTCTCCAAGGTCCTTCATTGAAAAACTCTTGTTCAAATAGGCCTTTATGCTCTCCAACATCTCTATATCATTCCCCATCAACAATATGTCATCCACATATAGTACGAGGAAAGCTACAGAGCTCCCACTCACTTTCTTGTACAGACAGGCTTCTCCGTAAACCAGTATGAACCCAAACGCCTTAATCACCTCATTAAAGCGAATGCTCCAACTCCGAGATGCTTGCACCAGCCCATAGATGGAGCGCTGGAGCTTGCATACTTTGTTAGCACCCTTAGGATCGACAAAACCTTCTGGTTGCATCATATACAACTCTTCCTTAAGATTCCCGTTAAGGAACGCTGTTTTGACGTCCATTTGCCAAATTTCATAATCATAAAAGGCGGCAATTGCTAACATGATTCGGACTGATTTCAGCTTCGCTACGGGAGAGAAAGTCTCTTCGTAGTCAACTCCTTGAATTTGTCGAAAACCCTTTGCGACAAGTCGAGCTTTGTAAACGGTTACATTACCGTTTGCATCAGTCTTCTTCTTGAAGATCCATTTATTTTCTATGGCTCGCCGTTCATCGGTCAAGTCCACCAAAGTCCATACTTTGTTCTCATACATGGATCCTATCTCGGATTTCATGGCCTCAAGCCATTTGTTGGAATCCGGGCCCGCCATTGCTTCTTCATAGTTCGAAGGTTCATCGTTGTCTAACAACATGATTTCCATCACAGGGTTGCCGTACCACTCTGGTGTGGAGCGTACCCTTGTGGACCTTCGTGGTTCAGTAGTAACTTGATCCGAAGCTTCATGATCATCATCATTAACTTCCTCTTCAGTCGGTGTAGGCACCACAGGAACAACTTCTTGCGCTGCGCTACTTTCCTGTTCGAGAGGGGGTGCAATTACCTCATCAAGTTCTACCTTCCTCCCACTTACTTCTTTCGAGAGAAACTCTTTCTCTAGAAAGGATCCGTTCTTGGCAACAAAAGTTTTACCTTCGGATCTAAGATAGAAGGTATACCCAATAGTTTCCTTAGGGTATCCTATGAATACGCATTTCTCCGCTTTGGGTTCGAGCTTTTCTGGTTGAAGTTTCTTCACATAAGCATCGCAGCCCCAAACTTTAAGAAACGACAACTTAGGTTTCTTGCCAAACCACAGTTCATACGGTGTCGTCTCAACGGATTTAGACGGTGCCCTATTTAAAGTGAATGCTGCAGTTTCTAATGCGTAACCCCAAAATGATAGCGGTAAGTCGGTGAGAGACATCATAGATCGTACCATATCTAATAAGGTGCGATTACGACGTTCAGACACTCCGTTGCGTTGCGGTGTGCCAGGCGGCGTTAGTTGTGAAACGATTCCACACTTTCTTAGGTGTGTGCCAAACTCGTGACTCAAATATTCTCCTCCACGATCAGATCGTAGACATTTAATTTTTTTGTCACGTTGATTCTCAACCTCACTCTGAAATTCCTTGAACTTTTCAAACGTCTCAGATTTGTGCTTCATCAAGTAAATATACCCATACCTACTCAAATCATCGGTGAGAGTGAGAACATAACGATAACCACCGCGAGCTTCAACGTTCATTGGCCACACACATCAGTATGTATTATTTCCAATAAGTCGGTGGCTCTCTCCGTTATTCCTGAGAATGGAGTCTTAGTCATCGTGCCCATGAGGCACGGTTCGCATGTGTCAAATGATTCAAAGTCAAGAGACTCTAGCAGTCCATCAGTATGGAGCTTCTTCATGCGCTTAACGCCGATATGACCAAGGCGGCAGTGCCACAAGTATGTGGGACTATCATTATCAACTTTGCATCTTTTGGTACTCACACTATGAATATGTGTAACATCACGATCGAGATTCATCAAGAATAAACCATTCACCAGCGGAGCATGACCATAAAACATATCACTCATATAAATAGAACAACCATTATTCTCTGACTTAAATGAGTAGCCGTCTCGCATTAAGCAAGACCCTGATACAATGTTCATGCTTAAAGATGGTACTAAATAACAATTATTGAGGTTCAAAACTAATCCCGACGGTAGATGTAGAGGTAGCGTGCCGACGGCGATAACATCGACTTTTGAACCATTCCCGACGCGCATCGTCACCTCGTCCTTGGCCAGTCTCCGCTTATTCCGCAGTTCCTGCTTTGAGTTGCAAATGTGAGCAACAGCACCGGTATCAAATACCCAGGAGCTACTACGAGCGCTGGTAAGGTACACATCAATAACATGTATATCACATATACCTTTAACGTTGCCGGCCTTCTTGTCCGCTAAGTATTTGGGGCAGTTCCGCTTCCAGTGACCTTTTCCCTTGCAGTAGAAGCACTCAGTCTCAGGCTTGGGTCCGTTCTTTTTCTTCTTCCCGGCATCTGGTTTACCGGGCGCGGCAACAGCTTTGCCGTCTTTCTTGAAGTTCTTCTTACCCCTGCCTTTCTTGAAACTAGTGGTCTTGTTGACCATCAACACTTGATGCTCCTTCTTGATTTCTACTTCTGCAGACTTGAGCATCGAGTACAACTCGGGAATGGTTTTCTCCATCCCTTGCATGTTGTAGTTAAGCACAAAGCCTTTGTAGCTTGGTGGGAGAGACTGGAGGATTCTGTCAATGATAGCATCATCCGGAAGTTCGACTCCAAGTGAAGTCAGACGACCGTGTAACCCAGACATTTTGAGTATGTGCTCACTGACAGAACTGTTCTCCTCCATCTTACAGCCGAAGAACTTGTCGGAGACTTCATATCTCTCGACACGGGCATGAGCTTGAAAAACTAGCTTCAGCTCTTGGAACATCTCATATGCCCCGTGTTGCTCAAAACGTCTTTGGAGCCCCGTTTCTAAACTGTATAACATGCCACACCTGACCAGAGAGTAGTCATCACTCCGCGCTTGCCAGACGTTTAGAATGTCCTGCGCTGCTGCGGGAGCGGGAGGGTCACCTAGCGGCGCATTAAGGACATACGCCTTTTTACTTGCTTCAAGGATGAGCTTCAGGTTGCGAACCCAGTCCGCATAGTTGCTACCATCATCTTTCAGCTTGTTTTTCTCTAGGAATGCGTTGAAGTTGAGGTTGACGTTGGACATCTACAATATTTATAAAGACAACTTTTAGACTAAGTTCATGACAATTAAGTTCATTTAATCAAATTAAGTATGAACTCCCACTTAAATCGACATCCCTCTAGTCATCTAAGTGATACATGACCCATGTTGACTAACCCGTGTCCGATCATCACGTGAGACGGACCAGTCACCATGGTGAGCAACTTCATGCTGATCGTATTCAACCATACGACTCATGTTCGACCTTTCGGTCTCTTGTATTCGAGGTCATGTCTGTACATGCTAAGCTCGTCGAGTCAACCTAAGTGTTTTGCGTGTGTAAATCTGGCTTACACCCGTTGTATGCGAACGTTAGAATCTATCACACCCGATCATCACGTGGTGCTTCGAGACAACGAACCTTCGCAACGGTGCACACTTAGGGGAATACGTTCTCGAAATTTTAGGAGGGATCATCTTATTATGCTACCGTTGTTTTAAGTAATAAGATGTAAAACATGATAAACATCACAATGCAATCATATAGTGACATGATATGGCCATTATCATCTTTGCTCATTCGATCTCCATCTTCAGGCATCGCATGATCATCATCGTCACCGGCGTGACACCATGATCTCCATCATCGTGTCTCCGTGAAGTCGTCACGCCAACTACTACTATCACTACTACTATGGCTAACCGTTAGCAATGAAGTAAAAGTAGCAAGCACATGGCGTTGCATCTCATACAATAAATTAAGACAACTCCTATGGCTCCTGCCGGTTGTCATACTCATCGACATGCAAGTCGTGAAACCTATTACAATAACATGATCATCTCATACATCATACATGCAACATCACAACTTTGGCCATATCACATCACATGTCAAACCCTGCAAAAACAAGTTAGACGTCCTCTAATTGTTGTTGCAAGTTTTACGTGGCTGATTTGGGTTTCTAGCAAGAACGCCTTCTTACCTACGTGACAGCCACAACGATGATATGCCAAAGCTATTTACCCTTCATAAGGACCCTTTTCATCAAATCCAATCCGACTAGAGTAGGAGAGACAGACACCCGCTAGCCACCTTTATGCACGATGTGCATGTCTGTCGGTGGAACCAGTCTCACGTAAGCGTACGTGTAAGGTCGGTCCGGGCCGCTTCATCCCACAATACCGCCGGAAAAGAATAGGACTAGTAACGGCAAGCAAATTGACAAACCATCGCCCACAACTTTTGTGTTCTACTCGTGCATCGAATCTACGCATAGAAAACCTGGCTCGGATGCCACTGTTGGGTAACGTAGCATAAATTCAAAAAATTTCTACGCATGTTCAGATCTTCCTATGGAGAGACCAGCAACGAGAGAGGGGTAAGAGCATCTTCATACCTTTGAAGATCGCTAAGCGGAAGCGTTTGCTAGAACGCGGTTGATGGAGTCGTACTCGCGGTGATTCCGATCTAGTGCCGAACAACGGCACCTCCGCGTTCAACACACGTGCAGCCCGGTGACGTCTCCCACACCTTGATCCAGCAAGGAGAAGGGAGAGGTTGGGGAAGAAGACCAGCAACACGACGGCGTGGTGTTGGTGGAGAGACGAGGTCTCCCGGCAGGGCTTCGCCAAGCGCCGGCAGAGAGGAGGAGGGAGAAGTGCAGGGCTGCGCCGAGGGAGAGGGAAAACTGTGTCCTCCAAAGGCCAAAAGTGCCCACTATATATAGGGGAAGGGGAGAGGGGGTGCCACCCCTAGGGTTCCCACCCTAGGGGGTGCGGCAGCCCTCCCAGATGGGGTTTGTGGCGGCCAGATGGGGAGGAGGGGTGGCGCACCCCTCTGGTGGGCCTAAGGCCCACCTAAGTTAGGGTTCCCCCCCCCCTCTTTTTTCTTTCCCCTGCGCCATGGGCTGAGTGGGGAGGCGTACCAGCCCAACTAGGGGCTGGTTCCCACCCCCACTTAGCCCATCTTACCTCTTGGGGTCGCAGCCCCCCTTCGGTGGTCCCCCGGGACCACCTCCGGTGGTCCCGGTGGTCCCGGTACGTTACCGGTGATGCCCGAAACACTTCCGGTGTCCGAAACCATCCGTCCTATATATCAATCTTTACCTCCGGACCATTCCGGAGCTCCTCGTGACGTCCTGGATCTCATCCGGGACTCCGAACAACTTTCGGTAATCTCGTATAACAATTCCCTATAACCCTAGCGTCATCGAACCTTAAGTGTGTAGACCCTACGGGTTCGGGAGACAGGCAGACATGACCGAGATACCTCTCTGGCCAATAACCATCAGCGGGGTCTGGATACCCATGGTGGCTCCCACTAGCTCCACGATGATCTCATCGGATGAACCACGATGTCAAGGATTCAATCAATCCCGTATACGATTCCCTTTGTCTATCGGTATAGAACTTGCCCGAGATTCGATCGTCGGTATACCTATACCTTGTTCAATCTCGTTACCGGTAAGTCTCTTTACTCGTTCAGTAGTTCGTCATCGTGTGACTAACTCCTTAGTCACATTGAGCTCATGATGATGTTCTACCGAGTGGGCCCAGAGATACCTCTCCGTCACACGGAGTGACAAATCCCGATCTCGATTCGTGCCAACCCAACAGACACTTTCGGAGGTACCCGTAGTGCACCTTTATAGCCACCCAGTTACGTTGTGATGTTTGATACACCCAAAGCACTCCTACGGTATCCGGGAGTTGCACAATCTCACGGTCGAAGGAAAAGGTACTTGACATTAGAAAAGCATTAGCATACAAACAATACGATCTAGTGCTAGGCTTAGAATTGGGTCTTGTCCACCACATCATTCTCCCAATGATGTGATCCCGCTATCAATGACACCCAAATGTCCATGATCAGGAAACCATGATCATCTATTGACCAACAAGCTAGCCAACTAGAGGCTTGCTAGGGACACATTGTGATCTATTCATTCACACATGTATTACTGTTTCCTGTTAATACAATTATAGCATGAACGATAGACGATTATCATGAACAAGGAAATATGATAATAACCAATTTATTATTGCCTCTAGGGCATATTTCCAACAGATATGTTGATATCTATAACCTGTTCTTCAAAAGTAATTCTTTAACTTGATGCATATTCATGATCATTCCACCCAGATGAATTATACTAGAAATGCATGATATTGTTATCCTTCACTTTCATTGTTCATATCATGGGCTGTTTGCGAGTACATTCAAAGTACTCATTGGCTTGCCACTGGTTATATTATTGACCAGACAAGGAAGGACCGGAGTTTGGCGACGAGTACGTCTTCGGAGACGGACCTGCGATCTAGGACGCTTCCAAGTCAGAATGCCTGTCGGTATAGACTAGATGGCATGGGCACCGCTTAGCCCTTATGAGTTTCCGCTACCCGTTGTATCCGTTTTATTTGGCTTTATCCCCTGCTTGTTAACCTGACCCTTCGGGCATTGTTGTAATATTCGGTATTTGGATGTAAAACTCTATTGTTCAGTATCTGTGTTCAGTGAGCATTGATCCTTGGGATCACTGGGCACGGCGATCTCGACTCCCAACCGGGGTCCCCACAGAACTGGTATCAGAGCCTTCCTGACTATAGGAAGCCTTAGGTAGCATGGACGTTAGTTGGAAACGATTAGTACACTAGCCTTACACAACTTTGCACCTAAAACCTTTTGATTTTCTCTCTCTCCTATATCTTGTAGATGGCCGATGTACCTAAGACGCTTCTGGAGACCGGCTTTCCCCTACTTCTGGTGGATAGGCTCGAGAAGTGCCACGTATGCCGCACGCCCATCTTCCTCTACCGCGAGCACTGGGTCAACACAACACCAAGGAATATCACGTGGACGTGATAGTGAAGGCTAATGACTCCCCGACTAGTTGGTTCTTTGAAGGACCACAAATGGGAGAACTGATGCTGGCAGTGGAGACATCCGCACGAGAGTCGCTCGTGCGTCTCCACGATATCCTCCCAGAGATAGCTGACGAACCCGCTACTCGCGACCTACCCTTTCTTAAGGAAGGAGTGGACGGGAGCTGGACGCTCACCCCATCGTTTGATCCCGCGATGCCATTAAGGTTTCAGACCTACTTCAGTCTCTCATCCGACACCCGGACGCACCTTCTGGTTAAGGAATCAACGAAGCTTCGCCAACAACTACACCAAGTTAAGAGCCTACTTCACACCGAGAAGATGAAGAATCGCAAGATGAAGAAAGAAGGCGCACCTGAAGGAAGGGCCGGTATTGCTACCAGGGGTGGTGTGCTACCGATCCGGGCCATTCCTCTTCAGAGTCGCCGCCTGACAGGAGAAGAATATACTAAACTCTTCGCCGCCTCACCTAAGAGACGACGTGATGTGCGGATTCTTTCTTCCACTCCAATGAAGGAAGAAGACACCAACGAAGACGAAGATCCTGCCGAACCCACTTTTGAGACCGAGCAGTCCGCCGTATAGGATTTCAGCGTAGGCAACTAGGAGTACCCCTGAGCATAGGGTATCCATGTATCCGATCTTTTAAGTTATGAGTGTGTATGATGTAGGCCGCATTCCGCCATGGGCAACCTGTACATGACAACATCAGTTGTTTCAATGAATGCAAATTCCGTTTTCAAGACTTTGATTTTTTTTTAAAACTCGCACTAGCACATTTGGACCCCCTCTTACTAGTGCAAACCCTTGTGGCCTCAAGCAAGGCTTATTTTTGACCTGTCTGTTTCCATGACAGGATGGTGAATGCAACCCGCAACAGCACCTTCGGCAACCCCGGCACCGCCTCCTCAGGTCAGCCGCATGGAACCGAAGGAGCAGCTCACGCTGGAGATCACCATGGGCAGCATGGCAATGTTCCTCCGCCACCTCTTCCCGAGAACTTGACTATGGCTCAGTTCCTTCATGCTCTTCGCGAGGAGCGTCAAGCCAACAATGCCGCTATTCAGCAGCTGGCTCAAGTCGTAGTGAACAACCCGCCGCATAACGGGAATGGAAATGGCTGCTCTACTCTCTGAGAGTTTATGTAGACTACGCCTCCCATATTCACGGAGACGACTGAACCGTTGGATGCCGATGACTGGATTCGCACTATTGAAGACCTCCTTGCGCTGGTCAAGTGCACCGATGAACGTGAGAAGGTCCTTTATGCTTCCCACTGTCTTGGAGGCACCGCCAGAGCTTGGTGGGATGGCTTCCAGATCATTGGGCAATGTTCAAGGAAGGATTCCAAGCGGCACATATTCCGCCAGGAATGATGACCATCAAGAAGCGGGAATTCCGAGCCTTGAGGCTGGGCAGTGGAACTGTTAAGGAATATCTGCAGAAGTTTAACCTCTTGTCAAGCTATGCCCCTGAGGATGTTAACACTGAGGCCGCTAAGGTGGAACGCTTCATGGAAGGATTACAGCAGTCCCTGCAATACTAGTTGGTAGTTTGTGACTGCAAGACCTTCAGCGACCTGGTTAACAAGGCACTTATGCTGGAAGACAAGCGTCGTGCAATGGATGACACCCGCAAGTGCAACATGATAGACACTGGAGGACCCACTAATGCAAGACCAAGACCATGGCAGTCAGCACCTGCGAGGCCCAACTACCAGCAGCAGCAGTACAAGACTCCGGTATTCCGTTAGAATTATCAGCCTCAAGTCAGCACCAAGCCAGTTTCCAACCTGCCGAACAACCGTGGAGTCAATACCAACCCTCCAGGTCAGGTCACCTATTTTGGGTGTGGTCAAACCGGGAACTATTCCAGGCAGTGTCCCAACAAGAAGCCTAATGCACCACGTCCCAATGCACCCAACCCAGGTCAAGGAGCACCAGGAAGAAACCAAGTTCCCCGCAATCAGCAGCTCAATAGCAGGGGGCGGATCAATCACATCACCGCCGAAGAGGCGCAGGAAGACCCGGACTGCATTCTGGGTACATTCCTCGTCAACTCCACCCCAGCTACAATGTTGTTTGATTGTGGTGCTTCGCACTCTTTTGTTACTCAAAGGTTTGCGGAGAAGTGTGGTTTAAAACCCACTCTGCTTCGTGGGCAGATGGAAATTCAAACCCCGGGAGTAGTGTTGAGGTCCAGTCTAGGGTGTAGAAAGGTCGAGATAGATATCAATGGGACGAGCTTCTTGGCAGACCTCATTGTGCTTAAGTCCCAAGGCTTAGAAGTAATTCTCGGCATGGATTGGCTGGCCAAACACCAAAGTCTCTTGGACTGTGCCAACAGGGCCATTACCATGACAAGCGACCAAGGGGTCAAGGTCAAGTATGTCTCTGAGCCGGTAACAGCTCAAGTACCTCGAATCAACAGCCTATCCAAGGTAGAGCTCGACCAAGTGCTAGTAGTTTGTGAGTACCCGGACGTCTTTCTTGACGAGCTACCAAGAATGCCTCCTGACCAGACATCGAGTTCATCATCGAGCTCATGCCCAGGTCAAGGCCTATTTATAAGAAGCCTTACAGGATGGGATCCGAGGAGCTAGTAGAGCTGAAGAAGCAGCTGGAGGAGAAACTCAGGAAAGGATTCATCCGTCCGAGTGCGTCACCTTGGGGATCACCTATTCTGTTTCTATCAAAGAAGGATTGTACCATTCGACTCTGCATCGATTACCGTTCTCTCAACGAAGTCACAATCAAGAACAAGTACCCGCTCCCCAAGATAGAAGACCTGTTTTACCAGTTAAATGGTGCTAAGGTATTTTCCAAGATCGATCTTCGATCCGGGTATTACCAGTTGAAGATTCGACCCGAGGACATACCCAAGACTGCATTCGCGACCCGATACGGTCTCTATGAGTGCACTGTCATGCCCTTTGGATTGACAAATGCCCCATCTTACTTCATGTACCTCATAAACAAGGTCTTCATGGAGTATTTAGATAAGTTTGTCATCGTATTCATCAATGACATTCTAATCTTTTGAAAATCCGAAGAAGAACATGAGCAACACTTGAGGATAGTTCTGGGAAAGCTTTGAGAGCACCAACTGTATGCCAAGTTCAGCAAGTGTCAATTCTGGCTGAACGAAGTTGAATTTTTGGGTCATATCATGACGGCAAGCGGATTGGCAGTAGATCCATCCAAGATTTCCACAGTGGCCAACTGGGAATCGCTGAGGGACGTGAAGGATGTCAGGAGTTTCCTCGGACTCGGGGGATACTACCGCAAGTTCGTAGAGGGATTCTCCAGCATCGCTCGACCTATGACTCATCTTTTGAAGAAAGGTCGGAAGTTCGAGTGGACACCGGTATGTGAAGCAAGCTTCCAAGAGTTGATGAAAAGACTAACTACCGCCCCGGTACTAGCTACCCCATACATCAACAAGGAGTTTGTGATTTACTGTGATGCCTCCGGAACCGGACTCGGTGGAGTCCTAATGCAAGATGGCAGAGTCGTGGCGTACTTGTCACGGCAACTGCGTCCGCATGAGGAGAACTACGCCACCCATGATCTCGAGTTAGCAGCCGTAGTGCATGCCTTGAAGACATGGCGACATTACCTTCTGGGGAAGCGATGTGAAATATACACGGACCACAAGAGTCTGAAATGTATCTTCACCCAAAGGGAGCTGAATATGAGGCAACGAAGATGGCTTGAGTTAATCAAGGATTATGACCTCAGCATTCAGTACCACCCCGGTAAGGCAAACGAGGTAGCCGATGCTTTAAGCCGGAAGGCCGGCACCTTGAACGTCATGCTCAAGGAACGGTTGCCCGCCTTCTATGAAGAGATGGAAAGCTTCGGATTGGAGTTGGTCGGACTAGGATACCTGGCGAACCTCGAAGTCAAACCAACTCTGGCTGATGATATCAAGGAAGCCCAGAAGGGACACAAGAGTATTGAAGGCCTCAAGTGGAAGATTCGGGAAGGCAAGGCCCCAGGGTTCTCGGTCGATGATAAAGGAGTGGTGTGGTACGGGAAACGCTTATGCGTGCCCAACAAGGCCGAACTCAAGGACTTGATCCTGCAAGAGTCTCATGACACACCATACTCCATCCATCCCGGTGGTACCAAGATGTATCAAGATCTCCGAGAACGATTATGGTGGCATGGCATGAGAAGAGAAATAGGCTCCTACGTCGCTAAGTCTGATGTATACCAGTGGGTCAAGGCTGAGCATCAACGACCTGCTGGGCTGCTACAACCTCTTCAAGTGCCAGAATGGAAATGGGACAAGGTCGGCACGGACTTCATCACCGGACTACCCCGGTCAAGCAGGGGTCATGACTCCATATGGGTCATCGTCGACCACTTAACTAAGGTGTCTCATTTCATTCCGATCAACACCACCTATGGGGGCGACAAGTTGGCTAGCCTCTACATTGAGCGCATCGTTAGCCTTCATGGAGTTCCTAAGGAGATTGTGTCCGATCGCGGCATGCAATTCACCTCAAGATTCTGGAAGAAGTTTCAAGAAGCTCTCGGAACCAAACTCTCTTTCAGCACTGCTTTCCATCCGCAAACGGGCGGACAGACTGAGAGGGTGAACCAGATACTCGAGGACATGCTCCGCACATGTGTCCTGGACCATGGTGCCAAGTGGGAAGACTGTCTGCCGTTTGCTGAGTTCTCATACAACAACAGCTACCAGTCCAGTCTTCAAATGGCCCCATTCGAAGTGCTATATGGGCGGAAGTGCCGCACCCCACTCAACTGGTCCGAAACCGGAGAAGGACTAGTGTTTGGGCCAAAAGCGTTACAGGAAGCAGAAAGAAAGGTGCAGCTCGTCCAAGAAAACCTGAAGGCAGCTAAGTCACGACAGAAGAGCTATGTGGACTCCCACCGCAAGAATGTGGAGTTCATTCCCGGAGATCAGGTGTACCTGCGCGTTACGCCTCTCAGGGGAACTAAGCCTTTCCAAGTCAAAGGGAAGCTAGCCCCAAGGTTTATTGGACCCTTCAAGATCACGGCAAGGCGCGGGGAAGTGGCTTATCAGTTGGAGCTACCCCCAGAACTTTCGGGTGTGCACAACGTGTTCCACGTGTCACAACTCCGGAAGTGCTTACAAGTGTTGAACCGTTCCGATCATTGCAAGGACATTAACCACCAAGCTGTTGACCTTCAACCAGACCTTACCTATCGCGAGAAGCCGATTCGCATTCTGGATGAAGCAGAGCGTTGCACCAGAAGCCGCACCATCAGATATTTCAAGGTTCAGTGGAGCAACCATACCGAAGCAGAAGCAACATGGGAACGTGAAGACTATCTCCGATCAGAATTTCAAGAGCTATTTAACGCCTAGCTTAGGAATCTCGGGGACAAGATTCTTGAAAGAGGGATAGGTCTGTCACACCCTGTTTTTCACCACCAATGCTTGAGTTGCAAAAATCAGGGCTTGTTAAAACTTTTCTAATGATGTTGTGAATGCTATGAATGCCTTGTATGAACGTATGCTTGTTTGCTTGTTGAACCAAACCCATGGCTAAATTATTTATTTATTTAAAATGAATTTCCAAAACTCTTTTCTTTGACATCAGATCACCTCTACCTTGCTTGGGTTACACTACTAGTTCATGATGCCTAGTTGCACTCCCCACCAAAGTTGGTGATCTGAACTCAAATACTATTATGATTTGCCAAAAAAATTATTTAATGATTTAAAAAATTAATTTTCTATTTTAAATGCATGTCTGTTTCTAAGGCAGGAATGATATTCCCACAAGGAAAAATGCTTCTCTGCCTTAGAAAATTCTGAGTAAAATCATGGAAACTCAGAAGGACATATATTTTCCATACATAAGATTTTCAACCCTATTTTGTACTCCCTCCGTCCCAAAATAACTGTCTCAACTTTGTACTAGAGCTAGTACAAAGTTGTACTAACCTTAAGACACTTATTTTGGGACGGAGGGAGTATTATAATTATTTGAGTAAAACCCTGAAAACCATTTATTTCTGTTTTAACCTTTTGAGATATTTCCAAAGGAAATATTCTTAATAAGATCCCATTAAATTACAGAAGCCTCCCCAAGCCATATTTGGTGCCCACATAAACTCTCACATTGATCCAAGGTGGGGAAGGTCACCAAATGAGCCCAAAACACTCTCTGTCCAGAATAGAGTTGCAACAACTCTACATAGCAAAGTTTGTCCAATAGGGCTGAAACTTTGCACGGGTGTTTGGCACCTCAAATGAGGACTCCACACCAAAAATGAGATTTGCTAGACTCTGTTTAGTCACACTCCCTTTGGAGAAGACAGATCTGGCCACTACCATGCATTTTCATGTTCACAAAGCTAAACTTGTGCAACGGAGCTCAAAATTGGTGGAAACTCCTACTTTAACCCCAACACCAAACCTGTTAAGTGGCAGTTCCAGTGGTGGAGTGGAAGCACCCCAAACCACTGTCGAACACCTCGTGACAGCAAGGTAAAAACCCACCTAGCCACTGTTTTACCCAATGTCAGAGCCTCAAACTTGGTGTATTAGTGCCTCAGACCAACCTAAACACCCAGTCAACTGGACCCTCCCCAGTTCAAAGCACAAGTGACAAAAACTCCAATTTGTGCCACAGATCAGGACTGGCAGCACAAGTAAACCATGTCCCCCTTGACCAGCCAGTGCTCACACTAGCACACAACGGCTAGTTACACTCCCAGCAACACCCAGGACATGAGGGACATGCCTGAAGTGCCCCAGAGCACGCCTGCATGCCGTGGCATGCCAAAACTGCGCTCTGGACATGCTACAGGGAGCAACCGAGAAGGGGACGACGCTCCCGGCCGGTTCCAACCTCCCCCGAAGTGTCCAAGAGCTCCCCCGACAACCCCTCAGTGTAAAGCAGCCGCTAGGGACCCTCCTCCCCCGCGCTAGAGCTCGGTAGACGTGTGCCCGCGAGCACCCGACTCGGCTGAGCATGAACGAACGCTGCAGCTCACACCACGCCTTCTCCCTCTGCGGCCGATGCTTCAGAGCGTCCTAAACCACGTCCAGAGACCGTGGTTTCGCAGCCAGCTCCTCACTGTGCATGCACGCGCGCCACGGTGAGTCACCTGTGCACCGAGTTCGGCTCATTGTCGGGAGCCTATAAACAGGCCCCCCGGCACCTCTGCACCCCTCCAACAGCCTCTGCACAACCACTAGCTCCCCCCTAGCCACCCAATCGAGCTCGCAGAGCCCCGGTGCTCGAGATCGACCGAGGCCCCTCTGCCTCGGAGCTCCGGTCGATCTCCGGCTACACGCCGGCTCCTGCGACACTCGACCCACTATAGCACTCCCCTCGACACCAGGAAACTTTGCCCCAATAGCCCCGAGCTTTTCTGTGCCCCTAGCTATCAGTTCGACCACATCCCGAAACTCCTGCGCCACGGCCACCTCGTCGCCGGTGACTCCAAGCCTCTCCGACGCTATCCCGACCACCTGCAGGTAGGCGGAGGCATGCTGAACCCATTCCTGCCCTTAGCTAGGCTCATGGACGACGGTAGCCTCGCCGGCGTTCATCTCCTCCTCCCTGGCTGGAGGTAGGGGAAGAACCCGAGAGGTGGGCTCCACCTGTCGGCGTCCTGGAGCTGCCCCGCGTGCAGCCACTGCCGCTGACTCCATGGGCCCGCACGTCACGTTCAAACCTGGCGCGTGCGCGCCTGGGAGCATACTGGCTGGCTCGGCCGACCTGCTTCCCAGTCCAGGATTTGGCCTTTTCTTTTATTTTTTAAACCTGAGACTAAATGATTTTTGTAAAAATAACTAGCGAGTGGAAAAATATGATTCTTCCACTTATATTTTTCTAAAAATGAGTAGTATTTGATTCTGCCATTGTTGGCATTTTTCAAAAACAGAATTCGTCTTATAATAAAATAAAGGCATTAAAAGCAATAGTTTGCTCCTGTTTTGTAATTATTAAAAATGCTTTGCTAGTAAAAACAAAGAGAAGGTAATTTTCAAAGTAACAACCTGATTTTTACCAAGTTTTGCAACATTTTTAAAAGTAGTTTGTGATCTGTTTTTGTGTGAGCTATTTCTTATTTATTCTATTCTCGACGATAGAATTACCGAGTGATGAAGGATTCGGAGCGGAAGACCTCGAAGACCCAGGATACCTAGCTGACCAAGGCAAGCAACCCTTTGACCATGACTTGAGCACATACATTGATGCATGCTAGCATAGCAAGTACTTTTCCGTTGCATGTCATCACAGTGCCGGTTCATCATTGGTGTGATGGTACTGAAGGCTTCTTCGAAGCACTTGCATGATAGTGATGTTATACATATGGCTTCTCGGAGCACAAGCATGATGAGCTTGACCCTACCATCTATGAGGATTATGCTACTGTCATGTTGACTAGTAGAGTTAGAGAACCATTGCATTGAGCTTGACCCTACCCCATGAGGGTCATGCTAATACCATGTTAACAAGTAAAGATAGAGCATATTATCATGAGCATGGTGATGAGTTAAATCAAGAGTTTATGAAAACCCCGTCGGGTGGCACTAATGCCCGAGGGTGATGATGAGTTGGTGATAACTTTTGGTGAAGTGATGCACCGGTGTTTTTGCGTGAGTATGGTTTCGGAAATGGGATTAGATTTCTGATGTGTCGACCGTCCCAACCTTACCAGTACGACCACGATACCCCTTTATGGGACGGGGCTTTGTTGATTACTCTGGTCGGTACTAGCAAAGAGCCACATTACTAGTGGCGGGAGTGATTGTTCTCACTCTCGTGATGGGGTCGTGCCAGGTTGGACGACTATGCCATTATTATGAGTTCCAGGCACACCGTTGGTCCCCGCATGGTTGATACTATCCAGAGTCGGTGCTCGTAAGACGTACAACATGTGGGCTGGGTACCAATCGAGTGGACCTCTTTGTCTAGTATCGTCAGGGGAAAGATGATGATCGGGTACTTACCTCAAGTATATGTGATATACCGCGAGTCATGGATGACATGGAAGTTTCCCGTTTCTCGTGGGTCCAGCGTACTACCTCTGCAGAGTGTAAACTATTCAAATAGCCGTGTCCACAGTCAAGGACAGTTGGGTAATCCTCCTTAAACTACGTCCTGATATTTTCGCATAAACCAAGTGTGAGTGAGTGTGTGTGGTGTTAAAAAGGTGTTGTTATAAAGAGAATAATATGACGAAGTTCGGTGACTTGGCATATAGGGTAAACCCGGATGGTTTAGCCCTCAGCTGATACATTGAGGTTATGACAAGTCCGATGACTTGGCATATAGGGTGAACCCGGATGGTTCAACCCTTAGCAGATATGTTGATATATGTAACCTGTTCTTCAAAAGTAATTCTTTAACTTGATGCATATTCATGATCATTCCACCCACATGAATTATACTAGAAATGCATGATATTCTTATCCTTCACTTTCATTGTTCATATCATGGGCTGTTTGCGAGTACATTCAAAGTACTCATTTGCTTGCCACTGGTTATACTATTGAACAGACAAGGAAGGACTGGAGTTTGGCGACGAGTACGTCTTCGGAGACGGACCTGCGATCTAGGACGCTTCCAAGTCAGAATGTCTGTCGGTATAGACTAGATGGCATGGGCACCGCTTAGCCCTTATGAGTTTCCGCTACCCGTTGTACCCGTTTTATTTGGCTTTATGCCTTGTTTGTGAACCTGACCCTTCGGTCATTGTTGTAATATTCGGTATTTGGATGTAAGAATCTATTGTTCAGTATCTGTGTTCAGTGAGCATTGATCCTTGGGATCACTGGGCACGGCGATCTTGACTCCTAGTCGGGGTCCCCACAATAGGTGTGTTGGGATCATCATACCATACATTGATGTAGTCCAAAAGGAATTTTGGGTCCATGGCCACAGGAATGGCGCTGCCTGAACCTTGTGCAACCCTCTCCTGCTTGTTTCTCATGATTGCCTGCAGAGTCTCATCATCATATTCATCACTGCCTTCTGATGCAGAAGGGACTTTGATGATTTTGCCTCAGCTTGGTCTGGTTCCTCTTCGAGCAGTCACCTTAGTCTTCATTGGAGTTGGTGAAGACTTTGTCTCTGAGCTCGTTGCAGAAGGAACAGAGGAGCTGGAAACAGTCGGCAGTTGCTTCACAATCTGCTTGTGTTCAGGCTTTGAAGCCTTTGGTGGTGCTGAGGGTTTTAGTGCGGATGCAGGTGCAGCCTTCTGAAGCATATTCTCCTGAGGCTTTGACGCCTTTTGTTTCGGTGGCACAGACTTCACTTGAGGAATGGTCGTGCTAGAAGTTTGAGCCGCAGAGGAGGTGGCTGCAGCAGCAGCAGCAGATTCTTCATTAAATTTCCTCACGGCATCTTCTGCCGCCTTCTGAAGCTTTGACGTAGTCATCAATTGTCTTGAGGCTTGAAGGATGTGCATCATGATAATCCTCGAGAAGATGCCGTTTTCCAGGAGGCTTAACAGCGAATTTTTTCACGTACTTTGGAGTAACGAATCTGTATTCTTTCCACTCCTTAGCCCACCGGCATTCTATCTTCTGATGCCTTATCTTCCTTTTGGGCATTGTTTCTTGCTCATCTGGTGTGCAGTGTTCCAGGTATATCTCATCAGGAATATCGATGGCAGTGTTCTATTCACGCATCTTGCCACCCTTTTGCTTCCTTTCATCTTCCATTTTCTTCCGCTGAGGCTGTTGCTGAGGAAATTGAACTCTTCAGGATTCTGATGAAACTTGCATATTTTCTTCAAGAAATGCTGCAAATGAGTTAAGTTGATGAGAACCTAGAGATTCATCACCTGACATTTTTGTACCTGTGAACAGAGTATGGTTGCGAGGAATTTGGAGAGGTCATATGCGTTATCAGATTTGATGAAATTGAAAATTTTAAAGTTGAGGAATTTGACCAGTGGGTTGAGGAATTTATCTAAGCACTCTGATCTTGGGTTCCAGAGTTGTACAGGTTAAAAAATTTGCACAATTGAGGAATCTCGTGAAGAATTTTAGATGCTTAGTGAAATTCATCAACAGTTGAGGAATAAGCAATGTTTGAGGAATAGAGACTGATAGACACTTGAGGAAAAACAGATTTCACGAATCTACGGTAAAATAGTAGATCGAAAGGGGCAGTAAAAATAGGGTTTTATTTACCCTATATAGCGCACACGAAGAATAGAGGAAGAAGCAGAAGTAGATGCTCTTCTGTGCGAGTCCACTGCACCCTAACTTGGCAACAAAGGACAGCTACGGCGGCGGCGGACTTAGACGTTCCGGTTCCGGCGTGATTTTGGCGACGGAGAGGTCGAGGCAGTGAAGCTTTTCTTCACCGGTGACGAAACTTCCAGCGGTGGCGCTAGGGCTTTCCGGTACCGGAGAGGAGGTCGAGAGAGAGAACGAAGAGATTTGACTGGAGGGGGTAAGGACATACTTATAGCCCAGGTGAAAATTGTCCGGCCGTTTCTTTCGGACCGAACTACCCCTGCCCTTTCGTCTCTGCAGGACACGTGTAGCAACCGTTTAAAGCGGTGGAGATCGTGCTTATCTGATTGTGGGCAGTGGGGTTCGGTTACTGTGTAACAATATAAAAACCATTTTTGAAGATTTGAGGATTTTGTTACAAAATCATGAGCTGACAAGGACGAAGTCAGGATTTTGAACAAAGTTTCAAGCAGAACGCATATGAAGAATTGAATAGACTAGGTGAGAGTAGCAGAGAGGGGAAGTAGGGTCCGATTACATTCACTTAGATGAAATATCAAGTTGAAGAAATTGCTATAAGTGAATGCTGTTGAGGACTTTAAAATCACAGTCCAAGTGAATGTTTTTGAAAATCATCAAATGTTTTTGAAGATTTTGATTAACTTGAGGATTTTGTGACAAGGCGTCATGATGATGAATTTAATTTTTGAAGAAAGACAAGTTTGAAGAACAACAACTATGAAGAAAATCATCTTTGAAGAAATTCAGCTTTGAAGAAATTCAACTTAAGGAATTTCAAGTTGGGTGGTGGCGTGACCCACCATATAATAATGTTGATTTCAGACACCGCGTACAATTGTCGTAAAGCCCTAAGAATCAATCTCTTCATTGATTTCGTCACACTTAGAGTGATATTCTTCATTGGTTGAAGAAAATTGATTCTTCGTGTGTTGCGCATCTAAGTCATCAATTTTGCATAAGTGTTAGGATGTGTGCATGTTTTTACAAAACATTTGAAGATTCTAAGATATTTAGCTCACACAGCAACTTGCAAAACCTTTTCTCATCCAAGGGCTTAGTGAAGATATCTGCTAGTTGATCGTCAGTCTTCACATGGTCGATGAGGATATTGCCCTTGAGGACATGGTCCCGAAGAAAATGTTGACGAATCTGGATGTGCTTGGTCTTCGAGTGATGTACTGGGTTGTATGCAATCTTGATCGCACTCTCATTGTTGCAGTAGAGTGGCACATTCTTCATGTTGATGCCGTAGTCCTTGAGGGTTTGCTTCATCCATAGCAATTGAGCACAGCATGAACCAGCAGCAATGTACTCAGCTTCGGCAGTGGAGAGTGAAACGCAGTTCTGCTTCTTTGAGGACAAGCGGACTAATGATCTTCCGAGGAAATGACATGTGCTAGAGGTTGACTTGCGATCCACACGGTCACCAGCATAGTCCGAATCATAATATCCCACAAGATGAAGATTTGAGCCCTTGGGGTACCATAATCCTAGTGTTGATGTGTGAGCTAAATATTGAAGAATATGCTTCACAACCTTATGGTGTGATTCCTTTGGTTTTGCTTGAAAATGTGCACACATGCAAACACTAAGCATTATATCTGGCCTAGATGCACACAAATACAGTAAAGAGCCAATATTGGAGCGATATACCTACTAATCGAAATCTTTACCATTTTCATCAGTGCAGAGGTGAACGTTGGTAGGCATTGGAGTCTTGGCACCTATGGATACATGCATGTCGAATTTCCTCAAAACATACTTGAGATATTTCTCTTGTGATATGAATATTCCATTGCGTTGTTGACGAATTTGAAGACCTAAGAAGAATTTCAGCTCCCCCATCATAGACATCTGATATTCTTCACTCATCATGTAAGCAAATTTATCACTGTAACGTTTGTCAGTACACCCAAATATGATGTCATCGACATATATCTGGCACACAAATAGTTCCTTATCATAGGATTTAGTGAAAAGAGTTGGATCGAGTGAACCGGGTTTGAAGCCTTTCTTCATGAGGAATTCCTTCAATGTATCGTACCACGCCCGAGGGGCTTGTTTCAGACCATAGAGTGCCTTTTTGAGTCTCAAGACTTTGTCTGGATTCTTTGGATCCTCAAAACCTGGGGGTTGAGCAACATATACTTCTTCCTCAAGCTTACCATTGAGGAATGCACTTTTCACATCCATTTGATATAAGATAATGTTATGATGATTAGCATAAGCAAGTAGTATTCGAATAGCTTCAAGTCTAGCAACAGGTGCAAAAGTTTCATCAAAATAAATTTTTGGGATACAAGTCGTGCCTTATTCCTCACCACTTGACCATCCTCAACTTGCTTATTTTGGAAAATCCACTTGGTGCTGATGATATTGTGCTTGCGAGGATCTGGTCATTTGACGAGATCCCATACGTCATTCAACTTGAATTGAAGAAGTTCGTCTTGCATGGCTTGGATCCACTCCGGTTCCATGAAAGCCTCAGCAACTTTTGAAGCTTCTGTGATAGACACAAAGGAAAAATGCCCACAAAAGTTAACTAAGTGTGAAGCTTTTGAGCGAGTGAGAGGACCTAGCGCGTTGATGTCATCGAGGATTTTGTCAAGTTCTACTTCATTTGCAATCCTCGGATGAGCTGGTTGAGGATTTCTTCTGGGCTGAGGAATTTGTTCTGGAGAAATTTCCTCAGGAGCACCTTCTTGATTTTCATCAATGCTCGGAATGATATCTTCATCAATTTCCTTGGTGGGAACAATGCTTCTGTAGCTTTGAGCTTTATTGCTTCCTCAGGAGACAACTTATCTCGATCACGAGGCAATTGCTCTCTTTGCGAGCCATTAGTTTCATCGAACCGCACATCTACAGTTTCAACAACCTTGTTGTGATAGGTGTTGAAGACTCTGTAGGTGTACGAATACTTTCCATAACCTAGCAGAAAACCCTCATGTGCCTTAGGTGCAAACTTTGAGCTATGGTGAGGATCTCTAATCCAGCATTTTGCACCAAAGACTTTGAAATAACTTACATTGGGTTTCTTGTCAGTGAGGAGTTCATATGAGGTTTTCTTGAGGAATTTGTGAAGATATACCATGTTGATGATATGGCAGGCAGTGTTGATTGCTTCAGGCCAGAAGCGACGAGGAGTCTCATATTCTTCAAGCATTGTTCTTGCCATCTCAACCAGAGTCCTATTCTTTCTTTCGACGACACCATTCTCTTGAGGAGTATAAGGAGCAGACAATTCGTGAGTAATGCCAAGTCCAGCAAGATAATTATCAAGACCAGTGTTTTTGAACTCTGTTCCATTATCACTCCTGATGTGTTTGATCTTGACGCCGAAGTTCATCGAGGCCCTTGAGGAAAATCGTTTGAACAGTTCCTACACGTCAGTTTTATACAAAATGATATGCACCCATGTGTATCTGGAATAATCATCAACTATGACAAAGCCATATAAAGATGCTGCATTTGTGAGTGTGGCATAATGAGTAGGTCCAAATAGATCCATGTGAAGCAATTCAAATGGACGAGTAGTGGTCGTGATGGTTTTCGAGGGGTGCTTGGATGTGGTCATTTTCCCAGACTCACAAGCACCACAGAGGTGGTCCTTGAGGAATTTGACTGATTCGATGCCGATGACATGCTTCTTCTTCACGAGCCTGTGCAAATTCCTCATGCCTGCATGACCAAGTGTTCGATGCCACAGCCACCCTTCTGAGGTTTTTACTAGTAAGCAAGTGGCTGGTTGAGGACCTGTAGAGAAATCAACAATGTACAAATCCCCTCTTCTAACACCTTTGAAGACTTTGGATTGTCAGATTCCATGATGACAACACATCTATATCTTCCAAAGATAACAATCATATCAACATCACAAAGCATTGATAATGACATGAGCTTAAATCCAAGGGATTCAACAAGCATCACTTTGTCCATGTGCCTATCCTTGGAAATAACCACTTTGCCATGTCCCAATACCTTGCTTTTACCTTTGTCAGCATAAGTGATTTGCTTCAGGGGTGATGGAGTTAGTGGCATATTCATCGGCAAGCTTTTTTCACCAGTCATGTGATGTGTGCAGCCACTATCAAGAACCCACTAAGTACTCTTGGGTTTGTCATCCTTGAGATGAATTAGTATAGCTTACCATCTCATATGCTTCAGACTTGAAGAATATGATATCAATTTCATCAGACAGAAATTTCATCATAAACAACAATTATAAGGACGTGTGAAATATTTTTATTTCATCTATATTAGCTTGCGTCCCATCAAGCATTTTCCTGAGGTCTCCAGCAAATTCTTCAGATGATGATTTTCATGTGGAGACCTGTCCTGCAGAAGTGATTAGTTCAATTTCTTCACCACCCACATCTGAAGGGGTGGTAAAGTATTCATCATCCTGCGAGCACCATATGAGAAAGGGGGAATTGAAGCTAACGCATTTCTCTTAATAGTAGGGGGTTGAAGTATTCAAATGAATATACAGAAAATTTATTTGAGGATTTATGAACATAATGATTTGAAGAATAACTCTCATATTCATGTTCCTTATAATTTCCCTGCATGTTAGAAGCATTAGCACGGGTACGAGCATAGTTTTGACCAGTTGAAGATTTTGATCCTCTTGAAGACTTTGGTCCTCCTGAGGAATTTGATGTGGGTTTCAAATTCTTCATAGGTGGTGTCATGAGGACATTCACCTGAAGATTTTCAAGGCAACTTTTAGGAACCCAGATTTTCCTCAGGGGAGGCCCATTCCTACAGTTAGTTCCAACATATCGAGAAAATACTTCACCAGATTGATTTTTGAACAGTTTATAGTTGGAGTCAAATGACTCATCTAAGGAATAGGATAATTCACATGCAAAGCCTGTTAGATTGGATGGATCAAAAGAAGGGCCTTTAGCAGCAACCCATGAGGTTTTGGGATACTGCTCAGGTTTCTAGTATGATCCATCTTTCCTCGGGTTCCTCTTCAAAGGCAATTCCTTCTTTCCTCGGGTTCCTCTTCAAGATCTTCTTTTTGAGCACACCACAAAGGGTTTGGTGTCCTTTGAGACTTTTGTATATGCCTGTCACATACAATTCCTTCAGCCCTGCATTTTCATCAGTGACATTTGTGGTTTCCTCAAGTGAGGAATTTGGCACTAGAGGAGCAATTGAAGAATTTGTAGCAATAGAAGCATTTGATGATTCTGGTGAAGAATTAGGAGTTTCATGTTCGATGCATTTAAGATATGGAGGAATGAATTCAGCCTGAGCAGCACTGATCTGTTGAGCTAGTAATGAATCATTTTCCATACAAAGATCATCATGAGAAATCCTCAGCTTATCAAGATCAAGTTTCCTTTGAATAAATTCATAGGAAAGGTTCTCATGATCAGCGATGAGTGTAACATGACGATCTTGAAGATTATCAAATCTGGACTGAAGACTTTTCATATCTTCGGTGAGGATTTGGGTAAGGTTCATTTCATCATTCAACAGATCATCGCTTTTGTCTAGGAGTTTCTGAAGCTTTTCTAGGGAAGTTTGCTGTTTAGTAGCAATGATAGCAAGTTTACTGTAACTGGGTTTTTTATAATCATCAGGTTCACAGTCACTTGAACCTTTTGCCATGAAGCAATAGGTTGGAGCGAAGTCATCATCATAGTCATCAGTGTGGATGGTGTTATCATTTTCTTCAAGGTCGAAGATTGACTTGCTGACGAATGTGGTTGCAAGTGCAAGGCTAGCCTGTCTAGATTCCGAGTCATCATCAGAACCCTCCTCTTCATCATATTCCTCGGATTCTACCTCAGAATCCATTTCCTTGCCAATAAGTGCCAGAGCCTTTCTGAAACTAGTCTTCTTGTGCGATGAAGACTTTGAGGATGAGGATTTTGAAGATTTCTTCTTTGTCTTCGAGTCATCATAAATTTCATCCTTGTATTTTTTTCTTCTTTGATTCCTTTCCCCAAAGAGGACAATCAGCAATGTAGTGACCTGATTTCTTGCATTTGTGGCAGGTTCTTTTCTTGTAGTCCTCAGATGAAGATTCTGATTTCCTCACATCTCTTCTTGAAGATTTACCAAATTGGCCACGTCTTGTAAACTTCTGGAATTTCCTTACAAGCATTGCAAGCTCCTGTCCAAATTCTTCAGGATTACCAATTCTACCATCCGAGTCTTCTTCTTCAGAGATTTTCAATGCGGGATATAAAAACATATCTCTCTGTAGCACCCGTGCTAAGTACTCTATGGTTTGGTGCTTTAGCAGGTTTATTGATAGAAATTAATCGTTTATTCCCGGATGCTTTGTCATTCCCTTTTTTTATTTCTAGTTATTGCTATGGGAGGGATAGATTTCTTCGTGATATGACAAAATTTTATCTTATCCTTTTCAATCTTTTTTTAGTATCGGAAGGAAAAAGAAAGAAAAGATGGATTGGGTTGAACCTCAGAGTCATTAAAAATTTGGTAAACCCTATTTTTAAAAATAGAAATTCAATTTAAAGGGGTACCCAAGCTAGGAAATTGCTTTGGCCTTCGGTGCACAAGGTCTAGAATAGCTTGGTCCATATAGATCTCTCTTTTCTTCTTGTTGGAATTCATGAGTATTGAGTCTTTCGAGTATATCAGCAGGATCAAGGATCTTGTAGTCTGGTCTTTCTTGAATCATCAGAACTAAAGTATCAAATGAAGAGTCCAAAGATCTTAGAAATTTCTTCACAACTTCATGATCAGTAATGTCTCGAGCTCCGAGTGCTTGCAGTTCATTTGATATGTCAGTGAGGCGATCAAAGTTATCTTGGCAGCTTTCATTGTCAAGCCTCTTGAAGCGATTGAAGAGATTGCAAAGAACATCAACACGAGAATCACGCTGGGTTGATACTCCTTCATTAAGTTTGGACAGCCTTTCCCAGATAAGTTTTGCTGAGCAAAAAGCACTCACTCAACCATACTGACCGTTGCTCAGATGGCCACAGATGATATTCTTCGCTTGAGAATCAAGTTGCTTGAATTTCTTCACATTAGCGGCAGAGACAATAGCAGTGACGATAGGGACGCCATGTTCCACAATATACCAGAGATCATTCTCAATAGCTTGTAGATGCATCTGCATCTTGGTCTTCTAGAAGGTAAAGTCCTTTTCTTCGAAAGTAGGACATCCTCCAGTAACCTTGATCATGCCTGCAGTCGACATAACTAAAACTCCAGGTGGTTAAACCAAAATTACACTAAACAAGGGAGTAGCTTGCTCTGATACCAATTGAAAGTGTTTTATATCGACTAGAGGGGGTGAATAGGAGAACTTTAGAATTTCATCACTGAGGAAATTCCTTTTGAGGAAATTCCTCACTGATGACTAACTTGCAGCGGAAACAGCAAAGGATCAGGAGTGCAAAGTATCACTACAACAGTTTTTCAAGGTGAAGAATATGAAAAACAGTTTGCATAGTATGCAGGCACAGAGACAGCCGGTGAAGAGTAACTCGTGTGAAGAATTTGGGGTTGAGGAATTTCAAAGAAAGTCTTCAGCAATTTCATCAAACAGTGGCAATGAAAATCTTCAACATACAATGTGAGGAATTGAAGAGTTGAAGAAATAGAACCTGTTTCACAGTGAAGACAGTGGTTGATGACCCAGTACCAACTGCTGTGACAGTTGTACATCTGGTTTGGAGTGGCTTGGTATTAAAACCAAAAGACACACAGTCCCTACCGTATTCTCCTTGAGCTAAGAACACACAGTCCTCGCCCAACACTCGTGGTAAGTCTTCAGGGCAGACTTCCAAACCCTCAGAAACTTGGTCACCTGGCGATCCACAATTGACTGCTGGATTGCTCTAGACCATGACACCTAACCGACAGGAGGATGCATAGTCCTCAAAGGTAAAATGCTTCAGTCCCACACAAGAACAACTTCTCCACTGATGCTCAATCACTTGGTTTTGGTTTGTGGTTTGGTGTTTGGGGTATTTACTCACTAATGAATTACTCTCGAAGACTCTGAGGAATTTGGGTTGCTCTTATGACAAGTGTCAGTTTCTAACGGAGCAACCAACTAACTAATGGTTGTGGGGATGGCTATTTATAGCCTCGGAGCATCCCGACATGATTTGACATTAATGCCCTTAAATAATATGACCGTTGGTGTGGATAATATCAGTGATGTGGCGCGACTTGTGGTAACGGTCGGGACCCTCACTGTGAGAGTCCTTATGTCTCTCATATTCCTCACTTGAGGCTTTTGGTAGGATTAGGCTTGGGTTGAGCATCATGAGGAAATTCATTCCGTCGTGTTACTTTGACCCCCTTTAATAGTATGGTGTTCCTATGACTCAAAAGTGAAGAAAATAAAACAGTCAGAATAAATCTTGATGCTTCAAATTCTTCATATTGATTTTCTTCAGGACATACCGAATTCCTCATTTTCAATATCTTCATGAGGAATATCAATTTCATCGCAATTTCTTTGCGATTCAGTTCTTGAGCTTCAGACCAATTTCTTCAGCCGAACATATACATTTTTAGGGTTCGATATTAATTGAATATTTCAAACTCCTCAGCGACTTATAGATCATGTGTACACTCATGAACACGTTAGATACTTAACCTAGAAGTCTTCAAACCACCAAAATCACTAAGTGGCACTAGATGCACTTACACCATATGATGTGAGAAGGAGAAGTGTTGTTGATCCCCTCTTTCACACAAGGGAACAACTAGATTTCTATGAGATAGTTTTGCTTGACAAGAATCCTGCAGTCAGCGACATGAGATATGTCGATTGGGAATACATAAAAGCCAATGAACACTTTTTTCCTCATGTGAGAGAAAAATTCAGGATGGTTGATATTGAAGATTTTGTTGGCAAGGTGATGACTGCATGGAATGATGATATGATCATGTAATTCTATTCGACCGCTCATTTCTATTCTGATGGAAGAATTGTTTGGATGAATGAGGGTCACCGGTATGAAGCCACTGTTGATGAATGGGCCACTATCATTGGTGCTCCTAAAGAACGAGAAGAGGACTTGGATGTGTATTCACAGCTCAAGACGAATCACAACTCCAAGGCCAACATGTACAAGGTTGTGCCCAATGATTATCTGTCATCTCACAAATTTGGTTGTGTCTACTTTTTGCAAGCAGGAATACCCACTACAAACACTATCATGAGATACACCCTGATGCTCAAGTTAAGTGATGACAAGGTGATTATAGGATAGTCTATCAACATGCTGCATCATCTAGACATCCACACCTGGTTCCGAGTGATGGACTTGATAGTTGAGACTGTCAAGAGGACTGCTGCACATTAGAAGAGATGTTGGGGATATGCTACATACATTCAGATCCTCATCAATGCCAAGATTGGCAAGCATGCATATCTACTTGGTCATCCCCACCTGCGTCTTCAACCTGATTTTCAGGTCAATGAAGTTGTGATGGATGACACCCAGCCCAGATCAGCTACTGCTAGAGAGGCAGCAAATGCAACAGTTGTAGAGGCTGCTAGGAATGCTTCAGCTCAACCCCCATTGCTCAAAACTAGAGATGAGCAGATGTCCTTCTTGGTTAGCACCACCAAAGGGATGAACATGAAAGTTTCCGAGATCTTGTTGAACCAAAAGAGCCTAGAGAGTATCGTGGAGAAAAAAATGCCATGACCTGGATGTTAAGGTGACGGAGTTGACCACCACTCTTCATCAACTTCACCATGAAGTTGATTCAATGAAGATTCCATGCTCCAGCAATGATGATGATGATTCGCCTCTTCCTACTACCACTCGGTTCAGGATTCATACTAGGTCAGCAGTTGTGCTAGAACCGGAAGCAAGATCATCTTTATTAGCTCAAGCTTTAGCTCCTGCTCCTGCACCTCCAGTGTCTACACCTCCAGATCTAGCGACATCTGCAGAAGGCTTTGCTGATGCTCTCTTGTCCACTCCATCTTCAGCTACCAGAGGAGATAGTGCCCAGAGAGACGCTTAGTTCTAGACAACTTTTTGGTAACTTCTTGCCGAAGGGGGAGAAGTGTATAGATCAAATAGGCTGAGAGAGAGAGCTTTGCATTTTACTTGCTCTCTTTGGTTTTTCAAAACTTTTGGTCTTTTGTATGACTTTATCCTTTTTGTGGTGTGTTTGATATACGCTATGGTTTTTCGATGCTACCACATTTTTACTTTAGATCTATCTACATGTTGATAATTCATGTCTTGTTTGGTATTATGTGCATTACTATTCATTGTTATCATTTATGCGCACCACAAAGTTGTATGTGACATGGAAGAGTAAGCCATGATCCTAATCAATTGTGCATTTGCAATCAAATGCAAATTTAAAATAATGCACAAATTCAGGGGGAGCTCTTGCTTTTCACATAATTCTCAAAGCGTCGATGTTAATGATTGATTATATCTTTTGTCGAAGCTTTGATCTATATGTCATAAATTACCAAAAAGGGGAAGAATGAAAGCACAATTGCTCCCTAAGGTGGTTTTGGTAATTAATCAGAACATATGCATCATTGGACTAATGAGTTTACTCAAGTATATTTTAGAAAAGTTCAAATATTCCTTGGCTATAGGATTGTGAGGAGATGCCCCTTGATGCAAGGAAGGAATGGGATTGGCTCATGCTTCAAGCAAGAAGACTCTTCATTTTATACGTTGCGAGAAATCACTTTGAGCCCATAGGAAAATAAATAATATTAAAAGGGGATGAGGCATTATGATGAATTGGTTGCTCAAGTGCTTAGAGGTAGCCACCAAAAATACTCATCCATTCTCCCACAAAATATCTTTGTCCAAACCCAAACCATCTCGGTACCACCAACATTCCTATCGGTGCCACCGTGATTCAATGACCAACTTTATGTTGAGAAGATCTCACGAATAGGAATTTACGAGTTTGAAATCGGGCTCACAAATATTTGGAAACTAGTCTAGGTCATCGTATCGGTACCACCGAGATTCCTATAATGGTCTCACCGAGAATTCAAAAGTTGCCACATTTAGTGCAACTCGGTACCACCGAGATTCTGTTCGGTATCACCGAGTTGGGAAATAATGTTGTAATGGTTGGATTTTGGGAGATCCCTATATATACCCCTCCACCTACCTCTCATTCGTAGAGCAAGCACTCACAACACACTTACACTTGCCATATCCATTTTTCTGAGAGAGAGCCACCTACTCATGTGTTGAGATCAAGAGATTTCATTCCAATCATTTGAAACTTGATCTCTAGACTCCCCAAGTTTCTTTGCAAAAGATTAATCTCTCCTAGCCATGCTAAATCTGTGAGAGAGTGATTGAGTGTTGAGGAGACTATCTTTTGAAGCAAAAGAGCAAGGAGTTTATCGTTCTACCACATCTATTACCTTTTGGTGGCTGGTGCCTCCTAGATTGGTTAGGTGTCGCTTGGGAGCCTCCTACTTCGTGTTGTGGAGTTGAACCAAGATGTTTGTAAGGGAAAGTAGATCGCCTAGTTCGTGAAGATCTATCATGAGTGAGGCTAGTTCTGTTTGGACGGAAGCCGTGGTGGAATAGACAAGGTCTCTTCTTCATGGACCCCTTGTGGGTGGAGCCCATCGTGGACTCTCGCAGCCGTTACCCTCTATGGGTTGAAGCCTCCACTAACATGGGCGTAGAAATAACGCCACCTATCAGAACCATGCCAAAAATCGTCGTGTCAACCTTTGCGTTTGATCTCCCTACCTTACCCTCTACTTTACACTTGCATGTTTTACTTTCCACATCTATACTCTTAGATGTGCATGTGTAGGGTGTACTTGACTAGTCATAATTGCTAAAAGTAGCCCACACTTCAAAATTGGGAAAAGGCTAAGATTTTATCCTGTCAAGTAGTCCAATCACCTCCCCTCTAGACATACTTTGGATCCTACACCATTCCTTGCCTGTTGCCGGTTGTTGATTATGGTCCAAGCTAACTGTTGGATGGCAGCAATGTTGACCTGGCATTCCTCTCGGAGTACTTGGAGGAACTAGTCCATGGTCATGCTCTCCCGTCGGGGTGGTGATGGCGGTGGACGAATATCTCCCTGTAGTCGTTCTTTGTGGGCTCTAGCTTGAGAGGATCCACTAGCTCCCTACTATTGGCTGGCGTTACCGGTGTTGGTCTTGGCAGAAGTGCTAGCACGAGTAGCCATCGCCATCTTGTCAAGGCTGCCAAAGTCACATGATTGGGATAGACGAGAGGGAAAGCAATAATTGGGGAGGTACCTAAAAGGGTTGTACAGTGAAAGTGTGATCAAAGCAAAGGCCGAAAAGGTCAAACACAATCATTAAGATGAAATGGGTGACTTAGACACTTACATGTTTCCCAGGGGAAAAGTGTGACTTATATCCAAACACAAACATCAAAAGCAAACAACAAGAATAACATGGTTTCGTCTGAACCATTACATGGACTCGAGTTTCCATGGGGGACACATAACTTATCCTAACTTAGTGCATCTCGACTTAACTAGCATGTCGTCAACTTAGGCGATGGAGAGCATGTTCTCATATTCACGCTCTTGTGGATCCACCTCATTGTCATCATCTGTAGGGGTATCATTTCCATTTGAAGGGGTTGGAGAACGAAGAGGTCCATCATGATGATGCTTAGTCGATGGTCTAGTGAAAAGCTCATGATACTCCTGCATACTCATGCGGCTAATGCTGAGAAGATCCCTCACCATGGGTGAGTGTATCTCTAGCTAGGGGTGCTGCTCCTTTCTAAGAAATGGTTGAACGTCCATTGGGTCACCCTCCGTCTTGATCCAGTCTAATTTCTCCTAGGCTTAGCCAATGTTGAGGATATCACTTGCCATTAGCGTCTCAGTTGGGTGGGGATTAGAAATTAATCAGAAATTAGATGATTAATCTATTTTATTGGTTAACTCTTAATTAATCATTTTTTATAAATCCCAAGTTTCTAACACTTGGATATGCTATATTCAACAACAACAAAATAGTTCACAAAAGCGTTATCTTGATTGTTTGCCTATGAATCCTTGTATAATGACAAACAAAACAATACATATGTACATATTACATAACAAGGTAACCAAAATATAAATAAACATAGTTCTAGCACACATAGTGCTAGAAATAGGCCCGATTTATCGGTGTATTCACGATAAATCCCTTGTGAGAGTGATAAATTGGTCCAAACGATAAATGGTGACGATATGGTATAATATTATTGATCACCCACCGACTAGCGATTAATCAGATGATATATGTAAGTGCATCTAGTGCCCCTTAGTGATTTTGGTGGTTTGAAGACTTATAGGCTAAGTATCTAATGTGTTTATAAGTGTACACAGGATCTATAAGTCATTGAGGAATTTGAGATATTTGAAGAATATCGACCCCTAAAAATATATGTCTTCAGTTGAAGAAATTGGTCTGAAGCTGAAGAAATGAATCACGAGGAATCTGCGATAAAATTGATATTCCTCATGAAGATATTGATATTGAGAAGATCGGTGGTTCCTGAAGAAAATCATTTTGAAGAAATTGAATCGTGAAGATTTACGTTTTCTGTTTTACTTTCTTCGCATTTGATAAATACGAACACCGTACTGTAAAAGGGGGTCAAAGTAACGCTATGGAATGAATTTCCTCGTGATGCTCAACCCAAGCCTAATTCTACCAAAAGCCTCAAGTGAGGAATATGAGTGACATCAGGACTCTCACAGTTGAGGGTTCCGACCGTTTCGATAGCCACGCCAAGTCACTGGTCTTATCCACTCCAACGGTCATATTATTTAAGGGCATTAGTGTCAAATCATGTCGGGATGATCCCAGGCTATAAATAGTCACCCCCTACAACCACTAGCTGGTTGGCTGCTCCGTTAGAAACTGACACTTGTCATAAGAGCAACCCAAATTCCTCAGAGCCTTCGAGAGTAAATCATTAGTGAGGAAATACACCACCCATCGAAACCACAAACCAAACCTAGTGATTGAGCATCACTGAAGAAGTTGTTCCTGTGTGGCACTGAAGCCTTTTACCTTTGAGGACTGTGCATCCTCCAGATGGTTAGGAGTCATGGTCTAGAGCAATCCAGCAGTCAATTGTGGATCGCCGGGTGACCGAGTTTGTGAGGGTTTGGAAGTCTGCCCTGAAGACTTACCACGAGTGTTGGGCAAGGACTGTGTGTCCTTAGCTCAAGGAGAATACGGTAGGGACTGTGTGTCCCGGGACTGGGTGTCCTTTGGTTTCAATACCAAGCCGCTCCAAACCAGATGTACAACTGCCACAGCAGTTGGAACTGGGTCATCAACAACAGTCTTCACCAAGAATCGGGTTCTAATTCCTCAACTCTTTACATTCTCTGTATTATGTGTTGATGACATTCACTGTGACTTTTTGAAGAATTTGCTGAAGACTTTCTCTGAATTTCCTCAACCCCAAATTCTTCACTTGAGTTAATCATCATCTGTATTCTGCGTGCCTGCTTACTGTGCAATCTGTTTTCACAATCCTCACTCTGTAATACTGCTGTTGTGAATGTTTGCACGACTGATCCTTAACTGTTTCCGCTGTAAGTTAGTCATCGGTGAGGAATTTACTCAAAAGGAATTTCCTCAGTGATGAAATTCTAAAACTCTCCTATTCACCCCCCTCTAGTCGATATAACGCACTTTCAATTGGTATCAGAGCAAGGTACTCCCTTGATCTGTGTGATTTTGGTTTAACCACCTGGAGTTTTAGTTATGTCGACTGCAGGCATGTTTAAGGTGACTGCAGCATGTCCTACCTACGAAGGAAAGAACTTTCCCTTCTGGAAGAACAAAATGCAAATGCATTTACAAGCTATCGATAATGATCTCTGGTATATTGTGAAAAATGGAGTCCCCATCATATCTGCCAGTGTCACTTCGGCTGACGTGAAGAAATTCAAGCAACTCGATTCTCAAGCGAAGAACATCATCTGTGGTCATCTGAGCCCTGGCCAGTTTGGAAGAGTAAGTGCCTTGGGCTCTGCAAAACTGATCTGGGAGAGACTGTGCAAGGTAAATGAAGGAGTATCAACCCAACATGACTCTCGTGTTGATATTCTTCGCAATCTCTTCAATCGCTTCAAGAGACATGAAAATGAAAGCTGCCAAGACACCTTTGATCACCTCACTGACATATCAAATGAACTGCAAGCACTTGGAGCTCGAGACATCACTGATCACGAAGTTGTGAAGAAACTGCTGACATCCTTAGATTCTTCATTTGACACTCTAGTTCTGATGTTTCAAGAAAGACCAGACTACAAGATGCTAGATCCAGCTGATATCCTCTAAAGGCTAAATACTCATGAATTCCAGCTAGAAGAAAAGAGAGATCTATATGGACAAAGCTATTCCAGACCACGTGCACTGAAGGCAAGAGCAATTTCCTCATCTGAAGAAGAAGACACAGATGACAGCAGTTGTGACCCTGAAGAATTTGGTCAGGAGCTTGCAATGCTTGTGAGGAAATTCCAGAGATTTACACAACGAGGCTAGTTCGGTAAATCATCAAGAAGAGACATGAGGAAATCAGAATCTGCATCAGAGGACTACAAGAAACGGACCTGTCACAAGTGCAAGAAATCTGGTCATTACATTGCCGACTGTCCCCGCTGGGGAAAGGAATCAAAGAAGAAGAAATACAAGGATGACAGTTCTGATGACTCAAAGAAGAAGAAGAAATGTTCAAAATCCTCATCTTCAAAGTCCTCTTCACACAAGAAGACTAGCTTCAGAAAGGCTCGGGCACTTATTGGCAAGGAAATGGATTCCGAGGCAGAATCAAAGGAATGTGATGAAGAAGAAGGCTCTGGAGAAGACTCAGAATCCGGACAGGCTAGTCTTGCACTAGCAACCAATTTCGTCAGCAAGTCAATCTTCAATCTTGAAGAAAATGATTGCACCATCCATACTGATGACTATGCTGATGACTTCGCTCCAACCTATTGCTTCATGGAAAAAGGTTCAAAGGTATCAAATAATGCCTCCTCCTCTGATTCAAGTGACTGTGAACATGATGATTACAAAAAACCCAGTTACAGTAAACTTGCCATCATTGCCACTAAACAACAAACTGCTCTGGAAAAGCTTCAAAAACTGCTAGACAAAAGTGATGATCTGTTGAATGATGAAATGAATCTTAATCAAATCCTCGCTGATGACATGAAAAATCTTTAGTGTAGATTTGATAATCTTCAGGATAGTCATGATACACTCCTCACTGATCATGAGAAGCTTTCCTACGAATTCCTTCAAAGAAAGCTTGATCTTGAGAAGCTGAGGATGTCTCATGATGATCTTCGTATGGAAAATGATTCATTACTAGCTCAACAAATTAGCGCTAGTCAAGTTGAATTTATTCCTCCATGTCTTAAATGCATTGAACGGGAAACTGCTAATTCCTCACCCAAAACATCAAATGCTACAAATTCTTCAACTGCACCTGCTGTGTCTATTTCCTCACTTGAGGAAAACACAAATGTTACTGATGAAAATGCAGGGTTGAAGGAATTGTACGTGACAGGCATGTACAAAAGCCTCAAAGGACACCAAACCCTTTGTGATGTGCTCAAAACGCAGATCTTGAACAGGAACCCGAGGAAAGAAGGAATTGCCTTTGAGAGGAAATTGAATGCTGATGGATCTTATTGGAAACCTGAGCAGTATCCCAAAACCTCATGGGTTGCTGCTACTGGGCCTCCTTTTGATCCATCTAATCTAACTGGCTTCTCATGTAAATTATCCTATTCCTCGGATGAGTCATTTGATTCCAACTATAAACTGTTCAAAAATCAATCTGGTGAAGTATTTGCTCGATATGTTGGAACTAACTGCAGGAATGGCCCTCCTCTGAGGAAAATCTGGGTTCCCAAAAGTTGTCTTGAAAATCTTCAAGTGAATGTCCTCATGACATCACCTCTGAAGAATCTGAACCCGAGATCAAATTCCTCAGGAGGACCAAAGTCTTCAAGAGGACCAAAATCCTCAACTGGTCAAAACTGTGCTCGTACCCGTTCTTATGCGTCTAACATGCAGGGAAACTACAAGGAATATGGTTATGAGCGTTATTCCTCAAATCAATATGTTCATAAATCCTCAAACCAGTTCTCTACATACTCATATGAGTACTTTAACCCCCCTACTGTTAAGAGAAGTGCATTAGCTTAAATCCCACCTTTCTCATATGGTGCTCGCAGGATGATGAACGCTTTGTCACCCCTTCAGATGTTGGTGGTGAAAAAATCAAACTAATCACTTCTGCAGGTCAGGTCTCCAGATGAAAATCATCATTTGAAGAATTTGTTGGAGACCTGAGGAAATGCTTGATAGGACGCAAGCTAATGATTGATGAAATAGAAATATTTCACACGTTCTTACATTTCTGTTATGATGAAATCACTGAACTGATGAAATTAGTATCATATACTTCAAATCCGAAGCATATGAGATGGTAAGCTATACTAATTCATCTGCAGGATGACAAACCCAAAAATACTGAGTGGGTTCTCGATAGTGGCTGCACACATCACATGACTGGTGATAAAAGCCTACTGATGAATATGCCACTAACTCCATCACCTCTGAAGTAAATCACATATGCTGATAAAGGTAAAAGCAAGGTATTGGGACTTGGCAAAGTAGCTATTTCCAAGGATAGGCATATGGACAAAGTGATGCTTGTTGAATCCCTTGGTTTTAACCTCATGTCAGTCTCGATGCTTTGTGATCTTGATATGATTGTTATCTTTGGTAGATATAGATGTGTAGTCATCATGGAATCTGACAGATCCAAAGTCTTCGAAGGTGTAAGAAGAGGGGATTTGTACATTGTTGACTTCTCTACAGGTCCTCAAGCAGCCACTTGCTTACTAGCAAAAACCTCAGAAGGATGGCTGTGGCACCGAAGACTAGGTCATGCAGGCATGAGGAATTTGCACACACTTGCAAAGAAGAAGCATGTCATTGGCATCGAATCAGTCAAATTCCTCAAGGATCATCTCTGCGGTGCTTGTGAATCTGGGAAAATGACCACATCCAAGCATCCCTCCAAAACCATCATGACCACTACTCGTCCATTTGAATTGCTTCATATGGATTTATTTGGACCTACTCACTACGCAACACTAACCAATGCAGCATCTCTATATGGCTTTGTCATAGTTCATGATTATTCCAGATACACTTGGGTGCATATTATAGTGTATAAAACTGAAGTGCAGGAAATCTTCAAACGATTTTCTTCAAGGGCCTCGATGAACTTCGGCATCAAGATCAAACATATCAGGAGTGATAATGGAACCGAGTTCAAAAACACTGGTCTTGATGATTATCTTGATGAACTTGGTATCACTCATGAATTGTCTGCTCCTTATACTCCGCAGCAGAATGGTGTCGTCGAAAGAAAGAACGGGACTCTGGTTGAAATGGCAAGAACAATGCTTGAAGAATATCAGACTCCTCGTCGCTTCTGGCCTGAAGCAATCAATACTGCATGCCATATCATCAACAGGGTATATCTTCACAAATTCCTCAAGAAAACCTCATATGAACTCCTCACTGACAAGAAACCCAATGTAAGTTATTTCAAAGTCTTCGGTGCAAAATGCTGGATTAGAGATCCTCATCATAGCTCAAAATTTGCACCTAAGGCACATGAAGGTTTTATGCTCTATTATGGAAAGGACTCGCACACCTACAGAGTCTTCAACAACTATCACAACAAAATTGTCGAGACTGTAGATGTGCGGTTCGATGAAACTAATGGCTCGCAAAGAGAGCAATTGCCTTCTGATCCAGATAAGTTCTCTCCTGAGGAAGCAATAAAGCTTAAGCCTTCTGAAGACATTATCCCCACTGAGGAAATTAGTGAAGAAATGATCCCCACCGCTGATGAAAACCAAGAAGATGCTCCTGAGGAAATTGCAATAGCACCACTTCCTCAGCCCAGACAAAATCCTCAACCAGCTCATCCGAGGATTGCAAATGAAGTAGAACTTGACAAAATCCTCAACGACATCAATCCACCATGTCCTCTCACTCGCTCAAAAGCTTCACACTTAGTTAACTTTTGTGGGCACTTTTCCTTTATATCCATCACAGAACCCTCAAAAGTAGCTGATGCTTTTCTGGAACCGGAGTGGATCCAAGCCATGCAAGACGAACTTCTTCAATTCAAGTTGAATGACGTATGGGAGCTCGTCAAACGACCAGATCCTCGCAAGCATAACATCATCGGCACCAAGTGGATTTTCCGAAACAAGCAAGATGAGGACGGTCAAGTGGTGAGGAACAAGGCACGACTTGTAGCCCAAGGCTACACCCAGGTTGAAGGAATAGATTTCGATAAAACTTTTGCACCTGTTGCTAGACTTGAAGCTATTCGAATTCTACTTGCTTATGCTAATCATCATAACATTATGTTATATCAAATGGATGTGAAAAGTGCATTCCTCAATGGTAAGCTTGAGGAAGAAGTATATGTTGCTCAGCCCCCAGGGTTTGAGGATCCAAAGAATCCAGACAAAGTCTTCAGACTCAAAAAGGCTCTGTATGGCCTCAAGCAAGCCCCTCGGGCATGGTATGATACATTGAATGAATTCCTCATGAAGAAAGGCTTCAAACCTGGTTCACTCGATCCAACTCTTTTCACAAAATCCTATGATAATGAGCTGTTTGTATGTCAAATATATGTTGATGATATCATATTTGGTTGTACTAACAAAAGATACAGTGATGAATTTGCCTACATGATGAGTGAAGAATATCAGATGTCCATGATGGGGGAGCTGAAATTCTTCTTAGGTCTTCAAATTCGTCAACAAAGCAATGGAATCTTCATATCAAAGGAGAAATACCTCAAGGATGTTCTGAGGAAATTCGACATGCACGAATGCAAAGGTGCCAAGACTCCGATGCCTACCAACGGCCACCTCGGCACTGATGAAAATGGTAAAGATTTCGATCAGGAGGTATACCGTTCTATGATTGGCTCTTTATTGTATCTATGTGCATCTAGGCCAGATATAATGCTTAGTGTTTGCATGTGTGCACGTTTTCAAGCAAAACCGAAGGAATCACACCATAAGGCTGTGAAACATATTCTTCGATACTTAGCTCACACACCAACACTAGGATTATGGTATCCCAAGGGCTCCAATCTTCATCTGGTAGGGTATTCTGATTCAGACTATGCTGGTGACCGTGTGGATCGCAAGTCAACATCTGGCACATGCCATTTCCTCGGAAGATCACTAGTTTGCTGGTCCTCAAAGAAGCAGAACTGCGTATCACTCTCCACTGCCGAAGCTGAGTACATTGCTGCTGGTTCTTGCTGTGCTCAATTACTATGGATGAAGCAAACACACAAGGACTACGGCATCAACATGAAGAATGTGCCTCTCTACTGTGACAATGAGAGTGCTATCAGGATTGCATATAATCCAGTACAGCACTCGAAGACCAAGCACATCCAGATTCGTCATCATTTTCTTCGGGACCATGTCCTCAAGGGCAATATCCTCATCGACCATGTGAAGACTGATGATCAACTGGCTGATATCTTCACTAAACTCTTGGATGAGAAAAGGTTTTGCAAGTTGCGGTGTGAGCTAAATATCTTAGAATCTTCAAATGTTTTGTAAAAACATGCACACATCCTAACACTTATGCAATGTTGATGACTTAGATGTGCAACACATGATGAAACGATTTCCTTCAACCAATGAAGAAAGTCACTCTGAATGTGAAGAAATTAACGAAGAAATTGATTCTCACGGCCCTACGACAATTGTACGCGGCGTCTGTAATCAACATTCTTATATGGTGGGTAACGCCACCGCCCAATGTGAAATTCCTCAAGTTGATTTTCTTCAAATGATCAATTTCCTCACAATGCATTTTTCTTCAAAACAGCTGTTCTTCATTGTGATGATCTATTACAAAATCTTCAAAAATACTTGATGACTTTCATTTGCCTAGGTAGACTGTGATTTATAGTCCTCAACAACATTCACTTATTGCTATGTCTTCAAGTTGATGTTTCTGCTAAGTGAATGTGATCGGACCCCACTTTCCCTCTATGCTATACTTATCCAGTCTATTCAATTCTTCATATGCGTTCTACTTGAAACTTTGTTCAAAATCCTCACTACATCCTTGTCAGCTGATGATTTTGTAACGAAAATCCTCAAATTTTCAAAAAATTGTTTTCTTTAAAAAGAACAGTAACTGAACCCCACTTCCCATGATCGGATAACCACGATCTCCACTATCTCCACCGCATCTTACGGGAGCTACACGTGTCCTGCGGAGACGTAGAGGCAAGGGCTATTCGGTCCGAAACTTTCGCGCCAAACAGTAACTTTCGGGCTATAAATAGGTCCTTATCCCCCTCGGTATCTTCTTCTTCGCCTCATTGCTCTCCTGCCATCACACTCTCCATTGAACCCTAGCGCCATCACTTGTTGTCTTGTCGCCGGCAAGGAAGAGCTTCACTGCCTAAACCTTTTCACCGCCAGGATCACGCCGGAGTCGGAACATCTACGTCCGCCGCCGCCGTAGACGTCCTCTGCTGCCAAGTTAGGGTGCATTGGACACTCGACCGAAGAGCCTCTCCAACACCACCTTTTGTGTTCTTCGTTCGCACCTTCCAGGGTAAATATATCTCATTTTTACAGCAGATTAGATCTGAAATTTTACCTCTCCCATGGGGAATCTGTTTTTCCTCAAGATACGATGCGCACATGATTCCTCAAACACTATCTATCACCACAATCATTGATGAACTAGCTAAGCATCTAAGATATTCACGAGATTCCTCAATTGTGCGAATTTTCGGATCTGTACAACTCTGGAACCCAAGAACAGTATGCTTAGGCAAATTCCTCAACCACTGGTTATATTCCTCAAACTGTCAAACTTTTCATTTTCTTCAAATCTGAGAACGCATATGACCTCTCCAAATTCCTCGCAACTTTACTCTGTTCACAGGTACACACATGTCAGCTGATGAATCTCTCGGTTCTCATCACATTAACTCATTTGCAGCGTTTCTGGAAGAAACTCTTCAAGGCTCATAAGAATCCTCAAGAGTTCAAAATCATCAGCAAATTCCTTGTCTGAAGAAAATGGAGGAAGAGAGGAAGGGAGGAAAGAAACTGGAGCAGAACACAGCTGCTGATATTCCTGATGACATATACTTAGACTATTGTACGCCTGATGAAGAACCTGAGACAATGGCCAAGAGAAAGATTAGGCTGCAGAAAATTGAACGCAGATGGGCAAAGGAGTGGAAGGAGTACAGGTTTGTGACTCCAAAATATGCGAAGAAATTCGCTTTGAAGCCTCCTGGTAGAAGGGCCCCACTTGAGGATCATCAAGAAGCACATCCCTCTAGCCTTATGACACTTGATAACTACCGAGATGAAAAAGAAAGGCATCTGGCCAAGCTCAAGAAGCAAGTAGAAGCTGCAGTGAAGAAATTTAACGAATCCTCAGCTGCTGTCTCCGGTGCTGCTCATTCCTCAGCTGCAGAAACTTCAGGCTCAGAGATTCCTCAAAAGCAGTCTGCGCCATCAAAGCCAAAGGCTCCAAAGCCTCAAGAGAAGTCTGCACAGGCTTCTGTCACAAAACCCTCAGCTCCAAAACCCTCAGCTCCAAAACCCTCGGTTCCAAAACCGTCAACACCAAAACCATCAGCGCCAAAACCCTCAGCACCCATCTCATCTACACCAAAGTCCTCAGCTCCACCTCCAAAGCCAGTACAGAAGAAAGTCGTGAAGCCTACGACAACTAGCTCCAGCTCCTCACTCCCAGCTGCAACAAACTCGGAGACAAAGTGTTCAACACCACTTGTGAAGACTTTGGCAACTACTGAACGTGCACCTCTGCCCAGCCCCAGCAAAATCATCACATTCCCGTCTGCATCAGAAGGAAGTGATGAGTATGATGATGAAACCCTGCAAGCCATCATCAGAAACAAGCAAGAACGGGTAGCACAAGCATCAGGGAGTGCTATTCCTCTGGCAATGGACCCCAAGGTCCTCCTCGACTTCATCAATGTATGGTATGAGGACCCAAACGCACCCATTGATGATTTGAAACTTCCCACTGGCATCAGCCACATGGTAGCCACCTTCATAAACGAAGCCAAGTGGAAGGAACAGAAGGCCAAGCAGGCAAAGATTGCAAAGGCCAAAAAGGAGAAATTCCTCAGGCAAAATCTCCTCAAACTGACTCCTGAAGCACTGGTGTCAACCCAGGCAGAGCTGCAAGTCTTGACTGACAAGTGTGACAAACTGTCAGACCGCAAAGGCATCAAACGCAATTTCATCAAGCTAGCCACTAGTGCTGTTGATGACTACAACAAACGACACCCACCACCAGCACCAACTCCTCAGCCCCTGATTGAGCAGCCAGAAGATGCATCTCTTAATGAGGAGGAAATTCCTCAAGCTGAGGAACAACACCAAGAGCGCCGTGTTGATGAGCCGGCCATTGAAGAAATCATCACCCAGACCGCCCCTGATGAAACTGCAACCCCTGATGCAACTGCTCCTGATCCAGCTGTTTCACCAAAGCAGGCTGATGACTCTGTTCCAGCTGGTTCCTCACTACCAGCTGAAGAATCTGTAGAGAAAACACCTTCACCAAAAGCTTCAAAGGTGAAGAAGTTAATCCCGTCTGCATCAGACCCGAAAAAGACAAGAACTGCTGAGAAGGAAGCAAAGAAGAGAAAAGCTTCTTCAGCAGAACAAAATATTGAGGCAAAGCGCCTCAAGGAAACTGAAGAATCTGCCCCTCTGGACCCGGTGCCTCTAAATGTTGCACCTTCATATGAAATGGTCGTCATTGGTGACCAAACTACAAGGGCAGATGAGGAAATGAAGGATGTTGCCTCTGAGGAGCATACTGATGAGGAAATCCAGATTGATGATAGTCCTCAACCTCATATTCCTCAGACAGAGACTACTCAAGCTTCAGCTGTAGCAGCTGATGAATCTGCTTCCGCAACAAAGCCAGCTGAAGAAGAACAAGCTGATGAAAATGCACAGTCTGAGCAGGCTCCTCACTCTGAACAGGCTGATCAAACTCCTCAAGCTGAGAAGGAAGCAGAAATTCCTCAGCTTGAAGCTCAGCCAGAGCAAGAAGTACCAGCTGATGAAATTCCTCAACATGAGGAAACTGCTGAAGAAAATGTTCCCGCCCCTCACAATGACTTCATTGTGATCAACCCAGAGACTGCCATGGTTGTTTCCCCTCCCATTCCTCAGCACAATATCAAGCCAGTTCAGCGCCAGCCATTCTCGAAGCGGCCAAAGTTTCAGAAAGAGAATTTCTTTGAGGAACGCATGTATTTCATCGGAGAGAATCCCTATGACAAGCCTCGAATGACGCATCTGATGTTTTGGACAAGGACTCAGATGAACTACTATGCTTCTGTGCTCTGTGGATGCAACAAGATATTCTAGCACAGGCACATTCCTCATGCTGAGCTTGAAGAAATTCCCTGCATGGAACCAGTCCTCAGTGTACTCCACGATGCAGGTTTGCTCCCTATGTGCTCAGATATATCAGACTGGAATAGTGAACTTATTCTTCAGTTCTATGCAACTCTGCACATCTCGGGCAATGCTGATGACATCAACACTTGGGTGTTCGACTCGATGACTCAAAACACTCACTACAAGGCTCCAGCGTCTGAACTCCTTAGAGAACTGCCCGTACCAATTCCTTCAGACGGGGCAGTGAAGCTTTATGGCGAGCGTGAGCTGCCAAATGGGATGATGGAAGTCCTCATGAAGCCTTTGGCTGCAGGCAAACCCTCAAGAACCACATTCCTCGTCCATGAGCTCAAGTACACACCCCGGTCTGTCTACCGCATTCTCTGCAGTGTGCTCGTGCCAATCAAAGGCCATGACGATGAAGAAGATGTCGTCGGCCTCATGAAGAATATCCTCTTCAACATCATTCACGGTATTCCTATGAATATCCATGATTTCTTCTTGAGGACTTTGGCTGACAATGCAATGTGCCCCTATGATCACAAAATTTATGCACCATGGATCATGAGATTTCTCAGGACAAGGACAGGCATCAACTTCCACGCAGATTTCTAGAACCATGTTGGTTATATGCCTCCTATCCGGGTCAACAAGAAGATTTCGAGCCCATTGAGGGAAAAGGAAAGTCTGTGATTGATGAAGGCAGCAGGCCTCTTGATGGTCAGTTTAAAGAGCGAGACGCATATTCTTCATGGGATGATACTGAGACTCGTCCACCCAGTCCTGTTCCTCCTCGTGTGCTAAACACCAGAGAGCTTCTCCTCAGTCTTCATCAGAAGGTAGATCATAACCACAAATGGGTCAAACGCCAGTTTGGTGCCATTGTGAAAACCCTCACTGAGACACAGAACTCTGTGAAACTTAATCATCACTATCTGCATGAGGTTTTCGATCGCACCTGGGCTACTCTTGCACATCCGAAGACCCAGACTGAGCTTGAACAAATGAACTTTGAGCAAGACTTTGAGTGGTTGTGGCCTCCCAAGAAGAAGTTCAGGCCCGTTCCAGTGCCAGATCTTGAAGACAGCTCCTTCTCGTCATTCCGCACCGCCGAATCTGATGAGGAACAACTCGACACCGCAACAGGCCCAAGGAAAAAGACTACACCCAAGAAGCGTCAAGGATCTTCATCAACCGCCAAGAAATGAAGTCTTCACGGGCGTTAGTCCTCAGTTTGTCCCTTTTTGTCACTTGATGACAAAGGGGGAGAAACTTGAGAGTTAGTCTTCAAACTGGATTTATTTTTGGGGCCTATGAACTATATTTAAGTTACAAACTCTTGGCTCTTTTGAAGTTTTTATGTAATGAGTTGTAACTTAAGCCCGATGGTACGCTGACGCTTTTGAACATTTTTCTTTGCATGCTTATTCCTCAAGTTTTAATGCACGCATGCTGGAATTCGTCAGATACCATTTGCCATCATGCATCTTCATTTTCTTCATATGATATGTTATATGTATTCACGACTTACAAGATTCAGGGGGAGATCTCCATGATATAAATCATCAATGTGCATATGCAATAAAAGCAAAATCCTCAAGGTATGCACATCTTCAGGGGGAGTCTCTGTGAATCTTGTCTTCAAATTCCTCAATTGAGTATTTACACTTCACATTTTTATTCCCTGTTGAAGACTTAACCTAATTGTCATCAACCACCAAAAAGGGGGAGATTGTAAGTGCATCTAGTGCCCCTTAGTGATTTTGGTGGTTTGAAGACTTATAGGTTAAGTATCTAATGTGTTTATAAGTGTACACATGATCTATAAATCATTGAGGAATTTGAGATATTTGAAGAATATCGACCCCTAAAAATATATGTCTTCAGTTGAAGAAATTGGTGTGAAGTTGAAGAAATGAATCACGAGGAATCTGCGATAAAATTGATATTCCTCATGAAGATATTGATATTGAGAAGATCGGTGGTTCCTGAAGAAAATCATTTTTAAGTAATTGAAGCGTGCAGATTTACGTTTTCTGTTTTACTTTCTTCGCATTTGATAAATAGGAACACCGTACTGTTAAAGGGGGTCAAAGTAACGCTATGGAATGAATTTCCTCATGATGCTAAACCCAAGCCTAATTCTACCAAAAGCCTCAAGTGAGGAATATGAGTGACATGAGGACTCTCACAGTTGAGGGTTCCGACCGTTTCGATAGCCACGCCAAGTCACTGGTCTTATCCACTCCAACGGTCATATTATTTAAGGGCATTAGTGTCAAATCATGTCGGGATGCTCCCAGGCTATAAATAGTCACCCCCTACAACCACTAGCTAGTTGGCTGCTCCGTTAGAAACTAACACTTGTCATAAGAGCAACCCAAATTCCTCAAAGCCTTCGAGAGTAAATCATCAGTGAGGAAATACACCACCCACCGAAACCACAAACCAAACCTAGTGATTGAGCATCACTGAAGAAGTTGTTCCTATGTGGTACTGAAGCCTTTTACCTTTGAGGACTGTGCATCCTCCAGACGGTTAGGCGTCATGGTCTAGAGCAATCCAGCAGTCAATTGTGGATCGCCGGGTGACCGAGTTTGTGAGGGTTTGGAAGTCCGCCCTGAAGACTTACCACGACTGTTGGGCGAGGACTGTGTGTCCTTAGCTCAAGGAGAATACGGTAGGGACTATGTGTCCCGGGACTAGGTGTCCTTTGGTTTCAATACCAAGCTGCTCCAAACCAGATGTACAACTGTCACAGCAGTTGGAACTGGGTCATCAACAATAGTCTTCACCAAGAATCGGGTTCTAATTCCTCAACTATTTACATTCTCTGTATTATGTGTTGATGACATTCACTGTGACTGTTTGAAGAATTTGCTGAAGACTTTCTCTGAATTTCCTCAACCCCAAATTCTGCACTTGAGTTAATCATCATCTGTATTCTGCGTGCCTGCTTACTGTGCAATCTGTTTTCACAATCTTCACTCTGTAATACTACTGTTGTGAATGTTTGCACGATTGATCCTTAACTGTTTTCGCTGTAAGTTAGTCATCAGTGAGGAATTTCCTCAGTGATGAAATTCTAAAAATCTCCTATTCACCCCCTTCTAGTCGATATAACGCACTTACAATATATCATTGAATCAGATGATTTTTTGAACTATGGGCATGACAAAATAGATGGGTGTGGCAAAGTTCCGTCCGGAGCTTCACTAATTCCGTAGTCAAGTGGTGTGCTAGGCTATTGACAGAAAGGCTGAAGTAGGTTTGGAACCTGAGTGGTGCTCCATCCTTGTTTGATTGGGCTAGCGTCCATCTCTCACCAACATCCTCCTTCCTAAAAGGTAAGTGCCGGGTGGCTGGCTCGTCTAGCATCTCTAGAAGAAGGTCTCGAAGGTGAGTGAGTGTCTTCCGTGTTATTGTCTCGACTTCGATCATCAGGGTCTCCATCTAAGGTCCCTCGAAGAACCAACTCGTAGTGGAGTCGTTTTCCATCGCGATCCCGTCGACATGGTAGTCCTTTGTGGCGGCATGAACCAGTGCTTGTGGTAGAGTTAAACGGGTGGTCAGTGAAAATGACAATTCTACAGGCTATCCAGAGGGAGTAGGGCAAAACCGGTGGCTAGAAGGTTCTCGGGTATGACAACCATCTACCAAGTTTTCAGGGGAGTGGAGGCAGTAAGGTTATAAAAAGATACTAGAAGAGGTACGAAATATAGAAACTTTTGAACATAACAACTTGGTATAGTTTTCAAAAATATGCTAACTAAGACTTCCTACAATCAGGATGGCTTTGATACTAGCTTTATGGGGACCCCGACTCATAAAGTCAAAGCCACCAATTGTGCGTGCACAATGATCCCAAGATCAATGCTAAGTGAACACAACAAACTAAATATCAAGAGTTTACATCCATTACATAACGTCTTACACAAATAGGACCATTGCGGCCAAGTCTTACATAGATAGAACCATGCATGATAAACATGAAATATAACACTTTAAACTGAAATCTTCAATGATAACTTGGACCCATGCCATCTCCCTTAACCCTACATGCATCCGACTCAGAAAGCGTCCAAGTTCGCATGTTTGTCATGAGTGCACTCTTCCTCATACTCATGTTCTTCAATACATGGACAAGTTAATAGCCAGGGACAAGTCAATGATTACTTTGAATGTACTCACAAGCAACCCAAAGAATATAATAGCAGAATATATTCATGCAAGGCTAAATATAAAGGAAAAGCTTCTACAATATGTTTAGCATTTCCAGAAAGCTAATTTATGAGTGCAATGACATGTCCTAACATTTTGTATATCAAGTGTCATGAGGTTACATATACCAACATAAACATAGTTTGCTCAACTCTAACTTCATAATCTCGTCACTTGTCCCCCCATCTCTAAAGTTTGTAAACCAATGGACGTAGACCAAGAGTGGTCATCAACCTGTCCTTGAACATGGACACAACTATTTGAATAGTTTGAAACTCTGAAACTCTACATAGGTTGTAAACTTTACCCACAAGACCCAGGGAACTTCCATGTCACCCGTGACTCGATGTACATTAAGTACCCGAGGTAACCACCCGAGAAATATACCTCCCAGACAATACCAACATAGGGTCCACTCATTGGTACACAATCCTCATGTTAAAACTTAACATTAAACAAGTTCAACATTGCATTTCCAAGAGGGGACTCAACAGTGTGCCCGGTGTTTGTAAAGATGTCGGTGAAAGGATCGACACCTACGGGGGCCTCGGCGGTCCCCTTTTGCTGGTTTGGCGGGGAGAGGGGTCGCGGCAAGAGCAGAACCAATAGTCATGGCCTGGTAAGATCGTTTTTACCCAGATTCGGGCCGCGTTGTGCATAAAACCCTACTCCTGCATGTGTTTAGTTATTTGTTTTAGTTTACTGTAGATCCGTCCCTCTTACGGCCATTCGATTGGTCAAAAAGCCAAAAGTCCTTTCTACTGAGCCTCGAGCCTCCTTTTATAGGCGAAGGGGTCACCACAGTGGCTCAGAAGGTGAACGGTGGGTTCACGAGTGGAACAGCGGCGACCGCCTGCCATAGTGTTACTGTGGTGCATTAAATGCTTTGACAGGCTGCCTATCCTCGTCAGGGGGAGTTGGACACGTACCCACACGTGGCAACGTCGTGTTGTTGCGCTGGTGTGTGGGCGGACGCGTGGTCCATGCATCCGCGGTGGGGTGTTCGTCGGTGGAGGCGATCAGAGGGCGTGAAGGCACCCTGGGCCCGCGCCTCTCTTCGAGCCTTCCTTTCCTCCCCGGCAGGGTACCTTGCCGGGGGCTCTTCTTGTACCTCTCGACAGGGAGGTGATGGCCTGCCGAGGCCTTGTCAATCTTCCCAGCAAGCATGGCTTGCCGGGGTTTAGTCCTTCTTCCTTGGCGGGAGGGTCTCGCCTTGGCAGTGTCTACCTTCCCGGCGGGGAGCTCCCTGCCGGGGTCTCTTCTTCATTCCCAGCAAGCGGGCGCTTGCCGGGGGCTTGTAGTCTGCACGTGGCGGGCTTCCGAGCGTTGCTTCCACTCTATGCTCCGGCGACGTGCCTTGCCGCTGTGGAGGGGGGCTGCCGGTGTCCGCGCACTAATCTGAGGCACTAGAGACCCCATTCTTTAGTGCACCGACAAAAAACTACCATAGTCGTCCATTCAAGCATGACCCCGTACCGAGAGTGAACGGGTCACTCATGCCACTAGTAATACGAGCTCTTTGCTAGTATCGAGCAAGGTAATCAATAAATCCCTGTCCCATAAGGGGTAGTGTGGTTATACATGTAAGGTTGGGGTAACAGTTTCAACTTAAACCAACCCTTTTGAAAAACATTTATTTTGTCAACATGAGATCTCCATCCCATCTCCTCTTTAGAAAAACAAGGACCATCTTAAGATCACCCATGGCCACTAGAGTTACCCAATGGGGTTTTCAAAAATAGTTTTTAAGATGTGAGACTTGATTCCACGTTCTGCATATATTTGTACCCAAGTGCATGGCTAACTACATAGTAGCTAACAATGCCCATCAACAATCCAAGGTTACAAGGATAAGGTAATAACAACTATTGGTGGTGTCACATATGATCATGTAGTAGGACAACCTAGACTAACCAAGCTTATCCATACCACTCATCACTTGCATGCATGAAAAATATTTGCTACTAAATGATGAAAATAAGTAGGACATTCAACATGGTCAAGATGGGTTGGCTTTCCTTTATTGGATTGGTCTTCAAACTCTTCAACTCCTTCATCAAAAACGCGATCTAACGTCACAAATTAATGAAGCAAAATAATGCAATAGAAAAATAGAAAAAGAGAAGTGCTCGAAAAACATTGAGCCATTTTTGTTAAATACTTAGAGGAAAACTAAAAATACCAATATTCTTAGTTTCTGGGTTGCAGCTACACATGTCAATATATGTATTTATCAAGGTAGGCTTGCATGTTCAGATTTGAATTCAAATATGAAAAGTGCCTAAAAGTGCAACCAAAATATGTGAAAGTTGCACCATTAAACAGGCACGATTTTTAGAAGAACATTGGAATTGGATCAATTATTTTTGGACTTATATTTATTTAAATAGGAATTTCCTAAGTTTTTGTTAAAAAGAAAAGAAAAAGGGCATTGTAGGAGTGGGCCAAAACGGATGCAGCCGAGCCGGCCCAGAAGAGAACCTGCCCATGGTAAAGCGGTATGCGTGCCAGGTTTTTATCTAACCTGCACGCAAGCCAGTCCTAGCAGTGGGAGGGAGAGATGTTAGGGGATGACACGTGCGCTCCACCTCTCATCCCTAACCTCGGTCAGGGATGCAGGGAGGCCCGGCCCATAGGCCGGGCAAACGGGGCGCCCACCCTCGGCCCCCAGAAGGCACGGGGCCCAGCCCACGTAGTATTTCCTCTATAGTACGTATGAAGCCCGACAAAAACCACCAACAGATTCAGCTTTGTCTTGTGCTCCTCGACTGCTCCTTCCCCAAATCCTAGATTCCGATAACTGTGCCGTCGTTCGCGTGTGTCACGCCGTATCCGATTACAAGGTCGCCAGAGGTCATTAATGGAGACTAAAGGCGCAAATCTGCACCCCAAACCGTTCTCATTCCTTTCTCGATGTTTTGGTCGTTCCAAATCAGCTAGACATTAGAGAGATAGTACGTGTTCTTCTCTTCCTACCCCTAATCACATTTATCCTTGATTAAATAACACTGTCCTCTGAGATATTCCACATCTGCTTGCTCTACTCCACTGCACAAGTCTTCTTCTACAGTTCTGCTCTTCGCTGGATCCGAGTGTGGTGGAGAACTGGAGAAGGGGGATTTAGTTCATCATGTTGTCTTCTCGAGTTCTTGTTCGTATTGAGTATTGACTACTGTAACCTGCAGATCAACTGATCTCGCCACCTACATCCACATCAATCCACATTCAGGTGCTTTTGTTTCATGTTTTAATCATTTTATGCTTCTTGTTCTTGTCTAGTGACATGACCTCTAGAAAGTATTTATACAGTAGTAACAAAAGGAAGATAAAAAATGAAAATAGTTGAAGAGGTAAAATCCCTAAAAGGGTTACTTGACAATTTTTTGCAACTAGTAGTTCTTCTAGAGATCCCTGGAATTGGCCATAGTATGTGTTGAAAAACAACCAACTAAGAATACATATGCTACTAATCATGATAAAAATGAGGATAATCATGATTCGAGTGAGCGTGAAAATGTAACTCATTCACCAAATTCTAAATCATGAGTGTCAATAAACAACAACCATTCACTGTTGATATTTTTGAACCACGACACTCGGATAATCTAGATGATTAGGCTAGAGATATTTTAGTTGACAAGGGTCCTGTAAGAAAGGATGATATTATGCTCCCTTCAGATAGAAATTCTAGATATTGTTCACAAATTTACTACTCTAAAAAGTTGAGGAATGGAGAGGTAAATGACAGGAATTTGATGGTAACACTAAATATTTAAGTAGCAACCAGTTTTGACATGAATTTTTGTTTTGCAGAACTTAATGAAGTCTCAATTCAGATTTAGGAATGTGAGCTTCTGTCGAACTACATCATTTCATTACTATCATGGTGAGTAGTTCACTTGATCAATAAATAAATTATACTACGATTTTAGAGTAATAATTAAGATCATCGGGCTATGTTATGTACTTGATATTAGTTTGCTTTTGAAATAAAAAATATTTTGAGCTTTGAAGTAAACAAGGGCCCCTTATTTTTGTCTTTCCCCTCGACCCCGTATAACTATGGGCTGGCCCTGGAGAAAGAGTGTGTTTTACCCCGCAATTATGGAGGTGTGGTTTACTGGGTGTTACTGGAGGTAAAAGGTGACCAGGGATACCTTTGGTAAACATTTGAGCAAGAATGGAGTTGATATGGTGGTCAAAGCAATAATTTTTGCAAGGTGGCACAAGGTGTTTGATGAGATTTTGGACTAGTCGCACTTGTGTGCTGCTTGAGCCAATTGATAGGGTGAAGGGCATGATCAAATGAGCTTGTGATAAAAATTTCAGCTCAAGTGGAGAAACTTGCTCATGCAATTATTTCAAACCCTAGTATTGAGGACGAAGTCTTTTGGGATGATTTGCCTAATCAAATAAATTAGGTTTGAAATTAAACATTACAAGATCAACATTTGAGGCAAATGTGACATGCTAGAATTTTCCTAGATTTATTTGATAAAATTCTTTACAAAAATATTTTAAATACTTCAAATATCCAAAAAGAGTTTTTGTATATTTTACCAATATTTTTAACATTACCATTGGTTTAAACTCATATATATGGAGAATATATGTCCTCGGAGTTTCCTAAAATTTCTCAAAAATTTATGAAACATAAGAAATCTCCTATAAAGGACCCTTTCTAGCCTGAGGAAAAAGCCTTGAAATAAGATACAAAAATTAATTTTAAAATAGTATTTTTGTGGTTTTGGGAAGTCTTATAGATAATGGGATCCAAATATAGCTTTTGGTTTTTTATATAGCCTAAATTAAGTACTTGTAGTTTAAGTGTTAACTCGGGGTTTTTGAAAACCTAAATTTAAGAAATATTCTTTGGAAAAGATATATTTTTTATAAAAAGGTTGTATGACCTATACACATGGCATCAGCATTGGGCAAAAATTTAGCTCAGGGAAAGGAGTTATGAGGGTAGGGGAATTTATGTGAATTAAGAGCACATCCAAACACCAAGAAAATGGCAATTTAGTTCAAAGATCAAATCAACACAAAAGTTTTTGTTGGTCCAATTTATTGAGCTTTATTAATCATAGTGATGTGATACAAAACACTAGGTGTGACAGTGTGAGTGCAATGCATCGCATGCCAAAACATAATTGTTGGAAGGTTCCAATAAAACATGACATAATTAGCAAATAAAGACAAGTGCTAGTGCTTGCCCGAGCACATAACGGGTAAGAGAATTCCCATACTGGCGGCATACACAAACAGATGATTTGTGGCCTCCATGGAGAGTAAGAAGAACATAGGGGAGAGTGGTTCTCCCGAGTGGAGGCCCCTACGGTCCATGAGAATATTATCAGGATTTCCATTGTGCACAACGTGAGTTGTAGTCGAAGAAAGGATGCCGCAAATTTAGCCCATCCATCGATGCTCAAAACCCATCTTCCACATTACGTTCACCAAAAAAGCCCAATCAACGATGTTGAAATGCCTAGACATGTCAAGTTTCGGCATGATCCTCAGCTCTAAGTGCGTGCAGCTTTCTCGCCATACATTGCACGAGCATGAATTCATCACGAAGAGATCGACCACATACAAAATCACTTTGATGCATGAAAATCAACTGTGGGAGGGGATTCGAAGCAGGCAACCCCCTTTTCTTTTTGGCTTTTGATTGTCAATCTTTCATATATTTTGAATGAAAAGTTAAAATTATGTTTTGTTTTCATGCTCGTATTTCTGGTTGTGAGGGCTTTCAAATGAAATCCATTTTGTAGTACATTTTGACAAGTTGTAAAATTTCCATGAAGTTTCAACTTCCGAAACTTGGTACGAGAGGCCAAAAATTCGTAAGTTTTACAACTTTTGACTAACAAAATTGTAAGTTTTAGTTTCATCTTTGTAAGTTGTTATGAACGATGGACACAATCATAACTTTTAGAAGGTATGACCAACAAAATCGTAAGTTTGTGAAACTAAAACTTAAAACTTTTTTTTGACTGGCTACTGTAGGGAATCACCCCACAACCTTTTCTTTTATTCACATAAAAAGAGGTTGTATGTACAAGGGAGGAAAAGAATGTAAAAAAGAATTGAGGGGGGTTGAGATACAAACCTCAAGGAGGTAAAAATGCAATCCATCTAAGGAGATCATGCCTAAAACTAGGTTTAATCCTGTGAGCTAAAAGGGAAATATCATGAATAAAACTAGACCTCCATTTTCTGAGCTTGGGTTGCTGATGGTTGAAAACCTTGGCATTTCTCACAGTCCAGATGTTCCAACAAGCAATGAAGACTACTTCAAGGAAGAAAGGATGTTGAAAGTCTCTTCTTGCAGCTAAAGAAGTAGTCCACATGGAGTGTTCCTGCCATGATCTCTGAAGATAATTCCATACCATGGTACTGAAAAGACAGTTGAAAAACAGATGATCTCTATCTTCTTTGGTCCTTGCATGGCATAGAACACATATATTTTAATCAGATACTTTCAAGTGACACCTCTCCAGCATATCCGAAGTGTTGAGTCTGTCCATGATCAGCAACCAAGAAAACATCTTGATTTTCATAGTACAACAACTCTTCCAGATCCAACTGAGCAAGGGATTTGGCTTGATGGGATGGTGGATATGGCTATAATATTTCTTGGCAGTGTAAGCCTTTGAATCTTTACTCCAGAGCCAGATATCATTAGCAGTAGGGTTTATAGCAAGGTCCTGGAGCAAAGTGTTGACAGCACCTAATTCTTGATAGGCTTGTTCAGAGAGAGGCAAGTGGAACATGGAGAGCATATTGCTCTCTTGGAATAAATGGAAAACTTCCTCAGGGGTGCAAAAAGAATCAATGACAAAAGAGAACAGCCTCTGAAAACTAGAAGCCAGAGGCCTGGTAGATTTCCCAATCAACTAGGAATCAGACCAGAACAAGAAGGTATCACCTTTGTTGGGTTGAACATATGTAATAGCTCTGAAATTATCCAGACACTTGCAGATGTCCTTCCACCAAAAAGATCCACAAAGTGAAGTACCCTGGGGAACTGTGTTGTGGTAATATGTGTTCCAAATTAGCTTGACCCAGGGTATATCAGCTTTGTTCAGAAATGTGTCCACATGTTTGAGCAACAGGGCTTCATTCTGGACAACAAGATTCATGATCCCCAGCCCACCTTTCATCTTAGGTCTGCACAAAAGATCCTAGGCAGCAAGGGAGGGGGCATGGTCCTGACCATTCTTTCTCCATAGGCATTGTCGTTGGATCCTCCCTAGCTGCTTGAGAATCCCTGGAGGAATATCTAAGCTGCAGAGAAGGAAGATAGGGACCGAAGACAGAGCTGAGTTCAAATATTGTAAACGGCCCCCTGAGCTAGGAAGGAGGAACTAGCACTGAGCCTTCTTTCCATATTATCCACTAAGGGCATGAGATCAATTATGCTTGGTTTTGTTGTTCCTACAGGCAAGCCAAGATATGTGAAGGGCAAGGAACCGACCTTGCAACCAATAGCATCAGCTAACATTTGGAGTTGCCCTTGATCAATGTTGATGGGGAGCAGAGCAGATTTATGATAATTCACTTGAAGACCAGTGGATTGGGAGAACAGAAGTAGATTTTTTTTGAATTCAAGCAACTGATATTCCTCTGCAGGTAGAATGATGAGAGTGTCATCAGCATACTGCACTATGGGGAAGTCTCTGTCATGACAAGGAATTGGTAGCTGAATGAGGCCATCCTCCAAAAGTTTATTGACCTAGGTTTGAAGGAGGTCTGCAGCAATTGCAAAGAGAAGAGGGGACATGGGGTCCCCCTGCCTGACCCCTTTCTTACACATGAACTTCCTTCCAGAGACTCCATTTAGAAGCACTGAGGAAGAGCCAGAAGTGAGTAACTGTTGCACCCAGAGGATTCATTTGTCATTAAAGCCCTTGTACTTGAGAATCTAAAAAATGAACTCATGTTCCACAGAGTCAAAAGCCTTTTCAAAATCCAGTTTGAGGATGACAATGGGTTGTTTGGATTGATGAGATTGGTGCAAATATTCTAGTGTCCAGCCCACACAATCTTGGATGGTTCTAGATTTGATAAAGCCATACTGATTTTTGTGTATGCATTTCATAACTTGCAATTGCAGTCTGTTGGACACCATTTTAGATAAAAACTTAAGCCCCATCCCTGTTAGAGAGATAGGTCTAAAGTCACCAACTTGTCCAGGTGAAATCTTTTTGGGTATCAAAGTAATATAAGAGGAATTCATGTTTTCAAGCTTGGATTTGCTAGCATGGAAAGCAGCTGCAAGTTGATAGAATTCAGAGCAGATAATGGACCAACATTTCTTAAAAAATAGACCATTGAAACCATCCGGACCAGGGACCTTGTCAGTGGGCATTTCTTGCACAGTCTGATCCATTTCTGCCATGGTAAAAGACTTTGTTAGCACATCAAGCCCACCCACCTTCTGAATTAGGGACTGCAGGTCAAAAGCCATATTAATACCATGAGAGGATCCCATCCTGTCATTGAAGGAAGTCCAAAAACGTCTAGCAATCTGCTCATGATCAGAAATGATAGAACCATCATTCAGCTTAAGAGAGGAAATAGAATTTTTTCTATATATTTCAGTGGCCATGGCATGGAAAAACTTAGTGTTCTCTTCTCCAACTTTGATGAAACAGATTGTGGCTCTTTTTTCCAGTAAAGGAACTGTAGGTGTAATAGATGATCTTGGTGTAGTTTTACAATCACCCTGAAGTTAGCTTCGGGTCTGTATAGGGTTCTGAGCTCTTCCAGATCATCAAGGAAAAGCACAACCTGGTTGAATCGAGCAATAAGGAGCTTTAGCTCACAGAGGCTGGTTTGCCATTTCTTTAGGGCCTGACGTAAGTGTTTCAACTTATCCATGATGATCGCAGTGATATGATCTTTGTTGGATGGAATTTTGCAAGAGTCCTTGACACACTCCATGAAACCATCCATCTCAACCCAGTAGTTTTCAACTCTAAAGAGATTGCATTTTGGGATGGAAGTCTTAACTACTACTACACAGGGGACATGGTCAGATGCAGTTTTTGCGAAAGGGAGCACTTGTGTCAGAGGATATGATGAAATCCAAGTAGCAGATGTAGAAAAAACAATCCAACTGTTCTAGCAGAGGTGAATCTTGTGTGACATCCTCGACTTTTGCTACAATGATGATTCTAATTAAGAGACAGTGATCTCGCGCTAATGATGCCACGTCACCGTTAATTATATCAATGATCTCGTGTTGGTTGAAACTGAATCAAAATTCGAAACTTAAAAGTAAAGTCAAACGAGAAAGGTTTGATGTTGTTGTAATAAAAACGTCGGGGAGTTATGCAAATCCTCTAACGAATTATAATAATAAGTCGGGCACTTTTGGAATTGTTGGAAATCTCTATATGTTTAAAAGAGGAGCTTTATGAAAAATAAAGTTAACTAAAAGAAAGTAAATAAAATTAAAATAATAAAAAGAATAATGAAAAGAAATAATAATAAATAAAAGAAAGTATTAAAAATATATGTAATAAATTGTAAAAGAATATTCTGAATAAAAATAAAAATAAAAAAAAACAAAACCCCCTGGCCTAACTAGGCCAAAAGGGGCCCAGCCAGGCCACCCCATTCGGCCAACCTCTCCCTGGGGTATAAAGCCCCCGAGGGGGGAAAACCCTAGCCGACCCCTATCGCTCCCTGTTCCCGCTGGCCGCCGGCACCCCCCCCCCCCCCCCGCGCGCGTGAGGCCACAAACCCCTGGCCCGATCCCCACCTACCACTAACCCCACCCACTCCCCACGAGACCCTCCTTCCTCTCTGTATCTCTCTCCCTCCCCACGAGAGTTTCTCCTCACCGCGTAGCCCCAGATCAAACCCCACAGCCTCCCAGATCGACCCCCCACCGACAACTCCCTCCCCCCCCCCACGACACCACCAACCCACCGAGCCCCCCTCGATTCCTCCCGTCGGCCTCCCCTGCCTCCCTCCCGCCGGCGGCCCCCAAGACCCCCAACCCCACTCCGGAAGCAACCCCATCTCGCCGGCCTCACCCCACTCCAGCGGCCCATACCTCTATCCCGTCAGCCCCAGGAGCCCCCCCTGCCGCCTCGCCCCCCCCCCCCCCCCCCCGCGGCCCCATCCGGGCGCTGGCCCTCCTCCGGGCCGGATCCGGCCGACTCTCCTCGTCACCACCGTCTCCAGAACCGCGCCACCATCACCGCCTCGTCCTCCTCCTTGCCGTCTCCTCCGCCTCCCGAGAACTCCGGCTTCACCGGGCCCTCTCGTCAACATTGGTGAGCCCCTTTTCGGGCTCCTCCCACTGACTCCTTCCTCGCGTCGTCCCGGTTCCATTCCGGCAAACGGCGCTCCATTCCGACGCCGTTAGGATCGAGTAGGTGATGAGGGAGATGTATCTCTCTCTCTTTTGTTGAGTCTCTGTTGTTAACACAAAGAGTTAGGAGATGAGATGAGAAAAAGAAAAATAGATAGAAAGATGTATGTATGTATGTATTAGATAACGTACGTATTTGTATATATGAGATGCACGTATGTATGTATTTATGCATGTAGGTATGTGGTGAAATACATTATGTTATTATATGGGTAAGTATGTGTATGTGGCTACTGCCACTTACCGGTGGGGCCAACCCACCCCGCTGTCTATGACCGGGAGGCCCCACACCCCTCTTTTAAGAAAAATGAAAATGAAAATATAAAAATATGTTTTTATTAAATAAATAAATAGATATATTATTTAATTAATTAGTTAATTAATTAATTAGGTAATTAGAATAATTAGAGTATGACACGTGGGCCCCCACTAAATTAATTTGATTAATTATTATTTAATCTTAATTAAAAACATGTGTCTATGACGCTCGGGAACCACTGGTGAGTTGACCAGTCAACTGGTGATGTTAGCATGACATCAATGTGATGTCATAATTACTTTTAATTAAATTAATTAAATCTTTTTAATTCCTAAATAATTAATAAAACTTTAAAAATTAATATAAAATAATCCGTAAGTCAGATCAAAACATTTTCAACATGAAAGTTGAGCAGCAGAACGAGACGAACCTAGATACACGGTCCATTCGTTTGTCACGCGTCCCTAGCATAGCAAACGTGGAACATTTCCATCATTTTCAGTGTGACCGGTAGTAGCCCGAGGCCCGGAAAATATCGTGAGATATTCTTCCGACCCGTCTATGACGGATGTTGCTGCGTTAGCTCATGTCTAGCCTGCATCTTGCCATGTCATGCATTGTATTGCACTGTTGTTATTATTTATTGTTTCTTCCCCCTCTTCTTACCGGTAGACCCCGAGACTGACGCTGCTGCCGGGTACATCTACGACCCTCTCGACCAACCCTTTGCCGCAGAGCAACAAGGCAACCAAACCCCCTTTGATCAATCCTATATCGCCTATGTCTTTCTTCCTACTGCCTGCATTAGTATTTTGCTACTGTTGTAGTTAGCTCCTATATCAGATGCATACCCTAGTTTTGATGAACTGCTACTTTCAGTACTGTACCTTTAATCTTCTTAGTATAGGTGGAGCAGTCATCCCCTCTGACCCCGTAGTCCAGTTGCCCCGCTTGTTTTCAAATCTCGATCCCTGATCGACGATCCAAAAGCGACACAGCACATACACCCCCCTTAGTTGTACGACGCTACAGAGATACTATCAGGTACCAAAGGTGACACCTCGCTAAGTACTCCTGATGATATCTCTATAGTATAGCTAGTCGGTTGTGGTTATCGAGGGTGATTCCTCTTTCACCATTCCCGACGATGCCTCTGTCGTGCAACCCCTCAAGAGTGGGACCCCCTAGGGTGATTCCTCTAATCCCACCTTGACAGATACATCGTTCGGAATCCAACGAGGGTGATACCTCGGAGTCCCCTCGATGTACTACCACACAGTTACTCGACCATGTTACTGGGATCATTGGTGATTAGATGTAAGACGGGTGGATTCCCGCGAGATTGTGTCGATGGCCTAATTAAAATGTTAATGGATTTGGGTATTTGATCTGGGTTGGTCGGAGACCTTTTCGCACTAACCGTCTGCGTGGGAAGAATTATGGGTACTAGACGTCGCGGTATCAGCCGAAGCTCTTCAGACGTCAGCGATGTAGCGGCGCACACCCGAGTGGTCCCGGGATGCATCGCGCTTGTGATTAAGGGGTGCTAGGACTGACGCCGACCGCCCTCGCATCGTGCAGGAGCGCGAAGGGGAACTGGGCCCATGAACCCTTTGCGCTTAGGATTTAGACCGGCGGGTTGTCCTCCCTGCTGAGCTTAGGTGGGGTTGCGACGTGTCGATATTCCGAGGCTGGGCAAGACCCGGAAAAGTGTGTCCGACCAGAGTATTATCGAGCGCGTCGGGACATGTGGTGCACCCATGCAGGGATGAAAATTAACTATTCGAATAGACGTGTCCACGGTTACAGGACGACTTGGACTTGTGCCCTAATCTTATACAACTACAATTGTTACTTAACTGGAATTAGTTGCCTTGTGATTACTTCCTCGCAGGGAGCCGAGGGAGGATCTCTGGGCGTGACCTCACTTTAAATATTGCTGCAACAATATGACTTTTAAATGTGTTACACCTGTTCTACTCTCGTCTAATGCTGCAAGACCCTGAAGATGCTAGTCTTCGATAGGACTAGGCCTTCTCTCTCTATTCTCGCATTGCTGCACTCGTCCACATATAACCACCCCCCTTCTTTGATACTGATGCATACTTACAATAGTTCTGATGTAAGACTTGCGAGTACTTTGGATGAGTACTCACCGCTGCTTTGCTCCCCCTTTGTCCCCTTGATCCGTGCTGCGACCAGATGATGGAGCCCAGGAGATGGAGGTCCCCGTCGACGACCACTGCTACCCCGACGATGCCTACTACTACGTGGAGGCCGCTGATGACCAGCAGTAGTTAGGGGGTTCCACTACTGGAATCAGAGAATTTGCCGTCTGCCTGGTCTTTGCCGTCCGCTGGCTGATGGCAAAGAAGCTCTTTGCCGTCATCTACCAAAAAATAGATCGCAAAGATCTGACAGATGGCAAAGAAGTGCTTTGCCATGAGTCGCTTCTTTGTCGTCAGCTAGCGGACGGCAAAGATGGCCCAGGCAGACGGCAAAGAAAATCGCAGTTGTAGCCATTAAATTTGCCATCGGCCGTGTCTTTGCCGTCCGCCAAAAGCCCCTTTGCCGTCTGCCTTGAAGCACGGCGGACGGCAAAGAAATCAACCCCCGGCTGCCCACTAACGCTCCAACCGCCGTGTCTTTGCCGTCCGCCTAAATCCCCTTTGCCGTCTGCCTTGGAGCTCGGCGGACGGCAAAGAAATCAACCCCCGGCTGCCCTAACGCTCCATTCCCACCTCGTTGTTTAAAAAAAAAAGAAAAAACCCACCTGCTCGTCGCCCTCCTCCCGCACGCTCCCTCCCTTGCGCCCACCGGCCGTCGCCTCCCAGCCCTCCCCACCAGCCGGCGCCTCCCTGCCCTCCACACCGGCCGGCGCCTCCCCGCCCTCTCCACCGTCGCCACCTCCTCCCCCACCGGCCGGCGCCTCCCCGCCGTCCCCCACCGGCCGGCGCCTCCCCGCCCTCCCCACCGTCGCCACCCCCCTCCCCATCTGCTCCCCTCCCCATCGGCTCCCCCCCTGCAGACCGAACCTCTCCCCTCTGACGCTCCTCCTCGCCCCCCTGACGCTCCTCCTCGCCCCGGACGCCCTGGAGCCTCGTCGCCACCCCCCTCCGTCGTCCGCACCCTCCTCCGCCGCCTAGCCGGAGCAGCCAGCAAAAACGGTGAGATTAGACCATCTATTCTCTTTGAAATATTCTCATGCAAATATTCTCATGCAAATATTCTCATGCAAATATCTATTCTCTTTGAATAAATGATACTAAATAAAGGAGGTGGCACCTTCGAATATGTAGAATGGCACAATGTTGTTATAGAAATTATGCAAATACAAGGGTACGAATGAGTCGAAGAGATCATCTTCGTTCTTAATCACACTAAGAGCATGAACAGTCGGATCCTTCAAATCCTCCTTAAACGTATGAGTAGACCATCTAATCATTGTCCGATCATAAAAAATCAACCAAGACGGGCCTCTCAAACCGTTCTCCAACGTCCGGGTTGACGGACACCCCCCATTTTCATTCAAATATGGGGCGGATATAGGGGAGCCCGGGCACGCCCGTCACGTCGGACTGACAGCTTGGCCCCACGCGAACTCGTCGGGAAACTCGATGGTCCAACAGGCGCCTCGACCTTCAGCGCAGTGCCAACGCCGCGTGGCGCCGCTTCGGAGTCGGGGCCGGCTATTTAAGTCGTCCGACGCCCCCCAGCCTAGCACATATGCCTCCTCCCTCTCTCCGTCACCACCCGAGCACTTCCCTCTCCGAGCCTGTCAGCCATGCCACCACGCCGCTGGCATTACACGGTCCAACACTTTCTCTTCCTCCTAGAGCTGGTCCGAATTCGAAGGGTTGCGGGGCTACCTATGGAATTGGAGGTGGATTTTAAGGAGGGGGAGGAGATGGGGGAGGAACCCAAGGAAGAGACACACACGTCGGAGGAGGAGGCGGCGCCCCAGGTTACAAGGTTAAAACTCATAGGGAAAACTATTTGGCGAGTATTGGGAGCTCATCAGCGGCTGAGATTGAGAATAAAGCATGGGTACCCCGGTGGAGTATCAATGTGTCGTCGAAGCTAAAAAAATTGTCTGGAGATTGTGCAAGGAGACAGTTCCAACTTCAGATATGCTACGCCATCGTCATATGTCATCCACCCCAGCTTGTTCTTTCTGTTTGGCAGAGGATAGCTGGAAACATGCATTAATCAACTGCACTACTGCCAGGTGCTTTTGGTCTTTGTCGTTTGAGGACACGGTGGAGCTCATGTGTGAAAATCTGAATTTCAATGCTAAAGCTTGGGTCTTTACAATGCATGAGAAGTTGTCACAAGAGGAGTTTGCGCGCATGATAGTAACTCTTTGGGCTATTCGGAAATCAAGGCGTAAAGCGATTCATGAAGGTATATATGAAAGCCCCATGCATATCCATAATTTTGTCAATTCCTTCCTGAGGGATTTACAATTACTATCAATGCCAAAGCACTGGATGACTGCTATACGCATGACCAGGCCATCTATTTGGCAACCTCCCCCGAGTGGATTCGTGAAGATCAATGCTAATGTTGCGGTCTCGAACGAAAACTACGGTTCAGTTGGAGTCACTTGCAGGAGCATGGATGGCACGTTTGAGGGTGCCTCTTCTCTTACTTTCAAGCACATTCTAGACCCACTCGTTTTGGAAGCTCTAGCAATTAGAGGAGCTTTGACGCTTGCGGAGGATTTGTATGTTCATAATATACATGTGGCGTCCGATTGCAAGACAGTTATGGACGAGATCAAGCGGGGTACATGTGCTAATCATGCAACAATAGTTCAAGAGATCATAGAGAGATATAGTTTCTTTACTTCCTGTAATTTTGTCCACGAGTTTAGGAGCTCTAATTTTGAGGCTCACAACCTCCCTAAGTTTGTGTCATTAGCCCTCCATACCACGTCACATCTGAAAAGATTAGGAGAACATGGTTGGAGCTGGTTTATGTATAAGTAGAGGTCACATCTGAAAGCACGACACAATGGCCCTGTTTGGATGCCACCGCTAGAGCTAGTTTTAGCTAGTTGGAGCTGGAAAGTTTTGTAGGTGACCTGGAAAGTTTTATAGGTAACCCCGACCCCCGACCCCCGACAACACTCACCCTCGACCCCCGACCCCCTACCCCGACCCCCGACGCCACTGACCCCCGATCCCCGACGCCCGACGCCACTGACCCTCGACCCTCAACCCCCGACCCCCGACAACACTCACCCTCGACCCCCGACCCCCTACCCCGACCCCCGACGCCACCGACCCCCGACCCCCGACCCCCGACAACACTCACCCTCGACCCCCGACCCCCTACCCCGACACTTAACGGGGACGTTGCAATATATGCCGTCCCACTTATTTTGCCGTCAGCCCCCTCATGGCAAAGATTCTTTGCCGTCCGCTTTGTTAAAGCAGACGGCAAAGAGCCTGTTCACCGGAATTTTTTTTACCGTCTACTTTGCCATGAGGGGGCGGACGGCAAAGCCTTTGTCGTCCGTGGTGGACCCCTTTGCCGTCCGCCTTGGCAGATGGCAAATTTCTGAATTTCAGTAGTGTTCCCAGGAAGGAGGCCTCACCTCGTTCGATAGTTGTGTCTTTTGTGCTAGCCTTCTCTAAGGCACCCCATGTTTTACGTTTGTACTCAGATATTGTTGCTTCCGTTGACTCGTGTGTTTATCGAGCTTCCGTATTCTAGCCCTCGAGGCCCCTGGCTTGTAATATGAAGCTGATGTTGTTTTATTTGTGTCTAGAGTTGTGTTGTGATATCTTCCCATGAGTCCTTGAGTTTGATTGTATGCATTTGCATCTATGATTAGCGTCGATTAAACCGAGGGCGTCACATCTTGCATATTGGACCAGGTAAAAGATCTGCCCTTAATAGGTAATTCAAGTAGTCCAAGGTGACCAATGATCTCATTAAATATGAACATATCATTCACATCAGCCCCGGGAAGATTTCTATTAGATGGTGAGCGAATAAAATTAAAATCCCCAAGCAACAACAAAGTAGCATCAGCAGGGATGTTGAGATTATAGAGCCAGCTGACAAAGAGATCTCTAGCCTCCCCCTGACAAGGGCCATAGACATTTACCAGGGTCCAAGATTCTGCAGTATGATTTGAGGTAAAAGATATAATTAGGACAAAAGGCTGGCACTCAACTAAGGTACCAGTAAGCACAGAGGAGTCCACAGAGTTATAAGCCCACCAGAGGCACCACGAGAGGGGGAGTATGCAAATTGGCCGAATTGTTTAGGAAAAAAACTTCTGGCTGATCAAAAATCAATGGACTGCATTTTGGCTTCCTGTAAGCAAACTATTAAGGCCAACCTCTCATCAATTTTGTTACGAACAACTCATTGCCTATGATGTGAATTGAGCCCACACACATTCCAGCAGAGAACGCGCCAACTTCGCGTAGATCGATTATTCATGACAACTATGAGATATAGCAAAAGTGGAGTTACATAATAACCCACATAACCAAGGTTCAGAAAACTGTAACAAACAAAGAGCAGTAGTCTGATGAACTGAACAACTAGCAAAACAGAGCAATAACAACATTGATTTAAACATCAGCAGCCTGGGTCTTGGATGCAGCAGGATCTTCCATAAGATGATCCACAGAGAGCTTCTCAGCAGCAATCCCAAGCTTCTGACCAGTTGCTTGAAGCACTAAAACTTAAAACTTCTTGTGCCCTTGTGCGGGATCCAATAACTTTGTGAATCCCGACAACTAGATGTGTGACACGGTTGGGCAGGTGCGTTCCCTTGTGATTTATTAGAGATAATCCAATTAGCCGACTTTATAGATAAATCCAACAAGCAGAGCAAGGTTCACAATGACCACAAACGACACACACGCATAAGGTACAGAAGATAGACAACGTACCACATCACCAATAAGATACCAGATAAGGCTCACATGCCAACAGACTAAAGATAGAGCTAAGGCAGAGTGCTAAGCGTGAAGCCACTGATGAGAGCCACAACCCTCACACCTATGCATGTCCCCGATCTTGACGAGTAAGCAAAGACGTCGTGGATCGCACACGCAAGATCAGAACATCGGTGGCTTCCATATCAAACTCCTTCATGAATGATCTCTAGGGTTGTAAAAGAATGACAAATTTGAACATGCAATCAGCAGGCCTTTTAGGGAAGATACGCCCAATGGTGAATTTATTCCAAGTAGTCCACGAAGTCCAGCACATGGCAGTAAATACAAATCAAAAAGGCGCATATTGTGGCTCGATTTACCCCAACAACATGGGTTGGAGCTCCTCAAAAGAGTAAGGGTGCCAAGAAACCCCTAGCCAAGACTAGATATAGAACTAGAGCACCGAAGCAAGGTGGAAATTGAAAAGAATCTGGTTTGATTCCTCAATCGGCCCACAAAGAGCACAATAGAGGGAGCACGATCCATTCCTTTTCTTAACTTGGCCCGTCACCGGGAATTTCCCTCGAATTACTTGCCAAAGAAAGATTTTAACTTTGGGAGGAAAGCGAGCATGCCAGGATGCCTTAAAACTAAATAGTAGGATTCCAAGAAATCAGTTTTGAATACACTAACTTGACAGAAAAGTAGCGATACGAGGTATCGGGCCATGGCATCACGTCCTCATTCTCCGAGAGCGGTGGGGTAAGGCTAGTGAGATGATGCCATCCCTACAACTCTACACGAGATAAAGCACAATGAAATGAAAAGTCCCAACTCGCAGGGGACAGCTCAAAAATGGAAATACCAAAGAATCACAATACGAAAAAAGCATCGTGAAAGAGGCAGCTAAAGGGCCTACTCCACACCACTAGTCCAACCAAAACCGAGTGGAGGACCCATTTGTAAACTATTGCGGAAGCGTTAAACCCTTTGCTCGGGCCGCATTGGTAATTATACAAGGTTGCCTTGGGTTACATGTTGATGAGAAGATCGTTTAAGGATCGGTTTACAAAGATAGAAAGAGAAAGAGATAAACACGGTAGGTTAGAGAGATAGAAGTTTGAACTACTCTCTTATAGAAAATATTTTAACACTCTCACAAATCTAAACCTCTAAGAAACATTGCCAAGGTTGAGATTGTACTTAAATTCATGCAACCTTCTCATAGTGAGAGGTTTTGTGAAGACATGAGCAAGTTGATATCCTGTAGGTATAAACTGAATATCAAGGAGCTTTCGAGCTACTCTTTCTCTTACAAAGTGGAAATCAACTTCAATGTGCTTCGTGCGTGCATGGAAAACAGGATTAGCTGAGAGATAGGTTGCACCAATATTATCACACCATAATCTCACAGCTTGAGGACTCTTAATTCCAAGCTCATAAAGAAGGGTTTGTATCCACATTACTTCAGTTGTGGCATTTGCCAAAGCTTTTTATTCAGCCTCAGTGCTTGACCGTGAAACTATAGCCTGCTTTCTTGCACTCCTTGATACAAGATTCATGCCCAGAAACACAGCAAAACCACCTGTAGATCGCCTGTCATCAGCACATCCTGCCCAATCTGCATTTGAATATGCAGTGACAAGAAAAGAGGAGGACTTGGTAATTTGTAGTTCAAGCCATTCTATAAACTTGAGATACGTCAAAATTCTTTTTACTGTAGTCCAATGAGTAGTTGTAGGTGCATGAAGATATTGACATACCTTTTTCACTGAATAAGAAATGTCAGGACGAGTAAGTGTCAACTGTTGTCGAGCACCTACAGTTGGTCCAAGAGACTCTCCACACTCAATTGTAAGTTTCTTAGAAGTGGAAAACGGTGTACTCACTGGCTTGCAACTTTCCTACCCCACCTTTTTGAGAATCTTGGTAGTATACTTATTTTGTGTGAGAAGTATGCCATCTTTTATTTGTTGTACCTTTATGCCAAGAAAATAGTGAATATCCCACCAATCTTTGAGAGCAAACTCCAACTTCAAATCCTTAAGCAGGCAAGTAGTAGCATGTGAGTTTTAACTAGAAACAATTATATCATCAACATAGACAAGAAAAACATAGTGATGTTTTCTTTGCGGTAAAAGAATAAAGTGGTATCTGCTCTGAAGGGGGTAAACCCAAGCTGTTGTAACTGTATGCTTAACCTGGAATACCAAGCTCTTGGGGCTTGTTTCAACCCATACAATGATTTATCCATCTTGCAAACATGATGTGGCCTGCTTTTATCCTCATATCCACGTGGTTGCCACATGAACACTACTTCCTCAAGAACACCATGAAGAAACGCGTTCTGAACATCTAGTTGTCGTAAACTCCATCCTCTAGAGATAGCAATAGATAATACAAGTTGAATTGTGTCTCGTTTAACAACAGAACTAAAGGTGTCATCATAATCAATTCCAAATCTCTGTTTAAAACCTTTAGCAACCAATCTAGCCTTGTGTCTATCCATACTTCCATCAGCTTTTTTCTTTATCTTATAGACCCACTTACAGTCAATAACATTATTGCCATGTGTAGGTGGTACTAAATGCCAGGTTTTTGTTTGTCATGAGTGCATTATATTCAGTGTCCGTAGCTGTTTTCCAGTCTTTGTTAGTGAGAGCATCATGCAAATTACTCGGTTCACAAGCAGTGGCAAGAAAAGCACGCTTGGTTTTGTCATACCTTATTGTGCCATCATCGTATTTCTTTTCCTTCACCACACCTGATTGAGATATGGTGTGCCTTTGAGGGAGAACTTGAACTGAGATTGTAGGAACGTCTTGCTGAACAACTTATTCGGAGGATTCAAGCTCTTCAAGAGCTGCAGCTTCTTCAGAGACTTCTGCAAAAGGTGTTTCCTGACTGTCATCAAACTGTTGCACAAGATTATCGAGGGGTCCAGTCAACTGAACGTGTCTAGCATTCGCTACACCTCCTCTAGGCATGTCAACTACGCTCAGCTCAGTCAACGTTCGTTGTTGGACATGCCTAACCTGCTGGAACCATGGGGGCAGACGTGCTGATCTGCTTCGAATCTCATGCCATCAGTAGGTTCAGCCTGGACCTGCCCTTGAGTGTATGATTCTACACATATGAAACAACCTGTAGCTGCACATGTATCAACAAGGTTATTGGAATTTCCCATATGATCAAGTTTGTTTAGTTCACCCCCGTGATTAGGAAGAAGAACATAGTCCGGCAGAAGTGCAACTTCAGCACGAAGGAGGGCTCCTGCATTGGGTCGAAGTTTGGCAAATGGATAGAGAGTTTCATAAAAAACAACATCACAAGAAATATAGATGCGTCCGGTTGCAATTTCTAGACATTGGTAGCCCTTGTGAAGGTTACTGTATCCAAGGAAAGCACCGTAAGTGGAGCGAAATTCAAGCTCATGAGAATTGTATAGATGTAAGTTGGGATAACAAGCACACCCAAAAAATTTCAGAGATGCATAGTGTGGTTTCTAACCATAAAGACGCTCTAAGGGAGTAGTATTGCCAATAACTCTATTCGGGAGACGGTTGATAAGATATGTGGCAGTGATAAAGGCTTGATCCCAATATTTGAGGGGCATGGAAGCATGAGCTAAAAGAGAAAGGCCAACTTCTACAAAGTGGCGATGTTTGCGCTCAGCAGAGACATTCTGCTGATGCGCATGGGGACAGGAGACATGATGTGCAATGCAAATACTGCAGAAGAAAGAATTTAGTTTTTCATATTCGCCCCCCAGTCACTTTGGACTGAGAGAATTTTTCTGTTAAGATGTCTCTCAACTAGCTTTGGAAACTCTTGAAACACAGAGAACACTTCATATTTGTACTTAAGAAAATAAATAGAGGTGAACTTGCTGTAATCATCGATGAAGCTAACATAGTATTTCTTTCTTCCAAAGGAATGTCGGGCATGACCCCATACATCACTAAAACTAAGCTCTAAAGGAGCATGAGAGACACTACTTGACTTAGGATAAAGTAGTTGATGACTCTTGGCACATTGACAAGCTTCACAAACAGACTCACTGAGAGAACTATGCGACAATGGAAGATTGCCTTTATTGACTACTTGTTTGACAATAACCGATGAAGGATGTCCTAAACGTTGATGCCACCGTGCCAAAGATGGCTTGATGGCAGAATAGACCTGACGATTCTTGCCTCTAAGTGCTACGGATGTGATTGGGTAGAGCCCTCCGATGCATCTACCGTGATGGAGAACTTCCCTCGTGACCCGATCCTTGATGAAAAAGTGACGAGGGTGAGTTTCAAAGAAAGCATTATTATCAGTGGATAAACGAGACATAGATGCAAGATTTTTGTGAGCTTGAGGGACATGAAGGACATCTTTGAGCATAAGATCATGTTTAAGAGTAGGGGAACAAATCTAAGTTTGACCAATGTGGGAAATAGCCATACCTCCACTACTTGCAGTGTGAATTTGATCATTGCCGAGGTACTTCTCTCGGAGAGCAAGTTGCTCAAGTTCATTGGTTACGTGATCTGTGGCACCAGAATCAATGTACCAAATGCCATCACCTCCTTAATCACACATGGCAGAAGCAACATTGCGGGCATCAGGGACGTAGTCCTCATCGTAGCGGTGCCAGCAGTCCATCACTTCATCGCCGGGCTTCTTGCATAGTTGGTAGCAAGGCCATCCACGAGAAGAAGGGGCATGGCAGATGTTGTTCTTGTTGAAGCCACCGCCACTGCTGGTGTTGCCAGAGGATCCACGGTAGCCTCCGCCAGGGGAGCTACCTCCATCGCCTGGAGAGGCACCACGACCACGGCCACGGTAGGCAGAGTTAGCGGACGGTTGGCGAAGATTGGTGCCATGGAGGAGGGTGAGGTGAGCATCAAAGCTCAGGAGCTGACTGTAGAGCTCCTGAACTGTGACAGGCTCCACCCGAGCCGCGAACGCTGACATGACTGGATTATGTTCCAGATCGAGGCCGGCGAGAATCTTGGACGTGATCTCCACACCAGAGAGAGCAACGCTGGTACAAGCAACTTCATCTATAAGGGTTTTAATTTTTTTCTAGGTACTCAGCCATAGTCATATTACCTTTTGTAGATTCGTGAGGTCAATGCGAGTATTGATCGCCTGAGCTTGACTTTGAGCAGCAAACATGGCGTGGATGGCGCACCACACCTCGGTCGGCGTCTGGAGCATGACGACCTGGTCAAGGATATCGCAGGAAAGAGATCCCATCAGATACCCTTGGAGTTGTTGCTGTTGTGCATACGAGAGGGGATGGGAAAAGTTGGAGACTTTCTCTTCTTTCCCGTCCTTGGTGATGGTGAGAGTAGCCGGTGGTGCCAAGCTCTTCACGTCGAGATGGTTTTCCATCTATGCACCCTTGATTTGGGATAGCACGATGGCCTTCCATAGCAGGAAGTTGCCTCTCGTGAGCTTCTCTTGAGGTGGCGGTCCGAGAGGTGTGGTGGTGGCTATGGAGAAGGAGGCACGGGTGGATGATGAGGTGTTGAAGAGCGCGCCCATGATGCTCGGAGTTGTGGCGACACCCAACATCTTCTCGGCCGCGGAGGGTAGCTAGATGCGATCTCTTTCAATCTATTTAGGAAGAGGCTCTGTTACCATGTCAACAATTGTGGAAGCGTTAAACCCTTTTCTCGAGCCGCATTGGTATTTATACAACGGTTGCCTTGGCTTACAAGTTGATGAGAAGATCGTTTAATGATTGTTTTACACAGATAGAAAGAGAGAGAGAGATAAACACGGTAGGATAGAGATTTATGTTGGAAATATGCCCTAGAGGCAATAATAAAATGGTTATTATCATATTTCCCTATTCATGATAATCGTCTATTGTTCATGCTATAATTGCATTAACAGGAAACAGTAATACATGTGTGAATAAATAGATCACAATGTGTCCCTAGCAAGCCTCTAGTTGGCTAGATCGTTGATCAATAGATGATCCTGGTTTCCTGATCATGAACATTGGATGTCATTGATAACGGGATCACATCATTATGAGAATGATGTGATGGACAAGACCCAATCCTAAGCATAGCACTAGATTGTGTTGTTCGTCTGCTAAAGCTTTTCTAATGTCAAGTATCTTTTACTTCGACTGTGAGATTGGGCAACTCCCGGATACCGTAGGAGTGATTTGGGTGTATCAAACGTCACAACGTAACTGGGTGACTATAAAAGTGCACTACGGGTATCTCCGAAAGTATCTGTTGGGTTGGCACGAATCGAGATCGGGATTTGTCACTCCATGTGACGAAGAGGTATCTCTAGGGCCCACTTGGTAGAACATCATCACAATGAGCTCAGAGTGACTAAGTAGTTAGTCACGGGATTATGTGATACGTAACGAATAAAGAGACTTACCGGTAACGAGATTGAACAAGGTATAGGTATACCGACGATCGAATCTCGCGCAAGTTCAATACCGACAAACAAAGGGAATTGTATATGGGGTTGATTGAATCCTTGACATCGTGGTTCATCCGATCAGATCATCGTGGAACACGTGGGATCCCACATGGGTATCCAGACCCCGATGATGGTTATTGGCCGGAGAGGTGTCTCGGTCATGTCTGCATGCCTCCCAAACCCGTAGGGTCTACACACTTAAGGTTCGATGATGCTAGGGTTATAGGGAATTGTTATACGAGGTTATCGAAGGTTGTTCGGAGTCCCAGAGGAGATCCCGTCCATCACGAGGAGCTCCGGAATGGTCCAGAGGTAAAGATTGATATATAGGATGGATGGATTTGGACGCCGGAAATGTTTCGGGCACCACCGGCAAAGTGTCTGGACCACCGGAAGGGTTCCGGAGGTCCACCGGGAGAGGCCACAAGCCCCAGGAGGCTACAAGGGCCAAGTGTGAGAGGGAACCAGCCCCCGGGATGGGCGGGTGCGCCCCCCCCCCCCCCACCCAGCCCATGGAGCCTAAGAGGGGGAAGGGGGGAACCCTAGCGCAGCTGGGCCTAAGGCCCACCAAGGGGTGCGCCACCTCCTCCTCCCCTCCTGGCCGCCACCCCTTCCCCCCATCTAGGGCTGCCGCACCCCTTAGGGGTGAGAAACCTAAGGGGGGCACCCTCCCTTCCCCCTCTATATATCGGGGGGTTTTGCCATTGGAGAGACGATTTTCCATCTCTCTCTCGGCGCAGCCCTGCTCTTCTTCTTCCTCCTCTCCCTCGGTGCTTGGTGAAGCCCTACCGGGAGACCTCGTCTCTCCATCGACACCCCGCTGTCGTGCTGCTGGAGATCTTCCCCAGCCTCTCCCTCCTCCTTGCTGGATCAAGGTGCGGGAGACGTCACCGGGCTGCACGTGTGTTGAACGTGGAGGTGCCGTGGTTTGGCACTAGGTCGGAATCACACCGCGATCTGAATCGCCGCGAGTACGACTCCATCAACCGTGTTCTAGCAATGCTTCGGCTTAGCGATCTTCAAAGGTATGAAGATGCACTCTCCCCTCTCTCTTTGCTGGTCTCTCCATAGGAAGATCTGACTATGGCGTAGGACAATTTTGAATTTATGCTACGTTACCCAACAGTGGCATCCGAGCCAGGTTTTCTATGCGTAGATTCTATGCAGGAGTAGAACACAAAAGGTTGTGGGCGATAATTTTGTCAAATGCTTGCCGCTACTAGTCTTATTCCTGTCCGGCGGTATTGTGGGATGAAGCAGCCCGGACCGACCTTACACGTGGCTTATGTGAGACAGGTTCCACCGACCAACATGCACTCGGTGCATAAGGTGGCTAGCGGGTGTCTGTCTCTCCCACTCTAGTCGGACTGGATTTGATGACAAGGGTCCTTATGAAGGGTAAATAGCTTTGGCATATTATCATTGTGGCTGTCACGTACGTAAGAAGGCGTTCTTGCTAGAAACCCAAATCAGCCATGTTAAACTTGCAACAACAATTAGAGGACGTCTAACTTATTTTTGTAGGGTTTGACATGTGACGTCATATGGCCAAAATATGTGATGTTGCATGTGTGATGTATGAGATGATCATGTTCTTGTAATTGGATTCACTACTTGCATGTCGATGAGTATGACAACCGGCAGGAGCCATAGGAGTTGTCTTAATTTATTGTATGAGATGCAACACCATGTGTTTACTACTTTTACTTCATTGCTAACGGTTAGCTATAGTAGTAGTAGTAGTAGTAGTAGTAGTAGTAGTAGTAGTAGTAGTAGTAGTAGTTGGCGTGACAACTTCACGGAGACATGATCATGGAGATCATGATGATGGAGATCATGGTGTGAAGCCGGTGACGATGATGATCATGCGATGCCCGAAGATGGAGATCGAAGGAGCAATGATGATAATGGCCATATCATGTCACTATATGATTGCATGTGATGTTTATCATGTTTTTCATCTTATTGCTTAGAACGACGGTAGCATAATAAGATGATCCCTCATAAAATTTCGAGAACGTATTCCCCTAAGTGTGCACCGTTGCGAAGGATCGTTGTCTCGAAGCACCATGTGATGATCGGCTGTGATAGATTCTAACGTTCGCATACAACGGTTGTAAGCCAGATTTACACACACGAAACACTTAGGTTGACTCGACGATCTTAGCATGTACAAACATGAGCTCGAATACAAGAGACCGAAAGGTCGAACATGAGTCGTATTGTTGAATACGATCAGCATGAAGTTGCTCACCATGACGACTAGTCCGTCTCACGTGATGATCGGACACGGATTAGTCGACATGGATCATGTATCACTTAGATGACTAGAGGGATGTTGATTTAAGTGGGAGTTCATACTTAATTTGATTAAATGAACTTAATTATCATGAACTTAGTCTAAAAGTTGTATTTACAAATATCAAATGGCCAACGCACCTGTCAACCTCAATTTCAACGCGTTCCTAGAGAAAAACAAGCTGAAAGATGATGGTAGCAACTATGCGGACTGGGTCCGCAACTTGAAGCTCATCCTCATTGCATCCAAGAAGGCTTATGTCCTTGATGCGCCGCTAGGTGACCCCCCCCCCCTGTTCCCGCGGCTGCCCAAGATGTTCAGAACGTCTGGCAAGCGCGGAGTGATGACTACTCTTTGGTTAGGTGCGGCATGTTGTACAGTTTAGAACCGGGGCTCCAAAGGCATTTTGAGAAACACGGAGCATATGAGATGTTCCAGGAGCTGAAGCTAGTTTTTCAAGGTCATGCCCGGGTCGAGAGATATGAAGTCTCCGACAAGTTCTTTAGCTGCAAGATGGAGGAGAACAGTTCTGTTAGTGAGCATATTCTCAGAATGTCAGGGATGCACGGACGTCTGACTCAGCTTGGAGTAGAACTTCTGGATGACCCTGTAATTGACAGAATCCTCCAGTCTCTCCCACCAAGATACAAGGGTTTTGTGCTGAACTACGACATGCAAGGGATGGAAAAGACCATTCCCAAGTGGTACTCGATGCTCAAATCTGTTGAAGTAGAAGTCAAGAAAGAGCATCAAGTGTTGATGGTCAACAAGACCACCAGTTTCAAGAAGGGCAAGGGTAAGAAGAAATTCAAGAAATACGGCAAAACCGTTGCCACGCCCGGTAAGCCAGATGCTGGGGTGAAGAAAAAGAATGGACCCAAGCCTGAGACTAAGTGCTTCTATTTCAAGGGAAAAGGTCACTGGAAGCGGAACTGCCCCAAGTACTTAGCGGATAAAAAGGCCGGCAACGTTAAAGGTATATATGATATACATGTTATTGATGTGTACCTTACCAGCGCTCGCAGTAGCTCATGGGTATTTGATACCGATGCTGTTGCTCACATTTGCAACTCAAAGGAAGAACTGCGGAATAAGCGGACACTAGCCAAGGACGAGGTGACGATGCGCGTTGCTACTGCAACAAAAGACCTTCTAACGGTGCCATAAATAGGTGTGTTGACGGCACCAGGAATCCTTCTGCTACGGCTACGCCTTAAGGGACTTCCTAGGCAAATATGCAAAGGATTTCCCCCGTGGCCTTGGAGCCTTGCGTTGTTGTTCCCTCGAAGCAGAAAGGGTGATGTAGCGCAGTGGTGGTAAGTATTTCCCTTAGTTTGAGAACCAAGGTATCGATCCAGTGGAGGAGTATCACAAGAGCCTGCACAAACACAAAAAGCTTGCTCCCAACGCTATGAAGGGGTTATCAATCCCTTATAGATTGTTCGCCAAGTGAGAACTGAACGCAACAAACTAACAAAGCAAAGTAAAAGCGAAAGTGGAAACGATAGGTGTGAATAGACCCGGGGGCCGTAGTGTTTACTAGTGGCTTCTCTCATGAAAGAAAATAGACGGTGGGTGAACAAATTACTGTCAAGCAATAGATACAACCGCGCAAAGTCGTGACATCATCTGTGGCAATGATTATATCTATAGGCATCACATCCAAAATAAGTAGACCGATACTTTCTGCATCTACTACTATTACTCCACACGTCGATCGCTAGCCAGCATGCATCTAGTGTATTAAGTCCAAAAGAACAGAGTAACGCCTTAAGCAAGATGACATGATGTAGATGGACAATCTCATATCTATGACAGAGCTCACCTTGTTACCCTTGATGGCAACTACACGATGTGTGCCTTGCTGCCCCTACTGTCACTGGGAAAGGTCACCACATGGTAAGAACCCAAAACCAAGCACTTCTCCCATTGCAAGAATCATAGATCTAGTTCGCCAAACAAAACCCAAGACTCGGAGAGACTTACAAGGATATCAAATCATGCATATAAGAAATCAGCAAAGGCTCAAATATATATCATAGATAATCTGATCACAAATCCACAATTCATCGGATCTCGACAAACACACCGCCAAAGAAGATTATATCGGATAGATCTCCATGAAGATCATGGAGAACTTTGTATGGAAGATACAAGAGAGAGAAGAAGCCATCTAGCTACTAACTACGGACCCGTAGGTCTGAAGTGAACTACTCACGTGTCATTGGAGGGGCGATGATGTTGATGTAGAAGCCCTCCAACTCCAAAGTCCCCTCCGGCAGGGCACCGGGAAGGGTCTCCAGATGAGATCTCGTGGAAACGGAAGCTTGCGGCGGCGGAAAAGTATTTTCGTGGATCCCTTGATTTTTTCTGTATTTTAGGGAATATATAGGCGAAAGATCTAGGTCGGGCGCTAGGGAGGCCACAAGCCCGCCCACCGCCACCCCCCTGGTGGCGGAGAGGGGGCTTGTGGGCTCCCTCTAGCCCTCCTGGCTTGGCCCACAAGCCCCCTGATGTTCTTCCGTATGGGAAAAAATCATTTCGGGGATTTTATTCCGTTTTGACTCCGTTCCAAAATTAGATCTGAAAAGAGCCAAAAACACACACAAAACAGAAACTGGCACTTGGCACTGAATTAATAAGTTAGTCCCAAAAAGATATAAAAGGTACATAAAACATCCAAAGATGACAAGATAACATCATGAAAACATCAAAAATTATAGATACGTTTGAGACGTATCAAGCATCCCCAAGCTTCACTCCTGCTCGCTCTCGAGTAGGGAAGTGATAAAGAATGAATTTTTTATGCCTTCATGCTACCCAGCATAGATGTCCTTTGTAACTCCTCTTATGTGGCTTAAGTGTTCAGATCTATTAGATTCAAAACAATAGTTTGCTATTGAGGTGGAAACAATAATAATTGAAGCAAACTAGCAAGGTAATCATGAACTTTCAAAATAACAAGGCCAAAAGAAAGTTATCCCTACAAAGGCATATAGTCTGGCTATGCTCTATCATCATTGCACAACGAATTTAAATCATGCACAAACCCGGTATTGGCCAAGTAATTGTTTCACACCTTTACTTTCTCAAACCTTTTCAACTCTCACGCAATACATGAGTGTGAGTCATGGTTTTAGCACTATAGATGGTGTGGAGTGTGGTGGAGGTTGCAAGACAAAACAAGGAGAAGATGGTCACATTAACTAGGCCTATCAATGAGTTGTGGAGATGCTCATCAATAGATATCAATGTGAATGAGTAGGGATTGCCATACAAATGATGCACTAGAGCTACGAGTATGTCAAAGCTCTTAAAGAAAACTAGTGGGTGTGCATCCAACTTGCTTGCTCGCGAAGACCTAAGGCAATTTTGAGGAAGCCTATCATTGGAATATACAAGCCAAGTTATATAATGAAAATTTCCCACTAGCTATATGGTGGTGACAAAACAAGAGACTCTCAATCATGAAGATCATGGTGCTTAATATGCACAAGTGTGGAAAAGTGGTAACATTGTCCCTTCTCTCTTTTTCTCTCATTTTTTTATATATTTTTTTGGTGGGCTCTTTGGCCTCTTTTTTTTTGGTGGGCTTCTTTGGCCTCTTTTATTTACTCACATGGGACAATGCTCCATCAACGATGATCATCACACTTTCAACTCAAAACTCAGAGCAACGATGACTCTATATGGAATGCCTTCGGTAGTGTACCGTGACAATGATCTAGCATGGCATAGACATTAATGGAAACATCATGCTAGCTATCTTATGATCATGCAACGGCAATGTAGACATGATGGCACATGTCATGGTGGTAATTGCATGGCAATATATCTCGGAATGACTTTGAAAAAGCCATAGTAGGTAGGTATGGTGGCTGTTTTGAGGGAGGCTAATGGTGGGTTTTGTGCACCGGCGAAAGTTGCACGGCACTAAGAAGATAGTGATGGTGGAAGGTGAAAGCGCATCTAAACCATGGACTCAACATTAGTCATGAAGAACTCATATACTTGTTGCAAAAGTTTTAATAGTAATCGAAACAAAGCATTCAACGCATACTGCTAGGGGAAGGGTTGGTAGGTATAAACCATCGCGCGATCCCAATCGCCATGCAAAGGATGACAATCAATAGACTAATCATGCTCAGATTTCATCACATAGCGTTCACCATACGTGCATGCTACGGGAATCACTAACTTCAACACAAGTATTTCTATATCCAGAACACCTTACTAGCATAACTTCAATATTACCAAAACCACAACTCAAAACTAATTGAGATGAATCAAACTTCTCTAACTATTCAATGCACATGAGGCTGGAAGTTTCGTATCCCTTTGGATAACCACCCCTTTTGTGACTACTTTCAAAGCATAGATCAACTACCAAGCCACGCACCACTGTGCTCTAAAATATATAAGTGAAGCACACAGAGCAAAAGTATCTAGCTCAAAAAATATAAGTGAAGCACATGTGAGCTGAATTGTCTACCAAAAGATATAAGTGAAGCTCGAAAAAATCACGGTGAGTGCATGTCTCTCTCTCTACGTGTGCTGCAAGGATGATTGTGACACAACAAAAACAAGAGACTCCCACGATGCAAGACGCTCCAAGCAAAAACATATAACATGTGGTGAATAAAAATATAGCCCCAAGTAACGTTACCGATGGATTGAAGACGAGAGAGGGGATGCCTTCTCGGGGCATCCCCGAGCTTAGGCTTTTACGACATCCTTGAATCTCTTGGGGTGCCTTGGGCATCCCCAAGCTTGAGCTCTTGCCACTCTTTATCTCTTTGTCCATAAGAACTTCACCCAAAACTTGAAAACTTCACAACACCAAACTTAAACAGAAACTCGTGATAACATTAGTATGAGAAAGCAAACCACCACTTCCTTAGGTACTGTAGCAAACTTAAATTCTACTTATGCTGATGTTGGGTTACTGTATTTTCAATCTTCCATGGCTAATACCCCCCGATACTAGCCATAGTTTCATCAAAATAAGCAACCAACACAACAAAAACAGAATCTGTTAACAGCAGACTAGTCTGTAGCAATCTGTATATTTCCTATACTTCTGGTACTTCAAAAATTCTGAAAAATTACGACACTCTGATGAATTTGCGTAGTAATCAGCAGCAAAAAGAATCAACTCAAAAGCTCTAACAGAAGAAAAAAATGAAAATTCTTTTCGTGAGTAGAAAGTTTCTGTCTTTTCCAGCATGACCAAACGATCATCCCCAAGACTAATCATAACGGTTTTGCTTGGCACAAACGCAAAAAGAAACACAAAAAACACAATCATAACAGAATTATGAAAGTGTGGAAAACACAAAACAGAAAGAAAAAGGATAGATTCGTTGGGTTGCCTCCCAACAAGCGCTATTGTTTAACGCCCTTAGCTAGGCATTGAATGATGCTGTCACAAAAGACAAGAATTGAAGCACAACGAGAGCATCCTAAAGCATGTGAAAATCACATCTAAGTCTAACATACTTCCTATGCATAGGCAATTCATAGGAAAAAAAATTGTCAAGACAACCAATAGTTGCCATATGCAAGGAAGAAGAAAGAGACAAGAGCAATCTCAACATCACGAGAGGTGATTTGGTAACATGAAAGTTTCTACCAAAATATTTTCCTCTCTCATAGCAATTACATGTGGGATCGTATTCAAATTCAACAATATAGCTATCCCATAGGATATTCTTTTCATGACCCACATGCATCCAAAGTTGATGCTCTTCAAAAATAGTGGCATTATCATCAAATAAAGTCATGACTTTTCCAATCCCACTTTCAGTATTGTTGCAAATATCATATTCATCATGAGGTTTGAACAAATTTTCAAGATCATAACCCCAATCATGATGATTGCAACAAGTAGTGGACAAAACAAAACTAGCATCCCCAAGCTTAGGGTTTTGCATATTTTTAGCATGATTGTCACTAATAGAATTTATAGTGAAACCATTGCAATCATGATTTTCATCCAAGGAGCCCTCGTGAATCTCTTCATAAATTTCTTTCTCACTGTTTTGAGATTCACGCATCTCAAGCAAAACTCCATAAAGATAGTCAAGTGCACTCAACTCACTAGCAATTCGTTCCACATAAGTGGGTCTCTTAAAGAGATTAGCTAGTGGGTGAGGATCCATATCAATAGATTTTCAGCAAGTGAAGATGCAAGCATAATGAAGGCACATGGAACACAAGCGAGGAGAAAGCAAGCGAGAGAAAAGGGCGAGCGAAAAGGCAAACGAAAAAGGCAAATGAGAAAGGCAAAAGAAAACAACAAAAGTGAAGTGGGGGAGACGAAAACGAGAGGCAACTGGCAAAAAAAAGTAAATGCGAGAGATGAGTTTGTGAGACCTACTTGGATAGATCTCTCCTTCCCCGGCAACGGCACCAGAAATACTTCTGCTACTGCAACAAAAGACCTTCCAACGGCGCCAGAAATAGGTGTGTTGACGGCACCAGGAATCCTTCTGCTACAGCTACGCCTTAAGGGACTTCCTAGGCAAATATGCAAAGGATTTCCCCCGTGGCCTTGGAGTGTTGCGTTGGTGTTCCCTCGAAGCGGAAAGGGTGATGTAGCGCAGCGGCGGTAAGTATTTCCGTTAGTTTGAGAACCAAGGTATCGGTCGAGTGAAGGAGTATCACAAGAGCCTGCACAAACACAAAAAGCTTGCTCCCAACGCTATGAAGGGGTTGTAAATCCCTTATAGATTGTTCGCCAAGTGAGAACTGAAAGCAACAAAGTAACAAAGCAAAGTAAAAGCAATAGTGGAAACGATAGGTGTGAATAGACCCAGGGGTCGTAGTGTTTACTAGCGGCTTCTCTCATGAAAGAAAATAGACGATGGGTGAACAAATTACTATCGAGCAATTGATAGAACCGCACAAAGTCGTGACGTCATGTATGGCAATGATTATATCTATAGGCACCACGTCCAAAACAAATAGACCGATACTTTCTGCATCTACTACTATTACTCCACACGTAGACCGCTATCCAGCATGCATCTAGTGTATTGAGTCCAAAAGAACAGAGTAACGCCTTAAGCAAGATGACATGATGTAGATGGACAATCTCATATCTACGACAAATCCCACCTTGTTACCCTTGATGGCAACTACACGATGTGTGCCTTGCTGCCCCTACTGTCACTCAGAAAGGTCACCACACGGTAAGAACCCAAAACCAAGAACTTCTCCCATTGCAAGAATCATAGATCTAGTTGGCCAAACAAAACCCAAGACTCGGAGAGACTTACAAGGATATCAAATCATGCATATAAGAAATCAGCAAAGACTCAAATATATATCATAGATAATCTGATCACAAATGCACAATCCATCGGATCTCGGCAAACACACCGCCAAAGAAGATTACATCGGATAGATCTCCATGAAGATCATGGAAAACTTTGTATTGAAGATCCAAGAGAGAGAAGAAGCCATCTAGCTACTAACTACGGACCCGTAGGTCTGAAGTGAACTACTCACTAGTCATTGGAGGGGCGATGATGTTGATGTAGAAGCCCTCCAACTCCAAAGTCCCCTCCGGCAGGGCACCAGGAAGGGTCTCCAGATGAGATCTCGCGGAAACGGAAGCTTGCGGCGGCGGAAAAGTATTTTCGTGGATCCCTGGATTTTTTCTGTATTTTAGGGAATATATAGTCGAAAGATCTAGGTCAGGGGGCGCCAGGGAGGCCACAAGCCTTCCCACGGCCCCCCTGATGGCGGAGAGGGGGCTTGTGGGCTCCCTGTAGCCCTCCTGGCTTGGCCCACAAGCCCCCTGATCTTCTTCCGTTCGGGAAAAAATCATTTTGGGAATTTTATTCCGTTTGGACTCCGTTCCAAAACCAGATCTGAAAATAGCCAAAAACACAGAAAAAACAAGAACTGGCACTTGGCACTGAATTAATAAGTTAGTCCCAAAAAAGATATAAAAGGTACATAAAACATCCAAAGATGACAAGATAACAACATGAAACCATCAAAAATTATAGATACATTTGAGACGTATCACGCGTCGAGAATGGCTCCAAGGTCGGTGTGATCGTCGTCGGCACGCTGCCTCGACATCTACCCTCGGGATTAGTTTTAAAACTTAATAATTGTTATTTAGTACCAGCTTTCAGCATGAACATTGTATCAGGGTCTTGTTTTATGCGAGATGGCTACTCATTTAAGTCAAAGAATAATGGTTGTTCCATTTATATGAGTGATATATTTTATGGCCATGCTCCACTCGTAAATGGTCTATTCTTGATGAATCTCGATCGTGATGTTACACATATTCATAGTGTGAATACCAAAAGATGCAAAGTTGATAATGATAGTCCCACATACTTGTGGCACTGCCACCTTGGTCATATCGGTGTTAAGCGCATAAAGAAACTCCATACTGTTGGACTATTAGAGCCTCTTAACTTTGAATCATTTGACACATGCGAGCCGTGCCTCATGGGCAAGATGACCAAGACTCCATTCTCATGAATAATGGAGAGGGGAACCGACTTATTGGAAATAATACACAGTAATGTGTGTGGTCCAATGAACGTTGAAGCTCGCGGTGGCTATCGTTATGTTCTCACTCTCACCGATGATTTGTGTAGGTATGGGTATATCTACTTGATGAAGCACAAATCTGAAACTTTTGAAAAGTTCAAGGAATTTCAGAGTGAGGTTGAGAATCAACGTGACAGAAAAATAAAGTGTCTACGATCTGATCGTGGAGGAGAATATTTGAGTCACGAGTTTGGCACACACCTAAGGCAGTGTGGAATTGTTTCACAACTAATGCCACCTGGCACACCGCAACGTAATAGAGTGTCTGAACGTCATAATCACACTTTATTAGATATGGTACGATCTATGATGTCTCTTACCGACTTACCGCTATCATTTTGGGGATACACATTGGAAACTGCAGCATTCACTTTAAATAGGGCACTGTCTAAATCCGTTGAGACGACACCGTATGAACTATGGTTTGGCAAGAAACCTAAGCTATCGTTTCTAAAAGTTTGGGGTTGCGATGCTTTTGTGAAGAAACTTCAACCAGAGAAGCTCGAACCCAAAGCGGATAAATGCGTATTCATAGGATACCCTAAGGAAATTATTGGGTATACCTTCTATCTTAGATCCGAAGGTAAAACCTTTGTTGCCAAGAACGTATCCTTTCTAGAGAAAGAGTTTATCTCGAAAGAAGTAAGTGGGAGGAAAGTAGAACTTCATGAGGTAATTACACCCCCTCTCGAACCGGAGAGTAGCGCAGCACGGGAAATTGTTCCCGTGGCACCTACGCCAACTGGAGAGGAAGTTAATGATGATGATCATGAAGCTTCGGATCAAGTTGCTACTGAACCACGAAGGTCCACAAGGGCACGTTCCGCACTAGAGTGGTACGGCAACCCTATGATGGAAATCATGTTGTTAGACAACAGTAAACTGATAACCCACAAGTATAGAGGCTCGCAACAATTTTCGAGGGTAGAGTATTCAACCCAAATTTATTAATTCGACTCAAGGGGAAGCCAAAGAATATTCTCAAGTATTAGCAGTTGGGTTGTCAATTCAACCACACCTGAAAGATTTAGTATCTGCATCAAAGTATCAGTAGCAAAGTAGTGTGATAGTAGCAGTAGCAACAGTAACCAGTGACAGCAGTAGTGACAGAGTAACAGTAGCAACAGTGACAGCAGTAGCGATAGAGTAACAGTAGCAAGGACCGGTACTAAAAGACTCGTAGTCATTGGATCGGTGATGGATGATTATGCCGGATGCTATTCATCATGCAACAGTTATAACACGGAGAGATATGTAACTAGCTCCAGTTCGTCAATGTAATGTAGGCATGTATTCCGTACGTAGTCATACGTGGTTAGGTAAAAGAACTTGCATGACATCTATTGTCCATCCCTCCCGTGGCAGCGGGGTCCTAATGAAAACTACGGGATATTAAGGTTCTCCTTTGAATAAAGAACCGGACCAACGCATTAACACTTGGTGAATACATGAACCCCTCATACTATGGTCATCTCCGGGAGTGGTTCCGGCTATTGTCACTCCGGGGTTGCCGTGTCATAACACATAGTAGGTGACTACAACTTGCAAGATAGGATCAAGAACACACGTATATTGGCGACAACATAATAGCTTCAGATTTGAAATCATGGCACTCGGGCCCTAGTGACAAGCATTAAGCATGGCAAAGTAGTAGCAACATCAATCTCAGAACATAGTGGATACTAGGGATCAATCCCCGTCAAAACTAACTCGATTACATGATAGATCTCATCCAACCCATCACCGTCTAGCAAGCCTACGATGAGATTACTCACGAACGGTGAAGAGCATCATGGAATTGGCGATGAAGGAAGGTTGATGATGACGATGGCGACGATCTCCCCTCTCCGGAGCCCAAAACGGACTCCAGATCTGCCCTCCAGATGAAGAACTGGAGGTGGCGGCGCCTCCGTATCGTAAAACGCGATGACCTCTTCTTCTTGATTTTTTTCCGGGCGAGACGGACTGGATGGAGCTGAGATTGGAGGGGTGGAGCAAAGTGGGCCCCACAAGCCTGCCACGCACGGCCAGGGGGGCGCCTGGTGGGCTTGTGGGCTCACAGCTCCACCCCTCCGGTTGATTCTTGCGCCAGTATTTTTTATGTATTCCACAAAAATTCTCTGTAAATTTTCAGGTCATTCCGAGAACTTCTATTTCTGCGCAAAAACAACACCATGGCAATTCTGCTGAAAACAGCGTTAGTCCGGGTTAGTTCCATTCAAATCATGCAAATTAGAGTCCAAAACAAGGTCAAAAGAGTTCGGAAAAGTAGATACGACGGAGACGTATCTACTCCCCCAAGCTTAAATCCTTGCTTGTCCTCAAGCAATTCAGTTGACAAACTGAAACAGACAAAAGAAAAACTTTTACGAACTCTGTTTGATCTTGTTGTTGCAACTATGTCTAACTCATAACCAGAATTTCATCAAGATCACAAGCAAACCACATAAGAAAATGACATCTAGGTCTCACGGTAAACTCATATCAATGGCATAATAAACTAGCGAGCAAATAATAATAAGTCTCAAACGTCAACACTTCAATCAAAACAATCATGAAGCAGTACGAACAGATGGTATCTCGCTATCTCTTTCTGAGACCGCAAAACGTAAATGCAGAGCACCTTCAAAGATCAAGGGCTGACTAAACATTGTAATTCATGGCAAAGAAGATCCAGTCACAGTCATACTCATCACAGTTAAAAGCAAAGCATAAAAATGACCGAGGTGCTCTCTAATTGGTGTTTTTATAAGAAGAGGATGACTCAACAGGAACATAAATAGACAGGCCCTTCGCAGAGGGAAGCATTGATTTGCAGAGATGCCAGAGCTCAAGCTTTGAAAACAGAGATAATAATTTTGGGTGGCATGCTTTCATTGTCAGCGCAATGACTAAGAGTTCTCACCATCTTCGACGCTACACATGCTATAGGCGGTTCCCAAACAGAAAAGTAAAGTTTTGACTCCCCCACCACCGATCAATCATACTCCACGACTAGCCGAATCCTCGGGTGCCGTCCATACCAACATCAATCCAAGGGGAGTTTTGTTTGCAATTATCTTTTCGATTTGAGCATGGAACTGGGAATTCCAATTACCGGCCCTTTCTTGTGAATGATAGTGAATAAACACATATTGAGGATAACACGCCTAGCATGGAAGATACTGATAGCCCCCTGTCACCACATGAGCGGTTCGGGCATGCAAAACAGATTATTTCTTGAAGGTTTAGAGAGTGGCACATGCAAATTTACTTGGAACGGTAGGTTGATACCTCATATAGTTAGGTATGGTGGACTCATATGGAACAACTTTGGGTTTATGGAAGTGGATGCACAAGCAGTATTCCCGCTTAGTACAAGTGAAGGCTAGCAAAATACTGGGAAGCGACCAACTAGAGAGCGACAACTGTCATCAAAATGCATTGAGATTAACCAATAATGAGTGCAAGCATGAGTAGGACATAAATCACCATGAACATGAATATCATAGAGGCTATGTTGATTTTGTTTCAACTACAAGCATGAAAATGCGCCAAGTCAAGCCACTTGAAACATTCAAAGGAGGATACCATCCTATCATACTACATCATAGTCATCTCAAAATTCATGTTGGCATCCAAGACAAACCATTATAAGCTCCTAGCTAATTAAGCATGGCATCAGAAACTATGATCTCTAAGTTGTCATTGCAAACAAGTTTCTCTCACAACAAAGTTGAATTAGGAACGATGAGCTAGTCATATTTACAAAAACAAAATAGATCGAGTTCATACCAGCTTTTCCAGGCTCAGTCACTTCATCATATATCGTCATTATTGCCTTTCACTTGCACGACTGAACGATGTGAACAATAATAACAGTGCTCGTGCATTGGACTAAGCTGGAATCTGCAGCAAACACAAAGGAGAAGACAAAGTAATATGGCTCTTTGACAGATAAATAGATATGCATGCGAGAGCCACGAAACATTGTAACCACGGTCTTCTACCTTGACCCAAAGAAAAAGAAAACTATTTACACGGGAAAGCTCCCAACAAGAAAAATAAGAAAAAGAAAATATTTTTGGGTTTTCTCAAACTAGACAAACACACGAAAAAAAATGAGAAAAAGAAATAAACTAGCATGGATGATACAGTGGCAAAGTGTGAACACCGACTAACAAAGTGAAAGCGTAAGCAAGAATATGAAGTCGGTGAGAAAGACGTACTCCCCCAAGCTTAGGCTTTTGGCCTAAGTTGGTCTACTCTCATGGAGGGAAATAACCGGCTCCGGGGTACTCCGGAGTGGACTCGGGATGCCACTGCTATGTGATCTCTTGTGGCTCCCACTGATAAACTGGCGTTTGGTACTCGACTGGTGGCTCGGGCACGGGCACCTGTGGTTGGGCTATGCCCCAATATGCGTAGATGTCCGAGGGCATAATAATGTACCTGCCTGCATGAAGATCGAACAAAGAAGGAGCAGGCAAAGTAATAGTCTCACGAGTATCCTGACTAAATACCAGGTTATAAATCATCCTTCTATTTATATCTCTATCAAGAAAATCATGGCAAACCATGCTATCATAATCTAGATATCTCTCAGGAAGAAGAATCTCTTCTTCCTCGTCCAGTCTAATAGGTATCTCAAAATGTCTGGCAAGACGGGTAGCATAGATACTTCCATATACAACGCCTTTAGAACGGTTTGTGTTCAAACATTGAGCTACTATGGCGCCCAAGCTATAAGTTTTATCATTATAAAGGGCTTCACGCAAGACCGCAAGATCTGGAGAGCTAAGGGATCCAGCTTTCCCACGGCCAATCAAACATTTTCCCACGAATAGTGAGAAGTACCGAATCACGGGAAAATGTATGCTAGCAGCTCTGGCACAAGACACTCCTCTCTCCTCTCCTACAGCAATAGTATCTATGAAAGCCTCAAAGTCCCGTGGACGAGGTTCATGAATATCCCCAACAAAAAGTAATTTGCAAACATTGCAAAAATCCTGGAGTGACATGCGCTGGGGGATATCATATAATTTGAACTCAACCAAAGGAGGATTCTTCCTTGGATAGAAGTTAAAGCTTTGCACAAAAATATTAGTGAGGAGGAGGTATTGCGGACCCTTATCTTCAACGAAGGCGGTAAGGCCGGCGTTCTCAACCAAGTAGTAAAAGTCCTCATAAAGTCCGGCGACGCGTAAGAACACATCACTTGCCCACTCGCACGCTTGAACTTCTGCAACTCGAGGGACCGGATACTTGGGTTTCTTCTTCTCATTCTCATCATCCTTGGGGTCACGGCTTAAAGAGCCTCTTAAGAACCTCCTCATCTTTTCCCTTTTCTATCTCTGAAAATTTCTGAAATTTTTAGTGATTCTAAGAAAAAGTGAATAAGCCCCAATGAAACTCGTAGCAACTACTCCCACAAGTGCCTAGAGGCCATATTACGCATCAAAACTACTTGGGACCAGCTAAAATTAGCATGCAAAGCTCAAGAACAGGGTCACCAAGGTAGCAAAAATACACGAAGTATAAGGCACTAGAGCAAAAGCTAATTGGACCAATGGAGGAGTCACTTATCAAGGAGTAATTTCCCCAAAACAACTTGGTGAATGGTGCTTTGCACAAGGAGATCGAAAATCCCAGCAAGAAGAGCGAGAACACGGGTTTGAGCTGCGAAACGATTTCTTGTGGAGGTAGGAGAATCAGATAGGAGCTAGAATGAGTGGAGGGGTGCACGTGGGCCCCACAAGCTTGGTAGGCGCGGCCAGGGGGGTGCCCGCGCCTCCAGGGCTTGTGGCCCACTGGTGTAGCCCCCAGACTAGCTCTTCGTCTCAGTATTTTTGAAAAATTCCAGAAAAAATCATACTTGATTTTCAGGACGTTCGGAGAACTTTTATTTTTGGGGTACTTTTCCACGGGACGCTAAAACAGAAAGCAGGGAAAACTAAACTAAATCTATCATTTCTCTTCTAAGCAACCGAAGGTGAAAGCTTGGAACAGAGGTTTGTGACTCCTCGATTCATCCATCTCATGGTCATCGAAAGAAATCCGGCAATGAGGTTGATCAAGTCTCCTTGACAAACTTTTTCGAATCGCAAAAGAGAACGGAGAATTTTTGAATATTCACTAGGTTACCTCAATGGGGATGTGGATATCCCCAACAAGAAAATCATACTTCATCTTGACAGGAGGTATAGGGCATTCAAAGCTCCCAATAAGAATCAATGAAGTTTTTTGATAGCATTGATGCGATGTACTCGATATTTTTTTCTTCGTAAAGTGCAGCGTATGCTCATTACCGTTGACATGGAAAGTGACATTGCCTTTGTTGCAATCTATAACAGCCCCTGTAGTGTTTAAAAGGGTCTTCCAAGGATGACCGCCATGGCATCATCCTCGGGGATATCCAGAATAACAAAGTCTGTTAAGATAGTGACGTTTGCAACCACAACAGGCACATCCTCGCAAATGCCGATAGGGAAAGCAGTTGATTTGTCGGCCATTTGCAGAGAGATTTCAGTGGGTGTCAACTTATCCAGTTCAAGTCTATGATAGAGAGAGAAAGCCATAACACTAACACCGGCACCAGGGTCGCATAAAGCAGTTCTAACGTAGTTTCCTTTAATGGAGCAAGGTATAGTGGGCACACCGGGATCACCTAGTTTCCTAGGAGTTCCACCCTTGAAGGTATAATTAGCGAGCATGGTGGAAATCTCAACCTCAGGTATCCTCCTCTTATTAGTCACAATATCCTTCATGTACTTAGCATACGGAGACATTTTGAGCATATCTGTCAAACGCATTTTCACAAAGATAGGTCTAATCATTTCAAGGAATCGCTCAAAATCCTCATCATCCTTTTTCTTGGATGGTTTGGGAGGAAAGGGCATGGGTTTCTAAACCCATGGTTCCCTTTCTTTACCATGCTTCCTAGCAGCGAAGTCATTCTTATCGTATCTCTTATTCTTAGGCTGTGGGTTATCAAGATCAACAGGTTCAATCTCCACATCCGTATCGTTGCTAGGTTGAGCATCATCATGAACATCACTATCAATATCATCGTTAGGCTCATGTTCATCACCAGATTGTGTTTCGGCATCAGAGCCAGAGATGTCGTATGGACTCTCAGGTGTAGCAGCAATAGGGTTGCTAGCTTGCAAATCCCTATCATCTTTCTTCTTCTTCGTAGGATGACTAGGTGCATCAGTGCTAACTCCTTGAGAATCTTGTTCAATCCTCTTAGGATGACCCTCAGGATACAAAGGTTCCTGGGTCATTCTACCGCCTCTAGTGACGACTCTGACAGAATTGTCATTCAACTCATTGAGCAAGTCATTCTGAGCCTTAAGTACTTGTTCTACCTGAGTGGTAACCATATAGACATTTTTACTCAAGAGCTTACGATCATTGACATTTCTGTCCACACAAGCACTTAAATGACTAAGCATACGAGCATTCTGTTCCAATTGTCTGCTAACATAATCATTGAAACTTTGTTGTTTAGCAACAAAGTTATCAAATTCATCTAGGCATAAGCTAGCAGGTTTATCAAAAGGAATATCACTCTCATTGAATCTACACAGAGAATTTACTTCTACTACCTGTATCGGGTTATCAAGATCATGCATCTCTTCGATAGGTGGTAGATTTTTGACATCTTTAGATTTAATGCCTTTCTGTTTCATAGATTTCTTAGCTTCTTGCATATCTTCGGGACTGAGGATTAGAATACCTCTTTTCTTCGCAGTTGGCTTAGGAGGTGGTTCGGGAATAGTCCAAGCATTCTCATTGCACAAGATGTTATTCAATAAAATCTCAGCTTGTTCTACGGTTCGTTCCGTAAAAACACAACCAACACAACTATCTAGGTAGTCTCTAGAAGCATTGGTAAGTCCATTATAGAAGATATCAAGTATTTCATTCTTCTCGAGAGGGTGATCAGGCAAAGCATTCAGTAGCTAGACGAGCCTCCCCAAGCTTGTCGGAGACTCTCTTGTTCAACTTGCGCATTGTTGTATATTTCCTACAGGGTAGTTTTCTTCTTATGGGCAGGGAAATATTTTTCAGAGAAGTAGTAAACCATATCCTGGGGGCTACGCACACAACCAGGAGCAAGAGAAGAGAACCAGGTCTTAGCATCATCCTTTAGTGAGAAAGTAAAAAACTTGAGGATATAGTAGTGGCGGATCTTTTCCTCACTCGTGAATAGGGTGGCTATATCGTGCAGTTTGGTAAGATGTGCTACAACCGTTTCAGACTCATAACCGTGAAAATGATCAGATTCGACCAGAGTGATTAACTCGGGGTCGACAGAGAATTCATAATCCTTATCGGTCACAAAGATAGGTGAAGTAGCAAACTTCGGGTCGTATTTCATCCTAGCGTTCAGAGATTTTTCTTTCCACTTGAGCAGTAATTTCATAGCTATCCTTACAAGCAAGAAAATCCTCAGCTATCTCTCCCTCCATAACATAACACTCAGGCATATCAGGCAATTCATGTCTAGGAGAGCTAGTTCTAGCAGGCAAAATAGCAGGTTCTACTTCAATAGTATCAGCAGTTTCAGAAGTATCATCACATCTAGCAGCAACTCTAGCAATTTGTGCATAAAGGAATGCACCAAGTGGCAAAGCAGTATCAAGCATAACATCATCATAAGCATCATGGGCAGTAGAAGTAGCATCATCAAGCACAGGCGACATATCAAGATTTCTAGCAGGAGGTGGTATCGCAAACTTACTCATAACTGAAGGTGAATCAAGTGCAGAGCTAGATGGTAGTTCCTTACCTATTCTCGTAGTTGAGGGCAAGACTTTAGTTCTTGGATCTATCGGATTACTCATAGTGACCAACAGACGTAAATCCCAAGTGACTCAAAGAATAGAGTTGTGCTTCCCCGGCAACGGCGCCAGAAAAAGGTCTTGATAACCCACAAGTATAGGGGATCGCAACAGTTTTCGAGGGTAGAGTATTCAACCCAAATTTATTGATTTGACTCAAGGGGAAGCCAAATAATATTCTCAAGTATTAGCAGTTGAGTTTTCTATTCAACCACACCTTAAAGATTTAGTATATGCAGCAAAGTATCAGTAGCAAAGTGGTGTGATAGCAGCAGTAGCAACAGTAACTAGTAGCAGCAAAGTGACAACAATAGTGACAGAGTAACAGTAGCAGCAGTGACAGCAGTAGCGACAGAGTAACAATAGCAAGGACCGATAGTAAAATACTCGTAGGCATTGGATCGGTGATGGATGATTATGTCGGATGCTATTCATCATGCAATAGTTATAACACGGAGAGATATGTAACTAGATCCAGTTCGTCAATGTAATGTAGGCATGTATTCCATATGTAGTCATACGTGCTTAGGGAAAAGAACTTGCATGACATCTATTGTCCATCCCTCCCGTGGCAGCGGGGTCCTAATGGAAACTACGGGATATTAAGGTTCTCCTTTTAATAAAGAACCGGACCAACACATGAACACTTGGTGAATACATGAACTCCTCATACTATGGTCATCTCCGGGAGTGGTTCCGGCTATTGTCACTCCGGGGTTGCCGGTTCATAACACATAGTAGGTGACTACAACTTGCAAGATAGGATCAAGAACACACATATATTGGCGACAACATAATAGGTTCAGATCTGAAATCATGGCACTCGGGCCCTAGTGACAAGCATTAAGCATGGCAAAGTAGTAGCAACATCAATCTCAGAACATAGTGGATACTAGGGATCAATCCCCGTCAAAACTAACTCGAATACATGATAGATCTCATCCAACCCATCACCGTCCAGCAAGCCTAAGATGAGATTACTCACGAACGGTGAAGAGCATCATGGAATTGGCGATGAAAGAAGGTTGATGATGACGATGGCGACGATCTCCCCTCTCCGGAGCCCAAACGGGCTCCAGATCTGCCCTCCAGATGAAGAACAGGAGGTGGCGGCGCCTCCGTATCGTAAAACGCGATGACCTCTTCTTCTTGATTTTTTTCGGGCAAGACGGACTAAATAGAGCTGATATTGGAGGCGGTGGAGCAAAGTGGGCCCCACAAGCCTGCCAGGCACGGCCAGGGGGGGCGTGCCTGGTGGGCTTGTGGGATCACAGCTTCACTCCTCTGGTTGATTATTGCGCTATTATTTTTTATATATTCCGCAAAAATTCTCCGTAAATTTTCAGGTCATTCCGAGAACTTTTATTTGTGTGCAAAAACAACACCATGGCAATTCTGCTGAAAACAGCGTTAGTCCGGGTTAGTTCCATTCAACTCATGCAAATTGGAGTCCAAAACAAGGGCAAAAGAGTTCAGAAAAGTAGATACGATGGAGACGTATCATGAACCTTCGAACTATGAAGAAGAAATGGCGGGCCCGGATTCCAAGAAATGGCTCGAGGCTATGAAATCCGAGATAGGGTCCATGTATGCGAACAAAGTATGGACTTTCGTGGACTTGCCCGATGGTCGGCGAGCCATAGTGAATAAGTGGATCTTCAAGAAGAAGACTGACGCAAACGGTAATATGACCGTTTACAAAGCTCGACTTGTCGCAAAGGGTTTTCGACAAATTCAAGGAGTTGAAGACGATGAGACTTTATCTCCCGTAGCGAAGCTAAAGTCAGTCTGAATCATGTTAGCAATTGCCGCTTTTCATGATTATGAAATTTGGAAAATGCACGTCAAAACATCGTTCCTTAGTGGGTATCTTAAGGAAGAGTTGTATATCATGCAACCAGAAGGTTTTGTCGATCCTAAGAGTGCTAACAAGGTATGCGAGCTCCAGCGCTCCATCTATGGGCTGGTGCAAGCATCTCTGAGATGGAACATTTGCTTTAATGAGGTGATTAAAGCGTTTGGCTTCATACAGGTTTATGGAGAAGCCTGTCTATACGAGAAAGTGAGTGGGAGCTCTGTAGCTTTCCTCATACTATATGTGGATGACATATTATTGATGGGGAATAATATAGAGTTATTGGAGAGCATAAAGGCCTACTTGAACAAGAGGTTTTCAATGAAGGACCTTGGAGAAGCTGCATACATATTAGGCCTCAAGATCTATAGAGATAGATCGAGACGCCTCATAGGTGTTTCACAAAGCACATACCTTGACAAGATATTGAAGAAGTTCAATATGGAAAACTCGAAGAAGGGGTTCTTGCCAGTTTTGCAAGATAAGAGATTGAGTAAGACTCAGTCACCGACCACGACATCAGATAGAGAGAAGATGAGTACTATCCCCTATGCTTCAGCCGTAGGCTCTCTAATGTATGTCATGCTGTGTACCAAACCTGATATAAACCTTGCCATAAGTTTGGTGGGGAGGTACCAAAGTGATCCCGGTATGGAACATTGGACAGCAGTCAAGAATATCCTTAAGTATCTGAAAAGGACTAAGGAGATGTTTCTCGTTTATGGAGATGACGAAGAGCTCGTCGTAAAGGGTTACGCCGATGCTAGCTTCGACACAGATCCGGATGACTCTAAGTCACAAATCGGATACGTGTATGTTTTGAATGGTGGGGCAGTGAGCTGGTGCAGCAGCAAGCAAGACGCCGTGGCAGCATCTACATGTGAAGCGGAGTACATAGTTGCTTCGGAAGCGGCTCATGAAGGGATCTGGATGAAAGAGTTCATCACCGACCTTGGAGTGGTTCCAAGCGCGTCAGGTCCAATGACACTCTTCTGTGATAACACTGGAGCCATTGCCATAGCCAAGGAGCCCAGATTTCACCGGAAGACCAAGCACATCCAACGCCGTTACAACTCCATCCAGGACCAGGTCCAGAGAGGAGTCATAGATATTTGTAAAGTACACACGGATCTGAATATTGGAGACCCGTTGACTAAACCTCGTCCACGTGCAAAACATGATCGACACCACAATGCTATGGGTGTTCGATACATCACAATGTAACTACATTATTGACTCTAGTGCAAGTGGGAGACTGTTGGAAATATTCCCTAGAGGCAATAATAAAATGGTTATTATCTTATTTACCTGTTCATGATAATCGTCTATTGTTCATGCTATAATTGTATTAACAGGAAACAATAATACATGTGTGAATAAATAGATCACAATGTGTCCCTAGCAAGCCTCTAGTTGGCTAGCTCGTTGATCAATAGATGATCATGGTTTCCTGATCATGGACATTGGATGTCATTGATAACGGGATCACATCATTAGGAGAATGATGTGATGGACAAGACCCAATCCTAAGCATAGCAGTAGATCGTGTTGTTCGTAAGCTAAAGCTTTTCTAATGTCAAGTATCTTTTCCTTCGACCGTGAGATTGTGAAACTCCCGATACCGTAGGAGTGCTTTGGGTGTATCAAACGTCACAACGTAACTGGGTGACTATAAAAGTTCACTACGGGTATCTCCAAAAGTATCTGTTGGGTTGACACGAATCGAGATCGGGATTTGTCACTCCGTGTGACGGAGAGGTATCCCTAGGGCCCACTCGGTAGAACATCATCACAATGAGCTCAGTGTGACTAAGTAGTTAGTCACGGAATGATTTGATACATAACGAGTAAAGAGACTTACCGGTAACGAGATTGAACAAGGTATAGGTATACCGACGATCGAATCTCGGGCAAGTTCTATACCGACAGACGAAAGGAATTTATATGGGATTGGTTGAATCCTTGACATCGTGGTTCATCCTATGAGATCATCGTGGAACATGTGGGAGCCACCATGGGTATCTAGACCCCGCTGATGGTTATTGGTCGGAGAGGTGTCTTGGTCATGTCTGCATGCCTCCCGAACCCGTAGGGTCTACACACGTAAGGTTCGATGACGCTAGGGTTATAGGGAATTGTTATACGAGGTTACCAAAGGTTGTTCGGAGTCCCGGATGAGATCCCAGACGTAACGAGGAGCTCCGGAATGGTCCGGAGGTAAAGATTGATATATAGGATGGATGGATTTGGACACCGGAAATGTTTCGGGCACCACCGGCAAAGTGTCGGGACCAACGGAAGGGTTCCGGAGGTCCACCGGGAGATTCCACAAGCCCCAGGTGGCTACATGGGCCAAGTGTGAGAGGAAACCAGTCCCTGGATGGGCTGGTGCGCCCCCCACACCCAGCCCATGGCGCCTAAGAGGGGGAAGGGGGTAACCCTAGCGCAGGTGGGCCTAAGGCCCACCAGGGGGTGCGCCACCCCCTCCCCCTATCTAGGGGTGCCACACCCCTTAGGTGTGGGAACCCTAAGGGGGGGCGCCACCCTCCCTTCCCCCTATATATATCGGGGGGTTTTGCCATTGGAGAGACGGTTTTCCATCTCTCTCTCGGGGCATCCCTGCTCTTCTTCTTCCTCCTCTCCCACGGTGCTTGGCGAAGCCGTGCCAAGAGACCTCGTCTCTCCATCGACACCATGCCGTCGTGCCGCCGGAGATCTTCCCCAGCCTCTCCCTCCTCCTTGCTGGATCAAGGTGCAGGAGACGTCACCGGGCTGCACGTGTGTTGAACGCGAAGGTGCCGTGGTTCGGCACTAGATCGGAATCACACCACGATCTGAATCGCCGCGAGTATGACTCCATCAACCGCGTTCTAGCAACGCTTCCGATTAGCGATCTTGAAAGGTATGAAGATGCACTCTCCCCTCTCTCGTTGCTGGTCTCTCCATAGGAAGATATGAATATGGTGTAGGAAAATTTTGAATTTATGCTACGTTACCCAACAATTTATATGTTTGAACTACTCTCCTATACAATATATTCTTACACCATTACCCACAAAGAACTTAACTAACGATCTAAAAATATGCCTAACTTTAAGCAATTGTCGCTAGAACTGGGATCCACCCATCCCAGAAGAAAAGAGAGGATCGGAGTCATGGGAGTATATAGCTTTGAGAATATTGAACCACAACACCCTACGGTCAGAGTGCATAATTTTTCACAACCATATCAAATGAGATAGGGGCTCATCACAAAAGTGTTCAAAATGCCTAACCACCAAGGTTCTTTGGCCTACACATAATTTTCCACTTGTCAAATCTATATTTTTTTCCTATTCTCAGCAAAGTTCCAACAAAAATCACTACAGTTCGTGTCATAACCAACATGTGTTTTCATGAACCAGGTAGAAGCCCATCAGGAACATGGATAGCGAGGACAAACATGCATTAGCGAGGGCCACCATACTAACCAAAGAATTATACTGTCCATGCCACGGGGTTACCCTGTTACCAACTTTGAGGACATAGGGGGGCAAGGTCTTTAGAAGAGAGCTTTAAATAAGAGATGGAAATCCCAATATATTCAAAGGGAAAAGATCCCAATTTGTAATTAAGAAGGTTTGCCACATGACGTTCTTCCACCTTTGAGCAGCGAGTAAGGATAACCTCACTCTTGGACAAATTAATCTCAAGCCTAGATAGGAGTTCAAAGTAGAGGAGCAAGAACTTAAGGTTGGCAATACCCAAAGCATTGTTCTCTATAAGGATGGTAGTGTCATCCACGTACTGAAGATGGGAGATCCCCATAGGGATAATGTTGGAGATAACCGGGGTGATATACCTAGCAGCCGCGACGCGGTTGAGGATACAAGGAAGTGTGTGAGACACAAAATTGAAAAGGATAGGGGAAATCGAGTATCCCTGCATCAGGCCCCTACCATTCTGAAAAAAATACCAACCACTTCGTTAACTCAAACAACAGTATGACTCCCACTCACGAGCTGCATAACAGATGCACATATGCCCCCTAAGAACCTTTAGTAAGTATGACATCCTAGATAAAGGACCAACTAATAGAATTGTATGCCTTTTTGAAGTCATGTTTTAATACAATAGCTTTAGTGCCTCTAGTCTTAAGATCATGAACAATCTAATGCAAACAGATAATACCAACTAAAATGAACCGCCCCTTGATAAAGGTCGATTGGTGTGCGCCTATAACCCTATGAGCCATCGGGGAGAGTCTGGTGGAAAAACCTTTAGCCGAGAACTTGGCATCCTGCGAGCAATAGGGTGGAATTGACAAATGGAGTCAGTCCCTCTGACTTTATGGATCAAGGAAATAACTGCATAGTTGAGTCTAGAAATGTCAACCGTACCAAGGAAAAAACTAAATAATGGCATATACGAGGTGTTTAAGGATCAGCCAAAACTTATTGAAGAAGGAAATGGAGAACCCGTTGGGCCTAGTGTCAGGATTTGATTTACACAAGGCCACAACTTCTGAGAGACACTGCCCCCCCCCCATCCTTAAGGAATTTACGGAGATTTTGGGAACATAACCGACAGTCGTCCAAATGACCAAAAGAGCGATTGTTGGAGACGAGTAGGTAGGTAATCGTGTTCACGATAAGATCCACAAATCCCTCAACAAGCAGCCACAAAGAATCTAAGTGAAACTTATGTTTAGTCCCTCAAAAAAGGTCTCGCGGGGGTATGGTCGCTACTATGTGAGAAACTACAAGCAAGGAGGAGTGAGGAAACATGCCATCCCACCTAGGATAAACAAGAACATGACCAAAACATAGCACATGGGTCTAATTGATGGTTGGAGCGATGAAACATGCGTCGAGCCAATGAATCTCGCGGAGCGTAGCAGAGTCAATGACGCTGTTAAAGGCGTAGCCGTAGCCCACGAGAAGTTATCATTGTTTTTATCCCGCGGAGCTCAGAAATCTCGGTTGAGAGAGCAACACCCGTACCACCAGGATGACGAACAACTTGGACATATAAACTTCTTTCAGTTATTTTATTTTTTCAAGTCACGACAGCCCCGGTTTTGGGGAGCTTCCAAAAGCTTCCCAAACCACCTTTTGCTAGTTCACTGATTTTTGGATGATTTTTTCCTAATTTTTTTCTTGTTCCTTTTCATTTTCTTTATTATTTCCTTTTCTTATTTTTCTTTCTAAAATGTGCGAACTTTTTTTAAATTAGTGAACTTTTTCCCAAATTTGATGATTTTTTTAAATTCAATGTACTTTCATTAAAACCAATGGCCTTTTTTAAATTGATGAACTTTTTTCAAACTCGATGAGCTTTTTTAGAAAATTTATGAAGTTTTCTAATGTCGGTGAACTTTTTCTAAAACTCGCTGATTTTTTTAAAGTCGATGAGCTTTCTTTCAAAATCGATGAACCTCTTTTCAAAATGATGATTTTTTATTCAAAATTGATGAATTCTTCTTCATTTTAGATGAACTTTTCTTCAAATTCCTAAAATATTTTAAGTTTGTGGAGTTTCTTTCAAATTCATGAACATTTTTTAAATCTGATTTTTTATCAAAAGTAAATGGTTGACTGGTCAACTGACCAACTGTCGATCGGTCAACCGTGATCAAAGGAACCGAACGAGGCAATCCGGGCCGGCCCGGTTTGCAGGCGCATGGTCGCCCGAACTGGTAACCGGCGGTTCGTTAGGAGTTCGCTGAAACCAGCGTCAACAAAGGAACGGGGATGTGATCGGAGGAAATTTTAAGTGAGAGTTCATCTAGAAAGGCCAAAGGAAGGGAGTGGTCTGCGAGCCCCTACACAACAATGACTGCGAGGAAATATTTAAAGAACCGAACCAACTTTGGCACTTTGATGCGTGCGAACTAACGTTGTGACAACTATATTATATACTCCTTCCGTCGTAAAGTAAATGTTGTTGATCAATTATAAAGTTTATACTAATTTAATACTAAATTTAAATTTACGGCCTTTATTTTAGAATGGAGGGAGTACTTTTTTTTCAAATAACTATATCATGTACTCCGTTCATCTCATAATATAAAAACATTTTTAACACTACACTACATTAATGTAAAAAACAACCTTGTATTATGGGACGGAGAGAGTACCTAATATTAGAAGAAAATTCTTCTATTTTTCGTGTGGCCCTACAAAATATCTTCTTCTGCTGATTTCTGTTTTGCATTCCTAGAATTAGATATGCCATACAATCTCAATGCTCTATTTTTCTAATAAATTATTTTTTGAATCTTATAAACCAAAGAGACCTCCATGACTTCACTTCACGAACTGAGAGAGTACTGAATTGATCCATTTTTTTTTCTTTTGTGGATACTGAATTGATCCATTCGTACCTGCTCAAGATATTTGGACAGCGAAACAGTTGACAACTAGAATTCTATGACGTGTCTAGCAAGTAGCTACGAGTGAACCGTTCAAGAGGAAGAAAACAATAACCTACAGAGCTTTACGTAACATGACCAAGGGAAGAATTGTTCAGCACAATTGCACCATGATAGTAGTATGTCACCGCGTGATTCTTTCAGGTGAACGGAGCCTATTGAGATCACCAGAGAGTGCTTTTCCACACCCCGTTCACTAGCATCTGCTGAAATGGTCGAACGCACATGTAAAAGTCACTTCAGTACTTACGTATGTGTATTTTTGTTTTCCTTTTACGTTGTGCATATTTGCAAGCTTCAGCGAAATGGTAGCTGGTTTGGTCAGCATGCCGAAAACTTCAACAAATCCAGGCTTTCCGTCCATTTCAACGTACAGAGTAGATCAGCGAGAACAACTAGTCCGTATTGACCTGAATCTTATGCAGCTCTACTATGGGACTAGAGAAGCGATCATATGGGATATAACTCTGAATAGACCCCCGCAAAAAAAAATAAAGACACACACACACACACACACACACTGAATAGAAAGATCAAAAGATGCTTCATCTTCCACGTGATTCTAACTCTGAATAGAAAGATCAAAAGATGCTTCATCCTCCACCCCTGCATCGCTTCTCTAGTCCGAGACGACGTTTAGCCTTTTCAGGGCCGCGTGTGGTGACAACGCCCTTCTGGGTTTTCTTTTCACAGAATGAAAAAAAAATCATTGGTTTTTCCCTGTTGCCTGGCTGTTCTCCGTGCTAGTTAGGTTTCTTTTCTTCTACCTTGTATTTGTCCGACCGGTGTTTGAGATACATTTCCTACGTTCAGAAGTATAAAATGTTTCAAATATTTTAATATGAACTACATACAAACTGAAATGAAAAAAACAAACACATTAAACATGTCTATATACGTTTGATTCACAAAAAAGCTATCTAATATTTTTTTAACAGAGGAAGTAACTTTCAAAGCGAATGATGGAAATTATTACATGTTCTACTACGGAGAAAAAAATAAGAACCTTGATTTGAGTCTGCAAGGAATATCAAAATGACAAAAAAAAGGAATTGCTTCCACGGCTGCGTCAAGAATTCTGAGTTGGTGTTAATACTGCTGGGCTGACTTTTTCTTGACTACAAACTTGCGTATATCTGACCAGCTACATCACTGCAATACTTTATGAGAACTGTCTAGTCACCACATTGATACATCTTCTAGAGTCAAGTTCTACTAAGAAGGAAACCTTCCAAAGACCAAATCTAAGAGTAAGTTGCTACAAGAGAGCAATCTAATATCATTCGGTAGCGAAGTCATGGCTTGGTTTATACTCTTCAATTAACCATATTAGTATACGGCAGAAAATTTATCATCACAATGATGTAGGGGTTGCAGGTTATCTTACTTTTCAAATAAAACGGCGCAGAGTTTACTGTTAGTACTTGATTCTTTTTTTTAGAGCAAGACCTGCCCAGACTTATCTTGGTTTACATATACCTATCTTATCCATCTTTTTTAGCAGAGAAAATATCGTTACTTGGTAGAGAAAAGATCAATTCTCGATCTATCTGTTTCTTTGCAAGAGGGTACAAGAGAAAAATCACGACCGGACATGCCATGTTGTGAGATTGTGCGGTTAGGATATTTAGTGCCCACTAGAAATGCTACATTTTCTTTTTAAAAACCCTTCCCTTTATATTAATTATACTGGTTTATGGAAACTAGAATTCTTTTTGTGTTGATTAGGAGGAAAATTACTCTTTGTCTGAAGTTGCCGCTTTAGTCACAGAAAAGTCTGGCCATTCTGCCAATTTTTTAGTTATTGGGGGTGTTAAAAAATCCGATCCCATTTCTATATCTGAGAATTCGTGATTTCTTAGGGACGATTTCAATAAAACAGTTTATCACTGTTGAACTGACCCCACTATTATTGGGTGTAATATTGAGAAGTGGCAAAAGAGATTTAGGATTCTTAGATCCATGCTTAAATGATTGAACAGAAATATGAATATATGGTATAGAGAATTGAAAAAAAAATCTTGGCAGATTAGATGCAATTGATAAACATTGTGAAATTCATGGCTTAAGTGTTGCTGATAGGGTTGAGCAGATGAAACTTAGAGTTCAACTAGATAGATTAATGAAGCAGGCAGAAGCTAAATGGAAACAAAGAACCAAGATTGATTTGCTCTTGATGGATATGGTAATACTAGGTTTTTTCATGCTAAACCTTATGGGAGAATAATAAGAATAAGAAAGAAGATAAGCCATTTGGATCAGGAAGATGGTAGCATTGAAAAAGATTATGGATTATATCACTAATTATTATGAAAAAAACTCTTTGGACATCCCGAAAGTTCTTCTATTTCACTTTACACTGATAATCCTAGAATTGTTCCTAGGAATGTTGCTGATAAATCAACGTCAACTTTCTCAGTAGAAGAGATATAACTTGTTTTTTTATGACGCATAATAAATCACCAAATCCTGATGGTTTCACTGCTGAGTTTTATCAGCACTATTGGGAATTGGTGAAACATGATCTCAGGGCTGTTGTGATGATTTTCATGGTGGTGCCCTAGATATATCTACACTTAAATATGGGATTATCACATTAGTTCCTAAAGGAAAAGATGCAAACCAAATCCAGAAGTTTAGGCCAATTTGCCTTCTGAATATGAGTTTCAAATTTTAAACTAAGGTCCTCATGGATAGACTAAATGGGGTTGTTGGAGGGGTTGTTCGACCATACAAAATTGCTTTTATTAAAGGCAGATACATCATTGAGGGGGTACTCATTTGACATCAAGCTTTGAATAGCATACACCACAAGAAAACATAGTGTTATGCTCTTTAAAGCGGATTTTGAAAAAACATTATGATAAAATTAAATGGCCTTTGTGTTTTGCAAGTGCTTAAACTTAAAGTCTTCCCTGGCAGATGGATTCACTGGATTATACATCCTGCTAGAGGATGTATGTTAGTATTAAGGTCAATGATAATTTAAGTCCTTATTTTCCCACACATAAAGGTCCGAGGCAAGAAGATTCATCGTCTCTCCTAATTTTGATTTAGTAGTAGACACTTTAGCTATCTTCATGAATAAAGCTAGAGTTAGTGGTCTAATCAAAGGGATGCTGGGAGAAAATATAAAGAATGGGCTTAACATGTTAGGATATGCTGGTGACACAATTTTACTCCTACAAGATGATCATGATAGTGCACATGACTTGTAATTTGTGTTGTGTCAAATGTGTGGACTGAAAATCAACTTCCATAAGAGTTGGTTGTATTTGTGTAGTGATGTTTTTTATAAATCGAAGAACTTCTCCAAAATATTTACTTGTCAAATGGGTTCGCTTGCCATGAGACAACCGAGACTACCTCTAGATGAGAAACACATTAGGAATAAAAGTTGGAAAACTAATGAAGATAATATGGAGAATAAATGTGCTTCCTTTGTGCCTCGTACGTAGCCACAATTTTACAGTCGAATCCTCTTAATATTCAATTTTGACGATCATTGATTGGCCATCGATGGGAGGATTGGCTCCACCTCGTGAGGACACTCATGGATGTCCAGTTATTAGAAGAGTCTGATAGGGTGCAATGGAAGCTTATGAATGGAGGAATATTTACGGTGAAAACGATGTATCTGAATCTTATTGATACAACAAATATCCCCAAATCGGTTCATATTTCGAGAGTCAAGGCACCCTTAAGGATCAAAGTCTTCATGTGGTTTGTGCACAAGAAGGTGATTCTAACTAAGGATAATTTGGCTAAGCGTAATTGGGGGGGGGAATTACACGATGTAGCTTGTGTGATAATGAGGAGAACATTAAACACCTCTTTCTCCAATGTCCACTTGCGAGAATTCTTTGGCAGACGGTTCGTATAGCCTTTAATATTATGCCTCCGGATAGCATTGACACGTTATTTGGAACGTGGATAGATGGAGTTGACACGACTTTTTCTCGACACATCCATATAGGAGTATGTGCACTTCTTTGGGCTATATGGAACTGTAGGAATATTGTGGTTTTTAACAGACATACACATATAATTTTTTTGCAGGTACTGCACAGAGCTGCGACGTTGATCTGTTCATGGTCATTGTTCACTCCCGCGGAAACCAGGGAGCATTTGATTACTAGGTCTACCCGATGGGAGATGGTAGCATGGGATATCTACAATCGGTTCGGATGGCAGTCTAGTAATAGGATAGATGGTTAGGCATCTAGGCCTATTTTGCCGGTTGTGGCACTGTTTGCTTTACTTTTGCTTCAACTCTGTTATGTTGGAGACTTTGTGAAACCGCATATTGTTTGTTTCATTTTCTGAATAAAAGGGGCGTATGCATCGTGCTGATGCAGAGGCCGGAGGTACTCCTCCTTTTCTAAAAAAACCTAAATACTTGTAGTTTGGGAGAACTATTTCTTCCCAACTAAAAGTATTTAGGTACACAGGGAGTAGCAATTGTAAAAGGGGGTTGCTTGGAAGTATTGGTAGAATAACTGTAACATAGTCTTCTCTAATTGGGATTCCCTACTTTATGGTGTCTTTTTATGGACTTCCAGTTGGGATAAATAAGAGGGTGGATTTTCTAGAGGTATATTTTTATGGCAAGAAGATGTGAATAAAAAAATCATTTAGTGAATTGGTCTGAGGTGGTCTTAGGTGTGAATATATTATTTAATTTTTGTCTCGCAATTGTTCAGGGATCGCCTTCCATTTGGGATGGAGGTGCCCAAACGACATGGCCTCGGTTAATGGGTTGTGTCCCTTGTGTGGCGTTGTGGAGAATGGGACTCACATCTTCTTTTCCTCGAAGATTGTTAGATCGTTGTGGAGCTTTTTCCGGAGGGGGCGGTCGGGATTAAGTGGGAGCCGTCAACTCATCCCCGCTTCCTTCAGGCCAAAGCGATGCAGACCATATGGCTAGGATGCCTATTTTGGTTGATCTTTGTGACACATTCATGGACACTATGGACAACCACTAGTAGAAAATGGCCCATTTGTCCCAGTTCCAGAGGCCCATTAGCCTCGGTTCATGAACCGGGACTAAATGGTCGGGACTAAAGCCCAAAACCTTTAGTCCCGGTTCGCTTACAAACCGGGACCGAATGGTCTCCACGTGGCCGCCGCGGGGAGTCCGGACAGGAGGGCCTTTAGTCCCGGTTGGTCACACCAACCGGGACAACATGGCATCCACACGTAAGCATCTGGCCGGAGCTGGGGTTTTTGTTTTTCTGAAGGGGGGGGGGGGGGGTGGAGGGTTAATTTAGTGGTTTCATATTGTGTTAGCTAGCTAATAGAGAGAAGTGTCCTCTCTTTCTCCATGCTTGGTCGACACTAGCTACTATAGATATAGAGAGAACATGACGCTAGCTAATAAGAAAATGAAGAAAACCATTTATAATACATAACATCTTTTACAATGCCTGAGATCATCTACCTAAGATCCAATCACAAATAGCTCACATGGTATTCTCCGTCTTTAGGTATGACGTGGTCAAGAAAGAGTCCCGCCAATTCCTCTTGAATTGCTCGTATGCCATCATCTGATAGGGGTTCATCCCGCTTCTTCCAGATCTAATTTAAAGAAGGGGGTCAATACATGCATATATATGAATAAAATTCAACACAATTGATGGTAATATACAAAATAAAATTATGAATATTATTTACGTATTTCAAATTGTTCGTCACAGATGCCCCGCCCAGAGGTCGAGAGGCGAATGAACTCGCATACGTAGTATGCACATTTTCCATTCCCAACTACCTGGTACAAGCACTTTACGAGAATATATAGAGTTCAATCAAACTGATAAGCAAGCATGGTAGTGATATATTGATGAAAATTTGAATCAATTAGAGATGCGCGGAACTAGCTATTACTACTTACGGGGGGTGCGTAAATTGCAACTCTTTGGATATACCGCGAATCTTATTCGTGAACTTCTTCCAAACCCTGCGAGGCAAAGAAAATGATTACTTGATATCAAGAAATGAACGAAAGTTGCATGCCGGTATGGTCCCGGTATTGAGTGAACTTACTTCTTGAGCATTGCAGTCATGTCCGCACAATCCTCGGGATCTTTACGTCTCGAGTCTAAGACAATTACTTTCCCACATCAAGCTTAATGGATAGCAGAATAAAGTGGTAATTGTGCACGCATATATAACTCATCGATTACATTTACTTAACCTCGAGTAAGCGAAACCGAGTATACAGAGAAGACACCTCACTTGAAGTTGTAAGGAAAGAGTATTTCCCTTTTGTTTTCATTTCCAAGCAACAACTTTAGCAACTTAACCTCAGTCTCTTTGGTTTCATTTCGTACCGACAATACAGTTACCGATTCTGGGCTAATGAACCCAACATCGAAGATTCTTGCTTTTTTTAATTCGACGATCTTCAATCTGCATAATATATATAGTGAGGATAATTATAGATACATGCAATGAACAAGCTGAGCTAGAGACTTAACTATAGAAGTACTACTTACAAACAGTAGGAAGTCAGGAGTTGTTTGTCAAGGGCCAGTTCATTGTATAACTGAAATAACTCCTCAAATTCAACAAGCAGCAGTGTAGCTCCAATGAAATCGTGACATTTTTTCACTCTCAAATACACAGACTCTTTCCTAGTCTCCCTGAAGATTTTCATGTACCACTCATGCAATTCGTGCATCCTCGGTGTTAGACGAGGATGACCAGGTTTGACGAGAGGCTTCTCGAGCACGTATTCATATGTCTCTTCATTTGTTACCTCAGCTATCTCAAAGATTACTGAATCGTTCACGTAATCACCAGGATTGGTACCGGGCAGCAACCCCGAATCATTAGCGACGACGATATCGCTAAACACCTTGAGCGGGGGGCACGATTGCTTCTTTTGTTGGCCGAGCTCGGAATTGTTTTCCCACTTCTTCGTTTTGCTAACATTGCATCACTGCTAGCCGCCAGAGAGGCGGCGGAGTCTGTCTTCCGCTTGAGAGAAGGAGGAGGAGGCGACATCTTTCTTACTTGTGTAATTTTCGGCGGAGCGGCGACGGCGTGTGTTTTCCACCGTTGCGGAGGAGGCAGACTGCTCCGACGCGCGTGAGGAGGAGTCAAAGGAGGAGGACTGGTCCGACACGCCTGAGGAGGAGCCGAAGGAGGAGCATTGCTATGACACGCCTGAGGAGGAGCCGAAGGAGGAGGACTGCTTCGACACGCTGGAGGAGGATCCGAAGAAGGAGGTGGAGTGCTCCGATGCACTGGAGGAGGAGCCAAAGAAGGAGGCGGACTGCTCCGACGCGCCGGAGGAGGAGTCGAAGAAGGAGGCGGACTGCTCCGACGCGCAGGAGGAGGAGCCGAAGAAGGAGGCGGACTTCTCCGATGCGCCAGAGAAGGAGCCAAAGAAGGAGGCGGACTGCTCCGACGCGCCGGAGGAGGATTCGAAGAAGGAGGCGGAGTGCCCTCACGCGCCGGAGGAGGATCCAAAGAAGAAGGCGGAGTGCCCTCATGTGTCAGAGGAGCCGGAGTGCCCTGATTATTCGCCGGAGGAGGATGAGGACTGCCCTGATCAGTCACCGGAGGAGGATGAGGAGTGCCCTGATCACTCACCGGAGGAGGATGAGGAGTGCCCTGATCACTCGTTGAAGGAGGAGGAAGAGGCGTCTAGTTTGGAAGCTTGATGTACTCCTTCGGCCATAGACATGTACTACTCAGAGCATGAACCAGCTTATTCTCATCTTCACCTGGAGTGTGGTCAAGCTCGAGCTGCTCAAAATCCTCCTTTACTACATCCACCATCACAACAACATAGCCACATGGAATCAGACGGCAGTGAAAAGTTTCATTGGATTGAGGAGGTGCAACAACGCCGATAGCAGCCTTGAAAGTGAGGTTCCCACATTTCGTCAAAAGCTCGCAAGGTTGAGACTCCATGATAGTATCCACGAGGTAGCTAGGAGCCGTGAAGTCAGGCTGAACGAGCTCCGTGGAAGCCACACTGCTTCTCTGCTGAGATGGCGGGGTAAATTCTGGGGTAGTGTCGTGCCGCTGAGATGGTTGGTCGGAAGCTCGCTAGCTCTCAAGTTCCTCTAGAATTTGTAGTCTTGCATTGATCTTCTGCATGTTGCTCAGCTCCGATTTCCTCTCTCTTGCTCGGCTTCTGTAACCGGCTGCGTCAGGAAACCCAACCTTCCATGGAACGGAGCCTGGTGTTCCTCGTGTTCGTCCAGGGTGCTCAGCATTCCCTAGGGCCTTAGTCAGCTCGTCCTTCTCTCTTTCGGGAAAGAATGCCCCTTCCTGTGCTGCGGTGATACACTTCTGAAGCTTGTTGATGGGTGTTGCAATGTGCTCTTCTATCCAACGACACTCGCCTGTTTGAGGGTCCAAAGTTCCCCCAACCCCGAAGAACCAATTCCTTGAATGGCCAGGCCAGTTCCATGTATGTGGTTGGACCCCTTTAGCAATCAGGTCATTCTCAGCTTTGTCCCACAACGGACGGCCTTTGAGGTAGCCACCTGACCCTGTGTGATGGTGATACTGCTTCTTTGCAGCATTGTTCTTATTTCTCTCTGACATTTCCTTACTCTTGCCCAATGACTTGTAGGCCACAAATGCAGGCCAGTGATCTCTCATCTTCTCAAATCGGTCGACGAATTCTGGAGTCTTCCCTTTGTCCACATACTTTGATTTCAACTCTTTCTTCCACCTCCTGAATAATTCTGCCATCTTCTTAAGAGCACACGCCTTGACTAGTGGCTCTATAATTGTCTTATCCGGATCGTCCTGTGGCGCTAGGGTGAAATTTGCCTTCAACGTGGTCCAAAGATCATCTTTCAGCCTATCGGTGACATAATCACCTTCAGGGACGTTGTCGCCCTTAGGCTCTTCATACTGCTCTTCTTTGGTAAGAGCGTAGTTGGCAGGACCTTCATACTGCTCTGGATGCATGTCATATTTTCATGCACACGCTGATATTCCTCTCGTGCCTTCGGTCTATCTTTTGTCTTCCCATACACTCCCAAGAAGCCTAGTAGGTTCACGTAAAGATTCTTAATCATGTGAATCACGTCGATTGCAGAGCGGACCTCTAGGTCTTTCCAATATGGTAGGTCCCAAAATATAGATTTCTTCTTCCACATGGGTGCGTGTCCCGCATCATCATTCGGAACAGATAGTCCGCCAGGACCCTTTCCAAAGATTACATGTAAATCATTGACCATATGAAGTATGTGATCACCAGTACGGATGGCAGGCTTCTTCCGGTGAACTGCCTCACCTTTGAAATGATTTCCTTTCTTTCGACATTGATGGTTGGTCGGAAGAAATCGACGATGCCCCATGTACAATTTCTTCCTGCATTTGTCCAAATATATATTGTCGGTGTCATCCAAACAGTGTGTGCATGCGTTGTATCCCTTGTTTGTTTGTCCTGAAAGGTTACTGAGAGCAGGCCAATCGTTGATGGTTACAAACAGCAACGCATGTAGGTCAAATTCCTCATGTTCGTTCTCATCCCACACACGTACACCATTTCCATTCCATAGCTGTAAAAGTTCATCAACTAATGGCCTTAGGTACACATCAATGTCATTGCCGGGTTGCCTAGGGCATTGGATGAGCACTGGCATCATAATGAACTTCCGCTTCATGCACAACCAAGGAGGAAGGTTATACATACATAGAGTCACATGCCATGTGCTATGCTTGCTGCTCTGCTCCCCAAAAGGATTAACGCCATCTGCACTTAAACCAAACCATACGTTCCTTGGGTCACATGTAAAGTTGCTCCACTTTCTCTCGATCTTTCTCCACTGCGACCCGTCAGTGGGTGCTCTCAACTTCCCGTCTTTCTTATGGTCTTTATTGTGCCATTGCATCAACTCGGCATGCTTTTTTGTTTCTGAACATACGTTTCAATCGTGGTATTATAGGAGCATACCACATCACCTTGGCAGGAACCATCTTCCCCGTGCGCTGGCCCTCAACATCACCACGGTCATCTCTTCTGATCTTATACCGCAATGCACCGCATACCGGGCATGCGTTCAAATCCTCGTACGCACCATGGTAGAGGAGGCGGTCATTAGGGCATGCATGTATCTTCTGCACCTCCATTCCTAGAGGGCATAGAACCTTCTTCGCTTTCTATGTACTGCCGGGAAATTCATTATCCTTTGGAAGCTTCTTCTTCATTAATTTCAGTAGCGAACTAAATGCCTTGTGAGATACACCATTGTATGCCTTCCATTGCAGCAATTCCAGTGTGGTACCGAGCTTTGTGTTGTCATCATCGCAATTTGTGTACAACCCTTTTTTGTGATCCTCTAACATGCAATCGAACTTCAACTTCTCCCTTTCACTTTCGCATTCTCTATGTGCATCAACAATGATCCGACGAAGACCATCATCAGGAACATCGACTGGTTCCTCTTGATCTTCGGCTTCCCCCATTGCAGCATCACCGTATTGAGGGGGCGGGTAGTTGTCATCATCCTATTCTTCTACGTTGTCTTCCATCATAACTCCTCTTTCTTCATGCTTGGTCCGCACATTATAGTGTGGCATAAAACCCTTCTGAAGTAGGTGGAAGTGAAGGATTTTATAGTCGGAGAATTCCTTCTATTCCCACAGACAGTACATGGACAATGCATAAAACCATTCTGCGTGTTTGCCTTAGCCGCTTCGAGAAAATTATGCAGGCCATTAATATACTCGGAGGTGCGTCGGTCACCATACATCCATTGACGGTTCATCTACGTGCGTTATATAATAAAGTGTATTAAAAACTACACAAATCTTGATGAAAATGGAGCTTCTAAAGGAGAAAGCTTAAGTGTGGCTCGGGCATTTCATCGAACACCTCATGTGCATAGGAGGTGAGCTAGAGCACCACAAAGCTCTCCCACGGATGGCCGAAAATATAGAGCGGTGCACTGCTCTGCTCGCGGGGTATATATAGGCCAACCGTTGGTCCCGGTTTGTGGCTGGAACCGAGACTAAAGGACAACCTGAGGTCCCGGTTCCAACCACAAACCGGGACTACTGGTTGTGGGCCAGGAGTGAGGCACATTGGTCCCGGTTCGTTTATGGAACCGGGACCGAAGATGACAAACGAACCAGGACAAATGGCTCACGATATCCGGCCGGCGCCCCGGCCTCATGAACCAGGACCTACCCACATGGTTCCCGGTTCGTGAGTGAACCAGGACTAATGGGATTTCATCAAGTGGACCAAAGCCCTCTTTTCTACTAGTGAGCACGTAATAAGATGGTGGCCGAGAGGGTCTTCCTACGACGCGCCTATCGGTGTCAAACCGGCAGACCTCGGGTAGGGGGGGGTGAGATCGGATCAATGGGTAACAAGAGACAAGGGGCGCTATACTTTTAACCTGGTTTGGGTCGTCTTTAAGGAGGTAAAACCCTATGTCCCTCTTTTGCTTATATTATGGGTGTATCAAACTATAGAGTTGATCTACCTTGAGATCGTAAGTTGTGGACTAAACCCTAGGTGTAATGATGATGATGACGAATGAATCTACAGGCTAAACCCTCCGACTTATAAAGGCACCAGGGGTATCTAGGGTTACACATGGTCGGTTGCCATCTAGGGATTACATGCCAAATCTAATAGACATACATTGAGTACATGTCAAGTCCTTCGTGAAGCCCAATACGCTCATGCCACATGTTAGAAGCCCTTGGAGTCCTTCCTCATTAATGGGCCATCACTCCAGCCCATGGACTAGGCTGGCTAGGCCATGCCCCCTAATCGAGGACATCGTCATTAGCGCCCGAACTAGTCTTTGAAACCGAGGATGATAACCTTCTTCGTCTAATATCTCCAGCCGGATAGTGTCCGGCTTAGTAGGCAAGTTCAACACCCTAGGCTAAGCATCTGCGCAAAGCTTGTAGATCCCCAATCGGCTAATATCACCCTTCCGACAAGGGATAAGGACAAACAAGCATGCGCTGCTAGCATGCACCTTCACCCATCTGAAGTCCTCGGCTTGCTTAGTCTCGAAAACTAGAAGCATAGGTGTGTTTGGCACCCAATTACTAATAATTTTTCCGAAGCGTCACCTCCCATGACATCATATGCATCAGTTATTGCTTATTCGAATCACGGGTCGAGGTAACCCTCTTATTGGCACGTCGTATCAAAACAAAGGTCATGTCCCAAATTTTAGTGTCTATAATCAGTCAATTGTTTCACCTAATGCGTCCATAACAACACGATCAGCCGAAACATTGCGATTTTTACGACGCATGAGAGGGGATGCTTCATCTGTTTACTCCCTTATAATGAGAAGGAGGCGAGGAATGTTTTCTCCCATGCTCTCGTTATGTTCCGACTCCAAAATCCTCCAAGATCTCACACCACCAATTCCCTTTCCAAGGCTAAAGCCTCCTCCAACCTTCCGCATGTTGTTCCAATGGCCGATGCAGATCTGAGGGGGAGGTGGGTGGCCTCCGAGGTCACCATCGACAACTCCGGGCGATGGCATACATCCCCGACGACCACAAGACTCCAGACCCCGGCCAACACATCCCCACTTCCAATCCCGGGAGCGGCTTCACCCCCACCTCGTCCGAGGTCTCGGGTTACCCCTGCACCCTTTTGTGTGGGGGATTATTTTCTTCTATGGTATAGATTTCCACAACCTAGCCCCAAATTCCAATATGCACCTCACCACCTTCATCCTAGTTTGTGAGGCATTCATGCATGTGGAACCGCACTTTGGCCTATGGCTGATGTCGGGACCCCGATCCTAAGCCATAGGAATCCAGCCTGTAACACATCGCATCCCTTTGCGGTCTCACGCACGGTTAACTCCACGGCTACAGCCTTACCTTAGCCGGGACCGTTTGCGTCTTTTGACTCACGTATGCAATAATGTCGCTAGCATTCCGATGTCAAAGAACCCGGATCGACAAGTCTAGTCATAAATCAAAGAGGCAGTACCGCACAAGGACATGCATACATGACCCAACAAAGTAGGTGTCGCTCATCAGCGAGTGTAGACGAGTCGTAGTAAGCTACAAGGACTCCATTACATCGCGTGACATTTCCCCAAAGGGGACAGACACAGCAGCTAAGAAGGACACATGCCGGTCAACCAATGTGTCCGGAGCAGTAGCGAACTACCAAGGCTCGTTGGATCACAAAGGGGCATTTCCTTGGAAGGAGTGCTACTAAAGTTCACGACTAGGCAATCGAACCCCATACATATCAAGTACGACACACGTACGCATGGCATACCGATATGTATAGATACATCGATGGCATCACAACATAACCATAAACATACAAACTTTATTTAAGAGGCTCGGAAGAGCCACACACATAATATTACACATTAAGGGTCTCACGACCCATAATAGCAGTCATTCAGTTACAAGCCAGCGGAAGAGTTTAAAACTGTCTGAGTATAGACAGGTGCAACTAGAAGGCACATGGCCTGACTATACTACAGACCCAACATAGGTCCAGATCGTAGCTGGGACACCAGCTACTCGTCGTCGTCGATGTCTACGAAGAACCCTCCATTAGGGTCATTAGCAACCTCTGCAACATTTTATTGAACAAACATGAGTACGAAGGTACTCAGCAAGACTTAAGGATAACTAAGTACTCATGCAAAGTGTAAGTGCATCTAGTGCCCCTTAGTGATTTTGGTGGTTTGAAGACTTATAGGTTAAGTATCTAATGTGTTTGTAAGTGTACACAGGATCTATAAGTCATTGAGGAGTTTGAGATATTTGAAGAATATCGACCCCTAAAAATATATGTCTTCAGTTGAAGAAATTGGTCTGAAGCTGAAGAAATGAATCACGAGGAATCTACGATGAAATTGATATTCCTCATGAAGATATTGATATCGAGAAGATCGGTGGTTCCTGAAGAAAATCATTTTGAAGAAATTGAAGCGTGAAGATTTACATTTTGTGTTTTACTTTCTTCGCATTTGATTAATAGGAACACCATACTGTTAAAGGGGGTCAAAGTAACGCTATGGAATGAATTTCCTCATGATGCTCAACCCAAGCCAAATCCTACCAAAAGCCTCAAGTGAGGAATATGAGTGACATGAGGACTCTCACAGTTGAGGGTCCCGACCGTTTCAACAGCCACGCCAAGTCACTGGTCTTATCCACTCCAACGGTCATATTACTTAAGGGCATTAGTGTCAAATCATGTCGGGATGCTCCCAGGCTATAAATAGCCGCCCCCACAACCACTAGCTGGTTGGCTGCTCCATTAGAAACTGACACTTGTCATAAGAGCAACCCAATTCCTCAGAGCCTTCGAGAGTAAATCATCAGTGAGGAAATACACCCACCGAAACCACAAACCAAACCTAGTGATTGAGCATCACTGAAGAAGTTGTTCCTGTGTGGGACTGAAGCCTTTTACCTTTGAGGACTATGCATCCTCCAGACGGTTAGGCGTCATGGTCTAGAGCAATCCAGCAGTCAATTGTGGATTGCCGGGTGATCGAGTTTGTGAGGGTTTGGAAGTCCGCCCTGAAGACTTACCACGAGTGTTGGGCGGGGAATGTGTGTCCTTAGCTCAAGGAGAATACGGTAGGGACTGTGTGTCCGGGGACTGGGTGTCCTTTGGTTTCAATACCAAGCCGCTCCAAACCAGATGTACAACAATCACAGCAGTTGGAACTGGGTCATCAACAACAGTCTTCACCAAGAATCGGGTTCTAATTCCTCAACTCTTTACATTCTCTGTATTTTTTGTTGATGACATTCACTGTGACTGTTTGAAGAATTTGCTGAAGACTTTCTCTGAATGTCCTCAACACCAAATTCTTCACTTGAGTTAATCATCATCTGTATTCTGCGTGCCTGCTTACTGTGCAATCTGTTTTCACAATCTTCACTCTGTAATACTGCTGTTGTGAACGTTTGCACGACTGATCCTTAACTATTTCCACTGAATGTTAGTCATCAGTGAGGAATTTCCTCAAAAGGAATTTCCTCAGTGATGAAATTCTAAAATTCTCCTATTCACCCCCCTCTAGTCGATATAACGCACTTTCAATTGGTATCAGAGCAAGGTACTCCCTTGTTCTGTGTGATTTTGGTTTAACCACCTGGAGTTTTAGTTATGTCGACTGCTGGCATGTTTAAGGTGACTGCAGCATGTCCTACCTACGAGGGAAAGAACTTTCCCTTCTGGAAGAACAAAATGCAAATGCATCTACAAGCTATAGACAATGATCTCTGGTATATTGTGGAAAATGGTGTCCCCAACATTTCTGCCAGTGTCACTGCGGCTGATGTGAAGAAATTCAAGCAACTCGATTCTCAAGCGAAGAACATCATCTGTGGTCATCTGAGCCCTGGCCAGTTTGGAAGAGTAAGTGCCTTAGGCTCTGCAACACTGATCTGTGAGAGACTGTGCAAGGTAAATGAAGGAGTATCAACCCAACGTGACTCTCGTGTTGATATTCTTTGCAATCTCTTCAATCGCTTCAAGAGACATGACAATGAAAGCTGCCAAGACACCTTTGATCGCCTCACTGACATATCAAATGAACTGCAAGCACTGGGAGCTCGAGACATCACTGATCACGAAGTTGTGAAGAAACTGCTGAGATCTTTGGATTCTTCATTTGACACTCTAGTTCTAATGATTCAAGAAAGACCAGACTACAAGATGCTAGATCCAGCTGATATCCTCGAAAGGCTAAATACTCATGAATTCCAGCTAGAAGAAAAGAGAGATCTATATGGACAAAGCTATTCCAGACCACGTGCACTGAAGGCAAGAGCAATTTCCTCATCTGAAGAAGAAGACACAGATGACAGCAGTTGTGACCCTGAAGAATTTGGTCAGGAGCTTGCAATGCTTGTGAGGAAATTCCAGAGATTTACACGACGAGGCCAGTTCGGTAAATCATCAAGAAGAGACATGAGGTAATCAGAATATGCATCTGAGGACTACAAGAAACGGACCTGTCACAAGTGCAAGGAATCAGGTCATTACATTGCTGATTGTCCCCGCTGGGGAAAGGAATCAAAAAAGAAGAAATACAAGGATGACAGTTCTGATGACTCAAAGAAGAAGAAGAAATATTCAAAATCCTCATCTTCAAAGTCCTCCTCACACAAGAAGACTAGCTTCAGAAAGGCTCGGGCACTTATTGGCAAGGAAATGGATTCCGAGGCAGAATCAGAGGAATGTGATGAAGAAGAAGGCTCTCGAGAAGACTCAGAATCCGGACAGGCTAGTCTTGCACTAGCAACCAATTTCGTCAGCAAGTCAATCTTCAATCTTGAAGAAAATAAGTGCACCATCCATACTGATGACTATGCTGATGACTTCGCTCCAACCTATTGCTTCATGGCAAAAGGTTCAAAGGTATAAAATAATGCCTCCTCCTCTGATTCAAGTGTCTATGAACATGATGATTACAAAAAACCCAGTTACAGTAAACATGCCATCATTGCCACTAAACAACAAACTGCTCTGGAAAAGCTTCAAAAACTGCTAGACAAAAGTGATGATCTGTTGAATGATGAAATGAATCTTAATCAAATCCTCGCTGATGACATGAAAAATCTTCAGTCTAGATTTGATAATCTTCAGGATAGTCATGATACACTCCTCACTGATCATGAGATGCTTTCCTACGAATTCCTTCAAAGAAAGCTTGATCTTGAGAAACTGAGGATGTCTCATGATGATCTTCGTATGGAAAATGATTCATTACTAGCTCAATAGATTAGCGCTAGTCAAGTTGAATTCATTCCTCCATGTGTTAAATGCATTGAACGTGAAACTGCTAATTCCTCACCAGAAACATCAAATGCTACAAATTCTTCAACTGCACCTGCTGTGTCTATTTCCTCACTTGAGGAAAACACAAATGTTACTGATGAAAATGCAGGGTTGAAGCAATTGTACGTGACAGGCATGTAAAAAAGCCTCAAAGGACACCAAACCCTTTGTGATGTACTCAAAAAGCAGATCTTGGACAGGAACCCGAGGAAAGAAGGAATTGCCTTTGAGAGGAAATTGAATGCTGATGGATCTTATTGGAAACCTGAGCAGTATCCCAAAACCTCATGGGTTGCTGCTACTGGGCCTCCTTTTGATCCATCTAATCTAACTGGCTTCTCATGTGAATTATCCTATTCCTCGGATGAGTCATTTGATTCCAACTATAAACTGTTCAAAAATCAATCTGGTGAAGTATTTGCTCGATATGTCGGAACTAACTGCAGGAATGGCCCTCCTCTGAGGAAAATCTGGGTTCCCAAAAGTTGTCTTGAAAATCTTCAAGTGAATGTCCTCATGACATCACCTCTGAAGAATCTGAACCCCAGATCAAATTCCTCAGGAGGACCAAAGTCTTCAAGAGGATCAAAATCCTCAACTGGTCAAAACTATGCTCGTACCCGTGCTTATGCGTCTAACATGCAGGGAAACTACAAGGAATATGATTATGAGCGCTACTCCTCAAATCATTATGTTCATAAATCCTCAAACCAGCTCTCTGCATACTCATATGAGTACTTTAACCCCCCTACTGTTAAGAGAAGTGCATTAGCTTCAATGCCACCTTTCTCATATGGTGCTCGCAGGATGATGAACGCTTTGCCACCCCTTCAGATGTGGGTGCTGAAGAAATCAAACTCATCACTTCTGCAGGTCAGGTCTCCAGATGAAAATCATCATTTGAAAACTTTGCTGGAGACCTGAGGAAATGCTTGATAGGACGCAAGCTAATGATTGATGAAATAGAAATATTTCACACGTCCTTACATTTCTGTTATGATGAAATCACTGAAGTGATGAAATTAGTATCATATTCTTCAAATCTGAAGCATATGAGATGGTAAGCTGTACAAATTCATCTGCAGGATGACAAACCCAAAAATACTGAGTGGGTTCTCGATAGTGGCTGCACACATCACATGACTGGTGATAAAAGCCTACTGATGAATATCCACTAACTCCATCACCTCTGAAGCAAATCACATATGCTGATAAAGGTAAAAGCAAGGTATTGGGACTTGGCAAAGTAGCTATTTCCAAGGATAGGCATATGGACAAAGTGATGCTTGTTGAATCCCTTGGTTTTAACCTCATGTCAGTCTCGATGCTTTGTGATCTTGATATGATTGTTATCTTTGGTAGATATAGATGTGTAGTCATCATGGAATCTGACAGATCCAAAGTCTTCGAAGGTGTAAGAAGAGGGGATTTGTACATTGTTGACTTCTCTACAGGTCCTCAACCAGCCACTTGCTTACTAGCAAAAACCTCAGAAGGATGGCTGTGGCACCGAAGACTAGGTCATGCAGGCATGAGGAATTTGCACACACTTGCAAAGAAGAAGCATGTCATTGGCATCGAATCAGTCAAATTCCTCAAGGATCATCTCTGCGGTGCTTGTGAATCTGGGAAAATGACCAGATCCAAGCATCCCTCCAAAACCATCATGACCACTACACGTCCATTTGAATTGCTTCATATGGATTTATTTCGACCTAATCACTATGCTACACTAACCAATGCAACATCACTATATGGCTTTGTCATAGTTGATGATTATTCCAGATACACTTGGGTGCATACTATGGTGTATAAAACTGAAGTGCGGGAAATCTTCAAACGATTTTCTTCAAGGGCCTCGACGAACTTCGGCATCAAGATCAAACATATCAGGAGTGATAATGGAACCGAGTTCAAAAACACTGATCTTGATGATTATCTTGATGAACTTGGTATTACTCACGAATTGTCTGCTCCTTATACTCCTCAACAGAATGGTGTCGTCGAAAGAAAGAACAGGACTCTGGTTGAAATGGCAAGAACTATGCTTGAAGAATATCAGTCTCCTTGTCGCTTCTGGCCTGAAGCAATCAATACTGCATGCCATATCATCAACAGGGTATATCTTCACAAATTCCTCAAGAAAACCTCATATGAACTCCTCACTGACAAGAAACCCAATGTAAGTTATTTCAAAGTCTTCGGTGCAAAATGCTGGATTAGAGATCCTCATCATAGCTCAAAATTTGCACCTAAGGCACATGAAGGTTTTATGCTCGGTTATGGAAAGGACTCGCACACCTACAGAGTCTTCAACAACTATCACAACAAAGTTCTTGAGACTGTAGATGTGCGGTTCGATGAAACTAATGGCTCGCAAAGAGAGCAATTGCCATATGAACCAAATAAGTTGTCTCCTGAGGAAGCAATAAAGCTTAAGCCTACTGAAGACATTGTCCCCACTGAGGAAATTGGTGAAGAAACGATCCCCATCGCTGAAAACCAAGAAGATGCTCCTGAGGAAATTGCAACAGCACCACTTCCTCAGCCCAGACAAAATCCTCAACCAGCTCATCCGAGGATTGCAAATGAAGTAGAACTTGACAAAATCCTCAATGACATCAACGCGCCAGGTCCTCTCACTCGCTCAAAAGCTTCACACTTAGTTAACTTTTGTGGGCATTTTTCCTTTGTATCCATCACAGAACCCTCAAAAGTAGCTGAGGCTTTTCTGGAACCGGAGTGGATCCAAGCCATGCAAGACGAACTTCTTCAATTCAAGATGAATGACGTATGGGAGCTTGTCAAACGACCAGATCCTTGCAAGCATAACATCATCGGCACCAAGTGGATTTTCCGAAACAAGCAAGATGATGACGGTCAAGTGGTGAGGAACAAGGCACGACTTGTAGCCCAAGGCTACACCCAGGTTGAAGGAATAGATTTCGATGAAACTTTTGCACCTGTTGCTAGACTTGAAGCTATTCGAATTCTACTTGCTTATGCTAATCATCATAACATCATCTTATATCAAATGGATGTGAAAAGTGCATTCCTCAATGGTAAGCTTGAGGAAGAAGTATATGTTGCTCAGCCCCTAGGTTTTGAGGATCCAAAGAATCCAGACAAAGTCTTCAGACTCAAAAAGGCTTTGTATGGCCTTAAGAAAGCCCCTCGGGCATGGTATGATACATTGAAGGAATTCCTCATGAAGAAAGGCTTCAAACCTGGTTCACTCGATCCAACTCTTTTCACAAAATCCTATGATAATGAGCTGTTTATATGTCAAATATATGTTGATGATATTATATTTGGCTGTATTGACAAAAGATACAGTGATGAATTTGCCTACATGATGAGTGAAGAATATCAGATGTCCAGGATGGGGGAGCTGAAATTCTTCTTAGGTCTTCAAATTCGTCAACAAAGCAATGGAATCTTCATATCACAGGAGAAATACCTCAGGGATGTTCTGAGGAAATTCGACATGCACGAATGCAAAGGTGCCAAGACTCCGATGCCTACCAACGGCCACCTCGGCACTGATGAAAATGGTAAAGACTTCGATCAGCAGGTATACCGTTCTATGATTGGCTCCTTATTGTATCTATGTGCATCTAGGCCAGATATAATGCTTAGTGTTTGCATGTGTGCACGTTTTCAAGCAAAACCGAAGGAATCACATCATAAGGCTGTGAAACATATTCTTCGATACTTAGCTCACACACCAACACTAGGATTATGGTATCCCAAGGGCTCCAATCTTCATCTGGTAGGGTATTCTGATTCAGACTATGCTGGTGATCGTGTGGATCGCAAGTCAACATCTGGCACATGCCATTTCCTCGGAAGATCACTAGTTTGCTGGTCCTCAAAGAAGCAGAACTGCGTATCACTCTCCACTCCCGAAGCTGAGTACATTGCTGCTGGTTCTTGCTGTGCTCAATTACTATGGATGAAGCAAACACACAAGGACTACGACATCAACATGAAGAATGTGCCTCTCTACTGTGACAATGAGAGTGCTATCAAGATTGCATATAATCCAGTACAACACTCGAAGACCAAGCACATCCAGATTCGTCATCATTTTCTTCGGGACCATGTCCTCAAGGGCATTATCCTCATCGACCATGTGAAGACTGATGATCAACTGGCTGATATCTTCACTAAGCCCTTGTATGAGAAAATGTTTTGCAAGTTGCGGTGTGAGCTAAATATCTTAGAGTCTTCAAATGTTTTGTAAAAACATGCACACATCCTAACACTTATGCAAAGTTGATGACATAGATGTGCAACACATGATGAAACGATTTTCTTCAACCAATGAAGAAAGTCACTCTGAATGTGAAGAAATTAACGAAGAAATTGATTCTCAGGGCCCTACGACAATTGTACGCGGCGTCTGTAATCAACATTCTTATATGGTGGGTAACGCCACCGCCCAATGTGAAATTCCTCAAGCTGATTTTCTTCAAATGATCAATTTCCTGACAATGCATTTTTCTTCAAAACAGCTGTTCTTCATCGTGATGATCTATTACAAAATCTACAAAAATACTTTATGACTTTTATTTGCCTTGGTAGACCGTGATTTCGAGTCCTCAACAACATTCACTTATTGCTATTTCTTCAAGTTGATGTTTCTGCTAAGTGAATGTGATCGGACCCTACCTTCCCTCTATGCTATACTTATCCAGTCTATTCAATTCTTCATATGCGTTCTACTTGAAACTTTGTTCAAAATCCTCACTGCATCCTTGTCAGCTGATGATTTTGTAACAAAAATCCTCAAATCTTCAAAAATTGTTTTCTTCAAAGGAACAATAACTGTACCCCCACTTCCCACGATCGGATAACCACGATCTCCACTATCTCCACCGCATCGTACGGGAGCTACACGTGTCCTGCGGAGACGTAGAGGCAAGGGCTATTCGGTCTGAAACTTTCGCGCCAAACAGTAACTTTCGGGCTATAAATAGGTCCTTATCCCCCTCGGTATCTTCTTCTTCGCCTCATTGCTCTCCTGCCATCACACTCTCTATCGAACCCTAGCGCCACCGCTGGTTGTCTTGTCGCCGGCAAGGAAGAGCTTCACTGCCTCAACCTTTTCACCGCCAGGATCACGCCGGAGTCGGAACATCTACGCCCGTCGCCGCCGTAGACGTCCTCTGCTGCCAAGTTAGGGTGCATTGGACACTCGACCGAAGAGCCTCTCCAACACCACCTTTTGTGTTCTTCGTCCGCACCTTCCAGGGTAAATATATCCCATTTTTACAGAAGATTAGATCTGAAATTTTATCTCTCCCATGTGGAATCTGTTTTTCCTCAAGATACGATGCGCCCATGATTCCGCAAACACTATCTATCACCACAATCATTGATGAACTAGCTAAGCATCTAAGATTTTCACGAGATTCCTCAATTGTGCGAATTTTCGGATCTGTACAACTCTGGAACCCAAGAACAGTATGCTTAGGAAAATTCCTCAACCACTGGTTATATTCCTCAAACTATCAAAATTTTCATTTTCTTTAAATCTGAGAACGCATGTGACCTCTCCAAATTCCTCGCAACTATACTCTGTTCACAGGTACACACATGTCAGCTGATGAATCTCTCGGTTCTCATCACATTAACTCATTTGCATCGTTTCTGAAAGAAACTCTTCAAGGCTCATCAGAATCCTCAAGAGATCAAAATCATCAGCAAATTCCTCATCTGAAGAAAATGGAGGAAGAGAGGAAACAAAAGGGAGGAAAGAAACTGGAGCAGAACACAGCTGCTGATATTCCTGATGACATATACTTGGACTACTGTACGCCTGATGAAGAACCTGAGACAATGGCCAAAAGAAAGATTAGGCTGCAGAAAATTGAACGCAAATGGGCAAAGGAGTGGAAGGAGTACAGGTTTGTGACTCCGAAATATGCGAATAAATTCGCTTTGAAGCCTCCTAGCAGAAGGGCCCCACTTGAGGATCATCAAGAAGCACATCCCTCTAGCCTTATGACACTTGATGACTACCCAGATGAAAAAGAAAGGCATCTGGCCAAGCTCAAGAAGCAAGCTGAAACAGCAGTGAAGAAATTCAATGAATCCTCAGCTGCTGCCTCCGGTGCTGCTCATTCCTCAGCAGAAGAAACTTCAGGCTCAGAGATTCCTCAAAAGCAGTCTGCGCCATCAAAGCCAAAGGCTCCAAAGCCTCAAGAGAAGTCTGGACAGGCTTCTGTCACAAAACCCTCAGCTCCAAAACCCTCGGTTCCAAAACTGTCAACACCAAAACCATCAGCGCCAAAACCCTCAGCACCCATCTCATCTATACCAAAGTCCTCAGGTCCACCTCCAAAGCCAGTACAGAAGAAAGTCATGAAGACTCCGACTGCCAGCTCCAGCTCCTCACTCCCAGCCGCAACAAGCTCGGAGACAAAGTCTTCAACACCACTTGTGAAGACCTTGGCAACTACTGAATGTGCACCTCTGCCAAGCCCCAGCAAAATCATCGCAGTCCCGTCTGCATCAGAAGGGAGTGATGAGTATGATGAGGAAACCCTGCAAGCCATCATCAGAAACAAGCAAGAACGGGTAGCACAAGCATCAGGCAGTGCTATTCCTCTGGTCATGGACCCCAAGGTCCTCCTCGACTTCATCAATGTATGGTATGAGGACCCAAACACACCCATTGATGATTTGAAACTTCCTCCTGGCATCAGTCACATGGTGGCCACCTTCATAAACGAAGCCAAGTGGAAGGAACAGAAGGCCAAGCAGGCAAAGATTGCAAAGCCAAAAAGGAGAAATTCCTCAGGCAAAATCTCCTCAAGCTGACGCCTGAAGCTCTGGTGTCAACCCAGGCAGAGCTGCAAGTCTTGACTGACAAATGTGACAAATTGTCAGACCGCAAAAGCATCGAGCGCAAATTTCATCAAGCTAGCCAATAGTGCTGTTGATGACTACAACAAACGACACCCACCACCAGCACCAACTCCTCAGCCCCTGGTTGAGCAGCCAGAAGATATATCTCCTGATGAGGAGGATATTCCTCAAGCTGAGGAACAACACCAAGAGCGCCGTGCTGATGAGCCGGCCATTGAAGAAATCATCACCGAGACTGCTCCTGATGAAACTGCAACCCCTGATGCAACTGCTCCTGATCCAGCTGCTTCACCAAAGCAGGCTGATGACTTTGTACCAGCTGGTTCCTCACTACCAGCTGAAGAATCTGTAGAGAAAATACCTTCACCAAAAGCTTCAAAGGTGAATAAGTTAATCCCATCTGCATCAGACGCGAAAAAGACAAGAGCTGCTGAGAAGGAAGCGGAGAAGAGAAAAGCTTCCTCAGCAGAAGAAAAGATTGAGGCAAAACGCCTCAAGGAAACTGAAGAATCTGCCCCTCTGGACCCGGTGCCTCTAAATATTGCACCTTCATATGAAATGATCGTCATTAGTGACCAAACTACAAGGGCAGATGAGGAAATGAAGGATGCTGCCTCTGAGGAGCATACTGATGAGGAAATCCAGATTGATGACAGTCCTCAACCTCATATTCCTCAGACACAGACTACTCAAGCTTCAGCTGCAGCAGCTGATGAATCTGCTTCTGCAACAAAGCCAGCTGAAGAAGAACAAGCTGATGAAAATGCATAGTCTGAGCAGGCTCCTCACTCTGAACAGGCTGATCAAACTCCTCAAGCTGAGAAGGAAGCAGAAATTCCTCAACCTGAAACTCAGCAAGAGCAAGAAATACCAGCTGATGAAATTCCTCAACCTGAGGAAAATGCTGAAGAAAATGTTCCCGCCCCTGACAATGAATTCATTGTGCTCAGCCCAGAGACTGCCATGGTTGTTTCCCCTCCCATTCCTCAGCACAATATCAAGCCAGTTCAGCGCCAGCCATTCTCGAAGCGGCCAAAGTTTCAGAAAGAAAATTTCTTTGAGGAACACATGTATTTCATCGGAGAGAATCCCTATGGCAAGCCTCAAATGAGGCATCTGAAGTTTTGGACCAGGACTCAGATGAACTATTATGCTTCTATGCTCTGTGGACGCAACAAGATATTCCAGCACAGGCACATTCCTCATGATGAGCTTGAAGAAATTCCCTGCATGGAACCAGTCCTCAGTGTACTCCATGATGCAGGTTTGCTCCCTATGTGCTCAGACATATCAGATTGGAATAGTGAGCTTATTCTTCAGTTCTATGCAACTCTGCACATCTCGGGCAATGCTGATGACATCAACACTTGGGTGTTCGACTGGATGACCCAAAACACTCACTACAAGGCTCCAGCGTCTGAACTCCTCAGAGAACTGCCCATACCAATTCCTTCAGACGGGGCACTGAAGCTTTATGGTGAGCGTGAGCTGCCCAATGGAATGATGGAAGTCCTCATGAAGCCTTTGGCTGCAGGAAAACCCTCAAGAACCACATTCCTCGTCCATGAGCTCAAGTATACACCACGGTCTGTCTACCGCATTCTTTGCAGTGTGCTCGCGCCAATCAAAGGCCATGACGATGAAGAAGATGTCGTTGGCCTCATGAAGAATATCCTCTTCAAAATCATTCACGGTATTCCTATGAATATCCATGATTTCTTCTTGAGGACTTTGGCTGACAATGCAATGTGCCCCTATGATCACAAAATTTATGCCCCATGGATCATGAGATTCCTCAGGACAAGGACAGGCATCAACTTCCACGCAGATTTCCAGAACCATGTTGGTTATATGCCTCCTATCTGGGTCAACAAGAAGACTTTCGAGCCCATTGAGGGATAAGGAAAGTGTGTGATTGATGAAGGCAGCAGGCCGCTTGATGGTCAGTTTAAAGAACCAGACGCTTATTCTTCATGGGACGATACTGAGACTCGTCCACCCAGCCCTGTTCCTCCTCGCGTGCTCAACACCAAAGAGCGTCTCCTCAGTCTTCATCAGAAGGTAGATCACAACCACAAATGGGTCAAACGCCAGTTTGGTGCCATTGTGAAAACCCTCACTAAGACACAGAACTCTAAACCCTAAACCCTAAACCCTAAACTTAATCATCACTATCTGCATGAGGTTTTCGATCGCACCTGGGCTACTCTTGCACATCTGAAGACCCGGACTGAGCTTGAAGAAATGAACTTTGAGCAAGACTTTGAGTGGTCGTGGCCTCCCAAGAAGAAGTTCATGCCCGTTCCCGTGCCAGATCGTGAAGACAGCTCCTTCTCGTCATTCCGCACCCCCGAATCTGATGAGGAACAACTCGACACCGCAACAGGCCCAAGGAAGAAGACTACACCCAAGAAGCGTCAAGGATCTTCATCAACCGCCAAGAAATGAAGTCTTCACGGGCGTTAGTCCTCAGTTTGTCCCTTTTTGTCACTTGATGACAAAGGGGGAGAAACTTGAGAGTTAGTCTTCAAACGGGATTTATTTTTGGAGCTTATGAACTATATTTAAGTTACAAACTCTTGGCTCTTCTGAAGTTTTTATGTAATGAGTTGTAACTTAAGCCCTATGGTACTCTGACGCTTTTTGAACGTTTTTCTTCGCATGCTTATTCCTCAAGTTTTTAATGCACGAATGCTGGAATTCGTCAGATACCATTTGCCATCATGCATCTTCATTTTCTTCATATGATATGTTATATGTATGCATGATTTACAAGATTCAGGGGGAGATCTCCATGATATAAATCATCAATGTGCATCTGCTATAAAAGCAAAATCCTCAAGGTATGCACATCTTCAGGGGGAGTCTCTGTGAATCTCGTTTTCAAATTCCTCAATTAAGTATTTCCACTTCATATTTTTGATCCCTGTTGAAGACTTAACCTAATTGTCATCAACCACCAAAAAGGGGGAGATTGTAAGTGCATCTAGTGCCCCTTAGTGATTTTGGTGGTTTGAAGACTTATAGGTTAAGTATCTAATGTGTTTATAAGTGTACACATGATCTATAAGTCATTGAGGAGTTTGAGATATTTGAAGAATATCGACCCCTAAAAATATATGTCTTCAGTTGAAGAAATTGGTCTGAAGCTGAAGAAATGAATCACGAGGAATCTGCGATGAAATTGATATTCCTCATGAAGATATTGATATCGAGAAGATCGGTGGTTCCTGAAGAAAATCATTTTGAAGAAATTGAAGCGTGAAGATTTACATTTTCTGTTTTACTTTCTTCGCATTTGATGAATAGGAACACCTTACTGTTAAAGGGGGTCAAAGTAACGCTATGGAATGAATTTCCTCATGATGCTCAACCCAAGCCAAATCCTACCAAAAGCCTCAAGTGAGGAATATGAGTGACATGAGGACTCTCACAGTTGAGGGTCCCGACCGTTTCAACAGCCACGCCAAGTCACTGGTCTTATCCACTCCAACGGTCATATTACTTAAGGGCATTAGTGTCAAATCATGTCGGGATGCTCCCAGGCTATAAATAGTTGCCCCCCACAACCACTAGCTGGTTGGCCGCTCCGTTGGAAACTGACACTTGTCATAAGAGCAACCCAATTCCTCAGAGCCTTCGAGAGTAAATCATCAGTGAGGAAATACACCCACCGAAACCACAAACCAAACCTAGTGATTGAGCATCACTGAAGAAGTTGTTCCTGTGTGGGACTGAAGCCTTTTACCTTTGAGGACTGTGCATCCTCCAGACGGTTAGGCGTCATGGTCTAGAGCAATCCAACAGTCAATTGTGGATCGCCGGGTGACCGGGTTTGTGAGGGTTTGGAAGCCTGCCCTGAAGACTTACCACGAGTGTTGGGCGAGGACTGTGTGTCCTTACCTCAAGGAGAATACGGTAGGGACTGTGTGTCCCGGGACTGGGTGTCCTTTGGTTTCAATACCAAGCCACTCCAAACCAGATGTACAACTGTCACAGCAGTTGGAACTGGGTCATCAAAATCAGTCTTCACCAAGAATCGGGTTCTAATTCCTCAACTCTTTACATTCTCTGTATTATGTGTTGATGACATTTGCTGTGACTGTTTGAAGAATTTGCTAAATACTTTCTCTGAATTTCCTCAACCCCAAATTCTTCACTTGAGTTAATCATCATCTGTATTCTGCGTGCCTGCTTACTGTGCAATCTGTTTTCAGAATCTTCACTCTGTAATACTGCTGTTGTGAACGTTTGCACGACTGATCCTTAACTGTTTCCGCTGTAAGTTAGTCATCAGTGAGGAATTTCCACAAAAGGAATTTCCTCAGTGATGAAATTCTAAAAATCTCCTATTCACCCCCCTCTAGTCGATATAACGCACTTTCACAAAGTATCAATAAGGTATTGTGGGGTTTCATGCGGAAAGCCAGCATTTGACTCGTGGCTAGACAACTTGCATTTTTAAATAATTTTGACAACTTGATTTCTCGCACACGAGTCCACTATCACCACAAAATACACTATCGTGGAATCATTCCGTCTCCATACGGAAATGCCGTCCACGACACTCACGCTTATCTTGACAATTTTATGAGTAGCCATTGAAGTTATCTATGAACAACATATGTCTCCAAGTAGTCCATATCCGTGGACGCGGCTATTCGAATAGATCATAACCCTGCAGGGGGGTACTTCGTCACACACGCTCTCGCCACTTATCACCATGTGCACGTCATGCACCTCGGCAACCTTCAAGCGGAAGCTCAGCGAGGGAGTCGGCCATGACCGTTAACCACAGTAGTACCTAGTCCAGGTTTGTCGCCTATCTGAGGGTAACCCGCACGGAAGTCCGGCCGAGGTTTCCGCCACGGCCCCAAACGATGTGCGCAGGGTTCCCAAGCCCACCTCTCAGGTCAGCGCTATGCACGGCCTCCAGCATGACTATAAACACCAGAAACTACTTGCAACTCCTGGACCGAGCACTAAGCGATTAATAAGTCCAGAGGGTCAATTAAGTATCCCAACGTGTGGTAGTATCTAGTCTTGGATTACATACACGGAACTCAGTTCCTAAGGACGGTTCCAATGAAACAACCCGCCATGTACTCCTACACAACCTTTCACCGGTACCTTTACCAAATCAGGTTCGACACACAACCTTTGCTTATCGAACACATTCTCACAGTTCTGTTCATCTCCCAGATGACAGACCATACACAACTCTAATGGTAGCATGCATAGCAGGATAAGGCACATCATGGCTCAAGAAACTACCAGGTATGCTAGGTTGCAAGGTTCGGCTATTTACTGTGACAAGGATAGGTCATGCAAAGGAAGTGGGTTCAACTAACGTGGCAAAAGCAGTTGAAGCATTTGATCCTAATTCAATAAGTAAGTGCAGGAGCAAGAACATGGGATTTATCGGGATGATCAAAATGGTTGCTTGCCTTGTTGCTCAGAGGAGTGACAATATCCGTCAGACGGATATTCGGTGGAATCCGGGGGAGCGGAACCTACCGGAAGGAATGACAACAATCAATATCAAGCATATGCAATCAAGATGATGCATGAGCATGGAATGAGAATGCAAGGTGATATACTATTATAAATAACATGTATTAGGTTTGAAGTTGATTCGAATCACATTCAAATATCACTTCAAACGAGGTATTCTCGGATACCATTTTAATTGATTCGAGCTGATGCTCAGATCAACTTGATGTTAACAGGCATGGGATGACATGTTAAGTTGCTGGTTTGTAATTAGGACAGTATTTGATCATGTCAATCATAGTGAAAATCAAATATTTTCCACATTTCATTTATAAAGTATTTATAAGAATTGACTTATTCATTAATCTACATGTTTGGGTTCTGTAACATTTTCAAACATGTTTGAAAATGACATATTCCGATTCTTTGAATTTTTCTCATACTTTTTCATATATAAATTATTTTCATTGGAGTTACAGATTAATTTCTATTAATTTTTGAAGTTTTAAACATTTCTGGAATTATTTTTATACTGGAAAATCCCTTTACTGCATCAGCATGACATCAGCTGGTCCAACTGGCCGTTGAAAGTCAAACCTGACCAGTGGGACCCACTTGTCAGTATCTCTGGTCAGTTTTAGATTAATCTTACTGGACCCACATGTCAGTGTCTTATAAACTTATTTGATTTTATTTTTATTATTCTTAATCTCCCAGAGGCTGGCCCCACACGTCAGTGGCTTAGGCCATCTAAGATCCACCGGCGGCGAGGTCGTCCTCACCGGCGGGGAGCCTCCGGCGACCACCAGTACGGTGGAGGGCATCGGAAACTCGCCTCCGATGGCCAAACTCACGGCAGAGACCACGGGGAGAACGGCCACTCGACGGCGCGCACGATGGGACAAGCCCCACGGGATGGGGTGGCCGGAATCAACGCCGACGACGAGCTTGTCGGCGACCAAGTTCGGCCATCGTCGAAGCCATCGAATACAGGGTCAAAACGCGCGGGGCTGGGCACCTAAAGCATCTACGTGATGTCCTGAGGCTGCCGGTGGCCTCAGACGGACCAACCCTTCACCGGAGGGCTATCGGCAACGAGCTGCAGCGGCGGTCCTCGTCGGGCTCCGATGGAACTAAGCCTAGAGGAGGGGATCGACGGGGAGAGCTTAGGAAAAAGATGCGCAAGCTCATAAGGAGTGCAGAGAAGGGCTTAGACGGCTCGGGGAAGCACCGAGGGCGACGAATCGAGCAGAGCTCGCCGGCGGCCGAAGGTTGAAGACGACGGTGCCGAGGGCGTTGCAGGGCTCGGGAAGGCTTCGGCTTCTGCAGGGAGGACCAGATCGACGAGGCGGAGCTAACGGCACACTCAGAATGAGGATCCTATGGCTAGGGGCACGGGAAGCTTGAGCTCGAGCTCCTGTCAATGGCGGCAGAGGGGATCGAGGGAACCGAGAGGAGAGGGGGAGGAATGAGCTGGGGAATGGATAGCTACGAGCTAGGGGAGCTTATCCCCGTGCTTGCCAGCGCGAAGCGGCGGCCAGGCACGCGCAGAGGTGCGTGGCCGCGCCGGAGTACGTGGCCACCTCCTGCTGTCCACTAGCGGGGGAGGAAGACGAAAAAGAAGATGGGCCGGGCCAGGTGAGCGTCACGTAAGGTTTTCTCATTTTCTATCTGTTTTGTTTCTGTTTTAAATACTGAAATTGATTTTCTATTTATTTCAGCTCCCAAATAGTTTGTAAAAACTATGTTGAGCACCTTAGAATATTTGTTCAAATATTTCCAATCATTCCTAAAGTTTTCAACATTTTTTGAAAGTTTAAAGTTTCTGATTTCAAATTTAAAACTTGAAACCAGTAGCTTTTTGCATTTATTTAAAATGCTTAAAGTGTCAAGAAAAAGGTTTTCTTCATTGCTTATATACTTTCATGATTTATCAGAAAGTTTGAACTTTTCTTGAGGCCATTTTGGGTTCGTTGATTTTACCTAGTTTGAGATTTCCTTTATTTAAAGAAGTGGCTAGTGTTTTGAGTTTTCCTTCACCACTTACTTTATTCTTGTTGAAAATTTCCTAGATGAAATGCAAAGAAAACATGAGCACAAAGCTAACTTGCTTAAAGTGTCAGGGATGTGACAACTGAAGACCTTTTGCGTCAAGCCGAAGAGCAGTGGTGCCGAATTCGCCGAGTGCGGGAGTGCTATGATCAGCAAACTCCTGGTGCCAGAGTGGATGAAGGGAACCTTTGTTGAAACCGTGAAGATATGGCAATGTGAGTGGTTCTACATTACCGAGCCCCTCGCTGCAGGCCACGTCGTGACTTCCGGCTTCATAGGTACACCTCCCAGGAAGCTAGTGTCCTCGCAGAGGCAAGACCTAGTGTGGGACAATCCGGATGAGGTCGTCTCTCCATTAGAGGATCTGGCTTCTCATAACTAAAGTCGAGCTGGTGAACATGGTGGACGTGATGCTGCATCATTGTATCTTCAACTTAGGGCAAGCCCTATGTGACTTTACAAGCCTGAATACATTCTAACTCTGCTGAACTTCTTTGGCACAAACATTTACGGTATGTGGACGACTCTCTTAAAGTTGTTCGAGAACAAATTCCTTTCTAACAGGCCGGCCAACGGCTACACAGCCATACATGGCCCATCTGAGGTAACAATCGAGCTACATGCCATCTTGGCTGTGGTGCCCCCAAAGGCCCCGGCTAAGGCAAGGAGTCAGAGAATAAAAGGGAATATCTTCGAATGCGAAATCCCTCGGACGCTAAGTCCAAGTACGTCACGAACATTTACTCCAACGAGGAGGAAAGTGAGGGAGAAAAAGAAAAGGGGAGAGAAGGCACTTCATCCCAAAAGAATAAGAGGGCAACATCGAAAGATGTCATGGGGGCCGATGCTCTCTGATGACCCACGAGTATAGGGGATCTATCGTAGTCCTTTCGATAAGTAAGAGTGTCGAACCCAACGAGGAGCAGAAGGGTCTGACAAGTGGTTTTTAGCAAGGTAATCTCTGCAAGCACTGAAATTATCGGTAACAAGTAGTTGTGTGATGAGATGATTCGCAACAAGTAGCAAGTAATAGAAGTAACAACGGTGCAGAAAAGTGGCCCAATCCCTTTTGTAGCAAGGGACAAGCCTGGACAAACTCTTATAGGAGGTAAAACGCTCCCGAGGACACATGGGAATTTCTGTCAAGCTAGTTTTCATCATGTTCATATTATTCGCGTTCGGTACTTTGATAGTTTGATATGTGGGTGGACCGGTGCTTTGGTACTGCCCTTACTTGCACAAGCATCCCACTTATGATTAACCCCTCTCGCAAGAATCCGCAACTACGAAAGAAGAATTAAGACAAAGTCTAACCATAGCATTAAACTAGTGGATCCAAATCAGACCCTTACGAAGCAACGCATAAACTAGCGTTTAAGCTTCTGGCACTCTAGCAAACCATCATCTACTTACTACTTCCCAATGCCTTCCTCTAAGCCCAAATAATGGTGAAGTTTTATGTAGTCGACATTCACATAACACCACTAGAGGAAAAACTGTTGGGGAACGTCGCATGGGAAACAAAAAATATCCTACGCGCATGAAGACCTATCATGGTGATGTCCATCTACGAGAGGGGATGTGTGATCTACGTACCCTTGTAGACCATACAGAAGAAGCGTTAGTGAACGCGGTTGATGTCATGGAACGTCCTCACGTCCCTCGATCCGCCCCGCGAACCGTCCCGCGATCAGTCCCACGATCTAGTGCCGAACGGACGGCACCTCCGCATTCAGCACACGTACAGCTCGACGATGATCTCGGACTTCTTGATCCAGCAAGAGAGACGGAGAGGTAGAAGAGTTCTCCGACAGCGTGATGGCGCTCCGGAGGTTGGTGGTGATCTTATCTCAGCAGAGCTCTGCCCGAGCTCCGCAGAAACGCGATCTAGAGGAAAAACCGTGGAGGTATGTGGTCGGGCTGCCGTGGAAAAATCGTCTCAAATCAGCCCTAAAACCTCCGTATATATAGGGGGAAGAGGGGGAGCCTTGCCTTGGGGTCCAAGGACCCCCAAGGACTTCGGCCGAGCCAAGGGGGGCAACCCTCCCCTTCCAAACCGAGTCCAACTAGGTTTGGAAGGAGGAGTCCTTCCCCCTTTTCCCACCTCCTCTTTTTTCTTCTTTTCTCTTTGATTTTCTTCCTATGGCGCATAGGGACTTCTTGGGCTGTCCCAGCAGCCCACTAAGGGCTGGTGCGCCACCCCCAAGGCCTATGGGCTTCCGTGGGGTGGGTTGCCCCCCCGGTGAACTCCCAGAACCCATTCGTCATTCCCGGTACATTCCCGGTAACTCCGAAAACCTTCCGGTAATCAAATGAGGTCATCCTATATATGAATCTTCGTTTCCGGACCATTCCGGAAACCCTCGTGACGTCTGTGATCTCATCCGGGACTCCGAACAACATTAGGTAACCAACCATATAACTCAAATACACATAAAACAACGTCGAACCTTAAGTGTGCAGACCCTGCGGGTTCGAGAACTATGTAGACATGACCCGAGAGACTCCTCGGTCAATATCCAATAGCGGGACCTGGATGCCCATATTGGATCCTACAAATTCTACGAAGATCTTATAGTTTGAACCTCAGTGCCAAGGATTCATATAATCCCGTATGTCATTCCCTTTGTCCTTCGGTATGTTACTTGCCCGAGATTCGATCGTCAGTATCCGTATACCTATTTCAATCGCGTTTACCGGCAAGTCTCTTTACTCGTTCCGTAATACAAGATCCCGCAACTTACATTAAGTCACATTGCTTGCAAGGCTTGTGTGTGATGTTGTATTACCGAGTGGGCCCCGAGATACCTCTCCATCACACGGAGTCACAAATCCCAGTCTCGATCCATACTAACTCAACGAACACCTTCGGAGATACCTGTAGAGCATCTTTATAGTCATCCAGTTACGTTGCGACGTTTGATACACACAAAGTATTCCTCCGGTGTCAGTGAGTTATATGATCTCATGGTCATAGGAACAAATACTTGACAGGCAGAAAACAGTAGAAACAAAATGACACGATCAACATGCTACGTCTATTAGTTTGGGTCTAGTCCATCACGTGATTCTCCTAATGACGTGATCCAGTTATCAAGCAACAACACCTTGTTTATAATCAGAAGACACTGACTATCTTTGATCAACTGGCTAGCCAACTAGAGGCTTGCTAGGGATAGTGTTTTGTCTATGTATCCACACATGTATTTAAGTCTTCATTCAATACAATTATAGCATGGATAATAAACGATTATCTTGATACAAGAATTATAAGAATAACTATATTTATTATTGCCTCTAGGGCATAATTCCAACAGTCTCCCACTTGCACTAGTGTCAATAATCTAGCCCTCACGCGAATTACATTGTAATAAATCTAACACCCATATAGTTCTGGTGTTGATCATGCTTTGCCCGTGGAAGAGGTTTAGTCAGCGGGTCTGCTACATTCAGATCCGTGTGCACTTTGCATATATTTACGTCCTCCCCTTCGACGTAGTCGCGGATGAGGTTGAAGCGTCGTTTGATGTGTCTAGACTTCTTGTGAAACCGTGGTTCCTTTGCTAAAGAAATGGCACCCGTGTTGTCACAGAACAAGGTTATTGGATTCAGTGCACTTGGCACCACTCCAAGATCCGTCATGAACTCCTTCATCCACACACCCTCCTTAGCCGCCTCCGAGGCAGCCATGTACTCCGCTTCACATCTAGAATCTGCTACGACGCTCTGCTTGGAACTGCACCAGCTTACCGCACCCCCATTAAGAATAAATACGTATCCGGTCTGCGACTTAGAGTCGTCCGGATCTGTGTCGAAGCTTGCATCGACGTAACCTTTTACGGCGAGCTCTTCGTCACCTCCATACACGAGAAACATCTCCTTAGTCCTTTTCAGTTACTTCAGGATATTCTTGACCGTCGTCCAGTGATCCACTCCTGGATTACTCTGGAACCTACCTGCCATACTTATGGCCAGGCTAACGTCCGGTCTAGTGCACAGCATTGCATACATGATAGAACCTATGGCTGAAGCATAGGGGACGGTGCTCATATGCTCTCTATCCTCATCAGTTGCTGGGCACTGAGTCTTACTCAATCTCGTACCTTGTAAAACTGGCAAGAACCCTTTCTTGGACTGTTCCATTTTGAACCTCTTCAAAACTTTATCAAGGTATGTGCTTTGTGAAAGTCCTATCAAGTGCTTTGATCTATCCCTGTAGATCCTAATGCCTAGAATGTAAGCAGCTTCTCCTAGGTCCTTCATAGAGAAACTTTTATTCAAGTAATCCTTTATGCTCTCCAAAAACTCTACGTTGTTTCCAATCAGCAATATGTCATCCACATATAATATTAGAAACGCCACGGAACTCCCACTCACTTTCTTGTAAATACAAGATTCTCCAACCACTTGTATAAACCCAAATGCTTTGATCACCTCATGAAAGCATTTGTTCCAACTCCGAGATGCTTGCACCAGTCCATAAATGGATCGCTGGAGCTGGCACACCTTGTTAGCATTTTTAGGATCGACAAAACCTTCGGGTTGCATCATATACAACTCTTCCTTAAGGAAACCGTTAAGGAACGCCGTTTTGACATCCATCTACCAGATTTCACAATCGAAAAATGCAGCTATTGCTAACATGATTCTAACGGACTTAAGCATCGCTACGGGCGAGAATGTCTCATCGTAGTCAACTCCTTGAACTTGTGAAAAACCCTTTGCCACAAGTCGAGCTTTATAAATGGTCACATTGCCGTCAGCGTCCGTCTTCCTCTTAAAGATCCATTTGTTCTGAATAGCCTTGCGGCCCTCAGGTAGTACTTCCAAAGTCCACACTTTGTTCTCATACATGGATCCTATCTCGGACTTCCTGGCTTCTAGCCATTTGTTGGAATCTGGGCCACCATTGCCTCTTCATAATTTGCAGGTTCATTGTTGTCTAACAACATGATTGACACGACGGGATTACCGTACCACTCTGGAGCAGCACGTGGTCTCGTCGACCTGCGTGGTTCGACAGAAACTTGAACCGGAGTTTCATGATCATCATCATTAACTTCCTCTTCAACCGGCGTCGCAACGACAGAGGTTTCCCCTTGCCCTGCGCCACCATCTAGAGGGATGAGAGGTTCGACAACCTCATCAAGTTCTATCTTCCTCCCACTCAATTCTCTCGAGAGAAACTCCTTCTCGAGAAAGGCTCCATTTTTCGCAACAAACACTTCGCCCTCGGATTTGAGATAGAAGGTGTACCCAACTGTCTCTTTTGGGTAACCTATGAAGATGCACTTTTCCGCTTTGGGTTCCAGCTTTTCAGGCTGAAGCTTTTTGACATAAGCATCACATCCCCAAACTTTAAGAAACGATAACTTTGGCCTTTTGCCGTACCACAGTTCGTATGGTGTCGTCTCAACGGATTTTGATGGTGCCCTATTTAAAGTGAATGCAGCTGTTTCTCATGCATAACCCCAAAATGATAACGGCAAATCGGTAAGAGACATCATAGATCGCACCATCTCTAGTAAAGTACGATTACGATGTTCGGACACACCATTACGCTGTGGTGTTCCAGGCGGTGTCAACTGTGAAACAATTCCACATTGTCTTAAGTGAGCACCAAACTCGAAACTCAGATATTCACCCCCACGATCAGACCGTAGGAACTTGATCTTCTTGTTACGATGGTTTTCAACTTCACTCAGAAATTGCTTCAACTTTTCAAATGTTTCAGACTTGTGCTTCATTAAGTAGACATAACCATATCTACTCAAATCGTCAGTGAAGGTGAGAAAATAACGATATCCGCCGCGTGCCTCTACGCTCATCGGACCACACACATCGTTATTGTATGATTTCCAACAAGTCACTTGCATGCTCCATTGTTCCGGAGAACGGACTTTTAGTCATCTTGACCATGAGGCATGGTTCGCACGTGTCAAGTGAATCAAAGTCAAGTGACTCCAAAAGTCCATCGGCATGGAGTTTCTTCATGCGCTTTACACCAATATGACCTAAGCGGCAGTGCCACAAAAATATGGCGCTATCATTGTTAACTCTAACTCTTTTGGTCTCAATGTTATGTATGTGTGTATCACTATCAAGATTCAATATGAACAATCCTCTCACATTGGGTGCATGACCATAAAAGATGTTACTCATAGAAATAGAAGAACCATTATTCTCTGACTTAAAAGAGTAACCGTCTCGCAATAAACAAGATCCAGATATAATGTTCATGCTCAACGCAGGCACTAAATAACAATGATTCAAGTTCATAACTAATCCTGATGGTAACTGAAGAGAAACTGTGCCGACGGCGATTGCATCAACCTTGGAACCATTTCCTACGCGCATCGTCACTTCATCTTTCGCCAGCCTTTGTCTATTCCGCAATTCCTGTTTCGAGTTGCAATATGAGCAACAGAACCGGTATCGAATACCCAGGCACTAATACGTGAGCCGGTTAAGTACACATCAATAACATGTATATCAAATATACCTGATTTTTCTTTGGCCGCCTTCTTGTCAGCCAGATACTTGGGGCAATTGCGCTTCCAGTGACCCATACCCTTGCAATAGTAACACTCTGTTTCAGGCTTAGGTCCAGCTTTGGGTTTCTTCGTCGGATTGGCAACAGGCTTGCCTGTCTTCTTCGAATTACGCTTCTTGCCTTTGCCGTTTCTCTTGAAACTAGTGGTCTTATTCACCATCAACACTTGATGCTCTTTACGGAGTTCAGACTCTGCGACTTTCAGCATCGCAAACAACTCGCCGGGAGACTTGTTCATCCCTTGCATGTTGTAGTTCAACACAAAGCCTTTATAGCTTGGCGGCAGTGATTGAAGGATTCTGTCTGTGATAGCTTCTTGCGGGAGTTCAATTCCCAGCTCAGCTAGACGGTTTGAGTACCCAGACATTTTGAGCACATGTTCACTGACAGACGAGTTCTCCTCCATCTTGCAAGCATAGGATTTATCGGAGGTCTCATACCTCTCGATCCGGGCATTCTTCTGAAAGATAAACTTCAACTCCTGGAACATCTCAAATGCTCCATGACGCTCAAAGCGACGTTGAAGTCCCGGTTCTAAGCCATACAAGACGGCACATTGAACTACTGAGTAGTCCTCCTTACGTGCTAACCAAGCGTTCTTAACATCCTGATCAGCCGTAGCGGGTGGTTCATCTCCTAGCACAGCATTAAGGACATAATCCTTATTCCCAGCTTGTAAGATTAGCTTAAGATTACAAGCCCAGTCTACAAAGTTGCTTCCATCATCTTTCAACTTAGCTTTCTCTAGGAACGTATTAAAATTCAGGGTGACTGTCGCGTGAGCCATGATCTACAACACAAATATATTCATGATCGACCTAGACTATGTTCAAGATAATTAGAGTTTAACTTAATCAAATTACTCGCTAAACTCCCACTCAAAAAGTACATCTCTCTAGTCATTTGAGCGGTTTATGATCCACTTACACTAGCTCAAGTCCGATCATCACGTGAGTTGAGCATAGTTTCAGTGGTAAGCATCCCCATGCTAATCATATCATCTATATGATTCATGATCGACCTTTCGGTCTTATGTGTTCCGAGGCCATGTCTGCACATGCTAGGCTCGTCAAGCTTAACCCGAGTGTTCCGCATGCGCAACTATTTTGCACCCGTTGTATGTGAACGTTGAGTCTATCACACCCGATCATCATGTGGTGTATCGAAACGACGAACTGTAGCAACGGTGCACAGTCGGGGAGAACACAATATCGTCTTGAAATTTTAGTGAGAGATCACCTCATAATGCTACCGTCGTTCTAAGAAAAATAAGGTGCATAAAAGGATTAACATCACATGCAATTCATAAGTCACATGATATGGCCATCATCACGTGCTCCTTGATCTCCATCACGAAAGCACCGGCACGATCTTCTTGTCACCGGTGCCACACCATGATCTCCATCAATGTGTCGCCATCGGGGTTGTCGTGCTACTGATGCTATTACTACTAAAGCTACATCCTAGCAAAATAGTAAACGCATCTGCAAGCACAAACGTTAGTATAAAGACAACCCTATGGCTCCTGCCAGTTGCCGTACCATCGACGTGCAAGTCGATATTATCTATTACGACATGATCATCTCATACATCCAATATATCACATCACATCGTTGGCCATATCATATCACAAGCATACCCTGCAAAAACAAGTTAGACGTCCTCTAATTTTGTTGTTGCATGTTTTACGTGGTGACCATGGGTATCTAGTAGGATTGCATCTTACTTATGCAAACACCACAACGGGGATATATGAGTTGCTATTTAACCTCATCCAAGGACCTCCTCAGTCAAATCCGATTCAACTAAAGTTGGAGAAACTGACACCCGCCAGTCATCTTTGAGCAACGGAGTTACTTGTAGCGATGAAACCAGTCTCTCGTAAGCGTACGAGTAATGTCGATCCAAGCCGCTTCGATCCAGCAATACCGTGGAATCAAGAAAAGACTAAGGAGGGCAGCAAAACGCACGTCACCGCCCACAAAAACTTTTTGTGTTCTACTCGAGAAGACATCTACGCATGAACCTAGCTCTGATACCACTGTTGGGGAACGTCGCATGGGAAAAAAATAATTCCTACGCGCACGAAGACCTATCATGGTGATGTCCATCTACGAGAGGGGATGTGTGATCTACGTACCCTTGTAGACCGTACAACAGAAGCGTTAGTGAACACGGTTGATGTAGTGGAACGTCCTCACGTCCCTCGATCCGCCCCGCGAACCGTCCCGCGATCAGTCCCACGATCTAGTGCCGAACGGACGGCACCTCCGCGTTCAGCACACGTACAGCTCAACGATGATCTCGGCCTTCTTGGTCCAGCAAGAGAGACGGAGAGGTAGAAGAGTTCTCCGGCAGCGTGACGGCGCTCCGCAGGTTGGTAGTGATCTTATATCAGCAGGGCTCCGCCCGAGCTCCGCAGAAACGCAATCTAGAGGAAAAACCATGGAGGTATGTGGTCGGGCTGCCGTGGAAAAATCGTCTCAAATCAGCCCTAGAACCTCCGTATATATAGGCGGAAGAGGAGGGGCCTTGCCTTGGGGTCCAAGGACCCCCAAGGACTTCGGCCGAGCCAAGGGGGGCAACCCTCCCCTTCCAAACCGAGTCCAACTAGGTTTGGAAGGAGGAGTTCTTCCCCCTTCTCCCACCTCCTCTTTTTTTTTCTTTTCTCTTTGGTTTTCTTCCTATGGCGCATAGGGCCTTCTTGGGCTGTCCCACCATCCCACTAAGGGCTGGTGCGCCACCCCCAAGTCCTATGGGCTTCCCTGGGGTGGGTTGCCCCCCCGGTGAACTCCCGGAACCCATTCGTCATTCCCGGTACATTCCCGGTAACTCCGAAAACCTTCCGGTAATCAAATGAGGTCATCCTATATATCAATCTTCATTTCCGGACCATTCTGGAAACCCTCGGGACGTCCGTGATCTCATCCGGGACTCCGAACAACATTCGGTAACCAACCATATAACTCAAATACGCATAAAACAACGTCGAACCTTAAGTGTGCAGACCCTGCGGGTTCGAGAACTATGTAGACATGACCCGAGAGACTCCCCGGTCAATATCCAATAGCGGGACCTGGATGCCCATATTGGATCCTACATATTCTATGAAGATCTTATCATTTGAACCTCAGTGCCAAGGATTCATATAATCCTGTATGTCATTCCCTTTGTCCTTCGGTATGTTACTTGCCCGAGATTCGATCGTCAGTATCCGTATACATATTTCAATCTCGTTTACCGGCAAGTATTTTTACTCGTTCCGTAATACAAGATCCCGCAACTGACATTAAGTCACATTGCTTGCAAGGCTTGTGTGTGATGTTGTATTACCGAGTGGGCCCCGAGATACCTCTCCGTCACACGGAGTGACAAATCCCAGTCTCGATCCATACTAACTCAACGAACACCTTCGGAGATACCTGTAGAGCATCTTTATAGTCACCCAGTTACGTTTCGATGTTTGATACACACAAAGTATTCCTCTGGTGTCAGTGAGTTATATGATCTCATGGTCATAGGAACAAATACTTGACACGCAGAAAACAGTAGCAACAAAATGACACGATCAACATGCTACGTCTATTAGTTTGGGTCTAGTCCATCATGTGATTCTCCTAATGATGTGATCCAGTTATCAAGCGACAACACCTTGTTTATAATCAGAAGACACTGACTATCTTTGATCAACTGGCTAGCCAACTAGAGGCTTGCTAGGGACAGTGTTTTGTCTATGTATCCACACATGTATTTAAGTCTTCATTCAATACAATTATAGCATGGATAATAAACGATTATCTTGATATAGGAATTATAATAATAACTATATTTATTAATGCCTCTAGGGCATAATTCCAACAAAAACAACATACAACACAACAAAATATCGAACGAATACCAAATTCACATGACTACTTATAGCATGACTTATCCCATGTCCTCAGCAAAAAAAGTAAGTACTCATAAAGCATAATCATATTCATGATGAGAGAGGTAATGAGTAGCATCAAAGATCTGAACATATAATCTTCCACCAGGTAATCCAACTAGCATTAACTACAAAGAGTAATTAACACTACTAGCAACCTTACAAGTACCAATCAGAGTCGTGAGACGGAGATTGGTTACAAGAGATGAACTAGGGTTTGGAGATGAGATGGTGCTGATGAAGATGTTGATGGTGATGAGTCCCCTCCGATGAGAGGAGTCTTGGTGAAGACGATGGCGACGATTTCCCCCTCCGGGAGGGAAGTTTCCCCGGCAGGACGACCCGGCCGGAGCTCTAGATTGGTTCTGCTCAAGTTCCGCCTTGTTGCGGCGGCGATTCCTCCCGAAATCCTCCTCTTGATTTTTTCTGGAACGAAACCCTTCTTGTAGACAAAGAGGGGGGCTAGAGGGCCAGCTGGGAGCCCACAAGCCCCATAGGCGCGGCCAGGGGTGGAGGCCGAGCCTAGAAGGTTTGTGGCTTCCTGCTCACACCCCTCTGGTACTTCTTCGGCCCAGTATTTTTATAAATCCAAAATAAATCCCTGTTGATTTTCACGGATTTTGGAGTCGCGTAGAATAGGTATCTCAAACTTGCTCCTTTTTCAGGCCAGAATTCCAGCTGCCGGCATTCTCCCTCTTCATGTAAACCTTGCAAAATAAGAGAGAAAAGGCATAAGTATGGTACCGTAAAGTGTAATAACAGCCCATAAAGCGATAAATAACAACATGAAAGCATGATGCAAAATGGACATATCAAATCCCCCAAGCTTATACCTCGCTTGTCCTCAAGCGGAAGCCGAGATCAATAAACATGCCCACATGTTTAGAGAGAGAGGTGTCGACAAAACAAAATATTTACATGCAGGCATCATGATCATATTCAGAACAACAATATCATCATATCATCTCTTATGCTAAAGTGACAATTCCTTCACAAGGTAAAGTATGGATCAAGAGCCTTACCGAGAATTAACAACCAATAGCCTTTAGTCATTGAAACAATTGCAATTTATCACAACATCGGAAAGAGTCAAATAAGAGCTTGTAAAGAAAATCCACATACTCAATCATCGTTTTGTCTTCTACAATTGCTACAACTCACGTGGTACTCATCAGATCAAAGTTTCAGTCAGACACAGAGAAAGATGGGGGCTTATAGTTTCGCCTCCCAACCATTTACCTCAAGGGTAATGTCAACAATAATAATTCATGAATACTTACCTCCAAGTTGACATATGAATAGAGATCTTTCCCTAGCATATGGCCTTAGCCATGATAAAGGCGAAATAAGGAAATTGGTGTAGATCACCATGACTCTTTCAAGGGCAAAAAGTAAAGTTACAAGATAGGCCCTTCGTAGAGGGAAGTAGAGGTTGTCATGCGCTTTTGAGGATTGGATGTGTGTCCTCTTAGTGTGGAGGAACGTCACTCTATATTGCCTCCTGTGATAAAGAACTTTATTATGCAGTCTGTCGCTTTTATGTCTTCTCATCACAGGTTCGTACAAAGCTTATTTTCCACACACTAATAGATCATGCATATTAGGGAGAAATTTTTATTGCTTGCACCGATGACAGCTTAGGGATCTTATTCAACCCATAGGTAGGTATGGTGGACTCTCATGGCAAAACTGGGTTGAAGGTTTATGGATGCACAAGTAGTATATCTACTTAGTGCGGAAGTTTTGGCTAATAAGAGGTGGAAGCAATCGTCACATGCTAAGGGATCTTTAGTCATATAACATTGTTCGGAACCAAGAAAACACAACTCATGATGTTGTCTTCCTTGTCCAACATCTACTTCTAAGCATGTAATAGTTTAGTGAGTGTTCACAATCATAGATGGTGTCAAAGATGATATATTTATATGTGAACCTCTTCTTCTTTATCACTTCCTATTAATTGCAACAGTGACCAAGGTCTACGTTTGTCTACCCTCAACAAGTTTCAATCAACATTCTTTTTATATGTGAAGCCATCACTTTCCATAAGATCATTACATGATCTTTCATGCTTTTGTTCTTTTACCATTCTCTTGATCATGGCATGAGGCAAGGCCCTTAACTAAGACACTCTTTATTATATGGCTCACGAGCTCGAATATATCGGGGGTGACACAAAGCAAAACTCAAGCCTAAAACACTAAGAACTTTATTCTACTAGAGAAGGATAAAACCAAAAAGGATCAAACTAAGAAAAGGTAAAGGCAAAAGATGTGATGGTGATACGATACCGGGGCAACTCCCCCAAGCTTGCCACAAGCCAAAGGGGATTGCCCATACCCGTGCTTAGTTGTCTTCCTTTGGAGGTGATGGTGGTGGAGTTGTTGCAACATGGGTTTGATCCTCCGTCTTCCAAGGCATAGGTGCTCCATTATGGAAAGATCACCGAGTCTCTGGAATCCTCAAATATGCAGCCAACCGTATTGACTTAAATCTATACTCATAATCACAGTTTTGGTTCTGCGGGTCATAGATCTGGGCTTGGAGGTTATCAAATTTGTTATAAAGCCTGGAGAGGTGCTTCCCGATGTCATTGGCATCGATCTTGTGCTTGTTGGTGAACTCCGTAATCATCATGTGGTTGGCGTTGAGTCCACGCTCCATCATCCCTTGGCACTTGAAGACTTGTTACTCCATTGCTTTGAGCCTCACCTCCATGCTTCCGGTCTTCTTAGGCCCCTCAACACCATGGATGTGCAACATCCCCTCATGCATCTCGATAGATTGAGGGTGTTGTAGCACTCCCGCGAGGTAGGGATTGATGACCTTCTCGAAGATCTTGTCCTTCAGAGCTTTTGGGGACGCCATTGCGATCTAGATCTGCAGCAGAAACAAGCTCGAAACGAAAACAGAGGAAAATTGCATGATACGAGGGTCAGACCTTTCCGGAGAATATATAATGATTTTTTTCCAACCAGAAGGAGTACTCCGCAAGAAAACGAAGTCCGGGAGGCACACGAGGTGCTCACAAGCCCCCCAGGCGCGACCAGGGGGGTGGCCCGCGCCTAGCAGGCTTGTGGCCTCCTGGTGCGCTTTCTGGATTGCTTTAAATTTTTCTATTTTTTCAAAAATTCCAAAACGGAGAAAAATTCCTACTCGAAATTTTTTGGAGTCTGTTTACTTACCGAATCACATACCTCTTCGTTTTCGGAGTCTGAAACAGACTGATAAATATCCCTTAGGTCCTCCTCCGGAGTTATGGTATTGATAATATTGCTTTCAACATTTATGGGAGTACTTGAGATATAATTCTTGATTCTTTGCCCATTTACCACTCTCAGAAAATTACCTTCTGTGTTGTTGATCTTGATGGCACCGGAACAATATACCTCCTCAACAATGTAAGGACCTTCCCATTTAGAGAGAAGCTTGTTTCTAAAAAATCTTAAACGAGAATTATATAGCAAGACATAATCACCTACATTGAACTCATGTTTTTGTATCCTTTTATCATGCCACCTCTTAACCTTTTCTTTGAACAACTTGGCATTTTCATATGCCTGAGCTCTCCATTCATCAAGCGGGCTAATATCAAATAACCTCTTCTCAAAGCAAGTTTGAAATCAAAGTTGAGCTCTTTGATTGCCCAATAAGCCTTATGCTCTAGATCAAGAGGTAAATGACATGCTTTACCGTAAACCATTTTGTACGGAGACATGCCCATGGGATTCTTATAAGCAGTTCTATAAGCCCACAGTGCATCATCGAGCTTCTTAGACCAATTCTTTCTAGACCTATTGACAGTCTTTTACAGAATTAGTTTAATCTCTCTATTGCTTAGCTCTACTTGACCACTGGACTGAGGAGGATAGGGAGATGCAATGCTATGATTGACATCATACTTAGCAAGCGTTTTATGAAAAGCACCATGAATGAAGTGTGAACCACCATCAGTCATCGGATATCTAGGGGCTCCAAATCTAGGGAAAATAACTTCTTTAAGCATCCTGATAGAAGTGTTGTGATCAACACTACTAGTTGGGATAGCTTCTACCCACTTAGTAACGTAATCAACATCAACTAGGATATGAGTATACCCGTTGGATTTTGGAAAAGGTCCCATATAATCAAAACCCCAAACATCAAATGGTTCAATGACAAGTGAATAATTCATAGGCATTTCCTAACGTTTACTGATATTACCTATTCTTTGACATTCGCCACAAGACAAGACAAACTTACGTGCATCCTTGAAGAGAGTGGGCCAATAGAAACCTGATTGCAATACCTTGTGTGCAGTTCTATCTCCCGCATGGTGTCCTCCGTAGGCCTCGGAGTGAAACTTCTGTAGGATTTGTCCCTGTTCGTGTTCAGGTACGCAACACCTAATAACACCATCTACTCCTTCCTTATAAAGGTGAGGATCATCCCAAAAGTAATGTCTCAAATCAAAGAAGAATTTCTTCTTTTGCTGGTATGTGAAACTAGGTGGTATATATTTGGCAATGATATAATTTGCATAATCAGCATACCACGGTGCACTACGGGAAGTATTGGTGACATTTAATTGCTCATCAGGAAAGCTATCATCAATAGGTTGTGGGTCATCAAGAACATTCTCCAACCTAGACAAGTTATCTGCTACTGGGTTCTCAGCACCCTTCCTATCGACAACATGCAAATCAAATTCTTGTAGCAAGAGAATCCATCTGATAAGTCTAGGTTTAGCGTCTTTCTTCTCCATGAGGTACTTAATAGCAGCGTGATCAGTGTGAATAATGACTTTGGAATCAACTATGTAAGACCTGAACTTTTCACATGCAAACACGACTGCTAAAAATTCCTTTTCCATAGTAGCATAGTTTCTTTGGGGACTGTCTAGGGTTTTACTAGCATAGTGAATAACATTCAACTTCTTGTCAACCCTTTGTCCTAGAACATCACCAACAGTATAATCACTAGCATCACACATGATTTCAAAAGGTAAGTTCCAATCAGGTGGTTGAACAACAGGCACAGTTATCAAGGCCTTCTTAAGTATTTCGAAGGCTTCCTCACAATTATCGTCAAAAACAAAAGGAATATCCTTTTGCAAGAGATTTGTAAGAGGCCTAGAAATCTTAGATAAGTCTTTAATGAACCTTTTATAGAAACCACCATGACCAAGGAAACTTCTTATACCTTTGATATCTGTGGGGCATGGCATTTTCTCGATTGCATCAACCTTAGCCTTATCGACTTCAATACCTCTTTCAGAAATTTTATGTCCTAAGACGATGCCTTCATTAAGCATAAAGTGGCACTTCTCCCAATTCAAGACAAGATTGGTAGCAAGACTCGATCAAGGTTGCTGAGGCAATCATCAAAAGAAGACCCATAAACGGAGAAGTCATCCATGAAAACCTCAACAATCTTTTCACAAAAGTCAGAGAATATAGCCATCATACATCTTTGAAAGGTGGCAGGTGCATTACATAAGCCAAAAGGCATATGTCTGTAAGCGAAGGTACCGAAAGGGTAGGTGAAAGTGGTTTTCTCCTGATCAGATTGTGCAACAGGTATTTGGGAGAAACCAGAATAACCATCTAGAAAGCAGAAGTGTGTGTGTTTAGACAGTCTTTCTAGAATTTGGTCGATAAAAGGAAAAGGGTAATGATCTTTCCTTGTGGCTTTATTCAATTTCCTAAAATCGATCACCATCCTATAGCCAGTAATAATCCTCTGTGGGATCAATTCATCCTTATCATTAGGGACAATGGTAATACCTCCCTTCTTAGGGACGCAATGCACCGGACTCACCCAATCACTATGAGCAACAGGATAGATAATACCTGGTTCCAGGAGCTTTAGTATTTCTTTTCTTACTACCTCTTTCATCTTAGGATTTAATCTCCTTTGATGATCAACAACTGGTGTGGAATCAGGAGCAATTTTAATCTTGTGCTGGCATACAGTGGGACTAATGCCCTTAAGATCATCAAGAGTATATCCAATAGGAGCACAATACTTCCTCAGAGTTTTTAGTAACTTCTTTTCTTCATGCTCTGAGAGGCTAGCACTAATAATAACAGGATATATCTCTTTTTCATCAAGATAAGCATAGTTAAGAGTATGAGGCAACTGTTTAAGCTCGAACACAGGATGACCCTTTGGTGGCGGTGGATCTCCAAGCAGTTTAACAGGCAAATTATTCTTAAGGATAGGATATTGTTCTAAGACAACTCTATCTATCTCATCCCTTTCATCCATATGCATATCATTTTCATGCTCAAGCAGGTATTGCTCTAAAGGATCAGTAGGAGGCACAACAATAGAAGCTAAGGCAATAGTTTCATCCTTACTAGGCAACTCTTTTTCATGAGGTTGTCTACCAAACTTGGAGAAATTAAAGTCATGTGACACACCTTCAAAACCAACAGTGACAATTTGCTTCTCACAGTCAATATGAGCATTGACGGTATTGAGGAAAGGTCTACCAAATATGATGGGACAAAAGCTATCTTGTGTGGCAGCAAGAACGAGGAAATCAACAGGATACTTCGTTTTACCACACAAGATTTCAACATCCCTAACAATTCCCACATGGCAGATAGTATCTCTATTGGCAAGCTGAATAGTGACATCAATAGGTTCCATCTCAACAGGTGCAATCTCATTTTTTATTTCATCATATAAGGATTGAGGTATTGCACTAACACTAGCACCCACGTCAAATAAACCATGATAACAATGATCTCCTATCTTAACAGAAACAATAGGCGCGCCAGCAACAAGCCTATGTTTGTCTCTAGCATGTGGTTTAGCAATTCTAGCAGCATCTTCACAGAAGTGAATATCATGGCCATCAACATTGTCGGACAGGAGATCTTTGATAATAGCAATGCTAGGTTCAACTCTAATTTGCTCAGGGGGTGTAGGTGTTCTAATGTAGCCCCTACGTATGACAGTTGAAGCTTTAGAATGATCCTTTATCCTAATAGGGAAAGGTGGCTTCTCAATGTAAGCACTGGGAACAATAGGATCATTATATGCAATGACTTTCTCTTCAACTAGATTGGGTTTAACTACATTGACTTCTAAGGGAGGATGATATTTAAACCACTTCTCTTTGGGGAGATCAATATGAGCAACAAATGATTCACACAATGAAGCTACTATCTCAGAGTCAAGTCCATACTTAGCGCTAAAATCACAAAACGTATTTGTTTCAACAAAGGATTTAACGCAATCAAACTTGAAATTCATACCTGACTCCTTACCTTCATCAAGCTCCCAATCTTCAGAGTTGTGTTTAATTCTTTCCAATAAATTCCATTTCAAGTCAATGTCTCTCTTCATAAAATAACCGGTACAAGAAGTGTCAAGAATGGTGCGATCATCATGAGAAAGCTGAGCATAGAAGTTCTGAATGATAATTTCTCTCGAGAGCTCATGGTTGGGGCATGAATATAACATTGATTTAAGCCTCCCCCATGCTTGAGCGATGCTTTCTCGGTTGTAGTTCCATGATCCAGTATCATCACATAGTTTATACCATGTCAACGCCTTATGCCTCAAAGATAAGGGAACGACCTTCTTCTTGACCTCATCCTCAGGAAAACTTGCATGCTTAAATAATCCACAAACTTCATCTACATAGATTAGATGCAAGTCTGGATGTGATGTTCCATCTCCTGTAAAAGGATTAGCCAACAGTTTCTCAAGCATACCCGAAGGAAATTCATAGCAAATATTTTCAGTAGGTGCAGCAAGTTGAGGAGAAACTCCTTGTGCTTCCGTTCGAGGTGAAGATACCCCGAACAAGTTCCTCAAAGGATTAGTTTCCATAGTGACAAGTGACAATAAATTTCAGCACACTATATAAATGTTTCCTTACCAAATTTCACTTACCAAAGGCGCTTCACTCCCCGGCAACGGCGCCAGAAAAGATTCTTGATGACCCACAAGTATAGGGGATCTATCGTAGTCCTTTTGATAAGTAAGAGTGTCGAACCCAACGAGGAGCAGAAGGATCTGACAAGTGGTTTTCAGCAAGGTAATCTCTGCAAGCACTGAAATTATCGGTAACAAGTAGTTGTGTGGTGAGATGATTCGCAGCAAGTAGCAAGTAACAAAATTAATAACGGTGCAGAAAATTGGCCCAATCCCTTTTGTAGAAAGGGACAAGCCTGGACAAACTCTTATAGGAGGTAAAACGCCCCCGAGGACACATGGGAATTTCTGTCAAGCTAGTTTTCATCATGTTCATATGATTCGCGTTCGGTACTTTGATAGTTTGACATGTGGGTGGACCGGTGCTTGGGTACTGCCCTTACTTGGACAAGCATCCCACTTATGATTAACCCCTCTCGCAAGCATCTGCAACTACGAAAGAAGAATTAAGACAAAGTCTAACCATAGCATTAAACTAGTGGATCCAAATCAGCCCCTTACGAAGCAACGCATAAACTAGGGTTTAAGCTTCTGTCACTCTAGCAACCCATCATCTACTTACTACTTCCCAATGCCTTCCTATAAGCCGAAATAATGGTGAAGTGTTATGTAGTCGACATTCACATAAAACCACTAGAGGAAAAACAACATACAACACATCAAAATATCAAACGAATACCAAATTCACATGACTACTTATAGCATGACTTATCCCATGTCCTGAGGAACAAAAGTAACTACTTACAAAGCATAATAATATTCATGACCAGAGAGGTAATGATTAGCATCAAAGATCTGAACATATAATCTTCCACCAAGTAATCCAACTAGCATCAACTACAAAGAGTAATTAACACTACTAGCAACCTTACAAGTACCAATCGGAGTCGTGAGATGGAGATTGGTTACAAGAGATGAACTAGGGTTTGGAGAAGAGATGGTGATGAAGATGTTGATGGTGATGAGCCCCCTCCTATGAGAGGAGTGTTGGTGAAGACGATGGCGACGATTTCCCCCTCCGGGAGGGAATGTCCCGTGCAGGACGACCCTGTCAGAGCTCTAGATTGGTTCTGCTCAAGTTCCGCCCCGTGGCGGCGGAGATTCCTCCTGAAAGGCTCCTCTTGATTTTTTCTGGAACGAAACCCTTCTTGTAGCAAAAGAGGGGGGCCACACGGCCATCTGGGAGCCCACAAGCCCCCTAGGCACGGCCCGGGGGGGGGGGGGAGGTCGCACCTAGCAGGCATGTGGCTTCCTGCTGGCGCTCCTCTGGTACTTCTTCGGCCCAGTATTTTTTATAAATTCCAAAATAAATCCCCGTTGATTTTCACGGCTTTTGGAGTTGCGCAGAATATGTATCTCAAACTTGCTCCTTTTTCAGGCCAGAATTCCAGCTTCCGGCATTCTCCCTCTTCATGTAAACCTTGCAAAATATGAGAGAAAACGCATAAGTATTGTACCGTGAAGTGTAACAACATCCCATAAAGTGACAAATAACAACATGAAAGCATGATGCAAAATGGACGTATCACTCTCCGACCCCGAAGATGCCTTGTCAAGGCCGTCGTCGGTGCGCCGCGCAGCGAAAGACCACGACCGGGGAGGCATTACCTTCGCATGCTTTATTTCCAAAAGCGTTTCACGTGCACTAGTTCCTCTCCTCTACAAATTTAATTAGCCAGTTATCTTTTATATCCCGCAACGCTCCCTAATAATTGACAAGGATTCATCGAGTGGGCTTCCTCCACCCAGTGCATTAGAGGAGTGTCTCCTTCCCCTCCTGCCCACGATGGGTCGGGGGAGGCGATTTCCCAGCAAGCCCCACATATGCTCACCACGGGGGACGGTGTCGATGTCCCAACGACTGAGGTAGGCACATCGGTCCTTGAGGACCCACTTGGGAAAGAACCTTCCTCTATGCAAGGGGAAAAGATGGGGAAACCGACGACCTCGGCGCCCGTGGATCCAGAGCCACCTCGCAACCTACCATGTGGCCAGTTCCTCCTTTAATGGAGAGAATCAAGGTGGCCGTACATCCACGCCTGCTAGAGGGTAGGCGCCTATGGGGTGGATAAAGAGATGGAGGCATCCATGATGGGCTCCTCCATCGTCACCGAGCACTGCGTCCTTCTAGACGTGGCGCTACAAAATTATCAGTCTGCAAAGGCCAGTACAAGGGAGGCCTTTAAAGGTCTCTATGAGGGCTTTGAGGTACCCTTTGATCATCTTTGACAAATTACATCAACGCGTAGACCTATTAGTACAAGACACATCTAGTAGCCCTCAACGGATAAGTAAAAAAGCAAGTAGTCCGAAGACTTATACCACTACAGACACGTGCCATGCGTGTATAACCATAGTAGCCCCCGAGCGCTGAGCTAGATAGTAAGATCTTACTCACGGGTCATAATAAAGAATTTTAAAAAATAAGAGCGAATGCATAGTAACCCCCGAGACCCTGATCGGATAAACTAGGCTGACCAGTGGATCAATATCATCTGAGGAAGCAAACAATGTTTTTTAGGTTTCAGCCTCGATTTGAGTATCCAACTCAAAAGATTTGGAAGAACTGAACCATAAGATGATTTGGTCCGAGAAGAACATGGATCTGCTAAAGAGAAGCGGATGGAGGAAGCTCAAGGTAAATACCAAAAAGCTTTAGTAGTTTAAATTTGTACTCAAATAATAACGTGGCTTCTTGGAGCTCTAAATAATTTGTTAATGTAGCCGCAACTTCCTGTGTGGAGTTTGAAAGGCTCCGATACGAGCTGCAAAAAGCTCGACAAAAAGCCGAGCAACATAGGGCTACAACAAAGTAGGCCAACGAAGATGGCCAAGGAGAAATAGGTCGGCAGAAAGCATGTTGCCCGAGTCATGGAGGTGCAAGAAGACCTGAAGGGCCTTTAAAGTTAGTGTGATAGCCTTCAGCAAGAAAAGAACAAGCTATCCTCTGAGCTCACAACATTATGCTCGTATTGTAAGGAAGCCACGACCCAGGACCAGTAAATCTAGTGAAGTGAATCGCCGCTCGTAAGCCATACCCGCTTCGCTACGTTCTTGGTGACAGCAGGTTTGCCCATCTTATGCAAATATGGTATTCTTCACTGCTAAGGTCTTCAGCTAAGCCCCTATTCGAGCTCAGGGGAAACCCTAGGTCCGGGTTCCCCGGACCGGATAGTGACGGTGTCTCGACATCGTATTCCTTCCTGAAGACACTATCTTGTCGCTCGCGGTGTCCCCGGTTTTGGCTCAATAGATGTTGGAGTTCCTGTTGGTTTGGCATTGCCGCTTTTGGTTTGGGTTTGACTGGTTCTGTTGTGTTGTATCCTCTTTACGGGCTGAGCATCCCTTGTCTCTATGCTCCGGTCACCATGTTCATGCCTATCCGCGCCCGTGTCATGTATTGTACCTCTATGTAGTCTTTCTACTCCTTCTATCAATGAAATGATACACAAGCATTGCATATTCATGAAAAAAGTGCTCCGGACGCCACCTCCCACTAGGTCGCCCATCACGACAATTTGGTGGAGAGGGCCTTCTATGCTCAACTCAATGCGCCCGAGCACCCACCTCTTATGAACAATCTGATGAAACAACTGGCAGAGTTGTTCCACATGGCGTGACTGGTGATGGAAGACCTCTACACCAACCTCTGGTCGGCTAAGCCGACAATGACCAGCTTCTTCGGCCTGGTCAACAGGCTGCGAGATGCCAGCCCGAGGTGGATAACTGGAAGCAATCGATCTGCTTGGAGGGTGCTGAGCGGGCATATACGTTAATAATGACACATGTTCCGAAGATCAAGCCACTTGACATTACGTCCGAGCCTCCAGAACAGAAGAATCGGAAGCCCGAACAGTTTTTGATCGAGATCCATGAAGGCTCTCAGGTGACCGAGGCGCAATGTGCAAAATCTGAACTGTGGTTCTAAAGGTCCTTCGGTATGTCGAGGGGAAATTTGTATAAAACAAGTAATATTATGCTAATTAGTCATTTTTGCCCGATGTGTTATATTGACTCATGTGCGACCGTGTTGAATTTTGAAAGTGGCCAATCGTCGGCTTCTACTCCCTTGTCGATGCTACACGGGGTGTTCCTTAAAACACGTGAAACCTTAGCATACGTATAGAGGCCTATAGGCGGTTGCCTGTTTAGAGGAAGGAGTCAATCAGATTATAGTGGCTTTATAACTTTCACTTAGTTATAGGAGCTTAACTTGTAGCTAAGTTGATCTATCCCACGGTGTAGTGGTGATCGGACTAGCCAACGTGCACCTATGTTAACACCTTGATTCTTGTATCAAGAACCCTTTGTTTTACATGGTATAACCTCTAACGGTTTATTAGTTTGACAGTGTCTTCGGACCGTGGAACAGTTGACACCTATCATGACAGTCGATTTTTGGATTTCTCCACTCAGGTGCTTGACCATTCTACGTGGAAACACAATCGCGGTGGTTCTCCCTTTACACTCCTAGCCAAAAAAGTGGAACATAGGATGCAAGCACAGGATCCGGGCAACCCAATCATTGAACAAAATCACAATCCAAAGCAGATGCATATAATCCAATATCTGAGATGTCGAACAGTTATCGGACTTGAACAAAGGCTCGATTGTGGATCCGAGCCCCCTATTCAAATCCAGACTCATCTGTATGTTTCACATGGTTTCTACATTGCTTCGAGGCAAGAACGAAAAAACACATAAATTTGTGCAAGGAATGAAAAAAGGTTTGTTTTATCATTCATAAGGATGAGTCGTACATGTCGAGTTATTATAAGGGAAAACCTTAAAAGATACACGGAGTATGTTGGAAGATTAAAAAGGGGGTGTAATAAAAGGTTATAATGAGCGAGCCTTGTGGCATGTGGCTTCGTGTCACACGTGTGCGCCTTCGTGTTGTTGACTATCTCTTCCTTGTCTAATCCAAGGTTGGTACATACCATCGTCTCTCTCGCACAAGCTATGCTTTATGCATTCAAGGAGCGAGGCCCCTAATGAGACTACAACCATGGTTTGACAGCTTGACGCCGCAAAGATATTCTCTCTGGTGGGCCTTTATTGCACTGAACAAATCAACAAGTTTCGGGTGTTTCCGGATGGTCCGAGAAAACACACCCCTTCTTATAAATTTACGCTCCCCAATTCCCCAAGGAGTTTTAAGTACGAAGTTATGTAGTCTATCTAAGTAACCTGTTACTAGAAAACAGGAGCTGGTGAGCGCGTATTCCTATTTAGAATTCACGCGAGTTTGGCCATGAGACGAAGTGATAGTGCGAACACGCTTTGAGGAGCCCGAAAGATCCTACCAAGCTATATGTGTGCCCGCTTTTTCGCCCGCCTAGGAATCGGCTGCGAAGGCCGCTGTCTATTGCTCTACGGAGGGAGCACTCCGTGTTAACATTAATGGTAATGACGCCATCGGCATCCCGCATCTTGAGGTTCAGGTAAGTCTATTGCGGCACGACATTAAAGTGTGCGAACACGATACGATCAAGCAGCGCATGCTAACCATTGCATAGTGGACTATATCAAAGATAATGTCTTTGCTGCAAAATTTATCGGGTGAGCCGAAAACAACTTCCTCTGTTATGGTGCCAGTGCATTAATTAGGCCTCCATGCGTGGTATGACACCCTTTAATGTGGAGCTACTAGGTTTGATTTGTGACGAATCGATACCCATTTTCTAACTGCATCAGAGTATAATAGGCTCAGATTGCTTCCGCCATCCATGAAGACGCGGGTTAAATGAAATCCATCAACAATTGGGTCTAGGACTAAAGTAGCTAACCCACCATGACTGATATTGGTTAGGTGGTTGATACATCCATTTTGCATCATAATTTCAAACTGATATTTGTGTTGTTTCTGTCCATTATTCCCTATTATTGTACAATTCGTATGCCCTTTCTCTCTGAATATGCAAGGTACATCACAAAGAGGGCAATATCTAGAAATTGGAATTCTGGATCAGAAAACAAAGAAAAAGGCTGAAAAATCACGAGAATCCAAATGACATATAATTTCATAACGAAATATTATGGAATATTTAAGAATTATTGGACCAAAAATATAGCAGAGAGGGCCACCTGCTGGCCACAAGCCAATAGGATGCGACCACCCCCGTGGTCGTGCCCTGATGGCTTGTGGGGACCAGCATGTCTCCCGACCCCTGTCTTCTCCTATATGGTATGTTTTTCCCTAGAAAAAATCATCAGCAATATTTCGGGATGAAGCACTACTATCTCAGAGAAAAAACCTGGGCAGAGGCCCTTTTGTACTTCAATAGTCAAATTCTGCTGGGGAAATTCCTCTCCGGGAGGGAGATCGAGCCATCGTCATCACCAACGCTTCCTCCTTCATGGGAAGACCAGTCTTCATCAACATCTTCACCAACACCATCTCATCTCCAACCCTAGTTCATCTCTTGTATTCAATCTTTGTCCCAAAACCTCAGATTGGTACTTGTGGGTCACTAGTTGTGTTGATTACATCTTGTAGTTGATAGTTGTTCGATTACTTGGTGGAATATATTATGTTAAGATCCTTACTCATTATTATTATACCTTAGATCTTGAAAATGTTTACGAGGTGTGAGTAGTTACTATTGTTCATCAGGACATGTGAGAAGTCTTGTTATAAGTAATCTGGTGAAGTTCGTATTCGTTCGATATTTTGATGATATGTATGTTGTTACTTCTCTTAGTGGTGTCATGTGAACGTCGACTACATTACACTTCACTATGTTATGGTCCTAAGGGAATTCATTGTGGAGTAACAAGTAGATGATGGGTTGCTAGAGTGACAGAAGCTTAAACTCTAGTTTATGCGTTGCTTCGTAAGGGGCTGATTTGGATCCACACGTTTCATGCTATAATACTTGTTTCGTAGTTGCGGATGCTTTAGAGAGGGGGGTAATCATAAGTAGTTTGTTCGTTCAAGTAATAACAAAGCATTAGTACCGGTCCACACACATATCATATTATCAAAGTAACGAACGCGAATCAACTCAACGTGGTGAACATGACTACCTAGAAATTCCCATGTGTCCTTGGGAGCGCTTGCTTAATATAACAGTACTTTCCGGCCTGTCCTTTGCTACAAAAAGTATTGGGCTACCTTTATGCACCTTTCATACTATTGTCACTTGTTACTTGTTACGAATGATGTTGCTACAAAACTATCTACTATTATTACTCACAGAACTTGAAGAGAATACCTTGCTGAAAACCGCTTGTCATTTCCTTCTGTTCCTCATTGGATTCGACACTCTTACTTATCGGAAGGACTACGATTGATCCACTATACTTGTGGGTCATCAAGATTTTTTTCTCGCACCATTTCCGGCGAGTGAAGCGCCTTTGGTAAGTGAAAGTTGGTAAGGAAACATTTTCTATATGTGCTGAAATTTACTACTGCTTGTCACTATGAACGGTCACCCTTTGAGTGGCCTGGTTGAGGCATCTTCCCCTGTAACTGAAGTTGAAGAAGTTTTTCCTCACCGTACTGAACCTACTTAAAATATTTATTATGATATTCCTTCAGGTATGCTTGAAAAACTATTATCTAATCCATATGATGGTAAGACTCATCCTGATGACCATTTGATATTCGTCGATGAGGTTTGTGGATTAATTCAGCTTGCAGGTTTGTCTGTGGACAAAGTTAAGAAGAAAATTTTCCTTTTATCATTGGAGGGAAAAGCATTAATGTGGTATAGGTTATTGGTTGATATTGGATCATGGGACTAGAATCGCTTGAAGTTAGAATTTCATCAAAAAATTTATCCTATGCACCTAGTCCATAGTGATCGGAATCCTTATTTATTATTGATGACCTCATGAAGGAGAAAGTATTGCTCAAGTGTAACATCCCAATTTTCGTAAATTCGGATGTTAATAGATCATTCATTTGCATCCCACATTTTATGCATCATTGTGTTCCTCTGAAAATTTTTATCGTTATGTGACTGCAGGCAATTTATCGGAGCGGAGATAATATGACTTCTCCCCTGTTAAAGTCATCATTTTTGATTTTTGCAAATTTTTCCAAACTCCGAATTATTTTAGTCGAGTTTTTTTTTCCGATCGCGTTGTGTGATCCTAGTGCATAAAACTTTTTTTTAGTTGCATTAGGTGGAACTAGGGTTCCTATATATATTATATATGTATTAGTTGTATATGTATTTTGTTTTCCTAAGTATTCTAGCGCATATATGTATATTAGTACCTTTTTTTTCTAGTATTTTGTTAGCTAGGAAAAATATTTTTTTTCTGTTTTTTTTTTCTTTTTCTTTCTTTTTGTTGCTGCTGTTTGTTTGTTTTTCAAAGAAAAAAAAAGAAAACTGCCAGCCCCCATGCATGCACGCATGCAAGCCTTGCATGCAGCCCCCAAGCCCCTCTCCACGTCTCTCCCTCCCCACGTCTCCTCTTTCCTTTTTTCTTCTCTCCCTCCCCACGTCTACTTTTTCCTATTTTCTCTCCCTTTTCCTTATTTCTCTCTTCCTTCTTTCTCCTCCCTCTCTTTCCTATTTTTCTCTCCCATGATCTCCTTCCCAAAGTTCTCCCTCTCCTTCCTTTCTACTCTCCTCCCCTAAGCCTATATAACCCCCCCCCCACCTCCACCTCTCCCCAACCCTAGCCGCCGTCTCTCCACCGCCGCCTCCACAAGCCGCCGCCGGCGCCTCACCCCACCGCCGCCCTAGCCGCCGCCGCGAGCAGCGGCAGCAGCCCGAAAGCTGCTGCACCTCGGCCTCGCCGCGGAGGAGGAGCCCTCCCCGAACTCTCTCTCCACCGCCGCTCTTCCCCGCGGAGGAGGAACCTCACCGCCGCCGCCCGACGCCCCACCGCCCGGAGCTACTCGCTCCTTCCTCGCCGGCCATCTCCTTTCTTGCCAGTGCAACACCTCCAGCAGCAGGTAGCAACCTCTCTCTCTCTATTTCATGCACTCCATCTCAGCCATTAGAAGCTTGCCACGTGTGCCTCTCATTAACACTAGCAGTTTCGTAATTTCTGTCCAGATTTCGAAAACAGAAACTTTCAATCTTGTTTTGATCACAACTTTTTATCCGTACGTCCAATGACATTGATTCTTTTTCCAGTAGCTCACAAATTTCCTGTAGTTTTTAAAAATATATAATGTTTCTGTGTTGGGAATTTTCAAATATAAGTTAGAGCGGATTTAGTTTAAACACTGTTTTGCCTATTCCAGGAGTTTGAAAAATGATATTGAGTTGATTCTTTTTGCTACTGTTTTCTAGTGATAAAACCTTACTGTACTAGAATTTTCAGAATTTTCCAAGTATTTTTACTGGTGTTTTCAACAGAAACAAGTTTCTGTCCTACCGACGCGCGATAAAATTCTTTTGCGTAGTCGTTTGCCAATCATTGCATGTGATGTTATTTTTACTCGTGGCATGATTGAATTGCTTATGGTGTGCTTTGTGTTTGTATCGGTAGATCATCCGGAGTGCGAAGCGTGTTACTTAGAGACGCTCGAGCAGGACAACTATCATCAAGGCAAGTCATCTTTGATCATTTTATTTTTACCTATGTTTTCAATGCATAGTAGATCACCTTCTTTGCCCAATTTGCATGCTGCCTAGGTACTTGGAAACTTTAATCCTAGTTGTAGTATCATGTGGTAGGAACACCGACACCCCGATACTTGGCCCCGGGACGACAATGTTATATATGCTATGCTCTAGTAGACGGGTTATCGGTTGAGTGTATTCCACGAGTGATGCGAGGTTGATATAATAATCAAGACCGGACTAAGACAAGATTTTTAAGACCTCGGACGCAATGCAACACTGGGTGAAGGACGGTTGATCGACTCCCTAGAAAACCCAGTGGATGCCCGGGATGCTGGAGAGGCCATGTCATCCTGCGGAAAGCTTCACCCAGGCTCAAAGGGACGGACGGAGACTTCAAGACTCAAGGCTTACCTGCACAGCCACAAGTCATTATGGGCTCTGGCTTGGTTGGACAACGCGGCGACTCTGGACAGGCGGTGCTAGCAGATGTAGACGAACGGTAGGAATGGATGGGCACAGACAGGGATTCAGAGGGACCCGTTGAAAGACCATGTTTTGATCATCCGGTCTTCAAACACCCCTGAAGTGCGAGGACAAACCCGGAGGCGATCAAATCTTGTGGGGAACGTGTGCAAAACTCTGCAGAGTACTCAACCTAATCGATTAGCCGTGTCCACGGTCATGGACAACTTGAGCCGAAGGCATTGAATTTCCCCTGAACTCTCGACACAACTTAATAATGATGTGGGTGTTAACAACTATTCGGGTACGAGAATTGGTTGGCGGAACCATCTCGTTAACAACAAACTATGTAGTAATATTTTGCTTTCAAACCCTTTTGTTGTAGGATAAAACTAGCTTTATGCAAAAAAAAAAAACTTAGCTCCACCGGCCAAATATGCATGTAGAGATAGTGATTATTTTATTCCCTCTCTTGATGATTTGCCAGCATATTCAATATGCTGACCTACACGGCTGCAACGTATCATGTTGCAGAGTACTTTTCCGACCAGGAGTGAGGCTACCGTTCTACGCTCAGCGACATGCCCTTGGAGTCGGATGGACTCGTCTACCTGATGCTTCCGCTTAGTCTTCGTTCGATAATCTCATGAGTTGGCCTTCAGCCACTTTATGGTACTCCTTTATTGTAATAAAGTACTCTTTATGAGATTTCGATTAATAAAGCTGTGTGATTGCACTCTTGAATATATACATTATGTACTGTGTGTGTACCAGCATGATCTTGGGATGGTACAGAAACACCAGAGGCTTGACTCGTTGAGTCGGGTCGCTACAGAAATGGTATTCAGAGCACACGCTGACCTTAGGACGTAACCTCTAGGAATGGAAAAGCCTTAGGAAGAAAACTATTTTCTCTAAAATCTTCTATTTCCTCTTCTGATCATTTCTCACTTCTCTCCGATTTTCCAATGTTTAGATGGCCACCTTCATCCCTGTTATGTTCACGGAGTTTTGCCAGCCCGACACCACTATGCCGTTCGGAAAAGAGCTGGTGCAGATCACCAAAGACTTGAGGATTGCTGTGCCGACTATCACAGGGAAGCCAACTTCATCTTACCCGGAGGATTCATGCTACAGGATCGAGGTGCATATTCCCGGAAGGACATTCGAGCCGCGCACTGAGCCGATGGATTTCAAGTTCATCGCACCCAGCTGGATTCTCGGAAGGGACATGGCGATCCATTGTGCACTCGGACGTATCAAGGATAAATACAAAGGCTGCCCTATTTCTCCAGACCTATTCGTTGTATCCTGGAGAATTGAAGACGGAGACATCATCTCAAGCAAGACCAACGACGCTCTCTTATCTTATGCCCAGACCTTGGAGAAGCACAGCGTAACTCTAGAGTATCACGCGATCAAGGACGCCAAGAAGATCAAGCAACTGTCACTCCGCGAGCTTGAGCTTGAAGATGTAGCCCAGGAAGCCCACTATGAGCATGAGCTGGAAGTGAAGGACTTTCTGGAGCGGATCGAGAAGCTGAAGACTCGAGTTGCATACCTGGAGGAGGAACTGGACATGGGCGAGAACCTTCATCCCGAAGGAGACATAGCCCCCGTGATCAGCAACGACGAGGACTATGAAGAAAGCTCCACCGAAGGACCCGACACTATGCTATTTTGAGGAGGACACTTAGACTAGACCACCAATTTTTACTTTATCGTTTTACGTTTTAGGCCGATGTTTAGGATTATCGATTTTGTATCCTCGTGTGAACCTTTGTGATGTTTGAATAAAATGTGTGGTGTGATATTTGTGTGTTGCATTCATATGGGTAGTGTAATTCCTCTAGACCATTGTTCTATGCTAATCTCACCCCTCTACAAACATAAGATGCCTCCAAGACGCGCCCCTACCTCCAACTTTCCGCCGGAACTCACCCAGTTGATCCAGCAACAAAACACCCTGATGCAACTGATCATCCAGAACCAGAACAACAACAACCATCATCCACCCCAGGCCGACAACCTTACCCGTTTTCTGAGGTTGAACCCTCCAACATTCTCCAGCAGCATTGAGCCCATTGTGGCAGATGATTGGCTTCGCAAGATGAAGGGTGAGCTCATCACCGCTGGTTGTTCTGAAGCTGAGAAGGTGCGTTTTGCCGCGCATCAACTTGAAGGCCCTGCAGCTGCTTGGTGGGAGAACTACACCACCACTTATCCCATTGCTGGAGTCACTTGGGAGCAATTCAAGCAAGCCTTCCGCACCGCACATGTCTCAGCTGGTGCAATGAGTCTGTAGAAGCGTGAGTTTCGCAACTTACGCCAGGGGAGTCGCACTGTGGCCCACTACGTTGATGATTTCAGCATGCTCGCCCGTTATGCACCCGGAGATGTGGCCGATGATGCGGCCAAGCAGGAGAAGTTCTTGGAAGGACTGAATGATGAGCTGAGCATTCAGTTGATGGTAGCTACCTTCAACAACTACCAGAAGCTGGTTGATAAGGCCCTCATCTTGGAGGGGAAACATCAGCAGATGGAGAACCGCAAGCGAAAGTATGGGGTTGGAAAGTTCAACTCCGGCACTCAGCAGAAGCCTCGCTACACCCCCTACTCAGGGAATACCGGGACTGGATCCAGTAAGTTTGGTGGACATGTTCAGCATAACCACCCTGTGCACAACCATGGAGGCCACAACCATGAAGGAAATGGGAATCACCGCAACAACAACAACTTCAAGAATGGCGGTACTGGCACTCAGCAGAATTCAACTCCAGCTCAGAAGGATCTGACTCACATCACTTGCTTCAAGTGTCAGAAGAAGGGACACTATGCCACTGATTGTCCCCAGAACAAGCAGGGAAATGGAAACGGCAACGGCAACGGCAACGGCAACTCTGCAGCAAAGAAGCCCAATCCTTTTCCTCGAGCTCAGGTGAACCACATTGATGTGGAAGAGGTCTATGATCACCCCGATACTGTGGTTGGTAAGTTTTTGCTAAATTCACATCCAATATTGGTACTTTTTGATTCTGGTGCAACGCATTCATTCATATCAAGGGTAGTTGTGGAAAAGTATAGTTTGCCAACTAGAACCCTCAGCCAACCTATTAAGGTCAGTTCCCCAGGAGGCATGATGACAGCCGGGATAGGATGCCATGCTTCGAGTCTCAATATCGGGAACCATAATTTCCCCACCGACCTCATCGTATTAGAATCCCAGGGATTGGATGTAATCCTAGGCATGGATTGGATGGCCAAGTATGAAGGTAATATCGATTGTGCCCTTAAGTCTATTTTGCTCACCACCCCCGAGCAGAAGCGGATTAAGTACGTGTCTCAGCGCCCGACCCGGAGTAAGCGAGTAAACTCTCTCATGGGAGTAGTCCAGGAGGAAGTACCGATTGTACAGGAGTACCCAGATGTATTTCCGGAAGAATTGCCGGGCATGCCACCCGATAGAGAGATTGAGTTCTTGATTGAGCTATTACCCGGAACAGCCCCGATATCCAAGAGACCCTATCGGATGCCCGCAAATGACTTGATAGAAATCAAGAAGCAAATTAAAGAGTTATTGGACAAAGGGTATATTCGCCCAAGTTCTTCACCTTGGGGAGCCCCAGTGCTCTTGGTTGAAAAGAAGGACAAGTCCCTGAGAATGGTTGTCGATTATCGTGCATTGAACGATGTGACCATCAAGAACAAGTACCCCTTGCCGATGATCAATGATCTGTTTGATCAGTTAGTTGGAGCTCGCATATTCTCAAAGATCGATCTTCGATCCGGGTATCATCAGTTAAAGATTCGTGAACAGGATATACCCAAGACAGCCTTTACCACTCGGTACGGCTTGTATGAGTACACGGTCATGTCATTTGGACTGACTAATGCTCCGGCATATTTTATGAATCTGATGAACAAGGTATTTATGGAGTACTTGGACAAGTTTGTCGTGGTGTTCATCGATGACATACTGATATTCTCCAAGAACGAAGAGGAACACAAGGAACATCTGCGTTTAGTTCTGGAGAAGCTTCGAGAGCATAAGTTATATGCAAAGTTCAGCAAATGTGAGTTTTGGTTGAAGGAAGTCGGATTTCTCGGACACGTCATCTCAGGAGAAGGAATAGCAGTGGACCCTGCCAAGGTCGCAGCAGTCACCGAATGGGTAGCACCCACTTCAGTCAAGGAGATCCGCAGTTTCCTCGGACTTGCCGGATATTACCGGAGGTTCATTGAGAATTTCTCAAAGATTGCCAAGCCCATGACAGAGTTATTGAAGAAGGAATCCAAGTATGTTTGGACTGAGGAATGTGAAACCAGTTTTCAAGAGTTGAAGAAACGTCTTGTTACAGCCCCAGTGCTGATATTGCCGAACATTCGGAAGGATTTCCAGGTTTACTGTGACGCTTCTCGTCAAGGACTTGGAGGAGTGCTCATGCAAGAAGGCAAAGTTGTAGCCTATGCATCCAGACAGCTCAGACCTCATGAGTTGAATTATGCCACACATGACTTGGAACTAGCAGCCATAGTGCACGCTCTCAAGACCTGGAGACATTTCCTGATCGGAAATAGTTGTGATGTTTACACTGATCACAAGAGCCTGAAATATATCTTCACGCAGAAGGAGTTGAACCTCAGACAAAGGCGATGGCTAGAGTTGATCAAGGACTATGACATGAGATTGCATTATCACCCAGGCAAGGAAAATGTTGTAGCCGATGCATTGAGCCGCAAGAGTTATGTGAACACGCTCACAGCGGGAGGATTACCCCAGGAGTTAGTCGATGATCTCCGAGAGCTCAAATTGGAGATAGTTCCAAGAGGATTTGTTGCCACTTTGGAAATTCAGTCTACTTTGACGGAAAAGATCTGTGAAGCACAGAAAGCTGACAAAGAGATAGCTGAGATTAAGCAGAAAATGGAAGACGGGAAAGCTAAAGGTTTTCGTGAGGATGAACACGGAACTTTATGGTTTGAGGATCGCATCTATGTGCCCAATGATCCCAAACTCAGGAACTTGATACTTCAGGAAGCTCATGATTCCCCATACTCGATACACCCTGGTAACACCAAGATGTATCTGGATCTGAAAGAAAGTTTCTGGTGGACAGGATTGAAGAAAGACATTGCTGAGTACGTAGCTATATGCGATGTTTGTCAGCGAGTAAAAGCCGAGCATCAGAAGCCAGCAGGTTTGCTCCAACCTCTGCCAATACCCGAATGGAAATGGGAAAAGCTTGGTATGGACTTCATCACAGGATTACCTCGGACCCGTTCTGGCTATGATTCTATTTGGGTTGTGGTCGATCGGTTGACCAAGGTAGCTCACTTCATTCCGGTGAGGACTACCTACACTAGTGCCAAGCTGGCCAAGATTTATATGACGAGGATCGTATGTCTGCACGGAGTACCAAAGAGCATTGTGTCTGATAGAGGGACTCAGTTCACATCAAAATTTTGGCACCAACTGCACGATACCTTGGGAACAAGATTGGAGTTCAGCACAGCATTTCACCCGCAGACAGATGGACAGACCGAGAGAGTTAATCAAATTCTGGAAGACATGTTGAGAGCTTGCGCACTAGACTATGGGTCTAGTTGGGATGACAATTTACCGTATGCCGAGTTCTCATACAACAACAGCTACCAGACCAGTCTGAAGATGGCCCCTTTCGAAGCTCTATACGGAAGGAGGTGCAGAACACCATTGACGTGGGATGGAGTTGGCGACCGACAACTTTTTGGTCCCGACCTCATCCGAGATTCTGAAGAGAAGGTCAAGCTTATTCGTGACCGACTCAAGATAGCTCAGTCCAGGCAGAAGAGTTATGCCGACAGCAAACGCAAGGAAGTAACGTACGAAGTGGGAGATCGAGCATATCTTCGGGTGTCTCCACTTCGAGGAATCAAGAGATTCGGTGTGAAAGGAAAACTAGCACCACGTTTCATTGGCCCCTACAAAATTCTTGAACGTAGAGGCGAAGTTGCATACAAACTGGAACTGCCGGAAGGATTGTCCGGAGTTCATGATGTCTTCCATGTTTCCCAGTTGAAGAAATGCGACGCTGAGATGGCCGATGTTCCATTGAGAGATACAGTGCCCCTAGAGGCCATACAGCTTGACAGCGATCTGACGTATGAGGAGAAACCCGTCCGAATTCTCGAGACCGCCAACAGAGTTACCCGCAGCAAGATCATCAAGTTCTGCAAGGTGTTGTGGAGCCACCACACCGAGGAAGAAGCCACCTGGGAACGAGAAGAGGATCTTCGTCGAGACCAGCCGCACCTATTTTCTAGTCAACCCGAATCTCGAGGGCGAGATTCATCTTAAGGTGGGTAGGTTTGTAACATCCCAATTTTCGTAAATTCGGATGTTAATAGATCATTCATTTGCATCCCACATTTTATGCATCATTGTGTTCCTCTGAAAAATTTTATCGTTATGTGACTGCAGGCAATTTATCGGAGCGGAGATAATATGACTTCTCCCCTGTTAAAGTCATCATTTTTGATTTTTGCAAATTTTTCCAAACTCCGAATTATTTTAGTCGAGTTTTTTTTTTTCCGATCGCGTTGTGTGATCCTAGTGCATAAAACTTTTTTTTAGTTGCATTAGGTGGAACTAGGGTTCCTATATATATTATATATGTATTAGTTGTATATGTATTTTGTTTTCCTAAGTATTCTAGCGCATATATGTATATTAGTACCTTTTTTTTCTAGTATTTTGTTAGCTAGGAAAATATTTTTTTTCTGTTTTTTTTTCTTTTTCTTTCTTTTTGTTGCTGCTGTTCGTTTGTTTTTCAAAGAAAAAAAAAAGAAAACTGCCAGCCCCCATGCATGCACGCATGCAAGCCTTGCATGCAGCCCCCAAGCCCCTCTCCACGTCTCTCCCTCCCCACGTCTCCTCTTTCCTTTTTTCTTCTCTCCCTCCCCACGTCTACTTTTTCCTATTTTCTCTCCCTTTTCCTTATTTCTCTCTTCCTTCTTTCTCCTCCCTCTCTTTCCTATTTTTCTCTCCCATGATCTCCTTCCCAAAGTTCTCCCTCTCCTTCCTTCTACTCTCCTCCCCTAAGCCTATATAAACCCCCCCACCTCCACCTCTCCCCAACCCTAGCCGCCGTCTCTCCACCGCCGCCTCCACAAGCCGCCACCGGCGCCTCACCCCACCGCCGCCCTAGCCGCCGCCGCGAGCAGCGGCAGCAGCCCGAAAGCTGCTGCACCTCGGCCTCGCCGCGGAGGAGGAGCCCTCCCCGAACTCTCTCTCCACCGCCGCTCTTCCCCGCGGAGGAGGAACCTCACCGCCGCCGCCCGACGCCCCACCGCCCGGAGCTACTCGCTCCTTCCTCGCCGGCCATCTCCTTTCTTGCCAGTGCAACACCTCCAGCAGCAGGTAGCAACCTCTCTCTCTCTATTTCATGCACTCCATCTCAGCCATTAGAAGCTTGCCACATGTGCCTCTCATTAACACTAGCAGTTTCGTAATTTCTGTCCAGATTTCGAAAACAGAAACTTTCAATCTTGTTTTGATCACAACTTTTTATCTGTACGTCCAATGACATTGATTATTTTTCCAGTAGCTCACAAATTTCCTGTAGTTTTTAAAAATATATAATGTTTCTGTGTTGGGAATTTTCAAATATAAGTTAGAGCAGATTTAGTTTAAACACTGTTTTGCCTATTCCAGGAGTTTGAAAAATGATATTGAGTTGATTCTTTTTGCTACTGTTTTCTAGTGATAAAACCTTACTGTAGTAGAATTTTCAGAATTTTCCAAGTATTTTTACTGGTGTTTTCAACAGAAACAAGTTTCTGTCCTACCGACGCGCGATAAAATTCTTTTGCGTAGTCGTTTGCCAATCATTGCATGTGATGTTATTTTTACTCGTGGCATGATTGAATTGCTTATGGTGTGCTTTGTGTTTGTATCGGTAGATCATCCGGAGTGCGAAGCGTGTTACTTAGAGACGCTCGAGCAGGACAACTATCATCAAGGCAAGTCATCTTTGATCATGTTATTTCTACCTATGTTTTCAATGCATAGTAGATCACCTTCTTTGCCCAATTTGCATGCTGCCTAGGTACTTGGAAACTTTAATCCTAGTTGTAGTATCATGTGGTAGGAACACCGTCACCCCGATACTTGGCCCCGGGACGATAATGTTATATATGCTATGCTCTAGTAGACGGGTTATCGGTTGAGTGTATTCCACGAGTGATGCGAGGTTGATATAATAATCAAGACCGGACTAAGACAAGATTTTTAAGACCTCATACGCAATGCAACACTGGGTGAAGGACGGTTGATCGGCTCCCTGGAAAACCCAGTGGATGCCCGGGATGCTGGAGAGGCCATGTCATCCTGCGGAAAGCTTCACCCAGGCTCAAAGGGACGGACGGAGACTTCAAGACTCAAGGCTTACCTGCACAGCCACAAGTCATTATGGGCTCTGGCTTGGTTGGACAACGCGGCGACTCTGGACAGGCAGTGCTAGCAGATGTAGACGAACGGTAGGAATGGATGGGCACCGACAGGGATTCAGAGGGACCTGTTGAAAGACCATGTTTTGATCATCCGGTCTTCAAACACCCTGAAGTGCGAGGACAAACCCGGAGGCGATCAAATCTTGTGGGGAACGTGTGCAAAACTCTGCAGAGTACTCAACCTAATCGATTAGCCGTGTCCACGGTCATGGACAACTTGAGCCGAAGGCATTGAATTTCCCCTGAACTCTCGACACAACTTAATAATGATGTGGGTGTTAACAACTATTCGGGTACGAGAATTGGTTGGCGGAACCATCTCGTTAACAACAAACTATGTAGTAATATTTTGCTTTCAAACCCTTTTGTTGTAGGATAAAACTAGCTTTATGCAAAAAAAAAACTTAGCTCCACCGGCCAAATATGCATGTAGAGATAGTGATTATTTTACTCCCTCTCTTGATGATTTGCCAGCATATTCAATATGCTGACCTACACGGCTGCAACGTATCATGTTGCAGAGTACTTTTTCGACCAGGAGTGAGGCTACCGTTCTACGCTCAGCGACATGCCCTTGGAGTCGGATGGACTCGTCTACCTGATGCTTCCGCTTAGTCTTCGTTAGATAATCATATGAGTTGGCCTTCAGCCACTTTATGGTACTCCTTTATTGTAATAAAGTACTCTTTATGAGATTTCGATTAATAAAGCTGTGTGATTGCACTCTTGAATATATACATTATGTACTGTGTGTGTACCAGCATGATCTTGGGATGGTACAGAAACACCAGAGGCTTGACTCGTTGAGTCGGGTCGCTACATCAAGCTTGGGGGAGTCTTAAATCTATGAAGCATACTTTCCCCAACCATGAGCTCTCGAAAAAATGACTATACATTTTTTTTCCGCTCGACTTTCTCATGATCATCAAGTGCTACTTGATTCTTGTACTATTGGTTCCTATATGACGGATACTATTGAATTCAAATGGCGTCTTCTTGAAATAATTATATGCAAGTCTAAGGACTGATACCTCGACAAAGTTGAAGAGTCAGGTATAAATCTTAATTTCGATTATGTTAAATCTTTTAGGGAAACTAATGCTTTCCATGAGTTTACCAATAAGTATGGTCTTGACTCGGAGATAGTAGCTACTTTTTGTGAAACTTTTGCTACTCATATTGTTCTTCCCAAATAGAAGTGGTTTAAATATCACCCTACCACTGGAAAACCATTAAAATAACCTATTAAAGTTAAGAAGGAAGAAGTAATTATTAACCATGTTGACCCAATTTTTCCTACTTCTTACATTGAGAAGCCACCTTTTCCTGTTAGAATTAGGGAACATGCAAAGGCTACAACTATTTGTTAACATAAATCATGTTAGGACACCTAAAACTTCTAAACAAATAAATATTGAACCCAACGTCATTATGGTTAAAGATATTCTAGTTGATAATATTGATGGGCAAGTTATTTACTTGTGTCATGAAGCTGCTAGAATTGCAAAACCTGTTAGAAACGAGCGGGACGAGATCGATAAAAACAAACCAGGGGTCGGCATGCGTGTTATCTCAGTTAAAATTGTAGATCATTGTTACCATGCCTTGTATGACATTGGTGCCAGTGTTAGTGCTATATCTCTTACATTATATCAAGAAATTATGCATGATATAGCACCCTATGATATTTAAGATATTGATGTTACTATTAAACTTGCAAACCGTGATACTATTTCACCGCTTAGGATTGTTATAGATGTTGAAGTTTTGTGTGGGAAAGTCAAGTACCCCATTGATTTCCTAGTACTTGGGTCTGAACAAGAAACTTTTTGTCCCATTATATATGGTAGACCTTTCTTGAACACCGTTAATGCTGAAATTAATTGTGCCGCTGAGAAGGTCAAAGTAAGCTTTGGTGATATGACTCATGAATTTAATTTTTCTAAGTTTAGTAGAAAACCACATGAAAAAGAATTACCTAATAAGGATGATATATTTGGTCTTGCTTGTATTATCGTACCTCCTACTCATTCGTTAGAACAATATTTGCTAGACCATGAAAATGATATGCATATGAATGAAAGAAATGAAAACGATGATATATTCCTTAGACAAACACCTATTCTTAAACACAACTTACCTATTGATATTTTAACGGATCCTCCTCCACCCAAGGGAGATCCCGTGTTTGAGCTAAATACATTGCCTAATACTCTAAAATAATATTATCTTAGTGAAAAGAAGATATATCATGTGAATATCAGTGATAAACTTTCAGAGCGCGGAGAAAGAAAATTACTTATAACTTTAAAGAAGCACACGACTCCTATTGGATATACTCTCAACGATCATAAGGGCATAAGCCCCACTTTTTGTCAGCACAAAATTAATATGGAACCTGATGCTAAACTTGACGTTGATCATCAACGTCATCTCAATCCTAACATGAAGGAGGTGGTAAGAGCTGAGATATTAAAAATTCTGGAAGTAGGTATAATTTATCGTATTGCGGGTAGTAGATGGGTAAGTCTTGTTCATTGTGTTCCTAAGTAAGCTGGTATAACTGTTGTTCCTAATGATAAAATGAGCTTATTTTGCAAAGAATTGTAACTGACTATAGGATGGTTATTTATTTTAGGAAATTAAATAAAGCTAGTATGAAAGATCACTACCCTTGGCCTTTTATTGATCAAATGTTCAAAAGACTTTCTAAGCACACTCATTTTTGTTTTCTTGATGGATACCCTAGTTTTTCTCAAATACATGTGTCAAAAGGGGATCAAGAGAAAATTACCTTTACTTGCCCTTTTGGAACTTATGCTTATAGGTGTATGCCTTTTGGTTTATGCAATGTTTCTGCTACCTTTCAAAGATGTATGACTCCTATATTCTTTGACTTTTGTTAAAAGATTGTTGAGTTTCATGGATGATTTTTTCGTTTACGAGAATTCTTTTGATGATTTCTTAAGAAACCTTGATCGAGTTTCGCAAAGATGTGAAGAAACTATCTTTGTTTTGAATTGGTGGAAATGCCACTTTATGGTGAATTAAAGTATAGTACTTGGGCATAAAATTTCATAACAATGCACTGAAGTGGACAAAGCCAAAGTTGATGCGATAGAGAAAATGCCATGCCCAAAACATATCAAAGGTATAAGCAGCTTCCTTGGTCATGCTAGTTTCTATAGGCATTTCATTGAGGATTTCTTAAATATTTGTAAGGCGTTAACTAATCTTCTTCAAATGATATTCCTTTCGTTTTTTATGATGATTTTGTCGAAGCTTTTGAAATACTTAATAAAGTTTTGATTTTTGCACCTATTGTTGAACCACCTAATTGGAACCTACAATTTGAAATTATGTGTGATGCTAGTGATTATGCTATTGGTGCTGTTCTAGGGCAAATAATAGGCAAGAAATTGAATGTTCATTATGCTAGTAAGACCCTAGACACTGCTCATAGAAATTATCCTACTACTAATACGGATTTTTTAGCAGCTGTTTTTTTCATGTGATAAGTTTATACCTTATATCGTTGATTCCAAAGTAACTATTCACACTAATCATGCTACTATTAAATACCTTATGGAAAAGAAATAATCTAAACCTAGACTTATTAGGTAGGTGCTTTTGATTCAAGAATTTTATTTGCATATTGTTGTTATGAAGGGATCTGAAAACTCTGTAGCACATAACTTGTCTAGGATGGAAAATGTTCTTGATGGCCCACTACCTATTGATGATAATTTTCCTAATGAGCTAATTGTTGTTATAAATAATTCATGTAGTACTCATTGGTATGCTTATTATGCTAATTATACTTTTCTAAACATATTCACCTAGATTCACCTATCAACAAAAAGAAAAAAAGATTTTACGATTTTCGACATTACTTTTGTGGTGACCCATGATACTTGTGATCTGCCTTGGGTTTTCCGTGAAGAGGAACGGGTTATCGTAGCACAATGTGGCTAAGTATTTCCATCGGTTATGAAACCAAGGTTTATGGAACCAATAGGAATATCAACCACAATCATCTTCAGCGGTTGGACAAAAAAGAACAAACAGCTTGCACCCAACACGGGCAAGAGGGTTGTCAATCCCATTGGTATTATTATTTGCAAGAAAATGAGGCGTGTAGATAATTGTAAAATGAAAAATAAAAGAAAAGAAAATAAATATCAGCAAGGTATTGGAGGTTTTAGCAATGTATTGTGAAAGACCCTGGGCCATAGCTTTCCCTAGTGGCATCTCTCATGAAAATAAGCATACGGTGGGTAAACAAATTATTGTTGGGCAATTAATAGAAGATAAGATAGTTATGTGATTTTCATGAAAGGGATCATGTAAATATTGGCATCACGTACATAGACAACTAGACCAACTCCTGGCTACACCTATTACTATTACCTCACTTCAAGAGCGCATCTATGCTTGCCTCTCTACCTATTAAGTTCATGACAATCGAAGTAATGCTTGGAGTAAGATGACATGATGTAGACAAAGTAAACTCAACCAATATGAATAAATCACATCATTTCACCGCTAGTAGAAGCAACACAAACATGCATCTTGTCCCCCTTCTGTCACTGGGATATAGAAATTTAGCAAGTTGAACCTACTACAACACACCTCTCTCACCGAAGAAATGTCAATCTAGTCGGCAAAACTATTTCAATAGATCGGAGAGAATTACAAAGCTATCATAATCAAGCACATAATAATCATATTATATATCAAAGGAGACACAAATATTTATCATGAATAATCTGAACATAAACCCACAAGTCATCGGATCCTGAAAATCACACCATACAAAAAAGTTACATCATATGGATGAAAGCGAAGATGTGATGTTCATTGTATTGAAGATCAAATAGAGAGAGAGAGAGATTGCCATCTAGGTACTCGCATGGACCCGTAGGTCTTTGGTGAACTAGTCACACATCATCATGAGTGCAGCAAGGTTGATGAAGAAGCCCTCCATGATCGATCCACCCTCCGGGAGAGTGCCAGAACGGAGCTCTATATGTGCTCTAGTGGGAACAGAGACTTGTGTTGGTGTAAAAAGTGTTTTGGGACCTCCCTTGATGTTTTAGGGTAGATGTGAATTTATAGGCCAGAGAACGAATCCGGGAGAGCCACCAGGGGGCCACAAGACATCATGGCGCACCCCCAAGGCCGCATCCTATTGGGTTGTGGGGCCCTCGTGCACCTTCTAGCCTCCTTCCAATGCTCCACGGTCTTGTTTTGGTCTAGACCAAATTCACAAAGAGTTTCATGTCAATTGGGTCTCGTTTGGTTCCGGAACCTGGAAAGTGGAAAAACACGCAAAAAACAGCAACTCACACAGGGCACTTGTCAATAGGTTAGTGCTTAAAAATAATATAAATTGGTAGATAAGTTCATAAAAATTGTTCTAAAATTATAACATAATATCATGGAACAATCAAAAATTATAGATACGTTGGAGACGTATCAAACATCCCCAAGCTTAATTACTACTCGTCCTCCAGTACGTAAATGCTAAAAACATAATTTTTCATGTGACATGCTATCCATGATGTAATCTTATGCATGTATGCTCACTGAGAAATGATGAATGAACAAATATTAACACAACAATATTTATAAGTATAAGAAGAAAAACAATTAATTTTTCAAAGTGTACGATCCTCAATGATTGTTTCACCCCTATCCATCTTTATTATATTAGCAAGGGATGGCTCCATCTTCACCACATAGCAACAAATTTCTAGCACCACGGTGCCCAAGCCAGACAATTAGATCATACTTTTTCAATATGCATCAACGTTTTATTCTTCATGCAATACATGAGCTTAAAACATTGGACATAGCATATAGGTGGAATAGAGTAAGGTTGTAGGTTTCAAAGGGGTTGAAAAGTGGAGAACATAGTCTCATATGAACTAGTCATACTAGCGGGTTATGGAGATACCCGTCGATAGATATTGACACAAGGAGTAGCGTTTGCCATGCAAATGATGCACTAGAGCTATAAGTGTATGAAAGCTACACTGAAGCTAGGTGGGGTGTGCATCCAACTTGCTTGCTCATTGATACGTCCCAGATGTATCTATAATTTCTGCTTGTTCCATGATATTTTAGGTGACATTGTTATATGTTTTTCTACACTTTTATATCTTTTAACACATATTTGGACTAACCTACTAACTCAGTGCACCCAGTGCCAGTCTCTATCTGTTGATGTCTTTTTTGCAGGGGGTTTTACCCAATTTTGCGGAGCCCCAAAAATCCCAAGAATATATATATATATATATTTATATATATATTTATATATATATATCAGCGCACCAGAAGCTTCACGAAGCACGAAAGGGGGGCACATGGGGGCAGGGGCCGCCCAAGCGACCTGTGGGCGCGGCCAACCCCCAGGCCGCGCAGGGAGGCCGTCTGGGTGGGTCACACGACCTTTGGTGCTCTCCTTTCGCCTATATTTACCCCTCGACGAGGAAAACCCTATATCATATCTAGAATCGTGAATTTCTCCATCGTTCCGCTGCCGCAGCGCTTCCGAGATCGGGAGCGTCAGGAGACCTCTTCCCGGCACCCTCCCGGAGGGAGGATTGACCTCCGGGAGCTGCTCCACCGCCATGGACGCTTCGCAGACGTGCCGTGAGTAGTCCCCCATGGACCATGAGTTCATGACAAGTAGCTATGTGATGTCTTCCCTCCAATCTTGTGCTTCCATGATTAGTCCTTGTGAGCTGCCCTACATTATCAAGGCACCTATGTAAATTTCATGCTTATGGGCAGGGAAATATTTCTCACAGAAGTAATAGACCATATCCTGGGGACTACTCACACATCCAGGAGCAAGAGAAGTGAACCAGGCTTTAGCGTCATCCTTTAGAGAGAAAGGAAACAACATAAGGATATAGTAGTAGCGGATCTTCTCCTCACTAGTGAAAAGGGTGGCTATATCGTGTAGTTTGGTAAGATGGGCTACGACCGTCTCAGACTCATAACCATGGAAAGGATCAGATTCGACTAGAGAGATTATCTCGGGGTCGACAGATAATTCATAATCCTTATCGGTGATGAAGATAGGTGAAGTGGCAAACTTCGGGTCGTATTTCATCCTAGCTTTCAGAGATTTTTCCTTCCACTTGAGAAGTAATTTCTCAGCGTCATAGGAATCCTTACACGCAAGAAAATCCTCAGCTATCTCTCCCTCCATAACATAACCCTCAGGTATATCAGGCAATTCATATCTAGGAGAGCTAGATCTAGCAGGAGCAAAAGCAGGTTCTATCCCAATAGTATCAGCAGTTTCAGAAGCATCACGAGCATTGGCAGTAACTCTAGCAATATGAGCATCAAGGAATACCCCTAGTGGCACATCAGGCAAAGTAGTATCTCTAGCAGTATCAAGCATAGCATCAACAGGCAAAATAGCATCTCTAGCATCATTAGGCAAAGCAGTATCAGGCATAGTATCTCTAGCAGTATCAGGCATAGTATCTCTAGCAGTATCAGGCATAGCATCTCTAGCAGTATCAGGCATAGTATCATCAAGCATAGTAGCATCATAAGCATCATCAATCACATGCGACATATCAAGATTTCTAGCAGGAGGTGATGTCGCAAACTTACTCATAACTGAAGGTGAATCAAGTGCAGAGCTAGATGGCAGTTCCTTACCTCCCCTCGTAGTTGAGGGCAAAACGATGGTTTTTGGATCTTTCAGATTCTTCATAGTGATCAGCAGATATAAATCCCAAGTGACTCAGAGAATATAGCAATCCCTTCCCCGGCAACAGTGCCAGAAAAATGCTGCTAGTAGTCCCCGACAACGGCGCTAGAAAAATGTTGTTGACGTGTTCCTGACATGATGCCTCCACGGCAACGGAGCCAGAACTGCCCCCAGTTGCTCAACAATTAGCAATTGTCTTGCAATGGCCCACCAGCGCGTGGGTTCGCGGCAGTTTTCGAGGGTAGAGTATTCAACCCAAATTTGTTGGTTCGCCCAGTAGGAAGTGAAAGGATACTCTCAAGTATTAGCAGCTGAATGTGTCGGATTCAACCGCACGTGAAAGATTAGTATGTGCAAGCAAAGTATCAATAGCAAAGTAGTATGATAACAACGGTGCCAGAAATGATCTGTTGACGGCGGACTATTCCTAACGGTTGTATCAATGGTGCCAGTAAGTTGCCCGTGGATGGCAAATAATCTTTCCCGTCAACGTCGAGCGAAAAAGTATTATAGCAGGTAGCAGCAGTGTAACGAGTAACAGCAGTGGCAAGGAACAACAGTAGTGACAGCAGTAGCAAGTAGCAACAGTAGCAAGTAACAGCAGTAGCAAGTAGCAGCAGAGCAAAGCAAGTAACAGTAGCATAGCAAAACAAGTAACAGCAGCAGAGAAGAACAAGTAACAGCAGCAGCAGCAGTAGTAACAATAGCACTGGGACAAACTCGTAGGCAATGGGTCGGTGATTTGTCTGGATGACATTCATCATGCAACAGTTATAACACGGAGAGATATGTGGCTAGCTCCCGTTCGTCAATGTGATGTAGGCGTGCATTCCGTGTGTACTCATACGTGCTTAGGGAAAAGAACTTGCATGACATCTATTGTCCATCCCTCCCGTTGCAGCGGGGTCCAAAAGGACACTACGGGATATTAAGGTTCTACTTTTAATAAAGAACCGGAACAACGCATTAGCACTTGGTGAACACATGAACTCCTCAAACTATGGTCATCATTGGGAGTGGTTCCAGTTATTGTCACTCCGGGGTTGCTGGGTCATAACACATAGTAGGTAACTACAACTTGCAAGAGCGGATCTAAAAAAAACATATATTGGTGACAACATAATAATTTCAGATCTAAAATTATGGCAATCAGGCCCTAGTGACAAGCATTAAGCATGGCAAAGTAGTAGCAACATCAATCTCAAAACATAGTGGATACTAGGGATCAATCCCCGTCAAAACTAACTCGATTGCATGATAGATCTCATCCTACTCATCACCGCCCAGCGAGCCTACGAATAGATTACTCATGAACGATGAAGAGCTTCATGGAATTCGAGAGGGAAGAAGGTTGATGATGACGATGGCGACGATTTCCCCTCTCCGGAGCCCAAAACGGACTCCAGATCTTCCCTCCACATGAAGAACAGGGTGTGGCGGCGCCTCCGTATCGCAAACCCGATGAAATCTTCTCTTTTAATTTTTTACGGGACGAAAGTGAATTTATAGAGCTGGAGTTGGGGCGGCAGACCTACGTGGGCCCCACAAGCTTGGTTGCCGCGGCCGGGGGGGCCGCGGCAACAGGGCTTGTGGCCCACTGGCCCATCCCCTCCGGTGGATCTTTGCGCAGGTATTTTTCATATTTTCCAGAAATATTCTCCGTAAATTTTCAGGACGTTCCGAGAACTTTCATTTCTGCACAAAAACAACACCATGGCAATTCTGCTGAAAACGTCGTCAGTCCGGGTTAGTTCCATTCAAATCATGCAAGTTAGAGTCCAAAACAAGGGCAAAAGAGTTTCGAAAAGTAGATACGATGGAGACGTATCACATCATGCCTAGCTCAAAGGCATAAAAGAAAGTGCTTGTTGGAAGGGAACCCAATTTGTTTTTACTTTTAGTTTTAGTGGTCTTGATGCTTGTTACTACTGTAGCAGCATCATTGTGTCTTTATTTTCAAGCTTTGTGCCAAGTTTTAGCCTCCGATTGCAAGAAAGTTGAAAAGTTGTGACATGCTGTCGAGAAATAGATTCTGTCTTCTTGATAGAAAAATTCGCCAAAAATAACCAGATCATCTTGTTGATATGAATTTTTCTGACAGCATGCTCTATATAATTGTATTTCTGGCATCTGTTCTGAGTTTTTTGGTTTGAGTTGCAGAAGTGCCCCGAAACAATTATTTACTACCTGTTGTTCTGTTTTTCACATATTCTTCCACGTTTTGCGTTTTCATCATTTTGGAAATCTTAAGCTTTCTTTTCCTTTAAAAAACCTTTTGGCAATCATGAGGAATAGTAGCTTTTCATGAAAATCATTATTTCCAGTAGGTAATGAATTATTTTATCATGGGTGCTAACTACTCTAATCAGCTTATGATGAATTTCGTATGAAGGGAGTTTTCAAATATGCGATGGAAGATGAGGAAAGAAGATCCAGGAGTGTCAAGCGCTCAAGCTTGGGGAAGCCCCCATGCACCCCAAGAAATATTCAAGTAGACTCAAGCGTCTAAGCTTGGGGATGGCCCCGTGCATCCCCTTCTCTATCAACAATCATCAGTTCGTCCATCTCCATGCTATATGTTTATCACTTCATATGCTATGTGCTATGCTTGGAGCGTCCCGCTCTTTACTTTTAGTTTGTTTTAGTTTTTCTTGCTGTTCATAACAAGTCGGAACCTAGCCTACCTTGTTTGGGAGAGAAACACGCTCCATTCCACTCTAGAACACAACATAGGTTTCCATGCTTATCTTTTTTGTGTGTTCTTTATCTTTCCATAGCTATTGTCATGCTTAGCTCTTAGTTTTCATGCTTATCTTTTTAAGAGCTTTTATTTAGGTTGATTTTGGAACTCTCTTGAGTTATCATGCTTATCTTGTTTAGAGAGTTATCATGCTTGGAGCGTCCCACTCTTTACTTTTTAGTTTGCTTTAGTTTTGCTTGCTGGTCATAACAAGTCGGAACCTATCCTACCTTGTTTGGGAGAGAAACACGCTCCATTCCACCCTAGAACACAACATAGGTTTACATGTTTATCTTTTATGTGTGTTCTTTATCTTTTCGTAGCTGCTGTCATGCTTAGCTCTTACTTTTCATGCTTTATCTTTTTAAGAGCTTCTATTTAGGTTGCTTTTGGAACCCTATTGAGTTATCATGCTTATCTTTTTTAGAGAGTTGTCTTGTTGCACTGAGTTGTGTGTCTTGCATGAGTAGGTTATTGTGGTTGCTATTTAAGTATAGTAGTAACTTGTAGTAGTTTTGAGGTATTGATTTGAGTAATGTTTGGAATATTGGTGGCAAGAGCTTGAGCCTATTAGTGATAGATGTCGTATTTTGGGAAATCTGTGTGTTTTTCAAAAACTAAAAATTAGTTGAGAACTCTAGCTACTAAATTGATCGCTAACCTCTGGAGGGGTTGGAATATATAGAGTACCCTCATGTTACCATGAGTCAAGGATTTGCAAGGATAACCAAACCCCCAAACACTCCTCCTCGGGGTACTTGTGTCTTTGTGAATTTCCTAACTAGATAGAGAGTTACCGATAATAAGTGTATGGGTTCTTCGGACTAATGTGAGTATTCGATTGTTGGCACTTCCACCATCCATATTTTGATAGCCTATTCGGTACGGTGCATTGCCCTTTCTCATCTTGAGAGTTCGTGCAAACTTCGCCGGTGCATCGAAACCCTTGGCATGATACGCTCTATCATCATAAGCCTCAGTATATCTTTCCTCAAAACAGCCACCATACCTACCTATTAAGGCACTTCCATAGCCTTTCCGAGATACATTGCCTTGCAACATCCACCATCTCATGACTTGATCTTCATGTCATACATGCTTTTGCTTGATCGAGGAGACGCATGCTAGTTGGGCCTTTCCCTTATTATTGCTACATGACGCGCTAGTTTCATTCCATATCCTGCTACACTGGTAGAGGCATACATTTGCATACATCATGATACTTTTCACTTGTCTTTATGTTGAGTACTTCTTATAAAGTGTGTTGATCTTCTTTTTATTCTTGTAGAACATAGAGTATTGCCCTTAAGTGAGGACAAGATCCCAAAGAGGACAAATGAAAGATCCCAAAGAGGACAAATAAGAGAAAAAATAAAGAGCCAAAGAGGCCACAAAAAAAGAAATAAAAAGAGAGAAGGGGCAACACTACTATTCCTTTTGAAAGATCCACACTCGTACTCCATTGCTATATTCGTACTACATAGAGATTATCATTCATGCATAACTATGTGGGGACCCTTACACTATAGAACTTGGCTTGCATATTCCAATGATGAGCCTCCTCAAATGTGCTCTAGGTGATCATGAGCAAGCAAGTTCGATGCACCCCCACTAGTTCCATTGGAGAGCTTACCTTAGCTCACATGTGCATTCATTGCATGGCAATCCCTACTCCTCACATCATATCTATCATTTGGCTTTCTCTCGCCTATGGTTGTCCTCATTGATGTGAGCCTTTCACACCTTTTTTCCTTCCTTCCCCATCATTATTCTATTTGCCATCCTAAGTACCAACATATCTTGCTTACGCTCATCCACTGCATTAGTGCTCAAAGTCGAAAGGGAGAGGATCATTTTGACTTGTGTCTGACTAGTGGTCTGGGGATGAGTCCACATAAGATTCCAAAGAAGACCAATTGTGAGGTTTAGTAGATTAAGTTCTCAATTAAAAAATATTTTATGCTCTAAACCCATCTCCCACTTCTTACACGCAAACACCATTTGGAGACATTCGAGTCACGGACAGCGAGAGCGCTTTCATCTTTATGTTCTTACTTTGCTAATTTCAATACTAGATATAGACTATTGCTTGTTATTGTCTTGACTTGAATTGCATATCTCACTTGCTTTACTTTGAAGTTCTTATATGTGTGTTAGGATGTCACCACAAATATTATTATGTTATCATTTACCTACTCGAGGACGAGCATGAATTAAGCTTGGGGATGTTGATACGTCCCAAACGTATCTGTAATTTCTGCTTGTTCCATGATCTTTTAGTTGACATTGTTATATGTTTTGCTACACTTTTTTATATTTTTACACATATTTGGACTAACCTACTAACTCAGTGCACCCAGTGCCAGTTTCTGCCTACCGATGTCTTTTTTGCAGGGGCTTTTAACCAATTTTCCGGAGCCCCAAAAATCCCGAGAAAAATATATAAAAATTAGCGCACCAGAAGCTTCACGAGGCACGAAAGGGAGCCAGGGGCCACCCAGGCGACCAGTGGGCGCGGCCCACCCCCATGCCATGCAGGGAGGCCACCTTGGTGGATCCCACGCCCTCCGGTGCCCTCCTTTCGCCTATATTTACCCCTGGACGAGGAAAACCCTATATCAGATCCAGAATCGTGAATTTCTCCATCATTCCGTCGCCACATCACTTCCTAGACCGAGAGTGTCAGGAGACCTCTTCCCGGCACCCTGCCAGAGGGAGGATTGACCTCCAGGAGTTTCTCCACCGCCATGGACGGTTCCCAGACGTGCCGTGAGTAGCCCCCCTTGGACCATGAGTCCATGACCAGTAGCTATGTGATGTCTTCTCTCCAATCTTGTGCTTCCATGACTAGTCCTTGTGAGCTGCCCTACATGATGAAGGCACCAATGTAATTTTCATTCTATTGCTATGCTCGGTTTGTTTGGATCCGATGGATTATAAGATTATGTTCGGATTGTTATGAGTTATATATTTGACTATCCTTTTATATTATGTTCTTTAGTGATTCATGCATGTTCTTCGTTGCTTTGTATTGCTTTGGCCGAGTAGTAGATTGTAACTCCAAGAGGGGGCGTTATGCATGAATGTGGGTTCATGCCCCCTGATGTCTAGCTTAAGTGATAGAAACATGAGACTAGGGGATGTGTTGTTGCCACCAGGGCGAAAACAACGATGCTTGTGACCACGGTTGCAAGGATTGTTTACCTTAAGAATAGTTCGTTAATGCAGGTGTCCATTGCTTTGAGTTTACACTTTGGGTGGGGCTCGCAACTTAGTACCAGCGGGATGTTCTGGATAGATATGTCAAGGTGGATGATTAGTAAGTAGATGCTTATGAATAAACGAGCTACTTGTCTTGGCGTATTGCCATTACTATTGAGCCTCTAACTTTCAAGTAGCATAATTAGCATTGTGGTGCGTTCATAATTCTGTCAATTTCCCAGCTCTAATTTGTTCACCCAAGCATAGTTGTTTATCGTCTTTATGGAGAGAGTCATCACTAGTGAACATCATGTGACTCCGGTCCATATCACCACCATTGCTTACACCTCCATCATTTACCGCTTTCATTTACTTTCCCATTGCAATCACTATCACTTTTCCCGCTTGTGTTTTGATCCTTTTCAAACTACAAGGCCAGAGAGATTGACAACATCTCTGTACTCGTTGGGAGCAAAGTTATTTGTGTTTGTGTAGGTCCACGTCTTCTGCTAGCGCCAGGGTAGGAGACACCTACTTGTTGATCCTCGGAGTCCTGCTAGTTCGATAAACCTCTTGTTGCTGACTACATCTCAACCTTCCACTTGGGTTAACCAACGAGGAGAGAGAAGTATATACATCATCTCGCCATTACTCATGAAGGCCTCAGGCATTTGAGGAAGCCCGTTATTGGAATGTGCAAGCAAAGTTTATATTTTTTGATTCCCACTAGCATATGAATGATATAACATGAGACTCTCTATATGATGAACATGGTGCCACTTTGAGGCACAAGTGTGGTAAATAATAGCAGGAAAGTCTCTTCTCTCTTTTTCTCACATTCATTTTTTTATTATGATGGGCTCATTTGGGCCCCCATCTTTATTTCCTCATTTCGTACAATGCTATAATAATGATGATCATCACACTTTGATTTACTTACAACTCATGGATGACTCGATATGATGACTTATGAAGCAACCTGACTCAAATATGAATGCCTCTCGCTGTGTACCAGGATGTGCAATGATATAGCAGGACATGCATTCAACATATGATAATTGGTGGCTTTGCCACAAATGCTATTATGAATGGTGGCTTTACCTCAAATACTATGTCAGCCATATATGATCATGCAAAGCAATATGATGATGAACCATCTAGTCATGTGAAGTGATGATGGAAGTTGCATGGCGATATATCTTGGAATGGTTACGGAAGTGCCATAATAGGTAGGTATGGTGGCTGTTTTGAAGAGGATATAATAAGGCTTATGTGCAATAGAGTTTATCATGTCACAGGGTTTGGATGCACATGCAAAAATTGCATTAATCCTCACGGTGAGAATGGGCTATGTGCGGTACTGGAGAGGCTAGAAAATATGAGGAGGTGAGATTGATTATGTCCATGGTGTAAAATTAGTCATAAAAACTAATATACTTATTTCAAAATTTTATTAGTCTTATCACAAATCAAAGTACTACTCACATGCCCCAAGGGAGAGGGTTGGTAGGAATTAACCATCGCGCGACCCTGACTCGAAACAACACTAGGTTTTCAAGGAGAAATAGAAATGTTCACACATCATCACCATGCCTTTTTAATTTTTAGATGTTTAATAAGTTTTAACATATCTTAATATCAACACCTCTATGAATTAATGATTATGCACTCACACCTTTTCATATCACCACATCAATATCATTAACCACAATTTCTCTATATGTGCTACATGATGGTTTTAATTACCACTCATTGAACACTGATTATTTTTCATCTAGCCTTATGACCCATGAAAATTACCATCACTATTTATTAACTCTCTGACAAATATAAGTGAGTAACGACGTCATATTATTTCGATAAAATCTACACGCCACCGTGCTCAAAAAGATATAAGTGAAGTACTCGAGCAACTGCTAAGCTCAAAAGATATAAGTGAAGCACATAGAGTATTCGAACAAATTATGACGATGGGGTCTCTCTCTCAAATAGTTGTGTCCAGCAAACAATGATTGTGGCAAACTTAAAGTAAAAGTAAACAAAAGAAAACGATGCTCCAGGCAAAACTCATATCATCTGATGAATAAAAATGTAACTCCAAGTAACATACCGATGGATTGAGACAAAAGAGGGAATGTCTTCCGAGGGCACCCCCAAGCTTAAATGCTTGATCTTTCTAGAATATTACCTTGGGTGAGTTGGGCATCCCCAAGCTTAGGCTCGTGCCACTTCTCATTCCTTTGTCCATCGAGATATTACCCGAAACATGAAAACTTCAACCACCCAAAACTCAACAAAACTTTGTGAGATCAGTTAGTATAGCTAACAAAATAAACACTTTTAGGTACTGTTATAAATTGATTCATATTTAATTTTAGCATAAGTTACTGTATTCTAACTTCTCCATTTCTTATACCCCCACCCCCGATATAATCCATAGCATAATCAAAATAAGCAATCTATGCATGCAAAAACAAAATCTATTCAAAACAGAACAATCTCTAGTAATATATTTAATTGTCATACTTATTTAAATACACAAATTATAAAATATTAGGACAACATGATTAATTTGTATATCATCACTGTGTGAAAAATTCAGATTAAAAAGACATTCCAGTAAAATCAGCGAAATTCTGCACTCGGCGTCAAAGTTTCTATTTTTGCACCGTATCAATTCTACTCATCATGCAAATCATCCCAATGGCTTTACTTGGCACAAACACTAATTAAAAAATAAAAACACAATGAATACAGAAGAAAAAATTATGTCATCACACACTAACAAAATGTAGATTGCAAAAAATTGAAGATAACTATTGGGTTGCCTCCCAAAAAGCACTATTGTTTTACGCCCCTAGCTAGGCATATTGCATAGTTTCAAGTGTTGTCATCCTTGAAGGAATGGCCCATCATGCTATAATAATATTCCATCCTTTCATCAGCAAGCTTCCTAATAGGTAAGAAAATAATAATTGAAGGGGCTAAATAACACAACATTAGGAACCGAAAGGTCTATTTCGGGTGGGACATGAGGTTCTTCCTTTGGTTTTTCATAAGTAATAGTCGGTTCCTCATTGTATAAGTTTCTATGGAGGTATTTCCTTAGTTTTAATTGAATATTAAGATCCAATCCAAGTTTTGGTATAGCAAATCGATCATTATGTTTTCAACTAAGACATTAAAAGGAATCTTCTTACTAAGATTCTTATCATAAGCGACGTAGTCCGTGGATCTTAATTTTATTATTTGTTCCAACTCATAAAGTATTCCCTCTGTGGGTGGGCACTCTCCGTAGACCCTATAAGGAACAAATATATCCCTAGCTTCTTGTATGATAGTACTAAATTCCTGGCAAAGAAATATAGCAGCTAGGCGTTTAGTGGAAGCTTCATGGATATGAGAGAATTCTAGGAAAAACCATTGCATGAAAGGACGCATGTGCACAAATTGTCTATACAATTGTACTATAAGTAGAGATATAGCATCCCCATAACTTGTAGTCCTAGCAACAATAGAACCACTTACCAAAGGTAATGACCCCGAAAAAGCGAAAAAATCTTGAATCACACTCTTTCCAATGATATTACCACTACCTATGCTAAGTTTCTTGGTTTTCATGATAGGTTCTACCTTAGGAGGATCGTCATTCACAAAATTATCAAGTTTCTCATTAGCAACTTCATCAAAATTTCTTTAAGCATTCTCATCGCAAGGTGAAGTTGAAAATCATACGCTTCCTCATACATCTCCATCGTATCTAGTTTTCCTAACACTTTTGCTCTTGCTTTGGACTCTAATTTGCATAATTTGAATGAAACTAACCCGGACTAACGTTGCTTTTAGCAGAACTACCATGGTGTTTCTTTTGTGCAGAAATAAAAGTTATAGAAATGGAATGAAACTTTTTTGAGAGTTTTTATGGAATAAAGGAAAAATACTTGGACCAAGACCCCCAGAGGGGAGGCTCGAGGTGCCCACTAGGCACGAGGGCGTGCCAGCCCCCCTAGCGTGGCCTGGTGTCTAGTAGAGCCCACGGGGGTCCACTGACCCTAATTCCACCGCTATATTATCGTATTTTCAGAGAAAAGAATCAGGGAGGAAGTTTCATCGCATTTCATAATACGGAGCCATTGCCACATCCTGTTCTTCATCCGGAGGGCAACTCTAGTCTGTTTCGGGCTCCACATAGGGAATTCTTCGGTATACGTCATCATCAACCCTCCTTCATCGCCAATTTCAAGATACTCCCCACCGGGAGTGAGTAATTCCTTTGTAGGCTTGCTAGTCGGCAAGGAGTTGGATGAGATTCATCATGTAATCGAGTTAGTTTTGTTAGGGCCTGATCCCTAGTATCCACTATATTCGGAGATTGATGTTGATATGATTTTGCCATGCTTAATTCTTGTGTAGGTTTGAAATTATGTCTACAGGGGGGGGGTGATTAGACTAGTTGACACGATAAAAATGTTTCCTTTTCCCAATTTTAAGTGTGGGCCAGTTTTAGCAATCATGACTACTCAAGTACACCTTACACATGAACATCTAAGAGTATAGAAGTGGAAAGTAAAACATGCAAGTGTAGAGTAGAAGGTAAGATAGGAGATCAAATACAAAGGTTGACACGACGATTTTTGGCATGGTTTCGATAGGTGGTGCTATTGTATGTCCATGTTAGTGGATACTTCAACCAATGGTGGGTAACGACTGCGAGATTCCACGGAGGGCTCCACCCACAAGGGGTCCAAGAAGTACCGACCTTGTCTATTCCATCACGGCTTCCATCCATGCAGGACTAGCCTGACCCACGGTAGATCTTCATGAAGTAGAAAATCTCCTTACCCTTACAAACATGTTGGTTCAACTCCACAACACAAAGTAGGAGGCTCCCAAGCGACACCTAACCAATCTAGGAGGCACCACCCTCCAAAAGGTAATAGATGTGGTAGAGCGATGAACTCCTTGCTCTTGTGCCTCAAAAGATATCTCCTCAACACTCAATCACTCTCTCATAGATTTGGCATTGGTAGGAGAGATTGATCTTGTGGAAAGCAACTTGGCGAGGCTAGAGATCAAGGTTCAAATGATTGGAATGGAATCTCTTGATCCCAAAAAATGAGTATGTGGCTCTCTCTCAGAAAAATGGATCTGGCAAGTGTAAGTGTATTCTGAGTGCTTCTTCTACGAATTTGAGGTAGGTGGAGGGGTATATATATGCACCCCCCAAAATCCAACCGTTACAACATTATTGCCCAACTCGGTGACACCAAAAAGAATCTCGGTGGTACCGAGTTGCACTAAATGTGGCAACTTTTGAATTGTCGGTGAGACCGATATAGGAATCTCGGTTGTACCGATACGATGACTTACAGGAGTTTCCAAATCTCGGTGTAACATCCCAAAATTTTAAATTTTGGAATTTTAATATAATTATTAGATTGATTGTTTGTTTGTTTGCTGAGTGACTGAAACTTGTGTGAAATTTGAAACTTTTCGAAACTTTTGAATGAGAGGGAATAAAATGACTTTCCCCCTTCTCCGGTGAATTCAAATTCAGTCATTTAAAAACAAAGAGAGAAGATGACATGACTTCTTCAACTACAAAGAATTTGAACGGAGATATTTGCATTGAATTCTTTTTGCATTTCCATTCGTTTTCTTCGCGCAAGAAAATGCCGGGAAATACATTCGGTCAAACAGAAAAGAGCGGAGGAACATGACCCTCAAATACCCGGGAATTTTGAATGTTATTTGCACCCCCAAACTTAGAGGATAATTTGAAAATTATTTGCAAAAGAAAATAAACCTTTTGGCAACTTTGTGAAAATAATTTTTTCTGAAGTTCTTATTTTTGCCGTGGAAAAATGCCCATCATTTCTATTTTATTTTTCTGCTAATTTTAGTATATAAAAACTCTTTATTCCGAATTGATTTCATTTCCTTTTTAACGTTTTAGTTTCCTAGTTTTGAAAATAGGAAGGAGATCACTTTTATTAGGAAATACCCCCTGGCCCATTAAACACTTTCCTATTTTTGGCCCAACAAGAGATCTTCTTCTTCCTCCTCTCTCTCTCACGTGACAGTAGCTTTCCATCCATGGAGAGGAGAATCCCCTCCTCCGGGATTCGCGACGCACATACCTTCCCGGCGCCTCCCGTCGCCTCTATAAGAAGCCCCTACCTATCCTCGTTCCATTCCCGTCGAAAAGTTCACCTCTCCTCGCCCCTAGCTCGTGCCCCATGTCGCCGGAGTCGTCACCGGAAACTCACCGGAGAGCACCAACAGGAGCTTCCTCCTCCACCTGCCGAGCCCCCCCTTGCACCCCTCCACCTCACCGCCACCCCTCAACCTCCCCTCCCTTTCTTATTTTACTTGTCTTGTTTTGTTTTAGTTTTAGCCCTTAGATCTCTAGTAGATGGCCTAGATTAGATTTAGGAATACCCCTTCGGTTTAGTTTAGAAAACCAGTGGGTTTTATTTTCACTTATCATTTAGCCAGCATCTTTGCTAGCCTTAGGCCTTTTGCCCGAAGCCATGCAACAAACACCACCGCAGCCAATAGGATCAGGACACGTGTACCCCTTTGTTAGTGCTAGCTAGCTGCAGTTTTTCTGTCAAAAATAGCAAAAACAGCAACTTTCAATCTCGTTTTGGCCACAAACTTTTATCCCAAAGTCCAATGACATTGATTCTTTTTCCAATAGCTCACAAATTCCCTGTAGTTTTTAAAAACATATAAATTTTCTATGTTTGAAATTTTAAATATAAGTTAGAGCAGATTTAGTTTAAACACTGTTTTGCCTATTCCAGGAGTTTGAAAAATTATTTTGAGTTGATTCTTTTTGCTACTGCTTTCTAGTGATAAAATCTTACTGTGGTAGAAGTTTCAGTATTTTTAAAGTATTTTTACTGGTGTTTTCAACAGAAAAAAGTTTCTGCCATACCGGCGCGCGATAAACTCTTTTGCTTAGGCTTTCGCAAATCATTGCATGTGATGTTATTTTTTTACTTGTGGCATGATTGACTTGCTTATGGTATGTTTTGTGTTTGTATCGGTAGATCATCCGGAGTGCGAACCGTGTTACTTAGAGACGCTCGAGCAAGACAACTATTGTCAAGGCAAGTCACTTTGATCATGTTATTTTACCTATGTTTTCAATGCATAGTAGATAACCTTCTTTGCCCGATTGCATGCTGCCTAGGTACTTGGAAACTTTAGTATAGTTGTAATATCATGTGGTAGGAACACAACAACCCCGATACTTGGCCCCGGGACGACAATTTCTTAATGCTATGCTTGAGTAGACGGGTTATCGGTTGAGTGTTTATCACGAGTGATGCGATGTTGATATAATAATCAAGACCGGACTAAGACAAGATTTTCAAGACCTCGGACGCAATGCAACTCTGGGTGAAGGACGGTTGATCGTCTCCCTGGAAAACCCAGTGGATGCCCGGGATGCTGGAGAGGCCATGACATCCTGCGGAAAGCTTCACCCAGGCTCAAAGAGACGGACGGATATTTTCAAGACCCAAGGCTTACCTGCACAGCCACAAGTCATTATGGGCTCTGGCTTGGTTGGACAACGCGGCGACTCTGGACAGGCGGTGCTAGCAGATGTAGACGAACGGTAGGAATGGATGGGCACCGACAGAGATTCATAGGGACTCGTTGAAAGACCATGTTTTGATCATCCGGTCTTCAAACACCCTGAAGTGCGAGGACATACACGGAGGCGATCAAATCTTGTGGGGAACGTGTGCAAAACTCTGCAGAGTACTCAAACCTAATCGATTAGCCGTGTCCATGGTCATGGACAACTTGAGCCAAAGGAACTGAAGTTATCTGGATTTCTCAACACCACTATACATATTTGATGAGGGTAATTATTGACAACTCGGGTACGAGAACTGGTTGGCGGAACCATCTCGTTAACAACAAACATTGTAGTAACATTTTACTTTCAACCCCTCTTGTTGTAGGATAAAACTGGCTTTATGCAAAACTTAGCTCCACCTACCAAATATGCATGTAGAGATAGTTGATTATTACTTTACCCCTCTCTTATGTGACTTGCCGGCATATTCAATATGCTGACCTTCACGGCTGCAACGTCTTATGTTGCAGATATTTTTCTTCGACGAGTAAGAGTACGATTCAGGGTTACGGTCTACACTCAACTTGCCGTTGGTGTTTATTGGGACTCCACTCCCTTGACCGCTTCCGCTGAGATATTTAAGGTATATATCAGTTTTACGCTATTTACATGTGATTGCACTTTGATATATACATTAATGTACTGTGTGTGCCAGCATACTGATCCAGGGATGGCACAGAAACACAGAGGCTTGACTCGTCTTGAGTCGGGTCGCTACAGAGATGGTATCAGAGCACATGTTGACTGTAGGACGTGACCCTAGAAACTGGAAATTTCTTAGGAAAGGATCTCTCAAAAATTTTATTTTCAACAACACCTTTTACTTCTCATCTCTTATGATTTCATCAAATGTTCTCTCTCACCTAAAATAGTTAGACAATACCCTTACCCCTTTGACCTCATGAAGAATCAACGGAGTCCCACTTCAAAGTAAAGAGGATTTCACCACGCGTTTGAAGAATCGAAGCTACACCAACAGTAGACTCCCAAGACCCGAAGAACTCGAAGACCTTGAAGTGTCTGAATAATTATATGACCATTAGAAGTCCAAACCCCTTTTATATACCCACGTTAGATACGATGATTTGTGAGCCGTCATTGGTGTCTATTTTTCGACGGCCACAAATGAAAACTATTCTCAAAAAATGTTGTTTGTATTGTGTGTATCTCCCTTCCTCTCTTACCCGTCTCATCCCCAAAACCTCAACCCTACCAGATGGATTATGAAGGTGGACTTGTAGTCTCTGGACCAATGACCCAGCTGGAAGCTCAGATATGGATTCAGAACATGGAGAACCACTTCGGGAGCAACTTGATCTCAAGGAAGTATGAAGTGGAACACGCTCTTCAGTACTTTACCCAAAGTGCTGCTATCTGGTGGAAAATGCACCATGCCGTACAAGGATTTAGTGGAGCAAAAACATGGGACGAATTCAAGAACACTCTGTTAAGATCCTGTCTCATTCGGAAGTGCTATGATAATCTGAAGGAGAAGACTTGTGCATGCAAGATCTGTGGAGAAATAGGACACACCCACGAAGAACACAAGGATGGATGCACTCATTGTGAAGAAAATCACCCAGCTGAGGAATGCCCAACTAGTCAGGTGACTTGTTTCTTGTGTGAAGGAACCACCCACCACCCAGCGGCGTGTCACATTTACCCCAAGTATGCCTGAAACCCACAGACCCCGGGACTAACAAGGATCAAGTACTATCTTTTTGGAGAAGTAAACTGGTATCAGCAAACGTTTTCTTAGGAGCATACGAAAACCTGAGAGTTGTGAAGATACGATAGATGTTTCGTTTAGCTTGCAGAACCAATGGATTATCCGAACTTCGTTCGTGGACAAGAGAAATTCTGCAACGCTTGTGAGGATGCCCAAGTGTTAGAATGCGAGATTCGCTAAACCTTATACAGAGAAATGATTTGGGTGCGGAATGGTTTGGCCACCATGACGACTTACTATTATCATTCTCTTGCTATTCGGAATGGTAAATCTGAGAGACTTACCCATAGTGAGAGACGACGTTCTTTGAAGCTTTTATTTAAGCCTTAGAATGGTATAAGAAAATCCCATGTACATGGAAGTTGTTGTGACGCGTAGGAAATTTTACGGTGAGGATGAAACCAAGACCCCTCCCTGTGCAGGATAACCCCAAATGATAGACCACCATGAGAATCATCGATATGTTATTTAGAATTGACCACGAGACTGTCAGTTAAGAAGACCCAGTGATGGAAGAAGCTTATATCAACGGGAGAGCATCACCAAAGGATTTTATATGAAGACTGTGCAATCTCAGTTGCCAAAACCCCAGAGGATCGTTAAAGCATTTCTGAGGGACCAGTATCTCTCATTTTAAGTGTGGTAGCATCCCACCTTGCCGGGGATTGGATTTGTTAGAAGACCCCCAAACCCTAACCTCTATTTCTAGCCTCTTTGAATCTCGAGGACGAGATTCATTTTAAGTGTGGTAGTTTGTAACATCCCAAAATTTTAAATTTTCGAATGTTAATATAATTATTAGATTGATTGTTTGTTTGTTTGCTGAGTGACTGAAACTTGTGTGAAATTTGAAACTTTTCGAAACTTTTGAATGAGAGGGAATAAAATGACTTTCCCCCTTCTCCGGTGAATTCAAATTCAGACATTTAAAAACAAAGAGAGAAGATGACATGACTTCTTCAACTACAAAGAATTTGAACGGAGATATTTGCATTGAATTCTTTTTGCATTTCCATTCGTTTTCTTCGTGCAAGAAAATGCCGGGAAATACATTTGGTCAAATAGAAAAGAGCGGAGGAACATGACCCTCAAATACCCGGGAATTTTGAATGTTATTTGCACCCTCAAACTTAGAGGATCATTTGAAAATTATTTGCAAAAGAAAATAAACCTTTTGGCAACTTTGTGAAAATAATTTTTTCTGAAGTTTTTATTTTTGCCATGGAAAAATGCCCATCATTTCTATTTTATTTTTCTGATAATTTTAGTATATAAAAACTCTTTATTCCGAATAGATTTGATTTCCTTTTTAATGTTTTAGTTTCCTAGTTTTGAAAATAGGAAGGAGATCACTTTTATTAGGAAATACCCCCTGGCCCATTAAACACTTTCCTATTTTTGGCCCAACAAGAGATCTTCTTCTTCCTCCTCTCTCTCTCACGTGACAGTAGCTTTCCATCCATGGAGAGGAGAATCCCCTCCTCCGGGATTCGCGACGCACATACCTTCCCGGCGCCTCCCGTCGCCTCTATAAGAAGCCCCTACCTCTCCTCGTTCCATTCCCGTCGAAAAGTTCACCTCTCCTCGCCCCTAGCTCGTGCCCCACCTCGCCGGAGTCGTCATCGGAAACTCACCGGAGAGCACCAACAGGAGCTTCCTCCTCCACCTGCCGAGCCCCCCCTGGCACCCCTCCACCTCACCGCCACCCCTCAACCTCCCCTCCCTTTCTTTTTTTACTTGTCTTGTTTTGTTTTAGTTTTAGCCCTTAGATCTCTAGTAGATGGCCTAGATTAGATTTAGGAATACCCCTTCGATTTAGTTTAGAAAACCAGTGGGTTTTATTTTCACTTATCATTTAGCCAGCATCTTTGCTAGCCTTAGGACTTTTGCCCGAAGCCATGCAACAAACACCACCGCACCCAATAGGATCAGCACACGTGTACCCCTTTGTTAGTGCTAGCTAGCTGCAGTTTTTTTGTAAAAAATAGCAAAAACAGCAACTTTCAATCTCGTTTTGGCCACAACTTTTTATCCCAAAGTCCAATGACATTGATTCGTTTTCCAGTAGCTCACAAATTTCCTATAGTTTTTAAAAACATATAATTTGTCTATGGTTGAAATTTGGAAATATAAGTTAGTGCAGATTTAGTTTAAACACTGTTTTGTCTATTCCAGGAGTTTGAAAAATTATTTTGAGTTGATTCTTTTTGATACTGCTTTCTAGTGATAAAATCTTACTATGGTAGAAGTTTCCGAATTTGTAAAGTATTTTTACTGGTGTTTTCAACAGAAACAAGTTTCTGCCATACCGGCGCGCGATAAACTCTTTTGCTTAGGCTTTCGCATATCATTGCATGTGATGTTATTTTTTTACTTGTGGCATGATTAAATTTCTTATGGTGTGTTTTGTGTTTGTATCGGTAGATCATCCGGAGTGCGAAGCGTGTTAGTTAGAGACGCTCGAGCAAGACAACTATCGTCAAGGCAAGTCACTTTGATCATGTTATTTTACCTATGATTTCGATGCATAGTAGATCACCTTCTTTGCCCAATTTCATGCTGCCTAGGTACTTGGAAACTTTAGTATAGTTGTAATATCATGTGGTAGGAACACAACAACCCCGATACTTGGCCCCGGGACGACAATTTCTTAATGCTATGCTTGAGTAGACGGGTTATCGGTTGAGTGTTTATCATGAGTGATGCGAGGTTGATATAATAATCAAGACCGGACTAAGACAAGATTTTCAAGACCTCGGACGCAATGCAACTCTGGGTGAAGGACGGTTGATCGGCTCCCTGGAAAACCCAGTGGATGCCCGGGATGCTGGAGAGGCCATGACATCCTGCGGAAAGCTTCACCCAGGCTCAAAGAGACGGACGGATATTTTCAAGACCCAAGGCTTACCTGCACAACCACAAGTCATTATGGGCTCTGGCTTGGTTGGACAACGCGGCGACTCTGGACAGGCCGTGCTAGCAGATGTAGACGAACGGTAGGAATGGATGGGCACCGACAGAGATTCATAGGGACTCGTTGAAAGACCATGTTTTGATCATCCGGTCTTCAAACACCCTGAAGTGCGAGGACATACACGGAGGCGATCAAATCTTGTGGAGAACGTGTGCAAAACTCTGCAGAGTACTCAAACCTAATCGATTAGCCGTGTCCACGGTCATGGACAACTTGAGCCAAAGGAACTGAAGTTATCTGGATTTCTCAACACCACTATACATATTTGATGAGGGTAATTATTGACAACTCGGGTACGAGAACTGGTTGCCGGAACCATCTCGTTAACAACAAACATTGTAGTAACATTTTACTTTCAACCCCTCTTGTTGTAGGATAAAACTGGCTTTATGCAAAACTTAGCTCCACCGACCAAATATGCATGTAGAGATAGTTGATTATTACTTTACCCCTCTCTTCTGTGACTTGCCGGCATATTCAATATGCTGACCTACACGGCTGCAACGTCTTATGTTGCAGATATTTTTCTTCGACGAGTAAGAGTACGATTCAGGGTTACGGTCTACACTCAACTTGCCGTTGGTGTTTATTGGGACTCCACTCCCTTGACCGCTTCTGCTGAGATATTTAAGGTATATATCAGTTTTACGCTATTTACATGTGATTGCACTTTGATATATACATTGATGTACTGTGTGTGCCAGCATACTGATCCAGGGATGGCACAGAAACACAGAGGCTTGACTCGTCTTGAGTCGGGTCGCTACATTCGGTGAGGCTGATTTCAAACTCAGAAATTCTGATTCTTGAAATCTTCTAAACACAATGTTGGTCACTGCATCTTGGTGTTACCGATAGGAATGTTGGTGGTACCGGGATGGTAGGGTTTGGCATAGGTTCTGTCAAGTGTTAAATCGGTAGGGCCGAATGGAAATTGTTGGTGGCACTAATTTTTCTAGTTTGGGTTTGGACGGAGATATTTGTGGGAGAGTGGCTGAGAATTTTTGCTGGCTAGTTCTAAGCACTTGAGCAACCAATTCATCATAATGCCTCACCCACTTTTAATAGTATTGGCTTTCGTGTGGCCTCAAAGTGATTTCTCACAAATGTAAAATGTAAAGTCTTATTGCTTGAAGCATGAGCCAATCCTATTCCTTCCTTTCACCAAGGGGCATCTCCTCACAATCATATAGCCAAAGAATCTTTGAACTTTTCTAAATTATACTTGAATAATCTCATTCGTCAAATGATGTATATGTTGTGATTAATTATCAAAAGTACCTTATGGAGCAATTGTGCTTTCACTCGACCAATTTTTGGTAATTGATGACAACATATATATCGAAGCTTCGACAAAAGATATAATCCATGATTAGCATCGATGCTTTGAGAAGTATGTGAAAACAACAGCTCCCCCTAAATTTGTGCATTATTTTATATTTGCGATTGAATGCAAATGAAAATTCGATTAGGATCATGGATTACTCTTCCATGTCACATAAAACTTGGTGGTGCGCATAAATGATAAGAATGAATAATAATGCACATAACACCAAACAAGACATGAATTATCAACATGTAGATAGCTCAAATGTAATAATGTGGTAGCATCAAACAACCATAGTGTATGATGAGACACACCTCAAAGCGGATAAAGTCATCCAAAATACCAAAAGTTTTGACAAACCAAAAGAGAGCAAGTAAAATGCAAATCTCTCTCTCTCTCGAAGCCCTATTTGATCAATACACTTCTCCACTTTGGCAACAAGTTACCAAAAAGGTCAAAGGTCTAGAACTAAGTGTCTCTCTAGGCAGGATCTCCTCCAGTAGCTGAAGATGGAGTGGACAAGAAAGCATCAACAAAGGCTTCTGCAGATGTTGCTGGAGCTGGAGGTGTAGACACTAGAGGTGCAGGAGCAAGAGCGGAATCTTGAGGTGACGAAGATGGTCTTGCTTCCGTTACTGGCACAACTGCTGACCTAGTGTGGGTCCTGAACTGAGTGGTAGTAGGAAGAGGCAAATCACCATCGTCATCACTTCTGGAGAATGGAATCTTCACTGAACCAACTTCATCTTGAAGTTGGTGAACATTGGTGGTCAACTCCGTCACCTTAACGTCCACGTCATGGAATTTTTTCTCCACGATACTCTCTAGGCTCTTTTGGTTCAGCGAGATCTCAGAAACTTTCATGTCCATCCCTTGGATGGTGTTGACCAAGAAGGCCATCTACTCATCTGTGGTTTGGGCTATGGGGGTTGAGGTGGAGCATTCCTAGCAGCCTCTGCAATTGTTGCCTTTGCTGCCTCTCTAGTAGTAGGTGACCTAGGATGGGTATCATCCATCACAAGTTCATTGTCCTCAAAATCAGATTGAAGAGGCAGGTGGGGATGATCAAGTAAATATGCATGCTTGCCAATCTTGGCATTGATGGGCATCTGAATGTATGGAGCATATCCACAACGTCTCTTCCGATCTGCAGCAGTCCTCTTGATAGTCTCAACTATCAAGTCCATCACTCAGAACCGGGTGTGGGTGTCTAGATGATGCAGCATGTTGATGGAATATCCTCTAATAATATTTTCATCACCTGACTTGGGCATCATGGTATATCTCATGATACTGTTTCTAGTGGGTCTTCCTGCTTGCAAAAAGTAGACATAGCCAAATTTGTGAGACGATAGATAATCATTGGGCAGAGCCTTTGTACATGTTTGCCATGGAGTTGTCATTCATCTTGAGTTGTGAATACACATCCAAGTCCTCTTCTCATGCTTTAGGAGCACCAATGATAGTGGCTCATTCATCAATAGTGGCTTCATATCGGTGACCATCAGTCATCCAAACATTTCTTCATTTAGAATAGAAATGAGCGGTGGAATAGAATTGCATGATCATCTCATCATTCCATGCAGTCATCTCCTTGCCAACAAAATCTTCAATATCAACCATCCTGAAATTTTCTCTCACATGAGGAAAATAGAGTTCATTGGCTTTGATGTATTCCCAATCGACATATCTCATGTCGTTGTCTCCAGGATTCTTGTCAAGCAAAAATGTCTCATAGAAATCTGGTTGTTCCCTTGTGTGAAAGTGGGCATCAACAACAGTTCTCCTTCTCACATCATATGCATCAACAAATCTCCACTTCCTCAAACCTGCATCTTTCCTCTTCTTCCTTTCCTCAACAACTAGTTGAGATGCATCATGAGTTGGCAAATGAGGTCTGAGCTTTATAAGCACAAGGGCATCCTCAACTTCCTCAGCAGCAAAATCTCTGGACGTAAAGCCTTTGTTTCTCTCAGCTGCAGGAATATCCTTTGTAGTCCTCTTCGGAGCTACAGGCTTCCTAGGAACAGAAGACTTCTTGGGAGTAGAAGGCTTCTTTGTCATAGCATCAACCATCAACTTTGTCTTCTCTGGAGGAGGGACCTTAGATGGAATTTCTTCCTCATTAACAGCTTCAGGAGATTCTGTTGGATCTTCATACATAGAGGTTTGCCTCCAAATGATATCAATAGTTCTCTTCCGAGCTGTCTTCACACCTGGCTTCTTGGTAAGACTAGCTTCAGAAGGTTTAGCATACTCCTTCCTCAAAGTCTTCCTCACTGTGGTCTTCTCCTTCTAATTTTGGGGAGCAGAATCTTCAGGGATGAAATCAGCATTTTCTTCATCAGAATTGAGCTTCCTTCTGGACCTGGTAGCTTCCTTGGGCATGCCATGGGAGCTGGGAGTACCTGGATCAGAAGGGGTCCTCTCAGGACTAGTGCCTGAGTCAGTTTCAGCATGGGGCTCACTCAAGTTATTCTGACTATCCTCTAAACATGACGTCTTGCAAGACCAAGCACACAAGCAGACTGGTAGACTGACAGACAAGCAGACCCTATGAGAAGATATAGATGAGCTTGAAAAGAGAAGCATCACAAAATTGCAGAAGTTTTCTCAAAATTGAAATTTATAAAATTTAGTTTTAACTTTCAGCAAAATAGGATTTCGGTTCCACCAAGTCGGAAATATCAGAGCCACAAAGACACATGTTCTCTTTAATAGAAACTTGGCACCCTTTTTGGTTTCATCGAAAAGGACAACTCAGCTCCACGGAGAATATTCTCAGTAACCCAAAAACCAAAATCGGTAAGACTGATTTTCGCAACTCGGTGACACCGAAATTCAATCATGGAGACATGTAACCCTAAAACTTTCTTTATTCTCTAGACTAATGGAGTTCTCTGCTAGATAGAACTTGTAGAAATTATGGACAGATAATGGCAATGTCTAATTGCGCAAAGAATCAAATTGGAGTGCAAAAAGGAGATAGAATCCATACCCTAACTCGGCATGGATTTGCTATGGCAGCGACGATGGTGAAGAATCCATCGGCAATGAGGACTACTCGCAAAGGTGCATGAGAGTATCAAGTAGATATCCGGAGATTAGGGCGCGATAGCAAAGGGGTGCGGCTTTCAGTGTTTGAAGAATTTTTTCAACCGTCGGGCTCCGCTGGTATACATATCCCTTCGTTGTCGGTGACACCGAGATGATATTTTTGGTGCCACTGAGTTCCACAACTATCAGCTGACAGTGAAACTCGGTGAGGCCGAAAAACTAAACTCGGTTGCACCAAGATGATAAAACCTAATCAACCCTAGGCTTTGATGGGACCGAGATTTTGAGGTTGGTGACACCAAGATGCACTTTGGGAGGTTTTGGAATTTACCCCTCGTCTAGAAGGATCTTAGAGTGCTCCTCGAACAGAGTGTCCATAAAGATCTTACTCAAATTTTATGATGTAGCATGAATAGAATTTGAGACGAGGAAACATAGATAGCTAGAGAAGGTACTTAGGCATTCTTGTATATCCAATTGGACAAAAGAAATAGAAAGACAAATACAACAATTGGATATCCTCGAATGAGCAAAATATGCATACCAACATGCTCACATAATAAGATGTCAAATAAAACATGGTGAACGTGCACAATCATTCTAGTATCTATCAAGCACTTTGGCGATGACGAAGGCATGTATATACGAGTATATTGACTTAGGAGTCAAGTAAGAATACTTCATCATAGGTCATACCCATCAATTAAGCACAAGTGGGGTCACCACTTTTACATAATGCATTAATGTGTTCACATCATTTAGGAGATGCTTATACTCAAGTCTTAGAGTAAAGCTCCCCCTAGATGTGACACCCCCCTAAGAGGGATAAACTAACCTAGCATTTTGTCTTAAAAGACTTCAAGTAGGTGTAGTAGTGGTGGATGCTCATTGTTGATGAAGATCATGTTGAGTTGGGAGCAATCCATGTTGTTTCTTACTCTTCTCACCTACATGGGTTAGTCCCAAAGCGAAAGGAACAAATGCAAAGATATCTATGGACATGGAGTGAAATACGTGGGAGGTGATGTCCAAAAATGCATTAATTACCTTGTCCATTTCTCACCTTTGAGGGAATGTGTGACTCCTTGAACTAATTCATATGGTTGGAGTTGATTGCATAGAGTTTTTGCCAAAATGAATAACAGTGAATTTCATTGGCGGAGTCAACCCTGAAGAACTTTCTAGTTCTTCCTCTTGGGGACCCACATCACCTTGATTGGGATCCTTGGAGTTGTTGTAGCACTGGATGAGGTAGTACTAGAAGTGTCTGTGGGAACCCACTCAACTTGCCTTGGGATTCTTCCTCAAATTAGTCAATCTCCTCTTGAAGCTTTCCCTTGCATTTGTGGTCTTTTGATAGAAGGCCATCTTGAGAGCTTGTTCCCTTGGGATGAGTAGGATCATACTTCTCCTCTTGAGGAACAAACTAGGGAATGGGATATAGACCTTCTTCCCAAACATCTTCGTTGACGTTAATGTAGCCAACACCTTGCTTCTTCTGATGTCCTCCTTGCTTGTGCACAATTTCTTCGAATTGCCTACTTCTCGCAAGACTCTTGAATACACCTCTCTCTATAATCCCTTTCAATAAATTGTTATCTTGCTCAAGTATAGCTTGGCTAAGAGAATTATTAGTGGAATCGAGAGAGCTACTAGCAACAACATCATTTGATATAGCTTTAGCATTGTTGTTACTAGATGAAGAAACTTTCTTTCCTTTATTACTAGTGTTCTTAGGTTTAACTTGCGCAACAAAAGCAGACAAGAGTAATCGTTTGGCTAGATAAGAAGAACTTTTCTATTGAAGACCATCATTGATTTCTTTAGAAACTCATGTTCTTGCTCTAAATTTAGCTTCTTGAAGCGTAGCTTCTCATGAGTTGTTGCAAGCGCTCTATGATCTTCAAGTGTAGTTTCATGAGCTAACTTAAGAGTGTTTAATTCTTTTGTAAGTCAGTCAATCTCTTTATTATAATCATCATTTGATTTCTCTTGACTAGCATGAATATTTTCAAGTTCATTTTCAATGTTATCACTAGTCTTATCAAAGAGAAATTCATCATCTCCTAACAAGTCATCCTCATCACTATCATAGTGAAAGTACTCGGGGTGAGATACCTTGGGGCGTTTTTCCATGAAGCAATTTCTAATTCTTTCATTTGGTTAATCAAATAGGTCATAGGAGTTGGGGAAACGAGTGCAATGCCGGCAACACCTTCATCTTGACTGTTGTCGGAGTTGGAGTGATATCTTCTCTCGGATTGGTTGTCAGACTCGGAGCCGGAAACCCATTCACCAATGTGAGCTTGATGTCTTCTTGTTGAACTGCTCTTTGTGTACTTGTCCTTCTTATACAATACTTTTCCTCTCCAAGAGTGTCTTTGTTCATAATGATCTTCTCTACTTCTTTTATCTTTGCAAGGTAACTCATCTCTTGATCTTCCTCTTCTAGTTGACTCTTCTCTTCGTTTGTGGGGACCTTAGCATTCATTGTAATAGTGTCCGGGATTTCCAGAGTTATAGCAGTTTCGGTCATGACTATACGAATGCTTCTCATCATATTTGAGCTTGAGCTTCTCTCTTTGCCTCTACTCTTGAAGAACTTGTTGAATTTTTTAACCAAGAGGATGATCTCTTCATTGGTAACAAGGTTGTGACTCGAAGTAGCGGGAGTATCACATGAAGCTTTGTAAACACCACTTGACTTGTTGTGCAACTCATCTTTGTATTTGAGATACATTTCATGCGCAACAATCCTTCCAATTACTTCATTTGGGTTGAGATCTTTGTAGTTTGGCATCATTTGGATTAATGTGCACACGGTGTCGTATCTTCCATCGAAGGCTCTAAGTATCTTCTTGATGACGAATTTGGTGATTATCTCTTCACTTCCTAAGCCGGCAATCTCATTTGTGATGAGAGCTATCCTAGAGTACATCTCAGCGACTCCTTCACCATCCTTCATCTTGAACTTGTAAAGCTGAGTTTGAAGGACATCCAACTTAGATTCCATGACAAAATAAGTTACTTCATGCATATCAATCAAAGTATCCAAAATTTCCTTTCCATTCTCAAGGCGACTCATTTTGTTGAGTTCTTCGGGACACAAGAAGTTGAATAGGATATCACAGGCTTGAGCATTCTATTGCAACATCTTTAGCTCATCCCTTGTCGCATCACGATCCGGTTATTTTCCTTCTCCGAAGAAATCACCTTTCACACCAACACGAACAACCAACCAAACTACAGGATTATGACCAAGAATATGCATTTTCATCTTATGCTCCCAACTAGCAAAATTAGTGCCATCAAAATATGGACTTCTATGGTGATAATTTCCCTCACTAGATGCCATACTCTCCTAGGTTGTGAAACCAATGCAATGGAGATGAAAGCTCTGATACTAGTTGTAGGATCGAAAGTAAGTCTAGAGGGGGGTGATCAGGATTGAAACTTAGCCTTTTCCAAATTTCATGTGTGGTATAGTTTTAGCAATTATGACTAGTCAAGTACACCCTACACATGCACATCTAAGAATATAGCAGCGGAAAGTAAAACATGCAAGTGTAAAGTAGAGGGTAAGGTAGGGAGATCTAACGCACAGGTTGACACGATGATTTTTCGGATGGTTCCGATAGGTGGCGCCATAGTATGTCCATGTTAGTGGAGACTTCAACCCGCAGAGGGTAATGGATGCGAGAGTCCACGGAGGGGTCCACGCACAAGGGGTCCATGAAAAAGCGGCCTTGTCTATTCCACCATTGCTTCCGTCCACACAGGACTACCCTCACTCATGGTAGATCTTCAAGAAGTAGGGGATCTCCTTGCCCTTACAAACATCTTGGTTCAACTCCACAACATGAAGTATGAGGCTCCCAAGTTACACCGAATAAATCTAGGCGGCACCACTCTCAAAAAGGTAATAAATGTGGTAGAGTGATGAACTCCTCGCTCTTGTGCTTCGAAAGACAGTCTCCTCAACACTCAATCACTCTCTCACAGATTTGGCATGGGTAGGAGAGATTGATCTTGTGGAAAACAACTTGGGGATGCTAGAGATCAAGTTTCAAATGATTGGAATGGAATCTCTTGATCTCAACACATGAGTAGGTGACTCTCTCTCCTGAAAATGGATCTAGCAAATGTAAGTGTGTTCTGAGTGGTTCCTCTATGAACGGGAGGTAGGTGGAGGGGTATATATAGCCATCACCCAAAATCCAACCATCACAACATTATTCCCCAACTCAATGACACCGAAAAGAATCTTGGTGGTACCGAGTTGCACTAAATGTGGCAACTTTTGAATTCTCGGTGAGACTGATATAGGAATCTTAGTGGTACCGATACGATGACCTAGACTAGTTTCCAAATCTCAATGAGACCGATTTCAAACACGGAAATTCCAATTCTTGAAATCTTCTCAATAGAAAGTTGGTCACTGAATCTCGGTGGCACTGATAGGAATGTTGGTGGTACCGAGATGGTAGGATTTTGCATAAGTTCTATCAATTGTAAAATCGTATGGCCAAGTGGAAATTGTTGGTGGCACCGATTTTGCTGGTTTGGGTTTGGACAAAGATATTTTGTGGGAGATTGGCTGAATATTTTTGGTGGCTACCTCTAAGCACTTGAGCCACCAATTCATCACAATACCTCACCCCCTTTTAATAGTATTGGCTTTCCTATGGACTCAAAGTGATTTCTCACAAATGTAAAATGTAGAGTCTTCTTGCTTCAAGCATGAGCCAATCCTATTCCTTCCTTGCATCAAGGGGCATCTCCTCACAATCCTATAGCCCAGCATCTTTGAAGTTTTTTGAAATATACTTGAATAAACTCATTAGTACAATGATGCATATGTTGTGATTAATTACCAAAACAACCTTTTATGTTTTCATCTTGTCACTAGGGGCCCAATGCCATGATTTCAGATCTGAACCATTTATGTTTTAAATATTATATCTATGTTTTTGCTCCGATCTTGCAAGTCATATGCACCTACTACGTGTTAGGATCCGCATACCCCAAAGTGACAATAATTGGGATTCTTTTTGGTGAGTACCGTAGTATGAGGAGTTCATGTATTCACTATGTGTTAAAGTTTTGTTCCGGTCCTCTATTAAAAGGAGGCCTTAATATCCCTTAGTTTCCTTATGGGCCCCGCTATCGCGAAAGTGTAGGACAATATATATCATGCAAGTTCTTTTCCATAAGCACGTATGATTATTTATGGAATACATGCCTACGTTATATCGATGAACGGGAGCTAGTTCCGTGTCGCCCTTGGTTATGATTGATACATTATGAATAGTATCCAGCTATATCACCGATCAAGTGCCTACGAGTTTTCCCACATAATGTTATTGGTAAGTTACTAATGTTTCTACAACTGTTACAATTGCTACAAAATTTCTATCATTGTTACCGTTACTATTGCTACCATTACTACTGCTATCAAAACTATCATATTACTTTTCTACTGATCAGTGTGTTGCAGATAGTTTATCCCCTAGTGTGGTTGTATTCACAACTCAGCTGCTAATACTAGCAAATATTCTTTGGCTCCCCATGTGCCGAATCTACAAATTTGGGTTGAATACTCTACCCTCGAAAACTATTGCGATCCCATTCACTTTTGGGTTATCAAGAACATTTTCTCGCGCCGTTGCCAGGGAGCATAGCTATATTTGCTGAGTCACTTGGGATATGTATTTATTGACCACTATGAAGAATCTGAGAGATCCAAGAACCAAGATCATACCCTCTAAGACGAGGGGAGGTAAGGAAGTGTCATCTAGCTCTGCACTTGATTCACATTCCATTTTGAATAGACTTGCAACACCACCACCAGATGCCATTAATCGTGATATGTCGCAAGTTATTGATGATGCTACCTCTTCTACGAATGATTCTTATGGTGATGCTAGTACCTTGTTTGATGATATTTTGCCACTAGGTGAATCTCTTTATGAACAACTTGCTAGAGTTAAAGAAATTGAGCATGCTGAAACTGATGATACTATAGAAACTGATGAAGTCTTTGCAACTAAAAATATTGAAATACCTTTTAGACATGACTATCCCAGAAATAAAATGCCTGAAATACCCGAAGGTTATGTTGTGGATTAAGAAATACATAGAGACTTTCTTGATTGTGAGGATAGAGAAGATCTTAAGGAACTGCTATGCAAGTTGAAAGAAAAATCCTTGAATGCTAGAATGAAATATGATCCTAAGTTTGCTACTTCACCTATCTTTGTTACCGATAAGGATTATGAATTCCCTGTCATCCCAGAGATAATTACTTTGGTTGAATCTTATCATTTTCATGGCTATGAAAATGAAATGGTTGTGCCACATCTCACTAAGTTAAATGATATAGCCACCCTGTTTACTCATGATGAGAAAATGTGGGGACCCCGACTTACGAGTCCAGATCACCAAATGAACGTGCTCTGTGATCCCACAAATCAATGCTCACCGAACACATAAAACTAAATAACAATAAATGACTATTGCGATCAAGTCTTACATATATAGGGCCTAGAAGGCGAGCACACCGAACTTGACCAATAACATACATATTGGTCGAAAGCGTGAACCCATCCATCAGCCTTAACCTACACGCATTCTGATTGGGAAGCGTCCTAGCTCGCAGGAATGTCACCAATCACTCTTCACCATTTCCAGTTCTCTCATACCTGGTCAATGAAAGAACCAGTGGCAAGCCAATGAGTACTTTGAATGTACTCGCAAACAGCCCATGATGTGGATAATGTAGTTGGTATGATAATAAGTAATATGCAGCCTTTGCGGAAAGCAAGTTTTACTTGAAAATATGCATGGTCAATTACTTGTATGGATATGCATCATAAGCTAGACGGTAATCATAAGAACAGGTTACAGATATCAACATATCTGCTTAGGGCTGAACACCTCGGGTTCACCCTATACAGCAAGTCACCGAACTTGACCTTATCACCTATTTCAGGTAACTATTATGAACACACACACACTTGGTTTATGCGGAAACGTAGTTTAAGAAGAACCATCCAACTGCCCTTGACCGTTAGCACGACTATTTGAATAGTTTTACACTCTTCATAGGTTGTACGTTGTACCCACGAGATCCAGGAAACTTCTGCGTCATCCACGACTCGCGGTATATAACATACCCGAGGTATGTACCCGATCATTGCCTTTCCCCTGATGACACTAGACAAAGATTCCACTCTATTTGTACCCATCCCACATGATGTACGTCTTACGAGCACCGACTCTAGACCGTATCATCCATGCGGGGACCAACGGTGTGCCTGGAACACGTAAAAACGACATAATCGACCTACCTGCTATGACCCCGTCACGAGAGTGACCACATATCACTCTCGCCACTAGTAACATGGTTCTTTTCTAACACCGACCAAAGTAATCAACAAAGCCCCATCCCATACAGGTGTATCGTGGTCGCACATGTAAGGTTGGAACAGTCGACACATCATAAATCTAATCCTATTTCCAAAACAACTCACACAAAACCTTCCCCGTGCACTACTTCGTTCACAAGTGGTCACCTAACTCAACATCATCATCCTCGGGCATTAGTGGCACCCGACGGGGTTTTCGTAAAACCTTTGATAACACCTTTGCTTTACCATCATCATGCATATGCTCATCCTATGTGTAGCACTACTGTCTACTTGTCAACTTTTATCAGCGTGACCCTCATAGGTGGTAGGTCATGCTCAAATGCAAGTGCTCCGAATGAGCCATCGGTAACACCATACTGGGGTGCACCGAATAACCTTAACTATATGCATCGGAATAAAGTATTAAACTTGGCATGCATGAAGATGTATTCTAAGACATGGTTAATGGGTTGCTTGCCTTTGCTCACATAAGTCCTCGGGGTCTTCAAGGTCTTTTGGTCCAACTCCAAGTACTCCGTCAACTATCGTTGGAAACAAACACAGTAAGCCACACAACAAGCAGAAACAAAAGTGCTACATAAATAGGATTTTTATTTTTCTTGGACCTCTCTGGTCATAAGTGAAATACCCGAAGCTTGCTCTAGGAGATTTGGTACACCAGGGAATCTTGGATGGACAAAAGGAGGAATAGGTGATCCTTAAAAACTCCAATATAAAACATTCTGATAAAAATGAGTGGAGACACTCATTTAACATAGCATATTTTTAGAAACATTTAGCAAGTTATTTCATTGGATTTGGAGTTGATATGAATATTCTAGGGATTTTATAACATGGGTCAAATAGCAGAAATGAGCTATTTATTTAATGTAACAGAAGCATGCCAGATAAAAATGTTGAGTAATGCTTCAAAATTAGGGCATGATCTTAGGAGACTCCGAAAATTGGAATCACTCCATTTGGAGTTGATTTGAACCCCATAGGATTTTTGCAAGGTGGGGCTAAATATATTCAAATCCGCATTTGAATATTAATACCACAGAAAGTTGCTCTGGAAAAATGTGGCATGCACATATTTGGATATCCTTGAATTTAAGAACCTGTAGAAATTGCAATCATTAGATTTGGACTTCAAATGATTTTTCTATGGGTTTATGAAGTTTACTACAAAAAAAAAGGTAAAATAGGTGGGGATTAGCATGCACTCGGGACGTCAGATAGGTAGATGGGCCGGCCCAACGGCTCCAGCCGCGAGCAACAGGCTACACCGATGGCGTATTCATAAATATGCCCCTCCGCGCGAGGGAGACGCCAACCAGCCAGGGCGCGGTCACTTAAAACAGGGGGCCCGACCGGTGGGAGGTTAACTAGGGGGCCCCGCCTATCGGGTCCTTCCTTTTCCTCCCGCTCGAGGACGGGGGAGGTGAGGCCGAGCACTCCCGGCATTGTGCCGGTGGTACAAGCCATGCACAACGACCGTCGAGACACCGGCGGGATCAGGGAGCCACACCGCGCCTATAGCCCTGCTCGAGGCCTACACGGGAGGCCTCTACGGCGCCGACAACGATGGCCGCGGAGAGTCCTTCGGCCCTCTTGGGGTAGGGCACATGGGGGCATAGAGGGGAGCTGGAGGTGAGAGGGAGCGTCGGTGGTGCCTAGGGTTATTTTCTGGGGAGCCCAATGGAGAGGAAAAGCCGCGGAAATGCACAAATTTAGGAGATGACCGGTGGGAGGGCTCCGTCCATTGCCGTGGTGGAGAGCCCCAGATGTGGAGCTGGTAGTTCCCTAGTCTTGCAGGAGGTGGAGAGGTGGAATATGCCCTAGAGGGGCTCGGGGGAATGCTTCAAATGGAGGGGACGACCAAAGGGAGCCTCGGGAGCTCTCGGTGCACTCTACGCAAGGTAGCCACACGTGCCTGAGCCACATTGGCTGCATCTTGGCGTCGGGGAGGGGTTGGACTGGTCAAGGGGGGTCCTGTGGCGTGCTTAGACAGGCTGCAACAGCGGATATGGACTTGGGGGAGAAAACAAAGTGCAGAGCACCGTTTTTGCAGGCCAGGGAGGTGGTCACCACGGCCACCTGTGTCCAGGGCCACCCCTTGGCCGGACCAAGGTGTCAAACATGCAAGGCATGCTTGCCATGAAGCACTGGTGAAGTCTGGCTCCAAGTGGAGCTGGTTTGATTTGGTTTTGACTGCAGTTAAGTTTGAAGCAACGAACTTAAGTCTTACAATGAGGACACTTACTAGAAAGATAATGGGTTGAAACCATGTCTAGCAGTCTTAGGCATGGAAGGACTACAGTTGTGCAAAGTTTCAGCTCAGGGGGGTCTGTTTAGCTAGTAGTTGTAGTTCAGAGCTACCATTCTGCCAGAAATCAAATTTCAGATGTGCTGCTCATTTCTCCCACATGAGCATGCTATATTTTGATTTGAAATGATGCATTAGCATGCTAGGGGATCTCTGGAAAGAGGTGGGGCTTTGGCTTAAGCAGAAGTATAGCAAGAGGGTAAAAATGTTGCTGCCAAGGTAAAAATGAGAGATAGCTACATGGAGTCACTCTCCAATAATTGACTAGTGGCCATGGCAAGCTTACTGGAGGTAAAAGGTAACTATAGAGAGTTGTGGTAAAAGTTTAGTCTCAAAGGAAATAGTGGAAGGGGCCAAAGAAGCAATGAATGCACACAAGGTGTTTGATGGATGTTAGGGCTACCAGATGGATTCCAATTGATATGAAACTTAACAGAACTACATAATGGATGAAAATAAGCTTGGACATCAAATTTGGCATTTGGTGGAGAAGGTTTCCAATGTAGACATGAAACACTCATGAAACGGGCAGAAATGATTTTCTGCCTACAACACCATGCAAATAAATTCCCACAAATCCACAAGTTGGTGTGGGGGCATTATTTGAGCATTCAAGCATGCCCAGAAAGTTTGGGATCAATTAGAGAAACTTTAGAATGTAAAGTTTCCCAAGCTCAGAAATCAACAGAGAGGGTTTTGAGGAGTTTGGGACAAGTTCATCTATTCTCCTTGATGCACCACTTGGTGTGGATGCATTATTGGAATATCACAACATGTCCACCAAATATGAGCACAATTGGAGACAATTGGCAATGTAGAGTTGCTAAAATTTGGATCTGGATACATAAGGTTTTAGAATAATTAAGTGAATCAAATCAACATGGGTAGAGATCAAACTTGGCAAGATCATCACATATATCATATGTGACATGCTATAATTTTATAGGAATTTATTGATAATATTTCTTATAGAAATATCCCAAAAGCTTGAAATAGACAGGAATGGTTTTGAAGGTTTGTGCCTAATATTTTGAATATGACCATGTGTTGAAACTCCTATATATGGAATATATTTGTCCAGTGAGTTTCTCTAAATTTTCTCAAATATTTTCAAATAAATAAAAATAACTTTCCTTCATAAGGGACCATTCCTGGCATCAGAAAAAGGTATTTAAATAAAATAGTAAAATAACTTTCAAAATAATAATATAGTGGTTTTGGGAAGCCATTTTGATAATGGGATTTAAATAAAATATTTGATGCAAAATAACTTCCCTAATTTGAGGACTTGTAGTACAAATCCCAACTCAGGGCTTTTTGAAAGCTAAAATTAAGGAAATGCTTTTTGGTGAAAATAATATTTGGTAAAAATAGTTTATGGTCCTATTCACATGGCATGATCATTAGGCGGGAGTTTTGGGCTAAGGAGGTGAGTCTGGAGAGTAACAAGAACATTGGATTCAAACACAAGCAATAGGCAAGCAAGCAACCATCACATCAAACATCACAAGGAATCACAAAAATTTTAATTGGTCCTAATTTTGAAATAAAATTAATTTAGTAAGAAGAGTCAAACACAGGGTGTGACAGAAAATTCATGACTACTCTTTATTCCCTTTCTCATTAAAGGGTGATGTTAAGATTTGGTACAATACTCTTGCTCCTGGTTGTGTGCATAGTCCCCAGGATATGATTTATTACTTCTCTGAAAAATATTTTCCTGCTCATAAGAAACAAGCTGCCTTACATGAAATATTTAACTTTGTGCCAATTGAAGAAGAGAGTCTCCCACTAGATTGGGGGAGGCTTCTCCAATTCCTTAATGCTTTGCATGATCATCCTCTTAAGAAGAATGTAATACTTGATATATTTTATAATGGACTAACCAATGCTTCTAGGGACTACCTAGATAGTTGTGCTGGTTGTGTTTTCGGGGAACGAACTGTCAAACAAACTGAGGAATTATGGACTAATACATTGAAGAATCATGATGAATGGACAATTCCTGAACCACCGCCTAAGCCCACTCCAAAGAAGAGGGGTATATTATTCCTAAGTCCTAAAACTATGCAAGAAGCAACATAATGCATGAAGGAAGAAGGCCTTAAAGCTAAAGATGTCAAGAATTTACCACCTATCGAGGAAATACATGGTCTCAGCACACCACCACAGGTGGTGATGAGAAATTCCCTTTTAAAGTTTCATGAAGGTGACATCCCTTACAATAAACATCCTAGTCAACGCTTATATGAGTTTGATAATTATATTAGAAAGCAAGATCGTTCAACTCGTATGTTATGAAACAGTTGAAACAAAACTCTGATATAACTGCTCGCTTAAGTGACTAGTTATTTAGAATTACCGAATATGTAAGAGGTGTAGGAAAACATGCTTGTATGATTCAAACCCATCTAAAACAAGTTGCTAAATATCAAAGTGAGATACTTCACGAAATGAGTGGTAATATGAATGATCATGCTGTTAGAGTAATGACTAGAGGTGAAACAATGACTCAAGATCCACTATATCGAGAAGGTCATGCTAAAAGAACTAAACAAGATTCACAAAGAATTAATATTGATGCACCTAGTGCTTCTAGAATGAAAAAGAAAAATAAAAAATGATAGGACCTTGCATACTTCTAGTGAACCTGAAGTAGAAAACCTTCTGTTAATACTAATGATATCACTATCTCTGATGCTGACACTCAATCTGGTATTGAGCATTCACCTAGTGATAATGAAAATGATAATGATGATACTCATGTTGATGCTCAAACTGATAATGATAAAGAACCAGGTAATGATGTTAAGATAGAATGTGTTGTTGATCTTGTTAACCCACAACCTAAGAATAAACGTTATGATAAAAGATATTTTGTTGCTAGAAAGAATGGCAAAGAAAGAGAGCCAAGGGTTCAAAACCCCATGCCTTATCCACCTAAACCAACTAACAAAAAGATGATGGAGAATTTGGACGCTTTGTTGAAATTCTAAGGCCGGCCTTTTTGCGTACTCATTTAACTCATCTTTTAAAGATGTCCCCTTATGCTAAGTATATGGATGATATCATCAGTAATAAAAGAAAAATACCTCAAGATGAAATCTCCACCATGATTGCTAATTATTCTTTTAAGAATGGAGTGCCCAAAAAACTAGGAGATCCAGGAATACCAACAATACCATGTTCCATCAAAAGCAACTATGTGAAAACTGTCTTAGGTGATCTAGGAGCTGGTGTTAGTGTTATGCCTTTCTATTTATATAAAAGGCTTGACATGAATAAACTCACACCTATCGAAATTGCATTGCAAATGGATGACAAATCAACTGCATTCCTATCGGTATTTGTGCCGATGTACCCGTTATTGTTGCAAATGTTACTATCTTGGCAGACATTGTTATCCTTGATATGCCCGAGGTTGATAACATGTCGATTATCCTTGGTATATGTTTCTTAAATATTGCAGGGCCTGTTATTGATTGCAATAAAAGAAAAGCCACTTTTCATGTCAATGGTAAAGAACATACGACGCATTTTGCGAGGAAACAACTCAAAGTGAATGGTGTTAATGTTATTGAAAAATCTCCAACTATCACCAATGGAAGTTTTCAACTACCACTACCTACTGTCAAAAATAAATATGAAATAATTATTGTTGGGGATATGCATATCCCCGTTGAGGTAACTTAGTGTTTTACGAAAATTCTTGAGATTCATGCTAATTGGAAGTTGTTCTTAATAAGACTTGATAAACCTTTTTAATAAATCATTTTCAAGAGGCATGAGGTCGATGAATTCAGTAGGAACAACTTTCTATACCTACTTTATTTTTTCCTGTTATTTCTAGTTAAATACAATAAATTTCATGTTTATCCTATTTTCTGAATTTTTCTCCGTGCAATAAGAAAGTGCCAAAAAATAAAAGTTATCTAAATGACCTGAATATTTGAGAATATCTGGCACTAAAAACATCACAGGGTGGTGACTGAGGTGCCCACCAGGCACCAGGGCTCCCCACCCCCATCAGGCGCGCCCTGGTGGTTAGTGGGCCCCTCGGGGGTCCCCTCACTTATTCCTTCAGCTCACTTCGTCACTTACCTCTAGAAAAAAAATCTTTGTAGCTCTCTCTCGTGTTCTTGCTCCCAAACCCGCGGATTTCGTTGTCTTTGCTCAAAAGTCCATTTCTGAAACTGTTTTGGGGGATTGCTCCTTGGTATGTAACTCCCCACTCCTCCAATTAGTTTTTGCTTTATTGTTTTTTCTTATAAGTAATTAGCTACTCTAGGTGGTGTTGTAGATGAGCTTGCATGTTGAATTCTTGAATTTCCAAGTAGTTTGAATGCTTGTTTTAGGCTCTAGGCATCCTTATGAGTAATTGCTATCATTATTGTGAAGTTTGGCTAACTTTATTTTGTGAACCAAAAAAATTCAGAAATTTGTTCTTGGAAAAATGAACCTCTTCAGGAGGAGTTCATCCAAGAAGAATGCCAAGGAAGTTGTTGGTGAATCATCTGCTGCTGGACTCACAACCCCGCGATTGACGGAGGTCCGACCATGCGAATGGCCGCACATTCCCCTCATGGAACAAGCCGGATTCCCCCATTAGTTTGCGCAATCCGTGGCAAATGTTGGGTTGACCTACTTCATCGCAGATGAGTGTGACCAATACCATACCTCACTAATTCCTTTGTTAAGATTTTCTATTTTCTAAATAGGCATGATCCACCTTCAGTGAGGTTTAATCTACACGCTGAAACCCGCCAAATGCCGCTTACTGAATTCTGTGAGATATGTTTAGTTCCCTCTCACGGGGAGTTACGAGAACCCAAGTTGGTTGAGTTTGAGGATTTCCTCCTCACTTTAACAGTCGTTGAGGCAAGAGGTGTGTCAAAAGACACTACCACTAGCCTGCAGTTTCTTTCGGTGCATTACTTTGTTTTATTTGTCATGAAGTGTTTAACTGCTAGGGAGAAGGGTAGTATACTTAGCGCTCCTGACCTTGCCATTGGACCCCGAGAAATCCATAACGATCACACCTTTGATTTGGGAGCTATTATTGTTGTCGTTTAGATACTAAAAGATCTAAAGGTAAAATGCACGGTGGTATTTATGCCACTCACTTAGCAAAATGCTTTGACATCCCTTTTCTTCATGATGACTACTTTTACCACGAGTTTATCTAGATCACCAGTCTATGGTGGATCGCCATTTTATTGAAAGTGATGATTGCTTGGATAAACTGCGTTATAACTTGGTTTTTAGTGAGGTTACCCGTGATGTTATTCCGTTGCCTGCACCTGCCTTGTTTGATTCTATTGCGAGGAACGGATACAAGATCATGCCTGAGGACATTATTGCTTACTGGAATGCCCAGCCAGCGACTAAGAAGGAGCCCTAGGAGTGGGACTCTCTGGTGCCGCCGCCCAAACACTTCTTCATGAGGCCATACGGCTACCACGGGTGGTGATTACGAAGTTAGGCCAAAAGCCTAAGCTTGGGTGAGTACGTGTTTGCACGGACTTTACATTCATGTTTACATATTCTAGTTGTCGGTGTTCACACTCTTGCAGGGTATTATCCTTCTTAGATTTATTTTCTTTCCTTCTTCTTGTGTGTTTGATAAACCTGCAAAAAATCCAAATATATTTCTCACTTATTTTCAGCTTTTCTTTCTATCGTAATTTAGTTGTAGTATTAAAAGAAAATCCCAAAAGATTTTTCTTTTCTTCTTTTGCTTGTTGGGAGCTTTCCCGTGTAAATAGTTTGTCTCACTTTACTTTCTCCTTCTTTAATATTGCTTTCTTCTAGAAAACCTAAAAACTCCAAAAATAATTTATTGTGTTTCTCTAAATTCCTTTTCCCTTCATTGAGTTATACCCAAGGGGAAGACCACGATGAAAATGTTAAGTGGCTCTCGTGTGCATTATTATCGATCTAATAAAAATCCCATACTACCTTGTATTTTCCTTCTGAAAAAATGTTGCAAATTTCAGCTTAGTCCACAACACTCTTGAACTATTATTATTTTCATATTGTTTGGTCATACAAGTGAAAGGCAATAATGAAGAGACTTGATGAAGTGACTATGGTAGAGAGAAGTGGGTATGAACCCAACTTGTTTTTGTTTTTTTAGATATGTCTAGACCAGTATCCATGATTTAGCGTATTATACCCAAACATGTTTGCAACGAAAATTAGAGATTATAGTTGTTCATGCCATGCTTAAGTAGCTAGGGGTGGATAATGATTTATCTTGGATGTCAACATGCAATAACATGGTTGTGATGTAGTATGACGATATGGTATCTTCCTATGAATGTTCGAGTGGCTTGACTTGGCAGATGTTCACACATGTAGTTGAATCAAAACCAACATAGCCTTCACGATATTTATATTCATGGTGTTTATATCCTACTCATGCTAGTATGCAACGATAATTATTCATAAAGAATGTTCATGACCGTCTTTTCTATCTAGCTGGTCGCTTCCCAACCTATTTGCTAGCCCTCGCCTATACTAAGCGGGAATACTACTTTTGCATAAAAATCCTTGAAACAAAGTTATTCCACATGAGTCCACTATATCTACCTATATGTGGTATTACCCTATCGTTCCAAGTAAATTTCCTTGTGCCACCTCTAATATTTCAAACGAGCTTCTGCTTTGTGTGCTTGGACCGCTCATGGAGCGACAGGAGGCAGTCAGTATCTTCCATGCTAATCTGGTTATTCTCATGATGAATGTTTATTCACTCGTCCTTGCACGAGAGGGGCTGGTAAAAAGGGACTCCCAATCCTGAAATCATAAATCCCAACTGAGTTGTCCATATCAACAACAACAACAACAATGGGTTAAGCTTGGGGGAGTTGATACGTCTCCATTGTATCTACTTTTAATAACACTTTTGCTCTTTTTTGGGACTCTAATTTGCATAATTTGAATGCAGCTAACCCGGAGTGATGTTGTTTTCCGCAGAACTACCATGGTGTTGTTTTTGTGCAGAAATAAAAGTTCTCGGAATGGAACAAAACTTTTTGGAGATTTTTTATGAAATAAAAGAAAAATATTGGAACCAAGACCCACCGGAGAGGAGGCCCTAGGTGCCCACTAGGCACGAGGGGGCGCCAACCCCCCTGGTGCAGCCTGGTGTCTAGTAGGGCCCACGGTGCTCCTTTGAACCTAATTCGAGCGCTATAAAATCCCACTTTTGGAAAAAAATCAGAGAGTAAGTTTGATCGTGTTTCACGATATGGATCCGCCGCCACCTCTTGTTCTTCATCGAGAGGTCAAATCTTCATCCGGGTGGGTCTTCGTCATCACCAACACTCCTTCATCTCCAATTCCATGATGATCCCCACCAGCAGTGAGTAATTCCTTCATAGGCTTGCTGGTCGGTGAGGAGTTGGATGAGATTCATCATGTAATCGAGTTATTTTTGTTAGGGCTGATCCCTAGTATCCACTATGTTTGCAGATTGTTGTTGCTTTGACTTTGCCATGCTTAATGCTTGTCACTAGGTCCCGAGTGCCATGATTTCAGAATCTGAACCGTTTATGTTTTTACCATTATATCTATGTTCTTGATATGATCTTGCAAGTCATATGCACCTACTACGTGTTAGGATCTGCATACACCAAAGTGAAAATAATTGGGATTGTTTTCGGTGATTACCATAGTATGAGGAGTTCAGGTATTCACTATGTGTTAATGCTTTGTTCCGGTTGTCTGTTAAAAGGAGGCCTTAATATCCCTTAGTTTCCTTATGGACCCCCCTACCATGGGAGGGTAGGAGAAAAGATGTCATGCAAGTTCTGTTCCATAAACACGTATGATTATTTACGAAATACATGCCTACATTATATCGATGAACATGAGCTAGTTCCGTGTGGCCCTAGGTTATGACTGATACATGATGAATATTATCCAGCAATATCATCGATCTAGTGCCTATGAGTTTTTCACATATTGTTCTTTCTAAGTTACTACTGTTGCTACTGCTGTTACAACTACTACAAAATTGGTACCATTGCTACCGTTACTATTTCTACTGTCACTACCGCTATCAAAACTATCATATTACTTTACTACTGTTCACTATGCTGCACATACTAAATCCCCAAGTGTGGTTGAATTGACAACTCAGCTGCTAATGCTTGCAAATATTCTTTGGCTCCCCTTGTGTCGAATCTATAAATTTGGGTTGAATACTCTACCTTCAAAAACTACTGCGATCCCATACACTTGTGGGTTATCACTTCCGCCCTCGAGGTGGAGGCATCAATAACTTCGGACTGAGACATAGTAGAAACTTTCAAGCAAACTAGAGAGCGAAGATACAATCTAGTGACAAGCTAAGCAAGCAAAAGTTAATGTTTTTGTATTTTTATTTTTTTATATGAGACAAACTACATATACTAGTGAATAAAAAGTGTAACAAGTGAAAGAAATTTTGCATGGAGGTACGTGATAGTTGGTGATGATATTCCCCGATAACGACGTGACAAATCCTTCCTCATACTTGTGATATGTGTTGAGTTTTCCATGAAGAGGAACGGATTATCGCAACACAATGTGAGTAAGTATTTTCCTTGTTTATGAAACCAAGGTTTGTCGAACCAATAGGATTCTCAACCACAACCATCTTTAACGCTGCACACAAACGAACAAACAACTTCCACCCAACGCGGGCAAGAGGGTTTTCAATCCCCTTGGTCTCGTTATTTGCAAGCAAGTGAGGTGTGTAGATAATTGTAAAATGCAAAATAAAATAATATAAAATAAATGGGAGAAAGGTATTGGAGGTTTTAGCAATGTATTGTCAATAGACCCCGGGGCCATAGCTTTCCCTAGTGGCATCTCTCATGAAAATTAGCATAAGGTGGGTAAACAAATTACTGTTGGGCAATTGATAGAAGAACGGATAGTTATGCGATTTTCTTGGAAATGATCATGTAAATATAGGCATCATGTCGATAAACAAATAGGCCGACTCTTGCGTGCACCTATTACTATTACTTCACTTCAAGGGCCCTTATATGCTTGCCTCTCTACATATTAAGTTCATGACAAACGAAGTAATGCTTGAGTAAGATGACATGATGTAGACCAAATAAACTCAACCAATATGAATAAACACCATTGTTTTTACCTTAGTAGGACCAACACAAAGACGCATCTTGTCTCCTTCTGTCACTGGGATATAGAAATTCGCCAGGTTGAACCTACTACAGTGCAACTCTCTCACGCAAGAAATATCAATCTAGTTAGCCAAACTATTTCGTTAGATCGGAGAGAATTACGAAGCTATGATAATCATGCACATAAGAATCATATCATATATCATAGGATACTAAAATATTTATGATGATTAATCCAAACATCAATCCACAATTCATCGGATCCCAACAAACGGACAATACAAAATAGTTACATCATATGGATCAAGGCGAAGATGCGATAATCATTGTATTGAAGATCAAAAAGAGAGATTACCATCTAGGTACTGCCATGGACCCGTAGGTTTGTGGTGAACTACTCACACATCATCATCAGGGCAACAAGGTTGATGAACTAGCCCTCTGTGATCAATCCCCCTCTGACAGACTGCCAGAACGGAGCTCTATATGGCCTCCTGTCGGAACAGAGACTTGCGGCAGCGGAAAAAGTGTTTCAGGAGCTCCCTTTATGTTTTTAGGGTACATGAGAATATATATGCCGTATTTTTGAGCAATAACCTAATATATACTAAAAAATAATATAAATTGGTAGATAAGTTGATAAAAAGTGTTCTAAAATGATAACATAATAGCATGGAACAATCGAAAATTATTGATACGTTGGAGACATATCAACCCACGTCGTTATAAAGAAGGGGTAGATGGTGTTATTAGACGTTGTATACCTAAGCATGAACAGACACAAATTCTAAGGAAGTATCACTCAGAGGCCTATGGAGGAGACCATGCGGGTCATAGAACTCCACACAACGTATTACGATCCGCGTTCTATTGGCCTACTGTTTTTAAAGATGTTCGTAATTATGTTCTTTTATGTGATGCATGTCCAAGAGTTGGTAACATTACCAGACATCACGAAATGGCTATGAATTATTCACTTGCTATTGAACCATTTGATGTTTGGGGTTTGTATTTTTGGGACCTTTTCCTTACTCTAATGGGTATACTCATATTTTAGTTATTGTTGATTACGTTAGTAAGTGGGTAGAAACTATTCCAACTAGTAGTGTCTCTCATAACACATCTATTAAAATGCTTAGAGACATCATTTTTCCCGAGGTTTGGAGTACCTAGATACTTAATGAATGATGGTGGTTCACATTTTATTCATGGTGCTTTCCGTAATCTTCTAGCTAAATATGATGTTAATCCTAGAATTGCATCACCTTATCATCCTTAGTCTAGTGGCCAAGTTGAATTGAAAAACCGACAAATAAAATTAATTTTGTAAAATATTTTCAATATATTTAGGAAGAATTGGTCTAAGAAACTAGATGATGCTCTATGGGCTTGTACAACAGCAACAATCCAATGGGAATGCCTCCATACAAAATGCTCTCTCGAAAAGCCTGTCATTTACCTCTTGAATTAGAACATAAATCTTATTATGCAATTAAAGAACTTAATTGTGACTTTAAACTTGCTGGAGAATAGACGTTATTTGAAATTAGCTCACTAGATGAATAGACTACACAAGTCAATGAAAATGTCAAGTTGTATAAAGAAAAGGTTAAAAGATAGCATGACAAGTGGATGCAAAAACGAGAATTCAATGAATGACACCTAATGATTTTGTGCAGTTCTCGTTTCAAATTCTTTTGTCGGAAAAATCCTCTCCAAATGGGAAGGCCCATATGTTGTTGAAGTGGTCTATCTCACCAGTGCTATAAAGATCAATAACTTTGAAGGCAAAAACCCGAGAGTGGTAAATGTGCAAAAAATTAGGCATTACATTTCAGGTACGCCCATTAATGTTGAAACTCATATTATTCAAGTGATAACATCGGAGGAGCACCTAAAAGAGACCTTCTGGAACACTCGAGAAACCTGGAAAAGAAGTAGGTAGGTGATACAGTAAGTAAGCCGACTCCAAAAATTCTAAAAATATATTTTCTGTTGGTTTTAGTATTTTAGAAAAATTCTAAAAACAAAAAGGAGTTAGGGGTACCCACGAGGGAGGCACAAGCCAACACGACAAGACCACCCCCTGGCCGCACCCTGATGGCTTGTGGGGCCCTCGTGTGCCTCCTGTACTCCGTTTTCTTCCCGAGCACTATTCGAACCTAGAAAAAATCATTATATATACTCGAGTATGCTATGAACACCGCATCGCGAGTTCTCCTCTGTTCTTGTCTTGAGGTGTTTTTCTTACAGATCTAGATCGCCATGTCTTCTCCAAGCCCCTCCAAGGACAAGTTTTTCGTGAAGGACATCAACCCCTACCTTCCGGAGGTGATGAAGCGCCCTCAAGCCATTGAGATGCGTGGCAGGGGTGCTTCACATCCGGGATGTTCAAGGTCCAAGAAGGAGGGAAGCGAGAAGGCGAGGTTTGCAGCAGTGGAGCAGGAGATCTTTGAGTGCCAAGGGATGTTTGAGCGTGGTCTGAGTGCTAACCACTCTATGATCATGGACTTCATTTGGGAAAACAAGATGGATATAAGGAATGTGGGAGAGGTTCTTTTCAAGCTTCAAGAGTGGATCGATCATCTCGAAGCTCAAATCTATGACCTGCAAAGCCAAAACTATGAGTATGAATATAGGTTTAAAAGGATGAGCCTCATTGCCGATTTCAGTATTCCAGAGACAAGATCTTCTTTTTATGATGCTAAGCCTATGCCTTGGAAGATGGAAGACATGCCTACTACATCACCACCATCATCACTCAAGGAGGATGCTTGACTACATGGGTATGGGAAGCACCCTTAGCTTGTTCCAAGCTTGGGGGAGGTTCCCGAGTATCATATCAGCATCACTTTTATCATTACCATCTATCTTAGTTTGATCCTTACTTTTTTGTGATTTAGAGAAATAAAATTTCATATTTGATTTGATTAGAATTTTTTCTTTGAGATCTATCTATCCTTGTGATCGCGTGTGAGAGTTATATGATAAACATTAGTTGAGTTTGTGTGCTTTACTTTCATGCACCCATCATCATAGCATGGCAATAAAATAAATATAAAATATTATATGCCTAACTCATGAGGCAAAGGTATAAGTGATAAAATATGTTGAGAACTAACAAACATAACATTAGTAATTGATATAATTTATGCAACATTATGATAGAGAGGATATTCACATATAAATACACTATCTTGGACACCTTTTATGATTGTGAACCCTCATAAAATATTATATAATGATCAAGTGTTGATGTTGAACGTTGAAGAAGACATAATGGTCATGATTGTTTACATTCACATAGAATATATAATGTCATGGTTCCCCTAACATGTGATGCTTGCTTTAGATCTTTGGATAGCCAAAAAATTCCGCACTAAGTATAGATACTACTTGTGCATCCATAACTCCTTAAACCCAGTTTCTTTCCATGAGTCTCCACCATACCTACCTATGGATTGAATAAGATCCTTCAAGTAAGTTATCATTGGTGCATAAAGCAATAAAAATTGCCTCTAAAACATGTATGATCTTTTCTTGCAAGGGAAAATAAGCTTTGCACTATCTTGTGATAGCAAAGAAATAAAGGCGAAAAAGTGCATAATAAAGTTCACTATCACAAGGGGGAATGCAAAGTGGAATTCATTTGCATTAAAATTTTGCACATTCCAAACAAAAAAGCGAATGGCAACCTATGCTTCGCTCTATGAAGGGCCTATGTTTTATATCCCTACAAGAATTCATTTTCATGCAAGAGTCAATAATAATTACCCTTGTTCCTAACTATCAATTCTTTAGTTGGCAAGCATTATGTGTTAAGGAAAGATCCATACAAATATACCTGTTTGAATATAGGTGATCATGATTCATTATTATTGACAGTATCCTTGAGGAAAATAAGTTGCGTGACAAATATAATAAATCCCCCATCTTCCTATGTGTCCTACGGAATAACTAGTTCCAAAGATATGCAATGTGTGTCAACAATCATAAAAGGCTACATGATGGTTGAGTATGTGAACTTGGTAGAAATGGAAGGTCTTACATAGACTCTTCTATTCAATATGATGAATTATGATTATCTCAAAGAGTAATGGCATTGTTTGTTGGTTCCTAATAAAGTTTATGCTTCATACTACTTCATTTTTGAATAGATTGTTACTTGTTCATGAGAAGCTATATGATGCAAAAACTTCTGGTATGCTAGTATTCATGATGCTCTCATGTCCGTATTTTATTTTTATTGACTTCTCTATCTCCCAAATCACGTGGCCATTATTACCGAGCTCACCTGTAGGTTGAGGACAAGCGAGATCTACGCTTGGGGGAGTTGACACGTACATTTTGCAACATAATTTCTTATTGATATTTGTGTTATTTTTGTCCATTATTCCCTATGATTACACAATTCTTATGACCTTTCTTCGTGGGTATGCAAGGTACATCACAAATATGGTAATATGTGAGAACTGGAATTCTGGACCGGAGTAACAAGAAAAAGGGAGAAAAATCACGAGACTCCAAATGACCTAGAGGGGGCCCACCTGCTGGCCACAAGCCAATAGGGTGCGACCACACCCTTGGTTGTGCCCTGATGACTTATGGGGGGCCAGCAGGCCTCCCGACCCCTCTCTTCTCCTATATGGTATGATTTTAGCCTAGAAAAAATTGTAGGCAATCTTTAGGGACGAAGAACCACCGTCTTGAGGTGGAAACCTGGGCAGAGGCCCTTTTGCACTCCGGCAGTCAGATTCTGTTGAGTTTCTCTCCGGGAGGGGGAGATCAAGGCCATCATCATCACAAGGATTCCTCTTTCGTGGGAGGACCAATCTTCATCAACATCTTCACCGTCTCATCTTCAACCCTAGTTTTTCTCTTGTATTCAATCCTTCTCCCAAAACCTCAGATTGGTACGTGTGGGAAATGTTGAGGAAATCGTTAACTAGTAGCTGTTTAGTTGGCTGGAGAGAGTCGGGGATTAATGGGCTAATCAGCAAGGTATTCGACCATTTAATCAATTAATCGGATGCTTTTTTAGTTTATGGGCAACTCGGTGATCCTACGAGTAGGGATTAATTGGCAAGTTAACTGGTTAATCAGATGAATTCTTAAACAGGGTGTGTGGGTCACTTGTTGTGTTGATTACTTCTTGTAGTTGAAGATTGTTGGATTTCTTAGTGAAAGATATTATGTTCAAATCCTTAATCATTATTATTATACCTCTAATATTGAACATGTCGATGAGGTGTGAGTAGTTACAATTGTTCCTGAGTTCATGGGAGAAGTATTTTTCTAAGTAATCTTGTGAAGTTGGTATTCGGTCAATATGTTGATGATATGTATGTTGTTACTTCTCTTCGTGGTGTCATGTGAACGTCGACTACATGACACTTCACCATGTTATGGGCCTAAGGGAAGTCATTGTGGAGTAACAGGTAGATGATGGGTTGCTAGAGTGAGATAAGCATAAACCCCAGTTTATGCGTTGCTTTATAAGGAGCTGAGTTGGATCCACACATTTCATGCTATGGTTAGATTTGTCTTAATTCTTCTTTTGTAGTTGCGGATGCTTACAAGAGTGGGTAATCATAAGTAGGTTGTTACTTCAAGTAAGAACAACAGCTTAGTACCTGTCCACCCACATATGAACTCATCAATCTAACGAACGCGAATCAACTCAACATGATGAACATCACTAGACAGAAATTCCCATGTGTCCTCGGGAGCGCTTGCTTAATATAAGGGTACTTTCAGGCCTATCCTTTGCTACAGAACGGATTGGGCTACCTTTCTACACCTTTGTTACTATTGTCACTTGTTACTTGTTACGAATTATCTTGCTACAAAACTCTCTACTATTGTTAGTCACATCACTTGCACAAAATACCTTGTTGAAAACTGCTTGTCATTTCCTTCTACTCCTTGTTGGGTTCAACACTCTTACTTATGTAAAGGACTATGATTGATCCCTTATACTTGTGGGTCATTAGTGGTCCTTTTAATCAAAAGCAATTGGGCAAGCCAACCATGGGTTGTATTGCAAGGGTACATGCTCTAAGGCGTAGACGTCCCAAAGTGTGTGTTTCCACTACTACTTAGGAATATGTGTGACATAGATCATGTCCATGTCCATGACATCTAAGGGAAAGAATTTGCACCATTGTTTGGCCTGCGAGGTTCCTCCTTGTCGTCACTCCTAGATTATCCCTTGCCTAGCTCCTCGGCTCTTGCTTTTCGGCTGCTTGAACAACCAAAAGTGTTGATTGATGTGGTTGGCGGGTATGTCCGAGGTGCCATGGATCTAGCAAGGCCTGTCAAGTATTTTATTGAGAGTGCTTGGGACTTTCTTGTTCCATTTATTGGACCTCTTCTTGGGTCCGGTCTATGAGCTACTGAACCCTGCATTGATTGTTGGGTCCTCGTAGTTCCTGCCGCTATTCTTGTTCCGACACTTTTTTCTGTTGTGCTTGGATTGGCCATTCTTTTCGCATGCGTCCGAGTTGCTGGAGTCGCTCATTTGAGAGCTACGAGCCAGCCAGCTGTCCTCGCCGGCACAAAAGAGGGTTATTAGTGAAGCAAGAGCTGCCATGGTTCTCGGCTTATCCTGCCTGAGCAGTCGGGAGAGGCATTCATCCCCGATGCTATGCTTGAATCCCGCAATTGCCTCATTGTCCACACAATCGACGATGTGGTTCTTTTTAGTTAAGAAACGGTTCCAGAATTTCTAAGCTAATTCACCCTCCGTTTGGATGATGTGGCTGAGATCATCAACGTCCGAGGGCCGAACATAGGTGCCCTAGAAGTTTGCTCTAAAGGCCAACTCGAGCTCCTCCTAGCTTCCAATAGAATTTCTAGGGAGGTTGTGGAGCTAATGCCTTGTCGGTCCTTTGAGCTTGAGCGGCAGTTATGTTATGGCATTGAGGTCATCACCTCGGGCCATGTGAATATGGAGAAGGAAATCTTCTATCCAGACCGTCAGATCAATCATTCTGTCTATTGATGGGTTTATACCCCTCTGGAAACTTATGCTCCTTGACTTTGTTTGTGAAACATACTAGTTGTGTGGGCCCTTGATATCAAGCCGCATCTTGGCGGGTGTTGGCCATCGCCCTTACCTGTGTCTGCTCCCTAGCTCTTTCGTGCTTGTTTAACCAAGCATCGTAGCCCTCCAGTCCAGCCGGCGCATGCTCCCTTAATCCGTAAATGCGTCGGGAAGGGGATTTACTTGTGTTTATCTTATTGCGTAGGTCGAAGGGCTCGAGATGTTCGAACGAGCTCTTGCCATTATGGTGGGTTTTTGCAGTTGGTTCTTATGTGACCCTATTGGGTGTTCTCGCACTCTAGGAGGGCGGTCATCCTGACTTGCGTGGTCATATGTGAGAAGTTCACTATTAGTTGCCTCATCGTCTAAGTCGGGCAGGAGCCACCATTGTGGGAACCACTTGGTTGTTGCACATCAGGCTCTGAGTGTTGCCTCTCCCATGGGGATTTTTTCCATTTTTATTGAGCGCGTTTATGTGAGTGTACAACTCTTTCTGTTTCTTTTTCATGCTCCGCGTAGTTGTGATTAGCTGTCGCTGGACCATGCCTTCTCGGATGGGTTATGGGCACCATGAAGTCTTCGGGTCCGAAGCTAACCTCGTCCTTAGACTCCGGGAGGTAATCCATGTCCAACCAGTCATCGAAGACGCCTATGTTTTTTGGTCGTCCTTGATACGTCTCAAACGTATCTATAATTTTTGATGGTCTCACGCTGTTATCTTGTCATCTTTGGATGTTTTATGTACCTTTTATATCTTTTTTGGGACTAACTTATTAATACAGTGCCAAGTGCCAGTTCCTGTTTTTCTGTGTTTTTGACTCGTTTCAGATCTGATTTTGGAATGGAGTCCAAATGGAATAAAAACCCCAAAATGATTTTTTGCCGAACGGAAGAAGATCAGGGGGCTCTGGGCCAAGCCGGGTGGGCTCCAGGGAGCCCACAAGCTCCCACTCCTCCACTAGGGGGAGGCGGCGGTGTCAGGGCTTGTGGCCTCCCTGGCCAACCCCTGACCTAGATCCTTGGCCTATATATTCCCAAAAATTCAGCAAAAAATCAGGGGAGCCTCGAAAATACTTTTCCGACGCCGCAAGCTTCCGTTTCCGCAGGATCTCATCTGGACATCCTTCCCGGCGCCCTGCCGGAGGGGACTTTGGAGTTGGAGGGCTTCTTCATCATCATCATGGCCCCTCCAATGACTCGTGACTAGTTCACTTCAGACCTACGGGTCCGTAGGTAGTATCTAGATGGCTTCTTCTCTCTCTTGGATCTTCAATACAAAGTTCTCCATGATCTTCATGGAGATCTATCCGATGTAATCTTCTTTGGCAGTGTGTTTGTTGAGATCCGATGAATTGTGGATTTGTGACCAGATTATCTATGATATATATTTGAGTCTTTGTTGATTTCTTATATGCATGATTCGATATCCTTGTAAGTCTCTCCGAGTCTTGGGTTTTGTTTGGCCAACTAGATCTATGATTCTTGCAATGGGAGAAGTGCTTGGTTTTGGGTTCTACCATGTGGTGACCTTTCCCAGTGACTGTAGGGGTAGCAAGGCACACATTAAGTAGTTGCCATCAAGGGTAAAAAGATGGGGTTTTCATCATTGGTGTGAGATTATCCCTCTACATCATGTCATCTTGCTTATGGCGTTACTCTGTTCTTATGGACTTAATACACTAGATGCATGCTCGATAGCGGTTGACGTGTGGAGTAATAGTAGTAGATGCAGAAAGTATCAGTCTACTTGTTTTGGACGTGATTCCTATAGATATAATCATTGCCATAGATATCGTCACGACTTTGCGCGGTTCTATCAATTGCTCGACATTAATTTGTTCACCCACCGTCTACTTGCTTTCATGAGAGAAGCCACTAGTAAACATTACGGCCCCCGGGTCTATTCACATCCATCGTTTACACCTCCGCTTTTACTTTGCTTTGTTACTTTGTTGGTTTGAGTTCTCACTTGGCAAACAATCTATAAGGGATTGACAACCCCTTCATAGCGTTGGGAGCAAGCTTTTTGTGTTTGTGCAGGCTCTTGTGATACTCCTCCACTGGATTGATACCTTGGTTCTCAAACTGAGGGAAATACTTACCACCGCTACGCTACATCACCCTTTCCGCTTCGATGGAACACCAACGCAAGGCTCCACGGCCACAGGGGAAATCCTTTGCATACTTGCCTAGGAAGTCCCTTAAGGCGTAGCCGCAGCAGAAGGATCAAGTCAAGTATTCTCCCGTCAACGTGCTTATTTATGGCGCCATTGGAAGGTCTTTTGTTGCAGTAGCAGAAGTATTTCTGGTGCCGTTGCCGGGGAGGAGAAATCAAGATCTATCCAAGTAGGTCTCACAAACTCTTCTCTTGAATTTACTTTTGTTGCAAGTTGCCTCTCGTTTTCCTGTCCCCCACTTCACATTTGCTGTTTTCATTTGCCTTTTTCCGTTCGCCCTTCTTCCGCTTGCTTTCTGTTCGCTTGTGTGCCATGTGCCTTCAATATGCTTGCATCTTCGTTTGTTAATCTCTTTAAGAGACCCACTTATGTGGAACGAATTGCTAGTGATTTGAGGGCACTTGACTATCTTTATGGAGTTTTGCGTGGGATGCGTGAATCTGAAAATTGTGAGGAAGAAATTTATGAAGTGATTCACGAGGTCTCCTTGGATGAAAAGCATGATTGCAATGGTTTCACTATAAATTCTATTAGTGACAATCATGCTAAAAATATTCAAAACCCCAAGCTTGGGGATGCTAGTTTTTCTTTGTCCACTACTTGTTGCAATAATCATGATTGGGGTGATGATCTTTCTTATGAGCTTGGGGATGAATATGATATTTGCAACAATACTGAAAGTGGGATTGGAGACGTCATGACTTTAGTTGATGATAATCCCACTATTTTTGAAGAGCGTCAACTTTGCATGCATGTGGATCATGAAAAGAATATCCTATGTGATAGTTACATTGTTGAATTCGAATATGATCCCACATGTAATTGCTATGAGAGATGGAAATATTGTGGTAGAAACTTTCATGTTACCAAATTACCTCTCGTTATGGGGAGATTGCTATTGTCTCTTTCTTCTTCTTTGCATATGGAAACTATTGGTTGTCTTGACAATCTGTTTTCCTATAAAATTCCTATGCATAGGAAGTATGTTAAGACTTAGATGTGATTTTCACATGCTTTGTGATGCTCTCGTTGTGCTTCAATTATTGTCTTTTGTGTGAGCATCATTGATTTATCAATGCCTAGCTAAGGGCGTTAAACAAAAGCGCTTGTTGGGAGGCAACCCAACGAATCTATCCTTTTTCTTTATGTTTTGTGTGTTACACACTTTCATAATTCTGTTATGATTGTGTCTTTTGTGTTTCTTTTTGCGTTTGTGCCAAGCAAAACCGTTATGATTAGTCTTGGGGATGATCGTTTGGTCATGCTGGAGAAGACAGAAACTTTCTGCTCACGAAAAGAATTTTCATTTTGTTTCTGTAAGATCTTTTGAGTGGATTTTTTTGCTGCTGATTTCTACGCAAATTCTTCAGACTGTAGTAATATTTAAGAATTTTTGAAGTACCAGAGGTATACGAAATATACATATTGCTATAGACTGGTCTGCTATTAACAGATTCTGTTTTTGTTGTGTTGGTTGCTTATTTTGATGAAACTATGGATAGTATAGGGGGGTATTAGCCATGGAAGATTGACAGTACAGTCACCCAACATCAGCAAAAGTAGAATTTAAGTTTTCTACAGTACCTAAGGAAGTGGTGGTTTGCTTTCTTGTACTAATGTTATCACGAGTTTCTGTTTAAGTTTCGTGTTGTGAAGTTTTCAAGTTTTGGGTGAAGTTCTTATGGACAAAAATTTAAAGAGTGGCAAGAGATCAAGCTTGGGGATTCCCAAGGCACCCCAAGATATTCAAGGATGCCGCAAAAGCCTAAGCTTGGGGATGCCCCGGGAAGGCATCCCCTCTCTCGTCTTCAATCCATCGGTAACGTTACTTGGGGCTATATTTTTATTCAACACATGTTATGTGTTTTTGCTTGGAGCGTCTTGTATCATAGGAGTCTTTTATTTTTGTTGTGTCACAGTAATCCTTGCTGCACAGCTAGAGAGAGAGACATGCACATACCGTGATTTTGTCGAGCTTCACTTATATCTTTTGGTAGACAATTCAGCTCACATGTGCTTCACTTATATCTTTTGAGCTATATACTTTTGCTCTATGTGCTTCACTTATATCTTTTAGAGCGCAGCGGTGCGTGGCTTGGTAGTTGATCTATGCTTTGAAAGTAGTCTCAAAAGGGGTAGTTATCCAAAGGGATATGAAAACTTCCACCTTCATGTGCATTGAATAGTTAGAGAAGTTTGATTCATCTCAATTAGTTTTGAGTTGTGGTTATGGTAATATTGAAAGTCATGCTAGTAAGGTGTTGTGGATCGAGAAATACTTGTGTTGAAGTTAGGGATTCCCGTAGCATGCACGTATGGTGAACCGCTATGTGATGAAATCTGAGCATGATTAGTCTATTGATTGTCATCCTTTGCATGGCGGTCGGGATCGCGCGATGGTTTATACCTACCAACCCTTCCCCTAGGAGTATGCGTTGAATTCTTTGTTTCGATTACTAATAAAACTTTTGCAACAAGTATATGAGTTCTTCATGACTAATGTTGAGTCCATGGTTTAGATGCACTTTAACCTACCACCATCACTATCTTCTTAGTGCCGTGCAGCTTTCGCCGGTGCACAAAACCCACCATTAGCCTCCCTCAAAACAGCCACCATACCTACCTACTATGGATTTTTCAAAGTCATTCCGAAATATATTTCCATGCAACTACCACCATGACATGTGCCACCATGTCTACATTGCCGTTGCATGATTGTGAGATAGCTAGCATGATGTTTCCATTGATGTCTATGCCATGCTAGATCATTGCCACGGTACACTACCGAAGGCAATCCATATAGAGTCATAGTTGCTCTAAGTTTTGAGTTGAAAGTGTGATGATCATCATTAATGGAGCATTGTTCCATGTGAGGAAATAAAAGAGGCCAAAGAAGCCCACCAAAAAAAAGAGGTCAAAGAGCCCACCAAAACAAATATGAGAAAAAGAGAGAAGGGACAATGCTACCACGTTTTCCACACTTGTGCATATTAAGCACCATGATCTTCATGATTGAGAGTCTCTCGTTTTGTCACCACCATATAGCTAGTGGGAAATTTTCATTATATAACTTGGCTTGTATATTCCAATGATAGGCTTCCTCAAAATTGCCTTAGGTCTTCGCGAGCAAGCAAGTTGGATGCACACCCACTAGTTTTCTTTAAGAGTTTTTACATACTCGTAGCTCTAGTGCATCATTTGTATGGCAATCCCTACTCATTCACATTGATATCTATTGATGAGCATCTCCATAGCTCATTGATATGCCTAGTTAATGTGACTATCTTCTCCTTTTTTGTCTTGCAACCTCCACCACATTCCACACCATCTATAGTGCTATAACCATGGCTCACGCTCATGTAAAGGTGTGAAACAATTAATTGGCCAATACCGGGGTTGTGCATGATTTAAATTCGTTGTGCAATGGTGATAGAGCATAGCCAGACTATATGCTTTTGTAGGGATAACTTTCTTTTGGCCTTGTTATTTTGAAAGTTCATGGTTACCTTGCTAGTTTGCTTGAATTATTATTGTTTCCACATCAATAGCAAACTATTGTTTTGAATCTAATGGATCTGAACATTCACGTCACATAAGAGGAATTACAAAGGACACCTATGCTAGGTAGCATGAAAGCATCAAAAATTCATTCTTTATCACTTCCCTACTCGAGGACGAGCAGGAGTTAAGCTTGGGGATGCTTGATACATCTCAAACGTATCTATAATTTTTGATGGTATCACGATGTTATCTTGTCATCTTTGGATGTTTTATGTACCTTTTATATCTTTTTTGGGACTAACTTATTAATTCAGTGCCAGTTCCTGTTTTTTCTGTGTTTTTGACTCTTTTCAGATCTGATTTTGGAACGGAGTCCAAACGGAATAAAAACCCCGATATGATTTTTTCCCGAACGGAAGAAGATCAGGGGGCCTTTGGGCCAAGCCAGGTGGGCTCCAGGGAGCCCACAAGCTCCCACTCCGCCACCAGGGGGGAGGTGGCGGTGTCAGGGCTTGTGCCCTCCCTGGCCAGCCCCTGGCCTAGATCCTTGGCCTATATATTCCCAAAAATTCGGCAAAAAACCAGGGGAGCCTCGAAAATACTTTTCCGTCGCCGCAAGCTTCCATTTCCGCGAGATCTCATGTGGAGACCCTTCCCTACGCCCTGCCGGAGGGGACTTTGGAGTTGGAGGGCTTCTTCATCATCATCATCGCCCCTCCAATGACTCGTGAGTAGTTCACTTCAGACCTACGGGTCAGTAGTTAGTAGCTAGATGGCTTCTTCTCTCTCTTGGATCTTCAATACAAAGTTCTCCATGATCTTCATGGAGATCTATCCGATGTAATCTTCTTTGGCGGTGTGTCTGTCGAGATTCGATGAATTGTGGATTTGTGATCACATTATCTATGATATATATTTGAGTCTTTGCTGATTTCTTATATGCATGATTTGATATCCTTGTAAGTCTCTCCGAGTCTTGGGTTTTGTTTGGCCAACTAGATCTATGATTCTTGCAATGGGAGAAGTGCTTGGTTTTGGGTTCTACCATGTGGTGACCTTTCGCAGTGACAGTAGGGGCAGCAAGGCACACATTAAGTAGTTGCCATCAAGGGTAAAAAGATGGGGTTTTCATCATTGGTTTGAGATTATCCCTCTACATCACGTGATCTTGCTTAAGGCGTTACTCTGTTCTTATGGACTTAATACACTAGATGCATGCTGGATACTGGTCGACATGTGGAGTAATAGTAGTAGATGCAGAAAGTATCGGTCTACTTGTTTTGGACGTGATGCCTATAGATATAATCATTGCCATAGATATCGCCACGACTTTGCGCAGTTCTATCAATTGCTCGACAGTAATTTGTTCACCCACCGTCTACTTGCTTTCATGAGAGCAGCCACTAGTAAACACAACGGCCCCCGGGTCTATTCACATCCATCGTTTACACCTCCGCTTTTACTTTGCGTTGTTACTTTGTTTCTTTCAGTTCTCACTTGGCAAAGAATCTATAAGGGATTGACAACCCCTTCATAGCGTTGGGAGCACACTTTTTGTGTTTGTGCAGGCTCTTATGATACTCCTCCACTGGATCGATACCTTGGTTCTCAAACTGAGGGAAATACTTACCACCGCTACGCTACATCACCCTTTCCGCTTCGAGGGAACACCAATGCAAGGCTCCAAGGCCATGGGGGAAATCCTTTGCATACTTGCTTAGGAAGTCCCTTAAGGCGTAGCCGCAGCATAAGGATCAAGTCAAGTATTCTCCCGTCAACGTGCCTATTTCTGGCGCCATTGGAAGGTCTTTTGTTGTAGTAGGAGTCCTCCAGAGGTGTCCCCATGGGTCCATCCCATTGGGCGAGTGAGGCGTCAGTGTTGGCACCTGGGTTCTTAGCGGCATCGGGGGCATCACGGTTATCGGTGACACCCATGGTGTTGGTCATACTTCTACTTTCGTTGTTGCCATTCGATCGCCTCTTAGGATGAAGAAACTTAGAGTTTTCCTTAAGATTCTCCTTGGAATCATCCTTGGGAGTGTAGACCATATAGATATCAAAGGTAGACGTTGTGGCCCAATTCCCCATATGGGATATGGTCGCGGATGAATTTCAACAGTGTGTGTGTGGTCATCTTCTCCATATTAGTGGCCTCTCCAGATCCATAGTCAAGCGTGTCATTCAGGTCCTCGATCATGGCAACTAAGTGGGTGGTGGGTGTGACGAAAATTTCGTGATCATCGGCCTTACATATGATATAATCATAAACAACAGATGAGATCACTAGGTTTTGGATTCAATCCAGCACCTCATTTATTTGTGAGAGATCCTTGGTGTCAAGGACCTATCTATAAGCTGGGCTGATCTAAAACGGTTTGTTTGGGTTGCTTGACGCATGACCATCATCTCGATTGCTCCGCGCCAACCCTAGGTCGGCTCGTAGAGAACATGCCTTGGAGACTACTACCAGATCCGAAGATGAGTTCATCTCTGGTCCATCATCCTAGGGGGCAAGGGTCATCTAAGACTGTTGCCACATCGGAAGCCTATTTCGGAGTTCCTGCATCGAAGGGGTCTTTGAATTGATTTGAGATCCATTCCTCGAGAACTAGATCACCTCAGGAATCCGTGATGTACTCGAGGCTTCCGAACATGACGATCTAGTTTGGGTGAAGCTCTCGACACGGACGAAGCGGCCGACCGGATAAATGCATAGTATCATGCTGCCAAAGGAAAAGAGCTGGACGGGAATGAACACGTCATCACAACCAATATTTATAGAAAATTCCAAGCGATCCATCAATCCTTTGTGCTCTAACAATAAGCTCTCCATGTAAGGACCAATGTCGATGTCAAAACCAACAGACGTAGGGTACGGGGTGAGCTATGTGATCGGATCAATGTGTATAAATAGACAAGGGAAACAATGCATTTACCCACGTTCGGGACCTCTTTAAGAAGGTAAAACCCTACGTCCTCCTCTTTCTTAAATTATGGGTGTATCAAAGTACACAGTTGATCTACCTCGAGATCGTTAGTTGTGGACTAAACCCTAGGGGTATGATGATGATGACGAATGAATCTACGGACTAAACCCTCCGGCTTATATAGGATCCATGTGTATCTAGGATTATACATGGTCGGTTGGCATCTAGGGATTACATGCCGAATTTAATAAACATACTTGGAGTACACGCCAAGTCCTCGGTGAAGCCCGATATGCTGACGCCAAAGGTTGGAGGCCTTCGGAGTCCTTCTCCATTAGCGGTTCGTCAGTTCATCCCAAGGGCTAGGTCAGCTAGGAGGGACCCCTATTCAAGGACATCGCCAGCGCCTCCATCTCTTTCTTCAAGTTTCTTTCCTTCATGCAACACTGGCACCCGTGGGCTAGAAAACAGGATCTAGAGTGCCTCAGGCGGATGTTGGATGCAATCCATGCTATGGCAGGTTGAGTAGCTCTACTAGCGAGCCCTCGATATGCTAAACACTAGGTGGTCTTTTTTATGCTTTCTCTTATATTTTCTTTGGGCTTGCTTGTGTTGTGGCCCCAACAGATTGTATGGGGTTCGTATGTTACTACGCCTTGTTCGATTGGTTGGTTGGTTATTTATAAAGCGGGGTGACAGCCTGTTTCGAAACAAAGGAACACATGGATACATGTATCTATCAGATTCACAATATATTTTTCCCTCACTAACCAATTTCTCCAAGCATGCAAAGACGTGAGTGATGACCGACATGTATAGCAGATCGATCTTAGTCCTTTTGATAAGTAAGAGTGTCGAACATAATGAGGTGCAAAAGGAATTAATAAGCAGTTTTTAGCAAGTTATTCTCTACAAGTGCTATAAATTATTTGTGATACATAGTTTGCCAGCAAGATAACTCGTCACAAGTAAAAAGTAACAAGAGTGACAAGGTGGAACAAGGTGCCCAATCCTTTTGATTGCAAAGTACAAGCGGGGAGTACTTCCTATCATTATTAAAGTCTTCTTGAAGACTGATACATCTCCATCGTATATACTTTTCTGAACTCTTTTGCCCTTGTTTTGGACTCTAATTTGCATCATTTGAATGGAACTAACCCGGACTAACGCTGTTTTCAACACAATTGCCATGGTGTTGTTTTTGTGCAGAAATGAAAGTTCTCCGAATGTCCTGAAAATTTACGGAGAATTTTCCTGGAATTAAAGAAAAATACGTGCGCAAAGATGCACCGGATGTGGTGAACCAGTGGGCCACAAGCCCCTGGGCCGCGGCCACACCCCTAGGCCGTGCTGTTTGGGCTTGTGGGGCCCACGTGGCACCATCGCCTCCAAACTCAGCTTTATTTATTCCGTCTCGCCCGGAAAAAATCAGGGAGAAGGATTCATCGTGTTTTACGATATGGAGGCGCCGCCATCTCCTGTTCTTCATCTGGAGGGCAGATCTGGAGTCCGTTCTGGGCTCCGGAGAGGGGAAATCGTTGCCATCGTTATCATCAACCTTCCTCCATCCACAATTCTATGATGCTCTTCACCGTTCATGAGTAATCTCATCATAGGCTTGCTGGACGGTGATGAGTTGGATGAGATCTATCATGTAATCGAGTTAGTTTTGACAGGGATTGATCCCTAGTATCCACTATGTTCTAGATGTTGCTACTACTTTGCCATGCTTAATGCTTGTCACTAGGGCCCGAGTGCCATGATTTCAGATCTGAACCTATTATGTTGTCGCCAATATATGTGTGTTTTAGATCCTATCTTGCAAGTTGTAGTCACCTACTATGTGTTATGACCCGGCAACCCCGGAGTGACAATAGCCAAAACCACTCCCAGAGATGACCATGGTATGAGGAGTTCATGTATTCACCACGTCTTAATGCGTTGGTCCGGTTCTTCATTAAAAGGAGAACCTTAATATCCCATAGTTTCCATTAGGACCCCGCTGCCACGGGAGGGATGGACAATAGATGTCATGCAAGTTCTTTTCCCTAAGCACGTATGACTACATACAGAATACATGCCTACATTAGATTGACGAACGGGAGCTAGTTACTTATCTCTCTGTGTTATAGCTGTTACATGATGAATCACATCCGGCATACTCATCCATCACCGATCCACTGCCTACGAGTCTTTTACTACTGGTCCTTGCTACGTTACTTTGCTGCTACTGTTGTCACTGTTGTTACTGTTGCTTTGCTGCTACTGCTGTTACTTATCTGCTGCTGCTGTTGCTACTGCTGTTACTCTGTTGTCGCTACTGCTGTTACTCTGCTGTCACTACTGCTCTTACTTGCTACTGCTGTCACTACTGTTGTTACTTTCTACTTGGCCGTTACTTGCTGCAACACTTTACTGGCGCCATTGATACAACAAGTTAGGAATAGTCTGCCGTCAATAGACCTGTTTCGGGCACCGTTGCTATCATACCACTTTGCTACTGATACTTTGCTTGCAGACACTAATCTTTCAGGTGTGGTTGTAATTGACAAACTCAGCTGCTAATACTTGAGAATAATCTTTCGCTTCCCTTTGTGTCGAACCAATAAATTTTGGTTGAATACTCTACCCTCGAGTACTGTTGCGATCCCCTACACTTGTGGGTTATCAAGACCTTTTTCTGGCGCCGTTGCCGGGGAAGTACATCTATATTCTCTGTGTCACTTGGGATTTTCGTCTGCTGGTCACTATGAGGAATCCGAAAGATCCAAGAAATGAAATCTCGCCCTCAACTACGAGGACACGTAAGGAACTGCCATCTAGCTGTGCACTTGATTCAACTTCAGTTATGAGTAAGTTTGTGACATCACCTCCTGCTAGAAATCTTGATATGTCGCCTGTGCTTGATGATGCTACTTCTGCTACCCATGATGCTTATGATGATGCTATGCTTGATACTATGACTGATGATGCTATGCTTGATACTATGCCTGATGATGCTATGCCTGATACTGCTTTGACACTAGGTGCATTCCTTGATGCACAAATTGCTAGAGTTGCTGCTAGACGTGATGATACTTCTGAAACTGCTGATACTATTGAAGTAGAACCTGGTACTATGCATGAATTTCCTGTTATGCCTGAATGCTATGTTATATAGGGAGAGATAGCTGAGGATTTTCTTGCGTGTAAGGATAGCTATGATGTTGAGAAATTACTGCGCAAGTGGAA